>NC_080742.1:96753398-99153398 GCF_020826845.1 Diceros bicornis minor | reverse complement strand
AATTCCACACCTGAACTCTTCCTTTTAGGGAATGAGGGATGGCAGGGGGTGTGAAGCTGAGGGGTGGCCCACCAAAGTCTCCGCGTCTGCAGATGCAGGCCAAAGGGCAGCAAAACTGGAGGCGGGGGATGGGCAGGAGGCGGTGGACACTCCCCACACTGCTCAGGGTCATCAGGCCTCACTATCGCTGCAGGGCCTGTGTGAGTGGGGGTCCCACGGCTCTCCCCTCCAAGCCCAGGGTCCCCTGAGAACAGCGCTCCTTCACAGCGCACGCCAGAGTTAGGGCTGTCTGCCTCCTGCCAGGTGTGTCCCCCCATGCTGCACGGATCAGCCCGCCGGAGAATCAAACCCGCATCCTCGGGCTCACAAACACTGCGCTGGGACAAATCCCCCACGTGAGCAAGTGCAGGTTACTGCTATTCCTACAATGGACTCAGCACAGCCTAACAACCCTTAGTGCACGGTGAAAGAAACACTATCCTTGCAAGCAAGGGCCTATCGACAAGCATTAACATCGGGGGAGGCAATGACCTGCCCTCTGCCAGCGCCTACTGTTGTGTCATAAGAATGGTGCTGGAAATGTGACCCAACCCTGCCATGTAAGCCCTGAGGCAGGGCAGATCTGTGCATTACAAACGCACAGTCAGGGAGCTTTCCATGACTTAAAGGAATCAAATCCCACTGTTATTCACAATTATTCCTTTAAGGTGCAGTGAGGTCCAGGAGGTTCTTTAAACACCCCGCTCAGCTCATCTGTGCACCTCTCCAATGGCATGCTGTTAGCATGGTCAGGGGGCCAGGCCTCTGGACAGGCTTTTCGTTTATTGAAACATAAATAGACATTATTGAGAAGCATTTGATTCTCCAAAGAGCCCCTCTCATGAAAATCCTGAAACGATGTTCAGAATTTAAGGGGAACTAAGAGAACTACAAGCTGCTACAAGCCCTACCATCTTGCCAGTTTCCCTTACGTAATCTCTCTCTCTATTGGCACAAGGAAAAATGTTTCACAGGCTGCCGCTTTTCCTTCCCAAGCCTCATTGCACCACGGCAAAGCCTCCAAACAGAATCTAATCGGTACACTCTGCCCTCTGCTGTCCACACCTAAAAAGCACATAACCCTATCTCTTCCTCCAACCCTAGGATGCATATCAAGCACGTGGATGGAAACTATAAGCTGCCAAGGGCATTACATTTGTTTGCGTAAAACAGTTGATTTTTCTGTTTTCAAAGGATTGATTTTAGGCTAATTTCATTAGCTGAATTTTTCCTTGTAATACCTAGGGAAGTTGAAGAAAGAAGAAAACTCCCTCTTCTTTCCCTAATAATCTGTCTTTCATTAACAAGAGAGAGATAACATCGTCAATCTCATTTGAAGACTTCCTAGAACATAGTTAATGTGAAGGCTTGGCATAAAATGGGACACAAACAGGACCAGGGCCATTAATGTAATGAAATATTTTCAGTGGAAACTACGTGATGTCTGAGACTTGCCTCAAGATATTAAAGGTAGTGAAATGGATGAAGCAGGATTTACCAGATAACCAGAAAGCTGGGTAATGGATATAACGAGTTCACTATATAATTCCCTCCGCTTTTATATATGTTTGGAAATTTCCATAAATTTAGTGCCCCCGAACTTAGCTTGATGAAGACCGAGCAGCAGGAGGGAAGGATGAAGCAGGGTGTGACATTCTGATGTAGGAACCAGGAGAGTGGGAGAAACATGGGTTTTGAAATCAGAAAGTTCTGGTTTTCATTGTGCTTCTGCCTCTTGCTAACTGGGAGGCCGTGGGCAGGTCACTTAATCTCTTGAGACTCAGTTTCCATATTTGTAAAATGAGGCTAATAAAACCTACCAGAGAGAGTTACTATGGAGATAAAAGAAGAGAATGTATTAAAATGCCTGGCACACAGTAGACAAATGACAGATCTTTCTTTCTGCTTTTTCCAGCAACCCCCAGATAAATCTCAATGGTGAGCAGATACAACCAATACAAATAACTCGCTTGTTAGGGATCACCCTTGCAAACCCTGATTGAGGCAGTTAGCTTGCTCTATTTCAGCCTCTCAAATTGAAACTCATCATATGATCGTTGAACCCGTATCAGCAAAAAATAACACGCACGCATGTATAAGATAAGCTACTATTTTACACTATATGCTCTTCTTGATTGTTTTTATATTAAAGCATTCCTATTCCATACCATGTCCCTATCTCAAACCTCCATTATATCAGAGAAGATGGTTTAAAGGCATTATGAAAAAATAACTATAATTAATACCACGATATTATCTTTATACACTACAGTTCATGTCCCAATCTTCAGAGAGTGGTCTGCGGACAGTTCACTTCATTAGAAATGGTTTGAGCGAACAAACACTACAAACACAGTTTCCCAAGCCCTCAATTAACAAAAATATTTGAAGAATGCTCTATGCTACTAATTTTAATTTTCTGTTACACAGAGGGCCATTCTTCTTTAAACTGGATTTCAATGAAGAAAACTCACTTGGTTATTTTCTTTAGGAGTTTTGCACGACCTCAATAATTAAATATATCATTCAGGAAAAAGTAAATCTTAGAGAAGCAAGCGTAGCAGTTGAAGGAGAATCTGAAAGCACGTGTGTTAGACTGAGACATCCACTTAGTAGCACGTCATGTACGAGATCACGTAAAACACCTAAAAGTTTTCTGGGGCATTTTCATAAACTAACAGGCATTTCATAAACTAATAGATATAATATCACAACTTTGAGGAATAAACGTATTAATTTGTCTCATTTTACAAAGGAGAAAAATGAACTGAGGCTCAAAGACGTTCCTCCACATAATCAGTTGTGGTAGAGCCAGGATTTGAACCCAGGAATTGAACTGGCGGCGCAGTTCTCTTCCTGCCTCACCTGCCCACCTGTGCGGAGTGGAAAGCACACTGCCAGGCAGCAGCAGGAGAGCCGTCACCTGCTCCCTCAGCGTGGGCTGCTGGGGGCACTTCTTTGCTGCTTCACCTAAATTCCTGATACTAGCTATCCTGATAAAGTACTACCCTTTAAGCAGGAATAAAGTAAACACTGAATTGATTAATTCATGTAACTCTATCAAACATAGAGACACTTATTTGTTATTAAATAAAGTATTATTAAAAGAAAAAAATAATCAATGGTCTGTGATGATCCAGCTCTCGATCAGGTTTAAATTTTTGAAAAACAAAATACTATCCTGAGTTCCAAATAAGTATCAAAAATATAAATAACGGGCCAAATACTTTCATAAATATCATTTGAATATTTCTAAAAGTTATACTTTTTTTCAGACTCTGGGGTCCAGATATTAACCCTTAAGAAGTGCCATAACACAGGAAAACCCAAGTAAGTTAGTCTTCTCCACTGAGTTTTCTACTGTTGTGGTTTTATTTCTAATTCAAGATACATTAAATAAACAATGATTATGCACATTTTCAGTGCAGAAGATGGAAATAATCTAGAATTTGTTTTTAGGTACTATCTCTTAAACACAGCCCCGCCCTTCACTATTTTGCAGTCTAATTCTTGACCCTAGCATGTGGACAGTGCCTTACTTACAGGACAGGCTCTGAGATGCTTAGGGTTGGCATATTTGTGACTGATTTTTTTTTCTCTCTTAAAAGAGGTGTGTCTGTGTGTGTGTGTGCGCGTGTGTGTGTGTGTGCGTGCACGCATGTGTGTGTGCCTACATGCATGCACACACACAGTATGCATTTGTGTAAGTGCAGGGGAGACCAGAAATCAGTTTTTTGACAAGTCTCATTGGTTAATTTCCAATTAAGAGACTGTAGAGCAGTGAATTAAATCCCTGGTGGCCTAATTTACTAAATTTCCAACAGTCAGCCGTCTAGTCTGAGTGCCCCCTTGGACCAAGGAGCTCCTCTGTACCACATGGCTGAATTTGGTCTCAATTCTTTATTTAATGGCATCTTCCTCTTCTGGCCTCTTCACTCCCTCTGTCTGCATGCTCCAACTGGGAGCTTGTGCACAAGGAGTATACTTCAAGAAACTCCTTAGTATGCTCCCATCTCTTCCAGTTTTGATTCACGCCATGCCTCAGGTCTTATGAATCCCCTTCATTTTCCAGTTAGTGATGTCTCCCCCTTGTTCAAGTCATGGTGACCTAGCCAACACCTGTGCTCCTAAAATCAGTCTGGCTGTGGAAACGAATGACACTCAAATGCTGAATCCACTGGGTACATTGCTGCTTTTATGACACTTGCCTGGTATGGAGCTGCCTTACCTAAAAAGCTATTTTTCCCTTGGGTTCCCTGACAGCAGTCTCCTTCTTTTCCTCTTCAGGCTGCTCCTGCTCTGCCTGATGCCTGTGAACACCTTTGAACATCCCGGGTTTGCTCACCAGCCATCTTCTCCTATTACAGTGCCCATCTTCCTGGGTAATCTCCTCAGCTCCCATAGCTTCCAATAACACCAACAGGGTAATGACATCAAAACATAAACTTCTCCCTCCCAGGTCTTTCACCACATCAGGCTCTTTATGCCCCAAACTGCTTTCTCTTGTCTCTCCCAACTGGCTCCTCCCAGCACAATCCCTTTTTCAGTGCACATCAACAACCTTGAAGACAACTCGAGTCTCCCTTTTTCCAACTGTATTAGTCAGCTCAGGCTGCTATAACAAAATACCATAGACTGGGCAGCTTAAACAACAGAAATTAATTTCCTCACAGTTTTGGAAGCTAGAAGTCCAAGATTAGGGTGCCAGCATGGTCGGGTCTGGCCAGCACTCTCTTCCTGGCTTGTAGACAGCCTGCTCCTTCAGTGTCCTCACACAACAGAGAGAGAGCACAAGCTCTCCAGTGGCTTTTCTTACAAGGGCATCAATCCCATCATGAGAGCCCCACCCTCATGACCTCACCTACCCCTAATCATCTCTGAAAGGCCCATCTTCAAATACCATCACATTGCGGGGTAGGGCTTCAACATATGAATTTGGCGGGCGGGGCGGGGGGACACAATTCAGTCCACACCACTGAGCAACCTCACCTTTCACACCTAATCTATCACCAAATTCTGTCAGTTCTACTCGAGCTCTTAAAACTCTCTTATACCCATCCCCTCCTTTCTGGTGCTACTCTGGCTATTAGGAAAATACTGAAATGGAAATGGAAAAACAGAAATCCATGCAATGTCACAACCAGAGGTAACCTCCATTTGTGGCATGTGTAGTTTCTTCCTGTCACTTCTCTACTTCATTGCTTTTGTAGGAGGCAACCGTAGCCATCAGGGCAAGATCTCTTGGCTAACTCTCCCCAAACTTCCTCTCTCCCTCAACCAAACATCCCTGGTCTATTCTCCAGGCTGAATTCAGAATTATTTTTTTTTAAAACCTAAAGAAGACTTTGTTATGTGTCTATTACAGATTTTCCAATGACTTCCCATGACCTTGAAAAAGATCCTTTAGGGTCTGAACTCCATGCAAGAGCCCCAGGACACTCTACCTATCTCTAGGACTCCTTTCCAATCATGTTGCCCCATAGACACCATTCTTCAGCCCCACCTAAGTACTGAATACTTTGAGCTCTCTTGTATGTCACTGTGCCTTTGAAGGGGCTGTTACCTCAGCCTGAAATATCTTCTCCTTCTTCCCATGATTATCTCCTATTAATCCATCAAGAATCATCACAAACACTCACATCTCCCAGGAAACTCTCCCTGACACCCTTGAGATGAAATTAAGCGTCTCCCCTCTTGTTCCCATATAACCCTTTGCACACACTATCAGATAATAATAAGATAAGGTGACATGTTCAACTTGAAGGTGAGGACTGTTTTATTGATGGAGTGTCACATACTGAATCCCTTGTACTTGTAAAGAGATTAATATAGGGGTTTTAAAACAAATGAATAAATCAACACATTCTTATTACTTACAAATTGTGGCTCTTGGCTTCTGGACTGGACAGCACAGAGGTAGAACATTCCCATCATCACAGAAAGTTCTATTGGATGGCACTGCTCTAGACTCATCCTAGGAAATACCCAACTCACTTACTTATTTGCACGTCTGTCTGTCCCACCAGAACGAGCAGCTCAAGCACTTCTGTATCCTGTGGCATCAGCCCTGCACTGGGCTGTAGCTTACAGTCAGTAAAAGTTTGTTATGTGAATAAACACAATCTCTCCCGCACAATCTCTGCTGTGGATTTCCTGTCCTGATTGGGCCGACTTCTCACCTTCCAGCACGCCATGCTCACTGTCTTTGCTCCTACTACTGTCTCCAGTGAGCCAACTCCACCACCCTCCAAGGACCTGCTCAGGGAGCCCCTTCTCTTGAGCCCTCCTACCTCTTCCTTTCATAAGGGCGGTTTCCATCCGAACCAGGTAGGTTTTAGAGGCTGGCATCTCCCTCAGCTTGGTCAGTGTGCTTGATGGCAGAGCACAAACGTGGCCACCTGGCCCTGGAGCAGACCAGCAGAGGGCTCTGCTCTGCAGGGACAAGTCCATTTAATTGCCCTGTGGCGTGATTAGAAGGAAGGTAGAAACTGGTTAGGGCTGATATTTATTTCAGTAATTACAGAAATATTAAGATTGGGCTTAGAAAAAGATGGAGGTTTCCAACATTAAAAATATGGATATTCTGGGTATGCTGAACACCAGTGGGACACAGGAGGGCTGCGTAGGAGGACAGAACACAATTCCCATTCTGAAGCCCTCAGGCAGGGGGTCAGAAGAGACCCTCCACCCTCGGGCTCTTGCCGCTTCCTGAGCAGACCTGGCCCAATCCAGGACTCAGCCGCTCCAATGTCTACGGGAGCAGGAGGGGAGGTGCCCCTGAGCAGTTCTGGGGGCTGTGTGGTGACAGGCAGGCTTACTTACCCCACCGGCCTGGTCCTAATTTGTCATTTCTCATCACGTCTTGAGCGCTAATTTGCTTACAAATATTGGTCTAGAGAGGGTAACAGGTCCAAGAGTATAACTGCTTATGTACACCTGCCCTGTGCTTCCCCAGTTAGCGAGGAGAGTGAAGAGCAGGGGACGAGCCCTGTCTCACTGCTCGTCATGTTTTCCTTGGCCCTTCCTGTTTTGTCTGACTCGTGGGAACGGGACTCCGGGGACTCAGACTGTATTTTTTTTCATTCTGTACAGTGACCAGTGATGGGAGGCCTCCCCCCTTTCTCCCAGTGCCCTCACAGCCTCTCTCTCCTTCTGTTTATTCTAATTCATTCCTGCCTTATTGGGGTTTGTTGTTAGTGGCAGTAACAGCTGCCACTCACAAAAGCAGCTTTGACTGAAGGCAAAAAGGTAAAAACAGTGAGAGATTATGTGTCCCAACAGGGCTGTGGGAACAGACGCAGGGACAATGGCACATTTGGGGTCAAGAGAGGCCAATGAGATCATCTTTTGGAGCTGATAGTATTAGAGCAGTACCTGAAAGGATGGGTAGATTTGGGGAGGAAGATATGGTAAGGAAATGGCATTCAAGCAGGTGGAAGGTTCTGGAGAACCATTTGCCCTGATGGAGCATCATCCCTGGCCAATTCCCCTCCTGTCTGCTGGGTGGGCTCATGGTGCAGGCTTGACACCGTGACTGACTCCCAGTGGCTGGGGCACGTGATCAATGCTGTCTCCATCAGAAACCCACGGAGAAATGTCACGTGTGGACTCTAGGGAAGAGCACGCCCTGTCTTCCTTTCTTATTATAAACTGTAATGACTGCGTACACCTAGACAGAGCAGTGACAACCTTCACTGTCGGCCTGAGATTAACACTAACACAGATGAAAGCAAATCTGTGAGCTGGGGAGATAAGAGTTCTGGGAACATCTGCTCCAGATATGGCAGAAGTCGTGAGTCTCCAGGTCTTAAGTTCTGGAAAACAACACATTGCCTTTGTTGCAGTGGTGCTGGGGGCTTGTTATACAGTTTGTTATTGTTTTGTGTAAATCACTTTGGAATGTGCCTGTCCCACACAACTGAGAGAGAATGAACCAGCACAAGAGTGATGGTAATGTAATGAACAAAAGAGCGAATGTCCACAGACAGGAGGACACGGGGAGGATTCGGGAACTTGATGCAGGCCAACCTGCTGATAGATAAGGTCAGCACGGAGAGCTGCAGGAGGTCAGAGCGGGAAAGCGCTGTGACGACAACACTGCAGCACTGTGGGGGAAGATGGCTGTAGGAGACACCACAGGGAAGACCAGGAGGCAGCTACGCAACAGGGGCACTGTAACTCTGAACTGGGAGGGTGACAGCAGTCACAGAGGGGACTAGAGCTGTCCCCCTAGATGGTGCCCTATCAGGTCTGCCATAACACAACTCTCAGAGTGTGCACTTGGGCACTAATAATGGGCCCCGTGCAGGCTAGGCACCGAGAGAATTTCCAGAGGAGTTAGAGACGCACGTGCTAACCATGCAGGATGAGGGAAGGTGGAGCTGTCCACACGAAAATTAAGACCCCCATGTGTATCAACGCTTCCAACGGCCCTGTCACAACAGAACGTCAAATGAAGCTCATGGAGGGCCACAGAAGGCAAACATTTTGTGAAGGGGGAGACGCTCTGGTCCTCAAAAGGTTAGTGAGATTTTGAAGCAGAGAGAGTAGAAAATGCATCTGGTTATCAACATGGCAGAATGGCCTAGCAAGGGCTGGGAAGACCCAGAGAAGTTTTTGATTATTTGTCTTCATAGAGCTTTTTAATGAAGCCAAATGGGACCATTTTGGGGACATTATTGGAAGAGGCTTTAAAATTGCCTTATTAGCACTGTATTAATATGCCTTTGTAAAAATAATGCCCTAAACGGCAAATCTTCCCCTGTCTCTTAAAGTTGATGCCCACATTAGTGACAGAAATGGAACAAAAATCTGATTTCCCCAAAACTGAACTCAAGTGTGTAGCATATAGTTTGTACTTATTCTGATTGTGCTACCCCACGTGTCAGATCACTTTTCCCCACTCCATTCAGCCCTGGGCCTTGACGGTTACAATAGCTCTTGGACTCTTTTCTTGAAGAGTAGCTCTTCCTTGGCCTTCCGTTTACTCTCAGGTTCCTCATTTCTCCTGGACACTCTGGCTCTACGACTTGACCTGGAGTCTTCCCTGGCCTGGGTGCTCTCCACCTCCTGACCTGGTTTTCCCTCACTGTCTTCTCCGTTAGTGTTTAACACTGACTTCCTACTCATTTGACACAAGGGCCAAAACTGCCACTTTCCACAGCTGCCCTGGCCAACCAACATCCAAGGCTGATGGGCCTCCAGCTATCACACACTTGCTGTGAGATTCTTCACCTTTCGGGTCCCAGTTTTGACCCAAGGGCCACTCCAAAACTCATCTTCGGTCTGTAGACAACTGTTGCCCCACTTTTACGTTGATGCTCCATTTTCATAGCTCTCATTCCTCTAACTCAGGAGTCTGCAAACTACTTCCCAGGTGATAAATCCTCCTCACTGCCTGTTTTTGTAAATAAAGTCTTGTTGGAACACAGCCATGCCTACTCGTTCACATGTTGTCTATGGATGCTTTCCTGCTACGTAGAGTTCAGTACTTGTGACAGAGACCGTGTGGCCCATAAAGCCTAAAGTATTTACTATCTGGCTCTTTCTAGAAAAAGTCTGCCAGTCCCTGGACCAGACCAACAATCTGGAAGTCAGTTTTATCTATATCTCTACTAGTTTTATTGATGATTTCCTATTTCAGAAAGCAGAGGAATGTAGACATTTTAGAAATAATCTCAAGAAATGCATATCTTTCCCCAATTTACATTGCTCTGCCTACATTCAAAACATTATTTGATATATGCTCTGTTTCAAGCACTAGGGATTCCAAAATGAATAAGACATGCCCTTCCTTGAAAGAGCTCTGAGCTAGTGGCAATGCTGGAAGTGGGAAGAAACCACCTTAGTGAGGACATTTCTTGTTCTGTGCTGACTGCACGGCATGGGGCCCCAGGGGCAAAGACGAGGGGGTTAGTCCTAACCCACGTCCAAAACTTACCTCACAGAGAAAGTGACACTCGTGCTGGTCTTGAAAGATGACTAGGCCTTTTCCAGAAATGGAAAGGAGCAGAGGGGCAGTGGATAACCCTGTGTACCAAGGCATGGAGGCAAGGCAGAGCATGGGATGTTGGAGGAACGGCCAAAGGGCCAGGCAGTTGAGATGCAGGACACACAGCAAGAGGAGTCAGACAGAGCAGCTGCAGGGGAGAGGCGGCGCTGCAAGCCAGGCCACAAAGACGCAACCCCAGTCCCAACCGAGGCAGAAATGGGTCATCCTGGAAAGCAGACTCGTCACAGCAAAACGTCCCCTGAGGCGTCCACTTAGTCATTTGACAGACTGGACTAAAAGAGTAGCAGAGGCAACGCTGCTTTTAATGGCTTGTGACATTTTGCATTTCTTTCTTTCCCAGTTAAAATCATCCTTTTCATTGTTCATCCCCAAACACGGGTTTTATCCACTGCCTGTGAAGGAATGGAAACCCCAAGGGAGAGGTAGCCGTTACTTGTTGAAAGGACACATCTCAAAAATAACCTCATTTCTTTTAAATTGACACAGCATGAAATGAGGTGCCTGGGAGGGAAATAACGAACAACGGAGAAATGTCAGCAGCTGGGGTGCCCGCAGAGGAGGCTGCTGCAGAGTTCCCTACTTCTTCGTCTTCGTGTTCGGCCTTGGGGGTCGACCGTTTCTGTCCTCGTCCCCCAACCTGACCATTTGTGGGTGAACTAATAAATAAACAGCAGGACAAGCAGAGGCAGACGGCACACGTTTTGAGTCATGACCGCATAACAAGCACAGGGCTGGATCCCAGAGACGCCTGGACGACGAGGCACGGCCCCTGTCCCTCAGAAACTCAGATTCCAGTGGAAAAGGAAGCAAAACAGGCAATTTCCTCTGAGGTGCAATAAGCACTCCCACGGCTGTGCACACAGGGTGTTCCAGGAGCCCGTCCCAGCAACACCTCGACCCAGATTAGGAGATTAGGGTGGCTTTCAGGAAGACGGGCCATAAAATGAGGTTCCCTCCCCCAAAAGCTTCCATCAAAACCGCAGAGTCTGATCTGTAAGCCAACACTCAAGGGAAGAGTAGTTCAACAAAAATATCTGTTGCTCCATATGTGCAGCACTGAACACTCTGACAGGGACACTAGCGATTGCTAGCACAGGGATAACAGTACCATTTGGCCAGGGCCACGGAGAGAGGTGTGCATGCTGCTGGTGGGGAGCACATGAAAATGGCTCCCTGCAGCCCGAGGAACTTCTCACCAGAGGCCTCCTGTGTGTCAGCTTCCAGCAGGGCTAAAATCGGGGGCAGCATCCCGCATTTCCGAACCACTCATCTGAACACAGGTCTGGCAACGGCAGTCTAGGACTGGCTTCCCAGGAACTTCCACCCCTCCCATGAGTGGTCAGCATACCCCTGTCTCCTATTCTCCTCTGGCTCCCAGGAGCCCATGTTCCCTGCTGTAGAGGCAGGAGGAAAAATAATGAGGCCAACAACTTGGCCCACTAAGGATGCCAAACCTGGTCCTAGGCATCGATACGGTGTTGTCTGGACACCTTCTTGTTGTGACAGCACAGAATACATGGAAGTTTTTTGTTTGATACCTGGCAACCATCTACTTTTATTTTATTTTCTAATTTCCCCACCACACGTTTGCAATCTATTTCGGGAAAGAAGAAAGAAACAAGAAATACAAATAAAGCCATGTATCCTCTGCTAACAGTGACCCTGCCAGAGGCTTGCTTTGCCAGTTCTGGGAACAATAGGATGACAGAAACAGGTGTGTATGTCCCGGGGTTTCACTGTCACATAATTAGCTGTGCCTTGCTTCCCAGACCCACACAGCACACAGCTTCCTAGAGCAGGATCAATCAGAAGTCTTTGCAGACGAAGGGAGCCGTCTGCAGAAAGGAGACTGGTTTAGACAGCTCTGGGTTTGGAAGGTCTTGCTGCCATTCTCTGGAGTCGGGTGGCAATAGCTAACCTGTGACAGTCCCTTTCCTGTTTAATTCATCCAGCTGTCACGTGTCTCTGCTTGACTATCTATCCGCCAAAGCACAATGCATGATACTTCAGTCTCTTACCATTTTGGCTCTCCCAATTATTTACATCAAAATCAGTTTCCTCTCTTCCTCACCCAATTCCCTTCCCCAAATGAAAAGTCACCAGGAACAGTAAGCACCAATAAACTGGCAATAATGACTGAATAACTGATCCACTACACAGGGCAGATAAGTCAAATTTAGTGACAAATATATTGCTCCTTAAAATTCTAATAAGATAGACAGTAACCCTCCAAATAGTTTAAAATAACCAGAAAACTATATGCTTTGAGAAAAATGTCAGTAAGTCCGTGTTGTGAGTTGAATTGTGTCCCTCTAAAAATGATATGCTGTCCTAACCCAGTATCTCAGACTGTGACCTTATTTGGAAAGAGGGTCATTGCAGATGTCGTTAGTTAAGATAAAGTCAGGCTGGAGTAAGGTGGGCCCTAAGTCCAATGTGACTGATGTCCTTACAAGAAGAGAGAAGATGGTCATGTGACGATGGAGGCAGAGATTGGAGTGACGCAGCCTCAAGCCAAGGAACCCCTGGGGCCACTAGAAGCTGGAAGAGGGGAGGAAGGATCCTCCCCTACAGGTTTCAGAGGAGCATGGCCCTGCGGACACCTTGATTTTGGACTTCTGGCCTCCAGAACTGCGAGATAATAAGTCTCTGTTGGTCTGAGCCACCCAGTTTGTGGTACTTTGTTACAGCAGCCCTGGGAACCCAATACAGTCAGAGATAAGCTGACTTCCTAACCTGGATATGATGCAAAGTAACCAGAAGGGTCTGCAGGAGCCAGAAGTGAAGATTTCCTCTTCCTCCTGAATCTGCCCCCAAAATACTGCCATTGCCACAAACGACACACACAAGTGAGAAATCCTGCTGTAAATACCTTTACTCAACATGCTCCTATTCACTGTGAAATTCTTAAGGCAAATAAGACAATCTTTAATCCCTAACTTTTTGACCATGACCTCTTTTCTGCACAAGTAGAGATTTAAAAAGGATAGCTTGGAAGATGCCCCAGCACAGTTTCCCCTAAGCTATGTGTTAACACGGACTCAATCTTATTTTAAAGGAAATGTAAAGCTGACAGTTATAAATATACACGCACACTACTGATGCTAAAAGAATTAGATTAAATTAGGCTCTTCATAATTGTGCTTTTAAGTGAAATATTATATTCTACTTGTCAACAGATTTTATTTGAACTCTATGAATGTGAGAATAGGCCAGTCCTGGAGCCATAAAGACTGGGAATAATGCAGGAGCTGTTGACTATTCAGAACAATCAGATGTGTTCCGACTTTTCAACACTGGACTAGAATCACTGCATAAAAGGAAATATGGTATACGCTCCTCCCTAAAAGCAAGGCTATCAGAGCTATTGGGAGCTTTTCCAAAAATGAACACAGATTTTCCCTTCTCACTCTGGCCGGGCTGCACTGAAATTTGCATCTTGCTTCTTAGTTGAGCTGGGTTAATTAGACAAGATTTTTCTTCAGTATTTCCCTGGATATGTTTCTGCTCTCGAAGTATCTTGATGCATGCCTCCTTGGGAAAGCCCTTCTCTGTAAACAAGAGCCCTTGGAAGGCACTGAGCTTTGAGTAACACTGACTCAGACGGCAAGCCCGGTGCCCAGAGATCCTAGGTCTTCCTAGAACACTCTTGAGTTTCTAAGCTACACCTACCGCGTACCAACTCCTGTAAGGTGAACAGTCAGCAGGCGAACTTAGAACTGCCGATGCACACAACCCCACCCCAAGATGTTTTAGGCAGTAGGGTGGACCATTTCCTGACCCGTGATACCTTTCCAAGGCTTTAACTGACCCAGTGAGGCAATTTCAGAGTATTTTGATCCTGCAGATTTTTGAGTTTGTAGAAAACTCTCTGAAGACTCCTTGAATACAATGCTGGCTCTGTCTGTTTCATTTTCGGGAAGCCTTAAGTTGTTCTCTCTCTCTCTTTTTTTTCCTGACTCCAGTGGTGCTGCATTCTCCGGCACATTACCTGATGAGCTACTCTAAGACTGGTGAGCTCAGGAGACCGCTGCCCACGTCAGATGAGAGATGCAACACCTTGACATTTAGTCCGTGCTGTCTTCACACCACGGGCTGAGTCCTGGGAAATCACGGAGGTATTGTGCGGTCTGGGCCACAGCAGGGACCAGACCAGAGTCTGTCTGTATGAACGCAGTCTTGGACAAGCTCTGCTTTAAAGGGTGGTGTACCATACTGCTTTGGGCTAGTCCCTATGCTGGACATTCATCTGTCTGTGTGCTTGGGTGTGTGTGTGTGTGCGTGTGTGTGTGTGTGTGATGAGAAACCTGAAATTGACTAGATAAACCCAATGTGAGTGAAAGAAATATACTGGCTTCCTTGATTTGTTCTGAGAGAAGAAATGTCACCACAAGGCTGTTTAATCTCGAAACACTCTTCTGCATTCCCTCTGTCTGCTCTCAACCACTGAGCGTCATGACACTCTCCCTGGCTGGGGCTGAGTGAAAGGACACCCCAACCTCACCAACCTTCAGAAACCACTTCAGATACGTATTAGCATTCCGAGGATTCGGATGATACACCCAGGTCTCCATCCACCTGGTTTTTGAAGCCTGAGTGAAGAGATTTATGGAAAAGTTTTAAGCGAAAAGTTGCTGATGTAATTGCTAATAGAGAGATAGGTAATTAAAAGTCAAGGGTTATGTTAAAGTGAAATTTTATGAGAAAAATAATGAGAAGTGGGTTCAAAATTTTTGTTTCCAGTACTAGCATTCTTTGTTTTTTAAAACTGTCATCAAATCCATATCTGGCCAATTTTCGACTCTGTGTTCCTAAATAGCTCCACCAACTCCACACTTTTTTTCCAGTCTGTTTTAAAGGCTGTGCTTGCCTGCGATTCCTTTTATAATAAAGTCTCAAGTTCAGTCACCCGTGTTCAACCGTGTTCATGTTTCCCCTCTGCCTCGCAGCCAGCTCCTCAGTAACACTTTCAGTGTCTTAGAGCCAGACCTATTCTGACCACTGTTGGGGAAAAGTTATTTATTGAACACTTACTGTGTATAATATTTCAAATTCTCAATCATAAAATGGACTCCAAAAGAACGAATGTTTGTAAGCCACCATTTTCTGGTTCAATTTTCAGGCATCAGGCACCAGAGGATCTCTATGCACAAGCTGGAGAGTGTGTCTACTGCTCTGTTGATGTGACCGGCTCCCAGGAATTAATCCCAGGATCAGACTGCACTTCCTCACCTGTCCTCCTCTCAGGAGGGTAGCCTGACTTAGAACCTACTGTTCCAAACCTCCACAGGCTTCCTCCTGAACGTCGGAGCAGGGGTGGAGATGGGGCACACAGCCACGCTGAGGGAAATCCTAAGGAACTCTGCCATCACCTCCCAAAACCATGCAATCCACCAGACCAGCCCTCTCACAACACACCACTCAGTTAACCTACATATCGGGGTTACGGCTAAGTTACAAATACGTGGGATTACAGTTCAACAACGAGTGGGTGTGCAATCACTGCGGGTTTCTCGCATTCCCTTCCTCTCCACACTTCCAGCCCAAGCCTTTGCCCCACGGCCCAGCAGAGTCTTTCACTCTTCCTTTCAAGAACAATTAGATCCTGTGACAGGACTTGATTCTAACACTGCACTTATTTATGGCATGCCAGGTGCTGTTCTAAGTGTTTTACATGTATTAACTTGATGTTCACAATAAAACGATAAGAAAGATACCATAATTTTTTTCCCATAATTTTATAAATGAGGAAAGTAAAGTCCAAAGATAGTTAAGTAACTTTTTAAGGCTCAACGACGAGTAAATGGTGGTCGAGTCAGTATTCAAGCTCAGGCAGTCTGAGTCCAGGGCTGGCGCACCCACCCACCGGGCACCCTGCCTGGCCACAGACCACTCTGAAGGGCCTCTGAGTCGGCACCAAACAACAATCCAGCCGTATTTACTGTAATAATGGTGTCAGGTGTGGGCATGATTGGATTATATGTGTAACACCTTTATAAGCCATAACAAGAACAGCTCATTACACAACCCTGCTGGTGTCTGTGAGTTTATTGGATAATCGGGCTGTTACTCAAGAAGAGCTCATTTAATACCAAAATCCCTTTTTCATGGGAAATTGTATATACAAGTCAAATATTTAAAAAGTGCAGCCACATTAAGGAGGGGCCAAGTTCTCTTGGCTCTGTCTCCCCCTCCTCCTTTCCATGGTGGCTCCCAGCAGGACCTCCATGACTCTGAGAAGAGCAGTCTGAAAATCTTGACTCCAAACCAAAGCCTGGGGTCTGGCTTCCGTGAGCCAGGGAAAGTGGGTGTTCACTGGCTGATGCTGCACGAATGGACATGTGTGACCTTCCTGGCTACATTCCATTTACCCCCCAAGCTTGCCTGTATGCTGCTTCTGCTTGCTGGGCTGAGCTCTGCTGTCCTCTCTGAGGTTCCCCTCTCTAGACTCCTGCCCAAATACCTAGTGGTCTCATTCCTCCTCCTCGGGCCATTTCTGTGTCCCCAATGATTGACAGGTGACTGTGCTCCCACAGTGAGAAGCTGATGTGGTGGCACCGAGATCATCCCAGGGCCCCTGAAATCATGCGCCCTGACCCCTCAGGACATAAAGGGAGGGACAGCAGAGGACCCGCTGGGTGCAGCCCCCTCCTGGGCTGCATTGCGGGTGGCCAGCAGCTCTGCAGGCGTCCAGTCCAGGGCTCACGGGGTCCTCTCAGATGCCCAGAGCCAGGCGGGGTGTGTGTGGTGGCTTTCCACATGTGCCGTACACCCCCCTCTCTCCCTGGACTTGAACCAGGGTGCTGAGCTTTGAAACCAGCACGTTAACTCACATTCCTATTCTTTATGTGCTCAGAGCAGAAAACGTGATTACTGAGTCTTTTGGCCTCAAGTGTTCGGAGGCACTTTGGCTCCTTAAATCCAGTGTCAGAGAGCTGCTGTCCACGGCTGTGTGTCTCCTTATTATCTGCTGCATTTTCTTTACCTAATTGTGTGCACTTCACCACCATTTGACAAATCCCGCACTACACACGTTTTTTAGCACGTCTTCAAATGAAGGACGCAGCCCGCCTGCAGGTTCCTGATTACCTGCTCAAAGTGCCGCCCATACTCAATCAATCGGGAGGGGCTGGGGCAACTCCTCCAGCATTTGTTGTTAACCAGCTCAGCTCAGCGTGGTGCGCATGTAAGAGTGCTCACAACATACATTTGCATTCCAATCCTGTCTGGCCACAGGAAAACGAACTTTGCAAATCTTTATTTTGCATAGTTTATTTGAGAAGTCTTGAATCAAAGTCTCATGCAGCCTTGAGCCATGCTCCAGAGGGGAGCGTCGCCAGGTCATCCTGCAGATGGGCAGAGCGAAGGTAATCCAGGAGCAAACCTAAAGATTTCAGTCTCCTGTTCCAGCCCCATCGTGAGTGAGTGCCAGATAGTTCTGATCATCTTATCATAAAAATGTACGCTGTAGGTAGATAAAGAGCCTCAGGCAGTTTCAAATAGATTACAGAATCCCGGAACATTTCTTCTGGCAGAAATGGTGCATTTTGGTCTGGGAACTGGAGTTTTCCTCTAATGACATACAGTTCAAAACCACGCTGACTTGACTTTCTACCTGCCAGATCAAGAGATGATCACAGTATCGTGGAAAAAGAAGCTGTGATCTTTTTCTTTCACTTAAATTGAGGGTTGGGTAATGCAAATTTCTAACCAAGAACAGCTTATCACATTGCAATATTTATAGGAATCGCTTCTTCTCAAAGACTTCCATTTTCCCTAAGGGGGCCTTATTTTCTACTACTTTCTCAGATAAACATAAAAAAAGTCAGCAAAAACAGTCATACATAGAAAATTTATATTTAACTCATACTTAGTTTTGAATACAGACAAAATATTACAAATGCTAAATATTACACATTTTAAGCAGGTCCTACAAAAGTAAATTCTACTGTTTCCCTAATAACTACTTTATCTTCTCGATTGTAGTCTTAAGTGGGACCATCAGGAAGAGCCTATCCAGAATCAAACAATAAATGAAATCCTGAAAAGAAGAGGATCCATTGGCAGATACTTGTAGGCAGCCACACAGGAGGTTCAGAGTTCTAATTTCAGAACTCTTTCCATTTCAAAAAAAGTTTGGAGAACAGGGTTAAAGGAACTGTGATTATTTAGATAGAAGCGAACAGAGATTTTTCAGGTAGGATCCATTCATTCACTCATTCGTTCAGCAAAGATTTATTGAATCCCTTGGATGTATCAGGCTCTGTGCTAGGCAGCTGGGTATGTCACAGAACAAATCATCCAAAGATCCTTACAGTAGTTCAGCCAATATTCTGACAGGGGGAGACAAAATTAAAACAGTCATAATAAGAAAATTATATATTTTGTTGTTAGTGCTTTTGAGTCAATTCTGACGCCTAGTGGTCCTGTGGACAGCAGAGCGGAACCCTGCCCAATCTCTGCGCCATCCTCTCACTTTCCAGCACTATATCAGACAATGTTTTGCTGCCATTCATAGGGTTTTCATGGCCAATTTTTTTGGAAGCGGGTGGCGAGGTCCTTCTTCCTCGTCTGTCTTAGTCTGGAAGCCCCGCTGTCCACCATGGGAGATCTTGCTGGTATTTGAAATACCAGTGGCATAGCTTTCAGCATCACAGGAATATGCAGTCACCACAGGATGACAACCAACAGACAGGTGGTGTGGTTCCCTGACCAGGACAAGCACCTGGGTCCTCGGCGGTGAGAATGCCAAACCTTAACCACTAAACCGCCAGGGCTGGCTGTATAATATATTAAAAGGTGATAAATGCCATGATAAAAGAAAAGCAACGTAGAGCAGGTGGGGAATGTCAGGAGTGATGGGAGGGGTGAACCGCAGTTTTAAATAGGGTGGGCAGTGTAGACTTCATTGAGAAAGTGACACTAAGGCAGACTTGAGGGACGGGGGGAGCCAGACAAGCAGATATCCAGGGAAGAAAGTTGGGGCAGATGGAACAGCCAATGTGAAGCTGTAAGGACAGAGTGGGGAGGCAGATCATGTAAGGCCTTTGGTCATTGTAGGAATCTTGGCTTCTACTCCGAGTGAAGTGAGGAGTCCTTGCAGTGTTCCCAGCATAGGGCAGTCATGGGCAGCTCTGATCTGGGGCAGGGACATCCTGAAGGGCAATTGTCGGTAGTGAGGTCAGAACACAAGGAAATGGACTTGCAGCATGATGGATTGGCATGAGGCCAAAGGAAGCATATCTTGGACAACTGTGAGAAAACTTTCCTGGGTGTCTGTTGAAGGAGGGAAACGAATCTGAGGTATTTGTAAGAGGGAGTGGTAGATACTAGGACCAGAAATGACCACTCAAGGTCCTCTCCTGCTTCAGAGACACTGGGATGCACCCCAGGAGCAGTGAAAGGCTCAAGACCAGGACTGTGCTTTTCCTATAGTTGTGATGAAATAAAAGACCTGTTGGAGCAGAGGCAGCAGGATTAGAAAGATCACAGGGAGGCAAGTGTGGGAACATTAGGATTCTGCTCAGGTGCTCTCCCTGTACCTGCGGAAACAAAAGCCTCGCTGATTGATATGATCTCATCGGAGCCTCAGGGCAGCAGTGAGGAAGCCTATCAACGACTGAGTATTCCATAAGGCCAGCGCCCAACAAGGAAACCAGATGCCCCTGCTCATCACAGCCAGCTCGTTTCTATAGAAACAATGACCCCGTCTTTATGGCATTCCCCTCTCCCTCCAAAAGATAACCAGTCATTTAGAGGCTGAATTCCCTATCCATTCAGAGGGACTAAAAATCTGGAAAGAAGGAAGAGAAATCCACGACACCCTTCCATATACAAAATGGAGAGTAAAAAGGTCATATACAGGAGGCCAATTGAGGGAGAAAGACTATTGTGCTAACGCTAGATGTTTCTGCTGACATTTCTATTATTTAGATCAAGACATGTATCCTTCAGTTTCTACATTGTAAATAACCTTGCCCTGAGTCCACTAAACGGAAGAGCAGAGCATACACCAAGGACACAGACTCAGGGACTGAGATTTTTCTCCTCACCAGGAACCTTCGCAGCCTCTCTGACTCGAAGAGTTTCCGGTCAAAGGCCAAGGAGTCTCGTTTTCAAGGCTACCCCTTGGCAACATTCTGAAGGCTGCAACATTTGCTTTCACCATTGCTACCTAGTAACCTATCTATCTACTCCTTCTCCCACTGCCCAGTCCCTCCACCCCCGACCCCCACCACACACCACGAACACAGGCACTTGACTTTCAGGAAATTGGTCTCTTCTTGTTTTTTTCTAGTCACTCAACAAACGTGCTTCCCAAAGAAAGGAATTGATGGAATTGGTAAGACTCATGCCCTTCAATGTCTGTTGCCCTTCCCAGGGGAATTTTCGTTTCAGTGTCTTTGAGAACTAGAAAGTTTTAAGTGAGATGCAGCAAGATAGAGTGAAACTTCCTGTAGAAGTTCAGAGAGTGCCGATTTTGCCCATAGATGATGATGCAATCGAGGCCCAGAAATAATGAATGGCAACTCATCCACATTAACATTTATCCCACTGGATCCATCGGCTCAGGCTAGGTTATGCTGTAGTGACATAACCTCAGTGACTTACAAACCAAAGTTTACATCGTGCTCATTGAACAGCCGCCACCTGAAATACTGCTGGTTTCCACGGCCAAAGGAAAGAGAGAGCACAGCACATCATGCACTGTGTCTTAAAGCTTCCACTTAGAAGGGCTGCACTCACTTCCACTCCATTCCAGCAGCCCAAGTAAACCGCACAGCCACACCGAACTCTAAGGGGGCAGAGGCGCACAATCCTACCGGGTGTCCACAAGACCTGGACATATTTGCAGAGCCGCGCCAACAACGCCTACACCTCCCCACACGAGAAGTCAGCCCTCTTCAAACACTTAGCTTGAGTTCCAGTTTGAAAAATCTGAACCAAACTTGACTTCCCTGCTCCATTCCTCCACCTGCACCCGCTGGCGTCTCCTGTCCACCCCTCCACCTAACCACGATCCTCACACAAGTTTGATCTGGGCCTGTATTCCTCCTGAAGGGTTAGTGTAGCTGGCCGTGTGCGCTAGGTTTGTGGAGCTGCTAACAGATGGATTCACTGGGATTCAGCCATTCACCTGCAGCACATTTCCCTCACACCTGGCAATGGAGAACATGCATTTGCAAATTGGAAAAGATGGAATGAACATGATGCAGAAGACCCAAAAACTCACTTGGGAAAATAGGTAGGTATTCTATAACGCAGCCAAGTGTCCTAGAAAATGATATCAATTCCCTCCATGAATATTCCTGAGAAGACTTGGGAAGGTAGGCGGTGAGGAAACTAATCCTTGAGGCAGCATGAAAAAAAGGAGAAGAGAGGACATGGAACCACAAGACTTCGTCTGCTTCAGAAACGTGAGGGCAGCTCTGCCTTTCCTCAGCAGCTCTGGAGATATCGAGGACCCGTGGGCAGAAGCGACAGAGGAGCACAGAACAAGAAATGTGTCTACTCATTAGAGCTGTTCACACCACACCAGGGCTGCGCTACCTTTTGAGGTTGCAAACATCCAGTAACTTGTCTTCACAAAGAGATGAGATAACCTCACCTCTCAAGACTTTTATAGACGTTTCTCACTTTTATTTGTTTTTAATCTTTAAAAAAATTATTGGATGGTATTTTTCATGAGGCGTATGAAGGGTTAGAACACAGTTTAGAAAATTAAGTGTTTTGGAGAAAACGATCAGGGAGATTGGAGGCCAGCGATTCTCTCTTACGTTTCTCCACCTTTAATTTTCACTTCTTCCTCCCTCTTCCCCTTGTACAACTTCCTTTATTCCTAGTTCTTTCAATGCTGCCTTATACCATTCTTCCTCCCTTCTGGCTGATGCCACCTTAAAACATATTATGTGTATAATATACAAAACATAATGGATATGTACAATTATATAAATATATCATGGGTAATATAACAAAGAGCCCATTGCTATATGAGAACTGCTGTACTAATTCCGGTAGTTCTGTCTTTAAAATAAATCTTCCCAAAGAGTAAAGAACAAGAGATAGAAAGGAAGGATGGGTCTTCTCAATTCCAAATTGGGGAAGATATCTCTATCCCCTATTCCACCTTTTTTTTTAAACATAAGCATGTTAAAACTGACCCAAACTTATCTAAGGTAAAAGCTGATGTCAAATGAAATCTGAGCACTATAGAAAGCTAAAAAATTGATTTTTACAATGACTGTGACACCCTGGAAAATCCCTAAGTTCCTTTTGAACTAAATAAATGTGCGTGTGTATTTTTTCCGTTTCCATTGGGCATAGTGCTAGGATAAGTTTATTGCATTCTAAATGCCTTCATGCTGTTTATCTACATATGCAGTGATGACTGAAAGCAAGTTTGTTTGTCTTTTTTAAAGGTAAAGACTGTTTTGGGAGCTGAGAACCACTCCATTTGTAGCTAGAGGAGTCTCCCTCTTTCCTGCATCCCTGCCCTGTGCTCATCTGCAGCATCCGTCCCCCTACGCCTGCTGCATGTTCTACTGTCACCTAAGATGTGCCCACTCTGGGAAGCAGTATTCACCACCTGGAATTGTACCACCTGGACCTTATGGGCCTTACTGGTTTCTGGTCTTTCTGTAAAATTAGCTACATATATTTCTCAATCATGGGGCAAAACTAAACATCTCCTGTGCTTCAACTGGATCTGGATGCTGCTGGAAAACACAGAAAGAAATAAATGGAAGAAAACAAGTAAAACTATCGGGGAAACCGGGTCAGGGCAAACCTTACCCTGCGGTGGCAAAGTTGTTTGTTTTTCTCTTTGGCAACTAGCACATCCATTTAGAACCAAAAAATATTTAAACTGTTAGATTTCATAATGTTCATGCTTTTTAAATTCAGTGATACAATTAAGTTGATTCCTCCACCCCAGAGTATACTGAGAAGAACGCAGAAGCGAAGAGAAGGCTGAGTTTGTCTGAGGTCCAGAGAACACGAGTGATTCGCCAAATATTATTCACATAATTACTTGTGTTCTCATTTGTAACATTACATGTTATCAAATTTTAAAATATTCTATTTCAGATAATTTCACAATGCTAGATCATTGTAAAGACAAATGTTCCAAAAGTTGTTAACCAGAAAGGCTGAGTTTTTTTTTAACATGTGGTTTTACACGTGGTTTGGTTTTTTTTTCACATGTGGTTATATTGTTTTTTAAATCAAACCAACGTGCTGAAAATGGAACCAAATCATGACATGGCACACGGGCACTCAATGCCCTTAACACTCAATTTATTAGGCAGAATTTAATTTTAAAGGGATTACTGTACATATTATTTTTATAGGCAATGCTCTATGAAAGAGATCAATATTATATATTGTGGAGAAGCACTCTGCATGCACTTGGTAAATGCATTGTTATCATCAGAGTAATTAAAAGGAACAGGGTCATACACAATCAGCATGTACATCTTACTCAGCATCTCCTGCCAGTAGCTTCCAAAAATTAAACTCATTAATCATTCTGACTCTAAAGGAGAAAAAGCTTTGGGTATGAAAGAAAAAAGCTCTCTTTCATGAAGAAAAAATGTCCAGAGCCACCATCTAAGGAATTCTTGTCTACATGATGATACTAGAATATTAATATCATGTGGGAAAATGAGTTGATTATTGTCAAAAATATAAATTAATATTATGTTATTCTAAAGCTTCAGACCTCCTTAAATCTACAGGTAACATATACAAGTAAATTATTTAAAAGTGGCACTGGCAGCTATAAAAAAGGCATGCCATACAAAGTAGACTTCCATGCTCATCTCAAATTGTCTGACCACTACACAGAACTCAAATCCACTGGAAGGGCATAATGTTCATTTTTCACAAGCAAATTTGGCTTTAACCACACAAATACTTTTTTTGGCTGGCTATAGAGAGCAAAGGCTTGTTAACACACTGAAATTTGTTGGCTATAATTCACAGTTGACAATTGACTCATCCAAACGAAAAGAATCAGGCTTACCCTTATTAATTTTTCAAGCCAACAGATTAGCGCTTTGTTCTGGTTTTCCCCCAGCCAAGGCAACTGTGAAGGTGAAATGAAATACATGTAGCGGTGCTTTAAAAACTACAAGGTGCAATGCAGAGACAAGGTAGTCTTGATGCTGTATTTGACTTCACCCATCATTCAGCTAGCATTGACTCCTTGTTGATGTCACTAGCCTTACTTCATCATAACATAGACAATTTCCTAATTATGACTACATTCTCTGTGCTGAAACAGTAAGCAATACTTTGTATAATTTTGTTAGAGATATAACTTCAGCCAATTCTTTATAGATATAGAATTACATTTTTTAAAGTTAAGTAATTACTCACTTTACCAAAACATTTACAGAGAGACTAATTTATGTAGCAAACACTTCCCATGGGTTTAAAATATGTTCTGAAGTATAAAAACTAAAATTTTCAGGAGGATAACTATTGTATCCAGGAGAGTGCATTGATATAAGGGGACCTCAAAGCTTATCTGGTGAAATACTTAATGTTACAAGAAAGAATCAAGATATTGAGAAAATGTAATTTGCACATGCTCACATATCTTGTATGCCATGCTAGGAGATGGAAAGAATGGTAAACTAGTAGCAGAAATGAAGAGATTAGGCAGAAAGTTATTTAGAATAAGCAGATGTAAAGAGGGAGAATGACAACGTGAGGGATATATTCCATGTGGATATCTTGTCACCACCACAGAAATAATCTAGTGTCTAGCTGCTTGACATGTGGAACAAAAGCTTGGAAGAGAGATCAAGATAGTGATTGCCAAGGTCCTTCCAATTCTCCAATTCTGTAAAACAGAAAAGCAAATTATCTTCAGAAGAAATGCTAGAAGATGTATATCTGAATAATGAAGCTACTCTAGTCATCTTCTAATACAGAAGCCACAGAATATACTCAGCCCCCTTTATCTTAATTCTAATTTATCTAATATCTAATTTCTCTAAAGAGGAAAGCATGAAAGGGAGGGAATAGAAGAGTGGAGACCACGACCTTGGAGTGCAGGTTCCCCTGTCCTCCTATATGAAGGGCAAGAGAAGGAAATGATTTACCAAAGAGCTCAACGGTCAAGTTCAGAGAGAGAGAGACAGGATGTGAATTGACATAGCATCATGGAAGACACATGGTGCAAAAGTCTGAACAGCAGGGCAGTGGTCATCAAGAGCAAAACACCAAGGAGGAATCAGACAGGCCACGATACCAAGTAATTAAGATGACACTGAGGACACTGTGTGTGCAGTTTCTGTAGTGAAGACAGTAAGAACGTAAGTCTGCCACCACGCTAGCTGAGAAAAAGAGGACTGTTGATAGCAAGTAAGTGTAATCAGTTGTGGACCTTGATTGAGAAGTTGGACAGCAAAAGAGGAAGGAAGAACAGGACAGTAGCCGGAGCTGGTGGTAGGGCCCAATGAAGAGGATCTTCGTTTCTGTTTGCAGGCAGAGAAGAAAGAACTGGTGGAGGAGAGATTAAGGGGTAATATTATTATTATTTATTTATTTATTTATTTATTTATTTATTTATTATTTTTTGTGTGTGTGAGAAGATCAGCCCTGAGCTAACATCTGCCAATCCTCCTCTTTTTTTGCTGAGGAAGACTGGCCCTGGGCTAATATCCATGCCCATCTTCCTCCACTTTATATGGGACGCCACCACAGCATGGCTTGCCAAGCAGTGCCTCGGTGCCCACCCGGGATCCGAACTAGCAAACCCCGGGCTGCCACAGCGGAGTGCGTGCACTTAACGGCTTGCGCCACTGGGCCGGCCCTAAGGGGTAATATTATTAGTAAAAGCAGTAACATATATTCGTTGTAAACATAATAGCACCAACTTTGTAGGTATTACCGTTATAAGGAGTAAGTGATTTTGCAACTCTACACGTCCTCTCAGTTAAAGCTCCAAACGACCTTGTGGGATCCCACAGCCACCTGTAGGTGAGTACATTAAGCAACGTCAAATTAGTCATGAGAACAATGAGATCAAGTAGGTAGTTGAAAGTTTCAGCCTTTTTGCTCATATATTTGGAAAATAATGTGAAATCAAACATTAAAAAAAAAAAAAACACTTTGGGGCCGGCCCTGTGGCTTGGTAGTTGGGTGCGTGTGCTCCGCTACTGGCGGCCTGGGTTCGGATCCCGGACGCGCACCGACGTACCACTTGTCCGGCCATGCTGAGGAGGCATCCCACATACAGCAACTAGAAGGATGTGCAACTATGACATACAACTATCTAGTGGGGCTTTGGGGAGGAAAAAGGGGAAAAAAGGAGGAGGATTGGCAACAGATGTTAGCTCAGGGCCAGTCTTCCTCAGCAAAAAGAGGAGGATTGGCATGGATGTTAGCTCAGGGCTGATCTTCCACACACACACATGCACAAAAACATTTAAAATTGGATCAGAAGAGAGTGACAGGGAATATAAACATGTTTGTAGAGTCAAGCTACTGAAAAAATAAGGTTGATAAATCCCAGGGGGAAATAACCAGGATGTTGACGCCATACCAAGGAAAAATCAAGATGGCGAGAAAGAAGATGGGTTGGTTGCTGAAGACATAGAGGAGGATGGAATTGCCCTATCAGGCTGATAGACATCATGAGCAGTGATTTGTTGCTCAATCCCTGTTTTGGCCAATTTTCTCTTTTAAAATCCTATTGTCATTGTATTTGTATTGTTAGGAAGTCATGTGTCACCAAAAATGAAGACTACAGGGACATGCTGGTGTGACCTCAACACGACTACTGCCCTGACAGTATCCAAGGCCTCCAAAGTCCTTTAAGAAATCAAAAAGAAACACTCAAGCAAGGGCGTGACCAAGTTCAGCATTTTAAAATTAGTCACAGTTAATTCCTATTGGAAGTTACTAAATTCCATTAAAAGTCACTTCCAGCAACATTTTCTTTAAGAGTCAACTTATTTTTAAACCTACAAAATGAATTTTAATTCAAAATAGCCATTGATTCCTCAGAGGGGTTACCCAAGTAATTTACTTTATATTTAAATAAACGTAAGACTGATGAGAAAACTCCAATAGAAAAAGCACTCTGGATTTATTTCTATTTCAAAGTTAAACTTCCCATCTTAGAACTAACCCACCCCAAACAGGCTTTTCTGTGGTGCTACACAGAGGGGAGTTCCCCTACACGTTTAGTTTGCCTGGATAGGCAATGCATTACTAGTTAATTAACCGCCATGCAACCTCCGCATTAGATTTAACTCTGCCAGACCTGGTAACTACCTTAAATTTTGTTTTGGGGGGAATTGCCCATTGTCAAGCATATTTAGGCATGTGTGCGTACACATATGCAGAGGTGAAGAACTACATTTTATTTCCCCTTTTCTGGATGGAAGGATAAGAGGCACAAAGCCCGATGGACTTTAAAGGTATGCCACTTACCATCATCTCGGTGACTAAGGTGGAAAGCTGTTTCTGTATCATGGAACAGCTTTCCCTGACTGACAAACCACAGAAGAGCAGTAAAGCCAGCAGTCTTAGTGTTGGGACTGTGCGGACAGAAAGAAGTGCTGGAGATTTCCTGTGCACTAATGCAGAGAACGCTTCAGAACCTCAGACAGCTCCCACCTCTGCTACTGCGCTCCCAAACAGCTTACATAAATGTTTTTAATGGTACAGAATAACATGCAACGTGTTCCTAATTAGTTGCATATCTTCAGGTTTAAATTTGGGTAGCAAAATGGTTACTCAAGACTCTTTAATCTTGACAAGATCTGGTATCAGAAACGCAGTTTTTATATCTACTATCTTTCTTTGACTAGTACTTCTTAAGCAAATTGCAGCCATTGTCCTGGGAGAAAAAGTGAGTTGTTTAATACGTACACGTGTCTTTTAGCAAATTTTTAGACATAGCTTTTCCAATCTTGAATAACTTTTCTGAGAAAAGAATAAAAGTTTTCAAGAAATTGATGCTACATTTACCCCTGTGTCATTGGTTTAAGCACACATTTTAAACATATATATGTTTCTACATACCTCATAAGGACACTATATACACATACACTATATTTATACCTACACCTACCCACACATGCACACTTATGTATTTTCAAGGAAAAAACAATGATGCCAGGACTTAATGAATCTAAGTTAGATATGTTGTTCAGAGCCATAACAGCAGAAACAATTTGCAAATGTTAAATCTTCGATTTGTTCCTCAGTACAACTCTTTTGCTTTTCTGAGAAACAGTTCTAGACAGATGTCAAACTGAAAAGAAGGAAATATATGCTACAAGCTAAGATGAAGAAAAAATAATAAAATAAAAAAGATGGGTGGAGACCATCTGAAACAACTCAGAAGCTATTGCCTTTCCTTTCTCCTAGCGACACCTAGCGCCTGTTGAGAAGAAATTGCACATTGTTCTCCAAATAACACCATTCGACAGTTTTAAGTCAGATTTAAGGCAAAAAGTGCATCATTTCTGTCTGCATTGCAGCTCAATTCTTTTCCCCAAGATTATTGGTAGTTTAATCCTCCAGAATTCTTCACCAATCTCAATGAAACCTCTCCCCAAAGACTTCTAGTTCCTTGAACCAGATGAGTGAAGAAATCACGCATTTCCCTCAGGACCCGGCCCAATGAACCGAGGGATGTCTCTCGGATATCTCTCTATCTAACCAGGGGAATCCGGAAATGACACAAAAGAAAATCACACACACAATCTGATACAGAGTATGTGATGTGTGTGTGTACACCCACAAACACATCTCCCACAAACTTTCGTCATCTTTATAGTCTCCACATCCTCCATTCATAAAACAAAAATGACCAGTAACAGCAACAAAACCCTAGTGACTTTTTCAGAATTGTCCCTCTGAAAGCACTCAACTCCCCCCACCCCCCGCACTTTTCTTGTACTATAAAGGAAACACCAAATGGTGAAGCGGTGTGACCCAAGGCAGGACTTTAATGACCACAACCTCTGGCTCAGTGCAGGGACATGTACCGTCCAGGGTATGTCAGGGTAGGCATCTGAGAGGCTTGTGTGAGGACCAGTGCCCTGGTGCCCCAAGGTGGGAAACTCCTCAAAGGTACACACAATGGGTTCTACAACCCAGCACACCCTGAATATCTCCAGGGGCTGTACCAGTGAAGCCAGCCTGCCTGCCTGTCTGGGAGCTTGTCTGGGATTTTTCTCTTTTCCCTGGGGAGAGAAGGTCTCAAAGAAAAACGGCAGCTTCCTGGTCCTCCCTGGCCCTCTGAGTCGCTAGAAGGGATCAATAGAAGTGGTTGAACTCATCCATCTTTGCAGCCCGGCTGATGCCCTGCCTGAGTCATCGGTTACTAAGGTGATATGCAAATCCAACCTTTGAAACCCAGGCTTCCAGCCCCGAGAAGAGTAGGAAACGGGCTCGCAGAGAAGTTTTCAGCTCACACAGTCTAAGGTAGAGTTGCTAGTCCAAGGTTAGGGCATGGGAGACAGGCAGGGCCTGACTCCCACCAGCAAAAATGATGCTGGGCCCTGGGACAGGAAGTTGGGCCTCGGATGCTAGCGCTTCTGTTTATTTATTTATTTTTCTGTAAAAGAAACCCACCACTACCAGCACTACCAGCACTGTGGGGAGAGGTGTCTTGGAGAAGTAAGAAGTGGAGGTGTGTGAGTGAAGGGACCGCGTGGGGGAGGTGAGGAGGGCACGACGGATGGATTCCAGTGACAGGTGGGAGGGGGACAAAAAGAGCCTGGGACAGTATCTTCCCAGAGTCTTAAAGCAGAAAAAAAGAAAAGAAAAATCAACTTGTAGGCACAGACAAACCGAATTCTCTCCTTAGGATCCACAGCACCATGCAGTTAACAGCAGACATCCACACATCCCTGAAACCCCCAGCCAGTTCCACATGCCAGCAGCGCAGCACCACAAACGCTGCTTTCTCAAGCCACCAACTCCTGGCCGCCGCCGCTGCGGAGAGACCCGCTCCAGAACCGCGGTGACCGAGATCCGCGCGAAGGAGTGTATTTGTGGGCGCTCCCGGGAGTGGTGGGGGAGGGGAGAGGAGGGAAGAGGGCGACCAGGACCTTTGGAGACGCGGGGCGGACGCGTCTCCCCGCGCACTCGGCCCCAGCCCCGCGCCGCCCCCCACCCACCAAGATGCTCTTACGTCCTCGTCGTCACAGTCGCTCCGCGCCTGGTACTGGAACCGGGGCCGGCCACCAGCGCCGCCGCCACGGCCGCCGCGCTCCCGGGGCGCCGCCGCCGCCTGGGCTCCGAGGGGCTTGGGCCCCGCGCCGTCCTCCTCGGGCCCCTGGCCGCCCAGGAGGTGGCTCGCCTCCGGGGGCGCCGGGAAGGACCGCGAGGTGTTGATCTTGCCCGTGAACCTCTGGTACAGCGAAGCCATCGGTCCCCGCGCGCTCTCGCTGGCTGTCTTTGGGGCGTTTTTATATTTTGCTTTCTCTCTCTCGGGTTCCCGCTCCCCACCCCCTCCAGGGGGGACAAGGGGGCAAGAAGGAGGAGGAGGAGGAAGGAAAGCCGGCAGCGGTGGCCGCTCCTCCGCGCGCCACTCTCAAGTCGCCGCTGGGCGACTGCCTGGCTCAGCCTCCTCCGCCCCCTCCCCCGGCGGCTCGCGAGGCCGGGGGTCTGGGGGTGTGTTCTCTCTCTCTTCTCTTTCCTGTTTTTTTCAACTCCTTGCCACGGCCGCGTACGGCCTAATCGAAGACATTGACACAAGGAAAAAAACAAAAAAACATAAACGGAGGGAAAATGCCTAGGCCCCAGGATTTGGCACCACCTAGAGACCGGCGAACATCCAGAGCGAATCTCCTCGCTCCCCCCGCTTCCCCGGTCCCCTGCGCGGCTCCTCCTTCCCCTCCCCACGCGGCCCCCTCCACCCAGGGTACATAATGGCGCCTGGGTGGCAGGGGGCTGGCGGCGAGGAGGGGGCGGGCGCCACGCAGGTTGTGAGTGCTGGTTGGGAGGGGGGTGGGTGCGCATTGGGGGCCCTGGGCGCTCTGGGCCCTGCCGGAGGTCGCACCCCCAGGGTGCGCAGAGAGCGCAGGAGAAGAGGCGGACAATGAGGAGGGGGAGTTGGAGGGACTAAAGGAAGGGGCAGCACCCCGAGGCGCCCATCCTCGGCGCCCGGCTGCACTCCGCGTCCACAGGCTCGCCTCGCTCGCAGCTGCAGCCTTGGCTCCCTCCGAGGCGCTCCCCCTCGTGTTTTCCTTCCAGCTTTTCTTGCTTAACTTGCACCAACAACAGCCAAGACCCCCGGGGCGTGTGGTGCGATGGGGGTGAGGGAGACCGAACAGCGGGGCTGGAAGCGAGGCCGGCTTGTAAGGCAGGGGCTCAGGGGACTTGGGTTTCTGAGGAGCCTCCTTCCTTCTCAAACCAAGCTTTTCTCCGAAAACAGATCCATTTTCCTTCACCTAGTCTCAGAAAGAGGGGAAGGAAACGGTCACGGGAGGCGAGCGACTGAAGGCCTGGTGGGAACCTTCAGAGCAACTCGACTAAACGCTCCTCCCCACACACCCCCTGATTTGTGTGCATCGAGAACTCCATTTTCATTTTCGATAAATGCAGGCAGGGGGTGAGACACTGGGATGCCGGCAACTTTTCCAAAGCTTGCTCCGCCTCCTCCCCCAAACCCCCGCGGAGAGTACGGGAGAGGGGAGAAGGGACACCAAACCGGGTGCGCTGTACAGCGTGCGCATTGGCCTCTCTTGCTGCATTAAAACGTGCTCCAGCGCCCCTGTGTGGAAAGACACAAACTGTGCCTCGTGCTCGGTTCTGACTCCACACCACAGGCTGTTCGGGTATTCTCTTCCCTTTCCTGGGGCGGATGCCTCCCTCCTTGCCTCTGGGATCCTGCCTCTCCTGCTGGAACCCGCGCCTCGTCTTTCTGGAGGATCTGGGCGCTTTTCCTCCTCGTCTCATCTCCCATCCTCCTTGCGCGGCCCCTTCCCTTTTGCAGCCCTCCAGCTGGGATGGATCTGACCCATTCTGAGCGCTAGCCGGGACTAGGACCCCCAAACTCCAGAGGGAGGGGACAGGTGCAGAGGTGCTGCTGCAACTTTGCTGCTCCTTCCATACCAGGTCAAGGTGGGCAGCTTCATCTTCACCTTCTTCCAGGACTCAGCGGGGCCCCCTGCTCTGCCGAGGTTTCTATGACCATTATCATTTAGGTTTTCAGAAAAATAGGCGAGGTCGTGGCCTCTCGGCAGGCCATACTGCGGGCCCGCCAGCTTTTGTTGGGTCTGGCCCCACGGTGATCTCCTGGCACAACTGCCCAAGGCCAGAAATCCCAGAGAGAGACCCTGCCGGGTCCTGAAATTGCCTCCTCCCTCTGCGTCCTTAACCTGGAGAGAGAAACTGGATGCCGGTGAAAGAGTCTCCCGGGAGAGGACACCTGCCAATCCCTTCCACATCCTTCCCAAGCTCTCAGCCCGGTGGGTAGTCTGGTTTTAATTAAAATTTATACCGCACCCATCCTCTGTTTAATCCTCTGTGGTTCTCCTCCACTATGAAGAAAAGTACAATCATTAAAGTAGTTAAAAACATGTTTCCTTTACAGCAACTATAAAAACAAGTAAAGCCAGACTCTGAAAAGCTGGGAGGCTCCCCGCGCAGCAAAAGGCCTGTACTGCAGAGGCAGCCGTCCCGCCCACACGGCTGGGGTGCCGAGAGCCGCGCCCGCCTCGCTTGACTTTGACGGCAGAAGCAACAATTACAAGAGCCATAAAACTAAACTTTAAAAGTCATCACATTTAGATAAATAGGAAACCTTACTCTCATCCCCCTCCCCCGCCCCAGCTGTGCCTTTGATGGGAGGAAGCTGCCCTTCAGAACACGGCTTGAAAGGAATGCTCCTGCTGCTGAGTCTGCACCCAGACCCTGACATTTCTCTAAATATAGACGCCCTGAGGGTCTTACTTATGTAATACATATGACATAAATATGAAATATGCACGTATATATTTACACAAACGGTTAGAAGGATTATATGTGTATATTTATTGTACTAATGTATTTTATTCAGAATATAGTATTTATATGGAAATAGTTTATATACATCATACACAGTACTTTATAGATGTACCTATACCAACAATAACAGATTGAATGTGGGATAAAAGGCACATGTGTCCCTCACTTCTAAAATTATATTCTCAAGTGAGCTTGAAGGTATTCAAATTACAATTTGGTCAAAGTTACTAATCCTAGTTAAATTATCCAGACAATATGATAATCAATTTCCACTTAAAATTATTTATAAAATGAAAAAAATATAAAACATAAACAAATGGGGGAAGAGCTGAGGTACATAATTTGAGTTGAGAGAATCAAATCTGAAAATTAAACAAGAGAAATGAGGGTGGGGGGGGTCAAGAAGAACAAGAGCCCCTTAGAGGCAAGTGTGGAGGGCAACGGGATCCTAGTGAAAGAACGTCGACACGCGCACCTCGGCACGCGCCCCTCGACACCCACGCCTCCGCACGCGCGCCTCGGCACACGCCCTTCGAAGCTTCTCGGGGTGTAATCTAGATTGAGGCCCTTTAACTAACTTAAAAGGAATTTGGCTACTTTCTTTCACCTTGCACATTGAACACAACTCCTTTTAAAGAATGTGTCAGACTTTGAGTGTGAATTTGTGCATGCGTGTCTGTCAGTCTGTGTGCACTCACACATCCACATTTGTCTTCAACATTGATGCACAAATTGCAATAATCTGTAGATATACTGTCAGGATTCTAAAGTCCCAAGTGCAAAAGAGTAAGCAGGTTAATATTTTAGGATGAGTGACGTAATGCAATTGCAGGGACTTGCAAGCTATGGCATTTTATGTTTATGATACATAATTCACTCATTGCCCTCAATAATCTTTTCAGAACCCCATTCCCAAAACAAGGAAGAAGATGTTCTGAAGAGCAGCAAAACTTCCCAATGGGCATTGAAATATAGGTGTAGCATTTCGGAAGGAAACAAGTCAATCACTGCCTCCACTCAGCCTGTCGTTGAACATCTTGAATACCCTACGCTGATGTAGATTTCCGTTCCTGCTTACTGGGTAAGCATGGGACACTACTTTTGAAAACATTTCATGGATTATTTCATATAAATATTTTAATTCTTCAATACTGCTTAAAAGCCATGTCCACTAACCCATTTTTCCATCTAGTTTCATGTGATTATTTCTTCCCTACTTACTAAATAAAGGTGTGAGTGTGTGTTTATTTTCTCTGGAACCAATTTATAAAACAAATATGAGAAGTCATTGGAATTAGGCAGATGCTGCAAATATGGTGGATAGTCATTTTTAAAGTGAAAATAAAAGGAACTTTTTGGTCTACTTGCAAGCTAGGCATCGTAGGAAGAACAAAAGTATATTGAGTTCAGCAGCCTAAGCATGATTTTTATTAGCAAAGAGGTTTTCTTATTTCTAGGAGAGAATTATATCCTGTAGTTTATTTTCCCTTTCCCTGGGGGGAAAAGGAGGAGGGAAGAACCCTATTTAAGATTTTTATTCTTTTCCAAACACTGATCTTCAGAGAAATGAAATGGCCAGTGTAGCACACTGACGGAAGGGCTTCCCTAAACACTGGGCATCAGGATCTTTTAGATATTATCATGCTGTACTTGTACAAATGGAGAGAAATAAAGCAAATATTTGGGTAGCTTGAGAAATACAGTGTTAAATACATAAATACAATGCATATTCTCAACCAACTCTCTCTCTCTCTCTTTCTTGAAAGAAAATTTTTTTGCAAGATGACTACCAATAAGTGTCTGGGTAGTATGAATTATTTACAAACTTGACAAACAGGAAACGTCCAGCACAAGAAAAAGAAATTGCTGTTCCCAGCTTTTAAAAACCACAAAGTTAAAGTATGAATTGAGTTAATTTTGAGCTTTCCAAATTGATACTTAAAGATTAATATGTTTTAGTGGAAAATGTTTATTTTAACCCAACAAAAAGATTTACTCTAAAATTAAGTTAAATGCTAATCTCCTAACAGCAGTTTTCTCTGCATTTTAGTACTGCCATTGTGCAACTGCCTGGTTGTTACACACAGTTCAAAACATACACACAACTAACTGCCCCAGGGGCAGGTGCACAGACACACATGGTTATATCAGCACAAGCGGTCAAGTTGATTGTCAAGTAAGTAAAACAACCATTGATTCAACTAAGTGGCTGGTGTCCACCTAGGGAGAGGACTTTATTCTTAGCCAGGTGGGGGTTTGTCAGATCCCACCCTTGCTCCCTTCAGGGATTCTCTCTCTCCATCACCTCTACCCTTGGGCATTGGACCATAACACATCTCCTCTCTCCTCCCACTTTTCCTCTTCCCTTCTTCTCGTTCTCTTTCTTTCATTCTTGTCCTTGCTCTGGATCATTATCAGTAGGTTATATATTTTTTTCTCTAAAAATTCCTTGATGCTCTCTGAATACTCATAAAATCTTACTTTCTATTACTAATGTTGCCCCAGAAATTATCCAAATAATCACTTTACCTCCTAGAGGAGGCACCAACTTCTATCTTGGTCACGTTTTCTGATTATACAGCCATGGCTTCAGCAATGATTTCCACAGCTCTTAAGATTTTTAGAGCATGGGATATAGAAGAGTCTGTTGTTTCTGTCTGTCCCTGGTGATCATTTGAACCTAACCATGTTGTTATCTGAAATGTCTTAATTCATATATCAAGTATTATCAGATTAAAAGGGAAGTGACTTCTGCTCTGAAATGCCCCTAGAGCTCCTTGCCCTTTCAAACCACGCACTTCCCGGAGTCCAGTGAATTAAGTTAAATCTGCTTCCTTTTAAAGTGACATAAATGAGCCTCTACAATTTAGTGCTTCCATTTTGTAATCAACAGAGATGATGGTTGTGTTCTGGAAGAAAGGAAAGCTTTATCTGCTCTCTCTTATGACCGATGACAAGCATTTTGAAGGACCAAGTCTGGCTCGGCCGTAGAACTGAATATGAAACAGGCTAGTGGTACAGGGCTTCCAACCCTAACCGGGGGTTTTTTGCATCATGTCACCCAAAGGGATTCTTAGGCTTTCACTTGAAAGCAACAATGAAATAGAAAAGAATAGATAGAAACAGGGTCATTCAAATGCAAGGGCTTCTTCTTTAGATGGTAGAAAACAGAGCTAATGCTGATTCATTTAATCCTGCCATGTAAATTATACTCAACTGTAGGCCAGTGGAAACAGTTACAGAAAATGCAAAAGCTGACTCCACTAAAACCACTCCAGTTATAAAGAATGGAAGGGGATATGGTGTATTTCTAGAATGTACTGCAGGACTAAAATTTAGGGATGCTGATTTAATCCACCCTAGAAAGACAAGGGTGGGCAGCCAGAAATAGCAAAAGAAAATCCGATAAGCCCGTGGATTGGCCTCCAGGTCCAAGCACAGCATAGCCCAGGGCATTCTTGCATCTTCGGCAAGACACAGAGAGGGAGGAGAGAAGAGCTCTTCCTCCAAGCGGCAAATAGAGGTGACGAGATGGATGCCTTAGGAGTCAGGGCCAGAAGCCCTCTTTGAGGCAGGCCAAGGTGGGAGAAGTGCCACCTACTTCCTGGACGTCTGCTTGGTCGAATTTGAAAAAGTCTCCTAAAAAACCGCTTCCCTCACCATCTTATCCCATGTCAAAAATTGCCAGAATTAAGACCATTCCTTTGAGTTAAGGCATTGTCTGGGATAGCAGCAATAAGAAATAATTAGCAAACAACCAAGACCTGAGTGAAAAGGAAAACAAGAAACATGGCTATGGCTGGGACGCACAGCAGGAGCACCGAGAAGACAAGGCACCATTTCAAGTGCGTCATGGGGCAGTCTGAGTAGCAGCCTCCTCTTCCAAGAGCATAATACAATTAAACACATCACCACATTTCCAAGCTCCAAGTTTCTAGGTCCCAATGACTCATCTTTGAGGTAAGCCAGTATTTCCAGCCAGTATTCAAAACGGTGATAGACTCGAATGTTGTTGGGCAAATATTCACTCACCCCACACCTGTTTCAGTGAAGTATCTTAACCTGCCCACTGACTTCCAGCTTGACTATGTGACTTGCTTTGGCCAATGGATGTGAATGGAGATGATGCAGGCAGAGGTTTTCCGGGTACTTGCATAGCCTGGCCGCCTCTTGCACGCAGGGGATGCATCATATGAGAACATGCCCCAGGTCGTTGCTGCCACTTTGGCCTGGCCCCTAGAACAAACACACTTGGAGAGACGTGAACTCCATCCACAGTCTGCAGCTTAGCCTGGCAACCACGGAGTGCAGAGCAGAGCCACCCCGCTGAGCCCAGTGCAGATCAGCTAAATCCCAGCTGCCCAGCAGAAACGTGGATCTTGGAGTAAATATTTGTTGTATAAGGCATCGAGTTTGGGATGATTTGCTATATAGTGTGCCTGTATCATTAGTTCACTAAAACAAAAACCAAATCCATGCTTGAAAAACAGTATAGCTAATGTCAGTGCTTATTGTAAGTATTTCACTTACTTATTCAGTAAATATTTGAACGCCTACTAAGTGCCAGTCACTGTGCTGGCTTCTAGGGATGAAATGACAAACTAAAATGAACATACAGATCATAGTCCACACTTCTCACGGTGCCTCAGGACTGATGCTATAACTCACATGGCCAGATTGATAATGCCTTCCTTTTCTGAATAGATGCAGTTTTCTCAATTTCTTGCTTATTTTGGTACATTTACAGCCCTGCTAGTTTTATTAGAAAAAGACTGTTAGAAACCACTAGATCACAAATGTGTTCACAATAGTGCCCTAGTTATTTATTGTAGGAGCACTAATCAGCCTTTTCAATCCACTGATGCAGCAGCTCTCAAAGAGTTGTCTCTGGACCAGCAGAGTAAGGATCATCTAGGAATTTATTAGAAATGAAAATTCTGGGCCCAGTCCCAAATCTTAATCAGAAATTCGGGGCTAGGGCCTGGCCACCTGTATTTAACAAGCCCACCAGGTGATTCTGATGCACAGACAGATTGGAGAATCATTGCACTAGAATAATGCACTAAAGCACTTTGCTAAATGGCACCAAGGTGACCTGAAAGATTGCCACAGTGTTTGCTTATTCTTGGGAAATGGCTTACCCATTTAAAGTATTGAACAAGGATTTCCAGAGGGTCAGAATTTTTCGAGAACATACAAAGGCCATCTTCCTCACTTAGATGGAGGTTATCTTAGCAGTTCATTCAAAGGCAAAGCAGAATGGAGCACGGTTATCTTTTCAGGACACCTTCACATGCTGTTTCACCCTTGGACTGAAATGTGTAAGGCTCATCTCAGGAAGACAGTGGTGGGCAAGAGGGACTCGACAAAGCAGACACCAAGGATAAGATCAAAGCCAGGATGCCATCCGGTGGACGCTTATCTAGGAGGGGCTTTGATTTTGCACCGTAGCAGAGAGCCTCTGCCATCTTGCCAGAAAATACACGATTTGGCAGATGAGCTCTGCAGAACTGCGAGGAAAAAAAAAGGCCTTACTTTCAAAAAGTGATTCCATTAAAAAATCCTCAGTGCCTCTGGTTTAGACTCAATGCTTCTTTAATTCAATAAAAAAAAAAAAATCTTGTCATGAATTAAAAATCAATGAAGTTAATAAACATATTTAAGTTGAAAACTGACCTTTATGAACTTAATTTTCCTGAATGTACTCCTTTAAGGCACATTAAAATCTTCATTATGAAATCTATTTTATCTTTTTTTCACCATCACTTGTGATTTCCTCCAAATTTCCATGGAACACACATACAAATTTAAAAATTTGTAGCTGATGCAACTACAGGGTGGCTGATGCAACTTTAGGTGGCTCAATAATTTTTCTTGAATTTCAACACATTCTCTGGACCACATGCATATGTTTTCTATTTATGGGTAACTATCAATATACATGCAATAGATCCTAAATATGAAGTATGAGGCTTAACCTGGGAAAGAAAATAAACTTCAAGCCGGCTGCTCTGTATGTTCACATTGTCTTGAGCAAATACAAGAGATATCAATGCAAACTCCTGATTCATGTATTTGTGGATATGTCAGATATGAGAAGCAGTGGGCTCTCATTAATGAAAACAAATTATATTAGGAGCAATAAAACTGAAATGAAGCCACTTATTTGCTTCATGTGGGTAATTCAATTCATTGTGCACTGTAACTCTATCAACTCCACTCTGCCCATTTCTGCACAATTTCCTCCTCATAAAGGGGAAAAATAAGTTTGTCTATACTACTCATTGCATTTCAAATCATTGTAATTTGGAACTCAAAAAAGTAATTCCCTTAACAATTACTTATATTTATACTTTGCTTGACAGGTAAACAGAAATTGCCTGTTGGCTAAATAAATCCTTTAGTCGTAGATGCCTGCAGTTTGAACAGTTTTTTTCCTCACTTACAGCAAAATCAAAATTCACTCTGCTATAATAGGATGAGGTGGATCCCCTTTGTTTCTTAGACTGCACTCTGAGTCCCTGATGGTCCCATTACCTCCGTCTCCCACACTGTACCCATAATCACCACCATTACATTTCTTTATAACCCAACAATACCCAAACTGCACCATCCTTTTCAATCTTCATGAGAAAGAATGGATAAATTAATGCTTTCAAAGGGCTTTGCAGGAGTTCTTAGTCATCTTATGGTAAAAGAAGAAGCAGTGCAAGGCTATATTTACATTTGTTTTCAGGATTCCTTTATTTCTCTCTCTAGGAGCTCTGATATCATACACAACCTCAAGTTCATCTCCAAATGAGATGTAAATGGCTGATTGTGATCTAAATGAATTCTAAGTTTCCAACTTGAGATATTCAAATCCATAAGATAAATATGTTTCTTGAGTACCTAATTTACTCAAAGAAAAACAATATAAAATTATTAACTTGGAATACACTACAGAATAGAATACAGAATTCATGAGTATGCAAAGACAAAACATAAGACTTCAAGGAAGTTACCCACTTGCACCACAGACATTCAGGCGGTATACTTGCACATGACGGGCACTTGAATGGAAAACACGGAATAGGTACTAGTCTAACATTTTATCCACTGATTATGTCTGCATTTTACTAAGTCTTCCAATCAAAACCTGTGAACTTCAGGCCTTGAACTTAACAGATAGCTACTGACTCCCGGGGAAGGCAGCCTGCTCGGATTTATCCTCACGATGAAAAACAGCCACTTGAAATGACGACATCTCACAAGCGGAGAGCATCTCAATGGTTCAGCCACACCCAGCCCTGGGTTTCTATTCCTGACTAAAGTGGAATGATGGTAAACCACTGAACCAATTGGCACAGCTACAGGGAGAGAATCAAAGCAAGTGATCCACGGACTCTTCTATCTCCCAGTGATGTCATTCATCTTTGAGGAAAAAACTCATCCTCACTAAGATTAATGCAATTTTGCTTTTTTCGAAAATCTTACTAGAGAAGGAGGTTGGAGATGCTCAGATGCTGACTAGCCCCCACCTATCCCCAGATTCTGTGACTTTTATCTTCTCATCATTTCCCTGTATGGTATTGCTCAGATCTAATGGCTCAAGGCATGATGGAAGAGTGTTACAAAATATCTGCTTATTGTTCACTGACTTAAAAAATAACCCCAGATTTGTACTGCACTGCACCCTGGGAAAGAGCTGGATACTGTTCATTAGTGCTTTGGAGAAAGCCAAAATGTTTTTTATTTTATGAAGGAAATTACGTGAAATTTTTCTGTAAGCATATTCTTGCCCGTGTTCTTCACTCTCAATGATGAGAACTGCTGGTGTGACTGACCCTTCCTTGGTTACAAAAGCTTTGCCACCATCCCTTCTCACTTTCTGCCCACCAATATAGAATTTCTATCCTCAAGTTAAGGGTGTCTACTTGGCTAAAGAGATGTAAAAAGTTTCTGGGAGGCTACTGGAAAGATTTTTTTCTTCCCGGGTAAAAGAGAGTGGTAAGAGGAGAGCCCCTCTTCCCTCTTCCTGAGCACTTCCGCTTTCAGTTTTCTTTCTGAACACAGTTGAGTGAGGAGTCAAAGGTTCAGAGCTGCTGCAGCCTCTTTGTGGCCATGAGGAGAAAGGACAATGCTTGCAATGATGCACAACCAGACCCCTAACAGCACAGAGGTGCTGAATACAACCAGAACACCCCCCACCCCCACCCCGAGACAGAAACCCCTCTGTTTTAGCCCCTTTCAGTCAGGAATTGTTATGTAGCCAAAAGTGTTCCTAAAGGACACAACTGGACCCCCGGATCTCTGTGCATGAGGAGGATTCACTAAGCACCAGTTTTCTCATCTATAACATGATGGTGTTAACAGAGGCGGATCCCATCAGCTTGACCTACAACACAGGGCTCTTGAGAGGGTCCAATAACTTATTATTATGGGGGAACCAAAGATTCTTATATATACTTAATCTTTGGAAAAATTATGGCTGCCTAGAGTTAATAATCTGTAAAACAGCATTAAGCTTTTCCACCTGTTTCCTTTTGGCTGTCTATAAGTCTGAGGGAAAATACCACTGCATTTGGACTTCTTGTTGACTTTTACACATTCCTCCAGCTAGAGTATTGGGAGGAAAACGTATTTCAACTCTCCAAGTTCTCTCATGTATGGAAGTGAAGAAATGTTCTGTGAGATATTCTCTTCCCAGGGTTGCTAAAGCCACAGAGAAGCAGTGTGGGTCCAAAACAGGACGAGTAGGGAGTGGAGAAGGGGGGAGAGAACCATTGCTTTACCAAATTTCTTAAAAAAGAAAACTCTTATGTTTATCAGCACTTTATACTCAAAGTGCTTTCAAATAGGTGACCTCATTGCCCTAAATAGGCTCCGAAGAAGCAACCTTTGACTTGGTGTCAGAAGAGCCAGTGTGGAAGCCATTCTCCCAAAGCTGCTGTGAGCAATGGGGTAACAGGCTTGCAAGCCTCCAGCCCACAGGAGGAGCAGCGCAGCTTGTGCTAAAAGACAGGCTGAGACGCGTCCAGGCACTGGTAACTGGGGTAAGGATTAAACACAAGTAAAGACATTCCAGCTCTGGTGAACACATAGAACTTTGCACTCAGAATATCTGGGAAGAAACTTATTTTCAGCACACGTATATGTTTTTATTATTTCACAGTGGGAAATTTCATTGTGGAATTGCACATGGGAGGGGTAACACCTTTGAGTCCTAACCCCGCCTGTGGAGATGCTGTTCTCTAAGAGGTGGTTAATGTGAATTTCCCTCTATGGTCATCAGCCCTGTTTGCCAAAGGCAAGGGCCAGATTATCTTATACGGAGCTGGGAGTTGGGAAAAGCAAGCAAGACAGACAGGCTCATAAAGTGCATTCCCTTCATCTTGCAGCCTGTGTCGATTGTCCGTGTGTGGTCTGTTTTTTGTTTTGATCCAGGAGAAGAAAACAACACGAGGAAAACAGACAAACACATTTCTCATAGTCTCATGGATTTCTCTTTTATTCTCATTTCTCTTTATCGCCTCTCCTCTCCAGTCCACACCAACAGCACCGTCGTGACAGCATCCCTATCATTTCACAACTCGGCAGATCCTATTCCCTCACAGCTTTTTATTGTGATACCCCTTTGATGAATTCAGTCAACTGCAAAAACAGAAGCAGCACAACAAACAACAGAAAAGACAAAGCAAAACAGAACAGTTTCTTGAACGTGCTCACGGAGAGCAACTCGGAGCTCGATATTACCACTTGAGGGCGCTGTGGGAGCTGGGAAACGCAAGCTCTGCTCAGCCTGGCTGACTAAGGGCGCCGTTTCTGCATTCAACTGATCACTCAGGAAATGAGGCAGCCTTGGGAAGACTTTTGTTTCCTATGAAAAGGAGACTGCTGCTCTACAGATGCTTTAAATGCTCTCAGAAATATTAAAGTCAAGTCCGTAAATGACCCACAACTCTGTCTTCTCATTTATTGAAGATTCAGATATTGAGGGGGGCAATAATGAGCTAAATTTCCATCCACCATGGAGGACAGATATATCATATAGGTGGGTTTGGTCTTTTTTATCCACTGGACCCTTGGTGGATGGGACACTGAACTGGCATTGATGACGTCGGGTGCAGCACGGGAGCTACTGAGAGGGAGGCGTGGACAGGATTATAAATAAGCTTTCTTTGGCCTGAATTGGCTTATTCCGCCCATCATTTTCTCTTCCTCTCCTCTCCTCCTCTTCTTCCTCCTCCTCCTCCCCCTTCTTCTTCTGGATAAAAAGAAATCCAAAGAGAAGAGGCTATGCTATGACAGCTGACACCTTTTCTGAGGAAATACAAAATAAATTGAGGACCTTGGAGAGTACCTTTATGATGGCCATGTCTGCACAAGTCTTCTTGGAAAATATGCATTTTATGATCTTTGAAAAGTTATTCATTTACTTGGGAAATGCAGCTTTACAATTTATTTTCAGTCAGATTTTAAAACATACACATTTTTATACAAACTGGCAATGGATCTCGGAAGCTAGGACATCAACAGGTCCACTGACACCCGCAAATGAACTCTGAATTTATTTGTAAACTTCCCACCCATGAAGGGTTTCGTTGACGAATAATAATAAATTCAATTGGGGAGAGTTCTATAATCTCATGTTTTACATACATCATCTTAATAATTTTAGAAGTCCTGCAGTGTAGGTATTACAGAGCTGGGATTCCAGTCCATATCTGCTGAGTGCTACAACATGCGGGAACATCCTCACTAGTCTTCTGTACACTTACTTCTGCCATTTTGATGAGTCATGCACTTAGAGCATGTCCCAGAAGTTGTGAAACTGAATTTCCATATGGCACAATCATGGCCTTACTTTAAAGCCCAGCTCAAAAGCCACTCCATCCAAGAGGTCTTCCATGATTTTTTAGAAGTTACTAATAGTCTTGCTGAATCCTCATAACATCTGTAAGTACCTGCCTTATGAAATACACCACTCTCTGCTTGTGCTATTCATTCATTTATTCATACAACACACATTACTGAACATTTAATATGGCTGGCCATGTCTTATCTCCCTCATTATAAGTTCCTCAAGAAGAAGATATGTGTTTGATTAAGGTTCATGCAAGGAATCCGTATACAGAATAGGTGTTAAAATTCGAAGAAAGTTCATTTGAGCCGCACTTATCTACAGTCTTTACAGAGGCGGTCTGCTGGAAGATACCATGTTGGAGTCTGTTAGGATGTTCTCTGATTGGTGACTAGTGAGATACCAGTGATATGAAGATGCTATATTGTTCACAACAGTGCCTTGCAGAAACTATGGACCATAACCCACTGGTAGGTCATGTTAGTTATGAAATTAGTGCAAGATTTTAAATAAGAATTTGAAAACTCTGCCACATTGTGCAGATTTTCCCCCTGCATGCACGTTGGGCTCTTCTCAGACAGAAAGGTTGTCCTGTCAGAGGCCTCCCCTGGGTCTCCTCCCACAGACCACAAGCTCCTCGAGAGGAGGGACTGCTTCCATCTCCTTCACTGTTCATAACCAGTGTCTGTCACAGTGCCTGGAACACTGGAGGTGAGCAATAAATATCTGTCAAGTGAATGAATGAGGCTAACACAACAACAACAAAATCATGGCAGGCAAGTCTTGGTTGCCTACCATATCAAAGATCCATTGAAGCAAGTTTAGATACTCTTTTCCTGAATTTATCAATGTGTATTTTGGGGAAGTGAGGGAGCAGCATTTGCTGGCTTCTAACATCCTAGATTCCCAAGGCAAATATAGAAAGACAAATAGTTTGGTATCACTCAAGCAAAACATCTGAGTATATGTGTTATCAAGTTAGGTTTCATCACAGGACTCCAATCATAAGTCATTAAGGAAATGTACTCAGTGCACCAGGGCTGGGCAGCCACTGAGCCCTCCTTTGCCTCCTAGTGGCCTTCAGGGGTGAACAGATCGTCTATCCAGAGGAAGTTTAACAAGGTGAATAGGGAACGGGCTTTCATTTGGGATTTTTATTCTGTTTCAGTGGCATGGCCATTTATCTCTAAGAGGCTAATAAAAATGTATCATAGAGAAACTAATATTGCACAATGCCACTTATAATAGATACAAAATCCCCCCAGTGTGGTTTATCTGTCCAAAATGGAATTAATATCATTGATAAGAAGCCAATGTAATATTTCCACATTATGAAATTAATTTATTTCTTATATATACTTACTGGTGTCAAATGCTTAAATTAGTTATTCACTTATTTATTCATCTATTAAGTCATTTTTAAAGACTAAGTGTTTTTAATTACAGCAACAGTGATTCTTTAAAAACAACCCTATAAATATTTGCTTGAAGAGCCACCTATGGACCTTGGAAAACTACATGTGGCTCCAGGCCAGAGCCTTTGGATAAACCTGCCATGCGGTCCTGGAAGACTTTTACTGTTGGTTTCAAACAATGATTCTGTCCCAGTGAACACTTGAGAATACTAGCCTGGAAAATGAATTCATGGAATATAAACAGACTGAAATCTTTCCTCAGAGGTACCTGCCAGGGTCAAAGTTGGTCACAGTCAGTTACCTCTCTCCTCTCTGGTTTCTGGGAAGGCTGTCTTCCTACCAAGCTCGAAGCTGCTCATGTACAGCTTACTCACTGATTATGCAACTAATACGGTTTTTCATTAAGCCTAGGGATTTCCAAATGTCTGCATCAAGACTCAAGGGTCTAAATCAATGAACTGGAAAGACTAAGAAAGATGCAAAAAACAATATTATAGTTCTGATTATTGCTCTCAAATAAATTACTTCTTGATTTCCTTTTGTCTTGGGATATAATTTCTTCCGAGATTGCTGATGACCAGGCACACACACCAAAGATGTACCTGCTGGGTCTCTAGACACCAGGGAATATACGTGATGGATGAATGGTGCAAACATCAGTGCTAGACTTGTCACATTTCTGTCACCATGCCCTCCCACTACATACAATCAGTCTTCCATGGACACTGAAGTGTAGCAAGTGACTACTGACGTGGCAATTCTGTTCAGAAATCCTATTTCCTAGTCGAAAAAGAGCTCTTGCTTGAATGAGTAGAATAGTTGCAAAAGAAGTAAGCCATTTGCTCTCTCTTTCTAGGAGGGTAAAAATGATGCCCAGGGCATGATCTGCATGTGCACCACCTGAGCGGGGGCTCTTTCTACATCTCACCTGCTCATAAGTAATGGAACCCCACAACTGGGTGACTTCACAAATGGCAGAATAAAAACCCTAACTCAGGGCCTCTAAATTGTTGTAGGCAAGACATTTGAAGCTCAGTACCTTTAGATGTCTCATTGGAGAAAGCGCAGACAACACATATTTCAGAGAATTGTTAAAAAGATTAAACAAACTTATTATATGATGTTTATTTTAACACACACACACACACACACACACAAACACGTATCTGTTGGCTTTTCATCAGTCCCCCTGGTGCCACACCACTACTGTCCTTTCACTGAGTGGTTCAGCCAATGGGCTCACATTCATGAGACAGTCTATTCATTTTTTTGTATACTTCATGTTTGCCAAGGTCTCCAACATCAAGGAGAGTTACTCTCCTATTTTCAACAATACAGTTAATAAATATATTGTACTAAAGATGTAAAAGGGGCAAATGGTACAAAATGATCTATGGAAATAATCTTTGTGGATATCTGTGGATGAGATAAGATTAAAAAGCATTCATTCTGTGCCTCTGCTATAATTTTCAGCTTCTTCATGCTTTTATGTCTTCCAGAGAGCCTTTCTAGGTGTGTTTAAATTGATAAATGCCTCTCTGGATAAAAGCACAAGGCCAGATTATCAGTACATACAGAAGCAATTTGTACATCAGAAGCTGATGTCTCAATCCCCTAGTTTTACTACCATCATTACAAGTAATTCTTGAAAGCAAAAAAAAGAATTTTTGTCCTCTGATGTGGGGCAGGAAGGAAATAAAATAAATTAGTAGCATAAGGGAGAGATCACTTCAGGCTTGTGTTACTGGTTCATTATCTGTAATGAATGAAATGATTCACACAATTTAACACTGAAAGCTAAAGTAACTATTGTGTCATTGCTATATATGAAAGGTGGTGAATTCTAGGGTGCAACGTTTTCACTTTACTTATTTATTTTCAAGTCTTAAAGTGGATCCATTACTTGACCAAGCCACAATTCTTTTCTAATGGAGCCTTTTAACTCTCTCATTCAGAGATGGCGGAGAAGAAAGAATACGTTGTCCACTGAAGCCTAATGGTTAACTAGTGAGCAATTTCTCCATAAAGGAAGGGTAAAGAGTTTACCCCCAAAAAGTAGACCCCAGGAAAGACTCTCAAGGTTGAAAACTTTAGGGCACAAAGAGGTTGCTGGATCTGGGGGATCAGGACTGGGTGGGAAGGATGCTCCAGCAGGAAACCCAGATCTAGGAACAGGTCACGTTGAAGCTGTGGACTTTGGCCATTTTGTATAAGTTTTAGCTTCAAAATGTCAGTTCTCTCAATTTGGATTGGATGGGTCTGGGATTTTGAATTCAACCAGTGATTAGGACTGACCAAATAAACTGACGGATTAACCTTCTCAATGTTCTTCTTGTTGAGTCTTTATGAAACAAAAGCAAACTTCAACTAAGTTGATGATAGAAGGGAAGGGAACAGAAACAAAAGTGAAACCGAAATGAATCTCAAGTGCCAAGATCAGTGGAGGGAGACTCGAACCATGCCCAGACATTTGCAAGGATATTGGTCCTTGGCTAGTTTCATGATTTTAGACAACGTGAAGAAGGCATTATGTGTATTGAGGATTGGGGTAAGAGTGGATTAATAATTTATATGACTAAATAGGTAAGGAGAATGTTGCACAGCATGTGAAGCTCCAGAACAAATTATATCTTGACTTAAGTCAAAAGCAGGACAAAAGAGGAACCACTGATCTCAACAGCCACACACACACACACACACACACACACACACACACACACACAGAAGGAAGGAGGGAGGGAAGGAAGAAGAAAGACCCACAAATTTGCTTCAGGGACCTTGGCTATAGAGAAAGGGATCATGACAGCAGCAGTGGCGGCAGAGGTGGCATGAAGGCACGGTGAGGTCCTGGAGCAATGAATGTGGTGTACAGTCCACTCCCTCATCTGTATGACCTCAGACAAGTCTCACGTCTTCCTTGGATTCCAGTTGTCTCAGCTATAAACTCCAAGGGTTGGAACAATGGAATGCTTGAGGTTCTTTCATGCTCTAAGCTTTACGAAATATACTATCTGCAAGAGAAACACCTTTCTTGCTTTCAAAGGATCTGACCAAGTACATCTCTGTCTTTAGACAAAAATAAAGATTGTGCAGTTTCTAGGAAGGAACAAATTTAGCTTCACAACAGTTATGTAGAAACCCCACACTTACTAAGTCATAATTTGATACAGCTGAGAATACTGTTACTAGAATTGTAGAGCTCACATCATTCATAGAAATCATCTCAGTGAACTTTCTACCAATATCACCACGGCAGACACAGTCCACTAAGTGTCTCTATGAACATGTGCTGTTTGGTGCCTATAAATGAACTCCAATTAACCAATTACATTCGAATTGCAAACGGGTCTAGAAACCATGTCATACTAGAATGAATCGAAGAAGTAGCCATTTGTAATAAATATTGCTTGTTCTTATTTGCACAGGAATAAGCACCAAATAAAAAGAGGCATTTTGAACCTGTTTGTAGGGCTATAGGTTAAGACCCTGTTGGTTTCCAAAAAGAACTGTGATCATGAATGGGCTCTTTCTTTTCTAGAAAATTAATCAACAGAGAAATACGGGCAACTGCTGGTTTAGCTTATGGAACAATTCAAGGTGACACATATAACTGTACCAAAGACATATGGAGACAAAGGGATCGTAGATACAAGGTCAACTCTTCATGGGAAAGATTTAGAGCCTTGCTGGAAATTCTGTGACACCATCATCAATATAAAGAGCAATCACTCCTCGACCAGGTTGTGAGGCCATGGTAGTCAGGAGTCCTATCGCATGTTGACTTTAAACAGGAATGTTGATGCTGAAAGAGGCCTTGGAGATGGTTCTGTTTGACCTTCATTTGGAGACAAGGAAACAGACTCAGAATGCAAGGGACTTCCCTGCAGAGTCAAATCCCAAAGCGTAGGGACTAAAAGAGAAAGATTGAAATAAAAAGAGACCAAGAGAGGCAAAGACAGAGAGAAGAAACGTTTTCTTTTTTTCTTAACTGCAGATGTCTGTACATTCTAGGGACAAAGCAGAGGGAAGTATATATGTCTTTATCTCAAAAGATAGTTTAATGAGTCTATAGCATATGATAGAGTAGTTAAAATCACATACCCTGCAGTCCTAGAGCCCCTGGATTCAGATGCGACCTCCCTCACTTGTAGGGTCTCGGGAAAATGGTTTAATGAAGGCAGGTAAATCATGACTTCCGACACAGGAAGTCCATCAAGTTGGCTGTGATTAGCAGTAGCATTCGTTAGCTTGGGCTGGCCTCAGAGGTACAGAGCTCTGATTGTTCTGCATAACTAAGTAACTGGTGGACAGAGGGTGGAGATAAATTCTAAAGAGAAAGGGAATTGAGGACCCAAATTTAGGGAAGTGAGAAAATGAGGAAAATGTCTCTGTAGCTCAGAGATTCTAGACCTTTTTTGTCTCTTTAGACACACAAGTGAGACAAAAGCTGAACCCCCAGGACAATCTGCGGAAGCCTGTGTTTCTTTTCTCAGAATCTTACATTTAAATATATAAAATAAAATATGTTGGATTACAAAGAAAATCCATTATTTTGAAATATAGTTATAAATGTACAAAAAATAAAATATATTTATACTGGTTAATGATTCACAATACAATACACTGAAACAGAGGCAGGTTAAAATAAGTTCTTGTTTTTAGAGATGTATTGGTGTAATGGCTGCTTTGGCTTATATACATTGACAACATCTAACGGTGGGGTTGTTTTTGACAAGGAAACATGCCGATCAAGCTAAATGTCCAATTTGATTTTTTCACTTTGATGATTATGAGAACGGAACTCCCGTTTTGCAAAGATACAAACTCCAACAGTGAAAGCTCCATCAAGTTTTGTGGCTGAAAGGCTACTGAGTGGAGAATTACCGGAGAGGGACCAGCCTGCTGCTGGAGCCTCTGCCGACAGCCCCAAAGCCCGTGAAGTGGAGGCAGGGCTGAAAACGACCACGATTTTGAATTAATGGTGAGAATAAACCGTATTTCGAGGTATCTTCAATTGTCATTGCAATATGAAAATATCTGATTTCTACGGGCCACAGGTACTGACCAAACCACTGTGGTTTTGCCCACAGACATACTGAAAGGAAGCTGTTTTACTAGACATTGCTAAAAATAATTATGACCTTTTTTTTCTTTCACTCAAGTTCACGGACCCCTGAGACCCCATGTTAAGAAATCTTGCTCAGAGTCTGAGATGAGAAGGAGAGGTCTGGGCCTAAGGTATAAACAAGGATTCCCTGGGACGAGGGAGACCCAGAAACTTTAGGAACAGAGGTTCCTGGTATTCAGGTTTAGGATTTTCATGTTAAAAAATTGTTTCTTTAAAACTTCAGTTGGTGAAACCTAGTACAGGGATTGTCACTGTGTGGTGGCACCTGGGGTGGGACCAGGAGGGGACTGTATTCACTCTGGGGCAGAAGGGACAGGAGGGAGCGGGAACAGCCAAGCTAGGGCATGGGGGGCGGGTGGTGGGCTGAGCTGGTGGGAGCTTCCAGTAGACAGCCTCAGACCACTGGGAGGTCAGGGGAGGGGGCTTGAGTTATGTCCTTTGTAGACAAAGGGCTCAGAGACATTCAGACATTGCAATATTTCCGAGCCAGCAAGTTGGAGACTGACAGCCGCTTCCAGAAGGGGGATGGCTGGTAACAGATGAGGCTGTGAGCGGTGCTCAGCAGGACTTCTGGGCGGGAGTTTCCAGGAGAGTGGCCGTGGGGGGAGGGGAAATCGTCATGCTAAAGCAGAGAGAATCCCCCCCAGGCATACAGGTACAGCAGTGTCCTGAGAGGAGAGGGTCAGACCCAGAGGGGCGTGTGAGAAAGGCGCCTGGACACCTTTACAAGGCCTGAAGCCAAGCAAGGTCTACAAGGTGCACAGGGGCCAGATTCCCCAGGTAACCTGGCTTGCATGCGGACGCACCACAGTATGCAACGCCCCGCGCAGTGGCAGCATCTTCTCAATGTTGGCACCGCCCTAGGCCGTGCTCAGGCGTGTCCCCGGCATGTGTAAACCTGCAGCCGTCCTGAGAGGGGCCCTCAGTGTCGGCATCACGACCTGAAGAGCCAGGGCCAGCGCAGGCCCCCTGACTCCCCGCCTGATGCTCCGCCGTCCCACAGAAGGCTCCCCATCACGTCCACCAAGCCACTGTGTATATGAAAGAAACAGAAGGAGCCGTGTCTGACATTCTGGTGGATTCGGTCGGGAAGATGTCAATAACATCTCAGAAAAACATGGCTCAGGAGCAGGGAAGTAGCCAGGGTCCAAAACTGCTATTTTTTGAGGTACACAATTTCTAATCTACCAGTGCACTGTCCCAAGGAGGAAATGGGCATGGAGTCAAATAAAAACGGTCATGCCTCTCACTTAGATTTGATTTAGAAAACATGGCAGAAAATCGATATCTGGGAGTTTTTCAGACAGAAACTCTCTAGGTCAGTATGGGTGCCACCGTGACCCCCATGGACCCCCCCCCCCAGCCAGGCTCTCACACGGGCACACGCCAGACCTCGGGACCCAGCGGGACTGGGGGCTAGAGGCAGGGTGTATGTATACATGTGTGTGCGTGTGTGTGTGTGTGTGTGCACATGTGTATACATGGTGTGGGCAGGAGCTGTGCTAAGGGCCCGACGAGCAGGAATAGCGTCCCCACACGGGGCCAGCCCCGTGGGCTCTGGAGGCACGCTGACCTCAAGCACATATTTTCCTCGGCAGTCCAGTCAGGGCGGACGGGAGAGTTAACAGAGGAAGAAGAGAGAAAGGCTGCGAGGGGGGGACAGAAGTGAGAGGACAGATCCGGAAGAGCAGGGACTCAGGAGCAGCTGTATCTGGTTTTCTCATCTCTCTCCTCAAGAGAGAAGTCAACAAGAACCAAGAAAGAAAGAAGAATCAATGCGGCTTTTGTGAAGAGGGGAAGGTTCGTCCTGAGGATCCTTGACCGAGAAATGAGACTACGTGGTGGAGACACTGACAGCTAATTCCACGGAGGTGAATGTAAGGGGGAAAATCTATGGACGTGCTTGTGTGTGTGTGTGTGTGTGTGTGTGTGTGTACATACACATTCTATCCCGGGAAAGGAGGGGTTAGTATGCATCTCACAGAGCAGAGAGGGATGCGTTATTTGAGAGACAGCATTACTTGCACAAGAGCTGGGGGCTGGGGGCTCTGGTAGGGCCTGGCTGAGATCCTACAGAGAGGCCAGGAGCAGAGACATGCCATCCACTCTGGAGTGAAATGGCTACTAGAATGTGTGTGACTTTGCTGAGACACCAGAAGTGATGCACTAAGAGTTTCGTTAAATGAAAAAGGACATTAGGGTTTGTTGGGGGACTGTGTTAAGACTGACTTGTGTCAGAGAGAGTGAGGTGAGCAACAGCATGCTGGGAGCCTCTCACTCAGCATGTTAGAAACAAACAGCATCATAGCCAACCCAGGGGCAGCCGCGGACATGCGAGGATGCACCTGGGCACCACACAGGAGCCCGTGAGAGTAGGTAAGATGCCCGCTGCAGTCTGCGGATTGCACAGCCCTGTCCCATTCGACAAAACCAAAGGCTACACACCACTGAGAGAATTGAGTAAAACGAGGCAGGCAGACAGCTGCCCTTGTCTCTGGGGTCCAGCATAGAGCTCGGAAAGAAACATTTGGCTGCATTGTCAGTTCAAGGATGCAGACAAACTTGTGTGAGGAGGAGGCTGTGTGAGGAGGAGGCTGGGAGAGGGAGCTCTTGGGGGGGCGGGGATGAAGAGGATTTATCATTTTGATCAGATAGAGAAGGGAAAAGCGATCTACCCAGGGTGAGCGAGGACAGCGGGGAGAGAAGATGAGAGAGAACCGACTCCAGGTGCGCCTGAGACCCCCGCGGAAGAAGGATGGGGTGGGGGCAAGGGCAGTGTGAGAGGACACGCAGGCAGAGACCGGAGGACAGGAGAGAGGCCCCATCAGCAGAGTACAAGCCCCCGAGGGAGCAGACGTGAGAGCAGAGAGAAGCCAGGGCCCGAGAGAAGGGAGGAGAGGAAACAGGAAGACAAAATGGAGAAGCGGAGAGAGTGCACAAGCAGCCCTCCAGGGATAAACAGTGCTGCAGGAGAGGGGAGCAGCACTGGAATCAGAAAGCTGGGTTAAATGGCAGGAGACCCAGGACGCTAAGGAGGGTCCAGATAGAGTGTAGTGAATACAGGAGGACCCGGCGTAATCTTTGAACACGAGGCAGAGCTGAGCAGGAACGAGGAACCGTGCTGGTACAAAGGGAAAGATTTGAGATTTCTGACACTTAAGAGAGGAAGAATCTTGTCAACAGGGATGGGATTTGTGCTCTATAAATGAAATACAGATGTTATTTGTCCTCAAATTGAAAGCTATAAGGTTGGGAAGGTGACAAATGATATGTTTAAAATCCTCTCTACGCTGAATAAATGATGAAGGGACAAAATCATTTAAAAGTGTAGCTTTTCCAAGAAGAAGAGTGGTGTCGGGAAAGAAATTTAATTGGGTTTCAGAAAAAGATGATTGGTTGAGATGGGATATAAAGTGACCTGTGAGACCAAATATTGAGATTTAGGCCTGTAAGAAGGCAGGATTGAGAGGTGCTATTTAGATTCAAAAGTGAAATGTGTTGGATGTAGATTTAAAGGAGGGAAGTGGACAGGCATTGCTGGCAAGATTTAGGGTCAAGAAAGAACAGAGCATGTGGACCTTCAGAGGGAGGCATTGTCCTTCCTGATCATGCTACAGCGATAGCCAAAATTATTGACAAAAACCTAAGGAATTTGGAGCATGTAGATGCAAAAATTCCTGTGGATGTGGAAAATGGTGAAAAGGAGAAAAGCCAAAGTCTTTTAAGAGCAGGACAGACTCTCTGGGAGCAGGAGTGTCCCATGGAGAATTCAGGTCCACTGATGTCCATCTCAGGATTCCCTCCCCTACACCAATGGTTTCCACATTTTTATTATGGAATCTTCTGGCTACTCTGGTTGATGCAGGAGGGAGGGAACACAGTCCCGACCATTCACTGCCTCTTCGTCTCCCTGCCCTCAGTCCCACCCCAGCCGGGACCTTCCACGGAAAGCTAGGGTTCCTAAAATGCAGAAGATGGGGTCATACACTGCTTCTCAAACTACGCATTGTTTGAAAATGATTGCGATGACAAGTAAAACCCGGGAGAATCAAGTAAGTTAATGATACATGAAAACGTGTAGAAAAAGTAAAAGTTTCATAAAAATTCAGACACTATTATTAGTTAATACACGTTCTCAAAAATTCTTCTCTATCCCTTGATGGGAAATAAGTTAGCACTGTGGGAAGGGTTATTTGCTAAGATGCTGTATTACATTTCTATTTTTAAAAAGTAATCATGCTATGTTTAATTTCCTTTAAAACTGCTTCATCACAATTAAATTTCAAAGCTTTTACTACTAATCTTTTTGTATTATTTTCCCAAACAAAACAAGGAAAGACAAAGCGAGCCCTCCTTGGAGTGGAGGAGAACAGAGCCTTGCAGTCGCTAAACTTTCTCTTTACGCCCCGGATTGTAATTTTATATGGATTTTATTTCATGTGGACACTGAAGGGCTATCTCATTTGTTTACGATGTACCATAATTAAAAGTAATCTTACAAATTAAGTAACAGGTCATTACTTAATAGACAGAATAGGCCCAGCTGAAAGATCTCAGGAAAGCTAGAACCACCTTTGGAGATCAAGTTCATAATGAGCCCTATTATTTTCTACCTGGTTCACACCATCGATTCCCTTGATGGAGACTGAGATAGGGGTAAAACATTAAGTTTCTATTGCTCTCACCTAGAGTAACCCACCCATGACACTTGAACAAGTAGTGTCCAGGAGTCATTATTGTCACAAATGGAGGAAAGGCGATGCCTTCACACCACCTCATCAAAAAACGGGTCATTTAGTGTGGACCCTCTACTGCAGCCCGATACCTCAGGGTCTAGTTGTAGTCCAGGCTCAAACCCGGTGGACGTGTTCCAGCCAGTTCCTTAGCTGCTGCAGGTCTCGTTTTCTATTTCTGCATCTGAGTCAGGGGTCCCTGAGACCACCCTAAGGCTCGATGACTCACTGGGATTCAGAGGACTCAGAAAAGCAGTTATACTCACAGTCATGACTTATTACAGCAAAAGGATACAAATTAAAGTCAGAAAAAGGAAAAGGTCCACGAGGCAGAGTCCTGGAGGAACCCAAGGTAAGCTTCCAGGCGTCCCCTGCTAGTGGAGGCGCACAGACACGCTCATTCTCCCAGAAATCAGGTTACCAATCAAGGCACCTCACCCAAGCCTTGGTGTCTGGGGTTTTCTTGGCGTTAGTCAAGCAGGCACGAGCTCCTGCATGACTGACCTCAGCTACTCAGACTCCCCCGGAGCACAGTCAGGCTGTCGTCATAAATCACATCATTAGGATAAACTCTCTGGTCATACTGGTACCAGGTGGCCCAAGTCCTCAAGCACACAACAACCCTCTTATGGGGCAGAATGTTCCAAGTGCTGGGAGCTAATTTCCCAGGAGCCAGCCAAAGGCCAGTTGTGAAGACAGGCCCTTCTTGGGAAGGTGCTGGGTTGGAGCAACTCAGGCCTACTAAGTTAACCCCTGCCTATTCAGCATCCCTCTTCCATTCCACTGTCAAAAAAAGGGTTCAGACGTTTTCAAACTTTTGTGACTGCAATCTATTATGAGAAATACATTTTATATAGCAACACAGTAAGTGTATACTAAATACAAGTATAATAGACAAAATTTTACAGTATAATAATTCATTCTACTAGCTACTATGCGTTGAGTGTTTTGGGGTTTTTTTCACTGCATTTTATTTTTTTTAAGCTGATCATGACTCACTAAATTAATTTTATGACCTTCTAATGTGTCACAACCTTCATCTGAAGAAATGAATGTGCAACAGAATTGAAAAGTTTAAAGTGCTAAAGAGCTGAAAGCCATTATTATAAGAAAGGGCAGTCCCATTCATATCTGTGTAGGACTTCGGATCATTAATTGTGACAGCTGACGGGGAGAGTATTGCATAGATAAACAAACGACACTACAGGATGAAAGGAGATTCTGGCTAAACTGTGTAAACATGGTCTAAACTGGTCAAATTGTAGTGAAAGACAACATTTTTTCCAGCAACCTCCAAACTCTTCCTGTCAATGCTCCCCCTACCCCTTAATTATCTTCTCCACTCTCCTCTCCCCAATCCAACAGACAAACACACTCAACATGGCCTCTTCTCATCTTCTGAGCTAAATTTATTCATCACCTCAAGAATTTCACTTGCTCATATCCCCTCTGAGATAGAAACTTTAAATGAAGAAAATAGGCAGGTGACCTGATTAGCACAAAGTGTTAAACACCGATAAGTCAACAGTTAGTACTCACGGATGTTAGCATTCTAAAGGAGGTGTCCTAGTATCCTGGCAAGCCTGTGGCTGACAGAGTTTGCAAGGACGTGGGAAAGGCGTGAATCCTCAAGTCCTGCCATGCGGCTTAATCTGTAGAGCTCACGGGTGATGATCTGACCCTGGAGAACTCCAGTTCATGGCCACATAACTGAGAGTTTGAAACCTTGATATTACAAAGTATCAGCCTGTAGCATGTTATACAGACTTTGGTGCCTGGCAAGAAAAGTAAGAGAGTAAAGATGGGAGCATCCAGATCTTATACTCAGAGGCAAAAAAGCCCATCTGTTGGGGCTCCATTTATAAGTTGTTGTTAGTGCTGTCAAGTCGATTCCGACTCCTAGTGACCCTGTGGACAGCAGAGTGGAACCCTACCCCATCTTTTTGTACCATCCTCTCACCTTCCAGCACTATATCAGACAATGCTCTGCTGCTATTCACAGGGTTTTCATGGCCAATTTTTTTCAGAACTGGGTGGCCAGATCCTTCTTCCTAGTCTTTCTTAGTCTGGAAGCCCCCCTGAAACCTGTCCTCCATGGGTGACCCTGCTGGTACTTGAAATATCAGTGGCATAGCTTTCAGCATCACAGCAACATGCAGCCGCCACAGTATGACAACTGACAGACAGGTGGTGTGGTTCCCTGACCAGGAAACAAACCCAGGCCTCGGTGGTGACAGTGCCAGATCTTAACCACCAGGCCACTGGGGCTGGTGCATGTATAAGACAGTGCAATTATTTACGTAAGAATCAGCCAATAAACCTCTAAACGAGAATTGCATTGTGAAATCGTAAAAGGTATGAGCTAAAACAAATTTTAGAAATTACCTAAATCAGGAGGTCCGTCAATGGAATGTGTACATGGAAGTCTGATTTCCAGTTCAGTGTTCTCCCTAATATTACAGCACCTGTCAAAGCCATCCCTTGAAACCTCAGCCTGTTTTTTCTAGTTTCCCATGTTTGGAAAGCAGTGTTCCGATAAGCCCTGGCATAATAGAAAAAATGAAACTGATCGTCTAATAAATCTGTTCTGTCTCCAACAAGCCCAGTCTTTAAGTACACACGGCAATTTATTCAATTACCGTCAATCTCTTTGCAATGTGATTTGTGGGTGACAAGAAAAATAATCCACATGAAAGTGTTTTTGATGCTGATGATGCTCACATATAAATATATCAGCTCATCAAAGTCTCTGAATTGGGCCCCTAACGACAGACACTACTTGTGGATTGACAGCTGGACCATTTGCCAGGTTTACTCTTTTAATTCAAATGATAAACACCATATTTGCTCCCATAATTCCTTCTCCTCCACACTATTTTAAAAGAAATATTTTACAGCTGAGAAGGAAATTATGCAGCCTGGTAGGATAACTTCCTCTCCTGGCAGATTGAGTGACTACAAGCACCAGAAGTCCCAGAATAATCAGAACACCAAAGGTCACAGGTAAGCACTTAAAAGTAGGAGAAAGTGAAAATCACTACAGGGAAGATGTCTGGACAGCCCTCCCTTCCAATAACAGTTTGGATGTATTTTTAACAGAGAAAGACAAATCTTTTATAATCATTTTCTCCATTTTTGAATAATTAAAAAAAATCTAAAATATTGTTGGAGGAGTCTAAGTCTTTGTAATACCACAATCTGTTATTTAAAAAATACGAAGGTAATTCTTCACATGTACCAAGTCCATTAAACCAGATGGCAAAGCCCTATAAGCTTTTGTGATGCAGATGGTTGTGAAAAAACATGCCCTTTATTATGATTTGGGGGATGCAGACTTAAGAAATGTGTGCGTGCATGCATGTGTGTGTGTATGCACTTGTGTGCATGTGTGTCTGTGTGCATGTGTGTGTGCCTGCATGTGTGTGTGTGTGTGTGTGTGCAGGACCATCTCTAGAACCCTCTCTGGGAGGTATTACTCCTCCTTGTGTTAGGTCACACAACTAGCTAGTGCCAGAGCTGGGGCCGCACCTCCATGGGAACTCTGTGGATAAAGATTCAAAAGATGCTAAGGGTGGGGCTGGCCCCCTGGCGCAGTGGTTTAAGTCTGGTGCAGTGCGCTGCACTTTGGCATCCTGGGTTCACGGGTTTTGATCCCAGACACGGACCTACACCACTCGTCAGCCATGCTGTGGCAGAGACCCACATACAAAATAGCAGAAGACTGGCACAGATGTTAGCTCAGGGCTAATCTTCCTCAAGCAAATAAAAAAGAGGAAGATTGGCAACAGATGTTGCCTCAGAGTGACTCTTCCTCACCAAAAAAAAAAATGATGTCAAGGGTAAGTGTGTGCCTCTGCCACCCCAGAGGCAGGATTGGTGCAATCCACACTAGGGAGCCTGGAATCTCTAAAGGTCCACTTGTGGAGCCCTGAGCATTAAGTGAAGCATAAAGATTGGCACACAGTGCAGCGGAATTGGAGGTAACCCTAGTTTATAAGCAGGACAACTATCTGGGGCCTCAACTTTACGAGGCTTCCCCTCCTGGGGGAGGAGGGGGATTGGTCCTGAGCTTACTCTTGGGCTGGAAGTTGAAAACAAGAGAGCTGTTAATACCACAAACCACATGTAGACCAGATGGTAGTTGGGTCCTCCCTGCCCTTCCAGGTCTGATTAAGACAAGCTCCAATCTCCCTATCTTTCCTGGTGGAAGTCCAAAATCCTCATTAAGATTTCCTTGAATTCCCAAGGAGGATATGCTCCTCTGGCCACCTCTGCCAGTGAGCTCCTCTTTCTACTTCTGTGTCTTTGCCATCGTATTCCATGTGATGCGAATGCGTGCTGAATCAGATGTGAAATTCAGCTTCCTCCTCAACCTTATGCTCCATGCATACACACAAGATAACACTCACACAAAGCAATTGTTAGTCTGCAAGACTTGGCTTAAATTTGAGGAGGGAGGGTTCTCGGCCAGAAGCGTGATATACGTCTTTCAATCACATATTAGGTGATGCTTGAAAGTCTTTTCTCCCACCTGATCACTAGGATTTTCTTCCCATTGTGCTCACCATCTTTACAGGTCTTCTCTAGAGCCTTCCCTTCTTTTCTACCTACTCCCCTCTCCTTCCTTCTCAAAGGCAAATGCACATGTTCCCTGCTTTCCACTAAGCAAGACATAACCACCTCTGTGTTGTGTAGGTCCTCAGTTTCTTACTTTCCACCTTCAAGCAACTTTTCAAATCATTTTTTCTAAAGAAAGATTATTATCTCTTTGCCAGAAAAGGTCTGGTGGCAACTGTTATTATATTTTATTATTTTTGTTTCCATACAAAACAAAGGTAAGTGGAATTACCAACATCGTGGAGTCTCCTGCATCACCTTCCACAACCATGCTTCAAGTGCATTCTCGTCTTATTCACTTGGTAAAAATATTGGCAGGAAATTTTGGTGGCTCTAAGGTTCCTCCCATTGAAAGGTGGAATCTAATTCCCCTCCCCTGGAATCTGAGCTAGCCTTAACGATTCACTGGAATGCAGCCAGTGCCATGCGGGGACTTCCAAGGTTGGACCAGAAGAAGCTTGCAGCTTCTGCCTGAGACTCAAGGAAGATTCCTTCAGGGAGCCCTGAGCCCCCACGCATGAGGACTTGAGGCTGCTGTGCAGTGAAAGCACAAGAACCCAGTCTCCAGCCATCCCTGCTGAGGCGCAGGATATCTGAGCGAAGATATTTGGGACCCTACAGACCAGCATTACCAAGGGACCTTAGGCGATGCCATATGGAGCCCAAGAATGGCCCATCCAAGCCCTGCCTGAAATACTCACCCACAAAAGGATTTAAAAAAATAAAATAGTTGTTTAAAACTGGTATATATGGGGATAGTGCTTTACGCAGCCATAGATAAGTGGAATAGAGAGGCTTAGAGTCCATGACCTGGGTCAGGAGAGAGACTGAAGCTGAATGAGCATAGCACTTTACATATAACTGTGCAAAGTTTAATTGCCTCTACTAAAGTACGAAGGAGCTGATGGAACTGGCACACCTCCAGCCTTGTTTCAACCCACTGGAAGGAAGAAAACAGTAGCCCCTCATAGTATCGCACGTCTCCAGCCGGACATAAACAGGGGATGGACAGCCCTGGTTTCAGAACACCTGGTTTCTCCTAGCTCAGTGTTTCCCATTTTCATGGGAAGATGGATGAAGGCTGGAGGGGAATCTGGAAGCACTTGATGTCCTCCCTAGAGTCCTCTCTGAGCCTCTTTTGATTGCACCTGACTCAGCAAGGGGATGAAAGTGAAGAGGAGGGAGAAAGAAGAAACTGGAGTCGCTGCCGTAAAACAGTGTGGCACAAAGGCTTCTCCTCCGGGACCTGCTGTGGGCAGCGGCTGGGCTCTGGATTAGCACAGCACTCATGAACGTGCTCATGAGTCCCAGCGGCCACCACAATGAGGACTAATGGTGACTGAGTCAAAGGAAATTATGGGAAACTTATTTAAGGCTAAATGACTCCTAAATTCTAAGATCTTGGGCTCACTTTGTGACTTCCTGCCCTCATCCATTAAAGGAGAAAATGGCAACAGCCTGATCTACCTCCCAGGCTGTTGGGAAGCTCATGGGTAATCAGTAGAAAATAACAGCAAATGCTCGCTAAATGCTGAGCATGGCTCTGAGTGAGAAGGCGCTATGAAGTTGAGTATTATCACTGTTGGTGATGGAGGTAGGGGTGGTAGAGGTACCAATCTGTGTGTTGGCTCCTACACGAGTCCCCAAGGTCCTCAGTTTGTGTTCCAGCAGCTCTCTCTCTTCTCTGCCTGGTACCTTCCTACATATCTCGGTCATCTCCTGCGTGGACCATAATCTCCTTGGTGAGAGGGCACATAGTTCTTTTCATTGTGCATTCGCAACAGTGGGGAGCATTTGTCACAGGTCTGCTCATTTGGTTAGCCATGGTCTTGTATTTTTTCCCACCACTATCTTTGTATTTCTCCCATGTCTATCCCTGTCTTAATGCCTTGTCTTCCGTCTCCTGCTGCTTTCCCCCAGACAATCCTAGATCCTCATATACTCTTCTCTTCACTCTTGCACTTGCCCCATGGCCCATGTGGTGGTTCTCTTACCCGTTTGTGGGCTGGAAGTTATCTCTACAGCGAGAATTTGAGCTCATTGAGGTCAGAGACTATTTAAACTCCCTTGTAATTTTCAGAGTCTTGACCACCACGCTGGAGAAAAGTCAGCACTAAATGAATGCTTGATAAAACGCTTGAAACATAGAATGAATGGCACGGAAGCAATGGCCAGGTAGAAGGAAAAGCTCTGGATCAGAACTGAGAAGACCTGGTCCCAACTCTGACTCTCTAACTACCTGAACAATTCCAGGTTAATTTTTTAACATTCTCGAAAACTGCCTGCAAAATGGGAGGTTTAGACTTTGTGATCTACAAGGGTTCAAAGTCATCGGTGAGCTTCTCTATCTAGTATTTATTCTCTCTCTTCTCTCTCTCTCTCCTTACTTTTCTCTTTCCTTCTCCTTATCTGTACCTTCGCCCTGTGCCACATTCAGCAGTGGGAGTTCCTACATTAGTTCTCTATGGAGAAGCTCTACTGTATTTTTATTTGAAGAAAAAAAATTAAAAACATATGGACATAGAATTCAGAATGTAAACAAAACAAGTCCTGCCTCCTGACATCTTAGACAGTAGAGCTGGTGTATGAGAGTGTACAGTGTATGTGTGTGTGTGTAAAATGTCAAGTTTCATTTGAAACCTAGGGGTGTCGATTCAGCTGCATGCCCAGGGTATGGTCAGCAAGAGATACAAAGACGAGCAATTCATGCATTCTATGGACAGGCTGGTGTGGGATTCCACATGGTCACCCAGACTCCACAATGAAAGCAGTTCCTACAGAAACCAAAGCAAATGAAGGCTACCAGGAAGAGCTCCCTGAGAGAGACCTCACGTGACCTATGGGAAGACTGAATTTAATAGAGTGTCATCTATTATTATTGGCAATGGTTGTTCAACAAGTATTTTATGAAGAGGGGAAAAACCATGAGCTCAGAAGAACTAATTTTGGGTCATTATTTGTAAGGTATTACTAAACCAATAAGAACACCATCCTCAGAATTTGGAGACAGCCACATTAACAAATGTTTCCTCTTGATACAATTCTTTAATGACTATGTTCAGTGAAGAGGGAATGTGAAAAACAACACAACTGCTTTGTCTGTGCTGCTTGCCTTGTAATAAAACATCTCCGGAGGAAGAACGATTGGCTATTGAAGCTAATTACACTGTGTGTATTAAATATGAAGCCCAGTGTTGAAAATTAAGTTAAGGAAAAAAAAAAGAAAGAAAAGAAAATGGCAGAGGCAGATAAATATTTGATAAAAGTGGGAGGGAATGAGGAAAGTCTGGCTTTAGACAGGATATTTGTTTTCCTCTTTTAAACATTACATTATTCACAAAATTAAATTTAAAAAAGATAACAAACTCTTAATAAGATGGGGCACGTTAGGAACAGCAGCACATCTAAGCTTTATAGCCAGAATACACAAAAGTTGTTAACAAATGGTGACAGCCATTTTTCTTTGCAAATTATTATTATTAAATATTTGCATCATACGTAACAAACATGATGGAAGTTTGCATTATTCATCTGTGTTAGACCCTTTTGAAATTGTTTTCTGTATTCAGTGTATTTGTTTTGCATTTTTGCCATATTTCCCCCTTCAAACTTGCTTTAAGGGCTGTCTGTGAAGCTCTGAAGACATAGGGGAAGGTGATATCTGAGAAGTTGTGAAATGGTGGTGGAAATGCCATTGGGAACGCTTTCTTATCCCCAAAGAATCCCTCTTAATTAAGAACAAACAGCACAGGAGGTGCTCGCTGCCTCTCCTGCAGGAGAAATCTGATCTGCAAGAAGCCACCTGGACTCACATTCTGCTCATGCAAATGTGCTCCGCCCTGCTTTTAATGAGTTTAAGTTCACCTTGATTTCCTGTGAGTATAAAGAGCAACAAATGCTTCTTTTAATATCACAGTCACCCTGTGCCCTTAGCACGGGAACTGCCTGGAAGGTTCTCCTCTAGCATGAGTTATGTAATGTCATGGCAACCACTCTATTGAAAAGTCCACAGACAAGCCAGGACGTGAGTGTAGAAAGCTTGTGAACTGTTCTTCCTTTTCCAAGCACAGGGACAGTTGTCTGTTCCTAGACTCCATGAAGAGCTGGCTCCTGCTCATTCAGGAGAAAAATAAAGCTGGGACTTTGAGACCAATTGTAGAGTGGATGAAATACCACCGAAGGGGCAAAAAATGGCATCGGAGGCTGCTCTTACTCCCTTTCAGTGTCCTTCTCCCACTTCTTGTACCAGCAGCCATTCTCCCCCTGCCTTATTGAACTTATAGTTACTGAGCACCCAGCATGTGCCAGGCACTGTCTGGGCTCAGTGGGTACTGCAATGGACAAGACAGATGCTCATGATCAATGCCAAGGGAAGCAATCTCCAATGGACAGAGGACAGCTGGATACCTTGAGGGGACCTTGATAGGAATGGGCATGGTGGTTGCCAATAGCCGTGCTCTGGCCACCACCTACGACACTGGCTGCCCAGCTGGTCCTGTGGGTATGCATAATAATGCCAGGGCCATAAAGATCAGGTGTTTCCTGACCACAGCCTCATTCACGTGAATTCCCTCTGGTTCTACACGCTGCCGTAGAAAAATTTTCAAGTAGCTCTTGCAATGTAACGAACACCTATCATTTATGCGGTGCTTTATGAATCTCTTTGTATTTGCCAATGCCTTATCTCATCTGATATTCTCACTAATCCTATGAAGAGTGGAAGAAAGACATAATATGAGTATCTAAGATGAGCAAATGGATGCTCAGGGTCACCCTAGGTAATGTCAAAGTTTTGGCAGGGTTTCAAGCCTTCTGATTCTTTTTAATTAATTAATTAATTTATTTATTTATTTACTTATTTTTATATTTATTTTTCCCCCAAAGCCCCAGTAGATAGTTGTATGTCATAGCTGCACATCCTTCTAGCCGCTGCATGTGGGACGCGGCCCCAGCATGGCCAGAGAAGCAGTGCGTCGGTGCGCACCCGAGATCCAAACCCGGGCCGCCAGCAGCGGAGCACGTGCACCCAACCACCAAGCCACAGGCCCGGCCCAAGCCTTCTGATTCTTAATTCGGATCTGTTATTCCTCTGCACACCAGTGACTTGGCATCACTGAGACAAAGAAAAACCACTTTCAAAACTGAATGTTTCAATTTTTATAATTTGTGTGTATCGACTTAATATTTATGGAGCACACTGGAGATACAGCAAAAAACAATAGACAAGGTCCTTCCCAACTCTAATGGGGAAACTGAAGTGATCAGCTATAATTATTTCCTTGTTTAGTGTCTCAATAGTGATACATGCTTAGAAGAAAATAAAACAGAATGAGGAATGAGCGTGACTGAGGGGTGGTGGAAAGGCTTTAGGTAGAGTGGTCAGTATAAGCCTCTCTGAGGAGGGGACTAAATTATGATGGCAAGGAGACAGCCACATGAAGATCTGTGACAGGGCATTCCAGGCACAGGAAACAGCAGGGATAAAAGCCCTATTGCAGCAACGAACTTGGCATGTTTGAGGAATAGATAGATGACCAATATAGCCTGAGCATGGAGAGTGCATGGAAGAGGGATCTTGTGAGGCCAGAGAAACACAGTGTGCACACCTTTAGATCTTGGTAAGGAATGACAGTCTATGATGTGCAAAGGGAGGCCAGACAAAGCAGGGGCATGATCTGATCAGATTTACATTTAACAAGGACCACTTTGGCTTCCTTATGGAGAATGGATTATAGGAAGGAAGAACAAAAGCAGAGGTACCTTTTGGGAGTGACTTCAGAGATCCATGTGAGACAGAATGGTAGCTAGGACTAGCAAGATGGCAGTGGTAGTGGGGGACAATGAACTGATTGGGGATATATTTTGAAGTCAGGATTGATGGGACTTGCCGATTAGATGGGATGTGAGGAAACAGAGGCACGAATTATGGCTCCAAGGTTCTTGATCTCAGCAACTGGGTGGTTGGTGGTGCACTTACTGAGACAGGAAACTATGGTAAAGGAACAATTTTGGTAGGCTTTGGGGGTGAGGACTTCTATTTTGACTGAGTGAGGATTGCAGTGGAGTGGTCAGATGGGCATTTTGAAAACTGAGTTTGAAGTTCAAATGTGAGACAAGGTTGGAGACATGAAATTGGCTATTATGACCATACAGATAGTATATAAGACCACGGACTTGGATGAGCTCATCCAGAAATCAGATATATCAGAAATGAGAAGACAGACTAGACTTGAGCTCTAAGATATTTCAACATTGGGACCAATCAAAGAAATTGAAAAGGAGTGGCCAGTGCAGTAAGAGGGGAAATCACGACGAGTGTCTCCAGATGGAGGTCAGCTGTGTCAAACACTGCTGAAAAGTACAAAAAGACCGAGACAGAAAAGACGTGAGGGCAGAGGAGGTTGTGGATCTCCACAAACCCCTGCATTGTGTTGGGTTTGAGAAGAGTAACCAACACTCAGGTACTCCTTACTGTCTCACTCATTAAGGCAAGTATGTCTGCGGGGAAACAAAATTTCTCCAAAATTTCATTTAATAAAGTTCAAGCGTCTGAATGAAAAATTGGATCATTCCAAAAGCATATTCTGAGAGCCATAATGAATGACTTTAACAAATATGCATCTTGCATGCAGGTGTCTTGAGATTATGAATTGGGTGATGTGACCTTTGATGGGATCATTAGTTACCACTCCCTCCCGGTTCTTTCAGGACCGGAACTCTGGCTCCATTATCCTTCGGAGACACAGGAGACACTTGAAGAGAGGTTTCATTGTTAGTATATTGAGGGATATAAAGTAAGAGGATGCGAGGAATTGGAAAATTGAAGCAGAATACCTAGCTTGTGTATTATTTCAACCAGAACAGTGAGGTATTGAATGTAATAGCATATCTATATATATATATAGCCATAGACAAGATTGGCCTTAAGCTAGTAGAAAATCAAAACATTACATAAAAGGCAGAGGGTGGGGGACACTTACTGGAAAAAGATATGCTCCTATCTCTAAAACCTGTTGTGATAGCTCAGAAATTTCCACAGTCCCCATCACTTTGAGATAGAGTGATCAAGGCCCCTGCTGCATTAGGGTCTCCTTATCTCAGCTATGCTTTCCAAAACACACTAAGCCAGCTTCGGTCATTAACACCTTACTGGAATTAGTTTATTAGTTCTAGAACCTGAGGGCGAGAGGCACAGGCCACAGTGAGCCTGAGAAAAATGATGGTGAGAGATTGGGAAGTTGAAGGCATCTTGATGGCAGAGGGGAGCTCAGAAAAGGAGAGTGAATAGATGGCCCTAAATCTCTCTTCCCTCACAGCTCACCTAGGATCAGATGAAGACTCAGACTTCACTTGTTTAAAGCCAAAAGAGAGTGGAGTTATTTGAAAGGGACTTGGAAGAGAGCTTATATTCTGTCTCTTTTACAGTCCTAGTGAATTTTCCAGAAGCATGGACACATGAAGGAGCAGGGCAAATTACATGCCAATCAAGACAGGAAATTGAAGTAAGAATATCAAGTAGTAATCCAGAAATGAGGAGATAAAGACAATAGGATGTGCTCTCAATTATGTCCCTGTGTGATCTTGTTACATGCAGAGGCTGATCTCTAAATCTGTGTACCTATAAAATAAGAATTTTAAAATATTTTTCAAACGTTACCATCTGATCTAGTAGAATGGTGTGAGGTTAACTCAAATAGATGTCCCTTGTTTTAACTAAGTTTGGTTTTACCTAATTTTTAACTTCTAAAAAAATCTAAAGACCTAAATTTGTTTGAATAAACCTGACGTTTCTCTGAAGAATACAAACTACACTAAAAGTTTTGTTAATTTTATTATTTATCTTGAACTTCTCCCTATAAAAGAATGTAAACATTGCAAAGCACTGAAATATATCTAAAACAGAATGAATAAAATTAAGGTAGGAGAAACCTATGGTTCTGGTCATGATAAAGTAATGAGTAATCAGACTTACCCTCCCACTATAAGCAACTATAAAACTGGACAAAATACATAAAATGTTTTTAGGTACTGGATTATGGATAGTGCAGGGCCTTGACCCTTGAGAGAAGGGGAAGGACAAGGCAGCTCCCCACCCACACCAGCTGTCTGCCGAGGGTCACTCTCGATCTGCAGCACAGAGAAGTGGACACCGTCAGTGAGCAGGGGCCTTGCTGGTGGAATAAACAGAAATCAGAGACTGAGTCTGCCGAAGCAGCGGGCATGTGTGGGGGTGGTGACTGGACCTCTGCTCCAGACATGCTCTCACAATGCCAGAAAACAAGCCTCAACAGGATAGAACTGATCAGCCAGGAAATTAACTGCCTCCCGGAACAAAACTCAAACTCTTTAAAGGAAGAGAAAAAATTCCGATTTTCAACAACATAGAATTCACGATGTGCTACAGTCAATTAAAAGTTATTATAAATACAGAGGACCAGGAAATTGACCCATAACCAGGAGGAAATAATTCCATAGAAATAGATTGAGAGATTAAGGATGAAATAACGGTACAAGAACCTTACAGCACTTATTAGAAACTGTTCAGGATTTAAAGAAAAAGATATACATAATATGGGCTCCTTTTTAATTGGGTTGTCTTTTTATTATTGAAATTTAGTCTTCTTTGTATGTTCTAGATACAAGTCTCTTGTCAGACACAGATGTGCCAAAACGTCCTCCCATTCTGTAGACTGCCTTTTCACTTCCTTGATGTGTTCACTTATGCACAAAAATTGTTAATTTTGATAAAGTCCAATTTATCTATTTTTTCCTTTGTTGTTTGTGCTTTTGGTGTCACATCTCAGAAACCATTGCTTAATCCAACGTCATATTTAATGATTTTTTTTCTTTTCAGATATTATATTTTTCAGTTCTAGAATTTCCATTTGGTTCTATTTTATAGCAGATGATGACTATATTTTCTTCTAGGAGTTTAATAGTTTTAGCTCTTACATTTAGGTGTTTGATGGTTAGTTTCTTTGGAATAAAAGTTTCCGCTTAAAAAAAAAAAGGCATATAATGGCAAGAAAATAAGCAAAGAAACTGGCTCTCTGGTTGGATCAGCCCAGCCACTAAACCTGCTCCAACATTCTTTTCTCTGAGACCCCAGGAAGGTTACCTAATGTTTCTGAGCCTGAGTTTTGCCATCTGTCAAATGGAGATGATAACATCTACTCTGTTAGTAGCTGTTTTTTGCCATTATTGTAATTCTTTCCATCATTTTGTACAGTTTCATCACAAGAACATTAACATGAGAATCACTGTTCACAGGTTTTAAGACCAGCTCTCCCACTTCCTGGTTCTGCGACATTAGGAGTGTCTGCATCTCTGGACCTCAGTTTCCTCATCTGTGAGATGGAAGGTGAGTTAGATCATTACTCAGGTCCTTTCCAGCACTAAACTGTTACTAATCTCAAGAATGCATTTGGCAAATTGTTAGGATTCACTCTTAGGGAATAATATTTTGTTTAAAATCCTGCTTTTTTGTTTGATGGGCTTGGCTACTGGCACAAACCACTGTTTCCAAACAAACATTTCTTAAGTGAGAGAGAATACTTTGGGTAGAAATAATAATACATAAAATCAGCATCTCTTGCCTTGCCACTATTTTCATAGCGAAAAGACAAATACAATTTTTACCTTTTCTGAGTCTTTCAAGTTCCTGAACTGAGGTTTACTTTGTAGGTCTCACAGCCCACTTAAAAACAATTCATTTTTGACTTCCTATTGAGAGAAGCTTCGATTTCAGCTGCCTACTGTGCTACGGAATGATCCAAAGACAGGGCCCAGAGAGTTAGTCCAAAACACTACAAATCAAGCAGTGGGGTCTCCCGATGGAAACAGCAGCTACAGAAACGCATTCTCGTTAGCATCAGGATGGGAGGCGCAGCGCATTCATTTTTCATTGCTAGAAAGTAGGACAGTCATCGGTCCCACCAGTACTCCGCCTCCCAAGTGGAAATGCTATGATGCAGTTTGCAAGCCCTGGGGACTGAGTTGGATCCAGGGAGTTATCTGTCAGATTCTTCTTCTCTGGGGAGTGGAGGGGCTATTTGTGGCCCGAGGGAAGATGACCAGATTGGCCACAGAAGTGCTGGCTGAAAGGGTATCCTGCCTTCAACGGCATTCTCGATGGCACACTGGGGACCAAGTCTAGGTGCTGTCATGCTCAAATGACTCCACTCTGCTGCCACTGAAGTTCCCACTTCCAGTTCTGACTATTTCCCACTGGGATGGGAGCCAGGCGTACCAGCATTCGAAATGCCAAATAAACAAAACCAAATACCACTCTTCAAGGGTTTTGTGCCAGGAACCAAATGGAATCGGGCACAAGTCTGGCATGGAAGCTGGTTCTAAGCACAATTTCAATCCAATTGCACAGTTGGGTTTTATAAAAATTTCCAAACTCTGGGCCACTTCAATGACCTCAATCTAAACCTCTCCAAGCCAAGCTCCCCTCATTCATCACTGAAAAAATAAAAGCCCATTTAAAAAAATGAATTAAAGAGAGAATCCATTCTGTGGTTCAATCTTTAGCTGCTCCCTGGATCGATAAAATAGAAAAATAGACGTTGAGAACAAAACCTAATCCTGCATTTTATTTTCTGGTTTAAAATAAAACAAGATATTGATATGCAAGTAGATAGGCTCATTAATTCATGAAAAATCATTTGAGGCAGCAGGCAGTAGATATTATGATAAATAAATGATTCTGGTTTAATTGATGAGTTTGGCTCTGACTTCCATTATTTCTGATCCCTGAACAGTGGTCTGGGGCAGTGAGTTTTCTGGACTCTGATGTTGCCACCTGCCAGGGCCCTCAGAGCTTCAGTTCAACTGTCGATAACTCGCCCTCCTGAGCGCTCCGGTGAAAAGTGGCACATGCACCTTTGCTGAGGCGGATTTGCTGCGTCCTGTTCCTGAGACATGAGTGAAGCAAAATCAGACCCTGGAGGAGAAGTGAAGCTGATTTGTATTCTTTCTTTAGAGGCTGTTGACTAAAGGCAAAAACCCAGCATTGCTCAAGCTGAGTTGGACTGACCTCCTCAGAGGCGAGCAGATTCAGGGCAGGAAAAATCAAACACTGAACAAACCCTGGAAGGAAGAGCAGATGATCCCTTTCCCCCGACTCCCTCCTAATTGGGAGGGACAGCGGTGGGAGTGCATCTGAGCTCAAGTACGTCTACCTGTAATTATCTGTGTGACTTCAGGCACGCGAGACGTCAACTATCTGATGTAAGATAGGTGAGCTGGGTGAAATGGCCTAATAACAAAGTTCAAGTTTTCTACAAGAGCCTGAGAACACGGTTTCATAGACTTTAGGTATTTTCCTGCTCCGGCTATGCAATTTAGCTGCATCCTTAAATCTTTTTATGGTTGAGAGGCCAATTCTGGGGTGAGAAAGCGGTAGCCACCTCTGGGGTGAGGCGGGAGAGCTACTTCATGCTGTGAGGGCTCAGAGCCCAGCAGAGCAGGAAAGACACACCATGTGCTTTTCCATCTGAAAGGACAAGGAATTAATGAGCTGGCATGGAATTATCGAAAGTGAACTGAGGCTGGGATGTAAGAGCAGAGAGCATCTCGACTCTCACGGAGTAGTCAGGACCCCTGCTTTCCATCTTAGCAGGAGGCCAGCCAGGCAGCCACGGAGCCAGGGCTAAGGGTCAGGGATGACTCACAGGGGGCCTGGAAGCCCCTGAAATTCTCCTGGAGCCTCAATGTTCAAAGGTCACCAGGCCAAGGTGAGTGCTGGTTAAACCCCATTTGTCTTCCGAGGAGGATGAGCTCACAGCGCGAAGCCCAGGGCTGGCTGGTCAGACTGGAGCTACTGAGATGCTCTCAGACCATATGCTGTTGACAGGTGGTGGCTCCCAGAGCCTGCTGGGGGCAGTTGGCTCCCAGAGGAACTGGCTTCAGCTGGGCTCGACTTGAACAAACATTACATCAGGGATAGGCAGCTCAAGTGAGGAGAAATGCAATTTAGTGTGACAAACTCAGGCCATTGGCTTCCAAAAAAGTCCTCATCGATATGTAGCAGGAGCAAAACTTGTTTGGAAATCTACCTGGTGTATGTTGAAGACAGGAAAACAGTGCAGGATCTTTCCTCTGGGAGGTGCTGACATGCAGAAGTCTTCTTGTGCATTATAAATAATATTCCTAATTACTGTACTTCCTACAGCTGCTAATCAGGGAAAGATGGCATCTTCTGGAAGGCTTTCAGAGATAAGGCGCTCAGGAGAGGTATGAACAGATTTAAGGAAGTAGAAAAATCCTATATCTTCTTAGTAATAGGAAAACCTTCCAGAAACTTTCACTTAAGTTATTTTTTTCCCCTCCAGTCAATGAAGACTAGCTTAAACCTAAGTCCACAGTCCATATGGTAACATAGCATGCTCAAAAGATGTAGTGAAAAAAATAACACTCAAATGGCAGTCAAGAAACCTGAGTTTTGGCCTCAGCTTTGTTCTAGCCCCAGGTTCTATGGGCAGCAAGTGTGGTCTGGCCAAATTGCTCTGGACTTTAGAGCTGGGAGATGAATGAGTCATTGGGCTCCTTCCTTCCTCAGGGGTGTGGCCTTTTGCAAGTCACTTAAGTTTTCTGAATCTCAGTTTTTCATCCTTAAAAAATGAGGAGATCAAGAACTGCCTCACTGTACTATCGTGATGATAAAATGTCAGTGGTAAAGTAGGCTTAACCTAAAGAAGATTCTCACTATAAGATTTCATTGCCTTCCTTAAGGTCATTAATAGGGGTGGAAACTACTCCATATGTTCACCAAACGGGGTTGTTTCTTCTGAACACCCAGGAAAACCACACTTCCTAGACCCCCTTGCACCCAGGTGGGCTGAATGCCTGGGTTCTGGCCAATGGAATGTGGCCTGAAGAGACGGCCCTCACTGCCAGACTGGCAGTAGCACGACATGCTATGTCTTCTGCCCGCACACCTGGAAGCGAAAGACCCTGAGATGTGCAAGCACAGGGGAGAGGAAAGCTTGGATGGAAGGATGGGAAGATCTGAGACGCTCCTCAGAGGGGGCGTCCAGGGGCCCCGCCCACTGGCATTTAAGCACGTGCTGTAAGAAATTTGTGTTCCTGGGTTAAGCCATTGAGATTTAGGAAGCGTTGGCTACAGAAGGAGCTGTAATTACCCTGAACAATACATTAACTAATTATGTGACCTTTGACAAATCTTAACCTCTAGCTACTGGTTCCCTCATCTATTAAATGGGACAATGACATCTGTCCGATACTCTCTCCCAGGCTTTTTGTGAGAGCAAAACAAGATAATCAATTAAAGGTTATTATCCCCGGCTGCTCATCTGAGGAATTTTTTAAACGTAGGTACCTGAGTTTTCCTGGAAGACCCACGAGTGCACTGCTTATGGTTGGAACCTCAGTGTGCACAATTTAAATGCTCCATAGGTGCCTTGGAAGCAAGCAAGCACCGAAAACCACTATCATAAATATTAAATCGCTCTGAAAAGTGACAGGAAAAAATGACAATGTCTTATACTCAGATGTGAATATGGGATTATTTTACAAGAAGACCAAACATACATCAATCTGAGTGGAAAGCGCAAAGCTCGAGAGGAGACTGCTGAGTGCTATTGCCTCCCAGTTGTTAGCTCCCCTTCGAGTCACCAGATCTCCCAACCCCACGGGGTGCCGCTCACATTCCCTCTGGTGGAGTTCACACGGAGTGGTGAGTCTAGGCTGGTGCAAAGTGGTGGCCCTGCGCCTCCGTGACCCACTGGATGACAGGACTCTGCCCAGAGTCACTTCCTAAACCTCCAGGAGTTAGGAAGAGCTGAGTATCTTCTCAGGTGAACAGCTGGAGTAAGCCTGAAAACCCAGGTCCCTTTCGGCCCCAGAGCAGTCACCCATCTGAAAAAACCAAGTTGCTCTACACTTCTGTTCTCTGCTCCAAATATCTGGCAAAGCCAGGCAGGGAAAGTGAAGGTCTCCCTGGCTCTATGTGGGGCAACCATTAATAATCATAGCAAACAATTATTGAGGGCTCCATGGCCAGATACTCTCAAGTGCTCTTCACGGATTAACGCATTTAATTTTCACTGTAGCCCCATGAAGTACGAGGTACATCTATGTCCTCCATTGTCTGGTGAGGGACTGAAGCACAGAAGGGCTAATTAACTTGGGCAACGTCCCACCAGCTGTTGGTGGTGGCACTGGGGTTTTAGCTCAGGCCACGTGGCTGCAGAGCCTGCACCAGCGACTGAATTATGTAATCGTTGGCTTTGCTGGTGGGAGAGACCACCACTGGTTGAGCCCTTTGTGTGATTTCAAAGGTAGCTGAATTTAGCACTTGAGCACACCTGTGGACATTCAGCCAGAACCACGGATAATAGAACCCGGAATAAAACCTATTTCTGTCTCCAGCCACTTCATTTCATCTCTTGTTAAAACAAAGGCCATCCTGGGGCTTACAGATAGGACCAATTCTGACTCTGACTAGGTATAATAAAAACCTTGAACCCCCACATCCTGGATCTACCCAGCCTTGAGGGAAAACACCTGAGCTGTGAGCCCACAGTTAATTATCATTTATTTGTCCTCAACAATGCGTGTGTTATTACAGGACCAAGAATGGCGCAGACACTCCTACCCCCTGCGAGCTGTGCTCCCTGTCACTGTGCCTCACCCACCGGTAGGGACCCCTTGGCACTAACACCTCAGACAGGACTTCAATTGCCAGGTTCTCCCCAGATCTGGCTTCCTCCAGCTCTGCAGCTCCTCATGCCCCACCCAGGGCCAGGCCCACCTCTAAGACCCCAAGCCTCCATGCCTGCCCACTCCACTGAGACAAGGCAGGCAGGAATCCATCGTTCCATTGAGCACAGAGCCTATTGAGTGCTGGTTGAATACATGGAGTAAACGACACATGCCTGCCCTGTTTCCACGGGTGCCAGCACTCTGGAATGCACAGAGTGAACTTGGCTACTCCTGGAAAACACACATGCAGGGCTGTTCAACTTGGAGGTGAAGTGAGAGTCCAAGGAAAATATCATCACTTGTCTCCTTTCATTCTTCCCTCCAGGTATGTAGCAAGCCACACCTCCCGCCCCAAAAATCATCCTTTCCTGGCAAGACAGCAACCTACCAGGTCCAGCCTCCTGGCAACAGCTGCTGTCTGGGATCCCCGCTCACCCCCACCCTCCCACCCCCCACCCCTCTGTGGTGCCCTCAAGCTTTCTCTCCTGAGTTCCATTCTTCTAGCCCCTTTCTAGGGTCTCCCAGCCCAAAAACTGAATTCTTGACAAGCTATTAATTAATGTTAATGACTGCATATACTTCCTTCCCAGGCAATCAATTTTCATTTAAAGAAGATCGAAAGTTGGATTCCAGGGTCTGACCACATGGACTAACCACCAAATATTTTGCCTTTCATCTGTTGTGCTCCCATTAAACAAGTAAAACCAGCTAGAGTGAGGCCCCCCTGTGCAAACCCAAGCAGAGTGCTGGAGCACCCTGGACAGAGCCGGCTTCCTTCTCAGATGGCCCAGGCAGCCATCGCAGACTACTCAATGAGGGTAGAGCAGAATTATACCACACTCTAATCAAATTAGTTATTTTCTTGGAGTAAGAATTGTGATTAAAGACCTCCAAGATGCAATCTGAAAAATAGTCCTTTTCATATAATCTTGACTTCTTTCAATTGTTTGCCAACATAAATACTTGGAGAATAATACTTTGTATCCTGCCTAACACTGGTTTTTGTAGGTCATGAAATAAAGTTATATTTTTTTCAGGTCTGATTATACCCCCATTTTGAAAATCTTGAAAACACAGAAAAAGGCAGAAAGAAATGACATCTTTTGACATAACAGACCATAATGACCCTCTTTAAAACCATTAACAACTATCATAAGAGACAAATGTGCAGAGAGCATATATTAAGAGAAATGCACCTTATTAATGCATTAGCTCTAGCAGTATATCCAGTAGGAAGCAACATTATAACATTTTGAACACATAAAAAAGTTGTACAAAATTCTCCATATAAACTACAGTCTCTTAAGCTCTCTGAAGCTGACCAGGCACAATTCCAGATAATCTTATAGAGACATGGAGGAAATGGCTTCTCCTGCTCTGAAGGCAATCTTGGTGGCTTCAAATTGTGCACACAGACATTCTTTAAAAATCAATTCAGAGTTTGGAGGACTCTATTTATTATGTTTTACGTATCAAAAATATAGCCATCACCAAAGCCACAGGAAACTTTCACTTACAAATTTTTATGTTCTGCATTCAAGCCCAAACCCTGGAAATTCAGCATCAATGTCTCCAAGAATGCTTTACACCCTGGAAATATGCCTGAACTAATAATAAAAGAATGGATATAGTCTCTCTCCACTAAAACGCCTATCCCACTTCATTTGGAGATTGCAAAATTTGTATCACCGTTCCCGACACGAGGTGGTTACCCAGGAAACCTTAGTTCTCCCCCCTCCGGCCCCATGAACCAGGACGTAGCAGACGCGTCTCATCCAGTAGCGACCTGGGAAATGTGAGTGGATTTATTAACTGATGAAAGGAAAACATCCCAAGAACTACAGCTCTATCCCAATTCAGGCATCTTAACCTCAACAAGTCTACAAAAAGCAATACTGAAAGTGAGGGTAAAAGTCGGTCATGACCATCCACCATGTCTTTACTACAGCCACCACCCTCACGGCTCCCTGGGCAGATTCAGGGTCTGGAACGGTCAATCATAGCATCAGTGAGATCTGAAGACCAGTCCAAGTGTGGTAAATTGCACGAGTGGCCTCAGTTCTTCACCCCTCTCTGGATCCACAGCTCATGTGACATTGCAACTCCTGCAAAAGGGATGGAACAGGGCCAGCCCCGGTGGCCTAGTGGTTAAGTTCAGCACACTCGGTTTCAGCGGCCTGGGTTCCCAGGTGTGGACCTACACCAATCATCTGTTAGTGGCCATGCTGTGGTGGCGGCTCACATACAAAAAGAAGAAGATTAACAACAGATGTTAACTCAAGGTGAATCTTGCTCAGCAAAAAAAAAAAAAAAAAAAGTGGATGGAACATATTTCCCCAACCCTTGGCTCTGTAACTTGCTTGGAGCAACAGAATGAGGGGGAAGTGACAGTGCATCTGTTCTGAGCCTACACCTCAAGAGACCTTGCAGGTATCCACTTGCTTTCTTGCGTGTCTGCCATGGCCATGCGAAGCCCGTGCTTCCTCATCCTAGGAGGAAGAGAAGGGGAGACACTTGGCAGCCAAGATTAGCCAAGCCTGGACCCATGATTTTAGGAACTAAGTGACTGGTGTGTTAAGCCCAGAGCTTGGCGTGCTTAAATAGTGATATCTAACTGGTACACCCAGCAAAGGCATCCCGAAAGAACCACAGGGTCTGTGTCAGGACAGTGGCAGACGAGCTCAGCTTTTATCTAGTGACTCTTGATTTTGAGTACGCTAAACTAATGAGATACTGATTTCTCTCCTAACGCACTCTTCATTTTTTCAGACGGATATCCCCCACACAGGTTTAATTTTTTTCTTTCAATCTTGTAATCTGGGACACACGGATTAGTAAAGATCTATAAGCTCCAAATCACATATTGGGTGCTCTCCCCCAGCCATCAGACTGCCTCGTAAGGGGCTCTGCGGTTCACTCACATTGATGGAGACGTTTGCTCTCACAGGAGAGCTGGGCAAAGCATTTCATGCAAAATCAGCATCAGCCTCACCTGTCCAACCTAACCTTTCGGAGGTCTCAGAAATTAACCAAAGCCCTTTTCTCTTTTCTTGAAAACGTGTCTGAAATATCATACTTTATTCTTTTTTTCCCCTTTTCCTTTTTTTCTTCTCCTTGAAATGTCCTGTTTTAATCTGAACTCAAGGCTCTGAAATGCCATGCGAGAAGCTATCCTGACATTTATAGAACAGAAAGACACAGTGACAGACTCAGGCCGAATTGGGACATGAGCAGGCGTGCAGCGCTCTAGTCATCCCTACTTCTCCCTTTGAAAGTCCGTTACCAAATCGCAGTCAAACCCACCCTCCTATGTTCTCCACCTTGGGTCAGGTCTGTCTTCTGCTGCCCGCTGCCCACTGGTGCCCCACACTCTGAAGCAGAGATGACAACTTGAGACACATGAGGTGTCACTCCTCCCTCACATACCCATGACAGACATTGCTGACTGACCTCGGCATCCCTTCCTCTAGCTCCAGTGGATAAATCCTCAGCATCTTTCTCAACACTGTTCCCACCAAGTGATAGTTTTCATTACATGAGCCAACTCTATCCACCTAGAGACATCCATACTCCATCTCCTGTCTGAGCTCACTAAAAAATACTGCACCAAACTATTAGAGGTTATCCAATAGTTTCAGGATGCCTACTACATCCTAGGTATTGTGCCAGGGACTGGACACACAATAATGAATGAGACATAGCCAAATCCTCCAGGAATTCTTGGGCATTAGAAAGCTTTTCCCCTTGAGGCATAGGGCTGAGCAATGCAGACCTCTCTGGCACTGTTGCAGTGCCAGATATAAAAGAGACATTTGAGGGCAAGTCTTGCTTTTAGTGATCCACAAATTCTATTACAAAAGCAGCTACTTACTACACTTAGGAGTAAGCCAGTCAGAGGCATGAAAAAGCAGCCAAGGCTTACTCTTCCTAGAATACATGAAACCCGTCACTTGAGAAGGTTGATGCCTGCACTGCACTAAACGTGATTCCTCACCCAAGCTCCACGAGATCCTTTCACCAGCTTTCTTTGCAGGACAGCTAAACTTAATATCTAAGCTGCAGGGTTTTTTCTGTTTGTTTGTTTTACTTAAACTGTTCTTTAAACTTAGAAATCTATTAAAAAGCTGATATAGCAGCAACTTTGAAAACATAGACCTGGAACACAATATACAATACAAATATGTTAATGTCAAGTACCAAAGAGGAGCACAGACGCCAAAGCCCGTGGGGATTCAGAGAAACCCAAGTGCTGCGGTGGTGTTGCTCCCTGGGAAGCGGGATGCTTCCAGTACCTGCTTTTGCTCCACTAGAGGAGAAAAAGACATCATATGGATTCCCTTCTTTTATTTCATCTTAAAATTTGAAATCTAGGATTTTGCCTAGTAATGGTCTATAATAACATTTCAAGTGAAGGCCAATCTGTAGGAACTTCTAACTGTATCTTAATTACCAGAAAAAAGGGACTCCAGCACTGTTTAGAAGTGGCCAAGGCCTTGGAGCTCATCTAGCTCGACCATTGCCAAATACTCTTTATGTCCTGCCTTCCGTGGAGCCCTCGGGTTCAACAGAGCCGCCCTGAGGACAGCAGAGTGAGGATGGAGCTCCAGACAGACCTCCGTCTGTCCCTCCCCTAGCCAGGGCAGACTCTGGGGTGGTTTATATACTGGGCTTCCTTAAAGGTTTTGTTTGAAGAAACAACTTAATAGTTGAGCATCACTGACTCCTGTCCTCTCCACAGGATTTTAGCAAGGTGTAGATGTGACTGAAGTTAGTTGATGGCTTGCTGATGAATGCTTATGAAGAGCTCAAGACCCACACCTTCCTTTAGCCATGATGGGGAACATCTCTAAGAAGTGTCACCTAGTGTTCTCACATGTTCTCAAAATCGTGACAGGCAGGAGCCTCTAAGACGAAGAGTGCACTGTTTCAGAGCTCCCATGCTGATTTGCAGGCTGTCTGACGCTAGGCTGGGCTGATCTGCAAGGTGCAAGGCAGTGTTCTCAGGCATCCCGGGAAGACAATGGTGGTGAACAAAGGTACCCTTCATGAAAGCTGTCCTCACCCTGTAATCTGTCTGTCCTCCCCTTTCTCGTCATCTCCCTTGGTCAGATCTCCGGTCCGGGCCTGAGGTCGCAGACAGCATGAGTAGAGTATGGCTGCACGGTTCAGTGCCTGGGCTCCCAGCCTGACAGCCTGGCCTACCAGCTGCGTGACCTGGCACAAGTCACTCAGGTTTCCATCTACGAAAGGGAGACAGTGGTGGTATCTGGTCATAGAGTTGTTTGCATTGAGTGAATTAAAACATGCAGAAGAATACCTGGTGCACATTTTAAGTATCCAAGAAATATTAACTATTGTTAACATTTCTTCTCTTATTCCAAACTCTTCTTATTAAAGATGAAAACACTGAAGCCAAAATAGCTTCCCAAGGTCAGGAAACTCAGCCCTTCTGATGTAAAGACTGGAACCTTGCTACCAAGCCTGCCTGGGGCAAAGTCCAAGGCCAGATGCTTGGCCTCTGTGCACACAGGAAGGGCGTCCTCCCCCACTTGAGAGCACGGTGCCTGGGCGGGCTGCCACCCAGCACATCTCTGCATCAGCAATCGCCTATCAGGAACATAAGAGACTTCGGTCAGTCGCTGACTCCTCCTATCAGCAGACAGGGAACTAAAGCCTTCGTAGATGCCCGGGGTGGACAATTAGCACAAAATTAATGAGGAAGCAAAACTCCATCTATTTGCTGGTATCTGCTAAGTTTTATGGCTCTTTGGGGAAATTGTTTTCCAGCATCTTGATTGAAATAAAAATGTCAAAATATTTTGTGGCAGTGAAACAATGTTTAGGTTCTTTAGTGATTTTCCCCGCTGGTTCTGACAATCATAAAATACATTTGTGCTCAAAGGAAACATTATCACGCCCAGAACCTATTCACTTCCCTATCCATTTAAGTTATAAATGCTAAATGCATAATGCATTTGTAAACATTACACAGCAAAGTTACCTAGACTTATCTTCCCAACTATTTCAATATAAATTTTACACCTTTGAGGGATTTTTTTAAAATGTTTAAATGTTAATCTTATTTCTCCAGCAACACTGAAATTAAAGAATAATATTAAGTAGGATGGAACTTGACCATATAAAAGGCCCCTTTAAGGAGTGGATTGCCCTTAGTTATGACTCTATTTCCATTACATGGAACATAGTGGGCACTCAGGAAATATTCGCTAGAAGAGTCAATGTGTTTAAGCAGTAAATGCCACGTGGATTTAGAGGAGCAAGATGCCAGTGAGCACCCAGGACATCCGGCAAGGCCTTGTGGATTTGGTAGGAACAGGTGGAGTGACTGAACCAGATACTAGAAACACGTGTCACTGAGAAGTCGGCAGTCGCCTGTCAGCTTTCTGCAGTGACTCCGGGATGCATCCTCTTTGCACATGGTGCAGGCGGCCTCAAGGAGTTCCTTACAACTACAAGCTGAGCAAACTCTTTTCGGGCCCATGTTGTGCGCTCAGTGAGTTGCAGCCCAAGGTAAGCAACTCCATTATTTCCCTCGTGATCCCGCAGCGTTGATACTGTTTGAGAAGGTTACTGCACAGGCACAAAACCATGTAGCTCGGGCCCTGAGAGAATCTGACTCACGGCGCCGGGTTCTCCGGATTCCCACCATAGCTTGATGTGGGCATGGCTGGGGCTCAGCCCTCCACGGAGATGGAGTCGGTCATGGACCATGTTATGTAACTTAGGAGTCTCGTGAGCACTCCTTGGCTTCCACTGTCCCAGCTCCCGACAGTCCCTAAGTTAATAACAGAGGAGAACTGTTGTCAATGGAGAGCTATAACTGACTCTCAAGGGATGGGATTCCATCCGTCCAAAAATGTTTACTAAGCATTTGATAAAGGTTGTGGTCAACGAAAAGCTATGTCTTCAGGAGCTAACAGTCTAAAAGAAAGGACAGACAATTCTACAAACACCAATTGTTATGAACATTTAATAGGAAAATGTGAGTCAGTGGAAACATTTAACTTATAAGGGAATGGGCCAGAGAAGCTCTTTAAAACTCTAAATACTACTAAGAAGAATAACATAATCACTTCCTACCTCACTGCAAGTGAGTGAGTTTATCAGTTGGTTTTCTGTAATGCTCTCTTGCAGACCCAGGACCGCAGATTTTCTGTCATTGACCCTGGATACTAAGGTCTAGAACCAGGTGGTAGAAGCCGATATTCAAAAATTGCTGACTCTTGGGGGTGGCCCAGTGGCACAAGCGGTTAAGTGCGCGCGCTCTGCTGCGGCGGCCTGGGGTTCGCCGGTTCGGATCCCAGGCGCACACTCACGCACTGCTTGGCAAGCCATGCTGTGGCAGCGTCCCATATAAAGTGGAAGAAGATGGGCACAGATGTTAGCTCTGGGCCAGTCTTCCTCAGCAAAAAAAAAAGAGGAGGATTGGCAGATGTTAGTACAGGGCTGATCTCCTCACAAACAAACAAAAAAAAGAAAAATTGCTGACTCTTGGTACCAGGGCATTAATTGCATTTAAGGAGTTGAGATGACAGTTCCCCTGACATTTTCTTTACAATCTAAGGATATGATATGAATCAATACATTATCTAACTTCACAAAATAATGACTATAGTTGCTGAGAATGCAGAGCAAATATTTATTATATCACTGCATTCTTATAGTAAGAAATCAAATATAGAATATTTGATTGAATAGTCAGGAACTTATCTTCTAGTTAGTTTCTTACACGTTTTGGTGGACTCTCTGCATAGTCAACATTTGATGTTTTCTTTCTCTCTTTTCTCTCCTCCTGACTAGAGATATGTCTTTGCAGAGCTGAACTTGGACCTGTAACCTCCCCTTGCTCTCCCCTTCCTAAACTGCAACATGAAGGATGCTAGAGTACATGATGCTGATGTTCCCTCCAGCTCTCACATTGTGTGGCCCAATGGCACGCAGAGCTCTGCTGGAACTAACAAGGAATGCTGCTGTCTTCCCTGAGTCATCCTCATGTCTCCTCCCTTTCCACACCCAGTTCTCTCTCATATGTCTCTTATCAGAAGGGCCTCCCATGACCTCTCTTTCTGAAATAAACTTTCTCCATCACTTCCTGTCCCTTTCTTTATTTTTATCCTTAGCTCTTGTCACTACTGGACAAGTGTTTCTTTTATTTTGTCTTCTCTCATTAAAATGCAAGAGGCATGACTGCACAAATGCTGTCTCTTTCGTGCACAGTAATCCCCAGCGCCTGAGCAGTGCGGCGTGTTGTGGTTGTCCAGTGACCACCTGTTGTTAACACTTCATAAACGCATTTGCCTGATCTGATTGTTAGCTGCCTTAATTTTTGTGGTGCCTAAGATAAGAGAACGCTGTGTATATATGAGCACAGTCAGCTTAATTGAATATAAAACAGGCATGGGTGAGTATGTGTGTGCATCCATGCTGAGAGAGCAGAAAACAGCCTCTCTTCTAGGTAGGCAGGCTGGGAGCGTGGAAACAAGCCTTAAGTGATCGCTAGGTGGATGCCTAGCTTAGCAGAGGTACTCGGTAAGCATGTGCTGAATGCAGCTGACTTATAAAGAGCATCTTATTCACTCATTCACCAGATAAACAGAGATACTGGGAAACAGATATCTAAAAACCAAACAGAGTAACAAGCTCCCAACTTGGTCTCAGCTCTGAGGAGTCCAGGTGAGCATATCTAGAGTCAACACCTGGGCAGGAAGTTAGAGAGGGATCAGTAATCCCAAATCCAGCCTGGTGGGAACAGGGGCCATTAGTGAGTGTCCCAAAGTGAAGGTGACTCTTGGGGAGTGGGAGTTTCCATATACCGTGCCCCTGCTTCGTCTCATGGCAAGGTTTCTCTTCAGTTCAACCTTGGAAGACCAAGTCATGATTCCCATTAGAGAGCTGCTGGACTTCACCGCCATGTGGAGTGCAACGTAATACACACAGAAGTGCAATCTTCAGGCATCCTGAAGGAGCCATCAGTGTAGCTGAATGGACAACCTGGTGTGATTACAGGCATGAGAGAGAGGGGTGTGTGTGTGTGTATATATATATGTATATATGTATCTTTAATTCAAAGAGAATATTGCCTTCCCAAAAAGTTACCTTGTCATTATTTCAGTGACCCCGCCATGGTTGAGGGTGTGTTTGCTCTGCAGGTAATTCCAAAAGGAACTCAACATTTATGAAACATACACAGACACATCTGTTTCCTTACTTTAAGGACAACTATTATTTGGAAACCAAACCTCATATCATCATATTATCCATTTTGAATATATATTTTATTTTTTATTCTTGGCATTGAATTACTTCTTCTTGTTTGTAAAAATTATTCATTGGGGATGATTTAAAAACTTGAAAACCTAAAAGTTATTCAAAAGGCTTGGAAGGAAATTACCAAGATAACTACAAAAGTAACGATTTTGAAGAATAAAATACACATTCCAGTGTGTATTTTTCTGGTCTGTTTCCCGCCCCCCCCAAACCATTTATAATATATTGTAGTTATAAAACATTTATACACAAGAAGATGATTTCAGTTAATCCTAAGCGGTTGTGGGCAAATGTGTGGCACAGGCTGTGTTTGGGGGACTGAGGACCCCCATTTCTGTCTGTACTGGGATGGTCAGAGATGGTTTTCCTGAGAAAAAGACTGAGAGACTGAGCCTTGAAGGATGAGTAAGAATTTCCATGCTTTCTCTACCTCTATGTCTTTCTAAGATGGGAGGAATTTCTAAGCTAATGAAAACATTTAAGAAATAATAATTTTTAAAAATATCCAAACACAGAACACTACTTTTTTCATACTAAAAAATGTATCTCTTCAAATCAATACCAAATGGAATGAAAACAGAGATTTGTTGCTTTTCAATATAACATTAGTTTCTCATGTCTTCATGATATGTAGTCACAGAGAATCTCTTGAACCTGGAAGCTGTTGTCTCCATTGCTACCGTGGGCCTGGGCTATGTGTTAACTCATCAACAGCAAACAAGGGCCTGCGCTGTGCCAGGAAATGAGCCAGACGCTGGCTTTACAACAACATGTGACGCAATCCCAGCCTTTGAGGAACACTGCCTACTTAGAGACACAGACCTCGAGACTTTAGTCAATGCTCCTTCTTCCTGTTAAATAAACGGCACGGCTAACCAATGCCAGAGATTTGGAAGGACAATGATGGATGTGGCCTGAGTCCCTCAAAAAAGGCTTCTTGGAGGAGGTGATGCTTCATCTGGGTCTCAAAAGTAAGGAGGACCACGGTGGGAGTGAAGGCACCTACCCCTTCCGTCTGATGCTTCTATTGCCTCTCAGAATTACCTTTTCTGGGGCTGGCCCCATGGCTTAGTGGTTAAGTGCGCACACTCCGCTGCTGGCGGCCTGGGTTCGGATCCCGGGCGCACACTGACTCACTGCTTGTCCGGCCATGCTGAGGCAGCAGCCCACATAGAGGAACTAGAGGGATGTGCAACTATGACATACAACTATCTACTGGGGCTTTGGGGAAAGAAAAAAAAAATTACCTTTTCTGAATTACATTTAATTGCCTTATGTCAATATATACTGATGGCACGTTATAAGGAAAGCTGTATGAAATTTTTTTTTGAGGGATGTTAGCAAGTACATCATCCACTAAATCACTGTATCACATTGCATCTGCCTTCATTCTTTCTTAAAAGAACTCTGGAGAGAAATCACCCTTGGGTTTCACTAGCAGGAAATACCTAGTGAATGGCTGGTTTGTTTTCATCAGGTGACTTCAGTGAACAGCACCATCAACAGCTTTCCCTCCTTGCCTTGGCTACTAGGAAGCTGAGAGCTCAATCTGTGGCTTGTATCTAGCAACTGCACTGAAACATTGCATTGTCTATGCTGACCCTGAGATTGTTGTCTTCTAATCCCTATGTTCCCTTCAGGCTGATTCCTGCCATTATTTACTTACAAATATAAAGGACAATGCATTTTTGAAGCTTCTGCAAAATCTCGTATGGAAAAGGCAGACTCAAAGTAAATAGAGAGATCTAATGCTGGATCACATTTCACCTGAGGGATGCCACATGTCTGCTTGGGGCAAATTAGAAGCCTCTAAGCATCTTCTAAAAACAGGTAACAGTTACTTCTCTGCACGCACATTCTGTGAACAGGACAATTTTATTTTTTCATTGGCACTACAAGAAGTAAAACAATTCATACCTGAAGTCAATATTACTCTTGATTCGTATTTCAATTAGAACAGAAAATTACTTCCCAGCTAATCAGAATTCCCATGAAATTAGAATTTTAGAAGAGAGCTTTTAATAAAAAAGAAACAAACATCAGAAAAGTTAGTTTAAATTACTGACTATGGGCAAATGTTTGGGAATCGTTAGAGATACCCAAATCGCTCCCACTCCACCTTTCCTACAAGTGTCAATCTATTGTCATCATCCCTCAGATGGATGCCTCTCTCTAGAACCCACTAACCAGGACACAAAAGTTAGCTCAGATACACCTCAAATAGCAAACAATAAATTTAATATTGGATACAAAATGGATTTAAAACTTAGCCCCTAGGTAACTTCAACCCAGTGTGCTATCACACACCCATTATTCCTTGAATATCACAGCTGAAGTTGTCCTGAACATTGATGGGGTGGCTCCACGGGCAGGCAGAGAAGTTGCCATTACACAGTGTGGTTTGAAAGGACGGTCTGCCTAAAAATACCAGTCCCACTCTTTTATCCCCTCCTTATAATTTTGTTCCTTTGAGTCCTTCTAGGGAAGAGACAGCATGCTGTCGTGAAGGACACTGAACTCAGAGTTGGAGACACAGTCTGGATTAGGATTCATCTCACTCAACCCAAAGGGGTCATCTACCTTCCCCTGTAAAAGGAAAGAGTTGAAATACGTATCTCGATGGCTCCCTCCAGATCTAATGTTGTAAGCATAATTCTGTACTCTCAGCTCCCTGACCCAGCAGCTCTGACACGGGTTTCTTCAAGAGTCCCCTAGTGAAAGAAACTGACTGGACAGCACACTTCCCAACAGCCACTGGAATAGTTCCAGGTAGCACCCTGGCAAAGATTGGCTGCAATTGGGGTGCAGATGTGCTTCCTTGAGCACAGGTGATGGGCGACTGGGAGAGAGTGGGTATTAACTGTGATCTATTTTTCAGTTTGGTTTAGAACCAGCCCCTAAGGGATCTTGGAAAGATAAAAAATGATCAGCCTTACTCAGGTACGGGTAGAAGAAAGCCATGAGTGAATGAGACCATTGAGGTGAGCTGACTCTGGGACCAGAACTCACACAAATGTTTTTTCAGCCTCAGGTGTCCTACACTTGTACATGCCTGAGGATGAAGTAAGCTGTATGGGGAAGGCGTGGGGGTGAAGAGGAGGAGCATGCGCATACACTCTTCAAATTTACCACTTTGGTTTTAAACTGTAACTAGCTGTGGTTTGCTGCGGAGGTTGCTGCATTGCAAAGAATATATTAGTCAGGAAAAGAACTTTAAGAATCTTTGAGGCATAATTTCCTAAGCAGCGCTGGGCTCTGGGCAGATCACTCCCACACAACGTTTTTTATTCAGGTTAAATAAAGTTTAAATAAATATCTTTGTCAATCTTGAAGAAGTCACAGAAGGCAGTCTAAAGGTGTGTTTGGAAGACGACAGGAGCAATCTTGTGCTGGATGCAGTTTCAGCAAACATTCATTCATCCATTCATTCAATCAACACTTCTGAAACCTCTACTGTATACACATACATATATAAATATGAAATGAAACAGAGAGAGAGGATAAGAAAGGAGAGGGACCGAGGGTCTGATGCTGGACCAGCAGCTGTCTGGCTGGGAGGTTATAAAGAACCTACTGGAGCAGGAGCTGGTGGAGTCAGCACGTCCCTCACAAGCTGCTGTCTGATGAGCAGTGAATGACTCGAGGGCTGTGTCCTCCAAACAGATCCCTTGGGCACTGAATGAGCACATATCGGACTGGATGAAATAACGATGCAAACACAGGTGCAGCCAGAGCCCAGAGGCTCTAAATAAATGCACATTAGTTTATCCCAGGAAAGAAGACTCTAAATACCACTGCTCCAAAAAACCAAATCTCCTTTCTTATTTTAAACATTTTTTAACTACAAATAAATTATTTTTTATTAGAAAAGTTACTAAAAACTTACAGAGAACCTCTTACAGCTTTGTTTGAATGTTTGTTTTCTTCTAAGAATGTAAACTATTGAATTCAGGAAAAGATAAGTAGGAACTTGAGGGGTTTTCCCTATTTTCCTTTTTTAAAAAATAAAACACCACCAAAAAGATCACTCTAAAGTAAGTAATAAATATAAATATTTTGACATATTTGATTCCCTAATTGAAGAGGCAGACAGGTCATCACAACGCTTTCCTCAAAAAGCAGTGAGGTATACCTTTTTCCCAAAACTCGTGTGTGCTCTTTTCTTCCCTCCCCTATCGTCCGACCGTCCGCCTGTCTGTGTGCGGACCACAGCCCCCTGCTCCCAGGTCAGCTGCAGGCTTTTTGTCTACACATTTTGGTTTGCAAACACCTCATCCTCCTCCAGCGTTCTAGGAAACCGTTTTTCCTGTCACTGTAAGGACTGTGGGTGCCACTGCACATCCTCTGCAGGGTTTGTATTCTGACATGTTGTGCCCAAAAATATTCTCGACATTTAATAACCCAGAGGGGACATAAAATTTGAGTCAGCTTTCAGCAAATAATGGAGAATCCTAAAATGGGACCCAGACACTATCTTCCCACAGCTTAATAAACTTAGAAGTCATTCCTTCCTCTTCTTTTCTTCAGTGAGCTTTAAAATTATGTGTTAGGGGCCCGCCTGGTGGCGTAGTAGTTAAGTTCGAGCGCTCGGCTTTGGCGGCCCGGGGGTTTGCATGTTTGGATCCCAGGCGCGGACCCTCACACTGCTTATCAGGCCATGCTGTGGCAGGTGTCCCACATATAAAGTAGAGGAAGATGGGCATGGATGTTAGCCCAGGGCCAGTCTTCCTCAGCAAAAAGAGGAGGACAGGCAAAGGATGTTAGCTCAGGGCTAATCTTCCTCACACACACACACAAAAATTATGTCTTAAAAAAGACATGGTAATTATGTGAGGTGATGTTGGTCTTAACTAACCCTACTGTGGTAATCATTTCACAACATATAAGGGTATATATGAACACCTTAAACTTACACAATGTTATATGTCAATTATATCTCAATAAAGCTGGAAAAAAGAAAAAAAAAAGATTTCCCCTCAAAAATAAATACAATAAATGTGGACAGATTGCTTACTCTTCTCTGAAGCCCCTGACCCTGTAATTCTAGAAGCAATGCCTGGAGACAGTCACCGGAGGGAGAGGCCCCCACTCCCAACCCCGTGCCAAGAATGCCAGAATAAAACCGTGGAGATTTTCCTGTCTTTTTGCACTCACTCACGGACTGCCCTTAAGAGGTTGCTCAAAGGCAGGTGAGGAATGCAGACTATTCTTGAAAGTCATCCCATGTTTCCCAGGAATTAAGAATTGATACCACTTCAAGGGCATTATGCTAAGTGAAATAAGTCAGACAGCAAAGACAAATACCGTATGATCTCATTTATATGTGGAATCTAACAAGAACTAAAAACAAACAACAAAAGCTCACAGATACAGAGAACAGATCGGGGGTTGCCAGAGGCAAGGGGGTGGGAGAAATGGGTGAAGGGGGTCAAAAGGTACAAACTTCCAGTTATAAAATAAATAATTCGTGGGAGCGGAATGTACAGCATGGTGACTATAGTTAATATTGTATTGCATATTCGAAAGCTGCTAAGAGAGTAGATCTTAACAGTTCTCATCACAAGAAAAAAAATTTTGTAACTATGTATGGTGAAGGATGTTAACTAGACTTATTGCGATCATTTCACAACGTATACAAATGGCAAATCATTATGTTGTACACCTAAAACTCATATAATGTTATATGTCAATTATATCTCAAGAAAAAATCCTGATACCAAAGGCACAAAAAGATAGTGCCAGTCTGAGCCCTCTCCCCCAACACACATCCCCACACCAAATGCCTCCCATTTGTTTAACTGCATATTGGAAGTGACGGCAATTCTCTGGGCAAAGAAAAAAAGATGTCTGTTTCAGAATGTAAAGTGTTGTTCTCCTCTTCACTCTTGTGGCTCCTCTGGGATGGAAAGGACGCCTCAGGGGTGTTGGGGTCCCCTATGCAATCAGGAGCAAAACCCCGGGACTGGTGCAGCTGGCCTGGGGTGGGAGAGGCCCAGGGGGGTGAGACTGCGGGGGGGGGGGGGGGCTGTCAGTGGGCGGGGCTGTGGGGACAGAGCTGTCCGTGGGCGGAGCTGTTGGGGGCGGGGCTGTCGGTGGGCGGGGCTGTAGGGACTGGGAGGAGCCCCGGCTGTGTGTCCCCCTTTCCCTAGCAGCACCTCAGCTCTGGCCTTTCCTCCGGCACCACGGCCCTGGGCCGGTGAAGATTCCAAGGGGGGCTGTCTGGACCCTCCTTCAGAGAGCAGCAAAGCCGGGATCTCACTGCTTCAAATATCCATCCGGTTGCCCCTCCACACACACTCTCATACTTACACATACTCTTACACACAGGTGCTCACGCTCTTGCTCACACACATCCACACATGTACACACACACTCACACTTGCTCACACACTTACACGTGTTCTCACGCTTGCAAATTCATACTGTCACTCACACACACTCACACACCATGTCGTCCACACCCCACACCTCAGCCACTTCCAGCCCCACTTCGTCTGCCTTTATGCCTCTAGTTGGTGGTTTTTGTGAAAGGGAAGGGCTGTCTCAAGAAACGCACATCCATTTCCGACCAGGTGAAAACGCTGATTTAGTTGTTCTGTGCAAAGAAATCCCTATTTAATGAATTGAGTAATTTGTCTCCCACCTCTCCACCCCCCGGCTCGCCGCTGTGCTTCCATACATCATCCTCCACACCTTTCGCTGACTCCTCGTTTTTATGCCCTGGGAAAGCAATGCAATCTCCATAGTAATTTGGAGTGCCTGGAAACTGCATTTCCGGGATTCATTTATTCCTCCAACTTGTCGCTGGAGTCTCCATAATTCCTCATTTCCCTGATTTCCTATCTGAGTTAAGAAGCATTTCCACTCCTCTATGCCTGCCCATCCCGATGAGCAGGTGATCAGGGCGGAATCCGAGCTCCCCTTTCTCCCGGGGCCACCCTGGGCTTCCTCAGTTGAGCATCCCCCGTGCCCTCCTTGACTGGGGACTGGGAAAGACCTCCCTCCTTGACCCCTCTACCTCTCTGCTTTCTCAGCAGTCTGGGTAACATTCAAGTTTGGAAAAAAGGTGAGTGAGACCAGAACTTGGAAGACAAAAAAATAAAAGCGCAAACCTCAATCCTTATTCCAAATGAACAAAGGTAAAATTGTCCATCTCTTTCCCTTCACACACACAGACACAGACACACACCCCTTACCAGCACGCCGGGGAGACCAGAGGACGCAGTGGTATCCACTTTCTGATGGGCTGCAATCAGGAGGGACATTGCAGCCATGCCCGTCCACACACCTCGCTAGCATCCAGACCCCAGGAGTTCCTCCGACGAGTCCCACTCCAGCACCGTCAGCCCTCCTGGCTGGGAAGTAGAGCAAGAGCCGCCAGCTTCTTGTCATTCTCAGCTTGATGCATCACACTCCCATGCCCTCCCTCTCTCCTCCATCAAGGGAAAAAAGAAGAGGGAGAAAACCAGCCACCTAAGATGAAGTTCACTGAGAAAACCCCATCCTTGCTCTCCAGGATTCTCCAGGGACTAAGGGTAATTAGGGAACAGTTGCTGAGCCGCTCTCAATGTGTTTTGGGATTGGCTTCCAAGGTTCAGGTCCCCATGCCCCAGTTTAGTTCCGTCTGGCGTCCCTCTACTCCCCTCCTAGCTCACCTCTCTGACCGATTCCATATTGGCTGGTGACAAAGCACCCCACATGTTCATGCTGCTGCCTTGCTCCTCATAAATTCTCTCGGTGCCTCAGGCAGAGGCCCCTTGGCTCTGAAGGAGGATACCATTTTATTTATGCCACACTTACACACCTGCATATTGAACTCTATATTTAAATCAGACAACAAATCAATGGGACCAAGGGGAGGCAGATGAAGAAAGCCCTGCCTGTCCTCCCCAGGCACAGAGCTCCACGACTCGTCGTGGGCCCTGGGACGCCAGCTCACCCCTGGAGGGATGGTCAGTGCTCAGAACCAGGCACCACTCCACCTTGCCGCTGCCCCTGGTTCAATTTCCCTGTTCCAGGGTTTAGGAGATTGGGCAGTGAAGTGCAACAGAAACGGAATGACTGACCTTTAGTTCAGTCTTCCAAGGGCAAAAAAAATGATGGTCTGACGTCATTCCTTCCATGTCTGTTAATTATATGTGGCACTAACCAAGAAGATACTTCCCTGCAGACTAGATTGGGAAGTTTTCCTCACCTCCTCCCCTGTGAGGGGGAATAAGCTTCCAAGAGGAGGTGTATTCCAAGACTAGATGAAACAAACCCACTTTGGGATGATTTTCTAAACCTGCTCAGCTCACAAAGGGAGACTGACAGCTAGCAACTCAACGTAATGAAGAGGTATTTAAGCTGCAGTAATGGTACCATGAGTCTTCTTGGGTTGAGCAGTGCATTAATGGAAAGCTTTTAAAAACAACAACAAAAATTGTTACTACAGTCTACTTCTTGTAGTTGAGAGTTTTCTTTTCTAATCATGAATGAATCAGCAGAGGAGATGCCATAAATCTCAAAGGAATAAAATCATACACCTTGGTGCATTACAACTTTTACCAAACAATAAGTGACATCTGAACAAATAAAAAATATATGCTTATTTTCTAAATAACCTGTGCCTACCTAAGAATTAAACAAATCAAACCAAACCAAACGAACCTTACTCTAGGACTAATGACTTTCCTACAAACTCATTTTATGTCTTTTTTTCTTTCTTATTTCTGAAGTTTCATTCAAGTTAAATGATTCGACTTAGACTTGCTGAGTACCCACTTTATGAGCCCATCTCTGTGCAATGTGTTCTATAGAATAAAGAGAAATACAAGACGTGAATGACACTTGCCTGGAGAACTTACAAACTGCCCGACCAGTTTTCCACATAAAAAGTCAATGGTATTTCTTGTTGAAAGTTAAATCACCTATGAAATTTTTGGTGTAAAGTCAACTATGCCTGAAAAATAAAGAGCTTGCAGGATTTTAAAGGAAAAGCTCACCAATGATTCTTGCTAAAAGCTGAATTCAATATTGCAGCCTCTCATTGACCTCAACAAAGATGGCACTCAATTGTAGTTTTTGTGGCTCTCAGTTCCTCGCTCTGGCTGACCATCCAAGGAGTCCCTTCAAGTTTGGGCTGAGACAAGAAGGTTAAATTCTTTCTATTTGCCCAATCTTTTCTTACAGGTACTTTTTCAGATCTGCAAGATCTAAGCAAATTCCTGGCTGGATCACATCTTAATTAAAAATACCGTGTCCAGTTTGGGGCCTGCAGAAGTAAGATGAATAGATCTTAGAAGGAGATCAGAGGGAGCCATAAAAAAATTAGTAAGATAACTTATTTCTCTACTTAGACACATAGACCAAAAGCACTGAGAATTTCTGAGGAAGACATGATTGCATGGAATGAATTTAAAAGCAATTGTTTATGTGAAGACATCTTGAAAGAGAGATACATGGATATCTGTTTTGTTTCCAATGGGGTCTGGGAAAGGGCTTGATTTGAATTTCAGCAGAAGGGATGAAGGTCAAACACCAGAATGTGCAACCAGTAGATTTTTCTCCCTCTTTCTCTCTCTTTGGAGAGCTTCTAAACAATGTATTGAGTGTTTATTTTGTTTTGAAAGAGAAGTTAGTCTTTACCGCTGTGATTAATCAGATGCCTAGAAGTAAGAGATAGCTATGGCTCAGACTGCCTGTTAAGGTCTTTTATTTTCTCTTCCCCAAAGATTTTTCCTCAAAGGACAATATGGACTTGAAATAAAGAATTTTCAGACTCAGGTTCTTGCAGTAATACATGTTGTTCCAGAATCACAATTTCATCAATTGCGGAGACATATGAAAAGTTCATTTTTCCATCCACTCCCAAATTGTCAAATGCCATGTCTAAGAAATTTGGTTTATTTATTCCCTAAAATGTTATGTAGTCTCTTTTCTTTTCTCTCTACTATTCTGCTCAATTATTCCATCTCCACTAAAATATAGAATGTTCAGTTTTCCCACTGGACTTAGTGAATGCCGTCAAAATCATCCTTTAAGTGCAAAAGTAAATTAAAGAAATACTATAACAAAACCCCAGCCCTTCCTGTCCTCAGCCCATCTTCAGCACCAAGATAAAAGGAGAGATCATTTCATCTCTGGCCTGGAATTGTGGGGGTCTGTGAAGCTGTGAATGGCAGGACGCTGATGTCCCCATAGCTACCAGTCACACGTTTGGCTTTGGGACACTCTGGGCCACTGGAGGACCTGTGGCTTTAGTCTTTGTGCAGTCTTTCTGCTCTGTGGAGCAGGTTCAGCCCCACCATGTGTAAAGCTGGAGTAGGTGATGACAGGCTGAGACTGTCAGCTAACACTTTCCCCATAAGGCGACTCATGAGGGAGGAAATGGAGATGGGGGCAGGAAGGTGACCACACTGCACCACAGACACAACGTGCCTGGTTCCTCACAATTCCCCTGCCCTCTCCAGGTTTGTTTTTCCCTTTCAAGGCCTCCAGCCCAACCGTGAGATCCACTGTGTCAGGGGAGGGCAGAGTGAACTTTGAACATGGGATTCCAACCTCATCAGAAGATGAGCAAGTAGGAAAAGTGTCCAGGTCAGCACCATGGAAAGGGTTTGCCTGACTCTTTCTCTTGCACCTAATACTGCGAGTGGCAGGAAGTGGGTGTTCAATAAAGGCTGGTGGGATGAATGAGAGCTCATTTTAAATGGTGAAATGGAGAGGCACTGACCCATTTCTTCCTATTGCATGGAATGTGCACAGAGCAGGTGTTCATTCCTGGCGGCCACCAGAGTTGATGCCAGACACAAGACTCGGAGATCTACCATCAAACTTCCTCACCACAGATCATAACTTTGCCCTAAGGGTACGCTGTCATAGATGCCAAAAACGAGACCAGAACTCCCTACATCTAAAAAGTTTATATTAAGAGAGCTTGAATTTTGAAAAGAAAAGTCCTCGCAGGGGGTTCACAGAAGAAAGAAGGAAATGGATATCGCAAATGGCCATGGACACCATGCTTTCACCTGTCAGTGCCTTTCCTAAGTCAGATATGCAAATGCAAGAATCAGTGGAGGGAGTGTTTGTATGTATTTCCATAACGTTCATTTTGCTGCAACAGAAGGAAGATGAGAATAATTCCCCTCCAGCTGCACCTGCTCAGAGGCAGCCTTACGCACAAGGCGTTTAGATGGCATCTCAGGCCTGGGGATCTACAAGGGCAGCTACCACAGCGCTCAGGTCCAGCCCCTCCCCAGGCTCCCGCCTGCCTCAGCGTTCAGTTTGATTTCTGCTGGTAATAGCTAGGTGTGCGTTACTGGGAAGAGTCATGCTTACGTTCTCCAGTGAAAATGTAGAAGGATGCACTTTGCAATAAAGAGTTCTTGAATGCTTAAATTACTATATAATTTCTTGAATTTTTATATGACTGTATAAATCAGATAGTAGCCATGCACGTAAGGAGAAATGGCTCTAAGAATTAGGAGATCCAGTTCCTAATCCTGGAATAGCCCCAAACTTGCTGTACAAATGATATCAGAGAGATCTAATGTCTGGCCCAGCGTTTCATCTGTAAATTGTGTGTGTGTGAGTGTGTGTATGTGTAGGTGGGTGAGGTGGTTGTTAGAGTAAAAGACACGTGTAAGAAACGAGGCTGGGCCCTGGAGAACAAAGATACACAAGTCCCAGCCCTGACCTCCAGGAGCCGGTGAGCCAGGGAAGATGCTCCTGGGCACTGTAACAGAAGGACAGGCCTGACGGCGGCAGAGATGGCTGGCTGTCAACCACAGGTGAATTCCTCCTCCTCCCTACATGAGTGTGCACCTTCCCAGCCCGGGACTGCATTTCCCAGCACCCCTACGATGAAGGTGTGACGTAGTCCAGCTCTGGGATGAGAGCATGGATGGTACCACATAAGCACATGCTACCACGTGAGGTTTTGGGCATTCAGGAGAGTAGGGGGCAGAGAGGAAAAAAGAAAGGAAACTTGAAGATTTCTGTATTTAAGGCAAGTTGCTGACACGAAAAAGAATCAGAAGCCACCGCTGTTGGGTAGGAGCGTGGGGTAAGTGAAAGGCTTGGGAGGGCGTAGGTCAGGGGTCTGCCTCCTGGGAGCACTGTGCTCTGGCAACGGAGCTGGACGTGCAGATAGAGGGACCCAGCTTGAAGCCCTGATGCTTCTGTGCACACTTTGCCGGACACTTTATTTCTAAGTCCAGGAGCAAAGTCCCCACGGACAGGATCTTGCCGCATTGCACTCCTCCCGTATGTGCAATGCTCCTGAACGCTTCATCATGATGTCCAGGCAGCTGAGCTTCTGAAGAGGCTAACAATTTTTTTTTGTTTTCCATGAAAATCATTTCTTGCCCTCCCAACCTGGTCAAGCATCAGATCTTTTACTTTCACTATAAAATTATTTCTAAGATATATCTCGGTTGAAGTTGAAGTTCTTGCTGTTTTTAACAAAATATGTTTTCCATTATTAGTGTTTAAATGTATGAGTGCACTTTTACCAAAGTATCTTCACGATTACTCCTGAATCCCTGAAGGGATAATAAGACTTACACACCACAGGAAGCCTTACTTTAAGCCATGGTTGGCTGTTGGCAGAGTGGAATGAACTGGTTTTTGATGCTGTTGGTTAGATCAGATTTCCTCATTATCGTCTTTTAGAGACGTGTTCCCAAGAGGACTGACACAGCTGGCCCAGACCACTTTATGTGTAGGGCTTGAGAACCTGCGGGCTCTGAAGGCCCTCCATTTTCTACACTCTCCTCCTCAACTTCAGGGATCTCGGCTTCCCCTTCTTCCATAAACACTGACTTGGGGTCTTGGCGTGTAGCACACTCCACCTCAAGGGTTCCTGCTCCCATGTCCATGCACCTTCCAACACCCTGCACACTGTTGGTCATAATAATAACAAAAATAAAATCAAGAGTCATAGTAACTGAAATTTACTGAAACTCCTCTATGTCCTGGCACTTGTGAAAGAGGTTTTCAAGTATTAACTCCATTAATTCTCATAACAGCTCTGTGAAGTAGATTCTATTATTGTCCCCATTTTACAGATGAGAAGATGGAGGCAAAGAGAGGTTGTGTAAGTTGCCCCAGATCACATATGTGGTGAGTGGTAGAGCCATTATTTGACTTCAGGCATTTTGACTTCAAAGTCTCCAATTTTCATTTCTATGCTATATTACTTTTACCATTTTTTAAAGGATATGCAATGAAGACTTAAAGAAAATTATTACCTTGACTTCTATTTCATGTTTTCACTATTTTGATGTTGAGTCAGCTATAAGAAAACTCCTATTGTGACCAAGACCTTACAGAGAAATTTTAAGTATGACTTAGTTTGCCAAGTAAAGGAATAGAACTGTCATCGCAGTATTTTTTTGGAAAATGTACCATATTTCCTCTTTTAGTTCAAGCTGCCTTAATTCCCTGCAGACTCATAAAAAGGAGACTTTGCTCTGAAAGCTGCAAGGCCTCTGGTTAAAATGATCCCCATTTGCCTGAAAGATAACCTTTTGGTAAAATTTCTCTAAGAGAGAGTCTAAAAAGTCTCTGCAGGCCAAAGCTCCTAGAGACTTTTTGGGGTGGTTTTTTTTTGGTCCTATTTCTAATGATCTCTCCTCAAACTTTGTGCCTAAGGGTGAACACCCTTAGGTGGTCTCCTTTGATAAGTGATGAAAAGATGACTCCTTTCATAAGTGAAATAATTCTCCTGTAAAACTGAGACTCCTTATTTCTTACACTACATTGCCTTTATTTGGATATGCACCTGAATCCTCCAGTTCTAGCAAGGTTACTCCTCACTGTGTACCTGGATTCTGTGCCTCAGGGACACCTCTGTGCCTCCTCTATATATGACACATAGTAGATATTAAGTGTTTGCTAAATAAAGAGGAGCATTGAATTAATTGAATTGAATTCCCTGAAATATGATTCAAAGGTATTAATCCAAATATGAACCCTCACAAGGACATGGTCGACAGGCCAGTGCATTAGAAAGGATTAGCTTCATCTCCAGCAGTAAAAATATTCGAGTGACAACCTGGTGGAGTCCGGCAGAGGGCTCAGTTCTGGTCTGTCTCATTAAGCGCTGCTCTCTCGTGCTGAACTGCGAGCAGAGATAGTACAACAAGTAAACGGCTGGTAGCTTCAGACCATAGTCTCTCTGATTACAGCGTCCTTGATTTCAAGCATCAACACACTGTCCCTGAAATGAGACTAAATGTAAAAAGAAGGATGTTCACATTCTTTGCAACAGACCCTGAGGGCAGAGAGCTGGAGTAAGTGAGCCTTGGATACAAAAGAAAGGAGAAATGGAGGAATATTTTCCTGCTTAAGTTCATTTGAATCCTCCGTGTGTGTGTGTTTTCTGGTTCCCTCTTTCTCTTACACATTTACACACTGCCACACATTTATGATTCTGAACCAGGAAATGCGGTATAGACTCTGAAAGCTGAAGGGGCTCTTAGAAGCCATCTAACCCAAACCCTTCTCTTTTATTTTGGTGTGAAGGGGGATCACCAAGGAGAGAACAAGCAAATTAAACTATTTCCTTCTGTAGGAACTGAATCTTGGAAAATACTAAGCCATATAGTCATGCTTCCACATGAGCAAACGAGGAGCCACCGCCGAAGTGCAATATGAAGACACCTGCCTGCCATCAGCTACACCCTTGAATTAACCCAGTGTCATGAGAAAGCCTATAATGAAAGGTGGCTTATCAGAGACACCCCGTCAAAGCTGTGGCACTTCACGGTGGTCCAGCAAGGGCCTTGTGCTTGGCCCTGGGCAGAAAAAGCCTATGGCATTGCTCGAAGGAAGGCAGACTTATCATCCGGTGGTCAAGACTTCTTCAGGCAGATCAAGCTCCAATGGGCCCAATCCTTTCCAGATTACTGGACCAGCAGAGGTAAGTCCTCCTTCTGAGTACTTTGCCAGTGACACACTCACTTGATGGTTGGTATGCAGGACGAAAGGGGCTGGATGAGGCCTAATCAGGTAAAACTGTCAAAATTACCAAAATGATGTTACATTAGCCTTTGCCTAAGAATACTTGTTCTCTAGAACCAAGTGTAGACCAAGACCAGCCTTAAAGCTCATAAGTAAAAAACGAACATTGCCAAAAACTAAATTTACTCTTTTTCATGGAGACAATAAATGCTCCACAGCCTGTCATGAACCACCAGGAAGAATTCTCAGAGAACGTGCACGACCACTGCAGTGCAGTCCATCTGGAACAACAAGAGAAGAGATTGGACAGCCCCACCTTGCACACCCCTCCCACAGACACACATGCGTACACGCATGCACACACATACATGTGCAAACACACATACGCACATGTACACACATACAAACATGCAGGCACCACAGCATTCGCCATCCCTGAAACCTCTCTGGGTGACCCCTGTCAGTGGCCAAGGCCCATCTTTCACCTTTATCTGGAGCTACATCAGGACAAGCGCCAGATTTCCAACCAGACTTCCAGCCTTACTGCCCAATCCATGACTAGGGATGGATTCCCGGGATTTACTTAACCTTTCAGTTGACTTAAGTTCCCTGTAAGATAATGAGAAGCAAAAAAATGCATCGAGGCTGCACGGAGTTTCTTCCCAATTGTGCCCATGGGACTTCCATATATCTCGTTGTAGATTATGCTTACTCGGTTAAGTTTTATTGAATGTTTAAAAAGGATTGCTTGATGCAGGTAACAGCAATGGCTTAATCCTTCTAAGATCTCCATGAGCTGTAAAAATCTCATGTTATACCACAAAATCCCACAGAAGAGCCTGATTCTGCGTGTGAGTAATGTTGCTATTTATTTGAGTGAGGGAGAAAAGCCAAGGAGATTCAACCCTAGAGAAAGACTGCATGTTTGAATAAAGTGTAAATAACAATAAAGAAGAAAAACATATCCATTTTAATGTCCATTTTTTTCTTTACATCTTTTTCATTAAAGAAAAATAATTTGAAACTTGTGCAAGGCCTAAGTTTTGAGACACCATTACATCTATCCTACTTTTGATATAAATTACATTATTTTATTTAAAAACATATAACATCACTTAACAGATTTGTGGTTCCCCCCTTTTTACAAATTCCTAAATGCTTTCACATGGTTTATTTTATTTGAGCTTCACTAAAACTTGGAAGAGAACAGAAGTAGGCCATTTTACACAAGGGAATACTACAATAATACTGAGGATAAGAGATGTTAAATGTCCTGATCAAATTCAGACAACAAGCCAGCTGCAATTTGCAAAATAGCAAACAAGTGCCTTAATAATCCAGTGGAAGATCCCAGAGGGCCGATCCATAGTCCTGAACATGTTCAGCATATACTCACGGACACTTCCCTACTGCTACTGTACTGCAGCTGGAGGTCAATCCCCACAGACGAGCCTCTCAGCTCCTCAGAATAATTCCAGCAATCTGAAGGTATCCATAGTCATACATTCCTGTGTCATGCTGCATACATTACTTCAGCTTCTCTACACTTCAATCTAGGTAGTCTACACACGGCCATCTCAGTTATCTCACACAAGAGAGGTCAGAATCATCTTACAGATGATTCTCATACTAGTTGCACATTAGATTCACTGGATCAGCCTTTATTAAGATACTGGTGTCTGGGCCCCACATCCAGGTATTCTGATTTAGTTTGTCTGAGGTGGGACAGACCGTCAGTATTTTTCTAGATCCTCTCTAAGTCAATCTAATAAATTATTGAGAGCCCTGGACACCAGAGTAGTTGTCTCTGCCCTCATGTTCTATACATGGCTTGCCATTTCTGATCTTTACTTCGTTAAGAGAAAACCTACTTCTGGAACTTTCTGTGTCATTCAGGCTTTTTAGTTGAAATAACAGACTCAAGATCAAATTCAGACTTTGAGGGTGTCAAGAGCAAACTTATAGACTTCTGCTTCTGGCTGTAATGAAATAACAGGGATGGGATTTACTCTCCTTCCTACTACTATAAAAATGGAAAAACACATTTAATAATGTGGTTTTAGGCTTTAGACAATAGACAGTACAAGGGAGTAATCCCTGAGAGATGGGAAACAAACAGATGAGCTTATGAATGTCCCAGATCACTGCCTGGAGAAATCTCCCGGGCCTTAGCATAAGGAGGTAGGGTGACATAAAGCTGGCAGTCGCATGAGTTAAGGACACGGAGTCTAGAGTTCCAGGAGGTCAATGGAGCTGGGATTTTTGGAGCAGAGTGCTGTGGAGGAGGGAGCTTCACAGAAAGATGGAGCTCTGGAGACCCGCCACAGTGTCCCCTGGAGCCTTTAGCTGAATACTTACCTGCATACAGGTGTGAGTACGAACTGAATAACAAAAATCACATATCAAAATCTGTGGGGTGCAAGTAAAGGAGTGCTAAAAGGAAGTTTATGGCAACTTCCATAACCTGGGAACTTCCATAACCTGAGAACTTCCATAACCTGATAAAAAGCACCTATGAAAAACTCACAAGTAACATTAGACTTAATGGTTAAAGACTAAACACTTTCTCCCTAAGTTCAAGAACCAGGCAAGGAGTTCATCTCTCACACTTTTCTTCATCATGTACTGTTGATCCTAGCTTGTGTAATAAGGCAGGAAAAAGAAAGCCATACAAATTGGAAAGCAGTAAGTAAAACTGGCTTTATTTGTAGATGATATGATCATTTAGGTAGAAATCCTAACAAATTGATGGAAAAGCTACTAAAATTAATGAGTCAGTTTAACAAGGTAGTATGATAAAAGGTCAATGTATAAAAATAAATTATATTTCTATATACTAGCAGTGAACAATTGGAATTGGAATTGAAATTTCAAATTCAAAAACATTTACAATATTATTAAAAATATGAATGAAAGAATAAACTTATAAAAATTGTGTAACTCTTTTAAACTGAAAGCTATAAAACACTGTAGGGAGGAATTTTAAAAGATCTAAATAAATGGAGAGACATACATGTCAATACACAAATAGACTCCATATTACCAACATGTCAGTTCTCTCTAAATTAATCTATAGAGTCAATGCAATCCCAGTCAATATCCCAGATAGATTTTCTGTCCAAATTGAGAAGTTCATTCTAAAATTTACATTGAAATGCAAAGACCCTTGAATAGCCAAAACAATTTTAAAGAGGAAGAAAACCCAAGGGCTTAAACTACCTTATTTCAAGACTTTTTATAAAGCTGCAATAATCAAGACAGTGCAATAAGGGTGTAGAGGTGGTCAAATAGATCAATGGAACAGAATGGAAAGTCCAAAAAGAGACCCACACGTTAATACCCAATTGATTTTCAACAAAGGCAATTCAATGGGGAAATGATCATCATTTCAACATATTGTGCTGAAACCACTCAATACCCATATACCAAAAAAAAAGATCCTATAACTTTACACCATTTACTAAATTTAACATGAAATAGATTACAGAATTAAATGTAAGAAAACTACAAAGTTTCTAGAAACAGGCATAGGAAAAAAAACTTACTACCTTGAGTGGGACAAAAGTTTCTTAAATAGGGCATGAAAAGCAAAATCATAGAAGAAAAAATATTGATATATTAGGCTTAATCAAAATTAAAAGACTTTGTTCTTCAAAAGACTGCTAGGGTTGTTAAGAAAATTAAACTAAGCCACATGCTAGAAGAAACTATTTGCAAAACATTTAACAATACATATTTAGAACTCTTACCATTCAATAATATGAAGGTGAACAGCCTAATAATAAATTAGCAAAGGATTTGCACTTTCCCTTTGCCAAAGAAGTTACAGATGGCAAATAAATTCACAAAATATACTCAACATTATTAGTCTCTTATAAAGTTAAACATGCACTTACCACGTGACCAGCAGTTCTACTCCTTGGTATTTTCCCAAGAGAATGAAAACTTATGTTCACAGAATTACCTGTATATGAATGTTTATAGCGTTATTCAAAATATCCAAAACCAGGAAACACCCAAATGCCCTTCAGCTGTTGAGCAGATAAATGAACGTGCACACAGTGGACCTCTGTGTAATAATTAAAAGGATTGAACTACTGATACATGCAACAATACAGAGGAATCTCAAAAGCATTTTACTAATTGAAAGAGGCTACACACAAAAAGATACATCCTCCATGATTGCATTTACATGAAATTCTAGAAGAGATCTAACTATCATGATAGAAAGCAGACCAGTGATTTCCAAGGACCAAGATGTGGGGAAAGGAATTGACTGTAAAGTGGCAGAAGAGAACTGTTTCTGGTGATAAAATATTTTATATCATGATTGTGAGGGTGCTTAAATGACTTTACCCATTTTTCAAAACTAATCAAATTGTACTCTTAAATTGGGAAATTTTAATGAATGCAAATTTAACCTCAATAAAGATGGCCAAAAAAAAAAAAAGAAGGAAGGAAAATGAAAAAAAAAAAAAAGCAGAGTATGAGCTTACTGTGCAATGAAGGAAAAATATTTCTGTGGAAACTCCCTTATTATTACAGTGCCCCAATCAGGGTGTCTTTCTGTCACGTTGAGGGGTATAATGTAATTTAAGGAGTTGATCTCTGGAATACTATGCATCAGTTAGAAGTAAACTTCAAGAAGTAACACTAATAGAGCTTAAAAGCAGGGAAATGAACAAAAAATAAGAAATAGGATGGGAGCTACAGCACAATATCGCTCATTGAACTTGTCTGCAAGGATCCTGATGTAGTCGAGTTGGAGGAGGAAGGAAGCTGCACCTCCATAAAAGCAGTGAAAGCACCAGCAAAAATTGTCAAAAGCTACTTTTTCAGAACTCTGGAAGTTAACCAAAGGCTTGCCACAATTCAAGGAGTGTTTATTCAAGAATGGCTGAATCTTGGCAAGGAGAGAGTTTGTGCCGTTGTAACTTGCTCCAGCTCAGCGGATTAAACATAGTTACCAGATGACCCAGCAAGCCCACTCTTAGGTGAACATCCAAGAGAAATGGAAACATAAGCTCTCCCAAAACCGTGTACACAGACGTTCACAGCAGCATTATTCACAATAGCCACAAAGTGGAAAGAACCCAAATGTCCATAGTTGATGAATGGATAAACAAAACATGGTATTTCCATACAATGGGATATTATTCAGTCATAAAAAGGAAGGAAGCTCTGACACCTACTACAACATGGATAAACCCCGAGAATACTATCCTAAAGGAAAGATGCCCGTCACAAAAGACAACATATTGTATGATTCCATTTATATGAAATGTCCAGAATATGAAAATCGATAGAAACTAAAAGACTAGTGGTTGAGAGGGGTTGGGGTAAGGAGGAATGGTGAATGACTACCAATGGGTACAAGGTTTCTTCCTTGAGATAAAAAAACACTCTAAACTTGGATCATGGTGTAGGTTACATAACCCTGAATACACTTAAAACCAGTGAAATCATACACTTCAAAAATGTCAAGTTTATGATTTGTAAATTATATATCAATAAAAAACATGTCATTAAAAAAATATACCCATAAGTACAATGGTATACATTTTACATTAACCTATTTAAACAAAAAGTCACACAGCAAAACATCAGAATGATTGCTTTGGGGAAGGGAAAGGAGAATGGGGTGATGGGGATAAAGGGAGCCTTGCCCTACACCAAGTAGAATTAAGTCAGAACCCTGCACATGGTGTGTAAAAATTAAAAAGAAAATAAGAAGACTTGCTCCCGAGTGACCTCCCCATGGAAGCTGGTTGCACCTGTGGTCTCACATTGGAGGAAGGATGCTGTGCCCTGTAGCTTCTTCAGGTGATGAGCACAGCTCAGCAAGTGCTATGGCCATTCTCTAGGTTAATGGGGCCACGGAATACGGGGCAGACTGCCCCACCAGGCTCTTTCCACCGCTGGTGTCTTTCACGATTCCTGGAGATTCTTGAGAATCTAGGAACACAAACAAGACTCACCACTTTTCTCCTCTTTGAGGCTCAGGAGTTTGGTTTCAGGGCGCCGATCTAGTCTCAATCATTAGGGGCCCCAACCATAGACTCAAGACCTCAGCGGTTTTTCCCACATCCTCTATTTCTGTAACTAAATTAATTATCCCTGCTCCGATTCCCGTTCCTAAGCTTTAACAACCTTTGACTTATCCCCATTTATGGTTTCTTATAGAGAATTGAAACTCTCTCACACAAACACACTAACAATTCCATGAAACACCAACAGTAACACCTCACAGTCAGCTCTTACCACTTGCAACGGGAAATCAGAGAGAGATAGTGAGCGTTAGGTTGACATGAATGGTGTAACAGCGGAAGGACAGCACTGCATTGTTCAAGAAGCCAAGGAAACATCCCCAGCAGCAGTACAGCTAATGGGCTCATCACAGAAAAGAATGAAGCCAATCCCCACTCCCACCCCTGCCCGTGACTGCAAGGAACTCCACATAATTTCAGGGGGTTTTGCTGTAACTGCTGCACTGTGGGCTGCTGGCTCTCAAGCTGAGGTCACGTGCTCCTCGTCAGACACCATTGTCCTCAGAGGCTCCTAGGAACAACTGGCGTTCAGAAAGCCAGGACATCTCCTTAAGGGAAACTGAGAGCTAAATTACATAACGTGTTGTGCTTATCAGGGATGGAAACGTGCATCGGGTCTGGAGTGCTCAATACAACCCTGAAGCCTCCAGCATCCTCAGCAAGCACGGGATGGGCAGTGTGACGCAGGCAGGAGGGATGCTGGCTACAGTCTACAATATTCCCCTGCACCTTTGAGTCCTGGATCTCCTTAGGGTCTACTTCTGACCTAGAGATTGCTACTTTGGGATAAATGAGGCTGTCTTCATTGTGCCTACTACCTCTTCTAAGAGTAGTTGTACTTTACAAAAGTCCCACATCCTGAAAATGTCAATTACAGAATAATCTGTTTAATTACTTCCCTTCTCTGGAACAGGAGGGCAGTAAGATGGAGAGGCCAAAGTGGGTCAGGGTGGGGAGATGAAGGGCTGAGAGAGATGGGAGGGAAGAGGAGAAGACACAGTGAAGGAGGCAAGAAAGACCGTAGTCCCTCCCTTCTCCCGTGGAGGGGGGATGATGAATGTTTCCTCCCAAAAATCTCGAAGGAAAAATTACTGTGTCATAAACCAGTTACACACACACACACACCCTCACACCCATGTATGCATCAGTTGCTAATACAGCTGTATTGAATATAGTTTATGTCAGAAACCTGTATATACCCATATTTTTCAATCTAATCACCTCACAACACAAAAGATTTCCCCAGCAACTGAGAAGCTTTCCACCACCACCAGACAGAATGCTTTTGTGACTCTCCTTTGATCCACGCTCCTGTTCATCTTCCACATCCAATCTGTCACTGAGCTGGGGGGTCCCTTCACACAGTCTCTCACATCTCCCTCTTCTTTAAAGTCCTATTCAACCCCAAGGGTCCGAAAACTTACAGATCTTCCTGGTATGATTTTCCTCCACAGGGAATTAAATTCTCGTCAAGTTCGTGTCATCAGAAAGTTAAATTAACACCAGCTCAATACGAAAGCAGATAATCCTTCTGTACAAAAACAAGCACACTTCCAGATTAATACCGTGGCTATTGGGTCTCTCTATTATCATTCACAGTAACAAAAATATTATAGAAATGTGCATTGGAGAGCCATGCTTAATTTTTAAAAGACCGATGAAACTAAGCTATTTACATCCTTGTCCACAGAGGATGTCACCACAGGAGATGTGGCTTCCTTCTTAGCAGCTGTGTAGTGTGGTTTACGGGGGTTCATGAGGGGAAATCAGAGAAATCACCAAACGTTTAAATAGTACCTGCAGCTGAGAGGTGTAGACGCAGGGACACCACAATGTCACCAAGATTACAACCTAGCAGCTAGTTCTAAAACGTGAACTCATGAGAGCATTATTGAGAATATGCCCCAGATTACTTTAAAATAAATATTATGAGATACACTGGATAAGAGCCATGGTTACAGACCAAGAAAACTCTGGCTGACAGATAAAACACTGTATTATATAAAGAAACTGACAGAGCAGAAGTAATTAGAAGACTTGTCACAATTAACCAAATTCCTAATTTTTTCCATAAAAAATAAACATAGAGAAAAGCCACCGAGCAGAACGAGGAAGGCATCGGAGCAAAGCCTGCTCCTGTACAACCTGCTATAGGTCCCTGCCAGGCACCTCACAGAAATGAATAATAACGTCACCAAACGCTGGAGCTGGAAGTCTGTCCAGTCCCCTGTTCCTGCAACACGGGAGGACACTGAGGCCCCAAAGTCCCAGGGGTTAGGAGCAGACTTGAGATTTGGGGCCCGGTCTCCCGAGTCCCAGAGGGGAAACACCAGCTCCAGTGAGCACAGCTTCAGGGAGCCCATGTGTACCCTGGGCAGGGTGTGGGGGGAGTCGGTGCTGCCAGGTGACGTTAGATGCTGTTGTCTCTAGAACCTGTAGTATTTTCCAAAATGCCAATAACTGATGAGTATAACATACACTTTCCAGAAAACTCCTTACATTTTAACACCTCCAGGCCCCACAAATTTTTGTTTGGAAATCTGAAAATTAGCACAAGTTCACAAAGCAGTAGACAACCTCACACCATATGCTCATCAGTAGACTGCTGTGAGGGCTCAGTGAGGACTCTTGTCCCATAGGTGCTTCAATGAATATTTATGAAGGAGCAGGTGGGCACCATTTCTCAGATAGCAGCCTTCTGAAGCCGGAGGCTTTCTACAGCTACACCCAGACACACTGAACTCAATCTAGGTAGGAGAGTCTCAAGTCTCCAAAATAAAAAGCACATTGGAATTGGGTCTTGAAGGATGAGTAGGAGTTTGTGAAGTATAGAAATGAAGGAAAAGCATCCCAAGAAGAAACTACGTGAACAAGGGCATGGAAGTAAGAAATTGCATGTTACATTCAAGAGATTGCTGGTAGCCTTATATTGCTTAAATGTAGAGTATTTGTGGGTTGAGAAAGCGGTGTTTGAGGTGATTCTTAACCTTCTAGATTGTTCCTTTTGGGTATATGGTGGGACCAGTAACCAAGATAGGAAATATAGGAAGGAGAGGAAGTTTAGAGGGGCAGATGATGTATTTCTCTTCTGACATGTTGAGCACGAGGTCTCCATAGGGCTTCCATCTAGAAATGTTTGTTAGGAAGTTCCAAAATGAAAATTAAGCTCACGTAAGAGGTTGGGACTGAACATACGTCTTGATAGCCGTGGTATACGAGACCAAAGATCACGGTGACTATATGGCATTAAATAAGTAACAGGACTGAGGACAGGAAGGCCAGAAACACTAGTACTTCAAGTTCAGGCAGAGAAGAGGAGAAGATCTCAGAAGCACAAAAGAACTGTAAGAGTTTGCAGAGAGGACAAGAGTGCATATTATCATGGGGACAGAGGGAGAAGCAAACTTCAAAAAGGAACAAGTGGTCATTAGTATCGAATTCCCTAAAAAAAATCAAATAGGATAAGGATTTAAAGTAAACCATTGGATTAAACAACTACAACAACAAAACTCTTGCAGAGAGCTGGTCTTCAAAAGTATCATCATGTGGAACATGTCCATCCTCGGCGCACCCACTGCCCCTTCCGGCTCTTTCCTTTCAGAAACCTAGAGTCATCCATTTGGGCTCTCTTAAATAAAGTTTTATGAAGATCCATCTGAGCTGCCTTTAAACTGCCTCCAGGATGCCAGGACGTAGGCTCTTCCAGAGACGTGGCATCACATGCATTTCTCTTCTCCCAGCTATGCGCATCTCTTCTGTGTAATTGGGGCTGGTACCAGAGGAGACATGATGCCTGGAGGCTGTCCATGTGCTCTGAGCAGGTAATGGATAGACTCAGGCAACAGTGAGCACCCCCTTTGAACAGGATCATCTCCACAATCCTCGAATCACGCTCTGTGTGCCACAGCCCACTACGCCCAGAGTCAAACCAGCCCTGGGAGGCAAACGGGCAGGAAAATCCATCCTCTTCCAACTCCTTCTAGAAGGATAAGCAGATTGAATGAGGGTTAAACTCACAGCTTTTGCATTCCAGATGCAGATTTAGCCACGTTCTTTGAATTTGTACCTGAACCATGAGGACAAAGGGGCCTGGATAAATCCTGTTCTCAGCAGTGGGGGGTGCAGCTGCTTCTCTCACCTTCCTGGAGAATCTTTTTTTTATTCTGAGACTCCTCCAAAACAGCTCTGAGCAATTCTCAAAGACTAGTTGTCGTAAAAGGAGTGTTAGGAATAATCCCATCTACGGAAACTCAAAGCACAGCAGGGTTGTCCAGCTACCACATCAGCACGCCGCTCCACCCAACCAGGTGGGAGGAACAGCAAGGCCCCTGATGCCCCTTCCTTCCAGGAGGATTTAGAGCAGATTGCGCTCTGGAAATCGTCCCTGACACACTGGACTTCTTCCCGAACCGACACCCATGGGAAAGGTGCGGACGCCCTGAGCAACACACCCCTCCCTGGAGATGAAAACTCGGCGGCCGAGAGTGAGCTGGGCTCTGGTGTTCTGCTTCAAGAATCAACAAATGATTATTAAGCTCAGTGAAGAGAGTAGTGCGTTTTTTTCCCTGTGACAAAATAAAGTTCAATATTGTTCACACTTTTCAATTTCCACTTTCCCTCCCCCATCAACCATCGCCAATCTTTTACAATGATGGGAAGAGCAAATGCCTACAGCTTTTCCCACAGAAATTCCTCCTGACTCGGCATGCGACTATAAAGAATGTGACCGATTTATTTCGACAAACTAAAATTATTCAAATGATAAGATGATGCCTCACAAAGAAGCCAGACATCTAAGCCGTTCAAGTTCGATCACACACCTCGTTTGCCAGATTTGGCTCCAGATGGCTTTTGACTGCTTTCAAAAACCAAAAACCTATCTTCAACGGATCAACTGCTGCCCCCAATTTCTGAAGAGATTCAAAAGAATTTGTCATCGAGTTACAAAGAAGAAATACAAAATTGTTCACTCCGTGACTGCATTACGTCATACGTCAGGGGGAGCGGCACTCACGTGGATCCCCATTTATAGTAAATTTGATGGAAAAAAGTCAGTTTCATTACTATATATTCTTACCTCTATGTACTTGATAGAAGAGGGTGTATGGTATAAAAAAAAACATAAAGAAAAAGTCACAAATGCTAATGTGTCTTCCCAGATTCTACCTTAACACATTAGGTGATTTGAAAAAATATTCTATCAGAAAAGGTGAGGTAAAATGTGCATTTTCACGTACTTTCAGTGGGACTATGAATAGGTGCCACCAGTTTGGAATATGATTTGTCATTTTCAATTTAAATTTAAAGTGTATGTAACTTATATTCCAGCCACTGCATTTCTCAGTTGCTCTGCGGAGGAACACCAACACGTACGACCAGGAGGAATATATCAAGACGATCATTGCAGCATCATTGCTCAAAGCAAAAATTCAAGAATCACCTGCATGTCTGCCAATAGGGAGAGTTTTATTGGCTGTGGCACCCCCCACTATAGAATACTATGCAGCAGTTTGCAAGAATGAGGGCGGTGTGTATGTGTGTGTGTGTGAGTACATTTGAATTTAAGTCAATAATTGGATATTACCAAGTCATATTGTTTGGTGATATATAAGCTGAGAAGAAAACACTTCAGTATAATGCTATTTATGTAAAAAAATCATAAATATACAAAATTATATCTATATATCTTTCTAAGTATCCAAATGTGTATACACGTGTGTATATAAATGTCTATGTGTATGAGTATATATGCATATATACATATTTTGTATATTTATATATTATTTAAATGTATTAATATTAAATATTATATATTATCAATATATAAATATATATTATATATAATATATAAATTTTAAAAATATATATAAAAGACTAGAAATTTACATATCAAAATAATGACAGCAATTCCTTCTAGGAATTCCTGGGATAAAGGCTGAGGGATGATGAAAAGAGACTTGTGCCTCATGTTTAATTTGTTAATATATTTTTAGGATAATGTATCAGCATATTTCTTGCATACTTAAACTAAAATTATAAGTACCTATGAGGAGCTTGAAATAAGATTAAGCAAATAATTGCCTTTGTTTCACATGTTTAATGCCCACTTCTACGAAAAGGTACTCAGAGAAACCAAATCGAACGAATGGAGTCAAAAGATAAAAGAGTATTTATATTTTAAAACTTTGGAATATGACTTGTCATTTTCAATTTAAATTTAAAGTATATGTAACGTATATCTGTCCCCATATCTTATCTCTCTCCATTGCCTGCATATCTACCCCTCAACACGTGAGCGCACAGAGTCAAGCGCACGTGACTCAGGGACACGAGCCACCCGGAAAGTGGTCCTGTCTGTTCCCATGCAATTTGGGCCCCTCGACAACCTTCTCACCAAGCTCCTCACTCATTCGACACCCACAGTGCCAGCGAGTTACGGCGCACACACAGCAATGTGAGCCTAAAACATAAGCCTAAAGAGAGAGAGCGAGAGCCAGAAGTAGAACAGTGAATGATAAAAAAAAAAAAAAAAAAAGAGGGAATAAACATCACACTGAATAGTAATTATACCCGAAGTATGATTTGTAATGGACATTGGCGTAAATCTCATTGCAATCAGCTCTCCCGACACCAAATCTAAGTTGAAAATGAACTCTATTTAGTTATTTCATGGTGGGAATTAATTAGAAGAAAAAGGTAACAATTTGGCTTTCCACCTGAGGTGTCTGTGGGTAATGTGCTTCTTTTACTGTCTCAACAAATCACATCCTTCTCCTCAGGATGCTGCTGTAAACAAAGGCAACAATCAGAATCCCCCCCAAATATGATGACAGCAGAGGGGACCCCACATTGGCTGAGCATGTGTAGCCCCACCCATTGGTGTATACCAGGACACTTAGGTTCATTTAGGACCTGCTGATGACCAGCGTGCTGTGTGGCAGAGGAACAAGGATACTGCAATAAAATGCCTCAAGCTGAGGCCAGAAGCCGCTATTTATACCACAACAAAAAAGAAAAAATCGTAACTTATTGCTACTGTCCTTCTCTTGCCCTTAGTGAGCACCAGCATCAGAGCAGCCCCCACGCAGAAACGAGAGGAGGCCAAGTGCTTGGCTTGCCTTTGAAATGTGCCATAATTAATTTCTGCCACCAAATGCCTTTCATTAGAGAATCTCTGAACTCAGCGCGGCAGGTGGACACTTGTACTCCCTCCACGGCTCCCTCTGCCAAGCAGGTGAACATCATTATTACAAGCAGAGGGAGCAGGCGTGCGCACAGAGCAGCCTGTGTGCCAAGTGCTGGGGAAGCAGTTTTTGTTTGTTTTAATTTGTTCACGCTCACAGGTGCTGAGCTGAGGCCCTGAAGGCACAGAGGGCCCCTCTCTACACCCAGGAAGTCAGTAGATGTGCAGGGACATCTGAAGGGTTTTCAGGGGATGGAGCTCAGAGAGCTGTATAGTTGCAGGATCTGCTCCTGCTGTCCTGCACCCCGACACGGGGGCCGTGCGGAGAGAGGGAGAAGAGCTTTGTGAGCACAGGAGGGAGAAATGTGACTGTGTGGAGGGGGCAAACCCACCCAATGATCCTGGGGTTTACAAAGAAATCAAGGGCAGACTCAAAAGAAATGGATGGAGCCTGCACCGTGCAGACCGTCAGCTCTCGGCCGGACCCGCAGAGCAGCTGGGGAGGCAAGCTCTCCCCTTCTTCCTCGGCTCATCCACCTTGTCTGCATTTCCCAGCCTGCCTTGCTGCTAGGTATGGTCACATGACTGACTTCTGCCCACCAGAATAGGATGTATGCCAGGACCATCAGAACCTCCTGCATGGAGTCCTCCCCACTCTTTACCCTCCTAGGTGGTGGAACGACGCAATCCCTCAGGAGGACAACCCAAGAAAAACAGTGAATGGCGGAGCCCATGAAGAGGTACCTCCTCTCCCACCCCAAACCCCTGTGACCTATCTCATCAGCCCACTGACCTATCACACCCCCCACCGACCTATCACCCCTCCACTGATCTATCACACCCCCACTGACCTATCACCCCCCACCCACTGACATATCACACCCTGCCCCACTCTCCTATCTCCCTGGCATGAAGTAAACGTTTACTGTGTTTGAGCCATTATTTAATTTGGGGTCTATCTGCTACAGCTGTCCCCCTGTCCTAACTACAGTGAGACAGAGAGCCTGTCCACAGTTATTAATCAAAGAGCAAGTGAACTTGTTGGGAAATCAACACATTTCTCCAAATGAAAGAGGAATGAGAAATACGAACAGGGAGCTCTGAATTTTTTATTTCCAAACACCAGAAAACAGAGAGAGTGCAGAGCAGGATGGAAGACCAACTGGATGAGAGCCAGGGGTCCCGGGGCTGGCTTGGCTTCCGTGAACTGCTGTATGGATAACCCATGGCACTTCTCTCCCCAGGCCTCTCTCTGCCCCTGTGAACTGAGAGGTTTGCGCGAGGTCCCACTCGCTCTACCTCTGCACCTTCTATGTGGTCACATGGGAAGTGAGTTGATGCGGATTTTTTCACAAGCTCTGACAGACAGGGACAGGCTCGGAAGGGTCTTCCGAATGGCTGGAGAAGGCTCTTTTCCCCTCTCCAGGCCTGTGCTTGCTCATCTATACAATGGGCACCCTAGTGTTCCGCTTTCCATCTGCAGACAGATCGGGTGTGTAGTCTGTTGACCTTGGAGTGACCTAGGAGGACTCAGAAGTGCAACGGGCACGTGATGTCCTTCAAATCCCCATACACGTCTTCTCAGATGCTATCCTCATTGCCTGACACCTCAGAACCGTGAACACCATGCCATTTATTGTCGTTCCCCCTCTTAGCCTGGGATCACTTTAGCTCGGCCTCCCATCTCCTGCTTGAACGTTTGCCTCTGATTGAATGTCACCTGTGACAGGGAACGCATCTCCTCAGGTGATCTGTTCCACTTAGGAACAGTGTAAGGAAGAACTTAGAAACAGACTCATCCAAAGTCTGCTTTCTTCTAATTTCATTAGTCAGAATTTAGAACTAAGATCATATCTGTTTTATGTTTGTTTTATTTTTTTAGCTCCATAAAAATCCTAAGAGCTTTCATACTGAAGGCAGTTTCTAAGGCACTGGTTAGAACTGATTCCAGATAATGACCACAGCAGACAGCAATGGTGCTGCACGATAAAGTTGCTTCTAGAAGCAGTGAAAGAGAAGTACGTGTGCAAGATAACTGGAAAGTGTTGCAGCGTGCTGTAAACCGCCACGTGCTGAGCTGAGATTGGCCGAGGTGTGGAGGAAAGGCTGCTACCAGAATTGGGTTGTGTTTAAGAAAACTGTCCAATGACAGGCTGAGAGTATGAAGTTCTTGATAAAGACAGGGCTGTGCTCCGCATAGCTGCCTGAGACAGCCCTTCCCCTGGAGTACTGCTAAGAAAATGTGAGGCAAGCAGCCTGCCTTCCAGAGTCAGACAGGCGAGGCCCAGCTGGTCCCAGGGGGAAGCCATCTGAGACTGTGGCTGCCCTCCCCCGGCTCAGACTCCCTGGGTATGCACGGAGATCCATCACCTGGGTTTTCTATGCCACATGAGCTGACAGCTACTTTCACACTCATCCCACTCCCCACCCTGAGTATTGTTTTCTCTTTTCCGGGGCAAGCACCTCCGGGTCTCTCAGGCCTTCCTCAAAGAGCACTGCTGCCCATCCTCTCCGCCCTCCCTTAACGCCTTTCTCTGGTGGTCTCTCTTGGGCAGCCAGGCCTCCCTCTTGGTCTCCCTTGGGCAGCCTAGCCTCCCCCCTGAACTGTGGTTCTGCACTGAGCAACCCCCATCTGGGGTCTGAGCAGCAGATGAGAGCAGGCCCACCTGCCCAGGGCTGACTCCTGCTTCCCTAATGAGGGGGCCCAAGCCATCCCTGACTTCTGTGGCTCCTACACCAGGTCACATGGGGTCTGCCCTTGGCTTGGTATCAATACTCTTGGTCCACGGCTGCTATACTTCTGCAGTTGGGATTTGGGGCGCAGGGGCAAGACTGTGTATCCATCTGCTTGACCTGCCACCTTCTTAGGATCACACTCCAAGGTAATCCTGACATGATGGAATGAAGGGCCAAATCTGTCCACACAATCACTACTTCTTCCTTCTTTATGTTATCCTCAGATTTAATAACTATATCTGAGAGTGTATATTGATTAAGAATGTAGGCTCTGAAATCACACTTCCTGGGTTCAAATCTCTGGTCTTCCATTTACTATTTGTGCAGCCTTTGCCAACTGACTCATTTTCTCAGCTCTGAAATAACAATAACACCAGCAATAATGGGGCCTACTCTAACGATTATTATGAGATTAAATAATACAATACATGCAAAGTACCAAATAGGCCATGGGAAGCACGCATAGTGATGATGGTGGTGATGGTGATGGTGATTGTGATGATGATGATGATGATGATGATGATGATGATGATGATGATGACTACAACCACTTTTTCCTTCAAGAAGATTTTATTTCTCCATCAAAGCCATTATACAATTGTTCACTAGAATAGGATGAAGAATAGAGGTCTGTAGAAGCCCACCAGTGCTTTCTTTCTTGGCTGATGTTAATCTATACTCCATTGTCTTCTTTTCCAGCACATTTTTCTCCATCTTATTCATAATGATATTAAGGAGGAATAACGCCCTGTTGAAATCCAGACATGCCACACTCTGGTATCTGGTAGGCTAAAGAAGGCTTGCAGGCCAAATAAAGTTTAATTTTTAAAAGTTAATGGCCAACACTGTAAAATGTTTAAATTTCACACAATAATCCATATTTACAGCTTATCCTAAAGTATGAGAAGCTCCGGTCACTTGCAGGCCCCCATTCCCACGTTGCAGTGACATCTGGCTAGAACTTCCTCTGGGCTGATGATCTCCAGATCACCACGGCCCCAGACTGCACACCTACCGACTGTCACTCCCGACTCTCTGCTCTCGTTTTTCTTACCTGCCCGACCCCTGTAGGCACTGAGTTTTCTGCCTTTGTTTGATGTCATTTCCATGTTGCATCAACCTGATCAACCTTCTTCAAAAATTATGAATATTTGTGCTATAAGCAGGAGCTCAGACTCTTTCAAATTTTAAATATGAGAATTAGCAGATGAACATGGGAAGACACATGCTAAATTTATTGGAAATTTAAATTTTGTTAGTTTTGCAATTTGATTTTCAAGGAAATTATTTAGGATTGAACATCTTTGGTCACAGTTTACTACACAACCTATGTATCTTTTGTCCAAAGAGACAAACATCACAGTTGTGATAGGTAAACTTTATAGATACACATCATAGTCCAAAGAGACATCACACCATAGTTGTGATGACTAATCTTACGTGTCCACTTGGCTAGGCTATGATGCCAAGTTGTTTGGTCAAACACTAGTCTAGATGTTTCTGTGAAGGGATTTTGTAGATGTGAATGACATGTACAGTCAGTTGACTTTCAGGTAAAGGAAATTACTCTCAATAATGTGGGTGGGCCTCATCTGATAATCTGAAGGTCTTAAGAGCAAAAACTGACTTTTCCGGAGGAAGAAGGAATTCTGCCTCAAGACTGTAACACAGAAGTCATTCCTGAGTTTCCAGCCTGCTGGCAAGTCCTATAAACTGTAATCATGTCAGCCAACTCTTTAAAATAAATCTCTTTCTTTTCAAGAAAGAATTTCCTTTCTTGAAAATCAAAATGTAAAATTAACAAAATATAAATTTCTAATCTCTTTATGTATGTATACACACACACACACATACACATATATCCTGTTGGTTCTGTTCCTCTGGAGAATCCTTGCTAACACAACAGCATAAGAAAAAATCTCAGATCTGACAGTTTAGTCCAGGTAATCAAGCAGCCGTTCTTCGTCCAGCTCTATTGTTTTACAGAGGAGGAAACTGGGACGCTGAAAAACCAAAGACTTGTCCAAATGGTGCAGTGAGTTAGTGGAGGAGGTAGGTCTAGGTCCCTCCTCATGACTCACCTCCTGGACACCATCTATCTCCTGAACCACAACAATGCGTGAATGAGCTTCAGTGAGAGCACACAGTATTTTGCAGGTAAAGATAGAAGAGATCAGACATTTGTTTTTTTACTTAGAAAAAAAACGTGGGAAGATCTGTGTCATTGCCCTGCTTCTATCTCTAACTAGCTATGTGACCTTAGGCAAATTTCCTAACCTTCATTGTCTCCAGTCTTCTTATCTGTAAAGAGGCAGTGATAACCAAACCCTTATTTAATTCTTGTGGTTTTGAGGATAAAATGAAATATAGATTTGAGGGCACTGTGGAAATTTAAAGGAAGATGAAAAAATGTTTTGAGAAGTTGGTGAAACTAAAAAATAGAAAAAGATAATGGTAGTATTCATGTTTATTTTCAGTGGTTTTCAAGAAATACCTTTTGAGCTATCTCATTTCACGGCTGCAGGCTGGAGATAAACATGGGCTTTTATCTCTCCCCCACCTCAGCACGTTATAAGATTATAAAAGAGAACATGAACATTCTTCTAAGAAAAGATCTGCAAAAATAATTTTCTCCTGTATTAAGATATACTTGACTATGCAAAGATTTAGAGCTCTCTATGGTAAGCCTTTTAAAACTGTATCCGACTGACTTCTGTAGTTGACAAGACCTTGAGAGATTGTGGGGTATACTAATTTTAAGCATTTGCCATAAATTGTTATAACTGAATGCTTGTTTTCATCTCAAGTTCTCACAGTGAAGGATGTAATTTATCATGCCCTAGAGATTTTGCTGAGACTTATAAACTATTAATAAAATAAGTGTGGTGTGTAGGGAGAGAATAATTCTGCCTTTCAAGGTGTCCTTTCTTCACCAGAAGTCAAGACGCCCAGCCCAAGAGGCACACAAATCTTTGGTTCCCACATCTCAGCCCTTCGGCGGGGGGCACGTCTGTACTAAACTCAGTGCACTGTATTTGGCAAAACCAAATTGCCCTTCTTGATGGAATCTTCTCAAGGAAAAAAATTAAACATTTTGATTTCCATATACTTTAGAGAATCCAAATCTGGACTCGAATCTCAATAAGATTCACTCAATGATACATCAACTGCCCGTATTACTTTGAAGTAGTTGCTTCATCTTTCTGGGCCTTAATTTAACCCTCTGGCAAGTGGGCGTGGTAATATCTATTTCACAACATAGTTCCCAGGTACTCATGACTGGTAGCTTCCAAGAAATACCACAAATGGTAGAAAACTTAATTTAGCATTAATTGATCACTTACTATGTGTTAAAACATTATTCTCGACACAAAGAACAATAGGAAAGTGGTCTTGTGTTTCAGAGGTACAGATTACACCACAATCTACAAAGACAGACTTCCCTCAAGTACAGAACTGTTCAACTGGGTAATGAGAGAAATTCAGTAAGGTGTTCTTGATTGGGTTGTTTCTGGGGAGAAAATATACAAGTGAAAATTTCTTATGCATGGCACTAGAAGGGGTAGGAGGATATCATCCAAAAACAAAGTAGAATAAAGTGTGTCTCTCACCAACCCGATTGCACATTCCTCGATGGTAAGGCTGATTGATTCTGTGCACATTCAGTCACAATGGCACGTCCTCGAGTGAGGATCGCCCAGGAGAGGGATGTGGACAGAGAATGGCAGTTCCCTGCAGTCTGGGGCGCTCCGAATACAGAGGGTGACATGTTGGGTAAGCCTCAAAGGATGAGCAAAGTCTGTAGACGAGACAAAGTGGGAAAGAAAGAAGGCGCCCCCTTAGATTCAGGGATTCCCTTCCGCCTGTGCTCTCCAACGCCTCCCTTCCTGCCTGATTTCTCGCAAATGTTTTTACATTACATTACAGAAATATTTTCGGATCCTTTTCAATTAAAAAGAAAAAATCTCCCTTTCTTCTCGTTGCTTCGTGACTGGCTATGTCAGTGGTGGCTGTATTTATAGGTAGAGTATTCCACACTCACTATCTCAGCTTTTTTTTTTTTTTTTTGCCTCCTATTCCCTCTGCAACCCAAGGCCTCTGGCTTTCCATCCTCACTGGTCCTCACAATGGTTCTCACCACGGTTGCCACAATGGGCATCTTCATTGGCCTTTCTTTGACCCCTGGGCATCTTTGATCTTTCCCTCCTACTTGAATTTTCCCGTCTTTCCCCCACCCCCTGCTGCTTCCTGCCAGTGAACTGAACCTGTTTATGTGCTCACCTCCCAAATGTTGGCTGTGCCCTGGGTTCTACGACACGGTCCTTCCTACTCTGCATAAAAAGCCACACGTGTGCCTGCAGCATCCATTACCACGGACATCAGTGACTCCAACTTGATCTCTAGGTTTGGCCTCTCTCTAAGGTCTAGAGCTATATATCAACCAGCTATTTGCTGTTGCACCACTGATGTGTTCCTTTCAGCATGTCATGCCCAATTCTGAATTTCCCATCTTCTCTGGCCCCAGCTCCTTCTCCTTCACCATTTTGAATGAATGAGACCAGCATCCAGCCAATTGCCAAAATAGACAATATGAGACTTAGCCATCCAAAATTCCTCCATCTGTGAGTGATGATAAAGTCCTATTAAGTCTAAGTCTGTCACTACAGAGTTGTTCTCTCTTTCCTGTCCATCTCCACTCCAGACATGCTTTCCTGGGCTATGGACATGAGATTGTAATAGCCTTTCCTTCCCCAGCCTCCCTTCTCACCAGTCTAGTGTCCACCCTCAGTAACATTCTGACAGGCAGATGCAATCAGTAGTCCCTGGCTCAGATTACACAGCTTCTCATTACCTACAAAATCCCCTTGTAGGACCTAGAAAGGTCTTCACAACCAGGCTTCTCCTGGTCCGGCTCTGACCGGCTATTTGTCCCACATGTTTACGCCCAGCCTGTCCATCTTCCACTGCTCCTTGGGCTCTCTGTCTTCAAGCACGCTGCCACCTCTGCCTGGAAGCCCCTCCAACCACACGTCCACCTGACGGACTCCTAGCAACTCAGAAGCCTCAGCTTTTCATTTTAACGTCTTCAATTCTCCCTGACCCGTGAAGTCTTACAACTTAGGTGCTCTTTCCAGTAGGCACCTGTCCCACCTCGATCTAATTATCACTCTTTAGAGTGATTTTTATAGTAATTACTGTTTCCCTCTCTGTGCCCTCACTGGACTACAAGCCTCCTCTTATGCTTAGAAACCAGAGGTTCCTCAGTGCTGACCCAAGGCAGCAGAACGCAAAAGATTTGTGGACTGGACAATTCAAGTTTAGCCTCTAACCCGTGCTGCAATCCCCACTACTCATCCTCCAGACTCTGTGGAAGCCTCTCAAATGATGCTCAGTTTATTCCCACCGGGCAGCATTCCCATTTTCAGATAGTTTCAATTTAGCACAGGAGGAATTTTCTACCTTCCACACATGGATGTCTGTTTGCCCCTCGCTAGAGTTACACAGAATAAACTGAATTCTTCCAAATGATTAGAGGAAAATAAGGCTTACAAGGTACACACATAGTTTGGGGTGTTACAGTCCAGAGTTTAAGTTACAAAAAGAGAAATCGCTCACCTTTAGGTGAGCAAGGAATCAACCTGCCCATTTTTTGGAAGAGACACAAATAATTTCAAGATTCCCTCTGACAGATTCCACCCTCCTCCTCTCTTTTTATCTGCAAATATCTTCACTAAGCTGCAGTCTATCACGAGGGTTGAAAAACTAGCAGAGGGATCTCGGAAACATCTTTCTCAGGCAGGCTCTGAGAGCGGGGCTGAAACCATGTACTGCACAAGCCCTTGACTGAGTCGTAAGAACAGCACCCCCAACTGGAGAAAAACGGATTGAACTGCAAGGAGATGAGAGCTCGGTCCGCTTAGATCATTTACAGCAGAAGCATCGGGAAAACGGGCCAGGAGTCTATGTCTTCAGGCATTGTTATCGCTCTCCTTCTTCAGAGTAAAGGATCCCATGCTCTTCTATTGAATCTCTGCTGCACCACAAAGCTGCGTTTCCAGAAATCCGTCAGTGAGTGCAAGAAAGGCGAGGAGTCGGAGCGCATCCCACCGCAGGCACTCCTTGTGCAAACGTGCTGGGCACAGACCATTCCAGGAGCCTGGGCAATAAGCCTTGGACCAGCATCCCTGTCTACAAGCATCAGAACAGCATCAGGTCATCAATGAGTTTTGGCTAATGCTTTTAGAACTCACTCATATATTATTCTGTTTTATGTATATGCATTTTGAATGTATCTTTAAAAACATGGCAGAATCAATTGTGAGCTTTTTAAGAGTAGAGACCACATGTTTTCTCTTTCATATTCTTTGCCAACTCTGCTCGATGTAATGACATGCCCTAAACGTGAGTCAAAATAGCCTCTTCAGTTGTCTTCACCTGCACCCATTCATTTAGCCCCTGTCTAATCCATCACAGCAGACAATCTTGATTACCGCTGGAGTGAACTGAAGCCCGGCTCTGTCTAGGTGACAGTAGTTACCGTTCTCAGGGAGGGATGCAGGGAGGGTTCTGCATTACAGACAGCAGTCAAGTGGGGGCTTCTTTCAACTTGTATTACACTTTATATATTCTTTAATAAGTTTGCATATTTTACCCTTAAAAAAGCCAGTAAGGAAAGTAGAGTAGAAAATCTCTCTAGGGCACATTTATGCATCCCAATATTCTCTTCATATTTCAAAGTGGTTTTCTTAAAGCTACAAAGCTAGTTATTGATAGGACCAAGCCCAGCCCCAAAGTGATTCCTGACATATGGAACTCTTGTAGGCTCGCTGGTTTTCTTATAGAATGTCCAAAATTCATGGCAAAAGTCTTCATGCATCGCCATGCCCAATCAACTCTTATTGCCAGACTTTAATCTTTTCACACACACACACACACACTCTCTCTCAAACATGCACCAACATAGCACTGCTTCAATTGCCAAATAAAACAAGAGGAAAGCATGTGGCTTTCCTTAATACTCTTCTTTTGTCACCCCTGGACTGTAGAAGTGCTACTTGTTGGTGACAAAAAACAGTATGGCCACAGTATTGGAACTGGTCTGTTCTTTTAGTAAATAGTGAGTGTTATGGGTTGTGGGGAAAATCATGGTGAGTGTTATGGGCCCCCAATTCATATGTTGTCATATTAACCTCCAATACCTCAGAATATGACTTTATGTGGAGAAAGGGTTTTTACAGGGGTAATCAAGTTAAGGTGAGGTCTTAAGGTGGCCCTAATCCAACATAACTGGTGTCCTTATACAAAGGGAAGTTTGGATACAGAGACATGCATAGAGGGAGGAGGCCATGTGAACATGAAGACGGCCGTCTGCAAGCCAAGGAGAGAGGCCTGGAACAGATCCTTCCTCACAGCCCTCAGAATCAACCCTGCCAACGCCTTCATTTCAGACTTACGGCCTCTGACGCCGTGAGATGTTATGTCTCTGTTGGCTAAGCCACTCAGTTTGTGGTACTTTGTTAGAGTAGCCCTAATGGGAGCAAACTAATACAGTTCGTGATCTTGGTTTGAAAGGCATAATCTACAAATGGTACGTTTCTACTTCCCATGAAGTGCGTCAATGACTTGCAATGACTTCCTTTGGCTAAAAGGAAGCTAAAGAGAAATTAGATTTTTAAAGCAGCTTCTGTGAAACAATCACTGCACACCTGTGTGAATTATCCCAGCTGCCTGAGGACTACCACGGCTTTAACAGGGACAGGATGGGAACTAGTTTAGGGTGGAATTTGCAGGCCTAGCTATCTGCGCATCACCTGTTTGGAAATCAGCATTTTCCCTTAGGAAACATACAACTCGTCCATGATCCTGTCTCCACACTTGCCCCAGTTGCTCGCTTCTCTGCCTAAAATTCCCCATCCCCCCTCGAGGCTACCAGATCCTACCACTCTCAACTGACTCCCCCTTGCAGAAAGTCTCCCCCAGCTGGCACACCCTTATCAGTTATTTCCCCCTCATCCAAACGCTTATGGTATGTAACGGTAAGTGACGTTCTGTTCATATTCTGGCCATAGCTCTGAGCTCCTTCACCCGTGTGCGTGTCCTCACGTGAGACCGCGGGCTCTCTGCAGGCAAACACCTGGGCTTGGACTTCGATATCTTTCCCTTGAGCTATCAGAAGTCGACCAGGCACATCCAAATGGGCTCTGTTTAGGAATTTGGTGAACTGACTGAAAATCAATACTTTCATATTCAAGAAAAACAAGGATTTGAGAAAAATTCAATGCTTGGCCACCAGGGCACTCATGTTGGGTAAACACAGGACAAGATAACGTCACAGTCACTTGAAGCCACTCCCTCGAACCTTGCCAGCTTTTCCCCTCGGTACTCAGGGGAATACCTTCACACTCACTGATTGGTAAACTGCTCTCAGAAACCTCCTATGGTTTGGCAATTTTATCAGCAGGAATGAAACCATCCACCACATCCTCAGGCGAGAGGCAGGATGAATAAGAAAAAAGCAGGAAGGGCTCTGGGTTCCTGCCTCCTGGGGTTTCCACGCACCAGCCAGCCTCTCTTGTTCTCAGACAAGGTGATCTGGACCCTTCCCTCTGTCATCTATTTTTCTAAGGCCCCAGTTGCACAACTCATCTGTCTTAGTCCACTTGGGCTGGTGTAACAAAATACCACAGACTGGGTGGCTTATAAATAGCAGAAGAGTGTTTCTCCCAGTTCTGGAGGCTGGAAGTCTGAGATCAGGGCCCCACGTGGTCGGAGTCTGGTGAGGGCCCTCTTCCGGGCTGCAGACTACAGCCTTCCTGCTGTGTCCTCATGTGGTGGAAGGCATTGGGGAGCTCGCTGGGCCTCTTTCATAAGGGCACTAATCCCATAAATAAGGGCTCCCTCCTCACGACCTAAGCACCTCCCACAGACCCCACCTCTAAATGCCATCCCATTGGGGGAGAGGACATCAACAAATGAATTTAGGGGGACACAAACATTCCATCCACAGCATCATCATTTTCTCTCAAAACATATCCATCTTCTTCACTCCATCTCCACTGCCTCTCTCTCAGTCCAAGCCGCCACTGTCCCCTGTCTGTGACATTTCAATAGCCTTCTGATTGGACTCCAGCTCTGGCTTCCATTCATTCACTTGTTATATATCTATCAACGGCATATTCTGTGTCAGGCACAGTGAGGTACGGAGGAGGAGGGGAGACTAGGAAGATGTCCTCTCACAAAAATTACAAAAAGAGAAGGCAAAAGATGGACCCACAATACACAAGCGAACAGAGAAACAAGGCAATTACAACTTTGTGGTATTCTGAGAGGAGTGCCCAGCATGCTGGTGTGTAGTCACTGGCACAGGATAAACCACAGTGTGAGGAGGCCCGGATGCTCCCTTAGAGACTGTGATCAGGGCAGGATCTCAAGGCTAACACCTCGGAGAAAGAACCAGTCCTGGGCAGAGTGGGGCAAGGGCTGTGCTCCCTGCAGCAGGCAGAGCGAGTGCAAAGGGCCTGAGGCAGTAAACATCTTGGTCTGTTCCAGGAATAGAAAGGTGGTTCCTGTGTCTGCAGCCTCACAGTGTGTGATCTTTCAAAAACAAGAAATAGCCAGTCACTCCCACCCAAATATAGCCTCCAAGACCCTGTGCGATTCGGGGCCTCCCTCATCCTTGGCCTCATCCTGGCCCTACTGCTGATCTCCCTGTCCGCCTTACAGCGAGACGGGCCTTCTGTCTGCTCCTCCAAGCTGCCCACAGCCCTTCTCACACAGCAACCTCCCACACGATCTCCCCCCCCGCCTGGAAAGTCCCCTTTCTGTCCCTGCACACAACCGTCACCTGCTTGTCCTTCAGAACTCAGCTCCAACCTTACGTGAACTGGGCAGAGGCCCGGTCCCCTTCCTCATCTCTCTATCGATGGCACCAAGCACGTGGCTTGGCTCAGAGCACATGTTCCAACCAATGGCTGAGAAGGGTTTACTCCAGTGTGAGTGAGAACACACACACACACTCACACACACACACACACACACACATTCACACACACACACTCATGTTGGCTGACAGTGGGCAGGAGCACATGCTAGACACCAAACAAACGGCCAGACAGGTCCAGCCCAGGGTGGCCTGGAACCAGAGCCATGACGAGGCACATCAGAGCAGGGCTCTGTTATGCAATCTGACTTCAACCGATAATTCAGGGGATTATCCCACACGCAGAGCAGCATCCTCTATTACTGCACTTGGACGATGCTCCGTGTACACAGCAGATGCTCATTTGCCTAAGTGGGGAGCCACGGAGCCGCTGTCTGAGGAGGGAAGGAAGGAGGGAGGAAGGAGCAGGACGCCGAGTCTGGACTGTTGCTGCCTTCGTTTCAGGCTGGGGGCTGGAGCTCATCATTCTTTCAGATTCTCTTCCTTAAAAAATGCAGCACAGCACCACTCAGACCAGGGGCATAGAGACGTTTAAATATTAAATACAAAGTCTCTATTACGTGTTTGATAAACACTGCTGGCTTATGGGGAAGCAAAATTGCTTTTTATAAACACTGGAGCTGGCAGACACATTTCCTGGCAGTAATCTATGAAAAGACTCTTCTCAGTTCCTTGTTCATTCACACCACGGCGGGAGCTGAATGGAGCCCAGTGTGCAGCTTCCTGAGGGTATCTGCAATTGAGGTTGACACTAGAAGGGGGATGAAAACACAGGCGAGTCATCAGGAAGAAAATGAATATCCGCAACCAGAGTGCGCCAAAGGGGATCCTGACGGAGCTCCCAGTCCCGCCCTCCCTGCGGCCGGTAAACGGGTGAGGAAAGGAGGGGCGTCGGCCTGAGGGGGCATGACTCGGGCTTACGGTCCTTTAGGGCCCCTAACATGGGCCTAAAGTCCTGAATCAATCTGATGTCTGAAATTTCCACGATTAGTCATTCTTCTGGACAGATCATACTTACAAAATCAGCAGACGTTTATTTATAGAATTTGAGAGACAAAGGAAGATCTCTTTGCCTCAAAATATTTCCCTTAGCTGCCAGGTAGAGTGCCACAAATTGGCCATTAGAGAGTCATTCCTTGGGATCTTTAGATTTTTGCATTTAGGAGTTCTCTAATTAATAAAATAATTACCTTTGGGCCCTTTTAAATAAAACTGTATTAGAGATATGCTGATACTTAGTGAAGAACAAGGCTCTTACAAAATCAGAATAGTCTAGAAGAGAACAGGACGGCAAATCTGGGAAGGGAGTGAAATAACGCCCCAGTCTCACTCAGGCGGGTTCACAGCTCAACATCAGGCCAGCCCTGCCTCTGAGTGAAGTCCAAGTCCACGCCAACAATTTATAAAGGTTGGTTCTGAGGAAAGCAGCCGTCCAACAGTTGGCGTAGGGCTTGTCCATCGTGTCCTGTGATTACTGGACAGGGTACCTAAATAAGCAGGCCAAAGATACAAGTTCCACTGGGGATGGGAGGGAAGAGGCAGACGCGTAGGTAACCAGAGCTGGTCCCCTGAGCTGGCCCAAGGCAGAGACATGGACAGCCCAAGGATCCCGCCTGCTGGGTACCCACGGCACCAGGTGCAACCTGCCCTGTCAAGAGAGGTCACAGAGCCCGGCCAGGATGTGCATCTGAGGGGACTAGGGCAGGCTAGTTCCTGACACTATGCTGAGTTGGCACACCGACGTTAGAGGCCCCAGCCTCCCTTCCCGCACTCTTTATCCCTGCCATCACCCTCCTCTCCACCTAGGGGAGCTGCGTCCTTTTATGCTCACTCTCCGGGCCATTCCTAAAATGTGCACCTCTCCAGAAAGAATCAATGCTAGCAAGAGCCTCTGGGGGTTAAGTGCCCAGACCCACTGGTTCTCCAGGGAACTGGAGGTTTCCACCTCATGGCACGGCACCATGAAAAGCCTTATCACCTCTCAAGAGGGTCTCAAGCATCAACCAACAGGTGTGGTGTACAGTTTAAGGGAGAATTCCCATAAGTCAGAGACAGAGAAGATGCAGAATCCAACGTGAGAAGGACCAAAGTCTAAGGATGGCAGGACATGGGCCAACGTCCGGCACGTAGAAGACACTTAATGAGGGGTGCTGGGAGAGTGAATGGATAGCTGTCCACACCCCTTTAAACGGAAACGTGCACTACGGCGGCACTAACGTGGACAGAGGTGGGGCAACAGCCAGCCCCTCAGGCACCATTTGACCCGGAACAGCCTGCACAGTGTTCTCTCTGTCCAGTGTCCTTCCACCAGAGGACTGTACGTTATCAGTGCAAATACCATTCAGAGGCACTTGGCTCTGCACACTACCCTCCTCTCACAGCCAGACATGAAACATCAGGCTTCAAGGCCTCATGGGAACAGAATTTTCCTCAGGAAGGGGGTGGGGGAGAGTAGAGAGAGTAGAAAGAAAGAGACAGAGAAAGAGAGAGATTTTTATTTAGCATATTCTGGAAACTCCTCTGATTATTCATTCAGAAGCGTCAGTGACAAAAATTGATCCTTTTGAATAGGATTGTATTTCTTATCTTGCTGTGTGCCCAATACTTCTTTACTCTACAATTAACGAAGTTTGGAAAGCTTATTCTTTGAATCCACATTTCTGAAGCAGATCTGGAGCCACCTGCACGGCAGCAGAGGCCGGGAGATGCACTCGGGTTGCGTAGAAGAAGGGGGAGGCTCCCCTTTCCTCTTTTCTTCTTTATGCAAAAAGTCACTCAAGTGACGGAGCTCCCTGGAGCTGCCTCTGTCCAGCAGTGTCCAGCCTGGGATTCATTCCACGACTGTGGCCTGGGCGATGGGGAGAGACACTCAACCACCCAACCTCAGGGGGCCTGGAGATCTCTGCTTCATCACAGAACTCACTAGCACCATCCATCACCCCCATCGCCGACGTAGAAAGTCAAGGAGCTAATAATCCTATGTGCTTGCTTTAGAGAAACATCACTACTGTCTAGGTGTGTTCATCTGGTGCTCATGGGTCACAGGGTCTTCAGCAAGCTGACCTGACCTGGTGCCAACAGCAGCTGGTCTAGAATAACACTGTGCTCTATCACTTCAAGGGCTCGTGTCTGTGCTCACCACTGCTGTGTGTTACACGCCTAATGTGTGCTAGCTCATTTCATCTTCATAAGAAATCTGTTACACGGGCACACTTCTAAGACTGCACAGAACCCCGCTGTATGAAATCAGTGTAGAACAGGTACTCCGTCCATGGTTAATTTCTTGGTCTACAGTGGGAAGTCTCTTCAGGGAATTTGGTAGCCTGTGGGAAACAGATCGTACCCCTCAGCCCCCTCTGGACCTCTCTCTACACGCAGAAATCCTGAGCAACAATGACTGGAAAGTTCCAGATTTCTCCATGGGAGAGACTTGGGAGCAGCGATCTGGTTGAAAGAAGAGGCCAGATGACTTGTCTTGAAGCAACATATGCTTAGCAGACACACGGCTTTTATTCAGATCTTACACGTATTGCTGATGCGGAAAAGGAGACAGTGAAGATGCTCCCAGTGGTAGCTGGGTGGTGACTGCCTCCTGCCAGGTAGGCTCTCTTCTCTAGAGGTAGAGGGTTGGGGATCACCTATGGCATTGACGTATGTTTCAACACTAATCATTAGAGTCGTTTTGGGGGGCGTGAGAGGAAACGGGTACAGTTGGAGTGGGTACACCGTGGTTCCCATCTCTCTTTTGACTAACAGGTAATGAAATACGGAGTAAACCACTTCACCTTTCTGGGACCTTAGTGTCCCCAACTATAAATAAGGATCATCTAGTACAATCCCATAAAGGCTATTTCAGTGCAGAGCCCCTCACAATCAATTCTTACTGTATGTCGAGTCCACATGGCTGCAGTGCAGTGGTCTGCTTGACCTGGACACTTGAGTCACTGCCCACAAGTTTGCATCAGTCCTACTGAAGCAAAAACTGAGGGTTCAGATAAGGGGATTCCACATCCTCGATCCTCTCCAGCACTCAGACTGACCCTCCGGTTGGGAGGATGGTCAGGGTCAGCTTTTCAGCGGAGCAGCTGAGGGGTTTTTCCCGTTTCCTGCTGTGCGCTCTCTGCATGCTACATGCAGGAACTGGCTCAGCCTCTTCCCTGGAAGCAGAGTCAAAGGAGGCAGGAGGAAGCTAGAGGGCCATCACTCAGAGTTGGCATGATTTTATTTGTGGGAAGGAGCCATTCCATTTCTCGTCCTTGCTGCCTCACCAACAGGGTCAAATTATCAACCAGCCTTCTCCACTTCCTGCTACTTTGATGATGCTCCTCGTTACAATGATCAGTAAGGTTTCTTTCTTTTAGCTCAGAAAGAGAAAACCTTATGTTCTGCTGCCACGTCATCCATGCATCCTCTGAGATCCACCCAGTGTGTCTAGTCCTCTGCGTAGCTGTCCCTCAGTGCCTCTTTCCAGGAGGGAGCACCAGCATATTACCTGTCATAGCACAATGTGGTAAGTGATGTCATAGAAGTCTGTGCACTTATTAGCTTTTATATCTGCCTTTCTTACTGGGGTGTGGCACTCTCTGGTCTTATTCATCTTCTCATCTCCCTGAATCTAGCACAAGGCTTAGCACATTCAAATAAATGAATGAGGCCATCCAAAGAAGACAGTCTGCAGGGAGGATCCCCCAACCAGAGCCTGAGTTAAGTTCCTTCACTGTCCTCGCAGCACCCCACACTGACCTGTGAGTCCCCATCAACTATACTTTAAGACTAATTTCAGTGACTGTTTGTTGAATGTCTGTCTTCGCCATTGGACTGTAGACCTGTACACTCTATGAGCCCCGGGGCCATGTCTGTTTTGCTTGCAGCTCTGGCACAGAGCAGGCACTTAAAAAATATTTGTTGAATACATAAGAGAGTAATTCTTGGCAGTCAGAAGAGAATCACACACTGCTGTAACTTAATGCTTGTATTTGTATAGACTCTGTGTAGTACCTAGAACATTTTAAGCACTGAGTCAATATTAACGGAGAACAATGAGTTTGTACTATATATAAAGTATGTGAGTAATGGCACCATTTCTAATATAATGGATGATGATCTTAATGTATCTTCTTCTAGGCTTGAAAAACAAAAATAACATTATCAAAAATGACATCATTCTACCTCTTACTGTGTATTTTTATTCTGATTGTACAGAATTACAGTGATAGCCCAGAAAAATGCATTTCATTTAGGGAAAGGAAAAAAAAACAACCTCTGTATTCTAAGAGCATACAAATGAATTAAAGCCTACTTCTGCGTTGGCATTGATGTGTGTCGAAAAAGTGCTTTTGTGTCTATGGCCTCAGAATTTTTAATTAAAGGATTTGGTTGGGCAAATTGAGTATGTCTAACCAGCATTACCCTGATGAGATTCAATTAGGCATTCTGTGTGCTCTGCAATGTGACAACTCGGATGACCCAGCCGAGCTCCCTGTCCTTAGGAACCATCATTTTTATGTATGTGGATTTTTCCACCATTCTTCCCTTTCCTTCTTCAAGGGACAGGACTTGAAGAACAGGAAACTAACAAGTGAAGTAGCAGGAAGGAGAGAGGAGATGTGGGAGAAGTCATGCTAAATGGGACAGCGTTGGTCTCATGAAGTTGGACATCGATACCTTTATAAAGCAAAGCATGTGCGTGCATGTGGTGGACATATTACCAATTTTGACTCTTGTTTTTCTCAACTCGTCTATTGGGCTTCTTCTAGCATCCAGTCACCTCCAGGCAGAGAATCCTTGTGGTTTTCTGAAAGACCAAATTTCATTTTCCTTGCTTTGCTCCCTTAAGACTTAGAGGCTTGGTTCTCTACCCTGGAAGCTCTCATTCTTCCTAAAAGGATTTGAATGTCTGCTCTAGACTTCCTAGTGATAAATCTGATGATTCCTCATGCACCTTTTTAGCCGATCCAGTGAAAGAGTTCAGTACAAAATGGGAAGTCCCTGATGCTCACATCTGAAAAGCTTTCCTGCTCATGTGAGGCGAATGCATGAACAGAATGAAGATAAAAGAGAGAGCAAGAGATGGTGGTCTAGCAGGTGCCGGGCACAATAAGACGCCACATTCCTCAGGGTCCATTCACTCCTCTAACCAGGGAGACCAGAATTTGGGAAAACCACGTTCTATTCTCCAGAGAGAGGAGGAACCCCGGTTAGAATGCAATACACAGGGGAAGGCCCTTCGTCTATCTCACAAGCTCTCATTCCTAACTCGAGACCCAGGAGAGGCCTGCAGTCCCCGGCATAGTCTTCGGAAGCTGTGCCATCCTCTCTTTCAGGAGATGGGACTCAGCTCATGTACTTTCATCGGTCTTCACCAAAGGGTGTGTCTCCTTGCACTACCTGCTGCTGTGTCTCCAAGGGGCAGCTCGACCTCTCCTAGGGCCACCCCGGGGACAAATCTCCTGGTGCACCCTCCTAGTTAAAATGGGTATCAAGGGCAGCTCTGAAGAGGGAAGAAAACACAAAAGAGCAAATTGAAGAAAGGAGGTGTCCTAAAGGAACTGATAGCAGAACCCCTTTGTTTTAGTGATAATTAGGAGGGAATTGGGCTGCTCTTATATAATAAACTTCATTTTTTGAGGCAGCCATTGGCTGGCATAGTCTTATATCCCCATCTCCTCACTACTGAGCAGCCAGTAACATGGGGCTCATGACTTTCTAGACTGCCTTCTGTCTGTCCCAAGAGAGGCTCTAGGACTTGAAATAGGAGGCTTTTATCAAAGTCAGGGCCTTCTCACCCAGGCACTGCGACCCCAAACAGCTGCTTCCACTGACACGAGCCTCCCCAGGGCCTCCCCGATGTGGTTCCTTGTCCACTACCAACCACACTGTGCCCGGGAGCCAACCTAAGGTCAAGGTTCTCCAAGTTTCTGGTGTCCCAACCTTTAATCTCTCTCCCTGAGGACTCATATTGCCTTTTGGTTGGTGTATGAGTCTACTTGGTTGACACAGCAAAGGACCACACACTGGGTGGCTTAAACAGCAGAACTGATCCTCCCACAGTTCTGGAATCTGTATTGAAAGTGCCATCATTACTTCCTCTCCCGTTTCAGTGGAAGTAACTCAGTCACAGGACTATGTCTAGCCAAGGAGATGGGGACTGCCATCTAGCCGTGCACCTAGGAAGAGCTGGAGGCAATCAGGTGATCAGCCTGTGGTCTCCACCATAACAGCTGACCTGGGTTCTTCATCCTGAGCCTGGCATGGCCACTCCAGTGCATACTCCTTACTTATTTCAATTCACAACGAATCACCTGACCTCATTTAGAACATCGCCTATATGGCTGTGATTTCATCTGCATTGCTGCCTTGCTTATTGGTGTCTTATCTTGATATTTAGGCCTTGTCTCCACTGACTAGTTCATAAGTTTCTAAAGAAAACTTGTATCCTCTAGCACTTTGTTGTGATATCTACACTATTTTCTGGGAAATTTAGAGCTCAGAAGCCAGTATGGACAGAGCAGCTTTACCTTCCCCTCAAGAGAACTGTACCTAGTCCAGCACTCAACTAGGGGCCTCACAGGACATTCGAGTTCTTGGAAAAGCAAACTAAGCAACACTTCAGCCCATTAGTTAGTGGTTCATCACATGTGTGGTGGTGACACGAGTGTGGCTCAGTGCTGGGTCCTCGCAGAGGCTGACGTGTGACCCGCACCAGGCCCTGGCTCCAGAGGGTGCGTGCTGGTGGAGCGCAGGAGGGAGCAGGTGGGCAGGACCCTCCACAGGCTCCCAGAGTCGGCCCTGGAGTGAAAGCCTGAGGTCAGGTGAAGGGGAGAGCTGCACAGCGTGGTGGACATCACAGACCAGAGTCGGGGCCAAGGAACTGGCCCAGGCCAGTCTGGGCCTTACCACGTGAGCCTCAGTTTCCTCACTTGCACAGTGGGGCTACGATCACGTATCTCCCAGGTTGCCATAGAGAATCAACAGGATGATGTGGATCAAGCACTTGGCCATTGCTGTCTGCGCCTGGGGAATGAACAGGCCTCTCGTGGGAGCAAGGAGTCAGGCCAAGCCTGGCCAGGGTCTATGCTGTGCTGTGAGTGGGGAGAGCAGGCTGGGCGGGGGCCAGGCAGGTGCCTGAAGGGCCTTGATGCCAGGATGCTCAATGTTGACCTGAGAGGAGGTAGTCTGTTCTAAGCTGAAGACTCATATGATTATAGCTATGACTCACTGCCTGGCATGACATGGGCCTGCCGCTCTCTGGACACTTCCCCGTCCCTCCCCCAGCCTCACTCAGAAGGATTCACTCCTTCTTACACCATTTCCAGGGGCACAGGATGCCTGGACCCTGTCCACCTCCCCCTGCCAGCTCTCTCTCTGTCCCATTAGCAGCTTCCCTCCATCCCTGCCCTGTCACTTGTCCACAGAGCCAGCAAGTGATGAGTTTATGCAGCTGTCTCTGTTCCCAGAGTCAGTCCTTCGTGGTTCCTGCATCCCCCTCCAGGACTGGCTCGGCAGCTGGTCAAGATGTCCACCCGCTGTCCCTGGTTCCTCTGATGGCCCAGCCCCTCTTCTCAGCACCTCAGCCAGGATGGGGGAGCTTCTGAGGCTTGTTTTCACTTTTGTCCAGGTACACACATCCTGTCACCTGATCCGCTGACCAGTGTCTGTGGTCAGCCCCACTCACTCACAGAACGGCTCCTGCCTTCCTGGCTCCATAAAGCCACCTGGAGTGTGCTTTGCTTCCTCATTAACAAGGAAGTTTGTAGCAAATCAGAATCTGTACTGCCATCTGCATGGTCCTAGAAATTCTCTCCTCTAGGACCCTAACTGTGACTCTGTGTGTGTGTGTGTGTGTGTGTGTGAGAGAGAGAGAGAGAGAGAGAGACAGAGACAGAGACAGAGACAGAGAGAGTGTGTGTGAGAGAGAATGGGAATGTGGGACATTCAAAATATTTTAACACCAGGTAAAGAAGGGGGAGGTGAAGAGAGACTTGTCTGCGTAATCTCAAAGGATCATATTCTCATTTTCTCTTTGCCTATCAATGTGCCACAGAGCAGCTGGTTGAATGCCAGAGGTTCAGTGAAGCATCTGAAGAAATTAACTTCTGTAAGATGGCAGAGGTGTTCCTGGTGTTGAAAAAGACACTGAGAACATTCTTGTATTGCTTTCCTTCTAGTTATTAGAAATTTAATTATATTTTGAACACAGGTTTATCTGAACTGGCCAGGCCAAGCTTTGGGCGTGCTCTCCTTTTCTGGACCCACAGGATGCTGCTCTGTTCCAGGCAGAAGCAGAGTGTGGAGCTGAACGCTCCACAAGGCAAACTCAGTAGCAATTTTCATGGAATCATAGAATGTTGAAGCCAAAGGGGATTTTGCAGATCACCAGGTCAAAAAAAAAAAAAAAATCTCGTTCACAGTTGAGGAAACTGAGAGCTTATAAGATAATTATCCAGGGCCAACGACAGTGATGGCAGACCTTGGTCAGAAAGCAGCCCCCTGGGACCACTGTCCAGCATTCTGTAAGCCATAACAATATTATGCTTGCATTTATTTATGGAACAGATCATCTCATCCCAAGGTTTGGAGCAAGTCTAACAAGCAATGCTCCTTCACTGCAACCAGAGTCTCATCTCGTGTTCTCGTCACACGAGAAGAGAGAAGACAGAGTGGCCTGTCTTCTATGGCCATTGCCATTTCTCTCTTAGTGTTCTTTTGAAAAAGAAAAGAAAGCTATATCAATCAGAAGACAATTTCCCCTTTGTGGATGTTGGTGGCCTACAATATACAGAAACAAAATGATAAATCAAAGGCAAGCAGCAAAAAATAAAATAAAAGAGAAGATTTATTCTTGCCTTTTATAGCTCCCATTTTCATCATTTGTAAATGATCAACAGAGTTCCTTTTGTGGTTCTGATCAGAAAACAAATGAGAAGGAACGGTTTATTTCAAGTTGTGGGGAGATCAACTCTTCCGCAACGCCATAAATTAACGGGCATATGAAGATTGCTTTAGGCCCCCAAGCTGATCAGTGACACAAATTAAGTCACAAAAGGCTGGAGAAACAACTGGATTTCGGCACTTTGATCTCACACATCCATTATGGACGCTCTTAAGAGGCTGTTGAAATACACTGCTTAGGCTACCAGCCACAAGGCCAGTTCAAGATACACATTAAATTCAATTGTCATTGGAGGAAAAATCATTTGCAAAAAGAATTTGTGTACTTGGGGTATGACAGAAATAACGGCTAGGAGAAAAGGCTGCTACTGACAGCCTCAGAGGGCCTCAGCTGAAGGTGACAGAATAATGAATTTAAATATTTTTTCCCCCATGAAATACTTTAACTAGTTTGTTCAGCAAAGAACAATATTTTTCTTCCTAGGACATTTACCTAAAGAAAGAAAAGTTACATTTATAGCCATGAGCCTGAAATGACAGCAAAACTTGTCTCTTTTACCATCATGGAAAGACTGTCAAAGCTTCCAGGAGGGCTAAGCTAGTCAGTGCTGCTGCCTTCTCTGGGCAGATGCTTTGATGAATGTGATACTTTTTCTCTCCTTAAAACAGCAAATCTTTTAAGCACCTCCATTTGGATTTTAAGTGCTGAATTATACTTTCTTTTAGAAAGTGGGTAATATGATCTTGTAGTTCAATATGATTCTTATCCCTGGTGATTTTAAATGCATAATTTCTGGTAATCAGTCAGTGTTTTTAATTCAATGGGGAAGCTCTAAGTACACAATTGGGACTACAGTCTTAGGAGACTGCTTTTTAACGGCCAACCCAGACACACGCATCCAAGCGAGCATCACTTCCTGTAGAAGAGTCACCTTGGCGTGACACACAGCTAATCCTCATAATGCTGTCGCTGTTCACAATATTTTTGGAATTCCTTTTTGAGACTTGCTTTCAGGACCTTATAAGAAAATTAGTCACTTTGTTCTAAAACAGGCTGTGCGTGCAAAGTGCGAGTGCCATTGGAAGCTTACTTGAAGCCAAGTTTAGTAAATATTTCCCCAATTCAAGCTTACTCTAATTGCCACCACTACACCACTCTCATTTTTTTTTTGCAGATTCAAGCTATTCAACAGGATATATCCCTAAAATTTACCCCAGGCTCTAAAGACAATTCCAAAAGCTGAAGTTTGCCTCCCTGAGCTAACTACCAAATGGTTTTTGAGCTGATCACGTTAGAGGATTTGGTGAGAGCCAGCAGGTGGATTCGTAATGTTTCATGTTTTAAAAGTCTTTTGGGACCACATCCTACTGAGACCGTGGTGGGGACAGTGGTTGCTAAGCATGGAAGTCATGTCATCTTCCCTGAAGACAATGACCGACAAGTAACTCCTTTGACCACATATGTGTAAGCTGGCTATGAATGATGCTATCACTTCCTGTTTTATTACTGTAGGGAGGAGTGGGATCAGGGATGGAGAGGGTAATTGGCTTTAAGGAAAAAGGCAAACAAGAGAATGGGACTCTGTCTCCTGTACTCAGTGTCTTGACTTCAAGGCTGACAGATGATCCTAAGTGCTTGCTGCACATTGGGGACAACAAGAATTGTAGTGGTTTTATGCCATTAATACTCAGTTAACTCACTCGTAGTTGACTAATATTTATCCAAAACCAGTTTCTCCAAACTTTTCAGAAGTCTGAAGCTCTGGAGTCTGAATCACTCATCAATGAATTATAAGAGAAGATGCAAAGATAGGAACTGTTCTATTAATATTCCCAAGTAGCCACCCTCATCATGCCGTGCTCTTTAAAAATGTTCAACGGTTTCCACTGTGATAGAATAATACACAATCTCTTTGACTTAGAATTATGGAAAATGAACAGATAATTCACTTCCGTATAAGTAATGCAAATGACTAATACGTTTATGAAAATTCACCCTGACAATCAAATGAATTAAAATTCAAACAGTAATTCAGCAAAAAATGTTTCTTTCAAGTTGGCCATGATTTAAAAATGAGTAATAGAGAGATCAGACAAGGGTGCAGTGAGGCAACCAACCTTACCTGCTGCTGGTTGGAAAGCAACTTCGGTCCCCTTCTTCAGAGCTGTTTGCAAATGTCACCAAGAGCCTTACAAGTCTTCATATTTCCCCAAGCCTTTTCCCTTCTCTATCCATATTCACGCTCTTCATCAGCTCATCCATCTTAAGGCTGTAAATGTCATCTGTTTGCTGATGGCTCCTAAAAGGATGCCCCCAGGCTGCTCTCCAACTCCAGACTCATTTATTCAACTTCCTACACAAGGTGTCCTTTTGGAAGTCCAACAGGCACTTTGAACTCAACATGTACAAATATCAACCCCAAACCTGCTTCACCCACGGCTTTCCCAGTCTCAATAAAATGCAACTTTATTCTTTCAGTTGCTCAGGCCCAAATCTTGATCTCATCCTTAGCCCCTCTTTGTTTCTCATGCCCCATATCTAATCTGACCCCAAATCCTATTTTTCACACCTGAGCACCACCTCCCTAGTCTGAGCCACCATCAGTCATTTGTTGGCTGAAATACAGAAAAGGCCTCCTGAAGGGTCGCCCTGCTTCCATCCTTGCCTACCAATAGTGTCTTCTCAACACCGCAGACAGTGTGATCCCATAAGACCAAGTCAGAATGCCCCACTTCTCTGCTCAAAGACTTCCCATCACCACCATCTCACTGGAGGAAAAACCAAAGTCTTTACAAAGCTGTGAAGCCCATTCTTTCTCTGACCTTTCCTACCAATTTCTCTTGAATTCCCTCCTCTTCATCTGCTGACCTTCAATGTGTGGCGCCTTCCTGCTTAGGGTCTCTGTTCTAGCTGCCCCCTCTGTGTGGACTCACCTAGTGGGCTAGCCTGTCTCTCAACCCTGCCCTTCTAAGTAGGTTTCTTATAAAAAATAGAACAAGCCTGGGGAAAAGTATAGTATGGTATTAATGTAAGTCTTCTCTGGGTGGTAGGATTAGAGTGGCCTGACTTTTCTTAACTATTTCTCCATATTTTCTAACTTATCCACAATAAAAATGTGTCATAATATAATCATTTTTAAGATAACATGATGCACTTCTTGTTCACACACTCACTAACTTAGTTGGCCATCTCTCTCGGGCACCCAACATTCCCAGATGTTATAATGAACACAATTGAAGTAGAATTCATGCTTTCATTCATGGTATGGAAAATTCTACACTGTATATGTATATGTGCAACAGAGATGAACAGAGATGCCCACCGACACGTTAAAGGTGAAATATATCAGCATGACAGAATTTCAGGTAAATTTTTACTTTGGAACTTCTTACAATGAGCACATGTGTGTATTCCTTTTTCATAATAAGAGTTTTAAGTAAAAAGCATGAATTTTTCCTATAAAATACCAGCAAACATTTTTGTAATAAATACTATTTTTTTTTAATCTGCATTTTTCCAGTGGACCTGGGAACAGCTATCTGTTCATTTGGTTGAATGCTAAATAAAGAGAAATTCTAAACAGCAAATTATTTCTCCAATCCCTGTCCATATAACAACCAGTTTCTGTAATAAAGACATATTCTTAGGTTCATTGCATCATAGGTAAGGAAAAGATGGAGGAGGAAAAATGTGTAGCTAACTTTTTTACACTTCATTTGTCTTTCGATCAAGGACAATTACCTATCAACTTCCATCAAACCTCCCCACTTCAGACATCTGAACCACCTGAACAAAACAGACATCTTCCCAAAACACTCTCCACTAACTCAGGGGAGAAAAATCCAGCCAGCTGGATGATAAGGGCATGTAGGACTGACATTTTTCTTCCCCTGCTGAATTCATAGCACCCATTTCCCTCTTAATACATCCAATTTCTGACATAGAAGTTGGGTATTACATGGTTTTTTCCCTTTCTTTTTCTTTCCTAATAGGATATAAATGTGTTTTCAAGCAACTTGTAATAGAATCTCACAAATTAATTAAGCAATTCCTGCTCTGATATGATTTCCTTGTACATATGAGCACAAGAGGCTTACAGATGGAAGCATGGATGTGATCCGTGATGGGTAACAGATTACGTGGGGATCAAGGAGTTATGAATCAGGACTATGAATGTAAAAAACCTTAGAAGAATGGCTAGTGCTCCATGGGGGCCTCATAACATTTTTGTTGAATGAATGAATTACTGAGTTCAACTGGAGAGGCTACAAGGAGACAGATGCGATAGTGAACAGCTCTCTGACGGGTGTGGAGAGTTTGCCCCTGAGAAATCATAGTGATTGCGGTTTCCTGCTGTGGTTGGCAGTGGACTAAGGACACCTCACCACCACCATCACATCACACTAGGAATACCTGTAACTGGAAATACAGCAGGCACTTACACTATGTAGCTAATGTAAATATTCACAGTTACCCCAAATGAGGAGGCATTTTAGAGTTTGTAGGGACAGAGGCTCAGAAAGATTAAGGAACCCGCCTTAGCTCACTGCTAGCCTAGATCTTCCACCTGCTGGACTGCCACCCTTAATCAGAACCTAGGACAATGTAGCAAGGTCTTAGACCAGCCTTCTTAGGGGATCAGAGCTCTCTCTCAGCTCTGATTTATGGGCTCCTTCTCTCCCACCCTGAGCCCTGCTCCACAGGTTCCATCATCCCCCCTTCGGGACAGTCAGCAGGCTTCTGTCCTAGCCCTGGAAGACCTACAGCCCTAGAAGTACAGTATCAATGACCAGACCAAGCATAGCTAAACAGGCAAAAATGATGGCAGGTTCCTCGAGTCCAGAACCTTTCTTGACTGCCAAAAGAAGAAGAAGAAGCTTATGGAAACAGTCCTAGCAAACCCTGATTCCCAGGATCCTGACTTCACAATGGATCTCAGGGTGTTCCCTTAGCCAGCAGAGTATTCAGTCTGATGCTCTGTCTTTGCATGCAGCCTGGCTTGTGGGCATCCACAAAATCCTGGAACACCTGGCCCCAGAGCCCTGGGCTCTTTTGATCTGGCCCTTGATGACTCAGACCAACAACTGGGCAGATGGCCCATTGCTCATCTGTATCAGAGACCAACCAGTCATGGTTACAGTTGTTTTCCCACATCTCAAAGCATGGATCCAAAATCAGAGCCACATGCCCACTGTTGTGATCTACAGAGAGGAAGGAAAACCCTGAAAAGGGCCTGGAGAGTTGAGAGTTTGAATAAGATCTCCAAGGAGGAGAAAAAGCTGACCACAGGAAAAGAGAGAGATGGCTTAATAACAACTTCAATCCACATTAATGGATATATGTACATATATACATATATAACTTACATTCATTTAAACCTCCTCAAAACTCTAAATGGTGATACTATTAATATTCTGTGTTACACACATGGGGAAACTGAGGCACAGAGAAATGAAATGACTAGCCCAAGGTTACCCAGCTAGCAAATGACCATATACAGTTTATTCACAGATTTAACAAGCTCGGTGATATTTAAACCATAGCATGATCAACTTAGTATTTATATTCAAATACTACCCTTTTGTGTCCCATACCTACTATTTTGGAAATCTTAAAGAGACTCATCAGTGATTATCTGAGAACTGTAAGAGTGAGACCCAATGGCTCCTCCCTCAGCTCCCTCCCTGCTAAGGCGAAGGCGTCCTCTATTCAGGAACATGTCCTCTCCAGGCTTTTCAACTTCCTAAGAAGGTGTCAACTTAGCCCTTAGCTCAGTGTGGTCATCCGCAAGTTATATTTCAATGCTTAGTACACAAGATCAAAAATATGCACACACACACACATCCATAACAACTGGGCATTTGCCATTTTAAAGTTTTAGGATGCTATGCTCGCCCAGCCCTTCGTCTTTAGAGGCTGGTCTTTCTAACAGGCAATGATTGTCAACATAAAGAGATACTGGCTTCCTAAGCATTGCTCCCTTAAGTACTCCCTACTTGGTGATCTTAAATGCCTGTATGTCCCTTTGCCTCCGGGGTGCCCTGAATTCCCTGCTGATTGGCAGCATCTGACTTTATCTTTCCTTCCTTGCTTGCTTGCTGGGGATTCAAAGACCATTTGTAGCACCTGCTTCTACAAATAAGTGACTTTGGCCATTTTGAGTGGCAGCCTTCTAGTTTAGCAAAAATGATAAAAGAGTTCCAAACCATTTGGAAACCCTGATGTCAGGGACTGTAGATTTCTGTGCTGCCTCACTCGTGATGCACCAGCTGTGGACCTACTGTTCCTGGCTGTACTCCGCAGGCTGGATACCAGACGCACCAGGAGGGTTGGGGTCTTGCTGAAGCCCCTCCGCAAACTCTGCAGAATCCTTTCTTCTCTGACGCAAGGTGATATTTCTGCTATGACAAATGTCCATTTATCATATTTCATCAAATCTAAGCGATCACTGATTGTAATATGCAACATTATTCTATGGACCACTTATATAGAAAAAATACTTTCAAATAAAATATGATATGCTGTTATTTATAAGACACACCACAATATTGAAGTTATAAAACCATGTAAATAATTTGCATCTTAGACCTGAAGAAATACAGTATTAAATCAGTGACAGGTGGTTGGAATTGTTTTATTTTCAACAAAGAAAAGTAAACCCACTGGGGTCTGCAGTTTGCATGGGAGTTGGGGGTGCTTCCACCCTATAATGATCATTAATGACTCTACACGCTGCTCCTACCTCTAGATTCCCACCAGAGACCAAGATATTAATTGAACAGATTAATGGTGCATGAAGTTGCAGTGCCTGAAAGCGCCAGTCTCCTTCCAGGCTTCCTGTTTCGAGTCGTAAGCGGAGCAGATGGGAGGTCCTGTCATGACTTTGCTTTTCCTCATATATTGTCCGAGGACACAGCTGGGTGTGTCAGCTTGGCCAGAGCCTGCTCCACACACCCAGCTATCATTCTACCCTTGCAGGTATGTCAGAGCCTGCTGGATTCAAGATTTAGATTGGGGGCTTGAGAAGGAACAGAGGGAGGTAGGAGGCTCTCCTGAGCCTGCAGACCTGAGTGATGTGCCCAAATCCAGCACTTTATTTCAGAGGCTGACATGAACCAGCTCAGCTACTAATCAAGTAGTACTCCTTATCCTCGGGGAATATGTTCCAAGACCCCCAGCGGATGCCTGAAACCGCGGATAGCAGGGAACCCTATATACACTATGTTTTTTCCTACACACATACCTATGATAAAGTTTAACTTATAAATTAGGCACAATAAGAGATGGACAACAACAATAATAAAATAGAACAATTATAACAATATGCTGTAATAAAAGTTACTGTACATCTTAGCAACCTCAGCATACGATATTTTCCTTGCTTTGTTAAGTTGAGAACTTTCACCTTTTCACTTAAAGGAAGCACCTCACGGCTTCTCTTTGACATATCCGAATTGCCACCATCACTACTCTTTTGCTTTGGGGCCATTATTAAGTAAAATAAGGGTTCCTTGAACACAAGTACTGTGATACCAGGACAGTAGATCTGATAACTGAGAGGGCTACTAATGGACGAGTGGCATGTACAGTGCGGATACGATGGACAAAGGGATGATTCACATCCTGGGCGAGACAGAGCAGGATGGCGTGAGATTTCACCAGCTACTCAGAACAGAGCACAATTTAAAACTCATGAATTATCTATTTCTGGAATTTTCCATTGAATATTTTCTTACTGTGGTTGACCACAGGTAACTGAAACCATGGAAAGCGAAACCGCAGGTAAGGGGGGGATCTTTGTACTTTAATTCTCTCTCTGCTGTTGTTCATTGTATGCAGAGCTCACTTGAGCAGAGAGCAATTGGTTTATTTAAGCCAGAATAATATGTTCCCTTCTTGTAACGGCTTCCACAAAGAGCCAAGCCCACACCGCTGTTCACCTTGCGTAGACATCTCACAGCGCATGTTGGATCAAACGGTATCAGGTGTGCCCTCAGTTTATTTTTCTGCCCTCATTTTCTTTTACTCAAATGTGAATGTGTTATGTAATTTGTGCATTGTAATTCCACTGGGTTGAGTGTATTTAGTAAGCTGCATTTAATCCTTATTTGGAACAACATGACAATATGAATTTTTAAATACACATCAATCTGGGATCCCAGAATGTTAGTACTTAAGGTGTCGGGTATCAGTCAGGATCAGCTGGGTATGCTGTGGTAACCATCCAGTCCAGAACCCCAGAGGCTTACAAGAACAAGGGTTTGCTTCTCGCTCTTGCTAAATGACCACCACAGGTCAGCAGTCGCTCTGCTGGTGTTTTCTCCACCTGGGCTGATAGCACAGCCTCTACTTAGAGCATATGCTGATCTCCCGACAGAAGAAAAACAGAGACACAGAGAAGCTCGAGCAGGATCTTAACGCTTCCAACTGAAAGTGAAACACATCATTTCCTCCTACATTTCCTTGGTCAACACAAGCCGTATGGCCAAATCTAGAGGGCAAGGAATTGAAAAATTGTGAAAGATGAACGCAGGCTACCACAAGTCCTTGTGGATCATGTGGATAAATGCCATTTTTTAAGCTTCCTAAGCCTTAGCTTTTTCATCTATGAAGGAAGGACTTATTTAGTACACTTCCCTAGTCAGTGAAATTGGTGACATCATTGTAATAATATTAGTAATGACTAAGAAAGACTGACTGCCTGAATATGAACTGTGGTAAGGATTCACCAGCTACGAGTTATTGCACCCATTTTGGAAGCAAACGCCACTTCAGAGAGCACAGATCCTTCCCTTCCTTCTCTCTTCCTTTTCTTCTCTCTCTCCCTCCCTCTGTCCTTCCCTCCTTTCTTCTTTTTAAATTAGTTCTACTAGTAACCGAAACATGACAGATTATTCACAAATGGCATCAGAATATTCTTGAGCACTGAGAAGAGCAAGCTGGTTGCATCCTGGTTCTCTCATCCAATTGTGTGAAGACCTGACATATGAAAGAACTTGGCTTCAAAGGAAGTTTAAAGAAAAAAAAACCCAGAAACTATTAACCCAGTGACATGTCTACAGTTACTCACCCTTCTAAACTTCTTTCAGAGAAGCTAATCATCAGCAACACTGGAAAGTCTTGTTGGCTATACCTGGTGGGACCAGGATTCCACCAAAAGCAGCAAAATTTGTAGATTTCAAATTCTGTGTGTGACCTCACTTGACTTCCCATGAAGTACATTTGAGTCACTATTACTGCAGGACATCTTGTGGGAAGTTTAGCCTCAGACAGCAGTCAACATCCATTAATAAGATCATGTTACCTCCAGATACTGTCACTATCAACGAGCATCTCCTCTGCCAGCCAGACGTGTCATTTTCTGGTGGGTCTACCTATGACTAAAAAGTCTCTCCATCTCTGGCCAGCTTTACAGTAATCTACACAGTCCAGCAACCCACAAATAAAGACAACTACACCATCCAGAAATCTCCTATTTGATTTCTCTGATCTAAAATATATGAATCGAAAGGTATAAACTTTCAGCTATAAAACAAAGAAGTCATGGGGATGTAATGTACAGCATGGTGACTATAGTTAATACTGTATTGCATATTTTAAAGTTGCTAAGAGAGTAGATCTTAAAAGTTCTAAAAAAATTTTTTGTAACTATGTATGGTGATGGATGTTATAGACTTATTGTGGTGATCATTTCACAACAAATACAACTGTTGAATCATCATGTTGTACACCTAAACTCATATAATGTTATATGTCAGTTATACCTCAATAAAATAAAAAATAAAAATAAAAAAATAAAATATATGAAACAGCTCATAAGTCTCACACACGTGGTTATGTATCTCTGTTATGTATCCTATTGGTTCTGTTTCTCTGCAGAACCCTGACTAATATACTAAGAATGAAAATCCCCTTTTGTAAATAAAAGGGGTTGGATTGATGGCCTCTAAGATCCATCTACCTGAGTTTCTATTTCTTTGATCAAAATGTATTTCATTTTTCTAATCCTCTGAAATTATCATTATAATTTGCTAAATCAAGAAACCTTATATTAAACACATTTTTTTTTCATCAAAGTAGACAACTATACAACTTAGGCAGAGATAAGAGTTTACTATGGAATTAAATGCATAGAAAATGGTAAGTAAGAATCCATGTGAATGAGGCCAAGAATGAGGCCGGGGTTCCTATTGGAGGCAGCTTGCACTAATGATCTTTCATATTTTCATCCCAGCCAGGCATCCTGCAAACGAATGCCATGGGTTCCCAGAAGATTGCATGAGAAGCTGCTAGGAGAAAAGCAAAACCCAATCCTCCATTGACGGAAAAGGGACATAGGACCAGGTCACCTGGCACCTGGATGACACAGAGTGTCCTCCTGCCGCATCTTCTCTGACTGCCAGGCTTTCACACCAAATACAAACAGTTCATGGGTAAGACCAAGGAACTCCATCTTCTTTTCTTTTCTTTTCTTTTTTTTTTTTTGTGAGGAAGATCAGCCCTGAGCTAACATCCATGCTAATCCTCCTCTTTTTGCTGAGGAAGACCGGCTCTGAGCTAACATCTATTGCCAATCCTCCTCCTTTTTTTTCCCCCAAAGCCCCAGTAGATAGTTGTATGTCATAGTTGCACATCCTTCTAGTTGCTGTATGTAGGACATGGCCTCAGCATGGCTGGAGAAGCAGTGAGTTGGTGCGCACCCGGGATCCGAACCCAGGCCACCAGTAGCGGAGCACGGGCTCTTAACTGCTAAGCCACGGGGCCGGCCCCATCTTATTTTCAATCCATGAATTCTGGCAGCTGTCCCACAATGGGGACAGCATGAGACCTTCCCCAGTGACACATACTAGTTCTGATTTCATCACTCAAAACTTCTGGGAGAAGATAATGACCTATAGCCGTTTGCTTGGCTATATAGAGATGATATCACTCAGTAACGCTTAAGAAAATTTACCTCTTCCTTGTGCCCTGGAAGAAATGGCCAAAGTGATTAACATGATCAATCATTTTAAGACAGCAAAAGATATTCAGCTGAAAGGAGTCTTTACTGATATATTATTTCCACAGCTTATAATAAGGAATAATGAAGAAATCTTAAAACAGGCAATTTAAAATTATATTTCACTCCAAATTAAATGTCAGTCTCCACAGCAATCAAAGTACCCTAAGATCATATTGTAGAGACCAAAAAGACACAATAATTTATGATTATGATTTTTTCCATAAAATGGTATCTGCCAGAATAGCTTTGGGAATAAACTCACAATATGGTAGTTAATGTAACGGTTTTGTTCATGAGGTCCAAGTGTGCCAGATGCAATATGTTCTCATTTGTTTAAAACTAACAACCAATATATCATATATACATCCTGCAGCCTTAAATAACTCTTCCAGGATGACAGAAAACATCATAAATGATCAAATAAACTGTTTATAAAGAAATTTGCAATTTTCTGATCAAATCATTTTGGAAAGGTCTTTGAAATTTTTCTTTTATTTTCCCATCAATAGAAAGATAAAAGTAATTTATTCTTCTGCTGAGACTTAAGTCTGATGCAATTTGGAATGATGGAAATATTAAAGATCAAAACAAAAGTACTATTTTTAAACAGGAGGCCTAGCCTACTCTTAGCCTGCTGGACTAGAATAGTTATACATAACCCATGGAAGCTATTTGAATCTGGATAAGGTCTCATAAACTTTCTCTTTTTTGAATGGAGGTACTTTATTTCTATCTTCCCAGAGCCTTTAGATAACTGGAAGGAAATATAAGGGTCTGGGAGGGAAAGAAGTGGCAGCAACTTGCTGAGGGCTTCCACAACTTCTCAAGTCCGTTAACTCTCAGCTGCCCAGAGAGCATGGTGGGAAAAGTGCAATGCTGCCCCAACCTGGGCCTGACTCAACCTGCTGGTTGTAAAACATCCAGGGGTTTAAAATTTCCCCAAGGTCACACACACTTCTGACTATACATACAATCACGCGCTGAATCAACTCAAAAATTGGTAAGCTATAGGAAAGAGGACACCTTTTCTCCAAGCAGACCTTTCCTCCCAGACCATATTCCCCCTGACCCAACTCTGATGGGCAGGGTACCGCGACCCCCATGAACCAAGGTGCTGGAAGAGCAGTCTTTGGGGAAACTTGTATTAATTGGCCCCATCTAGCTCACCATCCCCTAGCCCTTATATGACCAGGCTACTTAAAATGCAGCTCGAAGACGCAGCACCAGCATCACTCTGGGGTTTGTTAGAAACGCAGAATCCCAGGCCCACCCCGGACTGACTGAATCTACATTTTAACAGTATTTTCAATGATCCATATACACATTCCAGGTTGAAAAGCAATGCTATAGTACCTACTGGCTCACTATGGCAGCAGCAGTCTGGGATGCCACATCCATGGATTACTTTAGAGACAACAATCATGTCTTAACAAGTCACTAGAGTCAGCAAAAGATAGATGAATAAGAATGTATTTCACCACAAATTTTTCTTTAACACACACACGTATACATGCACATGGACACACACACACACACACGTATGGCAATAAAATTGATAATATAAGAGGTAAATACGTTCATTCCTTTTCATAGCTTTGAAAGTAAGAGCCAGAATGGGCTGAAGTCTGCCTCCTAATCCTGACGAATATTTGCAAATAGAGGAGAGGATATAAGGGAAGAAAGTGTGGCAGACTGTTCAGGCCCCACTTGCTCCAAGAACGTGTTTTTTGGAACCACAAGTAGAGGAGTCATTTATCTTAGCGTGTCAGCTACTGGCCCAGGGAAGGGGCTTATTTGTGTTTACCAATTTTGCTTTCTCAAATTTTGAAGTATTAATCCTTTAAAGATACGTCTACAGATATTATTGTCTTGTAGTTTTAAATATTATTATTTACTATCTTTTTACCAAAAAATACAGACAGCAGCACAGGGACCCTTCATACCTGCAGCACAGGAATCAGCAGGGCTGGGGGGCCGGAGACGATTTTCCATACCCAGCAGCTCTGTTCCCAACGCCAGGGGCCAGTGCTACCTCCGCCTGTCTTCACCGACACCTAAGTCTTATCCTTGTGGAATGACCCTCCTCAGAGTGCTCCAGAACCGTCTCATCTTCATCTTTAATCTTGATTCTTCTTCTCTCAGTTTCCACCAATCTAACTTTGGTGTTAGAAAAAAGTAAACTGTTCTTGAAAAGAAGATCTTGTTAAAACTATTGGTCATTCAAAGAAGAGCAGGACACCGCATCAGCCATAGCTCCCAGCTCCCAGGAGAGTCAAGCCGCACTGCCCGCCAACAGGGAGACAAGTGAGCGCTGCCCTCAGTGTCAGGAGGGGACCTGAGGCAGCACTGCGGGGGCTTTGTTCTTAGACACACCTACAGATGCCAGAAAATGGGCCCAAAACTTGACTTTGTCTGATCAGTTATACAATGGAGTCACTCTGAACAGGTTCGTAGTACGCTCAGAAGATTCTTATTGCATTTGGGAGGGGGATTTCCGCACTACATGGAACTGAAATTCTGGGGTCCCGACTTCAGCTTTGAGCCTGATTTTTGTGCTTTCCCCTCCACACATTGACCAGCCAGCTGATAAGAACAAATTCCTCACCTCCAAGGGAACACACAGGTAAACAGAAAAGGTTCTACTGTGGAACAGTTACATCACTTTACTAACTAAAACTAAGGCAGTAATAGCAACTTTAGCTAGACAATATCAAACACAGTTTAAAATTTTAATTTTAATTTTTAATTTTATTTAAAATATAATAAAACCAAGAGTCCAGACCCCAGTATCAATGAGCCTGGAAGAGAGAAGAGAGGAGAGCCACAGTATAGACAAAATAATCTAACACTAACTTAACATGTGTACAATGTTTTATAATTGACAATGCACCATCAGAGAACTTTCTCCAATGAGGCATCTGTTGACCTTGTAAAATAAGGAACAAAGGTGGCCTCTGGACATTAATGTCTGCATCTGTAAAGAATAGGAATAAGTGACTGTCCCAAGATCCACATTCAAAAGAAGCCTGTGAAATGGAATGAGGTTTCCTTTTAGAGCGAGGAAAATGTTGTAAATTAGACTGTAGTGATGATAGTAAAATTCTGTACACATACTGAATTCACTGAATTATGCACTTAAATATGCTATGCAATTACTAATTCAATAGAGCTGTTCAAAAAAAAATTCCTGTGGTCAGAAGGCACTTCTGAAATTTATAAGGGTTCCTTCTTGATGAAACAATTCTAATAAATACACAGCTGGCAGGTAAGGTACGGGGAAGCAGGGAATGCCTGGACTCAGGAACTGGCTTAGCCAAATAAGTCAGTTTTCAGTGAATACCAAGTCCGAGTTTTCTCTCTGGCCATTCAGACAATAAAAGATGCGACTAGCTTCTTGGCATTCATTAAAAAAACCATATTTCTAGCATATAACTCTCAAATGTGAAAATTTTGATAATGCGTTGCAAATAAGAATCCTCCAGAACCAGCTGAACGCTTTTCCCACCATTACTCAGATAGAGACCTACATGGAACATTCATGGTATTCTGCACTTTGGAGCTCTCCCAGTCATGCAAAACAAAGGGCTCCTCCACAAAGCTTTAAAATGTTTCTAAGGTCCAAAAGAGTAAAATGTAACAATGGCCCCCAAGATTGAACTCAACCATCTTCTACCTTGCAAAAAGAATGCTCAAGGGAGATGTAGTGGGTTTCCTCAGATATTGAATACATATCCAGTGATTGAAGGTAAGACGTACTTGGTGCTGGTCCAAACTATAGCTCTAGATCCAATGAGCAGAATTTACTGGGAGATAGAAATTAGGGTCAATAAAAGTATTTTTATAATCAAGGGGAAGCAAGATCAAATAACATCTAACTAGCATACTTCCCAAGTTTGAGACTCTCTGAGTCTGTAAGGCAGCTTATAGAAACAATATGTAACTGTTTAAAGAGTTGTTTTGATGTATTCTAGACCAAATCAAAGAATTGATATGTTAAAAACTAGAAAGGACCATAGTGCTTAATTGAAAACCATTATTTGAACATGAGAAAATGGATCATGACTCCCAAATCCAGCTCTACAGAGAAAAATTTTTATAAACATAATTACTGCTAGAAAAGAGACCTCAATCCCTGGGTACCAGCTAACGTAAGAGCAGTTTTCAACAGACGCCATGACGCTCAAAAGCTAGGCTGAAGATGTTTACCCTCATCTTTTTTCAGGTTATTCCATAGGTATACTATTTTCCTTAAGTTAGAACAGCTGCAAAGGGGCTGTTTAGAGTCTTAAAGGGAGGCCATAGAGATTACCTGGTGAGTGGAACTCTTAGCTCAACTATTCCTTCCTACAAAATAAAAAATATATATACATAATTTTAAAAGGTTAATATTCAACCCCTTAAGAAAAATGAGAGTAAAACCCCTTGGAGAATATTGAGTTTGAGAAATTTCAATATGAGGAAGATTGCCCTTATTTTAATCCTCATTTTTTTCCTTTTTCAAGTTCACCCTATTATTTTCAACAACCCACTTCTCTACCTCCATTGCTTTCTTCTTACAAATAGCTCTGTAGGAAGTGCTGCAATTTTTAGTATTTCTAAATCCTTCTAAGCACCAGATTCAAAGAGCTATTTTGGCAGCTGCAATGTAATAGGAGAGAGAACTTGGATGCAGGCTGGGGCTGATCCTGATCTTTGCAGAGGGGTCCTTCAACTCCAGCGCAGCCCCACATGCATCTCTTTCAGGAAGCGCTTGCTCCCTGCATTCTCATTGAAACCCTCCGCCCCACCGTCCCTCGGCTGAGGCTGTGCCACTTCCTACCCGCGTCCTACACAGTGATCTCTATTCATTTTAGTTGAGTGTGTGTACATCTCGACTTTGCAATGATTTCTGCATACACAGGCCACAGTGTCAAAACCCATAAAGCTCTTTGAAACTTATTTGGGAACAAAATCTTATCTGACCTAAACTCATTTGGTGACAAAACTTACCAGAACTGATATGAAGCAATTGATAATTGTACTTATTCTACTTAGCGGTGGATGTTATTTTTATGCAGAAATTATAACGAGTTTGTTTACAGGGTGGTACCCCAGACACCACTGAGGGTGTTACTTAATGTAAAATAAAAGCACTGAGTTAATTTCTTAAACTCCAAAAAGTTCTGAATTCCTAACTGAACCCAAGGTCCTCAGATCAGTGGTTCTGGACCTGCCCCAGTAAACGCTGCACAGCATCGAGCCTGGCATTATCGCCTAATAAGTGCTTAATGGGTATCCACTGCACTGAGCACACTCAGTGGGGCCTGATCCAAAGAGGGGAAGACATGACAGGAAAATTACTTAAAAATAAGCGTCAACACATAACAGCATTGAAACTGAATTGGTGACAGAAATGTAACACGACATGTACTTCTCTCTCTTTGTACTCCGTGCATGCAGAAGGAACTTCTTTTGACCTCAATTTATGAATCTGCATGTGATAATGTTGCCCTTGCAAGTGGGGACTGACACAGAGCATTCTGTTTACACCATGACAGTCAGCACAGGACTTGCTCAATAATACTGCTGCATTGCTCTCCCTTATTTCAAGCACAACTTCATTACCAATTTTTACTTTCTTTGCCTTGCAATCGCTTTCTATTGCAAACTTAAGAAAGACAGAAAGACACAAAAGCCTTTTTAAAAAGGTCATATTCTGAACAACCTCCGGCGCACATGAATTCATCCCATCCAGATTCAGCAGAGCACCTGCTGTGTGCCAGGACTGCGTATACAGAAAACGAAGCAGACAAGGTCCCCACCAGGGTAGCTTACAGTCTAGTTCTGGAGACAGATTGTAGTCAATCCAATCAATCAACAAACAGTATGATTCAAGAAAAGTACCGGGTACTGGTTAGCAAATGACTATGGAGGTGTCATGACATTGGGGCAGGGGGTAGAAGAGGGTGGAGAATGATTTTAGAGTGAAAGTCTCGAGAAAGAGCATTCCAGAAAGAGGGAGCCAACATCTAGGGGGAGAGAGCTCCAGGTGGAGGATGAGCAGGTGAATGGAACTGAGGCTGAGCAAGGCTGATGAGTTCCAGGGATACCAGGGGGTCCAAGGGGTTAGAGCGGAATCCAGAAGTAGGGGAGGAGCAAGTGAGGCTGAAGGGATTTGCAGCAACCAGGCCGTGTTGGGGTAAGAATATGGGTTTTATCCTAGCATGGTGAGAAGCTACTAAGTGAAGTAATCTGACCGGGGTCTAAAAAGATCACTCTAGAGGCTATAAAGGGGATGATCTGTGTCTGACCCAAAGTGGAGGCAGGGAAGCCAGGTGGGGGCTATTTTTGGTCCAGGTGAGAGAGGATGGTGGCGTTGTCTGAGGAGGAAGTCCTAAAGCAGGAGAGAAGCGGTCGGATTCGGGATGCATCTCAAGCCTGAGCTGCTTTTGATGGAGTGATTGGCTGGGAGGTGTGAAGTAAGGAACCAAGGCTCACTCCAAGTTCTCAAGCTTGAACATCAGAGTGAATGATGGTTCCATCTTTCCACGTCATTCCACTGACGTCAGGAAGCCTAAGGAAAAAGAAGGATTGGAGGAAGTGAATCAAGAGTTCTGTTTTGGCTGTGCCAATTTTGATAAGCCCGTTAGCCATGCAAGAGGGAGTCTGGTATAAAAGTCTGGAGCTCAGAGGCTGAGATGTAAATTTGGGAACCTTCAGAACTTAGATTCTGCTGAAAGCCATGTGGACTGGATGAGATCATCTAGGACAGGGCAGAAGGAGGATGCCTGAGCTCTGGGGCAGGAGGCAGAGCCAGGACAGGATAATAAAAATGAGCAGCCCTGAGATGGAGGGATCTGCGACCCAGAAGCTAAGTAGAAAAAGGGGTCACCAAGGAGAGTGTCATCACCTGTGCAAGGGATTGCCCATAGGTCAGCTTAAGTGAGAACCGACCTTTGGATCTGGCTGGAGGGAGGTGATTCATGATGTTGACAGGTAAGACTTCCCTGGAGAGGTAAGGACCAAAGGCCAAGTAGAGAAGATTTTAAGAGGGAATGGGAAGAGTGGAAATAGCAACATTTTGCTATTAAGTCATGCAAGGTAGCTGGATGGGTACAAGTTGTTCTGTGAGTTTTTAGGTTTGTTTGGTTTTTTAAGATAGAAATATACAAGAGCACATTTGTCCCTCTGATGGGAATGATCCAGCAGAAAGAACACGAGGTGCCCTTGAATGGATGGACACTGCCCTCCTGCTCATCATGGAGGAGGCACCAGCACTAACCAACACAACTGATTTTGTGCAGGAGCTCTTAGAGGTTCCTGAGCACCTATCCTCTCACCCAGAAGCAGAACCTCGCCACGTCCATTCAAGACCCAGAAGCATCTCAGATCTCTTGGCAAACCATTTGGGAAAAAAATAAAGCAATACCCCTACCAAATACCAGTCCCAGATGAATTCAAACAACAACAAGATATAATGCATTTCTTGATGCCTGTTACCAAGATACATATAATCTTTTTAAAATAAATTCAGTATGTGACCATCCACATTTTCAATCCACAAAAAAATTGGAGAAGTTAACCATTCATTTTATGAAAATGTTTATAAGGAATTCTATATTGAAATTCTTGAAGATAGGCAGTTTTTGAGCTCATTTGAAATACGTTGAAGTTATAAAAAAATACATTCTTAGAAAAAAAGCTATATAAAAAGAGGTCTCTCTGTAATAAGCTCTGTTCCTTTATTGTGTAACTGTAGTTACACAAGAATTGTGTCTGATTACCACTCTCTCTGTACTTCAAATGGATCTTATTGATACTCAGCTACCTGCATTCTTCTATCCATGTCTACAAGTGAGTAGTATTAAAATAACCAGAATCTGTCACTATTTCCAGGGTTTTGCTCTTATCTAGCTGTGTTTAATGATTTCATACAACATAGGTGGTCTGAATTTTTCCATTTAAAACCTATAACTCTACCTTCACATTTTATTAAGTCTATTGTTTCATCTTCTATGAAATAAACAAATGTTTCTCAGCCCTTCACAATATGTTACCAGAAATACAGACTGTTAGAATAGAAACTTGCAAAATTCTTTATAATTTGAACTCCCAATAGACACATTGAGACCATTCTATAACACCTTGTGTAATAGATTATCCACTAACTTTATAAACAGCAAAATGTTTTGAATTTTGCTATCTCACATGTCAATTCATATTTTTAAAAATTTTTGTGTCGATATGTCAATTTTTATTGTCTTCCTTCTATTAAGCTAAACCCTGCCAGCATCTAATTTAAATCCACGGATCTGGATCTCTCAAAAATCACACAAAATAAATCTGAATCTATTTCCATGAAAGCCCTCCAGATATTTATGAATACTTGTCACCCATATCTCTGCTTTCCTAATGCATTAGTCAGGGTTCTCCAGAGAGACAGAACCAATAGGATGAGTACACATATACAAAAAGAGATTTATTTTTTTATTTGGCTCACTCAATTATGGAGGCTGGCAAGTCCACAATCTACAGGGTGAGATGGCAGTCTGGAGACCCAGGAAGAAGCCAAGGTTGCAGTTCGAGTCTGAAGGCCATCTACTATAAAATTCCCTCTTGCTCAGGGGAGGTGAGTCTTTCATTCTACCCAGGCCTTCAACTGATTGGATGAGGTCCACCCACATTAGGGAGGGCAATCTGCTTTAATCAAAGCCCACTTATTTAAATATTAATCTTACCAAAACCACCCTCACAGAAACATCCAGAATAACGTTTGACCAAATATCTGGGCTGTATGGCCCAGTCAAGTTGACACATAAAATTCACCATTACACCTAGGTTATACATCATTTACTTCAAATTTCCTTTGCCAACACAATTTCTCATCTTTCATGACTGTGAATCTCTCTTTATGATGTAAAGAGATGCCAGTTTGTGTGTTTCTCTTTATATAAGTACCCAGAACTGAAAATTCAGCTGTGATGTGATCAGCACAAAAGGCAGTAGAATGCTTAGCTCTTGAATATTAGCTTTTATAGTAGCTAATGAGATTTGACATTAATTTAATAGAAGCCTACAGTATTTTTCTTCTACTTTGATACAGATTTCTTCATAAAAGTTGGCTTTGAGTACCCTTCAGTGCTCTTAAAATATATTCCATTTATAAACAAAAGTACCTGTATAACCCTTCTATTCATCTTGTCTATTTTTTCTCAACTTTATGAATTGTAAGTTCCACTACCCACGCTTCACTGTTGCTTTTCTCTCTATTGCTTCACTATGATTATTAGCTCTTTCTAAGTTCTTTGATATTGGGTCCCAGGATCAAATTGCAATTCACTCTCCACTTTTCAAAGCTGATTCTGTTCACCTGTTGCTCCTCTCGGTTGTCCCAGGTACTTCCTTCTTTCCTGACATCTTCTAAGCGTATCTTTACACCTTGTCAAATGAGTCCTTGTGCCTTTTCTCAGTTAAGTATCTTATATTTCCCTCACAACACTCACAAATTGTAGATACCCAAGCTTCACCTTAAATTTCATTTAAATTCTTCTCTTTTTAAATGCCTTGCTATAATAGCAAATTGCCAGTATGGAGTGATTTAATCCCCTTTAAGAAATATTCTTAATTATGGCATTTTTATTTTGCCTTGGATCAACTATTTGGGAGAATTATCTTTCTCATCTATCGTGTATCTTTCACATAGATATTAGTTTCAAAACTCCTTTTGTTACTGCCCAAAAGGGGGATTCATCTGCCCACCGCAAGACATGCCAATAGTCAAGAGGCAAGGAGATAGTAATAAAAAGAAAAAACTTTTTATTACAGGTTGCCAGCAAGAGAGAAGATGGCCACCTCATGTCCAAAAGAACCATCTTAAGGGGGCACAAAATCTTACAGCAGTTATATAGGCTGGTGGGTTACAGGGGAGGGGATTAGGAATGTTGACCTTCAGGTGTTACAGACTGGGAGTGCCACAGCAGATCTTTCAGTTTTCATTGATGATGGCTATCAGCACAGACTCTTTGTTTGGGGGTCATCACATTCCTAAGGAACTCAGAAGAACAAAGTTATTTTCTTATCACAGCTGGGAGGTACATGCACAAGCGGGGGTTGTAAAATCTACAGAGCAGTTAGATCTCCTGGAGGGTGCATATCCAGCTGGGTTAGTTAGTCAGAGGTCATTCAAAGTTACCGTAGGGTTTCTTTTCTACAATATGGCTTCCCTTATGTCAACCTTGTCTTGAGCGGTATCAATTCCCCCCTTTTGTTGTTCAATCCCTCAATCTTAAGGGACATCCTGTTGTTCCATCTTACTGAACCAGTCTCTTAGTAAGATGGTGATGCAAGTAGTCTCCCAAAGTTAGGCCTATATGGTGTAAGCAAGTAACCAGGTATTTAATAAGACCAAAAAAAAAACACCAAAGTTAATGGTGGGAGCAAATTATAAACCAGTTTCTGAGGACAGGGCACAGCCAGTCAAAAAGATTTCTAGATTCAGAGTCAAAGCACCTTTTCCAGTTTGAAATGTCTCTGATGATGTCATCGGGTATTCAGGTACCTTTCTGAGTGGCATACATAGCAACAGACATGAATGTCTCTCAAGTTTTTATCAAGCCTTCCAGCGTCAGTTTGCAAGGCTTCAGGAAAAAGGGCAGGTTCAATTCTCAATGAATCCAAAGGAAAATGATGGAAAAAAATTGAAAACATTAGTTTGGAAATTTGTAGCCAGATATTTCAGGAGACTAGAAGAATTCAGGATCTAGTCCAGTTAACAGATATAAAACAAAACCTCAAAGACAAATAACAGAACTAGACTCTAATATCCATGACAGTGTACTATAGCTTCTACTGAAACATAATTTTTCTCTCTAAAACACACTCATCAGTTCATTCAGTCCTGTGTAATCAATTCTTGATCTTAATCTTGTTAGCACTTTGATGAAGTCAGTTTCTCCATTATTCTGTAAATTTCCTACCCAGTTCAGTTTTGCAATCTGAAAGTTTATCAGAAAACTATATTCTAGAGTAAGTGCCATAGTCCTTTCCATGAATTTTTCTGAAGATGAAAACATTTGCAAAAGCATCAGAGTAAAACAATAACTGTCTGTAAACAACAAGACCCCAAAATGGCAATTGACAAAGAAATTTGGTTAATTTTGTGACATACAACACTTTAAAATAATAACCAGAATTATGACTGATAACCAGGACATATCAGAATTTCAGTAATGTTACACAATTTTCAAAAAACTTATATCAATAAGATTCACCAACACAATATCATAGGTCCCCATGAAACAATGCTTAGCTATCCATTTAACCAAGGCGGCAACCAAAGATCTTGAAGGCAAAGAGAGCCAAACAGTTAAAAAAAAAAAAAAAAAAAAAACTTAATAGACAAGTAAGTCTTTTTGAACATAGGAAATTATTTTAACAAAACAAACAAAAATATTTCCTTTCCTGATACCTTCTTTACTGCAAACATATGCAAACATATATCTTACTTTCCTTGTATACAGAGCTGTTTTCCTTATTAATTTTAGTAGCTTTAATTACATGTATTAATTAGAATTTTTTTAACCCTTACAGACCTTAGTAAAAACTAAAAAGTGAGCAATTATGAACTATATTTTATATCAGCATTCTAAACACTTTTCATAATTTCTAGAAACATGCTACTTCATAGTAGTAAAACACAAGGCATGTTTACTAATAGACCCAAACACTTTTTAGTTTCTCTGTAATAAGAAGCCAAAAGTAAATAAACTTAGATATGCTTAGCTGTAATGTTTCAGTATTTTTTTTTTTTTTTTTTTTTTTTTTTGTGAGGAGATCAGCCCTGAGCTAACATCCGCCAATTCTCCTCTTTTTTTTTTTGCTGAGGAAGACGGCCCTGGGCTAACATCTGTGCCTATCTTCCTCCACTTTATATGGGACGCCGCCACAGCATGGCTTACCAAGCAGTGCGTCGGTGCGCGCCCGGGATCCGAACCAGCGAGCCCCGGGCCGCCGCAGCAGAGCGCGCGCACTTAACCACTTGCGCCACCGGGCCGGCCCCAATGTTTCAGTATTTTATCTTACTTGAAAATAACCCAGATACTCAACAAATTTTTATCATTTAAATTAATTTAGCAAAAGTCTAAAGTTTTAAGTTACCAAAAAGGATTTGGAAGCTGTTTTTTTCAAGTATACAGACCACAAAACATAATTATTGTACCCAAAAACTCTTACCCATTTTCATCTATCTAAATCACTTGTTTCCAACAATTGTGTTTCGATTACCCACAAAAACTTCATGAGATATTAGACAAAATTAGCTGTCATTTAAAGCTTATTTTGCTGATGAATTTGTAACATACGCCATGGGGGCTTATTTGACTAGTAACCCCAGGCTGTATGTCCGCATCATATCAAAATACTGACAACTCTGAAGACGTGCCTATTTCAATCAAACCAACAAACTTAAGCCAGCTTTCATTTACCAAAGATTAATTTACATGATGTTAACTTGAAAGACATTCAAGTTAATGTAATTTCTATTACATTTAGAATTTATGTAAGTACTTACTTTAAGCCAATTAAACAGAACTCTTAATTTTGGCCATACCATCCAGAGGTAAAATATCACACATACATAACATACATACAGACACACATACACAGAGTCTCCACAGCTATTGTTTTAAAATTACTGTCATGAATCAGGTACAGTAATATAAAGCTCCCTAGTTACAAATCCAAATTTTGTTTCAAGACTTTTTACTAATATTTGTGGAGAAGACACTCAAGATGCCATATTTTTGGTGAGGGTGCTCTTATGGCCATTTTTTGGCCTTTTTCCCTTTTTTTTCCCTTCAGTCTTAGGAATTGGCGATGGGTTAGATAACACTTCCCAGAGAGGCGAGGCGATAATCCTTTCTGAGATGAAGGAACTGGGTGGACTCTGAGCTGCCTCTTAGGGCTGCTTTTCCAGTCCTACTAGGATTTTTTAAAGGGACAATTGCTCTTGATTTCTCAGAAACTGGGTTGTAACATAAATGACATTATAGGTTGATCTACCTGTCTCACTACATCGCAAAGGCACAGAAAAACCACTCAAGTTTTCTCCAAGATGGAGTTTCTGGGGCATAACCCATCCAATTGAAAGTATTTCCAATTAGTTAAAATGCAGCCAAGGGGTGAGTCTCTGGGGATGCTTGGGGCTTCCCCATTGTGATAAAGCTGGTGTCCAACTGACAGTGGGCCAGAGAAGGGTGCAGAGCCTGACCGTGGGCGTCAATACAGCTATAAGATTTAGTAAAGTCCCATTCAGCCTGGGAACTTAGTTCCTGAGCCAGCACAAGGCAAGCCAGGGAGGCAAGAGGCAAAGGCCTGGAGTGGGCCAGGGGCCAGGGCTCCCAAGCCAGGGTTGAGAGTTAAGTCCCTGTCAAAAGGTTTTCAAGTTTTTGATTTTTACAGATGCCCAGGTCCTGCTCAGATCCAGCTTGACCTTAACCTTGACTTGGTGACAACAGAAGAGGTGATAAACGAAACAGAAAAAGAAGAGAAAGAGGTGATCAGGCCTCACCCTCATGTCCTTTTCCCAGGGATTATCAAGATAAGGGTCACACAAACGACAGTTCCTGTGCCGGGACACACAACCCCAGCAGGACAGTATACAGAATAAATTAGTGGTCTCCTGTCCCCATAACTGACTCAGTAGGCACCTAAAATACTCAACAGGTTCTTTTTTTTTTTTTTTTTTTTTTTTTATTTATTTTATTTTTTGCCCCCAAAGCCCCAGTAGATAGTTGTATGTCATAGCTGCACACCCTTCCGGTTGCTGCATGTGGGACTCGGCCTCAGGATGGGCAGAGAAGTGGTGCCTCGATGCGCACCCGGGATCCGAACCCGGGCCGCCAGCATCGCAGTGCGCGCACTTAACCACCAAGCCACAGGGCCGGCCCTCAACAGGTTCTTGACAGGAGACAAAACAGGGTTCCAGATTTCAGTCAAATGACTGACCCAGGGGCCAACCCGGAATCACCGCAGGTGCCCAAAAACCAGAGGAGAGCTCCCAGGGGTAGAGCTTGGACTCTCCGAAACCAGCCAGAGGAGAGCTCCTAGGGGTGGAACACGGACTCTCCAAAAGCAGAAACTGTAGCCTTTTTCAGTCAAAGGACTGACCCAAGGGCCAACCTGGAATCACTCTAGGTGCCCAAACAGATTAATAGAAATGAGAACCACCAAGAGAGGGGACCTCACTTGGGGTCGCCGAGGTGATCAGGCCCGGAAACCAGAGGAGAGCTCCCAGGGGTGCAGACTTTGACTCTTTAAAGATTTCTTTGTTTCTCAGTTCAAAAGCTCAAAAGGAGCCCAAAGTGGCCACTGTAACTTTAAGTTATCCCGGGTTATCTTGCCAGCTATTTACAGTTATCTCCACTTTAGGGGGCTTTTCCCAAGGTGACCATAACAAACAAGGTAATTTCTCAAGAGAGTTTATTATGACCACCAAGAAACTCAGTTCCCAAACAGCCAATTTTAAGCTATTTGCCAACACAGACACAGACACAGAAAAACCAGACACCAGTGAACTAGTTCCCAGATTTAGGGTATAAAGTCCTACAACTGTTCCCACTCGGAGTGCATGCCCAGATGGTCCTACTGGGCCCCAGATGGCCCTGCTGTAAATGGAAGGACCCCAGACAGCCCTGCCATAAATGGAAGGACCCCAGATGGAGGGGAAGGGAGTCCATGAGCATCCTCAAGGAGACTTACCCTATTCCAGATTGAGTCCGTTGACTCACCAGATGTAGCCGTTTCTCTTCCTACCACAATCAGTGGTAGGAGGCAGTTGGTGTCAGTACAGGAAAGCAGAAAGGGCAGTTCCCCAAGACAAAGAGAGCCTCAGGACCTGCTAGGGACTCATCCAACAGGTTGGCCGTCTGAGGTCGACTGGCCACGGGCAGGACTTAATGTCCCACCTGGGATGCCCAATTGTTACCACCCAAACGAGGGGTTGTCTGCCCATCACAAGACGTGCCAATAGTCAAGAGGCAAGGAGGTAGGAGAGAAAGGACTTTTTATTACAGCTTGCTAGCAAGGGAGAAGATGCCCAACTAATGTCTGAAAAACCATCTTACAGAACAAAGATTATAGGCCAGTTATATAGGGGGCTGGTCTCCGGGTAGGGGAGGCATCTGGTCTCTAGGTGGGGGAGACATCTGATCTCCAGGCGGAGGCAGACATCTGTTCTTAGTTACTGATAGTCTTTTGTTTTACTGGATGTGCATCAGAGACCGGAGCAATGCCCTATACCTAGATCTTTCACTTGTCATTGATGATGACTATCAGCATAGACTCTCTATTCGGGGGTCATCACATTCCTAAGGAACTCAAAAGAACAAAGTTATTATCTTATCACAGCTGGGAGGTACATGCACAAGCAGGGGTTGTAAAATCTACAGAGCAGTTAGATCTCCTGGAGGGTGCATATCCAGCTGGGTTAGTTTGTCAGAGGTCATTCAAAGTTACCATAGGGTTTCTTTTCTACAATATGGCTTCCCTTATGTCAACTTTGTCTTAAGCCGGTATCACTTTCTTATTTGTAAAAACATCCACACCTAGACTGCAATGCCTATGTTGGAATACCAACAATCTCAATCTATTTTTTTCGCAGAATGCATCAGACTTTAATTAAAGAATTAGTTGTGGAATCAGTTGTATCCTGTCTATTTTTGCCACTAGCCTGGAAGCCCCAAGAGGGAAAGGCAGGACTCTATTTTTTGTTCACTGAGGGATCCCCATGATAACCACAATATGAGACACTCCATAAATAGTGAACATATGCCCCATTACTCACTCAGTCATTCAGGAAACAATTAGAGTAAGTGAGATCCCAAATGCTCACTGTCACCACCACAGTCCACTGCTACAACTACCAAGGCTTTAGTCATTAGCATTGGAGGAGTTCAGTTTTACCCCCTCCCCAGTCTACACTGATGAGGATGCCAGGAACAGGCAAATTACCACAAGTGTCAGAACTGAAAGAAGATGGAGGAGAACCGGGGTCCAAGAATAACCTCATTCTGGTTCTCTGCTTAGCAACATATTTGCCCCGCTGCATCTTCACATGGGCAGCAAAGAACACCGGAAACCCTTTGCTTGTCACAGACACGGTGATTGACAACTTCTGAAAACAGAAAAAGCCCTGATAACCAAAGTTCTCTCCCGCTTAAGTGGCAGACGGAGCACCGTTGGTGAACTCCTGTGATACAGAAAGAATATAAAGTACTGGACGTAACAATAGTAACGCAAACCCTTAATCGTGGAACCTAAGTTGAGCAAATAAATAATCAAAAGATGATGTGGTGAAAGAATAAGAAGATAAAATGAAAAGTGAAGGTATGATTACCGCCAACAGAACTGAGTTGTTAGATAAGCTTCCAAACACCCCTCAAGTGGCCTCGGTAAACACGGCATTACTATTTTACTGAACGATGACTTTTTTATACGTTGAAGAGTATCCTCTTTGTCTGGGAAACCTAAAGCTTGATCCCTTCTCTTAAGATGAGTTCATTGCACGCATCTGAGCTGGGTGACACTGGCTTTCTCCCTTCTACCCAGGTCACTGCAGGAATTTTCTGATTGGACTTCTTTGTGCCTCATTGGATAAATGGAGATCACGTTACCTCCACCCAGGGCTGTTGTGGAACGCAGTGAGATGCAGCACGCAAAGTCCCACCTCATTGCTGGCCCATGCTAAGCACTGGATAAATACTCGCTCTTGGAAGTCAGGCTGCCTGGAGTACTGCTCCTGAATGGCAAGGCCCTCGGGCTGATTGCCCCCTCTCCCGACACGGGGTGGGCCCTGAGGCCTCCAGTCCACGGCAGGAAAGGCCCTGCTCTACGTATTTCGTTGAGTGTGTTTCTCGCTCTTAAATCCTCGGAAGAAGGAACGGCCCCATCAAGCCCTGCTGTCTTGGCCGTCTCCGGGTCAAGTTTTGCCTAAATAGTGCTGACGTCTCAAGCCCTTAGCCTCCATAAGCCGGGACAGGCTCCCGTCGCTCCCGGTGAGGGGCTGTGGTTTTGGGGCTGTTGTACAGGTTAGTCGTCTGAATGTTCTGGCTTTAAGGACAAATAAAGACTAAAAAGAAAAGGATTAATTCTCCCAGTTGTAAATAAGAGAAAAGCTTTCCCCCCACTCCTCTTCCTTAGAGCATTTGCCTTAGAAACCTTGTCACCGTAAGCACTTTTTCATCCGTGAACTGTGTCCTTTTGAAGACTAGAGAGGCTGTCTGTCAGCTTTACGACCCAGGAATGCCTTTCCCAGGGACCTGGGAGCCACCTTCTTGAAATGCGAACATCAAGGGACAGAGCCCCCAGCTCCCGGTTGCTGTGGAGGGCAGGAGCCTACGACTGACTGCGGACACCCTGCTCCCATATGCAGAACTACCTCCTGTCAGAAAGACGTGAGGTTGCTTCTCCTCTGGATGAAGCCCATAAGCTGACCCAGACGGTCACCCCAATTACCGGGTAAAGTTGGGATGAACCGTGTGTGACAAACGGTGCTGTAAAGGCCTCTTCCTTGAGGACTAGTTACTGTTTATCTTGAGAACACGGATGGAACGGGCTGATCTGCTTGGCTCTACAACGGGGTGAGATTTCATTCCTCCTCTGCAAATTCTTAGTGGATCGCCTGTGATGTGCACCACATTCTGGTTTAATGCTAAGTCAAATAATAAAAGTGTGCTCTGTCTCTACTACCTTTGTGGAGAGGATTTCTGAGTTGGGAGAAGATTTTGTTGTTAGTTTCATTTCCCCAACAGGCTCTAAAGCTTCCACGTGGGAACTTCCAGAAGCCACTCGAATGGTGTGCTTGCTACGACTACACTGTAGTGTTAAGTTCCACTTGCCTCCCCTCATTTGTGTTTATTATTAAGGAGGTCAAGGAAGAAAAGAGTAAAGACACATAGGTTGAAGTAGTCAGAAAAGCCTCTAGAATAAAATGCATTTGTGCCAAGACCCTATGGCAACCTGAACTAACCTAAGTAAAGCTAGCTAGAGAAACGGAATCTTTATTCTTCAAACGCATCACAGCAAGAATTCTCTAGGTCGGTAGAGACACAACAGGGGACTATCTTTCGTTATTTGATATGAAGGCATAACTCAACTGAACATGCCACTCCTGTAGTCATTCCAGTTGGTCCTGGCAGAACGGTGACATTCTCACCAAGAGGATGGCTCTTCATTAGCATCACTTGACCTACCCTTCTGATAGCCCTTTCCTCACCTGCCTGTGATGGCCCTTTCCTCACATCCTATGATGGCCCTTTCCTCACATCCCGTGATGGCCCTTTCCTCAAATCCTGTGATGGCCCTTTCCTCACATCCCGTGATGGCCCTTTCCTCACATCCCGTGATGGCCCTTTCCTCACCTTCCTGTGATGGCCCTTTCCTCACATCCTGTGATGGCCCTTTCCTCACATCCTGTGATGGCCCTTTCCTCACATCCTGTGATGGCCCTTTCCTCACCTTCCTGTGATGGCCCTTTCCTCACCTGCCTGTGATGGCCCTTTCCTCACCTGCCTGTGATGGCCCTTTCCTCACATCCTGTGATGGCCCTTTCCTCACCTTCCTGTGATGGCCCTTTCCTCACATCCTGTGATGGCCCTTTCCTGACATCCTGTGATGGCCCTTTCCTCACATCCTGTGATGGCCCTTTCCTGACATCCTGTGATGGCCCTTCCTCAAATCCTGTGATGGCCCTTTCCTCACCTTCCTGTGATGGCCCTTTCCTCACCTCCCTGTGATAGCCCTTCCTCAAATCCTGTGATGGCCCTTTCCTCACTTTCCTGTGATGGCCCTTTCCTCACATCCTGTGATAGCCCTTTCCTCACGTTCTTGTGATGGCCCTTTCCTCATATCCTGTGATAGCCCTTTCCTCATATCCTGTGATAGCCCTTTCCTCACATCCTGTCATGGCCCTTTCCTCACATCCTGTGAAGGTCGTTTCCTCACATCCTGTGACGGCCCTTTCCTCACATCCTGTGACGGCCCTTTCCTCACATCCTGTGATGGCCCTTTCCTCATATCCTTTGATGGCCCTTTCCTGACCTTCCTGTGATAGCCCTTTCCTCATACCCTGTGATGGCCCTTTCCTCACCTTCTTGTGATAGCCCTTTCATCATCATCCTCTGACAGCAATTTCCTCATATCCTGCGATAGCCTTTTCCTCTCCATCCTGTGATGGCCCTTTCCTCTCATCCTGTGACGGCCCTTTCCTCACATCCTGTGACGGCCCCTTCCTCATCTTCCTCTGCTTCGCTTTATGAAGGACCATTTCCCCTTCTAACACAACTGCAGTGACCATTCATCTCAGATTCTGCAGCTCCCCCCTGATGGTGATCTTGGAAAAACGGGTTTTCAGCCTTTGTCTCCAGGGGCCTCTGTATTGCACTACACAGACTTCCCAGCTCTTCTACATTCCTTAAATTGGCACTGAGTCCATTTTCAAGGAACTAATCTCCATGAGAATACTTCTCATGTATTTGCAGGGTGAAACATTTCTAAACACTGTGAATATTTTGGATGACACAGAAGCTTCGGGAATGCATTAACTGTCATTAGCATTGTTAATATAACAGGGAATTTTTAAATTTGCATCAGAGCATTTTAACATTATCTTCTTTATGTGTATTGAAGAAGAAGAAGAAGGAAAAAAAGCCTTTGTAGTAGGCTTTAGAATAGAGTCTTATCTGCAGTAATTAACATTTCCTAGGTGTCTAATAAAATGAACCATTTTAAATAATCATAGCCAAAAATAAACTTCAGAGAAAAGTGGGAAAATATACAATTCCTTCTTAATAACAAAACTCAAAAATGAAAGCCATCTCTTTAACCCTAATTCTACCCATGTTAGCACCCCACAGTGGGCAAATTTAAAATGAAATGGTTACATGAAGAAATTAAAATTATTTTGGGGTCATAACTCACAGACCTGCTTGCTACCAAAAAGCATGCTTATAGATAAGGCTAAAAAGAAAAAAAATAAGACATGACACTCTCAGAATTTGGGGATGTAAGGGCAAACACAAATTAAAAATAAGATGCTTAAACATGCAAAAGAATGAAAGTGGACCATCTGCTATCGCCATTCACAAAAATTAACTCAAAATGGATCAAAGACCTGAAGGTGAGACCTGAAACTATAAAACTCATAGAAGAAAATATAGGCAACACACTATTTGACATTGTTCATAAAGGAATCTTTTCGGAGCACGTGCCTACCCAGACTAGGGAAACTAAAGAAAAAATAAACAAGTGGAACTTTATCAGATTAAAGAGCTTCTACAAGACAAACGAAACCAGAATCAAGATGAACAGACAACCCACCAGCTGGGAGAGAATATTTGCAAAACATACATCTGACAAGGGGTTGATCTCCATAATATATAAAGAACTCACACAACTGAACAACAAAAAAACAAACAACCCGATCAAAAAATGGGCAGTGGAAATGAACAGACACTTCTCCAAAGAAGATATACAGATGGCCAATAGGCACATGAAAAGATGTTCAACATCATTAATCATCAGGGAAATGCAAATCAAAACAACACTAAGATATCACCTCACGCCCGTTAGAATGGCTATAATCACCAAGACAAAAAACAACAAATGTTGGAGAGGATGTGGAGAAACAGGAACCCTCATACACAGCTGGTGGGAATGCAAACTGGTGCAGCCTCTATGGAAAACGGTATGGAGATTCCTCAAAGAATTAAAAATAGGTATGCCCTATGATCCAGCCATCCCACTACTGGGAATCTACCCAACGAACCTGAAATCAACAATCCAAAGAGGCTTATGCACCCCTATGTTCATTGCAGCATTATTCACCACAGCCAAGAAGTGGAATCAACCTAAGTGTCCCTTGACTGACGACTGGATCAAGAAAATGTGGTATATATATACAATGGAATACTATGCAGCCATAAGAAAGACAAAATCGTCCCATTTGCAACAACATGGATGGGCCTGGAGGGTATCATGTTAAGTGAAGTAAGCCAGAAGGAGAAAGACAAACACTGTATGATCTCACTCACATGTAGAATATAAACCAACACATGGACAGAGATTGTATTGTGGTTACCAGGGGCAATGGGGGTGGAGGGTGGGCACAAGGGGTGAAGGGAGTCATATATATGGTGATGGACAAACAAAAATGTACAACCAAAATTTCACAATGTTATAAACTATTAAAACATCAATAAAAAAAAATAAGAGTCTTAATTTTCCCTGTTGAAAATAAGGGAAGAGACAACGGCCTCCCTTTTCTTTCAGAATTTGCTTCTCTGTCCTTTTCAAATTTTGTTTGGATGTAAGTCTTTTTAATGGCTAAATAAACTTCTGGCCAGTCTCACGCTCAGAAAGGTTTCCTGAAGGACCTGGGAGCCAGGTCATTGAAAAGTAATCATCAGGAAAGACAGAGCCCCACCTCCCAGTTTCCTGGGGAGAGATAGGTCTGGCTTGTCACCCAACTCCACCTTGCAAAACTGACCTGATACGATTGGTTGTATCTCCACCTAGCCATACAGAAGAGTGAGATTTCTTTCTGTCTTTGCAGTTCCGTTTAATGCTTATTCAATAATAAAACTGGCTTACTTTCTCTTCTGACTTTGTAGCGAGATTTTCTGGGTTGGGAGGAGATTTTGTTTTTAATTCTATTTCCCCACCAGGGGCTTGGACATACGATGGGCGTGCTACCCACCAGTGAGGGCGGCTCCCAAGGCCCACCAGTGGATGGCTACTCTGAGCATCGTCTGCCGGCCAGAGCCAGTGGGCAAACTGCTTGTCACTGTTCTCTAAGAGTTAAGTACAGAAATTGAGAGTTCCCCATTTAGAAAGGTTTACAGCAATTCGAGGGAGTAATTTTACATCTTTGGATCTAATCATACAAAATTTGGATTTATATTTTGTATACCTTTTATTTCTTTAATGATTTCATTTTTATTGTACTTTTTAAAACTACTGATCCATGATGGGATGCAAATTTAAAAGATGAAAACAAAAAAACTGGCCCTTCACCACTGACAGTTTGAGAACTGGCAAATTTAGAAGTGAATGTTATCATGCGCCAGAATCCCCTGTTCCAATACAGACGCGGGCCCCACCTCCAGTTTCCACTCTGCCAGGTCTGCCAGAGAATTTGCGTTTCTGATGCTCCTAGGTGACGCGGATACCGCTGGCTCTGCACTTTGAGAACCACACCCCAGAATACTTTTCAGAGTAGTGATGACTCTGCTTTATCTTCAGAAGCCTAACTGGGCGTCTACAGCTGGTTAATTCTGGCTTAGATCTTCATGGTTAGATTGTAACAGATGGTCTTAAACTATCATAGCTTCCTCTTCAAAGAAGAAGCTATAGGAAGCTGTATACATTTCTTTCCATTCACCTCTGAATTTCTGTGTGGCTGTAACTCTGAGCATTAATGGAAGCCCAGTGCCTTTGCTTCTCTCCATCTCCCTTTTTATATAATAATGAATCGTCAGCAAGATTTCATAAAACCAACTATTCAGAATGTAAAAACTACTTTATTAGAGTGAGGATATCCGAGTAAAATGTACATACAAATCAGCTAAGCCCAAGACATATGATCATTCTTTTACAGGTGACTGTGCACACCTGGACGGTGTGTAAGTCGGAAAGATCTTGGATCCTGGGAGAAATAACGGCGGTTTTCAGCACTTATGTTTTCTCGCCGCCCCTGTTTGCCGATCAACACCGCCTTTGTGGAAGGCCTCTGACAGCCACGACTGAGGACAGCCTCTGTCCTTCCCCCTCGGGCCATGGATCAGTAGTTCCCAAAGGCTCTCTTCATGATTCCCAGGCTGTTTCAACTTTCTCATAGATCCATCCCATTTTCTAACACTCTTGGCTTCACATCCTCCAGTTATTCGCCTTGGCATCATCTTTCCTTCATGTTCCTGACCTGCCCGGCTTCTGGGGACCATCCGTTGTCTGCTCCACACTGTAGTTCTCTATCAGGTCACGGGTGCCGGCAACAACGCAGTGTCATCACTACCTGTGGACCTGGGAACATGCGGAGCCTTGTACATGAAGGTGTACTGACTTCGGCCCCTTCCATCTCCAACAGCTACGAGTTTCCCCCACAGGAGAAAGTGGTCTGTGTCCACCTACGTGTGGCACAGTGCATTCACCCAATAGATGCAAAATACATTTTAAAATCGGTCTATAAGCACTGCGAAATGCAACACAGATACAGAAAAGTGTGTTCAACATCAACGCACAAAGCAGCCTGTGTAAACTCTGGTTAAGTGTTAGAATCCCCCCCATACACTCCAGAAGCCACCATCCTCTCCCACCACAGGTAACCGCTAACGTGATTCGTATGGTCAGACTTCCCTTAATTGTTCTAAAACTGTGATCACGGCTGTCAGGGATTCTGTGTCAGCATCTCTTAACACGATATTTTAGTTTTACCTGTTGTGAACTTCATGTAGACGTAACCATACAGCAGGTATTGTTTCAGGCCTGGCTTCTTTTGTTCAGCAGTGTGTTTGAGAAAGTCTCTGTGTTTTTGAGTGCGATGTCCCTCATTTTTGCCACTGTCCAGTACCCCACTGTAGGAACACACCACATAGTCGTGCATCCTACCGTGGAGGGGGACTTGCCTGGCCTCCAGTTCGAGGCTATTACAAGATTTCTGCTGTGAGCTTTCCCGTGCACGTCTCTTGGTGCACATCCTCGTGAATTTCTTGTAGGCACTTACCTGGGAGTGAGACTGTGGGGTCATAGGGCGCCTGCATCATCAGTGTCAGCAACTACTGTGAAATCGTTTTCAATTTTAGCTGCCCCCTCGCCTACCTGTGTATAGAGTTCTCACTGTGCCATATCTTTGCCAAAATTTGGTGTTGTAAATCTTTAAGGAATCTTAGATTTTTTCATTGTGTTTTCTCGATGTGATTTTCATTCGCCTTTCCTGGGCCTCGATAATGTGGCCGAGGTGCTCGACACCTTTCTGTCAAATTCCACTGGCCCAGAGAAACAGTGCTCCACAGACGCAGAGTTTCTGCCGGCTGATGCTGTGGTGAGGACTGAACCGCTCTCCTCTAGAGTTCTGAGGAAAGTCGGGGTTTCTGCACATCTCTGGACCAGGGCTGCACCATGGAAGTTGCTCCTGGGGCTTGGAGGGCAGTCAAAAATGTGGGCGGCTTTCATCTCCTGACGTTGCTCTTAAGCAATCCGGCTCCTTTTCGCTCCCTTACTAGGAGGTCCTAGGGCAGAGAACCTCTTGTCAGGGCACGATACATTTCTCAGGGAACAAAAAGTTAATTATAAGTAGCTGGAGTTTCTTGTTTCCAGGTGGGGTTGAACTACTTCAACGGTATACACAGACATCAAACGGAAAGAAAGATTTTAGCAGGTGCACCCTCTATCAGCTAGACTGAATAACACTCGCACTGAGAGGCTCAGTACTGCCGTAAACGTTCGCAGGGACTGCCTTCACCTTTCCTGCAAGCAGACCTCAGCCAGTCGGGAATGTTCTGACTTTCCGTCGGCGAGTCTCAGCCTTATCTTCTCTGGAAGCTTTCATAAAGGATTACGCTCCATTCTGAAAATACCGCCTGTGCTGTATACACCCTGAATTTAACCACAGCTCTGTATGTTAATTGTTAGACTTTTCCTTGTGGCGTCCTCAAATGGCTGAAAAATAAATAACAATAAAATAGGGAGAAAGTTGTGGAAGCTGAGAAATTGAAAAGACAGCAATGGGATGAAAGTAAGGTGTCTCCAATTGTTAGATTCATAGACCCTCCCATTGGACTTTTAAATAAGCGGAAGGAAATGAAGACATTTCTCCTGGAGGAGATACCACAAAGGGGCCACAGGACAGCTGTCTGGACTTACTTGAAAGATCGGATTGTCGTGTGAAACAGTTATTTCACATAGAGTAGTTAAAAGGCTTAGAGCGAGGACCATGGAAAGTTTTGTGAAGGTATGGTTCACGTAAACACAAGAAACATAATTCTAAACAGAATCTGTCGAGAATGGCCTAGTTTCCAGTCCCTGGATGTATTGCAGAAAAGGCTGGGAATCCTAGAAGCATAGAGCATTAGAAGAGATGTTGTTCTAGATGATCTCTAGATTCTCTTCCATCTTTCAGGCTCTATGTTTCTTTCCAGTTGTGACTGGAAAGAAGAGGATTTCTGAAAGAACATGTAGTAGACTGGAAAGAACCTGGCCCACGACGGGGTCAGCCGCTGAGCTCCCAGCTGCCTCCTGCTGAATAGTCTCTCCAGGTCTTAGTTTTTTCAACCACAAAAGAGAAATAATATTTGTCCTGCCAACACAATGGGTTGTTCTAATATAATAAAATAGTGCATTGAAATTACTATATAATCTCTAAAGGTGCTGTGCAAACTATAAGTTATTAACATAATTATGTTTGAAATGAAAGGGTGGGTGGGGATCTTAGAAATATCAGCACAATTTACAGAGTCATAGGAAGAGGAATTGCAAAGAAACCCTCCTCTTACAGAAAGTGTGTTCAGGATTTGATTTGGTCTGATAAACAGAAATTTCTGGGAAACTAGTATTTAACCAGAAAAGTCTTGATTATCTGTTATAAATAATTATAGTTTTTATAAAATGTGTTAATTTTTTTTTTTGCCTAAGCGTATTTAGTCCATAATTGAATCCATTTTGTAAGAATGAGAAAATTTTGGCTTGAAGATCATTACTTCTCTTTTCCCAAAAATGTAGAATAAAAAGATATAGCAAATTAAGTCGAATGTATCTGGAAGCAAGGATGTACCTTGGAAGTTCCATTTTAGCTTCAAGTGCTGGAATCATATGGGATTGACAGTCTGGTTTACTCAAGTTCATTGTTGGGTTCCTATCAGTAGAGGTTTTACTACATGTTGTTTATACATAACCAAAATCATAAAATGAGAATTATTTGAAGTAAAATTATATGTTGCTTTATAGGGGCATTAGCCTAGTAGGCTGGGAAAAAAGAGAGAGAGGAAAATCTTACTTTTCAAATACTATTATCATGAAGAAAATGGGATCAGCCCTAGGCTTCTCCCAATGGTGAGACAAATCACACCCTATCCACAACTGGTGGACTGCCAACCAGGTCTTGTGGCCGGCCCGGCTGGCCAGCAATTCCTTTTTATTTTCACAGACAAATAACACCCCACTGGAAACCAGAACACCCTTGGCACTACTGTTTTATTACAGCGTGTTTATTTTTTTTTAATAGCTAAGGAAGTCAAGTAATCAAAGTGATTGTGCCCACAGCAGCTCTCATCCAGCAAATCTGCAGCTATGCCTGACAGTAGTGCAAGCATTTTATATCTGAGAAGTGTGTGCATCACATGTGTGTGTGCATAGACACATACACGCGGCCACACACATACTTCTGCCTGAGTCGTCAAGGAGTGTGAAATGATTGCTCTACATTTGGTGACTTATTGCTATATAAATTCATGCCATCTATTTTCTTTGCCTATAAACAGTGACACACTGCAAGACAGACTGGTGAGCTAGGAGATGCCACATAAGTCTGTGCAGAAGAAATTATAATGCCAACAACATACTTGTTCTGGCACAGAAGGTTACTTCTCAAACCCGTCCTAAGGTCAACACTGAAGAGACAGTAACAAAGGTACCCTGGCTGGGGAGAGGGAGTTGAAGGGACTTCAGGAATAATCAATCTATTCAAATCCCCGACCTTACACATGAGGAAACAGAGGTCCAGGGAGCTGCTTGCAGAGGCCACTCAGAGAGCCAGACGGCAAATTCCAGAATTCTCCTGCTGGTCCAGAAGCTACGTTCTCTCTTTTACCCTCCTTGTTTCTACCTGCTCCGTTTGGTTTGAAATACATTTTCAGGTGTATCACAAATAATAGAGTATCTTGCGGTCAGAAGGCTTGTCATCTTGGGTGTGAATAAGGAAAGAAGGACAATCAAGCTTCTTCCAACATGCCTGTTTTCCCACCCCCAGTCGGACTGAGGTGAGAAACCTGCATTAAAGACACAGCCTGTTTCCTCACTTTCCCTGCTGACTACTCTCTTCTCTCTCCCCCATGCTTCACCTCATCTCTCTCCTTATTCTGCGACCTCTACCCATCTTTCCTGCATTCTGTTTCCTCCACAACCCATGACACCAGACCTGACTGTGTCTTTCCACAAACCAAAAGGGCTTCTTAGAAATGGTAGGATCATTTCCTTAGGCTTTGATGACAATGTTTACTTAAAAATTTGCCCCTAATCCACTGGTTCTCCATCTTGGCTGCACAACAGAAATACTATTAAACATATTAACGCCCAGGCTGCAATGCAAAACAACTACATCAGAATGCCCTGTGTCTGTGTGTGTGTTGTGTGTTGGGGTGTGTGGTGTGGATAGCTCAAAGCTATCCTTCAGTAGTTACTAAAGTTCCTCTGGTGATTTAAACATGCAGCAAGGTTGGGAACTTCTGTCCTCAACCAACCATTCTCAACTCTGGCTGCCCATAGGATCACCTGATGTCCCTGGATTTTTCAAAACCTCCCTGATGATTCTATTGTCCAGCCGTTCCTAGGACCCACTGCCCAAGGTGGGTTTTTAGACCTTCCACATCTTGAATGAAACCCTTTCCCCATCTCACAGGAAGCCAAGATGGTAAAGGGGAATTCTGATTGGTTCTGACCTCTGTACTCTTAGTGCAGTATATACCTGTGTCTTACAAGGTCTAGGACGTGCTCTTTCTTGAGTTCTAAAATGTGGTCCTGCTAATCAATAAAATTGGATCCCATAACCAAAAGAGGTCACAAAATTCTCCTCATCATTGAATGTATTTTAAAGTAAAGAAGAGAAAAGAAAAAAATGGGTCTGGAGTGAATTTATTTACCTCTCAAAATAAAAAGGGTATTGAGGCAGTTGTTATTTAACTGTGATACTGTGATCTATAATGAATGTACAGTTTGGTCTCCATCCATGGTTCCTGGCTCACAGCTCCCAAAACCCTTGGAATTTCCTAAGTGGTAAGAGTAATGGAAGCATCTTTTGTTATAACATTTGGTCTTTGGTCCTCAGTTCCTGAAATATCTTCAGAACCATAAAGGTACAATGGGTGTCTTGATTTATAACAAGCCCCTTTAACCTACAACTGAGTTTATGTCAACGAGATGACTTTTGGAAACCCCCTAAGGATGAGGGGCTCGTTGCCAGGGGAACCAACCATGATCAGCAAGTTGGAACTTTCAGTCCGACAACCTGACTTCCAGAGAGGGGGAGGAGCTGGAGGTTGAATCAATCACCAATGGCCAATGATTTCATCAACATGCCTATGTAATGGAGCCTCCATAAAAACCAAAAAGGACAGGGTTCAGAGAGCTTCCAGGTTGGTGAACCAGAATGCAGCTGAGGTGGCACACCTCAACCTGTATGGAGACAGAAGCTCTCGTGTTTGGGACCCTTCTGGACCCCGCCCTATGTATCTCTTCATCTAGCTGTTCACTCACATCCTTTAACACCCTTTATAATAAACTGGTAATCTAGTAAGTAAACTGGTTTCCTGAGTTCTGTGAGCCACTCTAGCAAATTAAACGAACCCAAGGAGAGAGTTGTGGGAACCTCTGATTTCTAGCCAAACTCTCTGAACCACAGAAGCACCTGGACCTGAGATTGGGGTCTGAAGTGGGAGAAGTCTTGTGGGACTGAGCCCTTAACCTGTGGGATCAGTAGCTATGTACAGGTAGATAGTGTCAGGACTAAGTTGAATCGTAGGACGTCCAGCTGGTGTCAGAGAATTGCTGGTGGTGTTGAAAGAAACCACATATGGTAATCCCTAAAGTGAGCATAAGCTTCAATTTTATTGTAGCTATAAGTGGAAAATACCCTATGCATGGAATTATTTCTCCTGTTCCTGATGCATTAGAACTTAAAGGAGTTCTTCTTGGAATAAAAGAAAGAAATGTACGACTAAAATAATGAACCTTCCTCACAAAAGCACAGTCTATGCTAAGCACAGAAATGAACACCTGTCCGTTCATTTGACACATTCATCTATTTGAGTGTTCACTGTCCACAACACCGGCCTATGGGAGAACAAAAGATGTTAATATCTCAAAATGCACCACACCTCTTAGTGATAACACAGGGAGTTCAAAGTCCAAATGATGTATGAGTTTGGAATAATGTCATTAACATCCAGGACAGGTCATGGACAAGAGAGAAATGACTGCGGTACAGGAAAAGGCCAACTTAGTGTATCTACACAACCCAATACGCATCCATGAAGTAAAGACATGCACAGGACTCGGGAAAAATAGCACAGCCCTGCACACCAAAGTTTTCCTTAAGATATTTTATAAGACATCCTGAGCTGACTGCCCCTTTCTAGGTTTGGGAACTTCTTCCTGGAAATTTTAGCAACTTCGTATATCTGCAATTGGCAGTTAACATGTTTAAAGCCTTACCAATCCTGTAACTCCTGTAAGAGAGGTGTGTGAAATAGACCCACGCCCCACTCTTTGTTCCTGTACAGGTGGGATTAATCAGTATTTGGAAAGAAGTCCAGTTATAGGATTGATGATTGTATGAAGAGATGCTGAACAACTAGGAAGTAGAGGAAGATCAACCTAGATACCACACTGCTGGAATGCAGTGATAACTCTCAAAAACCTGGGACCTTAGAAGTAATTTTTGGAATTCATTTAAAGAAGACAAATTCTCCCCAAAATACATGTTACACTGCTCACATTTGGAACCAACACCACAGCTCTTATGTCATCAGGCTGCCAATCGTATAAGGAAGCAGGAGTAGTGCTTCCAATTACCTTCAGACAGAGCAGAGGTACTGCATCACAAAAGGCTGCACCCCTAAAAAACCATCCAACAAGTGTACGTTGCTCTTCCCAAGTAGGGCTCCACACTAGGAGGTTTGTGGGACACCCACCCCCATAACTTGTTTAAAAACCTCAAAGAGCCTCCCCTGCTCACCTGGGCTAATTACAAGTAGAGCATCAACATGGGAAAGTTATCCTGTTTGATCTAACTGAAGCAGTGAAGTACTCAAATGGCCTGAAAGCAAACTCTTACTCTGGGTGGTTCTGATCCTGGGTTTTTATTCAGCATGAGAAGGGGAAGACAAGGTCTGGAAAGTCCTAGGCTCACAATATCGCAGATATATTCAATCAGTGACCGAAGCGCTAAAATCAGTTCCAGTGACCATAGGAAAAATGCCAGCTTCTCTATATAGGGAATTCCGAGACTGCAACTTTCATTTAAAACCAACCCCAGCCAACTGTGAGATTCTCAAGTGTCCCTGTGACTTGAAGACCTCTTATCTTCTGTGTCTATTTTCTGAACCTCTTCTGACAAAACTCTGGTCATCAATCCTCATTTACCCACCATCTATTCATAGATCCACCAGCACACACCAAGGAAGGGGGAGGCTGTCCCATATGGCATAGGGCATGCCCTAAGACTTTGATTTTTTAACCAACATTTACTCAGTCTCCATTAAGCAATTCAATGTCTGGGAAAAGCTCATATGGACAGAGTAGGGGACTTCAGCATGAAGTAATATTCTCCCGATAATAAAGTTTCCCATTGACCCTAGAACTTATTGCAAGAGGATATCCCTTTCTAAAATAGCCCATTAATTTAAACAGTTAAATAAGTAGGATATCAGTGTATCAGTGACAAAGGAAGATTGAGCTGAAAAAACATGCAAGTCAACGCCCCCTATGAATTTTCTAATGTAGATTTTATAAAAACACAGTTATTTTTTAAGATAGTTTTTGTTCTGAGACAGTGGAAAAATCTCGATCTCTTTCTCTGTGTATTAAATTGCAGATGGAATGTGGCATGCTTACTCTGGAAGTTCTCACAATATTAGAAATACAGTTTATGAAATAGACTCTTCTCAAGAGTTAAAATAGAAGTTATGAACTGATTCCACCAACATTATTTCTTTTACTCACTTATTAACCCAAAATGAGATTAGATAATACAGTATACCAATAAGTTTGCCTTCTTTTAATCATCTAACTGTAATTAGTAATAAACTTCTAAAGCAATGTGTAAGGAATAAAACCTTTACTAAGATTTTACGAAAATAGATTTTCAGTGAAGCAATATGTCTTTGCAAAGACAAGCCAGGGTGCTATTGTCACAGTTCTTGTAAACGATGGACTGCAGGTCCAGGAGGAGCACACAGTGTGAACATAAGTGAGAAAAAACCAGATTAAAAAATAATTTACATGCATGGCTGTAACCGGATGTGGCACTTCTGTGACCACTCGGGCAATACCAAGTGTCTCTCTTTTAAATATCAAACCTCAAATGTGAGTTCAGGCAGCTCAAAGAGCTCAAGTATCTGAACTGAGCCATGGGTTGTGTCTTGGTTTGTATGTCAATGCACTGACACTGCACAATGTAACATATTCTGCCACTTTTCATAACAGTCAGGGAGAGGAGTAAATCATCCTGTCCTCATCTGGAATGTAAAATATCATCGGAATTCTAATCAAGCTGCCAGTGCAAAGAATCTGCCAGTCATCTAATCCAAGAGAGGCTGTGATTAGCAAGAGTCTTCCAAAACAACTGATGAAAACTTAGGGATTGGTGGGTCCCAAAATAATGATTTAACTGCAGAACGATCACTCGGTTAAAGCTGCGCGGAGTGAGTTGGAACATGAAATTTCAAACCATGAAGGAACAAAGCAGACTGCAGAGTAATAATTATCAAGTTAAGAACGGACAGGACATTTAAAAGTTGAGTAAGTCTGTGTCTCATCTTTCTCTTAGGCCCATGGATGATCCTACAAATAGGACTGGCTGCTGTAGGATTCTGTGGGCTCAGGTCAACTTGTTCTAATTATCCTTCTTAACAGCTGAGACAGAGGAGAGTGCGCAGGGTGCACCACGTGGCACATCCTCATTTAGAGGATGAGACAAAACGTGATGAGCATTCCCCCCCATTCTGTGTTTTCTGGAGTAAAGGCAGAGAGAGGGGAGTGGGGGGAAGACCTTACAAGTTGTTCATAGAGATGTAATATAAAGATTTTGCTACGTCATAAAGTGCCATCTAAGTTATGAGAAGAAACACTTATTTGATAAGAGTTTTAGGTAGTGAATCAATCATGTCTCCTTATTATCAGTATAATTAATTCGAATCCGTTCTTTTGACTCAGTCCTAAGTATGTAGGTTTTACAGCACATTATGGCATAACATAAAAGAGGAGTTACGGGTGTGGGTGGGAATTTAACTGGAAAACATTATACACGTTTCTGCCCTGTTCATATAAGAAATTATGCTGAACAACACAATGGCTAAAAAGAGAGGGGGAAAATTAGGGAAACAGAAGTCTTTTCACAAACAGGCAGTGAGGTCTGCCACGCGGTCACCCACAGACTGATGAGGCCCTTGAAAGAGGGGCTTGTGGTCCGCGGAGGTGGTGGGGGCGGTTGCAAAATAACCCCTCCTGCGTTACTGCGCTCCTGAGGGCTGTGTGGGACTGAGCGTACCTCAGGCCAGAAGTCAAGTTCTCACAGAAGGCGCTCCTTTCTCCGCCAGGCAACAGGTGTCTTGCTGTGGGTGTGGTTAAGCCGGCTGGGTGTTTGTTCAGTTCCAATACATTTTTCATTTCTTCTCTCGTATTGTTTACAGCAAGACCTCAAAATGGATCACTGACTGGGTTATCCCAAACACACCTCCGCCCCGCCCCCCATCGCCCGGACCCAACCCAACTCGTAAACAACTCTGGTCCTGGCACCTGAAAGAATTCCCGCATTTACTGCCGTACCTTCAAAAGTAACACTGGCAATCCCCATCTCGGCGTCCCTCCTTCACAAAAAGTACGGGTGCCGGGCAATATAGAGACCCTCCTCCTCATCATCCTACACCAACACCTGAAGGGTTAAAACATCACCCAAATAAATACGCACAGGCACACACACACACAATTTCCACAGAACAAGATGGCAACCTCCTCGTCCTCGCGAGGAGGTTCCAGCACCCTGATCCCCTCGACCCCAGCCCAGGGCTCAAGGAAACCGGACAGCAGGAGTCCCCAAGGCGGCGCGGGTCTCCGGGGAGCAGGCGAGGGGCTGGCTCGCTGGGGAGGCGGAACTCCGGGGTCCTCCAGTTAGCAAAGTTGTCAGTGTGAGATGCCCCCTGGCCTGGAGCCCTGAGCCTCCCACCGAGCAGAGGTGTTTCCCAAACTCAGGGTAATCCGGGAACGAAGTGCCATCATTACGCCCGCTGGCACAGTCAACCTTTGGGGGCAGTCATCTTTCTCAAACCCGGGGAGCAGGGCCCCGCCCGGTGGGTGGCCACGGCCGCGGTGGCAGCCGCCCGAGCAGAGCGACTGGCGCCCGCCCCAAGTGTACGAAAGGATCGGCGAACCCCAACAGGTCCCGAGTTCCAGCACGCGCGGCCCCGAGGCCGGCGCGGGCATCAGGGCCCTGTGGCCCTTCCCTGGCCGAAGTGACCTCCTCTCTCCGCGTTTCCCCCAGAATAGCTCAGGAGTCTGCTTGGAACTCGGACAGAAGCGCGCGACTGGCGAGGGCTCGTCCTCCGCCCCTTCCCCACCTCACACACCCCACCCCTCGCCCAAGACACCAAGCCACATGCCCAAAGGAGAGGGACCGCGAAGCCGCAAAGTTGTATTTGCAAATAAAGGCCTGATCCTCCGTACCCTGGCAGCCGCCGGGTGGGTTCAGGTGGGAAGTGGCGCGGGGGTCGCGGTCATTCCCGGTAGGTTCGGGACTCGCGAGCACAGGAGCCCCCATCACCGCTCCCCGCTGCGTCCTCCCGACCCCCAAGCGCGCCTCGCCCGCCAGCACTCACCATCACGTTCCCCTGCATTTTCGCCGTCTTAATCATCGCCTTTTCCTTCATTTTGCCCCAACTCTGAACCCGACTTCTACCCAGGCAAGAGTAACTTAATCCATTGTCTTGGTGGTGATTAGAGACTGGACTGGCCGGTGACTGGGTGGAGTTGGCTTTTGAAGAAAATACAAATTCTTCTAGGTCTTCAATTTCCCCACCTCCGCCCACCCCTGCCCCTCTCCTCTCTCAGGTGGCTCACAATAGCAATCAACTCTTTTTGGCCGCCACTGGGAAAGAAAAATAAAAAGCCAGAGGGGAGGATGTGGGGTTGCTGCTGCTTTAAACAAAAGCCGGGAACCCGGAGCCGCGGAGGAGGCAGAGGCTGCGAGCCGAGCTCGGCGAGGGCAGCTCCGACAGCGTGCGTGTCCGGCGGGCTCGCCGTCAGCGCTCTGCGAGTGACAGCGGCGCCGGCGCGCGGGGCGCACGCGGGGACACTGGGCGGCGCGGCCGGCTCGGGGGCTCCGCCGGCAGACAGCGCGGGGGGCAGCGGTCACTGCACTTGTGCCTAAGGGCGGGGGCCCCGGCGGGGCGGCGGCGACGCCAGGGGTGGGCGGGCGGGCGTGTGTGTGTGTGTGCGTGTGCGTGTGCGTGTGTGTGGTATGTGTGTGCGCGCGCGCGTACACACACGGGGTGCTCTCTCTGAACCGGGCTGGACCAGGAAGGATCGGGCTGCGTCAAGGTTAAGCGAGCCCACACTGTTTGGGTAAAGCTGGGAGCCCCTCCGCAAGCCAACGCTCCTGGGTAGATGTCCCCTCCCCGTGGAGCCGTGTGTGCGCCCGCGGCAAACGCACGTTGGGTTTTACAAACAAGCACTACGGTGATTTCCGCGGGTGGAGCCGCCGCCTCCTTCCCAGCGCTGACTGAGGATCGGCTGCGACTACCTCCCGGCTGCGCCCGCCAGAAGGAAGGGAGAGGGAGGGGAGGGAAAGCAAGGCAGAGCCGGGCGCGGCTGTGCGCGTCGGCCGCAAGAGTGGCGAAGCAGAGGAGGGGGAAGCGGAGGGCCGGCGAGGGATGGCAGCTCATAAATAATGTTTCAGGTTACTGTGGGACACACGTTGCGTCTCCATGGTTGCACTCCCGACCTGCAGCCCAATCTGCCGCCGCTGCAGCTCCATGGCACAGGGCACCTTGCTGGGCAGCGGCAGCTCCGGCGCCGCTGGCACGGCCGCCCTCCCGCCGCACACCTGGCTCCCCAGGCTCTGCTTCCCTCTGGGCCTCCGCCCTGGCCGCGGCCCCTTGGGCGTCTTTGTTTCTTCGGATCTGATCCCATCTGCTTCCTACAGCCCAGCCCGGCACCAAGGGGTCTGCCTGGCCCCCGAGCCAGCGGGGCATTCGCCAGGGCACAAACCCAGCTCCGATTCCCCCGACCCAACCTCCATCCAGAGCGTCGGGTTGCCCTGTGACCCCGCCCTGGGTTCCCCGATCGCCTCCCCTGGGCGCTGCTCGGATTCATCGTTCACAACCTCGGGTTCGCTCACTGGATCGCACAGGGACGCGCGCTCCCGAGAGCGCGCACGCACAGTTTGGTCAAATTCTAGTGCGGGCCGACCCAGGCCGCTGGGAAGAGCAGACAGGGGAAGTCTCCCCACGCCGCGGCTTCCTCCATCAGGGACCAGGCCGCTCCAAAAGCGCGATTTGGAGCTGCTTCAACGGACATCGGGGCATCAGGCTTGAACTCACTGTCGTGTGTGTGTGTGTCTGTGTGTGTAACCACGCGCGCCCTCGCCCGGGGGCAGTGGCGGGAGGAGGAGACTGAGAGGGGTTTGAGAAGCCTTTCCATTTTTTTTTATATTCACAAAAAATCTCTGCGTGTAATAATGAATGAGGCCAGTTTCGAACCTACACTGAAGCAGAAAATTCTGAGCAATTACAACAGTAATTATATGTAAATTACCCACAATGCCTACACGCATGCATTATATTATACATTATACACACACATACACAAGCAGTTGTTTTACAGGTGAAAACTACTTGTAACCAGTGATTTGGCTTAAGAGGTAGGTGGAAGAAATAGGTGACCCGAACCTGAACGCTGGAAAAATAAATAGCTTTTAAGGAGCGTGGATTAGCATTTGCCTAGAAAGTGGTAGGCAGAAGACTATTCATTTCTATAGGTTTAAAAAGCACTCTCCTATGTTAGGATTCTTTTTGTCATCCTCGTACTGTTGAACTTTGCACTAAACCCAGCCCAATGTGGACAAAAAATACTGCCAATTTTAATTCTGTTTTTAAGCAGCATTAAGACGTTCTTTCTCTTCTTTATCTGAAGTGGCACTGATTCATTTGGAATCTTGTCTCTTTTTCCCACCAAGAATGGATCAGTTGGAACTGCTCCCCCACAACCTACCTTTTCCCATCCCATCACCATATGATGGAGTAGGGAAGGAAAGCAAGAAAACAGGACAAAAATATTTTTTTTTGTCCTACCATTTTTATAGCTTCCTTTAAATTATCTCTGGAAATGAAAAATGGAGTAATATGGATTAAACTTTAAGTTAATAAATAAATAATTCTGTTAGTAGACTGAATGTTTTTCCCAACTCTCTCCACAGCTATCAGCCAAAACTATTTTTCATCTGTAGCACCTGTGTTCTCCTCTTCCTGCCTGGCTTCTGGAAGACAGGCCCACAGAAAAGCTGGGGCTAAAAGCGGTTGTAAAGAGGGAACATTGTATGGAATAAAAGAGCAAAGCAACTGTGACTATTCAATAGTGACTGTTCACTCTTTGCAACTCATCTGCTTTCAGCCATTGTCTTATGGAATGCTGGGGAGAAAAGAATGAGGCTAGATAAAGAGGGATCCGGGAGAAAGGAAGAAGCTGAGAGTATAAGAAAAAAATGCTTAAAATAGGATTCTCAATTGCCATATTAATTTAGGATATTAAATTTTATGAGAAAGTTAGATTAGGAAATATTTGAGGATGGCATGTCCATCAGAACCTCTCTCGCCACCCCACCCACATCCTCAAAATGTTGTGGGTTTTTTTGCGCTGTTGCATTTATGAACATGGGAAGCAAATGTGGTCCTATATTTATCAGTAAATGTTGGGTCATCTCTCTAGTTTTTGCAGTTGTATTTCCAGTTTTCGTTGCAATCTACAAGAAGAGCATGTTGATCTCATGGTTTTCACTCTGGTAATTCTGTTAGATCTGAGCAGATAGAGTCTGCCGTGTTTCGCAGCACCACATCTCATTTACCTTTGCTTCGTGTTGATTCATGGACGTCTATTTAAGTCTGGCGGGCTCTCTCCAAACCTGCTATAATGCAGCTGTTGGTTCTGTCCATCCCTCTGCTCCATCCTTAATTCATGTCCTGTTGGCATCAGCGACTGCTTTGATAAAAGTAGTTTTGATTTCAGTTGAGACTTTTGGCAAAACGTTCAGTTTCACATTTGACATCAGGTATTATTTACAACAGAACAGGTTCATCATGTCATTGTATCAGTGTTTTTTTCTTGTTGCTTGTTACTAGGAGTTCAACTTTACCTAGGTGAATCCCACTGTGAGGAGACTCAATGTGTGAAATCCCCAATTTACCAAAGAGAAAGCCAAGGTGGCCGAATCAGTGAGTGCTCCCCAGAGAAACAGAAGCAATAGGAAGTAAGTACGCATGCACAAGTTTACTATAAAGAATTGGTTCACACGAATGTGGAGGCTGACAAGTCCCAAGATCAGCAAGCTGCAGACCCAGAAGAACCGACGCGGTAAGTTCCTGCACAAAAGCCAACAGACTCAAGCCCCACGAAGAGCTAATGTTTCAGTGTGAGTCCGAAGGCAGGAAGGAACTGCTGTCCCGGTCAGGCAGAAGTTCTCCCTTACTCAGCCTGTTTGTTCTGTGCAGGTCTTCAAGTGATTGGATGGGCGCCCCCCCAACATTAGGGAGGGCAATCTGATTTACTCAGTTTGCTGATTCAAATGTTAATCTCATCTAGAAATACCTCCATAGACTCACCCTGAATAATGTTTCAGACATTATTCCAAATATCTTGGCACCTTGTGGCCCAGTCAATTTGACTCATGAAATTAACCATCACAATACATAAGAAAACAGGGCTGATGCCAACAAGACGTAAATTAAGGATGGAGCAGAGGGATGGACAGAACCAACAGCTGCATTATAGCAGGTTTGGAGAGAGCCCGCCAGACTTAAATAGACGTCCATGAATCAACACGAAGCAAAGGCAAATGAGATGTGGTGCTGCGAAACACGGCAGATTGTTCTTATCACAAACTATTCTTTTACTCACAGATTAATTCATTACTGATGTTCTTTAAAATGTGAGCTTTCTTATTGCATTGAAAACATCATTCATTCTATATAATTTAATTTACCCTGAAAATGGCTAATTTTCAGCAAGATATCTTCTGGAAAAAAAATGAAATCTGTCAGTATTTATTTTATAAAATGCACTGGTATGATAACAATGGTTTGGAGAAAAAATTTAAAAATTAAACAAATTAACTTAAAGTATGTAGTGACAGTAATGATATGCCAAGCACAGTGATTTTATTATAGGAAAAAGTCTTCATCCTCAAGAATTTCACAGTGTCTGGTGGGAGACATCCAAATTAACAATATTGACAACAACAATATTAAGAATACAAATATGATACAGGAATAGAAATGAGAGGGCTTGTGGAGTGTTTGAACAAATATCAGAGAAAGCTAAAACCAGTGGTGACAGCTGACATATATCTCAAAGGAACAGTATAAATTTACCCGTTAGGGACATGGAGGCAGGGGAAGGGAGGACCAGCAGAGGGATCTCATGAGGAGTTCAGACTGCTAACACACAGAAGCAGGGTGCAAAGGCACACTGAGACCAGCAGTGAAAGCTGTGTGAGTCATTTCCTATCGGAAATGAAGTGCTGAGGCCAAGGCCCCCAAGTAGAGAATGACACAGCCAGATCCATGTTTTAAAAGAATGACTGTCTTCTCCTCTAATCTACCCTCCAAAAGCAAAGAGGCAAGGCAATTCGGAAGCTCCTGCACGAATGTTCAGGAGGAACCAAGATGTGGACGTTGTGGCAAGTAGTCTGGATGAGAGAAGAGTCATGTATGGATCATGCATATAAAACTAGTAAGTCCAGTGTCACTTTGGCTTGAATCAGACACATTTCTCAACTGTTACTTCCCAATCATGCATTGGTACGCTGCCAAGAGATGGAAACTGAATTTAATATCAATTCAATGATAATGTAACATTAAAATTGCTATGTTGGCCACTTCAGCATTGACCTTTCTTATAGCTAGAACAGCACTTATAATAACTTAGCACACATATTTATTTACATGTCTGTCTCCATGTACCAGGGCATATGCTGTCGTGCTTTTCTTTGCATCCTCATGCTTTCAAACTGTGACTGATAAAGAGTATGTGTTCAATACATGTTTCTTCAACAAACGAAGCAATGAATGAAGGGGCGCTTGTGCCACCATCTCTCCTCCCCTGCACTCTCAACCAAGAATTGACATCATACAATTTTTTAATAAATCTCTTTTTAAACATAAGCACATTGCTCTATTGATGAAAAATGTATCAGAGAAATCCCAAGTGTAGACGTCAACAACCCTCCAAATTTAATCAGAGGACCTTTATCTTTGGCAATGTTTCACTTTGCCAGAGTAGACCAAGAGTCAAGAAATTAAGTTAATCTCTATCTCTGGCCTCGCTCAGTTAACAGGGCATTTCCTTGGTCCGCTGACATCACAAACTTCTCAGGAATGAGATAATTCTGACTCCATCCTTTACATTAGATTGGCCATAGTGGTCTTCTATTTCAGGTAATAGACTTCTGTGGACCAAAATACGTATGGGCCAGGGTCTCTCTTCTCCCCTCACCCTTGTCTCTGAGCATTAATGAGTGTGTTCTACTACGTACCCAGTTTACAAGTGGAGGAACAAAGGGTGGAGAACCTGGGTTTCTTATCCCTAGTCATGCCACACTCCTTCAACATTCTAGGCTAACATCGCAGCTATTTCAACTACTCAGTTAACACTGCCTCCTTATTCTAATTGGTTGGTTAGGACCTCTTGACTTGAACAGTATTTTGTTGGTATTAAATACCTTTTTAAAGAACTGTAAGAAGTATTAAACTATTGATAGCTCTTTTATACATAAGAATATCCATATCAAGAAGCTTTGTAAATAAGCAAATTATTGGACCATATAAGCAGTTAAATGTGTGAGAATCCTATTATCTTAGGCAATGTGAAATTCCTTTACATAACATATCTATTTCACAGAATCAGTAGAGCAGAATATATATTTTAGGGTTACTGTGGAATCTTTTGTAGAAGAGAAATGGCCAAACACTTATGGACTGAAAGTAATGGACACAGAAGATATATTTAGGCAAAGAGAGGGATTTTAATTTGCTCAGAGGATTATGCAGCCAGTTCAGGCCCAGAGCTGGGAACACACGGACCTCTTGACTCCGCCAGGGTGCTTCCACTGAGCCTGAGTTTGTCTATGCCCAGAAAGGAACGAAAACCTGAATAATTGTCAGGAAACTGACATCCGTCTCAGTAATTAAGAAGAGTCAATCGTGCATGTTTGGGAGTTGCAAGCCCTATGGCAAACGTACGGCTGAAGTACACACAACACATTATTTCTTCTCTGCTGAAAATGCTACAAGCACAATATTTTTAAAAACATAAGTTTGAGTCTTTTGTTTTTCTACAAAAATAATATTAAGTCAAAGTCACAAAGAGTTGCCATCTCACACCTGCTAAAATTTGTATAATAAAAAATGTATTTTTTCTCATATTGATTTGCATGACTGTTTTTGCATTAAGAAAATTGGCCCTTGAGCCATGCCCGATGGCCTAGTGCTAAATTCGGTGCTCTCACAGCTTTGGTGGCCTGGGTTCATTTCCCACTCGTGGAACCACACCACCCATCTCTCAGTCGCCATGCTGTGGCAGCAGCTCACATAGAACTAGAAGGACTTACAACTAGAATATACAACCATGCACTGGGGCTTTGGGGAGGAAAAAAAATAGAGGAAGATTGGCAACAGATGTTAGCTCAGGGCAAATCTTTCCCTGCAAAGAAAAAAAATGCGGATTCTTAGGTCTCACCTAAGAGATTCTGATTTAAGGAAAAAAAAAGAAAGAAAATTCACACTTGATGATACACATTTTAAGTAACACGTTACTCATTTGTTGTTTAGCTCCACGAATCTTTAACTGTATAATTTTTATAAATATATTCAAATATTTTTAATGCGTTATGATTGATTTTTGACTTAAGATACTTGGAGAAACCTAAAATATAAAAAGCTGTATTGAGGTCACCAAATCGAGCTTATTTTCCCTTTGCAAGTACAGCCCCAGTTTATAGTTGTAATTTCAATTAGATAAAAAAAAAAATTGTCTACTAGGAGAAAATATATTAGGCATATTTAGGTACAACTTCTTTTTTTTTTCAACCTCTAAAACCAAAACCAAACAAAACCCCTGAGTTTAAGCTAAGAATTATCTGGGGCTGTTTTGTGAGGTCAGCCCACTCTGAGTGAAGTGAAATTGGGGGTCAGTTACCACGGCAGTAGGTGTCGTGAAGGATGAGAGACGCATAATCGTAATGTAGAGTAGAGATGCTGGAATGGAGCCCTGTGAGATCTGACTTTGATGCTGAGGGGCCGATGTCTGTGAGCAGAGGATCATGTCATTTGAATTCTCTGAGCTCTGGTGGGTCAACAGGAGTTATTAAAGGGATAGGTACTCTTTTTCTTTCTTTCTTTCTTTGTATTTTAAATTTTATTTCATCTTTCCCAACTGCATCTATCATAACTCCATCCTGATTTTTCTGCCTCTTCTCCTCACCCTCCTCTTTCCCGTTATTTCTCAAGTCCAAAACTGCATGACTTGTTGCTTAAGCATGCAGTCCAGCTTGGCGCTGGCTCTGCAGGGGTGGAGATGGATAAGGTCTAGTAAGTTTACTGTTTACTTGTAAGTTCCCACCAACTGCTTGTCGTGTTTGTCCTTGTGACTTTCCTGAGAGATCTATGTTCTCTGAAACCATAACAAAAATTTGGGAAGATGAATGAACTGACAGGTGTGATTAAGCCATCTTCAGAGGCTTCTACCTGGTTGTACCATTATGGGCCTTTGACATAAAAAGAAATAGATAGATATTTGTCTCTTCCCCCAGTTCCTGACACGGAGCTCCTAAAACCTTTGTATTTCCTGAGTGATAGGGGCACTTGCAGCATCTTTTGTTCCCATATTGTTCTTTGACCCCAGCTGCTGACACGGAGCTCCTAGATCCCTGAGGATGTCCTGGGTGTTGGGAGCGTCTTTTGTTCTAATGAGGTGACTCTTGGTGGGCTCCTGGAGAGCTTCACCACAGGTGCTGGTCACCAGAAAGACCAAGCCATGATTAAAAACTTAGAAATTTCAGCCGCACCCCCTAACCTCTGGGGAGAGGTGAGTGGATGGAGATTGAGTTAATAATTCATCATGCCTAGTTGACGAAGCCTCCATAAAAAAACTCTAATGGAAGGGGTTTGGAGACCTTTCAGATTGATGAACACATGGAGGTCCCAGAGGGTGGTATTCCTGGAGAAGGCATGGAAACTCTGCACCCCTTCCTCATATGTCCCTCTTCATCTGGCTGTCCATCTGGGTCCTTTATCATATCCTTTTTAATAAACCAGTAAATGTAAGTAAAGTGTCTGCCTGAGTTCTGTGAGCCATTATAACAAATTATTAAACCTGAAAAGGGGTCGTGGACCCACAATTTGTAGTCAAGTTGGACAGAAATGTGGGTAACCTGGGGACCCACTACTTGTGATTGGCATCTGAAGTGGGGGCAGTCTTGTGGGACTGAACACTTCTCCTAAGGAGTCTGTGCTACCTCCAGTGGATAATGTCAGAATTGAATTGAACTGTAGGACATGCAGCTGGTGTCCAGAGAGTGGGAGAATTGGTTGGTGTGGGAAAACCTCCACACATTTGGTGTCAGAACTATTCTGTGTGCAGAGAAGGAAAAACAATTGTTTCCTTTAGGGCTTTTTCTCTAAGGAAGTGCTACCACCAAATTGTCCTTTGGGATATGCCATCTGTCTCCTTCGAAGACTTCAATAAAAAAAGGAGACCCTGTGAGACCAGTTGAATGATGTCATCAAGCGCGTTTTTCCTAACATTGCCACACTGCCCCTTTCAACAAGTAAACTCTTTGTCTCAATACTGGAAAAAGATTTGCTTTACCTAACTCGCTGGTGTATTTTTGCCTTATGGATGATGTATATGGTGCAGCTAATTGCCTTTCCCTCAACTGTGTGGGATGAATAGCTCATTGTAGACAGCTGCAGGGCATGCACTTTATCTTCAAACTCAACTCCCGGATTCTTAGTTTACCAACTCTTATTTGCCCTTTACCAAAACTTCCTTCCTTATCTTATCTGATAGTGCAATTTTTGGAATGATACGCATCTTTTGGACATGCTAGATGCATTAGAGAATAATGGTATGTATGGATAATCAGTTACCATTTATATTAAGCCATTGGCCACATATGTCTTACTTAGAGAGTGTAGCTATGCAGCAAGTTTTAATTTTGAGACTGCAAATTGTACTAACTATAATTTGCAATATTTTTACAGTAGGGACTCCATTTTTATACATATAAATTATAAATATGTTTATGGTTTGTGGTAACTATTATTGTTAATAATGTTAATCCCACTGCCTTGAATTTATATAAAGTATTTTCTTCTAATATAGAAAATTAATTAATCTAAAAGTTTCTAACTGTCTCCATATGATTAAAAAAGAAAGATTATCTGTGATAACCGGCTAGGAACATTTAGGAAGTGGCAAAATAGCTGGAGGGGCCATAATTTCCACATCTGATATGGGGAAGGATAACAAAAACACAAGTCTGTAACACCTGCTACTTTACTAAGCATCTCAGTAACGCTTTTAAAAATTAACATATTCTACATAATTAAAACAGGGAAATGAAGGCACAGAGCATTAATGTATCTCTCTCCTGCTTTGTTTGTGTGTTAGGTGTCCGTTCTATATGCCAAAGATTAAAATGTCAGCTGTTTTAGGTGGTGAGAAAAAGAAGGGAATGAGGTAGAATATTTTCTAAACAGCTTAAAAGCCATGGTTTAAAGGTCAACAGAAGTGCCCAGGGCAGGAAGCAGAAGGCGCACTCACTCCGGAAAGGAAGGAAAGTGTAATAAAGGGACCTTTTTTTTTTTTTTGTAAGGAACATCAGCCCTGTGCTAACATCTGACAATCCTCCTCTTTTTGCTGAGGAAGACTGGCCCTGGGCTAATGTCTGTGCCCATCTTCCTCTACTTTATATGGGATGCCGCCACAGCATGGCTTGCCAAGCGGTGTGTCGGTGCGCACCCGGGATCCAAACCGGCGAACCCCGGGCTGCTGCAGCGGAGCACACACACTTAACCGCTCGCGCCACCGGGCCAGACCCGTAAAGGGACCTTTTTTAAAGGTGTAGTGAAGATTTTGGAAAACAGGCCAAGGATGGTGCAGGACCCAAGGCTAGTAATTGGAAGCCATTCCCCATCCTAGGCTTGAAAGGGCTGGAGGAGGGGAGTAGGGACTGGACCCCAGGAAGGGAAGCTGCACGTCCAGGCTGCCTGCCAGAAGCTAGGCTCTTCAGTTCAGGGAACTGGGTGGCAGAGAGTGGGGGAGGAAATGCTCTGACCTCACCCTCTGCCCTCCACCTCCTGACGGTGCCTCCTATTGGCCAAACCCAATCAGAAGCCACAGGAATGATGCCATTCATGCCAGTCAGACTGCTGGGGCTGAGAGGGTGGAGAAGGTAAAGAGGCAGCTGGAGGGTGAGAGAGGGAGTGCTTTCTACAGCGCCACATCCCCAACACAGTGGAGATTCCCCCAGGTGCCAAATTTAATTCTTTGAGAGTCATTCCTTTACAGTGAAATAGTGGTCCACTTTCAAAACTCTAAATACACTGGAATAGATGGGACAATCTTTGGTTGTCCTGGAACAATAATAATAGTTTGTATAATGAAAATGCTAATAATAACAGCAACCTTTATTTAGTGATGACTATGGAACAGACGTGCCCTGAGTGCTCTCATGCACTAGCGAACTTCGCCCTAGCACAACCCTGCTCAGCAGGTCCTCATGTCTCTGCAGTACAGACAGTAAACCAAGTAAAATGACAGTCATACCGCCTGTTAACAGCAGAGCCAGGACTAAAAGATCAGACGCTTGTCTTAGAGTGTGCCGTCCAGCTCACAACACTGATTTCAGTTCTCGTGTCTCACTCACATTTTCCTGCACAACTTGGTCTACGCAGCCATCTCTCTTGGAACTTGTGGTTCTTCACCACTTGTCATTGACATCAGCCTTAGGGTGTTCCCTTGGATGTTAGCCTCCTGACCCTTCTCTGATTCTAGTCTTGAGTCAAGGTTGGAAGATGCGTCCCGAGTCTGAGTTGGGTGAATAGTCAGAACGAGTCTGTCTTAGTCTGTGTGGGCTGCCATAACAAAATACCACAGACCAGTTGGCTTAGAAACAGCAGAAGTGTATTTCTCACAATTCTGGAGGCTGGAAAGTCCAAGACCAAGGCACTGGCAGATTCAGTGTCTGGTGAGGTTGCAGAAGGTCGACTTTTCAACTCCTTGTGTCCTCACGTGGTGGAGAGGGGAAGCAAGCTCTTTGGGAACTCTTATAAATGCATAATCCCATTCATGAGGGCTCTGCCCACATGACCTAATCCTAATCACCTTGACAGGCCCCACCTCCTGATACCATCGCATGGAGGGTAGGGTTTCAACATGTGGACTTTGAAGGGACACAATCATTCAGCTGACAGCAAAGTCTCCATCAGTCCTTGAACTGGATGCCCTCCTTCTCCAGCGGTGCCTGCTCCCTCCATCCCTCCCCAGCCCTGCCTCTGCGTCTGGTCCACCACCCTCTGCAGCCTGAGACTCTGTACCAACAGAGTCTAAGACACCTATGGTGCCAGGGGATTTTGTTCATTATTGAGCAACTTTTTATTTTCTGATCTATTCTGTGATTTATTCTCATTTTTGTGGGCCACATTTGCAAATCAAAGATCCGACCTACTAGGGAAATGCTGAAGGCATATGCTCTAACCACAGAACGCATTTATATAGTTATGAATTCCTGAACGGCAAAGCAGTCATGGGGGTATAAATATCACTTTACTGCATCGCCACACACCACAATAAACTGTCACCACACAGCCTGAGGCTGCCTTAATTGTCACAGATAATGATAATTATATATCGCCTCCATTAACTCCGCCACATCAAGCCACGTTCTTTCCCCTCACATTCAGCAACTCCTGTATATGGAAAAGGAAATAAAAATCTCATCTTCATTAAACATCTCTGTTTAAAGCTGAAGGGAAAAAATGAGGCCTAGAAAGCGGCGTGTGGAGAATTATCGTGGAAGAGAGCGGTGGATTTAATTCCTTGCACAGCAAGCTGGAAATGTCCTCACAGACAGGGCTTTCGGAGGGAGCAAACGGTTGTTTGAAGCCTCTTGTGTAATCTGGGGGCGGCAGGGGTGGGGCGTGGTATCGCAGAAGAATTTACTGGAACGAACGAGGGGGACTGAGAGTGAGCAGCCAGTCTTGGCCAGGTCCACACCTTCCCTGGAGAAAATGTTCTTCCGGCATCTCTGCCTCCCCACACTGAGAACGGGGCCCCTCACCTTGCTGCAGCAGGACCAACACCCTAGGGTGACTTTTGAAAACTAGGGAATAAGAACCTTGTTCCTGGTGGCTACAATAATCTGTGTCATGTCTTCCTCACAATTATAGTGACCACACGTCTGCACTTCATGAGTTCACTCTGATTCAATGGAGTCTCTCTTTCAACTGATGGCATAGGAAATTATCTTGTCATCTTCAAGCAAGAAGGGGAAGGAGAAGAAGAAACAACAAAAAGCGAGAAACTTGCATCTCAAGCCAGGCTGGCGGAATCTCTCCTACACTGTCCTTAGAAGATGTATGTTAATCACTAATTAGAATGAGATGGAACAAGTACATGTATGTAAATGGTGCTTGAAAAAAAATCACAGCATCACAATTTTGGAGCTAGAGAGAACCTTAGAGTCAACTGAGAACTCAAGTTAGTATATTAGTATATTCTCATACCATTGATTTACTTCGTGAACCAGTTCTTCATTCACACCACATCCAAATTATCACAGATTTCAAATATATGGTATTGTCCTTAATGAGGTTTTAGCACTATGCAGATCTGATCTGGATTATACCAGCAAACCAAACATTAATCAAAATCTCCATGGCCATATCTTTATAAAAAAGTATTCTAGATATGTGCCTGCATGGTAAGCATCAAAATTAGTCTAGATGTAATATCTATTTTACATTCTCTTTAGTTTAACTGATGTCTTAATACTGTATGAACAGTGGATGCTAGCACCAAATGAAAAAAACATCATCCCAGATGACTTAACATTCACAGTATATCCCCAAATGTTCTCCGGTAGAAGAATCATGGCTTTGTTCCAATGTCACGGCTAGAAAGCTGTGCACAGGGGCTGGGGAGAGAGGATATTTTTCAAGTGGTAGAAATAGCTCCTTTCTGATAGAATTTTAGATTTTGTGTTGAGCTTAGCACTTTAAATATTGACTATAGCAGCTAGCGCCAGCAATTTCTCACACACACACACACACACACACACACACACACACACACGGAATTTCTGAGTTCTAAGGACACACATACTAATAAGCATAAATTGGAATTATGTCCAATATTTTCTAAATAACTACTAAGGATTTTGCTTAACCTGCTTGAAAAGGAAAATGATTATAAAATTTAGACGAAAGCTTTAGTCTAGTTTATGGCCTAAAAATGTAGTCTTATAAGGAAACAAATTATTTCCTTTTTTAAAATCTTCTTCATAACAGAAGGAATTAATTCAGAGACCGTATTATAATTTTCATCAATATTTTCTATACTTGCACAGTAAACAGAGAGAACCAGTGAATTAGGTGGATAGGAAGCCTAACATCGTTTTTATGTTTTGAACACAGCTGTGTTTCGGCATTTTCAGTGAAAGTTCTGACTCCACAAATGGCCCTGACTTGTCTGGGGCTGATTACCTCACTTAGAGCTCATTCTGTGTGCAGCAGATTGATCCTCTGAAGGAGTCAATAATTGTCACATTGCTTGCTCCTTTGAATTAAGGCACAGAGGCCTTGGTTATCTTGAAAATGTGATTTGGAGGATTACATAAAATGCCATTATTAGTCATTAACACTTGAACCGAAATTAATTATTCTAATAAGTTCGAAAACAGAGGTCCCTTGAGAATGAGCCATGGGCAGCTGTGTTTCTATATGGGCTCAGAGGTAAGTGATAAACACACAGCACGCTCTCCTTGGGGAGGATCAGATGTGAATCCATAGTGAATAATTCCTTTTAAATCAGAGTTATGCTTAGGGCTGCTCTTCTCCTGATCATGCCCAATACCCCAGATCTGTAATAATATTTTTTTCATACATAATATTATGAATTAAATAACTTTGGCTTATTTAGGGGAGGAATATATAATCTGATCAATTCTAGATACTATTGGGAAAGCATGGGTATAAGTAAGAATGTTAAAATATAAATAACCCAAACCATTAAAAAAATGTGACAAAGAAAATGATATCAATCCAGAAAAGGGCGTGGGAAGTGTGATGGACTTTGAGGTAGTTGCCGCAATTCCCACCTCCTGCTTTTCATGTGCTTTTGTGAAACCTTCCCCTTGAGTGTGGAGGCCCTGGGACTCTCCTCTAAGCAACAGAATATGGCAGAGGCAATGGGCTGAACTTGATCACGTGTTTGTGACTGCTCTATGTGAGACTGTACTGTTAGTCTTCCTAGTAGACCTGCTCCCTTCTTGCCTTGAAGAAGCAAGCTGCTACGGTGTGAGCTGTCATGGAGGACACATGGCAAGAAAGGTGACTTACAGCTGACAGCCAGCAAGAAACAGAGCCCCTTGGTCCAACAACCTACCAGGAACTGAATGCTGCCAATGACCACATGAGCTTGGAAGTGGATCCTTCCCCAGCGAACCCTCAGATGAGACCACGGCCACAGTGGATGTCTGGATTGCAGGCTTGTGAGAGCCTGAACAGAAGAGCCAGTAAGCTGTGTCTGGACTCCTGACTCACAGAAACTCTGAGAAAATAAATGTGTGTTGTTTAAGCCACTAAGTATGGTGATATGGTTATACAGCAATAGATAACAACACAAGAAGGGAGAGAACAAGCAGCTGGAAAGTAGTGAAAGAAGAAAGCACAAAATTATACAGGAGGGATATGTCCAAAAATAGTAATACTCCCAATAATTAGTAATGGGTCCAAATTTATCTATTAAATAACAGAGGTATTTTTGTGAACAGAATACAAATTAATTTTGATTTTTTCACTCCATAGAAAAGACCTTAAAATGACATAAGAGGGATGAAAATAAAGGCCTATGAAGAAAATACCAAACAAATGCTAACAAATAGGAGAGGGGGCAGTGATGTCTCTATGGGACAAAGTGGAATACAAAGTAAATAGCAGTGGGATGCACAGTGGGATGTGTCATATTGGTGATGAGAAGAATTCTCCAAGAATATTAAAAAAAAAAACAGAATCCTGTATGTACCTAAAAACACAGGCTTTAAATACATGAAACAAAAGCTGATAGGAAAACTGCCATTTCCAGCAAAATTGCTAGAGACCTTTGGAAGAAACTTGGCTTTTATGGCATTTCAAAGGAAATGATGGATAAAATGCTAAACTGTTCTTTCTTTTTTAAAAAAATGTGGCTTACAGGAGTCAAGTGGGAGAAAATTTAGGGTTTTATGGGACATCAGGAAAGAGACAAGTCCTGGTCCCAAACGTTTGGGGTTGGAGGTTGGAAGGAAGTCTAGAGCTGGAGTTAGGACGCAGCAGGATAACCCCAGCCATGAGCTGGGAGACCCACCTCTACAGAGGGGCCTGTGGGATAATTGGCTGACTCCACCTTAAAACTCCATGGAGCATTCAAAAAAAGAAAAAAATATTTCTCTACTAATTATTCCTAACCATCTCTGAGTTTAGAGCCTCCATTCATATTAATTGTGAGGCTCATATACATCAAGCCAAATATGAATTTAAGCCAATCCAGTTTTGGATATGTCCCCCAAACTTTTGTTGAAGAAAATACAGCAAATTCTTCTGTGTAGGAATGTTCATGCTCCAAGATTCTTTTGGATAAAGTTCCAAAGGGGAAAAAACTTACAATAGAAAACAGCTCAAATAAACATAAAGAAATAAGCCATCATAAATTAAAATTAAAAAAAAAAAACCATCCCCCTATACCTCAGCCCCAAGATACAGAAGAGGATGGAATTATCAAATAAAATGACTAGGCTTAATGTGTCTAAAGAAATAATTGAAAGCATGACAATAGGACAAGAGATTATCAAAACTGACAAGCCAAATTAGAAAAATATCCAAAGAGAATGTATAGAAATAAAAATGTAAAAAGCAAAAATAGAATCTTAAAGAATGGATATAACAACATACAAAACACAGCTTGAGAAAGAGGTCACAAACAAAAGATTGATTAGGATGATTCTGATTCTAGGAATGGTAAAGTAGCTTGTATCAGACTAACCTTGTAAACTCTAGGAAAAAATTAAAACTAACACAGTTTGATGGTTCTAGAGAGTTCCTAAAAGTAGGGATAAGCTGAACCCCTGAAAGGAGAGAATGTCACTAAGGTAGAGCCATGGTCCTACGGCATTCCCCTAGTGGCGCTCTCCAGGACACGGCTACAGCCTGGTTAGAAAGGAAGCAGGAAGCCCCAGGCTTATTGCCTTTAGACGCCAGAGGAGAGAATTTGAGGCTGCCAGAGCTGCTGTAAATCAAGGTGGGAAATCTCTGAGATGAAGGAGCCACAGTGCGGAGGGGCCCAGTCTGCATATAACATCCCCACAAATAATAACTGACTTATAGGTTACAGAAGCATGCGAAAATACCAAGTAGCCCTGTAGAAAGCAACGGTTGGGAGGCTGAAAAAACTGAGCTCAGATTTCAGTTGTTGCCCACCAGAAGGGAGACAGAATTTAGATTTTAGTTCCTTTGAGGATCAGTAAACACCCAAGGTGTCTATTGAAGTCCCAAAAGGTCCAGATCTAGAGATCTGCCCTTTTAAAGTGCAAAACCAAACCTCTGTAAGTTCAAGAAGACTAGCCCTGAATGTAACTGCTGGCTACCACAAAATTCAATAATCTTCAGAAGACAGCAAAAGCCACAGTCTTCAGTGGCCAAAAAGCCAAAGTCTAGTATACAGTACAAAATTACTAGACATGCAAAAAAATAGTAAAATATTATGCATGTTCAAAAGAACAGGAGTCAATGGAAACAGATCTTGAGATCACCAACATCTTAGAATGAGCAGACAATGAATCAAGCATAGCTATTATAATTACAGTAAAGGGCTTAAAGGGAAAAATGGTTCTAAGGAGTGAAGAGATGAGTAATCCCAGCAGAGAAATGTACAGTATAAAAAAATTAAACAAATGGAAATTCTAAAACTGAAATATCTGAAATTAAAAAAAAATCACTAGTGCCATCCCTGTGGCTTAGCGGTTAAGCGCGCGGGCTCCACTACTGGCGGCCCGGGTTCAGATCCCTGGCCCGCAGCAATGCACCGCTTCTCCGGCCATGCTGAAGCCGCGTCCCACATACAGCAACTAGAAGGATGTGCAACTATGACGTACAACTATCTACTGGGGCTTTGGGGAAAAATAAAAAATAAATTTAAAAAAATCACTAGATGTTCTTAACACCAGATCGGAGATGGCTGGAGAAATAGTCTATGGACTTGAAGACAGATCAGCAGTAATTGTCCAATCTGAAGAACAGAGAGGAAGAAAAGATTTAGAAAAGAGAACAGAGCCATGTTGACCTCTGGGACAATAACCCGGAGTAAAATGCATTCATAACTGGAGTTCCAGAAAGAGAGGAGAGATAGAAGGAGGCTCTTGGAGTTTCCCTGGACCATAAAATAAGTCTAAATACATTTCTCAGTAAAGACACATAAAGAAGTTAACACAAAAAAAATTGACAACTTTTGCTCATCCAAAGACATGATAAACAGAATGAAAGGCAGACTGGGAGTATACATTTGCATCTGTATGACAAAGGATTTGTATCTAGAATATATAAAGAATCCCTACAAATCAATACCAAAAAGATAAACCACCCAATAATAAAATGGTAAAAGGACTTGAACACACACGAGAAGAATTATTTGAGAAGCCAACAAGCACAGGAGAAAAAGAAGTTGCTCAACATTACAAGTTATCAAGGAAAAAATATGAAAACCCACTAGAATAGCTAAAGTTAAAACTGACACTACCAAACACTAACGAAAATCTGAAGTACCTGAGACTCCTACATTGCTGCACAGGCGGGTGAAATGTAAGACCACGAATTTGGAAAGCTTTTAGGTAGTGTGTTAGAAAGTTAAACATACTTGTCCGATGAGCAAGGATTCCACTCTTACATATTTTTCCGAGAGAAAGAAAAGAGTCAATAATTGGATAAAAATAATTTAAATAATCAAAATAATTAAAACAATCAAGGTCATTAAACCCTGGGCACTAAGAGGCATACAATCAGGACAAAGGGAGGGTGAAGATGATTAGAGTTAAATTAGTCTAAAGTCTTTGTTTGTTTGAAATAAGTATTAAAATTGATTAAGTTTTAGCTTATTACATTAGAAGTTCATGTTAAAATGTCTGTGGTAACAACCAAAGAACAGAAATAGCGTATTTCATTTTCATACTAGGGGAGGAAAGAAAATGAATTGGTTTATTAATCAAAAAGTAAGCAAGACAAGGGGCCGGCCCGGTGGCGCAAGCGGTTAAGTGCGCGCGCTCCGCTGCGGCGGCCCGGGGTTTGCTGGTTCGGATCCCGGGCGCGCACCGACGCACTGCTTGGTAAGCCATGCTGTGGCGGCGTCCCATATAAAGTGGAGGAAGATAGGCACAGATGTTAGCCCAGGGCCGTCTTCCTCAGCAAAAAAAGAGGAGAATTGGCGGATGTTAGCTCAGGGCTGATCTCCTCACAAAAAAAAAAAAAAAAAAAAAAAAAAAAAAAAAAAAAAAAAGTAAGCAAGACAAGAGAAGAAAAGCTTGGCCAAGTATAACAAATAAAATGGAAAGCAGAAAAATATAGAGAGAATTCCAATACACTAGTAATTATAGTCACGGTTAAATCCAAAATAAAAAGATAAATATTGCTAGAGTAAATACAAAAGTAAAATCTTGATTTATTCTGTTTAGGAGAGGCAAATCTAAAATACAAGTACACAGAAAGACTGAAGGTATAGAATAAGAAATTATGACATACAGATCAAAAGAAATCCCTAGCAATATGTTAATATGTGACAAAATAGGTATTAAGGCAATATGCTTTATTAATGACACAGAGAGCTACAATAGGTGGTAAAAGGAATTCACTTGTTTATGCCTAATAACATAACATAAAATGTGTTCATCAAAAAAGGAATGGAGAAAATACTGTAATTATTAAAGTACGAATTTCAGCTAAAAAAAAGAGGTTGATCTAAAAGATCTCCTAATATAAGATCTCCAATATAACGTATTTTAAGAAAAAAACAAGTTGTACAATAAAAAAAATTCATAATACATTATCTATTACATTGATAACCATCCCATACTCATGAATTTATATTTTTATTTAGAGTTCAGTTATTTATATAACTTTGTAGTAAGTCACCTCAACTAACTGAACCCATGTCAATTCGAAACATTATATTTAAAAAGTATATTGATCACTGACTAGAAATTATAAGAAGTCTATTATAACTGTCTTCCAATATGTGAAGTGCCATCGTACAGAACAGAGGTTGGCAGACTATGCCCCACAGACTCAATCCAGCCAAGCACTTTTTTTATATGACCTCTGAGCTGAGAATGTTTTTACAGTTTTAAATTGTTGAAAAAAATCAAAAGAAGAAGAATGTTTTCTTCTTTGTGAAAATTAACGTTTTTGTGAAAATTACACACAATTCAAATTGCAGCACCCATAAATAGAGGCTGTTGGAAGACAACCAGACTCCTTTCAGGCATCATCGACAGCTGCTTTTAATGCATGACAGAAGAGTTGAGTACTTGCAACAGAGACTGTGTGGCCAAAAGCCCAAAACATTTACAGAAAAAGCTTGTTGACCCTGGCATAGAGAAGTAGGAATTGTGTTGGGGTAGAGGGTCAATTTTTATTCAGTTAAAGGAACTTTCTACCAAAGTCTTGGAAATATTCCAACTAATGATATTGTGAAGAATGTTTAGAGATTTGAATATCACAAGAATACCTGATGTGTCCTAAAATTTTTTCCAATATTTGGGTCTATTTCTGAACTAACATTTGTCTCTGAATCATAGCCATGAATATAAACAACAATTTACTGTATGATTAAAGGGATTTCCAATCAGAGAAGAGATTTTTACTTCAGAAGGTTTTGTGACAACTGAATAATCATTTTGGAAAAAAATTAAGGTAAATCTCTTCCTCACTCACTACTAAAAGGTAAAATCAAAATAGTTCAAAGATTTAAATTTGAAAGATGAAGTCATAAAAGGACTACAAGAAAATTAAGATAAAAATTTATATAATTTTGGAATAAGGTGGCTGTTCTAAATATGAATAAACAAGCAGAAACTATAAAGGAAAAGACTGAATGCAAATACAAAAATTAAAAAAAAAAACTTCTGTATCTCAAAAAAAAAGAGAGAAAAGCTATAAAGCAAATAATAAGAATATTAGCCACAAAAATATTGCATTATAAGGGCTGATATATTAATTATTGATCAAATATCTTAGTCAAAGTGATTGGCAAAGAATAAGAATGGTAAATTAAAAAGAAGAAATATAACTAGACATATACAATGAAAATAATGCAAATTCAATCAATAATGAGATATTTCTCAAAGCAATGCTAAATTATTTTGGTATGAGTCAAGTTTAGTAGCATTTCTGTATACTGCCTGGACTGTAAACCTGTGTAACCTTTCTGGAGGGCAAATTTGCAATATTGATCAAAAGACTTAAATATGTGTATTTGATATTGTTCAGTTATAGGAAGCATCTGTTTATGCAATAAGCTCTTGTTTTCATCTATTTACATTTCATGGTACCTCCCTCCATCTCAGAATCATTTGTTCTTCATTTCCATTGGCCACCAATAGAAAGCCAAGAAGAACATGGATGCATATTAAATCAGTGAATCACATACAAACACATACAGTTAAAAACATAGCAACAGTTACTTTGTATTTGGAAGTTTCTTTAGAAGATAAATATTTTACATAGAAAGAAAAACACTTTGTCAAGGGATTGTTAGTCTACTCTTTTCGTGAAGTATGTTAACTCAGCAGAGTTCATCAGTTATTGCTACACATTTCAGTCTCTTCCCAATTTTCCTCAGCCTACTTTCTCAAGTATCTTTTATTCACGGTAGATGCTTAGAACATTTCTTTTTTCAGCTGACTCTAGTTGCTTTAAGATTTATGCATTTGTGTGGAATGTATAAGTGAGATGTGAAAAGATTTTAAAATATGGGCAAAACCAATTTAGTTTGAGTAGTTCTTGCAAACTCATTGGACTCAAACCATTATATTGTTTAACAAGACACAAATCTTCCTAGTAATACAAAGATATCCTTTAATTTGTATTTAGAAAATTTAACTCAATGCCTCATTCAGCACAAGAAAAATGAGTTTGAGCAGCCTGAACTTAGCATTTGGAACAGGGATGAAAAAGCGGAGTGGGCAGTCAACAAGACAAGACGGTTTAAATCTTGAAAAAGGATACTTTGGTTATTCAGATCATTTGTCACATGTGAATTGAGACTTTGACTGTGAAAATTCCTAGAGGTTACTCACGTAATTAAGTGATAAAATAAGTAATATTCTAACTTTCAAAATAATAATGTATCTTTGTGGATAAGCAATATAATAAAAAGTGTTTCCAGACTGGGAATTCATTTCTCCAAAATATTTTGCACCATGCTTAAGTAATCTCCATCATCACACAATATTTATTAAGACAAAGTTTGGTATTATCAGTGATCTCATGATCAGTTTGGCTGGTATTTTATTTCATTATATTGCAGGAGATCTTCCGTCCTCTTTGTCTGAGGCTCAAACCATAGCCTGGGTAGGGGTACAGTGCTGGAGTTGGGGTTCTGCTCTCTTTCTAGCCCTCACTTGTTTCTCTAACAGGATAAAGAGTTTTTAATCTGCCATCTCATTGGGCATCATTTCACTAATGGGTCAGGACACTGTTCAAGTTTACCGCTCCTCTGGCATGCCTTTCGCCTCTGGTTTCACAGGCTTGGCTTAAATGAGAAAAGCTCTCTTGAATGTCTTGTTCCATGAAGTAAGGACGCAGGGGTGGGTCTGTTATTGCTAAAGACAAATATAACCTCCCATCCCAGGACCCTCGGTGAACATTTACAGAATCCTAGGTGGAAATATGTGCTGTCTTTTTCCATGAATTGTTTGGGTGTGAAGACTCAAATCCCTTTAGCAGTCCCTGTGTTTGGCCCATGGGATGGTTTTCCCACATGCTCTTCTCAAGGTCTGCTCCCCCTCAGCTTTAGGTCGCTCTTTTGCACTGCATCTCGGAGGGAGAGTCTGAGCTCTCATTAAGCTCTGATTTGCAGGTCTGATTGTTCATTTCCAAGTCACTTTCTTATACCAATAGACAGGGGCAAAAAGTTTGATTGAATGAATAAGTATTAACTCCCTATTATGTGTGAGGCACTGGCTAAGGCTTTGGGAATAGACAGTTTTAAAAAGTTTCCTGTTAAATACCAAAATTAATGTAAGTTCCACAACCAAATTACAGGGTAAAAAGTAGAGTTGCTTTAAGAAAAGTGCAAGATTTTTACTAGAGGATTAAACAAATTTTAATTCAATTCTCTAATTTCTATGATTTAACACTGCAAACCTAAAATTATATGAAGACCCTTTATCCATATCTACTCTCTCCTGGACTGGGAATTTCTGGGAAGCATGTTCTTTTCCTCTGATGTTTTTGTACACTTAGTAATTGAGAGCAGTAATTTACATTACTCAATCCCATCTGTTCGCAACAAGTGAGCTGAAGCAAGCTGGGATGGGGTATTATACTAAATTTCAGAGGTGGTCTTCATTAAAACTGGCATCTTATTGAAATTTTTCCCCTTGTACACAGTCAAAGTAGCAATTTTCTATGTTCAGTACAACTATTTATTTTTCATAAGGATTCTCAGACATGGTGGTACGTAGAGCTGTCACTGTTGGACAAAGACAGAGGCGCTATCTGTGATGTTCTGAATGATCGTCTTCACTTTGTCAATGTAGAATTTTTCTACATATTTTTGTTACAGACCCACGGTTCTCAAAGTATGGACCAGCAGAGCACTCTCACCTGGAAATCAGAAATGCAGATTCTTGGGCCCCAGCATCAGACCTAGACCTCCTAAATCAGAAACTCAGGGGGGGGGTCCCAACAATCTGTTTTTTAATGAGTCCCCCAAGCGATTCTGATGCATGCTACACTTTGAGAACCACTGGATCCATCATCACAAAATTATTTAGGTGCCTGGATGCAATTAACTTTAAAGAATCTATTTGCGTCCACTGTAAAAATGTGTGTTTCTCTACCCGAGGAGAGTAAGTGAAGGACAGAAATTTGTATATGCAGCAGTGACTAGAGAAAAGAGAAAGAGCCTGCCCCAGTGGGAAATCTCCTTACCCTTATGACCTTCTAGGATTGGACTAACCTACACGGGAGAGGGCTCAAAGCTCTGGTGTGGGCAAGTTTGCCTTCACAGTTACCGTCTTCAGGCTCCATCAACTCAATTGAACATCCTACTTCCTCATTATTCCATTGCAAGACCTCTGGCAAGGAATGATGCTCTCAAGACCTCAGCAAAAAGATGTATACACACCCAAGAACCTTAACAAGATGACTAACAATAGAATGCCTTTGTATTTATGTTTACTTGATGAGCCAGATTAAAAGATGATTGTCAGATTTATTACTCTTTGTTTTTTTCTAGTCAGTAGTACCAGTATAAGAATTCATAGCTTCTTTGCTTAGTCCATCTTCTCCAAAGGGAGAAAAAAACAGAAGAGTAATGTTATAAAGCAAGACAAACTGTGATGGCTTGTAAGGCATCAGTGTAGAGCAGATTTTGTAACTGTGGTTCTTGGACCAGCAGCAGCAGCATCACCTGGAAATTTTTTAGAAATGCTAATTCCTGAAACCTACCCAAGATCTACTGAATCAGAAACTCTAGAGAAGGGATCAGCAATCTGGTTTAAGAAGCCCTACAGGCGACTGTAATGGAAAGTTTGAGAACCATTGGTGTTGAGGACTGAATGTCATTCAAAAGCTACTAATGCTCCTAATTTCCCAATTTTAAATGGGGGGTAATTTCCTTTATAAGCTCAAACAATCAGAGCAATACTGTCACATTATTTTATTTTAAGCTAAAGCAAATGTTGTCTTCCAGCTAAATCAGCTACAAGCAAAAGATGACCTCCAATGTTTCAACCCAGCCATTGACTGTCTTGTTAGAGTGTTAGGAAGAGTTTCCCACCTCTTAAACCAAGAAATTGAGGTGGAGTAAGGTGATATATAATACTTGATGTGAGCTCCCTTGCCCTGAATTTGGTTTCTGTCATTTCAATCAGCACGTGCGCTCGACAACTCTCAGAAACCCTTTGTTGCTCAGTGTCCTGTCTTCCTCTTACTTCCTCTGTTTCTCTTTATCTCTGTTCTGTTTCAGCAATAGTGATATAATAACATAATTCTCAGTTCTTTCTACCTGACTCCATCAGAGGCAGAGTTAATCTCCAGGTTTGTAATTGCCTGCTAATTTTCATCAACATCTGTGGTCCAGAGTCACTGAAACACAGAGGAGAGTAAAGCACAGAGCAGAGAGAAACGCCCTCTGTTCTGCAGATGGAGTTCCGCCCAGCCTCTGGCTGCTGTGAGTGTGGTCTCTGACCCCCAGGACACTCCACTCAGCAGCCAATCTGCCTCTTGGACTGTGATGTCAGGCAGAAGCCCCATGCCCACTGAGATGCCTGGTTCTGGTTCTGCCTGAACATCCTGTTCCTGTCCAGGATGACTAGTATGAGGATTGAAGCTTAACAGGTAGACTCATTTTTCCTACTTGCTTGGGGAATTTCATACCGACCCCATTTATTTCACCTCCACGATTGCCTTTGCCTTTCCTTCCCCACGTAGCTGCCTTCCCAAAGCTAGCTCTGTCAATACCCACCTGGGACACAGGCAGGGAAACCTTATGAGAATGTCAAAGAACCGTAAAAGTGCATGTAATTAGAAAAAATTATCATTGACCCTTTATACATTCAATAAGACAGTAGAAAATTGGTTCTGTATTGGTGCTGAAATTTATTTATTCTGGATAGAAAAAGGGTTTTAAGTTAACAAGTTTCCTGGAGAGGTAGCAGGGCACAAATGTGAGCTTGAGGACTGGACAAACCTGAGCCCAAATCTTGCATCTACTATTCCTTAGTGAAGTGCATTTGGTTAAGCTAAGTTTTCTGAGCCTCCATTTTTTTAAGTAAACCTTGATGTAATAATATCTGCCTTCCAGGTTTGCAGTAATGCTAAATTAGTATTTGTAACACACGTGGCACATAGGGGAACAATTGCTAGATATTACTGTGGATACCTGGATTAAAAACAAAAACCTTTTTTGAAGATAGAAAATTATGCACCCTTCTATTGTAACTGACGGCTTCTATATTTTGGGACAGAAAACACTTCAAACATTCTCCTTTTCCTTGAGGTAGAATCTGGTTTAATCTCCCAATGTTTAGAAAGGGTTATGCTCTAAAAAGAAACCAGATCAAGTCTTGTCTTCTGACTTCGTTGTTTACCAGCAGGTACTTTCTTGGTGGTATGGGATATCATTACACTGGCCACGTTGTGTCTATCTGCCTGGCAGGGCAGGCAGGTCAAGCCACAATGAAAGCAAGGCACTGCTGGACCTCTAGATGGATCGGAGGCTACCAGCATCCTCTGTCTCAGCAGCAGCAAGATCGAAGGTGATCCAGACATCTTTTATTTTCACAATCTGTCTGAAACTTGAGAGCAATTTTAACTAGAATTCAGAGTGAATCTAGGGTTTGTTCACCTGGCAGAGCCCTGGAATTCATGACCTGGTTATGAAACACTATGATATATTAAATCTAAACATGCATCACACCTCGTTGAGACTACGATATGATGCATTCTCGTGGAGATGAGTCCTGGCAGGCACCAAAGGAGTGGTGGGCACCAAAGTGTTATGCAAAAGCATAGAGAGAAAAACTCGAAAATTTATAAAATTTAATCCACTGACTATTTTTCTGTAAACTAGGAAAAAATGCCATTATTCTTTTACAGTAGAACACCTTGGTCTAGGGAACAGAAGCCAGTTTCTACTATTAAAGATAACCCAAAAAGATAAGTTATATAAAGTCCCTTATGGAGGCGTATGGAACTTTTAAACCCACTTTTCTCTGGCTGCTTTAAAATCGGAGCAAACTGCTATTTTAGATGCTGATATCCAAGTAGCAGGGTGATGGATAGGTCTGGGATGTGCTATTCTTTCTCCCCCCTCAAATGCTCCCTCTAGCTTTGATAGATAACACTGCAGCTATTTTCTTTCTGAACCTTTGGCCAAATGCAATAAAAGGTAAAGAGGACTTGAGCCAAGAAGGTTTATGTAATGGTTTGATTTGTTGATTTGTATCAGCCTCCAGCATGGCAGACGTCCTATTTTCCAGTTTCTGAAGTCTGTGCACTGTTGGGTGTGCAGATATAAATATTCATGTTACAACAAAATATAGGCATCAGCCGGCGGCTGTTGGAGATCATATAAGGAAGAAGAGGACTCAACCATGTTTAGCTAGAAGCGAGGATAAGTGCGGGCCACACTTGCCTGTGCCTGAAGTGAGCTGTCAGTCCCTTGCCTTCCAGCTGATCCATGTTTTTGACCTCTCCCTCCACTAGAGTCTTCCAGCCTGCAGCCCTCACTGCCACTGGTCCAGCGGCAGGTGCCGTGACAACACCGCCTCACAGACCACTGTGAACACCACCTCGCAGACCACTGTGCTCAGAGCCGACGAATTGTAAGTGCAGTTTCTCCCAAAGGCTAGTGATCATCATCCTGCACCTTTCCATTTTAATTCCCAGGTCTGCACTCACAGCCACTTGTTTCATGATGTTCTAGATTCTGGCACAATTTTATTCCTGGGTTTATATTAAGTACCTAACACCAATCCAAAACTACCAGGATGCCTAGCTATCTGTTAGTTGATTACTCCTATTTTGGAAAATGAATAAGATAACAGAAATCACTGCTGTGATTACTTTGTAAACCACCTGATCATTTGCTATCCAAAGCTGCCTTCCACGGGAACTAGGAAATTCCAAATGTCTTGAAAGCATTTGTTTCATACAGTTGGATCTATGTTTAGAACAGATTCCAAAGTAGATTAACCAATTTGGTAAAAGGAGGCTTGAATTTTAAACGTGCAAAGCAAAAATATATAGATCCTTTCTTCCCTATGCTCATAAAATTGCCGGTGGTGTAATTCTGAATTCCAGCAGAGGGCAAGCTTAGTCTTTTAATTTTCTGGGTATTTGCACTACACCAGGAAGACAGCCTTGATATTTAAAACAAAGTTTCCTATAACTGCTCACAACTCCTTAAAAGCCACATCAGCATTAATCACACCCATCACTAAATTACTTGTCAGGCATTTTGTTAAAAATTATATTACAAAGGAAGGAAACTGACAGGGAACAATACATTATACAGAAATAAATTCAGTTTTCTTCCATTAGTTCACCTCTGGATTCATTAACATCACACCTATTTACAGACTGTTTTCTGCATGCATAACAAGATGGGGGCACCTTCACGTCACTTTAGCCAAGAGATGGAAGTTCTTGCCATATTAATTTCTCTTGATCCCAATGTCATAACCCAACAGGGGCATTGCACTGTACTGAGTTGCTGGGATGTTTTGTAGAGCACTTGCTAATTTTCACTGTAGGATGAAAATGCAAATGTTCCACATTTACCTACCTAAACAATCAAAACTTAGCATTAAATCTGGCATTAAAATGTAGCTACTTAGTTTAACTGGACTTTCATGTTTATTTGTTTGCCACGTTGTCTCTCTGTATGAAAAGACACACTCTTTCTTCTTGCCCTAAGTTGTTTATTTAGTCAACAATTATTCAACAGGCAAAGGTACCAAAGTGTGATTAATATTCTGAAGTTCCAGTAAATACCGCTTGCTAACAGGTCACTCTAAAAATAGCCCTTAACATTGTTGAACCTCAGTTTACTCAGCTGACAAATGGAGGTAAAAATGCCTGTTCTGGCCATCTCATAAAATTGTCTCAAGAATCAGACGAGATAATATTTGTGAAATGCTATGAAAACCAAAAGATATGTGCAACTACACTAATTCCTCATAAGAGACACGCTGTGGATCTTTCTTTTGTTTTGTAACTTAGTTTTTAGAATAACCAAGTAAAGTGGATATTCTTACCCTCATTTCACATATAGAGAAACTGTGACTCAGGAAGTTTTGGCTCTGGAAACTGAGCCCCAGAAGGGTTAGGTGGATCACTCAAGATCTGCAGTATTGTTGACATTATCATCATAGAGAGAAATTAATTTACCATTACTGTCCTCAAGATCCTTTCAATATTTTTGAGGAGATGGGATATACTCACATTATTAACCAACAAACCCAGAGTTTAAAATAGAAGGCGAAAGTACACTAGATATCTTAAGACAACGTGTAGCTTAGAAATCTTTGTGGTCTGAAGAGGTCCACTGTGTCTTAAAGGATGTGGAATGTCTTAAAGTATGCAAAGAGAAAAGAGGAATAGTCCTGTGGTCCAACTGGTGGGAAAAACATGAGCCAAGATGTGAGATGGGAATGCTGCAGGCAGAATCTAAAGTGAGTGGGAATTTGAGTGTGTAGTTCAGTCTTATAGCAGATTTATTTAGGACCTTGTATATAGTGAGACAGATAGAACCCCAAGTATGTGGCATCGAGAGATTCCAAAGCCAGACTGGTGGGTTTGACTACCCTCTTCCTATTGGATACATTCCAGTTTAACTCGAGCATTCTTGTGCTCTTGCCTCTACAAAAGGAAGATTAATGTTTAGATAGCGTATGACAAGGGTAGAGTAGGGTGAGGAAGGGATCCAATTAGGAGAGTATTTCCCTCAACAACTCTGGTGAGTCCCCTTTTGCAATATGGATGCACTTCTACCAAAGCATTTGTGAGAGATGAATACTTTAGGAGATCATTAAATCAATTTTTTAATATTGCCTTGAGAGATGACAGGTCTCAACCAGAAAAACTGTATAGCCCAAACCTCTAGCCAAGTGTTGAAGATGAGTTCTAAGCTTTCCATACAAAGCAAGTGAAAATTAAGTGCTCCTTAGCTGTGCCACATTGATAATAAAGCAAATACATCCCTCTAATGCCATCCCACATCTGCCGTGAGCCTGCAAGGGGGTAAGGAGAAGAGCTTTGGGATTATAACAAGTCTGTGGTGAACTATCTCCTTTACCCCAATATAATGGGTCTTTTGGAAATGGAAGAGTAAATATTATTCGAAAAGACTGTAGATTGAAATAAAGTCATCTATGCTTAGAAGTGTATATTATCTTTGGAATAACGACAATATGCTTATGAAAAAAATCAATCATTGCTAAATATAGGACACTACAACATCTGTCCCATGTACCCACTATTTCTATGGCATCCCATTGGTCAAATTTAATATTTTGCTCTGGGTCATTCATTCATGACTTATTTCTCTACCCCTGGACCCTGCTCAATGTTAATGTTTCTGCATTCAGATCATTTTTAAAGTTAATTCATTCCACAAAAATTTTCCTTTTCTTTAATGTGATCTGCAAAGATACAGAAAGAATGTTAAATCTAAATCAGTTATATTTATGGACACTAAGTGAATCAAATAAATGCAGAGCAGCTTACTTAAAAATGCTAATAAATACTTTATTTCATGGAAGTATGACGGTTAGTATTTAATAAAATGACTTATATTTTCTCTTTTACCTAAGCTCTTTGACCAAAATATGTGAAATGTATCCTGAGATATTGTTCTCTCCTCATGCCAGACTGTTTCTTAAGTTGTAAGTACATTAAATTCAGAATGAAATAAAATGCTACCTATGATGTTTAATACAATATGTCCAGGTCCCCCAAACAATTGTTCCTAAGCATACACACAGGAACAACCAATAGTGGCCAACTTGGAAATCAACATGGAGAGAAAAGATGTTTCTGCCAGCCCTCTGCTCTACAATTCTGTCCTTATTCTTCACCTTAGCTGCTCTCTTGCTGAGTTCTGTTGGAAGATTTGCCAGGGAAAATAGTCTACCAAATGCTGGCTTATATGGGTCTTGGAATTCAAGAAAACTTGCAAAATTCTCAAGAACATTAATCAAAGTCCAGTGTTAGTTCACGCCAATCACTGTTTCATTTAAAAAAAATTGTTGTACACACAGGTTAGTTTTAGGAGAGAGAAGAACAATTTAGCATGAATTGTTCTTTTAGCAGGTTTTGCTGTGGAAAGAAATTAAAATCCAATGACTGAAGCTTTGAAATCCTTCCAAGCCTACCTTGGGAAGAGTTTGATATTTCTAAGTTATTTACTTCACTGAAGGCTCTTGGCTGACAGCTAAAACTGAAAAAGTTCCTGACATCAATCCACTGCCGTTGATGGTGAGTTAAATTAATATAATTGAAAAAGATTTATACAATTTAATAGATGATTAAAGCTGGAGACAAGTGCATTATCATTGAGCCCAAATCTGTTTTCCTGGTGCTATTTCAGGTTCCTATAAACACATAATGAAATGGAGCACAAGTTCCAAAATGCAATTCTGTGCCCAAACTACCTTCTCAGATGAAATATCCGCTTCCCTTCTCAAGGATGCCTGACGGCAGGGCACACTGTGTGACTGAGCAGCATTCGGTTACACTAGATAGGGAGCACGTGCTCCTAAAAGTGGTAAGAAGTGGTTTCCACTGTCTGTATTTAAGGTTGTGCAATTTGTCGAGATGTGTGATTTGCCCAATTCCTGCTCCTGGTTCTACATCGCGCTGCAGTCCCTGAGAATGAGACTGAGGCCTGACATGCGAAGTGGTGGCCCTTAGAGCCCCATGCGAAGCACCGGTGTGTACATGCACTCTCGTCCAGCAGTGAGGCTTACTAACCACCGTATTCTCAATGCCCAGAATACCGCCTGTCACATCAAAGATACTCGATGCATGTTCTGTGGAATGAACATGTAGTAGAATGAATGAGGACAGAAACCTGGAGATATCAAATATCGAAGGACAGAAAGAGGGAGTCAGGGCCAGAGGGGGCCAAAAGGAGGAGGAGAAGAAATTATATAGACCTAATATCAGAACGCGGCCCCGGGAAGGACTCTTGAGTGTTTTATCATACTTTGCCTGAGGTTCCCCTGCCTCCCCATTTGCAAACTACTGTTTATGCTATTGCTCACAGTCCTGCATTTTTCCTCACTTATCATGTAGTCGTGGAGATAACAGATAAATGCACGACCATAAGGTATCTATATAACTGGAATAAATGTATTTAAGTGTTCTATATACCTTGTGTTAGAATCAGCCCCAAATGAAGATTTCTACGATTGGAATTCAATCTAGTTTTAATATTATTTCCAACCAGGTCCTTTAAATATTATATATTTTCAAGATCATTTCTTCATTTTAGCTTTTAGGTAATACATTTCAATTATGAAAGTGATAAATTCATGTGGTAAAATTTGCAAATCATACAGAAAGGAAAAGATGAAAAGCAGATTCCCAGCCTCTCCCCAACCAGCCGCCTCACTACCACAGTTTCTGTGTATCCTTCCAGAAATTTCCCATGCATACACATATATATTCACATATATTTCCATTTTTGCTCGTGAACATACTCTTAAATTGGATATAATTTCTTTTCTAATTAAAAATTTTATCCTGATCACGTTTACTGATATAAAATTATAATAATAATATGCCATCTCTGGTTTTATTTATTTTCTATTTATTTATATATGGCATGTACTTTTTAAAAGCTTTTTTGTTTTAAAATAACTATAGATTCACAGGATATCGCAGTGGTAGTCCAGAGAGATCTCATGTATCCTTCGTTCAGTTTCTCCCAGTGGTTACCTCTTAAATAATCACAGCGCAATATTATAAACAGAAATTCGGCATTGGTACAATGTGTGTGTACAGCTCAATGTCATGTCACCCCATGAGTAGATTCCTGTAACCACCACTGCAATCAAGACACAGACAGCGCCAACAACCCAAAGATGTCTCTCCTGCTCTACTTTGTAGTCATGCCCTCTCCCTCACCATCCCTAACTCCTGGGTATTGTGTTCTAAGACTTTGGATCTTATTAAGTGTTGCATTTTGCAGTCAGAGGCAGTGGGTGCTCTCCTTTGTCACTGCCTGGTGGGAGTGAGAGTCCAGGTTCTAAACCTGGCCTCCGTTGACACCCCGGGGGAAAGAGTTACTGCTCTGTGTGTCACTGCTGCACAGAAGTGGGAATCCAGGCTCTCCACCAGCCTCCACTGAAGCACCCTGGCTGAGGTGGGGGCACCTCTTTACTGCTCCTCATGTGGTCTCCGGTGACACTTTGGGACGGCGTCCTCCTTATTTCTGAGCTGCGGTGAGAGTCCTGACTCTCCACTAGGCCTCCTCTCTCCCAGTGGGGAATGAGAGGGCATGTTGCTACACCACGGGGAGGTGGAAGTCCAGACTTCATGTCGTCTCCATCGGCGCCGTGGGGAGGCAAGTCCGGTGCTGCCCCGGTAGAGGCAAGGGTCCCGGCTCACCACTGGCCCTTCTGATACTGCTCTAGCCAGGTATGGGTGCCTCATTACAGCTGGCAAAGCTCTCCACCTGGCCTTTTCTTGTGGCGCTGGGAGTGGGATGCAGCTGTTTACATGGTGTTTGTTGGAGTAGAGCAGTCCTTGTTTGAGAGTGTTCAGTTTGGCTAGGCTGCCCCTTTCCTGCTCCTGCCAGAGAGACCAGCTTTTCTTGGGGCGTTTTTGGTTTGCACCCATTGGTGTTTCCAGGTGGCCAGCCTCTCCAACTCGGTGTGGGAGATGTGAGGCAAAAAGAAAACTCGAGGAACTCCTACTGGCGGTTCCTCTCCTCTCGAGGTCCCTGGCTGGTCTGCCTTCTTCTCTCCTCCTTTCAGAGTCTCCTCATGTTTGTTTTCAGCTGAACTTAGCGCAGGAATACAGAAAAGTATTTCTACTCCCTCTTTCCAGCAGCACAAGTCAAAAGTATGACATACAATTTTAAATTCTTTTTGGTGTGTGTATGTTTCCTGCTGGTACTTTGCATATTTTCATGGGTTGTTATATGTTCTTCTGAAAAATGTTAAAATTCTAAATCTACATACCTTAAACTTCTGTTTTTATTTTTTTTCTAGAAGATGAGAAAGCTGTACACTTGTATTATCACCTCATCTTGAAAATTTCTTCATAGTTTGTTAGCATTTAATGACTTACCTTTCTCATTTACGCCTCCTAATGTTTTCTCTTCAAACTTGGTCTTCAACACTTGGTCATCGTAAATTTCCCAGGAAACATCATAAAAGTTGGTGATTTTAATTCTGTTTTTAGTATTCTATTTATTTTTCCATATACCTGTAGTTTATACACTTGAGCAACTGATGAGTTACATTTTCATTTTAAAGTCCATATATATTTCAAAATTCATGTTTTGTGTTAGCATATGTATGTATATATCGTATGCATGTGCTTATATAGGCTAAATATAATTTTTTAAACAAAGGTTAACAGAGATCATAAATTGCATGTCCATAGTTAACATACTGAGTTTCTTAATCTATTTTTCTCTCCAATTTTATATGGCATATGGAAACCAAATTGATGTTTTTATATGCAGAATAGATACACAGGAGCTTTTAGGTGAATTTTTAATGAAGGTGATAATACTTAGGCCCTTTCCAGACAAATGTAGAAAACAAATAAATTCTGTAGCTGGTGAAGTATATTAGCAGAAACTTTTTATATCTAATCTTTAAAAGCAATGCAGTTTTTCAGAATCTGTATGCAAGCAACAAGAAATTGCAAATCTTTTCAAAAGTCTGAGACCAAACTGAGCAAATAAAAGCAGCCCAAAGTCATAGAGAGATCATGCATCAATGGACATAGTTTCAACGGGGATTAGGAGGTCATGCAGAATCGTAGAAAAAATAGCCTCATTTTCCCCACTTAAGAAAATCCAGAGCAATTCAGGCTGTCTGCATTCCATCCCCAAAAATATGTCCACTTTGGTTGGGCAGTTTGCTTTATTATCTCCAACCTGCTGGGCTCATTCCCAAAGCTGACTTTTCTGTTTTTTCCTGTAGCTTGACATGCCCTATATCCAATTCCTCATCTACTTAAATCCCATGCACTTTCTGAGCTTTGTTCTTCAGTGAAGATGGCCCTGTAGGGCAATCTCCCGGTGACATTACCATTCTCAGAGGGGCAGCCTAAGGCACACACCTGGCACTGGATGCGCTACTGTCTTTCGTTGCCGCCTTGGTATGTGCACATCTTCCTAGGAAGACTGTGCAGGGCTTTTTGCAGTACCAGGCATGCATGCTTAACAATTTACTCGCATTGGCAAAGTTGTTTTCTTGAAAATGAAGACAATTTCATTCAATGAACGTTGACTGGGTGCCTGCTATGGTCCTGAAAGTAAATTAGAGACAGGGGATAAAAAAATGAGCAGGACAATATGTGAGCTCCTAAGGGGCATTGCCTCATAGAATCGAGGGAGGATAACTGATTACAATCAAATGTGATATATCTGTGCACAAATTCTCTACTAATTGTTTTATCAGCTGAGCTTCCAGAGCGTATCTGGACGAATCAGAGGAAACATTGCAGAGGATGTGGGGTTGACGTGGAGAGAGGAAGCAGCATTTATATCCATAGCACAGCCTTTTGACATAACTCATGAACAGGACCCTTAAAAGAGGTCCTCTCATACAAGAAGGCAGGATCATTCTTCTACCTCAAAATACTGTAAATTAACACAAGACAGATGCGTGAAAGCAAAAGTCAGACAGAATGCAAACAAAATGAAAAAAAGAGAAGAGTATCCAGAAATTCGGGACCTGGAGGTTTGGAAAAGCCAGCTGCTTCTTGAACCCAACAGGAAGATATGGGGTTTTAAATTTCTTCGCCCAGCAAGACCTCATAAAGCTACTCAACTGAGTAACTTGACTCGGGCCAAAGGTCAGATTAAATGTGTCACCTCTCCACTTACTGTTCCAAACCGCCTCGGGCCAGTTGCCATAGATTGAGAGAAAGCAAGGGGGTGATGAAGTGATGAAATAAGATGGGTGGAGAATATGAAGACAGAACTTTGGGTGTGGATACTAGTATATAGAATCGACGAGAAATAAATACATCAGACATCTGTCAATTTTTTGAGGAATTGTATTGCCAAAGAAATCACAAGCCTTTGACTAGTTGAGCCTTAAAACAAAGACTTCATGAGTAGGAATTTGGTCATGAAAGCTCTGCAGTCACCAAGGAAGGCATAAATCCCAACACCTGCTTCAGATGTGAGAAGCAGAAAACTCGAGGAGGAGGACCTGCCCAGAGATTGGACAACGTCACGGAAAACATGGACGTGTGAGCTTCTGCTTGAACATGTTTTGTTCAATATCCCCTTGCATAATCAAAATAAAGAGGGATGAAGTTATTCAGCCCATAATTATTAATGATTGTTACAAAACTGCACAATGCACAATAGGATAGTGATATAGGAGCATCTTCTGAAAGTCCTTCTATTATAGTAGGGAACTTACTGCATGGACAACACACATAATTATTACTTAAGTCATTTTCCATTTTTTAAAGTTGGCTTTATTGAAGTATCATTTACATACAATAAGATTCGTCCTTTTAAGGGCACAGTTTAAGGAGTTTCAACCATTGTATAGAGTAGTCATACAGCAGCTACCACATCAAGATATCACTCCCAAAATTCCCCTCATCCTCCTTTGCAGCCAGTCCTCTTCCCCACCTCCGAATGCGAATGATCTCCACAATCCCGTTTATATGACATTCCGGAAAAGACAAACTATACTACAGAAATTAAATCATCGGTCACCAGAGACTGGGGAATCCTGTTGTATGTCAATTTCCCCGTAGCTGCAGGAGAGGGCCCTGATGGGAGCATTAAGCAGAGGAAAGCAGGCCCTGTCCACGAGACTCTGCTCTCCCTCATCCCATCTCTCTGTCCCCCGTCAGTGACTCTCATTGGCTGAACTCAACCAGAAGCCAGGCAAGAAAGCCTCTGTGGAGGGTTGGGGGGTGGAACCTCAGAAAGTTATAGGAAGAGAAATAAATTAAGTTAGTCATTGGGCAAGACTTCTTAAAGCCCCTAGTTTGGCTCCTTACCTCCATCAAGAATTCCATAGAGCAAAGCAAAGACTACAGAATATGCAAATTAAATCTATAGCTGTTCACTGAAATCCGGCGTGTCATTCTGGCAAAAGTGGTGAGTAGACTTTGAGGAGGAGGGTAGTTATGAGATAAAAGGAGAAAAGGAAGCTGACTGCCAAGAGAGCGGATTCCAGTGTGATTGCTAAGACTTATTAAATTCAGCGGCAATACGTGAAACCTCTCAGAATAGTTCATTTTCAAATACCTTTGAAAAAGCACTTGAATGAAGCCTTCCTGAAGACTAGAAAAAATATGACGTTGAACCTATATTTTAACTCAGTGCTGCTAAGATTGTGGGAAGCTCCTCAGAAAGCCTGATATTAAGTTACACAGAAAAGGTAATTTTTTTGAAATGTTAAGAGGGAAAAAAAGTATGCCATCCATAAAGGAACACTATAATTTATATTTTACTACTAGGAAATATTTCTGGCTGGGATCCTACAAACATATTTCTTATTAGATCAGCTAAATGCCTACAAATGAGTAAATAATATTATTTTCTGTCCACCATAGTAGATAGGTTAATCATCCCCATCATTTATATACTGATTTTATTTCTGGAATGCTTTCTAAATACTAAATGTTTAATAATGGTGCCAGCTCTATGGTGTGTAGGCAACATGCCACCCACTTTTATATGAAGATAGAGAACTGAGGGGTGTTCTGGGACTTTGGGAAGGGGCTGTCTTAGTCCGTTTGGGCTGGTTTAACAAAATACCATAGCCTGGGTGGCTTATAAACAACAGAAATTTATTTCTCAGTTCTGGAGGCTGGAGGTCCCAGACCAAGGTGCGGCACGGTCGGGCTCCTGCGAGGGCTGCAGACTGCCAACATTTCAGAGTCCTCCCATGGCGGGAGAAGGGGGCGAGCCCTCTGAGGTCCCTTACATAAGGGCAACAATCCCATTCGTGAGGACGCCACCCTCATGAGCTGATTGCCTCTCCAAGTCTTCAGCACCTAACACCACCACATTGGGGGTTAGGATTTCAACCCTATTCTTTATCCTCTGTTTTCCTTGTTCTTTCTTTTTGAAGTATGAAATACTTCAGACAAGCAGAAAAGACCACACAACCCTTGCACCCATCACCCAGGTTAAGAAATAAAACATTACAGATACAGTTGAGTGTCCTGCCTGCCTCTCTCTACCTGCATTTTCCCTCCCTCCCACCCAGAGCTTGCCACCATTCTAAATGCGTTGTTTATTACGTCCACACATTTAAAAAAGTGCTTAAGGTAGTAGATAAGTGCATGTCATTGTTTCACATTTTACACTTTATAAATGGCACCCTCCAGTATGTAGCTGGCAGCTTGATTTCTCAGTCAGTATTGTATTTGTGTGGTTCACCCATATTGGTATCTGCAGCTGTTCTCTCCTCCCTGTGCAGTTACTCTACAATTTATGTATCTACTCCCCTACTCCTGTATTTACAGATTGTGCTGGTTTTTACTTTAACAAACAATGCTGCCATAAGCATTCTTTCCTATATCTCTGTTTTGGATATAGTTCTTATAGAACTTAATTACTTCCTGGAGCTAGTTCCTCCAGGGCTCATGCCCAGGGCTGGAACTGCTCCCTCGCTAACTGTGCCTGTGGCCGGCCCTCTTCTCCACCACATCCTCCTGTCAGAAGTTGCCGTTGTGGCCATTGTGATGAGTGTGAAGTGATGTCCCACTTTAGTTGTAATTTGGATTTTCCTGATTAGGAATAAAACCTGAGATCATTAGATATATTTCTTGGCCATTTGGGTTTTCTCTCATGGAGTTTCTAGGTTATATCATCTGTCCATTTTTATATCCAGTTGTTTATCTTTTACGATTGATTTGTGGAAGCATCTTAGACATTCTGGGTGGGCAAAACATGGTTATACGGGTTGTGAATACCTTCTCCCAGGGTGGGGCTCCCTTGGCCACTTAAGAAAAATGACCTCTCATGACACACTGATGTCTTTAAATGCAATGTAGCGACTTTGATCTTTTGTGATGCATGTGGTTTGGAATGTTTCTGTCTTGTTTGTGAAACCCTTTCCTCCCCAATGGGGTCACCAAGATATTCGTCTGTGTATTTTCAAAAAGTTTTAGTTTTGTTTTCCCTGTTCACATCTTTAATTCCCCTGGACTTCATTTATGAGGGTACACTGAGGAAAGCTGCTGAGTTTACATTTCCCCGTATGAGTCAGCCGCTGGGCTAGCGTTAGTCTAGCGTTAGTCAGTGTCACAGGTGAATGGTCCATTCTGTCCCACGGTCTGCAGTGCCACCTTCTCAGACCAAGGCAACATCCTCAGCTCTACAGGTGGGGACAGGAGCGTGCCTTGTGTCCATTCTACAGGCCCGTCACTAAATTTGTACCCTATTTCTCTCTGCAGCTGCTCCACTGCCAGGGCTGTCAGGGAGTAGAGCTCGTCCCTAATGAGTGGGTCTCCCCTGCTGAAGGCTTCTCTTACAGGTACTCTGACCATGCTTTCCTCCACTAGGATGTATTGTCAATATGATCCCTTCCTCCTTCTGTCTTATAGAAATTTGTCAAAATCTTGGTCTGCTGTTTCCCCCTTGGCTTTTCAGTGTCTTATAAACATAGTCTCTTTTGTATTTCTTTACTCTTATTTCAAGCTTTGGGGGAAAAGGGGGGATTTAATTAAATAAGCTTTGTCTGCCATCCTGAAGCAGGACCGCAAATATTATGTGAATGTATTGTCATTTGCATAATGTTGTCAATATTTACTCATAGGGGAAATAGTTGTGTCCAATTTTTCAGTATTATAAATAACACAGCAATAATTATTAATGATTCTAAACTTGTTTTTATTTTTTAGAATATCTTGACTAGGTATTTTGCCCAATTTTTCTAATGAATGTGTTTGATCTCTTAATATAGTAAATATATTAACATATGTAGTCCATTGCAAGTATTTTACCAGATTTTTGTTTTCCTTTTATTTCTGCTAGATATTTTAAATGTATAATATGTTTATTAGATAAAAATCTAAGAATTTTTTCCTTGTGATCATTTTATTGCTTTTATTCTGAGACTGTTGTTCTTTATTGAGATAATAGGTATTTATTTATTCACATTTTTCTTAGTTTTTATAGCGAAAAATTATTTGTTTTCTATATTTTTATATTTAGCTACTTAAATCTATCTGGAATTAAGTTTGGAGTATGATATGTGGTGAGAATATTAATTTATATAATAAATGACGTTGAGCAAATTAGCTAGGTTCTTGAAAAAAATGGGCCATTCGTTATTCCACTAATTTGCAATATTCTCCTAATATATATTAATTTCTTTCCATAATATCTTTTAATAAAATATGTAGAATAACAAGTAATGATTTAGCATGCCAATCTGTGAAGATGAGCTCCATTTACAAGTGAAATGTAAGTAATTTGCAATGCACAGAGATGACAGATTTGCAAGCTTAAATGGGAGTTCTGACTGTGTCTGGCCCACTTTGCCTTGGGAAAGCTCTAAAAGTAACTTCGTGTTTACCTTCTTCTGACTGAGGATTAACTCCTTGGGAGTTTGTGTGGCTTCTTCTGGGGAAGTGTCACTGGCATGCTTTGGGATTTTTATGTCAGAAAGGCTAACCTTGGTAGTGGTAGCAATGACAAATTTGACTTAAAACATATCTTCATTAGGCATTTTGATCCAGGATTCTGGCATTTTATAACTTTTGTGACTCATCTTCATTACCATTAACATTTAGTGATGCGTGCAAGGATTTTTTTCTCTACTTTTTAAAGTCTTTGCTTTCATTGCAGTATCTTGTGTATTTCCACGTATATGAGGCTTTCTTGAAATGCACTGCAGGCTGGTGATACACCGTGACTTGCTGGTCTAGAAGGAGATCACAGAATGCAGGGGGCTCTACAGGACTTCACTTCCTTGAGAGTGACGCTACTCTGATGCCGAGAATCCCAACCCCACATCAGTTCTCCACACTTCTGCTGTGGGGTTAGGCTTCTTGGTTTGGCAGCCAGCAAAGAATATAGCACTGTGACTCATTCTTTCAGAAAAATAAATTTTCCAGGGGCTCTTCTGGTTCTTTTCAGAGCTTAGTACTTACAAGTTTCTTAAATCACTGCTCAGAGACTCTCCTGTCATGAAACTGCTCCTTCGAGTTAGCAATTTAGTGACACCCAGCATCGGGTTAGGAAGGCCTCCAGACAACAGACACACACCCACGACCTCGCTGGATTTCAAGGTTATAGAGAGTTGACTGGGTAAGGAATCTGGACAGAAATGATATTAACCAAACCCACTAAAACCTATTTAAACTTCCTCAGACATGGAAACCAGTAGAGTGTTTTAAGGATCCTCTCCCCTCTTGGCCCAGTATTAAAAAGGTGAAGAAAGCCCCAGGAAGAATTGACTTGCTGGAAACGTCAAATCGAATTAGGAGAGGGGATCAGGATAAACCAAACAGTTTCCTTCAGGAAACCAGATAGAATCAATATAGTAGTTGCTCTTTTATGAGCATTTTGCTGAGTAGGAGAAAAAGATGTACAGAGAGGAGAAAAGGGTGTCTGTGAGAGTCCGGGGAAGATGAGGAGGGATAAAGGAAGGCAGGGTTTGGATGGGGCTGTGTATGTGGGCAGTAGAAACCGTGAAAGCAGCGTCCATCACACGTGTCTCTGTGTTTAATCTGTGACCTCAACTGCTCCTTGAGGTCATCTCATCCTGCAGTTAGCATGCTCACTCAAAACTACCACCACAAACAAACAGAACCCAGTGCCACCGATGTTACACACTGTCCTCATCTGTGAAATTCAAGAATTCATGTAAAGAATCTTTGGCTGGGACCAGGAGGAGGATCCACCAAAAACACAGCAGTTATACAAGCATCGAAATGGCCTTTAAACATTTCAATAGAAGACATGAAATTTACGTAAGTTTTGTGCCCTTAAAAGAAGAGCTCTAATATCTACATCTGTGAAATGAGGGATTCAGATAAATAATCTCAAAGGTTTCTCCTACCTCAAACCTCCTATGTCTTTGTGGTCCCATTTCCTGTCATCACTCAGAGGCAGCCTTCCGGAAAGGATTTACGTGTCACTGCCTGAAGAAATAACAAGCAGACCCCACACATGGAAAATGGTGAAGTGGATGACCCCAACTCTGGATGTGTCCTGCCTCCTCTCTGCGCTGACTCCTCTGCATTCGGCGTTCCCTTAGGCACCTAACTCCTTCCGGGCTCCCTGTGCTTTCTAAGGCGGGGAAGAAGGTCTCTGCCCAATAATTCATTTGAGGAGTCGTACCCCAGATATGTTTGCATTTTAAACAGGGTGTTTGAGAGGGCAAAACTCAACCTAGTGAGATGTCATTGTTCAGAGTGAAATATCACACACTGAGAAGAAAATTGTTGAGCATCTTTTAACTCAAGTTTGTAGGTGGGCATTGGGTCAGGTCAGGTACCGGCAAATGGCTTCCTTCTTGTGGTAATTGTTTACTGTTCTAGACATTTCACTGCCCAGCATCCTGACTCATCAATAGGAGCCATTTGCCTTTGGGGGCCTTTTTATTTGGGTGATTGTATCCTCGCTAGGGGGTAGACAGTGCGTCCTGAGTAACAGTCTAGGCCAAGTTAGGGAGGACTCCCATTTGGAGCTGGGTGTTACATTCCAATCCTGGGTGAGGCAGAGGTTGACCGTGTGTTTAAACCACATTCTAATAGAACAGTTTATCGAAAGAAGAGCATCTTGGATATTATAGGCACATTTATATTGTATGATTAGTTCTCAGACTATCAGGCCAATTTCCCACCATTCTATCATTATCACTAAATTTATTTTTAAACTCTCAGTGGAATAAAAATCAGAGTTGATTAGGACTTTAGACTTTAGTATCTAAGTCAGAACTATCAAGAACAAACCACAGGATAGATGTCCAGTGCTTATTAAGAGGGCGAGACAGACATTTGGATTATTTTGGAGAGAAAATAGGTAGGAGAAGAGGGATACCGAGAAAAAGTCAGATCGTTCCATTTAAATTTCTACTGTTTCTGGGATAAGCACTAGTTAGACAAACAGCTTCTTCCTCCTCCCATAACCCGTTTAATAACTGTATATATTTTCTCTTGTTTTCTCCCTATTACCTCTTATGGCAGTGGCATAGTCCTATTGGCCAGGATGTTCACATTTTTCTCTACTGTGTAACAAAATCACTATTAGGGCTGAAATAAAAATTAGTGTAGGAAAATGGATTTATCTCTGTCTAGAATTTTATACGATTTATTAAAAAGTGCATGGCCCACTGAGGGATTCCAACTCTTAATCCCTCTGAGTCAAGTGTCAACACCAGATATGAGCTGCTGTGAAATGATGATGGTGTTTCAGTTGTTCACGGACATAAAAGTGCAGTGCAGACAGGGCTTCACAGCTGTGGGATGACAAGCCTGGTGCTGGTCTAGATGATATTCTGCAGAGTTGCTTTTATGGCATCCAGTCAGTGAACTTGTCCTAAACCTTCAGTAGGAAGTGGTCAAAGAGGTGACCGAGGGCCCCATCAGGACCAAAGCATTTTCCTCATTAGTCTGCCTGGGATTCCTCCTAATAGTAACTCCTTTAAAGCACTGGGGACTTCTACTAAGATGTACACGTGTTCCCTGGGAGAGAAGAGCCTGAATAAAAATAATCCCTAAGACACGAATGATGCCTTTATTTGAAATGCTTTATTTGAAAGCTTTCACATCAATTAACTCATCTGATCCTTGCAACAACCCCGAAAAGAAGACAGACAAGTGAGACCTGTAAGAGATGAGAAAGCGTGGCTCAGATATTGGCCAAGCTCATATCCTCAGGAGGAAACAGCTGCAAGTCTAGAACACAGGTCTTCCGGTGCCGTCCCACGCCCCTCCCCTTACCCGCCCATTACTGTCCACAGTACTTCAGCATATGTTCATTTACCACACTACCTTCTGGAACTACAGTTCCCTGAGCGAGAAAGCTAACCATGATCCCTACATCAACCGAGGGGCTGCAGGATCCTTCCAACTCGAACATTCTAAGCAGAAGTCAAAAGAAGAGGAACAGAAAGGGGAAAGATGGCGGAAGTGGTACCATTGAGAGTTCACAAGAGTATGAACCATTCTAGGGCAAGTACCAGCTCACAGGTGTTTACCCATTCAGTCAACATCATTGTTTGAACCTCTGCTCCATGCTAGGCTCTTTGCTGGATTATAGGGAGATGCAGAGTTGATAGAGAGCTAAGTGAAGGCTAAAATGTGGTAGGGGTAGGAACACAGACTTCTGAGCCCCCAGAAAGAAGACAGTTAATATCAAAAGGGAAGAAGGAAGCAGATGTGTGTTTAGAACAATGTTAGCTTCCCACATGTTTTGTCTGCTGGAACTCCTCTTTCTAAGGTGGTGGTTGGTATTTCTCTCATTTCAGGCCATCTTACTGCTGTCCTGGTTAAGAGATTTTTCTCTCTTAACTTCATCCTTCCCCCACAGCTTCCCCCACAGCTTCCAGGCTTCTTTCAAGCCACAGGATTCATCGGAGTTGTGGAAGGAATCGATATGGGTATTTGGAAATGAAGAGTGGCCAGGAGTAGAAGGTATTCGGCTTTGGCATACAACCTTCTCCATCTGAATTTCCCTTTCCTCCTGCTACTGGGCTGGAGGCATCCCCATCAGAACACATGCTGAGTCTCAGAGCATTTTAAGAATAATTCATCACATTGCTTCCAGCCAAACAAAGCTATAATCTCAAATAAGTAATGTTTCCTCTGTTTTAGTCTTTCAGGAAAAAGTGGCAACTCTCCAGAAAGCAAGCTGACTTGAGGACTTAACTGGACTAATTATTTCTTATACTGTGCCTTGCATTAGTGCATATTTCGTCAAATCTCCTAAACCTTTAAACTCCTTCTGTTGTCTTTTAGGTTAAGAAATATTGGTACATTCTAATCTCTAACAGAATTTTCAATTTTCTAAATGTTACACGTGACTTATCAACTCTTACTTACCGAGACAAGAAGGAAAGGATTATGCAATTTGACAAAGATTTCTAGTAAAAAAGATGGAAATAAAAAGGCTGTAGGGGCCCTCAGTTAAATCACATTTAATAATCACAAGGCTAATTCCCAGCACATTTTGGTAAATCAGATTTCCACGGTAGAATTTACTTATGCTCAAAGGAAACTTTCTCCCATCTCTGTCCATTCTTTCCCTGCTCCTCTCATCTCCACCCTGAAACTAGATCAGTTTCTACTCACATTACACGACTATGCCAAAGAGAAATGGTCACTCTTAAAGGGCCAAGAGAGTGAAACCCCCAGCAGTTCAGAAAAGATGGAAGTAGAAAGCATAATTTATAAGGAAAAGTGGATTTAAAAGAAAAAAAAAAAAGAACAAGCTCATAGATACAGAGAACAATTTGGTGGTTGCCAGAGGTGGGGGTGGGGAGTGGGTGAAATGGGTGAAGATGGTCAAAGGGTACAAACTTCCAGTTATAAATTAAATAAGTCATGGGGATGTGATGTACAGCATATACTGTGAGCACAGTTAACAAGACTGTGTCGTATATTTGAAAGTTGCTAACAGAGTGGATCTTAGAAGTCTTCATCACAGGAAAATAAATTTGTAACTATGTGTGGTGATGGATGTTAACTAGACTTACTGTGGTGATCATTTCGCGATATACAAATATTGAATCACTGTGTTGTACACCTGAAACTAGTATGTTATATGTCAATTATATCTCAGTAAAAATATGTAATAGTACAAGGAACTCTAATAAATAAAACTAAAACCTAAATAAAGTCGATAGATTATAAACAAGAAAATAAGTAAATTGTATACCATATTTTATCAAGTCTAAAATGTCATTGATTGTAAGATGGACCGTTACTTTATATACCACTGAGAAAGAAACACCATTTTGAGATGTAAAATCTGAAACACTAATTTTCACTTGTCTTTGTTTTATTAAAATTATACGTTAGATTTATTTATACATGATTGTCACATATCATTCTTGTCAATAATTAAGAGGGAAATATAAACGAAATAAATTGGTTTAGGTATTCCTAAAATGTCTTCACATTCGGGATTGACTCTTATAAATCACTTTTTTTGTGTGTGTGTGAGGAAGATCGGCCCTGAGCTAACATCTGCCAATCCTCCTCTTTTTTGCTAAGGAAGACTGGCCCTGGGCTAACATCCATGCCCACCTTCCTCTACTTTATATGGGACGCCGCCACAGCATGGCCTGACAACCCGTGCGTTTGTGCATGCCCGGGATCCGAGCCGGAGAACCCCGGGCCGCCACAGTGGAGTGGGCACACCTAACCGCTTGCGCCACCGGGCCGGCCCCATAAATCATTTTTCAATGCAAATCAAATTGATATTTTTTCCCTGCACAATATCATCCTCTGTGCCATTGAGAGTGTCTCATTATTTGTGGGGTTTTCTCGTAAGCCTCCGACATCCTAAGTTTTGATGTAAACGGACAAGCAATGGCAACAATATTACCACTTTTTCCTAACAGCTGAGATTGTGAAGATGCACTCCAATTTTTGAGATATTAAAATTTGGAACATAATCTCTGCTTTAAAATCAATGAATTTATGGTATTATGAAAAATAATACAAGTAGAGCCAGACAAGAGTGATCAGGAATGCCAGGGAGCATAGTGCAGTTTCAAATCAAGTGGACAGGCAAGGCATCCTTGAGAAGTGAACATCTGAGCAAAGACTGGAAATTGCTGCGGAGTGAGGCACGCAGACATCTGGATGAAGAGTTTGCCTACAGTGTGAACAGGTAGACAGATATCCTAGACTGGGGCATGCTGCGTAGTAGAGGAACATCACGGAGCCAGGGCGTCTGGAACAAACAAGCCAGCAGGGAGAGGTGAGAGATGAAGGCCCAGGTGGCCTGGAGGGCCTCGTTGGCTGCTGTTGGCATTGGGTTTACTCTGAGAGACCTGGTCCTCTGTCCTCGCACGATTTAGGGCAGACAAGTGATAGGATCCAACTTCTGTTTTTCCAGGACCACTGTGCCTGCCATGCTGAGCATGATGGAGGGACAAGGATAGAAGCAGAAGACCAGTTATGAGGCTACCACAGAGATCTGGGTGAGAGATGCTGGTGGCTGTGAACTGGGCAATAGCAATTGTGGTGATGAGAAGTGGTCAGATTCTGGATGTGTCTGGAATGTAGAGCCAGTAGGATTTCCTGACACATAGAAATATTTCTTTACAGATTATTTAGAATTAAAATTGGGGGGGCGGGGGCTTCTTATTCAATGACTAACACAAATTTCAACTTCAAAACCTGGTTTCCTCTTCAGAAATAAGAATTAAAATTTGCCTTCCCTATGCATTTTCTGAACAGGCCAGGGAATTGCAGGCAGCACCATCATAGAAAATTTTAGTGCATTTTACAGCATCAATAATTGAGTGAAGGAGTGTAATAACTTGTGCCGAATGAGCGATGATCAGATGTCATGCCTTCAGCCAGTATATGAGCTGATTTCAGAGATTAGCCAGAAGTCAATATTTGTGTTTGTTGGTCTTTTCTTTCTTATCTTCTGTCAAATTTCTGGAATGCAGACAGAATTCATACTCTTCACTTTGAGGAGAGTCCAAGGATCGAAAGTATGAAAAGCTGTTTCAAAATATTAAGCTAATATAAGACACCAAATAAAATTAGAGTTAAGCACAAATATTGCAAAGTACATCAAATAAAGTTTAGAAATACATGGATATTGACAAATGTTTGTGAGTTCTTATTATGTTCTAACCATTAAGGGTATATATACACAGAGAAAAAAGTCTTTATGGGTGTCCTCAAGAATGTGGTGATTTCCACTGTCTTTGCAGGTTTTCCATTTATCTTGCTAATTCTGCTCTAGCATTCTCTAGAGGATACTGTCACCATTGCCTGAGATGCTGATGTTACCATGTATCTCTGACGCCTCAAGAAGAATGAAGATAGACCTGGAGAATAAGACTATTTATAATTTTGTCATATATATCTGTGAAATATATATTACATACATATCACAATATATAATATTTCAATCTTCTTTTGCTCACTTAATGTATATTCATTTACAATTTTGTCATATATATGTGTATATAAAATGCTGTACAATATATATATATACATATATATTCAATGTTGCCAGCATTGATAGCTGTCATTTCAATAATTTTTGTTAAACTGGCATCAATTAAAACCTCATTTCTTTAGTTATTAATTTGATGAAATTTCTGCTGTATTTGCTCTAAATATTTTTCATACTTTGTTTTCTGTTTGTTTTTCATGGATTTTAAAAAAATATGAATTCAAAGCTCTCAGTGTTCTTGGAGACATTTTTCTTTACATTTAAGCCTAGGATATATTTCCTATTCATTATTTTTATTACAATTCTGTATGACTTTTTTCCTAATATATCTGGAATTTTATATTATGTGTGTATGTTATACAGCTTTTAAACTGATTTTCTTCCAGAAAGCTGATTATTCCAGCAATGCTTGTTGAATAATGCTTGCTTTTTTTGCTTAAAGCAAATGAAACATTCCCAAATATAACAATAGCTAAACCAGAAAAATTTAAACATGTACATTGTTTTATGATTTTTTATCCTAATATTTCTAGTTTTTCAAACTTATTTCTGTTTTAAAAAAGGAGCTTTAACACAGGGCTCTTGGTTTTACTTGAGTAATGAATCATTTTTGTGTTAGACTTGATTAAGACTAACAAAAAGTAACCTAAAATTGAGGCTTCTAGAATCTTTCCTACATATGTCTGTCTCCCACATATTTCTAATTTGACTTATATTCTTTATGGAGCAGATTAAAGTAGATCCCTATGGCTTGTGTGTGTGTGTCTCCATGATTCTTTCTTACTATAGCATCTAAGGAGACACAGCTATGCCTGGAATCACTCTCCCAAGGATTTTCTGTTGGAAAATGGCTGTGTTACCATCGAAAACAAATAAGAGACACTTCTCTGTGCAGTCCAGGTCAGATTAAAATGCTGAAGTTCCAAAATAATGAGATGTCACTTTCATCTGCTGATCCCAAGGGATACTCCTCAGGGTGGAGGGAAAAGGTTGTGGGATGGGCCCCTTCACTTTTTTGTCCAGATTTCTCAAGAAGAACAGCATGCCATTTTGGACCAACTTGATTCTCTGACTCAACTGCAGGTCCTAATTTATCGTGAGGGATGTCCTAGGTTAAAGCTTTGTTTGTTCTCCAATCTACTAAGCTTCATTATTTCTTTAACTGAAGGGTGCAGCTCGGGTCATAATCTCCTCCTCCACTGAAACATGCTCAGTAGCACCCAGTGAAACAACAATACTCCAGCCAGTACTGTATGTGGATTGCAGAGTGTTGTCTCAGGTTGTCTATTTCTTATTCTCCTTGTATTCCATGCTCCCCGGGGTTAGTGCCTGCAGTGGCTCTCAGTGGGGGCAGTACCGCTGATCAGTGTTTTGAAAATCTGTAAGCGCATTTTTGATTAAAGATGCTATTGGCATTTGTTAATAGATTGGCGAGTATTATGCTAACTGTTCTGCAATACACAGGTTAATCCTGTGAAACAAAATTATCCCACATCCCTCATGAATTTCAAATGCCTCAGGAGACGAAACCTATGGTAGCTAGTGTATTGCTGATACTTTAGTGTTACTATGGACTGAATGTTTGCATCCTTCCACATACATGTGTGGATACCTAATCCCCAGTGTGATGGTATTTGGAGGTGAGGCCTTTGGGTGGAGCCCTCACCAGTGGTATTAAGGCCCCGATAAAAGAGGCTCCAGAGAGCTCCCTCTTCCCTTCTGCCATGAGGACACAACAAGAAGATGACTGTCTATGAACCAGGAAGGGGGCCCTTAACAGATACCAAATCTGCCAGCATCTTGACCTGGGACTTCCCAGCCTCCAGAACCATGAGAAATAAATTTCTGCTGTTTATGTGCCATCCAGTCTGTGGAATTTTTGTTACAGCAGCCTGAATAGACTATGGCAAGTACATAGTCATCTTGGAAATGTTTTACAAGAAGTTACATAAAAGTACAAATATTGAAGAGAATATTATTGTGGAGCAGGATGATTAAATGGATTAAAGATATTGTCCTGAGTAACAGAATAATTTATTTACTCCATACATCAACTCAATGCACTATAAAATTTCCAATTTCATATTTAATAGAAAAATGTAATAGCAAAAACTGTGCAAGTGCATGTAGACCCAACTGCAATGCTGTAATCAAGGATATTCGAGAGTCTTTGTAGGAGACTTAAAATCAGAAATAATTACATTTATGAAGTCACATGAAAGGCTGGGATCTCACTGAACTTCATTAATAAAGATATTTTTAAAAAATATTTCATATTATTGCCAACTTATACGTTTAAAAAATTATATAGCACAATGATAGGAATTAATTTATGAAAATTAGCTACTAAAATTATTCATTTTGTGGTTAGCTGTTATTTTTCCCATCCTATTCAGATAATATCCCCCGAGGTCTACCCACGAATTCTGTATAGGCTCCTGTTTTATAATGTTTTTTCCAGTTGACCTTTGAAGCATATTGTATAGTCTCCAAGATCTCTTTAAGTGCTTGACAAGTGAATGCACACCTGCACTTTTAGTAGAATTTCCTAATAGTAAATATATTTTCAATGATAGTTGTCACTGGCTCATCCCCTGTCACAACAAAGGCAATTATGCTGACATTATGTTTGTAAATAAGTCCCAGCTCCTCTGTGAAAACACTTCTTCATTATTTCCACTGCAACAGTTTATAATCTTCCAAGGTGTGTTATGTCCACTTCAATTAACGTTACTTTATTCTCTGACTTATCAATACAAATAATTCTCACTTGTTATTATTTATCATAGCATTATTTTTTACTCTCGCATCCACCTGTACCTGTGCACTTTATTTTCATGTGCTTCTTGTAAAGAATAGCTTCTGATTGTCTCATTTCTCTTAAATCCAACATTATTCATCATAGGCAGATATAAACATCTGACTACAGCATTATGTATTGGGGTATGGTTGTGTCAATTCACTTTATAGGGAATACATATTAATATCCTTTTATTTCTCTGTCATGTTGGAGATAGGTGATTATATTGATTTTTGAAAATTATGTATGTAGGTAGCTTTATTATCTATGAATTTTATTTCAGGATCGTAAAGGGAACTTTACAAAGTATGTTCATTATTAGATTGAATCTAAGACACCACTGATTGTAAGACACATTACCTTATGCTAAGACACTTACAAAAACACACTGCAACCAAACTATGACACAAAGTCTTATCATCACTTGTGATTTTTGACAGAGCATCATCTTCTGCATCTTCAGAGCATTAGGGATGCAGTATTTCTTACAAGGTTGCTCCGTTATCGACACCTCAATTTTCTCCCAAGCACCATTAATGACACTGGCACTTTCTTGGTCTTACCCAAGGTGTCAATCGAAGATTTTCAGGTAACAAACAAGAAGGCATTTTTGATGTGAATTGAACCCAACACAAGTAGCCACAACACTCCACAGCACTCTAAGTCATGACAGCATGGACTCCCCTGACCAGGTGCACACAGGTGCAGACAATGACAACTGTGCCTCATGGGCCAGCGTTGATGGCAAAATGCCATTGTTGAAAAGCACATGTGATTTCAGAGATGTTAAAGTGTGAAACAATGAAATGGGGGGTTACATAAAGTGGATATTGGAACTGATAGGTTTCAGAACCACTGAGCTAATGGCGTTCTTCTCATGCAGCTCTTTTTCCAGTGAAACTTTTGCCCTTATAAATAATTTGCTCCAGAAAGTCTAAAGACCACTATGTTGGGTGAAAAGTCTATACAGTCCTAATTTTGAACAGATCATTCAATTGGCAGCTACAGAATATAGTTCAGTAAATGCTACAAAAAGGCCAGTGGATCCATGCTTCAAAAGAATTGAAACGAATCCAAAAGGAGATGCAAAAGATTTCTCCAAGGGGCTTTTCTGAAAAGCAGCTGGGTGTGTTCCAAAATGTAAGAAAGAAAAAAAAAATCCCCCAAACCACACTCATAAGCTTTAATATAGCAATATAGCCTTGGGGTTTTCAGATTTAATGCCTACAAAATAGATATTATGGAATTATTCTCCAAGTATTGAAGAATTTAGAATTTCTTTTTCCTGCCATAGAAGAAAATCCGATGATGGTAGACATGGGTTGGCCACTTGAATCTAGCCAGCCTGAGGAAGACCCGAGCTGAGCCACTAACGTGTCAGTAACATTTTCCTTCTTCCCAGGCTCTAGCTTCTAGGGTGTACACTAGAGGCTCCCTTAAGGAACACCTACTCAATTCAGATCATCACTTCAGAAAATTAGACAAAATAGATAAGCACATAGAAAAACAAAAAGTGTAAATCACTCTCAACTTAATACCTAAATATAACCACAGTAAACTAACATTTTCTAATGAAATTTTTACATGTAAATGTATAATTCTTAAAACAAAAATGGAATGCTTTTCTCAATTGACTATGTTGCATGTATAAAGAACGCCATCTCCAGGGAATGGCTGTTTAGGTGTGGGTATTATATTGCTTGCTTTTTTCCTGTTATAATGAACGTCTCTTTACAAATATTTTTGTATATTTATCCAAAGATATGCAAGACACATTTCTAAAAGGGGACTGTTCCTCCTGTTAGTCCCTCCCAGACTGTTTTACATATGGTGCCAAATTCATTTCCAGAGTATTCATACACATTTTTACTTTCCTAAGTGGTGGTCTCATCATAGGATTTGAGACAGGAAAAAAATTAATTCATTTGAAATATGGTGTTGAAGGAGAGCTCTACGGTTACCGCGGATTGCCAGAAAGATGAACAAGCGTGTCCTAGAGCAAATTTACCGCTGGAGGCACAAATGCTAAAACTGCGGCTGTCCTACTGCGGGCACACGATGGGAAGGCGGGATTCTCTGGAGAAGACGGTAATGCTGGGAAAAGTAGAAGGCAGCAGGAAAAGAGGAAGACCAAATATGTGACGGGTTGACTGGTGAAAGAAGCCCCAGGCATGAGTCCACAGAGTCTGAGGAGAGCTGTTGAGGACAGGACACTGTGGCCATCACTCACTCGCAGGGCTGCCAGGAGCCAGAGCCTGAGTGTCCGCACAGCAAAGCTGTGGCAAGACTTCGCTCCCTTTGCCGACGAGGGCGCTGCTGTGGATTAAAGGAGTGACTTGCCCAGGCTGATGGACTGGGACAGTAGTCTCAGTTTAATTGATATTTGCTTTACTTCCTAGAGATGTGGACATTTATAGCGTTTCTGTTATCTGAAATGTTGTTTTGTGAATTAGTTAACATTATGTACATATTTTCACTGTATTTATATTCGTCTTGATATGTAATTGTTTGTTTACTTAGATTAATACTTTTAACTAGCATTTCTAGTCGGATACCATTAATACTACTAAAGGAAGAGTTAATATAAAAAGAGAGAAGTATAAATTTTACAAAAGAGAAGTAAAAGTGATAAATGTCTAGCAAGTACATTCAAGCGAACCAACTGAAAATCCATTACTCATGGTCTAAGTCAGTTCAGTACACGGTCGATTACAAAATAAATGCACAAAAGTCAATGTTGTGTTAGCAAATATATTCAGTTAGAATATTAAATGGATACAAGTTTACAAATAATAACAAATATTTAAATACTTAATCCTATATATTTGTTGTTTATTCCTATATGAAGAAAACCATCAAGTTCTACTTTAGACAGAAAAGAATGCTTGTAAAAATCAAGAGATATGGCACCCATTCCTCAATGAGAAAATTCAAAACTGGAAATGCATTATAATTATAGATTGATTTTCAGGATTCTACCAACATAGTATTGAAAATGAAACTTTTTAAAATTAAAAAAATAGAGCATAGTGAATTTGGAAAAATGAGAAAATGGGAGAAGACACTTGGTAAATGACCGAAAAAGATTAATAGATGGAAAAGATGGGAAATAGGAGGTGAAATTGTTCTTATAAAATACTAAAATTGTGTATAATTAACTCAATCAACAAACAGATATTGAATGCCCGTGTACCGGACCCTCGTCTAGGCAATTGGGATGGATCAATGAGAACCTCACGGAGCTCACAGTCTAGCAAGTGACCAAACAGTATGCTGATTATGTCAGCAGGGACAGACGAAGGGAGCCAAGTAGGAGGTACAGAAACAGACCCAAGTGTAGAGAGATTTGGGTGTGATAACCCAACGATAACCAGCTCTTTCCTCTTTACCAAACTTCTCTCCTACCCTCCTGAAGATCTAAGCTCATTCTAGTTCCCAGCTGTGTGTTTTCCACTTTGTAAAGAACAAAAAACAATGGAAAAACAAGAGCAACAATGGTGACAAGAAAACCCTAAAATCTACTTGTGATTACTGTGGTTTTATTATTTAGATTTCTGGATTACCTGTGACTTAGAGGTAGTTATAACTTCATTCTCATCTCAGTACCTCGGGTAATTGAAAATTAGCTATATGCTGCCAATGATTTTATTTTTCAATAATTAAGGATGCTTATTCAGTCTTCCATTTTGGTCTGATATTTTAAGGGTTGACTTAAAATTATTTTATTAAAATCTAGTAAATACGAATAAAACTTATATACGCTTCCCACCATTCACAACCTGCCTGTCCCCAGTGAAATTCAGCATTTCAGAAACACACAGACACACACACATTTTTTGGAGGGTGGCCTATTAATAATGGACCATTAGATCTTTCCAGACTCCTAAAGCATATCATTAGAACTCCAATGTCCCATCAATTACAGACAGTGATTTTTATGAGTTTCACAGCAATTTAACTCTGTGGGTGTTTAAGATTTAAAACGGAAGTCATAAGGCACATCTTCACCTGAAATTAAGTCATTTTTATCACAATATATCATCCAAAACTAATTCTCTTCAAAAACAAGATAAACTAAAACATTCAGGATTATCAAATATCTACCTTTTAAATATTAATGAACAAGGTAGAACCAATTCTGGGAATTAAAAAATAATATCCTTTATCATTTTTACTATCATGTAATTCCAAATTCAGAACCTTCATCTCCTACAATTAAATGTATGCTAAATATAGAGAACGCATATTTTTGCTTTCCAGTTTGTTGAATCAGGATTTGCAAAACAGGCTAGATGACATGGCGGCAATGTTCTTTATAAAATGATTATCCATTTATTATGTTTGTTGATGCACCTTGATTATACATGCCACACTAGATGCACAGAGAGAACTAGGAAGACTCATTTAATTTACTTAGCACTAATTGTATCTTCTTATAGTCTTTTAAATTTCAAGAGAATGACAAACCCACATTTATAGAAGGACTGCTTCGTTCCAGGCACAGTACTATGTGTTTACACAGATATTACTAATTCTTTTCCTTAAAAAATATGATTGTGAGATTCATACATGTTGCTGCATGTAGCTGCAGCTCATCCTTTTACTTTGTTTTATAGTATTCCAGTATATGAAAAATACCACAAGGTATTTATCCAGTCTACTTTGGTGGACATCAGAGTTGTTTCCAATGTGGGACACACAACAATGTTACTATAAATATTCTTGTACACATCTCTGGTGCACACGTATTCACTTAGGAGTGAAATCACTGGGTGGTAGGGTATGGTCATGCTTGGCTTTGGTATATAATGGCAGTTTTCCAAAATAGCTGTATGAATTTACACTCCTCTCATCAGCGTATGCAAGTTTCTATTGCCATTTTAACTTTTAACAAGGTTTGGGGAGTGAAAGGTGATAAATACATATTATCAACTTCCATATATTTACATTCAATATAAAGTTTGTGACTGGCCCAAAATTACAGTTGGATGTGGTTACAAAAATAAGCTTATCGGTCAGAAACACCTGCAAGTATGTCTGCACTGTGCCTCGCCTTGTGCTCTGTGGCCATGTCTGTAATATGCCCCGCATGCACTCTACACTTGCTCCATAAAAGCTTTTGTCGGCTTCCCAGCATCGTCTTCAGTGAAGTTTAGTTCAGTAAGGCAAAGACAGGCAAATGCTTCATGCATTTGTCAGCATGTCACCCACAGGGCACAGTCCACATTTCAGTGAATTCCACAGAGCAAGGCAGCCGTGGGGTTGACTATACAGGCGTCTGTGTGGTATTGAACACACCAGGCTGCGACTAGGCTCAGTTCTCTCATCCAGTTGTTATTTCTCTCTTCCCTCTTCCGGGACCTTGGCCTGACCATGGGGCACTATAGACCAAGGTTGGTCACAAGACTGAGTAGAGAAATGCATATGGCCAGAGATGACTCTACCCCACTCACACCACTAATGGCATATGTAAATAGCTCTGCCTTTATATAAGTAGATGATGTATTAGGAAGACACAACAACCCTTTATTTTACATCCTTCTTTCCCTACCTACCCTACCGTCTTGGAAACATGCTCTCTAGCACTATCGTACTTGAAGAGACAGCATGGCATGATTGTATCATTAGAACTCATTTTTTTGTGTGAATAATAGTAAACACAACTTAAAAGGGCCTAAACTCTAAGAGAAGTTTGAGCTCACATAACTATCTGCTTAAACTCCACCCTACCAGTGAATTTCTTCATGTTTTGTTCAAGGCTGTAGTTTTATTTCTCCGAGATGCTCTTAGTTCTGCCTGCCTCTGGTGGACAACTTTATCATCATGGCACCAGGGCTAGTTTCCCTGGTGGTAGCAAAATGAATTCAGTTATTCTAGGTGTCCCGCTTGCCAACCACAGTGTACAGAAGGAGACAGAGCAGCTGTATCTTAGATTCCCAGCAAAAGTCCTGCCATTCAAGATCTTTGGGCCATGCCTACCATGGCCTAGGGAATGTCAGAGACTAATTGGTTAGGCATGAGTTGCTGGAACTGGTCACTTCGAAGTGATTAAGGGGGATATTATTCTAATTGGTTTAAATGAATCATGGTTCACTCAAAAAATGGGATTGGGACTAAACTCTCCCGAACAGCACAATGCCCTTGAAGAAGAAAGAATGGCACAGATACTGGGGAGAAAACTACAGTGTCCACCACAATGATCCTGATTGTTTCTTCTAGATTGAACAGTCAATATTAAATGTAGGGGACGGCCCAGTGGCATAGTGGTTAAGTTTGTGCACTTTGCTTCAGTGGCCCGGGGTTCGAAGGTTCGGATCCTGGGCGCGGACCTACACACTGCTCATCAAGCCATGCTGTGGTGGTATCCCACATACAAAAAGAGGAAGACTGCCAACAGATGTTAGCTCAGGGACAATCTTATTCACACAAAAAAAATTAAATATAAAATGTGTGTGAAAAGGTACATGTGTTTATTTCTCTGGGGAGAGGCCCTATAGCTTTCTCCAGATTATTATATAGTTTGTGACTTAAAATAGTTAATAATTACAGCTTTATCACCTGATTAGGTGTCTTGACATATGGAAAAATCATTAATAACATTTCATAAATTAGGCTAAAATTCAAATATCCTTAAGATGACTGAGTTAGTTTATTTTCATCATGTCATCTATTTCTTTGTAGAGGAATGATGCAGTGTGATCTTGAGGCAGATCATAGGGGAAGGTAACTTACACCTGCCGTGACACTTTCACGTGCCCTCAGATCATTTCCCATCTCCACATGTCTCACTGACACACAGGGTGACTCTTACATGAGGACAGCAGAATGTAGGGGAGCAAATCTACCTTTTCTCTTCTCTAAGAGACCCCCAGGGAAGAGCAGAAAAGCTTTCACAGGGGTAAACAAGTCGCCTATGCCTGACTTTTCTCAAATGAACTGACTTGAAAAGAGGGGACAGAGTTTTGGTAAGCAGTCTCCACATGCACTGCACCTGGTCCTAGAGGAGCTGTGCAACACGCCCTTCCTCACTGGGTCAGCCTCGCTACAGAGCACAGGAGCTCTCGCAAGAATATCTTCCATGCTAATCACTTTCTGCCCATGTCTGCCTCTGCGCTTCGTGAACAACTTCCCCTGCAGGCCTGGGGCAATTTGATCCTGGATTAATGAGGGATCCAGGCAAGTTGCTGGGCTTTTTCTCATCTTGGGCTAAAACTTCATGAATCTAATGCAATAAGTGGCCAATCCAGAGCCGGTGGAAGACTTCAACCTCACAGGCACGGTGAGAAATGGACCCAGAAGTAATCATAATGCTTCATTATCCTGACTGGCACAGACAATTCATTAATCTGTACTAAAAACTCTCTCTTCTAAAACAATTCAGAGAATATGCCTAAGTATATAAAATGGTCCAGGCCTCATCAATGTCTGCCTCACAAATGTTTCAAGAAAGAATTGTAATAAATATGCCAGGGAAATTTATCATGGTAATCATTTTTTTTTTTTTTTGTGAGGAGATCAGCCCTGTGCTAACATCCGCCAATCCTCCTCTTTTTTTTTTGCTGAGGAAGACGGCCCTGGGCTAACATCTGTGCCCATCTTCCTCCACTTTATATGGGACGCCGCCATAGCATGGCTTGCCAAGCAGTGGGTCGGTGCGCGCCCGGGATCCGAACCAGCGAACCCCGGGCCGCCGCAGCGGAGCGCGCGCACTTAACCGCCTGCGCCACCGGGCCGGCCCCTCTTTCTTGTTTTTTTATTCCTAGTGTAGTGGTCAGAAATTATATTTATTTCCTTCCCTCCAAATCCAAGGTTATAAGGAGACATCAGATTCTGATTCATCCCATGGGAAACATCTTTGGTGAAGGTCCACATCTTTGCACCAAGATCCAAATGGAAACCTAGAGGAACAGTAGGTAGAATTAAGTAACATAAAAATCATATCTAGCCATCACAACATGTCCTTCTGGACCTCATGTCAATCTAGATTCTCTCTCCATTCTTCTTATTAGCAGACCAGGGAAAGAATTGTTCCCTATTTTTCTACCTCCAAATTCTCAGGGTTATTTGCTCTTCTTTGCCCCAAGACCACTACCCTCTTGTCATTACAGTCATGCGTTGCTTAATGACAAAGATACTTTCTGAGAAATGCTTTGCTAGGTGGTTTTATCGTTATATGGACATCACAGAATGCACTTACACAAACCTAGATGGTACAGCCTACTACACACCTAGGCTATACGGCACTAATCTTATGGGACCACCATTCTATATGCGGTCTGTCATTTACCGAAACATCGTTATGTGGTGCGTGACTGTATTGCATCTATGCAAGCTTTGCCCAAGTGTATTCCTCAGAACCCCAGGTCTAAGGGATGTTAACAGGAGTGTCATAAATACTTGTTTAACGAATAAATACCTATCATGCACTATAAATTGTATTTGTATACCTGGCACCAAGTAGACCTCACTCCTGACTTCATGATGTTGATATCGAGGGGCTATTTGAAAATCAAAAAGTACTCATAGCTAAATAATTTGGGGAAACATTGAATTTGTTTTTTAAAAAAGAGTTCAGTAGTGAAGCCTTTCTCAAACTCTTCATTGTGCTCATATGTACTGTTAATTTCAAGAAGATCGACTATTCCACAAACCTATATAATCATGGAGGCATTTCTTTATTTGGAGGGGTGATTTTATGGGAGCACTCAGTGAGAATGCACTGTGAGCAATGCTGTTTTCTTGGTTTGCAAGACTATTTTCTTTTGATTCACTGCTTACTTCTCTAAACTTGCATCCTCAGTTTCCACGAATGCTCCCTCCTCTGTTTGCACTTTTTTAAAAATGATAACCAGTTTCACTCTTTTCTTTGTATACTCTACTCTGTAATCCTTAAGCTCCTGTGTTTTAAACTCTTTATTTTGAAATAGTTTTAGACTTACAAAAAAGTTAGCAATATAGGAGAGAATTCCTCTGTACCCTTCACGAATCCTCCCTAATGTTAACATCTTGTTCAACAAACCTACGGGTAGCAAAGTCAAGGAATTAATATTTTTCTAACACTCTTAACTAAACTAAAGAACGTGCTTAGATTTCCCCAACTTCTCCTCTAATGTCCTTTTTCTATTCCAGCATCCAATCTCGGATCCCATATTGCATTCAGCTTCCATTCATGAGATAACTTAGTCTTGCTCATGAGAGTGTGAACTTCCACCTCCCCCATATAAGTAGCCCCCAGGGGCTTCATACTCTCCCACCAGCCCACACTTGAACTCCACCAATTCACCAACTACTCTAGCTGAATTCTTCCTACTGATGTGTGATGATCTCTGAATCAAGTAAGCAAGTTCACGCCCTATCTTGCCTGCAGTCTCCTATCTCTCCCTAAAGTGGAGTTCGTTGGTTGTCCTCACCTCTTTCAAAGATTCAAAAGAAGTCATGAACTTGCACAATGGCTGACTTTTTTCTTGTGGTAAGGGTGGGTATGACAGTCTTTCCAGCTTTTAACATCCCTGAGCAGAAACTGGAAAGTCATCTCACAGTTTAAATTAAGACCCATAAGCTGATGATTCCCAAGTCTAAATCTCCTAAAATTACCTCTTCTCAGAGCTAGAGACATTTATATAGATTTGGATATATCACAGGGACGATTATATTTGCCTCCACACTGCTCCTCTCTCATTCTTCCCTATAAATGTAAGTGACTCCATTACGTACCCCAATCATGCTAGAATAGTGAGCCATTCTCACTGGAAACTCTGCTGGTTAACAGTACCAGAGGTCCTGACCAAGAACATAAGAAAAGATAAATAAATAGGAACAATAAGGCATGGAAAGTAAGAAGTACAGCTGTCATTATTTGTGGATAGTATGATCAAATATACAGAATCAGCAAAAACTAATAATTTGAACTAATGAGAGTTGTGAGATTAACAGATATAAGATCAATTTGTGAAATAAATGCTCTTTCAGCAAGGAAACCAAAGCCATAATTTCCAGTAGGATACTGCTACTGGACGATACTGTTCCTCTAAGGTAGAAGAACTTTATTGACTCAATGGCCAATTCAACTAATGACCAAATTGCTAAATGATCATTTTGATTAATTTACTTCTTTTCCACTGCTTATTATGCAGTGTGGTGTCAGAATTAAGCTGTGAGATTCAGTCTAGGTCTGAAGCCCAGATCTGCATCTTAATGGACATTTGACCTTAGCCAAGTTACTTAACACCTCTGAGTCCTCTCTATGGAAGCACCTCTAAGACTACAGTGAGGGTTACGGGAAAGGAAACACACTCCTGGCACACAGCACTCCACGTTTTAATCCACAGACAGACCTCTCCCTTTTCTTCCCTAATTATTGTCGAGGAATACTCTCTCCTTCTCCAGCTTGCTGCACTTTATCGAAGGAAGTTAAAAATTCTTGTTCCACAATGAATGTACACTATTCCTTTCAAACTGTATTTTCACTGCTGTCTAGATATTGCTTTACTGATCCTGTATTAACTTTCTGGTTTATTCCCCACAACACCACATCCAGATTCAAATAATTGTTTTTCTCCTGCAGCCTTAATTCCATTATTAATTTTTCTAACTTCAAGTCTTCTTTTTCAGATATTGAAATATATTCAGATGATGTTAAAAGAGCTCACGTTGGCCTCAAGTTTTACTCACCCCCACATTCTTCACCACCCAGGGGCTGCCATCACACACCTCAGTGACACATCTGTTCCAGATATCCATTTTATGACAAACACAACAAAAATGGATATATAGGGAGCCATCAAAGCAACAGTGCTGCAAAGGGAACTTCAGTGCAGAGTGATGTAAATTTAAAATTTTGTAATATCTGATATATTTGTCCAGAATAAGACTTCAAAGTTTCCCATAATATCTACTACGTGTAGAGAGAGGCTTTCTCACTTGGAAAGTTGGATAAGACATAAGTTTTATACTTGAATGTTCTATCTTCAGAGTTGCATTTGGTGCAGCAATTTACTCAATCTATCCATCCCTTAAAGTAAGAGCTATTATTTAACAGGTTGAAGAAAAATGGGTATTTTTCTTCTCTCCTCAATAAATAGGAATATTTGCCTCACTACAAGACTTGGACATATCAAGTAGGACTTTCTGGACTCCATTAAGATACTTATAACTCCTCCTCATCCCACCCTCCTTTCTCTTTTCCAGTCAGTAAATGTCATAGTGACATTTCTTCGTAATAACATATCATTTAAGGACTATGGCTAGGTCATTTTGCCTTTTCCATTAATCTTTTTCTTGACTCTCCTCAACTTTTGGCTCCACAACTAAGTAGAGGATATAGAGTGACAACTCGGGGCTTGAGCAGTGATTTTGCAACTTAAGGGGATTCTGATTTGGATGGAATCAAAATAGATACTTTAAGAAGCTAGAATCTAGGAGCTATTGAGAAAGATGAAGTGGTTTTGACACTGTCTTGGTGAACCATAACGTAAAGAGAACGGGAAGAGTCTGACGTAGAATCACTAAAATGTGTGAGCAGGGAAATACTACAGGGTTTCTTTGCCTGTTTCTTCAAAAAACTCAATTGTATTTATAATGATAAAGTTTATAACTCTTTACTCTACTGATCCTATTGGATTTTGGAAGAGTTGTCTCTATGAGCCCTAGTCAAAGTCAGAGATGAGAAACCCAGCACACATGAACATTATGGAATTTACTCTTTTCACTTTAGGAAGTCAACATCACTCAGCAATAAAGATTTGCTAAAGATACTTAAAAAGCAAGCTCATGATTCCTCACTAGTTGAATCCACTCATATCTCCACTGTCAAAGTTCTTCTGCATCATCATCATTCACAAATACTCACTGAGCATGCACTAAGGGCCAGGTTCTATCTTCTGTTGCAGGAATAAAAGTATATGTAAAAATACAGTCTTAGCTCCCAAGTCTTTTTTAACAATATAGCAGAGTAGATAAGATAAGTATAAAATATATTTAGAAATATTATATTAGTATTTGCTGGACCCCTGGAGATCACCTAACACACAAACGGTTTAATAAAAGGGGCTAAACTCTGGACATGTTGAAAGCCAGTTGATAGCATAGCTGACAATAAGAATCCCATTCTCTTTTTCCCTATTTCAACTCTCCTTTCCAAATGAATGGCACCAAAATTTCTATACACTGTTCAAAGAAATGAGAGACCATCATGTGTAAACTACAACTAAGATCATTTTCCCGAAATGAAAGACTTCCAATGACTTGCCACAATTACAAAACAAAATGTATTATGTATTACGTTATATATTACTCAGCAGAAGCAATAGAGCCTTTCTACTCAAAGTGTAGTCTGAGGACAAGCAGCATTAGCATCATTTGGGAGCTTTTAAAGAAATGCAGGATCTTGGGCTCCACTCAGAACTACTCAGTCAAAACCTGTGTTTGAAGGAGAGTGACGTCAGCATCATGGCGGAGTGAGCTTTCCCGTGAATTCTTCCCCCACAAAATACAACAAAAGTAACAGCCACAGACCAACAACAGAATCCCAGACAGTGAAAAGCTAGAGCGGAGGGATCCACACTGCCGCACATCTGAGAGCGGAACGTGCTGGGCCCCCGGAGGAAGTGGGGAGAGGTAAGGAGAACTCCGCTCCCTCCCCATCAGATCAGCGATCCGGTCCGCGCAGCTCCCAGAGAGGGGGGAGGGGCGGCCCTCGGCGGGAAACTGTAGCTCTTCGGGCTCTCTCAGCCAGTGGGAAACTCCCGCACAGAGGGCTCAGAGGAGCCACAGGGCTACCATCAACATCTGAGCAACCCAGAGAGCGGATAAAGAGGGGCAAACGAGAAGCCTCCCACGTCAGGGACCCAGAGGGCAAAAGAGAGAGCTCCCCCCTCCCCGCAACCCGGAGTCTGCAGCTCGACCAGATCTAGCGGTCCGAGGCAGACCTGAATAAACTGGACTGGACCCGTGGATCGCAGTGGGGAAAAGAAACAAAACAAAACAAAACAAAACTGCGGATCGCAACAGAAAAACTGGGGCAGAGCGCAGGGAGCTTAGACTACACAGCCCTTTACCACCAGACAGTGGCGGCAGGTGGAAATTGCAACCAGAGACTTCCAGGATGAGGAAAATCAAAACCAACACAGGAACCACAATGCAAAAATATATGAAATCACCAGACCAGAAACAAAATGACAAGCACCCAGAAATCAACCCCGAAGACACAGAAATCCATAAACTAAATGACAGAGATTTCAAAATAGCTATCATAAAAACACTCAACGAAATACGAGACAACACAGACAAACAATTCAATGAGATTAGGAGTTTCTTCACAAAAGAGATTGAAATCATAAAGAAAAACCTATCAGGGCTGATGGAGATGAAGAACACAATGGAGGAGATAAAGGAGAATCTGGAATCTTTAAAGAACAGAGCTGACAATATGGAGGAAAGAATTAGTACTTTAGAGGATAGGAATACAGATATACTCCAGATGGAAGAAGAGAGAGAACTAAGACTAAAAAGAAATGAAGAAAGACTCCGAGAAATATCGGACTCTATTAGAAAATGTAACATAAGAATTATAGGTATTCCTGAGGGAGAGGAGAGGGAAAGAGGAACAGAGAGCCTATTCAAGGAAATAATAGCTGAAAATTTCCCAAGTCTGGGGAAGGAGCAGTAAGCGAAGCCAACAGGACTCCTATATATATTAACAGACAAAGGCCTTCACCACGACACCTAGTGGTAAGGCTAGCCAGGGTCAACGACAAAGAAACAATATTAAGGGCAGCTAGACAAAAACAAAAAATAACGTACAAAGGAACTCCCATCAGGCTCTCAGCGGATTTCTCAACAGAAACTTTTCAGGCTAGAAGAGACTGGAATGATATATTCAAAATACTAAAAGACAAAAACTTTCAGCCAAGAATACTCTATCCAGCAAAAATATCCTTCAAATATGATGGAGAAATAGTAACTCTCCCAGATAAACAAAAGCTAAGGGAGTTCATGGCCACGAGACCGCCACTACAAGAAATACTCAAGAAGGCCCTCAGGCCTGAAAACAAGAAGAGAAAGGGAACACAAAGCTTGGAGTAAGGAGAAAAGTAGGTAGACAAAATCAGAGAAATAGTAGATCTTTACCGGAATAGGTTAGCAACCACTTAAATACTAAACTCAAAGATCAAAGGAAGAAATTCACCAAAAATAAATTTAACCTCATCACTGTAAACACACAGCCACAACACAAGATAGAATAAGGTATAACAAGAGCAACTTAGAAGGGGAAGAGGAAAGTGACTGAATTGACTTAGTATAAGGAAATAGGAGGCTATCAGATAATGGACTATCTCATACAGAAGATTTTTCGCCCAAACCTCAAGGTAACCACTAAACAAATAATCAAATTAAAACCACATATGATAAACAAAGAGAAAACTAGAAGAATCATAAGACAGAACAACCAAACTGAATTGGCAGTCCAAAACAAATGGGACAAGAAACAAAGGAAATGCAAAAGAACCAGAAAATAAGTGACAAAACAGCAACATTCAACCCTCATATTTCAATAATCACCCTAAATGTAAATGGATTGAACTCTCCAATCAAAAGATACAGAGTGGCAGGATGGATTAAAAAGCAAGACCCAACAATATGCTGCCTTCAGGAAACACATCTCAGCACTAAAGACAAGCACAGGCTCAGAGTGAAAGGATGGAAGACAATACTCCAAGCTAATGGCAAACAAAAGAAAGCAGGTGTTGCCATACTCATATCAGACAAAGTAGACTTCAAGATAAAACAGGTTAAGAAAGACAAAGAAGGGAAATATATAATGATAAAAGGGACACTCCATCAAGAAGACATATCATTTATAAATATATATGCACCCAACATAGGAGCACCAATGTACATAAAACAACTATTAACAAACCTAAAAGGAGAAATCAACAACAACACAATAATAGTAGGGGATCTTAACACCCCACGTACAGCAATGGATAGATCATCCAGACAGAAAGTTAATAAAGAAATATTAGACTTAAATGAAAAACTGGACGAGATGGACCTAGTAGACATATACAGAGCACTCCACCCAAAAACAGCTGACTACACATTCTTCTCAAGCGCGCATGGAACATTCTCTAGGATAGACCATATGTTGGGAAACAAAGCAAGCCTCAATAAATTTAAGAAGATTGAAATCATAACAAGCATCTTTTCAGACCATAAGGCTATGAAACTGGAAATGAACCAGGAAAAAAAAACTGGGAAAGTGACAAAAATGTGGAGATTAAACAACATGCTACTGAACAACCAATGGATCATTGATGAAATTAAAGGAGAAATCAAAAACTATCTGGAAACAAACGAAAATGATAACATGCCATATCAAACCATATGGGACGCAGCAAAAGCGGTCCTGAGAGGGAAACTCATAGCGATACAAGCCCACCTTAACAAACAAGAAAAAGCCCTAATAGGCAACCTTAAATTACACCTAACAGAACTAGAAAAAGAAGAACAAACAAAGCCCAAAGCCAGCAGAAGGAGAGAAATAATAAAAATCAGAGCAGAAATAAATGATATTGAGACCAAAAAAACAGTAGAAAGGATTAATGAAACAAAGAGTTGGTTCTTCGAGAAGATAAACAAAATAGACAAACCCTTAGCCAGGCTAACTAAGAAAAAAAGAGAAAAGGCTCAAGTAAATAAAATTAGAAATGAAAGAGGAGAAATTACAACGGATACCATGGAAATACAGAGGATTATAAGAGAATACTATGAGAAATTATATGCCAACAAATTGGACAATCTAGAAGAAATGGATAAATTCTTAGACTTATACAACCTCCCAAAATTGAACCAAGAAGAAATGGAGAATCTGAATAGACCAATCACAAGTAAAGAGATTGAAATAGTAATCAAAAACCTCCCAAAAAATAAAAGTCCAGGACCAGATGGCTTCTCCAGTGAATTTTACCAAACATTCAAAGAAGATTTAATACCCATCCTCCTCAAACTATTCCAAAAAATAGAGGAAGATGGAACACTTCCTGAATCATTCTATGAGGCCAACATCACCCTGATACCAAAACCAGACAAAGACAATACAAAGAAAGAAAATTACAGGCCAATATCGCTGATGAACATTGATGCAAAAATCCTCAACAAAATATTGGCAAACCGAATACAACAATATATTAAAAAGATCATACACCATGATCAAGTGGGATTTATACCAGAGACGCAGGGATGGTTCAACATCCGCAAATCAATCAACGTGATACATCACATCAACAAAACAAAGAATAAAAACCACATGATCGTCTCAATAGACGCAGAGAAGGCATTTGACAAGATACAACATCCATTTATGATAAAAACTCTCAATAAAATGGGAATAGAAGGAAAGTACCTCAACATAATAAAGGCCATATATGACAAACCCACAGCTAACATCATACTCAACGGGGAAAGACTGAAAGCCATTCCTCTGAGAACAGGAACGAGGCAGGGCTGCCCACTCTCACCACTCCTGTTCAACATAGTACTGGAGGTTTTGGCCAGAGCAATTAGGCAAGAAAAAGGAATAAAAGGAATCCAAATAGGTAACGAAGAAGTGAAACTCTCACTATTTGCAGATGACATGATTGTATATATAGAAAACCCTAAAGAATCTGTTGGAAAACTGTTAGAAACAATCAACAACTACAGCAAAGTTGCAGGGTACAAAATCAATCTACAAAAATCAGTTGCATTTCTATATGCTAATAATGAACTAACAGAAAGAGAGCTCAAAAAGATAATACCATTTACAATTGCATCAAAAAGAATAAAATACCTAGGAATAAATCTTACCAAGGAGGTGAAGGACCTATACAATGAGAACTACAAGACATTATTGAGGGAAATCTACGATGACATAAAGAAATGGAAAGATATCCCATGTACGTGGATTGGAAGAATAAACATAGTTAAAATGTCTATATTACCTAAAGCAATCTACAGATTCAATGCAATCCCAATCAGAATCCCAATGACATTCTTCACAGAAATAGAAAAAAGAATACTAAAATTGATATGGGGCAACAAAAGACCCCGAATAGCTAAAGAAATCCTAAAGAAAAAGAACAAAGCAGGAGGCATCACAATTCCTGACTTCAAAACATACTACAAAGCAATAGTAATCAAAACAGCATGGTACTGGTACAAAAACAGACACACAGATCTATGGAACAGAATTGAAAGCCCAGAAATAAAACCACACATATACGGACAGCTAATTTTCGACAAAGGTGCTAAGGACATGCAATGGAGAAAGGAAAGTCTCTTCAATAAATGGTGTTGGGAAAACTGGACATCCACATGCAAAAGAATGAAAGTGGACCATGTGCTATCGCCATTCACAAAAATTAACTCAAAATGGATCAAAGACCTGAAGGTGAGACCTGAAACTATAAAACTCATAGAAGAAAATATAGGCAACACACTATTTGACATTGGGTTTAAAGGAATCTTTTCGGATGACATGCCTACCCAGACTAGGGAAACTAAAGAAAAAATAAACAAGTGGGACTTTATCAGACTGAAGAGCTTTTATAAGACAAATGAAACCAGAATCAAGATGAACAGACAACCAACCAGCTGGGAGAGAATATTTGCAAAACATACATCTGACAAGGGGTTGATCTCCATAATATATAAAGAACTCACACAATTGAACAACAAAAAAACAAACAACCCGATCAAAAAATGGGCAGAGGAAATGAACAGACACTTCTCCAAGGAAGATATACAGATGGCCAATAGGCACATGAAAAGATGCTCAACATCACTAATCATCAGGGAAATGCAAATCAAAACAACACTAAGATACCACCTCACGCCCGTTAGAATGGCTATAATCACCAAGACAAAAAACAACAAATGTTGGAGAGGATGTGGAGAAACAGGAACCCTCATACACAGCTGGTGGGAATGCAAATTGGTGCAGCCTCTATGGAAAACGGTATGGAGATTCCTCAAAGAATTAAAAATAGAGATGCCCTATGATCCAGCCATCCCACTACTGGGAATCTATCCAACGCACCTGAAATCAACAATCCAAAGAGGCTTATGCACCCCTATGTTCATTGCAGCATTATTCACCATAGCCAAGAAGTGGAAGCAACCTAAGTGTCCCTCGACTGACGATTGGATTAAGAAAATGTGGTATATATATACAATGGAATACTACTCAGCCATAAAAAAAGACAAAATCGTCCCATTTGCAACAACATGGATGGGCCTGGAGCGTATTATGTTAAGTGAAATAAGCCAGAAAGAGAAAGACAAACACTGTATGATCTCACTCATATGTGGAATATAAACCAACACATGGACAGAGAAAACTGGACTGTGGTTACCCGGGAAGTGGGGGTGGGGGGTGGGCACAAGGGGTGAAGGGAGTCATATATGGGGTGATGGACAAACAAAAATGTACAACCCAAAATTTCACAATGTTAGAAACCATTAAAATATCAACAAAAATCAAAAAAAAAAAAAAACCTGTGTTTGAACAAGAACTCCTAGGCGACTAGCGTGCATGGTAATGTTTGAGAAGCACCACAAGAGGGGGAATTTTAGTATGGAGGGGGAAGAAGTCATCCAGGAGTGATCTCTTTCCTTGGATACACATGAGCACATAAACAATTGCAGTATTTAATGTGTAAAGAAAATGGAAATTTTTCCACTTTGGTGAGGCTACACATGTTCTTTAGGTCAAACGTGGTCTCAAGTGAAATGCTGTGTCCTCCACTGCCCAATTCTTCATGAATCCTTTTCAAATCTCATAAACCAAAGTACATTCTCCCAAATCACACACTGAGCTTAGCTAGCACTTCCTATTTACTTATATCATCAACTGCCTGAGAGTCTTAGAAATATAAGACAATGACAAGTTGAATGATAAGCCAGTTTAACAGTATCTTCCTATCTCAGTTTCAATTGAGGCACCAAACGTTAAGAACTATAAAAATGGTTGCCAAGTATGCCCACAGCCTAAAGTGGTCTGTTAGACCATTAATAAAGGAAATGATAAAAGGCTTTGAAATTGATTAGCACATATTAGCCGTCATCCACCTGAGAGGAAGCTTCCAACACAGAGAGTTGGTGGAATTCTCTGCATCTCCATCTTTTGGGTGGAGGAGGAAGGGATGTGCAACCAAATGAGGAAGGTTGTAGGTTGCCTCTCAGCACAGCCACGTGAGAGGGGGTCACGGTACTCTTCAGAGAGCCTGGAATGGGGACCTTGGCAACATAAACAGTATCCATCTGCACCCCACCTGGAAGAATTGGAAATTGAGAAGCTGAAACCAGAACTTCGTCTCAGGTAGTCGACTGTGAGGGGAGGAGGCTGTATTGGGAGCTTGTGTGAGTAATGGTGGTGGTGGGAGATGTGGGTGTTTCTCATGAACCAGAAATGGACCATAAAGGAGGAGGAAGCCAAGGGCCATGCAGAAAGGAACCCCACTCAACAGAGTAACTAGCAGAGGGTGAGAGTAGGATGCATGAGGATGAGGGATGGTATCACAGCTGGAGAGAAAGCTACCTTCCACTATCCCCTGTGAGGGCATCCAAAGAAAACCCTCTAAAATCTCCCCACGAGAAAAGGGTCAGCATCGAGCATTTGTCACACCCAGAGAGACCTATCGCCAGATTGCAGCTGCACCCACTATGCTACACTCTGCCTTTCTCCTGGTTTCCTCTCCACCGAACCCAGCCTTGAAGAAGCCAGAGATGGGGCCGAGCGAGTGCAGGGGTGGAGGAGGAATGTGCCAGGAAGGAGACGGGAGAAGGCACCCTCCCCAGTGCAGGCTGCCAGACCTGAAGCAGCTCAAGCCGTGAGGGAGGAAAAGCCGGCCTCTGAATGAATCTTGGAGTTAACAGTGTTATATTAGGCTGGACTGGGCATTTTAACTTCAGAAATCATGCTATTTATAATACAAAAGGACCAGAGAAAACTATAATGTCTTCACAAATCTGGGCACAAACAGAACTAGCTAAAGATTTGTTTTGAAGGCATAGCTGGAGGAAAACAATACGTTGTTTCCGACTGCCCCCTGAGTCTAATGCATTCAGTGTAACACTGGAACTTCATTCAAGGGGAGGTCATGGCCAACGGTCACTGAAGCCTCCAGGTGCTTCACACACTCCACATCATTTCTGTCAGAGCTCAGTTGATTGCAAAAAAGTGGAAAATCAAAAAAAGTAGCTCAAATAAAAAAATGAAACAGAAGCAACAACAAGCGAATGTATTATGGATGTCACCTAGATGTTTTAGATCCACCCTCAGGCAGTCTAGACTCTTGTCTCCTATCTTGAACCTATATTCAGTGTTCATCAAACCACCCAATTCCAATTACCACGAAAGCCCCAGGTCCGGCTATACAACATATTAGGGAACCCAAAAGGATTGCATGGACACTTCTCCAAAAAGCCAGATATGACACAGCAGCATGTCTACTCTGTTCCCCAAAGTATATCTCCTGGCTGCCAGCAGCATCATCTTTTTTTGTCTTGTTCCCTTTTATCTCTTGCCACAAAGCCTTACGGATACCCTCTATTTTTCTGATAAATCCAGCTCTGGTGAGCTCTGTCCAACAACCTGGAAAGCAGCCAGCACTCCCACTCCTGCTTAGAAAGCAGTTCTAGGACGCTTTTTTTTTTCTCACTTGTGCCTCCTGGAATACAAAGTAAGAATGCAAAGAAGTTTATCAAAAAGTTTGTTCACCAAAACCAGTTTTATTTGGTGATAATGGGGAGTGGGAGTGAAAATAGGACATCTTACTAGTAATGACAGATTTTTCTGTTTTCTATCAATTTTACATAACAGTATGTCTCAGAATACAGAAGGAGCCTAAATGAAAAGAAGGGAAGTGGAGACAGGCTTCACGTGAACTGTAACCAGAAAGTCTGAAAGTGAGGCCACCTTCTCTGTGTTTCTTGGCCCATCGTTTCTGCTGTCTCTGCGGCTCCCTGCCTTCCCTTTCTCTCAACAGTCATCCTCAGTTTCCCACGACTGCACATGGCCATGAGTCTATGTAATCACACGTGTAGTGTCCTCTGTCTTCTGGTGGCCATCTCTGTGTCGCTTAATTCAAATCTCCAAAAGAGAGAGTCTGATTGGCTCAGTTCAACCTGTGGATTTATTTGCTTGGAAGCACTGTTCAGCCCTAGTCTAACCAGCTGCATCGAGGAGAAGGCAGAGTCCTGTCTTTCAAATAGGAGAGGAGAGGACAGCCTGTGGGCAGGGTCTTACTCTTTTAAAAGATAAATGGCCCAGGAGGCAATGAGCAGCATCTCTATTACACAGATGTCCAACTGGCAGTTGATGAATGAATTAAGAAAGAAATGTTGCACCACAACAAAAGCCGATATAGTGTGGAAGAAGACGATAAACATTGCTTTATTGTTTTTATGTTTTCATATCATGTTCCTCTTTATGATTACTCAGACTTTTGACTATCACACAGAGGAAGTTAAGTTGCAGAGTTCGTATACTGGAAGGCATTAAAATCTATTCTTACTGGTCACAAATAAAAATCGACAGAAGCGAATAAAGAAAATGGTCCATAATAACTGTCTATTAAAACTTTATGGATCCCTTGGTTGCCAAGGATCGGTTATCATTTGGAGAAGCAGAAAAAGTTTATTACTCTAAGCCTTGAGTCTGTATGATGTGTCTATGACTGCAGAGCAAATCGTGAGACTAGTAAGCAATGAGCCCCACTCCTGGGTGAAGCCTTCCCCAGCTCGACTGTACTGACCACTCTTCTTGGACCAGCTGCAGTCCTACAATTTGGCTTTATTCATTTTTAACACCCTAGAGTATTTTATTCTGGCATTTCCTGTTTCAGCTGTGAGGACTCTGACTCACTAATGAAAGTAGCAGCTTCATTTTTTTTAAGCATAGTATGCAAGGAGTCCAATGCTTACGAAATTCGTAAATAATACTCAGCATTGAGGAAATTGATAGACTTTTGGGTTGAAAGAAGCATGGCTTGAAGCTTACTGAATAAAAAATTCAATACTATCTATTATTCACGCATTTTCAGTTTCAAAATATTTTCTTTGTAGGATTGGAATATCAGCAAGTAAGAGCTTCATGGGGCCCTGATCCTAGTTGATGTCCTCAGTTTTCAGATAGTGGGGAAAAAAGGCCCAGAGAGCTGCAGCCACTTTCCTGAGACTCAACCTCAAACAGAAGGCACAGCTCAACCAACACTGAGATCCAGTCTATTGACCCCTGTTCCCGTATTTCCAGGCCACCTCAGTACATTAGCCTCCACTGGATGAGTTTTCCCACATCTGAACTCATACACGTAAGACTCCTTTAACCAAGGGCCGGGGCAACCTCGTCCTTTTTCCTTTATGAAAAATAAAATGAAAACTATGAACTTGTTTTGTTGTGTCCACATTTTGTCAGATATAATTTTTAATTATTTAGTAATGTCTCAATGTCTTACGATCACTTAATATTGCATTTGAAATTTTCATCAAAAAAAGGAAGTTACAGATACTGAAAGAGCACACACATCATATCTGTGTGGTACGAAAACAGCGCGAACATTCTGAAGCCCTAAAAATGTGGAGGGAGGATGAGCAAGGAGTCAGATTGCTTCCTTCCTTCTCTGTTGACTAAACACAGATTTCTAGGCCCTTAATCAAAGATCATATCAGATTTGGGGTCTATAAAATTCTAATCGGTCTATTTCCTTCATAAGGTCCAAGATGTAAGATCATTAAAATACCACATTTGAGTTAAAAAATGTAGCTTTTGGCTTAAAAAAAAAATCCAACAAGTTAAACCAGAAAAACAATTACTACTCATTTACTGCCCTCTATTCCTGGAAATGTAACTCATGCATGAGCTTATTCATTTCACGTATTTTACTGAGAAAACAAGGGTAATTAAAAATTTAAAAATCAATAAAATGTAAAACCAAAATAACATAAATAGATTTTCACTAATATCCTGGAAGTCATTAAAGCAGTTTACGTTTTACGCATTACATTAAACTTTCTAAAATTCTTCAAGATTACTTAGATTCTGGGTAGTAAAAAGAATTTACATTTTTATATCGGTTTCCTTTTCTATTTCTTTCAGAAATTACCAACCCGACAAATGAGCTTCCTATTTGGTATGAAGAGCTATGGTGGGTCAGACAAACCTTGAACTGGACGTGCTCTTGCTAACGTGAAGTGTTTAGTGAGGCATCTTTTAGGCTGATTTACTAACATTTATGATGTGCAAGTGTATAGCAGATGTGGCCCTTGACTCTGTGCTCAAATGGAGAAGATGGACCATGAAACAGCCTGGTATGATGGAATGTGCCAAGAACTGGGAATAAGGGGATGAGTGTTTGAGTCTTGGCTCTCTCATTAACTCTTTGTATTTTGTTGAATCTCAGCTTTTATGAAATGAAGGGATTGTATAAAATTACCTCTGAAGCTAGAACCTGTTTTAAAGTACTATATATGGAGGATGACAGAAGAAGAAGACAGACATCAGTGGTCAGAATCGGGGAAGACGGGACTTCAGTAAGAGCTACAGGCTTAGGAACAGGTAGGTCTCAGAGCAGGCAGAAAGGTCTGAAATTCTAGCCAAAAAACAAGCTGGAGAGTGATACCTGCCCCATGAGTTATGATGCCAATCTCCTTCTCAGCTGAATTCACTTCTGTGACATGCTCACCCCGGTGCAGGGATGGTGAAGCAGAACATGTGAGGAGAGAGGAAAGGCAGGACAACAGCCACGTTGTGGCAGCAGTCAGTAACAATTCACAAGGCTCGCCTGAGTCTGTCGTGCCCACAGGAGCTTGTGAGTCAGTGGCCGACTAATCTCTAGGGAGGGCTTCCCACAGAAAGCGAGCCTGTGATGAAGCTGTGTCCTAAAATTTAGGAAGGAAATCCTTTAGCCCATGAAAAGGAGGAGGAGGTGGCTTAATTCCAAAGAAATGCAGACTGAGGAAGAGTTTGGAAAGTGGATGAAATGCTTCATGAGGGGAGAACTCTGCTGATCTAAATCAGACGGGGCAGGAAAGAGTGGAAAAGAAACAGGAGGTGTCTTGGAGAGGGGAGAGCATTAAATTAGGTTTTGCTTCGTAAGAGAGGACAAGAAAAGGAACAAATGAGAGCCTTTAGATTTAACAAGTTATAATTTATCGAAATGTGAATGTTGGAGAACATAACATGTTGGGAAAACGAAACAGAGGAGGAGAGGAAAAACTGACAGAAGAGGAAATGAAAAAGAGGTTGAGTGAGAACCAATAAGGAAGAGAGGCTCACAAAGGTTAAACAAAGTCTCGATGAGGAGAAGATAGAAGACGAAAGCAGTGTTGGCAGGAGTGATGTTGGGCTGATCGTTCTTTCCTGGATGGAGTCTCAAAGCGCAGAGGAGCATTAAGTTTTGAACTAAAGATTTAGAAAATAAAGTTAGGAGTAAGTCTGGTGAGCTGCTGAGTTATCATAGAAACCTGATGTCACCAGTTCTAAGGCCACAGTAGGTGAGACCCCCAAAGCTACTGATTCTAAAGCCTGGGCATCGAATTGACTCATAAAAAAGACAGGTAGAGTTCCATTCCCCAAAATGACTGAGTTAAGCTCATGTCAAACCAGCTATTGCACATGTAATAACTATATCTTCGTGCAGAGAACAATACAGACAATCGGAAGGTGCTGGAGAACAGCCCAAAGTTAGCAGATTCTGGAGACGACAGAGTTTGAGGCAACTGCGGCAGCTGGAAAGTGAGAGGGGGATTCTAGAATTAAGAAAACCAGTAGGAGAGCCTCAAGTTCTATGCATAAATGATGCCCAAATCTCTGGTTGTCCCCTGAGCCAGGCAAGTACTGGGGAGATTCCAGGAGGCCTAGTGAGGATAAAAGAACAAAACTAACATGTCAGTTGCCACTCCACATAAGTGCTCACTTTAGTGAGAATCCTAACAGACTCCAGAGTCTCCATTCAACATTCACGATGCCGAGGATAAAATTCAAAATTACTCAGCATACAAAGAGTATACATGAAAATGTGGCCCATTGTCAAAAAATAAACACAATCAACATAGACCAGTCCCAAGATGACCCAGATGTTAGAATTAGAAGACAAGGGTCTTAAAGTGGCTGTTATAATGAGGCCTATTTATTAAAAGAGAAAGGTACCCACAATGAATGAAAAGATAGCAAATCTAAGCAGGCAAAATAGAAACTATGAAAAAAGGACAAAGTGGAAATTCTGGAATTAAAAATATAGTACCTGAAATAAACCACTAAATGTGCAAACAGTATAATGGAGAAGACAGAGGAAAGAGGCACTGATTGTGAAAATAGCAATAGAAATGATCATATCTGTGGAAGAGAGAGAAAAATAGTTTGAAAAAATGAAGAGTCTCAGAGACCTGCAGGACAACATAAAATGTCTAATATATGAGTAATTATCTCCTCAATAGATTAAGAATAGGATGGAAAAAAACATCTGGAGAGATAATTGCTGCAAAACTCCCAAATTTGGTGAATTTCAAGATTCAAGATGCTCTATGAACCCCAAGCAGGATAAATATGAAGAAAACCATACGCAGGCACATAACACTCAAATATTGAAAACCAAAGACAAAGAGAAAATCCTGAAAGCAGACAGAGAAGAATGGCACATTATATACAGGGAATAATGAATCAAATGACTATTCACTTCTCAGTAGAAAAAACTGAGACCAGAATTCAGGAGAACACCACCTTTAAAGTGCTGAAAGAGAACCCAAAATCTTGTCAACTCAGAATTCTATGACCAGAAAAAATATCCTTTAAGAATAACGGCAAAATGCAGTTGGGTCTAGCTAGTATTATTTCACAAAATACATTCTATTGAAACAAAATGGTTTCAGTTGATGCAGTCTTTTTTGTTAAAGTCCTACAGGGAAAATGACGGAGACACAAGCCAAATCGAGCCCACAGGCCATATCTTCGCTATCCCTGTCCTTGTGGTGAAATAAGCTCTAGAAGTAGAAAGGAGAAGGAAGTAGAAATTAAGAAGCTAAGCTCATCAAAAAGAACGTAAAATTCTTGGATTATTGCCAGTTTGAAACCTTGGGAGCTTCCTGGGTAAAATCTGAAACCAGTCCCCACGTAGAGGGCAAGGAGAGACAGAAGAAAGAGGCAGCCCGCTCCAGGTAGGTAGATGGCAGATGTAACACGCAAAGGAATTTACTTAGAAGGCTTGTCTTGGGTGCTGTAAAATGAGGAGATCCCCTTCCCCACCTGCCAAATCTTAAAAGTTTATACAGAGGTCTTGGCTGCACTCGGTCATGTGTACCATCCAGGTGGTCTCAACACCACCTTCCTCTCTCAAGGCCGTGTCCTAGTGTGAGCTCCTGGTGTGGGAATGGTGGGTGGAACATACATTCCAAGGACAGGGGAGGGGGTGAGGAGCCTCGGATTCCCCGGGTCCAGCTCAAAGGTCACCCAGCAGTCATGTCCTCTTGATGACCTCCCCAACAATTATAAAAATGCCTAGCATAAAACAATCAAAATTAGAGCTTTGAATACAATATTGTACCTAGTTTATCAGTAAATAAAATATTCTAAATATAAAAGTTTATTTTCCTCTAAATATACTTGATATTAGAAATCTAATACTCCATCATGGTCAGCAGACGGAATGGGAAGTTGAGCCCGCACGCCTGAAGCAATGGCTTTGATGCACCACTATTTTTATGTTTCAAAACGCAAGGAAGAAAAGTGCAAATGCTGGTGCGGTAATAGGTGAGCAACTATGGAAAACAATTTAAGGAAAAAATTTTTTAAAAACTACAAATTAAAGAATAATTCTGGAGACAGTTGAACTACTGTGTATTGAAGTTTAGATCGTCCATTCTGCAATACTGAGATATATCAATAACAAACACCTTTTACCATGGAAGACTTTAATATCTTTCAAAATATGAAAAAAAATGCATTTTGTTTAAATAATATTGTTTAATTTTGTTTAAATAATAAAATTGCAGCTCTTCTTTTTATAAATGTTACACTGGATTTTGATAAATGCTTATATAATGGTATATAAGTTTTCAAAACCAAAATTTTAAATGTTCATATTGTTTAGTAATATTATCACAAAATATATTCATTAAGCACTCAAAGAAAATCCCACAATACATTATGACTATAGAAAACTTAAGCGGAAAATATAGTGAAAATAAGTGTATTCTGTCTCCTAATTCTGAGTTAATCGTAGTTAATAGTTTGGTATATTTTCTTACTATCTTTTCTCTTCACATATGTATTTTTATATAATTAGTATCATAGCATTTATACCATTTTGTATCTTTAAAGAAAGAAGAAAAGAAAGACACTCAATAAATTTCCAGAAAGCATCATACCAGAGCTGGCAAAAGTCAGCAAGCCCCTGGGGACCAGAGCCCACCACTGTGGAAATGCTCCAGGTGGGTTGTTCAACCGGCCCACGGGCAGCATCCAATTGTTAGTCAGGCCTCAGCTACTTGTAGAACAGCCCTAGTTGTTGACTAGAGCTTGACTAGTACTTGATGAATACTGGTCACTGTGCCCAGCACCAGACCAACATGGGGTGGGTACGACTGTATGGTCCCACAGGGGCATTTTAGTTTCCCAATCCCACAGGACTGTAGCTCCCGGAGCTGTCTTCTTAGGAGCAGTGGCTCCTGCCCACACCAGCGATGACATCGGGGTTGGTTACCGTCTGTGATCCTTAACAGCTATTAGCAGACGGTCCATCACCCCCCGCAGTCAGGAGCAGGGAAGCTACAAAAGAGGCCTTTCGTTTCCCAATTCTGGAGGTTCAATATTTGAGAATGAACATATCGGCAAATAACACATCTAGAGATGGCTGAACTCAGCCACTTAGTAGCCATTCCAAAAGAGAAAGACAATGAATGTTTCCCAAGAAATGTCTGCACAAGAACAAATCATAATAATCTGCCAAATAGAAATTGCTGTAACAGTAATCAGTAAATGAATGAGACAACACGCGAAAGTGAGTCCAACTGAAATGTTTCCCTGAGAATTCCAGGCCCTTCCTCCCATGACGTCTCCTGAGATGAACCCTAAGAACAGCAGGTAAAATGGAAACAAATTCATTTCAAACTTCTAATAAAATAAACCGATATTATTGAGTTTTATATTTTATTAAAACCTATTGTAACCTCAGCCTCATGTGGTCTGTTCGGTACTTTCCAATGTTGACTGTTAACCCCCGCTATGCATGTGTCCCTCATGCGCTCCAAATACCTACCACCTCAGGTCTCACTGACTTCATCTCCAGCCCCGCCACCTCATGGCAGCAATCTGCAGAAAAAGCTGCAAACTACAAATCAACAAACTTGGAAGGCAAACTACAGTCTAAGTGGATTCTTCTTTGAGGAAGGGCACTGGCATTTTTTTTCTTCCAGCAGGTGGCTAGTAATAATCTCACCTTAGGCAATGGAGACCATCAAAGATTTTAAAGCATGAGGACTGACTGTGACTAGAGCTGTGTTCTAGAGAGTGACAGCAATGTGTAAACTTGTATTTGGGTTCTCAGTCCTTGGAACTTAGGAGTTTACAAAATTTGTTAAGTGAATAATTGATGATGACTGTTTACTGAATTAATACAATTTCATGGACCAAACATTTGTTGGACCGGTTAGATGCATAGGGTGATCCCTACGTGGTGACTAACAGGTCCTCCAGCACCTTCTGAATTGTTGCTGTGCATTCCAACACTTCCCAGAAAGTTTCATTGGTGTCAATACACTGCAGTCCAATTCTGCCAAGAAGCCACTTTAACACCGGAACCGAAGGCATTTTCTAAAACAAATTACTGAATGATCTAACTCCACAGATGTCTGTACTACATAATCACTGATGTGGGAAACTTTATTTTCAATTTAAAATCTTATAATATCAGCTACTACATATTAAGAAGACATTTCCTATGGATATTAAATAAAGCAAATGTGAGAAGTATAACTCCTGAATCAGGGTTCATGAGAACGGGGATCACAGGTATAACTTGCTGATTCAAATATTGCATCCAGACCTGACTGGAGTAGAAAATGCTGGCTATTACTCAGTTGAAATAAAGGTATTCAGTCCTAAACCCTCATCTTACATAACCCAACAGACCAGGAGTCCCTTCATCCACCAAATGAATCCAGTATCATCACTGACGCCAACTCCCCCCTGTCCCATCCTCGACAAATGGGCATTAATGGGAAGATTCTGCTAATAACATGCTAATAAACATGCAAGCTTCTATGCATATATAAATGTACATGCTGAAATCCATGCAGCAAACACAAGATAAAAGACTGGAGCACAGATTCAAGCTTCACATCAAATCTAAGATCCAGAGTACTTGCCTCCTTTCAGGTTTTTTTTTTTTTTTTTAAATAATAGAAATACTCAAAATATTTTAAAAGTGCATTGATACATATACAGCTGCAGGGCTTCCCTGTGTAATCCAGGGAGGGAATTTCCTTGCAAAGTAACTACAACCTAAGGTGAGACACAGGCCGGCAAGAAAGAGAAGAGGACTCCTGGCCGTGGCCCAGCAGGGCCATGCCGCACACAGGAGCCGTGTGGCACCGGAGACCTCTGGGGCCGTCTGTTTCTTTGCGCGGGGAAGTCCTGCCCCTACACACCCTGGGCTACTAGCGAGGTTCTGCGAGGATTCCCCAGGCCGCTGCCGGCTCTCCTTTCTCTGAACGTCAGTAATTTCCTGGAAATCACTCCAGGCACGTGTCGACCCACCCAAGTTAATTAAGCACGTGTCCGTGACACGACGAGAGCCTGCGCCGGGGGCAGAGCCCGGGAAGCGCTCTCTGCAAGCTCTGGCCCCAGGGGTCACCGTGTGATTCCGGGGGGCCCTGCCTCCCACCGCTGACCCCTCCTCCCTGAAAACTCGGCAGTCCGGGGGAAGCAGCTTCCACGGCCAGCGAGCCGGTAGAGCCTCGCCGCGAAGCATTCGAGGATCCCGGGTCCCCGGGCCGCCCAGAGCAGGTGCACCGGCAGAGCCTGGTGTTGGCTTTGGGTCCATGAAACACCACCGATTCTCACAAACCCCCACGATCCGTCAACCGTCTTGACTCAAGGACCTCCAGCGCCCACCCCGATGCGGAGGGACCGGCGGCTCGGAGCCCACAACCAGCGCGTCTCCCCTCGCCCGCACACTGCAGCCGCAGCCTGCTCTCCAGGCGTCTGCACGAGCCCCTCCGTCGCGGGTCCCTTACCTTGTGGCCTTTCCCCGGGGGACACCTGACGTTATTGGAGGCTCCCGCTGTTTGATTCATGTCCGGAGGAAGTTCGGGGGCCCGATTCTCTACCTTCAAAACTTGCTTCGCGCGTGGAGGGTGGCGAGGTGCGCGTCTCGGGGAGGCGAGGTGGGTCCTTCCTTTCCAGCCACGTCCGGGCGAGCCGGAGCGGGGTCCTCACGCCGCAGGTTTCGGTGCGGTTCCTCGCCCCGGCACGCGAGCCCGCAGCCCCGCGCCGAGGAAGGAGAAGCAGCTGCTGGGACCCCGGAGGGAGCCCGGGCGGGCGCCAGCGGCTCCGTGGGCGCTCTGCCCAGCCCTGCCTTCCCGGGAAACCGTTCAGGACTCTCAGGACCAGAAGCCCGAGCAAATCCAGAAGGAGCTCCGAGGAGGGGCCAAGGAGGTATGTGTATGGGGAGGGTGGGGGATGTGGACGAGTCGCTTCCCTGAAGCGACTTCTGCGGTGCGGACACCCGCAGAAGCTCGGGAACCCCGCGCCCTAACGCCGCCCCGGCGGATCCACGGCTGCAAGGCACCCACGGGTTCGCGCTCCACTCCTGCGTGGACCTTCCCACACCCCTCCACACCCTCAAATGCTCAAGCTGGAGCTGTCAGCAGGGCAGACCAGGCACCTCACTCTCCCTGCAGCGGGTAATTAAGAAGGGCACCTCGGAGGGGCGGGCGCCCGCTGTCTCCTGCAGCTCCTCGCCGGGCTCCGGTCGCGAAATCTTCCCGGGATGGTCGGGAGGTGGCACGCGAGGCTCTGCCAGGCGCGGCTGCACGGGGAAGGCGAGGGCGTGGAGGGGGCGGAGGAGGAGCTGGGACGGTACCCGGCTCCTTGGCTGAGTCCCCACCAGCTACAGCTGAGGGATGCGGGCACCCCGCTCCCGGGACAGGCACGGCCCGCGGGGCGGGGCCGGCTGCCCGCGTGCGTGGCCAAATCTGCTTGACCAGGGCCGGATTTGGGGGAGGGCAGCGGACTGCATTTACTCCTGTCTGCAGTAGACGTATTTGCAGCTCCTCGGGGCTTTTCCTTTTTATTTTCTTGTCTCTCTCTCCTTTTTTCTTTCGGCGCTTGTGAAGCCGTGATCTAATTAGCATTCGGATAGAGGTGGAAAATTGACACTTGGGAACTAAGAAAAACAAATCAAGAAAGAGCAACTGCTCGGTGAAGACTGCATTGCAACATTTTAGAATCACAAGTCTGAGTAGTGGACCAGGAGCACATTGGAATACAGCCACGGTATTTAGCCAGACGTTTTTTCTAGATTCATACAGGTAAAGATAGTTGAGTTTGAATATTCCGGATGGAGAATCAAGTCACACAATTCGGTTTCTATTTCCGGATCCCACATCCCTCCGTTTCATCAGCTGTAAAGTGAAGGAAGGCGCTGGCTTCACCTGTGAGGACCAGAGCTGCGCTTCCTCCTCGTCACGCTGGGTTAGTGACAGCACGTCCCCATGCGGTGCCCCTTTAGAGTAAAAAGGAGGTTTCATTCCCAGGAGCCTGCTGCTGTTCATTGTCATTTCCTTGGGTAGGTGTTTCAGTGGTGTGTTCCAAGTAAAGACACTGAGGAGCGAAATATGCGTGTGTACAAGGTGCTTAGCACAGTAGGAGGCATTCGTCAGACGGCAGGCACGCACCTGGAGCTCTCGGGAGCGCTTCGCGTTAGTGTACAGGTACTGTTGCTCTATTCAACTCTCCTCTGGAGGTACAATCCACAGGTTTGGCATCCTAAGAGTGCGGCACCAAGGAGTTTCTTACCCTCACACTACTCCACTCTCAGCCTTGAGCAATTCATCAAAATTACCACTGAAGTGTTCCTTCTGCTCTGGGTAAGCAGATCTCAGCCGTGACTCTTGATTCACCCCTCTTTGCAGATTCCGGGGAGCTCTGTGTCCTGGGACCTCAATTCTCTTCTGGGTCCAAGAGATTTTGTTGATTTTCAGTTTGTTCAGGTTCTTCTTGTTGTAAGGGTGGGAGTGATGACTTCTAAGCTCTTTATATGTTGGGGCTCAAACCAGAAGTCTCTGAGTATATCTTTTAGTCTTGAGGTCTCCTGTTTTCTTTTCATTTAATAATTCTTCCCTCCGTTGATCTGTCTTCTTTCATATTAGACTATGAGCAGCAGGAAAAACACAGATGGTACCCTCCACACTGCTCAGAAATCCCTTTAGCTAAATAACCAAATCTATTAGGTAACATTAAAAAACCTCTTCTGTTTTCGGCATGACTGCAGACCTCACCATCACTGAGCATCCTGCCATTTCGTGATAAACATCGCACTTTCAACAGGATCATTCGGGGCCATTTCAGAAGCAGCCTGCTATAACTCACATCACTATTTTTTAATGATTAATATGAAGGCTAGAAAATTCAATGTGTGGCTAGCTTTACTAATAAATTGTACTTTTTTGATAGTAAATTTGGAGCTTACAGATCTGGCAGTATTCGTTAGTGATCCGCTTTTCAGTCCCGAATAAGCAGCACCACACAATAGATCACACTGGGTCAGGTGGCAAGAAGCAAGCAGGAGGGAGACGAGCAGAATTTCCTAATTCTCTCCTCCACCACTGCCCACTCCCCAGGCCCTCGCCCACGACTCTCCTTCTTTGTGGACACCAGCAGGTTCTGTGCCTCCTACTCTACAGGGTGGTTGCTGTCTTCAAGTCCCGCAGGCATCTTCTCAACGGCCCTCAAGTTGGAGCAAACACTGACCACTCAGATTCGTGTCACAGAGGGGTTCTTGAAGGTAAAATCTAGACAGTTAGTCTATACTTTCCAACTTCCTTCCAGGAATCAGGAAATCAGTACAGAGAACAAGTCAATGGTGACGTGGCTTTTACAAAGTTAAACACAGCCTCACGTTGTTGGCTACATTCGGCCTCTGTTTCCTTGCTTAACAGTCGTATATTTTGCTTTTTTGTAAGTTTAATTAGGAATGTAACAACACACAAGCACGGATATTCAATGTCTGAGGAAAGAATAGGCATCTGAGAGTAGCATTGGTTTCTGCTAACTTGCTCCAGAGAATGAGCTGTAATGTCACTGTTAGGCCACCAATGCCGTGAATTGTTAAATCAAACTTTAGTGGTGATTCCATGTTTTCTGACGTAAGATTTAAAGTTTACTGATCTCTCACTATCTTTCAATTGTCCGCTCTTCACACCAGGCTAGGCAAGCTATAGAACAACAACAACGAATAAATGAAGTTGCATTTTGTGTATTGTATTTTTATTGATTAAAATTCCTCTCTATAATAATCTCTTTCAGAAAAGTGGGATAGATTTAGTTTAGCCGCCTGCCATGCAAACTCTCATCCAGCCTTCACAGCAGAGGGAGGCAGAAGAAAAAACCAGGGACGTTTTTACTGTGTGGCTAAAATGCTGGCTCTCTCACCTTTAGCCCTGGATCTGAGAGAGGAGTGGGTTGAATTTATTGTAGATCATCTGTTCTCATCAATCTAGAAGAGGACTGAGAGAAATGCATCCAGGGTAGCAAAGGTTTTCCTATGATGAACACCTACCACTCCTATGATTAATTTAGCATTAACATTCGTTAATATTTATTGAACACTTTCTGAACTTTCAATGGGCCCTCCATGGAGCTAATGTTTCTGCAGAATACTCATACAAGCACATATTTGTTGCTCTGGCATCTAGGACCATTCTGGAAGGCTCCTAAATTCAATAACGTCATTTCCAGCAACTCTAGGTGCATAGTGCGAAAGCTCTATCCTCCTAGGAACCATGACTGATATTCAAATATTTGCAGGTACATCAGGTACTCCTCCCAAGTCGATCCAGCTGAACTTGTTATTTTGATTGTTTTGGCAATTTCAGCCATTATTGAAAACCAGTAGATTATATAACCCCAGGCTAACTGTGAAATAGCCCAAGATTGCTTTTGGCAAACAATGCCCACCAATTAGAAATTTGTTCTAAACACCCTGTTCTCCAGAATCAGTTCTTCAGTGGGAGACTCATGTCGTCATATCCGTCGCCTGTCCCTACACTGTGCCCCACACTGGCCCCCTTGGCTCCCTGGTGCTTATTGCAACGCTAGCTCTGCTCTTGTTTGAAACTCAACTGTCGTCTGCCTTGTTTCCTTGCTTCAGGTCCACTGGATCTTCCCAGTTGACAGCCTGATTACATAACTTCCTTCTCAACGCATTTCCTAAAGAAAGAAAAAAGGGCTGTCAAAATCTTGTGCTGGGCAGTGGTGGGAATAAATGCAACTCCTTGGCTGCAAAGAAAGGAGGCTGTCCCAAGATTTCTGTATCTTGTTGAAAAAGAGAGAAGCTGGGAGTGAGTGAAGTCCACAGTGTTTTCACTTTGTTAAAGCCTCCACACATAGCAAATGCTGACGGTGCTCTATCTTTAGAAGGTCATTCTAAGTCGCCTTGATGCTGCAGGAAGGGTCTAGAGTGGGCCTGAGTGGATCTCCATTGCTGCGTCCATCCAGCAATGGCTGTAGGCTATGTTGACGCCCTGCCCATATCCTCTTGGCCATTTCTGTGCCTACCGGCCTGACTTTCAACTGCAAGCGACAGTGTTGATTGCCTGAGGGCTTTTTCTGCACTCTGGGTGTGTGGTAGGCTGGAAGTGCCCTGCAACTCGTGCCCTGCTGGCAATCCTAAACAACCCACCGATGGGAGTTGGCAAATAGATACACCAGCCCTCCACCTAGGATAAGGTAACTTTGAGGCTAATGTCCCACCCTGTCTCTCAGAGTTCCCAGTGCCCATGTGGAAACTTGGCTAACAATGCACCCCTCTTGGCTTCCCTTCCCTTCCGTGTCTGCTGCGGTAGCCTTAAAAAAACCCTGGCTGACCTCCAACTACAGGGAGCAGTGCTGATGAGACCCAGCTGTCCTGCTCTGGAGTCCATCACGGCATATGTGCAGAGGTCCTGCCTCCCTCCTCCCAGCGAGGAACGAGTGTGGCAGGGGTGGTAACGAAGGCCGGCTCTTGGGAGATGTGGGACCTCCTGATGGCCAACTTTCATTCCAGGACTCCCTGAAGAATGTCCTTATACCCAAGCTTCTCTCCCTCACCCCTTCACTGAGGTCAGACTTGCACTGTGGTTGGGTACCTTCCAGGGCACCCTCTCTATTCCCTCACACAGGCATTTCCCCTAATCAAGGCCTTTCATGTTTGTTACCAACATGAGGTCTGTTTCTTGAGGAATGAGGCTAACACTTCTCAATTCCCTACTCTCCCAGTGGTGTTTCCAGCATCATCTTCCAACTTAACTACTTGTACACAATAAGCCTTGATTTAGAGTCTATTTCTAGGGGGAACCCTGAACTAAGACACATTAGGAGATATAACCTAACAACCATAGCGTTAGTTTAGTTTTATCATATTATAAAGTCACATAGTAATTAGAACTAGAAGGGGTCTCAGAGGGGACATAGCCCAGCACACTCATATTTCATATGAAGAAGGAGAGAAATCATTTCACCTCCAGTCGAGGCACAGCCAGGAGTAGATTACTTCAGACAATTATTGTGAACTCAAGTGTTATAGATTGATGCTCTGTGTTATGAAAGGAATCACTCCAAACAATTGATACAAAATAATTTGAATTGGCAGCTGCTTACATTTAGCAAAGCTAGCTGTACATCCCAGGGGCACACAGAGCTATGGATTTGTAGTTCCTTGCAGTATATGTACCAGAGTCTGGAGCCTGCAGAGGTAAACAGTTTACTCACCTATGCACAACTATTTTCAAATGCGTTTAGAAGCTGCTGTGAATGACATCATTAAGGGAATTGGTATGTGTTTTCTCAGTCTGTATGAGCCAGTAGTTCATCTGCTCTCCAGTAAGGTTATGTGAATTGTTTTGACATTTGCAGAGGGGATATAATATTAGGAAATTCTGGAAAATGATGACCTGTTCCATTTCCATGCCTTAAATAAATCATGCAGTTGTGGTTAAGTGAACCCCTCCCCACTGCTTTTTTCCTTGACTAATAAACCCCGTCATAACTCAGCTGTCTTGGTCTGAAAAATATATGGGTGCCTGTTTAATTGGTTGTGTACAGTCAATTCAGTGTACTGAATTATTATTTCTAAAATTCTATAAAATATTCATTTGACCAAGTCCATTCTCTAGGTTTTACAATTTTAATTAGATGTAAAATCGTGCCAGTTGAATCAGCAAAGTGACATTGAGTATTGCCACTTTTTTTCCTTTATCTACCATCCTTCTCTGCCCCTTGTATATGCCTTTCTGACATGCCACACATCCTTCCTTTCCCTGATTCTCTATCTCAGGTGTGTAGCTTCTGGCATTTAGAACAGCTTCCTTCATCCATCCTGGCAATCACTTTCTGCCCTCTCTTCTTTAAAACTCAAGTGCAAGTTCAGTTCCTCAATAGGGCCTGCACACTTAGGGCAGACAGTTCTATTGACTCTATTACATTAATTTCCAGGAATTTTTATCAAAATATGATATTGATGGCCAATATATACACCTAGCTCAAATATGACTTCAAATTTAAATAATCTACTTCTCTTAAAGTAATTACCACTACACTCATTTGGAAGAACTTACATATTTCAGTGCAGAGACATAAAAATTGCTCTAAATCATGGTATATACTTTTCAGGAAAATAAATTAATTATTTCAGTTTAAAAAGTCATCGAGGCCCTTTCTTTTGATATTGGTGGAATATGGCTGGACTCCCAGTCCAGTTAAGGATTTTTGAATTATATTCTAAAGCTTCATTAGATGGAAACTGACTAATTTGGCAAAAATTGGGGCTGGTTTACTTTTGTGTTCTCCTCTATGAAGGGGTTGACTAAGCAAGTCAATAGTGCAAACAAAACCGAACTCTTTAAGACAAAAAATTGTTCTCAGGCAATTTATCATATTATTTACTTAGCACGGCAAAATATACATAACATAAAATTTACCGTTTTAAACATTTTCAAGTGTACATTTCAGTGGCATTAAGTGCATTCACAATATGGCACAAACATCACTACTATCTGGTTACAGAACTTTTCATCATGCCAAATAGCAACCTCGTGCTTCTAATTGTAAAGATCCTTATTTCAAAGCCTACAAGAATTCTCATGACAGCATCTTTGCAATGATGGAGAGTTGAGAGCAATCTTATGGTCTTTACTAGGAGAGTAGATAGGGAAATGTGTAGACACACACGGGGCACTATGCGGTCGGTAAACCCATGCTTGACTTCTGTAGGGGTTTGGGTTCAGCTCATTTCCTCACTCATAAAGCAAATTCCTTCTCCATCATCAAAATCCAACAAGTTTGTCCAACTTATTGGACAAACAATTGGCTGATGCAGGACTAGAACCTGAAGTATTACTATGATTACGAATTATTGCCAAAAGAGTAGTTGAGCATGACAAAGGTTTTGGTTTTCATTCCCTTAAAGTCTTCTGTGGGCCACACAGTGACTCAGAGATTCAGCCAGTCATCACTCTGCTGCTCTGTCATCTCAACGTGTGGCTTCCAGGTCGCCACAGCTGGGGAACAGAAAGCCAGAGGGCTGCACAGGGCTTTGGCTTCCTTGTACAGGGGAATTGTCATCTCTGCTCAGATGAGAGGAGGCTTTGCCTTGAGGATTGAGGGAGATTTTGAAGGATAAGGAAAGTGGCTCAGGTTATTACAAGCCATCAGCATCATTTAAGTAAAGGTGGGAGGGAGGAATTCTCAGAGCCCATCTTGGTAACCCAGGCAGGTCAGTCTTATTCTAGCAAAATGGTAGGTAGAGAAAAAGCAGGTTGGATCTTTGAATGCTTGGCTACAGAGCTGGGACTCTCTCTCATGGTTAATAGGCAGGAATTGGTTCAATAGCTGCTGGTTCTTAGCAGGAAGGAAGAGTGTGCTATTTGGATTCTATAGAACCAATTTCACTCTCCATTTGTAATTGCAGATTCAGCTTCAATACCATTTTCTCATGTTCTAAAAGTTCAAAAGCAAACACTCAGGAGATAGTTGGCTATGCATTTCTGCTTTGGATTTTCTAAGACTAACCACCCAGTTAATTCCGCAATCCTGTTAAATGATGCTCCTAACCGTGGAGGACACAGCAAGCCAAAGGCAGCACGACAGTCTCTGTGAGTGATGACAGAGCTGCAGACCTGACAGGGAGATAATAATAGACTAGGGCTTGGTGATGGCTGTCATCTGAGCTACCCAGCTCTTTCTGTGTGGCGTAAGGGACTCGCAGCCATCACTTGGATTTGCAATGGTGGACCATCATCTCCAGTAACACTGCCCATGACAATATATAAAGTTGAAAATTTACTGAATACAGTATATTTAAAGGAACTTTGTCTTTCAAAACTATATGCATGTATTTTAAAGGCAAATAAATGGATAGAATACCAGTAATTATTGTTGAATTATCCTGTGTTTACTTGGGATGGAAATAAAAACAAAGCTCCCAGAAATCGTAAAGCATTAAGTTAAAACACATTAGTTGGATGAGAACTCTGTACAATTTTTGCTCCTCGACACTGGCGTCATTAAGTTCTAAAAGAACAAGAAATTTTTTTTATTGCCACCCTAGCTAACCCTAAAGATAACAGTAAAATCATTATCATTTTGGTGACCTCGATGCTCCTTTTCCCTGCACAACTTTTCCCTGTCTTTCTTGGGGTGAAGTGTATATGGGTGAGGGTTAAAAGATTTGATGAACACATTCACCAGGCATGAGTATCAGTGTTCCCTTTCCAAGAATATGTGCCTTTTCAGCCGGGCTTGCTGCTTCCCCACGTGGTGAAAGACGCAGTTGGTGCTTCCACAGGGCGCCTGGCCACCAGTTTTCCAGGGAGAAGTTCTTTTAGTGTCTTAGTCACAATAAAGTGTAAACAACTGATTGAGTTTTTCTTTAGAATGGATATTTTTTATAGAAGGAAAAGGAAGGGGAAGAGAACATTGATGGCATTGAGAATCCGAAAAGCAGACATAAAACAGGAAAGGAATGGAAACAGATTATTCAAGGTTTACTATCTTCACAACTTAAAGTATTCAGGTTTCGGGCATTAATTCTAAGTACTTCCTCGTCTCCTTTCACATGAACAAATTTAAAAACAGCATTGTGTGTGGAGCACATTTCAATCAAAATTATTAGTAGTGATGATTCAAGACAAGTTATTGTAATGGAGCTGGCCCGCTGTAGCCCAGTCAGCATTCATGCAGCAAACATTTATCGAGTGGGTACTGTGTGCCAGGCCCACAGGAGACCCTATGGATACAGTTACTCTAGACAGGCTCATTCCCTGCCATCATGAAGCTCCCACAATAGTGGATGGGACATTAAAATAACAGCAAGTAAACAGACAGAAAAAATAATACAAGTCATAACAAGGGATGTGAAGGAGACAAACAAGGGCCTTACGTTGAAGGTACTGGTGGGACCTAATTTAGACTGATATTCAAAGACGATCCTGAATTAATAAAGTCGAGACCCGAGGGACCCAGATGTATGAGGACTGTAAGGTATGAAAAGTTTGGCATGGCCAAGGGCTGACGAGGTCGCCAAGTTGTAAGCGCAGCGTGAGTGAAGGGGAATCACGCTCGACCTGAGCTGGCTGGACGCTGCTGCAGAGGAGGCTCTGCACCTGCCCACTGTGAGCCCCTCTCCCAGACCCAGCCTCCGCGTCTAACGCAGCAACGAGCCAGAAGCCACGGACGGAGAAAATCTAAGAGACATAGCTAGTTTTAAACAAAATACACGTCTCTGTGGACCATAAACAAGCAAACAAAAGAGAGATATGAGGCTTTAATTAGGGCTGAAAGTACCATCCTGCTGGTCTCCAGGCAGACAAAGTCAGCAGGGAGCTCAGCTTGTGCAAAGGAACTAAAACGAAGAGGGTGGTTGCCAGGTGGGGCCGTGCAGCCCCGCTGCTTTACATCCAGGACTCGGGTGCTAGTGGTCCCTTCCGGTGAGTGAGGGATAAGAAAAATGTTGTCACTGATCCTGCACGTGTGCAGGGGCTGGAACAGCTCTGACGTGGCCTCTGAGTCAGAATCTGGGCCAATCTCCCCCTGGCCCAGTGGCTAGATATATAAGATCCCTGACACCCCCCAGATTTGGAATCAGGGCATCGATATAAAACCTCCTCTGGTTAGGGGGCCCAGGGACTGAGCAGAGGCTGTCACAAAACCACCGGGCAAAGAGAGATGAACAGAGAAAACGGGAAAATTACAAATCAGTAATTCCCCTGTCTGGGTCACTCCAGAGAAGGTCTTGCTGTGCATTCAGGGCACCCATAACCAGGATGTACGTTCTATCCTTGTTTATAAAAGGAAAAGAAGAAAGAAGTAAACATCTATGAATAAAAAATAGGGAAAAAAAATTGCTTCTGTAGAATAGAGTACCAATGATTATTAAGCTGAAAGAACTAAAGCCACCTGTAACAGTGTGCATAGATTTCCAGAAGTGTTGTTGACCATTCCACCAGAGTGGAGCAGCCCCATTCCTCCCAGGTTCTCCCTTACAACCACACACAGGAAATGAGCACGGAAGACTGAAAGGCAGAAGGAGAAGGCAGACAGTCCTGGGAGCTCGGAGCTGAGGGAGGAATGACAGGGCAGTGAGATCCCTGGGTTTTCTTTTCTCCTCCCACAGACTCCTACCAGAGCAGGGCAGCACCTCCAGCCCAGGACCACCAACAGGCTCAGACAGATAGAGCTGGGGACAGCCTGGTCCCCAGTCAAAGAACCTGGTAGAGGGTGGCCCAACAGTAAACATTCTTTGGCAATACCTGTGCTGCTCCAGCCAAACAGAAGAACCGGCCCCTGCCACAGTTTCCACAGGGCCAAGTGGGAAGTGCTATTCCACCTCCTACCCCCTGCGCAGGGGAGCGGGCAGTGGGCCCCAATTCCTTGTCAGCGTGGTGCTGGCCAGGGCAGCGAGGGCTGAGCCTCCACCTCCGCCTGCGTCAGTGAGAGGAAACAAAGTGGTGCTTGTGGGGCGTCAGCATTCTTCCCTCCTCCTTCCTCCCCCCTGGGGTCCAGGCCCAGTGGGAAGGTGACCATACCCACCCCCTCGGCCCTGTGCTCATACACCTCCACAGGGGGACTGCTCGCTAAAAAGAAAAGAAATAAAGAAATAGGATGCAGAGTCTCATAATACAATATCCAAAATCTCAGCAAAGAAACAGATGTTAGAATGAAAAAACCAAATGGAAATTATAGAATTGAAACATACAATGCCCCAAATTTAAAAAAAAACAAAAACAAACCTCATTGCCTGGGCTCAATAATAGAGATGACAGAAGATAGAATCAGAGAACTTGAGGATAGACCAATAGAATTTACCCCATCTGAACAACAGAGAGAAATAGACTGAAAATAAATTAACAGAGTTGAGGCAACTGTGGGAAAATAACAAGAGAGCTAACATTTATATCGTTGGAGTCCTGAACGTGACCAGAAAGGGATGACGCGCTACTTACAGGGAGACACCAATTCATATGGTAGCAGATTTCTCCTCTCGCGTCATGAAAGCCAGAAGGAACTGACCCACTTTTCAAGTGCTGAAAGAAAAGAACTGTCAACTGCAAATTCTGTATCACAGAACGTACCCTTCAAGAAGGAAGGGAAATGTAGACATTGCCAGACAAAGGAAAACCAAAGGTACTGTTGCTGGCAAAGCTGCCCTTAAAGAATGGCTAAAGGAAGCTTTCTAAATAATAACAGAATAAGGCTTATAACCTCAGAAAGGAAAGGACACAGGCTTTGGAAAAATGGGGGTGAATAGAATGGACTAGCTCACTCCTCAGGGGGATTTAAAAATCCTATGTGATGGTTAGAGCAAAAATTACAACAGCCTGTGATGTGGTGCTCAATGCACATAGAGGAAATACTTAAGACAACTGTATTTAAAATGTGGGGAGGCTAAGGGACCTGAGGGAAGTAAGATTCCTACATTTTACTCCAAGACTTCAGAACTGGTGACTGTGGTAAGGTATGCATCTGTACTGTAATACCCAGAACAACCATTAAGGAAACTCTAAGAAGTAAGATACCCAAATATACTAGGAATAAATCGAGATGCAATCTTAAAAGCTGTTCATATAAAGAAAAGAGAAACAGAGGAAGGAGAAAGAGAGGAAACAAACAGAAAACAATAAAACAGCAGACTTAAGCCCTAATGAGTCAACAATTACCTTAAATGTAAACGGTCTCCATACATCAATGAAAAGACAGAGATTGGCAAAGTGGGTGAAAGCACTGCTAACTGAAAAAAAAAAAAAATGTACCTGTAGATATAAATGTAGAGATTGATGCCAGCTACGTAAAGACTTACACACCAAAACCATAGTCCATGTTTGTCAGGACTCCATAGAGAAGTCATGAAGGTATGCATCAAGGAGGGGAGGGATGTACTTGGCCGGAGGGACCGCACCCCGGAAGGAGGAAGCGAGAGTGAGGGGAGAGCATGGGGATCAGGTTTTTCTGTGTGATATTTTCTCCTTGAAGGAATCTGAAGGAAATCTGACAAAATGCTGGCATTGGATAAGAATCTGGTAGGATGTCTGTTACCATCTGAACTCCTCCATTTGTTTGAGATCATTTATAACCAAGTAAAGAGTTGTAAAGTAAAGCAGTGATTAAATCGCACAGAGTCTTTTGGACCATTATTAAGAGTTTTGATTTATTTAAATACAGTTGAATGAGCAAGGTAATAATATGGTTTCAGGTAGAGTAGGTAGTCTTCATTGAGAAACTATATTCTTAAGCAACTGCACAGAAAAATGTAAACTTAGGGAACATTACATTCAAAATGATATTACTCAAATTCCTTCAAATCAGTCCCATGGAAAGTGGTTCTTAAGTCTAGAGGCAGTTCATAATTCACTCTGTTCTTTTAATTAACTTGGTTGCTGGAGATAATCATATTCCAGCTTGAAGATGCACCAGCAGGCTAGGGCACATGTGTAGAGAATTATGATCGCTCACTCACTGAAAAGAGATTGAATCTGACTTTGCCTTATCTACAAATCTAGAGATTATTTCAAATCATTGGAATATAGGGAAAATGGTACTGAAATCTAAAGATCAACGCACTTAAGTATGTCCCTGTTCCTGCCTCCTTGGCTTTGTCCTTCGCCAGCTACGCACTACTTTTCCCAATTACATACAAAGAGTTAAAATCTTCTACAGTCGATTCTTGTCACTCACAGTAGTGTGTTCTATAAAGTCTCGTGAACACTGAGTTAGTGAACATTGAACCATTGCTCCCAGGAGAAATACAGGGTTAGTTTCCTGCAAGCCTCTGCTCACAACATTTTATTAGCCAATAAATACGTAAGCTTCTTCTATGTGTGTTTCTGTTTAAAAACACCCTATTGAGTACGTACTGTTGATGCACTAACATGGAGCTCTCAGCCAACTGCACTAAAACTTGTGTGTGAACGAAGCTCATCTAACAAGTATTTTCTTGATAGGCACATCACAGCCTCTTGCACTCGGAACACTAGACAGCACTTCAGAACTATGCCTGGGAGTGGTTTTCAGCAGCGAAATCACCAATGAAGAAGCAGAAAAATGTGAAAAACTTGGCACTAAATAGACTGTGACAAGGACTCTGGTTTACAGTCTGAGGTCAAACAAGGAGACAGAGCACCACCTGTGTAGCCTCAGCTGGAGACGTGCATGACGGCAACTAGAAGTTTCCAGTTTGTGAGTGAGTGCAAAAGTGCCACAAGTATTGGTTTCGGGGTTACAAATAGATTTCAGCAAGTAGGCGAATTCGCAGATATGGAATCCACGAGCAGTCAAGTACAAGACTGTACTTGGCAAAAACAGCTCCTGCCTAGTCAACTCTGGAAATACCCGTGTGTGTGTGTGTGTGTGTGTGTGTGTGTGTGTGTACACACGCAGATGTAGATACGTCAAATAGCGAGGGTCCTCCTCTAGTCTAAAGACCGTTTTCCATTCTTTTTGTTAGGAGGGAAACCTACAAAGAGGGGAGCTTTTTCTCAAAACAACCCTACTACACTACTTACACGGGCCTTGGGGAATGTAGACACTTGCGTGACATGGTAGACGTGTGAATTAGTCTCCTGTCCAGCAGAAGATGCCAGCATGGTGAGTTTTGTCTTCATGTGTCCACCGAGCACCACAGTTAGGCATGTGTGGGAAGAAGGAGCCCTGTTGCCCGAGTGAAGTGGAAAGTGAGACTTATGAGTAAAAAATTCTAGAAACTTTCTATGAAGAGTGAGATGTGAAAGGCTGGAGCTCTCTGCTGATGAATCTCTCCCTCTCTGACCTGACATTTCTCCATTAGAGATTTGTTTCTTTGCAATCTGAAAGATGACAAAATCTAAAGCAAAACTTTCCAGGAAAGATATCACATTATAATGATGTGTGCATATCTCATGACTTCATTGGTTCTTTTTCTTAAATCGAAAATATATAAACAAATTAAAAGTCAGATAAAAATGTGGGCACCCAGTTTTGTGACAGTGGGCAGAAAGGAGACTTAAAAGAAGACATAAAGTTGCTCACAGGAAAAGGAATGAGTGCTAGAGACTTCATCTATCATACAATTTTTATGAAAGATGACTGTTTGGGCATTTCAGACCAGTTCCCAAAATTGAAAAATACGTGTGTCAAGTATTCATATGAAAACCTACTTGAGTGCACCTGGCAGACTGTCTGGTGCATCTCCCATATTCAGTGAATAATTGTTTGCCCACTTCATCGCCTGTCTTGGAACATGGCTGGTAGGACTAAGGGTCCAGCCAGCCACCAGCGAAGGATGTGTAGAGGGGGATGGTCTCCCAGCTGCCATGGGTCCTCATCTGCATTTTTAGCACCTTCCATCTCTGCAGCACAAAACTTTTCCAAAGCATAGCTCATTTCATTTTCATGACCCAGCCCTTAGGTCTTCTGACCTCGTGTGATGTTCCCATAGCGATTGAAAGGTTTGAAGAATGTCTGCAAGTCACTGATTTCCTCCTCGTGATGATGACTTTGCTAGTCTTAACCAGCATCAAACGATTTGTGGTGCTCTTTCTTGTGGGCCACATAACAAGCAACTGTCAAGGATACAGTGTTTGAAAATGGGAAAAAAGCAGTCCTGGAATACTTCAGTTTGTTATGAGAGAGGCAAATCGTTTTTCACTTAAAAATGGATAATTTATTATTTTTGGATGGGGATGACCTAACCATATTTAGGAAAGTAAAGAATAAAGGGAAAAACCCTCAGTACAAAGCTTTGATTTCCATTCCTTGGCTTGGCTCTGACTGTCCGAGCTGTGCACGACCAGCTTTCAGCATGTTATTTGATAGCATATAAACACCACTGTACATATACTGAGTTGCTAATACAATCCTCTGAATTTCCTTTCTTATGGTTTTTTTTTTTTTTTTTTTTTTTTGAGGAGATCAGCCCTGTGCTAACTTCTGCCCATCCTCCTCTTTTTTCTGAGGAAGACTGGCCCTGGGCTAACATCCATGCCCACCTTCCTCTACTTTATATGGGACGCCACCACAGCATGGCTTGACAAGCGGTGCATCGGTGCACGCCCAGGATCCAAACCAGCGAAGCCCGGGCCGCTGCAACGGAGCACGTGCACTTAACAGCTTGCGCCACGGGGCCAGCTCCCCTTTCTTATGTTTTTTGTTCTCATTTCTCAGATCAGCAAATATCTGCTCATGTTTATTTTATCATCACCACCATCATTATCATTTTTGTTTTGTTTTGTTTTTCAAGAGTTGCCTCTTTTTAGAGCCACCATCCCTGCAGGGAGAACTTTTAATTACTAATCGTAATGGAACAACTCCTCGCTGGATGGGTTTGAGGTCATTCTACTCTTTCTGCAGGTTTCCAAAGTTTTGCTATGGAAACACGGGTCCTCACAGGGTCTCAATTTTTGTATTAAATTCACGCCGTATGAACCTTCACATGAATCAACAAACTGGTTTTATGAAGGAACACAGTATTTTTAGCACAAATTAATGTACATCAGAAACATGTATATCATTTAACACGAACACAAATGATAAAAAGGTGTTCTCACCCTGTCCAATTCTATTTTATAAGTGGAGGCACTGAGGTTCACATGCGAGCCATTTATTATAGGCAGATCTTGGGCAGGAGCAGAGGTCTCACGACTGGGAGTCTACTGCTTTCCCAGGATGCCCTTATGGGGTGTGGATGGGGTTAGGGAAACAGTGCAGGAGGAAGAGCCCCCCCGAGACTCCTTCACACCTCCTCCAAGAACCAACTGGGTTGGCATTGAAGGAGATTCGTGCAGAGTCGATCTTCATTATGAGTGGATTCCATATTTGCAAAATCACCTGTTTGCTAAGACTTATTTGTAACCCCAAAATCAATGCTCCCAGAGCCTTTGTGGTCATTCGCAGGCAGACAGAGAACTGCAAAAACATTGAGTTGTGGAGACGTAATTCCCAGCTGAGGTCAAACAGGGCAACGCTCTACCTTCTTATTCCAGCTCTCGTGCTGTGAACCAGTGTCCTTTTCAGGGTCTATTTAGTGACATGTTTTCTGCATTTTGTGCTTTTTGTTGTTTTAAATGGCCCCTAATTGTAGTGATGAAGTGTTTCCTTGTGTTCCTAAGTGCAAGAAGGCTGCGGTGTGCCTTATGGAGAAAATACATGTGTTGGATGAGCTTCATTTATGAGTTACAGTGCTGTTGGCCGTGAGGTCAATGTTAGTGAATCAACAATATATATTACATAAGGTGTCTCTAAACAGAAACACACATAAAACAAGATTATGTATGGATTGGTTGACAAAAATGGTTATGTTATGACCAGAGGCTCACAGGAACCTAACTTTGTGTTTTCCACAGGAAAAATGATTCAGTATTTGCTAATTCAGTGTTCATGAGACTTTATAGGATATAACAATTACAAATAATGAGAAATGATTGGACCTCCCTTTGAGTGCTTTAAAGTCTACATCTCAGTTTGGCTTAAATATTTAATTCCCTTCGTGTGTGTGTGTGTGTATGAGTGTGTGTTTCCAGTAAAAAAATAAAAACACTATACTCGTTCTCCTAAATTGCTATGGATTATTTAATCAACACATAGTTCTAAAGCTCCTATTTGGCATCAGCATTTTCTTAAGTTCTTTGGAGAACACAGATATATAAAGTATTCATTATCCTGGTTCCAAAAAGTGCATCCTAACGCAACCTACACTACACACAAAAACCTGTGAAATGTAAGTAATATTGTAACAGAGTCAGAAGAGCGACAGGAGTCGACAGTCTACCCCGGCTTTGAAGACCAATATGGTCAAACAAAGATGCTACTTGGAGGATGTGGAGGCTGGAGATGGTCAGGGTTTGGACAGGTGAAGAAGGCAGTGTATTTAAGAAAGAACACATGATAATAGGTCCATGTAAACATGAGGGAAAGTAAAGAAGGAGAGAGGAGACTCACAACAGCCAGCCCTGATGGTCTACTGGTTAAGATTCCGCTCTCTCACCACCAGCCTGGGTTCATTTCTTGGTGGGGGAACCACACCACCCATCTGTCAGTGTCACACTGTGGCAGCTGCGTGTTGCTTTGATGCTGAAAGCTATGCCACTGGTATTTCAAAAACCAGCAGGGTCGCCCATGGAGGACAGGTTTCAGGGGAGCTTCCAGAATAAGACACACTAGGAAAAGGACCTGGCCACACACTTCCAAAAACACTGGCCATGAAAACACTATGAATAGCAGAGGAGCGCTGTCTGATATAGTGCTGGAAGGTGAGAGGGTGGCGCACTGGGAAGGGTTCCGCCCTGCTGTGCACAGGGTTGCTAGGAGTCGGAATCCACTCCACAGCACTAACAGCAGCAAGATTTATAATATATGAAGTATTTTAAAGTACTATAATGCAATTTAAAGCTGCTAAGTTATCATCATTTTATAAGTATTTTATTGTAATTTAAAAGCTTTGCATAAAACAATATCTGATATCTTCAGAGCTAATAGTTAGGTTGAAATACATTTATATTAGAACTACTATGGATTTCTAATAGTATTTTAAAAATAAAATACTGGGAGCAAGATGTGCCCTAGAATCAAATTGGTTTACATTGTGTTTAGGTAAAATAATGCTGTGTGTTTATTGTTTTTATTAATATGACATATCATGTCATAGCTGGGCCTAGCAGCTGTCTGAATGGTGGGTGATATTTATATAAGAGCAACCTTAAAATAATAAAACTGCAGATTCTGGGGAGTGGGGAGCCCTTGTTGACAATTTTCTGCCTGTTATGGATGAAAGAGCTGCTGCATGACCGGACCGTTTTCACGATGCGTGTGCTGCGTATAGAATGTCACACAGCTGAATCGCATGTGCTCGCGCAAGACAGGAATGGTGAGTGTGTACACTGGCCATGCTGTGCAGAGCCAGCCACACAGCCCTCTGACTCTACACAGGAATGCCGAGTCATGCATGCTATTGTTCTCTGTCTAGTTCTGAAATATATAAATACTGCACTTTTGCAGGGATGGAGCAAACTATTTTATACCTCTTTGAGCTCTAAAATTTAATTTCAAGTTACCTTTCCAAGTTTTTAGACTCAGAGGCAAGGCCGGCCTCCTATCTCCTGACTCCCATTGAAGCACTTTCTGTACTCTATTCCAATATTTTCTCTGTGGTCCAGGCAGAGCTCCAGGCTGTGCCTTATTCTGCTGCATTAATACCTTTAAGTCGATTGTAGTCAAGTCTTGTTCCAGCCTGAGATCTCTTTTCTCTTCATGGCGACTTTGCATAATTCACTTTTGGTCCTTTATAGATTGATTTTATAGTTGAACTCTCAGAGGATACTCTTTATTCCAAGTATTAGTCAGCTCTGGCTGCCATAACAAAATACCACAGACTGGGCGGCTTAAACAGCAAGAATGTACTTCTGGAGGCTGGGAAGTCCAGGATCAAGGTTTCAGCTGATTCAGTTCTCTGGGGAGGGCTCTTTTCCTGGCTTTCCAATGGCCACCTTCCCCCTGTGTCCTCACATGGCAGAGAGAGAGAGAGGAAGCAAGCTCTCTGGTGTCTCCTCTTACAAAGGTGCTAATCCCATCACGAGGGCCCCACCCTTAAGACCTTATCTAACCCTGATCACCTCCCAAAGGCTCATTACGTTGGGGGTTAGGGCTTCAACATATGAATTGGGGCGAGGAGGGGGACACAATTCAGTCCATAGCACCAAGTAACTTGAAGGTATCAAATATTAACTATAAATATATATATATATATATGTATCCAGAAATGGAAATCAGTAACTTGGGGGCAGTAGTAAACAGTATAAAGTTTCACTTACAGTCTATGCTATTTTTCTAAATTACATGTTGATACTTTCTAGAGGCAAACTGCCAATTAGTATTGGCTATTAATAATAATTGAAACAATATGCCGTGCAATTAGCTCAAACTCTGCAGGTGTAATGAAGCGCACATCTGCCAGATGGAAGTGACAATATGATGTACCTTGACTTGCCACTGCGGGACTGCTGGGGAGAATTTTCTTTCTCGGCATTTTTGTGGGTATCTTTGTCTATAGATTTGGAGTCAATAGGGTCCATAAAAGTCTGAGTTTGAAAATTTGAAAATTAATTTCAATGCACCCTTGACTATTCCCCACTTAATGTCCCCACTCTGCCATTAACACCAGAAACATCACAGCTAAGCTACAGGTAAGTAGTATTTTCGTGATGAAGAGCTGTCCTTTGCCCCAAACTTGAGAATACGTGTTGAGTGTCGGGTGTTGGAGAGAGGAAGGAGTCGCTCCTCCTCTGGGGCACCACATGATGATGAGAGTGATGTCCTTAGGAACGGCTTGCAGAACCAGTGGGGTCTTTAGAGTGACATCTTTTGAAACCCTGCTCTTGTATAATTAGAAAGACAAACATATGGCAATACATTGCAAAATCAATCATAAAGTACTTACCAAGATGTTTGTAGTCCTTTTGAGATAAACTATTTCCCAGAGGACATGGGTTTATTCATCCCCTTTCCTGTCTTTTTGGAATAGGGCATTGAGCTGGAAAGTGGCTCTGCAACTTTGATGAGTTGATTTATATGACATTTAAATAAATGTTTAGGCCAAATTGCCCACAGGATTCTCTAAACAAAAATCTCATAATTATAGAATATATGGTGTTTATGTTCCAGGGTTTCACTTCATCATTTTTCAGGAAAATTTTGAGCAACTAGAAAAAAGAAATCAAAATGCTGCAGAAACCCCAGCCCAAGAACATGCCCTGATTCACTGTACATTGTGTGTTTAATGGAAGCCAGTGCTCCTTGCTGGGGTGGAGATGCTTTCTCGGGCAATTGGAAATCTGCCCAGAGTATGGTGGTGGATCTTCTTGCCTCCGCATTTTTCTCTAGCCATATGAAGCAGCAGTAAAGGTATAAGTCTGTTGATAGACCAAGAAGATGTCCAGTCAGATCTGATTTACACCATTTCTTTAGACTGAGTCAGGTTTTGACCTGATCACTAATAAGCTCCCAAATTCTTTCCTTGAATCTAGACTTTGGGACCCTCTGTGGGGACTGCTGTGTACACCTGGACTCGGTACACCTGCCTGGTCAGCTGAACGGAGACTCTCAGCCTTGGTCACATACCCATTCCCCGAGAGCCCGAGGGGAGCCCGTTCCCCCTTGAAAATGGACAGTGAGATGACTCTACATATGCAGTTCAGAACAAACGAGAAAGCGTTTACGGTGGCATGATGTCTGAGATGACCATTTGCAGCCACAAGAGAGGAGCATCCTCATCTTGATGGTGTAACTTACCCCGCGAACCTGCTCCCTCCATTCTCACCAAGGGCACGTGTGTGTGTGTGAGTGTGTAAACCTGAAGTTTACTTATTGATCAAGGAATGCTGCAGGTTCTCTAAAACATGAATATCCTGGACTATTACAAAGTTTGTTTGACCAGGAAAAGAATATTGTAGGAGCTCACTCAGAAAGTCTATCACATGTTTTGAAATAGAAATTTAAGTGGTTTCTGCATGTGACAATGGTCATGTGTTCATACTTTCCTACTTTCAGAGAATATGCAACAGGTTGTTTTTAGTTTCTCATTTTGGGGGCGCGAGCCTCTCCCTTCATGTTCCCATCCTCACAGAAAGTGTTCCCCACCTCCAGGTCCACATGGGAACGTCAGGTCATCCCCGAGTCCCTGTCTGGTTCTTCTGATAGGAGTCTTTCTTCTCTGTCCCCTTCTGACGCCCCCTGGGACCTCCTATCCATCCTTCCTCCTCTTCCGAAATGCTGCTCCTCCTTCTCTCTCAACTTCCCCTAGACGCAGTCTCATCACTCTCAAGAAGGGGTTTGGAAGCAGGTATTGCTATTCTTCATCTGATGCTAAGGTCAAAGTTTCTTTGAACCTGGTTTTCTGCATCTTCGTTTCTGTTTTGGTGTGAGCAGGGGTGGGGATGGGGTAAATAATTTGCCCTTGAGGCTCCTGTGAGAGAAAAAAAAGATAATATATAAAAATCAACCATATCAAGATATAAGTTTGCCACTCATGAGCCTACTTCAGGTGTTAATGTGGTACAGAGGCATGCTCCTTTGGAAGCAGGAACATACTTTCAGATATCAGAAATAGTATGTTAAGAGGATAGATCTCATGTTAGGGCTCTTACCACACACAAAAAAAAACCCACAAAAGAATGCAAGGAAATTTAGGGAGGTGATGGATACGTCTATTACCTTGTCTGTGGTGATGGAATCACGGGTGTATGCATATGTCCAAACTCATCAAATTGTGTACATTAAATGTGTGCAATTTTTCATATATCAATTATACTTCAACAAAGGTTAAAAAACAAAAACAATCAATATTCTTGGGCAGATGAGCGCAAAAACGGTGAAGTAAAGTCAGTAATGATGGTAAGACCATGAAAAAGATCTCAGTCTCCCCAGTAAAGGAGAAAAGCAACAACAAAGATCAATGCTCAGGAGTAGAATCAAATCTAAAAAAGAACAGCATCTGCGTGCTCTGAGAGAGAAACTGAGGTCCATGGATGCAGTTGAAGTCAGTAGCACAGATGAGCTCAATGACTCAGATACAGGGCAACTCTAAGCATCCCAGTGCATGGAGAGAGTGCAGCCAAGGCGTGGGGCAGCCAGGAGAACACACCGCTCTGGTCTCTGACTACAGACCCTTAAGTGAGCAAGGACCCTGTCTGCTGCAACGGCATCCATTCTTGCACTGGGGAGCACAGCAGGGACATTAAGACAGGCCCATTCCTGGAGACATGGGACTCCTCTGATGGATGACTTTGGACTAAGAACTCCCCATTGGCCTTGCCAAACTTTCCTTAGAACTTCCCTGCAGTCTAAGACATTTCCAGCCATCTTCCTCTCTCCCTTCTCTCCTTCCCTGGAGGAGGGGTCAGGGAGAGTCACCTCACTCTGACAGCCTCCCAGCCTCTCCTCGCTCCCTCCACATTCTTCTCTCATAGGCATTTCCTCTTACAAATCTCTTGCACATTTAATCCTGTCTCCATGGTTGCTGTTCAGAGGACCTGGACTAACACAGGTGGTACTAAGAATGAGCTGAGAAGTTAGGCAGTAAATCGGGGAATTGATGCTTTTCACTCTCCATCTACGGATGGAGATGTCATGCTGGTTATTTGCTGGGCCATGGATAGTTCCTGGTGCAATCTGGTGGCTGAATTATGTACCATTCCACCAATGGTGACTTAGGGAAGTGTCCCAGAGGAGGGGAAGAGTTTGTATTCTTTTATGAGATGGCCAAAAGAGAAGACACAGGAGAAGCTCAGGAAAACAGAGTTTGTTATACTCTCAGGTCCTAGAGACAGGAGGCACAGCACACCATGCAGGGCCACATGGGGGAGCACCAGGGTTGTCAGGAGCCGGAAGACAGAAGCGAGAGAAAGGTTACTTCATACTGGGGAAAGCAGAATAACCAGGCAAATCAAAGACTACTGAACATAGGGTCTGCATTGACATCGATTCCCAGAGGTCCAAACACCCATTATGGCCCAGCTCTAAGAGGCGGGGTCCACAGGAGCTAGGTAAAATTTGGAGTCTTAGCTAATATCCACCTCACAGTGATTCACCGGGTCCGTGGATCTACTCAGTGGTCATTTCGCCAGTACCTATTCCCCAAGTACATAACTGGAATTAATGTCCTTAGTAATTGGAGTAATCCTTTCACAGGGTTTCTAGAATGTGGGATAAGAACTATCATAATTCAGTGGAAACCTCTGAAAATCCCTCCTCACTCCTTTTCCAAGACAGTAAATAAAAAATAATGTTATATCCCAGGGAGAGATGGCAAAGATTTGTGCCACCACAAAAGACTCAAAGAATCAAGGGAAGTGACCCCTAATGCATCGCCACTTAATAAGGCAGTTTGGCCCCTGCAAAAACTGGATGGATCCTGGAAAAAGAATGTTGCTAACACAGACTGACGAATAAGCTGTGTTCACAGCCAGACACAGTATTGCTGCTACAGCCGTTGAGTATGGCCTCATGTACGTTGTCTGCAACCATTGATCTGGTAAGTGTGTTCTTTCCCATCCCCGTGAGCAAAGACGTCGGAAACAGCTGACACTCACCTGGGACGACAACAATATTCACCCGTATTATGTCTCAGGGCTATGTTAGTTCTCTCCCCCTCTTGCATTGTGGCCTGATGGTTCCCCAGCCTCCCCAGATCCCAGCACACCGTCTATCACAGAGATTTCCCCTAATAAATTTCTTGTATGTTTAACGCTGTCTTGTTATCTGCTTTTCAGAATACCTTGACCAAAACAAGGAGTATGTCAGAAGCTATGGAATGTCTGACACTACTCACTCTTACTTTTTTTGCATGTAAAAGTATTAGTGTTTATGTTAGTTTTTTTTTAAAGAAAATTAATCAGTTCAAGGTCAGTCTGGGCTGGTGCAGATTGTCAGTCGTGACCAGACGTTGCAATCACCTGGCGAACTTCAAACGATCAACCAGGCCTTTGATTGCTCCCAGAACTACTGACTTCGTCTGCATGGGCCTGGGCCTCCGAATTTTGACAAGGAAATTAACTTCTCTGAGTCTCAGTTTTCGTTCTGTCAAAGAGAGACTATTTTTTATCCTGCATGGTAATTGTAATGATCTAAGAAGCTGGAATTCTCTTGCCCATGGCTTGCTGCTGCATTTCCTTCAAATTTTTCCTCAAATATTCCCTTCTCAAAGGGGCCTTCTCTGTCCCTTAGTTAATGCTGCAATCCCCCCTCGTGACACCCAAGCCCCTTCCCTGCTGGATTCCTCACTGAGGCACCTGTCAACTTACAGTGTGCTCCTACAGAATAACTCATTCAGTTTGCTCACCGCACATCTCCCTCTGCTAGAGCATCAGCTACGGAATAGGGACTTTGTATCTTCTTCACTCTGCAACGTTGAGAACAGAAGTCGGCAAGCTACAGCCCATGATCTATGGTCCAATGCCTGTCTTTGTAAATAAAGTTTTCTTGGGACACACTCACCCCTGTTGGTTTATATATTATCTGTGGCTGCTTTTACACTGCACTCAGCTGCAACAGAGATTGTTGTCTGACCTGCAAAATGTAAAATATGTACTGTCTGGCCCTTTACAGAAAACGTTTGCCTACCCTGGTAAAGACAAGTCCCTGGCATATAGTACGTGCTCAAGAAATATTCATTAATTTATTCAACAGCATGTCTAGCACAAAATTAGCACTCAAAAATGGTAAATTTTATAGTTGGTTTGATTAAAAGTGAGTGTGGCCAGACCAGAGAATCAAATCCCTAGGAATTCCTGGAGTAAAACGCTCATCCAAGTGGACTATGAATGTTTCGCAAGGCTGCAAGTAGACAAGAGTACCAGTTTTCTTTACCTTCATCCTTTTCTTATAGAGGAAAGGGAAATGCTTGGAAGAAAGATGTTTCATTGCCTTCTTTTGTTGCTCACTTAATTTTTCTTTTCAAGTCTCAATTAATCAAAATAATTCTACTAATCAAAATAATTCTCCCGACTTAGGAAGCGGGGTCTTTATTGCTGGGTAAAAGGTGACTTCCCCACATGAGTGTTCTGGCCCCCCACCTCCCTTAGGTTTGGGGTCTGGATGATTTTTGGCTGGCAACCTACAAGGGGTTCTGTTTGGAAGTTGCGCTTACCATCATTACCCTGAAATTGATTTTTAAATTGTGCATTAGTGTATTCATGAGGGAGCATCTGCTTTTTTTGCCAAGAGCAAAATTGTAAAGTTGGAGAACTTTATTAACACAATCCTTGGCTTTTCCTTTTTCTTTTCATCTTTAAGTCAGGGTTCTTACCTTTTCTTGAGACATGGACCCCTTGGCAGTGTGATGAAGTCTATAGACTCTCCTAAGAATGAAGTTCTTAAATGCAAAAAGAAGAAGAAAAAAGAAAACCATAGGATTACAAAGGAAATGAATTATACTGAAATTGCAGTTATTCAAACTTAAAAGAAAACAAATTTTGATATAGTCACACATGTGATGTTTTAATTAAAATGTTGTGGATAATGATTTCAAAGTCAGGCTCAGAGTAAACAACATTTCAAGATATTTGCAACAACTGTAATGTGATATAAAAAAATCAATGATTTCTAATGGTAACGAAGTCATAGGTATTGCTAATGCAACAACGGCTGTTGCTTACATTCATAATTGAAAGAGATGCTGAATTTCAGTTAGTGATGAAAGGAAATAAAGATGCAATTTCTCCTCCATATTCTTTCATCAATTTAACCTTGGGGTGAACTTAAGCCCCTACATTTTATCACCCAAAGAGAGATACCTTTAAAACTGTACCTCTCAGTCATAAGGGAGATCTTATTTTCCTTGTAAAGTAATTTCCCTAGTAGCCCCTGAAATCTTAGTACAGGCATACTAGGAATTCTACTTATGCCTAATTAGCTTGCATTTGCATTAGTCGATTTGGCCATAGCTGGTGCACATTCTGAAAGCTGGTGAGATAGATGTAGAATTGCAAAATTTGCAATTAATCTGCTAGGCAGTGGCAGGCTACAGTTGGCCCTATGCAAAATAATTCATGTAGCATTATGGGAATTTGTCTTTTGCATTGCCTCACTATCTTGCTTTTAGGTGCATCTATTACTAAGAAATTGTTCTAATGGACTACTGTATTATTATTGTTGATAAAATAATAATGATATTTTGCAGTCACTCTGCATCTTTCTTTGTTCCCTGACTTTGTTTGCATAGGAAAATTAAAGGAACAAATTGCCATTTCGTGCTTTTCCACCTCTGCAGTAAAAATCAGCAGGAAATTACAAGCTCAGAATTATCAATGAGCAGATGCTAACAGGTCATGAAACTATGCAAGTCACAGTACACTTGAATAAACGAGCTAACATTGCTGCTCTGTCAACTCAGACATAGCTCATGGAAGACAATAATGGAAGTTAGGGAAAATATTTAAAATAGAAAGAAAGAAATGTCTGTAATGTTTTCCTTCTTCAAACTGAGCCATTTCTGGGAGAGCAGAACTACTAATAAATTTCCAAACCCTGTGTGTCATTTACCCAGTGGCCATTTTCCTCCCTTTTCTTTCTTGCTGGCAGATACTCACCTTTCCTTCCTCCCAAGGATGATATTTTAGGCACTTAAACTTGTACTGGTCCATGACATGAAGAGGATGTGGGGCTGGGAGTCTCCTAATTGATATCAGTCCTTAAAGTCAAAACAAAACGAACCCTAAATATAACACGTTTATGTACTGCAACAAAGATATTCGTCTACATCTAATATTTTATGATTCTAGTACAATCTTACAAAATAATAAGAAACAGAACCTTGGATAGCAATGATTGTTTGACAAGAGCAGTAGAAACACTGGGAATTACTATGTACCAGGCTTTCCGACAGGCATTAGAACTGCAGAGATGGAAAAAGTATCTCCTGCCTTCAACGAGTTTAAAGTGTAATGAGATAGACAAACAGTAATCTGTTTATTGGAAAACTATGTGACGAGTGCTTTGGGAGAGATAAGCACAGGGTGTGCTAAAGCCACAAAGAGGAAGTCTACAGAAGGCTTCCTGCACTGTGTGGTGCCTGAGGTGAGTTAAAATGAACTAGAAAGCACCACCCAAATGAGGAGAGGCAGAGGGACTTTCCATTTAGAGAGAACAGTGGAAAGGTGAGGGAGATGAGGCACCTTAAAGAAATGGCAAGTAGTTTATTTTTTTTTTTCAAGTTTTTTTTTTTTTAGTTTTTTTTTTTTTTATTTATTTTCCCCCCAAAGCCCCAGTAGATAGTTGTATGTCATAGCTGCACATCCTTCTAGCTGCTGTATGTGGGACGCAGCCTCAACATGGCCAGAGAAGCGGTGCGTCAGTGCGTGCCCGGGATCTGAACCCGGGCTGCCAGCAGCGGAGCGCGTGCACTTAACCGCTAAGCCACAGGGTTGGCCCGGCAAGTAGTTTAATATGGCCGGGGGAGTTTACAAAGTGTGCCATTGAGCATCTGTCTCTCATATTGTGCTGTGGGGAACTGGGGCTGAGGTGCTCTGTGAAGAATAAACACTGTTCTCTGAACCAGAGACCTCATATTTCCTCACCTCGTATTTCTCTCTCTCTCTCTCATTCCTTCTCTTTCTCTCTCTCATCTGTCTGTTTATGAACTTAACAACATCATGCTAAATGATGTTAACACAGAATTATTGACCTGGAAGCTAGATGAACGGAAAGTATCCTGTTGCTACACAGAGAGTTGTATCAAAAATGCAAGACAGGTTAAGGGACAGAGAGGAGTAAGTAAGGTGTAAAATTCCTCCCACCAAAGTATCAGAAAGAGCCAATGAAGAACGCGGAAAAGAGATACTATTTGAAGAGATAGTGGAAGAGAATTCTCTGTAATCGTTGAAGGCCAATCTTCAGACACAGGAAGCCCAATAAATCCTGAGCAGGAAAGAGAAGAAGGAATCTACACCGAGATATATCAGAGTGAACATGCAGAGCAACGCAGAGGAAAAGTCCACCTTTCAGAGAGAAAGACAGATTATCTACAAAAGAATGAGAACCAGGCGGAGAGCTAGTTTCTCAACAGCATAACCAGCATATGGAGAGAGAAAATTTCTCGATCGATAACTCTTTATACAGCAAAACTATTTTTCCAGAAGGAGGACAAAATAAAAACAGTAACAAACAAAAAACTTAGACTAACAGAAACTCACTAAAGGAACTCCTAAAGCGGTGTCCCTGAAAACAGAGGGAAGCCCAAGGTGGGAGGAGGAGTCAGCTCCAGGATGTAAATGACAGACTGCATCTGTCCTTAGGAGTCTTGCTGGGAGAACGCGTTGGCTCCAATACAGAGCTCTTAATGACGCCGCTGACGGGCATTCTGGCTCCGCCCCTTGTCAGGTCACAGACGGTACCTGACAGTTTGCAGACCGGTGCTCACGCACACCACACATCGAATGGCAGCGTTCAAAAGGATGTATTTCAGGAAAAAAGAAAAACCATTCCAAAGAATGTTTCGACACGTATAATAGTGAGGAAAGAAAATGGCAGGCAAATACATAAACCTAAAAAGAGCAAATAAGTATGTTTTGAAACAAAGTAGTCTTTGAAGTTGCAAGCTTAACTTCGTCAGTACAGTACAGTAGTCAGGAATGGGCTATCAGAATTAAAGCATTATAATCGGCTTTATTTGTAAATATATTGATTGCCCTTTAAACTTTTTCAAGGTAAATATGCATGTTAAAATTCTTAAGGCTACCAAAAGATATAGAAAGAATAACATACCAACTAGTAGAGGAGAAAATGGAATGAAGAAATACAAACAACCAAACAGACTTCAATCGCTCCAAATTAGGAAAAACTGGAGAAATAGGGAGAAATGCGGAAAAAGTAGGACAAATAAAAAGAAAAATTAATATGGAAGGAATGAATTCAAACATATCTGTGATCACAATATTGGACCCAAACTCTCTAGTTAAAAGACGTAAAACATAAGAATGCAGAAAACCTGAAGTCAAAAGATGGGAAAAGATATGTCAGACAAACACTAATTTATTTAGGAAAAGCGAATAAAATAATAATATATACAACTGGTGAAGCTACACTAATATCAGAGAAATATACACTCTCCAGGGAAAAAAGCATTTTAAAAATAAAGATATTAATTATTTGTTGATGGACTGCTTCACTAAGAAGATATAACAATATTAAATGTGTATCAACCTAATTCTATAACTGAAAAATATAGAGAAAGTAAATATATATGGATATAAAATTTTAAGACAACAAGAAGTTAATGACAAATTCGGCATTAGACTGAGCTGTCCTAACAAGTGGTGATGGATAGACAAACGGTACCAGCGTCACGTGCTTGTACGTCAACCGTGCACATATACCAAGTGTGCACAGTCCTCGTGCGAAAGGGAACATAGAGAAAATGACAGCAACGGTGGAAAAAAGCAGCAGCTGCTGTTCCCTGTTCTGAAAGAAGAATACGGAATTTGAGGCGCAGAAACGAAGCCTCATTCCTGTCATCCTGGGGTTCCATCTTTGAGAATGGTCAGCTCATCCGTATGCACAGTAGGCTCTGGGAAGGGAGCTTCCGTGCCTCCAAATTTCCTGATGTGCCCCGCTGTGCTCAGATCTGAATTATTAAGGTGCCATTCCAAATTTAATTTCAGCTACTGCTGGAAATGGTTATGCGTCAAGAAATTATCGGACATCAACAGATCGGCATGAGTGAGTCAATTTGCTAAGGGAAGCACACACAGGGTATGCAGTCAGGACGAAAGGAAGGAGCAGGAGGAAACGCCAGTGCATCCAGTCCTTGAAATCGGGGAGCCATTCATGGCCACTGGGATGTCCTTCATATTTTATCAGTAATTTATAGAAGTGTTTTTTTTCTACCCTTATATTCTGTCTTAAAGTAACCAGGCCTTTTGCCAATATTTCACTGTTTAGATTACAGTTTATTACGATCACATACCAGATATCTGAAGTCAAGAGTGAGCTCCATCCCATATGTGGCTGCCATGCCTTTCCCATGTGCCCTTAGCTGCGCGTGCCTCGCTCAGCGGCTTGCTCTGGCAGGCCCCAATGCCACAACTTCTCATCAACTTTCTTTCTACCTTTTTAAATATTATGTAATTTTCAAAGCAAATGTCAAATTCCACCTCTTCCCTGCAGTCTTCCAGCTCCAACAGATTTCTCCGTTGTTGAATCTACATACCATTCCAGTCCTCAAAGTGTGCTTGCAATGTGTTATGGTCTTCCCTCCTGGTCTCCTAAGCTGTAGTCCTGGGTCTAAATTTCAGGGCAGGGTTCATGTTTATCCTTCACTTATATCATCCACAGGGAAAAGTACTGGTTGATTGATTCACTGTTGGATTGATGGAGATACCAAAATGAATTTGATCATATCTCTTGGATTCTGGTAGCTTGGAAATTCAATGAGTTTATGACAAAAGGTCTGAATTTCAAAACGGTGAATTTTGAAATTGATTTTGAAGTAATTTAATTCTATAGCTATTGTGAAAATAGTCTATTTATTCATTTCTACTAGGTAAGATTCATTACTAACTTCACGAGAATAGATTTGTTCCCAGTCCTCTCAACTCCTTATTTAGTTTTGTAAATCATCGTCACAATCAACTGTTTGTCCTCTCATAAAAAGGGTCATTCTCTTTGTCTTTTGCTCACAAGAAACACCTTGGGGTAGCTGAATGACAACTGTGGACATTTTGCCATAAAGCACCAAAAGATAATACAGAACAAAATACAACGTGTCAATTAGGTGAACGGAAGGAACAAACAATAAGAAAAATGTCTTTTAGTTGCAGCCTAATAGAGCCTCACAGATAGCACTGCAGTAAAATATAAATGAACTCCTCAGGAGCTGTTGACATGTGGAACAATAACGACATCCCAACTCCCTTGAATGTCGTTTAAAATGAAGACTCCTGGAGGAAAAGAATCCAGGACGTAATTCAGCATCTGAGAGCACAGAGGCAGCTCTATATAAATACGATAAAATCATTTCAGTACTCACTTACCATCTCCTAGCAACTCCTAGGTGTTAATGTCTCATGTAGCCCTTGTCTCCACAGATGCCCAACCGCTTGTTAGTCTATTGTATATACCTCTACTCAAGATCTTTGGGTTAGCTACACACTGCTGGTCCAGGACTCAGCCCGCCACAGAACCAGCTAAATCCTCACCAACATCCATCTATTGTCTGTCTGTCTGTAGGTCTATCTATCTATCTGTCTATCTATCTATCTATCTGTCTGTCTGTCTATCCATCCATCCATCTATCTATCATCTATCTGATGGTAGCATCCTGGCATATGTATTTACACACAGGGGCTATCCTGTCATTATGTTACTCATTTTGGGAAAGGAGGAGGATAAAAGAGCATTTTATGGCTTCTGTCTTCTCTCCTCTCAAATATGGAAAGGAGTGACTGGCTAATGAAACACATGGGGGTTATACTTGACGACTACACAAATGGTCCTCTTTTGACTTGATATAACATTTCTTAATTGATGGAGGAGTGACTGGGTGGGTGATGGTGTCTTTCCTATATCTCTCTAAAGTTATACCATATGGATGGCCATTGGATCTTTCTGTGTGTAAGCCTCCTGCCCTGGTACAGGGAAAGTGCTTTTGGGGAACCTGGGAAAAGCCCCAGGAAGGATGCCCAAATCCTTGGGCTCTAGTCTTGACTGTGAACCTCATCAAGTAAATAAAACACTTTCATCTTCCCTAATTCTTAGCTTTCTCATCTGTAAAATGGGCTAACAATCACCACTCTTTTTAACTCACAAGGCTCTAGTGTCAAATTAAATTCCACATGAGACAAGGCCTTGCATAGGGAGTGTGATACAAATGCAGACATTGAGCAAAACCTTCAGAGGAGACATTACAGAGCCAGGGAGGGTGATTACAGGACAGAGGGGACATTACAGAGCCAGGGAGGGTGATTACAGGACAGAGGGGCACAAGCTTCCTACCACCCAGTCTCTCTCCTCTCTCTGTCTCACACACACACACACACTCACACTCACACACACACACACACACACTCCTGTATCCTGTTATCCCTTAACACCATGATCTCAGACTTCATATCCACCTCACTTGACTTCTCTCCTGATGTCTCCTCTCCTGGTATTCAGTATTTGCCTCAGGTTCCCTCCGGGAGCCCCCCTCACATCCTGAATGATTCTCAATGTGACCACTGCTCTTTGCACCCTGAACGCTAGTAGCTGCTCCTTGGTTAGGTTTCATCATTGTCCGTACCGCTGGTGAGGACCAATGATGATAAAGATGGTGATGCTATTCATTCACTTACCAGAAAGAATCCTAGTTGCCTGTTGACGATGCATGGAAGAATAATTTAGCAGTCTCAAAGCTGTTTATTGCCAATTCTGATGTATTTGGTGATTAAAATGCAATCTATATCATCTAGTAATGCAGGCATACCAAACAGAATAAGTTCAGACATAAAAGCCAGATTGTTACCACTGAGCTCATTTAAAGAAAAAAAAGAAAACGAGTTTTTAAATTTGTTTTTATTCTAGATTATTTTTTAAGATTACAAAAAGAACATTTGCTTACTGTAGCCACCATTAGGATACAAAATGGATACTGTTCAAATACCAATGAAATAGATAATCATATATTAGGAAAACAGCTTTCAATGGAAGAGTTAAATACCCATTTGGTGCAGCTGTTATTACAGGGCTTTATTCCTGGATTTTTGAGGATCTCTTCGTTTAAAGATAATCCAGAAATAATGAATTTAGAGCTTAGATACACTTTAAGAACATTCCCACGACTATTTAACAAAGCTTTTTAATGCTAATTACACATAATTTATTTGTAAGTTTACTTACTGGAGGATTTGCAATTCAGTATTATGTCGATTTTTAGTATGATGAGGATTTACTGTACCAGTATTTGTCTTAGATTATTAAATACCTGAATTCTTTTTCCTTCCTTCTTTCTCTCTTGTCTTCCTTTCTTGCTGTGATTTGTTCATTTACTCAGATAAATGTTATTGAGCACTGCTATATACCTGCCATAACCTGTAGGCATGTAAGGTAGTGGTCTTAGAGGGGCACTGAGAATTCTAAAGCCATGTGAGCACCTGTGCTGGGATAGGAGGGGTGTAGCCCAGCCCTGGGAGATCAGGGACAGCTTGCTGAAGCACCAATGGAATCCATCAGAGGAAATGCAGTAGGAGGGAGGGGGCCACTAGGCATAGCAGCCTCGAGAACAATCCAGGTCTGGTGAAGAAAGAGAATACTGTGGCCTGAGTGTAATTCCACTCAGCTGACATGGAGATCACAAGGAGAATCCTGCAGAGAGATGAACTCAGGGCCGTATAGAGAGACCCAATTACTCTATGGGATTTTATCCTGAAAGCAATGGACTAGTGTGGGGGGGCTACTTTTGTGTTTTAAATACAAAGTGGCAGGATGGGATCTGTCTGTATTGTGGAGAATAACTGGAAGGAGAAGACTGAAAGTCAAGAGTCCTCTAAGAGGAAGCTGCAGTAAACAAGGCAAATGATGATGGTTTCCTGAGCCAGGATGCTGAGGGGGCAGGATGTTCAAAAAAACAGAAATATTAAGATGGCAGATTGTCAGGACTTACTGATGAGAAGCTGGAAGTTAAGAAGAGAAAAGACTCAAAGATGACTTAGGGTATTGTACAGACTGCAGAGCCAGTCACCGAGCAAGAAAAGCAGCAAGGAAGTGAGGAGTGTGTGTGCGAGGTCCATTCGAGATGCCTCTAGGATCCTAAAGAGGAAATGCCCACTAGGCAATTGAATATATAGGTCTGGGGAGTCAGATAGAGGTCTAAGTTGGGCATACAGTCTTGAGACCCCTTCCATGGATAGCAGTGGATGCCGTGTGAGCGGATTTGCTTGCCCAGGGAGAGAAAGAACAAAGGAGACAGGCATCATTTACATAATTGACCGTGAGGAAGAACCTCAGGACAAGTGGGCAGAGAGGAGGTGAGGAAACCAAGAGTATATGAAGCCTTGGAAGACCAGAGAAGAGAGCATGTCAAGAGGGAGGGAAGGTCAACAGGGTCAGGAAACTGCAAGAGGTCAAAGAATGCGAGGACTCTCAGGTGATGGTGGCTGTGAATGCTGCTGCTACCAGATACCTGCATTTCTGTCTTCCTCCTGGGCTGGCCGAACTGCATTCCCCAGCCCACTGCATTTGGATTGGAGCCACAACTATCTGGCAGATGTATGGTGGGCTGAGGCGATGCACTCCACTTAGACACCCGACCCCATATGATTCTCCCCTGTGTCCACCTCTACTCTCTGTGTCCCAATCTGCAGTGACCTAGGAGGGTGAGCACAGAAGACGATGGCTTCTCGAGATGAAAAGTGCCTGGGTCCCCGACTGACTGTGTGGAGCAGAGCACCACCCCCTTCGACTCTGATATAAGAAAACAAAAAGACCTTCAGTTGCCTTAAGCCACTGGGATTTGCGGAAGGTCTGTATGGAGGTGGGCACATTCTGCCTAATGCAGTGTACGATGGCTTCAGCAATACGCAACCCACTGGTGACATTTGGTGGTAGCAATTTCAGAGTAAAGGTGAGGACAGAACTGGGTGCCAATAAATGAGAAAAACTAATTCAAGAAGCTTCCCTGTGGAGGAAAGGAAGAATCAAGCAGCAGCCCAGTGACAGGGATAATATTTCTTGAACTAATTTTGCAGGCTTTCTCTCCTGCATGTCCTCGTGTGTAACCTCCTCTGCTGGGCCAGAGGAGCCCATCTGCCTCACAGAGATTTAGGATTGTTACACCCAAAATGCAAGGAGAGAGAAATATACAGTGTTCAGCTTTTGACATTCAGAATGGGATTTTAGAGTCTCAGAACTGACTTGTTTTGTCCATAGTGAGAAAACAGTTTTGAAAGCCAGATTTTTGTGGGGAGAGAAAAGATAATTCAAAATCACAAAGTGCAATTTTTTTACATCAAGGGCCTCTACCTGAGAACCTGACCACTGAGATTACTATAAACCGAAGCCAGTCTCAGCCACTGGGAAGAACACGGTCCCAGAGAGGGGCTTCTTAATTAAGACAGTTCAGGTGCCCAGCAACCTGTTCTAGGTGTAAATTAGAACTAACTTTGTACCCATGCATATTCACATTGAAATATTTTAAAATAAATTACAACACAGAAATGCAAAACCACATCTGGACTGCCTGGGGAGAGTAGCACACACATAGCCATATGCTACTAAGCAGGAGAAAAATGGGCTAGGTCAGAGACCCGGCTTGCCTCCTGGGAGGTGGGGCGTGGTCAGGGAAGGGGAAGAATCTTACACTGAACTGAAAATTATTTCTGGGAACACCAGTGCTTAATCCCTACGTCTTTTCCCCTTTGTTTTGACATCCCTTGTGTTGACTACCCTTAGTTGTTCAAACAACTGGTACTTCACTGTTCTGGGTTCTCAACCCAGCACTGTCCTTCCACGGGGAATTTCCCATGACTGTGATGTGGACATTTTCCAAATCCATTGCTCTTATTTGGAGATGAGCTTGCAATATTACTGCTGTGCAGACCAGCTTCACGTGAAGTATCTCGTCCTCAGTGAGTATGAGAATGTAGAACGTGATGCTCTTTGCGCAGGTCACAGAGAATCTGAAATTTTGTAATTCTTTATTTTGAGTTAAAGATGCCCTCTTCAGGCATTTTTAATGGTTATAAGTTGGGGCAGATGGAAGACGAGACTCACAGCAGTCATTGGTCGAGGCAGTGCTGAAATGCTGAGGGCGGCGCTATGAGGGCCACTCGTCCTGAGCATGGCAATCAGGCCACCCATCCTGAGGGGAGAGGCCACCTATCCTGAGGGTAAGGCTCAGGCCATCCATCTTGAGGGAGGGGATCAGGCCACCCATCCCAAGGGGATAGGCCACCTGTCCTGAGTGTGGGGATCAGGCCACTGTCCTGAGGGAGGGGACAGGCCACCCGTCCTGAGAGTGGGGACCGTCTGTGATTACACCTTGGTCTTGCTTTCTCCCAGCACCTCATCCATTGTTCTCCATGGTCTTTCTATCCTGTGGAGAGTTCTTTCCTTTTCTTTGTCTATCTTGGCCACATCTGAAGTCATGCGGAGGAGTACGACCTTATAGGATGCTAAATAGTTTTCTCACTCTGCTTTCGGATTTGCAAAGCTGGAGAAACAGCAGTGTGCTTTATGTCTTAACTTTCAAAACCCCTCATTGTCCAGTCTCCTGTACACTGCGGTTCAGTCCCACATGGACTTCAGACCTGGGTGCCCTAGTCGGTTCCTTGAACAGGTAACTGTACCCAAAGTTACTGCCTAGACTTTGTTTTCAAGTTTTCCAAATTTCTTTGCTCCATTGCCCTCTGTCCTCTCTCTCAGCTTAGCCACTGCTACCCTGAGATGATTAGGCTTGAGGAAATAGCCCACATCTTAATCTGGTCTTCGCTGGAGGGCTGAGAATGGACTGCTGGTGTCATGCAGACCTTCTCAATCTCATTTCTTACCGTTTGGGTTTAGAAGCAGTACAACCCCTCCAGGCCTCAAAGCACTGGATTCTTGTTATTCTTGTTTTCTCCTGAACTAACCTGTCTCTGGTAACATCTTGATAAATGTTTCCAATAATAGCCCCGCTCATCAGGGCTCTGCTTCTTCCCAATCATCTCCCCTAGGGCTACTGACTTGGCAGACACACAATCTGCTTCCCAAGCTATTGAGGGCAACAGTTTTAATAAATGTTTGTCACCGTGCAACATCTCCTATATCAGGGTTTTTCCTCTCATGTAGCCCATCATATAGCTATTGTCTCTTGTTTTAGATCTTTATGTCTTCCATCCTTCTTTCTTTCTCTCTAAAACCCCACTCTTGGTTCAAATTGAGGTATTACTCAGGATAGAATCACTGATGTAACCAACCATCCTAAGTTGCTGTGACTTAACTACAGTAAAAGTATATTCCTTATTCATGAAAATTCCAGTGCAAGTGTTCCTCTTATGTCTACTCAAAATGGCGACTCAGAGGGCCAGACTCCTTCACTCTTGTGATTCCCTGGCTCCTAGGTCTCAGGGTCTGGTGTTGGATCCTGTGCAGTCAACTACCCAAAAAGCAAAAAGAGAACACTGCGTGAGTCCTGCGTGTTTGTACTTTTCAGGATCTCCCTGAAGAGTTTAGTATCTTCCAATAATAAGTACTTTCTAATATAATAATAATAAGCTCAATATTCTTTGATTGATATTCTTTTGAAATGCAGGAGGTTACTGAGGAAGGTAGCATATAAGTTAACTATCATTTTCAATCAATAAGGGGAAGGACAGGGCCAAATGGATGCTGGGAGCCTTGGGAGAACATGTGTTGGGGGGCAGGCTGAGGGGTGAGGAGTGGAGTGTAAAAGAATTGAAGAAGTTAAAAAAAACAATAAACTTAAGTCAGAGACAAATGTGACTCATTTCAATTTTTTTTCAGAAGAGTGGTAATGAGAAATTAGAGAAATATAGACAAGCGTTGATATAGATAATACTGGAGAAGCAAATTCTTTGAGAAGCAACCGTTATCATTAAATTGCTGCTAACTTGAGTATTAATGAAAAAATATAGGTATGCATGTGTGAAAATATAACTACAGACATGCTTAATATGCAGCATAAATGGAATACGGCTACATATTTAATATAGGAAATTTACAATTTCAACTGCACTCATTAAAAATCAGTTTAGATTTTCTCCAGTAACTGAACTGAGTGGGAACGGTATATCCATTCAATAAAACATTGTGCAGTCACTGCAATAATTGTCATGCAAACTGCATCATAAGCATTTCACAGTGATATTGGTTGTAATTACAGAGTTTGTACACTTTAACATACTCCCTGTTTCTCTATTTTATGTGAAAATCATGTTTTCACCTATATGAGGGAGAAGTGCATCTAAATACAGTGAGGACCTCTCAGGCTCCCTTAGCTCTGTAGGGAGCTCTGCAGAGAGCACAGATTTTTAACAGCTTGGGAAATTTTCCCAGTGAAAAGAGCACAGCTAAATAGATGATAAGTGGGGTTCATTCCTTGAGGTCATTCATCTCTCGCATGATTTGGATAGAACGTTTTTTCCCTTTGTTGCTATTGTTGTTGTTGTTGTTTTATAGCTCGAGTGTGGTTCAGACTCCTCAGTGATGCGGCAGTTAGGAAGCTCTCACGTCGATACTGTCTAGGCATCCTATGTGCTGCTACTTTATTGGGTTCAAATACCTGAAGATAGGAAAATTGAGTTCAGTGATCACACTTATCTCAGATATGACATAATCTCAAGGGCACCTAGGTCTATCTGGTTGACACCAAGATGGACGTCCGGGGAAAGCTGTCAATGCCAGGAGTGTCCTAAGTCCTGACAATCACAACCAACTTCCCACCCCCAACCCCAAAGTTTGCTTTTGTTCTCTGGGGTCAGAGATGTATTAGTTAATTCCAAAAGACTTTGTCATTAGGAAATTGCAAATTGTCTTTTGTGTGTGGAAGGTGGTGACTTACATTTTAAGCTAATATTAATGATTAATCTTATTGTTAGCGATGGCTATAGAATCCAGATAGACCAGCCTCTTCTCCCTGCACATAGGGAGGATGAGCATCACTACTCCTTAGGGGACAAGATCCTAGAAAATGGCCTGTGTCTCCATGCTTGTGGAGTCACATACTGACACATGGCTTCCTGTCCAGTAACTCTGGGGACCCCTGTGCCACCTGAGCCCCATCTTCACAGAGCTCTCCCCTCCCGTGTTCAACAGCCTCTGTCTTTCCCACACTGATCACATTCTGAACTCTGATTAGTTTAAGCTCTTCTTTGGCTGAAAGTTCAGTCGAGTACGCTAAAGAAGAGTTGTTATTGTCACAACATCAACCCAACTGACCCACCATCCATTCAACCTTTTTCTGATAAAATATTATCCAGGAGTTTCCATAAGGCCAGCCTCCCCCCTCCAGTCCTTGCAATAAGATAAGTTTGGTCCCTTTTTCAGCACCAGGGATCAGCCCTGTTGTTCAAACTAATCAACACCTTCCCTTGGTTATAGTGATTTTTGGTTCAAAAACGGGTATATTATCCAATTTAAACCAGTGAGAGTTAGGCTCAGACTATAAGTGTATACTTTTTAGTATTGGCGGAAGAATGGTGTGCTCTTCCCTGGTGGACATGAAGCTGCTACAGCTGCGTTATCACAGCAAGGACTAGGACAGGGTGGGCGGAGGGGAAGTCTGGCTAGAGTGAAGCAAGTTCACGGAGAAGGGCAAAATGGAAATGATGGTTGGAAATAACCAGGTCACAGTGGCATCATTTGAGATCCTGCAGCATCATGTCCCACCTGATGCTACCCCTAGACTTGGAATTGTCAGTGATCTGAGCCAAAACCTACATTTAAAAACTTGTTTGAGTTGGGCATTACATCACTCTCAATGGAAGTTACTGTCGTAATTTGTTCAGAACTGAAAGCCATGCAGAGTGGAGGACTGAGCATCTGGACTCTAATTAACCTCTCCCCTTGCTTTCTGTAGAGAGCATGGTGGGGTAAAGGACTGGCTTTCATACTCTAGGGTGTCATGGGGTACCCCCTGGGAGTCTTTCTTCTCCTTTCCTCTGTCTCCTCAATTCTACTGTGCTCCCGCTGCCTTTGAAGCAGAGAAGGAAGGCACTTAATCGTGATTTGTGTTTCTGCTTCTGGTTCATTCCTTCTACCAGGAATGGCTATGGCTTCTATCTTGATCCTCATATTTAAAAACTGTTTGGATAATGATATCATTAGGATTTGCCAGAGGTATACATTTATATCAAGTATTAAATTCCTTTCAAAGAAAACCAGTCTCGTCTCACATGATGAAGAATCAGGATTTGAGCTGATCCTTGGGAACAATTAGCCGCAGAATACCGTGCTGAAGCAGCATTTTATTTTTTCATCTGTCTCTTCCTGTATATCCATGCACCCCCACACTAGCTGACATTGGATCCCTGTAAGCCATCTGGGGATTCATTCTCATGTCCAGATAGAAATGAAGAAGCAGTTGAGATGGAGAAAGAGTATCTCAGTTCATTCCACAGCATACGTGTCTAAACTATGGGGAAAGATCTTGGCTGGAAGCGAAGAGAACAAGACGCAGTGTCCAATTTGCTCCCTACAAAATTGTGAAGGCTAGGCTTTCTTTTGGTTCACAGGTAGCTAGTTTAAGGAAGAGGGGCTTAACTGTGGAAATCAGAATCCTTGATTTTTCTTTACCTGAAGCCCCATAAATCATTCTTCCTCTCTTTGCTATGAGTTATCCATCTGTCTACTTGGCTATAGCTTAAAATAAACTTCTTCCAAGAAATGGCATTGTTAACTCCAGGCGTAAAGCAGGTTATGTAGGTACCTCCGTGTGCAAGAGGGCTGCTCCTTTTATGCAGACACAGGCAAAGTGTCAGGACAGTATAGCCCTTCAGATATTCAGAGATGGTTGCTGAACCAACATTACTCTTACATGGCCAAGCACCTCCTAATAAGAACAATTCTGTTCTTCTTTAAGTATGTCAAGTTGGGTCCTCTGGGAAGCAGCCAGAATAATGGAGGTAGGAATACAAGAGGGTTCCTGGGGGTGATACCTGTGAAGAATAAAAATGATGAAGCAGAACTGGACAAAGAGAGACTCAGACGATGATAAAGATCTGAAAATTCTCAGACAACCCAGATGGGGAGCCTTGCAGCATAGACCGTCCATCAGAGTTGTGGGCAGAAACGGCCTGGTCCTGCTCCTCCTGCCCAGTTCCATCACTATGGCAGCGCCCCCACGCAGTGTGGCCTTGGTTGAAATGTGGTGGGAGGAGCTGCCACTGGAGGCTGACTGTACACCTCGTGGCTAAAAGTCAGGCTCTCTCTTGAAGGGAGACCTGAGCCAGGTACCTCCCTAACTGCCCAGTATCACAATAACAATGACCCATAGCTAGAAGTGAGCAAGGGCAGGTGAGGCTTAGAATTGTTCTAGATTGAACAGATGCATCAGTTTTGGGTTGTGATATATAGTACAAATCCTCAGGACACATTTCCTCTGTTCTTCCCTTGTAGAGATTTCTGAAGCGCCTTGTATAAAATACAAACGCATCAATTAGTTTTATTTAATTGACTGCTTAGCCAAACTAGTGCAGTTAATTTTTAAAATCAGACTTTTTGAGTTAAAATAGATATAAAATAAAATTTACCAATTTTAAGCATACCATTTAACAAGTTTTGATAAATGTATACAGTCATGTAACCACCACCACAATCTTGATAAAGAAGATTTCCATCACTCCAAAAAGTTTTCTCTTAACTCTTGGTAATCAGTGATCTGATATTTCACTAGAATTTTGCCTTTTCTGTTATTTCATATAAATGGAATCATGCAGCATGTATATTTTTTTCCTTCTGGCTTATTAATATAATGCTTTAGGTATTTATTCATGTTGTTGCATAATAAGTGTTCATTTAATTTTATCGATTTTATTCTATTTTATGAATATACCAAATTTACCAACTTACCAGTTAATAGGTTTAGGGTGGTATTCAATCCGGGACTAAGATGAATAAAGCTTCTATGAACATTTGAGTACTAGTAGTTGTGTGGACGTATTTTCATTTCTTTTTGTTAATACCTAAGAATGGGATTGCTGGGTTGTCTGTAAGTGCATGTTTAATTTTGTAACAGACTATCAAACTGTCTTTCAAGAAGTTGTATCATTTTACATTCCCATCAGTGATGTATGAGAGTCTTAGTTGCTCCACATCTTTGCCAGAACTTGGTATTGTTAGTTTTCTAAATTTTAGTCTTTCTAGTGTTTATGGAATAGTATGTCATTGGAGTTAAAAAATCTCCATCATGATGAGTGATATTGAGGCCCTCTCTGTGTGCTTTTTGGCAATTGTATCTTTTTTGGTGAAGTGTCTATTCAAATGTGTTTGCCTATTTTAAAAATCAAATTGTTTATTTTCTTGTTACTGAGTTGTAAATGTATGTATATCTATATTGTGGATACAAGTACTTTATCAGTTATGTTTTGCAGATATTTTACCAGTCTGTGGCTTGCCTCTTCATTTTCTTTACATTGTCTTTTGATAAACAAAAGTGTTAAATTCTGATGAAGCTAAATTTATCATTTTTTTTTTGTTTTATGATTATGCTTTTTTCTGTCCTATTTGAAAAATCTTAGCCTAATCTACTAAGGCTTTCTTTTTGAACTTTTATGTTTTAGTTTTTACATTTAGATCTATGATCCATTTCAAGGTAATTTTTGTGAACGGTGTGAAGTAAATATTGAGGTTTATTTTCATCCGTATGTTTATCCTTTTTTTTTTTTTTGCTGCAGAATTTGTTGAGAAAACAATCCTTTTCCCTTTTAGTTACTTTAGGACCTCTGCCAAAAATCAGTTGATTATATGTGTGACACATTTTTGTAATCTCTATTCTGTTCCATTATATGTTTGGCTACCTTTATGCAAATACCACTTTAGCTTGTTTACTGTGGATACATGGTAAGTCTTAAATAAGTAAATATAAGTTCTCCACCTCTGTTCCTCTTTTTCAAAATTCTTTTGACTATTCTAATTCCTTTGCATTTTCATTTCCACTTTGTAATTAGTTTGACTATTTCAATGTTTTTTAAAAAGCCTAAAAAGTTTTCACTGGGATTGCTTTGTATCTACATCAATTTGGGGAGAATTAATATCTTAACAATATTGAGTCCTTCATTCCATGAATGTAGTATACCTAAATTTATTTAGGTAGTCTATAATTTCTCTCAGCAATGTTTTATAATTTTTAGTGTACAGGATATACACATATTTTGATAATTTTATCAAAATAAGTTTTGATATTATTTTTAAATTGAAATTTCCAATTGCTCATTGCTACTACATATAATACAACTGATTTTTGTGCATTACCCTTGTATCCTATAACTTTGCTAAACTCATCTATTACCTCTAGCTGATAATTTGTAGATATTTTTTTCTTTCTTTTCTATCTTTTTTTTTTTTTTTGCTGAGGAAGATTGGCCCTGAGCTAACATCTGTGCCAATTTACCTCCATTTCATATGTGGGTCGCCACCACAGCCTGGCTGACAAGTGGTGTAAGTCCACACCCGGGATCTGAACCTGCGAACCTGGGCCACTGAAATGGAGCACGCCAAACTTAACCACAAGGCCATGGGGCTGGCCTTGATAATTTGTAGATTCCTTAGGATTTTCTGAGTAGATTGTCTTGTCTGTCTTTCTTCCTCCCTCTCTCTCTTTCACTTTGCTAGGACTTTCAGCAAAACATTGAATCAAAGCGGGGAGGGTAGACATCCTTGTCTGGCTCCCATTCTGGGAAAGCATTCAGTCTTTCACCATTAAGTATGATATTAGTTGTACCTTTTGGTGGGAAATTGATCTTTACTTTCATAAAATTCACTCCAGAGGTTCTCAAAGTGTGGGCCTTGGACCAGCAGTTTTAGTATCACCTGGGAATGTGTTAGAAATCCAAATTCTTGAGCTCCATTCCAGACTAAATCAGAAGGTCTGGGGACTGGACCCAATAGTCATCTTTTCACAAGCCCTCTAGGAAATTTTGATATGTTCTGAAGTGTGAAAACATTACTTCAAAATCTTTCTTTCTCTTCTTTCTTTACTTTCTTTTGCTCAACAATTTGCAAAGTATTTGATAGTTATTTGGCCACTTGTCTGAGGATGGATCTACCTATACATCAAAGACAGTGTTCTGATGTTTGTTTAAGCATTATGGTTTCCCGGAATGCGTGACAAAAGTCTAACGTAAGAGTACTCCTCTCCTGTTCATGCCAGAAATCGGCCCTGCCTGATATGGCTCTGCCACTCTAAGTGAACAGTTTGCCAACCAAACTGTGGGCAGACGCTATAACGTGCATTTTTATCTCCAGGTGCTTTCATTAACCTTTAAATAAAGCCCACTCCTTTCAATGTGGCCCCCAATCTCAAACTTTAATGAAACAACATCATCGTAATGAATTTGCTAATTGTTTCATAATTCACTCACAAAACTTCACACTCTCAGGAAAACAGAGTACTTGAGGAAAGTCACAGAGAAACTAATGGTCATTTTTTTGCCTGCTTGAGATGTGTGATGCCAAATAGAGGATTCCTTAAACAGAACTTGGTGGGGGGTGGGTGGGCAGTGAGAAATAATAACACGGAACAGTGCATATAAATATAACCCAACTGCTCTTCATTTCAATATTTCTCTTTTTTTCCTACATTGAATTAGCATAACTTTGCACCAAAGACAAGCAAATCAGATGAAAGGAAACTTACTTTGCTTTGACATATTAAAAACAAAAAGTACAATATGTACTGCCATCAAACTCTTCAAAAGAAAATACAGAGAGAAGATGCTGAAAGACAAATCATTTATCTAAGTTTATTCTCAGAGAGCTGAAGTTCAGAAACTTCCACTGTGCCACTGGAAGCAATGATTTTTTGAAGGAAAATAGTTCTTAAAGGGTTATTTTTTAAATTATTTTCATTGCCTGTTAGCATAATTTTAGTGCAGCAGACCGGATGGGTCAAATTCTGGGCTTTCCGCTCACATGTTTCAACTATTTTTGCCTCCATAAAACTGTGGCTCAGAAACATCTACGTGATGCAGTATAAGCTCTATAGCACACCTTCTAAAATTCTTCAAAATATTGCCCCAACCCACCTCTCTAGTTCATCTCCTTTTCATTCTTTAAACATTATTGACCTGTAATAGGCATATGGATTTTCTTATCATGAAGTTACCTATCATTTATCACAGCCTGGAAACTCCAAAGATCTGGAGAAAGATGCTCTTTTAGTGGAATGATATTTGGGGACATCAACTGGTAAAGATCACATAGGCCGTCACCTATTTTGTCCATTCATAAGACTGGCCCTAGGAAGAATCCAACCCTGTGCATAAATTGGGGCCAAATCAGAGCTAATGACATTCTCCAAACCAAACTATTTGAAGGACACACATGATATAATAATTTCTAGGATCTGGACAAATGTGGATAAACTTTAAGAGTTGCATGAATAAAATAGTTGTGAAAAGGTTTTTCATGTTATTCTAACGTAGAAGCCCACAAATTTATCCACATCAAAAGAGGAAAACAGTCTTGGTTATTGTGAATTCTTTTGCCTCTGTTGGAAATAAGAATCTACATAAATATTTAAGCAGGATTCTTAGTGATATTGCTAATGTTCCTAGGCATGGACCTCTCTTGGCAGTATACATTGTGTACCTACTTACAACTTTTGTCCCCATTAGGATCTAAATCCTTTCCAAGTAATTGGAAGAGAATAGAATTCTCTTTATTGATAGAATGCCAACTTTATCTGCATGTTATAAGAGTTTAGGCTAAAAATAATGTAAAGTACAGCACAAGAGTAATATGTCATATCATTATCCACAGTGTTTTCTGGAAAACAAGAGCAACTCTGCTTTCTATCACTTTTCAGCAATCTAATTCCCATGTTTGGGTAAACCGCACAGTTCAATCTGGATACAGTAGATAGGGCCTGCTGCCCCAGGATATAGCATAATGATTATTTTCAAATAGTGTTCTCTTATCTGTGAATATTCCTACAGCCAGAATTTTAAAATTTATTCATTTATTCAACAAATATTTATTGAATACGTAGCATGTGGAAGGTGCTGAATGTAGAACAGACAGCTACATAGTAAAGGTTCCTACCAGGAGAGAGAACAGGCAAATGCAGCCAGAAAGACGATGGGCAAAGACAGAGCAACTTAACAGGGTAATGACAGACCATGTACAATTCTGTGCAGGAAGCAGGCCGGGGCTGAGAGAAGTAGTGGGTGAGTGTGGTGGGGTGATCAGGAGGCGCTCCTGAGGACGAGATGACATTCAAGCTGAACCTAAAGGCTAAGGAGGAATCACTCGTGTAAAACTGGAGATTGTAAGATTAAAATTACTCTCCTGCAACTTGTACGTGTTACCGAGACATGTAGTGACCAGGAATTTTAAAATACATAATTCTTATTCAAAAATCAAGAAACCTTAACATATAATGTACAATAATCTGACACATCTTCAATTTGCGTAGTTAAAAATATTGGATGTACTGTGACACAAATCACAACTTTTCTCGTCCCTCCTCTCAGGTCCCCTGTCTCCCAAATCCCTAAACCTGTTCCTTCTGTTCCGTGTACACATGACGCCGTGCCCACTAAAAGTCAGGGAAGCCCATAATCTTGTACTCCAGACTCATACACAGCACGATTGTTGAAGGGTGGAGTCTCTCCTTACACCTGTCCTCTAGCCTCAAATAGTCTTACATGTCTGTATGTCTGCTGGTGAGATTCTATCCATCAACGATAATCTTCTCTTAGTGACAAACTCCTACTAACTACTTAAAGTCCAGCTAAAGTATATTTCTGTCTGAAGCCTTTCCACTGTGTTCCTCTTCCTTTTCCTCTCTCTTCCCTCCCTGAGATGCAGAACTCCTTCCTGCTGCCCTGGCATCTCTCATGCAGCACTCACCCCATTCAGATGGGCTTACGGTGAGACTGTTCTCCAGGCAAAAGCAATGGAGAAGGTGATGCCTAATGCAAAGGAATGAATCTTTAAGAGTGAAATTCCAGTGAGATAGGGCCTGCCCCTGCCTGGTGCCCCTCAAATGATGTCATCTTAATAGTCTCCTATTTTAACACCTCTGAAAAGAGGCCACTGCTCATCATCTGCAGACAGGTCCTTTTAAGTTGCGTCTTCAGTAGTTTGCGTTGGTCATTCCCAATACTCTCCCTCGGGGTTTTCCTCCTGAACAGTCAGACACAGGAGAGTGTTCTTTGGAGAAGAGGACAAAATCGACAGGTGCTCTCCTGAGCAGTGAGATTCTTAACTGTGTACCCTAGAAAGACCCTCCCATTGCCCAGGGGACAAGCTGTCTGGGCTGTAATGGCAACATCAACACAACAATAAATCTCCCCAAACTAGAAAAATCCAGATGTCCATCGAAAATAAAATGAATAATATACTATGGTATATTCGTATTCATATGGAAGGATAATATAAAACAGTGAAAATAAATAAATTTGAGCAATATGTATCAACATGGGTGATTCCTCTACATATAAATTCTTTTTTTAGAAAAAAAGCAAGTAATATGATTTCATCATACAGTATGAAATCATTTTAAAGGCTCCCAAACAAGAAAAGCTAACTGACCTATTTTGGGGATACGTATATATTTAGTAATACTAAACTACAAAGAAAAACAAGGCAATAAACACAAAATTTACAATAATGCTTAATTTTAAAAGAGAAAGAGAGGCAATTGAGGAGGGGTTTGAATGGTTGTTCATTAGTTTAGTTAATAATATTCTGTTTCTTGGGCTCAGCAGTTCATGCACAGGCTTTTATCTTAAAGGAACACATGTTCGTTTATATTTTATACAATTTCAAAAGTAATTCATAAAAATAAATGATTCTCAACCTTATTAACAATTCGTTCATTCCAATTAATTAAACACGCCGCAGTTAAATCTATACCGGAACTTGGAGTCCAGGAGAAAGTAATTTCCAAAGCCTGATTCCACAGAAAAATGGAAAATCCCTCAGGAGAGTAACTCTTCAGACTGAGTTCAGCAGCGGAAGTGTGACCCACTGCAGACTGGCAGCTGGAGCCTAGACTCCCGTTCAGGAACTCCGCTGAATTTCTGCTGAGTCCTTAGGTTGGCTGTGATGTGCCTGTTCACTTCATCCCGAATCGTTTTCTTCTCAAATGCACCTAGGTGACTGAAGAGTCCCCCTTCCTAAACGGGCGCAGGAAGGGCTGTGATAGGTCCAGAGAGAGAACCGGGAATGATACGAAGGGGTGTTTAAAGGGGAGTCTTGGCTGTTACCCCAGTCTTCCAGATGCTTGTCGGCCGTTACCACAGCCTTCTTTCTAGCCTTCAGAACACTTCACTCTGTGGTCCCTCCCTCCCCATCCGATCTTATCTCCAGGGCCCTCCATCATCCACATTCTATTCCCGGGGGCTCCTCCTCTCACCGACATGCAGACACCTCACATTTCCCATGCCACTGCCTCAGCTGAAAGTGTTTTCTCTCTCCCCGGGACTTGGGCCACGTCTAACCCTCTGGCAAAGTCCAGTCCAAGCCCGTCAATCAATCAATCAGTCAATCAATGCAACAGCCTGTTTATAAATGCAGAGCACTCAGATTTTACTGCCTCAGTGGAACTATCTGAGGAATCTAATCTACATTGATCTCATCCCCACATATACATTTAATCTAACATTTAATATGTATATAGGCTTGTCTTATATATTCTAATACAGTAGTTACCAAATATTTTTTAGTCATGGCCCAGGTGTAGTTTGGTGGGGGCAAGGAGGATCTCACAGATGGCCAACATAATGACAAGCCATTGTACCTGAATATTTTAGTGGATTATTTATCGTTGGCAATATTGGGATTGTGATTATAATATTATAATAATAATTATAATATGGACGCACTTAAGATCAATTTATTGTAAAATCCCAGGCACAAATATTGCTAATACAAATATTCATCTCTACTCATTTTATGTTAATCAAACACTAATAAAAAACTGAACTGATAATAAATGTAAACTAATAGAAATTTGTAACTTAAAAGCAAAAGTAACAACAGTTGAACATCATAATTAACTCAACACTGATGTTGCAATAATTACAGAGTCCTTCCTGAAAATAGAGAAATGTAGCTATCTGTTGGTGTACCTGCTTTCCAGAAGCTTTGCAAACGGTGCTAGACACTTCATGGCAACCAGAATTCTTCACAGTGTACTGAATAAGAGTATCAGAGACTCTGCTACTGTGCTCGTTTTCATCAATGAATGTTAATTTTAATAACCCTTAATAATTCACTTATTAGGTAATGCATAAAAACTTTTAGTTTATGTAAAAATGGAAGTGTCTGGAATTGTATATATTTTACTGGTAATTCTAGATAGCATTTACATAATTTTGAAAAGTTTCCAGGCCTATCACAGAAACCACAGATCACAGTCTGACAAGTCACTACTCTAACTCTGTATACTATATAGCCTGTACATAGTGTTTGGTTGTGTTATGTTGGCTTTATTATGTTAACAGTTCTTAAGTTTCTAAGATCTGCAGAACATACCTGCAGGGTGATTATAAGGACCGAGGTTGGATTGCAGCTTCGCCATGTACTAGTTAGGTGACCTTGGACAAGCCGCTTAAGCTTTTTGGGCCTCAGTTTATTGATCTGTTAAAGGAGGATGGTATCTCATGAGATTGCTGTAGGGATTCTTAGTGCTGAGGACTCAGAATCAGGCTCTGGTTTCAAGAACTATGACACACAGCCTCTGACCTCAGTGAGCTCAAAGGCTGGCAGGAAAGACAATAAGAAGTATGGTGAGATGGTCTGGTTCAGATGCCCCTCTTCTCTGGCAGCCCAAGACCCTGGGCCGTGACCCCATCACAAAAAACCAACCCCATCACAAATGGGTGGCCTGCCCTTTCCTCTGATCTAGTCTTCATTCTTGAAAGCCTTTTCCTCCTCTCCAAAATCACTTTCCTTCCATCAGAATCAAGCAGTGTCTGGTTTGCTAATCTCTGGTAAAGTCATGTATACAAAGTGAAGTCTTTTATGTGTTACTCATTGCCAGGGTTACATTTTAAAAGCCTGCTTCTAGAAACAGTAAAATTCTAATCCAAGGGAAAATATCTCCATCACAAGGTTCTCAACTTGGGGTGCAAGCTCCTGGATTTGTGTGCCGAGCTCTGTGCACATGAGCATTTTATAGGGAGACATTGTGTAACTTTTACCAGATTCTCAGGGGGATCCATCACCCTAAAAAGCCTAAAAACCAAGTCTAGATGAGAACATTGCAGACAATACAGCAGGGTGAAGGTGGGAGATAATTTTATACAGGAGAGACATTGTCCCCCAGTTGTCAACTGTATAATGGCCCTACTCCACGAACAGTGGAGCCACCCTAGAAAGAAGTGAGGCCTAGATGGGGCCTTTTCCTGGTTACTTTTCGGTCTACAAGGATGAGCATGGCCTCTTGACTATTTTCTACAAGGGAAGCTCCCAAACTCCTCTAAAGTGGTGTTAGGACTTATAAACCTCAAAGAAGCACAAACTTTTATTTCCCTGAAAATTGGTCATCCTTCTTTGACACATTTTTATGGGCTTGACTCTCTAGTAGGCCCTTGCTCCTGGGTCCTATGGGAGGCCAGCTATGCCCCAGACCCTGTGTAAAATGTTCCTGGATATCTTGCCAGGCAGAGGAAATCTAGGTGTGACTAAATCCTCAGTGGTTAAGTAGGAGAAAGACTAAAAGCTAAAAGGAAAAAAGGAGAAGACTAAAAGCTAAAAAGTCTGCTATGTAATAAAGTTGGGATCAATTTAGGATTAGTCCGTTTTAATATGGAAACCACATACAGGTCTGGGAATATATGATGGCAACTATACATACTGCCGATGAGTCTGGGAACTGCTCTTGGGAGCTAAACTAGCAAATCAATTTACAGTCAATTAGAAAAATGCAATGTTACTTTAAAAGGCTTCTAGGCCAGGATCTGAACTATAGTCTGGTTGATACATAGTGAGTATGGGAATTAGAAATAGGCTCTGGAGACAGACTTCCTGGGCATCAATCCTAGCTCCTGTGCACACAAAGGGGAATTACGTTCCTCTGTTCCTCAGTTTCCTCATAAGGTTGTTATGAAAATTATATGAGTTAATATATGTAAAGCTGTTAGAATAATATCTGACATAATAAATGTTCAATAAATATAGTCTCATTTACTCCTATTATTATTTTAACTGACACATTTTTTCTTAAGTTAATAACTATATTCACATAGGAATCAGTCATGCAAATATGAAAATGTCTTAGGACAGCCATTCAGGGGTCCATCCGAATGCTGCCCAGGGCAGAGCATGCCCCGAGTCAAGCATGCAGGTCAGAAGAGCAGGCACACCCACCTCTGTATCCTTCAGGAGGTGATGTCAGCCACTCACATTTCTCCTTACTCTTCCGGAGGTGTTGCAAGTTGGCTCACCACGTAGATTTGCCAACCAGGTGAAACGCCCTGATCTGTGAATGTGGAAATCCACGTCTTCTTAACATGCTGTAACTTAATAAGCTATTATTCTGTTTTCTATATCCATCTTTTTTGACTTTACTTAATGTTGGTCAGTAACCTGCAATTCCGTGATCTCTGGGAATTTTATCAAATTTAATTTTGGGTCATAAAATCCTAAGGACCACAATCTCACCATCACATTCCTGTCATACTTCTGTACTCTGCCCCGTGGGACCCTGAGGTCACCTCTTAGTGGCAGATACTGCCTACACACTGTATGTATGCCCTTCTTTATGAAGTCTGAAACTAAGCCATTGGAGAATCATTATGTTTTGTTTTAGTCTTCTTAGTGTTCCCTTTCAATGTGCAAACACTTGAGGGAATTAAACAATTAGTAGATAGCTGATTACCAAGGCTAGTTGACAGGTGAATTGAAGGAAATTCAGGCCCTGTGTGGAGGCAGTTGAAGAGGGTGACCCTAACACGAGGCAGAGGGGGAGTCTCCAAGATGGCTTCCCTCTGTGCTTTGTTCCCTTCCTCACACTCTGGTCACCATCTGCTGCATCAGGACAGGTGCTGTTCTCGGAGAAGTGTCTGTTGAATGATCACAGCAAGTTTGTAATGTGAGAGACAGAGGACCCCTCAAGCTACAAATGCAATGTAGTAGAAAGGGGATGGAGTGAGGAGAGAGGAAGCATTTTAAAACAATTGCCAGGAGATAAATGAGTAATGTCGTCTCATCTAAAATCCATTTAGTAAATAACGTATAAGGGAATAATATGACTATAGCAATTTCATTTTGCATTTTTAATGTTTCTCCAGGAAGTACCAAGAGAGCAAGAACAAACGTTTGTTTCCTTTTCTTTTTTTCCACTGAGACACGTCAGCAATAGAAGATTGGACATCTCATTGTCTAGATCCATGTTCAGTGTAATGACAGGAAGGCAAATCTCTTAGGGTAGTTTTTAGAAGTTAACTACTTTTGAATGATGAGATGTGGAATTTTAACAAAAGAAAAGAGCTTTCACTCTTATTGGTAATTATTAAGGCTGTTTATAAAAATTCTGGTTTTACTCTTTCTGGACATTGTAGTAGGATTCTACTTCCCAACTCCCCTTGAAGTTGGCAAGTCCATTTTGCTTCTTTGTTTTGGCCAATAATATCTTAGTGGAAGTGACATGTCACTCCTAGGTCTAAGCTCGAGAGTCCAGTGCTCAAATAGCCACGTATTTTCTTCTGATTGTGGAAGCGCATGTCAAGACGCAGCCTCCCCCATGAGCAGCGCCACCCTCCAGCCTCATTGGACGTGTAGCATGAGTGATAAATAAATACTTGATATATGAAGCCATTGAGATTTTTGAATTAGTTTTTGTACAACAAACCTAGGCTGCCCTTACTGAGGCAAACTGATGTAGCTTAGAGAAGAGTATGTTGTGCTGGACGCTGAGAGACGTGCATTACAGACTACTCATGCTCTGTAACCATGAGAAAATCATCTCTTTGGGCCACAGAGAGCATTTATCTCCCTATCTCATTTTAAAGGCCCTCTCCTCAAGTTAGGATGATGCATGTGGTAATGGATTAGAGTTGGAGACATCAGTATAATTTCATGTTTAGCTTAATATAGAACAGACATTACATATAGAAATATTTGTAGATCTGTGTATATAGACAGGTTCACATACACACATATATATCTTTGCTCTGAAAGCTGAGACTGCCTAGAAACAGTAAACACTACCCTCCCAGTAGCAACCAGCACCTGTAACACCCAGTCTTGGTTTCTAATGCCACTCTCCAACAAAAGAAACTATGCTCCTTGGAAAAATGGCTGATTCTAGCCCCGGAGTAGGAAATATACAAGATGAAACTGAAGTATCTTGTAGTGTCAGAAAGTAAGGAAATGGGAAACAACACCAACAATTCCACAATGATGGGAGTATGGAATCAACTGAAAGAGCTCCCAATAGCCAAAGCTGGAACAATTTGAGCAAAAAACACATAAAGTAATATTAGATTACAACCCAAAGTACAAAATAAATATCCATGAGTCCATACTGATATAAATAAATGATTGAATAAATAAATAAATAAAGGAAGAAGACACAAATCTACCTTGCATGTGAATTCTAAATCGTTTACGTAGACACACCACCCTCAAGGAGATGGAGCAGAACTCCTACCCCTTAAATGTCAGCTGCACATAGTGACTTCCTTCCAAAGATTACAAATATGGAAAGGAGGAAAAACAGAATAACCTCACTGTGGAGAAACGTGACAAACACTATCTCAAGCCAGCTGATCAAGGCTTGCAACAACAATGACAAGTCATATGGATGAGCATGTACCCTTGATATGATGTGATGAGAATGGTACTTTACCTCTGTGATTTTCTTTCCCAAAACACCTTACCACGGTCTGAGAAATATCATGAAAAAATACCAGACAAATCCCAATTGAAGGGCATTCTACAAAATACTTTATCAATATTCCTTAGCAGTGTCAAGGTCATCAAAATCAAGGAAAGTCTGAGAAAGTGTCACAGCCAAGAGGAGCCTAAGGAGACATGATATTAAATGTAATGTCTTCTCTTGAATGGGATCCTGGAACAGAAAAAAGACATTTAGCAAAAACTAAGGGAATCTAAATGAAATAGGGACAACAAATGTATTAACATTTGTTGACTAATATACCCTACTAATGTAAGATGTCGATAATGGTGGTACTGGATGTGGAGTATATGAAAACTCTCTACACTACATTCTCAATTTTTTTGTAAATCTAAAACTGTTTTAAAATAAAAAGTTTATTTTTGCCAGAAAAATATGAACTACTTATGTTTAACTCTCCCAAAAGATGTTCAAGCTCTCTGGAAGCTACAAAACACTGCACTGACCACTATAAATCTTTGCTGAGAGAAATTAGAGACCTAAGTAAACTTAGTGATACCATGTTCGTGGATTAAAGTTTCAATGTTGTTGAGATGTCAATTCTCCCCCAAATTTTTCTACAAATTCATTGCAATCTAAATCAATATTCCAGCACAACTTATCTAGAAACTAGCAAGCTGTTTCTAAAATTTATATGAAAATGCAAATGACCTAGAATATCCAAAACATCTTTGAAGAAGAACAGTCTTTGGACTAAGACTACCTGATTTCTAGATTTATTATAGAACTACTCTAGTCAAGATACTATAGAATCATTATAAAGATAAATAAATACAAAAAATGGAACAAAACAGAGTAAAAATCTAGACCTACTCATATATGATCAGTTGATTTTTGAGGAAGATGCAGAGGCAATTCAATGGATATAGTGTTCTCAGTAAATGGTCCGAGGACAACTGGATATCCAAATACGAAAAAATGGACTTATTCATACTTCACACCACATACAAAAGTAACTGAAAGTATGCCTTAGTCCTAAAGAAAATATTAATATATAAAACATAAAAGTAAACATAGGAGAAAATCTTTGTGATCTTGGGTTAGACAAGGTTTTCTTAGATACAACACCAAAAGCACAATCCATAAAATAAAAAATAAATAGGATGGCATTAAAATTTTAAAAACTCTTCCATTTGAAAGATATTGTTAAGGGAATGAAAAGGCAAGCCTTAGACTGGGAAAAATATTTGCAAATGACATATCTGATAAAGAACTTGTTTCTACAATATATAAAGAACTCTCAAAATGCAATCATAAGAAAATAAACATCTTGTTTAAACAAGTGAAAAGATTTGAACAGACAACTTACCAAAGGAGATATATGGATGCTACCTGAGCAAGAGAAAGGTGCTCAACATCATTAGCCATTAGAGAAATTCAAACTAGAGCTACCGTAAGACCCCACTACACACTTAGTAATGTCTAAATAAAGACTGACTACCAAGTGTTGATGAGGCTGTAGAGCAACTGGAAATCTCTCACACAATGCTGATGGAAATGGAAAACGGTACAATTTCTTTAAAAACAGTTCAGAAGTTTCTTAAATGTTAAACAATCTACCATATGGCCCAGTCTTGCTACTCCTAGGTATTTACACTAAGAAGTAAAAGCATATGTCCATTCAAGGACTTGTACATGAATATTTATTGAAGTTTTATTTTTAATAGCCAAAAATGGATTAAATCAATAGGATAATAGATCAACAGCATCAATAGGATAATAGATAAACAATTTTTATTATATCCCTGCAATGAGATAAAAAGGAATAAAAATTTATGCATACAATAATATTGATGAGTCTTAACACAATCATGTCTGGTGAAAGAAAGATGAGAAAATAATAATCTATGATTCCCTTTTTATATTCTAGAAAGTTCAAACTAATCTATAGTGGCAGAAAGCCATGCAGTGCTTGCCAGTGGATGGCAAGGGGCTTCAATAGGGAGATGGGTTCCAAAGGATCACAGGGAATTTTTGAGGGGATGGGTGTGTTCATTGTTTTGATTGTGGCAGTGATGATTTCCTTTGTCAAAATTGATCTAATTATACACCTTAAATACTGTGTTTTATTATATGTCAACTATTTGCAGGTAAAGCTGTTAAAAACGTATATCCTCAATTACCACTTGTATAAAAATATTCATAGTAGTTTTAGTCAAAAGAACCCCAAACAGGAAACAACTCAAACACCTATTAACAGGAAAATGGATTTTAAAAAAATGTTGAATCTTTATGTAATAAAATATATCACAGCAAATAAAAGGAACAAACTATTGACATACCACCACCAGGGGTGAATCTCAAAAGCATTCTGCTGCGCCAAGGAAGCCAGACACACAATTGTGTGACTCCATTTATACTGAATCCTAAGAACCAGCAAAAACTGTTCATGATGCTGGAAATCAGGAAGTGGCTGCTTCTAGAAGTTGAGGGAGATTGACCAGAAAGGGTGATGACGAAACTCCCTGGGGGGATGAAATGTTCCTCCTGTTAATTTGAAGATGATTTCACAGCTATATGCAAAGCACGTGGGACTCTTAATCTTAATTAGTATCTGGTGTATTTTAATTATACTGCAATAAAAATCATAAAAAATGACTACTCTTAGAGATGAGAGAATATATCTCTATATATCTATAGATGTAGATATCTATCTATCTATCTATCTATCTATCTATCTATCTATATATATATCTATATACATATATAGAAAGAGAGAGAGAGAGGAGGGGGAGAGGAAGCAAGCTTCCTTTTCAGAGCAGCATGAGGAAGGATCATTTAACTGCCATGTTCAAACATGCTCCAGATACCACTGAAGCATCATTAAAAGCAAAAACAAATGTATTTGTCCTTGTATGTCAGGTACATTTAAAGTCAAAGGAAATTTATTTGCATAGCTGTGCCAGCAGCCAGAGTGCAGCGTGGACCGTCTGGCCTTCCTAGGGTCTGTGGCTTCGGCACGTACAACCTCTGCTTCAACCTCTCTGGGAATATCCTACTCCTGCTCAGCCGCTGAGAAAACGCCCAAGATAAAATCCGTCAGCCTCTGGCTGTGGATGGTGCCGGGGGAGGCGCGTGGGCACCGTGCTGCAGGTGAAGCTCGTCTCCACTCATTTCGTTTCTTAACACCCCGCGAAGGCTTCGTGCTTTGGCCGTTCAGAGCGTGCACAGGAGTGAGACACACCGAAATATTGGCAGTCTAGTTCTGCCACCCAGCCATTTGGTCTTGACCTTAGCAAGTTAGTTAACATTTTGGCAACTGTAATGGGTAAATGATAAAAATTTATGCCTAGGATTTGAATTGTTATGATAATTAATAAAATAACTGATTTAAGGCAACTAGTATAAGGCTGTGCACTTGGTATATACTGTAATTGACACATCTTGTTGTTGTCACCCCAGAAAATATTCTATCCATCTCCTGAAGGGACAAGAATAACTAGAGCACGGCTAAGAGTGTACCTTACACATCAGACTACCTCGTATGTGATGGGGGAACCAGGAGGCTAATGCAGAAATCATCAACTTTATGACTAATTGAACAAGGAGAAGTGACTTCTCAAAACAAATTCAAGATTTTCAAAGGTAAGGGAGTATATGTTATAAGTGGATAGATGAAAATTACATATGTATATATCACCTGGCATTGAATTTTCATCTAGTCTCCAGTGTATGAATGAAGAGTTCTTATGGTGGTCTGGGAGAATCCCTGTTCTGAGACATGAAAAAGAAATGGACAATTAAAAGAAACTGAGTAATAGATTCCATTCAGTGCAACAAAACACTATCAGTTATAATTTCACATTAGATAAAATTATGTGCGTGTGTGTGTGTGTGTGTGTGTGTGTCTTTGTATACACATTGAGCTGTGGCCACACACTGGCCTCCATGAAGTTCTTCAGACACACCAGGCATATCATGTCCCCATCTTGGGGCTTATACACCTACTTCTCTCTTCTCGGAACACTATTTGCTTAAACATATCCCTTGCTACTTTTAGGTCTCTGCTCAGATGTTACCTTTTTAGAGGTACCTTCTATGAACATCCTAAATAAGTAGACCCCTGTGTCGTTCTCTATCTCATTAACTAGTTTTATTTTTCTTCATAGTGTTTATCACAACCTCATGATTTATTGATATTTATTCATCCATTTATGACCTCCCTTCCCCTCCACGCACACACACACACACACACACACACACACAGAGGAATGTAAGTCCCATGAAGCCAAGGATGTATTTGTCCTGTTCATCCCTGTAACCCTAGTGTCTAGGACAGCGCCTGCACACAGCTAGGGCTCAACAAATACTTGTTGAATGAAACACGGCATCATTAAAGGACACGTCTTTTACTGCACTCAATTTTTTTTTTTTAACAAATCTCTGGTATTCTTGGAAGTAAATTCTTAAAGAAATGAATTAATCAATGGACAGTGAAGATTTTGATTCTAAAAACATCCACGAAGATTCAAGTTTATACATGTGAATCCCTACTAGGTACAACAATCCAATTCCTGCTAAAATCGCTGACTTTCTTTGCGTTTGGGGCATACATTCCATCTTCAGAGTTTACAGCCTTTAGGATAAACGTTGCTGAGTAAGGCATGGGGGCTGGGTGGGAGAGGTGGGAGGAAGGCGGCGCCCTCAGGACCCGGAATGAAGAGAGGAGAGTGGACTGAGGGTGGCAGGAGGATGGGTGTGTTGAAGACTTCAAGGAGGTGAGGGCACACCCCAGCTTGCTTCCCCCTCGGTCGGCCCGCGTGTTGGCCGTGAAGTGGAACAATATTTCCATCACCATCACTATCTAATCACCTTGAAGTCAGGTGGAGCATTTAGAGACGGTAAACAGTGCAGTCAACCTTTTAGGAAGAAACCACACGGCTCACAGGTGTGATAGAAGGTTAGGAGAGTAACACACGCTGGGTAGATTTGCTTTCTTTGTTTCTTTCTCTATATTTCAAGTCAAATGGCACTTTCTTGGAAATACAAGATTTGGGCTGCTGACAGAAACCTCTCTCTCCTCCGTATGGCTTGGCAGCCTATAACTTTGAACATAGCAATTTGTTTCAACCTAAGAATGGAGGAGAAAACTCTGCTGTATAATGGAAAATAATTGTGATTTTTGAGGGCTTCTATTGAGCCAATCAGCTGAGATAAAAACTCTAAAGATGTTTTTCAACCTTTTTTTTTTTTAAAAAAATCACTCCCCAAGGGAACATTTTTTGGACTTTTTTTCCCATAATTGCCATCTCCAATCTCGTGACATTACTGTGGAATAAAATTTCATCGGTGAGGGTTAAGTTTCAGGGGGAGAAAAACAATTGTAACACGCGAGGGTTTTTTGTCCTTCCAGGAAGCAGTTTTCACTCCCTGCGGGCAGTATCACCTCCATGGAGAACGTGTGCTCTAAATACACCCTCTTACTTATCCTCACAGCAGCCTTGTGAAGGAGGTCTCACAGTTATTTAATCTCACAGTGAGGGAAGGACTGGAAAAGTGAAAAAACTTGCCAGAGTTCCTGGGTTAGTCGTAGCTGAGCTAGGATTTGAACCAAGGCTTGATTGACTTAAAAAAAACAAAAACAAAAACTTATCCTCTTGAACCCTATGCAGTGTGGTCTCCCCTTGAACATTCGAAGCAAATCCCAAATGACAAATCCCTGTTACATGTGCAAAGCAAATGCTTAATGAGCATTTCCAGTGATTCTGCAAGAACCTGTCCGGGATACTCAGTCAGAATTTAATCTAGTCTGTTGGTTCTCCCAAAGATTTCATATTTTTTAATTACAGCTTTATTGAGATACAAGTAACATACCATAAAACTCATTCTTTTAACAATTCAATGTCTTAGTGTATACACTGAGTTGTGCAACCATCACCACTATCTAATTTCAGAACATTTTCATCAGCCCCAAAGGAAACCCGGTATTCGTTAACAGTCATTCCCCAGTGCTCCCTTCCCCCCGGTACCTGCCGACCACCAGTCTACTTCCTCTTTCAGAAGATTTGTCCGTTCTGAACAATTCATATAAATGGAATTGTACAATATGTGGCCTTGTGTGATGGGAATCTTTTGCTTAGCATAATGTTTTCAAGATATAGCCATGCTGTCACACCTATAAGTGCTTCATTCCTTTCTATGTCAGAATAATATTCCACATTTTGTTTATCCATTCATTCGTTGATGGACATTTTGGTTGTTTCCAATTTTGGGCTATTGTGAATAATTCTGCGATGAACCTTCTTGTACAGATTTTTGTGTGAATACGTGTTTTCAATTCTTTCGGGTAGGCAGAATAACGCACCCCCACCAAAACCATCCATGTTCTAATCCCTGGAACCTATGAATATGTTTTGCTATATGGCAAAGGGAATTAATGTTGCCAATCAGCTGATGGTAAGATAGTGAAATTATCCTGGATTACCTGCATAGGTGCAGTGTAATCAAAAGGGGCCTTGACAGTGGAAGAGGGAGGAGTCAGGAGATCAGAGTGAGATGAGGTGAGAAAGATGCAGCCTGTTGTGTCTGGCACTGAAGACGAAGGAAGGGCACCAAGAGCCAAGGAACGTGGACAGAAAAGGCAAGGAAATGGACCCTCCACTACAGCCTCCACATGGAGCACAGCCCTGATGTCACTGTGATCTTAGCCCACTGAGACCTGTGCTGGACTTCTAACTTACAGTAATGATGGATAATAAATTTGTATTTTTTTATGCCACTAAATGTGTGGTAATTTGTAACAGCAGCCAAAACAGGTGTAGACCTAGTAGTGAAATTGCTGGGTCACATGGTAATTCTGTGTTTAACATGTTGAGGAACTGCCAGACTGTTTTTAAGAGCAGCTGCACTATTTTCCATTGCCACGAATAGTGTATACTGTTGAGCCCCTGTCATGACTTTTTCATTGTAGTTATTGTGCTTCTTAAAACTCTAGAATTTATATTTGTAAATACATCTCTACATATCTATGTGTAATTGTTTGGTGAGGTATTATTCTCATACTTTTCTGTAGCTCTTTAAATATAGTTTCCTTTAGTTCTTTTTTTTTTGCTGAGGAAGATGTGCCCTGAGCTAACATCTGTACCAATCTTCCTTTATTTTGTATGTGGATCGCCACCACAGCATGGCTGATGAGTGGTGTAGGTCTGCACCTGGGCTGCTCAAGCAGAGTACGCTGAACTTAACCACTAGGCCACTGGGCCAGCCTCTCCTTTAGTTCTTTGAAAATATTTAAAGTAAGTGATTTAAGTTTTTGTCCAAGAAGTCCAACATCTGGGCTTCCTCAGGGACAGTTTCTTTTGACTGCTTCTTTTCCTGTGTATGGGCCATACTTACTTGTGTTTTTTTCCTCCCTTTTTCATAATTTCTTGTTGAATGCCTACCAATTTAAATATTATAATGTGGTAGCTCTGGAAATCATATTTCCCTCATTCAAGTGTTTGTTATCATTCTTTATTGTTGTTGCTACTGCTGCTGCCATTTTTTTGTTTAGTGACTTTCTTGAAATAATGCTATAAAGTCTGCATTCTCTGTCATATGTGTCAGATGTCGCTGAAGTCTCTGCAGTTCACTTAGTGGTTGGCTAATGATCAGACAGAGATTTCCTTAAATACTAACATGTCCTTGAACATATTGAATTAATATCTCCTTGAACCAACATGTCTCCCTGCCTTTGCCTTCAACACCTTCACACTCAGGCAGTTACAGCCCTGCCTTAGCCCTCACTTCCTGCTTGCACAGACTCTCAAGGTCAGCCAACAGTGAAAGATCAGAGTCTCTCAGATCTTCTTGGGCATATGTGTGGCCTTCTAGATCCCTAGGAGTGTGTTGGAGCTTTTCAAAGCCTGCCAAGGACATCTCACTCTCAGCTTTTCCTTTAGTTTTTGGTCAGCCTCTTGTTTGTCCTATTATCACTGCCTCAAGCAGCTGTGATGTTAAACAATTGCCCGTAATTTTTTTCAACAAATGTCCCCAGGGAAAGCAGTGTTTGCACTGAGTGAGCTCTGAATCAGGTCAAATTAAGAGAAGTCCTCCTAGTGGGTATATTCATGGAGCTGCCAGTCAGGATAAGTAATGAAGATTCTCTGAGAACTGGGCTTCTTGAGGAGCTCCTGGCTTCCACAGTTACTGTGACTGTGGGCTGTTGGCTTTCAAGGAGCTGGTGAGGGGGATGGGATAGTGCAAGTTGAAAGACCACAGCGTTCACTATTCTTATCGAGATTCCATCATTTTTCTTGAATAAATACTCCTTGAATTGTTGCAAGGCAATAATAAAAGTTTTTAAAATTCAGAGTTTTAAAAATGTTTGACAATTTTTGCCAGACTTCCTATTTCTTTTATGGAGGAATGGGTTTTCAGAGGTCCTTACTCCAACATCTGGATGTGCTTCCTTCTTCAAGGTCTCATTTATTTATTTATTTACTTTTTTTTTTTTATGAGAAAAATTCACTCTGAGCTAACATCCAATGCCAATCTTCCTAGGTTTTTTTTTTTTTTTTTTTTGCTTGAGGAGGATTAGCCCTGAGCTAACATCTGTTCCAACCTTCCTCTATTTTGTGTGTGGGTCGCTGCCGCAGCATAGCTTCATGAGTGGCATAGGTGTGTGCCCGGGATCTGAACCTGCAAACCCAGGCTGCCAAAGTGGAATGTTCCAGCCTTAACACTACACCACGAGACCAGTCCCAAGGCCTCATTTTTTAAGGACTTCACTTTAGGTTAGTGGCTTTCTTTCATGGTGACCCTCCATTGGCTAGTGATGAAGGTTTCAGGTCCATTATCTAATGGTACTTGCTTTAGTCATTTAATTCTTTGTTTCTCTGTCAAATTACAACACATTTACAGTCATTTAACCTTTATGCTTTGCACATTGCCATATCGCTGAGTGTTCCCTTCATCTCCTCTCCTCATCTAGATCCTCCAAGTTGCTCAAGCAAAATGTAGAGAACATGATAACTGCCTCTGCAGAGCTGTCGCCCAGCTGGTGTGGCCCTGGACTGTCACCACTGAGTGGAGACTGCCATCATTGCAGTGGTCAACCACTCCTTGCATCCACATAGTCCTACAGTGTGGACATTTGTCATATGTAGATGGCCAAATACATTCAGCCTTTAATGTTTGGGGATTATTCATTTCATGAATCTTGGTGGATGAAAAAGACTGCCTCCCTTTAAGGAGATAGAATATGCTTGCCTTCCCAGCCCCTCCTGGAACTAGAGCACAGGCATGTTCCCTGGGCTCCACCAATCACTGTAACAATGAGGCAGCAAACATCAGGAAAAAGGCAACCAGTTAATAATAGCAAAGCAGAAAGACACAAAGACCCCGAGACCCTAATAGCATTGTTGAACCACTTTGCTCAAAACCCTAGACTATTGACTAGTAGATGTTTTTAATGTGAAACAAATACCAAATCTGATTATTTTAAGCTACTATATAGCTGGTTTTCTTATCTGATACATTCTTCCCTCATATTCCCCCCAAATGCCTCTACAGCCTGTTTTGTGTTCAGCCTTGTTGTTGGAAAGTAAGGTTTTCTTTCCCTTTTTTTCTTTTTTCTTAGATTCTTTCTCTCAGGTCACAATCAAATCATGGTCACTGAGAGGACTGTTCTACTACATATTTTAATTAACCATCTGATTATCAGAGAGATTTCAGAGACCATACCGAGGAGGCCTTATTGTATGAATCAAAAATTGGAGTGCACAGTCATCCAGATGAGAGAGGCAACAGCAAAATACTATATACACTCTTCACATGTGCCTGGCAAGCTGGCACAGAGTTTCAACATCCACATTATGTCTTTCAAACCCTAACAAATAGTTGGTATAACCCGTGCAAGACAAGGGCAAAAGGAACATCTATCCATCATGTATTGTGTGTTGGAGACTATGGTAAGAGTTTTCGTACATTATCTTATCTACTTCCACAGTTGGAATGATTAAACATTATTTCCATTTTCAGACCAAAAAAGTGAGATTTTGTGAAGCTATGAATATCTAGAAGATCACACAACCAGGAGTGACATACGGTTCTGTCTGACTCTAAAGTCCATACTTTGTCACTTTGAAGTGATGTCTTTCCAGAAATTTCATATCTGCTGATTTGTGATGGGAATAGAGTTTGGATGCAGCCTGATGGGATTCCTCTTTATTTCTATTTCCTTTTTACAAGACTGTTTGAAAAGAATAAAATTGTCTACATATTCTGTCTGGTGTCTGGCAAGAGCCAGGGGAGCTGCGATTTTCTACAACAGCCGGTTAACCCAGTAGAGAACCACTTAACATTCAGACCCCTGAATTCCCTGAAGCAAATCAATAGGAAAAGGGACCTCTCTTCTGCACTGTCATTCTTACCACTGTGTATGCAAAGAAGATCATCTCCTGTGCAACTAAATACGAATAGACAGTTGGGCCATTTAAAGCAGGGCCTGTGTCCTCCTTTACCTCCACTCAAGGGAGCTCCCAAGTCCAATTGTATGGCCTTAGGTGCAGTAAGGTGCCCTGTGGTCCAGGGGTTAACAGTGCAGAAACCCCTGTGAGCCAATTTGGAGCTTTACATTTTTAATACTATCCTGTTAATGAATATTGTGTTTCACTAAAATATTTCAAACTAGTTTTGTTCTTATGTGAGGAAGGAAAGCCAGCTCTAGAAAAATACAGTTGAACCAATTTTCAGGGTAGAGCTGGGATAAAATAATTTTGCATTTATCATTTAAGTTAATTGTAATGAGCCTAAGTCTAATGAGCCTTACCTCTAAACTCAATTTAAGACAATAGTTAATTGCTTCATTTTAATAAATGTTGTCTGGATAGCGAGTATAACAATGACTGAGCACTCAATTACTACTGACACTAGAAATGAAGATATACAGAGCTTAATGAGATACATAATCTGAAAAGGCAATTAGCATACAGAGGTGGAATAGGACACTCTTCTAAAAGCTACAGAAAGCAAAGCAATTTGCTTGAACTAAACACAGAGATTCAGATTAGGTTGACATTGCTGAGTGCCTACTATATGCCAGGAGGTATGGTCAACAGTAGGTGTGTTCACACGCTCATTTCATTTGATCCTTATTTTACTTGATGAGGAAATTGAGGCTCAGAAAGGTTAGGCAAGTTGTGCAGTAGCACAGCTACTCAACAGCAGTTTCATGATTCAAAAGCTTTCTCCTGGAGTCAGTTGTTAGGATATTGTCCTGTCACTTCTTTGCTAACTTTTCGATAAATGGAAGTAGAAACCCAGAAAGTCAGTGGATCAGGAAAAAACCTAAGTAAGAGAAACAGATTCTATTCCCTGATGGAATACCATGTTTGGATTTTCACATACTGTTATCATTCTGAACCTTAAAAACATAGATGTCTATAAATGGAATGTTTTTCTTATCCACCTGGAGATGAGAGGAGCTCTCTCCATATGAATGGGTTGAAACAACTCTTGGCAGGTAAACTATACCTCAGTTATGCAACCAGAAATTTGGCACCAATATCAAGAGTAATGCTTTTTCCCCCTTTCCTCCCATTGCATGACTTCAAGACACATGAATCATGTTGTCTTAACCCAGCTGCCTCTGAAACCAGAGCTGGAGGAAAAAATTAGCTGGAAAGTTTTGTTTCGAAGAAGCAATCCAAGAGACAGAAGAGGAAGGTGAGGAAGAAAGGATGGAAAGCAGTGTAGGTAATGCGTTAACATGCTCACCACTGCTCCCTGGGAGGCGCGTGGAGAGTCACTGCTGGTGATTTTGCAGAAGGACTCATGCAGAAATCCAGTATGTCTATCAAAGGCTTTATGTACCTACTGGATCCCTGTGATGCCAGTTTTCCTAAGCTGGGGTTAACTCCCTCATACTTCCAGGTTGCATAACGTCACAATTTCAGCAGCTACTGAGGAAATCTATATCCATTTTCTGTAGTTTCCGGCAATCTGTGGGTCAGCCTCGTGCGGCAGAACTGCCTGGGTCCATAGAGGGCTGGCTGCTGGAGATGGGAGAGAGCAGTCTTACTGGTCACCTAACCTGTCCTAGGAGCAGTCACCAGCAGATGAGTAGGTGGTGAAGGATTTTGATTTGCTCATGTCCTGTGGTGCAATGGTAGCTCAAAGTTAATTGGTAAAGGAAGCAGAGAGAGTCCCAGAGGTGAATGAAACTGAGAAAATCTGGTATGTACTAGTCATGTTTTCAACCAAAAATCTGCTAATCATATATATGAGGACAAGGGATAAAATTTATGAGACTACAATTTTAGCTAATCTTCCTTATATGGTCTTGTATATATTGGGGGAAAATTGAAGAAAAATGTGAGGATCTTGCATATTCCTGAGTTAAGACACTACCAGGGGAGCATTGCATCCAGTGAGAATGTAGAAAGTCATAAAAGATCACAGGTCTTGCTATAACATTGAGAAAACATAGGTTAAACTTTTAAATTTCAGATAAAAGAGCATTGGATGAGAAGAAACAGAATAAACTAACTTCCAGACAGGAACAAAGCCTTCCTAGGTAATCAGAGACAAGTAGTCACTTTATCCCTGTGGGCATTTGCCAAGTCTGGAAGCCCAGCTGAGAAGGAACATTGAGTAGCAGTGGAATGTTGCAGGGTCAAGGAGAATGTAGCTGAATTCTTAATGACCCCGCATGAGAAGGAGCCACAGCACAGAGCAAGTGCTATGACTTGAAAAATCTACACCACGGGATTTTTACTGAAAAAATTGTGATGCAGGAAGCTGGAGGCTGTAGTGGAACATCAAGAAAGAGCTCACAACCATGTGATGTAGAGACACAAAAGTGCTTCTGGAAGGAGTCCTCTGACGTCTGATCCCACTCTCAAGCCACCAGAGTGAAGGGAAATCCTTAGAGACTATCCAGCCCCAACCCAAATCAACTCCTCATTATCTATGAGAAATTACAGCCTTACGCTAGTTGCCCGACAGAGCAAACAGTGAGCCTTTACTAGGGGAGAACATTCTCTACTTCAATTTCTATAGCTCTTTTTTGCACAATATCCAGCATGCAATAAAAAATAATGTGACACAAAGAAGCAGAAAAATGTGATTCATAATCAAAAGAATAAATTTGACAGTAGAAGCAGAGTCAGAGATGACCCAGATTTTGGAATTAGCAGAAAAGGACTTATGATAGCTATTTTAAATACGTTAAAGAACTTAACGAAAGAATGATCAAATTAGGCATAAAGATGGTACATTTCAGCAAAAAAAAAAAAAAAGAGGAAAGGATGAGGAAGGAAGGAAAAGGGAAGAAAAGAAAAGACAAAGGAAGTTCTATCAAATGGAAAAACCGAGTTGAATTGCAAATTATCTGAAATGAAGAATTATTGGCTGGGCTTAATAGCAGAAGAAAAGATTTGCCTATCAAAGGCAGGTCAATAAAAACTATATAAGCTATCAAATCTTGGTCTATTTCTAGTTACTCATCTTTTTATTACAAATCCCCTTCCCCTGCTTATTATCATAGCCAGTAAATTTTTTATTGTCAGCTGGAGATTGTGGATTATGTATTGTATCTGTATGAAGTTATCTTCCTGTGACGAGTGTTGAATTTTACTTTTGCAGGCAGTTAAATTACTTCGAAGTGAATCACTTTTCTCTTGTTAAGTCTTGGTTTCAGGCTTAGTTAAGGTGTATTTCATTCAGTTTTTCCCTTTTTACTAGGAAGTGGCTTTTCTAGGGTCACAGTGGGATAATTCACCAAAGTCTCTAGGCACGTATTCCAACTTCTTCTCACATTGCGTGACCTCTAATTTCTGCTCAGCACCTAGGTTCCATATAACTGTTCCTTGTTATTCTTCCTGTAGATCGCCCTGGGCGTAGCTTGGGAATCACCAAGGATCTCAGGGGATTTGTTTGCAGCTGTCTGAGGTTTCCTCTCTGTGATTCCCTCCTCACAGCGCCCTGCTGCCAAGTCCAGCCACCCTTGCAGCCTCAAGCCCTGATATTTCCTCCACCCAGTGGAACTGCTGTTTCCTTCTCAGGACCCTCCCCTACACCAGCAAGCAGGAGTGAATATGGGCTCCCTTCTTGGTTTTCTTTTCTCTCAAGGACTGTAGCCCTGTTTGGATGTTGACCAAGTCCTGAGAAGAGCTGTCATCATATATCGTCCAGTTGGACACTGGCTTCCTCATCACGGCTAGAACTGGACGTTTCTCTGACTGCTGCCGTCTACCTTTAATATCCAGGTAAAATGGCATTTCTCTAGTTTTTCTTTCTTATCCCTGAATGCAGAATCAATCCTTCCACATTCTGGGTCCCAAGGTACTTTATTTACAAAAGCTGTCCCCATGCCTGTGTCAATATATTGCATTACGTATAGTTCTGTAACTCCTCTTCTAGACTGAGCTCCCTTAGGGTGATGGCTGAGTCAAACTGATCTTTCCATTTCCACCCCCAGCACAGTCCCTGGCACAGAAAACATGGTCGTAGGTGCAAGCTGTGATGTGCGTAGCTGAAATGAAAGGAGTCCCCTGGCACGTGCCTGCACTGAGGGAGGAAACCAATGGGCAGGGATACCTGTAGCTCCAGAAAACATTTTGCTCCATCGCCTCTCTGAGTGGCTTTAACAGGCTTGACCATATTTCTTAGAAGAGTGACTGTTGGATGGGCTGCAGATTTGCACAAGTTTATATTTTAAAAACTGTCTGGAGCCTTCTCTGTACTGCCCTCTTGAGGTGATGCTTTCAGAACATCCCAATTCCTCCAGGCAAAGGGCTGCTGAGGAATAAGAGTAACCTGTTAGACAGCTAGTACACGGAGCATCTTAAGAAGACACGGATGCAGGGCAACAGAGCAGTTCAGCAGAGCCAGACCCAGCCATGGATGAAACAGCCACCAGAGACATGTGGCACTGATATGGGCTGAATTGTGTCCCTCCAGAAAGATGTCCTAACCTCCAGTACCTTGGAATGTGGCATTATTTGGGAAAAAGGTCATTGTAGATATAATCAACTAAGTTAAGATGGGATGATATTGGAGTAGGTGGGTCCTTAATCCAATATGACTGGTGTGCTTGTAAGAGGAGGAGAGAGACACTGAGTTGAGATGATGGAGGCAGAGATTGCAGTGGTGCATCTGCAAGCCAAAGATCGCCAGGGGTTGTGGGCAGACATTAAAGTTAGAGGAGGCCAGGAAGGAGCCTCCTTCACAGGCTTCGGGGGAACGTGGCCCTGATGATACCCTAATTTCAAACTTCTCGCCTTCAGAACTGTGAGACAATACATTCCTGCTGTTTTAAGCTCCCCAGTTCATGGTGGTTTGTTACCGCTGCCCCAGGAAACTAATGCAGGCGTTAGGAGGCATTGGGTATAGGGGAGCTTGTCATGGAGGAAAGAGCACTGTGCTGGGTTTCAGAAGAAATAATATCCTGCCCCTCTTTCTGAGGGGGTCTGGTTTACAGTGATAGCGGGACTAACTCAGTTGGCACTGGTTGTTTAAACAATCGGGGGACAGGTGTCGGGGGACCGAGGGCTGGATAAAGGCTAGTCAGTTAGATGGTATGGTGATGATTCCCCATGAGATGACAGCCTGGATTTATTTGAGCCCTTGAGAAGCAGGCAGTTCTCAGAAAAGTCTGTCCCTGTATCTGTTTATCCATGTCCCTGTCAAATCTAAACTTGTCAACCACTCAGCCACACCTCGTAATAGCCATGAGACCTTGGGTCAGTCACAGCCAGCTGAGGCCTCAGTTGCCATCTGTAGAATAAGGGATTTTGATCACATAGTCTTTACCATGATTTACAATTGAAAGATAATATGATTGAAAATTTGAAACAGAAAGGATTTGAAATGACCTCTCAATGGTGGCATGCTAACAGAAAGAGACTGCTCAGTGAAAAAAAACATTGCTTTGCTGAATATATACCTATGCATGTGGAATATATATACATATATGGAATATATACACATATGGAATATATCTACACATATGGAATATATGTACACATATGGAATATATATAGACATATGGAATATATGTACACATATGGAATATATATGCACATATGGAATATATACACATATGGAATATATACACATATGGAATATATGTACGCATATGGAATATATGTAAGCATATGGAATATATATACACATATATTCTATTAACAGCCAGAATGATCAATTCCAGAACTGCTCCATGCTGCAGTAAGAACAAATTAGTTATGGGGTAGCTTTCAATGCAAGCCTTCTTTCTGGGTAGAAAACCGCGAGCATGTCCTTTTTGTGCACATTGTTTTTGTCCTTTGTTCAGTCACAACTTCTTCCATGCAGAGCTTGGCTTCATCACTTCTACTGCCCTCGAGTTACTGCTTCTGGGCTCCTTCTTTCTTGTTGTCGCTCTTTGCTGTTATACTTTTCAATATAATTCACCAACCTGAAAAATCTGCTTTCAGTACCATTATTCGCCTCATTAATATAAAGAATAACGGTGTGCCACCTGCACAAAGACTCCCGCAGGGCCTGTGGGGAAATCTGTTCTTATTTAGAAAGAAGAAAACACGTCTGCGGGGCGTAGAAAAAGCTCTTGGAGTTAGGTGTCTTGTTCCAGTCCAGGCTGCATGTCCTAAGGATGCCAATCAAATTTCCTGGGTTCTTTCCTATAAAATGTGGGGCCTGGGGATATAATCTTGAAGATCTTTTCCACATTGGGAATCTCTGCTTCTAGGTTCTACGATTCCATGCTGTTTACAGCGTTACTCACATTTCTTGCGCTTGGCTAATATTGCATGCTTCTGTCCTTTGAAAGAAGTTGGATTTGACACAGAGAAACTTTGTTACAAAGCGGTATGAATGTCCCACTGCTGTCTTGTGTGCAGTTTCATTATAGTTGCTTTGATTAAGTGGCAGTAAAATCAAAGAATTCTTAACAGGCTAGTGCAGCATAACCCTTTCTTCACGAAATCACATTGGTGATTGAAATGAGGCTTCAAGAATTCATTGACCTTTCTCCAAAGTCTGATTAATAACTTGTACCAAAATTTGGCAATTTTAATGCAAAGGTAAAGAAAATATATAGCTTGACACCTCCACCCTCATCTCTATACTATCTCCAAGTCAAAGAAAGAGTTTTTCCAAAAAGAGTTTTGAATAAAGAGCAAATTAGTCTTTTCCCAAAGTCATCCTGCTAATTGCCCTGATATCTCTTAGAAGACATATTTACAAACCGAGCTTTACTAAGATGTTGGTGCAGTTGTGGGGAGAGTAACAGGGAGGATAAAAAGGAGTTTTTTTTACTGATATGATATTTTCTTTCTTTTTCCATTTAGAGTGAGATTGTGCCTATATGGCATGATTTTTTGGAATGTTTTTACTTAGTTACTCCTATATCTGTCCATGTGGCATATTTACCATTGCCAGATGCTGATGGTGTGTTCTATGCACACGGGCTGGTAACTATGTTAGTGAGGATATGTTAGTGGTGCAGTCAACTATAAACTGTGATTGGAAGTCTTCTTTGACAAAGAATACATCTTCACAGACTGACCACATCGTCTAATATTTCTACCTTGGGAGGGATTAAGGCATTTTATTTCCTGGAATGGATAACAAAGGACCTGGCCAAACGTTTATTCTGGAAACCAAATCCAAGTTGCAGTATTACCATATATCAGTTTCATCTTCACACAGAGAAAAGATTGGGAAGAAGGGTGTGAAGGGCCGATACATGTGTTTGATGAGGCAGAAGGGGAGCCTATAGGGAACTAAAAGTGTGTTAGGGTTTCCAAAGGTGGAAAGAAGGAGGAACAGCAAGCACAAAGGAAATATAGGCTGTTATTTAGTACAAACTATGCTAGACTGAAATTCAGGGTATCAGAGTTTGAGTTAAGCTTCCTAAAAATTAGTTGCACACATTTGCGCAAGTCTTCCCTATTTTTCTCACATATAAAAATAGGGAACTTGAAAAAACCATCTAAACTTTCTCCTAGTGCTCACAATCCATAACCAGCTGCTATTTGTTCTTTCCTTGCTCACCTGGCAGGGCAGGACACAGCACCAAGTAGACACAATGGGTGACAACCACTACCAAAACATAGTCCACAGTGATTGTCTTCTGAAAAGTGAAACGAAATAAACCTGCACGACATAAATGTGCTTGACCTGGGATCATGAATCCTAATGTTGGGAAAGGTTGTGGAAGCCCATGGGGGTCAGCCCTGTGGGAGGTGCAGAGCACAGCTGGTTGGTGGGTAACTTACCAGGGTGCTCCACGAGGCTGCCGTGGGACTGCAGACCTGGAGCAAAGACACTCAAGAAATGCGAGCAGTGACAGGAAAGATGGAAGGGCAAATGAGGGACCATGCATGCAGATGATAAATGGCAAGACACTACTTAAGTGGATTTGGGAGAGTCAGCCTGGTGGGTACAGCAGAAGAACTGGGCAAACAAGTCATAAGAAGACAAAGGTCCAAGTCAGGGGAGCAGAGACCCCAGGACAAGTCAGCAAAGCCATTGTACGCTCAACCCATCTCATGCAGCACCATATGCTGGCTGACATATCTGAACAGGGAGCCACTCATGGTAGGTACCAGTAGATGTCCGTTTGACTCCAGCTCGTCTTCACTGGGTTTGACTCTCCTTGACCTGGGATATGCATACCTTCCCACAGAGGGCTGGACAAGATGATCTGTTTAGGGTCAGGACTTTAGGGACAGAGCTGGATTTCTGAACAGACCTACTACACAAAAACTGAAGGAATCAGTTAAACAAAGAAAAAAGGAGAAAAAGGTATTTAAAATAATTTAATATTTGATGTTTCAAGAAAATAAATGTCAAATCAGAATTTTATTGGTCTCTATTTTAGCAGTGTTTTTATTTTGAATTAATATGGGTGAGGGGTGGCCTATCATAACCTTCTCAGGGCTTAGGGCCTCTACCTGCAAACTCAGATAAAGTCTTTTAAAGAGTTATTGCTATTGAAGCACATTGAAACCCATCAAGATCGTCTAGGATTCTAGCTTCAGTTTCTAATCCTGGCTCTGTTGTTTACAAGTATTGTGAGTTTGGAACAATTACTTAATCTCCTTAAAAATTTGTCTCTCTTAAATCTCTTTAAAAATTTTTCACCTTAATGGTGAAATTGGAACTATAATTGTCAGATTTAAATCAGATAGTAAGTCCTATAGCTCATCATTTCCTTACTATGGGTAGGCGTTATGCTCAGAACTTGACACAAAAGCTTTGGTGAAGAAAGGACGAGAGAGAATTTCTCACATCCCGAGACCCTGCCTTTACTCCCACATCATAGATAACCTATTTCCTCTGCCCGCCTACCTTCTGCCTTTCTTATTTTCTGTTTCTTCCTTCTCTCTGGATTGAAAATTTAATAAGATAGCTTTTAGGCATAATAGCAAAACTGGCAGCTCTGCCCTTTACCAGTTATGTAACCTTGGAGAAATCACTTAATCTCCTAAACCTCAATTTCCTCATCAGTACCTCAGAGATTAAAACACATTCTTTGAAATATTATGGGCAGACAAAAAATAAGGAATGTCTGGCAGACACTTGGCAATTAATAAATTGCAAATGACGTTTTCAATGGGAGGTGAAATGGAATTTTGGTAGTTAATATTTATTGAAGGATATCTGTGTTGTCTTTTTACTTTGCCTTAATAATATAAAAGTTTATCATCAGAAGGGGAACAGTTTTCCTACTTAATGTTCATAGCCCATGCATCACCTAGAAACTACAAGAGAATTAAACACAGTATTTCTCAATAGTTGTATTTGAGGTGGAGGTTGGCCTATGGTTCAGAAAACACCACTCTAGCATGAAGCACCTTCTCATCCCCCGTTGAGACAACTTAAAATTTCCTCATACCAGAGCCAGCCCTGATGGCCTTGTGGTTCAAGTTTGGAGCTTTCACTTCTTCCACAGCCCAGGTTCATTTCCTGGTCTCAGAACCACACCACTCATCTGTCAGTAGCCATGCTGTGGCTGTGGCTCACATAGAAGAACTGAAAGGACTTACAACTAGGATATACAACTACGTACCGGGGCTTTGGGGAGGGGAAAAAAGAGGAAAATTGGCAAAAGATGTTAGCTCAGGGCGATTCTTTCCCTGCAAAAAAAAAATTTCCTCATACCAAACTGAGATAGCCAGACACAAAGAAATTAGACACCTCTTCATGAGGCTATGGGGAGATAAACCCCACAGTCTTATTGCCATAGTTACATCTCTGGAAATAAACATTGGTTCCTGGCCCCAACGATAGAAGGCTGAGGAAAAAGGCCAGAGAGAGGAAAAATTGAACATGGAGAGTATGCACGGGCCTGTCTGAATGGCAGGGAAAGAGAAAAAGCTAGTTTCTATTTATTTATTTGCTTGTTTGCTTGTTTTATTTATTTTGAAAATGGAGATAGAATCGACATATATTAGTTTCAGGTGTACAACATAATGATTCAATATCTCTATATATAGTTAGACGTTGCTTAATGACGGGGTTATGTTCTGAGAAATGGGTCATTAGGCAATTTTGTCATTATGTGAACATCATAGCGTGTACTCACACAAACATAGATGGTATAGCCTATTATACACATAGGCTATGTGGTACCAATCTTATGGGACCACCATCACATATGCAGTCAGTCATTGACCAAAACGTCATCATTCAGCACATGACTGTATTGTAAAATGATCACCCCAATAAGTCTAGTTAACATCCTCACTGTACAAAGGCACAAACATTTTTTTTCTTGTGATGAGATCTTTTAAGATGTACTCTCTTAGCAACTTTCAAATATGCGATACAGTATTATTAACTATGGCCACCATGCTGTACATCACATCCCCATGACTTATTTGGTTTATAACTGGAAGTTTGCACCTTTTGATCTCCTTCATCTATTTCACCCACTCTCCACCCCCACATCTGACAGCCACCAATCTGTTCTCTGTATCTGTGAGCTTGTTTTTTATTTTTTATAGATTCCACATATAAGTGAGATCATACAGTATATATCTTTCTCTGTCTGACTTATTTCCTTTAGTATAATGCCCTCAAGATCCATCCATGTTATCACAAACAGCAGGTTTTCCTTCTTTTTTATGGCTGAATGATATTCCATTGTATATATCTACACCACATCTTCTTTATCTATTCATTCATCGATGGACACTTAGATTCTTGCTGCATCTTGGTTATTGTAAATAATGCTGCAATGAACACAGGGGTGCATATATCTTTTTAAGTTAGTGTTTTCATTTTCTTCAGATAAATACCCAGAAATGCAATTTCTGGATTATAAGGTAGTTCTATTTTTAATTTTTTGAGGAAACTCCATATTGTTTTCTATAGTGGCTGTGCCAATTTGCCTTCCCACCAACAGTGCACTAGGGTTCCCTTTTTCTCCACATCCTCACCAACACTTGTTATTTCTTGCCCTTTTGATGATGGTCATTCTAATAAGTGTGAAGTGCCATCTCACTGTGGTTTTCATTTGCATTTCCTTAATGATTAGTGATGTTGAGCACCTTTTCGTGTACCTGTTGGCCATCTGTATATCTTCCTTGGAAAAACATCTATTCAGATCCTCTGCCCAGTTTTTAATCAGATTGTTTGTTTTTTTTACTGAGTTGTATGAGTTCTTTATATATTTTGGATATTAACCCCTTATCAGATATACAATTTACAAAAATTTGCTCTCATTCAGTAGGTTGCCTTTTGTGTGTATTTAAATATATATATATACACATATAGTTTTGAACAGTGCCTGGTATTGAATAAGCACTGTAGAATTTTAGCAATTATTGTAACTGTATTAATATACAATATGTTAATGAATATATTATAATTAATTATATATACAGCTATTGTCACTATATTATAATTAGTTATATAATACAGTAACAATAATTGCTAAAATTCTGTATCATTTATTCTATGCAAAGCACTGCTCAAAGTGGTTTATATGTATCAACTAATTTAATTCTTGCATCAACTATCAGTGTGATTGTTATTATCATTCTCATTTTATAGATGATGACACTAAAGCACTAAAGTTGGGTTAATGAACCACCAAAGTCTACAAGAAATAAGTGGCAGAACGGGGGTTCAACCGCAGATGGCCTTGCTCCAGGATCTACGCTGTAAACTCTCTCATATACAGGAACATACGTACATAATTTTTTCAACAAATGCACAAGTACGAATACAGGTTGCAGTTGCAAACATTTCTTACTGAGGGGGCACCCTGTTGCTAATGTCTCTAGACTATTGCTCTAGAGGAAAAGCAAAGTTATTCTCTCTTGTAGCTGACATAGATTTGCAGATAACTATTAAATTCCTACTAAGTCTTATATGGATCTCCTGGCAATTGCAGAACCCTGCTGGCGTTTGTTATTTTTTTGTCATTTAAGTTAATCATACTTAAGTTAGACAATTATGTGATTAATTTTATTTGTGGGAGCTTACTACCTCTCAGCCTGCCCTCGCCGGAGCCAAAGTCTCCTTCCAATACCTTCTTAAAGTTATATTGTTATTTTGAAACCTAAATTATGCCTCTGCATCAGACAAGCTGGCATCCCTTTGCAATTTGGCCTTCATTTTCTCAATTCTAATGAAAGAGAAGAGTAATATTATTCCAGTACAAATATCTGAAAAGCTCCCTTCAGTTTGCTGAGTGGGTGGATGAGAGAGGGAACAGGATTCATGTGTTAGGTTCTGAAAGAAAATCCAGTTGTGCTTTTTCATCCCCCCTGAGTTCTCTGGCATCACAGACCTTCATTTTCAAAGCTGTTGCTGTGTGGGCAGGAGGTTCAGGATGTGATTCAATAGTGTGTGAAGATCATATTAAAAACAAGGTCTCTCCAAGGCCTAAAATTCCCACCAATAGTTAAATATTGAAATAGTAATTTGTGGTCTCTATTTAAACATTATTTTCCCAGATATCAGTTGCACTTGAATTTCATCTCTTCTGTTGCAATCTTTGCATGAGTTGTTTAAACAGCTAGGGTCAGTTTTCTAGCAAGGAACTCTTTTTTTTTTTTTGGTGAGAAGATTGGCCCTGAGCTAACATCCATTGCCAATCTTCCTCTTTTTGCTTGAGGAAGATGGTCCCTGAGCTAACATCCATGCCAATCTTCCTCTACTTTGTATATGGGATGCCGCCGTAGCATGGCTTGATGAGTGGTGTAGAACCACGCCCAGGATCCAGACCCGTGAACCCCGGGCCACTGAAGCAGAGCACATGTTGTACTTTTTAAGGAGACTCGTCTCCTTTCTTTTTTCTGCTTCTCCTGCTGCCTTCCTCCTCTTCTCCAGCTTAATCCTCTCCCCACATTTTTCTTTTAACCACAAAATCCAAACCACTATATTTAGGCTTTGGCCAAGGCATAATGAAAATGGTTTCCACTTCTTTCCCAAAGGACTTTCACATTAAAACCATCAGCATGTAGAAACTTCTTCTTGCTCCTAACAACGGGCTGTCAAGTTCACCGTCTCCCAACAGAGGTTAAATGACGTAGTCAAGACCAGCCAGTAAGTCCAGAGCTGGGAGCCATTTTCTCATTGGGAAATTCCATACCTTAGTGCTGCCCATTAAAACCTTCCTACAGAAAAACAATCTTGCCAAAATTACATTCCAAAGAATCCCATCTCATCATCCAGACAGAGCAGTCTCTGTTTTAGGATCACCTAGCTACAGCCTATATCTCCTGTAACTCCTAAAGCATTTACATTGTTGATTTATTAGCCAAGGTGATAGAAATAGAGCATTACACAAAATATGATGTATGTGTGTCTCTGTGTGTGTGTGTCTGTGTCTCTGTATGTCTGTGTATGTTTATCTCTGTATCTATGTCTATGTGCATGTGTGTCTTTGCATGTGCGTGTCTCTCTGCATCTGCGTTTGTGTGTGTGTGTCTTCTCGAACTAGATTTTAAATTTTCTCAATGACAAGAATTTCTGTATTTCTATTGCATCTGCAGTAACATGGTGGAAAGTACATAGCAGATTCCAAATACATAGCTATTGATTATTCAATTGGTGGTCATTAGCAATACATCTCCATATAGCTGGCGTTCATTAACCATGACGATCTCTCAATTTAAATATATATGTAACATATGTGATCATGTGCCTGAAACCCACTCACTCGCTAGAAAAATATATGGGAGAAAATTCTTTCTCTCAGTACTGAATTTACATCTTAAACACATGAAATAACAACATTAGTTTGTGCTATATAGAAGCTTAACTTTTTAACATAGTCTATTCCGTCAGACTCAGAAATTATCTGACTTTTGCAAACAGTTCAGCGGCTTATGCCTAGTCAAGGACTCAGCTAACACCTCACGACACTTGAATTTACACAGAGCAAGCGTATTGCAGAAATCCCTTAAATAGCCATTGAGTGCTGTTTTTGAAAATTGGATTCCTCCTGATCACTGCCCTCGCCCTCGTGGTGAGGAGCGATGCCCGTCAGCAGGTGTTCCATGCCACGGCAGGGGGCTGGCTTTACTCGGCCACCAGAGCCAATGTCCTCGCTGTCCTTGGAAAGTCTGCTTCCACAAGCCGTGACCTGGTTTCCCTGCCTTGATTATAGGACTATCCTGCTGCTTATGGTCTAGGGGTGGGATAATTCTCTAGACGATATAGCCTAACACCAAACACAGGTCAAATGGGTGAAATGCTACTACGTGTGCCTGACTTCTTGAAAAATTGGCTTATGTTGTTAAAATAGTTTAATTTTTTAGCTTGTTTCCATGATTTAATACTTCAACTGCTGCCCTCCCAGTTTTGTAGGCACGGAGGGTGGGAGCAAGGGAAGATGGCCACCGCTTACACCACTGAAGACTGTGGCACAGAGACTGAGAGAGTGCAAGGAGAGGAGTCTAGCAGCTTCAGGGGGTGTGATGCAAGTGGGCTGTGCCATCACCTCTCCTCTCCATAAGCGGCCTTTTCTCAAGGAGCTGCTCCATCGTTTGAGATAGAGTAGAGTACAGTGCCCTCCACTCTGGGCACGTTCTGTAGCTCATTTCTCTGTGCTCACGGAAGCTGACCTTCAGTGTACTAACCTAATCTTTTTCTAGGTTCAAATGGATGACAAACTCTTACAAGCCACAAAGTCATGAAATATTGAGTTTATTCTGTCTTGACACAATAACAAATATTGTAAAGTTTTTAAAAATTAAATTTTTGATGTATACTTTAAAACAAAATAAAACAAATAAATTTTGCTAATTTCTCCTAAAACCTAATGGCAAATAAGTTCCACTTATGTTAGGGGCTGGATTACATACCCCCCAAATTCACATGTTGAAGTCCTAGCCCCCCATACCACAGAATGTGACTGTGTTTGGAGATGGAGTCTTTAGAGAAGGGATTAAGGTAAAATGAGGTCATGAGGTGGACCCTGATCCAATAGGACTGGTGTCCTTATAAGAGGAGGCGATTAGGGGACACACACACACACACACACACAGATGACCATGTGAGGACACAGGGAGAAGATGGCCGTCTGCAAGCCAAGGAGAGAGGTCTCAGAAGGAACGAACCAGCTGGAATATACCTACTAAATTTTGCAATTTCGTTAAGTACAAACTCTCTTTTTCTTTCATCAGGCACAGAACATCGTTAGCTGAGTTATCCTGAGATTGAACCTGGTTATTATTCTGGCAGCCTGGAGAGGAGTTGGGGCAGCTGCTTGGTGGGATTCCTGTTGCCTCGAGCAGGAGTGTCTTCTGCAGCCCCTATCAGCACAGCAGGAGGGCTGGCTCTTAGTAGGAACACATGCGCCACTTCTGCAAGCCCCGCAGGCCCATGGGGAGGGGCTGAGTCAACATCACCAGGCATCCATCCAGTTACCCTGCCCCATGCTCCTGGATTCCAGGTTTCCCCACCACGGCCCTGATCTTCATAACAGACCTGCCCCGGCTGTGCATTCTCGCTCATCTCCAGAGAGCTGTGCCTCTTACAATCTCCAGCCTGCTGTCATGTGTTCCTGTCCTTCTCTTTGCAAATTACCACAGGGGCTCTCGGGCTTTACTCTTAGCCATTAACTTCTTGTTAACAACCCTCAGTCTCTCATTGTCCTTCTGCAGCGAGTCAGTATAACTTACCAGCAACCAGCCAACTCCTCTGTCTTTGTAGACACTATCCGGCCTCCACCCTATGTTTTTCAAATGCTTGCATTGTTGTACCTGTTACAGCATTTGCCTCCACCAGGACAATTTCCCAGGTCACCATAAACTGCGTAGTCAAAACTTGGTCTGCAGCCTCGGCCAGAGGCTCTCCATGTCCCATCCACAAACCGGGAGCCCATCCTATCTTACCTTCCTGGACCATTCCTGGTACCACTTGTGCTAGTCTGGGTCCTCCGCAAAACAGATGCAAAGATGTGAATAAATGTGCAAATAGTTTACCAGGGGAAACACCTGTGATAGAAAATAGAGAGGGAGCCCGAGAAGGCTGGGAGAGGCAATGACCACAGTGCAAGTCCAACCCTGAGTGAGCAAGAAAGGAAAGACGCCCAGGCGGTAGCATCCCAGAGCACTGTGCACTTGATGAAAGTTTGGCAAACCCATCAGAGAGTCCTCACCTAAGTCAGCCGTGTCTCCCAGGGATGGGCCTGCCTCAGTTTCCCTGTGTGTTCAGTCATTGGCTGAAGGCAGGCCACAGGACACGCGGCTTCAGCAATGGGTTTGAGAATCCATCAGCAGTGGGGGCCTTCGCTCTGTAGAAGGTCTGTGAGGTGTGTCCTCATGTCTGCCCCAGCACACCTGTACAGTGCTCTAAAATGCTCAAAATGCATTCACATTCAAATCATGAAATATTAACGTGATGCTTTCATGTGTTTACTCAGATATTAGCAATGTGATTGTCAAAAGAGTGTCATTTTCTCAGTGACATTTTTCTAATCAGTAAAATAACAATCAACAAATAAATAATCAATAAAATTTATGTAATTTAAACTGAAGGGATATGGAAACATTGCAAAAAAAAGAAAGAGAGAGACAGATGGACAAGCAAGAGTATGAACTACGTAGTTAAAGGCAGAGCAGCTAATGTATGGGGTAATTCGCCTCACAATAAATTCTATTGGGATAAAAAAATTCCAGAAAGTTTTCATCTGTGACATGCTTATAAAAGTTGCTTCTGCACAATCTGTTAACATTAAACTGGTTTCTGTATTTTCTTACAAGGTATGAAGCAGTAAATGGAAGTGATACTTTGAAAAACAATGAATAAAGCAAAAATTGCTTGTTGAGCTGTAAAATGTCTATTCTCAAGCAGCTAGGGTTGTCAGATTTAGCAAATACAAATACAGGTCACCCAGTTAAAATTGAGTTTCAGAAAAGCAACAAATTGTGTTTTAGTATAAGTATGGCCCATGCAATATCTAAACGTGCAACAAATAAAATGTTTGCTGTGTGTTGAAATTCAAATTTAACTGGGTTTACTGGATGTGATCTGGGAGCCCTCCCAGTGACCAACGACATCATGAGACATAGAGGCAAAGAGACACCCCACCTATGCTGACTTTCCTGCCCTCCATCGCCCCAGCCATCATTGTGGAGAGACCTCTCTCCATCTTGCTGTAAAGAGGAACTTACAGGTAATTTTCACATTAGGATGGCTTTATACATTTATATACACTGAGGCGAAAAAAACAAACAGCAGAAGGATGATGATATGCCACTGGCCTAGGGGAATGTGAATTTTAACAAGAGAAATCATTCTAATCTCATTGATGATCAACGGATGTGGGTTCAAAGCAACAAGTCCATCTGGAAGGTGGTCTGGTGGAAACTCTTCCAAAGCATCCCAAGTCCTGTAACAGCGGGTGGCTCCCACTCTGTCCAAGTTCAGATGGAAACAACGGTGCTTCGCACTTCTCTTTACATCATTGGTTCTCAAACCTTTCTGTCTCATGACCCCTTTACATGCTTAAAAATTACTGAGGAAAACAAAGACCTCTTGCTTATGTGGGTTATATCAATTGCTACTTACCATATTAGAATTAGAATCAGAACATTCAAAAATGTTTATGGATTCATTTAAAATAGCAATAATAAAGCCATTCTATGTCAATATAAACAAATTAACTTATGAAAAATAATTACATTTTCCAAAACAAAATAGTGAGAAGAGTGGTATTGTTTTATATTTTTGCAAATATCTTTAATATCTGGCTTAATAAAAGATAGCCAGATCATCACAACTGCTTCCACATTCAATCTTTTGCAATATGTTGATATGGTTGAAGAAGATGAAGAAAACCTGGCTTCATACTGTTATAAAATTAGAAAAGGGGGGACTATTTTAATAAGTTTCTAAGAAAATTGTGAATATTTTTCCTTGATATTACACCAAAAAAGGGCAAGTGGTAATTTCTTAAAGGTTAGTTGCAACGTGGAAACTGAAATCATGTTAATGAACTTTCAACAGTCTACTCATGAGACAATGAGAGCAAAAAAGACCAATGCCATCATAGTATTTTTATGGAAACAATGTTGACTTCCTAGACCTCCATGAATCACCGTCTGGAGGAACCCAGGGATTCCCACACCACACTTTGAGAACCGCTGCCCCACGCCAAGATTATTAATGTCAACTTGTAAAAGCAGAGAAAATGAAGAGTGGGCAGAAGGACAATGACTCTCCTCTTTCAATGTATAAAACAAGAACAAAGACACTCTTCGGAGCATAGAGACCCGTATTCAAGGGTTTGTATTCTGCATTCACGTGCCCATGTTCTCTGCACTCCATCAACATCTCCTTCTTTCCATTCCGCAGGATCGTCCTCTATTACAGGGTCTTGGGTGGTGCTGTCCCATCTTGCTAGAACACTCTTCACAAATACTCAAGCTCTCTACCAGCAAACGTGCGCATACGTTTGAGCTCCCTCATGCAAATACCCAGAGAAACACACACACACACACACACACACACACACGTACACACACGCACAGACACACACACGCGCACACGACCCCTCTCCCATCCCCCCACCCCCCACCCCCCACACACAGACCTCCTCCCTGAAGAGGAAGACCTCGTCACTCTTGCATGGCTCTCGCTCTTGATCTCAGATATTTAATCCACTGGTGAGAACACAGTGAAAGACAGCGCCGTCACCCCTGATGGCCCATGCTCTGTCTTGCCCTTTGTCCTGCCATTTCCGTGTCTCTGTTTAAATCCCACAGCGTATCACGTCAGGGGACTTCCTCAGAGGACAGCCACGGCGATGAGAGCACCGGTACATCAGGCTCCCGTTCGTTTTGACCCTTAGCTTCCACAGCTGTCTCCAGGGGTAAGCGAGCGCTGGTTCCCGCCCGGTAGGCCCTCGCCTGGGCGACGTCCCCTCTGCAGGGCAGGCGCGTGCCCCGAGCCCGCGGAGGCCAGGGCAGCCAGGGTCAAGTTTGCTCCCGGCCCAGAGAAACCACGGCGGAGCCAGGATCACTCGATTTCCATTTGGATGTTTTCTACAGGAGAAGTGTGCCTTGGTTTTGGACAACTGCCCGGCCTGTAGCAGTAAATGCCCAGTAATTAGTATTGTGTTGTTTCATAAACTGGTCATAGCCAGTTCTCAAACTCGCATGTTTCCCTTAAAATAATCACACACCACATTCCTCCACAGTGTGTAGGATTCTCATTACTGACAGCAGCGCTGTTAAAAGTGTGGCGCCTGGGCCAGCAACATCAGCATCACCTAAAAACTTGTTAGAAATACACATTTTTGCACTTCACCCCAGAATCAGAAACTCTGGGGGTGGAGTCAAGAAATCTGTTAAACAAGCCTTTCAGGTGATTCTGATGCGAATGTTTGACAGCCACTGACCTAAATCACTGAAACCACCGGCTTAAAACACAATAAATAAAACATAAAAGGAGAGCAGTGCCAGCAGGGAAGATACACACACTGAGCGATGATGACTCTTGAACATTTCGGGGGCATGACTAGTTTACCAGAGAGGGTCTAGAACACAGCTGACTCCTGCGGGAACATGGGACCTGTGAGCTCTGGTAGGGAAGGGAATGATGGTGGATGTTTCTGAGTAAAGATTCCACAATTTCCTCATTCTCCAGGTTTGGATGGGGCCTCCAGGTAGGTCTCTAACACAGTCCCAGTTTCCCACTCTCTTCCTTCTTCTGAGGATCCTTGAACGTTGCAAACAGTTCAGACAGTTCTGTCTCTTCTGTTCTTCCCACTTGCTCTCCCCACAGCCTCTAGCCCTGGTCTCAAGTGGGGACATGCTGCGGCTTGAGGGACATTAAAATGCCTATCAGACACGGCCTGGAAACCTGTTCCCAAGCCCGAGGAACTGAGACGTCACCAAGATCCGAGATTCCAAGTGACATGGAACTGAGCAGTCCTTTTGTTTCTTTCTTCAGTTCATCTGAGAAAAATTCAGACTTGATCTTAGAAATGTTCTAAGGATGTCCTTAGAAATATTTGCCTACACTGACCAATTGCTTTTTAAATGTATAGCTTGCTGAAAAGCTATTGGAATACAGAAATGTCACCACTCCATAAAACATGGTCCCCCTTACAAATATAAGCGGTTTAGTTTAAGGGAATCCAGCCTGACTTGTCATCCTCACTACCATGGCGCGGGCCCGTAGCTCTTCTGTAGATCTCTTTTGTATCAAGAGTTCCTTTAATGCAAATATCTTGAGAGTGGAAAATTAAAGGTAAGTCTGTGCGTCAGTCAGACTAAAATGGACATTAGACCCTCCTTGGACATAAGGCATAAAAGTCACAGAAAATGTGGTGGCTTTCCAGAAAGGGTAATGTGTCCATTAACCACCCATTAGCACCTTAGTTTGAATGAATTACATCTTTGTTACCAGTTACCAGCAGCTCAGGAAAGCCGCTACAGGAGAAACTGGAGAGAGGGAGGAGGGTGAAGAACAGGCCTGAATCTCTGGCTGCCAATGACAATATGAAACAGAAAACAGGGAGAGCTGCTTGTCCATGCCTCCTCGCCTTTGCTTTTTCTCAATTCCCTTTAATTCCCAAGAATAGTAGGAATTGTGAATTGACAAAGCACTTGAATTTCTGATCCCAAAAATAATTTTTAAAGTATGGATTTTTTGCTCATTATACAGACAACCATCCACAAGCATTTATTAAGCAACTACTGTATTCTAGGCCCAGGGCGTGCAGAGCTGTCTCCAGCCTTTGGCCATTTGGGCAGTTTACCAGAGACCAGTCCTGTGACGAGTAGAAAAAGCAAGAGTGGGAAGTGAGAGTTACCTGCGGTCTGTGGGGTAGGAGGAGGCAGCCTCACAGACACGTAATGAACCCGTAAACCCTCCCTGAAGTGCCCGCCTGCGTCATGCACCTGGCCCACCCTCTAGCTGCTGCGAACATCTTGCGGTCTCTCAGAGTAGGATCCATGGGGATGCAGAGACCTGAGAGGGGTCTTCGAGGAGGCATGGGGCACCTGGGTCTCCCTGGGGGGTCGTTTTCAGGCAGAGCCTGTGAATCTCACCTGGTCACAGAACTGTGCAGAGGCAGGAGTTAGGGAGCAGACACTTCTAATTTAAAGAGTGTGGTGGGTAGTGAGGTGCGAGAGGAGCTCTACCCACATGAGGACTAGGGTGGGGGAGGCGGCCAGGTCTAGAGTGGCCTTTGGCTTTGAGTCATCTGTCTCTGGGAGCTGGAGACACTGCCTAAGGTCACGGGTTCAACATCCTGAGAGGAGAACCTGCAGGAGAAGAGCAGGGCCTCTGAGCGCTGAGCCCATGTCCTGGATTCTGTCCTGGGTGAGGGACGGGGAGGGATGGGTGCAGAGACTCCTCTGTAATTAACACAGCAAAGTAGAAGTCCAGTCACGTGGGTTAAGGGAGATTAGTGAGTCAGGTGTGCCCAGGACTCATCAAAGTCATTAAGAATCAGAAGACTTCGGAAGCAGCAGCATTAGCTGACATTTTATTTTCGGTGGGCTTGAGAGTCCTAAGGTAGCCCCTGCTTTCTTTGGCCATAGGGGCTGACCTCGAATTTGGACTGAGCTGGACTTCAGGTGATCACATTTCAGGTGTCACATTTCGGGGCTGGGAAAGGCAGGCTTAGCATATAAATGACCAAAGAGCCACAATCCTGCTTGGACATCCCTGGGACGCCCAAGTATCCTGAGTCTGTGTTGGGCCCAGAGGTAGGTTACTTGTAAGATCGTGGGGGGTGACTCTTTTAGACATTCACCTGCATGAAATGCTATGTTTGCTTGTTTATTTGGTTTGCACAAAGGGAGAGGCTTTGGGAGGAGCAGCTTGAAGATAAACAGAGAGAGGATAGCAGAGAGCTGACAGGCCAGAGCCACAGAGCTTGGGAAACAGTATGTCAAACGGACCCAGAGAGCGAGGGCCTTCTGACTTTATGAGGTAGAGAGGAGCAGAACCAGAAACTGGTGTAGGAGACGCAGTAACCTGGGTCCCAAAGGGGCACTGCTTCTGCCCAAGTGTGGGCCAGTTTGGGAAACAGGATTCTTTTCTAGTCTGGTCAGGGAGCTCTGCCTGCTCAAAGTTCAGAGACTCTGGGGGCCTCCTGAGATAGCCCTTTGATTGCCTGGTTGGGCCAGTCAGCAGGTCCAGGATGAGCTGCCTCAGAGCGTCTGTGAGCAGAGTAGGCTGGGAAGAGGACACAGTGCGAGTGTAAGGCGGGGAATAGGGGCCCTGCTGGCTGAATAAATGTCTGTGAGACACTCTCTGGGATGCCAAGAAAGGTCTCAGGGAGATTTTTAGAATGAGGAGAGAGGGGTCTTAAAGCTGGGGAAAGTGAGGTTTCACAGTTTCTGTGACATTGTTTGTACCCACAGGACTCTGGCTCTGGGGGATTGAGTGTTTTTATAGAACACTCTCACATGAAAGGAATAGAAGTAACGCAGCTCAAGTTGAGTTGGACACTGGTGCCTGGAGCCCCAGGCATCCTGGCTGCTCCTCTCCCTGGCGGTGGGCATGAGGTACCTCTAGATACCCCTGGACCCAAAGCACTGGTCACAGTTTTAAAAACACTGGTTTAGGTTATATGTCCTTTTGTGTTACTGGCAAATTGATGGACAATCTTCTAAGAAGAGTGACAAATATGTTTTATGATGTATATAGATTCAAAAAGAACTTAATTGGTTACTGTGGTAGCCAGCCCCCAAAATGGCCCCCAATGGACCATGCTTGCTCTTATTCACAGCACTGTGCAGTCTTGTCTCACAGGGCTGGTCTGTGGGACAAACAGAGTGTGGCGGAGTGATGCTATGTGATTTCCAAGGCTAAGTCACAAGGGACCTTGCAACTTTCATTTTGTGCTCATAGATCATTTTCTGTGGGGGAATCTGGTTGCCGTGTCATGAAGCCACTGAAGCATCACAGTAGAGATGAATTGAAATCTCCTACCAGCAGACTGCACTAATTTGTCAGATATGTGAGGGTGCCATCTTGGGAGCGGACCCTCTAGCCCCAGTCAAGCTTCAGCTCACTCAGCCCCAGCCAACATCTTGACTAGAACCTCATGAAAGATCCTAAGCCATAACTGACTAGCTGAGTCACTTCAAACTCTTGAGCCACAGAAACTATGATAATAAGTGTTTTTTGTTGTTTTAAGCCACTAAGTTCTAGTTTAATTTGTTATATAGCAATGGGGAACTGATTCAACAGAGAAAGTTCATAGCAATAGATTTTAAGTCATGAATTTAGGTGAAAAAGTTAATGCATTCAGTATAGAACAGAGAAGACTTGGTTTATATGAATCTTGGAGATAAATCTGATTACAAACTCAATCTGATTCAATAGTGTGACGTGATTACCATAAATATAAATATATTTCAGTCTTGAGCAACCACATGACCCACAAGAATGCAGATAGAATTTGAGATTTGTTTCCAACTGCCACATTTTGTGTGAAGCATTGCATACATTGGGGTTTTTAGAAGGTAAAATAGCATAGTTTAAAAGTCTAAAAACCCTACCACATAGCATATGGCTGAAGAATCTAGAGATATTTCATCTAGAAAAGAAATATGTAAAATGAGGGAAGAACTATTTCATCTCTTTAGAGACTGGAGTGGGAATTAAACACACTGCAGAGGTCCGGAAAGGAAAATGAAAACCAATGGATAATATTAACAGGAAGTCATGTTCTGGCTCAGTGGGTAGACATGTTAAAAATGTGCTGGACTCCCGTGTGGAGCAGAGAGCCGTTCATGAGCGGAGATGTTCTGACGGAAGTGACTGCCCTTTAGCAGTCCTGTGCAAGGGATTCTTCCTATTTTTCTTTGGGAATTTGGATCCCACTTTAAAGCCCCTCCAAAATCTCTGATTTGTAGTATGATATTTTAATAATTAGGGAGTTTACCCTTTCTGTGTGCAGTCAGAAGCATGAAATTCCTCCGCGGCAGTGTTGCTTCCTAGGGCTTCCTGAGTGGCAAACACGGGGACTGATAGGAGGAGGCGTGTTTAGGAGGCCCACCACAACATCCAATCAACACAGTTAATGTGTGGATCATCCTATGGCACAGATTATGTCATGCTTCTCATAATATTATAGTTCTGTATTTTAAAAAGTGTGATTCAGCAGTTTGTTTGCAGTTAGGAGCATCGAATACCACAGTAGATGCGAAAACACTGTAAATCACAAAGTGTGCCATGGATGCAACGGCTGACAAGGTAATGTGCTGTCTTTTAAAAGCAACTACCTGAAAGTACCATGTCACAAAATCTAAATGTAATATTTATAATATATAATATAAATAATATCTTACAGTATTATGAATAACATACATTTATTTATAAGATTTGTAATATAAAAATTCAGTTGTGTAATTTGAAATTTCCATAACTATGCATCCTAGAAGTAATAATAAATACATTGAATAACAGACTAAGTGCTTAAAAACAGTTCATTTAGTTAAAATAGTGGACTAAAGAGTGATTTTTAAAATAAAGATTAATTATAGATTATAGACTTAAAATAAACAAATAAATTGCACAAATGTAGAATTGGTAGTCTTAGTTCCTGTGACAAACACCTAGCTGATGTGGCTGATTTTAAGCTCAATCTGACCCATCCATGTTACATGAATGCTAAAAACAGCATCCTAATCTTAGGAAGACCATTAAAATTTTCTTTCACTTTTTATTTTGAAATAATTCTTAAACCAATAGAAAAGTTTCAAAGATAGTACAGAGCTCCCATATCCTCTACACCCAGCTTCCCCTGTTGTCAATATCTCCCATAGCCATGTACAATTGTTTTAAAACTAGGAAATTGACAGTGGTATGTTATTAACTAAACTAGAGACTTTATTGTATGTTATCAGCTTTTCCACTAATGTGTTTATTCCAATCCAGGATCTTACACTGCAGTTAGTTCTTATGTCTCCATAATTCCCTCCAATGTGACAGTTCCTCTGCCTTTGTTTCATAGATTTGATGCTTTTACAGAATAATGGTCAAGTGCTGTATAGAATGTCCCTGAATTTGGGTTTGTGTGATTTTTTTTTTCATAAGATTGAGGTTACAGTTTTTGGGGGGAAGTATCACAAAGGTGCTATTATTGTGATGTGCTTAATATGTGCATCACATTAGGGCTACATGATACTGGCACAACTTATGACTAACTAAGCAACGAAGGTGATCACTTAGTAATGGGTTATCTTCCAGGTTACTCCACTGGAAAAGCTATTTGTAAAGATATTTTGAAACTGCAAATATCCTATTTCACCTTAAACTTCTGCTCACTAATTTTAGCATTCATTGGGGGATCTTGCAGGCAGCCACTGTTATTGTGTTCTCATGGTGGTTTTCTATTTCCCTCCTTCCTTCCTTAATTGGAATGCTTCTGTAAGGAAGAGTTTTCCTTTCTTCTTCATTTATTATTTATTCCATCATTTATTTATGTCATATGGACTCATGAATGTTTATTTTATACTTTCAGTTATAATCGAATACTATCAGTGTTTATTTTGTTTCTCAAATTGTTTCTAGTGTGACCATTGGCCGCTCTTTCAAGTTGGTTCCTGTGACCTTTCGACAAGCTCCTATCTTTTTTTTTTTCACTTTCTTGCTTTTTGACCTCGCAAGATATTCCAGGTCCATCTTGTAATTTTTAGGTAGAAATTTTTACATTGATATCTCATATGGATATTGGGGTTCATGTTATCAATTCTACATTTTAGGAGGAATATTGCATTCATTTGAGATTTTCAGGTAGTGGCAAATAGAATGATATAAAGAGTATAAAAATACACCACATCTTAGTCTTCTTGGTATTTTTATGTGGAGGTTTCATTTCACAATGGTGGTTTGTACCATCTAGATGGAGTGGAGGAAAAGAGAAATTACCAGTAGGTTACCTTAAGATCACTTTCATGGTAGAATTTCCCTTCTGAAATGGCAGTGCTGTAGAGGGAGCAAAGCCTCAGAGAAGAGAAAGGAGGAGAATTTGGAAAAGGACAGCAATCAAACTTTTTTGCACTGGTGAGATTCCATTTTGAGATGCGCAGACAAGTGGAGGAGAGAGTACAATGTGCAGGATCAAGGGTGAGAAGCTTACAAACTGGAAAGCCATTACATGTCCCCAGAGAAGAATGGTTAAAACTTCTTCCAAAGAGACGACTTAGAAAACAGGCGTCGATTTACAAAACCAGGCTGGCTTCTCTCAAAAGCAAAAGATGTGGGCTGTCCCTTCCAGGTGATTCTGCTAGGGAGAATATCTTGATGGATTGAGCAATTTCCTTTTAAATATGCAGAAAACCATATTTGCTCATATATTTCTCAGAATGTTTTCTGTTCTTGGATTAAAGAAGTGAAGACATTGTGGCAGGGAGGGGCAGAATGTATCTAAAATTACTTCATTCTTTCTCAGAAACGTTAAAAAGATATTTAAATTCTACAACATAAAACTTATTTGTAGTGATTTTATTCATGTTTTCCAAATACGCTGAACTGTAGTTTATGGGGCATTCTATCAAATGGAAGCCTATTTACTGGTAGTTCAGGGCTTCTGTAGTACTGGCAACCACAAAAACAAAACAAAAATAAAACACGATTTCATAGCTTGTCTTGTTATGAACCTTGGCGTTCAAAACTAGAATGGATGGAGAAAAAAGAGTTTCCCTATAATCTTTGTGTTAAATGTTTTCTCTTTGTCTCTGATTTATTTAAAATTGATCATCTATGCATTGCTGCAACATTTATTCAAATAAAACTTCCAAATGCTTAACTCTGCAAATCTGACAGAGGTGATGCAACAAATATCTCTTCTTCAAGCTGAATGTTTGGATCTATAAGACCTCAGAAATACAACTTGAGTTCGCTGATATTTTTCAGGCTAATACTTCTCTTCTCTGAAGCAACGATTCTCTATCTATGAATCATCATACATTTATCAAAATGATATCTTATTCCTATGGTACAGTAACAAACCCACTTCTTTGAAATTCATGAAGATAAGATTCATGTGTGGGAAGCATTCATTTGCTTTTTAAAACTTTTCTCTTCCCATATATGACTTTTCTTTATCTGTTTATCAAAGAAAGAGGTCCTCTACCTTGCCATGCTGAATAATTGGCAATCTTCAAGCTGAAGGTCGTTTACATGTGATCTTTCCCAATATTTATCAAACATCTTCCTGAAATGCAAATGTCATTGTCTGTCTGTGAGTCCTTAACAATATGGTCATTCCCTACCCTTCAAATCCCATCTCTCAGCACTCGTCCCAACTCATCTTATGTGCCAGCACATTCAAGTTTTTACAGTTATGTGGTACGTGCCTCCTCACATGCTGTTCCTCTGAAACAACTTTTCCTTCCTAATCACCTCTTGCCCACTTTCTCATCTGGTTTAATTTTTCTTTATTCTTCAAACCTCAGCCCCAAAGTAAAATCCATTAGTTTGGTTACAATGTCATCTCTTTATTACTATAGCACCCTATGTATACCTCTATTACAGAAACTATGACGCTTAATTGTTATTATTGATATGCTAGACTGTAAGCCACTGGAGGCCAGGACTTATGCCCCATTCATCCTATAACTTTGTGTACTACATACCAGACTGAAGCCCCAGCACCTAGAAGACACTCAGTGTATGCTTGGTATTGTTATCATATACAGATTATTAAAGAATGGTACTGGGGGCTTTCCTGGGACAACATTTCACCCAGAAAAAGTCTTATAAAATTGTGTATCAGGGCATCTAAGCCATTGCTGTATTCAGTCCTTTTCTCCAATATTTTATTATGAAAATATCAAACTTACAATAGAGTTGAGGAATTCTATGTTGAACATCCATTTACCCATAAACTAGATTCTACCCATAATCTAGATTTTCCTATTATTATACTCATCTTACTACATATTTATCTAATCATCCCTCTGTCCATTCATCAACTTATCTTTTTATTGATGCATATTAAAATAAACTGGACATCAGTATGCTTCCTCCTAAATACTTCAATGTGCTTATTACTAACTAGAATTCAATATTTATTTTTCCCACTGAGGTAAAGTACACACACAATAACATGTATAAATATTAATAGTGCATTCTCTGTTTTCAAAAATACATACACTTATGGTATAGAACATTACTATCAAGATACACAACATTATTGTCATACTATAAAGATCTTTAACGTCTCTCCCAGCCGATACCCGCCCCTTCTATGTGACGCAACCAATATTCTGGTTGTTTTCACCATAGATCAGTTTTATCTGTTCTGGAACTTCACATAAATGAAATCATGGAGTCTGCTCTTATTTGTGTAAGGCTTTCTTCACTCAGCACAGTGTTCCGGGATTCACCCATCATGCTAGCGTACCCGCCGTGTAGTGCTCTTTATTCTCCAGTGGTATTCCATCGCATGACTATAGCTCAGTTTGCTTGTTCATTATCCTACTGATGGACACTTGGGCTGTTTCCAGGCTTGGCTTTTTTAACAAGTCTTTGAGTAGCTAAATGTTTTCATTTCTCTTGGGGAAATCCCTAGGAATTTTTGTGTTGTTGGGTAGGTGTATATTTAAATTTATAAGAAAATGCTGGACTTTTTCAAAGTGATTGTACCACTTTCTACTCCCACCAACAGCGTTTAAGAGTTTTAATTGCTCTATAGCCTCACCAGCATTTAGTATTGTCAGACTTTTTATTTTAGCCATTCTGGTGGGTGTGGCCTCCACCTTTTAAAATGCCTCGGATCTATTACCAGCTTACTACCATGTCTAGAAAGTCCACATTTCCACATGTTCCTCTAATTTCAAATTGTTAATGTTTCATTTTAAGTTATTTTATTACCCAATTATTTTCTTCAGAAGAAAAGTTTTTATAATGACAAACTCATTATTAACTAGACATTTGAAAGTGTCATAAGATTTGCTGTGAAGAATCAAGTACAAAACTTGGAAAAAATTCACGATATCCAAGAGGAGCAGATGGGGAGTAGAGGATGGGAGAACTGCTGCAGGACTGTCACACGTGTTGTGGCTTCATAGAGATGACCAACGGGAAGAGTTGCATCCTCTGTCTCCGGACAGAGTAGGGGAAAGAATGTAGGCTTTGGCCCCTGGGTTCTTGGCTGATTCACTTGTTCTTCATTCTATCTCTGTAACCTTGAGCAAGTTATTTAAACTGCCAGTGCTTCAGTTTCTTCATCTGTAAAATAAGAATAATAATAGTACCTACCTCATCCGCCTGTTGTTAGGATTAATTGAATTACTGCATGCAAATGCCTAGAATAGTCCATGGCTGTTGTGGATGCTGTGCTATCCACAGATCCTAGTCCCTCCACCCTACCCCTTCAGCTGCCAGGAGTATTGTTTGCAGAAGTGAAGTAGCTAAAATCTCTCCATAGTTGCCGCTGATCAAAGGAAGCTGCCCTCCTCCAGACGACCCCCCCTCCATGGGGGCAGCCCACATTCAATGACTGGTCCACACAGGGGTACAAAGGCCTGGCCAGATTGCCTCAATTTGGAACATCCCTTAACGGCCATCCAGCGCCAGAACTCCCCTACATGCTTTCACATATATTCCCTTTATTCCATCTTTGCTTTGATGCCTTAGTTCAACCCTTAATCAGCTCTTGCCAAGATTAATTTAAAAGCCTCCTAGCTCATTTCATTGTATCCAGGTCCAGCCCCTTCTAATCCAAATTCATCTCTTTCTAAAATGATCTTTTCTAAAATGCCAGTCTAATCATGTCACCTTCCTGTTTGAAATCATTTAATGGATCCTTATTGCCTTCAGAATAGAATCCCAAACTCTCAGCACAGCCTAGAAAGCCCTTCAAGATCTAGTCAATGTCTAACTATGCAGATTTTATTCTTGGCCTTCCCCCACCAATGCTCCCACCTTGTACTACAGCCATGAACAACCACGTGATGTCCTGGTTGGTGCCGTGCTTTCCAAGTTACCATCTCTTTGCACACATGGCTTCCTCAGCCTGGAATGTGTGCCTCCAACCCATGTCCTTTCTGCCCAACTATCTTCTACAAGACTCTGCAGACTCAGCCCACATATGACCTAGCTTCGGAAGCTTTCCCTGACACAACTTCATTTGGGCTAACTGTTCCTCCCCTGTGTTTCCATTGCGTTTGATAAGATCTTCTTTCAGAGGACATAGCCCTTAGTGTTGCAAGTGTCTGCTTACCTATTTACCTTCTCCGTTGATATTTAGATAACTTGTAGGTAGAGATCTCTTATCTCTTAATCCTCAGAAATATCAGAATGTCTAGCAACACGGAACATCTGTTTAGTACATATGTGTTGGAATATTATTTTTACATGAAGTGAATGCACTTGTAGAACTCCAAAACACTTATATTCCACACAAACCACAGTATTGAAAAGGCTCTTCTATAAAGGCCACGTTGCATGGTGAAAATAGCATTTGGAGTCCGACTTATCCAGGTACCAGTCCGTACTTAGCCAGTTAACAGCTATGTAACGTGAGGGAAATTGCTCAAGTGCTCTCAGTCTGTGTCCTCATTTGCAACATAGTAATAATTCTACTTTATTTGCACAGATTCAAAATAATATGGTAAAATAGTTATTAGAGAGCATCTGATTTAGTATTTGCCAAAAACTTCACAGGCTCACTCCTTAGTAACTACAAAAGCTAATGTGTACCGAGGACTCAATATGGTTCAGACATTGTGCTAAGCCCTTGAAATGTGTTATTTTACTTAATCCTCACAGAACCCATCTGTGATGAACACTAACATTGTTAAAATTGTTTTTACTTTCCCAAATTCCAGACACATGGTAGGATTCTGCTCCTGGCCCCATTGTGGTAGGTGTGACAAGTGCTGGTCAATAAGTCATGATTACATCACTGAAACATATGAGTATGGGCTGAAACAATTAATTGCTAATATGGAATTCTCCACCCAGAATCTCTTGTCTGTGTGGCCCAAAGATAAAAGTATTCAAGATGGTGGCTGCTCTGTCAGCGTGGGTCCCTGAGTGACTCCTATGAGTAGTCTCCCCTCCTGTCCTACAATGGACATGTAGCATGAAGGAAGAGTAAAACTACATTTTAACCCAATGAGCATTTTGATGGGTTTTTTCTGCAGCATTCTTAGCCTGTCCTGACTGATATACCACTTCCCTGCATTGTGTTATTACCACCATTTATTTACAGGTGAAGAAACTGAGATTTAGAATGTTAAAGTAATTTTCCCACGGTTACCTAGCTTGTCAGTGACAGAGTTTGGTCTCTGTCTTTTTCTCTTCGCCTACCTATTAAATCTCAGGCTCTGCTTCTCCGCACCTACCTAGATTCTACTGTCTGACAAATAATGTCTAGTCTAATACTCAGTTCCATGAAGGTAGTTTTATTCAAATGGATTTTCAATCATCTCTCAATTCTCTCAATTTTGTTTAATATATTGTGTATGCCACATCAGCTAACAATCAATTATATATTCTCTTGCATTGTTTTTGTAATGTTTCTATGAGAGAATTATAGCTTTAAAGAGAATGCAAGTCTTTTAAGAGGACTGTGCCTTCTGCTTTTTTAGTAACGACTCCACTCACCCCTCCCAAGCAGCCAATGCAACACTAGTTCCATATCATTTTGCATAAATACAAGAAAAGATATTTTTGCTCAGAGATCAACTTCTTAACAAACTATTGTTTCGTTTCTGATCCATACTCAAAGCTAACGGTTTTCAATTTGACCTAACATCAATTCTTTTCCTACTTTTGTCTCCAAAGAGATGGTGACATTAAAGCCTGAAAATCAGTGCTTTATTTTTCCTGAAGTTGCAATGGCCATTAAACCTCTTTTTCCAAGAGGGATCTGACAGCCTGTCGTATATTTACATTGAGTTAAAGGAAAGGGAAAAGTTATAGAAATAGTGTTCAGGCTTTTCCCCAAGTACCTTTCCAGTCTTTTTTATGGGAAACAATATGAAGGAGGGCAGTATGACTAATGAATCTCTACCTGAATGCTCATAAAGATTTACACACCAGGCTTAGTGCTGTCATTGACCAATCAAGTTGTCTAGCTACTCCCACCCATTTTATAAAAGTTAATAACATCCTCACTGCAGCACTGGTGCAAAAATAAAAACTGATTTATGAAGAAGGTTGGTTTTTTAATACCAGTCATTCAGGTCTATTTTCCTGGTATATATTAGTAGGAGTAGTAAGAGTATCTCAAAGAACCTAACAGTCTGCAATGAGGTCACAGCGCAGTTGTATCGCGACCCTCTGTTACTGGCACCTGCAGCATCAACATAAATGTGATCTTAGATAGGGCCTGGCAGGGACATGGTCAACCGGGAGTTTAACCTTGAGCAATTAACCTAATATTTCTCAGTTTAAGCTTTGAATAATGAGTCTTTTATTTACACAAAGTTTCTTTTAAGGTGGCTAAAGAAATAAAAGTCATACAGGCTGATAGGAAACAGTAAAATTACCATTCTTTGCAGATGACATGATCAGTCCTGTACAAAATACTCAGGAATTTACAAAATGCTCCCAGAACTAATGAATAAATTTAGTAAGGTTATAGAGTGCAATGTCAATATTCAAGAATCAATTGTATTTTCATAATAACAACAAACAATTAGATGACATAAATGCTATTTACAATAGCTTTAAAACAGGAAATAACTAGAGATAAATGTAACAAAGTATTTGCAATATCTGTGCAATCTAAATTACAAAACACTGCTGAGAAATATTAAAGAAGACCTAAATAAATGAAGAGAAATACACTATTCATGAAGTGAAAGACTCAACATTGTTAAGATATCAGTTCTACCCGAACTGATCGATAGATACAACGCAACTGCATTTCAAATCCCAGCAGGCTTATTTGTAGAAATTGGCAAGCTCTTTCCAAAATTTATTTGGAAGTAAAAAGTCTTAGCATATCCAAAATAATTTTAAAGAAGAAAAAGAAAGTTGGAGAACACTATCTGATTTATAAGCTTACTATGAAGCTATATTATCAAGACCTTATGGAATCAGTGTTAAGGATAGACGTATGAATCAATGAAACAGAATAGAGAGACCAAAAACACATCCATGAACATATGGCCAACTGATTTTCAACCAAGGTGCCAAGGTAATCAATGTGGAAAAGATGGAAAAGAAGGTAATTCTAGGTGGAACTCTCAGCGCAAGAGAAGGCAGTCATGAGAATGAGCATAGCATCTCCAAGGAAGGATGAGGAAAATAGCAAGAGTCAAATATAAGTGAATCCAAGGTTGGGTATGAAGAGTGAGATGCTCGCAGACAGGTCTGTGAATTTCTCCAGATGCTTTCAATTCCAGCAAAGTACTAGGTCTGTACAATAATCACTCATAAATGTAATTTTTCATAGTTCTGTGGCAGCCATGAGAATGAGTCCCCCCTTTTCTCTCACACACTCTTCCCCTAATAGAATCCTTGCTTCTCTGAGGACACAGACTACATCAGCTCCAAAAACTCTCTCTGGGAGAATAATTTTAAAAGGAAAGAAACAAGAGAGAAATTAAAATAGAAGAACCCCACCCTGGGTTCTATTTTCCTGTCCTGAGCCACAGATGAGAAGGGGTCTTAGCTATGCCCTTGATCAGGCTGCTCCATTAAAGCCAGGGCTGGTCTCACTCTGAGACCAGCAGGAAGATGCCTTGGCTTTGTGATTTGGGGAAAAATTAAAAGTACTTTTCAATAAAAATATGTAATGCAAAGGGGTGGCAAGGAAAATGCATCCTGAGACATTCCAGAGCCATTATTAGGGAACATCAGCTGAGAGAAGACACAGCTGGCTTTGGTTTACTGGGTTGGTTTTGAAGTCGCTGAGAGGCAGTGTAGGGAGTCTGGAAGGTGGGAGGGGGACCATATACCAACATAGGAAGAGAATGCAGATGTGGAGGGATTGCTGAGAGTCAAGCTATACTATTAAGTAACATATTTCCCTTAAGAACAACAGAATAGGGCCGGCCCCGTGGCTTAGCGGTTAAGCACGCGTGCTCCGCTACTGGAGGCCTGGGGTTCGGATCCCGGGCGCCCACCGACGCACCGCTTGTCCCGCCATGCTGAGGCCGTGTCCCACATACAGCAACTAGAAGGATGTGCAGCTATGACATACAACTATCTACTGGGGCTTTGGGGGAAAAATAAATAAATAAATAAAATTAAAAAAAAAAATGAACAACAGAATAAAGACAAAAGCTGAAGAATACTATTTCTGGATTTTTGTAAGCTAGACTATGCAGTGCCTAGAAGATGAAAATAGGATGCTGTATTAGTCAGGGTTTTCCAGAGAAACAGAACCAACAGGATGTGCATATATATATAGAAAGAGATTTATTATAAGGAATTGGCTTACGAGATTCTAGAGGCTGACAAGTCTCAAGATCTGTGAGGTGAGTCTGCAAGCTGGAGACCCACGAGAGCCAATGATGTAGTTCCAGCTCGAGGGCCAGGAGGCTCGAGACCTAGGAAGAGCCGATGTTTCAGTTCATGTCTGAAGACAGGAAAAAGCTGATGTTCTTGTTCAAAGGCAGTCAGGCAGGAGGAATTCTCTCTTACTTGTGTGTGTCTGCCTTTTTGTTCCCTTCAAGCCTTCAACTGACTGGATGAGGCCCACCCACATTAGGGAGGGTACTCTGCTTTACTCAGTCTACTGATTCAAATGTTAATCTCATGCAAAAACACCTTCAAAGACACATTCAGAATAATATTTGATCAAATATCTGGGCACCCCTTGGCCCAGTCAAGTTGACACACAAAATTAACCATCACAGATGTTTTTGGGTTACAGGTACTGAGTCAGTCTTCTGAAATAGAGTTAGGTGAATGGACTCCTGAAAGTGAGCGTTTAATTTAAAACTCTCCAGCTCTATGAATAGATTTTACACAGGGAGAAAAAGGGAAAACCAAATATTCTTATTGTTTGATGCTTACATGAGAAGAACTCTCATGACTTTCAAATTCCCACACCTAAACCCAGGGACAGGACGGGTGCAGACCTCATTGACTGTAACTTCTGAACCCTGACTGGGGCCTGGCAGTCACATGTGCAACGGGCGAGGGAACCAAAGAAGAGCTCATGCATGAAGGGGAAGAGGAAATGGTGATTTTATGAGTATTTAAATGCTTACAGCTTCATTAAGTTCCTTTCTCACCCGCCTCCAAAGTTGAATTGCCCTTCATGGGTGAGAAATTATGTTTATTTTAATGAAATCTCTTCTGTCTATACTAATTTCCTGGGACTGGATGATGGCAGTAGTCATATAAAATATTGGATTCTGTGGGCTTGGCTTCACTAAGATATCTAACTACTTCTCTCCTTCAAGGCCAAGCTTAAGTCTAACTTCTTCCAGGAAACCTTCTCACAACCAGAGGCCAGTCTGCCCACCAATGAGGTCAAATCTTGCAGAACTCGTGGTCAGCGCCCCTCACCTTGACACTTGATTGCGAAGGTCTTTGGTTTCTTCAATTTTTCTCACGTTTTAGTAATTCCAAGTGGAATTACTAAAGGTCTGGAAAGAGTTTCCTTTTTGTAACCCCACTCCTCGTGCCTACATTCCTCCCATACCTCATTTGTCCTCCTCTGTCTTACACATGGAAGCTGCGGCGTTTGTTGAATTGAATATCCGATTGTGAAGGAAAGAACACATGGGACCTCCCTGCTGATGGTACCTAGTTGGCTTCGAAATTTGTCCTCCTTTGTTTTCCCATTGCCGCCACTCCAGCCCAAACCCTGCAGAATCCCGCAGTAGTCTCCCAAATGGTCCTGCCCACCTCTGATCCATTCTCTAGTCATTCTATTATGACTCAGGCCAAATCATTTTATCCCTCTGATCAAAATTTTCAAAGGTTTATCCCATTGCTCTTAGGACAAAATGCAAGTGTTCTAATCTGGGTTACAGGGGGCCTGCATAATCTGACATCTCATTATCACCCCTTTTATTTTTCTCCCTTCATTTCCTGAGAAAAGCCAAGCTTCTCACTCTTCAATTTCCTCTGCCTAAAATCTTCTTTTCCTAATCCCCCTTTCATTTACTTATTCTGATAATCCTAAGTGTTTCATCATCAATGTCATCTCCCAGGGAAAACTTTGTGACCCTCAGATGAGGTCAGAAGTCTCTGTTATAAGCTCTGCTCACATCCTGTCCTTCTTCTAACATGTCATAGTTGTGCTTAAGTCATTCCTTATTAATAATCTATTTCTAATATTAATCAATTGCTCGGGGAGGAGCTGCCACATTCCCAGGCAAAGGGGACTGCAGCCAGAGTGGGAGCTGGAATGTTGTGGATCCTGTGCTGCCATCACCCCACAGAAACCCAGGCTTGAGAGCCAGTTCCACAGGGACAAATCTATGACAATAAAGGGTGGTGGGGAGTGGGCTGGGGACGGGGCTCAGGCTGAGGAAGCCCCCTGGGCGGTCTGTGTGATAAGTGACGTGTAGCTGGAGTGTGCTCAAGGACACCTGGCTGGCACTGTGCTGGAAAACCTGGAGGAAGTGGAGAGGGCTGCTGGAGGGAGGAGGGTACAATGCTCACCTGCAGCTGGACCTTCAGCTGCCCAAGTGCCCTGCAGAGGGAGCAGAGAGAGGAAGAGGGTGTGGCTGAAGAGATGGGCATGTCTGAAGCAGATCTGGAACACACAGAGGAGTCCCTCTGCCAAGTGACGTGAGAGCAGACCAGACTGATGGGGCAGCCATCAGAGTCAGCACAAGTAAAAGTGTTCCCAGGAAAAAATATCGGGCTTTAAAGTGGTGGCATTGAGTACACACCCCTGCTAAAGGCTCTCCTGGCACCAGGGCGAGCTCACACAGTGCTGCTTTTGCTTCTGCCACTAACGGATGGCGTGCACTGCTGCCACTGCCCCTGCCACTGCCCTGAAAGCAGGACCCATTACCGCTGGGTTCAACAGGGAATGACGTCAGCATGATGGCGGAGTGAGCTCTTCTCTTAGTCTCTCCCCTAAGATACAATGAAAAGGACATTTGTAAACCAACAGAGGACATTCACACCACACAACAGACATCTCAGAGACACATGCAGCCACACATCTGAAGCTGGGGGTGCTGGACCCCCCAGGGAGGCAGTAGAAGGAGGCAAAGGGATCTCTCCTCCCTCTCAAATGGCATTAGTCTAGGTTGTGGGGTTACACGCAGTGGCTGGTGTGAGACTCTGTGATGAGAGGGGGAAAGGGCAGCCCTCCATGGGGATGCCTTTGTTCTCGGAGTTGCCTTCCAGCCCATGAGAATGCTCCACACCAAGGAGGCTAAGTAATTATGGGGGCATCTTCACCAAGACGAGCAGTCCAGGAGGGCAGACAGCAAGTGCAGAGCGGGAACACCCCAGAGATCACACTCTTGAAAGAAAGCACCCCTTCAGCCCTACTGCCTGGTGCACCAGCTTGGCCGGTTGGCCAGCACAGGGGACCCCCACCAGAGTGCCTGAGCACCTATGTGTGTAAAGCAATGGCCGCCACTGGGCAAATGCACATGGGCCTGAGCAGCACAGCTTCCAATGGACAGGCACAAATGCCAGGGATTGTGGTGGGCTCACAATACACAGCCCCCCCCCCAGTGGTGGCAGGTGGAATCTGAGATCAGATACTACTGTTATGTGATGGCACAAGTCCAGTCCACCCCAACAAATAGAAGGAAGAGGTATATCAACACTACAGACCCGAAGGAAAATGACAAGTACCCAGAAATCAATCCAGAAGTCACAGAAATTTACAATCTAAATGATAGATAATTCAAAATAGTTATCATAAAGAAACTCAATGATTTACAAGAAAACTCAGAAAGAAAGTTCAATGAAATCAGGAATAAAATTAATGAACAGAGGGAATTCTTCAAAATGAGATTGAAACTATAAAAAACGTCAGAAATGTTGGAGATGAAAAACACAATGAATGAGATAAAGAAAAACCTGAAATCTTTAAATAACAGAGCTGATATTATGGAGGAAAGAATTAGTAATTTAGAGGTCAGAAATACAGAAATGCTTCAGATGGAGGAGGAGAGAGAACTCAGACTAAAAAGAAATGAAAAAATTCTCTGAGAAATACATGACTCAATTAGGAAGTGCAACATAAGGATTATAGGTATTCCAGAGGGAGAAAGGAACTGAGAGCTTGTTCAAAGAAATAATAGCTGAGAACTTCCCAAACCTGGGGAAGCAGCTGGAATTGCATGTGAACAAAGATAATAGAACTCCTAACTACATCAATGTAAAAAGACCTTCTCCAAGGCATATATTAGTAAAACTGGCAAAAGTCAATGACAAAGAAAAAATTTAAAAGGCAGCAAGGCAGAAGAAAATAACCTACAAAGGAACCCCTATCCGGTTTTCAGTGAATTTCTCAGCAGAAATCTTACAGGCTAGGAGATAGTGGAATGATATATTCAAAATTCTGAAAGACAAAATCTTTAAGCCAAGATAAAGAGCCAAGACTCTATCCAGTGAAAATATCCTTCAGATATAATGGAGAAATAAAAACTTTCCCAGGTAAACAAATGCTGAGGGAGCCACAAGACCCCCTTACAAGCAATGATCAAGAAGGCCCTCATACCTGAAAAAAAAAGAAAGGGTTTACAAAGCCTTGAGCAAGGAGATAAACAGACAGGCAAAATCAGAAAATTGTAGCTCTCTATCAGAACAGGTTAGCAAACATTTAATTATAACATTAAAGAAAAAAGGAAGGAAAACATCAAAAATAACTATAATCACTTCATTTTAATCACAAACTCACAACACAAAACCAAATAAGTTGTGACAACAATAGCTTAGACAGGGAAGAGGAAGGGATGGAACCTGCTTAGATTAAAGAAATAAGAGGCTATCAGAAAAAGGACTATCTCATCTACAAGATCTATTATACAAACCTCATGGTAACCACTAAACAAAAAATCAGAACAGAGACACAAATGATAAATAAAGAGAAAACTGAGAAAACCATCATAGAGAACCACCAAACTAAATTGGCAGTCGGAAATACATGGGGAGAGAAACAAGGGAAATACAGAACAACCAGAAAACAAGTGATAAAATGGCAGTATTAAGTCCTCATATATCAATAATAACTCTAAATGTAAATGAATTGAATTCCCAATCAAAAGACACAGAGTGGATGGATGGATTAAAAACAAGACACAGGGGCTGGCCTGATGGTGTAGTGGTTAAGTTCACGGGCTCTGCTTCAGCAGCCCGGGGTTTGCAGGTTTGGATCCTGGGCACTGACCTAAGCGCCACTCACGAAGCCATGCTGTGGCAGCGTCCCACATACTAAATAGAGGAAGATGGATACAGATGTTAGCTCAGGGCTAATATTCCTCAGCAAAAAGAGATGAAGTTTGGCAGCAGATGTTAGCTCAGGGTAAATCTTCTTCACCAAAAAAAAAAAAAAAGAAAGAAAGAAGACCCAACAGTATGCTGCCTCCAGGAAACACGTTTAAGCTCTAAAGACAAACACAGGATCAGAGTGAAGGGATGGAAGATGATATTCCCAGCTAATGGCAAACAGAAGAAAGCAGGTGTTGCCATACTTATATTGGACAAAGCAGACCTCAAGATAAAAAAGGCAATGAGAGACAAAGAGGGGCAGTATATAATGATAAAACAAATACTCCACTAAGATGACATAACATTTATAAATATATATGCACATAACACAGGAGCACCAAAGTACATAAAGCAACTATTAACTAACCTAAAAGGACAAATTAACAGCAAAACAATAATAGTAGGGAACCTAAACACCCCACCTACATCAATGGATAGATCATCCAGACAGAAAATAAATAAGGAAATAGTGGAATTAAATGAAAAACTAGACAAGACGGACTTAATAGATATATATAGAATACTCCATCCAGACACAGCAGAATATACATCCTTCTCAAGTGCACATGCAACATTCTCCAAGGTAGACCGTACGTTGAGGAACAATAACTTTAAGAAGATTGGAATCATATCAAGCACCTTTTCCAACCATAAGGCTAGGAAACTAGAAATCAACTACAAGAAAAAAGCTGGGAAAGTGACAAACACGTAGAGACCAAACAATATGCTACTGAACAACAATTGTATCAATGAAGAAATCAAAGGAGAAATTTTAAAAAAACCTGAAGACAAATGAAAATGAAAATACACAATACCAACTCTTATGGAATGCAGACAAAGAGGTTATAGGAGGGAAATTCATAGCAATACAGTTCCACCTTAATAAACAAGAAAAATCTTAAATAAGCAGTCTTAAACTACACCTGAGAGAACTAGACAAAGAAAAAAAACAAAACCCAAAATCAGCAGAAGGAGGGAAATAATAAAAATTAGAGCACAAATAAATGAAATAGAGACTAAAAAAACAGTAGAAAGGATCAATGAAACTAAGAGCTGTTTCTTTGAGAAGATAACAAAATTGACAAACCCTTAGCCAGATTCACTACGAATAAAAGAGAGAAGGCTCAAATAAATAAAATTAGAAATGAAAGAGGAGAAATTAGAATGGAGACACAGAAATACAAAATTATGAAAGAATACTACGAAAAACTATATGTCAACAAATTGGACAATTTAGAAGAAGTGGATAAATTCTTAGACTGATACAACCTCCCAAAACTGAATCAAGAAGAAATAGAGAATCTGAATAGACCAATCACAAATAAAGAGATTGAAACAGTAATAAAAAACCTCCCAAAAAATAAAAGTCCGGGACCAGATGGCTTCTCTGGAGAATTCTACCAAACATTCAAAGAAGATCTAATACCTATCCTTCTCAAACTATTCCAAAAAACTGAAGAAGATGGAACACTTCCTAACTCATTCTACGAGGCCAACATCACCCTGATCCTGAAGCCAGACCAGGAAAACACAAAGAAGGAAAATTATACGCCAATATCGCTGATGAACATAGATGCAAAAATCCTCATCAAAATATTAGCAAACTAAATACGGCAACACATTAAAAGGATCATACACCATGATCAAGTGGGATTTATACCAGGGATGAAGGGATGGTTCAACATCTGCAAATCAAACAATGTGATACACCATGTTAACAAAACAAGGAATAAAAACCACATGATCATCTCAATAGATGCAGAGAAAATATTTGACAAGATCCAATATCCATTTATGATAAAGACTCTCAATAAAATGGCTATAGAAGGAAAGTACCTCAACATGATAAAGGCCATATATGACAAACCCACAGCCAACATCATACTCAATGGCGAAAAACTGAAAGCCATTCCTCCGAGAACAAGAACAAGACAAGGATGCCCACTCTCGCCACTCTTATTCAACAGAGTACTGGAGGTTTTGGCCAGAGCAATTAGGCAAGTAAAAGAAATAAAAGGAATCCAAATCGTCAAGGAAGAAGTGAAACTCTTGCTATTTGCAGATGACATGATTTTACATATAGAAAACCCTAAAGAACCCATCAGAAAACTATTAGAAATAATCAACAACTATAGCAAAGTTGCAGGGCACAAAATCAACTTACAAAAATCAGTTGCATTTCTATATACAAACAAAGAACTAACAGAAAGAGAACTCAAGAATACAATCCCATCTACGATTGCAAAAAAGAAGAATAAAATATGTAGGAATAAATTTAACCAGGGAGGTGAAAGACCTATACAATGAAAACTATAAGACGTTATTGAAAGAAATTGATGACAACATAAAGAAATGGAAAGAGATTCCATGCACATGGATTGGAAGAATAAACGTAGTTAAAATGTCCATACTACCTAAAGCAATTTACAGATTCAATGCACTCTCAATCAGAATCCCAATGACATTCTTCACAGAAATAGAACAAAGAATCCTGAAATTCATATGGGGCAACAAAAGACCTCATATAGCTAAAGCAATCCTGAGAAAAAAGAACAAAGCTAGAGGCATCACAATCCCTGACTTCAAAATATACTACAAAGGGGCCTGCCCCGTGGCATAGCAGCTAAGCACACGAGCTCCGTTGCAGCGGCCCGAGGGTTTGCAGGTTTGGATCCCCAGTGCACACTGACCCACTGCTTGTCAAGCCATGCTGTGGCAGGGCCCCATATAAAGTAGAGGAAGATAGGCATGGATGTTAGCCCAGGGCCAAGTTTCCTCAGCAAAAAGAGGAGGATTGGCATTAGACGTTAGCTCAGGGCTGATCTTCCTCACCAAATATATATATATACACTACAGAGCTATAGTCATCAAAACAGCAAGGTACTGGTACAAAAACAGACACACAGATCAACGGAACAGAACTGAAAGCCCAGAAATAAAACCACACACATCTATGGACAGCTAATCTTTGACAAAGGAGCCAAGAACATACAACAGAGAAGGGAAAGTCTCTTCAATATATGGTGTTAGGAAAACTGGACAACCACATGGAAAAGAAGGAAAGTAGACCATTTTCTTTTGCCATACACAAAAATTAACTCAAAATGGATTAAAGACTTGAAGGTAAGACGTGAAACCATAAAACTCCTAGAAGAAAATATAGGCTGTTCACTTTTGGCATCAGTCTTAGAAGGATCTTTTTGAACACCATGTTTACTCGGGCAAGGGAAACAAAAGAAAAAATAAATAAATGGGACTTCAACAGACTAAAGAGCTTCTGCAAGACAGTGAAACCATGAACAAAACAAAAAGACAACCCACCAACTGGGAGAAAATATTTGCAAATCATATATCTGACAAGGGGTTAATCTCCAAAATATATAAAGATCTCACACAACTCAACCACAAAAAACAAACAACCCTATCAAAAAGTAGGCAGAGGATATGAACAGAAATTTTTCCAAAGAAGACATACAGATGACCAACAGACACATTAAAAGATGTTCAACATCACTAGTCATCAGGGAAATGCAAATCAAAACTACAATGAGATATCACCTTACACCTGTCAGAATGGGTATAATTACCAAGATAAAAAACAACAAATGTTGGAGAGGATGTGGAGAAAAGGGAACCCTCATGCACTGCTGGTGGCAACGCAAACTGGTGCAGCCACCATAGAAAACAGTATGGAGATTTCTCAAAAAATTAAAAATAGAAATACCATACAACCCAGCTATCCCACTGCTGGGTATTTATCTGAAGAACTTGAAGTGAACAATTCAAAGAGACTTATGCATCGCTATGTCCATTGCAGCATTATTCACAATAGCCAAGACATGGAAGCAACCCAAGTGTCCAACAACTGATGAACAGATAAAGAAGATGTGGTGCATATATACACAATGGAGTACTACCCAGCCATAAAAAATGATAAAATTGTCCCATTTGCAACAACATGGATGGACCTTTAGGGTATTATGTTAAGTAAAATAAACCAGACAGAGAAAGACAAACACTGCATGATTTCACTTATATGTGGAAGATAAACCAACTTAAGCACAAAGAGAACAGATTAGTGGTTACCAGAGGGGAAAGAGGTTGGGGGATGGGCATAAGGGGCACATATATACGGTGACTGACAAATAATAATGTACAACTGAAATTTCACAATGTTATAAACTATTATGACCTCAATAAAAAAAAAAAGGATCAAAAAAATTTAAAAATCGCTCAGGCACCTTACTGATAAACTCGAGGGTGGAGTTCCTATAAAATAAGAATTGAGGGGCCAGCCCTGTGGCTTAGCGGTTAAGTTCACACGCTCCGCTACTGGCGGCCTGGGTTCGGATCCGGGCGCGCACCGCCGCACCCCTTCTCCGGCCACACTGAGGCTGTGTCCCACATACAGCAACTAGAAGGATGTGCAACTATGACATACAACCATCTACTGGGGCTTTGGGGGGAAAAAAAAAGGAGGAGGATTGGCATGGATGTTAACTCAGGGCCAATCTTCCTCACACACACACAAAAAAAACTTAAAAAAAAAAAAAAAAGAGAATTGAGAGATGAGAAAACCAACGGCCAGCACAGGGAAGGAACCCCGGTGCAGGAAGTGTCTGCCCAGAGGAAATCCAGAGCCGCCCAGGCGGCCGCGGCACCCTGCATTGCCTAACCCAACTGGCTCCTTCACCATTAGGAAAGCTTTCCATCATTGTTCTTCACGTATTTTTCTGTTGCCCGTCCCTCCTTTCTTCAGGCTCTGAGTTCACGTAGATTAGGCCATAGGAAGTTGTCCCACAGCTCACTGGTGCTTTGTTGACTTTTTTCTTTTAGCCTTTTCTCTCTCTGGTTCATTTTGGGTGGTTTCTATTGCTGTGTATCAATTGCTCTAATCTTTTCCGCAATGCCTAATGTAACATTAATCTCGTTCTGCACACTTTTCATTTTACATATTGTAGTTTTCATCTCTAGGAATTTGATTTAAGTAATTTTTTATAACGTCTTTGCCTCTATTTAGCTTTTGAATAAATAGGAAACAGTTATAAAAATGATTTTAATGTCTCTTTCTGCTAATTCTAGTATTAATGTCTTTTCTGGGATAGTCCCAATTGATTGATTATTATCCTTATTACAGGCTGTGATTTTTCTGCTTCTTTTTATGCTTACTAATCTTTGATTGGATGCCAGACTTGTTGAATTTTAGCTTGTTGGCAGCTGAGTAATTTTGTATTCTTACACACATTTTTGAGCTTTCTCCCCTCCCTCAGAATGAAATAAAGTTTCGTGGAAGAGGTTTGATCTTCTTAGGTCTTGTTTTGAAAATTTGTTGGGCACGATGAGTGTAGGGCTAATTATTCCACATTACAGAAAACACCCTTCTGAGTATTATACCCAATACCTGATAAATCACGAAGCTTTCCAGTCTGACTGGTGGGAACAGGCACTAGTCCAGGACCTATGTGAGCACTGGGGACTGTCACCACTAGTCATTTTCGTGGTTTCTAGTCCCAGCCTTTGGTTGCTTCCTCCTATGCATGTGCTGATTATAGATCTCTGGATTTCTCTCTATGTGCAGCTTTTCCATTTCTGGTAATCTACCACACAAACTGTAAGCACCTTGGTCTCCCTGAACTCAGTTCGATCACCTCAACTCGGGAAGTTTGCTGGTCTATGCCTCTACCCCTCTTCCTGAACTGTGGCCAAGTAACTCTCTCATGGCAAGAATCTAGGGCAATCACAGGACTCTTCTTGTTTGTTTCCTATCTCTCAGTGGACTCTCCTCCATTGCCTGATGTCCAATGCCGTAAAGCCATTGTCTCGTGGATTTTTTCCTGTTTTTCAGTTTCCCAGGCAGGACGGTAAATCCAGTTTCTATTAAGCCATCTCTGCCAAAAGCAGATATCCATTGACCAAATCCACATTACCACATGTAGCCTTTGAAAAATCAAAATATAATCTAAAAACCACAGAATTCACCCTTTAAAGGTGTAGAATTCAGTGGTTTTTAGTATATTCACAAGTATATTTAGTATATTCATTATTACCATCATTTAATTCCAGAACATTTTCATCACCATAAAAAGAAATCTCATACCCCTTCACAGTCATCCACATTCCATCCTCCCTACAGTGCCTCACAACCACTAATCTGCTTGCTATCTCCATGGATTTGCCTATCATGGACATTGCGTATAAAGGGATTCACACAACATGCCATCTTTGTGTCTGGCTTCTGTCAGCAGGAAGTGAGGGCTAGGGCAGAGTTGCCCGCTGCCTAGCTGAGTGTTGAAGGCGTGCCCCAGCACACACACAGACACTCAGCAGAGCCTGGGAGACTTGCTGGTTCCAAGCATTTAAGGAAATCTCTGTGCAATCATTAGATGACCAATAAGCTACCTGAACAGAGATTCCAGTGGCTATACTTGGAAAAGAAGACACATTTCACAGAGAAGTCACTAAGCAAACAAACAACAGAACAACTACAAATGGCAATGATAAGGAACTCTGGGGATGGGGGAATCTGATTCCCAGAGTTTCCACGTTAGACTCCATTTTCAACAAGAGATCATGAGGTATGCAGAGAAACACAGAAGTATGGCAGAGCCTCAAGGTCAGCCAGGAGTAAGAGCTTAGGGCTTTCTCGGGTCTTTCCTGAGCACACTTACAGACCCCAGTGTGTTCACATTCGTGCGTATGTGCTTCCAGATTCTCAAGACTATGTTAGAGCTTTCCAACACCTCTCTGGACATCTCATTCTCCAGATTCTCCTTTTAAGTTTTTTGGTTAGCCTATTGTTTGCCCAACTATTATCCACTATTATCTACCTATCCAGCCTCACTCAGCTGCATAGGTCAACAGTGGCCTCTAAATGTTTTTGACAAATGCCCCTGGGAAAGGCTTTGTGCACTGAGCAGGGTCTGAATCAGGTGAAATTAAAGCAGCCATTCAAGTGCTGTATTCCAGAAAACCACCCTGCTCATCAAATAATGACGATTCTCTGAGAGTAAGGCTGTGAAGGGGCTTTAACCCCATTCTGCCCCCTCTGGTAGCTTCTAGGCTGCTTGTTCTTACCGTGATGACTTACCGTGATGAGAGCTATTGGTTTTCTAGGCAACTCCCACAGAGCTGCAGAAAGGGGAATTGGAATAGAGTAATTTAAAATGCCACCAAGCTTGCTGATTTTACTGAGATCTGGCTGTTTTTCTTGAGTAAATGCTCCTGGGATTGCTGCAAGCCTTTGGTTAATTTTTAGCATTCTAGAAAAGTCGATGCTGACAATCTTTGCCACATCTCCTCATTGCTTTTATGGAGGAGAGAGTTCAGAACCTCTAAAGGAAAAGATTAATTATGCAATTTGTTGCTTAATATCCTTCTCCCCTGCTAGAATTGGTCTCTCTGAAATGGGAAATCTCTTCTGTCCTGTTTAAGACTGCAATCCCAGAGCATATCAATGTGACCCGGACAAAACAGGTGATCAATAAATATTTATTCAGTGAACAAGCGGATGGATGAGTTGAAGGGCAGCCTCTCAATAATGAAGCAAATGGAATGTGATTTCAGTCCTTTATTGCCCTTTCATTCTCTTTTCATTTTCTTTTCCTCTATTTCTTTCCAGCATTCCACTCCCTAATGTTCACATCCTCACTTGGGTATCTTCATTTTACCCTGGCCCCTGAAGAATAAGGACCCCAGCCCCCCAACAAGCAGCTCGGCTACACCCAACGCTGTCCCAAGCAATCTTTTACTGAGCAATCTTGAACTGAACAATCTTGAACTGCACTTATGTAATGAAAGAAAGCCTATCTTTAGCCCCCTGAGTGACAGAGTTTTAGTGTTAGTCCCTCACAGTGGCATCCCAGAGCTTCCTAAATCTCAGCAATACTTCTTTAAAAGTTAGGGTTTCAGAAAAAGGTACATTTTCACACAGGGGACTTTCAGCTCTGCTGAGATTACACAGTGCATTTGTTAAAGAACCACTTTCATCCAAGTTCCACTGGCAACTGAATATCTTCAAGAAAAGCCTTGGAAATGAGAAGGGATGTTTCCCGCTCCTGATGGGATGGCAGCTCTTGCTCTAGCATCAGACGTCCTAGTGTCTGAAGTGGCATCTCCCCATTTTCCCCTAAAGGCTTCCATTGAGTTGGAAGATCACTTACTTGCCATGAAGGATTCCCTGACTCCCTCCCCATCCTCATTCCAATGACGTCGTTGACCTCATGTTCCAGGCCCCTCTCATTCCCCACGGTGAAAAAATAGACCCTTATTCCTTTGTTAACTAGAAACCAGAAATACCCAAGGGGAGAGGGTAACATAGGATTTTGAGGTTGAAATCTCACTATATGTATGGAACCTCATTCTTCAGGGGAGGGAAAACCTGTCCATGCATGAACGCACATAAATGTGTCCCAGGTTGGCTTAAATTCGTTTTATTTGACTTGCTATAGCCCTCGAGAGAAATGAGTGGCCTGTTCAGATCACCATATGGGACTTTAATGCCCAAAAAATGCAGGCCACTTCCTCCAGCCCTCCTCTCCACTAAAGAACAATAACATTTTCACATGAGAAACTGTCTATGAGGCTTTGAGTGAGAGTGTCTATTTATGCTTTAGCTCTGGCAGTTGGTTTGAGTGGCTCAATTCTAAAACGACTGCTGGAAATGCTGTCAAGGGTGAAAATGAGCCTATATCTGAGGATATCAAGGCCTGGGGCCTGCAGATGGTCATTCAGTGGGCCACTGAAGTTTCCTGAATTTATTTACAAATAAACCCCCATATATATATATGTTCATTTATTTCAAGATAGGGTCTGTAGCTTTCATCAAATTCTCAAAGGGGCCCAGCATTTAAAAAAGGTTAAGAACTAGTGGTTTAAATAATTTAAAATGGTCAATTATTTATTTAGCATTTTCAGCCTGCTTCCTGGAATTGAAATAGCTCATGATACTTCCACACGCCTCCCGAGGCATCTAAATTAAGACTGATGAAGAAATTCTTTTGCCCCCTCTTTCCCCCTTCAAAAGGTCATTTGGGCCTCTCTGCAGAAATCAGTTCCTCTGCCATATGTTCTCTCTGCAGCACTTCCAGAATGGTCCTCACTTCTCTAGTAAGTTACTCCCAATAACCAGTAGAAAAATGAAAACTCGAGTCAGCCACATCCTGAAAACTTAACATGAGGGCAGGGAGCACGTCTGTTCATGTTGGAGCAGCGTGCACTTCGTAGGTGCTGTCTAGAGTGCAGCGTGGGGAACTGGCCCTAACCTCGGCACAGCCGTGCCCTGTGAGGGGTATGGAAGGTCAAGCTCTCTGCCCTTAAGAAGCTTACAATCTAAGGCACAAGACAAGGCTAACGCCTAGCTGATCACTTTGTAATTCTCAAATTGTTTCTTATGTGACTACATGCATTTCAAAGGTGCTCCAGAGAGGTAAAGCTCACTGAAGCATGGAGGAATTAGAACACATGTGAGAGGAAGGCAAATACAAATTGGATCTGAAAGAGTGGGTTGTGTCTAGAATTCCGAATATTCAAGGACCACATTTGACTTAAAGATTTTTCCCACGCAGCAGAAAGAAATTAAAACAGAATGACCCTAGCACCTTCTCTGCAGGGGCAGAATATCACAAGACAGACAAGAACAGGGAGCTAAAGGGACAGGGAACCACTGTCCTCACAGGGCCATCTGCTTACGGATGCTAGTAAGCCCCCTGCCTCCAATCTACTTATCTCAAGAATGAGAAGGTGGGATGAATGGTCTCTAAGGCCCCCTATTCCACAACATCCATTGCCTCTGAACTCATGTTGACAATTTTGCTCTATTATCAATACTGGTTATAAGCAGAGAAAGTGTGGACAGTTGCCTAACAGGTGAGTGTTGAGAAGCAGGGAGACATCCTCATCCTCTCTTACACTGAAAAACGTCTACCCAATCTGCCTAAACTTTCATAATTAGTCATGACATTGTAGCACTGGAGGGCCCTGTTAAAATATGAATGAGTGGGGCCGGCCTGGTGGCGGAGCGGTTGAGTGTGCACGCTCCGCTGTGGTGGCCCGGGGTTCGGATCCCGGACGTGCGCTGACCCACTGCTTGTCAAGCCATACTGTGGTGGCGTCCCATATAAAGTGGAGGAAGATGGGCATGGATGTTAGCCCAGGGCCAGTCTTTCTCAGCAAAAAGAGGAGGATTGGCAGATGTTAGCCCAGGGCTGATCTTCCTCACACACACAAAATATATATATATATATATATGAATGAGTTATCTGAGAAAGGTAGATAAAGCCTTATCTGCCATTAATATCTTAGTAAGAATTTGTTAAATTTGCCTCGGTAGATGGAATACAGAACTGGACGTTTTGGGTTAGGGGTGGAAGATGCTGACTTAGGATATGGGATGGGCAGACCTAAGTGGGAATTATGACAAGGGGAAAAGACAACGATCACCAAAAGGGAAGTAAAATGTTGAAAGGAGTGGCAACAACGAGGGTCAAACTTACATTAGACTTTCAGGATGGACTAACCAACCACAGCAAAGTCTTAGCACAGTGAGGAGAGGTTGGGGCAGGGAGCTATAAGACACGGGCCAAGAGAAACAAATAGAAAATGAGACAAATTCTTGATTTTAAGACTTTACTCCCAAAAGATCCAGGACACAAGTTTAAATGGGAAGTGGCATTTCTGGCTCTGCTTTCCACTGTCCTTAGAATTTTTTATAGCTGAACTTCTGTAGCCACCCATGTGTGAAGAGGCCAAAGGCCAGAGCAGATGAGTACTCTGGAGAACATACAGACAGATCAAACGAATTTGCAGAATTTCCACCTCCCTCTCCACTCTCTCCCCACCAGCTTCTATTGAACGCAATCTATTCAGCTTATAGAGTTTAAAGCAAAAAATAACCCACATTTGTGTAGTGCCTTTTAGGTAAATTGAAAACTTGGGGGATATACTCAGAGTCATGCATGACCAAGAGACTAGCTTATGAATGAGAGAGAAATCTCGGTGTTTGACTTATCCCAAATGGACTCCCATGTCTGAGAAGAAACTTCTGCTAACAGTGAGCACTCCTTAGCATTTCAGTATTCCCATCGGTTTTTCCTTCCTCCTGGCTGCAATGGAAAAAGAGAAAGAAAATCATTTATCTTAAGAAGCCAGGGCTTCTATTATCTTTTTAGTGTAACTACTGGTTTCTTACCCCCAAACCATTTTCTGAGAGACCCTTGTAGTGTCATAATCTATAGGAAATAAAAAGTCTGAAATATTAATAATTTAAGAAAAAAGGAGTGGCATTTAATCTTTCTGCTTCTGTGTCTGGGAGAGGTATAAATTAACCAAGAGCAAACTTCATTGATTTAGATAAACTGGGTAACACGGTCTGAATTCCATAATACTTCAAAAGTCATGAAGTTTTAGTACTTCCAGCTCCATTCCAACATTAAATGAAGAACCTCTAACAAAATTTTGCCAATGAGCAACATTTAGTGAACTGGGTAAGAATGATTTTTAATTAGCACATTAATTAATTTTTACCTAAATAGATTCTCTATAGTAATTGAGAACAGTTCGTTCTCCTAAGCAGAGATAAATTGCCTTATTTACAATGTTGATTTATTTGGGTAATCCTTTTTTATCTCATAAAAAAAACATTGAAGCAATCTTTGGTCCAGGCTTTATCCAAACTATCACAGAATTTAACTAGTGGAATCTAATTAAATGAGATTTTATTGAACTAAGAATTAAATTTATTCAGAAAGGTAAATTACAAAAGGACACACACACATGCACACACACATACCCCCACACGCACAACACAACAAACAAACTAAAAACTAACAGTAACTGAAAAGGAGGGTTTTGTTAATAAGAAAGTGCAAAAATTTGATATCAGGCAGATAATTTTTTTGCCACAGAACCAGTTAATGTCAACACTAAAACTCAGGGTTCATAAATCGAAGTTCTTTCTATGACAACAGAAGAATTAAGAATCCTTGAATGTAAGACTCCTTACTGGGTATATTTAGAATAAAATGAAGCAAGACTTCAAAGATGATGCATCTTCTCTTTCTACCATCCCAGTGGCTACTTGCAGCATTCAGATGTGATTTCCTGGAAAGCACCCTGAGTTTAACAGTAGATCTGCTTCAAACCCCAGGGCTACAACCCAGTAGTGTGATCTTGGTCATGTCGTGTATCTTTTGTGACTGTAAAAGTTTGTACCTATAAAATGGAGACACCACGGCATGGACTGAAGGGGCCATTAGCTTCCTCTTAACTTCTGTCAGCCTTCTCAACAAGGCCACTGCAGATAAATACACAATCTAAATAATGAACCTCCTAGATAAAGTTGGCTTCAGGACAAAATCTTATTCTCCTTTCAGCAAGATTTACTCACCCCTGAAACTGCTCTTATATAGATATTCTGAAGTTGCCACTTAAAGGCCCTTAGGTATTATTTGTGAAGGCTCTTGGCAACTTCTTTTACAGAGTTCTAAAATAGACACACACACACACACGCACATATACACCAGTCAATTCCTCCTAAGGAACAAGGATAGTTGAGACCTCGGGAATAGATATTCCCTGAGAGTAGAACAAGGAGGAGAAAGAGAGAAGTTACTCTTGGTTCTTTTCCAAAGAGTCTATAGCAGCAGGAATCAAGACAAAATTTAATTTCTTATTCAGCAAACATGCCAAATTAAATAACCGATAAATGCCTGGTAATTATTGATAACTGAGTTTTGATAGTCTGTCTGTTAGTTAGTCAGGTGATGGTATCCCAGAGAAGAAAGGGAAATTCCTAGTACAGGCAAGAAAACTGACTGTTAAGAGGTGACAACAGACAAATAACTAAAGGTAGAGAAGACCCAGAAAATCTAGAAAATGCAAACGTTGGATTGACTAAATGATCCCAGATGACAATGATTTTGTTTCATCCACTTATTCACTAATTATTTCATACATTCAACAAGTATTTCTGAAGAAGTTAACAAACATACAAGAAGTTTTGTCCTAAAAGTCATTATAGTACAATGGGGATGATGATGATGGTGATAATGATAATGATGTGATGATGAGGAGGAGGATAGTGATGATGAGGATGGTGATGATGATGATGATGAGATGGCGATGATGACGTAATGATGATGATGGTGATGATGACGATGATGATAGTGTGATGAGGATGGTGATGATAATGATGATGATGAGATGGTGATGATGATGTGATGGTGATGATGATGTGATGATGATGATGATGATGATGATGATGTGATGATGATGATGATGTGATTATGATGATGATGATGATGATGATATGATGAGGATAGTGATGATGATGGTGATGTTGATTATGATGATGATGATGAAGATAAAAATAACTGTGAATACTGATGTCTACTTGCTATGTGCCAGAGACTGTTCTAAGCATTTTTTGAATCATTTCATTTAATCTTCACAACAAGTCCATGAGCTGATTATTCTTTTTATCCCTATTTTGCAGATTAGGAAACTGAGACATAGAGACATGAGTCATCAATTAAAAGTCAATTATGTTTTTATATATACCTCCAAGAAATCAGAGTAATGTATTATAATAGGTGACTTCTATGATAGTTCCTGATGCTCTCTGCCTCTGGTATTCATGGCTGTAGGCAACCTCTTCCCCCAGAATAACTTCCTTCCAACTAATAGGATAACTCATCTTTGAGGAGATGTCACTTTTGTGATTATATTGCAAAAGTCTACCTTCCGTCTTGTCAGTAGACTCTCCCCCTTACTGGCTTTGACAGAGCAAGTTGCCATATTGAGCAGACCCACATGATGAAGAACTGAGGGTGGCCTCTGGCTAACAGTCAATTAGGAACTGAGGCCATTAGTGTCACAGCCTGAAAGGAACTGGATCCTGTCAAAAACCATGTAAACGAGTCAGAAGCTGATCCTTTCCCAGATGAGCCATCAAATGAGACCTCAGCCCTGGCTGCCAACTTTACTGCAGCCTTATGAGAGACTCTGAAGTGCAGGCCCCAGCTAAGCCATAACAGATTCCTGACCACAGAAATGTGAGATAGTAAGTGTGTGTTGTTTTAAGCCACTAAGCCTGCAGTAACCTATTATGTAGAAATAGGTAACTAATACATGTACAATACTTTTTAGGAAGACTCCCTCCAAAAGAGTCTGAAAGCAAAGAGAATACACATTAGAAGTAAAATTAATATCACTGGTAATTAAAAAATAGAAATTAAACTAACTTTAAGATACAAAAATATTTTACAATTTGCCAGGAAAAGCATAGTAAATTATATAACTAGCTTTGGAGAGGGCTTGAAGAAATGGCACTGCTAGTTTGAGCACAAATCGGTGCAGTCTTTTGGGAAGAAATTTTACAATATGTATTAAAAAACATAAAAAGTACTTTCTCTTTAACACAGCAATCCCACTCGTAAAACGTCATCTAAGGAAATAATCAGGTTTGTGTGTAGAAATATACCAAGGTGCTGCTCAGTGAGTAGCTGCTTATAATTGTGTAATTAAAAACAATCTAAAATTGAAAACCATGTAAATATCTAACACTATGTTATTGATTCAATAAGTTTGGATAACTCTGAAGATAGACTTCTATGCATTCCTTAAAATGTTTAAGGTACTAAAAAATACTGAATGACATAGAAAAATAGTTATGATTTGTTAAATCTAAAATGCACCATAAGTCTTTATTTGTGTAAATTATATGCACCGGTTTGCATATACGCGGCCTGTACAAGGAAAAAAGACTGAAGGAATTTAATATATTAGGATGGTTAAAGACTGTTGCCTCAGTGGCTAGAATTATAGTATTGTAGATGATTTTTATTTTCATATTTGTTCCTTTTGTATTTTCTACTTTTAAAAATGATTATAGGTTGTTCTTATAATTAGGAAAAAATAATATATTATTGCTAATGATATAACTCATTTCACAATGCCAGATAATATGTTAATGCATGTTCATTTTTTTAGAATATTGTGGACAGAGGACCCAGACAAATACATTCAATCAAGAAAAGGCTGATAATATACTGTCTCTGGGAAGCAATGAACTTAGTCTTTCATTTTGCTCTTGATAGTTAATTTACTCCTCCTCATACACTGCCTAGGTGATCCATTAGTGCACCATGGCTGCTGGAAGCAAAATGATATCTTAACAATGTTGGCTGTAGATAAGAACTGCTGAACTATTGAGTGTAAAGGGTATAAAGTAATCAAAAACCATCCTATTCTAAAATATTGAGTACACAGAATGTTCTTGCAAACTTCTAAGAGAAGGAAAAATCTACAAAATATAGAGCCAATTTACAGCTCCATGAGAGTTCCCCAGAATAAATCACTTATTGTTCACTGAAGTTTAAATGTGATCCCTGGTTGAAATAGCAACTCTGGATACTAATCAACCACATACGTATGTCTTGTGCCCTCATGAAATCTTACATTTTTAGATGACACAGTGTCATTCATAGTATTTATTCTTCAGCAAGAAACTCTTTGTTTCAATCAATCAATCAAGACTCTAGCAGAACACAAACACAACTAATCAATCTGTACACACCAATGCCACATTGATAACTGTGGATTTTTTAAAGCTGTCTACACACGAGGAGTGAGTAAATGACGATAGGGAGTTAAGTTGGCGCCGGATGACAATGATGATGAAAAGGGCAACATTTTCTTTATTGCTGCTTAGTGAGCAACTAGAGGAAGCACTGTACTATACTCTGCACAAAAACAACCGTTCAGTGCAAGATCTGTATAACACAGAATGACCCAAATGTGTCCATGTTGAGGAATAACACCTTATCCACAAAGAACCAAAGCACTCATAGGCTCATCTGTAAAATACATACAGAGATAAGAGAGAAAATATTAAAGAAAGGTGTGAACGAACACTTGGGGATTTTTCAAGTCCATAGCCAAATCCATGGCCCAATCCACACAGCTTCTGCCCTGCAGTGGGCCTTCAGTTGTGCGTGATCATTTTTTATTTATATTATATTGGTTTCTTTCACATTTTTGTAAGCATAATCTCATATCCACTGTGTGGCCAAGACAGGGAGGAGACATATTTCTCTGAGCTACACCTTGTGTTTTCAAGCACACGCTGCACTCGGCGAGGATTTAGGCAGTCAGTCTAGCAAACGTGCTCAGTCCCCCACAATGAGCCTGGTGATGCTGGGATGCCAGCGTTTTCTCTTGGAGTGGCAGTATTTCTCACAGTAACTGAACAGTCCACTGGACATAGGATAAAGGGGCAGATCTTAAGATAGGACAAGGAATGGTGTAAGGTGAAGTTCATCATTCCAATTGTCATTCACCAAGAAAGTCCATAGCATCACCTGATGGTCTAATGATAAGCATCCAGCTTCTGAATGAGGTGAGCAGAGTGAACGCGCAGGGTAAGAGACCGCCATTGATGGTGTCTCTCTCAGCCTGGGCTGCTGAACATCCTCCCCTTAACACCATCATGATTAAGGGCACAGCTACAGCCAAATCCAGCTGCAAAACTTGATGGCTTAGTAACCTTGGACACTTTTCTCTGTGTCTCTGAGCTAATGTATCTAAACACCAGCTGTGGTACCAAGCACATACTAAAAAGTCTATAGATGGTATATGATATATGTCATCGTTACTAATGTAAATTCTTTAACATTCTGGAAAGATCCCTGGGGCTTCTGCATATTCTGTAGGACATTATAATAAATACTGACCTGCTATTGGGTTGTGGATGATGCAAGAGATATGACCTAAGAGTGAATCTGGGAATCTGTAGCTGCTCTGTCGTGGGTGTTATGGGTAGAGCTTTGCCCTAAGTTAGTCTATAGGATTCTGTCATGGGGAGTTTAGTAGATGGGTCATAAGGTTGGTGGAAGTATTTCCCTTGGATTCATTTGATATACCCTATTTGTCTCCTGGTTTAGAGGGTATCGTCCAAGGCCATGAAATCTACCTGTTCTCTATCCAACACCAAAAATCTCAGGGTTAAACTGGGCACCTTGTCAGGAGTTGAATGAAGCAAAATAAGCCATTTTGGTGAGTCTTTCTCCCTCTACCTTGCACATTATGAGGTGAAATCCAGGTTCATAACTTTTCAACAAATTCAGGAGTCAGGAGAGGATTCAGTAGAACAAGGTGTCCTTTCTGCAACGAAGTGACTGAGAATGATTAAAAAGCATATTTTAAGAAGCTTGAATGGCCAGCAGTGGTGAGTTGGGAGAGCAGTGTGTCCCAGATGTACCACCGGGCAACAAACTCCCCAACCACTCCACCTCACTGCATAGAGGTGGCATACACGTCTGCCTGCCAGGGTTTGCCACTCGCACAGTCTTATCTGCATCTAGAAAGGCAGAGAGTGGCCAGCGGAATTCCAGACACATCTGACTTGAAAGAGTGGACTTTCTGACTCCTGACTATGCAATGTCATGACCATTGTCTAGCATGGTGGCCATACACCACAGTGCAGTGCATAAGAGTTCAAGCCCTGGAACCAGTCTGCCTGGGCTCAAATCTGGCTCTGCTCTGGCACTTTAAGCAAGTTACTTAACCTCTCTGATCTTTAGTTTCCTCATTTATAAAGTAGAGATAATAATTGTTCCCATTTTATGGAGTGATTATAAGAAATAAGTTAATATACATAATTGGGAGCAGTGCCAGGCACAGTATAAATTATTACTAAATATGAGCGTTTATTATTAGACTATGGGATCAGGGATAGTTTGAAGAATGAAATACTCCTACAGGACCATATCGCAAGATTCCCTGGTCCAGCTGGCCACCAATCACTTAATGCTTTATCCTTCTCTTTCCAAACAAAACCTACCTCCGGGCTATGTCCCAGCAGCCAAAGTATCAACACGGTTCTGGAAAAGGATCAGCAGGTCTGGGAGGGGAAGTCTCAGTCTTATAATAACATTCATTCACCTACCCATTCAGAAAAGATTCCTTAAGTGCTTCTCAGGCTCAGGTATTTAGTCAAGCACAGACAATATAATGAAAATCGAGGCTGCAAGGCCTTTGCTGTCATGAAGTGTCCATTGTGAACTGCACTGAATCCTTCTTGGAATAAGCCAGACAGCAAATAAATTAAGTCCGTACCAGATCCTTCTAGCATTCATGAAAATGTAAATAGTAAATTCTTCAAGGTGGAGCATTAAAAATGATTTCTATTTCCTCCTTTTCACTTGCCCATATTTTATAAATCTCTATAAGAATGTATTACTTTGAAGAAAACTTATGTGCATATATATATATATAGTTTCACTTTTACCAGAAAAGAAACAAATTTGAAACTGTCTGAAAATGAAAGTTCAGACTCCTAAGTGCCTAGTCAATAATCTAAGAACTCTATTTTGTGCAGATTCAGGGAAAGGGAGGAAGACATAGGAAAAGTCGTAAAGCAGGTTGAAGGTGTCAGCAGGTGACCTCAGAGGTCGTGGAGTGAGCAGAGCCAGCAGCAAATGGCTGCCCTGTCACCATTCCTTCTAAGGCAGTAATGAAGAATTGATCGTCCTCCCTCGAAGTGGGGAGGGAAGAAAGTGTCAGCAGGACCAGCGACACAGAGGAGTTGATTACCAGGCATTTGCAGGGCCCCCGCCTAGCTCCCTGCAGGCAAATCTGACCTCTAAATGGATGCCCAGCTCCACCCTGGTGTCTAGAAGTCTTGGTAAAGGAGCTTTAAACACACCCCTGGGGGCTCAGACACAAGGGGACAGCCAGTTCTCAGTGCCATGCCATCACTGTAGTTGGGCTAGCTCACATCTTGCACCCCGACTCTAAGATCAGTCCCCTCCCTGTTACAACAAGGAGGAATGCCTTTTCTCCCTGTCAGATTTCCTGCACCCATGACCCTCTGGGACAAGCCATCCTCCCCTCTCTCCGCATTGGAAGCCTGGCCCTGGATCTCAGGTCTGAGGTGAAGCTTTGCCATGAGCAAGTGGGTCTCTCTGGTGATCTCCATTTGCTATGTTAGATCTCTAAAAAGGATTCCCAGCACAAGCAAGTCTGAGAATTTTCAAAATAGTTTCATTGCCCTTTTGAGTTTTGAGATAACTTAAAATGGAAAAATCAATCAGACTTCCAGAATTTTTCAAGATTTTATTATTCTCATGCAAGCAAATTATATGGATGAGAGTCAATGCTATGCTTTGAACTTGCCTCAGAAGTGTGATTTTTAAAATCAGTTTGGTTGAGGTACACTTTCATACCAATAAAATACACTCATTTTAAGTGTACAGTTCAATGAGTTTTGACAAATATATGCATTCAGTAACCATCACCACTTCCAAGACACAGAATATTTTTATCATCCCAAATTCCCTTCATATCCCTTTGCAGTCAATTCCCCCAACTTCTAAGAGCTGGCAGAATCTCATATGCTTCCTGTCACTATAGGTTAGTTTCACCTCTTCTAGAGTTTCAAAGAAACTGAATCAAACACTGAGTACTTATTTGTGTTAGCACTCTTGCCTTCAGCATAATGTTTTTGAGAATCAATATTTTGTGACATACATCAGTAGTTCGTTTCCTTTTGTTGATGAGTAGTAATTCCATATTCCATTGCTTGCTTGTCACACAGTCTGTCCATCCTCCCACCTGCTGATGGACATCTGCTCTTGCCAGTTTTTGGTTATTATGAATAAAGCAATGGCACAAGTCTTTATGTGGACCTGTTTTTACTTCCCTTGAGTAAGTACCCAGGGGTGGAATTCCTGGGCGATATGGTAAATATACACTTTAAATTTATGAGAAATTGTCAAAAACACTGTTGAAATGTTCCCTGGAGTAGTTATATCATTTTACATTTCCACTGGTTGCTACACATCTTTGTTTTCATTTGTTTCACAGCTTTGTCACTGCTTGGTGCTGTCAGTCTTTTAAATTTTGATTACTCTAGTGGTTTTGATTTTCATTTTTCTGGTGTCTAATAATGTTGAGCATCTCCTGATGTGGTTATTGCCCATGTATAAAATTAAAGTAAGTTAGATTAAATTAAAAAATAAAAATTTGTTGTTAGTGAGGTTGAGTGGATTCTGACTCCTAGCGACCCTGTTTACAGCAGAACAGAACCCTGCCCAGTCTTTTTGCGCCATCCTCTCACCTTCCGGCGCTATATCTGACAATGCTCTGCTGCTATTCAGAGGGTTTTCATGGCCAATTTTCTTGGAAGCGGGTGGCCAGGTCCTTCTTCCTAGTCTGTCTTAGTCTGGAAGCCCCGCTGAAACCTGTCCACCATAGGTGACCCCGCTGGTATTTGAAATACGAGTGGCATAGCTTTCAGCATCACAGCCACATGCAGTCACCACAGTATGACAACTAACAGACAGGTGGTGTGGTTCCCCAACCATGAAATGAACCCAGGCTGCAGCCGTGAGAGCACAGGATCTTAACTGCTAGACCGTGAATAATACATAATACAAAATACATGATACATGGTATGTAACATATAATATTATATATATATTCTTTTGTGAATGTCTATATAAATCTTTTGATGTTCTTTAAAAAATCACTTTATTGAGCTGTAATTGACGTACAAAAAGCTGTACATACTTAATATATACACATTGATGAGTTTGGAGATATGTATATAGGCATGAAACCATCACCACAATCAATTCCATAAACATATCCATTACCTCCAAAAGTTACCTCCTGCCCCCTTTATTTTTTCCTTTTCACAATAAGAACACTTAAACAAATTTTTAAGTATACAATACAGTGTTGTTAACTAAAATTAAAAATAGAACTATCATATGATCCAGTAATCCCACCCTGGGTATATATCCAAAGGAATTGAAATCAGGATCTTGAAGAGTTATCTCCCCCATGTTCACTGCAGCATTATTCACAATAGCCAAGACATAGAAGCAACCTAAATGTCCATCAACAGATGAATGGATAAAGAAAATGTGGTATTTACACACAATGGAATATTATTCAGCTGTAAAAAGGAAGGAAATCTTGCCATTTATTACAACACAGATGAACCTAGAGGATGTTATGCTAAGTGAAATAAGCCAAATACACAGGAACAAATACTGCATGATTCCACTTACATGAGGAATCTAAAAGAGTCAAACTCGTAGAAATAGACAGTAGAATGTTTGTTCCCAGGGGTTGGGTGATAGAGGAAATGGGGAGGTGTTGGTCAAAGGGTACAAAGTTTCAGTTGTGCAAGATAAGAAGTCCTGGAGATCTACTGACTATTTCTAATTGAGTTGCTTTCCTCCTTATTGTTGAGTTGTAAGAGCTCTTTACATATTCTTACATATTATGGATACCCATCCTTTGTCAGATATATATATAATTTTCTCCCGTTCTGTAGCTTTCCTTTTCTTATATTGAAAGGTCTCTCAATGAGCAGAAGTATCTAATTTTGATGAAATCCAATTTATCAATTTCCTTTCCTTTCCAAAAAGTTTGTGTTTTTTGTATGTCAGTCTCAGCCTATTGATAACCACTGTTGTGGCTGGACCAGCCCTTGTGGTTCTTAATATGATTGCAAGATGCCCTCAGCAACAGCCATCAGGAAACTTGGAAAAAAAGGTTTATTACTTACAGGACCTCGAAATTACACAGCACACCTGGGACCACACAGCCAGGTCACAGGATGGGAGGGGAGGTCGGAGCCATCGAGGGCGTGCGGTACTTCTTTTTATTGGAGTCTAATGTGGGGGCCTAGGGTTTCCCGGGTTCACGCTTTACTGGTGAATTTAAAACATGAGTGGGAATTTAAAGTGTGGGAAGAGAAAAAAACAAGCGGTCCAAATGGTCAGCTATCGAAATCAACCAAAATCTCTAAAACAAAGGAGGCTGGGCCGAGGGGTGCGTGTGCACGTGGCCTGGCTCTTCCCCGGGTCATGTGGCTGCCCATGTGCTCATTCAGATACCTGTCTTTGAAGCGGATGCCAAGCAATCGAAGCTTAACTTGGGCAGTTGCATTAGAGAGAGGAAAGCCAGCCGTCAGGGCTTACCTGACAGTGCTTTTGGGTTCTTCCTAAGAAATCTTTACCTCCACTGGCATAACAAGAACTTCTCCAATGTTTTCCTCTAGATTTTTATAGTTTTAGCTTTCTAGTTCAGCTTAATTCTTTTCCATTTGGATAGACAGTTGGTCCAGCATTATGTGTTGAAATTCTCTTTTTTCCTCCATTTAATTACGTTGGCAGCTTCATTGACAATTAGTTTACTATTTAGGTTTTGTTCTTTTTCTGGTCTCTATTCTATTCCATTGATCTATATGTCTATCTTTGTGGCAATATTACACTATCTTGATTACTGTAGGAAGTCCTGAAATCAGGGACTGTAACTCCTCTCACTCCATTCTTCCCTCTCAAGATTGTTTTGACAATTTAGGGTTCTTTTCATATTCATATAAATTTAAAATCAGCTTATCAAATTTATAAAATAGCCAGAGAGAATTATGATTAGGATTGCATTGAATCCATATATAAATTTTGTGGAGAATTGCTATCTAAACAATATTGAGTCTTCCAATCCAGGGACATAGTATATTTCTGCATTTACTTCTGTATTCTTAAATTTATCTAAAAAAAAAACTTATATAAAACTTTCAGTGTATAGGCTGTGCACATATTTTGTTAAGTTTATTCCTAAGCATTTTATTTTATTTATTTATTTATTTATTTATTTATTTATTTTTTTTTTTTTTTGTGAGGAGATCAGCCCTGAGCTAACATCCGCCAATCCTCCTCTTTTTTTGCTGAGGAAGACGGCCCTGGGCTAACATCGGTGCCTATCTTCCTCCACTTTATATGGGACGCCGCCACAGCATGGCTTACCAAGCAGTACTTCGGTGCGCGCCCGGGATCCGAACCAGCGAACCCCGGGCCGCCGCAGCGGAGCGCGCGCACCCAACCGCTTGCGCCACCGGGCCGGCCCCTTATTTATTTATTTTTAATTGATGTTTTAATAGTTTATAACATTGTGAAATTTTGGGTTGTACATTTTTGTTTGTCCTTCACCATATATATGTCCCCCTTCACCCCTTGTGCCCACCACCTACCCCCATTGCCCCTGGTAACCACAATACAGTTTTCTCTGTCCATGTGTTGGTTTATATTCCACATATGAGTGAGATCACACAGTGTTTGTCTTTCTCTTTCTGGCTTATTTCACTTAACATAATACCCTCCAGGCCCATCCATGTTGTTGCAAATGGGACGGTTTTGTCTTTTTTATGGCTGAGTAGTATTCCATTGTATATATATATACCGCATCTTCTTGATCCAATCATCAGTTGAGGGACACTTAGGTTGCTTCCACTTCTTGGCTACAGTGAATAATGCTGCAATGAATATAGGGGTGCATAAGCCTCTTTGGATTGTTGATTTCAGGTTTGTTGGATAGATTCTCAGTAGTGGGATAGCTGGATCACAGGGTATTTCTATTTTTAATTCTTTGAGGAATCTCCATACCGTTTTCCATAGAAGCTGCACCAGTTTGCATTCCCACCAGCTGTGTATGAGGGTTCCTGTTTCTCCACATCCTCTCCAACATTTGTTGATTTTTGTCTTGGTGATTATAGCCATTCTAACGGGCGTGAGGTGATATCTTAGTGTTGTTTTGATTTGCATTTCCCTGATGATTAGTGATGTTGAACATCTTTTCATGTGCCTATTGGCCATCTGTATATCTTCTTTGGAAAATTGTCTGTTCATTTCCACTGCCCATTTTTTAATTGGGTTGTTTGTTGTTTTTTTGTTCAGTTGTGTGAGTTCTTTATATATTATGGAGGTTAACCCATGTCAGATATATGTTTTGCAAATACTTTCTCCCAGCTGGTGGGTTGTCTGTTCATCTTGATTCTGGTTTCATTTGTCTAGTAGAAGCTCTTTAATCTGATAAAGTCCCACTTGCTTATTTTTTCTTTAGTTTCCCTAGTCTGGGTAGGCATGTCATCTGAAAAGATTCCTTTATGACCAATGTCAAATAGTGTGTTGCCTATATTTTCTTCTATGAGTTTTATAGTTTCAGGTCTCACCTTCAGGTCTTTGATCCATTTTGAGTTAATTTTTGTGAATGGTGATAGCAGATGGTCCACTTTCATTCTTTTGCATGTGGCTGTCCAGTTTTCCCAACACCATTTGTTGAAGAGACTTTCCTTTCTCCATTGCACGTTCTTAGCTCCTTTGTCAAAAATTAGCTATCTGTATATGCGTGGTTTTATTTCTGGGCTTTCAATTCTGTTCCACTGATCTGTGTGTCTGTTTTTGTACCAGTACCATGCTGTTTTGATTACTATTGCTTTGTAGTATGTTTTGAAGTTAGGGATTGTGATGCCTCCAGCTTTGTTCTTTTTTCTTAGGATTGCTTTAGCTATTTGGGGTCTTTTGTTGTCCCATATGAATTTTAGTATTCTTTTTTCTATTTCCATGAAGAATGTCATTGGGATTCTGATTGGGATTGCATTGAATCTGTAGATTGCCTTAGGTAATACAGACATTTTCACTATGTTTATTCTTCCAATCCATGTGCATGGGATGTCTTTCCATTTCTTTATGTCATCATCGATTTCTTTCAATAATGTCTTGTAGTTTTCATTGTATAGGTCTTTCACCTCCTTGGTAAGATTTATTTCTTGATATTTTATTCTTTTTGATGCAATTGTAAATGGCATTATCTTTTTGAGCTCTCTTTCTGTTAGTTCGTTATTAGCATACAGAAATGCAACTGATTTTTGCAGATTGATTTTGTACCCTGAGACTTTGCTATAGTTGTTGATTATTTCTAATAGTTTTCCAATGGATTCTTTAGGGTTTTCTATATATAAAATCATGTCATCTGCAAATAGTGAGAGTCTCACTTCTTCGTTGCCTATTTGGGTTCCTTTTATTCCTTTTTCTTGCCTAATAGGTCTGGCCAAAACCTCCAGTACTATGTTGAATAAAAGTGGTGAGAGTGGGCAGCCCTGCCTCATTCCTGTTCTCAGAGGAATGGCTTTCAGTATTTCCCCGTTGAGTGTGATGTTGGCTGTGGGTTTGTCATACATAGGCTTTATTATGTTGAGGTACTTTCCTTCTATACTCATTTTCTTGAGAGTTTTTATCATAAATGGATGTTGTGTCTTGTCAAATGCCTTCTCTGGGTCTATGGAGGTGACCACGTGGTTTTTATTCTTTGTTTTGTTGACGTGGTGTATCACGTTGATTGATTTGCAGATGTTGAACCATCCCTGCGTCCCTGTTCTCAGCTGGCAAGTTCTGTATCTGGGAAGTTCTCAGCTATTATTTCCTTGAATAGGCTCTCTGTTCCTCTTTCCCTCTCTTCTCCCTCAGGAATACCTATAATTCTTATGTTACATTTCCTAATAGAGTCAGATATTTCTCAGAGACTTTCTTCATTTCTTTTTAGTCTTAGTTCTCTCTCCTCTTCCATCTGGAGCATATCTGTATTCCTATCCTCTATAATGCTAATTCTTTCCTCCATATTGTCAGCTCTGTTCTTTAAAGATTCCAGATTCCCCTTTATCTCCTTCATTGTGTTCTTCATCTCCATCAGTACCGATTGGTTTTCCTTTATAATTTCAATCTCTTTTGTGAAGAAACTCCTAATCTCATTGAATTGTTTGTCTGTGTTATCTCGTATTTCGTTGAGTTTTTTTATGATTGCTATTTTGAAATCTTTATCATTTAGGTTATGGATTTCTGTGTCTTCAGGGTTGGTTTCTGGGTGCTTGTCATTTTCCTTCTGGTCTGGTTATTTCATGTACCTTTGCATTGTGGTTCCTGTATTTGCTTTGTTTTTCCTCATCCTGGAAATATGTGGTTGCAATTTCCACCCGCCGCCACCATGTGGGGGTTAAGGGCTGTGTAATCTGAGCCCCTTGTGCTCTGTCCCAGCTGCTCACTGCGATGGGCCTGCTGCTTGGTCTGGTCTGGTCTGCTGAGCTGCAGTGCCCGGCATGCGAGGAGGGGGGCACTCTCTCTTTTGCCCGCTGGGTCCCTGGTGTGGGGGGCTTCTCGCTCGCCCCTAGTTATCCACTCTCCTGGGGTGCTCAGATGATGATGGTACCCCTGTAGCAGCTCTCAGTACTCTGTGTGGGAGTTTCCCACTGGCTGAGAGACCCTGAAGAGCTACGGTTTCCCTGCAGAGGGCCACCCGTCCCCCCTCTCTGGGAGCCGCACAGACCCGGATTGCTGATCTGATGGGGAGGGAGAGGAGTTCTCCTTACCTCTCCCCACTTCCTCCAGGGGCCTAGCACGTTCCACTCTCAGATGTGCAGCAGTGTGGATCTTTCTGATCTTCCTTTTCACTGTGTAGGAGTCCGTTGTTGGTCTGTGACTGTTCCTTTTGTTGTATCTTATCGGGGGAAGGGTTTACGGAAAAGCTCACTCCACCATGATGCTGACGTCACTCCTAAGCATTTTATTTTTTGATGCCAATATAAACCTCATTATTTTCTTAATTGCAGTACCTCATCTGAGGAGGTTTCAATATGTCTTATTATTGGTGATGTTAACTTCAGTCACTTGGCTGATGGACTTTCTGTCAGATTTCTCCATGATAAAGTTTCTATTTTTCTTATTTTAATTAATGACTATTTTGTAGGGAGATGCCTTAAATCTATGCAAATTTCCAGTTTCTCATCATACTTTTGTCCACTAGTTTTAGCATCTATCCATCACTCTTGACTGTAACCATTTTTGCTGTAGTGTTTGTCTAATGGTGATTTTCTTTTCCATCATTCCTCTGCATGTATTAATTAGAATTCTAGTATAAGAAAACGCTGGCCTTTCTCCTCCATTTATTTATATTAATATGGAATTATAGATATTTATCTTAGTCTATAGCTTATTCTTCTTTATTAGCATTATTCTCTTGCTTCTTCAAATTGTTCCAGATCTGGTCGCTGTGATATATGAAGTTCATTTTCTGATAAATTCTGCAAGAAGAGCTTATGGGTACAGAATTTCCTTACCTTTTCTATGTTTACATTTCCCGATGATACTTTTTTTAAATACCGCTTCATTTTTATCTGCCTTTATGTTCCTTTTCAAAGAATTGGATGGCTGTCTAATTCTTTTATCTTTGGAAATTATTTGATCTTTTGCTTGAGGCCTTGAGAAATTTTTCTTCATCTTTGAAATCTAGAAGTTTTACTAGCATATGTCTCAGAGTTGATCATTCTGAGTTAATGCTCCCAGGTACCTGATAAGTCCTTTCAAGGTATAGATTGAAGTAATTTCTTTTTTCTGGAAGGTTTTCTTGGGTTATAGTTTTAAAAATTAGTCCTATTGTTAGGTTTGCTTCCTTGGGGACCCCAAAAATATAAATACTTTCCCTACTTTGCCTGTCTTTCATTTCCACTACTTTTTTCTGATTCCTTTATTTTTTTAACCTCATTTTAAATTTATTTTCATTACTTGCTTGCCTTTCCTCAATGATGATTCTCATTAAATTTTCATTTGAGTGTACACTTTGTAATTTATTATTAAAGTCTGAGGGAATTTTGTCTTTCCTTTCATTTCTCTCCTAAGTTCAATGAACTCTTTTTTTGTTTCTTCCTGGTGTTTTCTGTTTGTTCATTTCTGGTCAGAGTTTTGCGATTTGTTAGTCAAGGTTCTTTTTCATATCCTCCAATGCTTGCTGAAGTACATGTAATTTCATTTGGAGTGTTGTCTTAGTTTTCTCTTGCTTTGTGATTATTTGTCAGGGCGGGGCATTTACCTCAGTTGATATATGTTGAATTTAATTTTGGTGGTTTTTTGCAATAACTCATGGAGATATGTTGAACTTTTATTGTTCATTTTTGTGGGATTGGAGAGATTTACAAGAATCCTTGTTTAACAATGCCCACTTCTTTTAGTGAAGCAAAGTTCAGGTACTTGAGTGGATTTTTGTAGTGTGCGTCCATGGGTGGGGGAGAGGAGTTGTGTTTCTTCTGATTTTGTAGTTTTCTTTCGTCTTGCGGGACCTTAGCATCCCCTTTTCGCTCTTTCCCCTTCACCACCCCATCGCCAATGTCAGCCTCCCCTCCTTCCTGCACTTTCTTTCCTCCCCCGAAGGTTATTCATTTTGAAGACTATCCTTTCAATTTGTGCATATTTAAAAAGTCTCTTCTAACCCAGGCACTTTTTGGTAGTTAGATGTCGGGTAGACTAAGTCTTTCTGGCATTCGTTTTGGATCAACTGTGGTCCAAGGCTAGCTCCCATCTTTTCTCATCCCCACCCTTCTTATTGGTCTGTTTGCTTCTCACAAAGCCTTGCAGCCAAGTGTGCGTGGGGAAGGAGCATGAGAGGCTGAACCCCAGGACTTAGCATCCGCTGCCATTTTTATGTAGCTATTTTGAAGTTTGGGCATTTTCTGTTATGCTGAGGGTGTGGTTTTTGCATACTTTCTATATATTGTTGTTCTCCATTATTTCTGGAGAAAAATTGGGAGGATGGGGACCTATGCTATTGCCATTGTCTTCAGTTACCCAAGCATCATTTATTATTTTCTTAATTGTACTTTTTTTTTTTACTTAAGTTTCTCTTCTTATTTATTTTATTTTATTTTTTTGCTGAGGAAGATTCGCCCTGATCTAACATCCACTACCAGTCTTCCTCTTTTTGTATGTGAGCTGCTGCCATAGCATGGCCACTGACAGACAAGTGGTGCAGGTCTGCTCCCAGGAACGAAACCCAGGCTGCCAAAGTGGAGCACGCTGAACTTAACTACTAGGCCACCAGGGCTGGCCTTTGTCTCCTTTTTTTTAAGCTGAATATTCAGTTTAAATTTTATTTTCAGATCTTTCTACTCATGAGTTATAAATTTCCCTATAAACACTGCTTTACCTGCATCCCCCAAATTTTCTTATGTTGTGGTTTCATTTTCATTTAAGTCAACCTATTTTCTTGTTTTTTCCTTTGAAAAATACAACTATAGAGGCCGGCCCAGTGGTGCAAGTGGTTAAGTGCATGTGCTCCACTGCGGCGACCCAGGGTTTGCCAGTTCAGATCCCGGGCATGCACCAATGCACCACTTGTCAAGCCATGCTGTGGCGGCATCCCATCTAAAGCGGAGGAAGATGGGCATGGATGTTAGCCCAGGGCCAGTCTTCCTCAGCAAAAAGAGGAGGATTGGCAGACGTTAGCTCAGGGCCGATATTCCTCACAAAAAATAAATAAATAAAAAATATAAAAAAACAACTATGAACATTTTAAAGTATCTTGTTTAATTTCCAAACATTGAAGGGATTTTCCAAGTATATTTTTGTTATTCTATTTTAATTCCATTTGATTCAGAGATTGTATTTTTTTGTATAATTTAATTCATTTAAAGATTACTGAGAAGTGTTTTATGCCCTGGAATATGGTCTGTTTTGGTGAATATTTCACATACAATTGAAACTATGTGTATTTGCCACTGTTAGGTGGAATGTACCGTAAATATCAATTAGATCAGCTTGATTAACAGTGCTGTCCATGTGTTCTACATTCTTACTGATTTTCTGTGTACTTGTTCTATCAGTTACTGAGAGATAAGTGTTGGAATTTCCAACTACAATGGCAGATTTATCTATTTCTCTTTTCTGTTCTCTCAGTTTTTGCTTTGTGTATTTTGAAGCTCTATTATGTGCATATACACTTAGGATTGTTATGTCTTCTTAGTGGATTTACCCATGTATCATTATGAAGTGTCTTTCTTTACTCGCGGTAATATCCCTTGTTCTGAAGACTACTTTGCATGATATAATTATTACCACTCCAGCTGTCTTATGATTAGTGTCTGCACAGTATTGTTGCCAACTTTTTTTATTTCTAACTTACCTCTATCTCTCTATTTAAAGTGTCTTGTAGAGGACATGTAATTGGTCATGTTTTTATTAACCTAACTTTTCTGCCTTCTGCCTTTTAAATGGAGTATAATTCCCAGGTCCTACCCATCTCCTTTAGGACTGAAGAATTAATTGTCAGATTCTGGAAATGTTGGTTTCTGGCAACTCTTAGCTGAATTTATCGCTGGAAACTGCTCTCAGATGAACATAGTCTCCTTACCCAAAGTCATACCTCTTTCTGTGGACAGCCCCATCCAAGGACACCTGACCTCCTACCTTCCTTTAAGGCAACCCTGAAGAGCAGTTCCATCTCCAGAGCTCCTCATGGAATCTGCTGAGGCTCTTTAGCAACTGGATCGTTAATCAAATTCTGCCACTACCATCCCTACACCCATCACTCCCCTATGGGTGTATATCTCAAGGGTGTAATCCAATGAAGGTCTTTGATAAAAATCTCTGTCTCGTGGTCTGTTTCATGGATAACCTGATCTGTAACATTTAATGCCAGGAATGGTCTGAAGTAACAGACTCTAAAGTGGAACTTGGGAGCTGGATCACCTGGCAATGGGCTGGCAATAAGCATTCTATTAATGATTGGTAGAGCACAGGAACCCCTGGTCTGCAGTAGTAATGCAATTGTTAAAACTTTTATCAGTAGTGAAATGGATGAGATACCAGAGGAAGGAAATGCACTTCTAAGTTGTTGGAGAACTATGGGGAAAATTGTAATTACAAGGATCATGGATTTAGATGAGGGATGCATGGGAGAAAAACAATAAAAGGTTGAGGGTTATTAACCATCAATTAAAGTCTCAGTGTGAAAACCAGAGGACTTCTTTGGCAGTATATAAAAAGTCTCTCATCTTCTGCAGCCAAAAGGCAAAAACAAATCTGTGTATCAGGCCCAGAACTTAATTATAAGATAAACAGAGCTCCAGAAAAGGTTAATTCTCAGCCCCAGAAGGAGGCCCAGCAGGATTACTTGGCCAAAGTCAAGGCCATGATTGAGAAGTATGGGACCCTGAGACTTGGGATAGGGAAATCTGGGATTATGCAATGGAAAATCTTGAATCGTAAACATTCTGGGTCTATAGAAGGAGTCAAATCCTCCTAGTTAAGACTAATGTTTTGTATTTTCTCCAAGAAGATGTAGGGGATTTTGCCTTGCAAAATGGCACATGTTCTCCCCACCCCCACACCCAGGTTGACACACACTTCCTCTCCTGGTCAGTAGACCAGTAACAAGGAGTAGATCAAAACATAATGTGGATGGAAAAGTTCTGGGTCTGCCAAGAGAGAAAAGGACTCTATTCTGAATGAGCTAGGAATTAGCCAGCTGGTGCTGGCAAATGCCGGGAGAGTATGTAAAGAACAGGGCCCTGAGGAAGCTGAGTCAAGGCCCCGAATATAAGATTAGACAGTGAAAGTTTATTTATGTGGGAGAATTCTACCATGACACAGGGTTTAGCATCCTGGCAGCACCTCGAAGAGTGGGTGCTAACATGCTAGTAAGACAGCTCTTGGAAGCTTGATGAAGCAATGGCCCACACTGTTAAGTATCAATGCCAGAATTTCCATGGCAGATGGTGGAAGAAGGGATGAAAGACTCAGAGAAGTTGGTATTTTGGAGTGGATATATGACCATAAAGGTCCAAATGATAAGGTACGCAATGATGAGCAGGACATCAGCACTGTTGAGCTCAGTGGTGGTCATCCTCCGACGGCCAGAGCTGATGGCAGATATGCTTCTACAGAACTAGGCTCACTATTATTAATGGGATGATAGGATCCCTAAGTAGTAGAAACAAGGTGACAATGCTTAACCAAAGGAGAAAAGTGGGACAATTATTTAATGAGTAGCAAGGGCAGAGTGCAGTCAGGGTCTCTGATACCAACAGAGCTGTGGATAATAGAATACAGTACCCCTAGGGTCAAGACAGATGAGCAGCTAACAAGGGTATTTATCATTTCAGAAATCAAGGATAAATTGATCCAGACCAGCCGGCTGAGGGAAGCCATCCCAATAAAAAACTGTGATCCATGGCCCAGTTTCTAGACTTGGATCACTTTTCAGACCCAGAGTCCATTGACTGATGGAGAGGCCTCGTGCCTAGATAAGGACCTTGAACACCATAACAACTGTATACAACAATAATTCACCCAATCTTTCCCCAAAGGGGATTATGGCCATTTATGTAGGTAACACACCGTGGGGAGAAGGGAATACTCACACATTTTGAGAACCGTTAGACAGAGGGTCCCAGATATAAAGTGCCATCATAATCCTCCCCACCAAGATATGGTGGTGTGTGTAGGGGACAGACAATAGCTGGAGTTCTGAGGCCAGACTGGTACACAGCACCATCATCGGGTCCGTGGATACAACTAGTGGTATTTCCTGGTCCCTGAATGTATAATTGGAATAAATGCACCCTGTAGTTGGCAGAACTCCTATGTTAGCTCTTGGCCTGTGAAATGAGGGCTATCTTAGTGGAGGTGGCCAAGTGGAACCCTTTGAAATTGCCTCTCCTCCCTGTGAGGTGATAAATTAAAAATAATATTGCATCTCAGAGGGAATGGTAGAGATTAGTTCTACCCTAAAACAGAAGAAACTCAGGGTGGTGTTCCCCACCATTTCTCCATTTAATTCACCAATGTGGACCCATTCCCAACTCACCTAAGTAGTAGCTCTAATTGCAGCTTCTATGCCGGTCGTGGTATCTTTACTAGGGCAGATTAACACAGCCTCAGGTACAGAGGGTGTGACCACTGATGTGGGAAATGCATTCTGTTCCATTCCTATTGAAAAAGGAAAATCAGAAATAGTTCTCAATCTCTTGGAACAGACAATAGCATACAATCATGGCCTGTCTCCAGAGCTCTGTTAACTTCTTGCTCAAAGAGGACCGCACCATCTGGATATTCTGCAGCACATCACCCGCATCCTTCTGTTGATGGCATAGTATTATCTGGGACAGAAGCAGCAAGTAGATTGGAGACCTTGGTAAGATATGTGCAGTCAGAGATAAAGACCAAGGGCAGACCATATCGCTGAAATGCATAAGGGTCTTTGGTGTACTGCGACTTCCCCTCCAGATTAAGGATAAATTAATACATATCACTTCTCACCACCAGGATGATGGTACATGCTGTGGGTCCTGAAGGCAGCATGTTCCACACTTGGAAATACTGCTCTGACTCATACACAAGACAATTCTAAGGCTGTCAGGAGGTCTAGGATGCGGTACAAGCCTCCTTTACACTCAGGCTGTAGAACCCAGGAGACTCTCTGTATAAGAGGTATTTACGGTGGGAAAAGACTCTGTATAGAGTTTATGCAAACCCTATTAGGAGAATCACAACATCAGTCCCTAGGTTTCTGGAGCAAAATCTTGACATCTATAGCAGAGAAACATGTAGTTCACAAAATGGCTAAGGGAGCACTACTATGTCTGGGAGGAGATGGAGTACCTGGGCATGGGACTTCAAGTGACCACGCAGCAGAACCATCAAAATCAGGAAATTGGCACTGTTATGATATTATTAACTAAATCACCAGTTTTTGTAGGCACTTTTTTTTTTTTTTTTTGCTGAAGAATATTCACCCTGAGCTAACATCTTGTGCCCATCTTCTTCTATTTTGTAAGTGGGTCACTGCCACAGCATGGCTGACGAGTAGTGTATGTCCACACCCAGGATCCAAACCTGCGAACCTGGGCCACTGAAGTGAAGCACGCCCAACTCACCCTTGAGGCCACAGGGCTGGGCCCACTGTGTGCACTTCTTTTTTTTTTGGTGTTTATTTATATGACATTTTATCACATGCATAAGCACCATCACGAGTACACAGAACCACAAGAGAACTCCCCTGCCCTACCTCTTTATAGTCACATCTTTCTCTCAACATCAACCCCTGGTGACCAACCATTGATCTGTTCTCTATCACTGTAGTTACATCCACACAATGGAATACTACTCAGCAATAAAAAGAAACAAACTATTGATATGTGCAACATATGATCTTTTTGGCTTTCCTTTTTTTTTATTGAAGTGAAATTCATATAACATAAAAATTAAAATCATTTTAAAGCAACCAATTCAGACACATTTAGTACATTCACAATGTTGTGCAACTATCACCTCTACATAGTCCAAAAGTCTTTCATCACCCCAAAAGGAAACCTTGTATACATCAAGCAGTTGCTCCCTATTCTCTGTCTCCCCAGCCCTTGCAATGAATAAACTGCTTTCTGTTCTCTATAGATTTACCAATTCTGGATATTTCATATAAATGGAATCAACAATACTTGACTTCCTGTGCCTGGCTTCTTTAACTTAGACAATGTTTTTGAGACTCTTCCACATTGTAGCATGTATCAGCACTTCATTCCTTTTTATGAACTAATAATATTCCATTGTATGGATATACCATAATTTGTTTATCCCTTTATCCATTGATGGAGATTTCAGCTCCTTCTACCTTTTGGCTGTTTGCTGCTGTGAACTTTAATTCACATTTATTTGTTTGAGTACTAGTTTTCAATTATTTTGAGTACACACCTAGAGTGGAACTGCTGGATCATATGGTAATTCTATTACTTTACTTTATTACTAATTCTGTTACTTCAAATTTATGAGGAACAAACTTTTTTCCATGGTGGCTGAATCATGTTAGAGTCCCACTATCAGTGTCCAAGGGTTCCAATTTCTCCACATCCTTGTCAACTCTTGTTATTATTTATTTTTTTATTATAATAATTTAAATGGATCTGAAGTAGTAAATCATTATGGTTTTGATTTGCATTTCCCTAATGTCTAATGATGTTCAGCATTTTTTCATGTGCTTGTTGGTCATTTGTATATCTTCTTTGGAGAAATGTCTCATTTAAGTCCTTTGCCCCATTTTTTAATTGGGTTGTCTTTTTGTTATTGAGTTGTAAGAATTCTTTATATATTCTGGAAATAAGACTCTTATCAGATGTATGATATGTAAACATTTTCTATCATTCTGTAAGTTGTCTTTTACTGTCTTGATAATACCCTTTGATGCACAGAGGTTTTTGATTTGGATAAAGTCCAATTTATCTATGTTTCTTTTGTTGCTTGTGCTTTTGGTGCATGTGGCCATCCAGTTATCCCAGTAGCATTTGTTGAAGAGACTATTCTTTCTCCACTTCATGATCTTGACAACCTTGTCAAAAATCACTTGTCAAAAGATGTATGGGTTTATTTCCGGACTCTCAGCTATGTTCCACTGGTCTTTGGGTCTGTCTTTATGCCAGTACCGCACTGTTTTGATTACTATAGCTTTGTAGTAAGTTTTGAACCCAGGAAGTTTGAGCTCTGAAACTTTGTTCTTCTTTTTCAAGATTGTTTTTGCTATTCTGGGCCCCTTGTGATTCCATGTAAATTGGAAGATTGGCTATTCCATTTCTGCAAAAAAAAAGGCCATTGATATTTTGCTAGGAATTACATTGAATCTGTAGATCACTTTGGGTAGTTTATCGTCATAAGAATATTAAGTATTTCAATCCATGAGCATGAGATTTCTTTCCATTTATTTAAATCTTTAATTTCTTTCAGCAACATTTTGTAGCTTTCAGTCTTCAAGTCTTTTACCTCAAGAAATTGATTCTTAGGTATTTATTATTTTGGATGCTATTTTAAATGGAATTGTTTTCTTAATTTCTTTTTCAGATTTTTCATTGCTGGTGTGTAGAAACACAATGATTTTTGCATTGATCTTGTATCCTGCTGAATTTGTTTCTTAGCTCTGGTTGTGTTTCTGTGGATTCTTCGGGATCTTCTATGCATAGGATTATGCAATCTGTGAATAGAGAGAGTTTTGCTTCTCTCTTTCCAGTTTGAATGCCTCTTAGTTTTTTCTTGCCTAATTGCTCTGGCCAGAACTTCCAGTACAGTGCTGAGTAGGTTCTACTTCCTGTTTCTTTGTATGCCTTGTAACTTTCTGTTGGAAACTGATTAGGTGTTTTGAATACTGTAGTGTGCTAACTCAGGAAGTAAGTTTCTCTCCTTCCTCGAGATTTACTGTAGTGGGTTGTCAAGGGCTCCAGTTCTTCATTTGTTTAGCAAGTTTTCCACAGTATTCTTTGCAAAGATTATATTCCTTATCATGTGTGGTCACTGGTCTCTGTTCTGTTGTCTCAGTGGACAGCCAGCAACCTGACAGAGACCTGTCAGGAGCCAAGAAGGAAAAATAAATACTGTTCTCCCAGATGTTGCATCTTGGCCCTGATCTGGGGTGCTTCTTCAAGGCTAAGCCAGGCCACCCTTACCTCCTACTTATGTGGAGCCCACAGCTTTGCCAGAGGTGCAAGCCTAGGATTCTCTCTGGTCTTTTCTAAGCATGCATCTAGTCCTGAGCATGTGCTTTGCATTCCATCTTCCCTGGCATATGTGGTGGCACTTTTGAGCCCATGTTCTCCTGTGAAATTTCCTCTTCTGCATCCTCCTTCCTGGGATTCCGGGCCCCAACTTCCCTCCCTTGACTCAGCAGGGAAAGGGAAGGGTATGTCTTTAAATCTTTTAGCAGATGTGGCACTGCCTGGAAATCTGCTCCTGCCCCAGATGGGGAGAATAAAACCAACGTCAGTCTCTGGGTCAGTCCCTCAGGGCACTGGCAGGCAGGTCAAAACATACAACCACGGTATTTAAGAACATGATCTGTAAGAGCCCCCAGCACCAGTCAGCCACACCAGGAATGCAGCCTCCATCCTCAGGGCTGCTGCCACCACTCTGGGGAAGGGGGGGTAAGGTGGTAGTCATCAGGTGAGCAAACACTCCACAATGCTCTCTTACCAAAAATCAGCCCCCTTCCCTTCATGAAGTAGTCCCTTCATTGCTGTGGGTTTTGGATTCAATTCTAGAATTCCAAGAAAGTTGAATATGTCAGTCTCTGACAGCTTATGGGTGTTTCAGTGGAGGGACCCATTTTTTGACTGCCCTACTCTGCCATTTTCTGTGATGTCACCCAATATATTATTTTTTAATTAGAAAAAAATTCTTAAAGATGGAAATATTGGATGAAAGGAAATGATACTTTTTAAAATGTTGATTATATAATAATATATGAGAAAATTAATGTAAAACTCTATACACTTTCTAATTACAACTAATTTTTTTTAAAGATTTGCCCTGAGCTAACATCTGTTGCCAATCTTCCTCTTTTTTTTTTTCCTCCCCAAAGCCCCAGTGCATGGCTGTATGTTGTAGTTGTAAGTCCTTCTAGTTCTTCTATGTGAGCAGCCACCACAGCATGGCTACTGACAGACAGGTGGTGTGGTTCTGCAACTGGGAAACGAATCTGGGCCATGGGGGTGAGAGCACTGAACTTTAACCACTAAGCCATCAGGGCTGGCTCTATAATTAATTTTTAAAATGCTGCTAGGGAAAGCAAAGATTGTAAAAAAATAAACCACGTATTCAGTGGTTATTTCCAAGAGAAAGAATTGTAGGTATTTACTTTTTATTTTCTTTTATGGATTTTGTGTATATAAAGGATTCTCCATAATAATATAAATAAGCAAAAGCATTGCTTTTAGAACTAGCAAATGTACACTGCCTCATTTCTTTATATTGTGGTAGATTACTTTTTTTTTTTAACCCAGAATCAGTGGACATTAAACCAGATAATTTTAGATCTATTTTAATCCTTCAATCTTTTAGTTTTAAAATTCTACATTTTGAAAAGGATTCCCTTCTCTTTTAAAATGAAGTATTTTTCTTCTTTCTTCTATTCCTTTCAATAGGAATGGCATTTGTCCTGTGGAATATAACCAGGCATTTCAGACGAGACTAAAGGATAAAAACACATCCTTGAATTTCATGTCCTACTATTTGAGATCCAATCCTCTTTCAGAGGTTATATAGCAGCACATTGTTCAAATCCCATCAGACGGTTAGCACCAGGGCAGAGGTAGTGCTTTGATAGATCTAGAAAGTTCAGGTTAGGTTAACTACATTAAGGAAGGAAAATAGAAATCTATTTAACCATAACCTAGACTGAGGCAATGCCTAATGCATCCCAAAGAAATAAGGGAAAAAAATAGCAAAAGACTTTAAGGCAAGTATCACTATAATTTGAAATGTAGACCTCCCTGGCCAATCTCTTGAATTTTATTCAGATTTTATAAAACGTCTTGTTCAAAGGAAGAGCAGATCACAAAGTATTACCAAGAAAATACACTGGTGTCATTGCATTCAATAAAAATTTAGCTGGCCTTCTCAATTAATCTACAAATAGTCAAAGATCTACCAGCTGATAACTGTGAGAGTTCATACATTTTTAAGGTGTTTTCACACCAAGTTCTATGTCTTTATATCCCAGACTCTAATGTGGAAATAAGCTTAAAGGACAAGTGAACATTCTAAGAGGAGAGAATAACAGGAACAAATAATGCTTCTCTTGAAATTCCCACCTATTGAACCCATTCCACCCACCTCAAATGCTGCTTCCTACGGTGAACACCATCATCGTCTTCTTGTTTTATCCCATCGGTGACTTACTCATTCTTTAGAGTTGAGGTCAAGTTTAGTTCCCCTATAGAGTTCTCTGGAAGCAAGGCTTGTGCACGTGATTGATTGAAGGAGTCCTCTCAGGAAAAGGGAGGTGAGGGAAGCATGATAGGGCAGGGGAAACAGCTAAGTAGGCTTCTGTGGTCTTGGCTGGAAATGAGCTGGAGGCAGACCTTACTCCTTTGTAGTGTTGCTGAAGGATACCTGAGCCCTGGGGAAGCCCTGTGTGGGGACGGGGAAGAGGAAATGGTCCATCCAGTTCTGTGGATCATTTCTTTGTACCCAATCTAATAGTCAAGTTCCCAAGAGGGGACATAAAATTATTGGGAACTACAAGGAATTCAGCACTGTGGGCTAGCAATGTGCAAGGCAGAGACTGATGAAAAGTGACACTGCATGAGTGAAGGCCTGGTAGGCTGAAACAGTATGATGTGTCTGGGAAGTGGCATCTAGGTCAATATTTGAAATAGTCTGAAGTAGGGATAGAGCTATAGGGATGAGAGAGGGGCCAAGTCATAAAGGGTCCTACGTGCCTGGTGAAGAAGCTGGGATGTTACTCTGCACTCACTGGGGAACCACTGAAGGGTGTTAGTAGGGAAATGACATTGTAGGTCCTGTATTTGAAAAATATGGGGGAGAAGTATGGTCATTGTCATTGAAACCTCTTCTTTCCTTGCCTCTCATCTACTTCCTGGCATCCTTTTCTTTATCTTTAGACATCCATTTTCCTCTAGATTTTATCTTTTGACCTCACCATTGTCCAAGCAAAAATTGCCCTAAACTGGGGCTGGCCCGGTGGCGCAAGCGGTTAAGTGCGCGCACTCCGCTGCAACGGCCCGAGGTTCGCCGGTTCGGATCTTGGGCGCGCACCGATGCACTGCTTGGCAAGCCATGCCCTGGCGGCCTCCCATATAAAGTGGAGAAAGATGGGTATGGATATTAGCCCAGGGCCAGTCTTCCTCAGCTAAAAAAAGAGGAGGATTGGCAGATGTTAGCACAGGGCTGATCTCCTCACCAAAAAATAAATAAATAAATAAATAAGCCCCTTGTTTCAAAAAAAAAAAAATTGCCCTAAACAAAGTTAATCAGGTAGGGAAGACTTTATTCAAGGCTATCGCAATAAGAGAGAGAGACCAGAACGTAGTCTGAACTCAGGTCTGCTGACACAAGGATGGCCGAGTTTTTAGGAGCTGAGATGGGGGAAGGGAACACAGAACATCTTTTTTTGCTAACTGGCCTTCCCCAAAGGAACAGGAAGCTTTCTGTTACCTTCATAACAAGAGGTAGCTTTACAGCTTGGAGGAAGGTGTCTGCCAAAGTTAGGCTCCTACCCCCACAGAGACTGGAGAGAGGGGCACCATCTCCCTTGATGGTTACACTTCAAGGAGATGGCTCCAGGTCCTTGAGAAAGATAGCCCTGGTTATAAAACTGGCAGGATGCTTTTAAAAGGATGTACATCTCAAAGGGACAGAGAAAGAATTGACACTTACAAGTTTTCTAAGGAAACTGCCCTAAGAAACAGGCGGTCAGTGCCTCCAGTCAGGGAGAAGCTGCGCATACTTTACTCCCGCTGAGGGACAGTTAAGGCCGGCTTGGTCACCATAATTAATCACTCTTATCAGGAATGAGGTTAACATCAGGGACAGGCAAGACGAAGTGGAAGAGCCCATGGACAGAAAATCAAAAGACTTGTCTCTGAATCTGGTACAAAATCTGCAGTGAACAACTTTGTTTTGATATTCAGATTCTACTTCAGTAAAATAGATAAAAGAGTGATACATTGGGCCATTCATTTTAACCTTGAAAATATATTACAACTTTTTTTTGCACTACTCCAGCTGAGAGTCATCCCATATGGGCAGTTTTGTTGAGGAATAGAAGTGTAATGATGTACACCTGAAATTTATACAATGTTATAAACCAATGTTACTGCAATAAATAAAAAATTAAAAAAAAAAAAAGGGATTCGCACATATTGGAGCTTGTCAGAATTCATTTTTCAAAGCCTCTCCAGGATGTCTGGAATAACCCTCCCCCTTTAAGAATCAGTGCTCTGGTGTCTGGAGAAGTCTAGCATACCTGGTTCCCTTCATCCCCAGTGTATATTTGATAGTGATCTACAACCTGGTGGGCCTCTCAGAGGCACACGCCAGGCCTCATCCGTTGGGGGGGGATGATGTTGCATGGAGGGATAGAAGTCACAGCCTCCCCACACCACATCTGAGTGTGTAGGTTGGTTTGGGAAGGTCAGAGAATATGCAAAATAAAGGATCCTTATGAGCAACTCATGCCAGCAACAAGCATGAGGGCTTCCCCCACTAGCTCTGAGGCATCTCCAGTAAAGATGCCTGCTTGGGGGAGAGAAGACATCTCCTAGGAAGGGGGCTTCTTCTTTGACAACTATCCCCCCACAATACTGCTACCGCTATCTACATGATCCTCAGAACTGGAACCAGAGCCAGTGAAGCAGCCACTGTCCTTCTTTTAGGTCGACAGTCCTAGTCCTGGAGAAAGACGGGGAGTGACTGACAGAGAGTCACACTACAGAGAGGGCTATCCCATGTTGTCTACGTCCAAACAGCTCACTTGGGCAAACCATTAAAATTTTAAATCTTCTCTACCTCTGGGTCCATGGGGGAAACAAATGCGCTCCCTTTCTCTAAGGACACAGCACCTTTCTCAGCAGTGCTATCACTGATTCCCTCAGGGACCGTGCTGAATCTTTCTGGACAAACTTTGTTCTTTCTGCCCAGGACGAGGAGCCACTGCAGGCGCTAGACCCATGGGAGACCTTATAGGAATGCTATAGGGAGCCTCCTAACCCTATTGTCACCAGAAGCAGGACGCACCAGCCCCTGACCTGCTTTACACAAGAGGCCTCTGAAATCCCTTCTTCTGCCCTCTCCCTAGAGAAGGAAATGACTGGCTCTCCACTGGAGGGGTACAATTGGAATTCAGATATCTCTGAAGTGGACCAAATATTTTTTATTCATGACTCATTAAATACACATTAAGTGTCTCCCATATACTATATTAATATATATTAATCTCATTGAATCCTCAGATGGGGTTTGGGAGCTAAAGGAAGGATGGAGAGGACATTTAATTCCAATCATGCCAAAGTGAAGGAAGACAAAGTACGTTCCATTACTAACATTATGAGGCCAAAGATCCAAGATGTTGTACATTTACATGAAAATGCCCTGTCGTGGAAGCCTCCTGTGATTTAGTTTTCATATCCGAATAGTGGGGCCAACTTAGTCAAGACATATTTATAAAACACCGTTGTATGGTACAGGGCATACAGGATGTGTTATTATTATTAATAACTGAGTTTTTTAGAACAAAGAAAATAAACATTTGAAAAATGTCTGGAAAGAAACAAAGTGTCTTAAAGACGCTGACCAGCCTTATTTCCTAGGTAGGACTGAACCTGAGCGTGGGGAAAAGCGTGGATACGCTCCCAAACCCAAACTTACTTGGCATTGAACCCTCAGTTTCATCTGCCCTTTTCCATGAATTCTGGCAAAGGACGGGCTAACAGGAAAATCAGATTTTGGTTTAATTCTTGTAGCTGAAATATTCTCCCTTGTCTTGCGGTGGTCATAAGTAGAATCTAATTTATAGAATTAAATCTCACTTCAACAGGGAAAGGACTTCTCAGAGCTCCAAACTACCACGTGAGCATAAAGTCACAGAGCTGAAGCAGGAAACAGAAGGGAGAGAAAGAGAGCCCTCCTTCTTACCTGATCCTGGGTCCTATGTCTGGATTTCCACGGCTCCCTCCTTATCTGGTTCCCTATTTATGAATCTTGGCAGAGCTGATCTCTCCTCCTCCCGTCAATCCACATTCGATGGTGCCTCCACATCTCAGCTGAAACCTCTCCTTTTCATGGTGCGGTCTCTGAATCTTGTCAACGCAGAATGGTCTGTTCTCTGAATTCCCACCAGGCATAATTTAGCCCGTGCTTCCATAATATCCTACGTGGTTTTCCTGTTGTGTTGAAGAGACAGGATTTGCATGCTGGCAACAATTGTAAACCACCCAAGGGCTTTAGAGCCTTCATGACTCTAGGCACACAGTAGATGTTTAATAAATGTTTATAATAATGTTATAAATGTTATAAATGTTAAAAAATAAAGAAATGTTTAATAAACATTTCTCGTTGGACGTGGGCTCACTGGCTGCTTGCGGGCCGTTCTTCCTTCCACACACATTCATTGACCACCTGGCCCCTCTGCTAAAAGATAAGACAAACTACGGCCAGGGCCGTGCTTGCCCCTCGCCCTGAGGACGGTGCGTTCCCTCTGTGGGCCTCTGGGGAGTGTGTGACCCAGCCCCTTTTCCAGCTCTTGCTTCCCGTCTGCTTCTTTCCCCCACCTTAGGAGGCCCCGGGTGTCGGACTGACAGCGGTCTGAAAATGCCAATGAATCTCTCCAGTCTGACAAACAAGCCAAACAGGGCCCCGGAGGAACTCGGTGAGCTGCGAGAAGGACGGGGGCCAGGGTTCACGCCAGCCACAGCCCCAGGACGAGGCAGCGAGGAACCATGCCGCCGCACTCCCGGGACTAGGACTGCGCGAGGAGGAGGGGAAATGGAACGTTTCCACAGCACAAGAGTGAGCTGGTGATGCAAACTGTGTCCGCGCTCCTCGGCGCGCTGTGACAGCCGGTTTAAAAGCTGAAGCCGTGCACTCGGCCTTGCACAGCGCCAGAACCAAGTCCAGGCAGAGCTTACACGCTCAGCAGAAATCGCTAAAAACCTGGCAAGACACCCCGGTGCCGTGGAGGCCAAATCCACGCCAGCCATGAGCGAAACAGACGTGTGTCGCCGTGCCTGACGCCAGGAGGGGCACATTCAGGTCCGGAGCAGAGCTCAATTGAAAATGCAGAGGGAAGATAAAATCAAGTCAAGTTCGGAGTGGTGCACGGAAGGGCGCGGGTGAGATGAGGGAGGATGGCGGCAGAGAGCGGCGCCGGCGGAGCACAGACGCAGCCCGGGAGGCCGCCGCGCAGGCCGCAGCTGTTCAGCGCCAGCCCCGCCTCCTGGCACACAGAGGTGCTCAGTGGCCTTTGCTGGACACTCAGTAATATCGTTGCTCTTCTTTTAAAATCGAGCTAGTTTTTCAACAGTATCAGTAAATTTATCCAAGAGAAGAATGCACAATTTTCTTGAGAGCCCTGCTAAATCTTTGCCCCACCAGCACATATACATTGTTTAAAATGAACAGAAATGTAAGAGAGGGACAAGAAAGTCCTCTGAGAGACTAGGCGTCAGAGACCTCAGGCCAGCTACCACGGGTGGCCTTGCCTCTTACTTCTGAGGCTCAAAACACAAGAGGGGAGGAAGGCCTTGTTTGAGCTGAAAGAGAAAAGGAGGATGTGCGGTGTGGTTGAGCCCTCCCAGTGCTGCAGTACACGGCCGCTGAGGGCAGCTGTTCTCACCGCAAATGGAGGAAGGAGACGCGGCCGGAGCACACAGTTACTAAACAAAAGTGTTTCACAAGAGTCCCCAACGTTGGCAAGTGATTTTCTTAACACAGAGGAAGGGAAATAATGACGGAATCCAGCACAAACACGTGCCTATGCCCCGAGGTAAGAAGTATGGGAGAAAGTAAGGTCTGATGAGTCAGAGCACTGGAAAGCACAGGGATTTTCCTCAAATCCGTGTGCATAAAAGCACAAAATCATCTTCTTACACGTCCCTTTAGATAAAAGCAAAAGCTTTGTAATAAAAATAATTAGATCTATTTTACAAATCTGTGCACTAGCTACCAGCTCGGGCTTCTCACCTCCCTTTCACTGTGGCTGTCGGAAAAGAAAGTGCGATTCAGAGCCAGACAAGTTTCTGGGCTGGTGAGGGAGGTGCTGAGCCCACCACCTTGTCTTCGTGGGATCTGCCTCCTTCACTCCATCTTGAACTGAGGAAACCTGAAGCCTGGGTTGGCTTAATGGGGCTGGATTTAATATTTATTTGAATTTTTCTGGCTTACAAACTCAAACTGATTTGCTTTAAAACTCTAGACTGCAATAGAGAGAATAATGAGACCCACTCAGTGGGAAAAGCAAGAGGAAATTGTAGCACCCTGTCTGAGTGACATTATATCTCTGGGAAATGTCACCATCACCCAGTGGATCAAGGTCTTGCCAAATGGTCTCCCAGGGTAATTGCTACTACTTTGATGGACTCTTCTGGGGAAGCTTCCAGAAGGCGACATCATGGTATGATTTCCAATTAAGTCTGAATCCCTCATGAGATTGAACATCACAATTCTAACCCGGAGGAAAGGCCCGGTTTTCACAGCAAAGCAAAGAGAACATTATAATATTCTCTTACACTTGGAGCTCTTCTAATTTCCTTCAAAGTAAATCTAGTAAAAAAATAAAATCTAATATCTCATTCTGTCCTCATAACAGCTCTGCACGGTGTCATCCCAACTTGGGAGCACAGTTTGCTCCTGGCTCCCAAATCCAGTGTTTTTCCACCCAGCTTCAGAAACAAATTTTCTTGACTCAAGACAAGATTTAAGTTCACAACAGCAGAAGAGGCCGTTAGACCGTGGACTTTTAATCCTTTCTGCACCTCCTCCTGCAGCTCTGACCAAGAATTCTGGCCGCAGATTCAGAACTGCCAGCTTCAGCCCCTCCAGGGGCCGAGGGAGTGCCCAGACCTGGCCCTTCGCGTTGCTGCTCTGATCACCGAGAATATTTTTGCCATTTTTGTCCACACTTCTAAACTCTACCCATATTTCAAGAACTAACTCAAACCTGAGCTCCTCCTGAAGGCTTTCCCCTGCCTCGCTGCCTGGAGTGATGGCCCCACTCTCACTATTTAGGTGTCTTTTCAAGGGTCTGGCAACTGTATACACACTGTAACATGTCCTGATACCCTGAAAGCACGTGATTCCGAGAGGGTGGGCCAGTGACATCCTATAAGACCTACACACATGAAGCAATGTTAACAGTTTGAAAAAGTATTTAAGTTCTTAATTGTGTAGAACAAACAGTATGTCCTACAGAGGTCCATGATGGAGAAGACAGACCGAGCTGTGGTCCTTGGAGAAGGCTGCCGGCAAAGTGCACATTGGACCTGGGACCCTCCGCCTGGCCTGCTGCAGACACAGCCTCCCCGCTGAGAAGTGATAGAGCGAAATGGCTACCGTTTATTAAGACTTGCCTTCTCAGATGCTGCAGTTGACACTTACAGAGTTAATTTGTTTGTTTCAATAATGCCATGAGGCAGATAATTACAAATCCGTCTTGGAAATAAGGAAACGGAGGTATAAAGAGGCGTGCAGATAGGTCAAGGTTGCAGAACTGGTTATGTCTATTGATATGAAAGCCTAGTGTGAAGGTTATGATCCAGTGTGAGGATCTGAAATAAGAAAAGACACTCCTATTTCTCACGGACATGAGAGAATCCGTCTTAAAGAAACACCACGTTGCCCATCCCAGACATAAGTCTCCCCACAGCAGGCCCAGGCTTCCAGCCACATGCAGATCTGTGGCTTGAGTCCTGAGATAACTCTGGGAAGTGACAACAGTGGTGACCTCTCATCCTGGGCGTTGGGCTCCAGGCCTGCTGCAAGCAGCGAGAGCGAATGTGCTCAGGGTTGTCACTGAGTTTTACTCCTCTGGTAGGTCTCCTCTCACTGCATTTGTCATTTGGCCTGATGGGAAGAGGAACACTTTCCTGAAGGTGCAGCAGCAAAACCAAAACCCTCTACTTAAACTCGTCCAGTGTTAGAAATCAGCTGGGGCAAAATTCTTTTTTTTTTCTTAACTTTTTTTTATTGAGATCACATTAGTTTATAACATTATGTAAATTTCAGGTGTACATCATTATATTTTGGCTTCTGTATAGACTGCATTGTGTTCACCACCAAAAGTCTGGTTGCCATCTGTCACCATACGTATGTGCCCCTTTACCCTCTTTGTCCTCCCCCACCCCCTTCCCCTCTGGTAAGCACCAATCTGTTCTCCTTATCCATGTGTTTGTTTGTTTGTTTATCTTTCACATATGAGTGAAGGCATACAGTATTTGCCTTTCTCTGTCTGACTTGTTTAGCTTAGCATAATACCCTCAAAGTCCATCCGTGTTGTCACAAATGGTACAATTTTGTCTTTTTTATGGCTGAGTAGTATTCCATTGTGTATATATACCACATCTTCTTTATCCATTCATCCATTGATGGGCACTTAGGTTGCTTCCACATCTTGGCTATTATGAATAATGCTGCAATGAACATAGAGGGTGCATAGATATTTTTGAATTAGTGTTTTCATGTTCTTTGGATAAGTACTCAGTAGTGGGATATCTGGATCATATGGTATTTGTATTTCTAATTTTTTGAGAAATCTCCATATTGTTTCCTATTGTTGCACCAGTTTGCATTCCCACCAGCAGTGTATGACAGTTCCCTTTTCTCCTCACCCTCTCCAACACTTGTTATTTCTTGTCTTTTTAATAATAGCCATTCTGATGGGAGTGAGGGGATAGTGCCTTGTAGTTTTGATTTGCTTTTCCCTAATAATTAGTGATGTTGAACATCTTTTCATGTGCCTGTGGCCATCTGTTTACCTTCTTTGGAAAAATGTCTGTTCATATCCTCTGCCCATTTTTTGATTGGGTTGTTCATTTTTTTGTTGTTGTTGAGTTGTATGAGTTCTTTATATATTTTGGAAATTAACCCTTCATTGGATATTTGCAAATACTTTCTCCCAGTTGGTGGGCTGTCTTTTCATTTTATTGATGGTTTCCTTTGCTGTGCAGAAGCTTTTTTAGTCTGATGTAGTCCCATTTTATTTTTTCTTTTGTTTCCCTTGCCTGAGGAGACATGATACTCAAAAAGACACTGCTAAGACTGATGTCAAAGAGCATACTGTCTATGTTTTCTTTTTTTTTTTAATTTTATTTATTTATTTGTCCCCCCAAAGCCCCAGTAGATAGTTGTATGTCATAGCTGCACATCCTTCCAGTTGCTGTATGTGGGACGCAGCCCCAGCATGGCCGGAGAAGCGGTGCGTCGGTGCGCACCCGGGATCCGAACCCGGGCCGCCAGCAGCGGAGCGCGTGCACTTAACCGCCAAGCCACGGGTGTCTATGTTTTCTTCTGGGAGTCTTATGGTTTCAAATTTTGCATTCAAGTCTTTAATTCATTTTGAGTTAATTTTTGTGTGTAGCATAGGATAATGGTCTACTTTTGTTACTGAATCTTTTAATCTCAGGTCCACGCCTGATGCGCAGTAAGCCAATCACCGCGACACCAGTGCTTGGAGGTGGAGAAAGGTTCATTTGAATTGGCCAAAATGAGAAGGTGGGAGAATGGGTTCTCTCAGATCCGCTTCAACAAAAGAAGGAAGAAGGGGGTGTTTATAGAGCTAAGGGGGTTGGGAGGTGGAGTTTCGGGGGAACAAAGGTGACGTCTGTGTTTCTTCCACTCCAGAGAAGACCTTGAGGAGCCAGACTTCTTGGCATAAGTGGCAGCTGGGGCTGGTTATCTGGTGGTTGTCACTTCCTTGACGGCATTCTTTTTCCTCTGCAAAACAAGCTCACAAATTCTTGCAACCCTGGAGTTACCCCTTTTGGTTAGACAAGAAAACAAAAAGTTAGCAAGCTATAATTACATGTGGGCTGTGAAACAAGCATTTGGACTCAACAAATACATTGAATGGCGACTAAGGTTATTTATTAACTTCTTTTCATCTGTGTCTGTGTTGGGGACAAGTTCAGTCGGAGGGTAACCATGTTCTTATGGAGTATTTACAGGTACCCGGCTTCACTTTCATTCTCTTACATGTGGCTGTCCAGTTTTCCTAACACCATTTATTGAAGAGAATCTCCTTTCTCCATTGTTTGTTGTTGGCTCTTTTGTCAAAAATCAGCTGTCCATCAATATGTGGTTTTCCTTCTGGGCTTTCAATTCTGTTCCATTGATCTGTGTGTATGTTATTCTGCCAATACCATGCTGCTTTGATTACTAAAGCTTTGTAGTATATACTGAAGTCAGGGAGTTTGACACTTCCAGCTTTGTTCTTTTTTCTGAGGATTGCTTTGGCTATTCTGGTCCAAAATTCTTAGTTAAAAGATGAGGAAGCTGAAATCCAGAGAGGTTAAGTGACTTGCCCAATGTCACACAGTAACAATCCAGGCCCCGAAGGTTGAATCCTCGTACACCAGTTTATCAGGCTGACAATTCAGTGACCAAGTGACCGATGAGTTACTGGACTGTTACGTCCCCGAAAGGAAGAGAAAATTGACACCTGAGTAGCAAACAGATTGTGAAAGAAAGTAATGAAAAGCAGAGAGGAGGGACAACTTCCTGAGAATCGGGCCGTATGTAGCCATGTGGGTGATGTTACAAAGCCACCTCAGGGAAAAATGGTCACAGAATATGTTTTTGGAACCCCTCCCCATCATTCTGTGGCATTCTCGTTCTTTTGCATGTCATCTCTCCCTCTCCCCAATCCTGCTGCTCACCAGCCAGTTCTGAGCATTTTATTTTGATAAGCTCATCATGGTTTTTCCTGAAGATGTTTAAATAAATTGATAATTTAAAAATAGCTTTGGCGGGGCCGGCCCGGTGGCGCAAGCGGTTAAGTGCGCGCGCTCCGCTGCGGCGGCCCGGGGTTCGCTGGTTCGGATCCCGGGCGCGCACCGACGCACTGCTTGGTAAGCCATGCTGTGGCGGCGTCCCATATAAAGTGGAGGAAGATAGGCACAGATGTTAGCCCAGGGCCGTCTTCCTCAGCAAAAAAAAGAGGAGGATTGGCGGATGTTAGCTCAGGGCTGATCTCCTCACAAAAAAAAAAAAAAAAATAGCTTTGGCTTTTTTATGTCCAATTTAAGTGATGTCCTTGGCCTAGTCATTTCATAAATCAAGATTTAAGAGAAAAAGTATGCTTTATTAGAAAGTGTGTATTACATTAGGACGTAAGAGGCCGGGTTTTTCTTTTTAGTCACCTATATTATTTCAACTCTACTATGCACAAGCAGAAGAATTATTTTTTTTTAAATTGGTGGGCAGACTATGACATAAATTGAGAGATCCCTGAAAGAAATACTTCACCTGCCTAGTATTTCTTCCTGATGCTAAATGGAAACCATAAATCTGGGGACTTGGGGGAGATTTTTGGGCTTTTGCTCAGGCAAAGGTTCCTTCGGAATGAAATAGCATCAAGACCTGTAGGCAGGGAAGTCAAGATCTCCTTTCCTTCACCACATTATATATTCCCAGATCTGGACTGGAGCCTCAGATCAGCTACAAATTATGCAAGGTGTTTATATTTTTAAGTGGTCTTTATAATAGATCCCTATAATTTACTTAGACACACATATTCGTTTTTTTTTTTTAGAGAAAGAGAAAATTTGCTATGGATATTCAGTCTTTCCATGAAATTTTTGAAGATGAGGCCCCAGTTTGGACACAGAAATTGCCAACAGCAAGTCATACAACATGGAGAATGAAAGAATAACCCCTCACTTCTCAATTCTTCTCTACACGGATTAACACAGCACAGTTATTTAATGCCTGGCACTTCTTGGGCAAATACTGTTTCTGGACAGACGTGGTCCAGGGTCATGCACATCACGTTAATGTGCTCTGGAAATGGAAATTGTGCATGAGGCTCTGTGAAGCACTGCGCTCAAGCGGAAAGGAGGAAGGCACACCGTGATGAAACAGCACATCTTCTCTCCTCTTTGCTGGCCCATCTACCTCCTCAGTTTCTCCAGTCCAGACAGAATTATGGCTACCCAAGGGAGTGGTGGATTCACAGAGGGCAGGATGACTGTCCCAGACATACACACACAATACCAGCACTGTGAGTCCCCCACTCGGGGGAGAGCCTCAGCGTCAGGACGCGGGCTTGGGGAGCTCTGTCCCCTGTGGGGCACGGTCCCTGTCATACTGTTGGTACTGCTATGCGTGTATCAAGTGAGCCCATGGCTGAGGGCTGGATCTGTGACAAGGAAGTTACATAGACAGGTAGACAGACTCCTAAGCCCCGAGTCTTCTATATTTGTCCCCAGGCCACAAACTATTAAGATTTTATTTTATTTTTTAATATTTTATTGGATTTTCCTTTTAAATTACAAAATTAGTACATGCTGCTTGTTGCAACAAGTTAAATCAACAATTCACCACAGGGAATCACAAAGTAAAAGTCAACTATTTCTCCTTCTCCCCTCCCCTGCCCAACCCCTCCTCCAAGGTAATCAATGTTAAAACCTAGCGTACGTCCTTCCACACTGTTCTCTATACTCACACAAATGCACAGAGACACATAGAAAACACACACACTCACTCAAAATATAAAGACTTCATTTCAGTTCATGTGCATTACGCAGTGAATTGTCTTTTTTCAGTTAACACTATATCATATATATTCCTAATAGCTGCATAACATCCTATAGACAGATGCACCAAGATATATTAATTTGCTATCCCAGCTTCTCTGTTTTGTCACCACTATAAATAATGCTTCAGTAAACATCTTTGTTCACGTATTCTCATAAACTGACGTATTTCAGCAGGATAGAATCCCCAAAGGGGCTTTTCTGTGTCAAAATGCAAGTGTATTTTTACTTCAGTAGGTTCTGCCAAGTTATTTTCTGAAACCATTGAAGCAGTTTATACCCCTACCAGCAACATAAACAGAACGTCCCTTTCCCCTGTCCTAACAGCACTCGATATGATCACTCTTCTAAATCATTGTTGTTAAGATTTTAAAAGGAATTATTATCTGTTTTTAGAAAGAACTACTTTTGGTCACGCAGAGAGAAAGACTTACAGAGTGTACTATTCTGAATCATGGCTCCAAGCTGACCACAGTCAATCCTAGCAGACAAGCCACTGTAACAGCGTGAGGTTAAACACACAGCTTCTTCTAGGGACCCGAGCCCTCGCCTTACCATCTAGCACCTTGGCTTCGACAACAAACAGAATCCTCATCTGTTCCCTCCCTGCAGGCCTTTCCCAGACTTTGCCTTGGTGTTGACTATGGTCTCTGGTCCTGCACTAACCTTGTGCTACTCTAGGGATAGGCGGACTCAGGGTAGCCATTTACCTTCATATGCCCAGGGTTTGCCCAATGCGTGGGGCACAGTAAGTGACCAATGCACACTGTTGGTTATGATAACGAAGTTGTAGCACAGCAATGAGTCCCTTGAAGATAATTAATGTAATAACACCCATGTGAGAATTCTCACAAGACATAGTAAAGATGCAGAAGGAAGCCAGGTCACAGCATGTCCTTGCCACAAGTGCCTAGTAAGTAAATAAACACACAGTCAAAACTTCAACAGTAACAGGCAAACAAGGAAGGAGGACCAACACAACGCACAATATATAACGTGTGTATAATATCCCTTATAGAAGAGACAGCAAAGAGAAGAAATAGATGATGATAATGTGGCTCAGTGTAGCCGCATATCTGGCCCCCATCCTTACCCAGGAGAAGCAATGAGGAAAGGTGAGCCAACGAAATCCTAAAAATTCTCCCTAACAGCTTACAACCTGGAGCAGCCCTTTAAAAAATTCAGGGGGAAAATTAAAACTCCTGTTTACCATTGGGATAGCTGCAAGAGAAGAGAAGAGACCCCAGGATATGCCTCTTTATAGAACCCTACTTTGAGTTGGAAGAAAAAGGCTATTTATTGTTATGATTTTTTACATTGAATATTTATTGAATACTAACTTTAAGCACCATTTAAAGTTATTCATTTGGATTATCTCATTACTTCTCAGTTCAGAAAGAGTGGGGTATACTGTAGGCTCAGTAAAATAAGGTAATTTAGATTCTTACATTCATTCCTTCGTTTGTTAATTCAAGTAATGTTAAATGTGTGCCTGCTGTGTCTCAAGTACCACTCTAGGTGTCAGAAATATGTTGATGGAAACGAGTGATAAACCCCTACCTCCATGGATCTTATGTTCCAGTAGGAGATGTAGGCACAAGTTAATAAATATTAAAATAGACAATGTGTCAATATCATGAATCTTGATAAAGAAAGAATTATTCTGACACTTGCTAAATGTTAAAGAAGACAATCAAGACTATTGCCATAGGGGGATCAATTAGGGAGAGAGATGGGGCTCAAGTCTGAACACAGCAAGACAAGTGGGGATTTATAGCCAAGGAGCAGGGTGGGGGTTGGTGGATGGAAAATTACTAAGAGGAAACATCAAAGGTAGGAGGATTCTTGCTAAATCGACTTAACAGAATTCTTGCTGAAGTCAGGCCAAGGGCATAGACATCGAAGGGTGGGGATGAGGACCTTGATCAGATATCAAGGGTCATCTATATCAAGGTTGGGGGGATTCTCACTAAACTGACTTAGCAGGATTCTTGCTACAACTGAGCCATGCAGGCTGAAGACAGGGCCCAAGGATGAGTCCTAGTCAAAAAGAGGCTCAGAGGAGCCTGTCTAAACTTCGGTCAAGGAGAGAGTCTTTAGTCAGTCTCAGAGAAAGAGAGGTTGAGAAAGATGGAATAATCAAATTCCCCTTAAAATGGCTTCTGCCTCCCCCACCCCAGAGCATTTAGGCTCCAGAAAAGTAGCTGGAAAGCCATAGTCAGCCTTTGAACTAGAGCTAGTTGGAAGGGGAAGAGGATCTGCTCCAGTTTAAGGTAAAAATTGTCAGGGTTTATTCATTCATACCTTGTCAGAGCTCAAAAAATTTTGAATAAGGTGACCCATATCAAGTAAGCAAAAAATGAAAACAAACATTATCATGAGAGTTATGCAAGCATACTATGGTCAAAACAAACAGACTGAGAGAGAGAGAGAGACAGAGAAGGGAGGTGAGGAGGAAGAAGAGGAAGGAAGGATCATAACATATAAAACATATAAAAGACAAAACATAACATATAAAAGACAAAAAATGAATTGTTTCTGGAAGAAAGTGTAATCCAGAGCAGATACTCTAGGAATGAGTATAACTATAGGGGAACATAGAAAGTCAATAAAATAATAATAACAACTCATAGAATAAGTAATTAAATGTATAGATTAAATGAATAAATGATAAAGTTATAAAATATGATGAAAAGAGAGGTTATAGAGCTAAGGAATAAATTGAGAACACAAAGTATGCCATTACATATCTAATCAGTATGTTAGATACACAACAACGTATATGTGTGTGCTTTGTAATAAATAAGTTAGATACATTAAGGAAAAAATAGACATCGAAAATCCAATTAATTGGATAGAGAAAAAACATGAGATCATCAGTGAATGCATAGGTACAGAGAAAAGTATTAAAAATTTTAGAGAGAGGATAATAGCCAGGAAAGAGAGGAAAAATACGATCTAACGTGAAAACAATTACACAGGTAATCCAACAACAACAAAAAAGTGAAAAAGTCCTCCAAAATTTATAGCAAAATTTTCTTGAAATAAAGGAAGAGTGGAATCTGCAGATTTAAAAAGCACACTCTATATCGGGAAGTATTGATATCCATACATGTTATCAATAAATTATTGAGATTTAAGGATTTTTTTAAAAAATTTCTTTTCAGGTATCCAGTAGTTAAAACCAGTCACCTTCAAAAGAAAACAAGAAAGAAATAAAACAGGACGATCTCAGGTTTCTCCACAGTGATGTTTAGTGCCAGAAAGCAATGGAAAGGGACTTCCACTTCTGGTAAGGTGGTAGACTGTGTCTGGATTGACCATATTACTGAAAAGCTAAAAGAAAAAAACTTGGAGAAAATATGTGGCATCTTAATTAAATCCATTGATGACCTGGTAAGACATAAACAATCCTTAGGTCAAAATAGAAAAAAACTATGAAAATATAGAAACCAAGTTTAAACACTGCAGTCAATTTCCATCCCAGAACACTTGATGAGTCTATGGAACCTGAGCTTTAGCTACAAATTCCAGTACCATCCAGAGTGGGAATCCAATAGGCAATCTTCCTCCAATAAAACTAAGACCCTCACCGTTCGGTGGAACAGAGTTCTTGGCTCAGTGTCATACTTATCCTGAAAGCCAGTTCCCCAAATCCACGTTTCTGTGTTGGCATGAGCTAAGGTCTTTGTAAGTTTTCATTTTGAAATAACTTCCAATTTATAGAAAACTCATGAGAATAATACAAAGAAGGTCCTATATCTTTCATTCACCTTCAATATTTGATATAGTTTTGCCACATTTGCTTTGTCATATTTTGTGAATAATTTGAGAGTAAATTTCAGACATTATGCCTATTTACTCCCAAATACTTTAGTGTATATATATTTCCAGTTACTAGGACATTCATTTGCATAACTACAGTACAGTCTCAAAATCAAAGAATTTAACATTGACAAAATACTAGGTGATCTATAGACCTTATTCAAATCTACCCAACTGTCCCAATAATGTCCTTCATAGAAATTTTTCTAGTCCAGGATCCAAACCAGAATCGTATATTTCATTTTCATGTTTCCTTCATCTCCTTTAATCTGAATGGTTCCCAAGTCTTTCTTTGACTTTGTTAGTATTTTCATTTTTAAAGAGTACAGGCCAGTTAAGATGTCCCTCAGTTTGGATTGTTATGATATGTCCTTACGATTCAATTCAGGTTACCTACTTTTGGAATAACTGCAACATATGATCCTTCTCTTTGTATCACATTAGGGAGCACAATCATATGTTTTCTTGGTTTGTCCCGTTATTAGGAATGTTAACTTTGAACACCTGGTAAGGATGGTGTCTGCCAGGTTTTTTCCATATAATGTGACTAATTTTTCCTTCTGTAATTAATAAGTAATTTGTGAAGAAATGCTTTGAGACCATAGATGTGCTCTGCCTTATCAAACTCTCACAAACTAATTTTAGTGTCCCTTGATGATTCTGGACTAAATTAATATTTACTATGATGTTTGCAAAATGATTATTTCCTAGCTCCATCACTTGGTCTCCATTCGTTACTTGGCATTTTACTGTAAGGATTAGCTTTCCCTCCCTCCATCCTTTTTCCCTTCGTTTCTTCATATTATCATGGATTCTTATTGTATTCAATGGATTATAACTAAGCACTAATATTATTTTGGTGATCAAGTGTTCCCAGATTTGGCCGATGGGAGCCCCTTCAAGCTAGCCCCTGTGTTGTCTTGACGTGTTCCCATTCTTTGATGAGTACTTCCTTACTTTCTGGCACAAAAAGTTGTTCCATGCTCATCTTGTACTTTCCCTGCCCCAGACATGAAATAAGTGATTTCTCCAAGAAGCTCTATATTGTTTAAATGGGAAATGGTATTTAGAAGCAATGATCTCGGTGCTAGATATGTGGACTGAATTGCTAACATTTCATCATTCTGTAAGTTTGGATGTTTCTGGATGATAAGTACATGGTAAGATCAGTGGATCCCATTGTCTTGTGCTCGTTGCTGCACTTCATTGCTGTAACGTGCTCTTTTGGATGGAAGTAAGGTTCTGTGGAATATCAGGCAATCTGTAAAATCTCAAATAGCAGTGCTGATGGCAGAGAAGGAAAGGAAAATCCATGTCTGGAGGAGGCACAAGGACAAATATCTGCCCAACTCCAAAATGGAAGGATTCTGAGGCAGTTTATCTGCCACCCAATGCCTTGCTGCCCATACCAAGGGGTCAGCGTTAGTCTTGGCTATTGACAGTTTGGGCATTCAGTTGTGACAGTAGCTTGATCTGCCTTAGTGAGATGGAGCCCATCTCTTTCACACAAAGCTCAAAGCCTCCATCTCTGCCACCATGGCCACTATATGGGTCTATTTGCAAGTTCTGGAGTAGTCAAAGAGGGAGTCTGGCTGACATCCATAGGTCAGATCATCCTATTCAGTTAGTTGTTTAGTACCTCTCTGTGGTGGACACTTTCTGGTGGGTATTAATGTGAGACACGAAGATCTGCACATTTTGAGTTTATTCCATAGGTCCATATGTACACCCCAAGCTTACTTTTCTCTAACTTCCAGCTATGTTCCTTCTAGGCCCCTGATGTGGCTTAAGACCTAAAATTTAGGTCCAATATTATGTGCTGCCTTGACATTTGAATCTATTACTCACCATAACAGTTCTTGAAAGGTCAAGGCACTCTTCTTACCCATTATGATAACTGTATCCTCTTGGCCTCTGACAATAAATGCTTCCAGTAGGTCTCTGCAATTCTGGAGTCAACCGCATTGATTTCATAGAGCCCACTTTCATGATGTCACTTTCCAACATTAGCTCTGGCTTAAAGAGAACAACCCCATGGAAAGGCTTCTGAACACCATCCAAGTGTCGTCCTGTAAATGTGTTCCTTATGACCTTAGTGAAGAAATGTCCTCTGGGGCCTCTTGGGAAACATTTTTGGTGGTGAGTTTTCAGATCTTATATAATAAATCGATCCTACTGTTCCCATTTCCTTTTACATTCTAACTCTTTCTTCAATACTAAGTCAAGGAAAACTTAACATCTCCATCTCATTTACTGGAGGATATTATCATGTTCAAACTTCAAGGAGCCATCTCAACAGATGACTAGATTACGTACAGATGTCTTTGCCAGAGTGTGGGCTCGTGTACAGTGCAAGTGCCCCCGTGTCAGTCACCTCTTCCCTAGCCAGCTCTTTTCGCAGCCCCACTGTCCAATACCCTCAAGCTCTGCTCCCACATGCATCTCCCCAGTTTCTACTGGGAAAACTAGCCAGCTTCTGTTATCCCTTTAAGCATATAATCTCTTTACCTCAAGGCCAATAACTGCAGTTAGTCCTCAGCATGACTCAAACCAGGAAGGACAAACATTGCTCTGGGATGCACGAAGAGTGGTGATGGCATATTGTAAGGAAAGTAAGTGTCACCTTGCTTCAGGTGAAGTCATGTTTTACTCTTCAGGCAAGGAGAAACTGTTCTTCTCTGACAATAGAGAAGATGCTGTTTTGCATCCTGAACATTTAAGTAGAATTTGGGGTTTAAAGATTCTCAGGCTCATCCATCCAGATGCCCCCATCCTAGGTCTCAGGTTCCCACTATTTTCCTATCAGTGACTTGTCAAGGCTGTGTGTTTGGTCTCCTTTGCAGCCTGTCACTTTACAATAAGATTCTGGACCTCATTTCAAACAGTCTCTCATAAGACTATAGGAGGTGACAAAATCCCAGTCTAATACTATTGAGGTCCTTTGGCTTTTATAGGGTGTCTTAAGCTGCATTTTGATGCCCTGAGCCTATTATTTACTTTTTGAAATGCTTCCAGTGTCATTAATGAAGCCAGACCACTTCACAATCCTTAAAAACATTATTTCCCCAATACTATGTGTCACAATCCCCACACATCCCAATGCCTCATCTTCCACCTCTACCTTATCCCAATTAACCACAGGTGATGCCACTGCATGCCTGGGATTACAAGCACCACTCCACTACCATCAACATGGAGATCCTTATTGCCATCGATAAACTCAAAAATACCAAAACATCATCTTGAGGATCTGCTTTCCTAATAACCTAGATCCACTTCTGGTATCAATATCTTAGAATGAATTCAACACTAAAAACACCTGAGGCCAGGGCTATGTGCTATTACTATGTGAAGAAGTTCAATTCCAGAGAGCTAGAGTAGGGAATGTGATAAGTGAGGTAGGCAAGGTAGGAAGGCAATGTACAGATGTGTTATCAAGTGGGCAATCGCTAAGTGTGAATGCTTGCTTGACTCATAGGAACGTGGCCCCGAGAAATATGTAAACTGCATCTCAAGACCCACCCCTGTTTGGGGATTGTGGAGATAGGGGGAATAATTTAACATTGGCTCTCATTTTCGATTAGTCAAAAAATCTTCCCCTGAGTGTTAACTCCCCCACACTTTTGGGTTGTGTATGTGCTCAGTAGGATCCTATCGTGACATCCACAGGGAAGCCCCACACTGGGAGCTGAAATGCACAGCATGGCAAGTAGGGACACACTGTCAGGTTATAGCTTTATAACATTGGTCCTAGCTAATGCAAAGCTGCAACACGGAAGAGGTGAGGACAGAAAGATCTGAGTGATGCATAATAGGTATTTGATTCTCTAATCTTTTTCGAGTTTTGAATAAACTTAGAGAAACTAGTTGTTAAGGAATGAATAATATTTATCTGAATTTGAACACTTCCTTAACTTTTTTTCTCTTGATAAAATGAAAGATTATTGAATGCGATACTTTTAAAATTAAAAATAATATGTATAGTCTGAAAGTGTACTTAGAAATCTCTTTATCTTCCTCCTCATCCTTCTATTTATATATCTGAGTAGAGAAATATATGAGATATTCACAAAGTGACAACACTAGTGTTTTTGAGGATTTTAGGTGATTTATTACCTTCTTTATACTTTCCTGAATTGTTTGAATGTTTTATAGTGAGCATGTATCATTTTTACAAATGCAATAAAGTCATCATTCAAATAATGTTGGCACCAGAGTCTTTGATGTCGCCAAGGGTAAGTGAATCTTTGCTCAATTCCTATCCAATAATCAAATTCACCTAAATTCATCCAGAGCAGGAGAAATTTGCCCAATATTTATAATAATAGGCAGCATTGCAAGCAATTCTCCAAAAATTGCTCTGCATGCCTAGAAAGTTTTCATGGTGTTTGGGTAATAGCTGGACTAAAAAACCAGAATATGTAACTTACAAGTCATCATTCATTATTTCAGTTTCTTAAAATGTTCAAACTAAGACTGGGAATTACCTAGTAGCTTATTAGAAGAACAAAAACATACCTAGCTTTCCATTTGACGACTTGTACCAAATCTGGAAATAATCGACATCAACTTTAGAGTAGTTAAAGGAATCCCTCTTTGAAACTAAAATGTATCCAAAATGCATACCAATGAATCTCAGATGTGATCATCATCTATATCAGTTAGGTATTGTTGCACAATTAACTCTAAAACTTAGCGACTTAAGGTACATCATCCATTATTTCTCAAGAGTTGGTGGGCCACCTGAGGAGTACTGATCTTGCTAGGTTCTCTTATGCATCTGTGATCAACTAGTGAATGGAGTGGGTCAGCTGATTGCTTTAGGAGGGCCTTGGCTGGGTGATATAACTCTGCTCCACGAGGTCTCGCACACTCCAGCAGGCTAGCTTGGGCTTTCTCACTTGAATGCTGGACAGATTTGCAAGAGAAAAAGTAAAAGCCTGTAAATTCTCTTGAGATCTAGCACGTCATCACTTTCTCCACATTCTATTGGCCAAAGCAAGGCACAAGGCCAGCCCAGATGCAAGTGTGAGGAATTAAACTCAGCTGCTTGGTGGGAAAAGCAGTAAAGATACATTGTACAAGAAAGGGAAGAATTGAGGCCATGTTTACATTCAATCTATTGTAAAATTTGAAAATTGAAGATTTCTCTGAAATGTGTCATGCAAATGCCATTCTATTATACATGAGCAAACTAAATATTAAGGTAGTTCTGTAGCTTCTTCGATGTTACAAAGCTAATTAGTGACAGAACTAGAACAACAATCAATGTACCTTATTCCAACAGAAGGCAGAATTTCATTATTTTACTTAAAACATGGATCAAGTGCCCCAAACACTCAAATCCAAGCAGCCTTCGTAATAATTTCTAATGAGGCAAAGTCCTTGGTGGCCCTCACTTTCGGGGGGATCACTCTCTTTTTTTTTTTTTTTTGAGGAAGATCAGCCTTGAGCTAACATCCGTGCTAATCCTCCTCTTTTTTTTTTTTTTCCTGAGGAAGACCAGCTCTGAGCTAACATCTGTTGCCAATCCTCCTCCTTTTTTTTCCCCCCAAAGCCCCAGTAGATAGTTGTATGTCATAGTTGCATGTCCTTCTAGTTGCTGTATGTGGGATGCGGCCTCAGCATGGCTGGAGAAGTGGTGCGTTGGTGCACGCCCAGGATCCGAACCCGGGCCGCCAGTAGCAGAGCGCGCGCACTTAACCGCTAAGCCACGGGGCCGGCCCAAGGAATCCCTCTCTTTTAATGTCTGGCCTCCTGTTGGCCTTCATCTTGCTCCATAACTGTGCAGAATTGCCACCTCTCCTCCAGACGCATGGTGACCACTTATCACTGACTGATATGCTTGACCTTCCTCCTCAATCAATGCTTATCTCCGTTACTCTATTTCTTCAGAACCCTGCTTTATGGTCAAATGGCAATAATGTCATGGAACTATGGTGTTACTTCAGGCCCTGCCATAGTGAGTGGTCTGCACTGTGTCAAAGGTGAGAGGCTGTTGGCCAACATAAGGTGATGGGTGACTCTGTTCTTGTTTGAGAGAAGGAATTTCTTCCCTCAAGGAAGCAGCCACGATACAGGATTGACAGACACATTCTGGAAGACAGCGTTACATAGAGAGAGGGTGGAACGGTAGGAAAGGGGAACAGGAGTGTGGGAGGGGGAGGTGGGACTGGTTTAGAGGAATCCTGGAGAGACCCCAGATAATATTTCTGTGCATTAATACGGCACCTCTTCATATCGGTAGTAAACAAACACAGAATTTGACAATTGTGGTATATTTACCCATTCGAATAGCCAACCTAGGATTTGTTTTGTTTTTTATTTTGAATTCCATTCTCTTTAATGGTAGGTTTGATAAACAGCGATTTATATACATACTATAAAAAAGGATAATTGATCTTATAATGGATTTTTTAAAAGCAGTACATTCAAATGCAAATTGAAATGTGTTGCAGCTGCAGTTCTCACAAAGGAAAAAAGGTTCAGAGAATTCAAAAATTAATTTCCTACTTTGCAAGTATTTGACAGAGGCTTCAGCCTCTGCTCTGACCCCAGCTGCCACCTACTAGGCCATGTGTCACCAAACCAAGTGGGTTCGCCTCCTGGCGAGATAAATAAGACTCTACACAAGTGAAAGTTGTCTCACAAAGTAAAGTGTATTTGCAGCAAATCGGAGGCCATGAGGAATCATTTCTAAAGTTGTGGCATCACTGAACAAAGTGAAGCAAGGACATTTTATTTTGGATAGGGAATGAATATTCAAAAGGGAGAGGTGGGTATTCACTTGTGCAGGCTCAGTTGGAAAACATGCTTCCACAGACACTGCAGGTTATGGTGATAAGGCCTAAGCTCCTCCTGGACAGATCTTACTGTTAAAAATAAGGAAAAGGTCATGGTGGACGTAGCTCTTGTGGTGAGGCTTGGTCTGGTTCAGGGTGGTTGGTGGTTGCATCTCCTTAACATAACAAAAAGGGGAAAAAGACAATTTGGAAAAACAGTTAAATGCTTCCAAAACCATGCTTGAGTTCCTTGGGGCACCTAGTCAGTGACACAGGGACAGAGGGAGGCTTCCCACCCAGCACTGCCTTGGCAATCAAAAATTCCTCCCCACTGAGGAAAATATGAGAAGGAGGAAATCACACTTTTGTTTCATTCCAATCCTCAAGCCCCCAGGCTGTCCTCTCTTTGCTTATCTCAGGCCACTTCCTATGATTTCAGCAAAAACAAATAAACAAGAGAGGGGATCTCTTTGCTTTGTATATGAATGGTTCATAGTCAGGCTTTGAATGAAAGAATGAGAGAAACATCTAAGAACTATTCCTTGTGTGTGTTAATGCACCAGACATTCTAGGCATTAACAAACACAGCAAGCCCCTGATCTCCTGGAGTTTATATTCTATTTGGGAAAACTACAAAAATATGAACAAAAATAGTTATGTATTATAATATCAAGTAGTGACATTGCTATTAAGAAAAATGGAGTAGAAAAATGGAGTAGAAAAAGGAGATAGAAAATGCTAAAAATGGTAGAAATAGACCAGGGTGCAGGAGACCTTTGATCCTCAAATAGTTTTGCTAGTAAGAACCATCCTGAGACAAAGACATGAGCCCATCTGTCATCAGGCTCTCTACAGTGAGACTTTACTGGAGGGGCCACTTTCCCTCACAAAGATGAATGAGGTGTTGGAAAAAAACCCAAACTTGCAGGTCATTTGGAAATTCCCCCCAGAGGAATGTGCCTCCACTCTGAGAATGGTGGTTCTTGGGTCAAATTGTCAATGAAGGGGGAGGAAAACTGTCCTCTACCCACTGTGGGTCATTTCTGGCTGGCCTACAAATTAAATTGACAAAAGACTGAGTAGCAGGAGAAAAATCAAACAAAATTTAAAAACAAGTATACATGGGAGAAACCAGGGAAACTGAGTTTCTCGACAAACGGCGGAGGTTTTTCACCTTAAATAGCATATTCAGGTACACAAAGGAGGATGTTGGGGGTGGGGAGGGAGACAGAAATCACAGTAATCAAGAGTATGCAGATTTAAGTCCTCTCCTTCCATAATGATAAAAGTTTCTAGAGATAAGGTCATCCCCCCTCTTCCCAGCACAGAGAGAGAGATACTTTTACAAATGGAGATTTCCCTTATAAATGTAAATTATCTATACCCTGAGTTAAACTCATTTAGGCAGTTAATAGGGGAGGTCAAATATCCATCAGAAAAAATAATCAAGGCAAAGAAACATATTTTGGGGTGGCCAATTTTGATCTCCCACATCAACAAGATGTCCAACTTCTCGCAGGTGGTTCCTGACAGAAGAGGAGCTGGGGTCCGTGACTGGTCTTCTTCCCAGAACCCCTTACAACTGTTAACATTATTACCGTCATTAACATCATCAAACAACATTTTGTTCATGTTTTTGTGTAGGACAGAAATACAACTGAAAAAAAATTAAAAGAACTCTTGCCTCTCAATCTTGGTGTCAGTTATTTTTCACTAACATTTTCAAACTTCAGTGGACTGCTCTGAGGTTTCACTGGGTGAGTCAATGACTCATGGGTTATAATCTCTGCAAAAGTGATTAAGGAAAAAACACCTTCTGTGATCTGCGTGCCCACCTCAGAGAGCACACGTCCAACATAGAAGTGCTCACATTTCTACTTGCTAAATGCTCCTTAAACACCAGTTGCCAGTTCAGAAGAGCTCCTTTAAAGAAGCTTCCAAATTGTCATCTATCTTAGTCAGGTATCTCACTTCAGCGTGTATGTGTACTTCTCCTAGTGTGTACACAGACCTCATGAGAAGGAAGGAAAACACCCAGTTAAATCTGTTACTGAAACAGATTTGTTTTTGCCCGTCTCCCAGAAAGGCAAACACCGAGACGACAAGATTGCAGCAGAGAGAGGGTTTAATCCCAAGGCAGCCAAGTGAGGAAGTGGGAAAACAAGTCTCAAATACACCTCCCCAAAAATGGGGACTCAGGGGTATTTATGGGGTAGGGGGCAAGGTGGTCCGAAGTGTGTAGATAGAAGACTGGAGGCGAGGAGAGGTGAGATCATTGATGATCTGCGCAAGTGTAGTCAAACTTCATGGCTCTTCATAGGACGCATGTTCACAAAATGGTGGCGCTAGCATGACCTGAGGGTGGAGTTTTTAGCCTCTCAATGTCAAAAGGTCACTTGTCAGACATCTGCATGGGCCCAGTTGATGGGTTGGTGGTCTCAACTGGCCTGAACCGGACAAGGGGTTCTAACTCCTGAAAAACAGCTCAAACACTCATTACCACGGTGACCCAGGCCCCAGGGGGATGTTACCTATAGGAACCTACGGGGAGTCGGATGGTATTATTGCCTAAGCAGCACAGGTAACAATGGACAGGGGCACAACTAAAAGCTGTAATCAGTAATGACAAAAAAGAAAAAAAACTTTAGTTACTAGCTACCTAATCATCAATGGATCACTCTTACCTCATGTTAATGATAACTTAAGTATTGAACATCTACTCTCTGTTGGATACCATACAGCCCTTTACATGAGATAGCTCATGTAGCCCTATGAATTAATTTTGTTATTTGTAGAACTAGCACAGAGAAGTGAAGTAATTTGAACAAGGTCCCACAGCTAATAAGTGGTAGAGCCAGAAAGGAAGTTAGGCAGCCTCTAAACAGAGATGTTCCACCACCTCCCAAAGCTAGACCAGTGGACTAAATCATACTTCACGGTGAGCGCCTGAAACCCCTTGGGAGCACCAGGGACAACAATGGGGTCGTGGCCACTGATAGGTGATGCTTTCGGCAGCAGCACACAAAAAAAGAAAAACAGCTATTTTTCTGCTTTAATAATGAAGTTCCACATAGAATTTAATTACAACAACAATTTTAGGACTAGAAAAAAAAAGTTTGAGAAAAGTTTGAAAGAGCTAAAGAGTTGCATTTTCTCTGACAATTCTTGCTTATGCTACTGTCTATAGTGACTACATGTAATTTTAAGTTGTGTTAAATTTAGTCAGTTGAATCGTTACAATTTATGTCCCTGAAAATAAAGCACAATAATTATGTCAACACAAAATGCCATTTTTTTCCTTTATTGCACTGTCCTGTGAGACATGATAATTTCCAGTTAGCAACAAGACTTTACTAGAGATGTTATATTCCTTTTGTTCAAAACCAAAGACATCTGCAATATATAAAAACCAGGGGGGCTTGAGTAGGTGGACCTTCTGGGTAAGTGAACATTTTGGTTGATTCAGTCTTGGGAGAAAGATTTTCGTCTACAGTGTTTGAATCCACTCTTCTGTCTCGCTACATCAAAGCCAAAATCCGATCACCTTGGAGATATTGGACTCGTTGCCCGAAACACGACTCCTCATTGCCCAGAATTACTGTGCTAGCTGTAGAAGGTGGAGATTATGCTGAAGGAAGGCTAAGCCCCAGGCCATGGCCTGGAATTTAATGATGCTAGTTTATTCGCTTTATACAAGTGCCTGCTATTCATTGCTTTATGAACTGCTACTATTACAAAAACAGAATTCAATTTTAGGGAGAAAAAGCCTTTGGCCAAATGGCGAGGTCAGCCAAGTTTTTGTGCATCCACTTCACTCCCATATTACTGGTTCTGTTCACTGCTCCTGACCTTGAGCTGATCCACATCAGCTGATCAAGGGAGGGATAAGCTAAGTCTGGAAGCTGAGACCTAGTCCCTTAGCAGCCTCGCCTACAAGGGGTCCATGTCCCTGTTGTGTTTTGTACATTAGAAGATAAACTGACACCAGGTGTAGACTTAGCCCCTTGGCAGGAAATGACCTTGAGAAGCAAGGGCTGAGGGAGGAGCAGGGGCCAAAATGGGAGGATCCTTGGCATGTAATAGACAGAGCCATCCTCCTGGCAAGAGAGTGTGTGCGCTGTGTGTTTCGTCTTAAAAGGAAGGTACTTTCTGCCTCACCTGAACATGGCAGCTTGGAGGGTAGAACTTCTATGACAGAAACAGGAGAGAGTGTCTGTTGTGGTGGCTTCTCTGTCCATCGCAGGGGAGGCTGGCTCCCAGCCAACCCAGGCAAACAGTTCACATTTACCACAAAATAAACAGATGGGTCATGCTGAGCACACAAGTGCCCTCTGAGGAATGTTACCTCACCTCCTCCTGTGCCCCACCAGCATGTGCACGCAGTAGGCCCACAGCTAGTGCTTTTGGTTGAAAGAACCTGAAGTTACACTGAGGTTTTTCCAGGATCATCTTTTTCACTTGGTTCAAATACTTTCTCTTAAGCAAAATCCCTGAGAGAAATGCCCAATATTATTGCCTTTGACAACTCATCAACAAAAGAAATACTGTTTATTAAACAGAATGGTGCAAGGTTATCAAAGAAGTCTCACTTGCTAAGTTTTGCAGAAATGTTATTATCCATAATACAATTTAAGAGAAAAAAGAAAACAAAAACTAAATGCTTCTCGGGAATGCTGTGATTCGATATTTTTCAGAGAATTCCAGTCAATGCTAAATATTTTACTCACAGTTACAATTGTCCAGGGTGGAGCTGGCAACTGCTTTCTTTGTTCTTGTGTAAGAAGTGACGGTGGTCTTCTGCATCAGGGCGCTTCCCTGGGAGGAGATGGATCCAGAAAGAAAATGCAGGAAGCTTCCTTAATGTGGCTCTGGAAAACTCTCTGAGCAGGCTGGGCATTGTCTTTCCTTTTTGTTGTTGTTGTCACTAATGAACTAATGTATCAGAAACCCAGCAAACGGTCAAATTGTGAGCTACAGGAGATATCAACGGGCAGTTGTGGTTATTAGGTCAGAGAACAGGTTCCGTCTGAGCCACTGCTTAGCGTGATGGCCTACAAGGGGTGAACTAAAGGCCCTGGTGTTACCGAACCCAAACACATTTTGTGTACCTGCCGCATAGTAGGGCCAATAAAGAAGAAAACTGAAACACCAGGCTTGTGGCAAGGAAAGAGGTTTGCTATTATCTAAAGACAGCCAGATGAGGAGATAGGAGTTAGAACTCGATCCACCTCCTCAAAGGGAAAAAGGTAGGGGTTTTTATTTGGGGTTTTAGGTAGGGGAAGGGGAGCATGTGCTGGGGTTTTAGGTAGGGGAGGGGGAGCGTGTGCTGGGTTTTAGGTAGGGGAGGGAGAGCGTGTTCTGGGGTTTTAGGTGGGGGAGGGGAGCGTGTGCTGGGGTTTTAGGTGGGGGAGGGGGAACATGTGCTGGGGTTTAGGTAGGGCAGGGAGAGCATGTGCTGGGGTTTTGGGTAGGGGAGGGAGAGCGTGTTCTGGGGTTTTAGGTGGGGGAGGGGAGCGTGTGCTGGGGTTTTAGGTGGGGGAGGAGGAGCGTGTGCTGGGGTTTTAGGTAGGGGAGGGGGAGCGTGTGCTGGGGTTTAGGTAGGGGAGGGGGAGCGTGTGCTGGGGTTTAGGTAGGGGAGGGGGAGCGTGTGCTGGGGTTTAGGTAGGGGAGGGGGAGCGTGTGCTGGGGTTTTAGGTAGGGGAGGGGGAGCATGTGCTGGGGTTTAGGTAGGGGAGGGGGAGCGTGTGCTGGGGTTTTGGGTAGGGGAGGGAGAGCATGTGCTGGGGTTTTAGGTGGGGGAGGGGAGCGTGTGCTGGGGTTTTAGGTGGGGGAGGAGGAGCGTGTGCTGGGGTTTTAGGTAGGGGAGGGGGAGCGTGTGCTGGGGTTTAGGTAGGGGAAGCGGAGCGTGTGGCCTTGCTGGTTGGCACCTTCCCACCAGCCTGTGTTTGGCCTTGAAGACTAAATTTCTTTCCCTTGACTGTCTGGACTTTTCTGGTTAGTTTTCATCTTCAGCCTGCATTTGGCCTTGTGAGGCTGAATCTTGATGTCTGGACCTTAACTTCCTGGGAAAGACAGCTCACCCATATACTAAGGAGGGACAGGGTTTTTGGACAAAAAGACAAAGGTGTTGGAGAAAGACCTGGTTAGTTTTAAACAACAGTTGATTATGCTGGGTATGCGCAGCTGTAGTTAGGAAAGCTTATCTCAAAGTTTTTCGCTATAGGGAAGATTTTTAACTTCTTGGTGCTCAGTTTCACTGGGTTCACGCCTCCCACAGGCTGATGTCAACATTATGGGTTCTGGGAACCAGCTGTGACACAGTGAGAACAATGCCACTGGAGTCATTGGCGTCCAGACTCTCCATCCTCAGTCTCCCCGTCTGTGGGACAGGATAGCCACACCCACCCTACTACTCCTTCCTGTTATAGTAAGGTGCAAGCAAGGCAAATGAGGTGAAGGGCTTTGGTCTGCCACGTGCCTTGCAAATACTATACTACTCTTCTAAAGAAACTATGTCAACCCTGGGAGGGTGAAAAGAGAGCTTCTCTTTGAAGTGTTTTCATCAGATCCTTTCTTTGCTGACTAGGTAGTTTAGAGAACCGGAAGGTTTAGGGCATCCAGGGATGGAGGGGCATGGGACGTGCAGGGAAGTGTTATGGAAAAGAGCTTGGAGGAGCAGGCACCTAAGGTCAGCTCTGCTGATGCCCCGCTGTGACTGGGGTCAGGAAGAAGGGGGCACAGTCCAAGTCAACCAGCACACTACGAGCCTGGAGGTTCCGCTTGACTGGAGTAGAGAAGGGAACCGAGAAAACAAATCCTGGCTGTGCTCTCCTCCTCCCTGGGGCCACACCCCTTCTCACTCCTCTCAAATGCCCTGTAGTTTCCCCTCCTTTCAAACCACGATTCTGTGATCTGCCCCAGAGGGCAGCCTCAGGTAACCCATGCCCAAATGGATGCCAGCTCCCCTGTGGGCAGGAGGCCTGCCTCCGATTGCGCTTCTGCTGCTGCGCGTCACTGCACAGCTTGATGTGCATGTAGCTGAAGAGTTCCTTACCTGAGCGGATGCCGCAACTTGTGCCGTCAGCGTCCCATTATCGTTCCTTCAGTGCGGCAGATACTACGAGGTTTTAAGTACTTTGGGTGCAGTGACAAGCTTTTTTGACATAAGCTATTCCCCCAATATAAGTTTTAATCAGGAACCCACATTTCATAAGAAAGCACCTTGCATAGTACCCACCATGCATTTTCCATAAATGCTGTTTAGTTGAATGGGGTAGTTACATCAGCCACAGAGCCCAGCTCCTACAGACAGTGATGGCGCTACCAGTCATGGTTTCATCCGCCATAGCAGATTTCCCTCTGCCCTGCACCTTGCTCCCGCTCTGCTGGAGCCGTTCCACTGGGGGCCAAGTGGTCTAGAGACATTTCTCCATGTTACTCTCAAGTCCTTGAGAGCAGGGGCCACGCCTTCACTTGTCTTTCTGTTCCTAACTCCTAGATATATTTTTTGACTTGAAATAAATGGAATAGAATAACAGCCATTAAAAGAATATTTCAAAAACATTTGAAAGTATGTGCTAACGAATTGTACTCAAAATAAATTCCATAAAATACAAATAAATGATCTAAAATACCAAGTGCCATAATGATATGCAATTTACCCAACTTGTAGGAAGATCTCATGTGGTTTGAAATTATCCTTCCTTTGATATTTCATGAATTTATATCAATTTTAGGTGCAAAGCCCTGAATTGATAAAAATCTCACAAACAGATAGTAAAAAAGCACTATGAAATTTCCAAAATGGATGCTGGTATCTGTAAACTGTAAAGGGGAGTAATGTATCAGGAACATCATGGTTTCTATGACTCTTTCTAAAGGCAGTATAGCAAGTGCCCCATTCACTGCATTCACAGGGTCTAAATAAAAAGCACAGTAGTGAGGTTTATAAAACATCAGGGCGAGGATTCGTTAAGTGCTTACTATCAGTTAATCAGCCAGTCACTCAACAGGCATTGATTAAATGCCTGATGTTGATATAGCATTAGTGGCTGGGGCATAAGGGAATCCCCTTCCACCCTTTCCCTTAAGCTTCATGTGGCTGGTCAAATAATTAAAAGACAGGGTAACAGGAGAAAATCAAACAAAGTTTAATAACGTGTATACATGGGAGAAACCAGGGAAACTGAGTTTCTCAACAAATGGCAGAGATTCTCATCTTAAATATTATCTTCAGCTAAAGACAAAGGAGGATGTTGGGGGTGGGGGTACTGGTTTGAGATTTCAGAGGGGAAGAAGACAATTTACATGGAGAGGGAAATGTAAATGTTTGTCAGACAATTCTTTGTAGGGCCACCTATAGAGAATGTGGCCAGAGAGACAGAAATTATAGTAATCAAGAGTACATAGATTTAAGTCCTTTCCTTCAGTACTGATAACAGTTTCCAGAGATAAGGCCATATCCCCCCACCCCCCACAGAGAGGGAGATACCTTTACAAATGTAAATGTTTGGTAAACAGAATTTTGATAAGAATGGGCTTAGCTAGGACCCTGCCAGCCTGTCTGTACCCAGAGTTAAATTCCTTTAGGCAGTTAGCGGGGGAGGTCAAATGTCCATCAGAGAAAATAATCAAGGTAAAGAGCTATATTTTGGGGTGGCCAAATTTTGATCTCCCACAGAGGTCACCATGGTATCAGGCGTATTTCACCACAAACAGCATGTAACAACAATAAATACTTTGTCACAATATACTTAAATGCTAAATTCTGCAGCATAGATTAGAAAGGCATGGGGCCAGCCCCGGGGCTTAGCGGTTAAGTGCGCGCACTCCGCTACTGGCAGGCTGGGTTCAGATCCCGGGCGCGCACTGATGCACCGCTTCTCCGGCCATGCTGAGGCCACGTCCCACATACAGCAACTATAAGGATGTGCAACTATGACATACAACTATCTACTGGGGCTTTGGGGAAAAAAAAAAAGGAAGAGAATTGGCAATAGATGTTAGCTCAGAGCCGGTCTTCCTCAGCAAAAAGAGGTGGATTAGCACGGATATTAGTTCAGGGCTGATCTTCCTCACAAAAAAAAAAAAAAGAAAAGCGTGGAGATTTTGAAGAGAGGAACAGTGCAGGAAGGGCTTTGGTAGACATGGGGCTGGAGCTGAGTCTTGAAGAATGAGGAGGACTTGAAGAGGCAGAGAGAGAAGGGGAGGGAGCCCTCAGCAGGGTGAAGCGAAGGCAGGTGGGAGAGCAGGGAAGAAGGCTGGGGCCACAGGAGGAGGATCTTCAAGTCCAGAAGAGGAATTCATAGCTGAAACCGTAAAAGCAAGGAGCCGATAGAGGATTTTAAGGAGGGAAATTCCCTAAGGAAAGTTGTGCTGAAGAAATCTTTATCTGGAAACAGAGGCCAAGAGGCTGGTAGCAGAATATCAGTCCTGTTTACATCTGCTTTCAGAGTGGATTACCATGGTTTAAATTGCAGTCAGCCACCCCCATCCTTCCGTGGGAGCTTCCTGACTGGTGACGGCAGACACTTCTCCCTTCTTTTGTGGGCATCAGCTCTAAGAGGTCCACTCAGACACCCTGCCCAGAAGAGAACGGGTGCCAGTCATTCCAGGAATGTTTGGTATCCCCCGTGCTGCTGGTGGTACCACCACACATTCCACTGGCTAAGCATGTGTTTGGAGGGGTATGCTCAGTGAAGAAGGTCGTCCAGAAATAATGTGGAAGATAATAAATTTGCACTACCTAAATAACACTGTGTTCTTCAGGATCCCTAGGAACCGAAGAGGAAAGAAATGAAACAAGCCCATAATACAACTTATTTATGCTAGAGACTATATTTGCATATAGAATGTGTGCAGTTGTATTACTCAAAATCATACATGACATTTTTACAAGATCCGAGCAGTATCCTGGAGGTGATACCAAGCTATGACTCTGCCGATGGCCCCTCTGGTCACCGAGACATTCACTCTGAGGTGGCCTGGTCCTGAAGGACATGTATGCACTCGGAGACAAGCTCATTCACTTCACCTTTGGAGCAGCTCTTGTGTGCCAAGCACCACATCAGGCCAAATTCCAAAGGATGGGGAGCAAAGGGACAATAACGAAGCTTCACCTGTGGCAGGAATGGCCTTAGATGCCTTCTGGTAGGGTTTTTAATATTCATCTGCATTAATTTTATCCTGACTACACACTCAAGGTGTTCTGCACCCAAGGCAGGTTTCTTATTAAACACCTTACAGTAAATAACACCTGCGCCAACCTCCCGTGCCCCTGTGGTACCTGGGATGCCCCGATGACAGCAGCTGGGAATTTTCCTACACGAGTAGTCAGATTTCCCATAGGTGAGGGACAAGGAAGTATTTTTCTCTGTTCTTATGGGGGAAGGAGGCAGCTGTTCCCCTCCCATCCCACAAGGTGGTCAGTGAGGTCCTTATGCCAACTCTCTGTGTGTAAATACAACTGAGAAACCAGCAGTTGCCTGGGTTCTGTACCTTTTGAAATGTAAATACCTAGGGAGCTAGGTACCTCGGACTCCTGGCCCCTGGGGCTTAACCGAGGGACCTAGCTTGACTGGAAACATTTAGCTCCTGGAGAGAAAAGAGAAGTCAAAGAGCAATTAACTACACAGACAGCTACAGATTCCCATGGACTGGGGGAATTAGTGTCAGGGGGACACTCAAGAGTCTCAAGAGATGAAGGTTTTACAGGAGCCGTGAGAAATCTGGGGAAGGTTTTTTTGCCCACAATTATATAAAGTCCAATTAATCCTAGTGTTTCTGCAGGGAAGCTCTTTTTATGCCGCTGTCTTGGTGTTGGCCCATCTGAAGACTGTTCCCTAACACCGTTTCCTCCTGGGAACACAGAATGTAAACTGTGAGGAGTGCCAAAGGTTTTAGTCATCACAGTCGGACTTCAGCAAACTCGAGATGAGGACACCAAGGACCTATGACTTTCCGACGATGACACAGTTAAAGAATGACAGGGCTGGGACCAGACTCCAAACCTACTGACTTTACGTTTGGAGGCTTCTCGTTAATCTTACACATTTCTGGTGCCCCTGTGGACCACATAAGCATTGTTAAGCAAACAGATAGTGGGGATGACAGATGTTTTTAGTGGATGTGTGTTTGTGTGTGTACGTGTGTGTGTGTGTGTGTGTGTGTATGTTGGTAAGAGTTTACTTAACTCTTTTGTAGCTCAACCTGTTCCTCAATAATTTCTGACATGAAAACAAGTAACTGAGAAGATACAAGTCATAATTCAGATTTGGCCCTCAGTTAGCTGCAAGTGGAGTTACATCCGACCTTTCTTCCCTTCTCTTCTCTGCTGCAGGATTGGGGCAGGGGTTACTCCCAAGACTAATCTTGGTGCCACAAATGAGCAAACTTGTCTTGCCCAGGTGAATATTAGACGCTAACTGGTAAGCTTTCCTAATGCACAAAAGACTTAGAAAGTGATAAATATGGTGGACATCTCTTAAGATATAAACACCATGCGAAGATAATTTGTGGCCATGATTATTATTCATATATCAGAGAAAACTTCCAGCCTGATGTGTCAATTCAGAATAGCTAGAAATAGGAAATATCTTACAGGGAGTGGAATGGGATTGATTTGTTAATATCTGAGGACCCCTATCCAATCAATTAACACATTGGTATTTTAATGAAAAATGCCTTAACTAAAAGCTGTAAGTAATTAGTTTATTCTGGGGACATACTGAAGCAGCTGCTTTGGACTAGGTGCTGAACCACATGAGCCAGATACTAAGGACTCAAGTATGCATAAACCCAAAGCCTGCCCTCATGAGACATCCAGTGTAGTTGGGGAGATTGGTTTGTAAAGAGCTAATTCAGCACAGTGGTGCTCCATCAGGTAAGTGCACTCTGACCCCTGAAGAAGGAGGCTGGGGGCAGAAGCTACAGGACTTGGGGATTAGATCTTGGGTATGGGAAGTGAGATGAAAAGGTTGGGTCTTGTGGAGCCAGCCCTGATGGCCTAGCGGTTAAAGTTCACCGTGCTCCACTTCGGTGGCCCAGGTTCCCTTCCCAGGCATGGAACCACATCACTCATCTATAAGCAGCCATGCTGTGGCAGCAGCTCACACAGAAGAACTAGAAGGGCCTACAACTGGAATATAAAACTATGTCCTGGGGCTTTGGGGAGAAAAAAGAGAAAAGAGAGGAAGATTGGCAACAGATGTTAGCTCAGGGCGAATCTTTTCCTGCCAAAAAAAAAAAAAAGTTGGGTCTTGTGTTCTGGAGTTGGGGTACTGGGTGGCTGGTGCTGCTGTATGCTAAAAGGAAGTCTTCCTTCTGTTCTCCTGTCTCATGTGACTGACAATACGGGAAGAACTAGGACAAAGTGGAGTTTTTCAGGAACTGTTTAAATCCTAACATGAAAGCGACTTTTACTCTGCCTGTACTTATCCCCAACACTGAAGAAGGCCAACATAACTGCTTGCCCTGCCAGCGTCAACTGATCTGGGCCCCAAATAACCCAGAATCTGGGAGAGTCTTTCTCTCTTTTACAAAAAAGTGAGATGATGTCTGGTTTCTACAAAACATTCTTAGTAAATAACTAATTGTCCCAGAAATGGAAGTGTAGACATTCTCCTATTATAGATCTCAGGACTGAGAGAAACTAGCTCAGGACAAGCTGTAGAATATTTCTGAGTGGTCATGGCAGACTGAACTCACAATGTGGACTGATCCTGAGCCACAGAGACTCCCTGACTTCCCCCTTACCTCAAATGTTAAATGGAGGTATAGTAGACCTGCCACCCAACACGAGAGAAAGTAAAAAGTGAAACCTTAACAAAAACAATAAAATTCAATTTGATAAAGAAAAGAATGGAAGTGAATATCTACTGGATGACTAATATGTGCCAGTGGCTATATTCATATTGTAGTTTTAACCTTCAAAACGACCCTGGTGTTATCCTCACATTTTGTATACAAGAAAACTGAGGCTCAGAGAAATTAATTAGCTAGCCCAGGATCACACAGCTATTCAAGGATTCAAATCTCATTCTATCTGTTCTAAAACCCTTAATTTTTTTCCAGAAATATCACTAACCTCTAAGAATAAATATGTTAAATGATGTTGCAGGCATGGAAAAGCTTGGGCAAGTTTCCACCTGTTTAAGGGGAGTCTCTGGTGCTTTCTTTTATATACCCTTGGTGGGCCAGGGTCTCTAGGATTGAGGACCCAGCCCTCCTACGACTGGAAAAATAATCCTTCTGAGTAAGAGGGAGTTGTTCCCACGACTTATTCACTTGTAAATGTAGAAAGAGGTAGGGTAAGGGCATGCTGTTATCAGATGCACCCCCAGGGCTCTTATATTGTTTCTTCTTTTGATGTCAACATTTCTGATACCAAATATAGTTACAGATTATTTTTTTTTAGGTTACTGCATCTACGTATAATTCATATATCATAATTTGTTGACAAAAATATACTTTCACTATGTGGTAGATTGAAAAATGGAGGTAATTACTCTGTAGCCATGCCCTTTGCAATATGACTTTCTGATCATCTGATCAGGTAGTGGCATTAGTTTTTCTATCCTTGAGTCTAGGATGGCCTTGTGACTCATTTTTCCTGATAGAATGTGACAGAAGAGATGGCATGACAGTTCTAAGCCTGGACCTCAAGGAGCCTGGCATGTCTCTGCTCTCTTTATTGATACCTTCATGACACTTAAGCAATTCCTGGCAGAACAAAGCTGACCATAGACACATGAAGAAGCCCAACTGAGGCCAGAAGAGCAGCCCAGCTGAGCTCAGCCTAAATTGCCAGCCCATTGGATTGTGAGCTGAATAAGTTGCTGGTTTTGAAATAAGTTTTGGAGTCGATTGTTAGGCAGAAAAAGGTGACCAACACATACTTCTAACTAATTGCTGAGTATCTTCTGTCCCTCCAGAGTTTAACTTCTTGTTTTGGGATATTTGGGCAAAAGTAAAAGGAAGCAAAGCAAGATTGAGCCCTCCCTGTGTTAAAATCTAATTAAAGAGAAAAAAATCACACACACCCAATACCTAATGAATCAAGCAAGACAGTAGATAATTATGTGATAAACTGTATGTATTGGTGAGCCCAGAGAAGGCAGAGATAAATAAATGGAATAAACCAGTTTATTTTCTCACCTAGAAGTTACTCACTTTTTGCCAGCATGGATCATCCCAGCAGCTAAGTTTTCCTTTGGGGCAAACTTGGCCAGCAATTCCATTACGCGTAATGACTAACTCAGTGATATCCAGTAGCCTGTGATATCCATCCAGGTTCCCTTACTTAGGTCTGACAAGAACAGATAGACTCAAAGTACCTAGGTTAATAAATATGAATGTCAAGGAATTTTAATCCATTATTTATTTCTCACCATCTGCATCTTGCCCTCTCTGGTAAAACTAATAAAATTTCAACAAAATTTCTAAACAGAAATGCAGTGAAAACAGAATAGAAACTACCCAGAGGGAGAGCACTGACTTTTTAAAAGAGAAACTCAAAAGAATTTTCCGAGAATGTCTAAGACATCCAAGTCTCAGAAACCGATCCCACTTCTACAATGTGCACCAAAGACAGAGGAGCTCAATCTTTTTCTGTGAGATGACGTTGCTGTTCTTTCTTATCCCCCCCAAAGCAATGCTGTGATAAAGATGTGTTGCCACTCCCATCCAAATGCCAAAATTAATGGAACATTCCAGGAACATTTCCACATAAATGGGAAAATAATATAAGCCAAAAAACTAGGAACCATTAAACCAGGATTAAAAATTATCTGTTGAAGGAGTGATGTCAGTATCATGGCAGAGTGAGCTCTCCCCTCAGACTCTCTCCACTAAGATACAACAAAAAGGACATTCATATACCAACAAAGGATGTTCACACAACACGAAAGACATCTAGAGACCCACGCAGCCATATGTCTGAAGGTGGAGATGCTGGACCCCCAGAGGAAGTGGAAGGAGGTAATGGAACTCCTCTCCTTCCCCAATGGAAGCGACTCTGGGATGGCATGGCTTTCAGAGAGAGAGGAGGGAGGGGCAGCCCTCTGCAGGAAAACCATTGTTCTCCAAGTTTCCTCACAGCCCATGGGAAATCACCACACAGAGGTGACTGAACTGTTGCAGGGGTGTCTTCATCAAGCTAGCACCCCAAGAGAGCAGATAGCAAGGGAAGACTGAGAAGCCCCCAGGATCAGGCAGGTGAAAGAAAGCACCCCTCCCACCACCCAATACTCCTTTCAGCTGGTCAGCCAGAGCGCCCTCGGATTGTGGCAGGCTCAGAATACACAGCTCTTGACCACCACCCAGTGGCAGCAGGTGGAAGCTCAACCAGATATTATCACAATGAGGAGAAAAAAATCCACACCATCAAATAGTATGCAAAAATATATTAAATCTCCAGACCACAAGGGAAATGACAAGAAATTACCCAGAAATCAATCCTGAAGGCACAGAAATTTATAATCTAAACAACAGAAAATTCAAAATAGCTATCGTAAAAAAAAGCTCAATGAGTTACAAGAAAATACAAAGAGACAATTTAATGAAATCAGGAACTTCTTCACAAAAGAGATTGAAACTATAAAGAAAAACCAATCAGAAATGTTGGAGATGAAAAACACAATGGAAGAGATAAAGCAAAATCTGGAATCTTTAAAGAACACAGCTGACAATATGGAGGATAGAATTAGCAACCTAGAGGATAGTAATACAGAAATGCTCCAGATGGAGGAGGAGAGAGAACTAAGACTAAAAAGAAATTAAGCAATTCTCTGAGAAATATGCCACTCAATTAGGAAATGCAACGTAAGGATTATAGGTATTCCAGCGGGAGAAGAGAGGGGAAAAGGAGAAGAGAGCTTGTTCAAAGAAATAATACCTGAGAAATTCCCAAACCTGGGGGAGGAGCTGGAATTACAAGTGAATGAAGTCACGAGATTCCCTAAATATATCAACATAAAAAGACCCCTTCCAAGGCATATAGTAGTAAAGCTGGCAAAAGTCAATGACAAAGAAAAAATATTAAGGACAGCAAGACAAAAAAAATAATGTACGAAGGAACTCCTATCAGGCTTTCAGTGGATTTCTCAGCAGAAACCTTACAGGTTAGGAGAGAGTGGAATGATATATTCAAAATTCTGAAAGACAAAAACTTTCAGCCAAGAATACTCTATCCAGTGAAAATATACTTAAGATATGATGGAGAAATAAAAAGTTTCCCAGACAAACAAAAGCTAAGGGAGTTCATTGCCACAAGACCGCAACTACAAGAAATGCTCAAGAAGGCCCTCATGCCTTAAAAAATAAAAGAGAAATGTGATACAAAGCCTTGAGCAAGGAAAAAAATAGGTGGACAAAATCAGAAAAATTGCAGCTCTCTATCAGAACAGGTTAGTAAACACTTAATTATAACATCAAAGATAAAGGGAAGAAAAACACCAAAAATAAAAGTAACCTCATCATTTTAACCACAAACTCACAACACAAGATGAAATAAGTTGTGACAATAATAACTTAGAAGGGGAAGAGAAATGAGATGGAATCAACTTAGTCTAAGTAAATGAGGCAATCAGAAAATGAACTATCTCATCTATGAGATTTTTTTATACAATCCTCATGGTAACCACTAAACAAATAATCAGAACAGAGACATATGTGATAAACAAGGAGAAAACTAAGAAAACCATCATAGAGAACTACCAAACTGCATTGGTCATCTGAAACACACAGGATGAGAAACAAAGAAAATGCAGAAGAACCGGAAAATGAGTGACAAAATAGCAGCATTAGGCCCTCATAATTCAATAATCACTCTAAATGTAAATGGATTGAATTCCCCAATCAAAAAACACAGAATGGCGGGATGGATTAAAAAATAAGACCCAACAATACACTGCCTCCAGGAAACACATCTCAGCTTTAAAGACAAACACAGGCTCAGAGTGAAAGGGTGGAAGACAATACTCCAAGCTAATGGAAAACAAAAGAAAGCAGGTGTTGCAATACTCATATCAGGCAACGTAGACTTCAAGATAAAACAGAATGAAAGACAAAGATGGACAATATATAATGATAAAAGGGACATTCCACTAAGAAGACGTATCACTTATAAATATATATTCACCCAATACAGGAGCACCAAGGTACATAAAGCAACTATTAACAAACCTAAAAGGAGATATTAACAACACAATAATAGTAGGGGATCTTAACACCCCACTTACATCAGAAGATAGATCATCCAGACAGAAAGTCAGTAAAGAAATAGTGGACTTAAATGATAAACTAGGCCAGATGGACTTATTAGATATATATAGAGCACTCCATAAAAACATAGCAGATTACTGTGTGAAACTGAATCAAGAAGAAATAGAGAATCTGCATAGACCAATCACAAGTAAAGAGATTGAAACAATACTCAAAAACCTCCCAAAAAATAAAAGTCCAGGAGCGGACAATTTCTCTGGACAATTCTACCAAACATTCAAAGAAGATTTAATACCTACCCTTCTCAAACTATTCCAAAAAATAGAGGAAGATGGAAAACTTCCTAACACATTCTATGAGGCCAACATCAGCCTGATCCCAAAGCCAGACAAGGACAATACAGACAAGGAAAATTATAGGCCAATATCTTTGATGAACATAGATGCAAAAGTCCTCAACAAAATATTGGCAAACCGAATACAGCAGTACATTATAAAGATCATACACCACAATCAAGTGGTATTTATACCAGGGACATAGGGATGGTTCAACATCCTCAAATCAATCAATGTGATACACCTCATTAACAAAATGGGGAATAAAAACCACATGATAATCTCAAAAGTTGCAGAGAAAGCATTTGACAGGATCCAGTATCCATTTATGATAAAAACTCTCAACAAAATGGGTATAGAAGGAAAGTACCTCAACATAATAAAGGCCATATATGACAAACCCACAGCCAACATCATATTTAATGGGGAAAAACTGAAAGCCATCCTTTTGAGAACAGGAAGAAGACAAGGGTGCCCACTCTTACCACTCTTATTCAACATAGTACCAAAGGTTTTGGCCAGAGCAATTACTCAAAAAAAGGAATAAAAGGAATCCAAACAGGCAATGAAGAAGTGAAACTCTCACCGTTTGCAGATGACATGATTTTATATACAGAAAACCCTGAAGAATCCATTGGATTATTATTAGAAATAATAATATAATTTAATAATATAATAATAATAAAATAATTATATAATATATAAAATTTCTAATAACTGTTAGAAATAATCAACAACTACAGCAAAGTTTCAGGGTACAACATCAACTTACAAAAATCAGTTGCATTTCTATACTCTAATAATGAACTAACAGAAAGAACTCAAGAATACAAGACCATTTACAACTGCAACAAAAAGAACAAAATATCTAGGAATAAACGTAACTAAGGAAGTGAAAGACCTATACAATGAAAACTATAAGACATTATTGAAATAAATCAATGATGACGTAAAGAAATGGAAAGACATCCCATGAACATGGAGTGGAAGAATAAACATAGTTAAAATGTCCATACTACCTAAAGCAATCTACAGATTCAATGCAATCCCAATCAGAATCCCAAGGACATTCTTCACAGAAATAGAACAAAGAATCCTAAAATTCATATGGGGCAACAAAAGACCCTGAATAGCTAAAGCAATCCTGAGAACAAAGAACAAAGCTGGAGGCATCACAATCCCTGACTTCAAAACATACTACAAAGCTATAGTAATCAAAACAGCACGGTACTGGTACAAAAACAGACACACAGATCAATGGAACAGAATTGAAAGCCCTGAAATAAAACCACACATCTATGGACAGCTAATCTTTGACAAAGAAGCTAAGAACATACAATGGAGAAAGGAAAGTCTCTTCTGTAAATGGTGCTGGGAAAATTGGACAGCCACATGCAAAAGAATGAAAATAGACCATTATCTTTCACCATACACAAAAATTAACTCAAAATGGATCAAAGATTTGAAGGTAAGACCTGAAACTATAAAACTCTTGGAAGAAGATACAGGCAATACACTCTTTGATATGGGTCTTAGAGGGATGTTTTCAAATTCCATGTCTACTAGGACAAGGGAAACAAAAGAAAAAATAAACAAGTGGGACTCCATCAGACTAAAGAGCTTCTGCAAGGCAAAGGAAACCAGGATTGAAATGAAAAGACAAGCCACCAGCTAGGAGAAAATATTTGCAAATAATATATCTGAAAAAGGGTTAATCTCCATAATATATGAAGAACTCACACGATTGAACAACAGAAAAAGGAACAACTCAATCAAAAAGTGGGCAGTGGATGTGAACAGATATTTTTCCAAGGAAGATATACAGATGGCCAATAGGCACATGAAAAGATGTTCAACATCACTAATCATCAGAGAAACGCAAATCAAAACTACACTAAGATATCACCTTACACCTGTTAGAATGGCTGTAATCACCAAGACAAATAACAAATGTTGGAGAGGATGTGGAGAAATGGGAACCCTAATCCACTGCTGGTGGGAATGCAAACTGGTGCAGCCTCTAAGGAAAACAGTATGGAGATTCCTCAAAAATTTAAAAATAGAAATATCTTATGATCCAGCTATCCCACTACTGGGTATTTATCCAAAGATAATCAATCAACAATCCAAAGAGGCTTATGCACCCTTATGTTCATTGCAGCATTATTCACTATAGCCAAGATGTGGAAACTACTCAAGTGTCCCTCGACTGATGATTGGATAAAGAAGATGTGGTATATACACATGTAATGAAATACTACTCAGCTGTGAAAAAAGACAAAATCATCTCATTTGCAACAACGTGGATGGACCTGGAGGGTGTTATGTTAAGCGAAACAAGCCAGACAGACAAACACCATATGATTTCACTCACATATGGAAGATAAACTAACACAAGGACAGAGAGAAAATTTTGCTGGTTACTAGGGGGAAGGGGGTTAGGGGGCTGGCCCAAGGGGTGAAGGGGTGCATTTATATGGTGACTGACAAACAATAATCTACAAGTGAAATTTCACAATGTTATAAACTATTATGATGTCAATAAAAAAAATCATCTGTTGAAGTCACATTAGTTTATATTACATAAATTTCAGGTATACATCATTATACTTTGACTTCTATATAGACTGCATCGTGTTCACCACCAAAAGTCTAGTTGCCATTGTCACCATACATATGTCCCCATTTACCCCTTTTGCCCCACCTCCCCATCCTGCCAATAACCACCAATATATTGTCTGTTTCTATGTGTTTGTTTGTTCTTGCTGTTGTTTTTATCTTCCACATACAAGTGAAATCATATGCTATTTGGATTTCTCTGTCTGACTTATCTCACTTAGCATAATACTCTCAAGGTCCATCCATGTTGTCACAAATGCCCAGATGTCATCTTTTTTGTGGCTGAGTAGTATTCCATTGTACATATACCACAGCTTCTTTATCCTTTCATCCACTGAATTAATTAATTAAAAATTGTTTAAAAAGAAATCATCTGTTGCTCATGATGGACTCTTAGTGATTTTGATGTAAGATACACTTACAGAGGAGGTAAGCTCCACAAGACCAGGGGTGTTGTCGGTTTGGGACAGTGAAGTATCCAAAGTTCCTAAAACAGTGCCTAGCACATGACAGGCACTCAGTGAACACTTGTTTGATAACTGAATACCACAGAAGCCACTACACTCTTGGCATCCAGTGGGACAATGCTATTTATTTCCTTCTCTGAGTTGCTGGGAGTTAAGGCACATCTGAAATGTCTAACTAGGTGGAGAATTATTTTAAAAACAGTCCTGTCAAAATTCATCTCTTAAAAATCACTAACCCATATTTCTACTTGGCCCTAGTATATGAGGGTATTTAGTACGTGGCAAAGATAGTTTTCTAAGTAATGGGGTAAAAAAGATGGATTATTAATAAATAGCCTTAAAAACTGACGTGCCATTGTCAGAGAAAAATAAAGCTCTATGTCTACCTTACTTCTTGCATAAAAATAAAGTGCTGAAGCATCAAATATGAAAATGTAAAATAAATGCAACGGGAGTGCCAAAATTGATGATCTATTTATAACCCTGGTTGTATAATTGAATCTGAATTATATAACCCAGCTTCCTCTCATAACAAGAAATCAGAAGACACTAAAATAAGATTAATGAATTTGAGCCTGAAGAGGTTTTAAATTTCTGTACAGAAAAACTACAATAAACAAGGTTGAAAGTAAATGCCAACCTGTGAGAAAATCTATATTTAACGTTTTCTGATCCATCATGTATTGTGATATGTTTCATGCAGATCAATTATGAAATAACAAATGAAGTTACAAAGTGGAAGGCGGGCAAAGAACATGAATGGGCGCTTCATCATAGAATTACAAATGTTGCATAAACATGCCTTGTTTCTTTTATTACTGGTAAGGCTGAAAATTGCAAGAACAATATTTTGCCTATTTATTAGATTTGCAAATATTTAAAAAAGTGACAAAAATCCAGCATTCACAAAGATATAGGGGATGAACACATACCTACACTGGTTTGGGAGCGTAAACATAATCTTTCTGAATTACGCAACAGCTAATAACATTTTGAATGGTCGTACAGTGGTTCATATAGACACGCAGACACACACACTCTCAAACCTCCTTAGGACAAGTGTTAATTATCAGAGATCTGTAAAGAAGGAAGAGAAATAAAAGCCTCACAACATGCAGAGAGCCCAGTCTCTCAAAGCAGCACAACTATTTCACATCCTGCAAACAGTGTCGGTTTCTTTCCTTCCTTCCTGACTTATGAGTTGTGCCCTTGGGTCTAGAAGGAATAAACAAGTAACCCACTGCTGTTTAGTTAATGTGTCCCTTCTCCCCTTAGCTACATGAAGTCCCAGCCTGTTTTATTTTTCACTTTTAACTTTTTATTGGGGTACAATATACACACAAGGAAGTGTAAATATATTGTTAAGTATATAGCTTAATAAATTTTCACAAACTCAACACACCCTTGTAACCAGCATCCAGATCAAGAGACAAAATCACCAACACTTCAGAGCCCCCTTTGTGACCTCTTCCAGTCATACTGTCCTCTGGGAAATACCATCCTGGCTTCAAACAGTATAGATAAGTTATGTCTGCTTTTGTACTTTCTAGAAATGGCATGTTTACTGGCTTTTGAATATCTTCTTTTGTGAAGTACCTGCTTAAGACTTTTGCCTATCAGTTTGCTTATTTTCTTATTGCTTTGAAAGAGGTCTTTTTTTTTTTTAAATCAAAATGAGCCCTTGGACAATTTCTCCAAAGAAAACGTACAAATGGACAGCAGGTACGGGAAAAGATGCTCCATGTCACTAATCATCAGGGAAACGCAAATCAAAACCACAAGATATCACTTCACACCTTAGGTGGTTAAGATGGCTATTGTCAAAAAAACAAAGACAACGAAGTCAGTGAAGATGTGGAGAAATTGGAACCCTTGTGCACTGTTGGCGGGAATGCAAAATGGTGCATCTGCTGTGGAAAACAGTATGGTGGTTCCTCGAAAAATTGAAGCTAGAACTACTACATGATCCAGTCTAAGTATTGAAATGACCGCTTGTAAAGACTCAAGGAAATGTGTAGCCTTATCGTTTTCCACCTAAGACAATGGGATGTTGTATTTTCCCCAGTTTCATCTCATTCATCCAGTTTTATACCTTTACACAAACGTTAACAGAAGCACATACAGGTCTAGAGAAATATCTAGGTGGATGCTCACCAAAATATTAACAACGGTTTCTTCTTCATGGTGGGCTTTTAGTGATTTTAATCTTCTGCACATAATTTCCCTTCTATTTGATTTTCAAATAAACACATAGTATCTTAGTTCCAGGGCTGCTATAACCAAGTACCACAAACTGGATGGCTTAAAAAGAAAGAAATTTATTTTCTCACAGTTCTGGAAGTTAGAAGTCTGAAATCAGGGTGTCAGCAAGGTCAAGTTCCCACTGAGACTCTGGGTAGAATCCTTCCTTGTCTCTTCCCAGCTTCTGGTGGTGGCCATCAGTCCTTGGTGTTCCTTGGCTGGCAGCTGCATCACTCCAGTCTCTGCCTCTGTTATCACATGACCTTCTCTCTGTGAGTCTGTGTGTCTTCTTAATTAAGGACACTAATTGGATTAGGGGCCCATCTTACTCCAGTGTGACCTCATGTTAACTAATTATGCCTGCAATCACCCTATTTCCAAATAAGGTCACATTTTGAAGTACTAGGAATTCCTGTTTTCCCAGAGGACTGTGGTTGGTAGGGACAGTGTAGCTTTTGAGTCAATGGTAGAGATTATAAAATCCCGTAAAGACAGTTCCTACGATGTGACTTTTCCTATCACTGGAGAGGTAAATTGGAATACCCCAGACTAGGAGTACAAAGTCTAGAAAAATATTTTGCTATAGACATGGTAGTTGCCTCTCCAACAGAGACTTTCATGCATCTGGAAATAGGAACACAATAGTCAACACTTGGTCAAAATTCATGGCTGAAGGCAGTTGAATATAACCCATTAAAGGGTATTTACATGTAACTTGAGAAATTGGTTCTTGCCTTTGTCCCATTTTTACAGTTTTTCCAGGGTAATGAGTTTGACAAATGGGACAAGTGCCAGAAACAGCCTTAGAATTTGAATGAAATTTCCTCACCAAAGACTGAATAACTCTAGATAATGTGTTATGTTAATCAGCGTTATCAGCGTGAAAGAGTGGAATCCTCTCTTGAGCTAAAAGGCTTAATTAGTTTATAAGCATGTAGACAATGGGAATGAGATCATATTATGAGCCGTGAGAACATTGACAAACCTACATAAAGTTTACTACGATCATCTTTGATTATATCTGATTGACAAGGGTTTTGAAATCTATAAACACAAATCAGTTCGTAGACAGTTATTGTATCAGTCTTTGCAACGATATTGAAGTAGTATTTGCACATGAATATGTGCCTTTCAACTTTAAAGGCATACAGTTTCTGAAACATTTACAGTAACACATTTTATTTCTATAAGGTAAAAAAAGACTAAAATTCTCTCTTAATTTGTCAAGTTTTTTCCCATTTTAGCTTAAGTTTGGTAAAAAATAATAAAGGTTATCTTAATAGCTCAATAATTAACTAAAATTTGAATGTCAAATTAATTCTATTTTTATTATCCTTATTTTTATAAGGTAAAGACACAAATCTTTGTGTTACCTTTTGGGCACCCCAGAAAACAAAGACAGTTTTAGACATAAAAAAAAAAAAGTCACAAAAGTTTTATAATTGATTTTGGGACCTGAATTTGGAAAAGGCAAAATTAAGAATTGTCAGGGGAGACAAATCATGAACATAAGTCATAATTTTTTCTAGGATAAAAAATAATTATAGGAAAACCATAATAAGAAAAAATAATGATTAACTTAACATTTCCAAAATTAAGTAACTTCTAAAAGTGATTCAAAATATAAGTACAGAGAGTTAAAAGAATATTTTTGTTCTTTCCAAAAAACATTGTTCCACATAACCTTACTGTTCTAGATATCTAGAGTTTGTTGTCTTAGTGTTGTCAGTTGATAAATATACCACATATGAAAAAGTGTGTGGGATGCAGCTAAAGCTGCATTTGGAAGGAAACACATAGCTTTAATGCTTATGTTTAAGTAAAAGAAAGATTAAAAGTGAATGGGCTAATCAATCAATTTAAGAAGTTTTTAAAAAGTAAATAGAAATATTGATACAATACAGATAAGAAAAGAAAAAAATAAAATGGAAATAAAGGATAAAGTTGAGAATATCAATGAAACCAAAAGTTCTTTCTTTCTTCCTTTTTTTTGATTTGCAAACTCTTGTTTTATTTTTGTTGTTATAAATGACGCCAGTGGGGAAAAATATGACAGACAGGTAGTACTATGCTCAAGGGTGAAATTTCTCATGATCTTTCCTACTCAGTTTATGCAGGTCAATAATTGCAGTCCACAAAAGTTATTTCTATAAAAATACTAATAAAATAGAGAAATCTCCCTGGTGAGACAGGAGGAGGAGGAAGAGGAGAACATAGAGGAGGAGGAGGGAGACGAGGAGGGGAATGTGCACAAGAAACAACACTGGGAATGGTAAAGGTTTCATAGCTACAGATTTCTCAGAATTTGTAGAGATATTAAGAGATGCTAAGAGATATTAAAAGATATTAAGAGAACACTTGGAACAACTTTTGCTAATAAATTTGATATTTAAATAAGTGGACAAATTCCTCAAAAATATAACTTACCTATCGTAACACAAGGAGAAAAATTACAAGGCCTGAAAAATACTATAACCACTAAGGAAACTGAATTAGTGGACCAATAAGTTTCCCTAAAAATTCACACTTGTCTTTATCAATACGTTCTTCCAACTTTCAAGGACTATATCATCCCTGCCCTACTCATACTCTACCAGTGAATGAAAAAATGTTTCTACCCCATTCTATGAGATCACTAAAACTCTAAAACCAAAACTAAATAAGGGAAATATGAGAAAGAAAAACATTAGGTCAATCTCTTTTATCATCTTAAATGGAAAATTCTTCAAAGTTTTTTTGCAAAATGAAATCCACTGACATATTACAAAAAAGATAACCATATGGTTTATCTCCCTTAATTTCATGTAAAAAATTGAAGAAGATAATTATATGAATTTGAGGGAAAAATCCCACTTGGTCATGATGGATTATCACAATGCATGCCAAACAATGTTAAAACCTTTGACACACACTCACAATTTCAAAAAGTCTTAGCGTAAGAGGAATCAAAAAGAGCTCCATTAACTATACAGTGTTTACCAAAAGGCCGCATCGGAAATCATTGCTAATGGTGAAATGTTAGCGGGATACCTTGCCTTGTTCCTGACCAAAAAAAAAGTTTCTAGCACTGCTTCTATTTAATATCAGAAGGAGATGCTGGGTAGTGAAATAAGACCAGAAAATAATTAAATTATAAGATTTGGAAAAGAAGAAAACTGATGTATGATTATAATTGTCTTCATTTAAAACCCAAAAGAATCCATAGACACATTTTATAGAACAAAAAAAAGTTCAGCAAGTCAGCTGCTAAATAGATCAATATAAAAAATTTTTTTCATGTGCAATAACATTCTTTTTCAAAATCTGACAAGATGAGTGTGTTCATTTTGTGAAAAATCATCAAACTGCACGCTATGAATTGCTCCATTTTTTTGTATTTAGATTATACTTCTTTTAAATCTGCTACCTTGAGTGAAAGTTTATTTGGTTAATGAATACTCGCCAGACATCACGATTAATAGTGAAAATTTATAAGTATGCCCTTAGTCAGTGATTAGAGAAAGAGCCCTGCCAAGTACACTTCCATCGTAATTTTCCTGGAGAACCTACTGGTAAGTACTGGAAAAGTCCGAGCTGCTCTTGTAATATGACAAAGACATGCCATGTGACTTTTAGAGCTTAGAACCAAGCTCAGCAAGCTTACTAGACAACGGTAGCAGATTTAAAAAACGACAACAACCTATGTTATTGACACTGTGGCAGGAGTGATGATTTGTGTCATGGTGTGGTGATGGTGGTTCTAGGAAGCAGCTGCCCAGCAAGGAATTACATATCCCAGGTCCTTTGCAACATGTGACGGTCACAGGCAATGAAATGTGAGCAGACGCATGTATTCCATTTCAGGACCAATGTGGTTAAGAAGGAGGAGTGCCTTCTCCACTCTTTCTTTCCCTTCTATGGTGGTCTTAGAAGCCACGTGTTGAAGATAAAAGATCCACCGATGTAAGCTACCCACATTCTTTTTTTTTGGGGGGGGGGGGAGTGAAGAAGATTGGCCCTGAGCTAACATCTGTTGCCAGTCTAACTCTATTTTGTATGTGGGATGCCGCCACAGCATGGCTTGATGAGTGGTGTGTAGGTCCACACCTGGGATCCAAACCTGCGAATCCCGGGCCACCAAAGAGGAGTGTGTGAACTTAACCACTATGCCACGGGGCCTGCCCCAATCAACCCACAATCTTGAATAGCCACAAGGAAGGCCCCACCACCAGCACCAAGAAGAGGCTGTTATGGGAGTTGCCAGTATCTTGGAGATGGAGGTGTGTGCCCGAAGTTGACTCGGGGGTGCTCACAGGAAGGCCACCTGTGCAGGAAGCAGGACGGAGCAGACCGGGGAGCTGAACTGAGATGCACTGTTAGAAAGACCTCAGCTGATCCTGTGGGATCTCTGGAGCTGGATGGGCCCCAGAGTTTTCCCGAATTGAGTTCTCGCTCTCCTGTTGTAACAAGTCTGTTTGTATACTCACAGTCTTATTACCTATTTTCTATATAGTTAATTTTCATATACAAAAATTAGTTTTTACAAAACCATCTTGCAAAATGTATAATCCACAATGTTAATTACTTATTAATGAATACTCCAGACCCTGAGTATTGCTGTTCAGGTTCTGAAATAGTTTCCTTGTTGAGATAATCAAGCAGCTTGGTGCCCCCTTTCCTTTGCGTCAATTAGAATATAACAGGCAAGTAGAGCTAGAATGGATGGCATGCATGCTCTGAGAAGTGGCAGAAATAGCTATAAGGATAACTCATAATTTTTACAATAATAATGACATGAGCTTAGAATTTTTTAAATGTCAGGCTCTCATAAAAAGCAGATCGGATTTTAAAAACTGCAGACAATTGCAGTTTGGTGGGCATGTCAAAATGGAAGTGCCAATTTAATATCTACAGATAGCGAATGTGGGAAACCTATTTTCTTTTGATGGCATGGATAATTTATGCCCTATATCTATTAGATAATAGACAATAAATATCTATTAATGCACGTATGTACCAGAATACTATTTTCATAAAAATCTTCAGAGAGTTCTTCTCTCAACCTTTTTTAAAACACATGACCTCTTGCGGTAAATATGACACTGACACCCCCAGCTCCTCTCCAAAATCTTGTAATCTCCATATTTCTTGGGAATTGTTAATCTCAAGTCGTGTATACTTGGTAATTTTTAAAAGATGACTTTGGGGTCCACTGAGTAAAAGAATCATTTAGCTATCTTGACAATGTGGACCACTTAAACTCACAAATAAATCTTGATGGGTCCCATTTGGACATTTACTGTTGAGCAAATCATAATACTATGGTGTAAAATCTGGCCCTTGGGACTCAGTATCTGATAGGTGAATGCTTTACATTGACCTTATTATTCAATCCTCATAATAGCCTCGCACGATAATTAGTATTACCCCCATGTTTACAGATTAGGAAACTGGACTAATAGGGAGTATACTAATTTGCTCAAAATCATCTAGCAAGGCTAGCCATTTGCCTTTTACGCCCAAGTGAGACTGGTGGTGGTGGAATTCCCTCTACACCGTAATAGGGAACAGCGCATATAGACACTCAAAATCAGAATGTCCAGGAAAAGAGTTCCTGCCAGTTTATCCCTGCGTTTCTGCCCTCACGACCTCTGCTTCCTGCCCCAGCCAATCGCTATGGATAGTGGACCCTCTCATCTCCACATGTGCTCAGTGAGAGCCCACATGACGGTTTCAATTACCTTATCCCCATCACCAGCCCCATTTTTCCCTTGAACCGCTTTAGAAAAAAAGTGAAAAGGCCATTGGGGCCTGCAAATAAGTGGAAAAGCCCTTTAAATTCTAAAATCCACACATAACAGATCAGAAGTAAGATATGCTACCTAATCTTCAAGAGACAAAAAGACTCTTGGACTGGCAAGACAATCAAGTAATCTAAATAAATGAACTAAATCTAAATAAATAATGTGTGAATTAGGATAAGAAAGTTACTTAGGCCAAGGTCAGGGCTCCCAGGAAGACATGGAGCCAGGCAGAGGAGATTAACATAGCAGGTTATGTATTTTACATACAATTATATATACATATGTGTATATATAGCTGTGTAGATGCTACATATTGATCATACAATTATATTATTGCTGGTTTTCCCACTAACAAGGTTTGCCTACCTGGTAAAGATGTCTCAAGTTTCTTTAGTTGAGGAAGAGATTTTAACAAATGATTTTTATCAATGTAATACATGAACAAATATGAAAAGCCATATATTAGAGGTATTAAAAGTCGTATAACACATTCCTTAGTCCAGCTCCACGGGATAAGCATGTTTAGCCACTTACAGTTTTAATTCTTCTGCTGGTTATTTCCGTGTTGTTAAATAGTATGTTGTATCATTATTTCTTGATTTTTCATTGACTTGAGTTGTAAGAGCTAAGGATTCAGCATACCTAACCTGATGTCCACCTTTGCTCATTCCAAGTTGTTATAATGACAGCACCGTTTTTCCGTTCCTCTGCTTGGTCCCGTCTGAACCTTAAGTATATTATTTTAAGTCTATTTCTTTTTTTTTTTTTTTGCCAGCCTTCATCAGTATCTTTTGAACCCACACTCTGTATGATAAACATATTCGTACCTCTCTACTGTCAAATTCTGTATAGTCTATGTTTTATCATCAAGATTGATCCTATTCCCTTTCCCTTTAGTATCTGTGGTTCAGCCTTGGGGGCTTTGTCTATAACTTAATTCTGAAACTTGAAAAAACAAAAATGTATTCAAGTTGTTATAAATATAGAGTTCATTGCCTCTTCTAGAAGTCCAGTGTCGTAATTCCTGTTACTTAAAATTAATATCTATAAGATCAAGGTGAAATGCAAGTCTTTATTCTTTGTATTCCAGTAGCTGATTAAGGTCCCCTGCTACATTTTGAGTTTAGACTATAGTTTTCTTGTACCTTTTTTTCCTGGAGGTTCAAATGGACTTTATATTTTGGGAGTGGAGGGGGAATGAAATTTACGTCATTTTCACAATACTCCATCTTCTTGTTCTCTGCACTGTTTGGAATCCATTTCCCTTAAAGATATTCTCTTTGGAGCTCTGACTTCCTGCTCTGATTTGGAGACATTGCTTTCAAGGCCTGTAGCAAAACTGTCATCCTAGGATTTCTTTCCAGTAAACTTCTGAGTCAGTTTCTCTGTTTCTGAGGACCGACACCTTCCCTTTTCTTCATTTTCAGATTTGTTTTGCTGGAGTAGGAATTCAAGAAACTTCCTCAGGAAGACTTCAGAAGGTATTCTTTTTTCTCTTTTAGCTGAAAGTGATTTTATTTCACTCTTAGACACAATTGAGAGTTTTCCTGGTACAGAATCCAAGTTTAGAATAATTTTCCTGAAAAGTTCTAAGGATTCTTCTTCACTGTTTTCTGCTTCGCACCCTTGGCAATGAGACCTCTGTTCTTTGCAGATTACCTGCTTTATTTGTTCTCTTGAAACTTTCATGCTCTTCTCCTTAACCTCACGTTCTAAAATATCCTAAATGCTTATCTAGATATGGGTATGTTTTCATTCATCCTACTGATACTTGGCCTCTTTCAATTTGAAGACTTAAGTCTCACTTGGCCCTGGATAGTTTTTGATATTATTTATTTGATCTATTGGTCTCACTTTCTGTAACATCTATTAATTAAATATAGAACTTTTGGATTAAAACTCTGGCCCTCTTATATTTCTTCATATATTTTCTCACTCTATTCTGTGCTCTAAATCCTGGATGATTTCCTTAGACTTTCCTTTAACTCTTACATTGGATAATTAAGACCTCGCCCATAACACACACAGTCCTGTTTCAACTTCCAAGAGCTAATTCTTGTTTTCTAATTGAACCTTATTCATACTGTGTTGTTTTGTTTTGTTTCTGTAAACCTATTAAGTGTTTCTGCATTTTCTTAGGGAAATGTTAAATTTTTCTTTTATTTCCCTAATTGTCTTTGTGTCTGCTGGTTGTTCTACTTACTTCAGTCTTTCTTTGTCATGCTACAGGATTTCCTGAAATGTCTGGTTATTCTTTGTTGCCTTTTTCCTTTGTAGAATGAGGCAGATGGAAGGTCCAGACCCAGGTATGCAGAAATTGCTGAGTGCAGGAGCAGGATGGAGAAGTGGGAATAGAGGACGAGTGTCTCACACGTGGACCTTCCCTTAAACACCCTCTACTGGGGTTAGCCCGACTTCCGTAGGGAGGGCCAGAAGATCCTATCTGCACGGAATTCATGGGGCCCCAAGGCTGGGTGATATCAATGGTGGATTTCAGTGAGCCCAAATGCCATTGCCTCCTTTCCTGAGCCTCCTTGTCTAGATATGGTTTCTTCCTTTTCTGCACCCTTAAAAGAATCACATTTTCTCCATGAAGATGGGGTCTTGTTTGATTCATCTTTATTACCCACCCCATCAGTGTAGTGCTTTGTACAGATGAGGCCCTCAATCAATAAATGCTCAGTGAATGGGTGAATTAATTAATTAACAATAAGGCAGAACCAGGAAGGATTCCATGTTAACTTGTCATTTTTCTGAAATAAAGAACTCTTTATACAGTATTGCTCTTCACTGGAGAATCACAGCTTGAATTAGCATTAAATCACAAATTTTAACTAAGAAGAAAGCACAGAAATGAGTGGACGAGGCTATCTTCCACTTTTCATGGAAGACGGCCTCCTAAAAATGGAGGGAGGGGATGAGATGGGTGGAATTTGAGAAGGAATTCCACAAACATTCCTTCTATTTTAAACCAGAGATTGAACTCTTTAAGTTCCTGATTCAATAATTAAGTTCAGTAAAAGCAGAATAATATAAAGAGATATCCATGCATGACTACAATTCTACTTTGTTTAAAACAGTACAAACTTTTAAGACAAAACTTAAATAATTTCACAATTAACCTACTGAGATTTAATTATGGAGTGCACCTCAGGTCTGGACAGTGTGGGTAACAAATCCAGGAGACAAAGCACATGTAAAATGTTAGACCTCTGTGCTAGCTAGTCTTGAAAACGATTCTAATGGACCACTTTAAAAGCTGGGGAGTAAGTACGGTACCGAGTTGGAAGGGAAGAAAGCAGAGTCTGTGCTAGACGGCCACACTTGGACTTCTCACGGTGTTGGCGGCAGCCGGGAGGCTGAGCACTCGCTGCCTGAGGGCATCTGGCTCCTGCCCGCCGGGCGCCTTGCTGAGACTCCTGATGCATTGCTGGCCGAGCTGCTATCTTCCCTCCTCACTCTCCTTCAGGGCTGTGACTTCATCAGCAGAGGCGGGCCCCAGGGGCAGCCCTCTCAGTAGTCCTTTCAAAGCCATTCCTGTCTTTTGTCTTAGTTTAAACAGTAGGGCCTGGGATGGGGTGGAAACCAACCAACCAACCGTCTCTGCACTCCCCTAAATTTCTGCTGAATGGAGTCAGAAATTTCCCTAAATAATGCTTGAAAAAGCACAGCCAGGAGATGAGTCTTTCCTCCTCAATTCAAAACAGAAAGGAGCATCTGGAGAGTCAAAAGCTCCTGGGAAGAAATTCAATTACCAGCGCTAAGCAAAGGAGACTGGGGCCGACAAGGAGCCAAGACTTCGTGGAGAGTCCAGAAGGTGGGCCATGGACCAGCGAATGGCTGGGAAGGTGACTAAGCTCCCTGGTTCCTCTCTGGCTCGCTCCCCCCTCACTCCATCTGTGGATCCCAAAGCCGGGCCCCCCAGTCTGCACAGAGCAGAGTCCTCACACGGCCACTTTATCAGGTCCTATTGACTTCTATAATGATAGGTAATGGGGCGTCTGTAATCCCACAGAGGCTCTAAGACTCTCGTCCCGGACCCAAGCCTTGCTGTTTGATGCCACCATATCATTCTTGCTCTTGGGAGCATAGATGATACTGTTTCTATTATAGAAGGCTTTTTTTTTTTTTTTTTTGCCTTAAAACACTGTCTCCAGGAGATTTCCAAATTCAGCTATGATGGATGACTCCTGAATTCACAACTATCCTAGGAGGGATAAATCTCTTAGTTTGTTATTTACCAAAAAGAGAACTCTGATAAATGCCCTGCTCAGAAGTCACAGATGGGTAATAATGGGAGACACGTGGTTAGGGAGGTATGAAGCACAAAATTCTCATAGGAGAGAAGCGAGTCTGGGTCAGGAACTTAAGGGATGACAGTGAGAGCTGGGGGGAAGAGATGTGGGGATTTTGAACAGTCCTAGCTTAGCTGTCTTGCCACCACATCGGGTCCCCAACAATCTCGACAGCACTTGCCCACAGCCAGAGTAGGGGCCTGCACAGCTGACATGGTTGGAAGGCAGCAGAAAAGGTAAGGACTCCAGACAGGGCATTCCTCCCTGCCAGCTACGGCCGGAAATACCGCAGATTGGGAGTGCGAGTGAACAGCAGTCTGAGATCCTTCTCTGGCTCTGTGACCACGGTTAAATGAGGCCACCAACCTCTCCATGGTACAATTGTCTCAAGTGCCTATCTCACATGGTGGTTGTGAGAAGCAAATAAGATGATATCTATGAAAACACCTCATAAACTATTAGATTATACACAAGTATATGAATTTATTGTGCAAAATTTCGTCTGCTACGGCTCTGTTGCTTCTGTCATCGGTACCCTCTGCCTGGGATGATGCTCTTATATGACTTTGTTGGGACCATCAATCACGGTGACACACCTGCTCCCTGATGACAGTGATGACATTTTGTCCCCCGTCCACAATGATTGGGCCATGGGATGGACATGAGGCAGAGAGAACCAAAGAGAATCCTTAAATGAAATTAGGTAAATAAAAGATAGGCGATGAAGGGTTATGATGTTAATTTTATGTTTCAACTTGACTGGGCCACAGGGTGCCCAGATAGTTGGTCAAACAGTATTCTGGGTATTTGTGTGAGGGTGTTTCTGGATGAGATCAACATTTGAATTGGTGGGCTGAGTAAAGCAGATTGTCTTTCCTAATGTGGGTGGGCCTCATCACATCAGTTGAAGGCTTGAATAGAACAAGAGCTGACCCTACTGCAAGTAGGAGGGACTCCTCCTGCCTGACTGCTTTGAGTTGAGACACGGGTTTTCTCCCATCTTCACACTCAACTGAAACATCAGATCTTCTTGAATCCAGAACCTGCCGGCCTCTGGACTGGATCTATACCATCAGCTCTCCTGGTCTCCAGCTTGCCAGCTTGCCAGCTACAGATCTTGGGACTTAGCCTCCATAATCAAGTGAGCCAATTCCTTACACACACACACACACGCGCACACACACGCACACACACACACACAGTTCTATTGGTTCTGTTAATCCGGAGAACCCTGACTAATACATGGGTCTCTTTTCATTTTGAGATATGAGCTGTAAAAGTATAGGTTTGGGGCTCACACCGGCCGTCTGTCCTGCCGTATGAAGAGATTCTTTAAGTATATTAGCTCTTAAAGCTGTGCACACTAATTGGTAAGGAACTATTAGCCCAAGCACACCCACCCTCTGCCACCTTCTTGCCTTTGTCAAAGTACCTCAGCACAGGTCCAGGTGTCACCATGGCTGGGGAGAAAATCAGTCACCCAGGGGACAGTTGTGATCCCAGCAGATGCGCATGGTGCCAACCCAGTGACTTTAATGTTGGTCTCTGAGGGAACTCCGTGTTCTCTGTGGGGAGCCAGGAAAATGCTTGGATTGTGATACGCACAGACACAGACAGGAAGCCGACTGCGACGCACAGAATACAAGTGTTGGGAAGGAGGCCCACACGTGGTCCCGCCTTCCACCCACAGTAGGAATCTTCACAACATCCGCCCTAACTGGTGGTCAGAGCATTTTCGGATGGGGAAGTCTTTCTAGAACACTGAGCAACCACAGACACGGTGTTTCAGAAAGGTCATGCACAAGACAGGGGTGGACAGAAGGACCACTCTTGTGGCAAAATATGTGGCTTTGTGGTTCGTTTTGAGGGATGAGACATCAAAATGTTTCCTCCTACAGGACCTGGAGCTCCACCATTAGAAACGGGTCCCTTTGGATCAAGGAATTACTGGCTTCAGAAATAAGAACTGCCATTATCATTAAAATTTAATGTTCACTTTAGTGCCAGAGACTGTGCTAGAAAGTTTGTACACACTATCTCAGTACAATTCCATCAGATTGCTCACAGAATTCACCAACGCCCTTTACACACAAGGAAAGTCACACAAGTTGTCCAGACCGCACAGGTTGTGGTGACAGAGTGGGCTGTGAATCGACGTCTGTCGGCTCACTGGGTGTGCCAAAGACATAACACCTGTCATCAATTGGCAGCTCCTGCCGAAACTGTCCAGTTCCTGCCCAAATGTTACGGAACTGGGGGCTACTCTTAGTGTTTGACCCCTCACTTACCTCCAGAGCATGTGGGCTCAATCCCATTCCTTGTCTTAGCAGAAAACTAAAGTGACCACCCCACCTACCCATCTCCCGAGTTCCAATCCAACCAGCACTTCACGTAAAGAAGGAACAGAAAGTAAACAGCAACCAATTTTTATAGCCTCCTAGAAAAGAAATGTTACTGTGACCTGATTGGAATCTTGCAACAGAAGGGAGACACCTCGCAGCTCATATTGTCCCGTCTACCCAGGAACGACTCCTCTGGAACCCCGAGGGGAGAGGCAAACCGCTGTCCTTGCTCACTCCCCGAGCAGGCAAAGCTCCTCACTGCCCGGTCTCCGTGAGGCTCCCTCGGCCGAGCAGAACTCTGCGCACAGGCTGGTGGACTCTTCCTGGGGAGGACCACGCCAGGTAGGTCCCACGCTAGACCTCCCTCGGCCTGAGATGCTTGTCCCAGACATCCATGTGGCTAATTCTTTCACCTTCCTCAGGTGCTGCTGTAATTACAGCTTCTAGTGATACCTAACGTGATGCCCAGTTCAAAATTGCAACCACCTCTCTCCATACAGGCATTTCTGATCACCCTTACTCTGCCCTAAGTTGTTCCCATGGCAAATGCCATCTTCTAACATATCACATATTATATATATATGTATACACACATATAAATAGATACTACATACTAGTGACATACAGTCTACATACTATATATACACTATATGTAATATATAGTCTATAATACACTATATATACTACACATACACTATGTGTGCTATAAATACTACATATATAACATATATGTATATACTGTGTAGTATGTATATATATAAAGTAGCATATATACACTATAAAATCTTTGCTATGATTTTATATATAAAATCTTTACTTTGTTGATTGGTATTGTCTGTGTCTCCTGGTAGAAGGTAAGCTCCGTGAAGGCAGGGATATTTGGGCTAGTTCTGACTGCTCTATCCCATCCCTTAATTTGGTGCCTAACGCAAAGTAAGCATTCAATAAACATTTGTTGACTGAATGATCAAATGTAGCCTGTAGGTATTAACCGCCTAAGGAATTAAAGGATGCCTCAATGTGCATTTTTCCCTTATTAAGCTGTCGTATCCTTGAGTGTTTCCAAATTTTTTGATTAATAGTTCTGAGCGATGGATGAAATATTAACACTGATACAGTTTCTGGCTATTGTGACTGCCGAAGCGACTGAGAAGAGGCTATTGTAAAAACTGAGAAATGTAAGCTCCTCACCATCAGTCAGTCAGTCAGTCATCCGTTCGCGAATTTGTTCTTCATTCAGTCAGTCAGCAATATTCGCATCCCTACTGTGTGCCAGCGCAGCATAGGGCATGGCTCGTCACAGCTGTTGCTCCTAAGTTGGTGTCAAACTGGTGAAACCCTCAAACTTTATATTTAAAAAATTCATTAGGAAAATAAAGACATGACAAAATTTTAGTATTTGCTGTCCTCTTTGTTCATTCTTTTGCCATGATCTTCTGAAAATGACACATTTTCAGGTCTCCAGAAGACTCTGGCTCTACCACCTGTGCAGGGCCCTGGGTTCAGGAACACTGGGCTGTTATCCTAGCTGAGTCCCAGATTCCCTGTCTTAGTCAGACAAGTCAGCTCACGTGACTCCAATTCCCCGATCTCTCCCCGAGCCACCATCTTCCAGCAAGATGTCTAATTCATGAAAAGTAGATGTACTTGAAGCTCCTTGAAAGAACAACATTCAAGGTAGAATTCACACAGCTGACTGTGGATGTAGATGCTCAGTGAGGAGCAAGGATCACTCGGGGTTTCTGGCTGGAGCAGAGGGGAGGGCAATCCTGTCTGCTGAGGTGGAGAACTTGAGGAAGAGCAGGATTTGGGTGGGTTTTCCCAGAGAAGCAATAATTATAATCTCCAACACTTCCTTTTTATGTCAACGTATACTCAGATTGCTTTACCAAGCAGGTGGCAAGTTCCCAGTATAAAGTGTCTGCACGCATGTTACTTCACTGAATTAGTATTTTCCCCTCAAACAAGGGACGCGATGACCTTCACGTAACTAAAAAGCCCATCCTGCTGGTTTTCACGGGGGAAAGAGAGGCGTGTTGGGGGCGGGGGGAGTAGTTGATGAGTCCTGCTTTGTGCCTTCTGTGCGCCTTTCCCCGATGGTACAGACTCTTAGGGATCCCAGCCACACTTGCTCCACTGAAAGGTTCACTTCTGTGTCACGCGGGCAAGGCTGAGGAAGAACCAGGGAAACCGAGACGGCAGAAAAAGCCCCTACAGACATGCAGATAGACGGGAAATGTTATTGTACATAAATAACTTTACGTGACTTATTTTATCAGATTTCCTTCAGCCACCTAGCTGATGTCCCAAAAGTTGTTTGCTAAGTCTGGAAGTGAAGGCAAATGAAGTCTGCTGACAAAATAACATGAAGGGCTATGTGTGTGTGTAGTGTGTGTTTAGTGTGTTGTGTGCTGTGTGTGTAGTGTGTGGGTAGAATGGGTATGTACAGCGTGTGTGTGTGGTGTGTGGTATGTCATGTGTGTAGTGTGTGTGGTGTGTGTATAGAGTATGTGTGTAGTGTGTGTGTACAGAATGTGTGTGTGTAGTGTTTCATGGGTATAGGGTGTGTATGTATTGTGTGTGTGTTGTGTGCCCTGGGGGTAGTGTGTGTAGTGTCTGTAGTGTGTTTGTGTAGAGTGTGTGTGTAGAGTATGTGTGGTATGTGTATGTGGTGTGTATCATGGGTGTAGTGTGTGTGTATAAAGTGTGTTGTGCAGCGTGCGTGTGTAGTGTGTGGGTAGAATGTGTGTGTAGAGTGTGTGTGTGTGGTGTGTGCTGTGTGTCATGCGTGTAGGGTGTGTGGTGTGTGTATAGAGTGTGTGTGTGGTGTGTGTGTACAGCATGTGTGTGTGTAGTGTGTGCTGTGTGTCATGGGTGTAGGGTATATGTGTGTTGTGTGCCATGGGTGTAGTATGTGTAGTGTGTGTGTGTAGAGTGTCTGTAGTGTGGGTGTGTAGCGTGTGTGTGTAGAGTGTGTGTGTGGCGAGGAGGGTGAGTTGAAAGGGGACAGTGAGAGAACTGGAGCCACTGGCCCCAGAGCAGCCCCGCCCCCAGGTGGAGACTTCCCAGCCCCAGCCCTTGGCGACAGGCCGTGGCCCACACACCTGCGCGTGGCAGGGAGCCGGTGTCAGAGGGCGCGGGCCATTGTGAGCGCCAGATGGACACACAGGTGGCAATCCGTGCAACGCTTTGCAAAACAAGCTTAAAAGGAGGCATCAAGCTGAGACGCGGGCAGTCAGAACAAACCGGTGATGGAAACGCAGAAGCCTCCCGCCTAGGTACCGGCTTCACCCAGCTAGGCTGCGGCACCAAATGCACACTCTGCCTGGCTCCCCAGACCCCTGGAGACCAGGCCCCACAATGTCTGTCCACCCTCCTGTCTCACTGTCCCAGCAAACACCCCGCACTCGCGCCCCTCCTGCCGCCCCATTTCTGGCACTTCCATTAGGTCTTTCTCTTCCTGCAATCCTCAGCCTTCTCCCGTCCCTTCCCCCAAAGCACCCATGTTCACAGCCAAGCCTGGTGTCACCTTCTGTGCTTGTGTCCCCTGACTCCCTCCCAAAGCCCTGCAGTTCTAGGACTTTCCGTGCTGCCAACCGTGGCCTCCCCCTTCTCCAGGTTAGCACGTACCTGCACCCTCTTGAAGTGTCTGCTGTCGGGTGCACCTGTCTCATCTCCACAATTAAATAAGAAATGCTGAGGCAAGGAGCTAAGTCTCAAATTGTCTTTACGGCCCCACAGCACCTCCTAGCCAGGTGCTGAGCTCCCAGTTGCCATGGAGAGTGTGGCAGGATGGCTCTTTATCAGGAAAGAACACTTCCGCTCGACTGGTGGGACCAGTCCACTCGCAGAGGAAGGCCGTCTCTGGGGCCAGCCACCCCGGTGAATCCCAGAGCCTGGGCCCGGGGTGGAACATCTTCCCACGGGGGCCTGGGGAGGGTTTCATCCCGGGCTTGTTCCCACCTGTTTCTGAAGCACACGCTACACGAATGACAACTGTCTGGAAAGCTCACATGCTTCTCTGTCCTGAAAAGATGTGTCCGAGGAAAGGAAAAAATGCAGATGAAGGCAGAACCTAGGTTCTAGAAAGCTGTGAAACAGGGGGCTTGGTGGGATTTGAGGGAGCTGGACAGACCACCACCTTCAACAAACATCATGTAGAGGGCTCTAAGGGAAGGGGCTCTAGAAGGGAGAGGGGCATCCCACTCTACATAACATCAGCAGACCTGAGACGAATGATTCCACCTCATTGGGTACTGAGTCGCAGTAGCCGTGAAGACCTGAAGGGACAGTCACAGGGTAAAGCCCACAGATTGGCAAACCCATTTCTCTATTCTGACCCTGGACTGCTCGCAGTTCTCGTAACCCCGTGGATCCCAAACTGTGCACTGAGGTGCTGGGGCCCGAGTGAACTCACAGGGGCACCTCTGGGCGCTTTAAATGTCCGGGAAGCACAGCAACAGCCCCAGCCACACACGGCACATGCGCTGCTGGGTCCAGGCAGCCACCTTCTCAGTGCCGGATCGCGCTGCCTGATCTAATTCCATGGTGAAGTGCCCAAAGCGTAAACGCCCCAAAAGTAAATAATTATGATTAAGAATAATACAATATTATTTTTTACAATGTGTGTGTGATAATTTGTCAAGTATATACGGAGGTGTTAAGACATAAATACTTGATAAGCTGTTTATTAATGAGCGGAACTGTCAGTTATTTCTTTTGTCCTGAGGGGTCCATGACATCTACTGAGACGCAAGGGGTGCCCTGTCCCCAGGCTTTGGGAAGTGCTGCCCTAACATTTCATCGGGGTGACCATGGCTAAGCATCCTCCTGGCCCGATTATAGATTCCTTCTGACTGTGCCTTGTCTCAGGAAAGGCCCGGTCTGGAGAAATCGGTGCAGGAAAGGGAAGGTGAAGCACTCCTGCCATGAGAGATGCAAGCAGGGTTCAGCCCCCACTCCCCCCTTCCCCCAGCCCCTCCTTTTCCTCTAGGAGGCAGCCCCTTCACTCCTTTGGGGCATCATGTCTTAATTCTCTACCTCCACCATTTCCCCTCCTTGGGTTACTGTGATAGATTAAGAACCGTTACGGACTGAATGTGTGTGCCTCCCCCAATTCATATGTTCACTCCCAACCTGCAATGTGATGCTATTGGGAGGTAGTGGGGCCTTTGGGGGTGACGAGTTCATGAGGATGGAGCTCTCATGAATGGGATTGGTGCCCTTATAAACGAGACCCCAGAGGGCTCCCATGCCCCTTCCGCCCTGTGAGGACACAGCAAGAAGATGGCCGTCTATGAGTCAGGGAGCGGGTTCTCACCAGACACTGAATTTGCCAGCGTCTTGATCTCCAGAACTCTGAGAAATAAATGTCTGTTGTTTAAACCACTGGGTCTATGGTATTTTTGTTACGGCTGCTCGAATGGACCAAGACAAGTACCTACAATGCATCGGGCATTGAGTGAGGTTCTGGTGATACAGAGAACAACTCAGTGGGTTCTCAGGCAAAACGGCGCAGTGGGAAGGGGTGTTAGGCCCTGAAGAGCGGGGGAAGGGCCAACCTAGTCTCTGCCCGGGTCACGCACAACGGCAAAACTAGGACTTATTAGCACCCTGAAATCCCCAGGCAATATCCATCCCTGAGCAAGGTCACAGAAATAGCAAGCCATGCGTCCTCCACCCCAGTCCTCTGTCCAGGCTGTCCGCAATCGGCAGGATTGTTCTCAGCCTCTGTCCGGTTTCCCTCCTACATGAAGCCTTCACGGTGGTCAGACTGTCTATTCACTCACGCCCCTTTAGGTTCCTGTTCATTCCACCTGCACTGCTTTGCCCACGCTGCCCCCACCACCTCTGTGTCATCCGATGCAGACCCTGCCCATCTTTACATGGCAACGGCCCCACCCTTCCCAGACAGCCTGCCGTGACTGTGGTTCCTCAGACACTTCCCCTTAGCTTTCAGGTTCCTCTAATTGTTTCACAGTGTAAACCTCAGCTATCAGAATGATTACAGTCCTGGGGATGGATTTAGTCTGCGGTTTAAGTCCCACAGTGAGAGGCAGATTTCATACGCATCTCTGAGATGATGAACAAAATCCTGAATTTAATGAGAAGCAAAGAATCAAGATTATCACAGCTCACATTTAGAATAGGAACTGATACATAGCAGGCGGTATAAAAGTATTTTCTGCGTACTAACTCCTCTAGTCCTCCCAACAACCCTGTGAGACATGCACAGGTAAGGACGTGGCGGCCCCAAGATGGCAGGTTGCAGCACTCCAAAGAGGCAGAGCTGGGATGTGAACTCCAGCAGGCTGGCTCCAGAGTCCGCGTTGTTTCCTGCTATGTTCTGCTCCCGTCTCAATTATTCATCTCAGGTGCAGCCCAAATTAACACGTGTGAGATATATGCTGGCTGCTAAGAGTTTTAGAACTAAGTATTATTTACAAATGTAGGGACTTTCTTCTGTTAGAATCTCTTGATGTAATGTTCCCTTTCATTCCCCCTTACAACTCTTTTTTCTTCGTTCGAGTTAACATTATTTTTGGAAGTAGGCAGAATACACATATGTCTATGTAATTTGATCTCCAATTAATATGTTTGTTTGTTCATCTATTAACAAATACTTATTGAACATTTACTCTGTACCATTCACTTTGCTAGACACTAGAGAGGTGAGTAAGCTGTGTTTTTTCCCTATGGACACCCATTTCAGGCATCAACAAGACTAACAACTACTACTTACTGACACTGACTTCGTGCTGAATGTTTCACATGCATCATCTCGTTTGATCCCCATAACAATCCTAGAGGACAGGTACTATTATCACATTGATTTAACAAATGAGGAAACCAAAGTTCAGAGCAATTAAAGACCCTGCCTGATATCACGGAGATAATAGTTGCAAGGCTGGGATTTGACCCGACACGTGGCTGACCCCAACACTCGGGACTCACCACTGCTGCCTGCTGAGACACTGCTCCTGCAGGAGGGAAGGCTGCACCTCTCTGCATCGTGCCTGCTGCTCTCAGTGGTGAGAAGGAAGTACTCTGAAGACCTGGAGGATGGAGTGAGTGATCCCGCCAGGCAGGCACATGGGTTTCTGGGATCTGGGATCAATCACTCTCGAAGGTGTCAATGTCTCATTGGTGAAACAGCAGTGATTACTCAGACATTCAAACCATGTTCATGCATGGTCTCCATTTGCACATGTACCTGCCACTTTTAATTTCATCTTCCTGCCCCAAAATCCAAACCCAGGAGGTGTATGATGGACAGAGACAATTGGTATAAAGAAAAAGGAGTTTGCAAATTGCAGTCTAGATAGAGTGATCTGTGTGAGCTCTGTGCCGCTTTACCTCTACAGAGCAGCTAGCTAGTTCTCAAAGCATGCATTCTCAAGTTATGTTCTGTGCCACTTCGTTAAACAGAAATTATATCCCATTCAACAACACCTTCTGAACCAGCAGGGCCACGTGGACTGGGGTCAGGTGCAATGGGAGGCCTCACTTTCAGCATGAACTTCCATCGATGGGCCCGGGAGGCAGGAGTGTGTGTAACAGAGTGTCTACACCAGCGCACGGCTGGGGCCGTGAAAGGAGCCATTGCCCAGGAAACGAGTTGGGAGACACCACTGGAGCAGGAACACTGAAGGAAGTCTGTAGACTTTCTGAAATGACAGGTTTTCTGTAGGTCTGCCAGCCCACCCATTTTTGCATGTCCTTGTCACTAGTCCCTCAGAGCGACAGCTCCATCAGACTAGCTGCGTGTCCAGTCAGGAGGCACCGGAGGAAGAGCCCGCCAGAAACGTGCTCCCGAGTGAAGACTCCAGGCCCTTCACTGTAACACCGCCCTGTTAGGGTTGAGGAACCAACGAGCCAAGGGGTTTGTACGTCTAGTTCACTTCATATATTTCCTGACTTTGCTTGTCACTTGCGTGCTTTCTCTTCAAGAGTTTTCACGTGACTGTGGGCCCTGAGACAGCTGGCGGGCCACGAACACGCCGAGCACCGGGACTACACCTGCCTCTGTCTCTCCCTCCTTACAGGATCTGGCTCCATGACAGTGCTGCACCGGGGGCAGATGCTCGTACTCACAGCTGAGGGGCAACTACCACTCTCCCCTCCTCCTCCTCCCTGTGACGCTGCTACACGAGGCTCTTCTGGTTCCTCAGAAGCTGTATAAACAGCATCTCCCTAACAGGCAAGTCCTCCTCAGCAGTATGTTGCTGTCAGCTGCTGAGGCCGGGAACATAAACACAGTCACTGAAACTAACACCACCCCCATGGCATCAGCCCCTGGGTCCCCCTCGCAGGAGGGAGGGGGGCAGGAACAGGCTTAAAGGGAAAGGAACGGAGTTTAGGGCACCGACCCTCCTGATGGTCTGCGTGAGGACTCTGAGCTGGCTAGTCGCTCTGCCTCGTTCTCCCTCGCTCTCCTGCTCTCACTCTCCACAAGCACAGAGGCCCCAGCTTCAGGGCACCTGGCTGGAGTCCTCCTCAGTTCGTGCTGGGGCAGGGAACAAAGGCAGGAGGGCAGAGACAGGGGAGCTGGGCTCTCTGACTGCGGAGTACTACATCTTCAGTCCCAGGTGCATGAAAAAGGTAGTGTTATGGGCTGAACTGTGTCCCCCAAAAGTCATATGTTGAACCCTAACACCCAGTACCTCAGAATGTACTGTATTTGGAGATAGAGCCTTTAAAAAGATAATTAAGGTAGAAATGAGGCCATATGGGTGGGCCCTGATCCAATCTGAGTGGTGTCCTTCTAAGAAGAGGAGATCGAGACACACACACAGAGGGATGACCACGTGAGGACACAGGGAGAAGACGGCCATCCGCAGGTCAAGCAGAGAGGCCTCGGGAGGAACCAGCCCTGCCCACACTTTGATCTCAGACTTCCAGCCTCCAGAAGTCCACCCTCCTCCTGTGAGACACAGCCTCCATCTGCAGTACTCTAAGGTAGCCCCAAGTGGACTAACACAGGTGGGCTCCAGTGAGAGAGGGCAGAGCCTCGGCGTCTGTTCTGGTGTCCCCCTCATGCCTTTCTGCGCGTTGCTTCTGCCACCAGCACTCAGGCTGTCACACCCTCCACCACCCACCATCTCCTAACCTACTCAAGTCAGCTTGCTTGCAAAGCAAATTAAACTCTACTTGAAATCCTCTAAGTTGATGTGACAGAAGAGATTTATGGGTGGGCCATGAAGTCTTTCAGGAATGTTCCTTAAGTTTAAGGTGACTAAATGACCCTGTTTTCCCAAGACAGTTGTGTCTTCCTCCTGTGGCCCTGGCACAATGATTAATAGTGTCTCCGTTCACTCTCCCATCCTGGTTTGGATGATAAATTATTTGGAGAAGTTATTCTATACACTTGTGCCTATGCACACTCTAAGGGTCAGATCACTAAGTTAATAATAATAATGAATTAATCATTCTCCTCACTTACTGATACCAACACTCAGTTTCCTTTCAGTGGGTTAGGGAATGTGGTATATGACATTAATCATAATATTTAGAAATTTTTTTTTTGCCAACTTTCCATTAGGTCTATTATTGCAATTGAGGTTCATGCAAATCCTCTATGATCAGGAAGACAAATCTCTCTTCTCTAGAAGATTCTTGGACAAGAATAGGTTCCATCAAAAGTCTTTGGGGTCTTGTCTTAGGTCTCAGAGTAGCAGGGTCAGAACTGGAATTTTTGTCTTTACCACACTTCTGGGAGAGTTCAACCTTAATGGTTCTTTCCTTGGGGGGTTGTGGGTGGGAGGCAGAGGGGATCGGTGTATTGTTTTTTTGTGGTTAGTTGGTTTTTGGTTATATATTTGAAAATAAATGACAGGGGGCCAAAGATAGCAGATCTCACCCCAACAGACTCAAGTGTGAAAAGAATGCTTCTCTTCTTTCCCTTCTAGAAAGGAACGAAAAGGAAAACTCAAGCTCCTACTAAGCATAACCCAAGACACAGAGTTTGCCAGTTTTTCCCTTTGGCCTCTTCTCTTGCCCCCGGTTTTACTTCTTGATGACATGGGAACTATTTGTCTGTATCTTAAGTCTGTTTGGGCTGCTATAACAGAATACCATAGACTAGGTGGTTTATAAACAATAAAAATTTATTTCTCACCATTTGGGAGCTGGAAGTCCAGGATCAAGAGGCCACAGATTCGGTGCCTGGTCAAACCGCTTCCTGGTTAATAGACAGTGCCTTCTCGCCGGATCCTCAAGTGAGGAAGGGGCAAGGGAGCTTTCTCGGGCCTCTTTAACAAGGGCACTGAGTCCATTTATGAGGGTTCTCACAATCTAATCACATCCCCAAAGCCCACCTCCGAATACCATCGCATGGAGTATTAGGTTTTCACTATACAAATTCTGGGGAGACACAAACATTTAATGTACAGCAACCTGTGTGCAGGATCCTACTGAAGACCATTAAAAGGTTCTGCACTGCCATTGTTCTTCTGTTGTTTCAAACTGCAGAGGGGGGAATAAGCTCAGGTTTATATTAACTCTGAGTTAAGGAGCAGCCCTGAGTAAAAGATTAGAGGCAGAGAGGCAGGCACAGGATCCTAGTGCCCCTCTACTTTATAAGGCAGTGAAGCCAGGAGAGAACGGATGCGCCGCCGTGCTGATGAATGGCCCAGGAGTGCTCAGACTTGCAGCCACTTGGCACGAGAGATGGCCTTTGACAAGAGTGTTTAATAATTACTTGAAGGAAAGCAGCTTTCAGAATGAGGAATGTAATGTTCTAATGAAGTACTTGATACCTATGAACTTAACTAGAAATTGAACAAGGCTGTCCAGAAATGGGTGGGAAATCTTCCAGAGCAACAAATAGGAGGGGAGAAGAAAATATGCCATGTCAACAGCAGGAGCTGAGTCCAAGTTATAGCAGCAAGATATATTATGTGCAATTTTTCCAGCTTTATTGAGGTATAACATAACCCCTGCACGTGTACAATTTAATAACTTTTAGTGAATTTGTAGAGTTGAGCCATCATTACTACAGTGAAGTTTGAGAACATTTCCATCACCCCCAAAAACTTCCCATGGGCCTATTTGCCGTCAGTCAACACTCCCATTCCAACAACCACCAATCTGCATTCTGGCTCCATACGTTTACATTTAATAAGGAGTCTTTGTGCCTGGCTTCTTTCAATTAGCGAAATATATTTGAGATCCATCCATTTTGTAGTATGTATCAGTATTTCATATTTTATTCCTTTTTATTGTTGTATAGTATTCCATTGGATGAGTACACCAAATTCTGAATTCACCAGTGGAAAGACATTTGGGTTGTTTCCAGTTTGGGGTTACCATGAATAACGCTATGAATGTACATGTACATAAGTCTTTGTGAGACATAAGTTTTCATTTGTCTCAAATAAATTCCTAGGTGTCCTATGGGAATTTCAGTGAGTGTGAAGTGGCTTTAATTTCATTTCCCTAATGACAAACGGTGCTCAGCACCTTTCCAAGTGCTTTTTAGCCATTCATATGTCTTCTTTGGAGAAATGTCTACTCAAGTCTTTTGCCCATTTTTTAACTGGGTTGTTTGTTGTTATTATTGAGCTGTTAAGTGCTCTTTATTTATTCTGCATACCAGTCCTTTTCAGGGATATGATTTGCAAATATTTTCTCACAGTCGGTGACTTGTCTTTTAATTTTCTTAATAGTGAGTTTTGAAGTACAAAAGTTCTATAATTTAAAAACTTAAATTTAAGAACAGCTGCCAGCTGTTGCTACTCTCTGTGGTAGCTCACTGTCCTGTGTCTGGTTTCTTAGCTTTTTTTAACCAAAGTAAGCAATTTCCTCTACTAAATTCCTTCTGATTAAGAACTATAGGTAGTTTCTGTTTTCCTGGTTGGACCCTGACTAGTATGCTGATAAAGTCCTGATGTTTTATTTGCTCCTGATAATGGCTCTTTCTCCATGAGGTCCTTCTGTCAGGAATGATCTCTCCAATTCCTTATCCCCTCCATCTACCTCCCCCGCCCCCACACACACACTCTTTACCAAGCAAACTTTTATTTGTTATTTAGATCTCAGGTCAAAGGGCATTTCCCTCATTTCTCTTCCCTGACCCCAGTCTAAGTCAGGTCTCTTACTCTTCCATAGATGTTAGCTCCATGAAAGAAGGGGCTCTCTCGACTCATTATTATAGTCCTCATCACTCAGCACGATGCCTGGCACACAGTAGAAGCTCAATAAATAGGATTGAATGAATGAATATGCAGTAGTTCGATGGCTCTTTGAACCTGACATTTCATATCTTAAAAAGATGGGAGTGAGGGAGAGAGCTGTTGAGACAAGGAGAGCTGACGAGCTCTCCTTAATGAAGTAAAAGGAACCCACAGCAGGGCCAGAAACTGTTTTCATGTTAATTGGTAGATAGCTTCTGGAAAGCCTGGATGACAGGAGTTTTGATGGACCCAGGACTCTGGAAATCAGAGGAAGAGAGAAGCTACTTAGGAGGAGGACTGTGAGCCTCAGGTGCATTGGACTGAGATCTGCATGAGGTATGGATGAGGGTGTCCTGGTGGCAGGAATCACAGGGAACTGGAACAAGGATGCATAATCTACACTTGCAAATCGTTCCCTTTCTATGTGGAATACGCCTCTGTTGTAGACTGAATGTATGTGTCCACCAGAGTCACGTGTTGAAGCCCTACCCCTCGTGTGGCTGTATTTGGAGTAAGGAAGTCCTTAAGATTAAATGAAGTCATGGGGTGGGACTCTGATCTGATAAGGTTAGTGCTCTTATAAGAAGGGATATCAGAGAGCCCTCTCTCCACCCCACCCCCCTCCCATCCCCGCACCTCCTGTGTGCACACACACAGAGGAAAGGCCAGGTGAGGACAGCAAGAATGTGGCCATCTACAAGCCAGGAAGAGAGCTGTCACCAGAAACCGAATCAGCCAGAACCTTAATCTTGGGCTTCTAGCCTCCAAAATTGTGAGAAAATAAATTTCTCTTGCTTAAGCCACCCAGTTTATGGTATTTCATGGCAGCCCAAAGTGACTAATACAGCCTCTCTTTTCCCCAACCTTCAGTAAATTCTACTATTCACAATGCCTTGATTCAGTGAGGGGGGATGTTTGTGTCTTTGCTTGAGTGACAAAATGAGGAGAAAAAACAGCATCCTGCGGAATAATGAGGACAGTGACTTACACTCACAGAGTGCTTAATAAGCCCTGGGGCCTGGGCTAAGTGCTTTACGTGTATCAATTCATTCATTCTCACAAGAACCCCAAGAGATGGGATCAGAAACCAAGGCACAGAATGACTGATGGTTTACCCAAAGTCACGCAGTCAATCTATAGTGGAGCTGAGGTCCAAACCCAGGCAGTCGAGTTCCAGAGCCCATACCCCGCATTACAATGACTCTCAGAAGCATGGACCAGAGGGGGAAGGTCAGAGGACAGAGGAGAAATAAGGAGCAGGGCTTTGGAGCTTGAGATGGTGAGTGACTTAGTCCATCTAATTCTGATCCTCCTATTTGCTGAGACAGGTTTGGGATGAGTAGAAGAAAAGTGTCAACTTCTTCATAGCATACTGAAAATCTGTTCTCTCTGTCCCTTCTGTTTATACTGCATCCACCTCATCTCTAGCAGCATGTGGTAGAAATAAATGAAGACCAATCAAATGAGATCAAGCAAAGGCTGTTCATCAAAGGTTGACATAGCACAGGAGTTGGCCACCATTACCTGTGCTTGGCAGAGACTCAAAGGCAGGCAGAGGATGAGCCATCCCTGGCGGCATAGTGGTTAAGGTTCAGCACTCTCACCACTCCAGTGGCCTGGGTTCACTTCCTGGGCACAGAATCACACCACTCATCTGTCAGTTGCCATGCTGTGGCACTGGCAGCTCACACAGAAGAACTAGAAGGACTTACAATTAGAATATACAACTATGCACTGGGGCTTTTGGGAGGAGAAAAAAAGAAGAAGATTGGCAACAAATCTTAGCTCAGGGCAAATCTTTCCCAGCAAAAAAAAGAAAAGGCACGCAGAGGACAGGACAGATTCATAGTGGGAAAAGGGGGGTTCAGGTATGCCTGATGGAGGCTGTGGGCCAGGGAAGCTGGAGGTAAGCTAACTAGAAACAGGATATCCTATATGATTAGTTAGGGGGTGTATTTTTGGCTTTCTCTGTTTGGTCTTAATTTGGAAGTGAGAACTAAAATTAGAGACGCTGGCACATATTAATCAAGTCCTGGCCATTTGGGGCCAATTGTTCTAGGGGTTAGTGTGCAGCTTCCTGAGCTGGTTGCTAGAGATAGTGTTCTGAGTTCCTGCAAGTCTGATGTACAGATAGGAGGCTGGCTCCCTGGGCTGACCACTGTAGATAATGGGTTGGATTTCTGGGCTGGCTGCTGAAGACTGTGAGTTAGAGTTAGTATTTTATATATGGTCTTGCCATTGTCTGTTTCTATATTCAATCCCTCATTGCTGAAAGAAAAGATCTATCATTGGAGACATTGATTTCTTCCATCATCATTTGCCTTGGGTGACAAAGTGCTCCTTAAATCAGTAGTTCTCAGCCAAGACTGCACATTAGGATGGCCTGGAGTTGAGAGAAAACACTGATTCCCAGGGACCACCCTAGCCTCATTAAGTCAAAATCTCTGGACGAGGGCTCAGGCTTCAGGCGGCTCTAACTCTGCAGGTGATTCTAATTTACAGCCAGGACTAAGAACCCTGCTCAGAAGGACAAAGATGGCTGAGGCTGAGCTAGAAAAGAGTTTCTCAGATGTCAATGTGCCAACAAACCACTTGGGGATTTTGTTTAAAATGCTGATTCTGATGAAGGAGGAGAACTTCGATTCTGCATCTCTAACAAGCTCCCAGGTGATGCTGATGCTGTTGGTCTTCTGCCACACCGGACATGGCAAGGAACCAGCATTCGGCTCAGAGAAGGAATAGTTAAAGGGAAACTATGGACAGATCTTCACGCTCTCAGGTCAGTCTCCTTAGAGCTGCTATTACCAGTGGGATGTTGTAGAAAAATCAGCAGTGGGGCATCTGTGGATCTGAGTTCTGTCTCTGGGGAAATAAAAAACTGTGTGCATATTCTTGGGTAAGTACCATAAATTTTCTAAGCCTCAATTTCCAAACATATTGTATAGGGGTTTGTACTAGACAATGTTTATAGAATAAAAATAATGATAATTAATAGTTTAATACTTACTATGTGCACATAATATGCTAGCATTTTACTATGAGAATTATTTAAGATAATAAATGTAACCTTGTGAGGGTTGCCAGATTAAATACAGAACACCCAGTTAAACTTAAATTATAAATTTAAATATAAATAAATGCTTAGTTTAATTATGTCCCATGCAATATTGGGGATATATCTGTACTAAAAAAGTATTCATAGTTTATCTAGAATACAAATTTAACAGGGTATCCTGTGTTTTCTCTCCTCTCCTCTACACTTTGCTTCTTCCCTGGGTCCCAGCAGAGACTTCTACCTGATGCTCCAGTCTCCAGTTTCTTCCTGCTAAAAATATCAGGTATGAGATGCATGGTCTGGACATGGGAAGGATCCAACCGCCTTCGGAGAAGTCCCTCCCTTCTGTGACCTTGCTCTGGCTGCTCCCTTGCAATCAACCCCCAGCTAGACTGTCCTCTCCACTCCTTCACTTGGGAGAGGAGGATCTCGAGGGAATGTGGATTGCTTTAGGAGAGGTCTTTCTTTCCCGTAGTCACAACAAACCATGCTCCAACTATCCCTAAGTCTGGAAGGTGATCATCAATCACCCTTGGACTAGGAACTCAGAGTCTTGGCTGCCCGATTTGGCTTTGCTTACTTCTTTCAATAAATGTTCTTTTGCCTTATCCCTGGTGTGAGTGGCTTCCGTGTGTTTATCAATGTTCTTTGTAAACTCTGAAACTCCCTGAAATCTAAGTTCTGCTCACTGGATCTCTGCCTTGTTCAGTCAATCCATTGCCAGGCCCCTGCAGTACATCTCAGAGTCCCTGAAAATGGGTCCTGTTAGAACTCTAGAAGTCATGTCAGGATCTGGTACACCACCCTACATCCTGCCAACAGGGGGACGAAAGCAGACCTGCCTCTCACCAGACCCACGTTACTAAGTAATTTTACCTGTGTTATCACTTAATAATAAAGAAAAACTCCCCAAGAGAAAATCTCCTGGTCCAGAATTATTTGGCAAAGATCGGGATCCAGTTTTCTGACAGGATACAAACTATGACTTCTGAAGTTAATTGGGATAGCGCTTGTGCAGAGTAAATTTTTTAAGTGACCTGTATCATTGTCAAAAAAAAGTCCTCAAACTCCTCACATAAATTATTAACCTGTTTGCTAACCATTTCCTTAAACTACACCACCTTTTCACTACATATGAGGTCAGCAGGAAACAGAGAGGTTCACCACAGTGGATTGAGGCAACTGGGGGGAGAAAGGCAAAATCTAGGTCCAGATTGATCACCGGGTGAGGGAGGGAGACAGACGGGAGGAGCCACAGGCCCAGGTGGTGGAAGGATTGCCGACCAGGATGGAGTGATAGGGCAACCACAGAGAAGGGGACCCCAGAGGGCTGGTGGTGGTTTAGGAAGGCAGAAAGGATGAGGAAATCCAGTAAGAGGTTAATGTCTCAGCAGGTGAGTGGAGAACAGTTACTAAAGAAATTTCAACAGGCAAATCAATGGGTTAGGAATTTGGGGCTGGATTTGGGGTTCAGAGGCAATGTCGAGCCCCAGTCTTGGAAGTCAGAATGAGATAACCAACCACACGAAGCCAGAACATGCAAATCTGAAATGAATCAGCACCTACCTTATGCCTGAATAGTTATTTTAGGAAGACTGTGCCCCAAAATGACGATTTCACAGTTACAGAGAGTGTATTTTCTTATCACTCTGCAAAGCAGTTTTCTTTTCCATCAGAGGACTGTTCTTCTAAGTGAATCACGTTCATTTTCTCTTCCAAGTTTCCCTGTACGTGTAAGAAACAGCAAGTCATGGTTGTGAAGATTTGGACTCCATTAGCAGTGGAAGAACTTTGCAAATAGTTGAATGACATCAGTTTTATGTCATTGTAATGAGATGCTTCCAAAAGGAAATCAGCTTAATAAATTGTAACCATGGCTCAAATTTTCTCTTACAAGTCAGGAATCAAAGAAAACCTTTTGGGAGTTTATCCTGTCCAAGTTGAAATAGCTGACACTGTTCTGAAAGCTAGCCCAAATCTGGTTTAAAGATAAACATTAAACATAAAATTATTTGGTTTTGTGGTGGTGTGACAAATTTTGGTAGAGCAGAGTGACACTGTGAAACCAACACTTTACTAAATTACAAAAACTGTAGCAGCTTCTATTTTGATTGGTAAAATACTGCAACTTATTTGAATGTGTATATATGGGGGGCGTATATGGGGGGATGTACAGAGAAACAGAGACAGAGAGATGAAGAATAACTGAACTACGAAATTTTTTGAGACAAACCTGACATTGGATACAATAAAAATACTTCCACGTGGTAGCACGCACTTTCTCTTTTGGAAGCTGCCATCAGTCTGACGGCAGAAATGCCTGAGCCTTCGAAGGACTTCACTGTAATCAACCTGAGGGGTCTGCAGTGGTAGTAAACTCAATTTGTAGTAAATGAATCCTCTGAATTTTGCAACGTTGCGTGTTGTTCCAAGTCAGGTGGAAATATTTTTATTCAAAAATTTTCAATACTTGAAATGACAAAAGTAACATTAGATTTTACAACTTTTAGTGAATTGTAACTCTTGAAAACAAAGTGTTCAAGAAGGAGGCACTGAAACTTAACCCTTCAAAAGGAAGGGGCCAGATAAATTAAATGAAAAAAATCTCAAACAGTGTACCAAATTTCATTTTGAAATTCCATAATTGCACTTTGGAATATCTCAACATTTTTAATTGATATGTTATATTCCGCAGTAGAATAGAATAAAATGGAGAAGGCCAATGATTTTTGGCATCCAAATTTGATAACAGTCCAAATACTTCAATATAGTTTGTCTCATAAAAATTATTTTTGAGAAAATCTAATATAAACGAAGGCCAAAAATAAGTACCTGTGAACATATCTGGGCTGATATTTTTGCCTGTTTTAAAATAAAAGGAGTAGAACTGAGACTATCCTCCACTTAACAGAATCTGTCCTGTGATCACTAGGGCCTCAGCACCTGGAGGAGAATCACCTATGTTGCAAGCATAATTATTCTGTCTGTGCTTGTTTTTAATATTCATTAAAATGATAAAAAGAATTTTTCATTAGCTTTAATATATATTGATATATCATTTTAAATTTCAAAAATAATTTTATTTTTGTAAATGGTTTTGGAATTTAGCTAATTTATATATCTGCCTATATGGTAAAGTCAATTTGTCAGACACTTGACATAAATTCCAGGATCACCCTATTTATAGGCCTTTTCTACTTTCTCCAAAATGAAGTTCAACATCGAAGCTTCTCAGAGAGGGGAGGCGTTTACTCACTGCAGGAACGTCCGACGAGATGGGAATCCTAGCGCACGGGGAGATGGGGGAGAGGACCCAGAGACAGGTTAAATAATAACAGCCACCCTGGATGGAGGACCTGACAGTATCTACAAGCCTGGTTCTTGGCAATAAATTTAACCCTCAGGACTACAACCATTGAGAGAGAGAGGGGAAAACAAAAATCTGTAAACACACCACCCCAACAGAGTGGTTTGTGAGTTTTGAGGAGGAGCGTCCTCCAGTCAGTACTGCTCCTGGGGAGTTGGGAAGACGGCTCCACCTTCTCCGTGCTCTAGAGAGTCTCCAGGCCGGCCACCTGCCCTGTGTTCCTTGTGGTCTACAGTCGAGGGGAGGAATAAATTGTCTTTTATAAAAGCCATTGCCTTGTTCTCTCTTTCAGGTGAATATATTGGGAACAATAATATTTTAAAATCAAAGGCAATGCAGTTGAAATTAGGCTGCTCAGCCTCAAATATATGAAAATTAAATTGTTAGAGTTGTAGGTGCTGTAACACTTAAATGACAATGATCAATGGCCATACTCCCAGGTCAACTTATTAGATTGCTTGGTGATGAATTTTGCAAATTACTTATTCCTGTGATCCACCAAGATACAATTTTATTCGAAGTCAGTAAAATCAGGAGAAGTTGAAACTAACAAGAAATTGATTAACACTTTCCCTTAGATATCCTCAGGCGCATGTTGGATGGTCAGATCTCTGAATCCCATCACGTGGAAAAGACGATTTTCGTCTGAAAAGTGGAGAGCCCATTACTTTTAAGTCCTACAGATTCCCCTGCAGCCCACTGGATCTCTATCTGAGTTTTAATTTCCGCATCAGAATGACAGGTCTTCCTCATGCAAGACTGGTAGCCAAAACGTTAAGACTCTCTTATGTTAATGAGCCACAATGAATCTCTGTGCCGCAAGCACTTGCTAGAGAATTCACATATGAATAGGTGGTAATCCACGCCTGCAGAAGGCCCGCCTGAGACAGCTGATAGTTGAGAGAGGGTATCTAATATACACACCTTCACAAACAGTCTAATAGGTTTTTTTAATTTCTTTTGCTAGACTAAACCAGAAAATTAAATTGCAATGAACATAAACTAGATTACGTATAACCTAGTGAAAACAATTTTTCAGGCAACTAAGAAAATTTAGTGTTATGCCCTCTTCCATTTGAACAACACGTATGCGTGTTTTCCAAAACTGCATTTAAATGCATTGTCTATTATGATACCCAGTATTTTCTCATGCTTATTTGAATTCAATGATAGGACAAAGCTTGATAAATAAAGCAGAAAGTAGCAGAAATATAAATCAATGCTTTTCTCTTGTGCCTTGGTAACAAGGAAGCTAAGAAGAATAAAATCAATTAACAGAAGTCAAAAAGTTTTTACTAGGCAATAAGAGGATTATTATAATTTTTTAAATCTTTTATATTCTACATTGTGCTTAATTTTTAAGATTTCTCAAAACTGTTTTAGTACCAGATGGAGTATAAATTCTAGTCAAGACACAAGAAATAAACTAGGATAATGGGAGAAATAAAAGTTTTGTGAAGTTGTTCTGGTTGTTATATATTGGTATCTAAGGCTCGGGGGATTAGAGGCAATCTTTGCCTTCTCAAATCTTTTCCATTCTTTCCAAATTTTCTTCAATGGATGTATTTATCTATGTGTCTATCTGAAATAAAGATAGGCTTTTAGAACTGAATATTAATTCTTCAAGATCCATTTCAAGTTTTACGATCTCCACAAAAACGCCCAAACAAATTCAACCCGCATTGATTCTTCTGGTCTGGGACATTATGCAGTAGATTTTGTCTATATATCAAATTATGTCACTTAACTTTAATCTGTATTTTATTCTCTATAAGCTATTTGAGAGTAGAAATTGTACTTTCTTTCTCTTTTCTACTGTATATATTAAAAGTATACAATGTGACGATTTGATATACATATACTGTGAAATAATCACCACAATCAAGCTAATTAACACATTCACCACCTCACATAGTTACCTTTTTTTTGTGTGTGGTGAGAACACCTAGAATCTACCCTCTTAGCAAATTTCAAGTACACTGTTGTTACCTGTAAGTCACCATGCTATACATTAGATCTCCAGAACTTACTCATCTTGCACTACTGATACTTTGTACCCTTGACCAGCATCTCCTCATATCCTCCTCCCCAGCCCCTGACAACCACCATTCTACTCTGTGCTTCTATGAGTTCAACTACTTTAAATTCCACATGGAAGTGAGATCATTAAGTATTTGTCTTTCTGTGTCTGGCTTATTTCACTTCGTATAATGTCCTCCAGGTCCATCCATGTTATTGCAGATGGTAGTATTTCCTTCTTTTTAAGGCTAGACGATATTTCATTTTATGTGTATACCACATTTTCTTTATCTATTCAACCACTGATGGACAGTTAGGTTGTTTCACAATCTTGGTTATTGTGAATAATGCTGCAATGAACATAGGAGTACAGATAACTCTTTGAGATCCTGATTTCATTTCCATTGGATAAATACTCAGAAAATCCCAGAAGTGGGATTCCTTGGTCATATGGTATTTCTATTTTTAATTTTTCAAGGAACTTCCGTATTGTTTTCCATAGTGGCTGCACCAATTTGCATTCCCATCAACACTGTACCAGAGTTCACTTCTCTCCACATCCTCGCCGACACTTATCTTTTTTTTAATAACAGCCATCCTAATTGGTGTGAGAAGATAGCTCATTATGGTTTGATTTGCATTTCCCTGATGACTTATACCTTATTTTTCAGCTCTGGCATTTTCTAAAGGACCTAGCAAAGATTGGATATAGTAGTAATAGATGCTTACTGTACTTGTTGATGTACACTAATGATGGTAGTATGAGACTTCCTTTAGTCAAGAACTGTCTGTTTGGCTTTGCCCAAGTCAGAGTTAATGGTCCTAGACTCTCTAAATCACACCATGTGGATGTACACTGAGTTGACCAGTTGTAGATAGGCAGACCTAGAATTAAAGAGTCATATTGTGCACGTGAATTGACACATGGAAATATTTATTTCTTGTGCCCTGTTACTGAGGCCGACTTTGGCTCTGGGGTACCAGGAAACAACGAAATATGGAGAAGAGTATGTTGACTCCCCAAAGCCCAATTTCTCTCGGCAGCCTCTCTTCAGACACCAAATTTGGAAGCAGGAGTTTGGAAGGACAAGCAGATGGAGCCCCAGAAGCCGCGAAGGAGAACAGAGAAGAAGGTTCATCGCCATTCCACAGCCATCTGTCTCAGGGACCGCAGAGGGAGCGCCCGCTGGGAGCCTCGTAACTTTGGATCCTCTGCAACAGGATCCTGGGCAAACAGTGGCCACATCCTGGCTCAGGACCAAGGACAGAGTTCGTGCAGTCATACCAGCTGCACCTAATTTTAGATTGGGAATGAAGAAAATGAAGCATGCAGGGCTGGCCCTACTTCCAGTTCCACCGAGGGCCCCCCACTCGATACCTCAGGGGGTCTGCACCGGAGATAAGCAACCACTGAAGCTCCAGATGATCAATCAGATGGAAAAACAGGAGTTTTCTCTTCTTCAAAAAAACTGTCATTTGAAAAAGACCCTGGTGTGGGCACTTTGGCGCTACCTATGGGGACAGGCATGGTGCCCGCAGGAGTGACATAAGAGATCAGGAGACACAACCTGACTTCTCTTAGCCTCAGTTTCCACAGCTGCAAAAAGAAAAGAATTGTCCATGTGTTACTTTTCTACTATTGTGTAACCAATTAGCAGCTTAAAACAACGCCCATTTATTGGCTCACAGCTCTGTAGGCTAGGGTCCGGGCATATCGCGGCCAGGTGCTCTGCTGAGGGAGTCCACCAGTCTGCATCCTCATATGGAGCTTAAATAGTCATGACAAAATTCAGTTCCTGGTGGTTGTAGGACTGAGGCCCCCATGTCCTTGCTGGCTGTCAACAAGGGCCTCTCCAGCTCCCTACTTTAAAGTCAACTACTTTGGGATCTTAATTACATCTGCAAAATCCCTTCACAGCAGCACCTAGATTAGTGTTTTAGTAAGTGGGAGGAGGCATGTGCACACCAGGGGCTGAGAACTTTGGGGACAATCTCAGAATTCTGCCTACCACAGTCCCTCAAAGATCCAGTAGTCTATGATCCGTGAAGATATAAAAATAGAATTTTCATTAATTGAAAGGCAGAGATGAAATAGCTCTCCACTGAAGGTTTAAAACTCAACCCCAGGCTAGCAGGAAGGAAAAGAAAGAAGGGAAGAAGGGATGGGATATTTGAGGTCCACTATGGACTGTGTGCTTTTCATATGATGACTCAATATTTCTCAGTATATGCATGGGAAACATCTTTCCTCTGGTTGTTAATAGATACGGCATAAAAAGGTAGCTGTAGTCAGGTAAGCTTAAGAAATGAGAAATAAAAAAACTGAATAGGAAAAAGGCTAACCACATTAAATGTTATGAGAATTCCTGCAAGTGTGTACATTACATATTCAATCTTCAAAAGCAGGAATAATGATAATAATAAGGATTCAGTTCTAAAATATACCGTTGTTTGTGTTTTAATATTTCTGAAGCTGCATCATATTAAACTTGATATATGCATAATATAGTGTGATTTCATTTATCCCCAAAGGGGCTGCTGTTTAATGGATGATGCAGCCGACAATCAATGAAGTTGGATCACGCAGGGCACAGCAAGGCAGCCCAGAGCTGAGCCATCACAGGAGCACCACCGCCCTCGGCTAAAGTACAGTGGAAGGAGATGATACTAAGGAGCTCCTCTTCCCCAGTGTGCATTTCTCAGGAGCGGGGATCTCAGTGGGAGGCTTGGTACCTGAGCTGGAGTCATGGAGGGAGGGGCTGTCTGGCAAGAGCAGGAACCTTGTAGGAGGAATAACCGCTGCCATTGACACTGTCTGAAACAGAGAAAGCGGGTTGTTCACCAGCACGAGTTTTCCATTGGCTGAATCCAGCCAGAAACTAGTTGGCAAAGGAACTTGGGAGGTCTGGTTCAGAGGACAGGATCCCACAGAGAAGGGCAGGTAAAGGACAGGAAGGAAGAGCCACGGGAAATGCCTGGAACAGCTATGCTCAGTAAAAGGAGGGAACTCTCTCAGGATGATCCCTGTTCGACTTTTCTTGTGTGGGAGGGACCACAGGGCAGGGGAAAGGCTGCAGCTTCCGTTTCCCATTAGCTAACAGTGTGGCCCCTCTCCTAGGAATGTCAGCACAGTAAGCCTCAGCGGATGAACAGCAGTATCTAAAAGGAAAAAAGGCAAAAGGAGTTTAGAGGCCAAAGCCATAGAAGAACCCCCATTAGGGAAGTGGATTGGAACACTATAGGGTGGGAGTTATGGGGAGTCAGGACACCCTGATGGAGAGAAGGAACAGCCAAGCTTAGGCGAGTATGGAAGCCAGCAGCCGTTTTCCCTGCAAACAAGGTTCAGTGCACGAATCAGGAATCAACCTGGCAACAGAAGGCCCAGGAAATTCAAAACGATGAATCGAGCTGGTCAGTCAGGAGGAGAGCATGGTGGCCACTAGGCAGTAACCCAGGGGCCATCAATTTTGGACCAACCACGTGGAGTTGGGTTTCTGAGAACTGCACCTAAAACCAAAGAGTCAATGCAATAAAGAGCATGCAGGAGGAGCCTGAGGGCTATCAAGGAGAGCAAAGGCCAGAGCACCAGCAAATCTGGCTGGAGCAGAGCAGATGGTCCAACCAAATCCCAAACCACTGGCTCTGAGGGACCTGGGGGGGCAGGTATCTGAGGCTAACATCTGGGTCCTGGGGTCAGAGCCTGGACACAAGGCCAGAATCCAGCACTAGGACCCTGGAGCAGAAGACCCAGGCAGACCAGAGGTCTGACTCAAAGTTCAGCTGAGGAACACGAGTGGAAGGTCCTTATGGCACTCTGCTCCAGGTGACTTCCAGAGGCCAAGTCTCAAATGGACCCAAGGGGTGAGAGTTAGTTACACATTCCTTCCAGGTTAGAGGGTACAGAGAGGGGGACAAGGAAATTCTGAACAAGGCTGTTGGGCCCGAAGTGAGAGCTGCATCTCACTCTCATTTCTAAAATGGAGGTGGTGGAGATCTTGGGCTGTTTGAAAGTTTTGTTTCTAAGATAAGTCGGCGCTGAGACACACATTGCTATGTAGCAATACGACCAGCTGGAATTGAATGTGTTATATGTGGCCAGTACCGTTTGTCAGGAACCGGCGTTGGCAGGTCTCATTGTGTTTCTCGAGCTCTTCTTCCATTATTCCAACTCAGGCTTCAAAGGGCCCTTCTGTTGAGTGCAGCCGGCCTCTGCCCTCCTGCTCCACAAACACCGTCTGCATGTAGATCTTCTCATAAATGGAAATAAGGAAACAAGCACCAGGTATTTCCCTATACATAATTCATTGGCACAATAATTGAATGAAAAGCACACAATATTTACCTATGAGATTTTCGTGGAGTGAAGTAAATATGCACTTCTGATTTAAAAAAAATACATTCTCATCACCTAAATAGCATTTTTATGGTAATAGTTTGAAGTATTTGGAGGGATGCCTGATAGATAGTATTCAAATTTTCTTTTATTTTTTAATAAACTCAATTATTCAGTTGAGGAATTAATAAAAAGAAACCTTAGACTGTGTAACGGAGTTTCATTTGGAGATTATTTCTTAATTCCACTGCACTGGAACAAAGTTATAGGTGGTACATTTCATCAACAGATTACGTTTTGCAGGGTTAGGGATTAGTACATTTAAACTTTTTATAGCAATTTCCCAGGAAAATCTCTGCTTTTGGAGGAAATGACACAGTGACAGCTGACATAGACTAACTTGCTTTGGAGACATTTGGCTTCTCAAATCTATAGACCTCCTCGTTCGATTCACTTAAAACCCCTAGGAAGGAAGTGAGAACACATGCTAGTTGTACCACCCCCACCCCACTTCACTCACCCACCACCCTCTTCACAAATGAAGAAGCTGACTTCTCAGAAGAGCAGTTAGATGCCTGCTTCCGGCAGATGCCTGTTTCCTTACAGGTTAAGGAAAGAGCCGGTTCTGCAGTCGGGTCCAGTGAAGCTCATCACATGTTACTCCTCCTTTTGGCCCCTTTAGATGGCTGTGCCCTCTTGGCCTAATATGTGAAACTAAGCCATCTTCAGGGTCACTAGCTTGTCCACAGGAGAATGGACTCAACTGCCCCACTCACGGTCAAACGTGCCCATCTAAGCATAGCCCCTAGCTGACCACTCTCCTTCCTCGCACCTGAAGCCGAAAGCACGAAAGCATCCACAGCAAACACCTTCTGACTCTACATGATTGCCAGCGGGCCCAACTCCCGGACCAAGAGAACACAGCATGATGGGACTTCCAGACAATGCCAGCTAAACGAGGACTCTACCCCCGCTAAGGGCCTCCTCAGGGCAGCCTGGAAGTGCTCTAGAAGCCTGGAGGATGCCCGCCTGGTGCCCTTCAGCGCTCCTCACCGATATCAAGCAGCCCATCACCTGCCACTACTGCTGGTCAGTGTCCCCCGGAAACAGAAACTCCCTCTCTGATGGCTCGGGAAGTGAGGGCAGCGGTGACCTCCAGAAATGAGGATTTGTACTGCCTTTTGATATTTATCACACTCTGAAATCACCTGAAGGCCCACGGTTAGGATTCGCCAAGGCCAAGGAGCATCTGACAGACAGAGTGCAAAGCCTTCCCTGCCAGTGGTTTTCACGGCAAGGGCCTCTGCCCAAGAAGTCTTGTTGCCTCTGTTTCCAGCATGCCCTTTGGCACCACTTAGAAGGAACAAGCAACATCTGACCCCAAATGTATTGAAAAGAGCCGGACCACAGCTTTCTATGTGTTTCTATGCCTGTTCATGCTGCTGGTGAAGCTGCTTTAAATTAACCCACGTTTAGATGAGCTGCAGAAACACAGAGATGAGGCTGAGGGACTGCACCAGACACAAGATCCTTGGAAACCGACATGATGCTGACGGTGATCTTGGAGACGCCAGGGTAGGCCGGCGTAGAAAATGTCCTCTCCCTGGCTCTTCACAGTGCCTGCAACCCCCCCATTTACATTTTGTAAGTTATGAATTGTTTCAGGCAGGCCAAGAATAACAGAAGAAGCTCACCACGTACCTACCCCGTAGCAGACACTCCCATCTACCTTAGTCCTGTGCTCGTGCAACCCTCACGACAATGCTGAGAGAAGGAAACATGAGACAGGAGACAGCACAGTCCCCCGTCAGCTCAGGTGGGGCTGGCAGGGCTGCTCAGGACAAACGTTGGGGTGAAGTTTGTCTCAAAGGTCACGGCTGTTCCCCCCACTGCATTGTAACCTGGACAGTGCGGTGAGACCTGGTCCACTCTATTGACCCGAGTAAAAGCACAACATCTCCATGGGATGCAATGGAAAGGCCCTTCCCAAGCACAGGACGGCACAAGCAAAGCGTTAGTAACAAGACGCAATCTCCTCCAGCAGAGGGCGGGGCGTGTGTTTGAGGCCACATCTAATGTTAGTCAGAGGATAAGAGAGCAGGTGTGTATAGTGGTCTCAGTAAGCAAGTGTCTGCAGGTTCTTTTGAATTTGGAGGGATGGATAGATATCAAACATTGATTCTAGTTGATTAAAAGGCGTCGAGTCTTAGGGTTGTACTGTACAAGTCCCAAATTTCAGATGTCACCATTTGTCTTTCTGAAGAAATAATGTGAATCCTAAAGCTTAATCTGGTTACAAACAATAAATATGATCAATGCACCAAATAACCCCACCGTTGTTCTTTGAGGTCTTTCTGTATGCGTGGTATTGCTTAAGTACCATGGGTCACTGAAGATGAAATCTAAGGTGCAGATGGTACCACTGCCAGGTGAAATAGTAGAGGACAGCAAAGATTGTCACTGTGGATTAAAACAGAATGTGTAACCTACACTGATTAAAAGACTCTGTGAAAACATGGAGAATTAAAACTAAGATAATCAAAGAATTTAAAATAAAGGAATGTAAAAGGATATAGCATGTAATGACTAAAAAATGAGTGAATAAATAAAAAAGAAAGATTTGATTAATTGGACTCCCTCAAAATTAAAAAATTCTTCTCTTCAAAAGACACCATTAAGAAAACAAAAAGATAAGTCTCAGACTGGGACAGACGATTTGCAAATCATATACATATCTTACAAAAGTATACTTACCAGGGCCCGGCCCCGTGGCGTAGCGGTTAAGTGCACACACTCCGCTGCTGGCGGCCCAGGTTCAGATCCCGGGCACGCACCGAGGCAACGCTTGTCAGGCCATGCTGTGGCGGCGTCCCATATAAAGTAGAGGAAGATGGGCATGGATGTTAGCCCAGGGCCAGTCTTCCTCAAGAAAAAAAAGAGGAGGATTGCCATGGATGTTAGCTCAGGGCTCATCTTCCTCACAAAATAAATAAAATAAAACACACACAAAAAAAGTATACTTACCATACAATCCAGCAATTTCACTACTAACTATATATCCAAGGGAAATAAAAACATATATCCACACAAAACCGTGAATGTGAATGTTTGTAGCAGCATTATTTATAATAGCCTAAAACTGGAAACAAACCAATTGTCCATCGAATGGTGAACAGATAAACAAAATGTAGTCTATATCTATATCTGTGTTAATATCTTTATATCTCTCTCTCTATCATAGAGATAAATTCTCAGCCGTTTAAAAGAATGAACTGTAGGTACACTGCAACCTAGATGAATCTTCAAATAATCATGGTTGCTTATTTACTTTTTTTTTAAAATAATCATGCTGAGTGAAATCAGAGAAAACAGATATATTCTGTAAGTTTCCATTTGTATAAAATTCTAGGTTATACAAACCAATGCATATTGACAGAAGTAAGACCAGTGATTTTGCACAGTGATACTTCTGTGGGTGTGTACATGTCAAAACTTATCAAATTATAAACTTTAAACAGTTGCAGTTTATTATATGTCAATTTTACTTTAATAAAGCTGTTTAAAATATACCTAAAAATGAACAGAGAAAGAAAAATCACACAGTAAAAAAACTGAACATAAAACAGGCCACAAAGAATGGACAGAGGGAGAAAAATACATGGGACCTGCAGACAACAAATAACAATATGAGATTTAAGCCCAACCACGTCAACCATTACATTAGATGTGAATGTTCTATACACTCTAATCAAAAGACACAGGTTTTCAAACTTGATAAAAAAGCAAAATCCAATTATATGTTGCCAAAAAGAGAAACACCTTAGAGTCAAGGACACAAATAACTTGAATACAAAAGGTTGAAAAAAAGTATTCTATGCAAACAGTAATTGTGAAAGAACTGGAGTGACGATATTAACATCATAGAACACACACTCGAAGACAAGAAATATTGCGGGAGTCAAGGAGGGTCAGTTCCAAATAATAAAAAGGGTCAACACACCAGGAATACATAGAAGTTATTAATGTATAAACAGCTAACGACAAAATCCCACATCTAAGATTAGTCTAAGGATCATAGAGCAAAAGTGTGTATAGTCTTTGCCCCCTGCCCTTCCCCATCTTTTGGGGTGAGCAGGAACATACGTTCCCAAGGTAAAGTTGGCAGAAGCTGTGGCTGAGGCATCAGGCCCAGCTACCTAGACTGGGAAGAGCGACGCGTGAGAGCCAGCAGTTCACGTGGATGTGCACAGATGTGTGTGTACAGAGGAAGACCAAGTAAAGAGAGGAAGCGGGTGGGACCAGGAGAGATCAGGAACAGGGCTGAGAAGACGGATCGCGGAGAGGACAGGGCAAAGTGCTCTGAACTGCAGTTTCACAAGGAAGTTCCACATGCTGACTGTATGCTCAGAGTGCTCATGAAGGAGAGGAGATGAGAATTACCATCCCCACATCACAGATCAGAAAACTGAGGCCTTTCGAAGTGAGGTACTTTGCCCAGGAGTGAGTTTGTGACTGAACCAAAACTAGAACTCAGTTCCCCAGACTCCTAAGCTGGTGTGCACTCCACCAGATTACACGGTGCTCCCCACGGTGGTCCCTCCTGACCATCTCTCTCTCGGGGTAATTCCAAACTCAAGCTGTGCCTAGAATCAGCTTGTTATAGAGTCTGAGACCCAGGAAATGCCTCTTGCCCCCTGCATCTGTTTTCAGAGTCGAGTTTTCTGGTTCTGCCCGTCAGCAGCCCCGTCAGAGGTGGGACTAGGTTCACAGGGCTTAGTGAGGAAATCGCCTGTTGGACATGATGGAGGGCTCTGCAGGGAGGTGGCGTCTGGGAGGTTTGTCACCCTTCATCCATTTGGATGTAGCCAGGTTTAAATGATGTGACCTACAAGAATTAGCTCGGTGAGGGATGTCTCTGCCTCTGAGTCAGACTGTGTGTGAGAAGCAAAAGAAACAGGGGTGATTAGCAGACAGCCCCAGGCGCCCCAGACACCATCGGGAGAGACAGCCCCCTCCCTTTCCCCACTGGATGCCCTTGACCTCATTAAAAGTAAGACAGGGCAGAAACCAGCCTGAGTCCCAGAGCCTGCTGATATTGTGGGAGTTCCGAATGCCCACCCGCCTCTCAGCCTCTTGGCCATGCACCTCTAGGGAGGGGCCGGAGGCAGCACGCTACATTAAAAACCCATCAGCCGCAGAAATTATTTTTAGCAAATTGATGACTTCATGGAGGGCTGGGAATACTACACAGAGGGCTGGAAAGGTGACAGGGACAGCCAGGTCAAATGGACGTCAAGAACTCTATATGGAAAGCTGGAAAATGTATACACTCCAGCCCAGGCACACGCCAGCTATGCACATTTAGGCAAGTTATTTGAATCCTCAGTGCTTTAATTCTTGCTTTTATAATAACTACATTGCAAAGGTACGAAGAATATTGATAAAATATGTAAAATGCTTAGTAGCGTGCCTGGCTCCTGGCAGGCACCCAATACATGGTAGCCAGTCATTGTAAACTGTAAATCAATGTACACATATTCAGCGCTTTCTTATTGGTCTATATAAAATTCCTCACCTAGAGGTAGGATATGTTTTATTATTACTCCTGTGTTAGAAAGCTGTTTATTTAATTGTTGCAGGTCATTCAGCTTCTATACTCAAAACACCCTGTCTGACTTTCACAGCAAGGTGACAGTGAACAGCACATAATCTGGAATCTTCTGATGTTTGAATCTTGGCTCTGGCTTTCATTGGCTATGGATCCCCCGCCAGTCATGAAACTCTCTTGGTTGCAGTGTCTTATCTGAAGATAAGATTATATGAGCTTCTACTATTAGCTATTACCCTCTGTTCCTTAGAACTACTTCTCGTGGGAGTGTGCATGCACAGGCACTCTGAAACACTGGGTTTCTGAAACATTAGCTGAGGACAGGCTCAAGGAATGTAAGGCTGGAGGGGAAGAGAAGATTTCCTTTTACTCCTGGGCATCCCTGGTCCTGTAGCGAGGCAGAGCAAGGTTCCAGTTGAAGACAGCACCTGTGCCCTCCTGTATCTCAGTTTATGACCATGAGCAGATTAATTTAGCTGTAAAACTGGCCACAGAGTGTCTGGGGACCTGCAATGCAAAGGCTGCCTCTTTGATTTTGCAGTTGATTTGAAATCCTATGGGCAGGGAGGCCTTGGCTAGGCAGGGTCCCAGGAGCAACGCATGGTTGCTACAGCTATTTGGGAAGTTAAAAGGGTTTAGAACTCTCTCCTCGCACTGTCAAGCCCCCTGCCCCTGCTGGTATTGACTGTTACTGCACTGTGCACAGAGCTCAACTGTTGGCTTACTCTCTTAGGTCCTGCCATGCTCATTGGTGCAATCCCCAAGCTTCAATGAAAAAAACTAATAACAGCAAGGAATTCTATGACTTGGGAACAGAAGAGAGGGATGTCGATGTTTTACTGTTCTGAAGCATTAGAAAATCTGCAAGATAATGTCTCCACAGCATTTAATATTTATTGTGCTAAGCATCATGGGAGGATAAAGAGTTACAATTTCTGTTCTCAGTGGACTTACACTTTGTAAGGTGGAAGGACAGGTAACTTGTTTCTTTCAGTGAGTCTTTGAAGGTGGGAACTGAGGGAGCTATTCCTGGTGAACCACAGCTGAGGAGCTCACCTGCACCTGGACCTCTTTAGCTGGTGAGATTGTGGGTCTAATCCCACCACACATGAGACTTCTCACCGCACATGGGAGAGGGGAGAGTGTGAGAAGAATGTAAATAATTTGTGGCCAAGGGCCAGCCCAGTGGCATAGCAGTTAAGTTTGCGCATTCCGCTTCGGCAGCCCGGGGTTCCCCAGTTCGGATCCTGGGTGCGGACCTACTCACCGCTCATCAAGCCATGCTGAAGGGGCATCCCACATAGAAGAGCTACAACTCTATAACTGTGATACACAACTATGTATTGGGGCTTTGGGGAGAAAGAAGAAAAAGAGGAAGATTGGCAACAGATGTTAGCTCGGGGCCAATCTTCCTCAAAAAAAAAAAAAATTGTGGCCAAAGTGTGGACAACGGTGCTTTTAAAACATGTCTGCAAATTTCTGACATTCCTGCCATAAAAAGGAAGGCTCTGATTTCCCTCTCCTTGAAATACAAGTCATCTTAGTGACTCACTTCTAATGAGTAGGACATGGCAGAAGAAACTCTGCGTGACCTCCATGGCTAAGTCTTAAAAGTGATACATCTTCTGTCTGGCTGTCTCCACTTGGGACGCTCGCCCTCAGAATCTAGCAGCTGTTGAACAGACTTCCCTCAGGCGTAACTTTTGGGGGTTCTGACTAATCGCCATAACAGGATCTGTCAGGTTACTCCTTAAAAACCACAGTACCCAGAAGACTCCAGACAAATCCAGCTCTCTCAATCTCTTGTGCCAAGCAAGGCACTTTGTCTCCCTGATCTTTCCTGCTTCACATTTTCCTACATGGTCTCCTTACTGCGATTTTGCCCTGAGTGCTTAGCCCTGTGTGGCCCACACCCCTGACCTTGGTCTCTGTACCTTTCAGCTGCACCACTGACTGGCTGATGCAAAGGCAACACCAACTTGTGACTGAGTCTTCCAGGACAGTGATTCCTAAGTGAGGAGGAAAGCCCTACCCTCACAAATGATGCTCTTTATGGAGGTGTCTTGGTCCCATTAATTCCCAGCAGTATCACTTAATGACGTGAACTTGCTCTGTGGCTGTTCTTGGCTCCCCGCCCCAGCAACTGATTAACCTTTGCAGCTGGAAGTGTTTAACCGCCAGCCTCAGACTTGAGGTCTGATCCTGTCCTTGCGAAGGGAAACCATAGGAGTCCGGGGCCCTAGTGCAGGTCCTTCAGTCAGCGGGGCTGCTGTCTCCACTCTGATAATGTACCGCTTCAACTAGTTTTCTGCCAGATCCCTAAAGAGCAGGCCACATAGAGCACCAGTTTCTGTTAGTTCAGTTTCTGCCTTGCCCTCTAAGAACTGAGACTTTCCTCTATCTGTTGGCCACAATGGATCCCCCGAGGCCTGAGGTCTTACCAGGCTGTCCTTTCCCCGGTACATTTTTAACAGCTGGAATCTTGTTTGTGAAATTTGTTCTCTGTGAATTGTTGCATACTCTTTTCCAAATGATAATGACCACCTTTATGGAATTTCTCTTTTTTTCTACCATTGAGGCACATTACTCCTGTCTGCCCTATCTTTGTGGTTTGCTAATATCCACGTTATGGAATCCCCTCATCAGACCTTCCACTACTGGCTAGATCCTTCTTATGAAGCAAAGATGGCATCCCTGACTCACAGTGACCTCTCTATAACTGTTGCTGAGTGATGAGTTATAGGATAGACTGAAAAGCTTTTCCTAAATAGGAAAATGAGGCCGGTGTGACTCTCCCCTCTAATAGACATCCCCCTCTACTCCCCAGCCCTGGTTTACAGAAGGGTTTATTGCCCTTCTCACTATCAATCGCCTGGCATTGCTAATGAGCACGAGCCAGCCTGCCTTTGAGTCACATTCCTTCTCCCAAATCAATTGCCTGCCAGAGCTAATGAGTATGATTTCCTTAGAATACTTTATGAAGGTCATTCGGAGGTAAAAGCATTTATTTTCCCGGTTACAACCTTGGTGAGGTGGTAATTTTAAGATTTAACTCACTTCGATAACATGACAGTACCTAGATTCTGTGACTAGAGAAATCATCAGAATCCAGGTCTACTCAGAAATGAGAAAGGGGTGCTCTCATTCACCCAGAATGTTCAGACCAAAAACATAAGAATAATCTTTGAATCAGTTTTCCCTCACACCCGCATCCAATCCAGGAGAAAGTTCTGCTGGCCTTATCTTCAAAATGTATCCTGAATCGAATCACCTCACCGTCTTCACTGTTACCACGCAGCCCAAGACCCGTGCCTTCCTGCCTGGGTCACTGTGATGGCCTCCTGACTGCTCTGGCTGCTCCACGCTGGCTCCCCTGAGTCCTATTTTCCACATATGCCACATCACACAGGCCAAGCCACTCCACCACTCAAACGTTTCCACCTGCTTCTCATCACAATTACATCTATGGCCAATGAGACCATAAATCATGAAATGTTCTCTCTCTGACTTCAGTTCCTGCAACCCCTCCAGACTCAAACGTTTTGCTGTTACTCAAACTCTAAGATCATTCTCTACTGAAAGCATTTTCACTGACATCTATACCTAGAATCAAACGTTTTGCTGTTACTCAAACTCTAAGATCATTCTCTACTGAAAGCATTTTCACTGACATCTATACCTAGAATGAACTTCCTCTGCATCTTCATAGGTATCTTAGAGCACTTTCACTGTGGCATCCTCTACCTGGGATGCGTTTTCTCCATGTCATCACATGGCTCCTTCCTCCACGTTAAGTCACTCACTTGACTGAGCATATCCCTGCCTCCATTCCCCTATTCTTCTTTTTTAAAGTCCATACCACTCGCCATTCCATGAACTTGCTCCTTTGCTTGTTTAATTCTTGCCATTCTCCACAAACGTACTCTAAGTTCCGAGGTCTTTGCTGTGCTTATGCTTAGCACAGTGTCTATCACTTAGCAGAAACTCAGGGAATCAGGAAAGAATGATTTGTGTGTGTTTTGGGGAGACAGCGTGTCTCATTCACGTCTTGACATATCAGTAAGTCTAGAAGCATTTGTAGATATTTGCTCTGTTCCCATGTCTAAGTTTGGTGCTGTGGGGATTACTCAAGATGGAAAGGGCAGGATGCCCTCTCTTGCCATTTTTATTCAACATAGTACCAGAGGTCCTAGACGATCAATTATGCAAGAGAAATAAATAAAAGGCATCCAATTCAGAAAGGAAGAAGTAAAATTATCTCTGTTTGTAGATGACAAGATCTTATATAGAGAGAACTCCAAAGACTCTACTGAAAAACTGTTAGACCTAATAAATAAATTCAGTAAAGTTGCAGGATACAAAATCAACACAAAAAAATCAATTGGGTTTCTATACACTAACAATGAACTACCTGAAAAAGAAATTAAGAAAATAATCCCATTTATAATAACATCAAAAAGAAAAAATACATAGGAATAAATTTAACCAGGGAAGTGAAATACCTACTCACTGAAAACTATAAGATATTGATGAAAGAAATTGAAGCCACAAATAAATGGAAAGATATTCCATGTTCATGGATTGGAAGAATTAACATTGTGAAAATGTCCACACTACCCAAAGTGATCTACGGATTCAGCGCAATCCCTACCAAAATTTCCATGGCATGTTTTTTCACAGAAATAGAAAAAATAGTCTTAAAATTTGAATGGAAACACAAAAGACCCTGAATAGCCAAAGTAGTCTTGAGCAAGAGGAACAAAGTTGGAGGCATCACACTTCCTGACTTCAAATTATATTGCAAAGCTGTAATAATCAAAACAGTATGGCTCTGGCATAAAAACAGATACATAGACCAATGGAACAGAACTAAGAGCCCAGAAATAAACCCACGTGTATACGATCAAGTAATCTTCAACAAGGGCACCAAGAATACACAATGCGGAAAAGATAGTCACTTGGATAAATGGTTTTAGGAGAACTGGATATCCACGTGCAAAAGAATGAAATTGGACTGTTATTTTATACCATACACGGAAATTAAGTCAAAGTGAATTAAAGACTATATATCTGACAGGCGTTAATATCCACAATATGTAAGATACTCATACAACTCAACAGCAAAAAAACAAATAACCTACTTAAAAAATGAGCAAAAGATCTAAATAGACATTTCTCCAAAGAAGACATACAAATGGTCAACAGAAATATAAAAAGGTGTTCACCATTACTAATCATCAGGAAATGCAAATCAAAACCGCAATATCACCTCATGCTTGTTAGGATGGATATTATTTTAAAAACTAGGGGCCAGCCTCACGGCCAAGTGGTTAAAGCCCCGCACCCTCCACTTTGGTGGCCTGGGTTTGCAGGTTCAGATCCTGGGCACGGACCTATACCACCAGCCATGCTGTGGCAGCGTACCACATACAAAACAGAGGAAGACTGGCACAGATGTTAGCTCAGGGCAAATCTTCCTCAAGGAAAAAAAAAAGAGGAAGATTAGCAACAGGTGTTAGCACATGGCGAATCTTCCTCAGCAAAAAAAAAAAGATAACAAGTGTTGGTGAGGATACAGAGAAAAAGAAACCCTGGTACGCTGTTGGTGGGATTGTAAACTGGTAAAGTCATGTGAAGAACAGTATGGAAGTTCCTCAAAAAATTAAGAATAGAGCTACCATATGATCCAGCAATTCCACTTCTGAGTATTTATCCAAAGGACCCAGGGTCTGCAGTCCACAGGGAAGAGCTGGGCCTTAGGGCACCAGCAGCATCTAGATTTAGGCAACTGGATGATGGCCAATAGTAATGTTTTCTTTCAGGTGTACTTTACTAATTTTTCACAGTTATCAAAGGGTCTGAAAAGGACACTACTTTCCTCCTGAAGCAACGTAAGCATGAGAGCCAATTCCATTGGCTCACCTAAGACTCAAAGACAGGATGGAATGGTAGAATCTCAGGGAGGAACCCAAATTACATCATCTACTCTTACACTGCATCTGATGCTAGAACTTTCTCTACCACATCCCCAGCAAGATACGAGCTTCTGCCCATACATTTCTGTGCCAATAACTCACAGCTGCAATTCCATTTCAGAATCCTTCTATTAATTGAAACTTTCTTCTGTACATGGAACCCAAACCTACCTCTTCATAAATTATACTTTGCTCCTTGGAGTCAAAAATATTACCTTTTGTCAACCTAAAAGCTTATAATATAGGCTTACAAATATTTGAAAATAGGTGGCATGTTTTTCATGATTCTTCTCCACTTTTTTCACCTTATCATTTATTTGAATCTCTCCATTCACGGTTCCCAGATACGAACACAAAGCTCCAAGAGGGGTGGGGTGGTCACCTTCTATGTTATGGAATCACAATACAGCCAAAGACTGAATTACCTTGTATGATTAGGACAACACTGTTGACCAAAGATTTGTGCACTTATAGTGAATTGCAACCCATGACCTTTCTCACTCATGTGACTGTTAAGCGGCACCTCTCATTCCTGCCCATATGTTCAATCAAAGTAGCCTTCAATCCTCTGTCTTCAATTAAGCGTAACATCTAACTATCCAGTCTATACTGATCACCTATGATGAGCAAAGCATTACGCTCAGCACGATGAGCGGGAAAAATGAGGAGGGGTGGAGGCAAAGTTTGAAGGGAAGCAGAAAATGTGGTAGCATCATATAATAAAAGACATTAACAAGCTCCCTTCCCTGAAAGAGCTTCCAGTCCTGTCAGTGAACAAAGACTGCCAGGATAGAGTTAAGACCAATCTTACCGAGTCAAGTTCTTAGGGAAGAAAGGCTTCTTGAAGGGTGACAGGGGTAGGGGGACAAAATCCAGATCTGACACGGCAGAGACTGTCAGAGACTGTTGCTACTCACTCAGTATCTACATGATCCTCCTCATTTCCCAGACCCAGCGCACCTGGAGTGCCTCTTATTGTCTGAGTCCGAGGCAAATAGAAGTTATGTGTGTCTTCTCTAGTCGCTCTCTCTCTTTCTCTCCCCACTATCTCTGTCTCTCCATGTGGCCAAAAGGAAAGGACTCTAAGATGATGTAGGTTCGATATGGAAGTAGTTTACATCCCAAAGTCACTGCCGATAAGAGAGCCCATGTCAATAAGAGAGGCACAAAGCAGAGCAATGCAGGAGAGTCCTGCAAGAGAGCTATGCTGGAGTCCCCTGTAGAAGAGGCCGTGCTGGAGACCCTGCAGGAGGCCCCTGCAGAAGAGCCCTGCTGGAGACCTCATGCGAGAGAGCCCAAGCAGGGGACCCAGCACAAGAGCCATGAGGAGACCCACCCAATCCGCATCAGACAGTGTTGTGAGTGAAAAACAGGGTCTTTACACATAAAAGGGATTGGGATTCTAGGGTTTATTTGCTACTGCAGCATAGCTTATTCTATTCTAACTAATATACATTGGGTATCCCAGAATGTGACCCAAATGGAGAAAGATGAGTGAGGAGGTAATTCCTGATGGAGAAAATAGCAGGTGCAAAGATCTGTATATTAGTACAATATAGCAAAAACAAATAGGAGAAATTTAAGCCTCTCGTCCGAAGTCACCCAGAATAATTTTTGCCAACATTAAATCTTCAATTACAAGCTATAAATCATTTTTGCATATTATTAGTCCTAATGATTTTTCAGTTCAATGTGACATATTTCAGGTTCCATCAAATGTCAAGAAATGGAAGGTCAAATTCTGAGTTACTTTGCATACAAGATAGTAATGAAAAGGCATCGCTTGCAAAGCCTACCAGCTTGGTTTTGGACTGCGAGTCAGACTGGCAATTCTAATCCCAGCTCTGGCCCAAGGTCACTAAGACATAGCAGTTGGGCCATTGCTGTGAACAACAAGATTGGAAAAGATAACCTAAATGGCTTCTTCTAGTTTTGATATTGTGTTCTATTGTGATTCTAACAAGTTTTAGTATCTCCTAGAGGATGTCATGCTGTGTTGCTCCAAGAAAGCTCAACAAACCCAACTGAACACATCTGCAACCACGTGATAGCAACCCAGAGGCTCCGGAAACACTGCCAGGGGATTTCCACAACCTGCCCATGACGGGGCACTGGCAGTGCTGGCTTTGCCTTGTGAGGTCCTGGCACATGTGCTGAATTCAGCCTTGGTGATAGATCTTCTGAGAGAGAAGGACCTTCCCAGTCTGCTCCTAAGAACACTCTGGATCAGCCTTATGGACATCTCTCTTTTGTGAAGACCACTGGACGTAGTTAAAACGTTCAGAGTCTTAAACCAAGCATTAACATGACTCACTAGCCAAATGAATTTGAACAGGTCACTGAACCTCTCTGAGCCTATTTCTCCATCTATAAAACAGATATAATAGTATCCACCTTGCAGGATTGTTGTGTGTATTAAATGAAGTTCTATATATTAAAACCTATGTCATAGAGTAGGACTTTACAACATTTCATGAAGAGATGCATGCTGGGTGGATGGATGGACAGATGGAAAGTGTGCTTTCTAAAACCAAACCTAACTACTTATTAAGGAGATATGGAATGTTTTAAGATATTGTAAGAAATTATGGCCCAAACCAAAACATTGCTTGAATCTGTTTGCATTATATCTTTGCCATACCATAGGGAATGAGTTCTCTGAGTTCCATGTCTGCTGCCTAAAGACGTGTTTTTTTCCTCATTATTTGTCCTAAAGCTAACTATTTCAAGCTATCCAATAGGCCCCATTGTTCTGCTATTTTTGGATTTTGAAACATTCATGTTCAGCCTTTCCACTTACTTCATGACTTTACAGATTTGATCACCCTTACTTTTCAACCTTCTTTTTCTAGTTTGGAGAGTTGTGTTCTTTATACTTTATCCTCATAAGACAGCCTCCTATCCCCTTGATCATTTACTATGTTCTTCTGTGGATCATCTCCAGTACCATTACGTCATTCTTAAGAAGCCCTGACTGTCAGCTTAAAGACATAGAGGATGGGAGGGGGAGACAATGGTGGAGTAAATAAGTTATGAAATTGATGTTCTGCAAATATGCATATGTGGTAATTGTCAACTGAGGGGTAGGCCCATTGATGTACTCCCCCCTCCTTATTTCTAACAGAATATTAGAATTGGGAGCTCCCTCAGCAAGCATCTGGTTTAGTCTCCCCCACATTTGCTCAATCATGAGAATTGCCTGGACCACTTGTTAAATGTACAGATTCCAAGGCTCTGTGTAGATCTGTGCTGTCCAATATGGTGGCCACTGGTGGCAACTGGGCACTTGAAATGTGGCTACTCTGAATCGAGTTGTAAGTAAAATATACACTAGATTTTGAGGATTTAGTACAAAGAAAGAATGTAGAAGTCCTCATTACTATTTTTTATATTGATTACCTGGTTGAAATGATACAATTTTGAATATACAGGATTAAACAGAAGATATTAGAATTAATTTCACTTATTTCTTTATACTTTTTTTAAAATGTGGCTGCTAGAAAATTTGAAATTACATGTGTGTCTCATATTACATTTCTACTGGTTAAGGCTGGTCTAGACACACCGAATCAGAGTCTCCATGGGAGATTTATGCTCATCAGGCATTCCTGGTGATTCCTCTGAGAAGGAAATTTCGTAAACACTAATAGCACAATGAATTCATTTGACAGATGAAGAAATTCGGATTCAGAAAGTTTTATCAGCTTTTCCAAAGTCATACCTAAATCAGCATATTAAGGGCTCAGGAGTCGAACTCTAACCTCATCAGAATGTAAGCTGCATGAGTGCAGAAATTTGGGCTGGTTTATTCACTGATGTCTCCCCAGCGCTCAGAACAGTGTCCGGCATAGAGCCCCTTACGAATATATGTTGAATGAACGAGGCCATTCAGCCACAATGCCCACGAAGCTAAGGCACAATTTCAGCCCCACGGCAGGCTGATCTGCTTTGCTCTATGCTTGAGGCTGCAGACAGCAGCAGTGTTGTTCTCTGCAAGGGAAAGAAATGCACACTATAGGTCATCTGGAAACTATGCATTGCTCGAGAAAGCACAACACACACCACGTCAGCATCTGCTACACAGCATCTTCTTCACGTGCAATTCAGCATTCAGGTCCTCCGTTCAATCAGTGTCCTAGGAATAATTTGCGCCACTAAGAAACATAATCACCACGGCTTTGATTTTTTTTTTGTTTTTTCTCCAAAGTCCACCTGTTGGAAATACTGCCTCCTCTACCAAAAATGAAGAAGAGAACGGGTTTTTTCCTAAACTACCTAAGCTGTTCAGCACCCAGAGGATCTACACACACCTCCCTTTGGGGCTAATGGTTTCTATTTTTAATCACTGCTTTGTGCGGAAAGAAAAACAGCTTTGAAAGAAGTTGTTTTGCAGAGGAACCGTAAACATCCTCTGGCTTCCACATGTGAATGTGACAGAGCAGCATACTTTTCAGAAATCAGGAACGACAAGAAAACAACTGCATTTAATCACCCAGCAATAACAAAAAACAAAACCTAATTACTTTCCTCATCCTCTGCATCCTATAAATTACTCAGTAGGCAGTTCCAAGTAGGAAGCACAATTTCATAGCGTCATTACCAAGTGATGGAGCAAATCTTCCGTGTGGGCAAACATTTAGTAAGACGGGAGGATGACTCACAGACCATTCTGCCCATTGTTAGAATGGTTCCCACCTGCCTCTCTGCAGGCTGAAATAATCCGTTGTCACGCCACTGCAGAAAAATCTAATTGCAACCTTGGTCCCCTGGCCCCTCTCGAATTGCTCACCCACAGGCTCAGCTTTAATTACATAACACTTGGAGGGAGGAACACAGAAAAGACAAAGCCTGTGTTCAGTTTTTAGCAAAATGGAAACTGGTCAGAGTTCGGTCACACCCCAGGCCTGGTGGTCTGGGGACCATGTGTCATATCACCTAGGAAACTTGTTACAATGCACATTCCCAGAGCCCCCCAAACTCTCTAATTACACAGGACGTGAACTCCAAGAATCTGGATATTTTAATAAGCTCCCTGAGTGATGCCTACACACTCTAATGTTTGAAAACTACCAGTCTAGAATCATGTCAGACACACTGAATTTTGTTAAAGTAAAACTGAATTATACGGATGAATAAATGAAAGTGTTGCATTCCTTACCCATTCCAGTGCCCAGGGCTCTTTCCTCAGGCACCAGACTCTGCTTCTGAATCCCAGCCTGGTAGCAGCCATTAACCGGCAGGACTGTCTACGTTGTAGCAGGGCCCCAGCAGACAGCCTAACCCAAGACCCCCCATTCCCAGATTCCCCTATTTGGACCCAATTTCTGCAACCTTCATTTGGGCATTCTGCTACTAACTACTGTCTGAATCAAATAGAGCTGGTCATGCCATTTGGACCCTACACCCTACCTACCTGGTAGACCCTCCAGATGACCAGTCTAGCGTCCTACTCTACCATGGGCAAACCTTCCCCCTTCTTGGGCCCGATGTGCTATGGGGCCACTGTGCCTTGTGTCCCATTCCTAGACTGCTGGTACTCACTGTAGATGAAGAATCTCAGAGATGGAAATCGTCCAGGAAAGGATTCATCTTAGATGTGTGCTTCGGCTGAGTTCAGAAGGTTGGGGTGGTCCTGTAGGCTATAAAGGGGGATGGAAGAACTGAGGGGTACTTACTGCAATGTCACCAGGCAAGGCGAGACCAGGAGGAGAGCAGGGTCAGTTCTTGCCGTTTCTTCACACCATTTCATCGCCAACCCACCAGCTCCTATTCTGATCCTTCCAAGAATGGACAGAGGGAAAGGAACATCAGGAACGAAGGTACATTCTACATTCGCAAGGCAGGTAGAGCGGGGATGTGGCGTCAGTAGCCCTGGGTTGTATAAACAACTGAATAACCTCTCTCTCTCTGTCAGTGTGTGTGCGAGTGTGTGTGTGTGAGCGTGTCTGTGTGAGTGTGTGTGTGAGCGTGTGTGTGAGTGTGAGTGTGTGCGAGCGTGTGTGTGTGTGAGTGTGTGTGTGTGACTGTGTGTTGTGCCTTTCTCAAGATTCTTAGTCCGGGAGCTCCAATTGCTCCTTTTTCCAACTGAGCGGTGCCTCCCCTCGAGTTGGCCCCTTACAATTCTCCCCCCACCCCTGTGTTTCTACAGACTGTCTCTGTCTTGGGATCCCCCTCTCTCCTGGAGGTCCCCTTAGAATGAATGAGTTTTAAGACAACCCCCAGGCATATTCCATTTGGAATGTTCAGAAAATATGGAGCTTTGCTGCCGGTCATGGAGATCCAGCCACGTCCTCCAGCCTTTACGCCCACCGAGGAGATATCAGATGCCAGGCTGTTGTGGGAGATCAAGATTTGGCCACCCTGAAATATATCTCTTTACCTTGATTGTTTTCTCTGAGGGACATTTGACCTCCCCCACTAACTGCCTAAAGAATTTGACATGGTGGCTCCTTCCTGGAACAGATCTTCTATCATGATGGCTATAAAGATAATGTAAGATAGAGGTTATAATAGAAAAGGCACCAAGCCCCTTTTATCAAAAACTTTGTCTCTCCCTGACCACATTATCTATAGATAAAAAAAATTGTCCTCCTGCCCTCTAAAGTCCCAGGCCACTACCCACCCCCAACACGTTCCTCGCCTTTAGCTGCAATACTTAAGCAAGCAGGTTAGACAGAGGGGCGAGTTGCTCATTTCTGAGTTTCTCCCATGTATACATGTTATTAAACTTGGTATTATTTTCTCCTGCTAACCTGTCTTGTTGATTATTTGGCCAGCCAGAAGAACCTTAAGGAAAAGGGCAGAGGGAGATTCTCCCTCTTCCCCCGACACTGTACATTCTGCACATTCCGTGGAAACTTGTGGAGCCTCCTTGTGGTTTTCTTGAACAAAACATCCCATTCCCCAACCCCATGGGGATGGTGCCGTGGCAGAGTGGAGGGGAGACGCCCCATTGCTCTGAAAACCCTCCCCAAAAGGAACTTTCTTCCTCTCGTTCTTCAACCTCACCTTCTTTTATGGGCTGGAGGTAGAAAATTAACTAACACTGACATCACCAGTTCTAGCTCATTCCCCAAGAAATTCCTGCATCAGATATCTAGCTCCTGTCTTTAAAATGTGGCAAGGGCCTCAGCCACAACTGACACAAATTCATGTTAATATCTTGTTTCTCATACATAATTATCATTCAGGGTGATATTTGTTCTAACGAAAACATGTCTATATTGCAATAGAATTATAAGGTAATTTAGGAGCAAACAGAGGAGGGAGTGTCTAACCTTGTCTGGGACAATTAGGGAATCCTTGCAAAGCTAGTGATATCTGAGCTGAGTTTGAAGGTTGAACAGGAGACATTCAGGTTCCGAGTGGAGACAGCGTGCTATTCTAGGTTTGACATTGCCAAATACTTCCCTTTCTGTGACAGCTCCTGCTCTTTAGAAAAATGCAAAAATGGTTTCTAGACCCTGACACACAGTGGCTGTCAAATCTTTGTAGGGAAAGGAAAGGGAGAGTGGGAACAATAAGGAATAGATTTTAACAGAGAACTTAGAGCAGAGCTACACCCCCAGCATGCAAATACGCTTCACTGACACATGAGAATGTAGGACTTTCAGACAACTGAAGAATTCACATAGCTCTGTCTATGTGTGTGCACACGTGTGTGTATAATACACATATATATCAGTGTGTGTGTGTGTATATATGTGTGTGTGTATATATATATACATGAGTGTGTGTGTGTATATATGTGTGTGTGTATATATATAGGCTAAGGGTTTAAAGTCCAGTTTTTGGCCCCTCCATCCAAATCCATTCCAGAAAGTATAAGTAATCTTAGAAAAGGGAAGAAAATGTGAATACAAAGTCCAGGAATTTCCATATAATTGAAGGCCAATGTTTTACAAAGCCTTCTGAAGGTGCCAAAGGGGAGAAAATACCACATGAATCTAGATAGAGAAACACACCCATGTGAAACGTTCCTGCAGAGTTAATACAAGCTGCCTCCAGGGCCCTGGGGAGATGACAATCTCATCAATCCAGGCGTTTCCTGGGAGGCAAGTATAGAACAGAACGTGGTCTCCCTAAGCCAGAAGATTAATCCAATTCTGCCTTAAGATGCTGAGCATTAGTAGCATCTGTGAATTTCTCTGAGGGAGGGCCAAAGGTGCAGCTTAGATAATCAATAGCACTTTAGAGCTGGAAGGATCTTAGAGATCAATTCACACGGCTAATGTTAGGGATGAGGAAACCGAGGCTCAGAGACAGTCGTTGTCTTGCCCCAAAACTCATCATTAGTCACCAGTTCTACAGACTTGAGCTCCAGTTTTGTGCTCTTTATGTCACACAGGTATCATGCTGAGGTCCAGGGTGAGTATGGCACGGATATGCGGGTCTCATCTCCCTACAATCCCTCTGAAAGCCCTACTAAACAGAAAGCAAGTGGGTGACATTAGGGGATGAACCAACAAGGACAAAGAGAACCTTTGAGGAGATGATGCCGGATGAGAGATGTCAACAAAATTCTAGAAGAGGCAAAGCAGATGCGTAAGTGGTAAATAATATATCAGAGTGGAAAAAGCTGAAACCTAATCTCCTGCAGAGAAAGAAAGCAATAAAAAGCAAGGTCATTCACACCACTGAACTGTGAAAAGTCCTCAGGAATCTTACACTCCAGGTACCACTGAAATTGGCACTGAGGGGTGGGGCTAAACAGGAGATGGGGGAAAGTTAGTACAAGGAATACTTAGAACTCCAGGTCCCTCTGCCCCTTCACTCAGCCAGTTGGCCAACTCACCCTCCAAAACCTACACATCTACACAAACACATCCCTCTTCATACATACACCCACATGGGCAGAGCTAAGACAAGGGCTTGTGTGTGAATAGTTTATTTAGGAATGTGATCCCAAGAGGCAGGAGTGAAGGAACAGCAGAAGTAAAAAGGGAAGGAGGGAGCACCGTGACCAGGATGCGTCATCATATCGACCAGCACTGTGGGTGACTAGTTGCTCCATCTCGTTGGGATTTCTGAGAAGGCTTGTGAAGTGGTTCTCAGAACCATCTGCACTGGGGAGGGAAGTAGAGAGCACTTTTCTATCACCGGCATCTACCACTGATCAGGGGTATCAGTTTCCCTGTCCCTCCAGGTTGCACACATGCGATTCCTACGGGGTTTCCACTCAAGGCACTCAAGAAGCCAGGGGGCAGAGTCGAGAGCCGCTGGCTAGAGGCTGTCAGGGTGTACCTGCATGAGACTGGTGACACTTGCACAGAATTTGTCACCACAGCAGTGACTGGAATAACGGGTAGATGGAGAGGATTTAAAGCAGTACACAACAGGTCTCCAGCACAATTACTGAGCTGGAGGCTCTGGGCTTGGGAATTCAAGAAACAGTGCAGAGTCTTAGCAAGGAGCTGAAAACAAGAGTTTTAATTTAAAACCCAAACACTAACAAGAGGCTTCCCCAGCCCACTTCCCTTGCTTGAGTTTCAGTACACTGGTGGCCATATTCATACTCTCAGGCAAAAGACTGTAGAATCTTCCCAAGAGAAACAGTCTAGCACAAGATAAAAGACCTAGAAATATTGATATTGTGGGGTGCCTCCAACAAAATGACCCAGTAACCCTAAATGGAATCCCACCATTCAACAAGCTTCAGCCCTGCACATGAAACTTCCAATCTCCTTTGTCTCTCACTCTTAAATAAGAATAGACAACCAAACACCACCAAAAACTTGAGACAAGCCTGTAATATTAAAAGGCAGCTTTTGTTTTTAAATTTTTCTCTTATATACTTTGACTCTCTTCCCTTCAAGTGCATTTTAATGTTTGTTTGGCTTTGGCTGTTAACAGTAGCCTCAGAGGGACAAAAGAATCTCGGTATTCAAGAGGCAGCATCAAGACGAAGAGTGCACGAAAATGCTGGAATCAAAATCTGATTCCATTAACGAAAGTAGTGTGAAATTGGGAAAGACACTGAAAGCTTCTGTTCCTCAGTTTCCTCATCAGTCAAATGAGAAATAATAATGAGCCCCACCTGTTCCTGGTGCCACTGATCTCTGAAGAAAGAGCTAGCAGTGCACAGGGCACCATTCACATCGAATGAATGTAAATAGCTTCCCCTGGTTGCACAACAGACGCAACCACAGGAGGAAGCCCTGTTCAGCAAAACTGCCAGGAATACGCTCAGGGCCCTGCATGCCACTGCCCTCCTCTAGCTCCACACTTCCATCAGAGTAATGGGATTGGAGACACACAGAATCCTGGTGGCTTCTGGAGAAACCTTCTCCTCCCTGCTCCGGGTATGCATAGCCTCACCACTAAAATTTGTAAAATACTCCTACCATACCCTTCATCATATGCATATCAGTCACTGATTTCACAAGTCATCCCTTATCAGGGAAACACCCCATTTAGCTTTGTGTATCTCTCAGCCCTCACGCCTCCACGTAGCCCAGATCCTTCCAATGTGCTTTCTAGAACTCAAGGTCATTAGCAAAATCTTCTCTATTTCAACATCTTCTCTGAACATTCCCTTCACCTTTCTCCTCTAGCTGAAACCCGGATGACTGTTGAGGACTCTGCATTCCCTTCAGGCTGTTCTTTCAAACCCCTTGAACCAGTGGGCTGAGAGTTAGAGAAGGTGTTTTCAGCATCTCACTGTGGCTTCTAGATCATCATCCCTCCTTTCACATGAAATCAGCCCAGTTCTTTGAAGCTCTTGCATTAGACAATATCACTAGCTACCTGTCATTGTTACTGTCATCGATGGACCACTAGGTCAATCCCCTCTTTTCCTGAAGGTTGCTGTTTTGATAGCATCTGTTTGCTTGTATCCAAGGGCAATCCCTCCCTCCACTTGTGTCCTGAATTCAATGCCCTCTAGTCTATTCAAAGATATCACTGTAGCAATTTTCCATCTCCTCTCACATCATAAACTTCCCTTTCTACGGTTTATTTCCAAAATCATACAAAGATGCTCCCATCTTTAAAAACAGTAATAAAAGAACCTCCCTTGAACTCATATGCCTCTCTAGCATCTTCTTCACTTGTCCACTCCGTTTATATCAAGAGTCATCAAAAGAGAGTCTACAGTCCCTGAATCCACATCCTTTCCGGTCATGATCTTTGGAAACTACTCCAATTAGACTGTTATCTCCACAATAAAACCAAAATCACCCTTGGCAAGGTCAATTCCATGTCATCAAATCTAATGGCCGTTTCCCCAGGATCATCTTACCCACCTCAGCATTTGTCACCGCCAGTGCCTCTCATTTTCACGAAACGTTGCCTTCACTTGGCCTCTGGGAAACCACCCTCTCAGATCTCCTCTTGTCACACTGGCCACTCCTTCTCCTTCCCCCCTTACAATTTCGCTGACCAGTAACTTGGGATTCCCCGAGGACTCAGTTCTCAAACCTCTCTTCTCTTTATCTACACTAACCTGCCAGGTCATCTCATCCATTCTTCTGGCTTTGACTTCCATTCAAATGCAGAGTTGGCCAAACATATATGTTCTTCCCTAAGTTCTGCAGAAATATCTTCTCCTGGATGTCTGATAGGCATTCAAACGTAACACACTCAAAAGTTAACTCTTGATTTTCCCTCCCGACTCTGCGGCCCCCGTATTTTTCCACAAATCCATTAATGATAAGTCCCTTCTCTCATTTAATCAAGCCCCAAAAACTTAATTCCTCTTTTTCTTTAAGAGTAACTCCACCATGCCACATCTATTCTAGATAGATAGATAGATAGATAGATAGATAGATAGATAGATAGACAGACAGACAGACAGGCAGGCAGACAGGCAGACAGATAGATAGACCTAAAAAGCTCTTCAGGAAAAGTGGAAAATTTTTTCTGTTTTTTACTTATTAAGTATGTCTGAAACCCTTTCCTCTCTATGATCAGAAGTCAGCTCTTGGTATAATTTCTCTCAGTACAAATTTCCCAGTGGTTTTTGTACTGCTTGTCTCTGCAAGTCTGATGAGGAGAATCGAACACAACCCTGGAGCTGCAATCCCACTTCTGGGTATGTGTCCAAAGGAATTGAAATCAGCATCTCAAAAAGATAGCTACACGCCCATGTTCACTGCAGCATTGCTCATAGTAGCGAAGATATGGAAACAATTTAAATGTCCATCGACTGATGGATGGATGAAGAAAATGTAGCATATACATACAATAGAATATTATCTAGCCTTAGAAAGAAGGAAATCCTGCCATTTCTGACAACATAGATGGACCTGGAGTGCATTATGCCAAGCGAAATAGGCCAGACACAGAACAACAAATACTACACTATCTCACTTATACGAGGATCTAAAATAGCCAAACTCATAGAAACAGAGAGTAGAATAGTGGTTCCCAGGGCCTGGGAGTTGAGGGAAATAGGGAGATGTTGGTGAAAGGGTACAAAGTTTCAGTTATGCAAGAGAAACACATTCTGGAGACCTCATGTATGGCATAGAGCCTGTAGCTAATAAGACTGCATTGTATACTTAAAATTTGCTAAGAAGGTAGACCTTACATTAGGCGTTCTTACCATAATAATAATAATAATAATAACAGTAATAATAATAAAGAGAGCAAGAGGACACTTTGGGAGGTGATGGATATGTTTATGGCCTTCATGATGGTGATGGTTTCACAGGTGTATATTTATCCTCAAACACATCGAGTTGTATACATTAAATATGTGCAGCTTTTTACGTGTCAGTTATATCTCAATAAAGTATTTTTTTTTAAAGAATAATCAAAGTCCCTAAATAAAAAACACGAACTAACATATGCTTTATCACACAGGCAGAAGAGGGTGAGCAGATCGAGATTTCTTCCCACCTCCACACACTGACAACACCAAAAGTCTCTGTTGGGTTGTCCAGTCAATGATGACCAGAGAGCTTCTCTGGCTGGGGTTCCTTCCAGGCCCTTCTGGAGTTCAGGAGCATTTAGAGGAGCCATGAAAGAGCCAGAATAGGAGTCCTTTTGTCTGGGTCTCTGCAATTTGGGACCAATTTTAGGATTAAAATAGGCAAAGTATTTCTCCAGGCCTCTCTTTTTTTTTTTTTTTTTTTTGAGGAAGATCAGCCCTGAGCTAACATCCATGCCAATCCTCCTCTTTCTGCTGAGGAAGACTGGCCCTGGGCTAACATCCGTGCCCATCTTCCTCCACTTTATATGGGACGCTGCCACAGCATTCTTGACAGGCAGTGCGTTGGTGCGTGCCCGGGATCCGAGCCCGGGCCACCAGCGGTGGAGCACGCACACTTAACCGCTACGCCAGGGGGCCGGCCCCTCCAGGCCTCTTCTAAATTCAATAAATATCTCCTAAGCACATAAATGTGCTGTGCCAACCTCTGTGTGGACGTAGAGATGGAGATGGTGGCCTTGCCCTCTCTGGCTCACAATCTAGAAGTGAGACATTCTCATTTGTAAAGAAAACTCCCATGTCATTCTCTATTCTCTCTACTTTTGCTGACTGCCCTCTGACTACCCAGTGAGTCTATCCTCTGCCCGCTCTCAAGCAGATCTCAGCTGCAACTCGGAACAAAAACGGCTGATTAAATTCACCCATTCCTAGGACAAAATGATTGAGAGTCCCCTCTAAACTTCTATTTTTTTTTAATACAATAGTGCTCTTTATATTAAAACAAGAATCAATATTTTACAGTTTAAGAAACTTTACATATGTACAAAATTTGTACATTGAAGATGGTATTAAAGCAAATAACAGGCTTTCAGTCTCATACAACTATTTTCCTTCAAAGACTTCCATTCTTTCACACTGTAGTCACGTGCAACAGAGCGTGACCCAGAGCTTGAACACTTGCAGGCCGTGCTACTGTTGTATGTTTTCCTTGCGTTTCTTTTTCTACAGAGCGCTACACACTGTTTCTGCAAATTGCTTCTGCTAAGTGTACGAGATATGGACAGAAATTTTCTGACTGAGAAATAGTCCTGTCTCCTGTCAGATTCATGAACCACTGTTTGGAGAAACAATTGATTACATTTTGGGCTTTTTTTTTTATGTTGTCATTACCATATTCTCAATTCTGAGAAGCCATGGGACTATATCTATTCAGTAAACATCTATTGGTAACTCCTGAAGAGTATTATTTGAGAAAACACCAGAACACTGAAGAAAATTCCCTAAGAACTTTACTAAAGACCAAAATATCTGGACTGTGTCAAATGATCTCCATCTTCACTGCCAGCTCCTGTCCAGGGTAGGCACAGCCTTTCCCCTGAACTAAAACAGTAGGCTCCTAACTGGTATCCACTTGTGACCCACGCTAATCTATTCTGCACGTAGCAGCCAAAGCGCTCACCTTAAAGTGTTACTTGTGTACCACTTCCTGTTCAAAGGGGTGTGAACATGGCTTACGATACAAACAGGTTGTCATACAGACTCCTTATCAAGGTCCCAGAGACCCTGTGTGACCGGGCCCCAAGCTACCCCTGCCCTTGGCTCGCTGTGCTCTAGTTACACCAGTCATCTTTCAGCTCCAGCGAGGATCTCCTCAGAGTCAGGACCCTCGCACATGCTACTGCCTCCACCAGATAATAAGTTAGAGCAGCCCATGCAAATTATAACTCGAAATTGTGGAGTCAGCGAAGCCGTTTTTGAGACCCAAAGAGTGAGTAGGTCATCCTGTTTTACTGTCTTATAGCACATCCCCTTTAATATATTAAAGTCACAGTAGTTACATCATTATAACTATTTTTACTCTGCCTCCCTATTCGATTGTAAGCCCCAAGAGGGCAGGGGTATGTCTGTTTTCCCATTAAGGACATCTCCTTTGCTTGGAATCACCCAAATAAATAATTGCCTACTCAATAAATACTTGTTAAAGAATAAATTAATGTTATTTTCTCCTTCTAAAATATGGTCTGTCCCAGAATATTACTTTTTCTTTTTAATCTAGATTCGGTTTTGTTTTGTTTTTTAATGGGAAAGACTGTTTCTGAGAAACAGAAAGCTTTTTCTCAACTCCATTTGTTGCTATAAGAAATAAATCTTTGTTTTTGCACTATGTGTTTTTAGATTGATTCCTCACTCACATAAAACTCGATAGGAGTGTCCTTGGCCTGCAAGTAGCTTTTCTTCTCTAGAAGGACATCCAAGCTCCTGCATCTGGGAAGCAGCCGTGTTCATCTCACAGCTCTGAGGACCGTGCTTCCATTTGCATCAGGATGGGGGAGGAGGAGGACTGTGGAGGACTGGACGTGGGCAGTGGAACGACTGACTTATGCTCACATTCAACCAGATACACTCGGTCACTTGGCCACACCTAACTGCAGGAGAGACTGGGAAATATACTCTAGCCCAAAAGGAAGAAAACATGATTTAGTGCTCAGCTTAAAGACAATTCCAAGCTTATAAAAAAAAAGTATGTTTCAGGAATTCCTCTCTTTAAGCACTTGTTTATTATTTGAAATGCACTTTTTAGAAAATTATTTTATTGAGGTCATATTGGCTTACAACATTGTGTAAATTTCAGGTGTACACTATTATATTTCAGTTTCTGTATAGACTGCATTCTGTTAACCACCAACAGTCCAGTTTTTATCCGTCACCATACACATGTGCCCCTTTACTCCTTTCACCCTCCCCACCCATTCCCCTCTGGTAACTACTAATCTGTTCTCCTTGTCTATGTGTTTGTTTGTTTATCTTCTACATATGAGTGAAATCATAAAGGTTTGTCTTTCTCTGTGTGACTTATTTTTTTTAGCATAATACCCTCAAGGTCCATCCATGTTGTTGCAAATGGGACCGTTTTGTCTTCTTTATGGCTGAGTAGTATTCCATTGTATACATATACCACATCTTCTTTATCCATTCATCTATTGATGGGCACTTGGGCTGCTTCCACATCTTGGCTATTGTGAATAATGCTGCAATGAACATAGCAGTGTTTATGTCTTTTTGAATTACTGATTTCATGTTTTTTGGATAAATACCCAGTAGTGGAATAGCTGGATCATATGATATTTCTATTTTTAATTTTTTGAGGAATCTCCATACTGTTTTCCATAGTGGCTGCACCAATTTGCATTCCCACCAGCAGTGTACGAGGGTTCCCTTCTCTCCACATCCTCTCCAACACTTGTTATTTCTTTTCTTGTTAATTATACCCATTCTGATGGGTGTAAGGTGCTGTCTCATTATAGTTTTCATTTGCATTTCCCTGATAATTGGTGGTGTTGAACATCTTTTCATGTGCGTGTTGCGCATCCGTATATCTTCTTTGGAAAAATGTTTGTTCAGATCCTCTGCCCATTTTTTGATCCGGTTGTTCATTTTGTCATTGTTGAATTGTATAAGTTCTTTATATATTTTGAAAGTTAACCCCCGCTCCCGCCCCTAGATCACCCTGGTGTTGGGTCTTTAAGCCAGTGTACAGGAAATGACAAACCCGTAAGAATCACAGCTGAGCTGACTGCTCCCTCTTTGGCCAATATTCCCACCCTCTCCCCTGCAGACACACATCCCAACATGCAGGACTCGACCAGGTCTTTGGGTCTGGAGCCATCAGGGTTGAGGCAGGGCAGGGTAAAGGGAGACACCCAGGGACTTTGATGGGAGCAGACCCGGGAGTGGAGAGATGTGGAGGAGAAAGGCTAGCAGAAAAACAGCCTTAACCTCTTGTTACACACACAGTTCAGGAGTGGCTCAGCACCCAGGAACCCTTTCCTTCCTGCTCTCGCCACTTGCTTCTCCATTCTCCTCCTTCCCCTTCCAACGTCTGACTGATATACGGCTTGTTTTCCTCTGCTATGTGGGGACATATTTTATTTAAAATTAAATATTTGTGAAAAATTCTTTGAGTCTCAAGGGTCCTGAGCATGCCTTTGAGTTTCCCTTCAAGGACTCTGAAAAAAAGAGGGAGCAGATGTAGACATCTTTTAATTTATTGTCTTCTCTGAGATTGTCTATAGTTTGAAACAAAAGGAACATGCTTGCTCATGGCCATAAAATATAAAATGTTATTCCATAATGGCCCAAAAGTCAGAAATCTTGGTTGGAAGGAATAGGAGCAAGAAAAGACTGAAGTCATCCCCTGGGATCCTGGAAGTGAAATAAAGGCAATGGGCAGGGGAGTGTCCATAAAGGGTACATAGGCCACAGCACCTGCTCCCAAGTCTTAAGAGACAAATTATCCTGGGTCTGGAGGGCTTTTGCCACATGAGTGACACTGGAGGAAGCATGTGTCCTCCTAGTGACGGCTCCATTTCCTTTCTCAGAGGGAAGGAGGGCAAAGGCATTGTGGACAGGTTGAGAAAGTGAACAGACAGCCTATGTGCCTGGCATCCTTGTTCAGGGGCAAATCTAGGACTTTGATCTGCGGAGCATACATTTAATATCTCACCTGCCTAAACTGATCCATTTCTATACTTCAAAAGACTATATAAGAAAGCCATTACCAGTCTTAAGACGATTACATTTTTATTGACATATATTTGACATATAATATCGTGTAAGTTTAGGATGTACAACATATTGATTTGATACACTCATACATTGTAATATGATTGCCATTGTGGTGTTAGCCAGCACCTCTACACTGTCACATAGTAATCATTCCTTTTTTGTGGGGGGGAATAATTAAGATCTAGTCTCTTTGCAGGTTTGATGATTATAATACAATAATGTTGTCTATATTCACTATACTGTGCATTCGATCCCCAAGACTTATTTATCTACTAGTTGCTAGTTTGTCCCCTTAAACAACATCTCCCTGTTTCCCCCAGCCCCAGCCCCTGGTAACCACCACTTTACTCTCTGTTTTGATGAGTTTGGCTTTTTTAGGTTCCACGTGTAAGTGACATCATGCAGTATTTTCTAAGGCCTCGCGCTAGTTTCTATTAGTTGGCTCTGCCTTTTGTCTCTATTATATTAACTCTTTTTGATTAATCTTCTTCCACTTTCCCCTATTTCTCACTTCTTTGGTTCTCCATTGCTTCCATTTCCCTGTCTCCTCTTACAGTGTCAGCCTCAGGGCCTCTCTGATCTCTGAGGATCTAGTCCAGCTAATTTCCTTCTCTTGCTGGGCTGCAGATGCCACACTTCCACCCTCGTTGCGTTCGTGATGAATCAATCCAAAAATATGTAGCAAGGGCTAAGTATGTGCCAAGTACAGAAGTAGACTTGAGAGGCAGAGAGTTTCATTCCCAGGATGTGAGAGAGCTGACAAAACTAGTGAAAATCTTAGGCTGGTATAGGCTTTCGTGTGATCCTGGAACTATCCTTTATTAGCTCTGTGGCTTTAATCAAAGTATTTACCGTCTCCAAGCCTGAGTTTTCTCATCCTAAAAATGGGCATTATAAAGAGGGCCTACATTGGAAGGTGCCAGTGGAGATTAAACGAGGTGGTATATTATAGGAAGCATCTATTACAGAGTGAGCCGGCTGCATAGCCCTAATCCCTGACGCGTACTAAGATCTTATCACTTCCTCGAATTAATGCTGAATTAGCAAAATGACAATACTAATCTGCAGAACTCTTGACGGCTTTTGATCTCATCAGCCATTTTAAGGCTGTTGATGCCCAGAGCTATGACTGCTCCAACCTCCCTCCAATTCTCAGTCCCACAACTCCTGCTGCCATCTGGGTGAGAAAAACATAGGTTATAAGTACGAAGTAGCCAACAAGATGGTCCACGAACCCCACCCGCTAATAGAAAGTCTGTCTAGTTTAAAGCCACAGGGTCAGGGTGGGTACTCCTCTCAGCACCGGCGGGGTGCTTGGGAATTACCACGTGGGCTGGAAGCTTGGACACACAGTGGCGGCAGCAGAACACCTTGCCCCAGTAATCACACAGCCTGTGATGTTATCTAGAGTTTATGATTATTATGGCCAGTGGAAACTTCCTCCCCCAGCAGGGGGACTGAGGATAATGCTCATGTACCACATATTGTTACGCCTCAATTATGATTTTTATGAGAATGATGTCTTCAGAGACAAGCTCTTGGGGAGAGATTGCTCTTTTTTATTGTTTTGCCTGGAAATAGGAAATTCCCTTCCTGCAGTGATGCCAAGCAGTCTTTTGATCTCCCTCCAGAAGCACACATATGCTCTCGAGCTGTGCCTCCAAATCTCTGCAGCTAGGCAAGACTTGCAAAATATACGAGTCACAAGGATTCCAGTTGCTCAGTGATATTAATGAGGATAATGGCTTGAATGATATTTCTAACTTTTCCAAATGTCTTCTTCTAAATTCCTATTTCATTCTCAAGTAAATTTGAGAAGCAAGCCCTGATATTATTGTTGCTTCTCTCATCTGTGATTAAATGGTGGCCCAGAGAAGTCAGCTGGCTTTTGTAAGGTCACAGAACTGGCAGTTGGAGAAAAGTCATACCGGAACTCTGGTCTCCTGATCTCTGGTCACTCGTGTCTACCTTAGATCTCTGGTCACACGTGTCTACCTTAGCTTCTTGGCCCACATCAGTTATGCTTCCTATTCATTCATCTGTGTGTATTCAGTGAACAGCAATCTTACTCAAGCTTTCGCCGTGACATTTCTCTTATTTTCCCTTTCCGTTCTGTTGCTACTGTCACCAGTTAAATCTGGTCTTAAATACTCACAATAGTCCTCATGATTTCTTCATGTCTCATACTTCCCCCTGCTCCAACATGTATCCATTCCTACCACAGTTATCCCTCCTAAAAATAATCTTTGAGACACTATTATCTATAAAATAAAACCACACTCGGGCACAGGAGGTCCCTACCTACTTCTCTAAGCTTACTTCCAGGAAGCATCCTTCCCTACAGTCGGCTCCATGGACCCACTGTTCTCAGAGCGTGCCCTGTGTGCTCTGACCTGAGACCTTGTCCTGCCCCTCCCTTCCCCTGGAGCACCCTTCTGCTCCACCCAACCCCCCTCCCTCGAAGACCAGGGGCGTCCTGGGTGTCCATTAAGCCTTTCTGATCACTCCAGCCAGCAGTGACCTCTCACCCATCAAGTTTGACCTCTCACCTGCCACAGGGCAAATTCCGCCTTCACGTTCCTTAATCGTTATTTTGCTGGTTCACTCTCCCCACAGAACTCCAGGAAACTTGAGTGCACTGCTCTCTCTAGGCTCCAAACCCACGGTATGGTGCTCTGTACATAACAGACAGTGGGCACCTGGGCACTTACTGAGCTACTGAGGAGGATTCTAGAGCACTTGGGAGAAGACGGGCAAAAAGGATACAAAATAACCAGCCAAGAATTTGCAGTATGGACCCCAAATACCCACGGCAATGGCAGCTAAGAAGGCTTCTGTCGTGGATGTGAATAATTTAGTCTCCAAGCGGGTTGAGCCTTTGACGTAAGTAAAGAAAAGGCCATGAAGCCCTCTGAAACTTGAGGAGAGCAGAAGTTCCCCATGGATCCCTTTGAGGGGCGTTTTCCCAAGGCACTCAGTGTGGCTACCAGCTTACAGAGAGGTCTGCTTCAGGAGAGAAAGTCAGGGAGTCTCTATATCTAAATCATTTTTAATGAAAATTTATATTTCCTGTAGCTGGTTACTCTCAAAGACCTTGCTATGCCCTCTGACATACCCCAGGTGAGCTCAGTCATAAACCCAGTAAAAAAGGCAGAACAGCAGCCAGCTGCCTGGTGTCCCCTCATGACTAGATTGGGGTTCTGCATTATTGGGAAGAACAGCACAAAGGTGATGCCCTACTTGGGGTGCCACACCGGGGGTAATGATGTCTCTGTGTGTCACTGATGCTGTTAACCTTGATCGCTTGGCCAGAGTGTGGCCCACGCTGGCCATCTTCTCCCAGTCCAGTGTTTCACTCTCGGTGCTGGATCTTGGAACTTCCCTTTGCACAGCTCCTGGCGGAAATCTACTGTTCACTGTCTGCCTTGGACGTGCCTCTCCTCTGAGTTTTGAGCAAAGCCTGACAACTTGGTTTCTATAATCACTTAACCAGAATTTTCCCAGAATCCATCCAAGCTAAGAGTTTTCTCAGAAAGACAACTGGTCAAGACCAGGTCCAATATTACCTTCCAGTTCAGATTAGGTTACCTGGATGTCACCAGTGGCATTTGACTGACAACCTGACGGTCAATACAGCTCAATTTCTCTTCCAACTAGACCTGAACTATTTTGGAAAAATTAACATTTACAATAGGCAGAAGATACTGGCTAGACGTTGAGTCTGGAGATTCCTCAATAAACCCTAATTATTAATAGCTAATATTTGCAGGCTATTTACTATATGTCTGGCATTTTGTGAGCACTGTCTCTCTGAATCCTCACTACAACCCTGTGAGTTAGGTGTGATTCCCATCTTACAAATGAAGAAACATATCACCTCTCTTTCCCCAAACTTGCTAGTAAACGCCCACCCCCAACCCTCCTATGCTACACCACCCTTTTCAAAAGGATTTCTGTTCTGCAGTGGAAGATAGCTTACAAAACATTGCTTTAACAAATGAGGACTTTGGAGCTTAAGAGGGCTTTTGCTGTCCAGAATCCAAATGTTCCTAAAGGATGAAGCAGGCAATCTGAATTCTAAATTTGACTCAGCCATTAATCTTCAAGATCATTTTAGGGGCCGGCCCCATGGCTTAGCGGTTAAGTACACGTGCTCCGCTACTGGCAGCCCGGGGTTCGGATCCCGGGCGCGCACCGACGCACCGCTTGTCCAGCCATGCTGAGGCCGCGTCCCACGTACAGCAACTAGAAGGATGTGCAACTATGACATACAACTATCTACTGGGGGGCTTTGGGGAAAAAAAAGGAGGAGGATTGGCAATAGATGTTAGCTCAGAGCTGGTCTTCCTCAGCAAAAAAAAGGAGGAGGATTAACATGGATGTTAGCTCAGGGCTGATCTTCCTCACAAAATAAATAAATAAATATTAAAAAAAAAACAAGATCATCTTAGGAAGCCACTAATACATCTGACAAAAGGCAAGTGCAGCCACCACTGGTTAAGACAGTTACATCCTGAATGTCCAGTGTCTTTGAGCTCCAGACACATCACTGTGGGAAATCCAGAGTAGCATAAGACATCATCCCTGCTCTCAAGAAGCTTCAAACAGAGATACGGAAGCACAATTCACTCCTGAGATAATTATAAAATGCTTGAGCGGAAGTGACTGCTAGCTTAGAGTTCACGGGAGACTCAGGGAAGGGCTCATGTAGAAGACAGAATTAGAAGATTGAAGGATGGGGGGTTAGATCTGTGGGGAGAAGAGAGCGACGGACCTTCCTGGCAGGATGAATGGCTGGGGAGAAACGGAACATAGCATTTTAGGGGTGATGGGGAGAGGTGTGTTAGAGCTCTGGGTGAGTTCATGGGACAGGCGGCGGGGAGGGGCTCAGTCGTTGGAGGGTTTAAACTGTAGGGTCACATGATGGAAGGGATGCTCTCCCTGTCAGCCTGCTGGGGAAACTGAACCACCCAGGGGTTTCTGAATGTTCCTTGTCTTGCCTTGAAGCCTCTGTCTAAACAAGGACTGTTGGGTCTCTTCTTAATTTGCGGGTGATTTCCGTGTGATTTATCATTATATTGATTAGTTCTCAGGTGCGCTGATGAGATCATCAAAATGATTCAGCCCAAGACATCCCGTGACACCATCGGTAAGGAACAGCTTGAGAAGAAGGCCTGAAGTCTCCTCTCTGTCTGTGTCCTCGACTTTGCCTCCACAGCTTTTATTACTTTCCTTCTGGTCTCCTCATTCCATTTCTCGTCCTCTCTGTCCTCGACTCCCCTCCCACTCATTGGATTTCTTCTCCTGTTGTCAGGAAGGAACAAAGCTGAGTGGCGCCTCTCCTGTCAGCGCACACTTTACCTCCTTCATAAAGTCTCTCCTGGCTCTCCCACCCATGATGATCTTCCTCAACTCTGAAATTCAAGAGCACTGGAGATTCAGGACCCCTCCCACTGCCCTTAGTGGCAGCAGCAGCAGTCATGTGGAGCACCTACCACGTGTGGAGTACCGTGCAGAGAGGCCTGGGTGATAAACGCATGAAAGATACAGAGCCCACCTGGAGATGCCTGTTACCATCCAGGCTCCTCTCTGAGACCTGGCAGTGAGCTGTCTTTGTGCTTCATGGGGATGGAAATTACAGAAACTAATATACGGCCAGATCCTCCTACTGTCTCATTTCCACACTGTCGGTAGATGCATCTGCCTTCTGGAAGAAGGATCCAATGTTAAAATCCTTTCCCTACTTCGCACTCAGCATAGGGCCGGGGCATCCTGGATCCAGCTGCCTGCAGTTTTCGTTAATCAGCCATCCTTCCTAGTGGTTCATGCTGCAGCCCCAAGAAAGGAGCCCAGGCATCTCCAGGAAGCCTGCTTCCCTTCCTAATGGGGCATTTGCAAAAGGAGAGTCTCCTCAAAGGAAGCAAAGAAAGCTGAACAGGGTTGCCACTCTGGCCCGTGAGGGTTCTGGGGGCACAAGCCTTCACCAAGTCAGATGGAACCCAGAGTTCTTTCTTTGGGTGGCAAGGACTTCCTCTCTTGGGTGGTCCTTTTCTTTCACACCCCTTCCCCTGTCCCTGTTTACCCCCTCATGACCTGATCTCAGGGTGACTTGTGGTCTTGTAGACAAGAAGTGCCTCTTATTGATTCTCATGTTGAGTTCCTCTCTCCAGCAAGTCTAACTTCATCCACCAGTGTTCACTGAGTGGCCCATTGTGCCTAGCACCGGGCTGGGCCTTTAGAGCATTTATAAAATTCAGAAAAATGGGGCGTTTAAACCAGAGGGCTTATGGCATCATCTAATCCAGCCCTCCACTTACAGATGACGAGCACAAAGTCCAGTCTGCTGGGATTGTTTGCTCAGGTTCACACAGGCTTTTAGTGATGAAGCTGAGAAAAGGTACTTCCTCAATTCTCCATATATCTCTGACTCAGATTGGGAAACCCAGTAAGGAAGTTTATTAGAACTGCATCTAAACTGAGACCAAATGAGTGATCTGGTGAAGGTCTGAGAAACTGTTGTGATGAAGCATATGCCCCTGGGGGCAGCTAAAGCAGACGCAGCACACTCAGTCACCTGGATTCTTTAGGATCTCTTCACTGGTTCTGGGCAGGTGGGCCCGCATGATTATCCTGCCCACCTGACGGTCCCGAGATTTCTGTTCGCTGGCCTCGTCCCTCAGTGGAATGCACAGTCTCTTTCTAGGAGTTGTTGAGTGGCATGTAGGTGGCAGGAAGAGTAAATATTTTATGCCTCTCCAGGGGGGAGGCACAGATGAGCTACCTCCCCCGAGAGAGCAGCAGGAAGAGTCAACAGCAGCTTATCCTGTTCCCCACTTTAGAGGAGAGGGAAAGGATGAGCTGCACATCACAAACGCCAAAGCCCCTCTGATCCGCCTGCCTCGGCTCTTGTTACCAATCCAGAAAGGCGTGACAGAGCCCGGGGATTGCAATAAAATTCTCCAGCAGAGGTGTTCATCAATAAGCACCCTGGACACAAATACAGAGGGGGAGATAATCCCTCACAGATCATAATTAGGATAAACAAAAACCCCAGCAAAAAACAAAGCAGAATCACTCGGTGAATAAGTGACAAACTGACAGTATTAATCGAATGTGGAAATCTTCTGCTTTAGGATAACGTGTGGCCTAGATGAAGGCCTGAGTCCTCAGATACGAGAACAGGGTGCTTCCAGATGGCGCAACAGGAAACATGTGACCCACTGGGAGTGGAGATAACAAGATGGTGAGCTCCCACAGGTCCTTGTGGGAAGGTTCGGATTCTCAGAGCTGGAAAGAACCTCAGGGTTTTCCCATTTCAAATTTCAATTAAAAAATTGAATGCAAGTGTTGGCTTTTAGTGACTACTGGCTAATTTTCCAAATACTAACAAGTCATTAATTTGGAAGTTCATATTTTACTTCCCAATAACGTTTCTTTTAATCCTGTTTAATTATTGTGGCTACCATACTGCTGAATGTGCGTATATAGTGCAGGCATGGCTGTGGGTGTGGACATGTTTATGCAATTGCCCTCCAGAGTTTACAGTAAAACAAGGAACATAAAATACTTTGATATTCTTGAAGAGTTTATCATTTCCTCATGAATGACTTCTGGTTTTTGAAAGCCCCTCCTCCTATATAAATAACCAAAATAATATTTTCCCATAGACCTTGGCCCAACTGGAAATCAGGAGAAATTATAAACATTTTTCCAATGCTAAGTCATCACAAATTCCTTTAGATTTCCCTGTATTAAAAAGTCCCAGGGTCGTTCGGCTTCAAAACAGAAGTCTACCTGGCATGGGAGTGCAGAAAGTCTCCTAGAATCATCATTATGGGTTGAAACAAGTCCTGTGTGTTCACTACACGTTCTCTTTAAAAGAAATAGGAATCATGCAGGGAGAAGGCTGGATAAGAAAGTGAGGAATTTGGTTTTGGGGGAAAAAAGAAATGAGTTATGACTAGAAAAATGCAACAAAGGTATTTCCAAGAAGCGATGTCCACAAGAATGAACAGAGAACCCTTCCCCTGCCCCCCCGTCCAGAGACCAAGTGAAGACACTGACAAGAAGCATTCCTAAATGGGGTCAGCCTGACATACAGCGAGGCACACAGAGAAGCAGGACAAAGGAGCAAAACGAATGTTGGAAAACGAGGTGCAGAAGTAAATGATCAACTTGGAGATTATAATGTGAAAATATCTTGGAGACAGAAAGAAGCAAAGAAATAGACTTAGAAAAGATAAAGAATCCTTATAGGTTGCAAATGAAAGGAAAGTCTCATGGGTCAGGAATTCTGAAACTACTTTGCTTTGTGTTCTAGTGTTGAACAAACAAATATATTGTAGATAATGAGAACTAAGTTTCTCACTGTTGGAGAAACAATTTACAAATAGGGAAATGGAGAGGCTAGAAAAAAAGTCTGTGGTGCTGGATTGGAGTTGGAGGTATCAATATGGATTCATGGTTTTATTTTAATATATGTACTGAAATATAGACAGAGGCATAAACACAGACGTGTGTATGCCTGTGTTATATGGATACATACACTCTTAGCTGTATCCACTAAAGGTGGCTAGAAGCAGCAACGACACCCCAGTGTCCATGAGCACAATTATCACCCATTACTTGGTTCCTGAATGCCACTCTCAAAAAAATGAAACAAAAAAAAACAAAAATAGAACCAGGGCTCCTTAGTGAAGTGGTTGATTCCAGGACCAGAAAAAGAAAATACAAGATGAGCCTGGAGCATCTTGTGGAGCTAGAAAACAAGGAAGCACTGAATAAAAATGCACACAAATTGAACAGGGACAGAAACCAACCTGAAAGATCTCCCAGCAGCCAAAGTTAGAACAACTTGAGCAAATAATTAAATGAAACAACTATAGTATTGGAGTGGATTATAACTCAAAGAATAAAATAAATATCCATGAGTTCACACTGATAGAAATAAATAACCGAATAAATAAATCAATGGAAGAAGTGGTGGTTCTTTCTTACAGGAGAATTCCAATTAATAAATGTAAAAAGAGGGAGAGAAATGAGAATTCATCATTAGAACAACTCAGTAATATTGGTGCAGGCAAGATCCGCTGGTAAAAGCTAAAATTAGTGGGTGAAAGTTTAAGCAGAAACAGGACATCTGCATAGTCCCAAAGTATCTTCCCCAAAATATTTAGGAAAAGAAATTAGCTTACAGGGGAGAATCATGGCAGACACTTCAGCCAAGCCATCAAGGCTAACGTCCCCAATACCGCCTATGGACACATTGTCTCATCTGGTAAGATGACCTCAGAAAGACATGTCACCTGGGTGAATCCTTCCTAATAAGGGATAGTCTCAATCTGATCATGAGAAACATCAGACAAACTTAAATACCTATCAGTATTCTTCAAAAGTATCACAGCCATGAAAGTCAAGGAAAGAATGAGGAGCTGCCACAGAGCGGAGGAGACTGCAGAGACATGATGGCTAGGTGGAATGTGGGATCTCAGAACAGAAAAAGGACATTATTGAAAACACTGGTGAAATCCAGATAAGTTCTGTGCTGTATTTAATAGCATTACATGAAGGTTAATTTCCCAGTTTTGACAAATGTTCTATGATTACATAAGATGTTGACTAAAGGGGAAGGTGAGTGAAGAGAGCTCGCTGTACTATTTTTGGAACTCTGCTAGAAGTCTAAAATTATTTCCATATAAAAAGATTAAAAGAAAGGAAAGTCCCTCTGATAAAAATAATACAAAAATGCCAGTAGTTAGTAAATGAATAGCAGATACTAAATTAATTTCTTATACGTGGTAGAAACTATCTGTCCACAGGAAAAAAATGTCTTAATGAAGGACAATGAGAAAGGGCATTGTGTTATTGGCCGGACAGCTTCTTACGCTTAGTTAATCCTCCCTGCCTTGGACTACACTTCACAGCCTTTCCTACATGAGGCTCTACTGCCTGTCCTTCATCCGTGCGCAGGGCTCCATACAGAGTGAATCAGCACTCATGCCAAGTCCCTTCCTCTTCAGTTATTTCCAAAAGAGCAAAAATCAGAACATGGTCTAGTCTGAGGGACTTTCCTGATTCCTAGTTATAACACTATCTGAGCTGAGGCAGTCTCCTGAGGAGAACCCACTAACTCAGCCTGTGGTGAGCTCACACGGCAGATGGTGAGGGACCTTGTTGGGTCCTGAAATGATGGACAAAAGAGGATGATGTTCTCCCTCAAGCCCAGAAGGTGAGCAAGGAGGTGGCTGTCCCATGCTGTTGGCCAACCTCCCGAGTTGGGCTCTGGGCAGAGCAACAGCATCTCGGTTCTCACTCGCAGAGAACTCAAGCCCCACACCTCAGGGCCTTCTGGGGAGATGGACGAGAGAAGTGACAAGTTCTATTCTTTTGCCCGTGCTCCTTTGTCTTCTGCCTGGGAGTCAGAGTGGACATTGAGGCAAGGAGCAAGGACGCTTCTCGTCACGTCAACTCCCGAGCATCTGAGAATGTTAACATTGCTTCATATACTACTGCATGTTGAATACTTCAGAGCATTTTACATCGGTCCTCTGATTGCAGCCTCACAGCAACCCACTTACAGGTGAGGAAGTTGGCATTCATGTGCATAACATACAATTTATGGATTGCCTGCTGTGTGCCCTGTGCCAGGAAATACACATGTCAGTGAACAGCGTAGACCTGGCCTCTACCCTCACTGGTAAGCAGTGAGTGAAGTAGACACCGACCACATACTTACAGTTGTGGGGTTTACAACACCCCTTTGCAGCACTTGCCAACTCTCATTCTCCTTCATGAAGTGTGATGGTACGTGGGCCTGACGTGGATCCGGCAGTCGGAGCTGGTGTTTCAGAGGGTGTGACGTTTGCAGGGCTGGGAAGATGACTAAGAGTTGGCCAGCAGAATAGCAAAAGAGGAAGTGTCCAGGGAGAGGGGTCCTGGGAGGGGCTAAACAAAGCCCAAGATGCTGGAATGTAACCAAGCGAGTGAGTCACACAAGAGGAAACAGAAACAAACAAGCCAATCCACGTAGAGCCTCCAGGGCCACATGAAGGATTTGGGGTTTGAGCACAATGCGCTGGGAAGCTACAGATGGGCTTGTGCAGGAGAAGGACGTGAGCTCAGAGACGTAAGCGGCACCAGGGAAGTAGTGGCTTGAGGCAGATGTGACATTCACGTCATTCCTACCCAGGGTTCCAGGGCAAGGTAGGGAGGCGCTGGGGAGAGAGTCACAGCCTCCTGACATTTAGCCCATCTTCTTGGCCTGTTACCTCTCTCCTTGGCAGTTCAAGAGTTCACGAAACTCCAGGCAAACTTCTGCTGAAACATGTTGGATTGCCGTGTGTTTATTTTGCTCTGCCCCAAAAATGTAACTAAAAGAATAAAGCTGTAATAAATTCCGCGATAAGGGAGAACAGAGGAGGAAACAATAGAGGATAACAAATGGCAAAATAAGAAATTGTGGATAATGAAAAGTGGGTGGAAGAAGGGAGCCAGAGGAAGCCCGAGTGCCCACCGAGAGGAATGCTGAGTGAGAAGCCAAAGAGAAGCAAGCCAACTTCCCTATGGAATCCAGGAACTGCTCAGAAATGGAGATGGAGGCCTCAGGCTAAACAGAGAGGGGCAGTAACACTCTGTGCAAGGAAGAGTTGACCTCTGGGTGCCTTTCCTAGCTGATGTCTCGGCTCTCTGCCACTGGGATAAAAAGGTGCTTTTCCATTTTGTTCAGACAGCACAGTTGTTCCCCTAATTACCCAGTAGGAATAGCAAGGTCCCCTGTGATTCATGAAAGGGGTAGTTTTGTGGCCTAGACCAGAGAAAGACAGAAAATTAACTTAAACTTGCTCCCGTCAGGGTGAGGGTCTCTTTCTACCTCTTGTTCTCACTCACGTTCTTCCTTTTAAATTGGCATTTCATGCGCTCTTTACAATCCTCCAAAAAATGATATAAATGCAGTGGAAGGAATCTCCCCACTGCTGGTAGCACTGCTCACTGGCCCTGACTTTTTCAGCCCGTGAATCTCACCTGTAGTGGTTCCCCTACCTCTGACACTGAAGAGTCATGATTATCTCTTAGCAAATACGACAACCATCTTTTATCTGTGGGAAACCCACTCAATATATTTGTGTTAATTATCTATTCCTGCATGACAAATTGCCCCAAAACTTAGACTTCAACATTTATTATCTCACAGTTTGGCAGAGGTCATGGCACAAGGCCCATCATGAGATTACTGTCAGACATCAGCTGGAACGGTGTCATCTGAAGGCTGGACTGAAGCCAGAATATCCTCTTCCAAGATGGCTCACTCACACCCCTGGCAAGATGGTGCTGACTGTTGGCAAGAGGGCTCAGTTCTTCGCCATGTGGACCTCGCCAAAGGAATTCTTAACTGTCCTCACAATATTGTGGCCTTTTAAGATCCAACTTTGGCAATTACATTCCATCATTTCCACAATATCCTCTTGGTTGCACAGGTCATCTCTATCTATTGTGGCGGGTGGGGAGATGGATATCAGAAGATGAGGATCATTGGGGTCATTTTGGAGGCTAGCTACTCCAACTTTAGAAAAGCAAAATAAGATAAAGCCAGGATTTAGCGGCTCATAAGATACCCTCACTCTCTATTTTCAGCTGACATGTCCTAAGGATTTCATCATCAATCCACAGTAAGACAGTCCTACTTGTACTCCTTACTTTCCCGCCTGCAATGCCATGACAATTTTTCCCCAGCCCCTATCCTTCTCTTTTGCCTATGGTTCAGAGATTACAATCCATTGATTGGGAGCTGATCTTGATTGACAGGTGGGGAGAGACAATGGATGGCATTGTTAACGAAGAATTTGAATCATTGCTAAGTAAATTTCTCTAACCTCCAAATTTCTTCTAATACTCAGGGTGATGGGACCACCTCATCAGATTTTCTGAAAGAGTAACAGAATTCATATGTGATTCACACAAAACAGACTTCAGCTTTGCAGACAAGTTGAAGGCCTCCCACAATTTGATTTGGTGAGTCACTTCAACTCTATTGCCAAGTTCATTCATCTGTTGAACAAGAGTGGAATAGATCAGTGGTTCTTAAATTTGACTGATTAGCTCATTCTTCTGTGTTAAAATCAGATTCTCAAGCCGTATCCATGAATCTTATGAATTAGTGGGTATATGGTGAGGGCCCACAATCTGTATTTTATATAAGCTACTTCAGATGATCCAACGGTTTAGGGATCGTTGAACTAGCTTAGATTTTCTCAACTGGAGATGGCAGACCCTCTTACTATGAGAAGAGAAAAATAGTGAGTTTTTTTTTTTTTTAAAGGGTGTCTGCGTTATTGAGAATGTACTAAATGACTTAGCAGATGGTCTTCTAGCTGTAAATATCTACAATTTATGCTTCCAGGTAAAAAAAAAAAAAGATTGTGTATGGTGGTGCAAAATCTTATTACAGTATATTTGGTCTAGTGTTGACTTATCTGTAAGTTTGTAGCCGTTATCACTTTCCTCTCGGGCAGGAATTCTGGAACTCTAGTGTCAAAAAGAATCACCTGGACCACGTGCTTACCATGTGAGTTCCTGGGCTCCATCTCCAGATTATAAGTCACTAGGTGGGATAGACACTGGACTGAAGGCTATACAATAGCAGCACTGTGGTCCCACAAGTGACCACGAAGAGGGACAGCACTCCCTTAAAAAATAAACACACCTGAATTACACATTACAAGTCTAGTAACTCCTGGTCATGCTTGGGAGCTCCATGGCCCTGTTTCACATTTCTGAATATGAGCCTAGAACCATCCTTCTAGACCAGGGTTTCCACAATTTCCCTGATGATGAGAACTACCCTGTGGTGTTTGTTAAATGCGATACATAGAAACTAGATGTCTTCCCTGATTCTACTTTGGAATATCTAGGTTGTTTTGTAAACAAGTTTTCTATGCAAATTTGGGAGATTCTGTTAAGCTGTAGGTGGAGGGCATCTAGAGATAATATACCCCCTCTTATCCTTGTACACATGAGGTGACAGAGCTTACACAGCTGGCTAACTTCCACTGAACTTCATATTATCTTAAAGGTTTTTTGAATACTGGGTCTTTAGAAGCAGTGTGGGCTTGACAAATTTGGTTTGTCTCATCGGAGACAAATTAAAGCAATAAGATAATGCAACTCAGGAAGAGAAAACTAATTAGCAAATTCATTTTATGCCCTGTCAAAATAAAAAAAGAAAGCCAATAAAAGCTCTAAGAAAGTTGTTATTTAACCCTCTGAAGCACAGAGCCCCTGGAGTCCAGGAACTGACAGTTCCAGTGGTAATTAGGGGAAGACGAATAAGCTCTTCAGATTATAAGTAGGAAACATGTTTTCTAACCACTGGCTACTTTCTCCGTATTATGTCAAGGGTGACCAATTTCAGTAACAATCACAGGAATACCTAAGTTGGAGGAGATCCCAAATGGATTGTAAATTATGGTTTCTTATGACAAGAGAAACAGGCACTCAGTAGATAGTTCCATGGAGACCATAACTACAAAACAAGAAGATATGGAAAAGTGTTTATGATGATCAATCAGGAAATTAGCCCCCTTGATTGTGAACCACTCTAGGGGCTTCATGTCAAGAGGTTGCTAAACCTGGAGCCCCTGCCCAGCCCTGGGAGGCTAACAATCTCCTGGGCTCCGGATTAGAACTGACATTCAGCAGCCTAATGTAAGAATTCCTGGCAGATTTCCTACTACTGAGGCTTCCTCCGTGGGCCGAAGAGGGCCCCATGAGTCTAGAAAACAGTCCAGGCCAGGTAGGAGAAAGTAGACAAACAAACTGCCTTATAGTTTCTTCCTTGGTTTCTGCTGGAGGGCCCGAGGAGCTCAGGTCTGCTACATTTCCTCTACTTGTGCTGCAGCGTTAGCCTCTTGGAAGGGAACATTCCACTCCTCTTCTCACTTTTCTGCCTTCTCTCCAGCCCCTCCCTTAGTTTCCCCAGGGAAGAGAGAGTGGCTAGTGTGTTGGCCAGCACTTGACATTTCCTCAACCATACTTTTAATATAGGTGATGTCATTGTGTTATAAGTCGGTGCTTGTGCACAGAACGCTCCCCTACACTTACACCCTTTCTGTTCCATTGTCTGCCTTCAGGCCAGTGGGCAGCATCCTCTGACCCTCTCCACGGGGTGAGGAAGCAGGAACGCCTTGCTCTGACCACCACTCCCCCCTGTTTTCTCTCGTTTCTGTCTCTTCAAATGAACTAAAGAGTTCCAACTTCATCTCCATGAACCTGATTGAGAAAATGGACTTGGAATTCACTAACCTGGGTTCTCTTTTACCAATTGTTGTAAGCCTAAGTTTGGGTAATTACAGGATTCTTGCTCAGTAGTTCTATTCTCATATGATTTATAAAATTTAGGTATATCCTCCATTGCTCAGAGCCCTGAAGGGCAGAAAGAGCGAGACATTCCTTGAGTCCTTAATAAGTAACAGCACTTATTAAGGACCCATACGGGTTGTGGGCTCTGTAGACAAACCTCCTCGGTTTGAATTTTGACATTGCTCCTTACTGGTGTGTGACCTTGAACACACACATTTCCCTTCCCTGGTCTCAGTTTCCTCATCTGTGTATTAGGGGAAATGATGGTAGCTAACTCAAAAGATTATTGTGACGATTAAGTGAGTTAATACATATGAAGCATAATGTGTAAAGTGTCTGGAACACAGTAAACAAAAATTCTTAATTTTTATTACTATTACTATTACTTAATTTATTCCTATCAAGATAGGAAGCTATCATTTTAAGAATCAACGTTGAAGTTGATGGTGAATCTCTAGGATTTTAAAGGCATAAAGTAGACACATAGGACTTGGTTGACATTAAGCTCACTGTTAATCAACAACCACAAAAGTTAATCTGTCCTTAGATGGCATCAATAGAAGTACATCATCCAGATTGAAGAGCAAGCATCCTAGATTCCTCTCAGTAAGTTGCAGTGTGTCTGACGCAGTGCCTCTCCGTGATGCAACAAAATTAAGGAGCGTTAGCAAATAGGAGCGTGATTGAAGGACAGTACTCAGGATGCTAAACACTAGAGGATAAGATAAAAAAAGTTGGAAAATCTGGACATTTTTAACCCAGAGGAAAAAGCAGAGCAATGGCATATGGTCCAGAGTCACAGGCAGCATGACCTAGGAAAAGACCATTAAACTGTGCCACATCCTGAGTGCTACTTGTGCCTCTTGCTGACACACTGTGTGACCTTGGGTAATTTACTTCATCCAGCTGGCTTTAATTTCTCTCATCACTATAACGACTCTCAATTCCTTCCAGCTTTAATATTCCAGAACGCTGAAAGTAACGTTGGATTTGGATCTCAAATCCTCCCATTCACCAATCTCCGCACCCCACCCCCCCAACCCCAGAGCTTTGGCTGCTAAAATATAAATACAAACAACTGAGCCAAATGGGAAATATGATAGTAGCTAACCTGATGGCTAAGTAGTTTGGAGAACAAAGCTTGGAACTGAATCAAGGGGTGGAACAACTTTTTTGCCCCCTGAATTGAAGCCAAGGTCACAAATCAGAACTGATCTGCTCTACTGACCTATCCACAGGCTGACAAGTTTGAACTGGGAGAGTCCAAGCTTTGTACAAAGGCCCAACAAGATAAAGCAGGGACATTTGTAACTTTCGTCTTAACAGGTTACAAATGAACAGGTGTGTGTTCTCACAAGAAGGAAGACAATCTCCTTCCATTCCCTGGAACATTACTGTCTGACATTTTTTTGAGTCTTTTTGCTGGGATGATGTAATGGTATTTTGACTTTTATTTCTGAGATTCAGCACCACACTTGCCAAAGACTCCATCATTGCTTTATTAACTTCTTGATTATTTCTTGTACACAGTGACGTCAATATGATCAGGTCCAGCGCATTAATTACACAAACTTCATTCATGGGTGCAATGTAATTTGAAGAAATGATATGAAATGATAATTGGAAGGAAATGATAACTGACTAGCCCTCTTCTCTAGAACAGGAAGACTCTGAGAACAACCAAGTGAGTTATCAAACCTTTAAATAGATACTCTTTTCTCTTCCACCTTCTTTATAGAAGCACTTCCTAACTATTTAAAATTCTCCATCCCAGGTAAGTTTATTGTGGTGCAGTAAAAGAAATAAAAATCTTGGAATGAGAAATGAAGAATTATTGATTGCCTACTTATGCTAGGTATTTTAATAGAAGTTCTCCATCAACTCTTCCAACAATCTCACGATGTAAATAGCATTTGTCACATTTACAATTGAAAGAATCAAAGCTCTCCCCTGGCCAGTAAGTCAAAGAGTTACATTTGAACACGGGTCTGTCTGATTCTAAAACCTACATGCCATTTCACCACCATTTCCCTGACTGCATCAACACTTATGTCACCACTCTCAGCATAGACATGAAAGAAAGGTTGCGACTCAGGATAAAAGAATCTGTGATGCACCAGAATATCTCAAAACACACATAAAAAACGCTGCTTTGAAAGTACATCTAAAAGGTAATGTAGCACTGTGGTGCGTGCCGCTCACTGGCTGAGCTGACAGAGGTAACTGATTTGTGCTCCAATCCCCAGCTCTTAACCTAGTGCCTGGCATGCTATAAGTCCTCCAAAAAGAGTTTGCAGGGTAAAATTGTTAGACAGCCTTGATCCCAGCAAGTGTCACTGTGAGCTTCTCACCCTGCCTGCTGCTGTTTCCCATGATCAATCAAAATAAATCTACTTTCCAGAAGAAAAACGGAATCTGGAGATCATTTTGTCAAAATACAAACAAAATGTCTGTATTGTATTACATGACATGATTATCCAATAAATTCAGAAAACTTATAGCACCGTTATAATACCATAAATATGGGTAATCATAAGCCAGTCTGAACAGCCTTGGATGCATCTGTGCACAGATGGTGAAGTCTTCTTGTGAAGTCCTGTGTCTATCCACGATCCAAGCAAGAATTTAAGAGGTCTTCACTACTTTCTCTATTTCAGTTCTGTGTACATGCCCCTGATTCACAGTATCATAAGTGGTAAGAAATTCTGGGCGTGAAGGAGAATTCAAGAGAAAGTGCCAGGGACTTCCTTTCAAATTTTACAGACTTAGAGTCTTCACTGCCTTTTCCATTGCTGATGGGGATTTAGGGTCATTTCCCAAAAGAGTGAGTTTCATCCCTCCTCTTCCCTGCCTCCATGACTTAGTGGAATCCCTTTTCCCTTCATAATAGGAATCAAATTACCCAACCAACACTTTAACTCTCTTTTGTTCCTTTTGCCTAGTGACATGAGGATTCCAAAACTGCCAGGTATTAGTCTCAGGCTCCAAATAAAAGGAATCATTACTTTCTCTTTCGTTGAAAATGTCTCTCTTAGTTTCTAAAACCCCTAATTCAGCAAAGCCCATAGTTAGTGGAGCAGGAAATAAAAACTCATTGCAAATGGGTCTTCAGATGTAATCGTGTCAGGACCCACCCCCAATGTTTACCATTTGCTTCCTAGACCAACGTATTCGGGCTACAAAAGAAAAGTCACTACATAGTGTTCACTGTTCCACTGTATCAGAGTTTATGTGACATTCTGAAGGACAGTACCTCAGATTTATAAGGTAAAATCTCCTTGGCATCATACTTGTCTTTAATGGTCATTCTATTACTATCAAGTCGGCAACTTCTGGATGACAGGGTATTTGATAAGATCAGGGAAACCCATGAGCATCTGCTCATTGCCTTCTTCTGCTATAAAGAAAATCTCTTAATAAAGACCGAAAAGTTTGGAATTTGATGCTAAGTGTATGATATTAGGCTTACGAATGATGGAGGAGGCCAAAATTCCCTTCCTCTCTATTCTTCAGAGAGTTACAAGACCAAAGCAGTCCCCATCTGACTGATGCCAGCATGTTGTGCAGAACCATCCCAAACTGGGCTTTTATCCTTTACAGTCAACGTCCACGAGTAACTCCTCATAGGTTTGGTGGTTGTTGAGGGAGGAATAGCAGTGCATCAGGACCAGACACCTGTCTGTGAGAGAGGTATTCTTGAAGACATCTTCTACCTTTAAGTTCTCCTCCCACAGGTGCCACAGGTACCACAAATGCCACTTCCATTTGATGATGGAAAGCTGTTGGCCAGTTTGTCTAGATGGCTCAGATGTTACTGGGTTCTTGAAGAGCAGCTCCTTACGCATAGGGGCTTGTCACAGGCTCCATACAGCACCCCAAATGTCTCAGACTCTTTAAGTACCATGGCATCAGCCTCCATAATGCTGAAGGCAGAACTCCTTACGCTGCAGCTGGGACTAATTGGAGGACACCCCCACACACACACTTACTCTGGACTCTACTCAAGGTTAATAGCTTTTCCAGTTACCTGTGAAATTAGTTGGACTAGTACATTTCAATTTAACAAATATTTCCTTTTTCTTAGTGATGGAAGGAGCAAAAGATATAACTCTTCATCCTTAATTTTTTGAGATGATCCCAACAAGCATCAGATCAGTAGAATACCACTCAGAGGTCAAGCTCCTGTATTTTCCTAGAAATGATATTCAACTCTGTACTTACATACATACCATGTATCAGAAATATCCATATTTATAGAGTTGTTCAGTTAACATATAAAGAATGTAATTTTCCTTTACATATTCCTGAATTAATAAAATGTATGGACAACATATTAATATGTAACATATTAAACACTCAAACTCATCATCCAGGTGAAGAAATAAAAACTCTTCTCAAATTACCTTTCCCTCCTCTACTTCACCCTGGCATCACCCCAAAGGAAATCACCACCCTGATTTTAGTGCTCCTTTATTCCATGTGGTTCTTCATACAGAACCATATCTGGTTTGTCACTCTATCCCCAGCTTGGTGCTCAGTGACACATTTATTGAATGGCTCAACTCCCTGTGTTTTTCAGAAACTATCTCATAAATTATAACCAGTATTTCGAGGTGGTGGAGGTTTTCCACGTTCAGTTATTCTACCATATTCCCCAAGCACTCACTTTGCTTATATCCAAACCTTGAATTCACTCCCCTGATCCTAATTACAAGTCAAGCCTGCATCACTAAGAATAGATTTCTCAATGGCCCTCATTAATACCATGGGTGACAATCAGATAATGGATCATCAACTCCATTATTTCATTTATCACAATAAAATGAAAGCCACTTACCGTCCTCCTTGTTTTTGATAATTAGCCTCTCAACAAATATTTATTAGAAACATAGTCTTTGCCCAAAACTATATATCGTGCTTTCAGACTGGATGACAAAACTAGCAGTAAGAAAAATAGTACTCCCTGTCTTGTTCACCAAACAGTTTAGAGAAAGAGGAGAATAAAAAGGATGAGTTATTAAGGAAGCTTTCATAGAGGAAGTGAGATTCTAACTGAACTCACAGAAGCTGTAGATTTGAGGACAGACCCTCAAAAGCACCATCCCCAGGCCAGTCAAGTGGAAGAGAGAAAAACAGAAAGCAACCCTAGAAATTATGAGATTGTGTCAGTTTACTCTAGCAAGTGTATGTGGGTATTTTAATTTGGGGGAAATGTTGACTGGGGATTGGGCCCTTCGCTCATTCTGTCTCCGGTGTATTACATTCCCTGTCTTCTGCCAACCTCACACTTTATTGCTCTGCAGCTACAGGGCTTAATGGATTCTGCCAGACCCACACATCAGCCTTCATTTCTTCCATCCTAAGGTTCTTGAACACTGTTCAAAACATCCAAGGAACACCACATAATGTTGGCACAGTCCATCCCATCCCATTCCGAATAATGAAACACACACACAAACAAAAATTAAAACCATCATATCTACAAGCTCGACTAAGGGAACAATGTTTATCTTAACTAGAAAGAGCCTTCTTTCTCCGTATACATTTTATATTTGCAGATCTCAAACACCTGCCACAGACTTCTATCAGAATGCCGGCGTAAGGGCCGGCCCCATGGCTTAGCGGTTAAGTGCGCGCGCTCCGCTACTGGCGGCCCGGGTTCGGATCCTGGGCTCACACCGACGCACCGCTTCTCTGGCCATACTGAGGCCGCGTCCAACATACAGCAACTAGAAGGCTGTGCAGCTATGACATACAACTATCTACTGGGGCTTTGGGGAAAAAAAAAAAGGAGGAGGATTGGCGATAGATGTTAGCTCAGAGCCGGTCTTCCTCAGCAAAAAGAGGAGGATTAGCATGGATGTTAGCTCAGGGCTGATCTCCCTCACAAAAAAATAAATAAATAAATAAATAACTGTTTAAAAAAAAAAAAAGAATGCTGGCATGGAAACTAGCAGAGAGAATTGTTAAAACTACAGAATTTTAGACCCAGCAGGAAAAATCCTCTTTGTTTAGTAGATATGAGGTAATATCCAAGAATCTGGATTTAGATTGTGATGGTCTTTTGATGTGTCACTTAGGTTAGACAACAGTCCTCAGTTAATCAAACATTAATCCAGGTGTTTTCGTGAAGGTATTTTGTAGATGTGGTAAAGTTCATAATAATAATCACTGAGTGCTCAATCTGCTAGCAGCAGAGACCAACACTGAGCCCCTAATATGGCACCATTCCCTTGGGTGAGCAGCCAGCTACCTGCGTTGGACCACTTCCATCACGGAAGAGGTAGCATTTTGTCCTTACTAGAATAAACACTTACTCTAGATACACATTTGCCTTCCTTGTATGCAATGCTTTTGCCAAAACTACCATCTATGGACTTATAGAATGCCTTATCCACTGTCATGGCATTCCATGCAGCATTGCTTCTAGTCAGGGGACTCACTTCATGAAAATGAAGTTCATCAATGGGCCTATGCTGACGGAATTCACTGGTCTTACCATGTTCCCCACCATCCCGAAGCAGCTGGCTTCATAGAATGATGGAATAGCCTTTTTAAAACTCAGTTACAGCACCAAGCAGATGGCAACACCTTGCAGGGCTGGGGCAAGGTTCTCCAGAAGGTTGTATGCATGTGCTCTGAATCACGAGCTAATATATGGCGCTGTTTCTCCCAGAGCCAGGGTTCCATGCCCTGGAATACAGACAAGGAAATGCGAGTGGCTCCACTCATTATTAACAGTGATCCACTAGCAAAATTTTTGCCTCCCATCCTTGTGACCTTAGGCTCTGCTCATCCAGAAATCTTAGTCTCAAATAAAAGATTGCTTTCACCAGGGGAAAAACAATGATTCCACTGAACTAGAAGTTGAGATTGCCACCCAGACAATTTGGGCTCCACATCCCTCTGAATCAACAGGCAAAAAAAGGGTTTACTACACTGAGTGGGGTGATGACCTTGATTACCAAGCGGAAATCCGGTAGATACTACCCAGTGAAGGTAAAAAAGAGTCTATCTCAATACTGGATATCCCGTCATGCCTCTCTTAGTACCACGATGTCCTTTGATTAAAGTCAATGGAAAACCACAGCCATTCAATTCTGGGGGGACTACTAATAGCCCAGATGCTTCAGGAATGAAGATCTGGAATAGTTCACTAGGCAAAGAACCATGACCAGCTGAGGTGCTCAGTGGGGGAAAGGGAATGTGGAATGAGTAGTGGAAGAGGTAGTTATAAACACCAGCTACAACCATGTAGCCAATTGCAGATTGTAATAGTTAGAAGAATTTCCACCTTATTTTGTTGTGAGTATGTTTGTATATGTTGACCACATATTTTCTTTTTTTTCTCTGTCATCCCCATATCATCTAACATAAGATGTATTAATAGTAGTTAACTTTATATCATAGTATTTGTGCTACAGGATATCAAAGGAGAAGAGTGGACTACCCAAGAAGTCTGCATCCTCTTCTGGGGAAAGGTTAGCTTGTTTTGGTTGTGCACAGGATAGTTGTATCATGTTGGGTGGGAGTGGCTTTGTTATGGTCTTTAGTTAGAGATTAAGTATGGTTTAAGGAATTATGTATGGTGCCAAGTCCACAAGGGGGTGAACTGGACTGTGATGGTCTATTGACATCAGCTCAGCCACAGTCCCCAGTTATTCAATCAAACAGTAGTCTATCTAGGTGTTCTTGTGAAGGTATTTTGGCCACATGGCTTTAGCTGATATTTATAACTACCTTCTTCCATTGAAAGAACTTTTTTTCAAAATATTTTTCAAATCACTTTCATATTCATTATTGCACTGACCCTATAGCATAGATAAGTCCTGAGTTATCATCCTCAAATGACAGTAAGTAAACAGGAAGGAAAAATAAGTTTCTCAGAACCATTCAGACCTAGACTTATAAACAATAAATATATCTCTATTATTTTGTTCATTCTGTTTATTGCCAATTTTAGCTAAATTTGAGGGAAATGTGGTGGCTCTTTTTCCCTCTATGACCCCTCCACAACTCCAACAATCTCACCACAACGGGTTGTTTACCTTGACATTAACTATCCTCCAGGAAACATTTTTGGGTATTTAATAACCTTTAATGCTTAAATCTGTTGGCTCTAAAACCAAATGACTGTCATTCGTAACATTTACTCTCATCAATTCTGACCTTCTCTACGGATTTGATTTCTGTAAATGCCTGGTGACACAATGGTATTGGATAGAGAAAATTTATGTAACAAAGCACTCAAGCCTGGGACCATGTTAAAGCTGACAGTTCTAAAGATAAGAATGTGTAAAAACAGCCTACTGATCAAAGAGTAAAATTAAAAGAAAGCCAGTAGAAAGCGAGGAGAGTTGAACAGAAGATGGAGATGACTGGTGAAGAATGATAGTTGATTCCCCTTGGAGGAAAGATATTGACACAGTTATTCAGGAGATGACAGCAAGTCATTTTAAGAAGGTAATACTCATGTAAATGCAGGCTCCTGTGAGAAGAAGAAACTCAAAGTTCAAGCTGGTGCTCTTCCCACTGAAGAGACGGACTGGTGTGACAGCTCATCAACTCCACTCCTTTTGCCTGAGAAAGCTAAGTGAGCACTTAAAGTGCTCCCAGATGTATACTTGCACTTTCAGCCATGCTGAATGACAAGTACCTAATTATCTCCTCATCAAATTAACTAGAAAACAGGACAAATGTATATTAAATAATTTTCAGACTGGACATTGACAGCTCAGGGGTACGATTCCTGAAAAATAAAAAAATAAGATGAGCCCAACAATTATCCTGGGTTACAACAGGAAGCATTTTCCAGTTGACAGCATGGGAATTTAAAGAGAACCCTGATTGTGGTGGTGGTGACACTAATCTACAAAAGGGACACAATTTCATAGAATCATGTGTCTGCCCAAATGAGTGCATGTAAAAACTGGTTAAATCCAAATAAAATCTTTAGTTTAATTAGTAGTATTGTTGTAATGTCACTTTTCTGGTTTTGATAAATGTGCTGTGGTTATGTAAGATGTTGTCATCTTACACAGGGTGGGAAGCTGGGTAAAGGGCATATAAGAATTCTCTGTATTAAATTTGCAACTTCTGTGTGAGTTTAAAATTATCAACTATCAATACATTTAAGAGTAGGAGTCTGCAAGCTATAGCCCATTGACCAAATCTAGCCCACTGCCTGAGTTTGTAATTAAAATTTTTCTGGAACACAGACATGCTCATTGTTTATGTCTTATCCATGGTGCTTCTGTACTACAATGGCAAAGTTGAGTAGTAGCTACAGCAAGTATATACGGCCCCAGAAAACCTAAGCTTTTTACCATCTGGGCTTTTACAAAAAAGGTTTACTGACCCCTGTTCAAGAAGATGGAAATCATAAAGATCAAATTATCGGATAACAGAATTAAACTAGATATCAATAACAGAAGGATACCTGGAAAATCCCCAAATATTTGAAAATTAAATAACACATTTCTATACAATATGTGTGTCAAAAAAGAAATCACACATTAAATTAGAAAATATTTTGAACTGAATGAAAATGAAAATGCAATATATATAAATTTATAAAATGTAGATAAAGCAGTACTTAGAAGTAAATTTATAGCATTAAATGTTTATGTTAGAAAAAAGATCCCAAATCACTGATTCTACCTGAAGTAACTAGAAGACATAAGAAATCCAAAATAAGTGGAAAGAGGGAAATAATAACAAAGAATCAAAGAAATGAAAAACAGGAAAAACAACAGAGAAAATCAATGTAACCAAGAGTTGATTTTTATTGAACAGAAAAATAAAATAAAACTCAGACTCTTCAGAAAAAAGCAAGAAGAAACAAATTTACAAATTGTTTAGAAATGAAAGGGAGGTTGTCCCTATACATCCTACATTCTTTAAAAGGATAATAAAAGAAAGTATTATAAACAATTTTTTAAATAAACTCAAAAACTTAGGTAAAATAGACAAATGTCTTGCATGACCAGCCTTTTAAAGCTGGAGTGGATGTGGAGTGGATGTGGAGCAACTGAAACTCTCAGCGTTGTTGGTGAGGTTACAGAATTATACAACCACTTAGGAAAACCATTTGGCAATTACATAAAATAAATACTTGCTGAATTACACATTTGTCAAGCTCATCAAATTATACACTAAAATTGATTAACTTTATTGCATATATATTATGCCTCAATAAACCTGATTTAAAAAAAAAAGAAACTGCCAGGTGGTGTGGGAGAGAAAGCCTGGGGTGGGACAGCGACCCCAGCATGTGTGGGTCAGTGTATCTGAGTGAGGCTGCTGCCAGGGGCCACAGCCCTGAGGGGGCCCTTCCCCAGGCCAGCAGAGGGGAGGGGACATTGAGTGTTGGTGAGCAGAGGAAGCCACTAGGTTGGCAAGGCTTCATAAGAGAATGGAGGCTATCTTAGATGCATCAGATTTTAAACCCTGCTAGAAAAAGACAATACAATTCAGTTATTGATCAACAAATAAAAATTACAAATAAAGTGATTTTATTGTATCAAGAATATTTCTCCCTTGCGAGGACCTGTTATGTGGGGTCCTGTTTCAGAGACAAATGAGGGCACTTGACCACCCTCAATGCTACCAAACACACAGCATCTACTCTGAATGCAGATGCTCTTCTTAGAAAAACTGAACAGAGATTCTCAGAGGAGGAAGGGGTCAGTGCAGTCCCTTTGGAGGGCTTGTTTTTTTCAGTCTCCCTGAGAATAGCTGTTATGAGAAAGCACTGACACTTACGGGAATTAATCTTCTCCCTCAGCTATGCAAAGAAAAGAAGTGTGGAGAGCCCCTGTCCTACGGTTTGAGGAGTTCACCTCTATACCTTGTTATGTATTCGGTGGTACAAACGTCCAGGCATGTACACGTGGCCTGTGGGTAAAGAGCCAGGAGCTGGATGGTTGACAAAGAATAATTTGAGAGCCTGAGTGCAGCAGTGAAAAATCAAAATAGAAGAAAGAACTGAGGAAGTGAGTGAGCCAGGTGTAGAAGAACTAGGGAATTCCCAACGTGAATCAAAGGAGCCGAGTCACTGGATCGTAAAACCGAGGACCTCCAGAAGCCCCTACTCCAGCTTCCTATCCTCATTCATCTCTTCCTTATTCATCGTTCACCGAGTACTTACTGAGCACATTCCCCACACCAGGCACCGTGCGGAGTGTGGCACTGAGACGGAGAAGAGCAGTGTCCCTCCTCTCAGAGCAGACAGGGAAGGTAAATGCTAAAGAGATGGTCACAGTAGTAAGTCATGATGCTGTGATGGGGCACAGGCTGCCGAGAGCACAGAGCAGGGGTCCCGCCGGAGCCTCCTGGATAGAGGAGCCTCCCTGGAAAAGTGACGTCTAAGCTGAGACCTAAGTGGTGGGCATAGGGTGCTGGGTGAAGGCACACACCGGTGCCTTTGGGATCTGGTCCAGGAGCTGAAGGGCAGTCAGTGCGGCCAGAGCACACAGCATAGGAGAGAGGCAGTAGAGGAGGGGGGAGGGTGTAGGAGGCCTCCTTAACTCTCCAAGGGAGCCTGGATCTCATCCTCAGGAAAACGGGAAGCCCCTGAAGTGGTTCAAGAAATGGAGTGACATGACCACATTTGTAGTTTTCAAAGATTTCCTGAAAGGCTGGGAACTGTGATTAGTCCCATTTTACAGATAGAGCAACTGAGATACAAAACGCAGGTTCACATGGTGAGCGAGTCTTCTAACCCAAACAATGCAATCCACACTCCTAAGGACAAATTATGGCACTAACGGCTATGAGGGTCAACTCACATGTCCACTGCTGGGGTGAGGTGGGGATCACTTTACACAGTTTTCAGAAATAGTCAGAAACAATCACTGGGTTATTGCTATATTTGACAAGAGCATCATCTTGCACAGGAGACTTAGGCAATGCCCCCAGAGAGCGCTTTCTACCTCAGAAAGAGGTTGAGGGCTTCAGAAGATTTGAGGAAAGACATTTCAATCTGAACCTAAGCATCATCTTGAGTACCTTCCAGAATGGACCCTGTGTGTTCTAGAAATGGGTGCTGCAAAGCCAGCCTGCTGTTATGGGAGTGAAGTAAGAGTGCAGGAACCCAGCAGTGTGTGCACCGCTGTGCCACCAGGCCCTGCCAACGGTCGTATGTCACAACACCTGTGGGCCTCGGCACTGTGGCTGCGAGTGGGCACGGCTGACTCCCCATGAGTTCTCCAGGCCAGCCACTGGGTCAGGGACTCGGGATGCAGCAGCAACAAAGCTCCCACCTTGTCCACTTGGAGCTTACCTTCTCGTGGAAAAACGTGCAGTGATCAAGAAAAAGTGAATGAGCAAGATCATCGCAGATTATATAGTAAGTGCTCCGGAGGTTCTCAGAAAGGGTATTATGATTGAGAATAACCAGGAAAACCCAATGATAGGATGGTAGATAGGGTGTGCAGAGCAGACTTCTCCAAAGCGAGGTCTGAAGAGCAGAATAAGGCCCCGAGTGTACACATATCCCAGGCAGAGGCAACACGAGGCCTCTCCTCCATGAGCAGGAACCTTTCCTGCTCTTTCCGGACAGCAGAGCGCAGATTTCCTGTCACCGAGAATGTTGATTTTGCACAAAGTCAAGCTTACCTGGGTTTCAATTTGGCACCTCAGTGCCCATGAAAAGCCCCCTCTACTTCAAGATCCTGCTCAAATTCCAGTTTTTGTAGGAGAGCAGGACTAACAGGCCAAATGCAAGCTCACCTTTCCTTCCTCAAAACTCCAACACTGCAAATATTTGGGTCTACAATGTACTGTGTCCTAGCATCTCAAAAGATGCAGCTCTTTTTTCCGGAAGATCTCTAATCTCTCAGTTTGTGGTGGATGCAGGCCCTACACCGATTAACACAATGTCCCCGGTCAGATGAGGGCGATGCCACGGAGAAGGATGTGCTACCTGTCATTGAGGTACAAATAAAGCCACGTAAGTAATGTGGTCTCTGTTGTTTTTCTCAAACACAGAAATTGTGCTTTATGCCTGGTGGTGCCCACTTTCCAGAGCTTATAACCCAAATAAAAGGTACATAGTACGTAATAGGGACATCAAAAATAGCCTTCATCTGAAGCCATGTCTTTTGAGAAAGGAGGTGGGAGAGGCTTTTCTTTCTAGGGAAAAAAATGTGTAGTGAACAGCTCAAAATGTTTCAGAGAGAAAAGCACTGTGAAGGCCCTCTCTGCAGTCTGCGGTCCTGTTTCCTGTTGGAGGGAAGAACGAAGCTGCAGATATGGGAGATGAGGTGAGGAAGAGAGGTGAGCTGGAGGGAGGGGAGGAAGAGAGGTGAGCTGGAGGGAGCCGGGGCCACTTCATCTCTCCTGGAGCCGGTTTCACAAAGGCTGCTGAGGACTTTGTGTAGTGAACCTGCAGGCCCTGGAAAGTGCCTTTCATGAGCTGGGTGAGTGATGGGGAGCAGCCAGGGGTGACGGTGCTCTCCGCTGACTGTGGTCTTGGGCCACAAGGCCTGGGCTAGCTCAGATGAAGGGAAGTGGTACATACTTCAGTTGGCGCTCAGGGAGCCTCTACCATGTTGGTGTGGAAGCCCGGGCTAAGCCCTGGGAGGGGTGCAGGAGGCAGGAGGGAGTGCCGAAGACAGGAAGCAAGTTTAATGGAAAAGTAATGACGTCTCAACAGCACTTCACAGGTCAAAAGACCCCTTCTGAGTGTCAACCTGTCAAGGTTGCTGTAAAACCACACAAGGTCGTGAATCTTTTCTCCATGTTTCACATGAAAATCCAGAGCTCAGAGAGGTTGTGACTTAACCCAAGGACACACAGTCCAGTGAGAGAGAGACCAGAGTCTCAGTACCGTGCTGCCAAGCAAGGATGCGATTGTGAAAACAACAGAGCTGGACACAGGCTGAGACATGCACAACATACACAGCAAACACACACACAGCAAACACACAGGAAACACCCACAACACACACAGCAGACACACACAACACACACACACACAGGGTCAAGCATCAAGGTTAGATGGAGTGAAATCCCGTGAACAGCAGCCAGCATAGTTCTACAGGAGTTAGGGAAGCCCCGGTCTCTGAGGACAAACTGCCCAGTCAGTTATTTGTTGGAGATTAACTGAGCACCGTGATAGGTACAGGAAACACACAGATGACAACAAGCCTTACACTCCGCCCTCAGGTATGCTGGGTACCTTCCAGGCTCTGTGATAGCTTCTGGGCCTACAAATAGGAGGGGGAGAGACCCACAGACCCTCCTCTCAGGGTCTCCCAGCTTAGTAACACAAACTGTACAGTGCCCGGTGCAATATAATAACTCTGTGAGAGAGGTGGGGGCCAGGTGCCAGGGGGGCCAAGAGAGACTGACTCAGTGGGAGTGGAGGAAGGCGACCAGGAAGAGATGTGCCAGTCTCCTTCAATTTCTTTCAATAACGTCTTACAGTCTTCAGTGTAGAGGTCTCTCACCTCTTTGGTTAAATTTATTCCTAGATATTATAGTCTTTCATTGCGATTGTAACTGGGATTGCATTCTTGAGTTCTCTTTCTGCTAGCTCGTTATTAGTGTATAGAAATGCAACTGATTTTTATAAGTTGACTTTGTACCCTGCAACTTTGCTGTAGTTGTTGATTATTTCTAATAGTTTTCTGATGGAATCTTTAGGCTTCTCTATATATAGAATCATGTCATCTACAAATAGCAAGAGTTTCATATTTGACTTTCCAATTTGGATTCCTTTTATTTCTTTTTCTTGCCTAATTGCTCTGGCCAAAACCTCCAGTACTATGTTGAATAGGAGTGGCGAGAGTGGGCACCCTTGTCTCGTTCCTGTTCTCAGGGATGGTTTTTAGTTTTTCACCATTAAGTATGATGTGGGCTGTGGGTTTGTCATATATGGCCTTTATTATGTTGAGGTACTATCCTTCTATACCCATTTTAATGAGAGTTTTTATCATAAATAGATGTTGGATCTTGTCAAATGCTTTCTCTGTGTCTATTGAGGTGATCACATGGTTTTATTCCTCGTTTTCTTAATGGGGTGTATCACATTGATTGATTTGCGGATGTTGAATCATTCCCTGTGTCCCTGGTATAAATCCCACTTGATCATGGTGTATGATCCTTTTAATGTATTGCTGTATTCGGTTTGTCAATATTTTGTTGAGGGTTTTTGCATCTACGTTCATCAGCGATATTGGCCTGTAATTTTCCTTCTTTGTGTTGTCCTTGTCTGGCTTTGGGATCAGGGTGATGTTGGCCCTGTAAAATGAGTTAGGAAGTGTTCCATCTTCTTCAACTTTTTGGAACAGTTTGAGAAGGATAGGTACTAAATCTTCTTTGAATGTTTAGTAGAATTCTCCAGAGAAGCCATCTGGTCCTGGACTTTTGTTTTTTGGGAGGTTTTTGATTACTGTTTCCATCTCTTTACTTGTGATTGGTCTATGCAGATACTCTATTTCTTCTTGATTCAGTTTGGGGAGGTTGTATGAGTCTAAGAATTTATCCATTTCTTCTAGGTTATCCAATTTGTGGGCATATGGTTTTTCATTGTCTTCTCTTATAATCCTATGTATTTCTGCTGTATCCATTGTAATTTCTCCTCTTTCATTTCTAATTTTATTTATTTGAGCCTTCTCTCTTTTTTTCTTAATGAGTCTTACTAAGGGTTTGCCAATTTTATCTTCTCAAAAAACCAACTCTTAGTTTCATTGATCCTTTCTACAGTTTTTTTAGTCTCTATTTCATTTATTTCTGCTCGAATTTTTATTATTTCCCTCCTTCTGCTGACTTAAGGCTTTGTTTGTTCTTCTTTTTCTAGTTCTGTTAGGTGTAGTTTAAGATTACTTATTTGAGATTTTTCTTGTTTTGTTAAGCTAGGCCTGTATTGTTATGAATTTCCCTCTTATAACCACTTTTGCTGCATTCCATGCGAGTTGGTATGGTGTATATTCATTTTCATTTGTCTCCAAGTATTTTTGATTTCTCCTTTGGTTTCCTCATTGATCCAATGGTTGTTCAGTAGCATATTACTTAGTCTCCACATATTGGTCACTTTCCCAGCTTTCTTCTTGTTATTGATTTCCAGCTTCATAGCATTATGGTCAGAAAAGATGCTTAATATGGTTTCAATCTTCTTAAATTTATTGAGGCTTGCCTTATTTCCCCACATATGGTCTATCTTTAAGAACATTCCATGTGCACTTGAGAAGAATGTGTATTCTGCTGTTTTTGGATAGAATGTTCTATATATATTTATTAAGTCCATCTGATCAAGTGTCTCATTTAAATCCACTATTTCCTTGTTGACTTTCTGTCTGGATGATCTATCCATTGATGTAAGTGGGGTGTTGAGGTCCGCTACTATTACTGTGTTGCTATTAATTTCTCCCTTTAGGTTTGTTAGTAGTTGCTTTATATACTTTGGTGCTCCTGTGTTTGGTGGATACATATTCCACCTCTTGGTGGAATGCACCTTTTATCATTATATACTGCCCTTCTTTTCTCTCATTGTCTTTTTTTATCTTGAAGTCTGCTTTGTCTGATATAAGTATGGCAACACCTGCTTTCTTTCGTTTGCCATTTGCTTGGAGCATCATCTTCCATCCCTTCGCTCTGAGCCTATGTTTGTCTTTAGAGCTGATATGTGTTTTCTGGAGGCAGCATATTGTTAGGTCTTGTTTTTTGATCCATCTAGCTACTCTGTGTCTTTTGATTGAAGAATTAAATCCATTTACATTTAGAGCAATTATTGATACATGAGGGCTTAATTCTGCCATATATCTCTTGTTTTCCTGTTGTTCTATATTTCCATTGTTTCTCTTCCTTCGTATTTCTGACGGTCATTTCATTGTGGTGGTTTTCTGTGGTGGTTTTCTCGGTTTTCTCTTTTTTTATGAATTGTGGCTCTACTCTGATTTTTCACTTAGTGGTTACCAGGAGGTTTGTGTAAAAGATCTCGTAGATGAGATAGTCCTTTTTCTGATAGCCTCTTGTCTCCATTAGCCTAAGCAGGTTCCATCTCTTTCCTCTTACCCTTCTGAGTTATTGTTGTCACAAATTATTCTGTTTTGTGTTGTGAGTTTGTGACTAAGTTGAAGTGTTTATAGTTACTTTTGATGCTTTCCTTCCCTTTATCTTTTAAGTTATATTTATTTATGTGCTACCCTGTTCTGATAGAGAGCTACAGTTTTCTGATTTTGTCTGTCTATTTATCTCCTTGCTCAAAGCTTTGTAGACCTTTGCCTTTTTGTTTCAGGTATGAGGGCATCCTTCATCATTTCTTGTAAGGCAGGTCTTGTGGCAATGAACTCCCTAAGCTTTTGTTTATCTGGGAAAGCTTTTATTTTCTTCTGCCTTGCTGCCCTTAATATTTTTTTCTTTGTTGTCAACTTTTACCAGTCTTACTATTATATGCTTTGGAGAAGATCTTTTAACATTGATGTTATTAGGAGTTCTATTGGATTCATGTATTTGTAAGTCCAGTTCCTTTGCCAGGTTTGAGAAGTTCTCAGCTATTATTTCTTTGAACAAGCTCTCTGCTCCTTTCTCTGTCTCTTGTCCCTCTGGAATACCTATAATCCTTACATTGCTTTTTGTAATTGAGTCAGATATTTCTTGAAGAATTCCTTCATTTTTTTTAAATCTTAATTTTCTCTCCTCCTCCACCTGAAACATTCCTATATTTTTATCCTGTAAATGACTGATTCTTTCCTCCATAATGTCAGCTCTATTTTTTAAGGATTCTAGGTTATTTTTTATCTCATTAATTGTGTTTTTCATATCCAGAATTTCTGCTTGGTTTTTTTTATAGTTTCAATCTCTTTGTTGAAGCATTCCTTCTTCTCATTAATTTTATTCCTGAGCTCATTGAACTGTCTTTCTGAGTTTTCTTGTAACTCATTGAGTTTCTTTATGACAGCTATTTTGAATTCTCTGTCATTTAGATTATAAATTTCTTTGACTTCAGAATTGGTTTCTGGAGACTTGTCATTTTCCTTCTGCTCAGAATTGTAGCTGTAGTTTCTCATGGTGTTTGATGAACTAATCCTTTGCTGGCTCATTTGTGGTAGTATCAGGTCACAGATTCCACCTGCTACTGCTGGGGGAAGCAGGAGCTGTGTTTCTGATCCCACTCTGTCTGCTGGAAGTTGTGGGGGTACAGTGGGAACTCCCACCAGTCAGGAAAGCATTCCCACATGGGCTCATGTCTGCCGCCACCTCTTCCTCAGTCATGCCAGCTGCTGTGCTTGCTGGATGGGGCTTCTTTGTGGGGTCTGAGCCTGGGCCACTCACTGGAACCACAGTGGCATGGTGGGCTCTCCTGCTGGCCAGGAAAGTGTTCACATGCAGGCTCAGGGCTGCCACCGCCTCTTCTTACAGTCACACTGAGGCGCATTCCCACTTGCGGGACCACAGTGGCACGATGGGTGCTCCCACTGGCTGGGAAACCATTCCTGCACATGCAGGGCTGCTGGGGAAGGGTAGGGGAGTGCTCACCTATCTCCACTACTTCCAAGGGGCCCAGTCCTCCCACCTTCAGTTGTATAGCTGTGTGGGTCCCTCAGGCATCCTGTTATGCTGCGTGGATATCCTCCATTGGTCAATGAACATCAACTTTGTTGTAGTTCAAAGGGGCAGAGATAAAGGGAACAGCTCACTCTGCCATGTTGCTGATGTCACCACCACACACTATGCAAATTTTAATAGGAAATATCCAGGACTTCAAACATTTTAAAAGGTTATGAGGTAGAGAGTCAGAGACAGAGAGGGAAGGATTTTAGAGAAGACTGCAGCTTCATTTGTGCATTCAACAAATATTGAGCATTGATGTCATTCATGGTTGTAATTACTTGGTTCTCAGCAGTGAGCAGAACAGACAAGCACGCCTGCCCTTTCATAGCTTCCATTCTGATGGGAGGACATGAATAAGCAACATAAATGTAATAAATCATAAATTCTCTAGTAGGTTAGAAAGTGGAAGTAATAAAGCAGATCATGGGGGAAGGACAGGCGTGGGGCTGGAGTAAGGGAAAGAGTGGTCAGTAGGACTTGCTCAAAGAACAAGGGCAGCAGGAAAGGAATGAACCTTGCATGCCCCTAAGGGAACTGCTTTTCCTGCAGAGGCCCTGAGACCAGAACCTGCAGTGTGCCCAGTGCACCCCGGACAGCCCTGAGGCCAGTGTAGCCAGAGCACAGGGGTGAGAGGGGAAGAGAGTGCTCGCTCGGCTTCAACAGGCAGTCCCAGACCCAGGAGGGAAGGAGGTCTGCTGTTTGATCCAGACCAAGACTTCACAGGACACCTCCTGGCCACCCGAACACTAAAGGCCAGCTGGGGGGCACGCAGAGCCCAGAGTGCCCTTGATGTGGGGACTGCCTATACCCCCCCCAGCTGGCTGACCCAGTGGTGAGTGTTTCCAGTGGGCAGGAGCTAGACTGCAGTCCTCTGGGGTCTGGGCCCCACACTAGATTGTGTGGAGGGCTGAAGGATCTCAGAAGGCCCAGCGTAAGGGGATGAGCAAGAAGGACTCAGTCAGCCTTAAACATCTCCAGTAGGGCCCTCCAGCCTCCTCCTTACACTTCCTCCTCGCCCCCACCCACAGGAGCTCAATACAGCCCATGACTGGAGGAGTGAGGGGGGAGGATCCGTGCTGGTGGTGAGGGTGGATGATCAAAATTTACCTTAATATCTTGGCACACACACTGGAATTTCTGAATCAAGACTGTTGCTATGAAAAATGACGACAGACTTGACTGTTGCCTGAGCTGAGTGGAGAGGGAGTCACGGCCTCCTAGGGCTTTTATTCAGAGCCAGGAAGCGAGCAGACAAGAGAAAGGAGAGTGTTGAGAAAGAGACAAAGAGGCCCAGGAAAGGAGTGAAGATGGAGCATGTAGACTGCGGTCAGTCTCAGGACCGGCCCTGGCCAGAGTGTGTCATGGCCATTATCCCTGCAAGTTTCTATTCTGCAGAGCAACCAGCAGAACACACGCAGACCTCAGTAAACACCATCACACAATACGACAGTGGTTAAACTCCCCTCACAGGGGTGAGGGGATAATGTCACCCAGGCTCACTTCCTTTCCATTTCTAGGGTGCAGAGGTAAACAGCCCTAAAGCCTTGCCTCAGGAGGGTGACACACACGACACCACTTTCTCCCTAAGTGGTATAATATCACGTACGTGGAATCCTGCCATTTGGGGGTGATTTTCGGTGTTGGCATGAATGGGTTTTATAGTTTCTGGAACAAGAATTCAGCCCCAAATGGAAGGAAAAATTGAAGGAAAATGCTCAAACCATAATTCTCCGGATGAAAGGAATGGTCCCAATCAACTATTTCTCATTGTTTGATTGGATTTCTTCTTGAAGAATGAGTGTGTTTTTGTGAGGAGGCAACAACAAGCAAACAATTTTTTTCCCCAAAGCCCCAGAGTCTAGTTGTGTATCCTAGTCGTACGTTGATTGGATTTTAGTAATGGAGGTAGACACTACTGCTACTTGTGGTGGCACAGCTGGACACCTGCCTCATTTTGCTGTGGAAACACCCACACAGAGAGCGGGGACAAGAGGCCCTGAGGACAGGCAAAAGCTCACTGAGTCTCTTCCCCAGACATTTCCCAGACCCAGTGAACTTCACTGGGCTCTGCAGGCAGAGACAGTCGAAACTCTCCTCCAGATGCTTCCATGGGCACAGTCCCCACTCTGAATGACCTTGCCTTCGAGGACCTCTGGCCAGGGGTCTCAATGTCCACCTGATGGCTTCTCGCCACTTCCCTCCGTGCCTTGTGCCCATTTCTCTGCTTCACCTCTCCCTCCACAGTGCCCCCGTCACAGGCACAGACACCGGCCCCGGCCGTCCCGGGCAGCATCCACCTCACAAGTCAGTCAGCGGGTCTCGTATAAACTGGCACTTGTTTTGGCAAAAAGTATCAGCAGCTTTAAAAACATTTATCCTTCTTCGTCCTGTAATGGCACTTACTGAGAATCTGCCCTGAGATTCTAAGGATATTGCCGGGGGTGGGGATGCACGGGGCAGTGTAATTACTAAATATATTTCTTAATAATGGAAAACTTGGAGGTAATTTAAATATACAACAGTAGGGTAGATGTTTTATAAACTATGATTCATCAATTCTATGGACTATTTTGCAGTCATAAAATGATAGGTATAATAATTTTTGCCAAGCTTTAATATTTTGATACATTTCCTTCTCATTATTTCTTCAGGCTTCTTTTTTTTTTTTAAGTAAATATAAAGTTAACTGTAATTAACAATGATTGCTTTTTCTACTTTTCTGTGTTTCCCTAATTTTTATGATTAACATGAATTTCTCCAATGAAGCAATAAACAAGCTCTTTTTTTAGGAGTTGGAACACATAAAGGGGATCTTTGCAACATGCCGCCATATCCTGCCCCCCAACTGAAAGAGAGGGATTTGGGTCAAGATTCAGCCTCTTCTTGGGAGACCCAAACTCATAGTTAATATCTGCGAGTGTTGTTTTGTTTTCAAATATTCCATTCAAGCTCAATCACAAAAAAATAACAAAAAACAGATGCCTATAACATACCTGGTCCTGTGTCAACAGCCTGCTGCAGACTGGGGAAGGGGAAGGAAGGAGGGGCCATGGCACAGAGTGGCTTAAAGATCATTCCGAATGACAGCAAAAAGCATCTTGCTTCATCTCTGTCTAAAGGGAAAATAGGACCCATTGCAGTCAGGAGTTTGGAGGTAAGAGGAGGTAGGTGGCAAGGATGAGCACAGGAGGATCCTGGAGCCCTGGTAGTGAGAACACAGCCAGTCAACACACCAGTGCCTCCCTCCCCGCACCCACAGCCCACATTCTGTAGCCCCTTGACTCCTGAGCTCCAGCCACAGTGGCCTTCTCTCTGTCCCTGAGCCCAGCCAGCTCCATCTCCCCGCCAGGGTTTGCCCCTGTGCTTCCCTGAAGAAACTTTCCCCAGACCTCTCCATCCCTGGGCCCCAAACGTCATGGAGGTCTTGGTTCAAAAGTCACATCCCCAGAAAGGCCTTCCTGAACTATCCTGTGAGACTGACCCAGCCCGTCTCCATATCTTCACCACAATGTATTTTCTCCAGGACATTTACCAGTGTCTTAAATTTTCTAATTTGTTTATTTTGAAACTTTCCCCTAAAACCTTAGTTCCATGAGGACGAGGGCTCTGTGGTGATGGCTGTAGCCATGGTGGGCACTGACCAGTTCTCTCTCTTGTTGGGGGAGTGAATTCCAGCAGCAGGACTTGTGCCCTGAGCCCATGCATCTCATCCAGTCCTTTAACCTCCCCTGTCTCAGTTCTTCCTCACTTTCCGAGAGGAATGAGACCCTCTTACTGCAGTGCAGCAAGATACTTTTCCTGAGAGCGCTTTTGTCTGACTTTAGTGTTATGATACTACACAGAGGCAAGGTGGGCTACGAAGTAGGAGACCTGAGATCTGGTTTTAGTTTTGCTATTTCTCATAAAAATCATGTAATAATTCTGCCTCTGTTTCCACATTTGTCAAACTGGGGGAAAAACACCATCTACTTCAGGAAAAGAAAATAGATCAGAAAACCCTTCCAGACGAAAAGTATCTGACTTCTCATAAGGAGAAGCCCAGGGAAACAGCCCCACCCCACACTGAAGACTGCTTCTATCTGGAGGACTTCCCATCTGAGCCACAAAGGGCATCTCTAGGTTTTGTTCTGTTTCCTAAGGAATCAGGCCCGGTTATTTTTATCCCATCCACTGGCTGGAGCTTACAGCCCATCTACCAGTGCCACCAAGGGACGCCCTTGTGGGAGGTATGCGCACCCCTCCCCCTTGCCGTGGGCTCACCTTTCACTAGCAAGTGGAGGTGGAGTCTGACTTCGCTCAGAAACAGAAGCACAGAACACTGATCTTTGTCCTCCATGATCCCTTGGTCTCTTCCAGGCCACTCCCGCTTGTCTGCACTGAGTCACCAGGCCATGGTTCTGAATCCACAGTGGTGGCCGGGAGGCTGCTGGGTGGTGGGGAGGTGGGGGCAGGAGGCACAAGGTGACAAAGCCGCCCTCCTACCTCTCCTGGGGGACTTGCCTGCCAGGGGCCCTCATAGAGCTCCTGAAAACAGCAGGGGCGGGCCGGCCCCATGGCTTAGCGGTTAAGCACACGCACTCCGCTACTGGTGGCCCGGGTTTGGATCCCGGGCGCGCACCGACACACTACTTCTCCGGCCATGCTGAGGCCGCGTCCCACATACAGCAACTGGAAGGATATGCAACTATGACATACAACTATCTACCGGGGCTTTGGGGGGAAAAAAAGGAGGAAGACTGGCAGTAGATGTTAGCTCAGAGCCGGTCTTCCTCAGCAAAAAGAGGAGGATTAGCATGGATGTTAGCTCAGAGCTGATCTTCCTCACAAAAAAAAAAAGAACAGCAGAGGCTTTAGAACCAGCCTGATTTGCATTCCAATTCTGGTTCTGACACTTGACACGCGACTTACTCACGAGCCTCTGTTTTCTCCTCTGCAAAATGAGACTCATCATATAATCCACATAGTATTATTACAAGAGTTTAAGTGTGCAGTAATTTTCTAGGATAATTTCTGGGACAAAGTAGACAGATGCTCATCAATTCCTACCATCCTCCATTGTGCAAGGAATGAAACTTTGAGGCCAGCCCCACCCCTACCTCCATTCTCTTCCTCCAGGCTCCAGGGGTCAACCCGGATCTTTCCTCCTTTCTTCTGCTGCCTCTTTCTCACAGAGCCATGCTGGATGACTAACCAGCATTACCATGACAAGTGCTATCGTGCCTTCCTACTCTCATGCCATCCTACTAGGATGCCATCCTACTGGAGAAGGTGCGTTTTAACCCAAAGCTCCTAGAGGTGTGATGAATATTTCAAGACAGAATTTCAGGCCCATGTAGAGGATGGTGGGGAGAGAAACCTGAGATAAATCCTGGAATCCAAGGATTGGCTAGAACTACTGTATCTGAATTTGAAGTGATGTTTACTCCAAACAACCCTCCTGTCCTCATCCTCTTACCACCCTTCCCTTTCAATGAAATCTCCTCTCTGAGACTGTTGACACAGATAATCCATAAACAATTTATAAATCAAAATTGGGGTGAGTTTACGATGAGCCAACCCTGAGGACCATATAGCCCGGGAGAGTCCTTTCACAAAGGAATGGAGCACTCCAAAGAAGTGGGGGTGTGCAGAGTGGTTATATACCATTAAAGAGCATGTATCACATATGATTGCAATGTCCCTTTTACAGTTGTCACGAGATTGCTTTGCTGGCACAGCAATTTGGTGAACACAGCAGGTCGGTGGTTGCAAGGTGGGTGGTCACAAGGTGAGTGCAGCAGGTCAGCAATCAATCCTTAGTTTAGGGAGAGATGCTTATCCTGAAGGAAATGCTGACATGGAGGGAGTTACATCCTTATCTTTAAGGGCATTGTTCTTGTCTTTGGGACATAGTAAGTACTTAAAGCAGATATACAATGTGTGCTCAACAGGCCACGTCAGGCCCTTTTGGAAAAACAAGTTCAGGTCAGATTAGTTTTAACCCAAATGGCTTCTGCATATACTCCAATACATCCTATTGCCTGTCATTTATTTATCAAGGTTTAGCAGCTAAGGGTCAACCAAGTTTCCCCCAGCACTTCACCCAGTCAGTGCCCGAGCCCTGTCACCAGTCACTTTTTCCTTTACATCAGCCCTTGTCCACTTTCAGTGCCACCAGGAAGGCCAGGAAAACTCCTGTGGAGGGCTCGCTCAGGGAAAGGCTGGTGAAGACAAGTGGACGGAGTGCGCAGGGCAGAAAGTGCTTCCATTCCAGGGCCAGCAGGATAGATGCCCCAGGTGGGGATACAGGGTGAGGAGGAGCCAGGATTTGTAGGAGAGAAACAAGAAAGGGAATCGAAAAGAGCAAGGACCGGAAGGGAGACACGAGACAAACAGACGAGGCCAGAGGCAGAGTAAGAAATCGCTTTCATGCTGTCAGATGTTCTTCACAAATGCTATGCTCACCCTCCAAAATCAAACAGATGCATCCAAACTTACCTTTGAAATTCAGGAGGGAGCTCATGCTGAGAGAGACAACTGGTCACTTAGTGGAATCGTCCATTAAATCTTAGCATTAACCCAAATGCTACGTTTTAAAAGGTCAAGATTCTCTTTTCTAAATGGTAGATTTAGAATTGTAGATACCTAAATTGTACCTTGGTGCTTCTTTTAATCAGAAATGTGAAAATAATTTTCTTCAGATTACTCTTTTCCTAATAACAGGCTTCAGCACCGGCAGGTAGAGGACGTGCTCTCCTCCTGTTCGGTAAGGGGAAGGCAGAGCCAACGGCATTCTTGAGGAGGGAAACGGACGCTTCGGAAAATTGCCTTAATAGCAGGCTGTGAGTTCAGAGGTGACCTGGCTTTCCTGCTACTACCCCCTGCCCCCACACTCCCCCAGCCCAGCTCCGATTTCACTGCGGCTCACCGCTCCCCAAGTACACCTGCTTCTGCCTGCCTCTTCTCCGGTTGCAGAGGGGGAAGGTCGTGAAGTAGAAGACACATACCCTTTCTCACGCTCCTTCCTCTGCATCTTCCAGGTCCTGTCCCAACTTCTCCGTGAATTTTCCCCAATGAAGGTTGTACATTCTACTTCCTGTTACAGAGGTTTGCGTGTCTGTCTCCTCGGCTAATGCAGTTACCTGAAACTGGGAGAGAACCCTGTCCTAACTCAGCAAAGTCGGGAAAGAATTTCAGATTTCAATTTTCTCTAATGCTGAGACACTCCGGAGTCAAATACATCCTTTGGGGAGGGTTTCTGATCTTAAATCAAAAGACGAAGAGTGATTTTAAAGTAGTGATCCCTTGAAGCTGGAAGAAAATGGAGTTAGTTTAGTCAATAATTTAAGACGATTAAGGAAAATCAGGACACCCGAATTATAACTTCATGCTTTTTCTCCTTTAAATCATGAGGTTTTTTTCAAAATAGTAACTTTTATTTTTCAATGCTTAGTTACTTAAATAGATTACAACACCAGTCAGGGGCCCAGCTGGAAACAGAAGGCACATACGATGGGATTCTGGAGAGGCCTGGCTGTAGGGACCGTGTACAGAGGACTGGGCAGGGTGAAGTGAATTGCTGAGAACATCGAAACCCCCAGAGACTAACTACAGTGGGGCGGGACTACCATTCCCAGACCCAAAGGGAAAGAAGAAACAGTGCATCCTGGTGAGAGCTGGAGCTGTGGAAGGGGGACTGCCCAACAGAGCTGAACTTGTGGAGGGACCAGCCACTGCCAGAACCAGGAGCAAGGTGCGGGGCAGGAGAACAAGCCCCCAGTCTGTCTCCCCCAGCCATGCCTGTGTCTGAACCAAGTGGTATAACCTCAGGGCAAGCAAGTACAGAGATGCATGCACACATCCTACCCAATATGCACACAGAGAAGATCAAGAAGGCAAAAAAATGGATGAGAGTGTCAGGGATGAAGAATAATCAGCACAAATATTTATTATATTTTTAGAAATAATAGGAAAGGAAAAGATAGGAAAGGCTGCTAATCTGCCTCCTGTTCTGTCTCTATCTGCCACACTTATCAGAAATGTAAATTCAGATTAAAGAAAAAAGTCAAATGCACTAATATTTACCTAATTGGAGTCAACACCTATGCCAAGAGCATAGTCAGGGCCAAGCACTGAGGAGAGAGGAAATGAAAGGAAGAGAAAGTACGTGATGGCCACATAGGTATAACCAACAATTTTCTCATGTCTGAACCTCTTTGCTGCAGTTTGCTTGGCAAAGCCCTGAGTTAGCACCAGAACTGTGTTTGAATACCCTCCTATGAGGAAAAAACCAAGTTGCATTTGGTTAAAGCTATTTAAATGAAGCAAGTTAGTTTTTTCTAATCAAAGTTTAAATAAATGCAGCAATTCTGATGATTTCCCCCTGAGAATAATGTAGTCCCAGAAGACTCAAGTCTAATTCCTGCCCTAGAAAGATAACTGCATGATCCTGCTTCACCAGTGTTCCCAGTCAATGGGAAATGAGCTGCGTCTCACAGCAAATCTCTATACAGTCTCCAATCACATTGCATCACACATGCCGGGTGTTGTTGTTGGCCGCCTTCCTCCCATAGAATGTAGGCTGCACTGGGGCAGAGATGTTTGTCTCTTCCATTCCCCACTGTATTCCTACACCTAGAACAGCGCCGGGCACATAGACGCAATTCAAAAACTATCAATTCAGGGAATGATGAAATGAATGAAAGATCAGTGAGACCCCCAGGTCTAACTAAGGCACATTGTTTACAATATGTGCTATAATAGGTGCAGAATCCATTTCCCAGACCTCTAATGTTGACTTACCCAGAATCCCATCTTTTGGTTCATGGTACCAGCAGCCAGTCTCCTCCCCACACAAGTTTGACCTTAGCTCTCCATCAGACGCAGCAAGCACCTAAAGAACCAACAGAATCAGGCAGTTCTGTAGATGGGACTTCCTACCCCACTAGACCGAGGACATATGTAATGTTCTCTACTTCTATACATGCCCATAACTTAGATTTAATAAAGAGGACGTCATGAACGTTTTAGAATAGGAAACATTTATTCAACAGTTATTGAGTATCCACTTCACATAAAGCCCTGTGCCCTCTGCTGTACTGGCTACTGGCCTAACTGGAAAGAAAAGGCAAATGCAAAAATAATTCTAACACAGTAGTGCTAAAAGACTGTGATAAGGATCATAATAGATGTGCAAACAGATTTCTGCAAGTTCTAATCTAATCTCCTGCAGTGCACACATGCACACAACAAGGCAGATTTTTACCCTTCTCCCTTCTAATTTGTTTAATATATTTCCCATCAATGTATCAACAAGAAAATAACGAGACACACCAATATGTTCCTTTGCAAATGTAATTGTGCAATCTGGCAAACAAATGAACTCCTAGCTAATGCAAAATTGGTTTTCAAAATGTTTTTTCTCTTTTTCTGCCTGGAGCAGACTTACAAATAAATATTGAGTGTGCCAGGAAGTTGCTCAATTATTCATGTACTAAACTTTTTAAGCGTAGCAAGGAGAGACAACCTCCTTGAATTTACCTACTTGCCCAAAAGCAATGTGTTATTCATCAGCAAGGAAGAGGTTTCTCCATATTCATTTTATTTACCTGTCAGTAGCATGTCTCCAGGTGAAGTATCTCAAAGTGCATTTTAAAGAACTTAATTTCATCCTAGTTAGTATCCGTCTTTCTTAAGCCCAAATTCAAAGGATTCTGCCCCATCAATTGTTGGAGCAGTGGTCAGAGATACACATTATAAGCATCCATGGGCAGGCATCCATCCATCATTCATTCCACCAGTCATGAGTATGAGGTACAATGAAGAAAGGGCAATGTAGTCAAAGCTGAGAGATCCTGTTTCTTTCTGAGCACTATGAGGCATTAGCTACATGACCGTGGCAATCACTTAACCCATCCGAGGCTCAATTTTCTCATCTTACAACTAAAGCCTTAGAAAAGTAATGTTTGCTCTGCCTGCCTCACAAGGCTGTGATTACATGTATTAAAATTTTATATGTATTTAAGAGATGACTCTACGGAAGCAAGTGCCTATGAAAATACCTACTTTCCCCAAAGTAGGCATTTGCATGCCTCTCCCAGAGATCAAAACAAACAAAAATGGACAAAATAAACATCCTTGACTGAGATGGTTTTCCTAGGATCCAGTCTTATTCTCAGCTGCAGAGCTTATGGGCCATTCCTTTACTAATTATTTTACCAACATTTATTTGAGTGCTCTATGTGGCCAGCTCAGTAAAGGACCCTGGGAATACAAAGATATTTCCTGCTCTCAGTGAGCTCAGAGAACACTGAAGGAGCTGGAAAAGTAAGAAGAGAGGATGGTAAAATGTCAAGTCACAAGCTATTGCAATATTCCAGACCAAAGAAAAAAGAAGAAAAGCCATCATTAAGGTAGTGGAATGGACAATGGAACAGAAAGGAGAATGGAGTCGAGAAGTACCAGCCGCATTTGGTGGTGTTTCTGGTGTGCGTGGGATGACTGGATAGATGGTGGCTCCTGGTGGGGATTATAAGAAAAGGAGCAGATTGAGGTGAAAGAGAAATACAGACCTGAGATCCACGTTTGGTGGTGCACATGCATGGGTTTTATTGAGTATGGAGAGATTACTGTGGTGTGCTTACCCGGAGGACACAACTCCGGATAATCAAAGAAGTCAGGTGGACAAGGAGTTTGTGGAGGAGATTGAACAAGAGCTCAGTTGGGATGGACGACACGTTGTTGCTACCCCCCAAGAATCTTACAATCTAGGATTCCAATGACCTGAGGGCTGTCAGGGAGAGTTGGGGAGGTTCAGCATGAACCCAGCCATGCCTTCCAATGGGTCAGCAGGGAAGCCTCCTCATGAAGCATGAAGGCAACTGTCCAGGGCATAAACTCCCTGGACAGGTTCTCCAGTCATTTTGCTTCCTCAGCTCAGACGATGGTTTGTTACGGTTTTAACCCACCTTTGAGGTTCATTGGGCAAATCCCTAAGAGCCCTCACATATAAAATTTACTTTACCCCATAAGGTCTAAAGTAATAAAAGAAGAAACTTGAACTTCTCATTTATAACCATTTTTTCCTTTCAAAAACGTACATCCATAGCTGTGTCCTGGCATTTTACGTCTATGAGTGATGCTACACATGGGGAGCTAAGGCCCAGACTGAAGAAGTTACTTCTCAAGGACACACAGCTAAGGGTGCAGGGTTGACGTGAAAACCTGGGTTCCGTGCCTCCACCTGTAGCATCTCAGGAAGGGTCTGATGCTTTATTAAATCACTCACTGGACAGCTTCTTGGAAGTTAGACACATGCTAATGCTAGGAGAAAGATCAAGAGGCAGTAGCCTTTATGGAACTCATTTAACTAAACCATTGAACCTCAGATGTTTTCTGGTATCAGCTTCTCGAGGGAGACTTTGTTCTCCATCCCCTGACAGGGGGCATCTAGTCTCTGCTTAAATTCTTAAGATCAGAACTCTCCAGTGTTGGAGATAGCCTATTTCATTACATCAGACTGCTTAAAGAAAGCCGTAATTTGTCTCCATCTCTCTCTCTCCTCACATTTCCCACACTTTACCCAGGCACTTACCTTGGATCCTGGCTCCCTAGTCTCTTCCTTTCTCTCTCTTAGTAATAATCTGAGATCCAGCCTTCCCTGGCAGGTCCCAGGTGGTACCCTCTAACCTCACCTATGAGAAGAGACAACACTGCCTCCTGGTGGCCAACTCGAGGCTCTACAGAGGGGCAAACCAGTCTGTCCCACTCTATCAATTCAGAAAGGGAAAGGACAGACAGTTCCCTCAGTTCTTTGGGAAATAAAGGTGGAGAGGAGAAGGATAAACTGTGAGTGTAGCTGAGATGTCTGCCAAGTTGGCTCTGGTGCCCGGCATCCTTGTTCTGATCCTCACCTCCACGTGGGGATGCTGCCCATCCCCCAGTTAGGGTCTCCCCCCATATACAAACCTTCTCCCAGTGAGGACCTGGAATCCACCACTTCTGGCTTCTATTGAAGCCATAACCCATGTGGTTCACGCCAGGAAAACTCCGTCACAGATATTTTTTAGAACATTGTGCAAACAGGAGGAAAATTAATTGAGGAAGAGTTAACTTCAGTCTTTACTGGCAACTCTCAAATGTTGTTAAAGGTAAACTAACTTCTGATTCTTCATAACGCCTCTCATATGTCTTTTTACCTCCTCCAAAATTCTCCCTCATCCTTTGCCCCCGATACTACTCTCTTTCATTCCACTCCCATGTCCCAAAACCAACAGGATAACACTCCCTCCCACTCTACTCACCCCCTGCCACCTCTCAGTCCTGACCTACCCTGGCCTTCCTCCCTCTCGGGTCTTGTTTGTGAAGATAACCCATTTCCTTCTGTCCTATCTTTCTTATCCCGGCTCCAGTCCTGTCCATCTCTTTCCTCATTCACCTGTGCTCACAGTGCCTAAGGCTCCTGCCTGGCCTGGAAGACACTCTCTGCAGTGTGGGGAGGGGGAAGAGCCCACCCGAAATGTCAGACCCTTTCATGGACTGGTAAGGGGCAAGTCTGGGAATACTCCCACGTGAGATGTTCAATCAAAGCCACATGCACTCCAGTGTGATGTGCGCTCTCTCTGTTGCCTCTCCTGGCCTCCTACATATGTGTGGTCACAGGAATATATAGAAAATTATCTCTGAGCCATGAAAGTGGGACTTGAAACACTTTTACAAGGATGGCTATTCACTGGCCCAAAAGCAAGACAGAGAGCCCTCTGAAAGTTATTAGATTCTGGCTCTGGGCTGATGCTAAGTATCAGATAAGCTAAAAAATGTTCCCCTAGGAGGATTTATGGAGGTCAGGCCATAGATATGCTTATCACGGGAGTCCAGTGGAATAACGGACACATTTTGTGTGTAGTTCCGCAGTCCTGGGAGATGTATCGAGAGTAAGTATGCCTTGTAACTGGCAGAATCCCCACTCTGATCCCCCAACCTACAGCGTGAAGACTATGACTATGACGGTAGCAAAAGCCATATGGTAGAGGAAGCCCCAGAACTGCCTCTCCTCTGCCAAAACAGTAAACCAAGAGCAGTACCACCTGCCCAGGGGAATTTAAGCATCAGAGCACCAGAGCCTGCAGGGTGAAAAAAACTACATCCCCATATGCCTTAGCTGTTTGAACGGTGCAAAAACCAGATGAGTCTTGGAGAATGACTGTAGGTTACCACACAGTTAATGAGGTGGTGACTTCCATCGTAGCTGTGATTCCACACGTGGTATCTTTACTGAAGCAAATCAACATTGCCCCACCACCAAGTACACAGCTGTGGACCAGGCATGTAATTTTCCCCATTTCTGTCAGTAAAGATGATCATAAACAATCTGCCTTCACACAGATGGAGCATCAGCACATCTTCATGATCCCACCTCATGGCTGTGCCAGCTCTCCTGCTTCTGTCATAAGACAGACCAGAGAATTGTGTGTCTTAGTATCTCATCAAGTATCACATTACATTGATGGCATTTTGCTAACTGGATCTGATGAGAGGAGGCAGCAAGCGTGAGAGAAGGTGAAAGGTAAACCTCACAAAAGTTTGGAGACCTACTATATTGGTAAAGTTTCTAGAGATGTAATAGCTGAGTCAGAATATCCCCTCTAAAGTGAGAGATATGTTGTTACACCTTGTAGCACCCATTTCAAAGAAATAGACATAACTCTCAAGGGACTTTTTGCACTTTGGAGGCTAGATATAGGCTATGTAGGCGTGCTCCTATAACACAGTTACTGAGTAACCTTTAAGACGGCCAGTGTGGGGGGTAGAGAGAGTGAAGAGAAAGAAGGTCTACTGCTTAGATCTCCATATCAGGTCCAGTCAGTAGTTCAAGCTGTGGTTACTTAGGGCTGTGCGTCAACATATGCCATGGTATTTCCTGTGTGTAAGACAGATAATATATTTTATAGAGACTCTGACAAATCTCATTGAGAGAATCACTGCATGGTCCCTTGGCTTTTGGAATGAAGCCATGCCCTCTTCTGCCAGCACCTATCCTCAACTTGGTAAGCAGTTTCTGGCCCCCTGTTGACCCTGGTAGAGACTTAATGCTTGACCATAAGCCATCAACTGAGTGATCAAGCCAAATTGCCCATCTTCAACTGCGTTTTTCTGATCTACCATCCCCGTGTGGAGCTGTGCTACATTTGGTTGGTTATGCACGTATTATGCAAATCCATCTGCAAACCAGACCAACCCTTTTTTGTTAACTTTTCATAGGGAACCCCCATGAGGCCACATCTGTGTGTTGAGGGCAAAGCAGTAGACACACCGACAGGGACAGGTACCAGGTGAGCGAACAACCCAGCTACTTGCACAGTTAACTTGTGCCTATTCTGTTATAGACCATTTCCAAGCAGTAATTCAATATTAGTGTTACTATCCGACCTCATGTTTTGGTAGATCAGAAAAAAATGCAGTTGATGGTGGGCAGTTCGGGTTAGCACATATTTTAGTTTTCAGTTATTGACATCACTCCTTAATGAAATGACAGTTCATGGAAGTTTGTTGTCCCCTGTGTTGGGAACACATTTATTTTATCTGAATGACAGATGTATAAGAGAAGGTTCTGAGGGAACAGAAGGAATGAACCGCACTGGACACTTTCATTATAGCATCCAAATCCATTCTCTGTCTTCCTTCCATTTGCCCTGTACCCTGGGAGGCTGAACTGTATGGACTTCATCTAAGGCTCCCTTGCCATCTGGCTTCTGGCTGATTTAGATTAATGGGAAATATTGGCAGGAGATTGAATTGGGGAACAGAGTGAAATCAGGGTTCTTATTCTCTGGATTCCTCCATAATGGGATGCTATAGGTTGAGTAAGTTTCTCTCCCAAGACCGCAGCCCCTCTCAGGAGACTCTCTCCCACAACAACAGCTGAGTTCTGGTCGACTTGCCCTCTTCTTAACCTTCAGTCTTGAGGGTGGTAATTCTTCCCATTGTCACTAGGTTTAGAGTGTCTCCATTGTCCCTTCTTGGTTTCCTGTAACCCCGCTTACACGTTTGTAACTAGCCTCTTCATTAAGCTTTCCTCAATTGCCCACTTGAGTGTGGAATCTGTTTCCTGTTAGGATTGTAACTGATACACGTTCAGATCAGATGTTCAGAGCAAAATGCAAGTAATTAGAAATCAGCAACAAACGTAGACTTAAAAATGGACTCTCTCAAATAACTCATGAGTTAAAAGTTATTCACATAGGAAACTATGAAATATTTAGAACTGAATGACAAGAAGCGTACCATATCATAGTCCTCTAAAGTAGGACCAAAAAAAGGGAAACCTGTGCATTAATCAAAGAAAGACTCTAAAAATAAATGTCTTAAGAAGTTAAAAATTTACGATAAGTTTTTAAAAATGGGGCAGACATAATAGGTAGTAAATTAATAAAATGGAAAAAGAAAGAAATAAAGGAGCTTCAAAAAAACAAAAATTTGCTTTTTTAAAACCTCTAGGAAGAAACATCAAGAAGAAACAAGAAATGGAACAAAAAACTTCTTACTAGGTATCAAGACTTAATTACAAAATTGTAGTGATGAAAACACTATGATATCAATGCCGATAAAGATAATGGAAAAGAAAAAAGTGTACAGACAATTCCCTATTAATATATAGAACGTTGATAAATGACATTACAATTCAGAGGGGAAATGCAGGAATGCTCTGAGACTAGTGAAGGATAGAGGCAGACATATGAACAGAAAAGTACAGTTTCGTGTGCTGGATATTACGGTGGTGGGAAGCTCATGGTGCTGTGGGGCATATTGAAGCACCTACCCCAGATCCTGGGGAAGGGGGTGAGGTGGCTCCCGGTGGTTCCCCAAAGCCCGGTAGTGAAGGCAAAGAAAATATTTTAATTCAGATAATTGGATGAATCTTAATTAAGTCAGAAATCTAAATTCACTCATTATTATAAAATTATAATCATGTGTTAGAGGCTGTCATCGCAATTTTTTCCCCCCAAAGCCCCAGTAGATAGTTGTATGTCACAGCTGCACATCCTTCTAGTTGCTGTATGTGGGATGCGGCCTCAGCATGGCTGGAGAAGTGGTGCGTCGGTGCGCAACCGGGATCCGACCCCGGGCCGCCAGTAGCGGAGCGTGCGCACTAACTGCTAAGCCACGGGGCCGGCCCTGTCATCGCAATTTTGAGCCAATACATTTCAGAGGTTCAGAATAAGACAGGTATTTCTGAGATGTCAACACAAAAGCTGCTACGGCAGGAGTTTTCTGAGGTAAAGGCAGTGCAACAGCTAAGTTTCTGTTGTTTCTTGGAAAAGCAAAAACTAAGAGGCAAGGAACTCGAGTTTCAGTCCTGATTTTGTCACATATTAACTGTCTAATGCCAAGAGCGAGCCATTTCTCCTCTCAGAGCTCGGGAATAACACCACAAATGCAACGCATTTACCTTAAGAATTAAATTAGAGCATGAATGTGACAGTGCTTAATAAAGCAGTTTACACATATTATTATTAAGTGCCATGTGCTTATGAAGACTCTACAAGAATTTCTCATTGTTGAAGATTACATCGTTTTCATAATTGCTTCATTTTGATTTTGTTGAGGTATAATTTTCATGTAAGAAAATACAGACATCTTAACTGCACCGTTCATTGAGTTTGGCAATTGTCTACCTCCACGTAACTCCCAAGAACATCGAAACATAGAACCTTACCACACCCAGAACATATCCTCTCTCCACGAATTAATCCTGCAAAAGAAACTGCTGTTCTGTTTATATCACCATGTTTATGAAGGATTGTGATCTGTACTTTTCTTTTTTAGTAATGTCTCTGTCAGGTTTCTGGTCTCATAAAAATATTGGGAAATGCTTCCTCCTCCTCCCTTTTCTGGAAGAAAAATGTGCAATAATGGTAATATTTCTCTTTAAATCTTTGATGGAATTCGTTAGTGAAGCCAACTAGACCTCAAACTGTCTTTGTTTATAGGTCTCTTTTTAAAATGTAAATATATATGTTCTATGTGTTTTCAGATTTGCTATTTCTTCTTGTGTTCATTTTCATTGAAATTTTAACATTTCACTTATGTTGTTGACTTTATTGGCATATGTTATTCATAATATCTCATTTTCATCTTAATGTTATCTGTAAGATATTTATTGATGTGTCCATTTAAATTTTCTCGCACTGATTATTTATGCTTTATTTCTTTTTTGTCGATTAATCTAGCTGGGGGTTTATCAATTTTGCAAATGTTTTTAACATATCCATTTTGTGTGTGTGTGAGGAAGATCAGCCCTGAGCTAACATCCATGCCAATCCTCCTCTTTTCGCTGAGGAAGACTGGCCCTGAGCTAACATCTATGGCCAATCCTCCTCCTTTTTCCCCCCAAAGCCCCAGTAGATAGTTGTATGTCATATTTGCACATCCTTCTTGTTGCTGTATGTGGGATGCGGCCTCAGCATGGCTGGACAAGTGGTGTGTCGGTGCGCGCCCGGATCCCAACCCAGGCCACCAGTAGCGGAGCGCACACACTTAACCGCTACGCCATGGGGCTGGCCCCTAACATATCCATTTTTGATTTTTGTTGATTCTCTCTATTGTTTGCCTAGTTTTTATTTCATTGATTTCTGCTCTTATCTTAACTATTTTCTCTCTTCTACTTATTTTGGGTTTAAGATGCTCTTCTCTTCCTAGCTTCTAAACATGGAAGTTTGTTTTCTAAGGGGAAAAGTAAAAAATCAATGATTTGAGTATACAAAACTATAAATTTCCTTCTTAGCACTACTTTAGCTGCATATGAATTTTGATATGTTGAGTTTTAATTATCATTCAGCTATAAATATTCTCTAGTTTTCTTTGTGATATCCTCTTTGATTCGTGGATTTTTTGTTGCATAATTTGCTTTTTAAGTTTTTCTAGATATTGTATTATTGTTGATTTCTAACATTTGTGGTCAGAGAATATACTTTTTATGATGTCACTCCTTTAAAACTAATTGAGACTTATTTTATGGCCCAGTATATGGTTTGTTTTGGTGTATGTTTGTGGATACATCTGTTTTTGTGTGCAGTGTTGTATTAGTGTTAGTTAAGTTGGTTGATGGTCATGTTCAGATCTCCCTAGATCTTTATGACTTTTACCTAGTTGTTTCATCAGTTACTGAGAAGGATGTTAAAAATCTCCAGCTCTGATTATGGATTTATATATTTTTCCATTCTCCAACAAAGATTGACTTCTGTCGGTATTTGTTTCATGTATTTTGAAGCTCCATTATTATGTGCATACAAATATAAAACTGCTGTGTCTTATTTCAGTCTTAGAATTTCCATCATTTCTTTTCTTTTGCAGTTAATTTTATTTTATTTATTTATTTATTATTAATTTTTTGTTTATTGCAGTAACATTGGTTTATAACATTGTAAAAATTTCAGGTGTACATCATTATACTTCTATTTCTGCATAGATTACATCATGTTCACCACCAAAATACTAATTACAACCCATCACCACACACATGTGCCGAATTATCCCTTTCACCCTCCTCCCTCCCCCCTTCCCCTCTGGTAACCACCAATCCAATCTCTGTCCCTATGTGTTTGTTTATTGTTGTTATCTACTACTTAATGAAGGAAATCATACAGTATTTGACCTTCTCCCTCTGACTTATTTCACTTTGTATAATACCCTCAATGTCCCTCCATGTTGTCACAAATGGCTGGATTTCATCGTTTCTTATGGCTGAGTAGTATTCCATTGTGTATATATACCACAGCTTCTTTATCCATTCGTCCCTTGATGGGCACTTAGGTTGCTTCCAAGTCTTGGCTATTGTGAATAACGCTGCAGTGAACACAGGGGTGCATGTATCTTTACGCATTGGTGTTTTCAAGTTCTTTGGATAAATACCCAGCAGTGGAATTGCTGGATCATATGGTAGTTCTATCCTTGATTTTTTGAGGAATCTCCATACTGTTTTCCATAGTGGCTGCACCAGTTTGCACTCCCACCAGCAGTGTATGAGAGTTCCCTTCTCTGCACATCCTCTCCAACACATGTTGTTTTCTGTCTTGTTAATTATAGCCATTCTGACGGGCGTGAGGTGATAGCCATTGTAGTTTTGATTTGCATTTCCCTGATAGTTAATAATTTTGAACATCTTTTCATGTGTCTGTTGGCTATCTGTATATCTTCTTTGGAGAAATGTCTGTTCAGGTCTTTTGCCCATTTTTTAATTGGGTTGTTAGTTTTTTTGTTGTTGAGATGCATGTGTTCTTTATATATTTTGGAGATTAAGCCCTTATCAGATGTATGGTTTGCAAATATCTTCTCCCAATTGTTAGGTTGTCTTTTCATTTTGTTGATGGTTTCCTTTGCTGTGCAGAAGCTTTTTAGTTTGATGTAGTCCCATTTGTTTATTTTTTCTATTGTTTCTCTTGCCCGGTCAACACGGTGCTTGAAAATATGTTGCTAACACCAATGTCGAAGAGCGTGCTGCCTAGGTTTTCTTCTAGAAGTTTCACCGTTTCAGGTCTTACATTCAAGTCTTTAATCCATTTTGAGTTAATTTTTGTGTATGGTGTAAGGTAAGGGTCTACTTTCATTATTTTGCATGTGGCTATCCAGTTTTTCCAACACCATTTGTTGAAGAGACTTTCTTTTCTCCATTGTATGTTCTTGGCTCCTTTGTCAAAGATTAGCTGTCCATAGATGTGTGGGTTTATTTCTGGGCTTTCAATTCTATTCCATTGATCTCTGTGTCTGTTTTTGTGCCAGTACCATGCTGTTTTGGTTACTATAGCTTTGTAGTATATTTTGAAATCAGGGAGTGTGATACCTCCAGCTTTGTTCTTTTTTCTCGGGATTCCTTTACCTATTCGGGGTCTTTTGTTGTTCCATATAAATTTTAGGATTCTTTGTTCTATTTCTGTGAAAAGTGTTGTTGGAACTTTGATAGGGATTGCATTGAATCTATAGATGGCTTTAGGAAGTATGGACATCTTAACTATGTTAATTCTTCCAATCCAAGAGCACGGAATATCTTTCCATTTCTTTGTGTCTTCTTCAATTTCTTTCAGCAATGTTTTATAGTTTTCCGTGTACAGATCTTTCACCTCTTTGGTTATGTTTATTCCTAGGTATTTTGTTCTTTTTGTTGCAATTGTAAATGGGATGGTATTCTTAATTTCTCTTTCTGCTACTTCGTTGTTAGTGTACAGAAATGCAACTGATTTTTGTATGTTGATTTTGTATCCTACGACTTTACTGTATTCGTTTATTACTTCTAAAAGTTTTCTGGTGGATTCTTTAGGGCTTTCTATATATAAAATCATGTCATCTGCAAATAGTGACAGTTTCACATCTTCCTTTCCAATTAGGATCCCTTTTATTTCTTTCTCTTGCCTGATTGCTCTGGCTAGGACTTCCAGTACTATGTTAAATAGGAGTGGTGACAGTGGGCATCCTTGTCTGGTTCCTGTTCTTAGAGGGATAGGTTTCAGGTTTTCACCATTGAGGATGATATTAGCTATGGGTTTGTCATATATGGTCTTTATTATGTTGAGGTACTTTCCTTCTATACCCATTTTATTCAGAGTGTTTATCATAAATGGATGCTGTATCTTGTCAAATGCTTTCTCTGCATCTATTGAGATGATCATGTGATTTTTATTCTTTATTTTATTAATGTGGTGTATTATGTTGATTGATTTGCGAATGTTAAACCATCCCTGCATACCTGGAATAAACCCCACTTGATCATGGTGTATAATCTTTTTAACGTATTGTTGTATGCGATTTGCTAGTATTTTGTTGAGGATTTTTGCATCGATGTTCATCAGTGATATTGGCCTGTAATTTTCTTTTTTTTGTGTTGTCCTTGTCTGGTTTTGGTATCAGGGTAATGTCTGTTTCATAGAATGAGTTAGGGAGCTTCCCCCCTTCCTCAATTTTTTGGAAGAGTTTGAGAAGGATAGGTATTAAGTCTTCTTTGAATGTTTGGTAGAATTCACCAGGGAAGCCGTCTGGTCCTGGAATTTTATTTTGGGGGAGGTTTTTGATTACTGTTTCGATTTTCTTATTGGTGATTGGTCTATTAAAATTCTCTGCTGCTTCTTGATCCAGTTTTGGAAGGTTGTATGATTCTAAGAATTTATCCATTTCTCCCAGATTGTCAAATTGGTTGGCATATAGCTTTTCATAGTATTCTCTTATAATCTTTTGTATTTCTGAGGTGTCTGTTGTAACCTCTCCTCTTTCATTTCTGATTTTACTTATTTGTGCCTTCTCTCTTTTTTTCTTGGTGAGTCTAGCTAAAGGTTTGTCAATTTTGTTGATCTTTTCAAAGAACCAGCTCTTGGTTTTATTAATTTTTTCTATTGTTTTTTTGGTCTCTATTTCGTTTATTTCTGCTCTTATTTTTATTATTTCCCTTCTTCTACTGATTTTGTGCTTTGTTTGTTCTTCTTTTTCCAGTTCCTTTAGGTGCATTGTTAAATTGTTTATTTGAGATTTTCTTGTTTGTTGAGATAGGCCTGTATTGCTATAAACTTCCCTCTTAGAACCGCTTTTGCTGTATCCCATAAATTCTGGCATGTCGTATTTTCATTTTCATTTGTCTCTAGGTATTTTTTGATTTCTTCTTTGATTTCTTCATTGACCCAGTCGTTGTTCAGTAGCATTTTGTTTAATCTCCACATATTTGTGACTTTTCTGATTTTCTTCCTATAGTTGATTTCCAGTTTCATACCGTTGTGGTCAGAAAAGATGCTAGGCATTATTTCAATCTTCTTAAATTTATGGAGACTTGTTTTGTGGCCTAGTATGTGATCAATCCTGGAGAATGTTCCATGAGCATTTGAAAAGAACGTGTGTTCTTTGGTTTTTGGATGGAATGCTCTGTATATATCTACTAGGTCCATCTGTTCTAGTGTATCATTTAAGGCCAATGTTTCCTTATTGATCTTCTGTTTGGATGATCTATCTGTTGGTGTAAGTGGAGTGTTAAAATCCCATACTATTATTGTGTTACTCTCTATTTCTGTTTTTACGTCTGTTAATAATTGCTTTATATATTTAGGTGCACCTACGTTGGGTGCATAGATATTTAAAAGTGTTATATCCTCTTGTTGGATTGTTCCCTTGATCATTATGTAATGCCCTTCTTTGTCTCTTTTTACAGTTTTTGTTTTAAAGTCTATTCTGTCTGATATGAGTACTGCTACCCCGGCTTTTTTTTCATTGCCATTTGCTTGGAGTATCTTTTTCCATCCCTTCACATCCAGTTTGTGAGTGTCTTTAGGTCTGAAGTGTGTCTCTTGTATGCAGTCTTGTTTTTTAATCCAATCAGCAACCCTACGCCTTTTAATTGGAGCATTTAGTCCATTGACGTTTAAAGTAGCTATTGATAAGTATGTACTTACTGCCATTTTTAAACTTTTTTTCTCAGTGTTTTAGTAGTCCTTCTCTGTTCCTTTCTTCTTCTATATAGAATTGATGGTCTCCTTAGTTTGACCTCTGTCTGAAAGCTATACTCTTTAACTCCCCTCTTCCCTCCTTTTATGTTTTTGATATCATATCTAACCTCTTTTTGTGCATTTGTATCCATTACCCTCTTATCATGGGGATAGATAATTTTTCCTATTTGTGGTCTCCTCTTTTCCCCTTAAATCAGTCCCTTTAACATTTCTTGTAGCACTGGTTTCTTGGTGACAAACTCCTTTAATTTTTGCTTGTCTGGGAAATTTTTGATCTCTCCTTCCATTTTGAATGATAACCTTCCTGGGTAGAGTATTCTGGGCTGTAAGTTTTTTCCTTTTAGCACTTTAAATATATCGTGCCATTCTCTTCTAGACTGTAAGGTTTCTGCTAAGTCAGCTGATAGCCTCATGGGGTTTCCTTTGTATGTAACTTGACTTTCTCTTGCAGCTTTTAGGATTCTCTCTTTATCTTTAATTCTGGACATTTTGATTATGATGGTCTTGGTGTGGGCCTCTTTGGGTTTATCTTGTTTGGGGCTCTCTGTGCTTCCTGTACCTGCATGTCTGTTTCTTTCCTTAGGTTAGGGAAGTTTTCATCTATTATTTCTTGAAATAGATTCTCTGCCCCTTTGTCTTGCTCTTCTCCTTCCGGGACACCTATAACACGGATGTTAGTGCACTTGATGTTGTCCCAGAGGTCCCTTAGACTGTCCTCACTCTTTTTAATTCTTTTCTCTTTTACCTGTTCAGCTTGGGCAATTTCTTCTAGTCTTTCATCAAGCTCACAGATCCATTCTTCTGTATCCTCTACTCTGCTTTTGAGTCCCTTTAGTGAATTTTTCATTTCCAGTACTGTATTCTTCATTTCTGATTGGTTCTTTTTTATATCTTCCATTTCTTTGTTGACATTCTCACTGAGTTCATCTATTCTTCTCCCCATGTCAGTGAGCATCCTTAACACTCTTAGTTTGAACTCTCTGTCAGGTAGGTTGCTCATTTCTGTTTCACCTAGTTCTTTTTCTGGGGTTTTGTCCTGTTCCCTTACTTAGAATGTATTCCTTTGCCTCCTCATTTTGCCTCTTTCCCTGTGCTTGTGTCTACGTATTAGGTAGGTCAGTTACATCTCCTGCTCTTGGATAGGTGACCTTATGTAAGTGATGGCTTAGGAGGCCTGCAGTGTGCTTCCGTCAGTTCTCAGTGTTCCACGGGTGACCCCTATGTGGGCTATGTGTGTCCTTCTGTTGTTGCCTGTTTGCTCTCCCTGTAGGCACCCAGGGAGGCTGAGTTATGCTCCTGGCCAGCTGTTGTAATGCTCAGCTGCTTGTAGTTGTTGTGAGCCCTTCAGTCTCTTTATCATGTGTGGGGAGCCCCAGCACAGTTGGCTGCAAGTTCCAATACCACATTTGTGTTGCAGTATTTCTTTTAAGTGAGTAGGCCCGGAGTGTTAGGCTCAGGGCCTTACAATTGCTATAAGCCTCCAGCCTTTAGGTCTTTTGTCAGCTCTCTGAGGATTGCAGCTGGGTGGGGCTGGCCTCAGGCACAGGAACACCCAATTGTTTCAGGCTTTGGAAGGTGGGGCAAACCCCCTATGTGGGTCTTTGAGAAGCACAAGTCTTCTGCAGCTGACAAGCCCTGCCACCCACAGGTCCACACACACAATCAACACAGTCCTACCCCGTGTGAGCGCCCCGACCTCCCGAATCAGACCCAGTCTCTCCACGGCAGGAGCCCCACACACTCCACCACTGCCCCACACTCTCCACCCGCTCCTTGTGCATGCCCTGCCCCACTGAACTGGGCTCAGTTGTCAAGCTGCAGAGAATCCAGTCACCAATCTATGCAGGCCCACAAGTTGCCTGAGGGCTTGTTGTTGGGTGGGGCCAGTCTCTAGGGTGGGCTGCCTGCCCTGGCTGAGCTGGATTAAATCGGTGCTCTAGCAGGTGGGGCAGACCCTGGGCTAGCAGGCCTCAGGGAGAACTCCAATGGCGTCTGTGTCAGCACGCCCACACCGGGCCACAACAATGGCCGCCACCAATGTCCCAGTCCCTGGAGAGGTCTCACTTCTCACTGAGATGCACTCAGGGCCTATTAGGTGAGTCTCTTTTCACCAAAGCACTGTGCACCTTTCTTTCTCGTGATTTTAGGTTGCTTTCTGAAATGGGTGAGTTTGTGCATGGGCCCTTTAAGAGCCAGTTTTAATTTCTTTGTGAACCAGATTTTCTGGGGGTACTCCCCAATGCTTTAGTAGCAGGCAAAGTCAGATATTATGCCACTTGTCTCGATTGTGCTGGGTCCACAAAATGCCCACAGCGGGGGCGCTCCCCAGCTCAGGGCCCCGCGCCTCCAGGGTGGGCTGCGTACCTTTGGGCGGCTCCCGGGAGGCCGTGAGGCGCTGCAGCTTGTGAAGGCAGCATTTTTCCTCTCCAGAAGGGAGTTTCTGCCTCTTCTACCTCAGTTAGGATTGTCCGTTGTTGCAGGAGTTCTTCTTATCTGGTTTTCAGTTCTGACTCAGGGGTAATTTTTCCACAAGTAGTTGTAAATTGGCTGTGTCCATGGGAGGAGGTGAGTTCAGAGTCTGCCTATGCCACCATCTTGACTTCCTCTCCTCCATCATTTCTTTTTATGGTTTTCTTTTTTCTGCAGAAATTCTCCATCTGCTTATATGTGTTGTTCACCTTTTCTATTATATCCTTTAACACATTTGTTATCATTATGTTTTAGACTATGCCGGCTAATTCCATAATCTATGTCTTTGGATCTGATTCTATTGACAAATTTTTCTCTTGGTAATGGATCACATTTTCTTTGCTTATCTCTTTAATTTTTAAGATTTCATTCTGCACATTCTGTAAAAGAACAATTAAATAGATAACATTTGCTCCTGAAAAGGGTAGGAAGCTGAATCAAACATGTCTGTAATTGGGCTGAGTCTGGGCTTTGTTGCAGATTTAATTAAATTCAGTTCACCACTGGCTCTAAGTACTTTGACAGCAGGATCAAGACTTTCCCTTCAGTGAGGCTTAAAATCTGAGGATTGGTAAGATTCTAAGCATTTCTCTAGGCTTTATAAGTCAGCAGCCAGCTACCTGAGCCTCAGGAGATCTCTCTTCATCCTGCTACAATTGGAACAGGCTTTGATTTGCTGCTGCCCTGCATTCAATAAAAGCTTGTTATGCCTTAGGGAATCTCTCTCAGCTACCTGCACTACCCCAAGCCTTCAGTAGGGCCCTGCCATGTACTCAATAAATGTTCCATGCACATTGGGGGTACTTATTCAACCCTCCTGTTCTACCTCAGCCCTTGGTACTGCTACCATGCACTCAGGGAAGGTCTCAAGAGAAATATTTGTTAGGTAGATGTGGATTCACTCTGTGACTAGGAATCCTCAGAATTCCAAACCATCATGTCAGCCCACACAAGGGATGAAAGTTTAAAAGACATTTGGGTACAACATCTTACCATATACTGGGGTTAAGAGAAATGAGCCAGGGATAAAAGTAGCCATAGTCTCTTCTCTTCAAGGAAGGGCTTGACTCTTACTGGAATTTAGGTCTTTTAGGTTTCCTTGTGTTCTCAGTTCTAAATCGCTTTTAAAAATACCTATGATTATGTTACTTATCTGAACTGTTCTCACTTTTAGAGTGGGACAGTGGTCTCCTGCAACTTACTGCATCCCAACTGATGAAGTGCCCATTCGATGCTTTGTTGGTGTCTAGGATGTGGATGTGAATAAATCATCCTTGTGGTGGGAAAGAAATAAATGCATATTTCAATTGTTATCTGGGTAAATTTTAATTTCATTCAGTTTTACACACCATTGAAAATAAAATTGTCTTTGCTACCTAACATGTGTCCATTTCTAAGGGTTTCCACATAAAGTGATGCAGATGGTGTACTGTCCAAAGCTTCCTAGCCAAGGGGACAAGAGGGGGTTGAAACACAACTTCAGCTTTTTTTCCACTTTACCTTCTCAAAGGAGAATCTGTTCTTAATTCATACAATGACTCCATTTACAAAGGCTAGCAATGGCCCCAGTATTACTGCCCCCAGTGGATAAATAAATTCCTGCCCCTAAATAATAAAATAAATATGCACTACATTTCTCTCTCCTACATTTGTCTGTTTCTTATTAATACAAGAATGTAAATTGTGGTGCACAAATTAATGACAGTGTTCAGCCTACCTTTACTATCCCATTTCTTGCACCAATATAGACTTCCTCTCTCAAGTGATTAAAGTTCCCCAAACTCAAAAATGAAATGGAAAATGCCTGAAAGACTATGGCATAAATTTTTTAAAAACTGGAGACGTTTTTACTCGATGTTAATATTTATCTTTTCCTTCAGACAGAAATTTTCTGCTGATTTTCTTGATAGTGATGTATCTCATACACTTTGTTTACTAAAAAAGACACAAAAGTGGGCATTATTGCTATTTGCAAGAATATTGCCTAAATTACCTAGAATAACCTGTCATACACCAAGGCCAGATATTGAAAAGATAAAATTGGCAAAGGTACAGAGAGGACCTCAGCTACTAACAGACAAGTCACTGACCCCTTTAGGAAGTTTTATGCAACATAGTAGAAGCGGTCTTCTCAAAATGGTTCTTTTTTAATAAACTTTCTGACAACTGCTTTGCAATCTCATGCCTCTAAATGAATGTGAGTTTATCTGTATGTACATATTGTTTGGGGTATGAATCCAAATAGCTATGAAATAAAACTTGATCCAAAATTTTCACTTAAGTTCGTTTATGTGTCTGTGTACAAAAACACTATATGAAAGCCTGTAATTCATTTATTTAATTGGTTCTATCAAAAAAATGTGTATGGAGTTCTTACAATTTCTTTATTCACTGTTGTCTTCCCAGTACCTAAATAATTGCCTGGCACAATGTCTTCATTATTACATTCTAGTGAAGAGTATGGAAAAATAAATGAATATCATTTCTAGAAGGGATAAATGTGATAACTGTATAATTTAGTATTTAAATCAGAACATTTTTGAGAGTAATTAATAATTCCATCAGAAAAGCAGACATCAACCAGGACTTCCTGGGAATAAAGAAGACATAAGGTTAATTTAGTGAAAAGTTCTATGAAGAAAATAAGTCAAGGACCGGCCCTGTGGCTTAGCGGTTAGATGAACGCGCTCCGCTATTGGCGGCCCGGGTTCGGATCTCGGGCATGCACCGTCGCACCGCTTCTCCGGCCATGCTTAGGCCGTGTCCCACGTGCAGCAACTGGAAGGATGTGCAGCTATGACAGACAACTATCTACTGTGGCTTTGGGGGGGAAAATAAATAAATAAATAAAATTTTAAAAAAAAAGAAAATAAGTCAAGGTATGGCTTGGAATTGAGATTAAATGGGACAGAGTCTAAATGGGTAGGGGGATCAACATTCAATAGGGGCTCAGGGAAAGCCCTGCTGAAGGGTTGGCGTTTGATCCTAAATCAGAATGATGAGAAAGAGTCACTAATCAAAGAGTGGGGTAGAAGTAATTCAGATAGGAGAATTGCAGGTGCAAAGGTCCTGGAGAGGAAATGAATGTTCAAGAAATAGAAAGAAACAACATGGCTGCCACCAAATGAAAGAAATCGAAAGAAACAGGAGATGAAGTCAGAGAAGGAGGCGAGAGCAAGTCCATGCCACATTCTGCTGTCCTGTAGACCCTGGTGAGGAGTTGGCAATTTACTCCAAATGAAACGGGAACTCGTTGAGGTTCTAAATGACAGAAAAAGGTTCTCATCTAATTAAGGGAAATATTCATGAAAGGTGTGTGCTAATGTAGTGTTCTTAATCAGTCTAATCATATTAATACACTAACTTGCTGTTTCAAGAAATGTCAAGATGAGGAGATTTTGTTCCCTAAAATGAATTCTTTTACAAGGTGAGTAATGCCTTACCTTTTGCAAAAGTCTTCATATGGTGGTTATATGGAAGTACATTTTTATTTATTTTCTGTGTGTAAAGCATTGTGCTGGACAATTCTAAGGTTTTGGAAGGACTTCGAGGGGTTGTTTAGGCTTCTAGGTCCTGTATAAGTTCAGGGGAGAGTGGGGTGAATGACAGCAAGGGAGATGTTGTTGCATCTAAGTGGAATCAGAACCAGTAAAAATTTCACAGGTCCAAAAGCGTTTTGCTTGGTAATAGAAAGGCCTGCATTAAGTCCAAAAAATCAATTGCAGGACACAGTAGAATACACATGGCTTGACAACAGTTAGCATCAGTCAAAACCCTCAACTTTTCTGGCAGTAAGTTCAGTATGTGATAACATTCCTTAAATGTTAATGCCCTCTTAGAATGCAGGCATAGATGTGTCTTTCCCAAATAAGGAGAAAAGGTCACGCACTCTATTTTGCTCGGACCACATCTGAAGTAAAGACTAATTAGAAAACCAGAGTAGTGAGAAGACTGGAAATCATTCCACTGGGGAAAAGGTGAATGAAAGTGGCTCTGTTTTGAACTCAGGAAGAGAAGGTGATCAGAAATTGGATTGTTGGCTTCAAATTCAGACAGGGCAGCCATGATTGTTACGCTTTTCTGAATTGCCCTAAGCCAGTCTTGGCACACTTAACCGGAAGGTCACCTGTGAGTCTTCAGCTTCGTCATATGTCCTGCAATCTTATTTCAGGTTAAAATGCTATAAATGTGCTTCCATAAGGTAGCTTCTCAAAAGTGCATTACCTATAGATGGAAATGACTGGAAAAGGAAACTTAGGGAATGGAAGTACCTTTAGAAGGAGAGTCAATGGGCCAGTGCCCTACCTTTAGTCTGAGCAGTCATGTTATGACCAGCACTCTTCACTTCTAAAACGAAGTTAGTGGGACACAGGGTGTACAGTAAAAGAATAGTCCCATGAGGAAGCATCCAGGTTCATAGCAGCCACTAGGAATCTTCTCAGTATCTCCCTTATGAGCTGCTCCTTAAAGACGGTGCCCAAGAGAAACAGTGGGTCACCCAGCTATCAAGAATTCTGAGAGACACTGAGAAACATAAGGAAAATGATAATGAAATAAAACTAATAACAATAGCAGCTACCAAATAGTTTTTAATGTGAGGCATTGAGCTAAGAGCTTTATGCTATCACTTATCCTCACGAAAATCTGTAAGTGGCTGCTATGATTATACCATTTTACACATAAGGAATGTGAGGCGGTGGTTAATGACACACTGTTAAGTAGGGTGATGAAAATTTAGAATCTGGGCTGTCTGGCACCAAAGGCTGAACTCCTAACCAGTACAAAATGGAGCTTCCGCTGAGACTGAGGAGGGACAGCTGAGGACAGAAATCACGTGGACTAGAACAGCTGCTGAGAGCTTCACTTGGACTTCAATGACAGGCCACTGCGAACCTAAGCATCCAGGTGTCTTTTTCTGCCATTGCAATATCTTCACTCTAAGGCCAAAAGGGATTTTTAATCATTTCATATTTCACACTTCTTTCTAAGGAAGCAAATATAAGAATTTCCCACCAGAGAAATCCTCGTGGATTCAGAAGCCCAGAGATACTAGCTAGGACTTAATTCAATCACAACAGTCCTTAGATAATTGCACAGGACAGCTCAAAAGCAAAGCTCAAAATTCATTTTTATTAAAAAAATATTTTATTTATATTTGATAACTTATCTATCAAACTGGTAGTTTCTAAGATATAAAGCTCTATCTTTAATAATATGGTCTCAGCTGGATTTGAAATCAACATCGAAAATATAAGTAGACAGGGGCTGGCCCAGTGGCATAGTGGTTAAGTTCGTGCACTCCACTTCGGTGGCCCGGGGTTTGCAGGGTCGGATCCCAGGTGCAGACCTACACACCACTTATCAAGCCATGCTGTGGCGGGCGTTCCACATATAAAGTAGAGGAAGATGGGCACGGATGTTAGCCCAGGGCCAGTCTTTCTCAGCAAAAAAAAAGAGGAGGATTGGCACTGGATGTTAGCTCAGGGCTAATCTTCCTCTCACACACACACACACACACAAAAATATATATATATATGTAGACAAACTTCCAGTTATAAGATTAACAAGGGACCTGATGTATAGCATAGTGATTATACTATAGCTAATAATACTGTATCCTGTATTGCACTTTGCTAAGAGAGCAAATCTTAGACATTACACCACAAAAAATAAATGGTAATTATGTGATGGGATGGAGGTGTTAGCTAACACTATGGTCGTGCTCATTTTGCAATATATAGATGTATCAAATCGACACACTGCATGCCTTAAACTTACACAATGTTATGTGTCAATTATATCTCAATAAAGCTGGGGAATAAATAAATAAATAAAATATATATGGAGAGAAAAGAAAGCCTGCAAGAAGTTATAACCAAAAAATGTTTGAGTAGGTGCTAATTATGAAAAAATACAAAAAGGATAATAGGCATTCCATATTCTGGGGCAATGATTAAGCTTTAAAAATAGTACTTAGGTGGAAAGCGTGTATTTTCTAAAAATGTCTGAAAGGGCGTCTCCCGTTCTAGCGGCTCTTGGAGACCCTGGCTGCTCCCACACGGAGGGGTGTGGCCCGCCTTGCTCCCCTTGAACCTGGGTGGGCTTGCGACTCATTTGGCAGCGGTAGACCCACCCATAAGCCAACGATGCCATGGAAGCTTTGGTGGCTTTTCTGCAGTGACAGATAACTGGAACTGTGGGTGTTATTCTCATTCTACAGATGTTACCGAGGACACACAATTTTATTAGATGCCAGATTACAGATCAGATCTGTTGATACTTAATCCAACATTATTTCCATGACAGCCTCCACTGCCATCAGAAATCATGGCAACTGATTCCTCCCATGTTTACCACTGAATTAACTGGATTTTAAATTAAGCTGCCTGATTGTTTGGGCAATATATTCTCTTTTCACACTTTGTTGGCCGTATGTGAATTTTATGCAATGAAAATCCATTATAAAAAGGAGGATTAAAAAAACGTATCATTGCCTTAGTTCTTCCATACATTTTCCCCAAAAGATATCTATGTCAGCAGTTCATAATAATGTTCCATTTCGCCTTTATCATAGTTCCAATTAGTAGTTATTAATTTTTTAAAAGCAAGAAATTATCCTCTCACTTTTTGAAATGGAAGAAATGGGAAGGAACTTCAAGATTGAAAATGACCTTGATGGAAGACATTAAATAGGATATGAAAAGGCTAGACTTCAGCAAACGTAATTTAGAGAAAACTGCTGACCAAAATGTGCCATTTCTCTCTGTTGATTTCTTTCTTTCTTCATCCTCTGTTTAGGAAAAGGAGGAAAAACTGGAATAGGAGACACAGAGGTTTAAAAGGAGGGCTAGCTTTAAGCAAAGTTAAGCAGTGGTTTGTTATGACAGTTAGGTGAATATGCCAGCAGAGGAAAAGCAGAGAAAATGGCCAAAAAATGAGAAGAAAAGCAATAGGCCCAGAATAAAAGGTGAGAAACTTCAACCCTATGTTTTGTCTTTTTATTTATAATAATTACATAACAAAAAGTGTATATACATACATACATATATGTATACAGTCTGTATACATATATATACATATACAACTGTATATGCACTCACACAGACACACACACAGTAGGATTTTAGAGCTGAATTAGCTCTTTAAGTTTCCTTTGAATCCCTTCACTTGATGAATGAGGACACTGGGCCTGGAGGTAATTTTAATCACACTGCTGTTCAGGGGTAATAAGAGGAGAAGCCCTCATTCTCAGACTGATGGTCTTTCTGCTTCACCACTGTCTGGCCGAGTGCATTTTACTAGGAAATGCTCTAGCCCTGCTTCCCACTCTGGCAAGGGGCCGTGTGCGACCTGGGCACAGGATGCCATCTCCCGAGGTGAGGCTCTGGGCTGCCTTGGGTCCTGTTAATGACCTACTGTTGTTCTTACCACATCGGAGAGGGTCCTGTCTGTGTGTTTTTTTTTCTGCACCAGAACTGGCACAGTGTCCAGCACAGGAGGAGCTCCATAAGTGCTTGCTTAGTGAGTTAAGAAACGTAAGAAAGATCTGTCATCTATATTACTGGATATTGGACTGAATATTTGGCACCAAGTAATGGTGGAGGAACAAAGTTACAGCTGAGACTCAGCTGCTTCAGTTGCAGCCCATAAATATTACCCTCTACCCTGGTGGCCTCACTGTGTCTCTAGCTCTGAGCCTTTCCACGTGCATTTTGAGGGGAAGACTGAAACTTAGTGATAATAGAAATAAGAATGTTCAATGGGGCCGGCCCGGTGGCACAAGCAGTTAAGTGCGCGCACTCTGCTGCGGCGGCCCGGGGTTCGCCGGTTCGGATCCCAGGCGTGCCCTGACGCACTGCTTGGCAAGCCATGCTGTGGCGGCGTCCCATATAAAGTAGAGGAAGATGGGCATGGATGTTAGCCCAGGGCCAGTCTTCCTCAGCAAAAAGAGGAGGATTGGCAGATGTTAGCACAGGGCTGGTCTTCCTTACAAAAAAAAAAAAAGAATGTTCGGGTGCTGCAGCTCCCGCAGCAACAAGAAAACCTCACTCTTGAAAATTGCTAAAGGAATTTGTAGTTCCCTGAGGACACATAAACATAAGGAGAATATGTTTAGGTAGAGTATATTTTTTAAAACATAAGAAAACAGACATCCTGCTATTTCCTCCAGTTGGGTATGTGTCAAAAAGATGGATATTAGGCTAAAACCCAAATCTACCCTGTACGTCTCTCAGTTACTTATCCACGTCTTCATTACATACCCAAACAGACAGCTTGGAGGGAAAAGAGACATCACAGAAACTCCACACACACAGAAAAGCCACAAGGAGATTCTGAATTTTCTTTTAAAAGTCATTGCATTTTTTCCTGAATCCACTTTGCATTATATTTACACTTGTAATTAACATGTTATAATGTGCACTTTGTTGGAGAAGATGGGAAAATGGTTTTCCCAAATCCAATATATTAAATTTAACATTTTCTATCTAGTTATTGCAGGAAAAAAATATTACTTATAACAACCTGCATCATATCAAATTAATGGATCCTGCAACATCTCCAAGCAGGAGAAAAAAAATCCTTTAGGGAGAAAGCAGAGGTGTAAAAGTGTGATGGAATAGCCACCATGATTACATTTCCAGGAGAAAACATTTCATTTTCTTTAGGTCAATAGAAGCAAGATTATGCATTTCTAGGAGTAATGAATCTCTTTCCCACCTGCCAGATGCTTGTCTAAACAGGGTAAATTTTCTTTCCTACCTGAAGCTCACAGTCACGTGGCCATGTAATTAGGCCGGGAGAAATGCCCCAATGGATCAGAGACACTGCAGAGTGGGCCATTAGGCAGAAATTAGCAAGTCCCTGGGTCCGGAATGCCAGCGGCTCAGCTCCACTGTTTTGCCTTCACCCTAACTTGCCACAGTCCTCTTCTTGTCTGTTTCCAGCCCATCAATCTATTTTAGCATTTATTTTCCAAGTCTGGGGTTATTCCTTAGGGCCTTGGTCATGAGCCCATGGCTACCTACTCTTGCATCTCTGAAGATGGCTACAAGAGACCATTTGTACAAGATATCTTTTAATTAGATAATGTTCCACAATATCAATCTCATTCCTCAGCCTTGGCCATTCCTAGCTTCCCTTAAGGACAGTTAGCAAATCCTTTCTTCTCTTGAGTCAGACTTGCTCTCCGTGAACTTCTGACAACTCCAGCTACGTCATCATGTTGCTAAGGTGACTCATACAGTAGGAACTCCCTGTAACAGGAACTATTCAAGTTGAGGCTAAACTGCCATCTCCAGGGGTGCTTTAGAAAGCTTCTAAGAGTGGGAAATTCCTTGTATACACACTTCCAGAGATGGCCTACTTCTCATGCTGTGGTCCTGATTGTCTGTTATGAATCCATGTTTTATCTAAATCCTATTTCTATATTTCCTTCATAGCCACACTTAGGAGGCATAATATCCACATTGTTTTGTGGTCTGAGACAAAAAGTGACCCTTTAAGATGAAAAAGGAATTCAGAGTTTGGGGGACAGACGGTGTTCACCTCAGAGAATACCATGTGGAGAAGCTGACTCAAAGACTACACCCCAAATTTCCAGGGCCTCTCATGACCTCCCCAGCACACCCCACAGATTACCCTCACCTTCGAGCTTACAGTCCAGAGAAGTCAGGGAAGCTCTGAGAAGTTCAGGGAAGGCACATTATGGACCAGTGGAGATATCTAGCATCAAGCAAGCAGCCTCCCCTCGCTGGGTCTCAGAGACCTTCTGTGGAACAGATCACAGAAGAGGAAATTAAGTCTTCCTCCAGCTCCAACTGCTTTGATCAGAGGATAATGAGGTCTGTGCCTCTGCGACTAGCCTGGCTAGAACTTTTCAAGCCCAAAGCACAGTCAAGCGGTTTTACTAAAGGCACACTTCTGGAAGACTCTCAATGTTAGTACCTAATTTAAGGAGTGAGCTGTGTCATTAATTTCTGAAACTGTTCTGGTGCATCAAGTTTCTCTTGATTAGCGTGGTCTTTCTTTTTTTTTTTTTTTTTTAATTTATTCCACACAATATTTCTTTATTTTTGGAAGAAGATTGGCCCTGAGCTAAAATCTGTTGCCAATCTTCCTCCTTTTTTCCCTTTTTTCTCCCCAAAGCCCCAGTAGATAGTTGCATGTCATAGATGTACATCCTTCTAGTTGCTCTATGTGGGATGCCGCCTCAGCATGGCTAGATGAGTGGTGCATATGTCCACACCCAGGATCCGAACTGGCGAACCCGGGCCACTGAAGCTGAGCATGCAAACCTAACCGCTATGCCACTGGGCCAGCCCCAAGCGTGGTCCTTCTTTACCTGTAATTTCACTTGACACGTGAATGTTAGCTCATTCTTACCTGCTGCAGGGTGTTGACACACAAACCTCAGGCAGACACAAGGACTCCCACCCTGGGGAACTCGCAGGCTTCCATTCTTTCAACACACCCTTCCCATGTGCTCCCTTAAAGGCAGCGTCTGTGGTGCTGAAATAGAGAACAACATGGATAAGGCTTGGTTCCCACTTTCCAGGACCTCACGGTGTAGGAGACGAGACTGTCACTGAGAAAGGACAGGGTAACACCACAAATATTAAATGCCCTTTGGAAGAGTTAACAATCCGGCCACTCCTCCATGAGTCCCAGAACTATTGTCAGGATTGTAAAACACAAGATGGAGTTAATTTTTATTTTCAAAGGAGAATTTTAACCCCACTCTACTCCCTAGTTTCATTTCATGGGATGGCTTATTCCCACCAAACAATGCTCCTCATTTTGCTTACTCTGTTCCCTATAAAACACCTAGAGTACTCTTTCCCATTCAATCAAGTGAATTCTAGCCTTCTTTGGAAGTCTATTCAATATACCTATAAATAACTTCTATAAAATTAGTCATCCTTACTTCAGCACATATTGTTTTTCCCTCCTTTCAATTTATATAACACTTAATAAATGTAATATAATATAACACTTCATTACAAAGGTTGTTTATGGTTCCCTATTTTATAGCAAGAATATGAAATTTGGATCAGAGATCCTGGGATAAGGTCCCTATTGATTACTAAGCTGAGTTGTTCAATATCTGAACTTTAGTTTTCCCATTTTTAAAATGGTAATGGTAATAGCTACTTCAAATGAGCATTTAATTTATTTACTCAATCATTATTGAATCTTCCTTTTTTCCAGTCAGCATCCTGATTCCTGAGGATGCAGTCTCTTCTTTTAATGAACTCAGGTAAACAATAATAAAAATAGTGTGTGAAAGGCTTCCAGATTCAGTTCCAAGATGTAAGGAGCTTCCGAGTTATCACTTTTGTCCTTACAAGAGAAATCTGTCCATACTGAAAATCAGTGATTTTCATTGGACTCATTAGAGAACTGAAGTGGCAGGAAACGCCTCCTTCCCCCAGTTCTGGAGAGAACAGGTGCATACAAAGAGTCACAGCTGAGATCTGTTACCTGGAGCAGAAGTCTCTGGAGCCATATAGTGGTGGAACACCTAAGTAGTGATTTTGGTGAATTGCTGGAGGCTGAGTGTTATTGGTCAGTGTAAGAAACTCCTTTGGGCTACAGTGTGGAGGAAGGTGCAGCCATACTTCCATGGGCTTTACCTCCAGGAACCTCAACATGCTCTCATGCTGAAAAATGCCTGAGAAAGATGCCTTCAGGGTTCTGATGGGGGGAGAGGAGTGAACATTGCAAAATATGCCCAGAGTGGTCTCCACCACAAAAGCCCGCTCACCAGGGGAAAAGACTTTGTCAGACCTTTATCCCAGCGGGTTGATGGGTATCCTTCCCACTCCAACCCCCTCTTGCCTTCTTTCTCACCTAATAGAGAAAAAAAAATGTAATTGGAATACCAGAGGAGAAGAAAGAAGTGAGCAGAAGAAATATTTGAAGTAATATGGCATAAAGCTTTCCAAAATTAATGGTAATCACCAAACCACTGTTCCTGGAAACTCAAAAAATCACAAAGCAGAGTAATTACGCTCAAACTGGTAAAATGACGACTCCAGTGGACTGTGGCAAGTTCCATATTAAAATGCAATGCTTAAAGCAACCACTGAAAACCTACACAAATAGATACACTCAAAAACACTACAGATTAATCAAAATGAAATTCTAAAAAACGTTCAAGTAACCCATAGGAAGGCAGGAAAATGAAAACAGAAAAAGGAAAAACAAAGAGAACAAACAAAAGTAAAACGACAAGCTTAAGCCTTTACATATCAATAATTACTTAGATGTAAATGGTCTAAATAAATCAATTAAAAGAAAGAAGTTGGCAAAGCGGATTGACCTAAACATGACCTAACTATATGCTGTCTGCAAGAAACTCCTTTCAAATATAAAACAATAGGCAAGTTGAAAGAAAAAAAAAAATGGTAAAAGATACACTACTCAAGCATTACTCAAAAGAAATCAGGAGTGGCTATATTAATATCAGATATTAGTATACTTTAGAGAAAACAAAACTAACAGAGACAGAAAGAGACATTTACAATGATAAAAAGGTCAATCCACCAAGAAGATATAGCAATCATAAATGTGTATGCACCTAACAACAGAACTGCAAAATATGTGAAGCAAAAACTGATAGATCTAGAAGGAGAAACAGACAAATCTACAATTATGGTTGGAGACTCCAACACCCACCTCTCAACAGTTGACAAAACTGGACAGAAAAGCAGGAAGGATATAGAAGAACTCAACAACACCATCAGCCAGCAAGATCTAATCAACATTTATATAACATTCCATTCAATAACAGTAGAATACACATTCTTTTCAAGTGCCCTCAAAAAACATATACTAAAATAGATCTTATCCTGAGCTGTGAAACAAACCTAAACAAAACTAGAAATGAACCATAGAGTATGTTTTCTGACCACAGTGAAATCAAACCAGGGTAAAAAGAAAAAAAAGAAATAGACAGATAAAAGGAAAATCTCCAAATACTTGGAAACTAAACAACACACTTCTGAATAATCCACAGGTGAAAAGGAAGTCTCAAGGGAATTATTTAAAACTACATTGAACTGAAAGAAAATGAAAATGGAACAAATCAAAATTTGTGGGGCACAGCTAAAGCAGTGCTGGAGGGGACATTAATGGCACTAATGACTACATCAGAAAAGAGGAACAGTCTCAAATCAATAATATAATCTCCCACTTCAAACACCTAGAAAAAGAAGAGCAAAATAAACCCAAAGCAAGCAAAGGAAGGACATAATAATTATAAGAGCAAAAACCAGTGCAATTCAGAACAGGAAAACAATAGAGAAAATAAATGAAACAAAAAGCCTGTAACACGGCGGAGCAACAGTAGCTCCTCCATTGGTGAGAATGCACAGTGGTGCGGCCACTTCTGAAGACAAGTTGGCAGCTTCGTATGAAACTAGATACAGTCTTGCCGTATGATTCAGCAGTGGCTCTCCTAGGTATTTACCCAACTGATTTGAAAACTTACGTCCACACAAAAACCTGCATGAGGATGTTTATAGCAGACGTTCATTCATAACCATCAAAAACCGGAAGCAACCAAGATGCCCTTCAAGAGGTGAACTGATAAACTTTGCCACATCTACTATAGAATATGATTCACTGACAGAAAGAAACGAGCTATCAAGCTAGGAAAAGACAGATGAATCTTAAATGTAGATTGCTAAGCAATAGAAGCTGGTCTGAAAAGGCTATATGGTGTAAGGTTCCATTTATGTGACATTTTGGAAAAGACAAAGACACAGACAATGTAGATTAGTGATTGCCAGGGGCTCAGGTTGAAAAAATGAAGCATGGGAGACTTTTTAGGGTGGTAAAACTGTTCTGAATGATACTATAATAGTGCATGTAATATGCACTTTTCAAAACTCACAGACAAAACAAAGAGGGAATATTAATGTACATAAAAAAATTTTTTTAATATTTTAAGAGGTTTCCCAGGATGGAATGCAGAATATGACAAAAGAATCTGTATTACAAATGAATGGATCAACCTCACTGAAGGAGTTGGGGGGAAGATGTGGACTAAGTTAACTTTGGAAATAAGTGGAGTTTGTAAGACTGAAGGCAAAATTAACTGTGCAGAAGCACTGTACTCTAGTTGATAAAGTTCTTCCCCTGGGGTTACAGGTTAACAATTCTGAAATCACTATACATGTATACTGGTATTAAACATGTAAGCAAATGGATGGTGGATGGTGGGAATCACATTTATTACTGTTGGAGTGAGATCTTACAGATAAGTTAGGAAGAAGGTAAAATGATCAATGTGGTAATGGATTAGGAGTGGGGACATCAGTATGAATTTGTGTTTAGCTTAGTATAGAAACAGATGGTTACATATAGAAATATGTATAGTATGCGTATATACTTGGGTTAGTATAGACATGATATTTTTTGCTCTCTCAGATAAGAAGACCTAAAACAAATGACACTCCCATAGCAGTAAACACAGTTGGCAGCGAGGTCTTGGCTTCTCATACCATTCTTCAACAACGAAACCAGAGCTCCGTGGAGAAATGGCTGATTCTAGGATTGGGGCAGAAAATATACATGATAAGCCTGGTGCATCGTGTAATGCCAGAAAGTAATAAAGTGCTCAAAATAAAAATCCACGTTGATAGGGGTACGTCAAAGGGACACAAGAACCAACTAAAAGAGCCCCGAGTGGCCAAAGTTGGAAAATTTTGAACAAGCTGACTAAAATAGTATGGCATTATAACCCAAAGTATGAAATAAATATCTGTAAGTTCATACTGATATAAATAAATGACTGAATAAATAAATAGCAGGGGAGAAGAGACATCTCCCATGCAGCAGAATTCCACATAATTTACATAGCTATATCCACCCTCCAGGGTGGCATCAGAGTTATACTACAGGTAAAGGAATAGGGTCCATGCTGGCCCAAGGGAACCAGGGTGAGACAACCAGAATTTAGTCTTACAGTCATACGCTCTTCCAAATCCAACTACTACTTTTCCAAAATTAGAACATCCTGTTTTAAATGAAGGAGTTGAGGAGAGAAATAATAAAAATCAGAGCAGAAATAAATGATATTGAGACCAAAAAAACAGTAGAAAGGATTAATGAAACAAAGAGTTGGTTCTTCGAGAAGATAAACAAAATAGACAAACCCTTAGCCAGGCTAACTAAGAAAAAAAGAGAAAAAGCTCAAGTAAATAAAATTAGAAATGAAAGAGGAGAAATTACAACGGATACCATGGAAATACAGAGGATTATAAGAGAATACTATGAGAAATTATATGCCAACAAATTGGACAATCTAGAAGAAATGGATAAATTCTTAGACTTATACAACCTCCCAAAATTGAACCAAGAAGAAATGGAGAATCTGAATAGACCAATCACAAGTAAAGAGATTGAAATAGTAATCAAAAACCTCCCAAAAAATAAAAGTCCAGGACCAGATGGCTTCTCCAGTGAATTTTACCAAACATTCAAAGAAGATTTAATACCCATCCTCCTCAAACTATTCCAAAAAATAGAGGAAGATGGAACACTTCCTGAATCATTCTATGAGGCCAACATCACCCTGATACCAAAACCAGACAAAGACAATACAAAGAAAGAAAATTACAGGCCAATATCGCTGATGAACATTGATGCAAAAATCCTCAACAAAATATTGGCAAACCAAATACAACAATATATTAAAAAGATCATACACCATGATCAAGTGGGATTTATACCAGAGACGCAGGGATGGTTCAACATCCGCAAATCAATCAACGTGATACATCACATCAACAAAACAAAGAATAAAAACCACATGATCATCTCAATAGACGCAGAGAAGGCATTTGACAAGATACAACATCCATTTATGATAAAAACTCTCAATAAATTGGGAATAGAAGGAAAGTACCTCAACATAATAAAGGCCATATATGACAAACCCACAGCTAACATCATACTCAACGGGGAAAGACTGAAAGCCATTCCTCTGAGAACAGGAACGAGGCAGGGCTGCCCACTCTCACCACTCCTGTTCAACATAGTACTGGAGGTTTTGGCCAGAGCAATTAGGCAAGAAAAAGGAATAAAAGGAATCCAAATAGGTAACGAAGAAGTGAAACTCTCACTATTTGCAGATGACATGATTGTATATATAGAAAACCCTAAAGAATCTGTTGGAAAACTGTTAGAAACAATCAACAACTACAGCAAAGTTGCAGGGTACAAAATCAATCTACAAAAATCAGTTGCATTTCTATATGCTAATAATGAACTAACAGAAAGAGAGCTCAAAAAGATAATACCATTTACAATTGCATCAAAGAGAATAAAATACCTAGGAATAAATCTTACCAAGGAGGTGAAGGACCTATACAATGAGAACTACAAGACGTTATTGAGGGAAATCTACGATGACATAAAGAAATGGAAAGATATCCCATGCACGTGGATTGGAAGAATAAACATAGTTAAAATGTCTATATTACCTAAAGCAATCTACAGATTCAATGCAATCCCAATCAGAATCCCAATGACATTCTTCACAGAAATAGAAAAAAGAATACTAAAATTTATATGGGGCAACAAAAGACCCCGAATAGCTAAAGAAATCCTAAAGAAAAAGAACAAAGCAGGAGGCATCACAATTCCTGACTTCAAAACATACTACAAAGCAATAGTAATCAAAACAGCATGGTACTGGTACAAAAACAGACACACAGATCAATGGAACAGAATTGAAAGCCCAGAAATAAAACCACACATATACGGACAGCTAATTTTCGACAAAGGTGCTAAGGACATGCAATGGAGAAAGGAAAGTCTCTTCAATAAATGATGTTGGGAAAACTGGACATCCACATGCAAAAGAATGAAAGTGGACCATGTGCTATCGCCATACACAAAAATTAACTCAAAATGGATCAAAGACCTGAAGGTGAGACCTGAAACTATAAAACTCATAGAAGAAAATATAGGCAACACACTATTTGACATTGGGTTTAAAGGAATCTTTTCGGATGACATGCCTACCCAGACTAGGGAAACTAAAGAAAAAATAAACAAGTGGGACTTTATCAGACTAAAGAGCTTTTATAAGACAAATGAAATCAGAATCAAGATGAACAAACAACCAACCAGCTGGGAGAGAATATTTGCAAAACATACATCTGACAAGGGGTTGATCTCCATAATATATAAAGAACTCACACAATTGAACAACAAAAAAACAAACAACCCGATCAAAAAATGGGCAGAGGAAATGAACAGACACTTCTCCAAGGAAGATATACAGATGGCCAATAGGCACATGAAAAGATGCTCAACATCACTAATCATCAGGGAAATGCAAATCAAAACAACACTAAGATACCACCTCACGCCCGTTAGAATGGCTATAATCACCAAGACAAAAAACAACAAATGTTGGAGAGGATGTGGAGAAACAGGAACCCTCATACACAGCTGGTGGGAATGCAAATTGGTGCAGCCTCTATGGAAAACGGTATGGAGATTCCTCAAAGAATTAAAAATAGAGATGCCCTATGATCCAGCCATCCCACTACTGGGAATCTATCCAACGCACCTGAAATCAACAATCCAAAGAGGCTTATGCACCCCTATGTTCATTGCAGCATTATTCACCATAGCCAAGAAGTGGAAGCAACCTAAGTGTCCCTCGACTGACGATTGGATTAAGAAAATGTGGTATATATATACAATGGAATACTACTCAGCCATAAAAAAAGACAAAATCGTCCCATTTGCAACAACATGGATGGGCCTGGAGCGTATTATGTTAAGTGAAATAAGCCAGAAAGAGAAAGACAAACACTGTATGATCTCACTCATATGTGGAATATAAACCAACACATGGACAGAGAAAACTGGACTGTGGTTACCCGGGAAGTGGGGGTGGGGGGTGGGCACAAGGGGTAAAGGGAGTCATATATGGGGTGATGGACAAACAAAAATGTACAACCCAAAATTTCACAATGTTAGAAACCATTAAAATATCAATAAAAATCAAAAAAAATAAATAAATAAATGAAGGAGTTGAAAACGACGCTTGCATAATCCCAAAATCTGAGTCAGAGAATGCTTGCAGGTAAATTCTCCGTTGGTATCTTTAGGTGCATGTGGTACAAAGAGCTGAGCGAGCAAATGCAAGCATCTGCTGCTTAACATCAGGAATCCCTTCCTGGAATTCAGACACCTGCATGAAAACCAGGAACCTCTCTCCTGCTATGTTAAATGCAATGCACATAAACAGAAAACCTCCTACCAACTTCCTGGAATGTAACTAAAGCACAGAAAACACCTACACATAAGTAACAAAACTGTCAAGTCAGGAGGTAAAACACTGAAAAACACTGCACTGTAATCACTCACACGACTGTTAACAGTTATTTTTTGACGCAGTGAAAGGCCTTTGTTAGCACCAGGACCATGTGAGACGCACGACGCCTTTGTTGACACTCAGCATGCTTTTCACAGTGATTCCCACATTCCACCAATTACGTGTGGAATACAACTTGAGACTTTCCCTGCTCTTCATTTTGCTAAAATATATATTGAGTTTTGGGACCATGAATGTATTTTTTCCTCTATAAGAATTGGCCAGAAAAACTCCTCAATAGTTAAGAGATATGTGTTCTTTGAAGTTTGTGCAATAAAATCAAAGGTAATAGACCAAACTACACACACACACACACACACGCATGCACACACACACATGCACACATGCACACACATGTTCTTCTAATTCATGAAAAAGGTGACATTACAGTGCAGTGGGGGAAAGGATAATGTGTTCAATGAGCAATGTTGGTATAATTTTATACGTATATGAAAAAAATATATTGACCCCATCACACAATAGAAAAAAAATCAATACCAGATGGATTGTATATCTAAATGGTTGTAACAAAAAAGCATTTTAGAGGAAATCATAAAGAATATCTTCACAACCTCGGAATAGGCAAGATTTCTTAAAAAGGGCAAAAGAAGAACTAACCATAAAAGAAAAAAGTCATTAAGTAGATCATACTAAAATTAAGAACTCTATTCATTGAAAGACACCATCAAGAGAGGAAAAATGCAACCCACAGAATGGGGGAAGATAATTATAATAAAATATACTCAACAAAGGCCTAATATCCAGAATACGTAAAGAAGCTCTACAAATCAATAAGAAAAAGATAGAGAGCCTAATGAAAAAAGGGGCGAATGACTTGAGCAGACACTGTGCAAGGGAAGAGATCTAAACAGCCAATCAACATATAAAAATGTGCTCAACTTCACCAGTCAGCAAAATTCAATACCACAACAATCTTGCTAGAACTAAAATTAAAAATATTTAGAATACTAAGTAACAGTTAAAAGTGTAGAGCAAACAAAAATCTCAAGTTTGGCAGTTTATAGTGTAAATTGTTACAACCACTTTGGAAAACTGTTTGGCATTATCTACTAAAACTAAACATATGCATACCTTATGACCCAGCAATTCTGTTCCTAGGTATATACCCAACAGAAAGGCATGCATGTGTTCATCAAAAGATATGTGCCAGAATGTTCATAGCAGCATTATTCATAATAGCTCCAAACTAGAAAGTCCCTGAATGCCTATCAGCTGTAGAATGTATAAATAAATTATGCTATGTGTTCACCCAGTGGAATACCCTACAGTAACAAGAATATCCAGTCTTCAAAAACATGTAATAATAGAGTTGAATCTCACAAAGATAATGTTGAGTAAAAATCTAAAACACAAAAGAATACATAAATATGGTTCCATTTGTATAAATTACAAAGACGAATAAAGTAATTTATGCTCTCAGAAATGAGAACAGCAGTTATCTTTCGAGACAGTAGTTTCTGGAAGGTTGCATGTTGGAGATTTCCAGAGTGGCAGAAATGTACGTTTCTTCTTCTGAGTACTGCTTACATGTGTGGTTGTGTTCCGTATGTGAAAATTCATCAAGCTGGCCATTTATAATATATACAGTATATATATGTGTGTGTATATACATAGATGTATATAGCACACAGATGCATGTAGATACACACACATAGATCTACACATACATACATATATAACGTTTCCATAAAAATTAAAGGAAAACATTTTAAAGCCTGTTGATCCGCTTGTTCAGAATGTATTATTATTCCTCAGTGGAAACTAGAGAGGCTACGTGCTTAAGATGAAATGCTCTAAAACCTGCAGAAACCCAAAAGCTTGGGCACCAGCTTTCAAACCTGTCAATGGTTGACCACTGCCCGTAAACAAAGTCCAAACCTTTCGCGTCTCATACGGGCCCTTTCTGGTCTGGCTCCTTCTGCCCCTTACCCCTCTCTGCTCCCTGCTGCAGCGCTACAGAATGGTCTGAGGCTCCTCATCAGCCCAGCTCAGCCTCCTGGGCACAGCTCGGTGTCTCCCACCCCATGCCTCTCCCTGTCTCCCTGTCTCCCTGTCTCCCTGTCTCCCTGTCTCTGGCCCCTCCCGGCTCCCTCACCACCTCAGCCTGCCCTCCGCCCACACCTAGCTTCCCTCTCCCTGTCCTTCCTCCATCCACCTCTCTCTTCCCCCTCAGAATTTCTGTCTCTCTCTCCCACCCTCCCACTTTCTTGGCTTTGGGGTGATTTCCCCCTGCGCGAAATTTCCTTCAGGTATTTCCCCCTTTGACACTCAACAGTTTTCTAATTCCTCGTTCTACTTACATTTATTAGGGGGCATGCTACTCCAAGGAAAGCTTTCTTTTCTCCGCATTTATTTGTTTATTCACTTATATCTATATGAATTTTTTCCTGCTGTAAATGGAATGTTACAATCTGTTACTATGTTTATTTGTTTTGTTGATCATATTGTCCCAGGTTTGGCCAATGGGAGCCCTTCAGATTGGCGTCTGTGTCACTTGACAAGTCCCCATCATTCTCTGAGCAGGCTCTTGCTTTCCGGCACAATAAGATGCTCTGGTCTCCTCTTCTGCTTCTCCTGGCCCCAGCCCTGGATTCCTACATTTCTTCAAGGAGCCTGGTTCTTTCTAGCAGGGAATGGTGTGCTCATTGCTGGCTAGGATTTGTGGCTCTCATGCCCTCCCAAGGGTGACACCAATACCTTCCGTTCCAGTCCAGCACTGCAGGGCTCCCTCCAGCAATCTCCTTCCATGTGTGTAACTACCTCCTCGACAATGGTAAACCTGGCTCCTGTTGTCCTCCCTAGACTTGCTTGACGAAGCCACATGTCCTGGATGAGCAATATGCCAGCACCATGACGTGTCTGAGCTGGGGACCTCCTCACCCCCTTGGGCTCCAATACCCCATCCTAGGATGTGGAAAACAGTGCAGGGAGGAGGGGAGAAGAAGATAAAGGAGACAGAACTAGAAGGTTTTGAAACTACAAAAAAACCTCCCAAATTGCCCCCGAAAAGAGAGAAGTTGAAATTAAGAAGGGGCGCTAGCTGGAGGAGGTGAGCCCGCAGGACGCCCCGGCCCCATGCTTTGTCGAGAAGGTGGGCTTTGACAGGCTCTTCTCCATCAGGGCTGTGCTGCAGCTCAGCTCCGTGTTGATGGTGCTCAGGGCAGGCCACCCCAAGATGCGCCACTCTGGTATGTGGATTATTTCGAGCTGAAGACAATAAAGACTCAGAAAACTCAGGAAGAACATTTGAGTTTCCCCTCCCAAACTGCCTAAAGAATTTAACATAAAAGATCTGTTTCAGGAAGGAGTTACTATCATGATGGCTGTAATATAACGTAAAATAGATGTTACAATAGGAAAGGCACCTAGCCCCTCTTGTCAAAAATTCTGTCTCTTCCCGGCCACATTCTCTAGGTGGCCCTGCTAGGAGTTGCCAGACAAACATTTACATTTATAAGGGAAATCTCCATTTGTAAAGGTATCTCCCTCTCTGTACTGGGAAGAGGGGGGATGACCTCATCTCTAAAAACTTATCAATGTGAAGGGTGAGGCCTTAAATCTGCGTAAAAACCTTACTCTTGTTTACTGTGCTTTTCTGGTAATCTCCCATAACTGACTCCCCCATCCCCAACATCCCCCTTTGTCTTTAGCTGAAGATAGTATTTAAGACGAGAATCTCTGCCGCTGTGTTGAGAAACTCAGTTTCCCTGGTTTCTCCCATGTATACACGTTATTAAACTTGGTATTATTTTCTCCTGCTAACCTGTCTTGTTAATTATTTGGCCAGCCATAAGAACCTTAAGGGAAAGGGCAGAAGAGGATTCTCCCTCTTCCCCTACAGTGTTCTGTGTTTATGCACAGAAACAAGTACTGCTGGGCTGCTCATCCTCATCTAAAGTAAACATCCAGTTACAAAGAAAATCCAGGATTCGCATCTATGTCATTGAGGCTCATCCCTCTAGTCCACCCCTGCAGTTCTCCAGCTGCCCTTCACAACTAAATCTGTCTTTAAAAAGTGGTGAAACCAATCCTGCTGATAAATTTACTTCTGTTTTGTAAAGCAAAGGGCAGGGTTGAGAAGCCCCAGCTTCCTCCTTTTCTAAGTGTGTAACCTGACAGGTCTTGCCAAACGGAGGCTTGAGAGAGTGACCCGTATTAGAAGATGCAGGACTACCCGGGGATCGGTACATGACCTCTGACCCTGCAGGCATGCTGACCAGAAAGACTTAATCCTACTGTGTGGGGAGCTGACAAATATAAAAGAAATCATTAGAGGAGAGTCTTTGGACCCTAAATATTGTGATGCGAACTGCAGAAGAGATAAGAGAACAGATATCTCTGATAATTGTACAAAGGGAAGGATTCTTGGAAGAGCAAAGGACAACAGATGTCCCACCTGTGTACAAGTATCTGGGCTCCGAAGGACTAAGGCAGATGTTTTCCTGCTGACACAGAGAAGGCGTTCGGAGATGCAGCAGCCTTATTTCTAAAAGATATTCCAAGGATGATGGCTGCCAGCAATTTCAGAGAGGTTGGAACAAGGAGATTTAATCTAATTATAATTATTCTAACTTTTTATTGAAGTGTAATGCACACATGCAAGATTGCACATGTCTTTCTGAGGTGTGGAACTCAACAATTGGTTGATTTATAAAATCTGCATTCACCTGGGAAAATTTTTCTTTGCTTCCCCAGCCTTCAACTTGGCCGTTCTGGTCCCTCTTGTCATAACTCACTGCATCACGCACAACATATCCTGGAACTGTTCTCAAGAAAACAGAGGCTAAAAATGCTTGCTTATTGTTAAAAACAAAAAAAGTGAGAGGCTGGTAAGTATCAGGGTGCGATGTGAACAAAAAGCTTTGATTTCCAAGGACAGAGTCTCATTATTAGGGAGTCCACCTTAGCAGTCTGTTGAGCCGCTTCCGTTCCACCCACAGTCTCCCTCCTGACAGTAACTGCCATGCTCCAATTATTTGCAAAATACCCATTGCCAGAAACTCTTGTTTCTGACCACTGGCCTGCATTTCCCTTAGCTACGCTTAGGGAAGTTATGCCCAGAAACCTTGTTTGAACGATCGCCTCCCTGCTGTGCCTGCTTCTAACAAACATTCAGACTTCATGAGGACAGGAGCCGGCTGAGGAGTCTCCAAGGCAGAGAGCTAGATGGCAAGTGCCAGTCAGACTAGGTGAGCTGCCTAGCTCAGGCCTGCTGAAGGGGCGAAAGAGAAGCTTCTTAGGACAAGCCTCAACCCTCTCTATCCAAATGTAACTAACAAAGGTCCTGAATGTGAGCCTGTTTGCAAACACTTCTTACAAAAGGAGTGTGTCTAACAGGGACTTTTGGCTAAAGCAAGGAGCTCCCCGCATGTACAATCGTGCTGTCCAGGCCTGAGTCAGACAACGGTGTCCTGCGAATAACTCGACAGCAGAGGGCTAGTATGGGTATATTCTCTATATAACACTTGGAGTTTAATTTTTGGCTAAGCCTCCTGGGATAGCATCATGACACCAAGTCAAGATGTGATCATCCCACCTATACTAAAATGCAGTCCCCTGGTATTTTTATAGCACAGCACAAATCTTTTTGACGATAAGACTATCAGATATCATGTAGAGTAAGGAAGCCTCCTCTGGTGAGGCTAAGAGGGAAATAAGAGGAGGAGTGTTGATTAATGGTAATATTTGGTGGCCTTTCTGAGTTTTCCTAATTGGAATCTACAGTCTTTTAGGTGCACAGAGCCAAGAGCAGCATTAGCAACAATAAGGGAACTGCATTGTTGAAGTTCCTCCTGTATTCTATGTCTTGTATTTTATGGCTACTTTGTATTTGTATTCCTTCAGCACAAATCACCAGCCTGCCTCCTTTACTGGAGCTGTATCTCGCACTGTCTTTTTAACGGGATCATCTTCTCCTTCTTTGTGGGGTGTTATGGGCTGAATTGTGTCCCCCAGAATTCATATGTTGAAGTCCTAACCCCTGGCACCTCAGAATGTGACTGTATTTGGAAATAGGGCCTTGAAAGAGGTGATTAAGGTAAAATGCTGTACTTAGGGTGGCCCTAATCCTATCTGACTGGCATCCTTATCAGATGAGGGAATTTGGACACGCAGAAAGAGACACTGTGCTGTGTGCGCACAGAGGGACGGCCATGTGAGGACACAGGAAGAGGACGGCCATCTGCAAGCCAAGCGGAGGGCTCAGAAGAACCAACCCACTGACACCACCATCTTAGACTCCCGCCTCCAGAACTGTGAGCAAATTAACTTCTGGTGTGTGAACCACCCGGTCTGTGGTGTTTGTTATGGCAGCTCCAGCAAACTGATACAGGGGGTCTCATTCCCCCAGAGATGCTCACTTTGACCCGCTCCGTAAAATCACCCCGACGCTCTCCCGGCAAGCCTGGGCCTAGTCTCCTGGAACCATTTCCACTGTGGAGTAGAGTCGAGGAAGCTCACCTCAAGGACTTACTACTTGGATTTTAATTTGTCCGTTTCCCCTCAATGCAATTCCTTCCCCTGCCTCTCCCCACTTTTTTCCATCTCTCTCAACTCTTCTGTTCCTTTTCTATGTACCTCTCACTTAGCATTTCTATTTGTGACTGAAATTGGTAGCTTGGTTATGATGGGACATTTTATATTTTCACCAAATTTGTCTAAAATAATCTGAGGATCCTTTCACACTCTGCGCACCTTGAGCCTTCCATAGTGGGCCTTTTCTCACAGATTCGTGACTATTTTAGCTGATTTTATTCACTGCTTTCAGTTACCATTCTCAGGGCCAAATTCAGAGGCATAAATGACTTGCACTCTCCTCTCTGCTAAACTCCCCGTGGGTACACAATGTTGAAATGACCACCCTTTCTTCTCCAGGCTGAGAGTGGCCCACCACCTCTCCACCCCCTGAGCCACTACATGAGTTCTCCATCAGAGTTATCTATCCTCCCCACACACAGCCCACTCCCCCGTTTAGAAGGACCATGCTACCTCTCTCTGACATGCACCACTCTCTCACTCGGCTATCAGGCGTTTCACCCCTATATCAACCCTGCAACATAATAGTGTTCATCCAGAGTAAATCCATTTTCTAGAATCTAGACCAAGAACTTGCCCAAGTTCACTCACTGGAAGAGTGGCAAAATCTGGATTAAATTCCAGGTTAAACTTTAAAAAGACTCATTTGGGGCCGGCCCCATGGCTTAGCAGTTAAGTGCGCACGCTCCGCTACTGGCGGCCCGGGTTCGGATCCGGGGCACGCACCGAGCACCGCTTATCCTGCCATGCTAAGGCCGCGTCCCACATACAGCAACTAGAAGGTTGTGCAATTATGACATACAGCTATCTACTGGGGCTTTGGGCAGGAAAAAAAAAAAAAGGAGGAGGATTGGCAATAGATGTTAGCTCAGAACCGGTCTTCCTCAGCAAAAAGAGGAGGATTAGTGTGGATGTTAGCTCAGGGCTGATCTTCCTAACAAAAAAAAGAACTCATTTGTTCTCATTGTGCATTTGCCTCACCTTTTCATTAGTAGTACCAACTGATCTCTAAAGAACAGTAGGATTTTTCTTACTGATTTAAGAGAAACACTAACCTTTACTCCAGCATCAGATAGGATGACTCTCTTCACATTGTTTTCCTCTCTTCTATCATAAAATAGCCAAGAAAGCTAAAAACAGCCAGAGCATCTGGTGCCTTTGATACCTGCCCATAACACAAGAGTCTTAGCAGACGGGATGAAGTAAAAGTCATCTTTAAAAAGTATTGTGTTTCTTGCTTCACTTATTATATCAAAGGGGAAAAAAAGAACTCTCCTGGCTGAGCTTTGCGGGGAAGGAGCCTAGTTCTCTCTTTCCTTACCCTTTGAATGATTAAGACATGTGAGATAAATACATTAACATTTCTTCAGGCCACTAGGCACCAATAAGTATGGAGAAATTACTGGGTTTTGAGATCCTCAAAGAATCTTAAAATTTGAAGAAAATTTTTTTGAAATTGGAAGAAATTATTCCTAAGAAGTAACTTTCGAGTTGATACATAGTTAAATCTTGATACGATGTTGATTGTTGAGCTAAGATCTGTCTTTCCAGATGGAGATATTATATCTCGTTTGGAATTTCTGATAAGACCCGACACCAATAAACCCACTTCTGCATCGAGTGGTGGAGATGCCAGAGGGCGGGGCAGCTGGAGGTGGACCCTGGAGTCAGTCTTCTGCGTTGTCGTAGTGCACGGGTCTTTACAAACTCTGACCTCGGGCAAGTTATTAACCTCTCTCAGTTCCCTCCTCTGTGAAGTGGGGACAATAATGGCACTGACCTCATTAGTGCTAATAACTGCTACAATGGTGCCTGGCACAAATTTTAGTGCTGTATGTATAGCACGAATTTGCTTAGTGAAATAAATAAAAACATACAGCCATAACACATGTGGAAAGCAAGCAGGAATGAGATTAAGAAGAGCTAATTTCTAGTCCTAGCTCTTTTGCTAAGAATTGAGTATCTTTGCATAAGTCACTGAATCTTTTGAGCCTTACTTTTCCCATCTGTAAAATGAGGACCTTGAACTGGAAAACACTGACAATTTCTTATCCCTCATCAAAAGAGGCAAAGCCAGTGACTCTTACGATGGTGTCTCGAGAATCTTTAAATGGCATGTCTGAAAGATTCCTGGAGGTTAATCAGCCCACAAATGTTCTGACAAGATAAAATCTGAATCAAGAGTGAGGACTAATAAAACACAGTGGATGTAGAGAAGAAAAGACATTAAACTATGATGTACTTACTTGGAGAAATTCCATGAATAAAGAAAGAAATCATTGTGGCATAGGCAACTTCAGCTGCCTTGTTGAATACCGAATGTCTTTGCCATCAATCAAAGATGGGGCAGGCTCGTATGGAGGCTGATGGATTGAACGTTCCTGGTAGTCATTTCTGCTTTGGGGGAAATGAGAATATTTGTGTGTCTGCTTTTATCCCAAGTGTTCAATTCTAAGCCTGTCGCTCGTTTAAACATACTAGAAGCTTCTAGTGGGACAGGGGAAGGTGTAGAGGGATCCATCAGGTCGTTCAGAAACTCCACTCAGAGGAAATAGAACGGCAGGGGCAGGATTTGTTTCATTTAGCCTTCCTGCAGCACTGTAAGTCAGGAAGCACACCAGGCTTGTGGGACAGGAAGATGAGTTAGTGTCCAGTCCTCTGCCCGTTTCCCTGGTACTTACCGTCCAAGAAAAGATGTGTAAACAGTGACTGCTGTAAGTGCTGGGATAATGTTGAAATTTCAAGAGACAGCTCTATCGTCTGTTGTCTCTCAACTAAAAACTCTGGTCTTTACAAAGAAGAATGGTTGCCCTTTTGTTGAGGACTATAGATATTCCTTCAAGAAATAAGCCATAAAAGCGAAGGTCTCACTCAACATGGAAAAGTGGTCAGCTGTCAATGAACATTTTCTGGGAGTGTATTGAAAGGCACCATCATCTTTTTCCACTTCCTCGCCTCTAATAATGCCTTCGCATGGGGAGAAGGTTTCACCTGTGGTCACACGGTGAGGAGAGGCAATGTCTACGCATACGGAAACTGAGCTTCCACCGCTTCTGGCTGTGCTCAGAGCAAGCCCATGAAGGGATGACTGGGTTACTAATTTAGAGCCCACCCTAAATCATCACTGAAATAAAAAGTAACTACTGCTGCTCTAAAAAATACAGGCAATTAAAAAAAAGACATGGAGGAAACTTAAATGCATATTACTAAGTAGAAGAATCTGAAAAGGCTACATACCGTATGATTCCACTACATAACATTTTGGAAAAGGCAAAACTATGGAGACAGTAAAAAAGATCAGTGGTGTCCAGGGGTTAGAGGGGAGGGAGGGATGAATAGGCAGAGCACAGAGGATTTTTAGGGCAGTGAAACTGTTCTGTCTGATACTATCATAGTGGATACATGTCATTATACATTTGACAAATGTATGATTTGTCAAAACTCATAGAATGTCCAACACCAAGAGTGAACCCTAATGTAAACTATGGACTTTGGGTGATGATGATGTGTCAATGTAGGTTCATAGATTGTAACAAGTGTACCATTCAGGTGGGGGATGTCAATAGTGGGGGAGGCTATGGGGGGGGATATATGGAAACTCTGTACTTTCTGATCAATTTTTCTGTGAACCTAAAACTTTTCTAAAAAATTAAATCTAATAAAAAAATGTTTTTAAGTAAATCCTGCACCAGATCCTACAAGAGATGATAAAACGACTGATTAGAGAAACACAAATTGGTTCTGGTCTTAATCAAGACATATGAGAAATTTCCTATTTCATATTTGAATATAATCCCTCCTTGAGGGTACTATTATCTAGAAACTCTACTGCTATTGTCTTGTTGTTGTTGTTAAAAGCAAACAAAATATTTTCCCTTAATATAATGGCCTCTGATTTAATATCGGTTGAAGAATATACTAAGTGGTGGATGTATCTAACAGCTAAGCAAGGTCTGAGACCAGAAGGAAGTGAGAAAGGAAACAAGTTTCTCATGTAACAGAGGGACCTACATCTAGAGAGTGGGATGGGGAAGGATTTGAGGAAAGAAAGGCATAAACTAGCTGTATTGCTGAGGAAGGCGACCAGGCAGCCAACTTAAAGTTAGGAATGTAAAGAAAGATGTATGCAAATTGTATTAATAAAAATTTTTATTTTGGCACACTCTGAGTGATTGCTAGAAAAAAACATTAAAAATTTTGCTTTGAGAGGGTGCCATATTATTAGACCATTTGGGGCACTCTCGTAACCCGTCTAGTCCTTACCTGCTTCAATGGTTCTGCAGGCTTCTTGGGTTGTGTTGTTTTAAATCTCAAGTTTCCAAACAACTTTAAGCTCCAAGTCCAACCTTAATTAAACCTATTGAAAAGCATAAGAAAATAAGCTTTAAAGGTCCCCTGTTTGGCTCATAAAATCTCAGCACAACAAACCAGGAAATATTCAATTATTCCTAGGATGCCATAAACATTATATGGCTCAATCCTTTCTCCTCTTAAGCCTCTCTGAGGCACAGATATTTGGTCGGCATCATACTCTCCTCCTCTCCCCTTGCATTTGATCTTTTTTATGTGTTTGAGAGATGAGTTTGCTTTTCGATTTACACTCTCTTCCTTCACTCCATTGCTTTCGGGAAGGGAGGCGGGGAGTCGAGGAAAGATGTTCTCAGAAGAGGCTATTAGCAGTCATGTTTGTGTTACTTCACTACTCTCTAAAGAAACAGAAATGATCATGACTCCCTAAGTCGCACACAAGGTGATAAAGGAATTAATACTGCCCACCGGACTTGCACGCCGTGGTACCCAACAACCTAATGGCACTGCTCCTAAGAGAAGGGTTTGTCTAAGCCACACACTATACTCCAGCTGCCAAGTCGGGGTGATTTTCTCCCTGACTCCACAGCTCTCTCTGCAGTTTCCTGCCAGCTAGCCTCTCCCCAAAGCTGTGGGCTAATTTCGTCCAAAGCCAGCCTCAATTATGGAAATCAAGTTTAATATTCAAATAACAAGAGCAAGTCAAACTTGCCGCTAAATTGGCCTGACCTTGAGCCTTGATTCTAATTACTGGGTTTCTACTTTGTTCTCAAGTAAAAATAGCTAATATCTATGTGCCAGTTAATGTTTGTCACTGTTCTAAACACTTTATGTGTGTTATCTCATGTCATCTTCCCAATGACCCTGTGGTGTGGTTGTTTCATGATCCCATTCTACGGAAAAGGTCATGAAGGCACAGGGAGATTAAGCCATCTGCACAAGGTCATAGTGCTGCCCACACCCACAGACAGGGGTGGAGCCGGGATTCAGGGATGGGAAGCCAGACCCCAGGGCATAACCACTGTGTGTTCTTCTTTCTAGCTCATCCCTCTACAGTACCCACCTCTGGTGACTGGTCCTAGTGGCATTCTCATTCCCTAATTTGAGATTTCTTGACTATCCCAAGACCCCATGACTCCCTGAGGTCTGCCTTCCTCCCACTTTTCCTTTCCGGTGAGAAGTCCTTGCCTTGAGTTTCACCCAGCCACCTGGGGCCCTGTCGGACCTGATGCCAGCTCTCTTCTTGTTTCCAAATACTGTTGGTCTGGGGTGCTAACTACTGTGTGCCAACCATCTTCCAGAACAATCACATCTCCCACAGTTAGATGTCCTGATGCCCCACTCCACAGTTGTCACAGTCCCCATGTGATGTGTTCCACTTTCTTGAATGGACTCAGTGCAAACTCCAAGCAGACTAATTAGGATTGCATTAGAATCCTATGAAAATGTTGACTTAGAAACAAAGAAATTGATGTGAACTCATGGGTTTCAATATATCTACAGACAGGTATAAATAAAAATATGAATGTGACTGTGTAATGCATGTGTATAAAGTGTGTGTGGTGTGTGCACACATATACCTTCTTCATACATACGTCCACTGAGAGGCCTGGGATTTGTGGCCTCCTATTAGCGACAAGCGCATCTAGTGCGCAGATCTTGGCCTCGCAATATCATCATCCACTCCAAGAAGTCAGCGTTCCTTGGAGATATGACAGACTCCAGGTTAGGGGCCGAAAAGTACAAGATGACATCTATTGTGCAGAAAATACAAAGACAGCAAAAATGACGGGACATGTCCAAAGACAGAAGCCAACTTAAAGAGGCTCCCACTGACCAAACTTGGAGAAACTTGGACAGGAAAATAAATAACATTAATAAGAGATTATACTTACTTGAATAAAACAGGAAACCATAAGTCTATACTGACATAATTAATAAATTGAAAATTTCGTGAGAAAGGAGATATTTTCATAGTTTTATAGTCTCTCACCATAAAGTGCTTATTAATTATGAAGAGAAAAAGAACAACTTTATGGTGGAGAAACCTGGTGTATGGATTCCACCTTCATCAAATGATCAAAGTGAACGTAATTCATAAAGGGACGACGGGAGTCGTGCACCACCCAACAGGATGCGATGAGCAGAACACACGGCGTTTCTGCAACACGATTAGACTCGGGGCGTGCATCTTAGACAGGAAACAGTGAACAAGCTCAAACTGAAGGGCATTCTATGGAACAACCAGCCTGCAATCTCCAAAAGTGACAAGGACATAAAGTCAAGGAAACAAGGAAGAACTCTTCCAGATTGGAGAAATATGACAACTTAAGTAACGTGTGATTCTGAATTGGATCCTTTATCTATAAAGGAAATTATTGGAACATTAGGTGAATGAGAATGAGGGCTTTGCTCCAGATGGTGGTAATGCAGGCAGACTGCCGTCAAGACAGATGGCTGGACGCTGGATGTGCAGGAGAATGTCCTTGTTGGTAGAAAATACATAGTAAGTATCAGACAGAGATGTTGCACCAATGCTCTTTGTGCTGTAATTGCAACTTTCCTGTAAGTGTGAGATTTTTGCAAGATTTTTTTAAAAAATTTAAAACTAAGCTTAACCACTACAAAGGATAGGAAGAAAGTGTCTAACTTCCCAACCAGTAGAGGGACTATAAGGACTATATCCTTATATGAGGACTATAAAAGCCTGATTTCTTTTCAAGAAGATAGTAAAGGGGTGAGAGGAGTGAAACAAACAGGCTTAAGTCAGGTAAACACAAGGCACAAAATAAGGTGTGGCCTCAGGCCATAGAAGTAACTCCCTCAGGAAAAGTGATTGGATTAAACCTCCCGGATAAAGGGACGTTTGCATTTGGCATGAAACAGATGACATTTAGCTATGTGAAATCACCACGAGAAATTTCTAAAATTTAAGGTTGAAAATAATGTGAGAGAAAACAGGAGGAGAAGCAATGACCAGGAGACAGTCGATGTTCATCATTAGTGTTGGGGAAAGTACACCTGATAGAGGACACACAAACCACCAAATAACGAAGGGACACATCGCCAGGGAACTGTGACAATTTGCAGCTGGTGAGAACCTAATATAGCTTCAAACTGAAAAAATTAAAAATTGAAAGAATAACATGGAAAATGTGATAAATGTAAAACAGTGATTTTTAGACCTCTTTCAATGACTAATCAATTGAGAAAATTTAAAGTGTTAAGGATACAGAAGATTTGAACAACAAAATTTCAAGCTTGTTCTAAAGGAAGTATATAGAACGCTGCACCTAGGTATTCTTTTCAGGCACACATAGAACATTTTTAAAATTGATCACTACTAGAACGCAAAGAAGCAAATCCTAGTAAATACCAAAGAATCAATATTATGCAGAACCACGAGTGTTGAATCCAGTGGTCTATTGTCCCTTCCTCCAGTCCAGGACTAATACAGGAGAATGGGGGCCTTAGAGTTTAGGGAGAGGAAACTTTCTGATGTCCAGTAGATCACATCACACTGTCTGCCTCGCACTCTCTAAAATAACTTTCTCGTCATAGTGGTGGAACAAACCAGGTCTCAGAGAAGCCCCCGGATCCTTCTGCCATTTCATGCTTTGCAGCGAAATCAATGCCTTGTCCCAAATCAGCTCAAAAGACCAAACTCTGAGAACACAGCGCCATGCCCGCCCGCCTGTGCATCCTGAGTCCTACGGGGCCCCGTGACTGCTCAGACCAGCAGGGCCCCAGAAGTTGCCTCTCAATTTTGGATTTATAAATCACTTAAGCTAATAAATATCTTTCTAAAATATGGGAATCACCTCAAATGAAGACGTTTGAGTGATTACTTTCTTCCTTACCCCTGAGTTGTGACTTTGAGAGAGACAGAAGTAATTATTGACCTGAGAAAAAAGAACAAAGCTGGAGGTATCACACTCCCTGATTTCAAAATATACTACAAAGCTATAGTAACCAAAACAGCATGGTACTGGCACAAAAACAGACACACAGATCAATGGAATAGAATCGAAAGCCCAGAAATAAACCCACACATCTATGGACAGCTAATCTTTGACAAAGGAGCCAAGAACATCCAATGGGGAAAAGAAAGTCTCTTCAACAAATGGTGTTGGGAAAACTGGACAGCCATATGTAAAAAAATGAAAGTAGACCCTTACCTTACACCATACACAAAAATTAACTCCAAATGGATTAAAGACTTGAATGTAAGACCTAAAACTGTGAAACTTCTAGAAGAAAACATAGGCAGTACGCTCTTTGACATCGGTCTTAGCAACATCTTTTCAAACACCATGTCTGATCGGGCAAGAGAAACAATAGAAAAAATAAACAAATGGGACTACATCAAACCAAAAAGCTTCTGCACAGCAAAGGAAACCATCAACAAAACGAAAAGACAACCTAACAATTGGGAGAAGATATTTGCAAACCATACATCTGATAAGGGCTTAATCTCCAAAATATATAAAGAACTCATGCATCTCAACAATAAAAAAACTAACAACCCAATTAAAAATGGGCAAAAGACCTGAACAGACATTTCTCCAAAGAAGATATACAGATGGCCAACAGACACATGAAAAGATGTTCAAAATCACTAACTATCAGGGAAATGCAAATCAAAACTACAATGAGATATCACCTCACGCCCATCAGAATGGCTATAATTAACAAGACAGGAAACAACATGTGTTGGAGAGGATGTGCAGAGAAGGGAACTCTCATACACTGCTGGTGGGAGTACAAACTGGTGCAGCCACTATGGAAAACAGTATGGAGATTCCTCAAAATATCAAGGATAGAACTACCATATGATCCAGCTATTCCACTGTTGGTATTTATCCAAAGAACTTGAAAACACCAATGCGTATAGGTACATGCACCCCTGTGTTCATTGCAGCGTTATTCACAATAGCCAAGACTTGGAAGCAACCTAAGTGCCCATCAAGGGACGAATGGATAAAGAAGCTGTGGTGTATACACACAATGGAATACTACTCGGTCATAAGAAACGATGAAATCCAGCCATTTGTGACAACATGGATGGACATTTGAGGATATTACGCAAAGTGAAATAAGTCAGAGGGAGATTTCCTTCATTAAGTAGTAGATAATAACAACAATAAACAAACACATAGGGACAGAGATTGGATTGGTGGTTACCAGAGGGGAAGGGATGAGGGAGGAGAGTGAAAGGGATAATTCGGTACATGTGTGTGGTGATGGGCTGTAATTAGTATTTTGGTGGTGAACATGATATAATCTATGCAGAAATAGAAGTATAATGATGTACACCTGAAATTTTTACAATGTTATAAACCAATGTTACTGCAATAAACAAAAAATTAAAAAAAAAAGAAGTAATTATTGAGTTTGGAACACAGCAAGAGAGAGCAGGGGTGTGTGTGTGCACATGTGTGCAGGTACATGTGAGTGTGGGAGGGTGCAGTGTGGAACCCACACAATCCAAGAGCAGCCTGGGGGCTATGGGTACTGGGGTTGGGAGTGGTTTTCCCGCAAGTGTGAAAGAAACACAAAAATGGAAACAGGAGGACTCTGGTGCCAAACTCCACGTGCTTCACAATTTCCCTGAGTAAACAGGGAGATGGACAGAATTGAACTTATTCCAACTTTAGTTTCAATTCCGTGGCGATGATCTAATTTACAGAGCTCTGTGAGGCGGGGGTTTTGCAAGGGGCAGGCCAGTTTTACAGTCTCTGCTACCCGCTGGACCTGATGGCCCCTGGGACAAAGCAGGTGCGCAGTGCTCCTTTGTTCCAATGCCCTGAGAGGCCTGCCTGGCACCAAGACCAGGCTCGAAGCCCCGTGACGCACCAGCCAAATGTGAAAAGCAGCCGTTCACTGAACGTCCCCTCGTTTCCTTCCCCAAGGACGACAGTGTTGGACAATGAACTCTGAAGGGATCTCCTGCTCTGACTTCCTGGAGGCTAAAATCTCCTATGGCCTTTCAGTTGAACATGAAGACAGCAATTTTTAAAGTCCTTAACAGAAAATATGATGGATTGAGCATTAAAAAAAAAAAAAAACTCTAAGTTTTTCAGCCCATGCATATGGGTTTGTAAGCTTCCATGAGACTTGCACACCCCTCAGCACTGTGAGAACCCCGGCCTGGTGTGGTCTGTACGTGGATCCCTTTTCCAGTTTGCTGGAGAGGCACTTTTATTTTGAGATGTGTATATCATAAACTCCTGGCAATACATGAATTGGCTGCTAAAATAGGACATAAACAGATATTTAAGAGATGGTGCCAACTTGGTGACACTATTTTTAGAAGAAAAAACACAAGCAGAATTGTTAATCAGATATTTTGCGAATACAGAGATACCTTCTGATAAATGCTGCCATGCTGTACAAGGGCCACGATCCCCCCCAAATAGCTGTTTTTACGTGAAATTGAACACCAAAAGAACAGAGTTTCCAATTAATCTCCCAGGTACATAGAAGATAACAGTTTGATTTTTATCTGTATTGCATTTTCAAGGTAACACAAGCCAACGCTCACTTAATTTGCTGTTGGCTTTGGAAGGGTAGATCAATATGATAAATAAATCACATGGAACAAGGACTTTATTGGTATTTGGCTGAATATTAATAGGCTTATTTGGTCCACTCCCTCCTGTCTGCCAGGAGACAACAGGCAGCATCCACCAACAGGGAGGTGTCAGGCAATGACTAGGAGCTCATTTCACGTGGGAGCACGGAGTCAACACTTTCCCAAAGCAAAGTTACTACGGATGGGTGATGCTGACTGTAGTGTATTGTTTCAGGATAAATGGCAGTACACGTCTCCAGTACCTGAATGAAGCTTAACTAGGACTGCTTCCATTTTAATTGGCTAATCTTTCCTCTCCCATGTACACCGTCAGTTCTCAGGCATCTCCTCTAGCTGTGCGTGCCCAGCAGTCACGGCTCACCATGGTTCCACGGGGTGCATGCGGGCTGGGAGGGGCGATGGATCCCTGGGAGACGATTACCAGCAAAAACTGATCCATCCCCTACTGCAGTTCCTGCGTTCCTCAAGAATTCTGTAAGTCAGAGGGAATAGAGAGGATAGTGATGCTGATAATGATCACAACAGTATTTCTTGATCATTTCAAAAGAATATTATCATCCTTTAAATCACAATTATCTGGGATATTTTTTCTTGACCCACACCATAATCCTGTAAGAGAAAGTAAGACACATATTATCTATCCATCTTATAGACAAGGAAAGTGAAGTTCTGAGACGTTAGTAATAATAACACACAAGGCTCTGGAGCAGTCCCGGGCACAGTCAAGTGCGGTGCATGGGCTCCTGCTGGATCGTCAGCTCCTTTGATCCTCACAATAACCCTATGAGCTCGGCACTGCTGGTATCCCCATGTTAAAGATGAGGACACTGAGGCACAGGTTGATAAGCAATATGATGGAGGTCACATCGTGAGCACCGAGCCGGGATTCATACAAGGCATTCTACTTCCACACACTGAGCTCCCAACCGCTATTTATCCTGCTGCTCAAGGGAAGTGGCCTCCCCAAAGGCACATCAAGGGGCAGCATAACAGAGGTCAGAACTCAGGCCTCCTGACAGGGTCCAGGAGTTTTCTCCCCGAATTCTGTCTCAATGCTCTACAAACAAAATGTTTAGAGGCAAAAGATCAAAGTAAGTGTTTAAGAGCTCTTCAAACAGGCTGTGGAGAGAAGATGGCCTGGGGGTGTTTGCGTTTTCATTCTGGCCGTTTTTCTCTTCAAACGATCCCCTGAGAATCGCCCAGTGAGCACTGTGCATGCCTCTGGAGCAGCCAGGAGCGCTTCCCTCACGTTCCTAATTCCACACAGGCTGCTAGGGGACAGTGTCGGTCATCCTCCTGCCCTTCAGCACGGTTCTGTCCCGAGAAAATGCTCAATTGAGTTTGTTGAATGAGTTGATGAGGTGCAGGGAAATTTTTTAAGTTCCTGAAATTTCTAAATATCTGTGGCCTGATCCTCCACATACATCGCCACAGTATTCTTGTTCATTGCCTGTAAACGCCTGTTTCAATCTTAAGGTAAAGACGTTACTCTCACCGATCCAGAAAATAACGCTCAGTTTATTGGGCACATTTTCTAAACAATCAGCTATGCTTAAATAGGGAGATGGATTGTGGTACTAACAGCCAACTCACCTGACAAATGTGTGTGGTTAGTCTTTTGCCATATATGATTTTAAATGTCTAAGAGATGTAGTAATTACATATTACATGAACTCAGTGTTATAATTTGAATTCAGTTTTTCCTTTATGCTCCAAGCAAGAGAGATATCATTACATGGCAGAAACACAAGCTTGAGTCAGAAAGGCTGGCTCCTGGTGACCAGCAGAGTCAACCTGAACAAGACACTTGGCACCTTCAAACCTCAATTTCTTCATTCATAAAATCGAAATAATCAAACAAATATAGGAAAAACTTTTATCAAACTTTAAGCACTAAAAATTGGCTCTCACCGATCACTACAGAAAAAGGACGTTTGACTCTTTTAGTGAGCTAAATTGAAATAACTACCGCAATTTATCCATTCATCATCTCCAGCCACCCTCTTTTCTAAATTTCATAACTTCATGCTCAGATGTCTGGAAAAGTCAGCAAATCAAATACAGCTGAGTCGTATCTTTGGAAAAGTAGCAGCAGGGCTCACAGGTGGATGCTGGTTCAGGAGGCCTGGGTCCTAGACTCGGCTCGGTTACTATTTATCTTGAGCGAGTCACTCTTCCTCACGGCTTCGTTTCCCCCAACTGTCACATGAGAACAATATCTCCCCTTACTGTCTTTGGGATCAAATGCAAAATATTCAGTTAGGAAAGTGCTTTCAAAAGTGTGTTATAAGGGAAAGCTTACATAGCACTGTACTGGCAGACACAGCCGGGTCTGGAGGTGGGGAGACAGCCTTCTAGGAAGAGGCCTTACGAGTCTCGTGAAAGCACGTCGTCCTCTGAGTGGGGAGCGCTCACTACAGGCTAGGATTTGAAGGGTCCTAAAGAACTGGTCTCCCCACTTTGCCCATGGGCAGTCAAGGCGCCTGGTTGGGGCGTTCTGATTGGGTTAAGGCACTATGTTCCCAGGAAGAGGTAACTTATTAATAGCATGTTAATTATTTATACATATTATTTTGGGCCCATTATCATCTAGTAGACAGGAACCCTAAAAATGGAACGAAAATAGGTGTTCTCAAGGGAGAATGGGAAAGAGGAGGAGTTCTGAGACGGGACAGTGACGTGGAGGGGCCATCTGGTGAAGAACCCTGGGGCAGGAGGGAGTTGAAGTTCGCTGAGCCCTGAGGAGGGAAGGAGAAGCTCACGTAAAGAGTTTGGGATGCCCCGGAAGTGGGGTGGGGCCTGAAGCCTGTCAAGGACTGTCCTTGTCAACAGGAGAGACTGAGATACGGAGCTCTACCCAGACGTGCCCTTCAGGGTCCGACTCAAGTTCACTGTGCTCCAGCGGGTCTTCTCACCCACCTCCCGCCCTCCCGATCCTCATCTCTGCTCCCGTGTCACCCTTGAGTGTTATTTGCAAGTTCATGTGTGGATCAGTCTTGCCCCCAATCTGGATTGCACACAGAATAAAATGGAGTCAATTTTTGTTTGTTCTCTGGACAATCCCTGCTTCCAGTGCCTTAAGACTTGGCCTGCGTGACGTGACCAGATGTCCTGTGACCATCAGCTCACAGAGCCAGACCCAAGGCCTCCTCCCTCCAAAAGCTAAACAATCAGAGGGATCAAGGCCATCTGGCTAAGGAGCAAGTCTGCTTTATCCTGGCATCTAAAGTTCATTGACAGACTTTCTCTTTTCATTTCTCTTCCACACTTGACCTCAAAAAGAGAGAGAGAAAGAAAGAGAGAGAGAGGGAGCACGTTAATCTTCTATTTTCACAAAGCTCTGCCCTATATGTCAGGCAAAGGTGAGCCAATCACTACTGTAGGAAACACAGGAAAACAAGATTTATTTACTCATAATTGCATTCCTATTATGTCACTTACCCAGTATTTGTCTTGCTGGACTGTAACACATCTAGGGAGCAAAAAACCCCACAGGATATATAACAAAGTGCCAGGCATGACAATGTAAATTAAGCAAGCATAATTTACCAGTTCCAATAAAATCACTTTATTTATGTGCAAGTACTAATGCGTTCTGACATACTCCTAATTTCTATTTTGTTATTTATGAAATAGAAATCTGACAATTCACTAAATCACCATGCGCAATTCCATTTAAAATCTGTTCCATTTGCTGGTCACAAATTATTTTTTATTTAAAAATTGCACTGGGCTTCAACAATTCAGTTTGCACTAAGGAGTAAATAAGTCAGATGACTGATTGCCTAATGACGTAAATGAAGGGGTCTTCACCACAATATTGCTCCACCATGACTGCCCCATGGGGCCTAAAATTCCACCATTTGTGTTACTCCATTAGTTCAAGAGTTTAACAAGGAGGTCCTTGTAGCAGTCAAGGTCGCTGTCAAAACCAGAACACTGAATCTTGGGAAATTCAAGGAGAGTTTATTTGCAAAGGGACTAATTACAAAGGTGTGGATAGAGTGGAGGGAGGCCAGATTGGATAGTGCAGGAGCCCAGGGTAACATCTGTCTCCACCCTGGGCCAGTTGGAACAAGCTGAAGAAGGGGTTACCAAGTCCTAGGAGGCAAGGAGTCCTGTAGGGCAGCCCTCCCCAGAGGAGCGGATTCCTTAGCCAAGCGACAGAGCTAGAAGGCCCAGAGAGAAAGGCAATGGAATAAAGACCCTGACCACCATTCCTCCCCACCTCTGATCTCCTTCCACGGGCTTCTCATTTAGACTGACTAGCAGATAACAAGTACCACAGGGAGCTGGAAACAGGAGACCTGGGAAGGGGATGAGAAATGCTTGGGGCCCCAGAGAGGGCAGGCCTGGTGGAGAGCTGCAGGCCGGGACCTCCGAGGAGTGATTTCAGATAAACCTCACAGACCACAGGGCACTTGGAAGAGCCCTGGTTGGGAACCGGGAGGGCTGGTCCTCACACATGGCGCTCACACTTCGGGGCCTGTGAGATGGGGCACAGTTGGGGGGAAGGCAACGGAACCTTGTAACTTGAACTTTTGTTTAGTCATTTGACAGGGAGGAAATTAATTATTATTTATAGTCCTCATTCTTTCTAAGGAGGGTGGAAAGCAAGGGCACATTTTTGTTACTCTCTCGTATTGACAGCCACATTTTCCTGTGTAAATGAGAGCAAAGTTCAGTTTCCTGAGCAGTAGTTAAATCCCGCTCAGGACAGACGAGACCCTGGGGCCCCTCTTCGTGTTCTCCTGAAGAGCGCCATTTGTGCAGAATTTCATCTCAATAAATACTGGCTCATTGATTGAAGGGTGAAGAACAAGTCTCATGTGAAGTGATAAAAAATTATAAACTATTTTAAAGGAGAATTATTGTTTTTGACCATGTAGACTAAGGTAACCCACCATCAACGAAAGTTACAACTTAGAGGGTTTTTTAACCTGCTTTTTGAAGGAGATAAGTGTTTTGTTTTTTTTTAATAATGTGTGGGCATTTTTTAGTGTGCCAAAGGGAGTGCTTAAATGTTTAATGTGAACATCTTAATTTAGTTTGTTAAGGAGGCTAAGCATTGCCTTTGTGTTCTCAATTTGAGTATTAACTGGTTTTTCATACCCCCTTTTTCAGAAGGGCAAAGATAACCCTCAGTCTGTCTCCTGGTCTGTGGGCCACTACTTAGAGGATTCTGAAGAAGGAAGGAACATACCTGCTTCCAAAGGGATTGAAAGCAGCAGGTCTGCACTGATGAGACTTCACAGTAATCTTTAACACAAGGGATTAAGCCAAACAGTGAAGAATAAAGTTTTTACAATCAGTTTTCTTCCATAAAAATACTAGGAGGCTGAGTTCTGTGAATGAAATAAAAATTGGAATTTAGCAAAATAAGAGGGATTCAATAGTGATTATAAATATAGCCAAAATGTGCAAAACTCGAGAGTCCAAACCTTGTCCCACACCCAGATGCGTGGGTATCTCGCAGTGCTTTCCTCTTCCTCCTTCTTACATGTGTTATTGTAGCCACATGCAGACAGTTTCCGCTAACTATTTATTTCAGCTCAATCATGTTTTTTCCCGTGGAGCAAGAAAACCTTTCAAACTCCCTCTCCCAATATCACGCCACTTTCTTTCTTCCTCGATTGATGCAGGAGATGGAGCAGAGGCTGATTTATTTCCATCTCCTCTGGATATTCAGGATATAAAGCAAGCCCATTAAAATAGCAGACATGTGGCAGCTGCATTAGGAAAGCAACTGCAAGTTTTCGTTAAATGTCTAGATAGAATCATAGAAAGCTGGAGGTACAAGGATCCTTAGAAACCACCTCATTAAACTATGTAACAGAAGCATAAAAAAGAGTGATTCAAAGCACTAAAAGTCCCTGCCAATGTCGTTCTTCTCTCATCCATTTTACGGCTTCATCTCCTGGCATTGTCCCATGAGGTCACTGTCCTGCCACGATCTGTGGCCCTGCTCCCATTCCAGGTCCCAGTTTGTCAGAGTTTTGCAAAACTTGGGTCATTTCGGTATTGACCTTCACTCTCAGAGCCATCCAAACCCACAATACATCCCATATGCCCGTGGGCTTCAAAGCGGGATTTTCCTGCCAAGGATCTGTCTTGATCCCCTGAGCAAGTTCAGAATACATTAGACCATTCAATATCTCTCCCATAGCTCTTCTGTCCCTTCCTTCTCTGAATATTGACTATTCCAGGCCATCAGATCTCCATCAGCTTATCCTCATTTCACCCTCCATGACAGAAAAACCAGATGTGTGGAAGTCCCATTGTGGCTGGGACACCAGCTCAGGGCTGGGACTCTGGCGGCCCTGGGAATGACCAGAAGCTGGTGAAACAGCTGGCCAGGGATATACTTAAAGAAATACTGAGGAGATTCCTAGCAAAGAACTCATGAAAAAAGTCAAAATTCTCAAGTTGGGTCCCCAAAGAGTGAGCACTGCCAGAGATCCAGGGAGAAGAGTCCAACTGCATGCAATTCAGCGTCTCTATCTTAGATCATTTATCCCAGCCCTGACTGACGCGAACGAATCCCCAGTTGAGATCGCTGCCACGAATATCTGAGTGAGAACTGGAAGAGGCAGGGTGTCTGCAGAAGTGGTTCCAGCAGCTTTGGCCATGACAAGAGACGGTGCCCTCAGTGTAGACATGAGCCCCTTGACATCTGGCATTGGCAGCCTCTGCCTGAGTGACGGCGGTAGCACGTCCAGTGAGCACTGGTGGCACAGATGCTGATTTGGCAGTGACAACAATGAGAGGTATTTGGAAAGGGAGCAGGAAGGGAGAGATGGGTAATGACTTGTGACAGCCAAGGAAACCACTTGGTAAAACACATGAGATTCCAAGGACGGTTTACTGAATCTTGCTGTCATATTTCTTAGACAGGTGAAACGTGCCTCTTTGGAGAAGTTCTTTTTGTCCTTGTATGATTGTTTTCAGCTAGAGAAGGCTTTCAAATAGTTTCAAAACTAAAGTTCCTATTGTTCATTAAGACCAATAGTGTATCATCTATACACTGGTCCCAAAACTTTACCTTTTTTACATCATGCCCACCATTCGATTAATTTTGATTTAATTTTAGAGGTTGTGTTAGCTGCACCAAAGTGATTGTGTAACAACCTCCTGCAAAGTTCAGTTGCTTACGACTTGCATTTATACTTTTCTTCCTCGTGAGACGACGGCTCACCTGGAGCAGCCCCACCCTGGGCTGAGTCAGCCGAGGTTGGCTCCAGGCCTTTTACTGAGTTCCTTCTGTTCCATTGGTCTCCGCATTCCCTTTGGACCAGCGATCCAGGGCATGTTCTTCTCATGATGGATCACAAGAGTGCAAGAGGCCAAGGCAAAACACTCGAGCACATTTAAGGTATCCAGTCACATCAAGTTCATTAAAATTCGATTGGCCAGAGCAAATGGCCAAGCCCAACAACTATGGGGTGGAGAAATATACCCACCCTACCCTGGAACACTGGGACATCGCTTGCCACAGGGAGGGAGTGAAGAAATGGGAACAAGAAGGCAATCTACCACAAAATATTTAATTAACAGTTACGACTTCAGTGGAAACAGGAACAATCATTTTCATTACCCTTTTATCTAAGGCACTGTTTGCTAACTTGGCCATTAATTTATTCATGTGTGGTACCTTGCTTGGCTAAGCTGGTGGTACCAGCTTAATAAATGCTTGTTGGATAAATGCAAGTATGAGACAGAAATGCCTTCACTGATTTTATTTCCTCCAGTGTTTCTTTTTTCCCCATTTGGTTTCCTTATTTCAAAAATGCCCTGTTTCATTTTCAAACTTCAACATAACTTTGGTCATACTACCTTGGGGAAAGAATAGTTTACTTATAAACAATATTATTCCCACCTAACACCTGAATTACATTCAAGGTCAGATTCCAATTGATTGTGTTTCTTCTTTCCAAATCCATAACACCCTTTCATTTTTTAATGTTAAGCAAAGTCTATCAAAAGGCTTCGTTTATCTTAACTGACTCTCAGCTCTCATCTTAGGAAACCAAGCCACATAGGTGAATGTGGCTAAATAGGCTATCAAGACCTAGTAACACTATGAAATCTGTGAAACTAATAGGTCCAGTAATGACCCTCCAACACCAAAGATTCCCACCATCTCCACCCGGAAAACAACAGAAGTAGCAGAGAAGCTGAGCATCTGCAAGGCAATTGCATGGAAACTCTCCTCACTAGCTTCCTAGTCTCTCCCTTGTGGAAAAGAAAATGGATCCAGGGAAAGACAGATAATCTATATGTACTATTTATCTAATGGCTTATTATATCCAAATGATACGTCTGTATTACACTAGCGGCCTTCACATCTTGTCCTATTAGCATCACACCATGAGTGTTTGCATTTGCTTATCAGGTGCAGATTAGGTGATTGCTTCTGATTCATTTGAGTGCAGAGAGGAACTAATTTGATTAGATAGAAAGCTGGAGCTGCCACCACTGCCATGGGAAGGAGACATCACTTATCAGCTCTTTTGCAATCAAGTTTATCAACTGTTCTCTGAAAGAATGCACAGCAGTATGTGCAGTGTTGTGAGATATCTTGGTCCTGAATATAACTCAACACAATTAAGCAGTGATTACTATAAATAGAACGAAGAGGGGCTTGCTATGGGAAATAAGATTACGTGGAATCTTCACTTTGTGACTTCCCTAAGCATATATGCCCAAGCGATGTTCCTCTGCCGGTCTTTGACACACTCTAGCTTGTTGGGGCTTGGTCATGTTTTACAACTATCTCTTTTTTTTTTTTTTTTAATTTTTTGTTTATTGCAGTAACATTGGTTTATAACATTGTAAAAATTTCAGGTGTACATCATTGTACTTCTATTTCTGCATAGATTACATCATGTTCACCACCAAAATACTAATTACAACCCATCACCACACACATGTACCAAATTATCCCTTTCACCCTCCTCCCTCCCCCCTTCCCCTCTGGTAACCACCAATCCAATCTCTGTCCCTATGTGTTTGTTTATTGTTGTTATTATCTACTACTTAATGAAGGAAATCATACAGTATTTGACCTTCTCCCTCTGACTTATTTCACTTTGCATTATGCCCTCAATGTCCATCCATGTTGTCACAAATGGCTGGATTTCATCGTTTCTTATGGCTGAGTAGTATTCCATTGTGTATATACACCACAGCTTCTTTATCCATTCGTCCCTTGATGGGCACTTAGGTTGCTTCCAAGTCTTGGCTATTGTGTATAATGCTGCAATGAACACAGGGGTGCATGTACCTTTGCAAATTGGTGTTTTCAAGTTCTTTGGATAAATACCCAGCAGTGGAATAGCTAGATCGTATGGTAGTTCTATCCTTGATTTTTTGAGGAATCTCCATACTGTTTTCCATAGAGGCTGCACCAGTTGGCACTCCCACCAGCAGTGTATGAGAGTTCCCTTCTCTCCACATCCTCTCCAACACATGTTGTTTCCTGTCTTGTTAATTATAGCCATTCTGACGGGCGTGAGGTGATATCTCATTGTAGTTTTGATTTGCATTTCCCTGATAGTTAGTGATTTTGAACATCTTTTCATGTGTCTGTTGGCCATCTGTATATCTTCTTTGGAGAAATGTCTGTTCAGGTCTTTTGCCCATTTTTTAATTGGGTTGTTAGTTTTTTTATTGTTGAGATGCATGAGTTCTTTATATATTTTGGAGATTAAGCCCTTATCAGATGTATGGTTTGCAAATATCTTCTCCCAATTGTTAGGTTGTCTTTTCGTTTTGTTGATGGTTTCCTTTACTGTGCAGAAGATTTTTAGTTTGATGTAGTCCCATTTGTTTATTTTTTCTATTGTTTCTCTTGCCCGGTCAGATGTGGTGTTTGAAAAGATGTTGCTAAGACCAATGTCGAAGAGCGTACTGCCTATGTTTTCTTCTAGAAGTTTCATAGTTTCAGGTCTTACATTCAAATCTCTAATCCATTTTGAGTTAATTTTTGTGTATGGTGTAAGGTAAGGGTCTACTTTCATTTTTTTACATGTGGCTATCCAGTTTTCCCAACACCATTTGTTGAAGAGACTTTCTTTTCCCCATTGGATGTTCTTGGCTCTTTTGTCAAAGATTAGCTGTCCATAGATGTGTGGGTTTATTTCTGGGCTTTCGATTCTATTCCATTGATCTGTGTGTCTGTTTTTGTGCCAGTACCATGCTGTTTTGGTTACTATAGCTTTGTAGTATATTTTGAAATCAGGGAGTGTGATACCTCCAGCTTTGTTCTTTTTTCTCAGGATTCCTTTAGCTATTCGGGGTCTTTTGTTGTTCCATACAAATTTTAGGATTCTTTGTTCTATTTCTGTGAAAAATGTTGTTGGAACTTTGATAGGGATTGCATTGAATCTATAGATGGCTTTAGGAAGTATGGATATCTTAACTATGTTAATTCTTCCAATCCAAGAGCACAGAATATCTTTCCATTTCTTTGTGTCTTCTTCAATTTCTTTCAGCAATGTTTTATAGTTTTCGGTGTACAGATCTTTCACCTCTTTGGTTAAGTTTATTCCTAGGTATTTTATTCTTTTTGTTGCAATTGTAAATGGGATGGTATTCTTAATTTCTCTTTCTGCTACTTCGTTGTTAGTGTACAGAAATGCAACTGATTTTTGTATGTTGATTTTGTATCCTGCAACTTTACCATATTCGTTTATTACTTCTAAAAGTTTTCTGGTGGATTCTTTAGGGTTTTCTATATATAAAATCATGTCATCTGCAAATAGTGACAGTTTCACTTCTTCCTTTCCAATTTGGATCCCTTTTATTTCTTTCTCTTGCCTGATTGCTCTGGCTAGGACTTCCAGTACTATGTTAAATAGGAGTGGTGACAGTGGGCATCCTTGTCTGCTTCCTGTTCTTAGAGGGATGGCTTTCAGTTTTTCACTATTGAGGATGATATTAGCTGTGGGTTTCTCATATATGGTCTTTATTATGTTGAGGTACTTTCCTTCTATACCCATTTTATTCAGAGTTTTTATCATAAATGGATGCTGTATCTTGTCAAATGCTTTCTCTACATCTATTGAGATGATCATGTGATTTTTGTTCTTCATTTTATTAATGTGGTGTATTATGTTGATTGATTTGCGAATGTTAAACCATCCCTGCATCCCTGGAATAAATCCCACTTGATCATGGTGTATAATCTTTTTAACGTATTGTTGTATGCGATTTGCTAGTATTTTGTTGAGGATTTTCGCATCGATGTTCATCAGTGATATCGGCCTGTAATTTTCTTTTTTTTGTGTTGTCCTTGTCTGGTTTTGGTATCAGGGTATTGTCAGCTTCGTAGAATGAGTTAGGGAGCTTCCCCCCCTCCTCAATTTGTTGGAAGAGTTTGAGAAGGATAGGTATTAAGTCTTCTTTGAATGTTTGGTAGAATTCACCAGGGAAGCCGTCTGGTCCTGGACTTTTATTTTTGGGGAGGTTTTTGATTACTGTTTCGATCTCCTTACTGGTGATTGGTCTATTCAAATTCTCTACTTCTTCTTGATCCAGTTTTGGAAGGTTGTATGATTCTAAGAATTTATCCATTTCTTCCAGATTGTCGAATTGGTTGGCATATAGCTTTTCATAGTATTCTCTTATAATCTTTTGTATTTCTGAGGTGTCTGTTGTAACCTCTCCTCTTTCATTTCTGATTTTACTTATTTGTGTCTTCTCTCTTTTGTTCTTGGTGAGTCTAGCTAAAGGTTTGTCAATTTTGTTGATCTTTTCAAAGAACCAGCTCTTGGTTTTATTAATTTTTTCTATTGTTTTTTTGGTCTCTATTTCATTTATTTCTGCTCTGATTTTTATTATTTCCCTTCTTCTACTGATTTTGGGCTTGGTTTGTTCTTCTTTTTCCAGTTCCTTTAGGTGCATTGTTAGATTGTTTATTTGAGATTTTTCTTGTTTGTTGAGATAGGCCTGTATCGCTATAAACTTCCCTCTTAGAACCGCTTTTGCTGTATCCCATAAATTCTGGCATGTCGTATTCTCATTTTCATTTGTCTCCAGGTATTTTTTGATTTCTTCTTTGATTTCTTCGTTAACCCAGTCGTTGTTCAGTAGCATTTTGTTTAATCTCCATGTATTTGTGGCTTTTCTGATTTTCTTCCTATAGTTGATTTCTAGTTTCATACCGTTGTGGTCAGAAAAGATGCTTGGTATTATTTCAATCTTCTTAAATTTATGGAGACTTGTTTTGTGGCCTAATATGTGATCAATCCTGGAGAATGTTCCATGTGCATTTGAAAAGAACGTGTATTCTTCCGTTTTTGGATGGAATGCTCTGTATATACCTACTAGGTCCATCTGTTCTAGTGTGTCGTTTAAGGCCAATGTTTCCTTATTGATCTTCTGTTTGGATGATCTATCCGTTGGTGTAAGTGGAGTGTTAAAGTCCCCTACTATTATTGTGTTACAGTCTATTTCCGTTTTTATGTCTGTTAATAATTGCTTTATATATTTAGGTGCACCTACATTGGGTGCGTAGATATTTACAAGTGTTACATCCTCTTGTTGGAGTGTTCCCTTGATCATTATGTAATGCCCTTGTCTCTTTTTACAGTTTTTGTTTTAAAGTCTATTTTGTCTGATATGAGTACTGCTACCCCAGCTTTCTTTTCATTGCCATTTGCGTGGAGTATCTTTTTCCATCCCTTCACTTTCAGTTTGTGAGTGTCTTTAGGTCTGAAGTGTGTCTCTTGTATGCAGCATATATTTGGGTCTTGTTTTTTTATCCAGTCAGCCACCCTATGCCTTTTAATGGGAGCATTTAGTCCATTGACTTTTAAAGTAGCTATTGATAAGTATGTACTTACTGCCATTTTTTAACTTTTTTTTTTTCCCTCAGTGTTTTAGTAGTCCTTCTCTGTTCCTTACTGCTTCTATACAGAATTGATGGTCACTTTAGTTTGACCTCTGTCTGAAAGCTGTACTCTTTAACTCCCCTCCTCCCTCCTTTTATGTTTTTAATATCATATCTAACCTCTTTTTTGTGCATTTGTATCAGGCCACAACAATGGCCACCGCCAATGTCCCAGTCCCTGGAGAGGTCTCACCCCTCACCGAGATGCACTCAGGGCCTATTAGGTGAGTCTCTTGTCACCAAAGCACTGTGCACCTTTCTTTCTGGTGATTTTAGGATGCTCTCTGAAACGGGTGAGTTTGCGCTCGGGCCCTTTAAGAGCCAGTTTTAGTTTCTTTGTGAACCGGGTTTTCTGGGGGTGCTCCCCAATGCTTTAGTAGCAGGCACAGTCAGATATTATGCCGCTGGTCTCGATTGTGCTGGGTCCACAAAATGCCCCCAGCGGGGGCGCTCCCCGGCTCAGGGCCCCGCGCCTCCAGGGAGGCTGCGTACCTGTGCGCTGCTCCCGGCGGCCGTGAAGCTGGCGGCTCGTGAAGGCGCCGTTTTTCCTCTCCGGAAGGGAGTCTCTGCCTCTTCTACCCCAGTTAGGATTGTCCGTTGTTGCAGGAGTTCCTCTTATCCAGTTTTCAGTTCTGTCTCGGGTAATTTTTCCACGAGTAGTTGTAAATTGGCTGTGTCCATGGGAGGAGGTGAGTTCAGAGTCTGCCTACGCCGCCATCTTGACTCCCTATTTTTCCAACACCTACAACTATCTCTTTGAAACAGCCTTCCCTAAGTCCAGCCACTGCTAAAGCTATAATGGCAACCAGTGATGGATTTTTCCCGCCCCTCCCAATGGCTCATGTCCCCCCAAGAGCAGGCCTCACCACTCCTCCATTTGTTGCCAGAGGAAATGCATTTCACCTGCAGAAGAGTGATCAATTAGTGAAAGGTGGATCTTTCGGTTGGCATTTCCCAATTGTGCAGGAATTTAAACATGTGACCAAAAAACAGCTAATTGGGAAATTATGAAATGCATATGGCCTAACAAAGTGCACTTATGACCCCTGAACCCTCTCTGACTATAGTCTAAGAGGAAAAGTAGTCCAAACCCACAAAACATCGATTACAGTGAAGGAAGGCAAGACCTTCACCAGGGATGTTGCAATGTGTGTTAGACACTGAGACAATTGGATCTTTGGGGGTGTGAACACTTGTCCAAGAAGTACCAAATTTCCTTATTTTCTGCAATCAACTTAGTCTCAGTGATGAGCTCTCATCTTTCTCAAGTGGTGTGAGCTACAATCCAACCCCTGCCATTCTTGCCCATCTCTGCCCCATGATAATTTCAAAGTCCCTGATCTGACACAGTGCCGAGGCACGAGACAATCATCACCTGTCCAGGTGCTCTCCTGCTAGATGTCCACTGTTCCTGCCTCCACACTCCCTCCAGGCCTGCAGACCTGCTCTAAGTCAGGACTGGACACGGAGGTCTTGGACAGAATGGCAAGTCTATGCCTAGGGTGCTAAGCTCTACCTCCCTACATCTATTCTTTCACAGTAGACTTTGACGGCTCATAAACCCTGGAACTGAAGACAAATTAGTGTATCTTTCCTCCAAACCAGAATGGGCTTACAGTTCCAGCCATCTCATGAGGCAAGGGGAGATGTTTGCATTCCATTTTTCTGGTGCAGCAAAGAAAGGGGAGGGAAACTGCCCAAATTTGCATATTACAACCCTATAAACATTTATATGTGTCACATATTATTTCAATAATTCTAATAGGTCTCCTCTTTGAAGAACAAAGATTTAGAGGTTGGTACTGTCAACCATACAGACAACTCATAATGCCTGGGAGCAGAATATAAGCCTTTTCAAAAGATACTGCTCAAATGGCTCAAAGACCAGATCAGGGCCGTGCTAGGAATGTGCTGATCACCTGGAACCACAATGCTCCTGACCATCTGACCTCAGGTATTTCCTGCGCTCAGTTGCCCCTGCTGCCATGCTCTTCCTGTAGATTAGGGCTCTCCCTGATACCAACACCTACCAGGATCATAGCTGAGATTGCCAAATACTTTGCACACTGTCCCCAGGATTTCCCAACTGTGCACAATGGGGTTAGACCTGCAGCCAGGTTAGTCTCCCCCTTCCCCATCCTATTCTACACCAGCTGGGTGGCTGAGCTCCCAGCCCCAACACCTGTGCATTATATCACACAGTTATTACCAGGTGTACTAACCGACCACGAGTCTCCTGAGTATTTCTCATTGACTGGCACAGGATAGGAGCTCAAAAACAGGTTTAGTTTTGTTTATTTTAGGATTGAATGGAATGGAATTGAAGACTCCTAGTCCCAACTGTAAGGACACTAGGCCATTTGTTAGTAAGGTTGACAGCAGATGGTTCAGGATAAGTTTAAGACAAAGCGATTGAGTAATTGCACTTTCCCACATCATTTCAACATTTCCTATCCACTCATTAAAGCCTCTATAATGAAAGTTTCAGCTCACACTTAATCCTCGTCCCTCTCAACTTATCTATTCTGTCATATTTAATGACATATTTTATGACATATTTAATGACAGTTTGCAAAGTTACCTAACATGATAAACTAATGAATTTCTAAACTACACCAGTAAGAGGGCAAAAGTGAAGTTACTGAGGTTACCAAACTCAGATGAGCATGCTTCCTGGAGACAGGCTGCTGGAAGGATAAGCAGTTAGAAGAAAAATCTCTAAAGCATCTTGTGTTGGTGGGGCATAAGTTAGTGCCCGCACATCACCCTCACTGGGTGCCAGCTCTGAACGACACAAAGGCGCCCACCTGCCGTGACATTATGGTCCACTTTCCCTCCCCATCATCTCCTTCTTCCAGAACATCCACGCCCGAAGGGAACAGTGGTTCTCCAGGAAGCACCAGGGGTTTTACAAGAGAAACATTGGTGTTAATGACCTCATAACCTATGCTACAGCCACTTATCAAAGCTCCTGATAATAAGGAATAACCAGCCTAGAATGTTCAGAGAGAGAGAGAGTCCAAGAATTCAACTGCCTGTCTCCCCATTTAGGGCTGGCCTGACAAGTAAAGCAGAAAGGGTGGCTGTCAATTATTAAGCCAGTCAGCAAGGTCCCTGTGGTCAAAAATATCAATCTTTGTCATTTTTTCAATATTTAGGAAATTTGGGAGAAAAGAGAAGTGTCTTTTACTGTGAAACCTGAAGGGGGTGGTGGTTCCCTCTCTCCTCATACTATGCTGACTTTCCTTACTCCTCCCTCCTTTATTTCTTCTCTTACACACACACACACACACACACACACACACACAGCTTTAGATGCTGCTTTCACACAGTGGACTTACCAGGACACATTCTCTACTGCGGTGAGTCTTTTTCATTAAAGGAATTTTCCTGCAAACAACCAAGAATACAATATTTCTATATACCATCCCTATCAGATCTGCATTTTAGAAAGATACTCTGGCTCCTGTGCTCAGGACAGGTTCATTCAGATGAGCCTGGAGGCAAGAAAACTAATTGGCAACCTGGAGCAATGCTCCAGGAGGGAGAGAGTAACGGGATTAGGACAGGAACGTGCACATCCCCAGGCCTCACACACCTGTGGAACATCGAAGGTCACATGAGCATTTCTACTTCCATTCCACCATCTACGGCTCTACCTGGGTTCTCAGCAACATCAAAGCTCATCGGGTCAACCCAGATACTCAGGGTGTCTCATACATTCGATTCAGAACCAAGCCCCAATCCTGTAGTTCTCCGGTCAAGCCAAGTCAACGGTCACAGATCCTCAAAAGAACGTTTCTTCAACCAGATTGCCAAACCCTTGAGCTACCAGAACTGCCGCATGTTTTGCCTTCTGCCCAGAGTCGTGCCATCCCTGTTCATTACGTGATGGAGAAATGTCTCATGCTCCAGAATTCTTACTCACGGGTGGGGAAACCAGGGGAAGCCACGACACAGTGCCATCCTGACCTCTGTCTCTGTCTTGTCGTTCCTCCAGTCTCCGAACACAAAAATACTTCTGTTTCACAGGCTCTCTATGCTGTGCCAGTTATTTCTTGCAAGATGAAGTGAGTAGGCTCCCAAATGCCCAGTATCTGCAGTACCTACAAAATTATAGACTAACGTCCTTAAGACCCAAAGAAATACTTTATGTTATACTAATAATAATGTTACACGTATATGATGAAATTTCAAACAGTAGAGAAAGGTTATAGTAAAGATTCAACATCTTCTGCCATAGATCCCCACTTCCTCACTCACGGCCACATGGACTCCATTTTCCAAAGGTAACTGCTCTAATTATTTCTATTTGGCATTTTAAAGATGACCACCAGAGGCAATATGAGGGTCATATTTATAATGCCCCTTAATAATAGTGAACACATATTACATATTTCACGAGTTCTACATAGCACATGCATTTATACATGGTGACTCATCAGGCCTCACAAGGACCCTACGAGGTAGCACCTGGCTCCAGAGTCTGCCTGTGACACTCCGTCTGCAGCCTCTCAAGGCGTGTTCATCACGTGTATCTGATTTACGAATTTTAAACAGCATCTGCTGACTCCCCACTGGGATATTAGCTCATTTTCTTTTTTTACTGCTCTTTGTTTCTCCTTGCTGTTTCTCCTGACTTTTGACATCTTATAAGTTTCAGTTCCACCACTAATTATTCCATAACTTAACAACGCTTCAACCTCTATTGTTTGATCCCTCAACTCTGTTATCTCTGGAGTCTCCATTATATTAAATAAGGAACCCGATGCCTCTATGGTTTCTTCTAGCTTCCCTCCTTCATTTCACTTCCCAAATCCATGCAGAAATATAATTACTATTACAGTGTTAAGATTAATAACTGGAGATACAGAATAACATGTAAATGTCTTCTATACTTTGTCTGTAAATTGCTTTTAAAACTTAAGAATCAAAATAGCATTCTTTACAACACTGATGGTACAAAGACTAGTTACCATAGAACCGAGTAGTTCGACGGGTCCTATAGAGAATGAAATGTAATCTGCACTATTAAAACAGCGCCACACAATATAATCTATCCCGAGAATCTAGAAAAAACTAATTTTCCTTTCTTACCCTCATGACCTGCTCAAAATCTGGCTATGTTTAAGTGTGCTTCAACCTGGGATATAACTTCCTTGAAAACTACAGTTTTTCTAGAGTTGCTAAGTACAAAAGAAGACATGACACCACTCCTCCATATGATCGTCAATTTCTCAGCCATACTCCTTGCTTCAATCTTTAAACTTTGCCCTCAGAGTCCCTTATCTTCAGACTCCAATCAGGACTCGGTGTCTTCCAGGCCCGCTGCGCCCCTGGATCCCAGGACTGCTCCATCCTGCACACTAAGGATGCATTCACTGTTACGTGAATGACTTGCATTTTGCTGGAGCATATTCTTGGTCCTTTTTCTGTCCATAAGGAAGAGACAAGAAAAATTTTTCTGAGACTTTACGTGACTGGAAATGCCTTCATTTTGCCTTATCATTTGCTATTTTGACTGGTAAAGAATTCTAGATATTTGAACCCACCTGGTGGCATAGCAGTTAAGTGCACGCGCTCCGCTTCAGCGCCCGGGGTTTGCAGGTTCAGATCCCTGGCGTGCACCGACGCACCGCTTGTCAAGCCATGCTGTGACGGCGTCCCATATAAAGTAGAGGAAGATGGGCACGGATGTTAGCCCAGGGCTAATCTTCCTTAGCAAAAAGAGGAGGATTGGTATGAGACGTTAGCTCAGGGCTAATCTTACTCACAAAAAAAAAAAAAAAGAATTCTAGATATTAAATTTTTTCCCTATCTTGTTTTCTCACAACAGTGCTGATGATGAGAAGCCTGATACTAATACTGTCATATTCTCATTTTACAGAAAAACTGTGCTTGGTTTTCTTCTCTCTGAAGCTCTTAGAAACTTGGCTTTATTCCTGGTTTCTTACATTTTAATGAGGATATGTCTCACTATTGGGTTCTCTTCCACTCATATTGGTTGGTATTCAAGGGCCCTTTCAAGTGAAGAATTCCATCTTTTTTCAACTCAGGGAAATTTTCTCCTATCATCTCTTATTTCCTCTCCTCTATATTTTTCTCTTCTCTCTTTCTTGAACTCCCATTGTACAATCAATTCCATAAATTGACCCTTCCAGGCATCAGCTCCTCTATCGTATCTTCCATCTCACTGCCATCCTGCTCTCTGCTCTGAAAGATTCTCATAACATTTTCTTTCACCCCAGCACTGAATCGCTCATTTCAGCAATCATATTCTTCAAATATAAGAACTTTACCCTATTCATAGACTGTTCTTTGTACGGAATGCAATATTTCCTCAAAGTAAATTCAGGCAACAATAAACATTAAGAATACTGTTTCAATGGTAGCCTCCAAGTGATCAATTTCCTCGTATTAACTGTTCTTTTGAGTAAAATAAATATCACAAAAGAAACCAAGGTGAACATATGTGTGGTGACCCTTGGTTATCCATTCTCATGTATAAACTAATGATTTGATTAGGTAGACTAGGTAACTGGAGTGGGTTGCAGCTGCTGCTGATTCATACCTTAACGAGGAGTCACTGCGAGCTCTGTGTGTTACATGTGAGGTGTGTCATATGGCAGACTTAACAGGCTCCGTTTCACGGCACCAGGCAATCAGGATAAACTTATCTTATCCCAGAACCCCAGGGGCCCCAGAGTGTCTTTAGAAACTATGTCACTGTTTTGTGCCTGGGTCTAAATACCTGCTATCAGGGTCTCAACAGGTTTTGGGTAGGCCAATGGTAGAGCCGCTCTGCAGGTAGAAGTTGAACTCTTCAGTGTGAATTGTATCCCCTGCCACTCACCTGTGCACCTGTGCACACCTGTTGGTTCTGTTACTTAGTAAGGGCTTGCTGCCTAATGTGCATAGAAGCCAATACTATGGCACTGGCTTTTGAGAAAAGACAAAGCTTTTATTGCAGAGTCGACTGGTGAGGAGACGGAAGGCAAGGCTTTCAAATCTGTCTCCCCAATCCAGGATTCAGTGCAAAATTTAAGGAGTTAGGGGAATTTCAAACTTGGCAGAAGCTGATTGGCTAGTCTCGAATCAGTCCATGTATGGTAATCAAGCTTCTTGGGCTGCTAGAAGTCGCATTTTCCTTGAAGAACTTCTCCCTTTGTCTTTGTAAAGAGCCCTGGTAGCAACATTTCTGAAGATTCTTGTTTCTGAGGTCCTCATGGGGCCATGGGTTCCCACCTGGCACGTGTGCAGTTCTGTCTCTGTTATGGAGCAAGGTTTGATTCATCAACAACCTGTTTTAAGGAAGCCAAACTAGTTTAAGCTGGTCAATGTCTTAAGCACTGTTTCAATTGCACCCAGACCTTTCCCAGAGTCCTACCAGTGAGACCAGCTCCCACCCCACCAGTAATTTCTCCTCAGCTCATTCACACTGAAGCTTCCTCTGGTTTGTCCACCGGCTGGTGTCATCTCAGCCTCTTCCCACCTTTCAGAAATGCCCCCAAGTCTCTGCTCTACTCACGGAGCTCTCACATGAAATGCTTTTTGTATTTCTTTATAGTAACTTGAATGTGATTTGTACAGGGAAGGAAGATAAACATCTGAACTCAGGTGACTATCTTGAATAGGAATCACTAAAGAATATTTTTATCTTCAAGAATTTCTGACAAAAATGCTAATATATCTTGGAGTCACAACCACTGGTGTGGCATTTTAGTTAGCACATGAGCAGGTAATGAATGGGACACAGGATGCAACCCCTTCTAGGGGTGGGGCACTGAGAGGAAAAAGGAAGACAGTGGTGTCTGGAGAAAAAGAAAGCCAAAGAAGACCCTAAGACCAGATTTGCTACAGAACAATAGACAGTGCATGGGTTTGGAGCAAGCTTGACTTTAAACAGAAATTCAAATCATAGGACCAACCTCTGCTTTTCAGCTCTCTCATCTATAAAATGGACAGATGTGAGAATAAAATGAGATTATGTATGACAGATGTTTTTAAAGGTAATGATATATATTATAACAAATTATATTTGTAGATGTTTCACAATGTCCATTTTGCCAAGTCTGTCCCTTTAACTAAAACTATAAAGTTTCTGTCTCATTGGAATCCTACAGAGACTATCACTCAGATAAAATCTTAGTCCTTTCAAAAGATTTAGGATTAAGTTTAGAACAACTGGGTTAACTAAACAGCTCAAATGAATGAGCTGTTCTGTGCGATTGTTCATATTCTTTAAGAGAAGAATAGTCTTGTGTACTGTAAGACATAATTAGAATCACTGGCCTCATTATGATCCCATGACATTTGGGAAGAAAAGGCAAACGGAAGCTAATAGATGTGTGCAGAGGACTTTCATTCTTTATTCCTGTTCTTTTTCTTAGCCAGAAGGCTGAGATTCAAATCTTTTCTGTGGATACTCATTTTAAGTCCAGTACTCGGTTCATTTTTACAATCCTGTCTCCATCGCTATTGCTTAATTTGGATTTTCCATTGCTTTATATAATGATTCAAAGTTGTTCCTTGTGATATATTTTTTTTACTCTCTTGATGATGTCTTATTATACCTTTTATGACATAGTTAGAAATCCATAACTCTCACTTGGTGTCCATAAGAGTAACATTCATTTCAGTGAATTTTCTTCTGCTTAATTCTCCTGATATAATTATTCTTAAAAGTCTCCTCTGTATTTATTTTGAAGTCTTATAGCTATTCCTTGGTGGTACTTTCTTTACTCCACCTAACTCCACTTATCCAGTACCTCCTACGGATTAGGCTTGGTGCCAGGGCTTTGTGTATATTATTGCTCACCCTCACACCAAATCCAGTAGGCATAACTACCCTCACTTAACAGATGAAGAAAGTGCGGCCCGAGAAGTTAAGTAACTCTCCTGGGAATCTACAACTTCCAATGGCAGAGCCAGGATTCAAATCCAAGTACATCCGACCTCAGACTCCTCGCTCTTCCTCCCGTATTGGAGTCCACTCCAGCGATCAACTCTATCATTCTAACGGATGCTCAACATCTTTGCTTCCCACACACAAGACTATCATTTCATCCAAAATGGCCTTTATAATTGACAAAGCCATTGATTAGTCTTTAACATCCATTTTAGCTCTAAATTTTGGTATATATTCCCCTTGGCTTAGCGCCATTTTAGAAATGTTTCACAAGGGAATGATCTCCGATAACTATTCTGTCTTAGGACCAGAAAATAGTATTTTTCATTTTCAACTTCCTTCCCTCTCAAACTCATATCTCTCTTTTTATATGTCAGGAATTTATTACCAAAACTCACATTAAAAAAAAAATCTAGACAGTTATATGGAACCATTCTTTAAAGACGACAAAACTCTTTTATTTTTTTAATTGTGGTAAGAACACCTGACATGAGGTCTACCCACCACAGGCTTTTAAGTGTACAATACAGTATTGTTATCTATAGGCACAATGTTGTACAGCAGATCTCTAGAACTTATTCACCTTGCATAACTGAAATTTTGTACTTGTTGATTAGCAGTTCCCCATCTCCCCCTCGTCTCAGCCCCTGGAAACCACCATTCTATTCTTTGTTTCCATGAGTTTGACTATTTTAGATGTGTCATATCAGTGGACTCATGCAGTATTTGTCCTTCCGTGACTAACTTATTTCACTTTGCATAATATCCTCAAGGGCTGTCTCTGCTGGCATATATAGTAGGGTTCTCTTCTTTTTTTAAAGCTGAATAATATTCCATTGTATGTATATATCACTTTTTTTTAATCCATTCATCTGTCAATGGACATTTAGGTTGTTTCCACATGTTGGCTATTGTGACTAGTGCCGCAATGTAGTTGGAAGTTCAATTTGATAGACAAGAAACAAAAGCAGATGACAGAAATATATTTGAGCTCACACATTTTGATATGACAGGAAGGAGGATATATCTCATGTAAACCAAATTTTTTTAAAAAAATTTAACTGCCATTTAGTACTCCAAGAACTTAAACACAAGAACGCTAGGTTGTCTATCAATTGATCATAACAAAATAGAGTCTCCAAGGGTAGACAAAGAGAAATATACATAGAGAGGGGCAGAGATGTCAGAAATTATCTAACAACAATCTATAAATTAGAAGGATGCATTGGCAGTCACTCCATATTCTACCCAGTGACGTGTTCACTGATGGCAAGTGCCCTCCCCTTAGGGGCTATTAGCATGTTATGTTGGCATGTGTTGAGCTCGGCCAGGTGAAAAATGTTGCCAACACTTGCATACTTAATTTTAAATCTCTTTGGTATACAGAGACACTATAATGAATTTAGCTTAATAAACAAAATATTAGGCTGAGGTTAGAAGCATCAAAGCACACACCATTTCCTGATGGAGGGGACATGCGGAGGAGTGTCCTGGACATATTAACACTTTAAATGGATATCATCTTTCCTCCAGTTGATAAATTGACCCTTTGATCTGATTGGATGCTTTGCATACAAACTACAGAAGAGGCAGCATCTCAGAGAAACCGCTCTGCTGTTTGAGCTGAGGTCTGGAGTTATCTAATAAGAAAGAAGAAAGCCAGTTTGCAAGGTGACAGCACAGTCCTTGCAGCCGTACTTCTTGTTTCTGTTGCCCTGGGGAGTGAGGAGCTCAATCGGTCCCCCGGTGCTGCCGGGATGATGAAGCACTGGTGGTGGACTGCTCCCAGGAGTGGAGCCAGACAGGAAAGCACGAGGAAGAGACTGGAACGAGTGCGGCCCTTCCTCCTTCTCAGGCTGCAGTCCTTCCCCAGGTCTCTCCACTGCAGATTCTTCCCAGTTCGCTAGGGACCCCCTGGCAAAGCAGAAATATGGCTTACAGAACCCCAGACCCAGCACCACCAAACAGAGAGCATAGAAGGGAGGGCTTGGGGCGGAGAACATAGTCCAATAACCAGAACAGGGAGCCTATCACAGCAGTGAGAAAAAACAACGTGAAAACAAGGAGGAGGTAAAGAAGCCTCTCCCAGAGGCAGAGGTCCCAACCTACCTCGTGTATCATGTCCCGTGTCTGCATCACTGAAATTAGGGGTGGAAGGAAGGACCAACCCAGAGCTTCACAGGTGACACCACTGACCGAGATGGCCTGAACCTCAGACAAGCTTCTTCGTGACCTCCCTGTCTTAGAGTATTTACTTCAGAAAACTTGCCATTGTAAATCCTTTCTCTACCCCGTGAGACGTCAATCTTTTTTAAAGCCTCTTACCAGTTTTACAACTCAGGAACATTCTCAAGGACCTAGGAGCCATCCCTTTGAAATGTCACCATCTGGGAAGACAGGCATCCCTGTACCACCGGTCTCTGGGGGAGAGTAGGAGTTAACTTTCCAGTGGGCACCTTGCTCCTCCTGTCGGGAAGATACAAGGAAGTTTGCTTTTCCTTTGGGGGAAGCCATTTAGCAAACACAGATCGCCTAGAACCCCACCCCAGCTCCTAAAAACTCCCCTGCCCTTGGTTTCAGGGGATCTGAGTATCCAAATCTGGTCTGCACCCTCCCTGTTGCTCTCAGCCATATGGGAATAAAATCAACCTCTGTCTGCTCACCCTGTCCAGGGCAATTTCTCTTTAACATCATGCTGAGAGTTTCATAGAACTAGCAATAGTCTTACAAACAATGAGATATTTTGCAGAATGTCATTTTAATCTAACTCCCAAAGTAGTCACTAAAACAAAAGGAGAGAGATTAAAACGAATTTGCACTAAATACTTATATTTTAAAAAAGATTTCTCTAGTGCCCGAATGTACAAACTTTACAGGGAAAATCATTGCCACTATAGAAGGGCTTCATAAAATGCTTTCACAGGGGGCGGAGTCAAGATGGCGGCTTAGGCAGACTCTGAACTCACCTCCTCCCGTGGACACAGCCAATTTACAACTACTCGTGGAAAATATACCCCTGAGACAGCACTGAAAACTGGATAAGAGGAACTCCTGCAACAACGGACAATCCTAACTGGGGTAGAAGAGGCAGAGACTCCCTTCCGGAGAGGAAAAACGGCGCCTTCAAGAGCCACCAGCTTCACGGCCGCCGGGAGCAGCGCACAGGTACGCAGCCTCCCTGGAGGCGCGGGGCCCTGAGCCGGGGAGCGCCCCCGCTGGGGGCATTTTGTGGACCCAGCACAATCGACACCAGCGGCATAATATCTGACTGTGCCTGCTACTAAAGCATTGGGGAGCACCCCCAGAAAACCCAGTTCACAAAGAAACTAAAACTGGCTCTTAAAGGGCCCGCGCACAAACTCACCCGTTCCAGAAAGCATCCTAAAATCACCAGAAAGAAAGGTGCACAGTGCTTTGGTGACAAGAGACTCACCTAATAGGCCCTGAGTGCATCTCGGTGAGGGGTGAGACCTCTCCAGGGACTGGGACATTGGCAGCGGCCATTGTTGTGGCCTGGTGTGAGCGTGCTGACACAGACGCCATTGGAGTTCTCCCTGAGGCCTGCTAGCCCAGGGTCTGCTCCACCCGCTAGAGCACCGATTTAATCCAGCCACTATGGAAAACAGTATGGAGATTCCTCAAAAAATCAAGGATAGAACTACCATATGATCCAGCTATTCCACTGCTGGGTATTTATCCAAAGAACTTGAAAACACCAATTTGCAAAGGTACATGCACCCCTGTGTTCATTGCAGCATTATTCACAATAGCCAAGACGTGGAAGCAACCTAAGTGCCCATCAAGGGATGAATGGATAAAGAAGCTGTGGTATATATACACAATGGAATACTACTCAGCCATAAGAAACGATGAAATCCAGCCATTTGTGACAACATGGATGGACATTGAGGGTATAATGCAAAGTGAAATAAGTCAGAGGGAGAAGGTCAAATACCGTATGATTTCCTTCATTAAGTAGTAGATAATAACAACAATAAACAAACACATAGGGACAGAGAGTGGATTGGTGGTTACCAGAGTGGAAGGGGGGAGGGAGGAGGGTGAAAGGGATAATTTGGTACATGTGTGTGGTGATGGGTTGTAATTAGTACTTTGGTGGTGAACATGATGTAGTCCATGCAGAAATAGAAGTACAATGATGTACACCTGAAATTTTTACAATGTTATAAACCAATGTTACTGCAATAAACAAAAAAAAAATGCTTTCATAATTGTCAAACCTTTATTTATTTATTTATTTTTTGGTGAGGAAGATCAGCCTTGAGCTAACATCTGCCAATCCTCCTCTTTTTTTTTTTTTTGCTGAAGAAGACTGGCCCTGGGCTAACATCCATGCCCATCTCCCTCCACTTTATACAGGACGCCGCTGCAGCATGGCTCGACAAGCGGTGCGTCGGTGCACGCCTGGGATCCGAACCGGCAAACCCCGGGCCACTGCAGCAGAGCGTGCATGCTTAACTGCTTGCGCCACCGGGCCGGCCCCCTCAAACCTTTACTTTTAAATTGAATTATCTGCTTTGTATTTATTACAGAAATAGCCAGAATCTGGCACACAAAGGCAAAAGTAGTGCACTGTATGTCAAAATGAAATTCTGCTTTGCTAACCATAGATCCAGATTAGGAACTCATTCAGTATATTTGTATAATGTGATTGTCTCAAACTTAATATATTCTGTTAAATAGCATTACATATAGCTTTAAGTTTACCCACATTCTATATCATTATATTAAGAAATGTGTAAAGACTTAATGAAAATCCTATAAAATAACTAAGCAACAGCAGCATTCACTAGCAGCTCAGATGGTGAGCAAGAATACAACAAATCTTGAAGTACAAGCCTCGTGTGACAGCAAGTTGTTTTGCATTCACACGGAGGCCGATAATATAGATTCATATGTGACATTTATTATGCTTTTCTTATTTCCAATGCCCCAGTGGATTTTCTATTTGAACAAAACAAATTCTGCAATCATAAGATAATAATAACCTGCAGTGCCACTCAAAACAAAATCTTACATGTAAGTATTTTTTTTTTTAGTTTACCAGAGAATGTATTCAAAGTCAAATACGTTAATAATCAAAAGGGGTTCAGATCCCTTAATACAAAGCCAGGGAAGAGGCCATCATAAAGCACTTCATCCAGAGAGAGTGGGTTCTGATACCATTTGTAAAATCGAAACATATAATAAACTGTGGCTCCAAAGAAAACAAAACAAAAAAAATAATTCAGGACAGTTAAACTTTTAAATTATCTATCTTTAAATTTTTTCCCAGCTTTATTGAGACACAACAGACATATAACATGGTGTGAGTTTAAGGTGCACAATGTGTTGATTTGATACATTCATATATTGCAAACTGAGTACCACCATAGCATCAGCTAACCCCTCCATCTCATCACGTAGTTACCATTTCTTTTTTGTGGGGAGAACATTTAAGATCTACTCTCTTAGCAACATGCAAGTATAGGATACCGTATTACTAGCTATAATCAACATGCTACACATTAGACCCCCAGACTTGCTATAACTGGAGGTTCTTACCCTTTGACCAATATCTCCCATTTCCCCACCCCCAGCCCCTGGTGACCACCACTCTACTCTCCGTTTCTCTGAGTTCAGCATTTTTGGATTCCACATATAAGTGAGGTCATATAGTATTTGTCTTTTTCTGTCTGACTTATTTCACTTAACATAATGCCTTCAAGGTTGGGGTGATGAAAATATTTTATTGCTTGATTATATTGGTGATTAAAAACTGTGTACACCTGTCAAAATTGATAGAATTGTACACTTAAAAAAAGGTGAATTTTACTGTATATAAATTGTATCTCAATAAATCTGAATGGTAAAAATATACACTGGTGGGGCCGGCCTCATGGCCTAGTGGTTAAGTTCGGCATACTCCACTTTGGCAGCTCGAGTTCGGTTCCCAGGTGTGGACCTACACCACTCATCAGTGGCCATGCTGTGGCAGCGTCCCACATACAAAGTGGAGGAAGATTGGCATGGATGTTAGCTCAGGGCAAATCTTCCTCAGCAAAAAAAATATATATATATATACACTGCTATGTGTTATCAGGATATAGCTCGTTCCAGAAACACACATGTGTCCATGTGTGGAGAATACAATGTTGGCTCTGAGAATAGTGTTTAAGCTGTGTGTTTCCTGAGTTACCCAGGTTAATATTTCTGAGAATCTACCCTGAAAAGGAAGACATAGAGAAAGTAGTAAAGACAGTGATTGGAAAAAAAGAGATCAAAGATGTGGTTTGGTTAGTTTTTCTGATGGAGGATATCTGAGTGTGTTCAAACGCTGAAGCAACTATCACTTACTATTTATTGATTGACCTTAAGCAATTCAGTTACCCTTCCTGGACCTTGGTTTCCTCACATTCAAATGCCGACAACCTTTCCAACTCTTTCTTCCTCAGAAAGCGGTTATGAGGATCAAATTAATTGATTCATGCAAAGACACCTCAAAAAGAAAAGGGGCCATGCAAATGTAGGTTGGTAGCTGTGTCGCAATTTTATTATCATTATTAGTTAATTATTGTCATTTTATATCATAAGAAAATTCTGAGCTGAAATCTAAAGAATTTCAATAGTAAAGTGAAAAACATGGAAATGCAGCAACTTGATGAAAAAAGTCTATAAAATCTTTTCTTTTCCACCCTAATCTAAGTATCACATTCCTCAACGAAATGTCACTCTGAAAAACAAACCTATGGCAACTTATAACAACAGAACTCCCTGTCATATGTGATCCAGATGGTAACGTTTTTTGGCAGAGATTGTGTTTTGACAAAGGCACAAATACAGTTGTGGAAGTGTGCCCCATCTGACAGCCTAGAAGGAGAAGGGTGACAGAGCTTAAGAAGACAACTAAGGAGGCTCCGTCTCATCAGGGAAATGAAAGGTTCCTCATTTGAACAAAATTGGATGAAAAATAGATGAAAAGCAGCCACACAAGCAGACTGGATGATACACAGCAGTCTTAGCTGCATTACCACCCTACACTCACACAGTCCTGACAAATAACAAGCCCTATAACAGAAGAATACGGCTGAGAAAGTATCTCACAAACAAAGCTAAGTGTGTACTGGTGAGAGGCCAGCAAATCACGGCAAGGACACATTGGAGACTCAGAAAACCCATTGGAATATCAGACAACCCAATGGTGTGCGTGACTAATGTGGAAACATCACACACTATAAAATGTCTTCTGCAAATGTACTCTGAGGGCTCACTATGGGCCAGGCTCAGTCAGTGCTGAGGATGTCATTATCAAGACAATGCAGACCAGACTAGAAACAAGAAAGTAGGTCCCTGCATATCACACATGTTTTCAGTATGTAGAAGGGATATCAAGACCATCCTAGGGGAATCAGATGACTCATAATGTAGAGATACGATTTTGGATATTTTTATAATTGTCAGTAATGAGCCACACATATTTGTAGCACCTTCAATGAACCAAGACTTAATTGAACAAAATCTCACAAAGCATAACAACCTTTTGAAGACATATTTCATTTCTTTATCAGTGAGGTTGAGATTAGTAATCTAAAAATAGAAAATCTTGACCTGTTCCTTAAATTTCTATATTCCAGAAAATGAACCTGACTTTTCAAAATATTTTGGAGTAAAATGACAGGCTTCACGGAAACTTCTGAGAACCTGCAACATGCATAAGTGGCCCGATTGGTATGTTAACTTAGGAAGACTAAACGGAAGAGGGGAAATGCTGCAGTAACAGAGTCTACCGTTAAGGGAACTAACGGCGGGGAAAATCATCACCTTGACTCACTGGGTCACCAGAGAACACCTGTTCAAAGTTGCTTAACTACACCTCGCCTTCCTCGATTGTAAACCTCTGTCTGGGACACCAAGGAGATTTTGAAGATAATCTCTTTACTTGCAGATGGCATAATCTAAAACTTGAAAAATTGATTTCCTTAAAAGACACCTGAGAAAGATGGCCCTCAAACCTGATGGACACGATCTTATCAGATACTCTTAAGGAGCACAGGAGGAAAAGCTCAAGAGTTTGATACTTGGATACACATTTGCCTTCCCCTCTTAAAAAAAAAAAAAAAGACATTGACATTTTCCAATCATTGAAAATATGTCCCATATTGAGACCTCAAACTGAAGATTACTTGGAATTCTCCAAAAGCAGGTATCTTTTGGAGAGTATCTGAAAGAAAACGGCTTCCATCAAAGACTTTCCAATCAAGTAGGCATTCACATAAAGTAGACAAATTCAGCCCAAGACCCATGGAGCAAGACTCAGGTCATTGGAGCCACAGACTCTCAAGCTTTACTTTGCACGCTTTTGTTTATTATATTCTTTAATCTTTACTTACTGTGAGGTTCTGGATTGTTAACAGACTTTTTGTTCTGTTAACTGTGGTCATGTAAGATCCTTATCATTAATGTATAATTTTGCATCCTTAGTGATTCTTTGGTATGAGTCCAATATGGAAATATAATTTATTAGTAACTTAGCCAAAAGATATAAGCAAATGAACCATTGGTTTGTATTCACTTCCCTATCTGTGCCTCCAGCTTCCTTTGACACCGCTTTCTTTTAGTAAGTCAGTTGGATTTCTTGGTAATTGGACTCAACTACTAAGTTCTTTTTAGATTGCAAGCAACACAACAGGACAGGCAGGCAGAAATCCAAAATCCTCTATCATATTGTGCATAGAAAGAGAGTTTTCTGTCTCCACAGAAACAGCATTCAAGTGCCTTTCATAGGAGATGCCTTTGTGATTGAGCTTTTACAGAAAGACAGTCTGAAAAACAGCTAGGGAACAGTTGCCGTATATTTGGAAGCTATCTCACTTTTACAGACGCTGTGAGAAAGGGGCACTTCTTAGGATCAAATCTAAGCTCTTTTGCTTTAAATCTGTCTGGTCATCTCTCTTCTAAAAAGTCTGTCACCTGCCAAGAACCACACTTGATGAGTGGTTTCAAAACTTTACCATACTAGAATATGGTAACATACCATTGGATTTTTTTGGGGCTGAAACATGTCATCAGATTGCCCCTAATGACTGGTTTTGGATTTGTAGCACAAAAGCCTGTTGCCCATGACCCATAAATTGTATAGGAATCTGTTTTCTCTGTGCACTGATTCCTGCCTCCAGGATAATCCTCTCTCTAGAGGAGTTCTATGAAAGTGGAGAGGTGATGGTTCAAAATAGAACTGTTCAGATATGGACTGGCCTCTCGAGGTGGAACATATACTGCCTTGTGGGAAGGACTGGTACTTACATATCTACAGATCTCTCTTGGATTTTTAATATGACAAAAAGGTCTAGGAAAGAAAGATGTCATGAAATTAGGTAATTTAGCCAGCACTTTCATGTAGCTCTTCAGATTGGGGATGAGATCTCTTCTTTTTGTTTAATTTGGGTATTTCATTTAATTTGGCTTAAATATGGATTACACGCTCTGACCATAATCCTTCTCATAGTGTTTGTGTCCTAGTGCTCAAATGTGTGATCTTCAGTCTCTGCTGTACAGCCACTGTCCAATCAAAGGATCCAACAACCGATGTTTTAACAAAAAGTACAAGAGTTTCTGACACTTAGAAATGTTGAAACAACTCCCACCAGATACTCTACCTGTGAGCATGACACAGCATACGGTGATACAGATCAGGATTGACCATGTCCCCATGAGATGATGATCTGTCTCCCAACTAGGCTGAAGAGTTGTCAGAGGGGGAGGGACTAGAACTGAACCCAACATATTCTATTGCTGTGCCAAACAGTTCTGAGACCAAACACATTTTATTGTGTCTGGGCTAAAAATTCTGGGACAAACATACTTTCCTGTTCCTTCCTAAACGATATATTGGAGTCAAGCAAAAACATCTCAGATACTTGTTCCAAGGAATCGTTGTTCCAGAAAGATAGCTCTACAAACCAACTAAAAAAACTTACTTTTCGAGACTTACGGCTTGCTCATGAATACTCTCTTCAAGACCTTCACCTCTCTGTGCCCATCAGTCTAAAGCCGTTATAATATAAACTTTTCCCATTACCACTCAGCATCCTGTATAGTAGACTGTATTAGTCAGGGTTCTCCAGGGAAACAGAAACAGCAATATACATATACACAGTCGTGCATCACTGAACGATGGGAATACTTCTGAGAAATGTGTCGTTAGGTGATTTTGCCCTTGTGTGAACATCACAGAGTGTATTGAAGGGGAACAAATCTGCCACCCCAAAATGTGTCTCTTTGACATGAGAATTATTTTAGGCTGATTATTTTTAAGAAACAAAAGACTCAAGGTTTTTCTTGTTAACCTCCCCCTTAAGTGCCTGAAAGAATTCAGATAAGAAACCTGTCTTGGGAAGCACACTATCACCTTAGCATAACATGAGACAGGGAGGAACCTAGAAAAGCCTGTTTGTGGGCTCTCCTCTGTGTTCTTCTGTTTCTGTGTGGCCAAACGCTTGTTTTCCAAATGTTTGCTCCTTTTCACCTACCTGTGACTTGCCTTCCTTCCCTTTGAAGTACCTGACTTTCCCCACCCCAACATCTTCTTTTGTTTTTGGCTGAGGATAGTATTTAAGGTGAGAGATTTGGCCATTTTGGTGAGTTACTCAGTTTTCCTCATGTATACATGTTGTCAAATTTTTGTTTGTTTTTCTCCTGTTAATCTGTCTCATGTCAATTTATTTCTTAGACCAGCCAGAAGAACCTAGAAGAGTGGAGGAAATCTCTCCCTCTCCTACAGTACTTACACAAACCTACATAGTCTAGCCTACTACACACCTAGGGTATATGGTACTAATCTTCTGGGACCACCATCGTATATGTGGTCTGCTGTTGACTGAAATGTTATGCAGCATGTGATTGAATTGTATGTGTGTGTGTCTGTGTGTATGTGTATATATTAGATAAATTCATCATAATATATATACTTATAAATTAATAATATTTATTCTATAATTCATCATAATATAAATTTATTATGAGAAATTGGCTCACCCAATTATGGAGGCTGAGAAGTCCCACAATATGCTGTCTGCAAGCTGGAGAACCAGGAAAGTCAGTAGTGTAGTTCAGTCCAAGACCAAAGGCCCGAGAACCAGAGGAGCTGATCATGTAAATCCCAGTCTGAGGGCTGGAGAAGATGAGATGAGGTGTCCCAGCTCATTCAGTGAGGCAGGAAAAAAAGGGGCAAATTCCTCATTCCTCCACTTTTTGCTCTACTCAGCAATGGATCCTCTGTGGATTAGATGAGGTCCACCCACATAGGGGAGGGCAATCTACTGAGTTCACCTATTCAAATGCTAATCTCATCTGGAAACACCCTCACAGACACACCCAGAAATAATGTTTAATATAGGTACCCTGTGACCAGTCAAGCTGACACATAAAATTAACCATCACGTAGATCCACTGTAAAGTCATCCAGCCTGGGAGCTGAAATTCCATAAACCTCCTCCCTTTACTTTCTCCTTCTGAGACATTACTAAGATGTCAAGGTGATGCTCTCCCTCACTGCCATAAATCTAACAAACTTGGCTCTTCTGGTTCAACAGTTTTACTGATGGTGTTTTGGGGGAGCTGACAGCTGACAGCTCATGCATCCCTCTAACACAGGGCAATCTGAACCCATCCCTGGCATAAAGGTGTGATCCTCATTCTTGAAACCATCCCTAGAGGGATGAATTTTCTCTCAAGTTCAATCTATAATCTGTTCTCTTGTCAATGGGAATTTGGATTGCTTCCAGTTTTCTCTATTAGGAATAGCTATAAACAGTATTGTACATGTCTCCTTGTGCATGTCAACAAATTTTTCTTGAGTATATGCATAGGAATTCGATGGCTTCTGATCACAGGGTCTGCAAATGTTTAACTTACAAGAAAACATGAATCCTGTTTTCTAAAGCAATTGTCCCAGATAACGTCCCCACCAGCAATGAGTACCACAAGCTCTTGGCTCACATCCTTTCTGCCATTTAATATTAAAATTTTCCTTAATTTTGCCAATCTGATCAATGATGAAATGGAATATATCTTCATATATTTATTGGCCATTTGTGTTTCCCTTTACAGTAAAATGTCCATGTCTTTTGCTCATTTTTCTATTTAGTCTTTTTCTTATTGTTTTTCAGAAATTTTAAATATATTCTGATAGCAATGCTTTATTAATTACGTGTTCCAAATACCTTCTCTCAGTTTGTGATTTTTTTCATTTTTATGCCTTTTCATGAGTAGAAATTCTTAATGTTAAAATAATTAAATTTATCATTCTTCTATTTCATGGTGAACATTTCTGTTCTTTGTTTAAAAATCCTTTTCCCTAATGAAGGTCAAAAAGATATTGCACATTTTCCTTTCAAAAATTTTAAACAGTGCCACATTAAGTCCTTCATCCATTTATATTTGGTGGGTGGAGACATCGCATCAGACAGGAATTAGAAACTCCACTCCCACTTGGAACCCACAGGGGAGTCTCAATAGTGTCTCTTTCAGAGGTGAAATGTGAGTGAGACTTGTCTTAAGCCATGAACAAACCTAAGTGGGATTCCTGACAAGAGCTGATGGTCTCCTGCCCCATCCTCCTAGGTAAGAGTTGTGTGACTGTGCGGTTCTGCTTTTACCAAACACAGAATGATTCGCAATGCCTGAAGGAACTTCAGCACCCCAAATCTTCTCCCCTCTGACCTGCACCTGGAATTTGAAATTTCTACATAATATCAAACATATCAAGCATCCCAAATAAAGCAGTGTGTGATACTGCCACCTTGTGGTCATATCTTAATCCAGGACCAGCTCCAAAGTCCCTCAAACCTCCTACAGGTAGCAAAGGACGAGGAAGCAATGCAAGGTGAAAGGTTACTTTGCTGGGCATTGTTTCCTAATGAGTCCTGCTGTGACACAGCGGGCCACTTGACATGAGATGTCATGTTTCTGGGACAGGCCATACAGGGATAACATATCTCAGAGCAGGAGAGGAAGGAGGGGGAATTTATCCTACACTCCTGGCTTCCTCTCATCTTCTGTTTCCAACTGTTCAAAATTCATCTCATGGGGAGTTAACTCCTCTGCATATATGCATTGCATTATCCAGCCCCTTCTGCAACCACACAAGATACTAGAAGCGACAGGAGGAGCCAGCAATGCTGGGCATGAGGTTGGTTGGTGGGAGCTAAGGGGGGGGTTACTGTCAGCCCCAGGCAGCAGAATCTGTTAGCAGCTGAAGTATAGTAAGCAGCTATGGATCCAGGAAGCGGACAAGAGAATCTAAAAGGGCAAGTTAAACATATCAGGTACATTTGATTGTGATATAGTGTTGAGAGAAAAAAATTTATAAAATGATCATCTCAATTTTGGTATGTATCTTTCCTTCCATGCTTTTGCTAAGCACATGAAAGCTGTTTACAGTGGGGAATTTTCACATTGTCACTTTCTAAATAAAAAAATAATCCTTGGAGTGACATCAGCATCGTGGGGGAGTGAGTTGTTCCCTTCGTCTCTAGCCTCTAGCCTCTAAGTTACAATCAGTGGTACATCCATTGATCAACAAAGGACTCCATGCACAGCACTCCAGAATGTTGGAAAGATCCATGAATCTATACATCTGAAGGTGGGTAGACTGGACCTCTGGGAGTCAGTGGAGCTAGGGGAGCAGCCCTCCTCTTCCCCCAGCAGCAGTGATCCAAAACATGGATCCCCACACAGGCAGTGCATACCGGCAAACAGAGGCTGCAGGGACAGACACGGCACTCATGGCTTAGCCTCCCCCCAAGCATTGGCAGGTGGTACGTGTGTCCTGAGGCTTCAGGACACAGAGCGGAGCCAGTGACCCAGCCGCCTCCCCCTCCCCCAGCAATGGCATTGGTCTTTTCAGCAGTGGGAACATTTTCCAAAATGTGGATTTTCCAAGCTGGGGAGGGATGTCCTGACCTGAAGTGTCAAAGCAAACCAGCACACGCCAGGGACAAGAGGCTGCATGAACAGCAACGACATTCACACGTGGCTTAGCCCCTGCCTCCCCACCAGTGGCAGGTGGTATCTGCAACCTGAGGCATCAGGGAGCACAGTAGAACTCGTGACCCAGCCCCCCCCCATGGCAGCACCTCTTACACTGGCTTTACCAGCAATGGGAGCTGCATACAAGTCCCCAGGTCCCCAGGCCCCCAGCAGCAACAAAGACATCCACAAATCCAGCACCCCTGGCACCAGTGCTGCCAGCACCCCCAGACAACCTGGAAGCAGCAACATAGGTGGAACACAGGGCAGCAGCACTCAAGCCCATGGAGAGCCCGCAGATAGCTAGTGGGGGAATACGAGACCCAAGCAGCCCCAGAAGCAGCAAAAGCGCTCACAGCCTGGTGACCCTGGTGGTGACACCTGAGATTGCAGTGATATTGTAAGCAGCAAGACACCTTAGAGGCACAAGCAGCACAAGGAGGACACTGACAATGCCTCTGGCAGAGGCAGTGAAGGCTCAAAAGTGCAGTCTCTCAAATAGAACCAGAAACAGCTCAGAACCCAAGTAACCAAAGCTTTACCCAAATAAAAAAGATGTTTACTACCACAAATGTGCTAGCAGAAGATCAACTCATCAAGCACCATGAAGAACTACAGTAACACAGTAGAACAGAAAGAAAATGACAACTCTCCAGAAACCAAATTTGAAGTCACTGAAGATTGCTATCTAACTGACAGAGAATTCAAAATAGCTGTCATGAAGAAACTCAATGAATTACAAGAAAACTCAGAAACACAGTTCCATGAGCTCAGGAATAAAATTAATGAACATAAGGAGTACTTCACCAAAGAGATTGAAACTCTGAAAAGAAAACTACACAAATTCAGGAAATGAAGAATACAAATTAATAAGATGAAAAATAAAGTAAAAAACATTGAAAATAGAGCTGACCATTTGGAAGACAGAATTAATGAGCTCAAAGATAGAAATCTAGAAATGATTCAAGTGGAAGAGGAGAAAGAACTAAGATTTTTTGAAAATGAAGAAATTCAACAAGAAACATCCAACTCAGTTAGAAAAAGCAACATAAAGATAATCAGTATCCCAAAAGGAGAAGAGAGGGAGAAAAGAGCAGAGATCTTATTCAAATAAATAATAGCTGAGAACTTCCCAAATCTGAGGAAGGAACTGGATATACAAGTATATAAAGCTAATAGAACTCCTAATTATCTCAATGCAAAAAGACCTTCTCCACAGCACATCATGTTAAAACTGTCAAAAGTCAATGGCAAAGAAGGAATATTAGAGTGGCCAGAGAAAAGAAAATAACTTACAAAGGAATCCTCACCGGGTTATCAGCAGAATCCTCAGCAGAAACTCTGCAGGCTAAGAGAGAGTGGAATGATATACTCAAAATATTGAAAAACAAAAGCTATTAGCCAAGGGGCCAGCCTGTTGGTGTAGTGGTTAAGTTCAAGCACTCCGTGTTGGCAGCCCAGGGTTTGCAGGTTCAGATCCCAGGCATGGACGGACGCACCACTTGTCAAGTCATGCTGTGGCAGCATCCCATATAAAGCAGAGGAAGATGGGTACAGATGTTAGCCCAGAGCCAACCTTCCTCAGCAAAAAGAGGAGGATTGGTAAGGGATGTTAGCTCAGGGCTAATCTTCCTCACCAAAAAAAAAAAAGAGAGAGCCAAGAATATTCTATCCAGCAAAGTTATCTTTCAGATATGAAGGAGCAATAAAAGCTTTCCCAGAAAACAAAAACTGAGGGAGTTCATCATCACTAGACCTACATTACAAGAAATGTTGAAAGGAACCCTCCTACCTGAAACAAAAAGGCAAAAGTTTACAAAGCTTTGAGCAAGGTGATAAATAGACACACAGAATCAGAAAATTGCAGCTCTATAACAGAATAGATTAGTACACAATGATAACATAAAGGCTAGAGGGAAAGAAAGCATCAAAAATAACTATAACCACTTTAATTTGGTCACAAAGTCACTACACAAAACAGGATAATTTGTGACAACAAAAACATAGACGGGGCAGAGAAAGAAGACAGAACTTGCATAGGCTGATGGAGATAAGATGCTATCAGCAGAAAAAGGACTATCTCATCTATGAAATCTTTTATACAAACCTCATGGTAACCACAAAACAAAAAATCAAAACAGAATCACAAATCATAAATAAAGAGAAAACTGAGAAAACCATCACAGAAAACCACCAAACAGAAGTGGTAGTCAGAAATGCAAGGAAAAAGAAACAGTGGAAATATAGAACAACCAGAAAACAAAAGATAAAATGTCAATATTAAGCCCTCATATATCAATAATCACTCTAAATGTAAATGGATTGAATTCTCCAATCAAAAGACACAGAGTGGCTGGATGGATTAAAACACAAGACCCAACAATATGCTGCCTCCAGGAAACACATCTCAGTTATAAACACAAACATAGGTTCAGAGTGAAGGGATGGAGAATATGCTACTCCAAGCAAATAGCAACCAAGAGAAAGGGGGAGTAGCCATACTTCTATTAGACAAAACAGACTTCAAGCCAAAAAAGATATCAAGAAACAAAGATGGACATTGTATAATGATAAAAGGGATGTACCACCCAGAAGACATAACACTTATTAATATATATCCATCTAGCATAGGAGCACCAAAGTATATAAAGCAACTATTAACAGACCTAAGGGGAGAAATTGACAGTAACACAATTATAGTAGGGGACTTTAACACCCCACTTACATCAATGGATAGATCATGCAGACAGAAAGTCAACTGGGAAACAGTCACCTTAAGTGAAACACTAGACCAGATGGACTTAATAGATATATATATAGAACATGCCATCTAAAAATAGCAGAATATACATTTTTCTCAAGAGCACACGGAACATTCTCAAAGATAGACCATATGTGGGGAAACAAAACAATCCTCAATAAATTTAAGAAGATTGAAATCATATTAAGCATCTTTTCTGACCATAATGCCATGAAACTAGAAATCAACTGCAAGAAGAAAGCTGGAAAAGTCACAAATATGTGGAGACTAAACAACATGCTACTGAACAACTATTGAATCAATGAAGAAATCAAAGGAGAAGTCAAAAAAATACCTGGAGACAAGCAAAAATTAAAACACAACATACCAAAACTTATGGGATGCTGCAAAATAGTACTAAGAGGGAAGTTTATAGCAATACAGGCCTACCTCGACAAACAAGAAAAATCTCAAATAAACAATCTAACACTATAACTAAAAGAACTAGAAAAAGAAGAACAAACAAAGCCCAAAATAAGTAGAAGGAAGGAAATAATAAAATCAGAAGAGAAATAAATGAATAGAGACTAAAAAAACAAAAACAGAAAGGATCAACTAAATTAAGAGCTGATTCTTTGAAAAGATAAACAAAATTGACAAACCCTTAGCCAGACTCACTAAGAAAAAAAGAGAAGGCTCAAGTAAATAAAATCAGAAATACAAAAGATTATAAGAGAATACTATGAAAAGCTATATGCCAACAAATTGGATAACCTAGAAGAAATGGATAAATTCTTAGAATCATACAACTTCCCAAAACTGAATCAAGAAGAAATAGACAATATGAATAGACCAATCACAAGTAAAGAGATTAAAACAGTAATCAAAAACCTCCCAAAAAACAAAAGTCCAGGGCCAGACAGATTCTCTGGTGAATTCTACCAAATATTCAAATAAGATTTAATACTACTCTCAAACTCTTCCAAAAAACTTAAGAAGGCGGGATGCTTCCTAACTCATTTTACAAGGCCAACATTTCCCTGATACTAAAACCAGACAAGGACAACACAAAAAAGGAAAGTTACAACAGGCCAATATCACTGATGAACATAGATGCAGAAATCCTCAACAAATATTAGCAAATCAAATACAACAATACATTAAAAGATCATACACCATGACCAAGTGGGATTTATACCAGGGATGCAGGGATGGTTCAATATCCACAAATCAATCAATGTGACATACTACATTAACAAAATGAAGAATAAAAAGCACATGATCGTCTCAATAGATGCAGAGAAAGCATTTGACAAGATCCAACACCAATTTATGATAAAAACTCTCAATAAAATGGGTATAGGAGGAAAGTACCTCAACGTAAGAAAGGCCATTTATAACAAACCCACAGCCAACATCATACTCAATGGTGAAAAACTGAAAGCTATTCCTCTAAGAACAGGAACAAGATAAGGATGCCCATCCTTGTTAATCATATTCAACATAGTATTAGCAGTCCTAGCCATAGCAACTAGACAAGAAAAAGAAAAAAAAGGGGGGGGATCCAAATTGGAAAGGAAGAAGTAAAACTGTCACTATTTGCAGATGACGTGATTCTATATATAGAGAACTCTAAAGAATCCACCAAAAAAAATATTAGAAATAATTAATGAATACAGTAAAGTTGCAGAGTACAAAATCAACATACAAAAATCAGTTGCATTTCTATACACTAACAATGAACTAGCAGAAAGAGAAATCAAGAATACAATGTCATTTACAATTGAAAAAAAAAGAATAAAATACCTAGGAATAAATTTAACCAAGGAGGTGAAAGACCTATACACGGAAAACAATAAGATGTTATTGAAAAAAGTCAAAGAAGACATAAAGAAATGGAAAGATATTCCATGCTCATGGATTGGAAGAATAAACATAGTTAAAATGTCCACATTATCTAAAGCAATCTACAGATTCAAGGCAATCCAAATAGGAATTCTAATGACATTCTTCACAGAAATAGAACAAAGAATACTAAAATTTATGTGGAAGAACAAAAGACCCCAAATAGCTAAAGCAATCTGTGAAAAATGAACCAAGCTGGAGGTATCACACTCCCTAAATTCAAAATATACTACAAAGCTATGGTAATCAAAACAGTATGGTAGTGGCACAAAAACAGACACACAGAACAATGGAACAGAATTGAGAGCCCAGAAATAAAACCACACAGGTATGGACAGCTAATCTTCAACAAAGGAGCCAAGAACATAAAATGTAGAAAGGAAAGTCTCTTCAATAAAAGGTGTTGGGAAAACTAGACAGCCACTTGCAAAAGAATGAAAGTAGACCATTACCTTACACCAGACACACCAAAATTAACTTAAAATGGATTAAACACTTGAATGTAAGACCTGAAACCATAAAACTCCTAGAAGAAAACATAGGCAGTATGCTCCTTGACATCAGTCTTAGCAGTATCTTTTTGAATACCATGTCTCCTCAGGCAAGGGAAACAAAAGAAAAAATTAACAAATGGGACTACAGCAGACTAAAAATCTTCTGCACAGCAAAGGACACCATCAACAAAATGAAAAGACAACCCACCAACTGGGAGAAAGTATTTGCAAATCATATATCCAATAAAGGTTCAATTTCCAAAATATATAAAGAACTCACACAACTCAACAACAAAAAAATGAACAACCCTATCAAAAAGGGGCAGAGAATATGAACAGACATTTTTACAAAGAAGATATACAGATGGCCAACAGACACATGCAAAGATATTAACATCACTAACTATTAGGAAAATGCAAATCAAAACTACAATGAGATATCCCTTCACTCCCATCAGCATGGCTATTATTAAAAAGACAAGAAATAACAAGTGTCGGAGAGGATGTGGAGAAAAGGGGACTGTCATACACGGCTAGTGGAAATGCAAACTGGTGCAGCCACTACGGAAAAACCATATGGGGATTTCTCAAAAAATTAAAAATAGAAATACCATGTGATCCAGCTATTCCACTACTGAGTATTTATGTAAAGATCATAAAATCACTGATTCAAAAAGATATATGCACCCCTATGTTCATCGCAGCATTATTCACAATAGCCAAGACGTGGAAGCAACCCAAGTGCCCATCAATGGATGAATGGACAAATACATATGGATGGACATTGAGGGTATTACGCTAAGCGAAATAAGTCAGACAGAGAAAGACAAATACCGTGTGATTTCACTCATATGTGGAAGATAAACACATAGATAAGGAGAATATATTGGTAGTTATCAGAGGGGAAGGGGATGGGGGGAGGGCGAAAGGGGTAAAGGGACATATACTTATGGTGACATATGGAAACTAGACTTTTGGTGGTGAACAAGCTGCAGTCTACACAGAAGCAGAAATATAATGATGTACACCTGAAATTTACATAATGTTATAAACGAATGTGACCTTAATAAAATAATTTTTTTTAAAAAATGTAACACTTACCTAATTTTTTTAAATTGAATGTATATTAAGTAAAAAGCAACCGTGATCTTGTTTTTAGGTGCTGGATATTGAGTTCGATCAATATGGAGTATTCCTTGATTTTTTCAAAGGAGACATTTAGAGGACTCCTGCCCATGACCACCCAGAATGACCAACTCTGCAGCCAGAAGTCAAAGGATACAATAGTACAATTGCCTCCAGTAAGACAACATTCACTGCCTCCAATTACGCAACATCCCTCTGCAAGAAAGTCTCACCTCCTAGAAATCAATGATTCCACAAGCAACCCTAAGCTAGCACAATACTCAATTGCAATCCCTCATCAGCAGAATGGGCCAGGCCTGGATGTTGGGCAGAAAATCTCTAAAATAAAGCACACACAGCTCATCAAGAAAGAGCTAGTAATAATTTTCCAGAAAGTCAGAAGGACCAAGCGCAGATCCTTGTTTTTTTCAGAAATATAGTTGGAAAACACTACCTAAATCATGAAGAGATCTTGGAAGGAAAGAACTCTGGAGGCAGAGAAAATAAGGGTGGACTCACACAGGGGCAAACTATTGGCATCTGGGTCCATCAAAGAGCAGAGGAGCTCAGCCCTCCGATAATGGATTATGTCGATGAACTTTGGCTAACGAAACACGGACTCAGGGTGAAGGCGGGGCTGGGACGAGAAGAACGCACCATTTCAAAGCAAACACTTTATTTAAGCTGGGATTCAGAGCGCTTCCCCTGATCTGCGTGTCTCAGGGACCAGCCCTTAGGCCTGGGTCAGTGGGTGCTGGCGATACACCAGGGCACCTGGCACTCTCCTTGCTTGTCCCTGCTCCCCTCCCAACAGTTCACACGTGAAGAAACTAAGGTTCAAAAAGGTGTCGTTCATCCCCCAAGGGTGTCCCATTACTAAACAGAAGACAGACATTCAGACCCAATTCTGATGGCAGTGGCACCACCACTGACCGTCACCAAACGAGGCAGAGCGACGAGTGGGGCGGGTGCTCAGACATAGGCAGAGAGAAAAGGTGTGATTCGGACATGAGAAGAGGGAGAGGGCAGGGAGGCACTGCAGGTGGAGAATGGTGTGGCCTAGAGGCTAGGAGAAACCATCCACCCACGGAAGGCAATAGGCTAGTTTAGACACAGCATGATGTTGGTGCAGGGGAAGACCAGGAGAGAAAACAAAAAGTGCATGGGTCAGAATTTGGCAAACGCAGAACGCCACTTGAGTTTCATATTGTGAATCAAGTTTCAATGTGCATATTAGTCTTATTTCCTTTTTTCTTATAGTACATTTTGTGGAAAACCCCCAACAGCATAGCTGCGTTATTGGTATGCCTCTCAGGTCCCTCACTTGGATTGCTTTTAACATCCGTTTGATTCCATCTCAAGGCCCCAGGATCCCAGATGGCTGCATTCTAATATCCTCATGATCACAGAGGCTTAATTAAACGCCCTCAGATTGCCAAGTACAGCATTCTAAGACAGCCGCCAAGTAGCTACTCCAAGACTGTCCCAAGTCTGGAGAAGTACGAGGGGTCACTGCATTGTCTCTCGCTGTGTGAAGAAGCAATCGTGAGCCCACACTCAGTCATTGTTATGCATAACAGGGAAGAGAGGAAAGAAAACCGTTCTGATTGAGAGATGCTTAGCTCTTCAGGACTGAAGGCGCGGATGTTCTGGGGACAGTGCTGTAAGTACATTTTCAGACAGAGTTCAGTTTTGATGTTTTCAAAGCTTTCCTTGAAGCTGGTCAAGACTCAGAGCTATTTGCATACTGAATGTGAAACAGCAGTGTGCCCTCACGCCCCGTGAATACGCAATTACCGGGAAGTGACCTGACTCCCTCCTTGTTTTCCTGCTATCTCCAGGCATTCTCACCCTCTCAGAAGGTCATTGGGAGTCCGTGCTCTGAGGAGGAGACACACGCATCTTTTCGAGCTACAGGTAAGGAAAATGAACAATTAAGTCATGGGAAACATCCATGCCCCTGGCGCCTGAGGCAGTGCAAAGTTTTGATCTTCTGCAAACTCAGGGCTACGTGTCTTCAACAAACAGTCTGGGAAAGAGACACAAAAGATACTCTGCCAAAATCAGGACCTGGACCCAGAGACAAAAGCAAGGTGAAAGGTCAAGGCGAGTTGGGCTCCTGGGCAGGACCGGGAACCGAAAGCTGGGGTATTGGCTCGACTCAGCAGTCCAGCTTGGGACACTTGAGCCTACAGTGGTGTCCATTTCCTGTTAAAGAGAATGACCAAATAATTTGCTGGCGACCCTTCTGAGAGCAAAAGGGGCTGCTATTAACAATTACCCAGAACAAAACTTGTCCAGGGATATCTGGACACAAGTCATCCTACTATTAGATCGGGTCCAATCTCCTCTTCCCGACAAGCAGAGCCCCCCCACATCCTACTGCACACTCCCTGACCTCAGTAAGATCACCTTATGGCCCTCAGGCTGGTCACTTACTGGTCCTGATAACTGTCCAGAGCCTGCTTCCCCATCCTGCCAAACACGTGCACGTGTGTGTGCACCCACATACACACGTGCATCCAGGCACGTGCACACGCATGTGCACACACACGGATGTGTGCTAGGCACATCCTTCTGACCCTAGACTCTTCCACTCTGCAGTTCCTTGTTCTCCATCTGGGCCAATCCGAATTTCCCGCACTCTTCACGGTAGCTCAAGTCCATCCCAGCCCTCCCCTATCCGTCTCCGTCTGCTTCCAGCAGGAGAGCTCTATGCGATTTATACGAATGCTACAGAACCTCAGATCCTTGGGTCCTCACCTTCCAAACAAACCAGCGGTGGGAGGAAGGACGGCGAGCGAGGGAGACAGGCATGAGGTGGTCGTGACAGCGATCATTTCCTCTCCGAGAGGTTGTCAAAACCGTTTTCGTTTGCTGAATGTCATTCCACTCAGAAAACACTCCCTTCACTGCAGCTGCATGTGGCTGGGCTAGAATGTAGCCCACCCACCACCTGCTCCCTCTTCATCTGGCAGGGCCCGTCCCACAGGCGTCCCAGCAAAGAGCTCCCTTTCCTGGTCCCACCTGGCTCTTGTTCTGTCGTCGACGGGGCTGGAATTCAGGGCCCCTTGACCTCGGACCCACCATCCTTCTCTGTAAAATGGGTGTGATCGACCTGTTAGACCCGCCTCTGGAGGTTGTAGGAGAACTAAGCGAGAATATAGATAAGGCAAAAACAGCTTCTCTGCGGTGTAGAATCTTCCGTATTGAGCAGCTGATTATCCGCCCATCCCAGCCTCTCCACCCTGTCCTGCCCGAGGCCCCTCCCTGGCTGCAGCCCCACCTGGCTCAGGTAAGAGGCTTCCTCCCCTGCCCAGCGAATAGCGAACCTCAGCATTCCTGCTGCCCCCCTAAACCTGAGATCCCACTCCTCTGTAACCGCTGCCTTCACTGGGTCTCCTCAGCTGAGAGCTTTGGTGCAATTCTGTTTCCTGCCCGGCCCCTGACTGGTGAAAGCACAAAATGCTGTGTATGAGAGACACACTGTGCTGGGAGCGCAGACGGTGTTGATTAACAGGATGAAAACAGCATGAGTGAAGGAGTCTTTGGAAGAAAGCCGGGCTGGAAGGAAACAAGCAGGATTTCAGTGTGACCGTGTGTCCCTGCTGGTTTCTCGAGGACGTCCCAGGTCACACCTGGCGTCCCAGCATGATCATTAATAGCACCTCCTTACACTCTCAGAAGTGTCCCGATTTAGACAAGTTAAATGGTGAGACAGGGAAAAGCAGCCCTGACATCCAGGAGCTGGCCTGGACCTCGCAGCTGCCTAGGGTGCAGATCCTGGTGTCCTCCCGGTGAGCACGGACGATTGCACAGAGCATCAACACCAGACAAGGCTGTCTGCATGCGGCCATGAGAGACCAAGACAAAATAAGACCCCTCAGTAACCGAGTCTGAACGCGGACAAAACGTGAACACGGTAGCCGAACAGCCCTTGACCCTGGCTAATAGGAGTTATTGCAGCTTCTTCAACACTATCAGCCTCAGCCTAGTCTTCCCGCTTTCCAGATAAGATTATTAAGCTCCCTAAGCAGAGAATCACTCCCACTTCTTCCCGACAACAACCAATCCACAGCAAAGCCTCACTTCCTTAAACCATCCCCAAAATCACCTGGCATGAGCCCAAATACTATAAATCTTTTCTAACACCCTCTTAGTGGATGTCCCACGGTTCCCATCAAAGGTGCCTTCTCCTTTGTTACATGAGGTGAACAACTCTCAACTCAGACATGTTCCTAGCGGCTTTTGGCTGGCGGACTTTGGCAGTGGTCCCCTCAGACTTGTGAAATAGAGAATGGAGGCAGGGCTGTTAAGCCAGAACAAACACTTGGAGTTGGAAATAAGCAAGGCAAGTCCTGAGAACTCCAAAATTGAACTTGCTTCCATTTATCACTGCTGGCCTATATGTTGCTTTCCCTTCCAGACCTCGTCTCCAAAATAATCATAAATCAATTTTAAGTTCCTACAGTTCTCACTGCAGGACTTGAAGGAAAAGCCTGGAATGATTGTCACATCCCACAAAATATCCGAATGAGCTCTTGGGTTAGTCTATCCATGTACAGTGTTAAGCAAACTTAGTACGTGATAATGAGTGTTAAATAATATTTATCCACTCACAACCACTTTCCATTTGCAAATTAGATCTAAAAGACTAGTAGGATGCTGATCACTTCTGAGGGATATTGAGTCCCTGCAGCTGAATCATTACATTTTCCAAAATACTTCACATAATTAAGTTTTATTCAGAGAGCAGCTCAAATATCCACTTGGGATCGTTTATGACTCACCTTAAAGCTAGAAAACTAAAGGTTTGTATTTTTGTTTCCCAAATTATCTTGTATCCATAGCAGTAGGTCAACATAATTGAATAGTTTGCCTTTTTTTTTCAGCCCTAGGTATGGAAGCTGCTACTCTCTCTGTATTTGTAGTGATTCATTCGAGGACACACAGTGATGAACGACCTAGTGAGAAGATCTCCTACAGGGGGATCGGGAGCAAGGGAAACTTTCCACTCTCCTGGAAATGGTCAAGTTCGCATTGTTGTGCCTTAGATGCAAGAGGTGTTTGTCCTCACCCTGCCCCTGCAGGGTACCTGTTGTCTTTATCCTTCCCGCCCCGGCTCTCTGCAGCACCCTCTCAGTGATGCTGTATCGTGGACCTGGGACAGGCACTCAGAGATTCTGAGTGCAAAGGACTCCAGAAGCACATCAAAGGCAATTTAAGGTCAATATGCCTACCGACAACCACCCTTAGAAGCGTGGGTCTAAGAGACAGGAAGAAGAGAAGAAACAGTGAATTTTAAACACATTACTCAGGCGATCAGAAGCCCCATGATCACAATCATGCGATGTCGGAAATCATCTGAATTATCTAGTGCAAGCTTCTTATTTATTTAATAAATAAACATATAAAGAATGATACCTAGGAAGGTAAGATGAGACTTTACCAAAGGTCATCCGTTAGAAAGATGCAGACAGGAACATAGATCTCTTGAAATCCAACTCATTACAGGCTCTCTTAAAAACTTTATTCCATTTTCTTACACACTATGTTTTGGATAATTTAAGTCAATCAAGACACTGAAAATTATTACCATTAGGATAAAGCCCTACTTAATTCCCTAGCCCAGTCAGACAAGGCCTCATTCCCCAGATTAAAATTTATTTGCTTCCCCAGATTAAAATTTATTTGCTTCCAAAGATAAAAGTATGATAACTAAACATAATAAATAAATTTTTTAAAGATGTCTTGCACTCTGGTTCCTTAGTTAATCTGTCTTATCTCAGCCCTGTGATGGTATTTATACTGTGTGATTTTTACTCAATAAATGATTATATTCTCTCCAATAAAGGAAAAAGCAAAGCATGCACATGCACATGTTCTACGTGACAACCTTGAGGTAGGCACTGTGGATTTTCCCATTAGACTGCCATGACCTGGAAAGATGAAATGTAAGTTATTAATTTTTGTGTGTGTGAGGAAGATCAGCCCTGAGCTAATATCCATGCTAATCCTCCTCTTTTTGCTGAGGAAGACCGGCCCTGAGCTAACATCTACTGCCAATCCTCCTCCTTTTTCTCCCCAAAGCCCCAGTAGATAGTTGTATGTCGTAGTTGCACATCCTTCTAGTTGCTGTATGTGGGATGCGGCCTCAGCATGGCCGGAGAAGCGGTGCGTCGGTGCGCGCCCGGGATCCGAACCCGGGCCGCCAGTAGCGGAGCACACGCACTTAACCGCTAAGCCACGGGGCCGGCCCGAAATGTAAGTTATTTTTAAAGACAGTAATCCGATAGCCAAGACTTGGAAGCAACCTAAGTGCCCATCAAGGGATGAATGGATAAAGAAACTGTGGTATATATACACAATGGAATACTACTCAGCCATAAGAAACGACGAAATCCAGCCATTTGTGACAACATGGATGGACATTGAGGGTATAATGCAAAGTGAAATAAGTCAGAGGGAGAAGGTCAAATACCGTATGATTTCCTTCATTAAGTAGTAGATAATAATAACAATAAACAAACACATAGGGACAGAGATTGGATTGGTGGTTACCAGAGGGGAAGGGGGGAGGGAGGAGGGTGAAAGGGATAATTCGGTACATGTGTGTGGTGATGGGTTGTAATTAGTATTTTGGTGGTGAACATGATGTAGTCCATGCAGAAATAGAAGTACAATGATGTACACCTGAAATTTTTACAATGTTAAAAACCAATGTTACTGCAATAAACAAAAAATTAAAAAAAAAAAATTTTCTTAACCCTTTTGAGGAATGTAGCTGGTGGACTTCACTATAAAAAAAAAAAAAAAAAAGACAGTAATCCACAAATAGGTATTGAGTATTTGCAAGTCTATGAAGACAGAGATGGATGATGTGACCCATGAGGTCCACAGTGCCAGGCGTTGACTGAGGTGCTGGTGTGTCTACCTCTGTGCAAGTAAGTGGTATCCTTTATCCAGTGTCAAGAATGTGTAGTGTCTTTCTGTCAGAGGAAGAACACACTTCATATAAAGCAACCGCCAACCAACAGAGCCACCAGATTGGAGGGACGACCTGTCAGGTCCACCCGGAAACCCACTCCCTCCCTTTATCAGGGGACAGTTTTACCCTCCTGTCCCCTCCCACCTCTGTGGGGACCCTGGATACGTATCTAGCTGAAAACCCAGGGAAAGTTATCGGAAGCAACCTCAGCACACTGCTGAGTACCTATCATGAGACCAGGTGAATTGGGGGTATCAGGTTCCCGCGGGACACAGTCTGGACACTCAAAACGGAGAATCAAATTGAGGAGAATTAAATGAAGGTGTCCATTAGTGAATAAACAGAACACGCTCCTGACGAAAACACATTGAGCCGAGATCGCACAGTATAAAAACCACGGCAGTGCTGAGATAAGACAGATGAACCGAGGAACCAGAGTGCAAGATATCTTGATTTTTTTTTCATTTATTCTGTGTTTATATTTGAGAGCAAATTAATTTTAGGCTGGAGAGTGAGATGCTCTGATGAGATAGCAATTGCCTAGGGTTTGGGTTGAAGGAAACCAATAAGAGACAGTGAAGCACCTGACGCCGCCACAGCAGGGACCCTGTACCATTCCTAGTCTGGAGGGAGGGCAAGGAGCCGTTACCAGAATCTGGAGAGCGGGAGCTGGTGCTGTAGGAGACGAGGACTCCCTCGTACCCCCAAGAGGAGCCCTGGTCTTTGTAGAGGGACAGAGTCACTGCGGTGGGCAGCCTGGCAGAGACAGAGACAGAGAGCCCAACCTCTCCTGCTCCCGATGCCTCCTGTTGTCCACGCCTAACTGGAATCCAGAAGATCAGGGAGCCGTGTTGCAGCAAACCATAAAGGTCAACTTCCCTGACCCAAAGCAGTGAGTCCAGCACGGTAAGTCTCCCAAGAGCACCAACACAAGAGCAGCCCCAGACCTCAGCCTGCCGGAGCACTTTCTTACATGGAGAAGACAGTATCTGTCACCAAGGATTCAGGTTAGCAGAGATAAAACAGGGTGCGCTTTGAATCAGACACACCCAAATTGTAATCCTACCAGGAGTTAGTTTTAGGCTCAGGAAGGTTAAGTATCTCAATCAATATAATAGAGTAATAATGCTGACACCACCCACCTCCAGATCGATTTCCTCTCCTAAGTATCTGGCTTCCACCGCCCCAATGGCCATGCCTTCTTATTTCTTTTGACAAGCTCGTTTAATTTGAGCAGAAAGACCATCTCCTTGAAATGGAAAAGATTTGGGTAGTCAGTTCCTTTTATCAATTTTCCCTTCTAGGAAAAGCCTTCTATCCATCACTTTTCTTCCTCAAAACCATTAGTCAATCAGCGAGAAAGGAACCAGTGCTTTGGCTGTGCAGGCGGGTGACAAACGAGGGCATTAATTTTTCTGAGCAGGCACTTTGGTCTGCCATTTGCCTAACCAGCAGCAGACACACACGGTGTAACAGATAAGATCGTTAAGATTACCATGGCCTTTTACGAGAGATAACTAAGAGTGATTAGAAATGTTCACACTGCGGACTTAAAGAATGCAGCCCAGCCGTGAAGGATTGCTTCCATGTGAACCCATATGCTGACTGCAGGCATGGAACCAAGAGATCCTTCCTAGGTATTCTAGGTATTAGTATGAAGGACAACCAAAAACACGTCTTCTAAATGTCTTACATAGTGCCCTTCTCCCACTCATGAACATGCAGTGGCTCCCCAGTCCCCGCAGGAACACAGGCAGAAGGTTTCAGATGAGATTCAAGATCTCCACAGGCTGAATTCACCATGAACCTCAGACCCTTCACCTGCCAGTAGACGCTCTGCTCTTTACTCAGGCCCAGCTGACTCTCTGCAGCCGCCAGTGAAGACCATCTGTAAATTCCAGTGGTACAGTGTGTAAAACTTTGATCCACAACAAGTGAGAGTTGGTGTAGAAATAGCAGCAGCACCAATATGGATAGTTTCTTTGGAATTCTTAGGTGAAAACTTAGCAGAGAAATATTAATAGCTTCCTGAACCCAGAATGTCAACAGTTTATAAAGATTTCACACAAAAGTGACTAGTCAGCTTCACTTTATCTGTGGAAGAAAAAGTCATAAAATTTCCAGCTGGATTTGGTAAGGCCTTGCTATTAGTCCCTTTTTCATCAGTACTCCTGTAGGACGGAGTAGGCGTTCAGCTCATATGTTTAATGAAGCTTTAGCTTACAGCTTCTAGACCTCGGGAGACTTCCTAATTATGGATGATCTTAGTAACAGTCCTAAAAGTCACAGGGCCTAGAGAAAATACCTAATTCCTTCTCAATGTAGCCGGGAAACTATTCTCAGACAAGATGTTATTAATCCTCGTGGATACAAGAAATCTTGGAAATGCAGAAATATGCAAGAAAATACCTGTGAATTCCACCACCCAGTTTGTTGCCCTATCTGCTGACCCAGCTTCATCCCACCCAGCCCTCAACCTAAAGGGTGTCCTTTCCCTGCCAGCCCCGAAACAAACAGAGTTCCACTCTGTTATGCAGGATTGTGTTCCTCCCCTGAGAAAAGATGCTGAGTGCTAACCCCCAATACCTGTGAATGTGACCTTGTTTAGAAATACGGTCTTTACAGAGCTAGTCAAGTCAAAATAAGGTCATTATGATGGGCCCAATTTGTCCTTAGAAAAGGGGGAAATTTGGACACAGAAGCAGACATGCACACAGGAAGAAGGCTATGCAAAGAGGAAAGCAGAGATCACGGTGATGCATCTACAAACCAAGGAATGACAAAGATTGCCAGCAAACTATCAGCAGCTCTTGGAGATGCATGGAACAGATTCTCCCTCACAGCCTCAGAAGGAACTCACCCTGCCAACGCCTTGATCTCAGACTTCTAGGTTCCAGAGCTATGAGTCAACACATTTTTGTTGTTTTAGCCCCCTATTTCATGGTTCTTTGTTATGGTAGTCCTAGGAAACAAATGCACTCTTTCCCTACTGTGGTTCACAGGCTGAGAGCGCTGTACCGCCATGGGTGTCTCTCTCTTCCCCCTGGATAGCTAGTTCTGGGGGAGCCATGGCAGGCACAGCCCTCCAGAGAGGCCCACATGCTGAGGAATCCAGCCTCCTCCCAACAGCCACGTGAGTGAGCTTGGAAAAAGGACCTCCAGCCGCAGTTGAGGGGACCACAGCCCTGGCCAACAGCTTGATTGCATCCCCATGAGAGACCCTGAGCCAGACCCCCCAGCTAAGTCACGCCCATTTGTAGCTTTAAGCTGCTAAGATTTGGAGGAATTTCTTATGCAGCAATAATGAATACAGATGGCTTTCAGGATTTCAGACACTGAGGTGATTTCACGTGTGTTCCTTACCAACAAGCTCATTTGGAGGGCAGATAAGCCATTTTTATCAGGAACCAAGGAGTTTGTTGTGTCAAAAATTAATGTGCCGAGCACCAGAGAATGATTGAAGATTCCATCCTTTTAACACAAAGATGATTGCACAGTATGTGCTGCTCCACCAAGATCCCCTCTGCAGGACCATGTACTCAGACCCAGCTGCTGGGAACACGAGCTGAGGGCTCATAGCTGCCCTGCTGTTGGGAATTGCCCTCAGCCACATGGAACTGCCTACTCAAGGTTACAACCTGTCAGTGACTTGTTGATGCGGGGATCCAAAGGTGAGCCCTCTCCCTCACTCTGGAAGAAATCTGCAGATACAGCCCAGCTCCAGACAGGACTGTCTGAGGCCAAAGTTGCAACTACTCCTCTGCCCAGTCCTGCATAACCTTCCCTCACTACCGGAGTTTCAACCTCGAGTGCCCCTTGTCAATTATTTTTTTTATTTGTGCTTTCTTTTTTTTTCAACCAAGTTAACTGTTGTTTTGTGTATTTATTAACTTTCAAAAAAATGAGGGTTTCAATTTATTCATTTGGCATAGAGTTTTCTAAATTCTTATTTTCTGCTTTTAACTTGATAATTTCCCATCATGTGCTAGCTTGGGGTTTGCTTTGTTGCTTAATTGCTAGTTTTGTGAACTGATTCTTTAATTCGTTTACTTTCATTCTTTCATTTTTATTGATAATTGTTAGTACTGTGAATTTCCTTCTGATCACTGCTTTAAATATATCATGCAGCTTCTGTTATGTAGTTTTAATTATCAGTCCTTTTTTGAAATTCTATAAGATCAACTTGCACTTCCCTTTTCATCCAAGAGTTGTTTAACAACATTGTTCCAGGTGGAAGGGCCTTTGTCTTTTTGGATTGTGTTAATAAACTCTAATTTTACTGTACTGTAACCAAAGAAATTTGTAATATTTCACTTTTCGGACTTACTGATGTCTATGAATGTTTACTAATATACAATTAAGTTTTGTAAATGGACCATGTGAACTTGAGAAGACAGTGTATTCTCTATTATCAGAATGCCTCCTTCAGTATGGATCCATCAGATTTTCCCTATAATATTGTTAGGTCTTGGAGTGAAGTCAGCATCATGGCAGAGTGAGCTTCCCCCATTTAACTCTCTCCCTCTAAAACACAACAAAAAGGACATTCATATTCCACCAGAAGCTATTCACACAACCCAGGGGACATCTGAGGCACCCAGGCAGCCATACACCCAAGGACTGAGGTGCTGGAATCCCCAGAGTATGTGGAAGGAGGTAAGAGGAGCTGCCTTCCTTCCCCAAGTACTGCGACCCAGAGACTGAAACCACACGGCTCTCAGAGGAGGGGGAGGGGAGGCTCGCCACATGAGCACTGGCACTCTCCAAGACCCCTCACAGCCCGAGGGGATCCTCTCATGCAGGGAGTGGAACTGTGCAAGGGTAGTTTCAACAAGCTAGCCTCTCAGGAGAGCAGAGAGCGACAGCCAGCCAAGAAACCTCTGGGATGGGGAGGCAAATGTAAGCGCCCCTTCCCCACCCGGTCTGCCCAACTGGCGCTTCAGCACAGCAGTGCTTCAGCTCAGCCCGGTCCCCAGAGGCAGCAGCACCCAGGTGCCCAGACCCAACCAGCAACAGGGCGAGCCTGTGCCCCCGCACCAGAGGCGGCGGCAGCTCAGGCCCCATCATACCACAGCCCCAGCTGCTCCAGCTGAACCAAGCCATGGCCCCAGCTTCCCCAACTCCACTGTGCCACAGCCCCAGCTCCTTCAGCTTGACCACACCCCCCACCCCCTGGCTCCAGCTGCTTTGGCTTGGCCTGTGCTCAGGCTCTAGCTGACTTGGCACCAGCAACTTCAGCCCAGCACTCTCCAGTTCCAGCTTCTTTGGCCCAGTGGCACTATAGCTCCTGCTTCTTCAGCCCAGCACACTCCACTTCCAGCTTCTTTGGCCCAGTGGTGCTCCAGCTCTTGCTTCTTTGGCCGAGTGGCACTTCAGCTGCATCTGCTTCAACCCACCCACACCCAAGCCCCAGCTGCTTCGGCCTAGTGCACTCCAGTCCCAGCTGTTCCCATGCTCCAGCTCCAGCTGTTCCCATGCTTCCCCCCAGCAGCCTCCACTCAGCCATGCCTCGGATCAGCAAGGGGCCAATGAGAGTGCCCGCAGATTGAGGGGGGCCAGAATACACAGCCCTTGACCCCCACCCAGCAGCAGCAAGAGGAAACTGCAGCCATATGTGAGGAAAAGTAAGTGAACCATGCAAAATATATTAAATCTCCAGACCAAAAGGAAAATGACAAGCACCCAGAAGTCAACCCAGAAAGAATAGAAATGTATAACCTTAATGACAGAGAATTCAAAATAGCCATCATAAAAAAGCTTAATGAAACATAAGAAAACAGACAGACAATTCAATTAAATCAGAATTTTCTTCACAAAAGAGATTGAAACTATAAAAAAAAAATCAGAAATCTTAGAGATGAAAAACACAATAGAGGGGATAAAGACAAATATGGAAGTCTTAAGCATCAGAGCTGACCATATGGAGGAAAGAATTAGCAATATTGAGGACAGTAATGCAGAAATGCTCCAGATGGAGGAGGAAAGAGAACAAAGACTAAAAAGAAATGAAGAAACTCTCTGAGAAATATCCAACTCAATTAGGAAATCCAACATAAGGATTATAGGTATTCCAGAGGGAGAAGAGAGGGAAAAAGGAGCAGAGAACTTGTTCAAAGAAATAATATCTGAGAACTTCCCAAACCTGGGGAAGGAGTTGGAAATACCAGTGAATGCAATATATAGATCTCCTAAATATATCAACATGAAAAGACCCTCTCCAAGGCATATAGTAGTAAAGCTGGCAAAAGTCAACTACAAAGAAAAAATATTAAGTGCAACTAGACAAAAAAAAAATAACATACAAAGGATTTCCTATCAGGCTTTCAGCCAATTTCTCAACAAAAACTTTACAGGCTAGGAGAGAGTGGAACGATATATTCAAAATACTGAAGGACAAAAAGTTTCACCCAAGAATACTCTATCCAGCAAAAATATCCTTCAGATATGATGGAGAAATAATAACTATCCCAGCTAAACAAAAGCTAAGAGAGTTCATTGCCACAAGACCCCCACTACAAGAAGTGCTCAAGAAGGCCCTCATCCCTGAGAAGAAAAAGAGAAAGAGGATTCAAAGTTTTGAACAAGGAGGAAAATACATCAACAAAACCAGAAAAATTGCAGTCCTCTATCAATATAGGTTAGCAAACACTTAATTATAAAACCAAAGATCAAGGGAAGGTAAGCAGCAAGCATAAATATAACCTCATCATGTTAAACATGAACTCACAACACAAGAAGGAATAAGATGTGACAATAACTCAGAAGGAGAAGAGGAAAGGTATCCAATCAACTTAGTCTAAGGGAATAAGAGGCCATCAAAAAATAAACTATCACATCCATGAGATTTTTTATACAAACCTCATGGTAACCACTATCCAAATAATCAGAACAGAATCACACACAATAAAGAAAAAGAAAACTAAGAGAACCCCCATACAGAACTACCAAACTAAATTGGTAGTTGGAAACACACGGGACAAGAAACAAAAGAAATGCAAAGAACCAGAAAAAGAGCGAGAACATAACAACAACAAGCCCCCATATACCAATAATTACCCTAAATGTAAAGGAACTGAACTCTCCAATCAAAAGACACAGAGTAGTGGGATGGATTACAAAATAAGACCCAACAATATGCTGCCTCCAGGAAACACATCTCAGCTCTAAAGACAAACACAGGCTCAGAATGAAAGGATGGAAGATAATACTTCAAGCTAATGGCAAACAAAAGAAAGTGGGTGTTGCCATACTTATATCAGACAAAGTTGACTTCAAGTTATCAGAGACAAAGAGGGGCAATATATAATGATAAAAGGGACACTCCACCAAGAAGACATATCACTTTTAAATACATATGCACCCAATATAAGAGCACCAAGGTACATAAAGCAACTATTAACAAGTCTAAAAGGCGATATTAACAACAACACAATAATAGTAGGGAATCTTAACACCCCACTCTCATCAATGGACAGATCATCCAGACAGAAGATAAATAAGGAAATAATGGACCTAAACGAAAAACTACATGAGATGGACTTAACAGACATATACAGAGCACTCCATCCAAACACAGCAGATTACACATTCTTCTCAAGCGCACATGGAACATTCTCAAGAATAGACCATATGTTGGGAAACAAGGCATACTTATATAAATTTAAGAAGATTAAAATCGTAACAAGTATCTTTTCAGACCACAATGCCATGAGGTTAGAAATCAACTACAAGGAAAAAAACGGGAAAGTGACAAAGCTGTGGAGACTCAACAACATCCTACTAAACAACCAATGGATCATTGATGAAATGAAAGGAGAAATCAAAGCATATCTGGAGACAAATGAAAATGAATATACACCATACCAACTCATATGGGATGCAGCAAAAGCAGTCCTGAGAGGGAAACTCATAGCAATACAGGCCCACCTTAACAAACAAGAAAAAGCCCAAATAAGCAACCTCAAACTACTCCTAAAAGAATTAGAAAAAGAAGAACAAAACAAAGCCTAAAGTCAGCAGAAGGAGGGAAATAATAAAAATCAGAGCAGAAATAAATGAAATTGAAATTAAAGAAAAACAGTAGAAAGGATCAATGAAACAAAGAGCTGGTTCTTTGAGAAGATAAACAAAATTGACAAACCCTTAACCAGACTCACCAAGAAAAAAAGAGAGAAGGCTCAAATAAATAAAATTAGAAATTGAAAAGGAGCAATTACAACAGATACCACAGAAATACAATAGATTATAAGAGAATACTATGAAAAACTATATGCCAACAAATTGGACAATCCAGAAGAAATGGATAAATTCCTAGACTCATGCAACCTCCCAAAACTGAATCAAGAAGAAATAGAGAATCTGAATAGACCAATCACAAGTAAAGAGATTGAAACGGTAATCAAAAACCTCCCAAAAAATAAAAGTCCAGGACCAGATGGCTTCTCTGGAGAATTTTACCAAACATTCAAAGAAGACTTAATACCTATCCTTCTCAAACTATTACAAAAAATGGAGGAAGATGGAACACTTCCCAAAACATTCTATGAGGCCAACATCATCCTGATAGCAAAGGCGGGCAAAGATAATACTAAGAAGGAAAACTACAGAGCAATATCCCTGATGAACATAGATGCAAAAATCCTCAACAAAATATTGGCAAACTGAATACAGCAATACATTAAAAAGATCATACACCATGATCAAGTGGGATTTATACCAGGGACACAGGGATGATTCAACATCTGCAAATCAATCAATGTGATACACCACGTTAACAAAACGAGGAATAAAAACCATATGATCACATCAATAGATGCAGAGAAGTCTTTTGATTATTTGTTTAGTGGTTACCTTGAGGTTTGGGCAAAAAATCTTGTGTATGAGATAGTCCATTATCTGATAGCCTCCTATTTCCTTATACTAAGTCAATTCAATCACTTTCCTCTTCCCCTTCTAAGTTGTTCTTCTTATACCTTATTCTATCTTGTGTTGTGGCTGTGTGTTTACAGTGATGAGGTTAAATTTATTTTTGGTGAGTTTCTTCCTTTGCTCTTTGAATTTAGTATTTAAGCGGTTGCTAACCTATTCCGGTAAAGATCTACTATTTCTCTGAGTTTGTCTACCTACTTTTCTCCTTTCTCCAAGCTTTGTGTTCCCTTTCTCTTCTTTTTTTCAGGCCTGAGGGCCTTGTTGAGTATTTCTTGTAGTGGGGGTCTCGTGGCCATGAACTCCCTTAGCTTTTGTTTATCTGGGAGAGTTACTATTTCTCTATATATTTGAAGGATATTTTTGCTGGATAGAGTATTCTTGGCTGAAAGTTTTTATCTTTCAGTATTTTGAATATATCATTCCAGTCTCTTCTAGCCTGTAAAGTTTCTGTTGAGAAATCTGCTGAGAGCCTGACGGGAGTTCCTTTGCACGTTATTTTTTGTTTTTGTCTAGCTGCCCTTAATATTGTTTCTTTGTCATTGACCCTGGCTAGCCTTACCACTAGGTGTCGTGGTGAAGGCCTTTGTCTGTTAATATATATAGGTGTCCTGTTGGCTTCGCTTACTGGTATTTCCTGCTCCTTCCCCAGATTTGGGAAATTCTCAGCTATTATTTCCTTGAATAGGCTCTCTGTTCCTCTTTCCCTCTCTTCTCCCTCAGGAATACCTATAATTCTTATGTTACGTTTTCTAATAGAGTCAGATATTTCTCGGAGTCTTTCTTCATTTCTTTTTAGTCTTAGTTCTCTCTCCTCTTCCATCTGGAGTATATCTGTATCCCTATCCTCTAAAGTGCTAATTCTTTCCTCCATATTGTCAGCTCTGTTCTTTAAAGATTCCAGATTCTCCTTTATCTCCTCCATTGTGTTCTTCATCTCCATCAGCACTGATTGGTTTTTCTTTATGATTTCAATCTCTTTTGTAAAGAAACTCCTAATCTCATTGAATTGTTTGTCTGTGTTGTCTCGTATTTCGTTGAGTGTTTTTATGATAGCTATTTTGAAATCTCTGTCATTTGGATTATGGATTTCTGTGTCTTCGGGGTTGATTTCTGGGTGCTTGTCATTTTGTTTCTGGTGTGGTGATTTCATATTTTTGCATTGTGTTTCCTGTGTTGGTTTTGTTTTTCCTCATCCTGGAAATCTCTGGTTGCAATTTCCACCTGCCGCCACTGTCTGGTGGTAAAGGGCTGTGTAGTCTAAGCCCCCTGCGCTCTGCCCGGTTTTTCTGCTGTGATCCACAGTTTTGTTTTTTGTTTTTTGTTTTTTTTTTCCAGCTGCGATCCACGGGTCCGGTCGTTTGATCAGGTCTACCGTGGATCTCTTGGTATGGTCTGTCGCGGATCTCTTGGTCTGGTCTGCCACGGATCGCTAGGTCTGGTCTGGTCGGTTGAGCTGCAGGGTCTGGTTTGCGGGGAGGGGGGAGCTCTCAGAGAAGGCTTTTGACAAGATCCAACATACACATGTGATAAAAACTCTCAACAAAATGGGTATAGAAGGAAAGTACCTTAACATAATAAAGGTCATATATGACAAACCCACAGCCAACATCATACTCAATGGGGAAAAACTGAAAGCCATCCCTCTGAAAACAGGGACAAGAAAAGGGTGCCCACTCTCACCACTCTTAGTCAACACAGTACTGGAGGTTCTGGCCAGAGCAATTAGGCAAGAAAAAGGAATAAAAGGAATCCAAATAGGCAACGAAGAATTGAAACTCTTGCTGTTTGCAGATGACACGATCTTATATATAGAAAACCCTAAAGAATCCATTGGAAAACTATTAGAAATAATCAACAACTATAGCCAAGTGGCAGGGTACAAAATCCACTTACAGAAATCAGTTGCATTTCTATATACCAACAACGAACTAACAGAAAGAGAACTCAAGAAGACAATCCCATTTACAATTGCAACAAAAAGAATAAAATATCTACCAGTAATTTAACCACGGAAGTGAAAGACCTATACAATGAAAACTATAAGACATTATTGAGTGAGATCAATGATGACATAAGAAATGGAAAAAGATTCCATGCACTTGGATTGGAAGAATAAACATTGTTAAAATGTCCATACTACCTAAAGCAATCTACAGATTCAATGCAATCCCGATCAGAATCCCAAGGACATTCTTCACAGAAATAGAACAAAGAATACTCACATTCATATGGGGAAACAAAAGACCCTGTATAGCTAAAGCAATCCTGAAAAAGAAGAACAAGGCTGGAGGCGTCACAATCCCTGACTTCAAAACGTACTACAAAGCAATAGTAATTAAAACAGCATGGTACTGGTGCAAAAACAGACACACATATCAATGGAACAGAATTGAAAGTCCAGAAATAAAACCTCATATCTACAGGCAGCTAATCTTTGACAAAAGCGCTAAGGACATACAGTGGAGAAAGGAAAGTCTCCTCAATAAATGGTGCTGGTAAAACTGGACAGCCACTTGCAAAAGAATGAAAGTAGACCATCTTCTTTTGCCATACACAAAAATTGACTCAAAATGGATCAAAAACCTGAAGGTGATACCTGAAACTATAAAACTCCCAGAGGAAAATATAGGTAGTACACTACTCGTCATCAGCCATAAAGGGATCGTTTCGAATTCCATGTCTACTCAGACAAGGGAAACAAAAGAAAAAATAAACAAGTAGAACTTCATCAGATTTAAGAGCTTCTACAAGGCATATGAAATCAGGATCAAAATGAATAGGGAACCCAACAGCTGGGAAAAAATATTTGCAAACCGTATATCTGACAAGGGATTAATCTCCATAATAATATATAAAGAACTCACACAACTGAATAACAAATAAACAAACAACCCAATCAAAAAATGGGCAGAGTAAATGAACAGACACTTCTCCAAAGAAGATATACAGATGGCCAATAGGCACATGAAAAGATGCTCAACATCACTAATCATCAGGGAAATGCAAATCAAAACCACACTAAGATATCATCTTACACCCATTAGAATGGCTATAATCACCAAGACAAAAAGCAACAAATGCTGGAGAGGCTGTGGATAAATGGGAACCCTAATCCACTACTGGTGGGAATGCAAACTAGTTCAGCCTCTATGGAAAACAGTATGGAGATTCCTCAAAAAATTAAAAATAGAAATACCTTACGATCCAGCTATCCCACTACTGGGTATCTATCCAACAAACCTGAAATCAACAATCCAAAGAGGCTTATGAACCCCTATGTTCATCGCAGCATTATTCACTATAGCCAAGACATGGAAGCAACCCAAGTGTCCCTTGACTGATGATTGGATAAAGAAGATGTGGTATATATATACCATGGAATACAACTCAGCCGTAAAAAAGACAAAATCGTCCCATCTGCAACAACATGGATGGACCCGGAGAGTAATATGTTAAGTGAAATAAACCAGAAAGAGAAAGACAAACAGTGCATGATTTCTCTCATATGTGGAAGATAAACCAACACAGGGACAGATAGAACTGTTTGGTGGTTACCAGGGGCTAGGGGGGTGGGGGGTGGGCACAAAGGGTGGAGGGATGCACTTATATGGTGTCTGACAAACAATAATGTACAACAAAAATTTCACAATAAAAAAAATACATACGTTAGGTCCTCTCTATTCTGGCTGACTTTTGTCAGCTTGGTCTGTCCTGTACTGAAAGTGATGTGTTAAGGTCTCCTGTGTGTTTCTGTCTATAGCTCCTTGCATCTCCTGTCATTTTTGCTTCAGGAAAGCGGTGGCTGTTGCTAATGGGTGTATGCATATTCGTTACTATTATATCTCCATTACGCATTATGTTTTTAGCATTTTAAATTTTCTTGTTTGTCACATTTAATGCTTTTAGGATTCAATTCTACTTTGATATGAGGATTGCAACCTTGTCTTTCTCATTGCTTCCATTTGCCTTGTATACCTATGCCCATCTCTTTACAGTCATGCACTGCATAATGACATTTCAGTCAATGACGATCACATATATGACTGTGGTCCTGTAAGATTAGTTCCATATAGCCTAGGTGTGAAGGACATCTAGGTTTGTGTAAGAACACTCTGTAATGTTCACATAAGATGAAATCGCCTAATGACGCATTTCTCAGAATGTATCCCCGCCATTAAGCGACGCATGACTGTATTTGTACCCTTCTGAATCACTTTGTTCTAAGTGGTCTCTTGTTAGATAATAGTTAGGTCTTTCATTTTGGAACAAACTAAAGATCTTTGTTTAATAGTTAAGTCCTTTCAAAATTATTGATATGACTGACATGTCAAATATTAGCTTGGTCATAATATTTTATAAATTATGTTTTATGTTATTTTCCTTTGTTCCTTTCTCGGCATGACACGTATGCTTTGCATTTATTTTTAAATTTTTTATTCTTTTGTACTCAGAAATATTCATATTTTTGTTGTAGTGTTTACCTCTATGCCTGTGTTCTTTTTGGTACTGTTAGTTCTCTTTTTTCTTATTTAATCTCTTACTATCTGATATACCAGTACTGCATGGTATACTTTAATTCCCACCTATTTCCTAAAAGACAATAAATTATTTTTCTTTCCTTTTTCCTTCTATCTTTTCCTCTTGTTTTTCAGTCACATTATTTGTGTTTTTCATAAGAAGGTAACGTTTGCATATTAGTCTTTCTTTCTTGCTTCCGCCTTTGTTTTGTCTTATACATACAATCAAATAGATTATTGTGCACATCGTGGGGCCTCTTGCTGGAGTTTTTCAAGTCATCTCTTGTTTAGATGGAGCTCATCCTCTCTTAGACCCCTCAAAAAGGGGGCACGGGTACACAATTCCCCAAGTTGTTGAATAAAGACTATTACTGTTGTCTGTAGTCTTTATGCTTCACAGACAGTTTGAAAATAAACTTTTCACACTTTCTTTCACTGAGTTTTTGAAATTCTACTCTGTTGTTGCTTTTCTTTTTGTTTGTTCCTGAGAATTCTAATTACAGATTAATTATTTCACTCTTGTAAGTTATTTATTCCTTTTTATCTGAAAATTTGGAATATTTTTATCTTCGAAGTCTCATAGTGTTACTGGGATGTGTTGTGAAGTTGATCATTTCTTGTTCGTTTTTCTGGGTACTCAGTGGGCCCTTTCAGTGTGTAAATTCAGGTCTTTTTTGGTGTGTCTATAAGGTTTTCTTGGGTTACAATTTATATATTATTTCTGTTGCATTGTTTGATTTTCTGCATCTGTGACTTCAATTATATGTGTGTTGTTTCTTCTTTGCTTATATTCCCATTCAAACTCATTCTCTTTATTGTTTTTACTTCTTCCTTTATCTCATTTTCATGTGTTGACTGTTTTGTTTTTGTTTTTGTTTTTTGTTTGTTTTTGCATTTCTTCAATGCTTCTTATTACATTTCATTTGAGTCATCTTCACTTCTGAGATGATTTCTTCTTTCTCTTCCATTTCTTTCCTGAGTTCAATCAACTCTTTTTTCATTTTTTTCTGTTTTTATGTCTATTTTTGTTTTTAGTTTTTGATTTCTGATTCAAAGCAGTTCTTCATATTATAAATGTCTGTTTGACTATATTTAATTCATTTGGACCACATCCTACAGTCTTCTCTTGCTTCATGGTTATCTTTAGGGGAGGAATTTCAACAGCTGAAATGTGTTAATTCTCATTTTTTCATATTATTGTGGTAACTTTATATAGACTTAGTTTCACGCTGTTCATTTTGCATATTTGTGGTGGTTTACAAGATTTCTACGCTGGTGGCATGGTGTCCTCTTCTGCCTGTGTTGCAAAGCTTAGTTTCCTAAGTGAGTGAGTTTCTTGTTGATGCAAGGAGTGGCTATGTGTGCTCTGATTTTTATATTACTTTTTGTCTTTCAGGACATTAATTTTTCCTTTCACTTCTTTTATTTTTTACCACTCAGTCACCAAAAGTGCCTATCTCTTATTTTTGTCTTTTTCTCACCAGAAGCTATGCTTTTTGAAGACTGCCACCTCAAATCATGTATATTTTAAGTCTCTTCCCTATAATGAGTGGGGTAATCTATTAACACAATTTTTCAGTATTTTTACAGTTAGGATAATTATCATTGTGGTTGTGGTTTTAGAATAATTTTAGACCTGTTGCTCACTCCCTTCTTCTCTCTTCTGTGCAGTTTTTTTTGTTTTTAAACCAGACTGCCTTTGCCTGCAAAGTTTGCAAAAGAGTCTGAGAGATTGCTTACCAAGATTTCTTTCTTTCTTTCCTTCTTTCTTTCTTTCTTTCTTTTTGTTTAAAAGCAACTTGAAGTTTGTGCATTCATTGTCTTCTCATTATGCCAGCGTCCTGGGTTTTGAGTAGTTTTACAGGTTCTTCTTTTGTGTTGTCTTCTGTATCTTACTGGGACGTGGATTTAGGCAGCTGCCATTGTCGCCAGCTACGTGGAAGAAAACAACAATTATTTTCTGAGATATCTAACATCAAGACTTAAGCTCTGAATTTGCAAATGATTAAAGATAGGATATTTATAAAGCAGTGAATTTAAAAAGGTAATGAATAACAAAATTCCAAAACTAGCCCAGTCAAAAACTTTATAGGGATTTGGATAAGAGAATTATTTTTGCAAGACAGGGTACAGCATGGTGGTCGGGAGGGCAGGCTCGGAAGTCAGACAGCAGTGAGTTTGAATCATGTCCCTGCTACTTACCAGCTGTGCAGGCTCAGGTAAGGATTTTTATGCTCATTTTACAGATCAGGAAGCTGAGATCTAGAGAGTTAATCACATACCCACCCTCATAGAATGCTAATAATTACGTGAAATAATGCATGAAAAGGGCTTTAGTTAGAGTTTATGGTTCATAGTAATGGTCATGGAGTGTTAACCGTTATTATTAAGAAAATAACAGAAGAAATTAGGAAAGGCTTCATAGATGATAAGTGCTTAATTTGTACATTAAAACCTAAGTAAAAACGATGGAGAGAGATTCCTGGGAGAATTATAACATGAGCAAAGATGTAGGAATGATCCTTGAGCCTGATATATTGGCAAAAGATAGTGACAGGTGGAGTTTCAGAAAGTAAGACAATCATTTCTCCGCATCTGAAGATTTATGTGGAAAAGCAGTGGTAGATAAGAGTGATCTGTGGACCTGATTATGGAGGCAACTGAACGAGTGTGAGGACTTGGGGGTTCACCTAACCCAATGTTTCTGGAGAACCTGGTCCAGATAATACTAACAATGTGTCCTGATAAGAACGTGTTCTGAGTCTATATACGTTTGGAAAGATTAGGTTGAATAAAGCTAAACTCATTTCTTTGTGTTGGAAATACACTCTGAGCTTTAATAGTATACTGGTTTGCATTATGAATCTTCAAAATGAGGATATAGTATTCAGCAATATTTCTCAAATTTGAGTACTGTTTGTGACTCTTTTAATGTAAAAATAAGATAAAACCCTCAGACCCCAGTTTGAGTAGGGCAGAAATAGAACTCATGTCAGCCTGAAATCTGGACCTGCTAAGGGGTCTGCTGGGAAACTGACCCGTGCTGCTTCACCCAGAAGAGACTGGAGAGACTAAGAGGACGTGAAACCTCATTGTAGGGGCAGAAATGTTTGACCTGGTAGAAGCCCCTTTCTGTGAGAGGAGGATGTGCACACATCTAATGTCCACATCTTTCTAATGTCCAATAGAGACATCATCTACTGCTCCGTACCTGCATGGTAAGCTCTGGATATATAGGAAGCCGCTAATTCATCTGCTTTCTATAATTATCTTTGGTCATTGATCCATGCAGATTTGCGTTTGATAGTCATGTCCACACCATCCCCAGACTTTCAGCAGTTTCTTGCTATTTCCCTGCCATGCCTTTTTCTTCCAGGAGGCAGGACAAGCCCTTGCATTCTTGGAACCCTGCAGGGGGAATGGATGCCGACTCTTTGAAACCAGATGGACTCCATTCTCTCATTCCTCCATCTTCTGTAATACCTGCACCACGTCACCTACATACATACCTTACCAAGCCTCCAGTACACATTAGCTTCTGCATTTCTGGGTGTGTGTTTTCCTTATGGGTGAATCTATCGTGAAATAGTCATATTTCCTCATAGAAAAACCAACACGATGAACATTTAAGCTTGTGCAATCTTGTTGTGACTCCTTTAGAAATGGTCCAATCTATGGCTAACAGAGCTCCCCGAGCTGGCTATGGATTCTGTTATCTTCCAAGGCACAGCTTCTCTGCATCTGTGTCTCTATTAGTTGAGGGGTATGCCCAGGTCCAGCATCCTTTTGCCTGGCAGCTCTCAGAGCCTGCAAAAAGGACTCATGTTTGTCTTCTCGAAAGCCTGCAAGGTGTGAGTCCTGATTGAAACTTCTGTAATGGTCCTCGCCTGTCCTGGCCAACACAGCCTTAGTCGGAGCTATTCTAATCTCCTTCTCTCTCTAGGAAGGGGTTTGAGTCTCTTACAAAATCAGAGTCCCATAAAAGTGTCTTAATTATCACTACAAGCCTCTTATGAAATGTGAAGAGAGTTTGCTGTCTTCAGCCAACTCTAGCACCGCTGCACTCACCCTTTCTTATCTGCTGTCAATCACCCTTATCCGCCCTGTGTCTGGCAAGCATTCTGAAATCCTCTCCCGACTCAGTGTCATCAGAGATTACAGTAGGGATTTTGAGAAGATAATTCATCTTTGTCTATCTATACTCCAGGAGTATTACTGGTATTGTTTTCAAAAGAATGGGCTTGCATTTAAAGGCCTGTGATCTATCGATGTTATGCTTAAGCTTGTTTATTGATATTGAACTTGGTCACCTCCTATGGTAGCCATGAATCTCAGTCCATAAACTCAAGTGAGCAACAACAACAAAAAACAACTCCTTTGGTAAACCAGAGTAATTATTTACTGAGGCCCCCATTCCACCAGAACCTCAGTTCTCTCCGGGGTTCTCTCATCTCCCTGTGTTTTTTCCCCAGCTCAAGGGTATTCCAAAGTGCCCAGGCGCTTGTGGAGGAAAGGAGTCAGTTCTCGGCCACCAGGCCTCGCAGACTGCTCCTGAGATGTCCGCCTGGCCCCCTCTGGTCCTGCCCACTGCCATGATGGGACACGGGCATTTTCAGAGAGTCTTAGTCTCATCTTTCTAGGTGCACCATGTAGCCAATTCTCTCTGGGTTCTTGCTGCTTCTCTAGCAGAAATTCTGAGAAACAGGAGCCCCAGGCCACTTTGGGTCTCAGTATTGGTCACTCCCTTCTCCTGCCTCCCTTCCACCCCTTCAAGAGATCCCATACATGTTTCCTCAAGATTCTCTGAGTTTGCCCCAAACTCCCCTAAGCACTGAGCAGGGAGGACAGGAGTGGCCATACACAGTACTTTTACCTTGAACTCTCCCACACACCTTCCCAAGGACAATGAGATGTTACCTGCCACCTGTTTATAAGAGTGGATGGATGGGGAAACTGTGGGTTAGAAAAGGAATGAGTCATAAATTAATATTGTGAAATATTGTTCTGCTGTGTGTGTAAAATATACTGACGAGAGAAAAGAGAAAACTGCCCTCCTCCCACACAGGGACAGCGACCGGTCACTAGCAGTGGAGGGCCTTGCACAGGTGAGGTGAGAAAAGTTATCAGTAATGCTTTGCCCTTGAAATTAAGCAGAACTGTCCTGTATGGACCCCCAACGATTATCCATCACAGGCGTGAGGGTTGTCCTACCACAGTGGTGAGGAAAAGTGAGAAGGTCCGTCCTCCACTGCTGGGACGGAAGAAAGTGGCCCTATTGCCGTGGTGCCCGTGGAACCCTATGACTTGCTGGATCTGACAACACCCATTCCTGACAGGCAGCTCCAGCCACATAGCATTTGATGGTCATGGTCACAGACACGCAGTGCCGACTAGAGAGAGGGGAAGTGAGACGAGGAAGGGATGAAAGGCAGTGGAGGGTGCACTGATGAGGGGATCGTGGCTGTGAGAGACAGCAGCTCAACATCCCTCTGAACCGTCCTATTGAGAGGTGAGGCAGCCAAGCTCCCATCCCACAGTGTTGATGGTTGTTCTGAGGGCATTAACCCTCCAACACTCCCAGTCCGTCCTGCTCACTTACAGGTGGAGGCAGGGGCACAGGGACACTCCCCAGGCCTCTGGGGTAGGACACAGGCTATGAGTGGGGACCAACAGCACCGGTTTCAAGTGGTTCCCAGGGCTCAGCCACATGGGAGAGAAAGGAAGGAGGCGACACAAGGAAGGGCAATGCCGAGGCTGCTTCTGTCCCAAATAAGGGGGCCAAGTTCAAGGGTTCCCAAAGGCTGCTCCTCCTCAGCACACTCCACTGCTCCACACACAGCCTCCATGTTATCAGAGCATCTTCAGTGCAAAGAAAGCAACAAAAAAGGCAGAAACTCCAATTGAGCCCCATATCACCGAAGTCTCACCAAATGGTCCGTATCATACATCAGATAAGAGCAAGAGTCTGGAGCCACACTGTCTGCACCCAAAGCCCTGCTCTGATGGCCCTCCGACCACAGGCCAGGGACGGCACCTCTGGGTGCTTTGGGTTCCTCATCTACAGACTAGGGATGAGTAACGCAGGTCCATAATCCCATCTCCATGATTCCCAAACCCAAATGCTCTGAGAAATTAGGGGGTTTTTGCATAACTTTTTGGCAGTGCTCCTAGTCTGAACTAAAATGAAGTAATTTGTAGTCTAGATTTTTCCACTTTTGATGAATATTCATGTATTGCTCTGGAGAAATAGTAACGTGTTTAATTATAGAGTGCAGCTGAGAATGTAACGTATATGTGTTATAGGCACCATAAAAAGCTAATCAGGAAAAAAATTGTATTCCGAACCACATCTGGTCTGAGAGCTTTGGCCAGAGGAGTATACTGCCTGTCCACTTTGCTGTGGTTGGAAAGTTTCTAGATTAGCAATGATTCAGGATGCAGACATGCGGATTGCAAGCACATATGTAGTGCTTACTGTGGATCAGGCACTGTTCTAAGCTGTTTACATGTACTAATTTATTTACTCATTGCTTGCAATCTGCTAACATTTGCATCTTAAGTCATCACTAGTCTTGAAATTTTCTAACCACATCACAGGAGACTTCCAACGCTGTGGGCAGAAAAACCCCGAAAGTTAGAGACTTTGTGTGTGTGTGTGTGCTCTCTTGTGGTAAAAAACACATAACATTAAATTTACCTTCTTAACCAAATAGATTCACATTGTTGTGCAACAGATCTCTGGAACTTTTTCATCTTGCAACACTGAAACTCTATACCCGCTAAACACTAATTCTCCCATCCCTCCTCCCTCAGCCCTTGGTAACAATTCTACTTTCTGTTTCTATGATTTTGACCACTTTAGATGCCTCATATAAGTGGAATACATACAGTATTTGTCCTTTTGTGTCTGGCTTATTTCCATTAGCAATATGTCCTCGAGGTTCATCCATTTTGTAGCAAGTGTCAGTATTTTCTTTTTTTCAAGCCTGCATAATATTCCATTATATGGTTGTACTACATTTTGTTTATCCATTCATCTGTCAATGGACATTTGGGTTGTTTCTACCTCTTGGTTATTGTGAAAATGCTCCATTGAATATGAGTGTGCAAACATCTCTTTGAGATCCTGATTTCAATTCTTTTGGATGAATACCCAGAAGTGGGATTGCTAGATCATATGGTACTTCTATTTAACATTTTTTTATGAACCTCCATACTGTTTTCCACAGCACCTGCACCATTTACATTCCCACCAACAGTGCACAAGGCTTCCAACTTCTCTGCATCCTTGACCACATGTGTTATTTTCTGTTCCTTTGATAGTGGCCATCCTGATGGGTGTGGGGTGATACCTCACTGTGGTTTTGAGTTGCATTTCCCTGATGGTTAGTGATGTTGGGCATCTTTTCATGTGCTTATTGGCCATTTGTATGTCTTCTTTCGAGAAATGTCTATTCTAGTCCCTTGCCCATTTTTAAATTCAGTTATTTGTTTTTTTGTTGTTGAGTTGTAGAAGTTCCTTATATACTCCAGATGTTAACTCTTTATCAGACATATGATTTGCAATTATTTTCTCCCATCCCATAGGTTGCCTTTTCACTCTGTCGATTGTTTCCTTTGACATGCAGAAGTTTTTAAGTTTGGTGTGGTCGCATTTGTCTATTTTTGATCTTGTTGCCTATCATGTTAGAGGTTTTTTAAAAATCTAGAAGTCAGCTTGGGAAGCCAGTCCCCACGTGATTAATTAGGAATAGAAGAAGCTCAGCCCCACGCTGAGAGTGAGTCAGAGGCAAGAGAGCCCCTCCTCTGTTGAGGCCGCAGCTCAGGATGTTCCATCGGCGTGCGGAAGGCTGGCACCACAGGCAGGTGTACGTGGGAGCTGTCGGGAGCAGACTTTCATCCAGATGAGAAACCATTAGGCACAGAATGAGAGGACAGGGGAGGAAAAGGAGGACAGATGGCCACGCGGGAGGGAGACTGCAGTTCAGAAGGCTCACTTGCCTTTTTTATTTAAAATGACACCCCTTCGTCACTGTGGAGGTGGAGGACTAGTAATGACAGGGCTCACTGACGAGGCTACACAGGGAACTCGACAAGATTGCCAGGTCCTCCCCCGAATCTGCTCCTTATTGAGACGCTTTCTGCAGTTATTGAGCTGGAAGATGGGTATTGAAGGAAAGCAAACCCACATGGTTCAGCTTGCTGGTTGAATAGTCCACCAGTATAGATGATCTGCCCAGATACTGGAATCATACTGTGTTAGAAAGAAACGGTGTGATGCACCCCTCGTGCAGTCAGAGAAGAGGGTTGGGAAGCAACACAGGAAAGTGCCAGCTCGGTTGCTTTTGTTTTATTTTAAAACCTAGATCACCCTCACCGTGTTTTCTGTAACATCGAGAAACGTGCAAGGACCTGGTGGGACATGTGGATCATCTTCCAGTTTCAAAGCCAGAACTGGCATTTTCCCTGGATATTTAGGGGGCACGTGCACTGAGCTCTTACTAGATGAGCGAAAGAGGAGGTGGTAGCAGTGACGCAATAGCAATAACGAGACCCTGTTCACGTAATGGCTAAAATGGAGAAGGAACTTAATAAACTATTCATCCTAACAATGCCGGGAAATAATTAGGACATGATGCAACTTTACTGAGGCTGACAGCTCATGAGGAGTAAATAATGACCCACGATTGGACGTGGCAAGGCCTGCAATAGAGTTATGGGCTTCGAGCCTTCAGAAAGTGCTCAATAATAGATATTTGAGTTGAATTTTATGCAATGAAAAGGTAGCCTTGCCGTGGAGACATGTAGTTCGTACTTTGCGGGGCACAGAGGAAAGAACAAGAAACCAAGTCCAAGTCACAGGGCCAGAAACCAGAGCACTTCCCACTCAGTTGTGCTGCCTGACCCAAAGACGACGCTAAGATAATTGAATCATAAAGAGATCTCAGTCGACCTAATGAAAGAACAGACAGCGCACATGGAAATATTTAGGCACTCTCCTCTCCAATTCTTAAATCAAAATATTAATTACTTAATTCAATCCAGTTTTCACTGAAGGATTAAATAAAATACTAGTTTCCATTACCTGCTGAATCCGTATGGGACGTATGATTATACGGTAGCTTGACTGATACTTGAACTCATGTCTCTGAGTTCTGGTCACTTCAGAGCAAACCCTTTGAAAGCCTCTCCGCGTATCTCCCCCATGCTGCAGTAGTGCGTGCCAGTGTTTAAGCTTCCCTGTCGGAACAGCCATGGAGCCACTTCTGCATCCCTCTTGGTGCTAAATCTTTGGGTTTTGAGGGCAAATGGGATATTTAGAAGCAGTCGAAAGTCATCCTGAGTCATTTTAAGGTAAACTAACACCACTTTTGGCCAAGAACTAAACCAGTAAAACTGATTTGGCTTAAGCTGTTTCTTAAGAAAATGTCTAGAGTTTTTAAAAGATAAAGCCATTCTTTGCCATGGTTTTGGAAATATAGCAGTCCCCCAAATAGGGCACTTTTGTAACTATCATATATTTCAATGTGCAGTCTGATAGTTACTTTGCGTCCTTGTCCTGCAGCCAGGCACGTGCCCCACTGCTGTGTGCAAACTCTACCTTCTATGCTTCTCAGGTTCAAGGCAGCTCCATCTAAAGGCCCAGGGTACAGGCTCAGCTCCCTGACAGCAAGAAACAGTTCACATTTGCCCAACTTCCCTCTTCCCTGCTTCTATTTTTATTTTAGCAGAAAAGAAAAAAAGTACTATTTTTTTTTAATTTTATTTATTTATTTTTTCCCCCAAAGCCCCAGTAGATAGTTGTATGTCACAGCTGCACATCCTTCTAGTTGCTGTATGTGCACAGCGGCCTCAGCATGGCGGGAGAAGCGGTGCGTCGGTGCGAGCCCGGGATCTGAACCCGGGCCGCCAGTAGCGGAGCGCGAGCACTTAACCGCCAAGACACGGGGCCGGCCCCAGTACTTATTTTTTTAAATAACTAACACCACGCCGCTCGTTTCCATAAGCCCTTTGTGATTGTTAACCAACACCGAACATCCCAGCTCCATCTAAGTGAACCAAATTGCTCTGCTCTTCTATAATTAATAGCCTCAGATGTGCTAGGCAGACTTACGCTTGCTCATAAACTCTACCAGCTGAGCTTCTAGACAGTGTTGGCACCTGGTAGCTAATTCCACTCGCATTAGCAAGGAAGCTTTGGTTATAACCTGGCAAGGCTTGCTTTAAAAATTGTTTAAGACAAAGCTTTGAAGCAAAGATGTAAGGCAGGTTCTCCACACCAAATATAACACCCGAACACAAATGGCCTCACACCTCACATTTTGTAGTTGTTGTGTTTAATTCTGAATGAAGAGTCTCTTGCTAAAGGAGTAGTACTTTTTCCTTTAACATGCTTTCATTTATTGTTTGAAGTCTGGGTAGAAGATGTTTATCATGGGGGAAGGAAGATAAACAAGGGTTTACCTGGCTTGTTGTCTATTCTCATTAGGAATATCATTATTTTCCATTAAGTTTGATTCTCTCAGTGACAGCCCAGGAGTGAATTTCACACTTTGGGAAATCATATTTACTCTTGCAAGAAACTAAGGCATTATTTAGTTGATTACTAATCCAAAGCAATAAAGTTAGCTTGTGATAGTTTTCAAGATTCGTTAGAATGACAAAATTCTACCCGAGCTGAAAATTTGCTTTGACAGTTCCCACATTTATCGCGGCAAGCATCTCCTCACTCCCATCCTCACCCTGCAGTGGCTCGTATTTCTAGACTAAAAGAGAAACGATCTCAACGTCTAACATCTACTGAACTTCCAGTACTGAACACAGAGCCCGATACGTAGTAGGTGCTGAAAAAACAATGTGTTAAATGAATGAATGCAAGACACTGTCCCAGATACAGACACATGGAGGAAGCGGAGGCAGAGGTGGACATGTTGAAAACGAGAAGCATAAAATTGGGTCCCTGCTCTCAAGGAGCTTGCTGTCTGGAGAGATAAGGCAGTGTACATGTGAAAATTAATGTGTCATATTTACTCTAGAATCCTTCCCTAGGCCCAGAGAAAGAGAAGAGCCTAGCATATTTAAGAACTAGAAAGAAAACCACTGAGGCTGGCTACAACGCAGTACATAATTGAGAGCATGCGATAGGCAGGTGATGGAGGCCATAGAGGCCGTGATAAGGAGCTTTCATTTCTTTCTAACGATGAGAAGCCCCTGATGTGTTTTAGAAGGTAAATGATGTAATGTGATCTGACTTATGTTTATGAAAAGTCACTGTGGTTCTCGTGGAAGAATGTTTGGGGGAGGTGAAAGGAGGCAGAGAGGCCAGTGAGGAAGGGATTGCATCACTCCTGGCGAGAGGTGAAGGTGGCTTGGTCTAGAGGAACAAAAATGGAGACAGCCAATGGAAGAGTGATCTATTTTGGAGATAGAATTCTGACTGCTTTTCAGATGGATTGGGTGCTCAACATAAGGGAAAAGAAAGAAAATTAAGAGTGTTCTGTAAGTGTTTAGCTTGATAACTGGTCACCTCCCCCCCTGAACCCCAGACTGGTTCTCTCCAATCTCTCCTACCTTAGCAAAATAGCACCTTACTGCAAGCATGAACTTCCTCCAACATATTAATTTTGAGATGCTTATTCAGCCAAGCAGGGATTTCAAGTAAGTGGTTGGACTTATGCATCAGAACTCAGAATGGTCAGGACTAGAATCATCAGTGTGCAGGAGAGCTTTAAAGCAATGGAAGTGGATGAAACTATTTAGGTAATAAACACAGACAGAGGTGAATAAAGATCTAGGATGAAGCTGTAGGACACCCCAGCATTTACGGTGCAGGCAGTTGAGAAGGAAACTGAGGAGAAAGGGTTGGAGAAGTAGTAGAAAACCCTACTAGAAGTCAAGAATTAAACAAATTTCAAAGAAGGAGCAACCAACGGGGTCAGACGCTGCTAAGCTGTCATGAAAGATGAAGAATAAGAACGTCATCAGGTGTAGAAAGACCGAGGTTGTTGGTACATTTGACAAGACCAATTTCTATGCAGTGATAGGAATGGAAGCCCCATGGAAATGTTCGTGATGAAATAGACCCCAGACATCACCTACTTCTGCTGTCTCCAGAGAAAGCTATACCACAGAGAACGTGGGCCTTTTGCCTGACCACAAGCTTTAACTTGCAGTGACCATGAATGCACAATCTTTGTCACTCTTCAGTATGTGTGGAACTGTATCACAGGACAAATCTCTTACGCACAGAGTGCCTTCCACTTCCTCCAGCACACGTTAATTGTTCATATTCTATATTAGGAGTTATTGATCTGGGGCCCATGGACCTATGAGTTTAAGAGAGACTGTATGTAAAATTACGTGCAAATACATTTTTCTAGTGGAAGTGTCCATAGGTTTTATCAAATTCTCAATGGGTCCATGTCTTCCCCACAAAAAAAATATTAAGAACTTTGTTCTACACCAAAGAAATCGTACAGCTCACCAGACTGAGAGAGACCTTTTTGGAGATCAAGTTCCTATGAAAGCATCATTTATCATCACTCGGGGCACGAGGCAGCGTCTGCACCACAGTCAAGAAAACTCCGAATGGCCCAGCAGCCTAATAAATCACCCACTCCTCTAAGCACTCCTCTAAGCTTTTAGAGGCTTTGATTCCAGAGAAATGTCACTTCTGGGCATGGAGCTTCAGAGGCTGATAAATGCTAAACAATCCATTAAACTGTATGAGGACAGTGCAGTGTTAGTGGGAGGCCACACGGTGCTCTGCCTGCAGACTCACGGCACAGAGCACAGAGCAGCGTCTGACGAGTCCTCCTTATCCAATTTCCAGAATCAGTTCCCATCAGGAGCTCCTGTCGTGGGTAAGATACGGTAGCTGGCTCCTGAGTGGTCCTTGGCATTCTGGCTGGGTCAGAGCTGTCGTGAGGGTTTTACTCCACTTTGAATACGTGGGCACTGACTGCTAGAAATTTTTAGAAATGAAATGATATCGAACCTTCTTCTTCCAAGAATATAAAGGAATTTGAGATTATACTCTTGAAAGTGCCAGAGGTGGAGCGTAAATTGCTTCTCTACACTCTCAGAGCACAGTACACTCCTTGCAGGATGCCATGAGTCGTCTGATGTAAAACTCCAACCTCGCATAAAATTCACATTTAACTCCTCATCTGCCACCACGATTAGTCACTCGGGAGCCAGAACTAAAGTCCAATGAAGAATTTGACATTTAGCCACTAGTGGACACACGGCTGTCTACACTCTGAAATACCCTTCCCTGGGAGCATTCTCAGGCTTGCAGTCAAAACACAAAGATACCAGAAATATCCAGGGCCTGAGGGTGTGGCATGGGATCAAGGCAGGAATGACATCCCTCGTACACATTTTTCAATCACTGAATTTCAAGACGACAGATATTTATTCAGTTACTTCTCTTCTTATTTTTCAATTCCAAGCATCCAGCACAGAGCCTGGCATGTGGAAGCAAGATAATTATTTTATTTTTTAATCAATAAATGAATTATTGAGAAACCAGATGAATATTGTATCACTCAGGGTCCATTCAGAAAACAGAAACTAGGGAAAGATTTCAAATAAAGAGAATTTAATATAGGAAATTAACACAGGTATTGGAAGAACCAAGATGCTAAAAGGGGGTGATGAGACAACCCAGATATTAGCACCAGTAGGTGCCATTCCCACTCCCAGGTGTGAGGCAGGTCTCCAGGCCCAGGAGCAGAACGAGCCGCAGCGGGGCTGCCAGCCTGAGTCAGGGCCGCAGTGGGAGGGGCTACCCTACAAGAGCAGGAGACCAAGGAGACGCTGGCTGAAACGGAATGTGGGTGTGGAGACCTGGACTTCTCTCTTTCCACCCTCCCATCTTGCACCAGATCCTCTGTTGGCAGAGGGCGAGGGGTCCTGAGAAAGGTAACTCCCCTGCATCCAGGGCAGGGAAGAGAGGGGTGGAAGACAAGTACCCTGAAAGATACACAGAGCACAGTGGGAAGTCCCTACCTCTGGGAATTAATGGGGTACACATGTTTTAAAGGATGATATAAGTCTCTGTACGTGCCAAATGAGCAGCACAAACAATGAGCACTCAAGTCATCCAGAAGAAGAAATACATTCGCTCCTCAAAGGAAAGGCTCAAGATGTTTGTGGCTGTATCCCAATACACGAAAGGCATTTCTTCAGAAGGTATTCATTGGACTGATTGCTGGTGTAGACAAGAATGGTGTGAAAGGATTTCCATAGGGGACATGGAACGAGTTCCTCCCTTTGAAAGATGAGAATTAAGTTGAAAGGAGAATACAGAAATTCTAGAATGGCAGTCATATGAACACAGAAGCTGAAATGGAGAGCAGAGATCTAAGCCTCACACCAGAGCATAGCTTGTCTCCACTGAACTCTAGTGTGTTGAGTCTCTGATGGTTCCAGTTGCTCGTGTTGTCTCCACATCAAGGCTATAAAATCTCTGCAGGTGGGAGGGGTTCTACTTCAGTGTCTTCTCCTGATCGTTGGTCAGCTGCTGGTTTCATGTCCTCTGTCTCCCCGACTTCTCCCTCGGATTCCACGTCTCACCTGCCTTGTCACCTTCTCAGTCCAAGAAGGTGGCCTAGGTCTACATGTTTATAGCTCCTCCTCCCTAACTCCCCTTGAAATAGAAGAGATATAAAATAAGAACAACTTAGCGGTCATTGGAAAACTGGAAGGGTGCCAGCATGGGAAAATATGTTTGAGAAACTTCTGGATAGTACAAAGACGCCGGATGTAGACAGGTGGGAATGGTGACACAAGTGCAGACAGCGCAGCCTAAATGATCTCAGCTGGAGAGGGAGTGAAGGAGGTGTGGTCCGATCCCCAGCATTTGAGCCTTGGCCACACAGGCGAGTTTCCTGTTCTTCCCACCCTCACCAATAAGAGCTCACTTTAATCTTTTTTCTCTCTCCAACAGGACGACGTAATAATGTGATTGGTCAGGACCTGACACTCCTGTTTTCCTGGGTCTAGAAAGCAAGAACAGGACAGGTGCTTCCCGCCCACTGTGTATAACAGCAGAGGCCCCTGCTGCCCCCTCTGCACGCCCCTCTCTGCCCAGGTGCACAGCCCACCTGGAGGGGGTCCTCTCTCTCTCCCCCTGCATCTCTGCCTGCAACAGAGATGGAGTCATTCAATCCAACACGGATTTGTCAAATGATCTCTTCAGTTTGAGGGAGGTCCCAGCTACCTTCAGGGCTAAGCCTCATTCTTCAACCCAGTTTTTTCTCAACTTTTTAATGGAAGTATAATTATTCAGAAAAGTACACATTTCAAAACAGTTTAAACAGCCTTGCCTTTGGGGGCTTATTGGACACTCTCATCACTTTAGATAAAGTGGGTGCTTGTTCCCTTTGTCCTACCTGTTTCTTCTCTGCATGTGCTGCACCAGCTAACACCCGGGAGGGAGGCGTCAACGGGAGCCCTCAGCAGGAGGCTGTGCTGCTGTTCCCTGACCAGCTCCTTGAAGAGGAGGCTTCCCGTTGATGTATCTTCTCCACCAGACACTGACTTTCACAGTTCCTGCTGTAATTCACACCAGATTAATCTGGCTATGTAAGAAAAAAATTAATAAGCAACTAAGAATCACCAGACGTTAGAATAAAACAAACAGCCACAAACAGAGAACCAGTTTCAAAATATGCTCCATCACCAAGACATTTTGCTGACATCTCCTAGAAAATTGTGAAATAAATACATAAATATGTTATATTAGAGATGTGAATGGTGCAACCTCACAACAATGGTGCTGCAGCAATTTCTCAGCTATACACGGTGCCTTGTAATTTTAGGCAGAGTCAGCAAATTTTCAGTTAAGTGAACGTAATAATAATTATTATTATTATAAATTATAATAATAGTGCAATATTGAAGAATAGACTTCTACATGAATATTAATAAAATAAAAAGTCATCAATAACTAAAATTCCAAATGGTTCATAGAAAATCTATACAGGGTGACTGGAAAGAAGGCAAAGCATGCTGAAGGCCCTATGAAGGCAGCTGGAGATTTTGTTTAATATCCTGCTCTCCTTGTAGATTTTTGTCTCTCCTTATGCTTCCTTGATTGCGGAAAACTTCCTCTATCTTTCCTTTAGTAATTTAGAAATTTTACATCTTATTTCCATTGACTAGTGATTTTCCTTCAAAATTTAAACAGAAGATCTAAAAATAGGGTCACTGGAATAACTTGAGACATATTAGTAATCTTAATAGGTTAAATTCCCCATTAAAAGGCATATTCTGACAATTTAAGTGCTTGCTGTTTACAAGAGACTCATCCAAAACCACACAACAGGAAACACTAATAAATAAAGGAATAAATGAGACATATGAGCAAAATCCCAGCAAGAGAAAGCAGGCATAGCAATACTAATATGAGGTTTCAAAACAAAGGTTCTTAAATGGGTCAAAGAAGTCATTTTATATTGATTAAAGAGATAATTCACAGAGAAAATACAATAGTCCCATATCCTTAAGCACATAATAAAGCAACAAAATATCTGCAGCAAAAGATATGTATATTCAAGGAAAATTTGGGAAAATCCGAAACACATTTCTCAGTCTTAGGTTAAATAGAGAATATGAGATTTAATCATTTCAATAACACGACTAGCAACCTCTGTATAAAATTTAATAACTATGTGTAAAATTTTTACACTCAAAAACCAGAATCAACATTTTTGGGTACTAATGGAATATTTAATAAAAATTTCATTAGTTAATAAACAATTTCCATATGTTCTCCCTAAAACAGATCTTTCAGAACTCACTTTCTGACCATTTCAATAAAACTGGAAAAGGACAAGAGGATAGTGAAAATAAATCTAACCACTTAGAAAATATAAAACACTCAAATGTAACATTGGGACCAAAGAAGAAATCAAAGTGAAAATCACAAACTATGGGTTAAAAAGAGCAAGAACTTCCAGGCCAGGCCGAGGCGTAGCTCTCACACGGGTCACTGGGTTCACTCACCTGTGATCGCCTCACGGTTAGCATCCTCCAACTCTGTTCTATCCGGCTGTCTTCTTGTCTATTTGTGGGAGCTCCTTGTGAAGTAGAGCATCAGCCTTTTCTATATGAGCTGCGGGTGTGTTCCTCCAGTCTCTCTCTCCTGTTTTGACCTGTTTTGTGTTATCTTTGCCCACACAGAGATTTTCCATTTTCATGTGGCCGGGAGAGTCAGTCTTCTTCATGTGTTCGTGTTTCTAGTCTTACTCAAGCAGATACTCCTCCTTACCCCGAGTAATAAAAATATTATCCTAAAATTTCTTATTTTTATATTTATATTTATATCTTAAATACATTTGAAATTTATTTTTGCATATGATTGGCATAGGAGGTCTAGCTTCTTCTGATAAGATGCCAGTTATGTAAGATCATCAGTTAAGTGGGGCTCCTTTCCTGATTAATGTGACCCGCAATCTTCATCACATATTAACTTCTGTAGTCACCTCCCCTCTGGCTCTCTTCCTCTGCCTCCCTCTTCCACTTTTAAGGACACTTGTGATGACATGGGGTCACCCTGAATAATCCAGAATTATCTCTCAGCTGATTAGCAGCCTTAACTCCATCTGCAGGCTCCATTCCCCTCACCATGTAACCTGACACATCCAGGGGTTCCCAGGATAAGGACGTTAACATTATCTTGCCTACCTCGGTCTATATGCTTGGATCTCGCCTCCCTCTCTGAAGCTAGAAGTTAGGGCCGGCCTGGCCTGGACTGCATGAGATCATGAGGAGACCCTGCCTGGGCCCGTGAGCTGGGAGCTGGCATGCACACTTGCTACACGGACGTGAGAAGACCTGAGAGGCAAGAGATAAGGTGGAGCAGACAGCCCTGCCCAAGTAATGGTGGTTCACCGGATGCCAAAGTGGACCAACTTAGCCATGCTTAGTCAGGTTCGTTACCCTTCCTCCCGTGGGTAGATGAGAACAGTGGACAATCCCTCTCCCTGAGGGGGAAGCACATGTCAGCCACTTGCCTCTTTGCTCTCAGCTCCATTACTGTCTCTTCCTCCACTTGCTCTGTATTTCAGGGAACTCAGTTTCCCTGGCTTCCTTGCCCAGTGGCTTTCTGGTGATTTGGCCAATGAGAGGTGCTTGTGGAAACTGAGGTGCCAGGGGAGGAGGAAGCCAGGCGTTTCTCTCCCTCTCACTCTGCCTCAGGCCGCATCACCAGCTCCTTCCTGACTACAGCTCTCACCAGAAATCCTCTCCCCAGATGCTTCTGAACCTGCCACATGGCCCCAGCTTCTGAATTCTGGTCACACCGCTTCCTCCTGTTGTCCTCCCAGACATGGTAGGACACGATAGTGTCATCTTGTTAATCTCCCTGCTGCTCCTAGTCTCTCTATTGCCTCCCCGTCCCATTTGACTTTTCGGGTCTTTTGTCATCCATGTAACCAATTCCCTATGTTGAATTCCCTCTGTTCAAAGACCTGGTGTGGTTTCTGTTTTCTTGCTGGATTTGGACTAATAAGTAGTAGCAAGTTCCCTCATGAAGACATGAGTGTAAGGGAATAAGGCCCTGATATCTGAAAGAGCCTTCATTGTTAGTCAAAAGTGCATAGGGAGTTAACAGGGAACTTGAGTAGCTCAGACCGTAAAAGATTATTAAAGGCAGAAAGTATCGAGACACTTGGAGGTCTGGATTCTCAGGGTAGAAAACACTGCTCCCATTCTCTCGATAATTTCCAACAGACAGATCCACTTAAGCAGAATTCACAAACGTCAAGGAATGGCTATGCTATAGAGGTAGTGATCTGACTTAGGTGTTTACATGAACAACCTAGGGAGGCAGTTAAAAAAACGAAAATTTAGGTGTTCCAATTCCAAAAATTTTGAAGCTCTGGCTGAGACCCCAGAAACTGCATTTTGGAACCCCAGGTGATTCTGACACAGGTGGCCTGTGGACTATGTGTGGAGAAACTCTAGGTATGAGCAATGATCTCCAGAAGGTTCCTTAAACATTCTTGGCCTCAGGGCCAGCCCCGTGGCTTAGCAGTTAGGTGAGCACACTCTGCTGCTGGCGGCCCGAGTTCGGATCCCGGGCACGCACCGACACACTGCTTCTCCGGCCATGCTGAGGCTGCATCCCACATACGGCAGCTGGAAGGATGTGCAGCTGTGACATGCAACTGTCTACTGGGGCTTTAAGGGGGAGGGGCAATACGTAAATAAAATTATTAAAAAAAAAAAACATTCTTGGCCTCAGTGTCCCCATCTACCACATATGGATAATCCAACCTCAAAGAGCTGTCACAGGACTCAACGAGTTATCATAAAGCATCTGGCACTTGTGGGGCAAGATGGCGACAGAGAAAAGGGGGTGGATGTACCTACAAGTTAATTTTTGGTGAGTATTTAGGATAAATATCATAGTTTCATTTTTTAGTTTAGCAACATCTTTCTATGTTTTGAGATGTCTATATTGGTGACAGATCTAGACTCTGTATGTCCCTCAAATTCCTTTAGTTGATGTGGGATAGAAATAGCTAATCCAAGCCCAAGATCAATTTAAGCTAGGAAGTCTCTATTTCAAGTTGAATTTTAAAAGCTATCTGATGGATAAGGAATATTAGTTTAATAAAAAAAAAAATGCTCCTTAACTTTGCAATCTGGTACAATAAACTGAATGAAAAGAAAATGACCAAAACCTCGGTTAAAATATTTAATTAAGACTAACTGAATTATTTATGTTAAAGGAGTCAGCTCATAAGGCCCAATAATCTTTTAGAAGCTACTTCTTGTAAATTTGGTTATAAAATGTTAAAAGCTCTGTTACAACTCTTCAAAAACCAAACTTCATCATCTCGTGCCTTCACACCCCATCCTCAGAAATTAGCCAAATAAGAACCAGCCAATATACACAAAAACATAGAGACTCCTTGATGATGCCGCATCCAATTGTTACTTAATCATCATTAAGACGATTTTAAAGTAAGTTAACATGCTAATAGCATTGATGTTAACAAGCCCCATTTATTTTTTACACTGTAGAGCTCTCTGCCTGAATGGGGCTTTGTTGTCTCACTGGGAAAATATCCTGCAAATTCAATCCACTGCACAGTTATGTCACACCTTTCCACAGAGTATTGGGTGGTGGGGACAGAGTCAGATGCAGAAGGTAAAAACTGTTGTGCAAATGAGCATGGAGATAGATAAAGGAGGAAAAGACAATTGGAGGGGATTCGAGAAGGGCAAAGCGTTAACCAATTGGCTTTGATTGGAATCTATGAATTTGAATATCTTTTACAACAAGGAAATGTTTCCATCAGAAAACAAAGACTTTTAATAGATCGGTGTCTGAGAGGAGGTTGGATTCAAAGACACCAGGAAAATCTTGGGATGGCCACCACACCACAGGTTTGGAAACAGAGAATTTAACAGCTGAAGACAATTACAGCTATCGTGACTTGGAGACAGAGGCTGCAGTAACCAAAGCATCCAAGGGTGCTGCAGGTCCAGTCTAGCTTTCCACAATGAACACCAGGAATAAGGATCCCCACATACAGAAGCAGACTTGTGTTCAAGTCAACATCATCACGTGGCCCCATTAGGAAGCATCTGTGGTTAGTGCATCAGTGAGGATGCAGTGATAAGCCTAAGAGCTTCCTTCCCTCTGCCCTCCCTTGGACTGGAAAGTTACTCATTAGATATATGGAAGCTTCTCCAATTCTGAGACCATAGGTCTAGAATTCCAAAGACAGCCGAAAGAGAGAATACGGATTCAAATAAGAACTGTAAGAGAAACTACTACAACTAGATCAGGCAAGTCAATGAAGCTAGAAAATTAGATGTCAAAGAAATATCCAACACACTGACCCACTGTCTTCCCGAATAGCTGGAAAGGCAGAACCAAAACAAATTGATTCAGGATCTATCAAAATAAGTCATTGCTGAATATCTCATGAAAGGCTTAAAGGGAACTGATATTGGGCACCTGGGTGGCTATCTTCCAGAAACTCTTTAACAACAGGCAGATATTCAACACAGTAGCCAGCTAATGTTTGACATGCAGTAAAAACCACACCACCAAAATACCCATCTAATTCTTCAAACATTATCATCAAGACAACCCCAAGTGACATGGTAAAGTTATTAAAAGCTATCACTGAACTGAGAGTTTTCTGGAAATTCATTTATTGGTACACTGTGGGTAAAGCAAGTAAATTTTATGACAATGGTTACTTAGTGACATGGGAGAACCCCTGGTAATGATGGATGCGGAAAACAGACATCAGTGATAGGAAGCTGCAAATCGCCTTTGGTGGAACTATTGATATGGTAAAGTCCTAACTAGTAAATATTTTTCTTATGATCAAACATAGACACATGCACAGACACACAAGTACTCTTGCCAAGAGACTCTAAGAGCAAATTATACTTGAGAATCTTCCCAATAGTCTCTCAAATACCAAAACCTGAAAACACAGTCAGTATTTTCCATTTCATATGTGTAAATTTCAATTAATATGAGAATCATAACTCATATTATGGGAAAAACTAACATTTATTGAGCATTTACCATGCTCTAGGCACTATGAAAGGTTCTTTTTATAGAATATCTCCTTGAATCCTTACAGTAAGCCTTGGAAGTAGACAGAGCAGTTGTTATAATCCCTACTGTATCAAGAGGCAATCAAAACTCAAAGATGCAAAGTGCGTTGCCCAGGATCACGCAGCTAGCAAAGACAAGACACGACTGAACCCGAGGCTGTCTCAGGTCCAGCCCAGTGCTCTTTCCATAAATTTTTTCATGAATTTTTTTCCATAAAATTGTTTTTGGTAAACATTTTCATTTATTTCCATTTTTGTCTGCATTGCACCTTAGAGTCCAGCATATTTTTTAACTTTCTATTTTGAATAGTTAAAGATTTAGAGGAAGAAACGGACAGGGAGGTCCTGTGTACCCTTCACCCAGTTTCCGCGGATAGCAACGTCTTGTGTGACTGTACTACAGTATCAAAACCAGGAAATTGACATGGGTACCACCCACTGAGTTCACTCAGAGTTCACCAGGACACGCACTCACCTGTGTGTGTTTGTGTAGCTCTATGACATTTTATCACGTGTGTGCCTTCGGGTAACCATCACCACAGTCAAGATTTTTAACTGTGCCATCACCACATGGCTCCCTCATGTTACCCCTTTAAAGCCACACCTACCCTCTCCCCCTCATCCCTAACCCCTGACAACCACCGATCAGTTTTCCATTTCTGTAATTATGTTATTCCAATATTCAGAATTATATTACAAATTTATACAAAAAGAATCATGCGATATATATCCTTTTGGTCTTTTTCTTTCAGTATAATTTCCGGGGAATTCATCCAACTTATTGCATATATCAATAATTCATTGCCGTTTACTACAGAACAGTACTCCATGGTGTGGATGTACCCCTTTGTTTAACCGTGCATCCACCGAAGGACATTTGGGAGTTCCCAGTTTGGGGGTGTTTCCAATAAAGCTGCTATGAACATTGTGCACAAGTGTCTGTGTGAAGATAAGTTCTCCTTTCTCTGGGATAAATGCCCAAGGGTGCCGTTGGTAGGTTGTATGGCTGGTCCATTTTCAGTTTTAAGAGGAGCTGCTGAACTATTTTTCCGCGTAGCTGCACCAGTTTACATTCCCACCAGCAACGTATGAGAGTGCCAGTTCGTCTGCACTCTCCCCGGCATTTGGTGTTGTCACTATTTTTTATTTCATCCATTTTCATAGCTATGTAGCAATATCTCATGCGGTGTGAGTTGCCTTGCTTAGCGGCTCATGAAGCTGTGTATCTTTTCACATCCTTGTCTGCCTTAGGCATATCCTCGTTGATGAGCTGTCGGCTCATGCTTTTGTCCCTTTTCTAATAGGGGTGTTTGCTTTCGCGTTCTGAGAGTTTCTTATGTATTCTAGATACAAGTCTTTTATTGAACATGTGATTTATCCATAAACATTCTCTAATATTTTCAGTGAGTAAGGCCTTTAAAAATAAAATCCAGGGGCTGGCCAGGTGGCACAAGTGGTTAAGTGCGCGCGCTCAGCTGCGGCGGCCCGGGGTTCCCCGGTTCGGATCCCCGGCGCACACCAACGCACCGCTTGGCAAGCCATGCTGTGGCGGCTCCCATATAAAGTCGGGGAAGATGGGCATGGTTGTTAGCCCAGGGCCAGTCTTCCTCAGCAAAAAAAGAGGAGGATTGGCAGATGTTAGCACAGGGCTGATCTTCCTCACAAAAAAATAAAATAGAATAAAATAAAATAAAATAAAATCCAATACATGTTGGAGTCCAAAGGATTAAATGAATTTTTCAAGAGTTCAAACACTTACCATGTGCTTTGTTACCACGTGATTTGTTAAAGAAGAGCAGAAAGGCTGGGCCCTGCTCTCACAGAAGAAGAACTAGAGACGGATACAAGACTAGGGATATTTCAGGATAGAAATCTGAGATGTGGTCAGGACACATAAGAAAGGGTCTGCCTGAGGGGATCCTGCCAGGCGGCTCTGACAGTTCCTCTGCAGACCCATCCGACATCGCTGCAGCTCATGCGCCACCTTGTGGGCTCCGTAAACTCGGCAGGGTCCTGCGAAGTGCAAGTTCATATTTGCAAAACACACATGTTCTCACCCACGCTTCTCTAGAGGAACTGGCGACACACGATATTTATTTCTACCCATCGTGGCGTTCATCACACATGGCTGCTTTTGGTAGCACCCACTGCTTTATTCTTTGGGGCTGGTGAACCACCAGGAGGAGAGACGGCTGAGACACCCGCTCACGCAGCAGAATCTCATAGTGACACCTCACCAGCCAGCCTTACTGGCTTCCTCACGTGCCGTGTCGCTCACCCTGTGGAGTGTTGCCTCACAGATGGAGATTATCTGCCGTGAGAAAGCAGGGCTCGGGGTCGGCTGCCAGAGCACTCCTTCTTTGACTCTGCTCATCAGGAGGGAGCTGCGATGGGCATTTCTCCTGGGTATTGTCCCTGGTGTGTGCTGCCCAAGCATGTGCCGGGAAAGGCAGATCTCAGCCCCTGTCCCACTTTAGACAATCAGAGAACATTAGAACCGAGAGAGAACTGCGAAAAATGGTGACTACAAGTTTTTTTTTCATTTTGAATGAAAAATAAAGATTTTTTCTGACATGTGTTTAACTAATAGAGTAAAACACTTGAAATGAGGACACTCATCATATTCAGATCATCTAGTCCAGGACACTTTCTTACTTTGCACCCCAAACACACAAGGGACATAAGTGTTGTGGGAAGCAGGAATGGGGTGTCAGGGAGAGTGTGAGCCCCCAGGTCCATTAGCCCATCCCCACATGGGCCCCAAGGTGGCTCCTAGGACTTCCTAAGACCTCTCAAATCACAAGCCAAAAAACACTGAGATTTCCTTCTGTTTAAAGGCTGATTAATATTTTATTGTATGTATATACCACATTATCACAGAAGGACAAATATTGCGTGATTCCACTTACATGAGGTATCTAGAACAGTTAAACTCATAGAAACAAGAGTAGAAGGTGGTTACCAGGGGCTGGGTGGAGGGAGAAATGGGGACTTGTTGTTCCATGGGTGTAGAATTTCAGTTATGCAAGATGATCTGCTGCCCAACTCCGTACCTATAGTAAACAGTATTGTATTGTGCACATAAATGTCTGCTAAGAGGACAGAGCTCATCTTAAGTGTTCTTACCACAATAAAAAAATAAAATAAAAAAATAAAAGCAGCAGACTAAACTATTGAATCGGTTAAGAGTGTTCTTAAAGTACAGCTAATCTATCAAGGGAAAGATGTCACATATTGCCTAGAGAGTGAATCAACAGATCCACAAAGTACATTAAAAACCTGTTATGAAAAAAATAAATTACATTTCAAATCTTGGGGGGAAAAAAACACTAAGAAACCCACTATCATGTTGTACAGACGGAAAAAAAGTCCAGAGACCAGGGACATGCCAGAAGACACACAGCTAGTTAGTTTCATGAACTCTTCATGCCAGAGGTCAAAGGTTTTATACAAGGAATGAACCAGCACTACCACCTCCCCCTGCCTGGGCTGAAATCACAAAAGGAGACATCTCGGCATATATGTTGTAGGAACTGCCCTCAAGTCTTTGGGGCCTCAGAAACCCAACCTGGCTACTCGCTGCCCCGCCCTCCGGGGACAGAAAGAGAAACCATTAGAGGCATTTCCTTTGGTCTTTCCTTGGCTGGGGTGGTGGAGAAAAGCCTGAGCTGCCTGCAAATGTTGTCTATTTGCCTATTTCCACCATTGCGAGGGCTCTGAGGGGCTGGCCCAGAGAGAGATTCTGAGGATGAAGGAGAGGCTGGTCTACCTAGAGGGTGGAGGGTGCAGGATGAGGGGCTTAGAAAGGAGGGCACCTTCACCTGGAGGCTTGGTGCAGCCAGGGGACCAGCCCCAGAGCCCTGGTCCCCGGGACGGGGAGAAGAGAACAGAGTTAGGAAGGGAAAGGATGCTGGAGAGTGCCAAGTGAAGTCCGGTCCTTCCCCGTTTGCTGACAGCTGGGCCCGGGGAGCAAGTTGTATTTTAGGGAGGAAATCAGATCTCCATCTTCTGGTCGTTTTCCTATGGTCCAGAGAATATCAGACAATTTCATTTCAATAGATTTTTGCAAACTCTGCCAAACTGACAGATATGAATTTCATTTCTTCGAGATTGCCCTTTCTAACCCCATCAAGGCAAGATGCTGAGTCATGGCAGAACCCACACCACAGCAGATAAAGAGAAGAGCACAGGAGGGGTGGACCTAGAAGATACACAGCGGATGGCAAGCCTCATTAGTAAAAAGCTCATTAGTAAAGAGTTTGCTTGACTCCCACAACCTCTGAGCTTCAAGAAGTACACCTCCTGGTGGGAAGAGGGCTTTAAATCCCCTGTCATCACAATTTTGGGAACCAACGAGATTTTACGTGGGCACTGGACGCACCTGGGTTAAGGAAGACAACAATAGCTGCTAAAACAGGTAGTCCACGTAACCTCAGTGGTTTAACTCAGTAAAACTTTCTCACTCAGGTTAAGTTCAAAACGAATGTTGTGGATTACTGAGTGACACTTCTCCAAGTGATACTGTAGGATTCAAGACTCCTTTCGTTCTGTGTCACTTCCACTTTCCATCCATGGTTTCTGAGTTCCCCTGGGAATGTAAAAGAGCCTGGAGGATTGCCCGTGGACGTTTGTAGGGGCCAGGCCTGGAAGGGGCACATCTCATTCTACTTGCGTTCTACTGGCTGGAACTTGGTCACATGACCAGACTGAATTGCAAGGAGTGCTGGGAACTGTAGTCCAATTGCCCAGGAAGAGGGAAAAATACAGAGGTCACAGCACCAGAGCCGCACACTCACCTTGACATAATTTTCCCTAATAAGAACTGTTTCTGAGACCACTATAAATATCTTGGCCTTATGTGCGGGAAAATGGGTAAAAAATACTTCCATAAAGCCCTTCTGAGGCCTGCCTGTAATGCTATAGAAAATGTGTAACTTTAGAGACTAGAGGTATCCATCAGGTAAAGTCACCATTTTAATTGTATAGTATTTTAGAACTTTCAGAATGATTTCTCAAACATCCTTTCGTTCGATTTTCTCATCACTCCTCTCTCAGTGTCTACAAACTTCATTCAGATAAGAATTATTGACTGATTGTCCACATTCCCAGGCTCTGGTCCCGGCACTAGGGATGCTGAACAGACAGAAGATCCCCTACCTGCAGCACGCCTACATCCTTGTGAGGAATAGTAAACAGTAAATCAGCAATGTGTAAGATACTTTCAGATGCTGATAAGACCCCAAAGAACAAAAACAGAGCAGGGTGATGGGGAGGGAGGCTGCATGAGGAACAGGTGTTTTAAAACGTACCTGGGACTTGTTTTAATCATGTGTAGTTAGATGACAGGCAGGCAGACAAGCGCCTTGAAAGAAGAGTTTATTCCTCACAGTTCCCAAGAGGAGGGACATGCCATGCCACATGGGGCCACGTGGGGAAGCACCAGGTGGGTCAGGAGGCACAGGAGGGAGGGGAGAGGGTGGGCGAGAGCCTTTGTTCTGGGTTTTGCAGGAAGGAACGGACAAGGCAGGGTAGACAAGCTGAGCAAGTTTAGGATTGGATGGTGTGAATAATTTCAGTGGCCTCTGGGCTATAGGAGTCCCTAGCCATCCCATACTTGGCCCTGGGGGTACTGGGGACAGGGGAATATTGGCTTGGTGAGAGTTAGATAAAAGAGGTGGTTGGGGATATAGGCTCTGGACTGGTTGGTTTGCATATGAAAGACAAGCTCACAAGCAAGTTGTTTACTTTCTCTAGGAACCAGCTAGCCTTGGGAGGGGTAGTTTCTCCAGGAGAGACTTAGCAAGGCCTCAAGATGTCAAAGCATCATAAAATACAGAAAATAAAAAACATGATTAATATAATGTGGCAGTGGGTGCATAAATTTAGAATGGATGGTCAGCAAAGTCCTCCCTGAGAAGTTGATATTGGAGAGGAGGTCAGAATCGCAAGAAGGTGCCAGCCCCACAGAGATGGAGGCACATACCAGGCGAAGCAGACAGCAGGGAAGAGCAAGGTCAGCCGGTCTCAGCAGAGAGAACAGGCCAGTGTGGCTGGAGCAGCAAGTGCGGACTGGGCAGTAGGAGCAAGGGCCAGACGGGCAGGACTCTGGAGGCCAGGGCCATTGGGTTTTAGTCTAACTGCACCAGGAAGCCATTAGAGGGTTGTACAGGGAGCAATGTGGTCTGATTTGCATTTTTGAAAGGTCATCTGACTTTGTCAAGGAGAATGAATTACATGTGGGCACTCGAGGGAAGGCAGGAGACCAGGTAAGAGGCGAGTGCACCACAGCATCCCTCGGGAATAAGATAAAGAGCTGTCCCTGCTTTGTTTGTCTAATCCTGACACCCCGTCATCCCTACACTACATGTGACTCAGCTCAAACATGGCGTTCGTCACGGACGTCATTCACTCATCACTTTTTCCCATAAATCTAAGTATTTCCAGTTCTCAAAGGGATCCTCCCACACGTTTCTCACTTATCTGCTACTGCGACAGAGGACCCCAGAAAATCCAATCCGTTAGCCAAAAACTATCCATGGATTGTCCAGTATATGCCCCCAAAAGCTTGGTCACTATGGGAAATACAAGGAAAGTTTATGATACAATTTCCCAATTGAAAGAACTGAAAAATCTACTGCAAGCTCAAGAGAATGTATACAACTCAAAAGTAAGTGAGATCAACCTCAAGACAGGGAGCTGGAGGCTAGCACACTGAGAGTGGGGTCCATGAGGAGGTGAGACCAACCAATCTTTAAAGAATTGGAATTGACTTCTTGGGCCTCAGAGCACTAAAGATAAACAAAAGATCCCGGAGCCCACCTATCACCCTCTCACACTGTGCAATAGAGAAAAAAATTATTGGATAAAGAATTGAAAAGGAACAAAATAGAAAAAAATCTGTTGTAAACTTATAAGTACCAATTTGGTGACTTGCTTGTGGTTTATTTTATAACAGAAAAATATAAAAATAATATTCTATTGCATACGTATATCACTTTTTATTTATCTGTTCGTCTGCCAAAGGACATTTAGGTTGTTTCCATACCTTCGCTATTGTGAATAATGCTGCAATGAACATGGGAGTGCAGATAACTCTGTGAGTTATTGATCTCAATTCCTTCAGATAAATACCCGGAAGTGGGATTACTGGATCATAGGATATGTCAATTTTTAATTTTTTGAGGAACTGCCATACTGTTTTCTACAGCGGCTGCACCAATTTCCATTCCTGCCAACGATGCACAAGCACTTCCTTTTCTCCATGTCCTCGCCAACACTCATTTCTTGTCTTTCTGATAATAAAAAAGAAAGAAATCCTGCCCTTTGTGACAACATACATGAATCTGAAGGGCATTATGCTATGTGAAATAAGCCAGACAGAGAAAGACAAATACTATGTGGTATCACTTATATGTGGAACTGAAAAAAAAAAAAGCCAATTTCATAGAAACAGAGATTAGAATGGTAGTTGCCAGGGGCTAGGGGGAAAATGGGGTGATGTTGGTCAAAGTGTACAAATTTTCAGTTTTAAGAACAAGTTCTGAGGATCTAAGGTACAGGATGGTGACTATAGCCAATACTCTGGTACTGTGTACTTGAAAGAAGCTGAGAGTAGATCGTAAGCTTTCTCACCACAAAAAAAAGGAGTCAACTCTGTGAGGTGATAGATGTGTTAATTATCTTGATCTTGGTAGTCATTCTACAATGTATATGTATATCAAATCATCATGTTGTACACTTTAAATATATACAATTATATTTGTCAATTCTTCCTTGATAAAGTTAAAAAACTATGTAAAAGTGTGTAAACTATTATAAATTTTAAAAATAACTCAGTGATTCTAAAACACTTACTTGATCATATGTTGCAGGTTATTTAAATAACACAAATTTACAGGCCCATTAACGTCAAGGAGGTATCATTGTCCTCACAAACTGCAGGAAGAGGCCATCGATGCATCTACATACAGCCTAGGAGAACGGGCGATTCAGAGCTGAACCACGGTACACACACATTTTAAACTTTAGTTTATGGAAAAGTGTAGGTCAAAAAATACCACTGACTCAAGTACTCATCAGTCACTCTGCTTGCAGAGCAACCAAACAGTCGAAGCCAAACAAGCCGCGATTACAGTTAAAGAGCACCAACGGTGGGCCACGGCCAGCTCAGAGCCACGCTCGCGAGGCCCTGGTTGGACCCCGCTGACTGAGAGGGCATGTGTGTGGGCCCGTGTGTGACAGTGCGGGAAACCTCGGCCAGACCAGCCGCCTTAGTTGATCATGGACTCCCGCCCTGATTGCTCTGTGTGTGGCTTGTGGACACCACGAGGAACCCTCCATCATTCACTCTATGGGCTGTGGGCAGCCGGTCCTCGCATGTACAAAGAACAAGGAACTGCGTGTTATTTGCCTGAGAGAACCAAGGGATCAGTTCATGGCCCGTCAGGAGAAGCAAGTTCCCTGCCCTCAGACTCCACAGCCACCAAGGTCTAGGGTTCAGAGAGCCAGAGGGCTGAGGGAAAGCGTCTGGTCTGATCTCGCTTTCCATAGACAGTCCTCCTCGGTCCCTGTGTTCCGACTGCCCAGGCCGGCTCCGTCACATGCCCTTCTCTCCTGCTCCACCAGCGCCGCGCGGACCAGCAGTTCAGCATCACTCACCTCTCAGCGGTCCCTGTCCTTGGGGCCTGGGAAATGCTTATTGGTTCAGAACAAAACACGTGAAAGTTTCCAAACCAACAAAAGCTCCAGTTCCAATCCATGGGGCCGTCAGCACCGGAACAGACTGGGCTGTTAGGGGATGTGCAGCTCACAACCGGAGTATACAAACGGCTTCTGAGCAGCAGCGACGCCAAGTCAGGACACCAGTTGAGGGGACTGCGGTGTCATAGACTAGAGACAGCGCTAACCAGGGCGCACTGCTGACAGATGGCGTCTTTTTATCACAGGCTATGTGCTTTTCACGCATGCCCGGCCTCATCTCCCCCGAAGGCCCTCGGAGAGGTGGCACCACACTATAGTTGTGGTCCTGAAAAGCTGCATACAAACCTTACTTTAATAGACCTACTGACATATGCAAATGCACTGGGGATGTCCCATGTTAAAAAGCCACCTGAGGAGACTCCTGCAGGTGGAGAAGGTGGGGCCCTCCTGCTTTCCTTCTCTGTGGTCATCTGTATGTGGTCACCCATTTGATGCCACTCTCTCGTGACCTGCTTCAAATTAGGCCCAGCTCCAGCATCACTCGTGTTGATTTGGACTCTTAGAGGTAAAAACTCTCAAAGAAGAAGCCTCAGGAGGGCCAGCAACACAAAGGACCTGGGGAGTGATGGGTGCCAGGCTAGTCATTCTCTGCCTCCCTGTTTCCTGGAGATTCCACAGAGCTGTGTGAACTTTTGCCCAGCATCTGCTCTGCATTTGTACACTTTTGCAAACCAGCAAAAATTACTATTAATTGAGAAGCTGTTATGTGTTAGGTATCATTCGTGGTCTTTTTACACTCTTATTTGATCCCTCAAACAACCCCATGACGTAGGTACTACTTCTATTCCCCATGGAGACACACACACACAATTTAAGGAACTTATTGAAGATGCACAGCTAGTTCGGTGGGACAAGACTCCGTCTCAGATCTCTCTGTAAACCGCACATTCTGTCCATTATGTTCCATTTGCCCAACTGTCCCCAACCGACTGCTGGCCTTGGTCCTGCCCTCTGTGTCCTGAAGGTGGCTCAGAGCCTCGACTCATCCACGCCTTCCTTGGTCCTCTCCCTAAATCTACAGCCTCTCTTTTGCTTTTGCCCTTACTCAGAGAGAAATGGTAAACAAGTCCATGGTTAAACCTGAAGTTATTTTATGAGAATTGGATGTCCTGCCATGCTGTAGTGACATTTCACAGAGTGGGTGCTGGGAGCCCGGAGAACCACAGAACGGCGACAGTCACACAGAGCAGTGATGCCTTCTGATGGATTCCCAGTTCCCTAGCACATGATGTGGTCCAAGAATAGAATCTTCCCCAGAGCCCACAAATTCATGGGCAAGGATGTTCCTGGATAGTGTCCAGGAGGAGAGAGACAGATTTCAACCCTTGGAAGTCGAGGTTTTATTTTCAGAAAATCAGTGGAAAGTCAACGATGTAAGATGTACAGTATTAGCAGTTCCAAATTTCAGGACCACACATAAAAACCAGAGGGCCGACTTATAACACCTCTGTTACTTTAAACTTGCAGTAAACCAGTATATACAAGTGGCCGTTTTACTGCTTTCTTAATTATTCAGGACTAATACCTGCATTTGAAAATTAACTAATATCTGCACCAAGAAAATTCAGGAATTCAAGCCCTGTTGGCACCTGGATTACCAGAGTAATGATCTCATTTACATATTTTGCTTTACCACGTTTAGAGTCACACAGTTATAGGATGTTCTTAGGATTCTTAGAGATCATCTAACCAAATCTGTCATTTTTAGAGATGAGGAAATTAAACTAGAGACAATCCACTAAGTGAAATAAAAATCATAGTCCAGTGCTATTTACAATCCTCGAGGAAATTCTTCTGCCTTCAGGGCCAAGAAAATGATATCCCACAGCTGGTGAAGAGAGCTCTTGAAGACATGCTCAAGGGAGAACAACAAAGGAAGCTATACGTGTCATAAGGTTTGATACATTCTGAATTTTTGTCCAATTCGAAAGGGAAAGTGAAGTTTGCATTTTAAGGAGCTTTGTAAATCAATTAGCAGAAAGAAACAATACCTCAGTGGCAACACAGCTCAGCATACGTATTACAAAAATTGTGTTTGAATGATTAGTTTTTAAATGACTAAACTTAACAGAAGAAATTCTATATACTTTATTCTTTTTATTTGTAACCTTTACCCTGCTTAATTTAAAAAGAAAATATTTTCAGGAGCCAATAGCACATTTCCTAATTTGAATTCTTGCTTGTCTAGATCACACAAAGTAGTTATTTCCCAGTTTCTAAAAGAGGCAGCTCACGTACATCATCCTTAAAAATACAGCAGATGATCACCTCAGAGGAGATTTCCACAACCCCATCGGTGCTCTGCTGTTTTAGAGTATATAATGTACGTTAATAGTTAATCAGCATCTCTTCTCCACTTGTCTTTGTATGTCTTTAAGACCAGGGCCCATTCTTATATCTTTCGGCATCTCTGGTGCCTAGCACGCTGTCTGGTGCTTTATAGGTGCTCAAATTTATCAGATGCAGGCAGCCGCCCTCCTGTCCTGCGCCCAGTGCCTAGGCAGATGCACAGCACATCGTTAAGAAATAGCAAAAAAAAAACAAGTGAATCTAAATCTCTACAGATTTCCAAAAGGATTTTGGAAATCCTCTTCTGTCTGGAAAATTAATTTTGGTTCAGAGTGACAAGCTGGACAGAATCAAGACAACAGTGCAGAATGGAGCATTACTGAGCACTGCTAAGCGGTGGAATCTGCTGAGCTTCTGCGGAACAGTGCCTCGCCTAACATCGTTAGGATGCTGAAAACCCTTTAATCACAAATAATTTAAATCACTCTGCTAGATGAAACCACGTTCAAGTGACACCAGACTTCAGCAGAGCTGTCTTCTGCGTAAATAGTCATTACCCGTTTTCAAGTTGTTTGCCTTCATTCTTTAAATTTTGGAGGAAAAATGTGCCCCTTTTAAGAGATCATTTTTCCTTCAAATGACTGAGACTTTCAAAAAATTGTTTCTTAATAACACAATTTTTCTTAGTGAAAACAGACGTTCTTCATCTTAAACTTCCTCTACACAGCTCCTCGCTGACTCCGAAACCAGGGAAGAGGGAGGGAGAGCAGTGTCTTTTGGTTACGTTTTCCACAGGAGCCCCCACCTTGAACCAGCGGCTGGTGATCTGTAAAGCAATAATAACAGCACCTGTCTCGTGGGCTCACTGCCTCTCGTCTCCCCCAACCCCACAGTGTAGGAAGATTTGACTGGATGTTCAAGGTTTTGAGGTTGTACTTATCTTCCTGGAGCAATAGAAGAGTGATTAAACAATGGAATTTCTCCTCTGAATGCCCTTTCCTGAAAATTAATCAGTTATGGCTACAATGCTCCTTATTGTGGGAGCAAAAGATAAGCTCCCACTGGGGCCCCTCAGAGCAAATCATTATGCTATGGCAGCTGCATGGGTCTAAACACTTCTTTTCTTATTCCAAAGTCTGCTCCACTAACCTAAGCAATCTTCAATTATTTTCCTCTGTATTTGTAATCATGTTATTGGAACATTAAGGTCGTCGATGTCCGTGTGTAAGTGAAAATGTCCTTAGATTGCCACGGATACAGGTGGAACGGAAACAGTCCCTATTTCCAATTATGGATACATGCTTCAGTGTTGACTTGACCAAAGGCCAGAGAGGTCTGCGACCCTCTTAGCCAGCTGAAAACAACTCTGAGAATCACGTGCGTGGCCCCCTTCCCACTGGTGCCTTGTCACCACCGGCCCTCAGAACTTAAATGCTGCCCTAGGAAAGTGCAGAAGGAAGAACCCCAAGTTGATATGAAATTTCTATCACCCTGACGGAATGGTGCCTCAAGTTAGATATTACATTTTGGAAAATAAGTTACATGTTTTAGGCACCTGATTTATAAATCAAAATTTGAACCCAGAATATGTGGAGGCTTATCTAGAATCTCCAGGAATACTCATACAGTCATGAAGTAATAAAAAGCCTACAGACTGAGCCAGGTCCACTGGAGGCAGTGGCTGTAACCCCGGAGGGAACCATCAGACTCTCAGACATCATGGCTGACTTGCAAAATCGTGGCTTGTGACCAAGCTGCAATTGAAAAAATACAACAAAATTCTTTCAGATTGGTCATCAAAAAAAGGAGGGAAAGGGAAAGAATGTAGCCTTGTTGTACTTTCTTGATAGACTAAACTCTCTGGGTACCAGAAGAGCACCTCAAATGAGAAGAACGTGGAAAAGGAGACTTACGACCTCTAACATGGACTAAGGGGTCCTCTCAGTACCGAACTTATTTCTGCAGAAAAACGACTGACTCCAGCACCTCCAGACCCAGCCACTAAGGCGCTGAAATGCTGTTTTTCCACCAAATGATAGGCCCACTAAGCTGGCACTGACATTTAAGGCCTGGGGAACGCCTGCAGAGGCTGTGCTTGGGGAAGGCTGCCCTCCATCGCAGTTGGAGAGAGCACAGCCAGGTGCAGAGGGAGAGGATTTCTGAGAGCTTCCACAGTCCTGTTGTTGTTGTTATGCTATTGTTGTTCTTCTTCTCCTTCTCCTTTTCCCCCTCCTCCTTTTCTTTCTCCTTTTCCTTCTGCTTTTCCTGTAAGAAAATCTAACAGTAAGGTAGTCTGTCCACACAGCTAGTAATGGAAGCTAAGGTGTGATTATTGGGAGTCGGAATGTCTCAGAAAGTCAACGGGGACCAAAGACAGGAGTCTCCTGGTCCTGCGAGAGGCTTGTCTCTTTTCCCCTAGCTTTAGACAGTCAAGACACACAGACTGAACCCCGAGTCTGAAGAACATGCCACCATGGCTGGAGATTCACGCTGGGAACTGGCTCACATTATCTGAAGCCTTTAAACAGGAGAAGGTATCTCACCCCTCAGGTATGTGGACAAATCGTAGGCTTACCTCAGCCCAAAGGAAGCTCTGCCACTGCCCTTCCCTGAGCCTCCTGAGAGGGATAAGGCCAATCCTTGAAGGAGGGAGAATCTCCTGAAGGGAAAATAAGCATCCTCCAAACAAAGATGGGCCAAACATTCAGAATCACCTTCCCATCCTTGGATATGCCGAGAGTTTACTCCCGTGTCCAAAGCATCCCATGCTTTTATAGATGACATCCATCTTGCAGAACGCAATTTGGGATTCAGATGTAGGTCTCAACCTGTTGGAGTGAGGGTAGGATGAGAAGTAATTATTTTGAGGGCAAGTAAGGAGTTATTAGAGCTAAATAATTTTTTTAAATATTTCTCCCATTTTTTGGTATTACTTGGCCCTTCTCTGACTGTCAGATAGGCCGTTTTGCATTCATTGCCCCTGAAGTAAAGACCAATAGAAAGAAAAAAAGAGCAACCAAGCCTTAGATTTTAAGTTTCACAAACCAAGGACTCAGAGGAACCAAAACGACTCTGCAAAGAAAAATAATTTGGTGGAAAAAATGATAATTATGTGCAAAGCTCCCTGCCCCTAAGATGTGGCTGAGGGGCAGTCCGAGGGGGAGGAATGAGATGCTGGTAGACTGTGGATCTCTCGGTTGAGGGAGATGAAGGGCACAAAATGAAACTCAGAAGGACATGGGAGGCTGCATCTGGAAGGGACCTGCTCCCCTTGCCTTGGTGGAGCTCGAGGAGGCAGCAAGTGACAGAGCGGACAGGGCTTCAAGGTGTGTCTGGGCAGAGGCAACCACAGAATCCTGAGCCCAGTGTGAGAGTTAGTCTTATGTGTCAACCTGGCTAGGCTCTGGTGCCCAGCTGTTTGGTCAAACACTAGTCTGGATGTTGCAGTGAAGGTATTCTGCAGATGTGATTAATATCTACAGTCGGTTGACTTTAAGTAGAGGAGATCACCCTCCATAACGTGGGGGCCTCATCCAATCAGCTGAAGGCTTTAAGAGCAAAAACTGACGATTCTTGGAAAAAAAACGAATTCTACTCAAGACTGTAACATAGAAGTCCTCCATGAGTCTCCAGCCTGCCGATTTGCCCTATGGAATTCAGCCTCATGAGTGCAACATCAGCTCTTACCTGAGTTTCCAGCCTGTGAACCTGCCCTACGGATTTTGGACTTGCCATCCCCCATAATCACATGAGCCGATTGGTTAATTGCCTATGAATAACACATTTTTATCTATGCCGATATTTTACAACAAAGCAGTAATTCCTTAAAATCTCTCTCTATATATATATATGTAGATAGACACATAGATATGTAGACATACATATATAGAGATATATAGATATACGCAGATATATAGAAACATAGATATAGTATACATACATATATGGATATACATGTATCTATGTATATCCATATATCTATCTATATGTATGTATGTCTATATAGATATAATATGTATATATACATATATGTGTGTGTGTATACACACACATACCTTATTGGTTCTGTTTCACTGGAGAACCTAACTGATACACCCAGCATACACAGTGTAGACCAATACTCAAACCTGAGAGTGGTACAGAAAGGATGAGGAACGTCGGAAACTCTCATACATGTTGGTGTATTGGGAGGAGTATAAGTTGCCCATGCTCTGGAGGGGGCCCAGAGGCAGCAGAGAGGCTCTGGCTCTGCAGGAGCATGGAGGGTGGCAGTGAGGAGTGACTCCAGCTGTCTTCCCAGATTGATGACATGGAATATCAAATCTGATCAATGCTTGCCCTCAGAAATTGGATGTAATCCTGGGGAAAAGGAGAAAAGGAATACAGAAATTATTGTGACTGGCAGAATGAGGGCTTGAATACAAATTAAGTTCAGATATTTAGAACATTTGTGGTCTGAGACATATTTGCTATAAAAGGCTATGGTTTTTAACCACAAATTATATTTCACATCGTCAGTATAATCTAATTCCCAATACACAACTACATTTGTTGCCAGTGGTAGAGACAAACACCAATGTTCCCTTGACAGAGACATGTGTACAGACCTAAGAACAAATCCCTCCCCAGAAATGCCCTCACTCCCCAGGCACACGTGTCGTGTTCTTTGCCTTAATTCTGGCTTCTCTTTCTCCTGACAGTTTGGCCTGGATTCTTGAACTTTCATCACTCGCTCTGCTGGCTGGCGGTGCTATCTGGCCTCCTGCACTCTGGAACCAGTGCTCCTGGATCCACAGTGCCTGATTTCATCACCCTGCCTCAGAGGAAACTCTTCCAACTTGATCTTTGGACACTTTGACTTACAGCATCTCCCAGCCCAACCTCATGCCCATTCTTCAACCCAGACCAGATCCCTGTCCTGGTGCCGCAAGATTCTCCGTAGGATGCAGACAGAGAAGGACTTTATGAAGTAAGACGCACCCCACCCCCAGTATATAATGTAAAGAAGATTGGGTGAAAGGGCGATCATACTCAGAAGAAGGTAAAACTGGAGTGAGGTGGGATGACCACATTTCATATCAAGCTGGATGAACATATCATGGCTGCTAACGCACCAAGTCACATATTTATTCAGAGCTGGCCACAGAAATAATTTTCAGTTTCAAAGCAGCAGAAAGAGTTGAATGATATGTCTATGCCTATATTTTAAAACAAAGGAGCAGAATGCTATTTGTTCAAATCCGCCTGTGTTTTACATTATGTTCTACCATGAGTGTTTTAGTAGAAATTTCATTTGAAATGTGAAATTGTTTATGGTGCTGATACAAATTCAAGACAATCTACCATCTATAGATTTGCCACTGTAATGGATTTTTAAACGCATTTATTATCACAGAATCACTGCAGAGGAGAGAGACCACAATGTAGCTCCCGTGTGCTTCCTTCCTGACGTTTCCCCAGAATATTTCTCTTGCAGAGATTGAAGGCCTGTGAGCAGTTCAGAACCCCTGAAGAAACCCGTGTTCAGACATAGAAAAGAGACTCTGTAGCTCAAAGCTAAACAATAGTTTGCTTCACCTCTGTTTGCTTCGAAGGTTTCCAGGACAATGGTTCAAATGAAAAGGAAATATATTGATAGCTTGAACACAAGAAAAAAATCTAGAATTCTAAGCTATTAATTCCAGCGGTATTTCCAAATCACTACCCAGAATCCTAAAAGATAAAATGCTACATGTTTTGTGTTATGTCAGGATGTCCCAATGAGATCTATTCTCGCCAGTTGTTGGGAGAAAACCCTGTGGAGATTCAGAATCTTGCCATCTTGCCACGATAGTGAAGTTTTATACATCTAATGGTCCAGGGCAGGTCAAAATATCCCCTCTACTGTAAAGGACAGGTTGCTGCACCTTGTGTCACCTGCCTAAGAAAAAGGCACCGGGCTTGGAGGCCTCTTCCGCAGCCCTCCAAGTCAACTAATAGGATGGAGCAATATTCTGAAGTCTGATATATGCTATTTCCAAAATCCAGTTTCAGGTGTGTTCCAGAGCAGAAGAGAGCTGTGCAGAAAGTCCAGTTGCCCTCGCAACTGGGCCACATGCCTGGCAGATCCAAGGTGCTTGGGTGCCCAGAGCAGATAAGTCTCCAGCAAACCCCACAAGGGGAGTCACGGTGCAGACCCCTGGAGTTCCAGAATAAAACTCTGTCTTCTGCTGCACAGAATTTCCTGATTTGAAAAGCAATGCCGGGGTTTTAGCAGAGATTAGGTACTTGACCATTAGTGGGGAGCTCTGGAGTAGGTATTGCCCATCATATGATGGGCCAATACTTTGGCCCGTATTGGGCCAAAGTGTGTGAGTCTCTATAGCCTGCCTCACTCAGGATGTGGGTTGCCTCAGGAAAGGGGTGACTCTGGGTGAGGCAGTTCTCTGCAGCAAAGGCAGGCCCTGAAGGGGTTGATGGGGAGTCTGTTTGCTGACCACACTCTCCACAGCTGGGCAGCAGGTTCTTTTTTGAAGGGGGATCTGGGTAAGAATCTCCAAGTCTAGGATTTTCCTCTTGATGAATTGATTCTTTCATCATTATGAAATGTCCTTATCTTTGATAAGATTCCTTGTCCCAAAGTCTAATTTGTCTGATATTAACATATCCATTGCAGCTATAGAAGTCTACTAGGATTGCCATAACAAAATACCATAGACTGAGTCACTTAAACAACAGATATTTATTTTCTCACAGTTCTGGAGGCTGGAAGTCTAAGATCAAGGTGCCACCAGGATTGGTTTCTGGTGAGGATTCTCTCCTTGGCTTGCAGATGGCCGCCATCTTGTGTCCTCACGTGGCCTTTCCTCTGTGCATGTATGAAAAGAGAGAGAGAGCTCTGGCGTCTCTTCCTCTTCTTATAAGGACACCAGTCCTACAGGATTACGGCCTACCCTTATGACCTCATTTAACCTTAATTCCCTCCTTAAAGGCCCTGTCTCCAAACGCAGTCACATTGGGGTTAGGGCTTTAATATATAAATTTGGGGGAGCACAATTCAGTCCATAGCACCAGCTTTTATACGGTTAATGTTTGCATGATATATCCTTCTTTGTCCTTTTAGTTTGAGCCTTTCTTTTGTGTTTAAAGTGCATCTCTTGTAAATGGCATTTATATGATCTTGCTGTTTTTCTTAGTGCATAATCTCTGCCTTTTAACTGGAGTGTTTAGTACGTTTCTATTTAATATAATTACTGATATGGTTGGGATGAGTCTATCATTTTGCTGTGTTTTCTATTGGCCTCATCTGTTGTTTCTTTTTTTCCACATTCCTTCCTTCTGTTAAATTGATTACCTGGGGTTTTTTAGTATTTCTTTTTATTTCAGGAACTATGGCCTGTATGGGCTAGGCATTTTTAGTCTCTAAGGAGAGAGTAGGAAGTTTAAGATGGGGTTTAGGGTTTAATGGGTTAGTGGTGGTGTGTGTGTGTGTGTGTGTTTGGGGCAGAGGGAGGAGTGCTGTTTTAGGATTCACTTAGCAAATTAACCAATGCTTAACCCACAGCTAAGCGATCCTTCCTTTCTGGGTTATGAGCCAAGAAATTCAGGAACAGCTGCATAAGCAGCAGGAAGTAATTGCAGACAAACAAATGAGCATCAAAGAAGATCTTGACAAGGTGGAGCCTGCTGTCACTGAGGCCCAGAATGGTATATAAATACCATCAGAGATCTGGCTTTCTAGAAAGGATGCTCTCCCTCCACATTACTGAACATGGGCTTCCCTCAAAGGTTCCACTTGTGTATGTGTCCAAAAGCATTACAGGCATACCTCATTTTACTGTGCTTTGCTGTGTTGCTCTTCAAAGATACTGTACTCCTCAATCCATATTATCACCTTTACTGGTTTGTTTTTTTTTAAGTTTTTCAGAGATTTCCCAACTTGACACAAGGGGTCAGGCCTCTATACCCCGTATCAATCAGTCCTTGGATATAGGCTACCCCAGAAAGAGGGCGTGACCTGGGGCAAAGTGACTCTTTACAACGGAGGCAGATCCTGAAGTGGGTTGACAATTAAGGGTTGCCTGCCAGAGCAATCACAGCAACTGGGAACTCAGATCTTTATTCCTCTCAGGTTATCTGTGCAGCACACACACATTTGCCATGGTTTGTATGCTGAACATTATGAATTCGATCTTGTTTACTGGGTGGATTCTGTTGTCTTTCTTTCAAGAATACTGAAGTTTGTTTCACCAGGAGATAATTTGCTTGCAAATCATCCCAGTCCTTTTGAAGCTTCTTTTCTAATTTTGTCATGAAGGGTCTATAGCAGTGGTTATTAACTGGGGCAAATTTTTGATTGTCACAACTGAGAGCTCCTACTGGCATTTAGTGTCTAGAGACGAGGGATGCTGCTGAACGTCTTATAATGCACGGACAGCCTCCCTCCCCAACAAAGAATTATCAGGCCCAAAATGTCAATAGCGCCAAGGTCGAAAAACCCTGACCTGCAGTAGGCTTTGCTCTAGGGCTAATTAAGCCCTTCTTCCAAGTCATGGCCTTCCTGGGGTGTCAGTGGAGGGCCCAGAGTGTTCAGCACGGCCTTTCTACTCTGACTGGTCAGAATATCAATCTCCTCCAATCCCAAGAAAAAGCCAGAAGCTCCATGGAGCTCGCAGCTCCCTAGGAACTGTTCTTTTCTTGGCCATCAGAGTCTTACCCAGTGAAAATGCAGCTTAGTATTCCGAAAGGTGGACCCCTTTGCAGATTTCTAGAGCTCTCTTCCTACATAGATCCCTCCTCACCAGCACTCTACCTGGCAGAATCCACCGACCTCAGCAGCCCCAAACTCCCAAGCTGCCTCCTAGCTCAGTCAGCCTGCAGGCTCCTGGCTCCCCTCGCTACGCCGCGGTTCAGAAACTGCCTCCAGACAGAGGGCAAGGGGAGTGCAGAGCTCACCGGGCTCTTCCTTCTCTCTGGGCTCACAGGCCCTGCTGCCCGGCGTCAAACATTTGAAAACAGCTGTTTTACACATTGTGCCCAACTTGACAGCAAACAGAGAAAAGGTTAGTCCAACCCCTGATACTTCATCGTGACCCAAAGCAAAGTCGCACAAGCAGCTTTTGATGAATTTCTTTCTTCTCTCTCTCTCTTGCTTCCCCTACCCTCGCTTCCCCTTCACCCATCTGTGTATTTATGTGCATGTGTGTGTTTTCTGTAGATAAACATCGATAAATCTCTCATGAACATTGAAAACCTTGTCTTTAAATACAATTCTTCAGTCCTTGAATTCACAAATAGCACTCTGACAAATAGACTCAAGAAAACACTCAGAAATGTTTTAATCTTTCCCCTTAATATTTTGGACTTCATAAAAAAGTTGGTCCTCAGTCATGGAGCCTGCCTCATTGCCGAAAACTGGACAAGCTCCTGGCCCAAGGCTCCTGGCCGCCCTGAACTCTCACTTGCTTTTCTTAGAGTGTAAGAAGTTTTGGTCTAAACTCAACACATATCCATCCCACAGCCTCCTGTGCTCTGGGGAAAATCCGTTGGCAGGGATGGCTCGGGCCCTTGCTCCTACCGCCCTGTGATAAACGGTTGGCTGAATAGTGATGCTAGAGATTTCGCCGCCCGTAGCTTCACAGGATTATTTGCACAAACTCCTGGGATTCTATCAAATCATTCACGTTTCGTGTGAGAATGACTTGATTTTGTGTACATCTCTGAACCTCACACTGAGGACCTTTCTCAGCTTTAATCAAAGGTCCTTTTCGCTTGAACAACTTTTGCACTGGCTAGAATACTCACAGCAATTCTCAGACTGCTTCCTCTTGTTTACATACAGACTATATGGCAGCCTAAGTCACATCGCTATTTTAAGTCTATTGAATTTGGCATTCTACACTTTTGGAGTTCGGGTTAAATTTTCTAAGAAGCATTGCCTCTTTAGCCTGTTTTGTTTTCTCTTTATTTCCAGCAGCAGCCCTAGCAGTTGATGGTCTTCAGGGAACCACATTCTACAAAGAAATAGAATTGATTGCTGCAAGTAGGGTAGTGAATATCTGCAAGGTATAAACCAAGAAACTGTTTTGAGATGTGGCCATGGGAATGTGTAGACACCAGGGGCTGGTCAGCTTCCCTCTGGCTAAGTGACTGCGCCTTGTGGAATAGACTCAGAGTCCACAGGGTTCAAATACAGCCTCAGTAACATTACAACATGTGCTGTGCCCTCAGCGTTCCTCATGAGGAGCAAAAGCAGGAATGCTAATTATTGGAATTCCACAATAGTACGTCCTACTTATCACTAAATGTTTTATCATGAGCATTTCCCTAAGTCATTATAGTCATTAAATATTTGCCTGGTGACTTAGTTAATGGCTTTAACATATCTCTTTATACGGATATGTCATGTGTTAACCATTCCCCTACTCTTGGGACATTTCAATTGCTTAATTCCTTCTAATTCAGTATTCCCATCTGCAAAAATGGGGATAATAGCAGCAATGTTCTACCTCTGCCCCCTCAGAGACGTGAGGTGGAGACATTCCAAGACAGGCTTTAAAGAAAGCTCCATGTTATGGAGAGACAGCTTTCAGGCTGTCAGAACATGTTAGAACTCACCATATAATGCGTCCTCCCCTCTGCAAAGTAAATAGGTACCCATGTTTAAATAAGTTATAAATTGGGTTCGTTATTAGATAAACCCATTGAGGGAAAAAGGAAACAGGTGGTGGGTAAGAATCAAGAATGGAGGCGTGGGAGATATGAGACAAGATCAGAGGAGCCCAGCAGGGTATTTGCCCGTGCCCCAGCAGGGGGTGTAGCAACAACAGGCACCCTCACCGGGCCCCGTAGAAAGGACCTCCAGTGGCCGAACCGCAGCGCAGCTGAAGGGCCAGAGAACGGGGCGCTGCAAAGCCTGCTTGTAGTATGATCTCCTTCCAGACTGATGGAACTTGGCGAAGGGCCTTCTCTTTGTTCAGTGAGGGGGTTGGGTTGTCAAGTCCCCTTCCAGCTTTGGCACATCCCCCAAAGCTGATTCACCCCCGCTATGGTCTCCCCCAGCAATCACACATTGCCTGTGTCCTAAATGACCTGAAGAATAATTAAAAGCAGTTCAATGAGTTCAACTGAGATATAAAAATCCAAGATTCAAAGCCACATGTGTTTTCTTGAAAGGAGATGAATAATATTCACTTCTGGCTTTGAATCTACATAATAGAAAAATAGGAGCACAAAATCATTTCATTACCACAATGTTCTTTATTCGTGGTAGAGCTTATATTGACAGTTCTCACTTATTTGAATTACACTGTCCAAAGTTCCAAGGGGAAATGAAGCCCCGCCTCTTACTAGGGCAAGACGGCGTTAACAAGGCAGCCAGGGAACCACAGGTGTGTGTTGCCTTTTCATAGTCACTCTCGGCATCGCTTCCACACTGATGATCACATCAGGAGGGAACGGGCCTGTCAGGTTCTTCATCGGTCGGGTCGTTCAGCCCAAACTCCTGCATATTTGTTTCCCTAAACTCAATTATTCTACAGGCTCATATTATATTGAATTACACGTCTCACAATATTCGAAATGGCTCATTTGTTCTGAGAATTACATGCCTCTAATTGTATCACAAAAAATGCTGACAACCAGCAGAATGGTAATGAAACACAGCACAGCAGCAGCAGCAGGCTCTAGAATGCCAAGTCACACGGCATGTTTAAACATTGCTACAGTGCCAGTCGAGTGCAAAATGTACAGGAGCAAATGCTATTAGGTATAATAATGATTTGTATTTATGCCACTCACTCCTCCAGAGAGCTTTGCTGTAAACCTTGCCGCCTTCCGGTTAGTTAGCTTCCTATCTTACAGCTTAAAGGACTCAGTCAGTTATTCTTCCAAAGGCACCTAACCACTTCCAGATAACCACTTTGCCATGGACAGTAGATTACTTAAGAAACGGCTCCCTCTTATGGACACCATGATGGGCCCAGATTCTCCTTCAGGACTGAAGGATTTGTCCCCCTAGCTGCTGAGATGACTGCTGTCTGACATCCCTTAGCTGTCACCCTCTCTGCAAATTGCCCTCAAATGAAGAGAGTTCCTTCACCCCAGGTCACACCACTGGGGGGAGGGGAAGCCCACACCTAACAGCTGCCCAATATGGGAGGAAAAAGGCCCAGTCCGTCAGGCCCCCGTGAGACCACCCAGAAAGTGCACCCCAGCCTCAGAGCTCCCGGTGCAGTCAGCCGAGGCTATTGTTGAGCCAGTCGATGCCGACTCTGCCTCTGCCAGTCCTGCACTCTTCCCTTCCACAGGTGTTGATCTGGGAAGTGCTCCCTGGTAAGCTTCCTGCACGCCAGTCTCCATCTCAGAGTGTGCTTGTCTCCACTATCCCCTCTCCATCCGATTCAAACTGCTCACCCCGACTTTCAAGGCCCCTAACATCTAGCCCTACCCTCTCCAAATGTAGATGTTTAATAAGGCCAGACTTCTCACTCTCCCCGATTCATGCCGTATGCATCTCTGCTTGTCTTTTCATTCTCTTCCAACGTGGGAAGTCTTTTACCCTAAATATTAACTGCCAAGTATAAGAATGGTCAACTCAATAAAGAAAGACAGCTCAGAGGTCTCTCAGAGATGGATATAGATGAGAATGGAACTAACACGTAAAGATGGCAGCCAGTTTGGGTGGAAGAAGAAAAACTACCATTAGATCCACTTCTCAAAGAATGATTCCAGTGGGGCAGGAGTATCACAGTGATGGTCGGGATCCACCCCTGAGCTCCAAAAAACAGGACGAGAGAAAAGGAAAGATGAGAAAGGGAAGAAGGTGGAAATACACTAGAAAGGAGGAAAAGGCAACTCTTTGCACAGCAAGAACAGTCAGTCCAAGTTCCCCAGTCCAGAGTCCTATCCCATCTAGCGCCACTCTTGAGAAAAACTCAGTGTCTACATTCTTGAGAAGTTTTCCACTTCTGTGGTCTGACAATGGATTCACTTTTTGTGGCGAGGGAAGGGGGCACATTTGAGAAGAGGGGTTATTAGATACTTTTACATCCTACTTAGTTCTCAACTCCACACTGAGCTCAGAGAGTCAGGTGACTTGGCCAAGATCACCAAGTTAATAAAGGCAAATCTTCCCATTTCAACTGCAGTAGCCTTTTTACTACATCACAACACCTCTAAAATATCATTAGATTGATACCGAATAGCGCTTTAACTGTGACAGACACACCAGAGACTGTAATTTAAATTAAAGGATTAAATCTGTAAGGCTGACATTTCAGGCAACTTGCAGAATTTTAGTTCACATTAAACAAATGCAAATCCTTCGTAATCCTTTTTCAAAAATGCTTAAAACTGATTTTTATTCTAACAAAAGCCAGGTTTCCAAAATCAGTGAATGTCATTCAAAACTCTCATCTTAATTACATTTTCTTGAGTGTGCTCATTCTTTCAGATCATTTTTCCTGGGGCCTGAAAACCTTCAGCACAGGGTTGAGCTAGCACGTGAGGGGCACTCTGCACTATATTGATCCAACGAGAATCCTACCAAAAATAGTTATTAAGCAATGTGATATCATATCTAAGTTTCAGCCAACAAAACAAAGGCTGTTAACAATTATTAAAATATTAAAATATTTAGTCTATTGTGAAATTGATGAATTGAGTTATTGAGTAGAATTAGTAATTTTCATTTTAAGCTCTAGTATGTGGCATCAAGCTTTACTGTCCATTGTAATTTACAATGAAAGGAAATAGTCCAGTAAGGAAAGTTCATCAATAGACACCGATTTTCATAATAAAAGTGTCCAAGATGTAGCTTTTTGACAATTACTGTAATAAAACACCTGAGGTTTATTGACAAACACACTGTATATCAGGATTTTCTGAGGAGCTTATGAAACATACAAATGCCTGTGCCCACCACAGACATACTTCATAGGCTCATCAGGGGTAGATCAAGGCATCTGCTTTTTAACAAATTCTCCGGAGGAACCTGCTTAAGAGCTAAGCATTATAATAGACAACATCATATTCCTAAGCCTGGCACACATTCCTTCTATCTTGTTGAGCTTTTTCCTGTCCTAAGGACTCTGGAAATCCTACTTCCTCCATGAAGCCTTCTTGTATTGGTGGGGGACAAAATGACAATTGCTAAAACCACCTGCCAATCATGGTAAATATCCAAACCCTAGGACACACTCTCACATGCACCCACTCAACAAGACCCTCTACAGGTGAAATCACTGAGGACAGTTTGCCATGGGAGTCTCAGCGTGAATGCCACACCACGTGCACCAGGTAAGTCACTGTACTGCTGGGAGGCTGGGTGGAATTTAACATATTTCAGTGCACTATTGTAGTTCGCAACAATATCAGCCTCTATTCCCTTTTGTAAAAGTAAAAAATGACTCAAAAATCAAGTCATTGTCTGGTTTGTAAACAAAATTCACAAAACAAAATTCTTAGAGTCATTATTAACTATTTTAATTACTATAATAAACAGGAGAGAACATCATTTAAGGAGAAACAGTGAAGAAACAATTCTCCAGTTTCGTGCGTAGTAATTCAGTTAGTGGCTACAGAGCTGCTCTTCTCGTTGAATGCAACCACGTGTTTGCAACACCTAGCTGTTAATAAATTACCACTTAAACTTCTAATCACAAAGGTTTTTTTTTATGACATTAGGTCAATTTGCATATTTAGTCTGCTCTCTCCAACAAAATGGGAGCCAGGTAAGCATCTTTTAAACTATTTCAAAAGTTATAGAATTAAAAGACAAAAAAAAATCTGGGGGCCAGCTCCGTGGCGCAAGCGGTTAAGTGCGCGCACTCCGCTGCAGCGGCCCGGGGTTCGCCGGTTCGGATCCCTGGCGCGCACCAACGCACCGCTTGGCAAGCCATGCTGTGGCAGCATCCCATATAAAGTGGAGGAAGATGGGCATGGATGTTAGCCCAGGGCCAGTCTTCCTCAGCAAAAAAGAGGAGGATTGGCAGATGTTAGCTCAGGGCTGATCTTCCTCACAAAAAAAAAAAGACAAAAAAAATCCTACTAAATATTACAAGATCACAAAATTCATTGGCTCACTCCAAACTTTGCTGCTAATTATATATAAATCCTCAACAGAAACTCAGACAAAATCAGTGATAGAACTCTCTTTCTCTCCCCATCTCCTTTCTAGCAGCAATGTACAGGTGGCAGGGAGAAAATCTTAGACCGGGTCACAGTGATACCCTCTGGCCGTGGATTCCCAAGAAATGCTAAGCCACAAAGTCCTGCCCATGTGTTTGCTGAGGGCAGAGTCACCATTTTTATGGCCAGAAGAAGACCAGCTAGAGCTAAGGAGAGACCCAGGGGCATCCTCAGAGACGTCCCCAGTGCCATGTTTTTCCTCAGTTCTGCCTACAGGCTTTGCTTCTGACTCTGGTGACAGTGCCAGTCCTCCTGCTTTCTCTTTCTCCTCTTCTTAACCGAAAAGGCAGACTCAGTCAAGGTTTCCATAGAAGACTCTGGTATGCCACCTGCTTTCCTGGCTCAACAATAGTTTTCTCTAGTTCTACGCTCACCTCAAATGTGAAAAGCTTGGACTCACACTGTGGGGAAGGCTGACGATGGTTTAATGACTGTCGTCCTCATTCAGGCTCCAGGTGGATGCTTAAGTTGGCATACTTTTAGCCAACATTGGGACTCCAGGTCCCCAGTTTTCATCTTAGTGGTCATCTGTGCCTGAGTTCACTCTTTCCAATGTCCCCACTCCAGCTTCCTGTCCCTGTCTTGACCAAGATCACTGACATCATTCACCTGTCTGAGCTACAGTTTCTTATAACTATTTTAATTCATTGTCTTCTCTCTCCCAGGAATATCTACAGCTCAAACCTTAACTTAAACACCCATCAGGCATTTTCAGGTTTATTTCTTAACCAATATGAGGAGAGCTACTCTCAGTCTCTCACGGATATGTAGGATATAGTAGTAGCAGATGTTAGGTCTGCCTTATATCAAAATAGGGCGGAACTCAAGCTTCATCCTAGGAGCTTATAATCACAAGGTAGCCCCATGGCCCCTAAAATAGTCTGTCTTCTCTCCAACTTTTCAAAACCCCATAATAAAGGACAAAGCCTTCCTTAAAATTCAGATATTCAGGACGTCAGCTTGCACATACAGTACCTTTATAAGAATTAGTCAAAAATGCTCCATTAGGGCAGAGAAATTATAGAGGGCATCCCCATTTTCTGGAACAATCCACGAGGACTCGGGACTTGGAAAGCAGAGCATGGTCTGTTGTCCAGCCCGTTGCCCCCTTGGTCAAGTGTCCTTGCACAGGGGACAACTCCTACAGTCAGAAGTGCTGGCCCCACAAATTCCTTCAGAAGACAGAGGCATCGACCTAGATCCATGCAGTGAGAAAGCCCTTGTAAAGCAGTGTTTGAAAGCACAAAAGGAAGAGCAAGACGAAAGACAGATAATATTCTAGAAAGAAAGGGACACATACAAGAAGGAAAAAAAGAGAAAATCAAAAAGACAAAAACAAACTTTCAGCTGCTTAATAATTTAATACATGGAGCTTCACCTGACTGGGAGAATTAGAGGTCTTTGGTGGAGACTCAGGCTAATATTTCTTTGTATCCCTGAGATACCACTTGGAGTATTACCCACAGCTTTTTGGTTGCTAGAGGAAGGGGAGGGGTTACTAGCTGGTTCCTATGAGCCTAAAGTGTTAAATTAAAACTATATCTGGTGAAAAGCTATGATCCACACGAGTATGTTCCAGCAGGTCACTTACTTCCTAAACATTGTCTAAATGGGTCGTCCGTAAACATCAATGATTCAAAGACTAGAAGGGAAATATGCACATACAGTGCAGCACATTATATATATGAAGGATACTAACAAATTCTTATAAGTAATCCTTAAAAGGCAAAGGGGAGAAAACACACCCCTGCCCTACATAGTTTCACTAAATATCAGAAAACACAGCAGAGCATAAAGGTGACTTACCAATTGCTTTAGCTTCTTTGGCATCTTGGTCTACCATTAACAGTGAAGGTAAAGGAGATCAGATAAATTCTCCAGCAAACACCAAAATCTTAAAGTATTTGAACAGAATACACACATGACTAAACATTTTAAGGAGCTACAGAGATCATTGTTGTCTTGTCATAAAACCCCATATAAACTCTAGCTAGACTGAATCTCTCCCTAGGGAACAAATAAAATGTAATAAAATTGTCTCTAAGACTAAGTTGAGGATTTAAATCTATAACAGGACTACTGGTCCAAAGGTATTTGTTAATAAAAATTCACAAACTGTTGGGCTAAATATTCACGGAACAAGAACTCTAACACTGCATTTTCTCCTCTGGATCATGAAGGTATAACAAAAATGCAGCATTCCAAATATGTAATAAGGAGTATCAGGGGACTCAGTGTCATGTATTGCAAATAAAGACACTTGTGCTAAACCTTTTCACTAGATAAAAATGGTAATCTTCAGCCCACATATCAGTGTGGGCAATTGAAAAAAGAAGTTTTATCATGTAGTTTATTTACATAGTTCAGAGTTGCTTTCAGAGGTGAAATTCTGGAATGGCAGCTTGAGGAGTCCCTCTCCCCAGAAAAACAACCACTTAACTGGTGGAAAAAAAAAAAAAACGTTTTTAGAGCTTAAGCATTTTTTTCCAGTTTTATTGAGAAATAATTGACATACATCACTGTATAAGTTTAAGGCATACAACATGATGGTTTGATTTACATATATTGTAAAATGAAACTATTTTTTAAAACAATCACCTAAAGTCTCTAGAAATTGGAAGTCTCTGGGAACAAAAAGGCTGAAAAATATATCAAGCAAAAAACTGACGGAATTGAAAGGAGAAATAGACAATTCAACAATAATAGTTGGTGACTTCAATGCCCCACTTATAATGTTGGGTAAAACATCTATGCTTTTTGCTAGATTAATTCTAAATTCACTGTGTATGTGGCTTAGGTTGCTGTAAGAACTTCCTTAGAACCCTCAGAGGAACAGTAAGGGAAGTAAAGAAAACACAGAGAAAGACAAATGGAGCTGAGAGACAAAGGGGGAGAAGGAGGGAGGGAAAGCCAAGGTAAATAGGTAAATTACTTCAAGATAACAATTGTTCTTCATGAACTCACATAACAGCAAATATGCACAGCATAAGCTCTTTGGTATTATCAATACTACATGAAAACAATACAATTTCTTTGAGTGTAGGTTTGCCAAATAAAATACAAGATGCTCAGTTAAATTTGATTTTGAATAAACGATGAATAATTTTTTAGCATGGGCATATCAAAAATACACTAAAAACTTTTTTGTTATTTACCTGAAATTCACATTTAAGTAGGTGTCCTGTACTTTTATTTGCTAAATCTGGCAACCCTATTTAAGGATCTAAACTGTACGTCAGATCGCACTCGCAATCAGCATAGGGGATATAGAGAGCATGGGTGTGGCCCTGACTGTAATAAACAACTCTAACACAAGTCTAACACAGCTGCGACTGTGAATAGCGTGCTAGGGGGACTGCCCAGGAGTTGGGGTTGGCGTCTTGTCCTTATGAAAAAAGTGCTGGGCTTCCGGAAAAGAGTGGGTTATTGGCTCTCTGGGGGAAAAACAATCACCAGAATTCTGGTAAAAGAACAGGTTATTCAACTGAGCCCGCCATTACATGATTCTAACAAGCAACACAGGAGGTGGAGAGGGGACAGGAGCAGGGGAGGTAGGCATGCCCACAGCTGAGGACGGAAATAGAAAGACATACACGTGGGAAATATGGGAAGGGTACAGGATGTTATTTCAGTGAGTGCCTAGATAAAGTCAAGGAAGGCTTCTGGGAGGAGGAGGAACTGGTGCCAGATGTCAGAGATGACAGAGGAAGAGTTATACACACACGGGCAGTGAGAGGCAGTGTGGTAGCACCATTTCCACTCATCCAGCACTTTTAACTTTCGGCAGCTATTTCACAGTAGGCAGGGCTTGTTCCCCTTCTGTTTCATGTGTTCATGTACACAGGATTGCTAGGGACAGTTGTGCAGGCTGCGTAGTGTGACACTAAGATCACGTTCACATCATGGTGCACTGACTGCAGCCACAAGCTGCAAATCAGAAAACCAGGGCTCAAAGGGCCCAGGTGAGGGTTAAGTTACAGTTAGTGACACGAAAAGATTCACAGTGGGAGTACAAACCAGTAAAACCTTTCTGGAAGAAAAGTAAGCCATAGGTGAACAGGAGCTTTAAATGTTTGGAGCCAGCAATCCCTCTGCCTCTGGGAATTTAGCTTTACAAAATAAACGTGAATGTGCCCAAAGATTTAGAAGCAAGGGTGGTCATGGCTCAATGCTCCTAGTAACAAACAACAAGAAACAGCCTCAATGTCCAAAAATTAGGGATAAATTAAAACCATTCTAAATATTTTAGACAGAGTACATTTAATACAAGAAATTGGATTTCAGCAATTCCATCTCCTGGGGGATTAAGCAGGGGGTGTGGTGAGGCAACCCATGGTTAGCAATGCAGACAGATGCTATCACTCCATGGCTACGGAGGGAACGTGGGCCTGTTCTCAGAGAGCAGGAGCTGGGGTGCTGAGCGTCAGATTCACACTGGGCCGTCTGGTGAGCACGGACGCCACTGCCTGAGCTAGCGAGTGAGGGGACACCTGGTCTCCCATCCTCCAGTGTTCCACCAGGGCTCCCAGTGGCCTGACCAGGATTCGAGGTGCCCTGGAAAGTGTACTTCCCCGTGATACAGAGCAGAGCAAGAGAAGAGTAGGGAATGAATGTGAGAACAAACGGGAAAATGACTAGGTTGGCAGACAAAAGAGGTGCGGGGTATGATTTCATTTATATAAAATGTCTGCATTTCAAGAGATAGTAGAGAGGCCGGCCGATGGCGCAAGCGGTTAAGTGCGCACGCTCCGCTTAGGCGGCCCGGGGTTCGCAGGTTCTGATCCCAGGCGCACACCGACGCACCACTTGGCAAGCCATGCTGTGGCAGTGTCCCATATAAAGTAGAGGAAGATGGGCACGGATGTTAGCCCAGGGCCAGTCTTCCTCAGCAAAAAAAGAGGAGGATTGGCAGATGTTAGCACAGGGCTGATCTCCTAACAAAAAAAAAAAAAGAGAGAGAGATAGTAGACAAAGTGAACAGACAAATAAAATATGCTTCTCTCTGGCTGTTGAGATTATGGATGAAATTGTGTTCTTGTCTATGTTTATGAAATCACCTATATGAACAAGTGAAATGGATGCAGCACTGCGCTGTCCAGATTCCCTCCTCCGTGACTGAAACACTAGTTCCCAAGTCTGTGGGGAGTCCCTTGGTGGTGGTGGCCAAACCAAGTCCCTCTTCAACTGCTGCCTCTGGCTGAAGATAACCGCCTCGCCCAATGTCATGCTCCCTCCTGGGGGGTGAAAGTGGAGTCTGATTGATGAGGGGGAATCAAGATCCACTTCCTTACTCCATTTCAGAATAACTCTGAAGGGCTATCCCAGAACCAGCACTCCCTTTAGATCAGCAAAGGCAACCAGTACTGACAGGAGCAGGGAGAATGCGCACGGGACCGTGTCCTGAGGGTGCTGGATCGAGGGAGCAGAACATAAGTTTATCAAGGCGTGAATACTTTCCCATGATAGAGGATCTAACACCCTGGCAAGGCCCCACGAGACTGTGCTAACATGCTGCTAGGGCAGTGCTCAGAGTGGGCCATTGCTTTCTCCAAGTTTCCAGGTGAAGCACAACTGCCAGAGCTACCATGATAGAGGGTGGTATAAAAGATCAAAAGACTCAGAGGTCTGGGCATGCTAGAGGGAGCCACCACGCAGGCAAGAAAACCCACCAGATGTCTACGCTCCATGGGAGGACCTGGAGAACATTTCATTTAAAATAAAAAATGACCTGGTGCAAGGGGACCAGCACAGCTGAGGAGCTACTTGTGGCTGCCTTGACGGGCCAGGGATGGTCGTCACAGATGCCCTTACAGAACCAAGCTTCCTGTCAGCAATGAAGATGAGTGACATGAACAGTGAGCAGCAAGGTGGGCAATCATCATAATGACAGCAAGTCAGGGTGGCATCCGGGGCAGCCCATAGAGAGCCATGGGAATAGTTCACAGATTAGGACATCCCTCCCTGAAATATAGATGGGCCCCTAAATACAGGATTCTTCAATCTATACAACCAAAAGAAATCAAATATTGTTGACCAGGAGGCTGAGAGCGACGGCCCAATAAAACATTGTGATCTCTTGGAACCGGATCCCACTTTCCTACTGAGCCACTTCTCAACCTAAAATACACTGATTGAAGGGAGGCGGGTCCCCAGGGGAAAGGACCCTGATACACCATGGCAAGTGTACCCAGGAGTGATCCCCTAGTCCTTCCCCAAAGGGACCTTCAGCCCGCTAGTCCACACAGTCCACGTTTCTCTAGAGGTCTAGGAATTTCTAATACAAATATGGCAGCCGTGCTGAATGTAGTCCATTTGGCTACACAGATCCACTCTCCACTCCACTCTCTGGCCCAGAAGTCTGACTTACATGAATTTCATCAATGGGCTCCCTCACCCTCTGACTTCCAGTTGGGTTCAGCCAGTGCGGCACCTTAGCAAGAGTTCAGAGGAGAAAGGCGAGTGAGGACAGGCTATTACGCCCCTGGATCCTTCCTTGCAAGGTTGCTTCAAGATGAATTTATCTTCCACCCACTGATTCTCTAAAAGCAGCCTTTGTCTATTATTCAGGGTTCCAGGTTCTAGTAAACTTTCCCTCCCTTTGTCCCTCCGACCTAAAAGTGGTAACATCTCTTTCCGTTGTGATCTCCTTTATCCAGCCCAGATCTTTATAGTCCCATTATTAAATCATCCTCATAGTCCCATTATTAAATCATCCTCAAATTATCCTAATTTGAGTACGTTCCTCTTTCTTGTTGGAACCCTGACTGATACCATCCCTCATCAAGGGCTTTCAAGGAACTTCTAAATTGGTGGGAGTGGGCTGAGCCAGCAACTGAATCAGCCTCGTGCAGTTATTCATCTGCCTCCCCTTTTAACTTATGCTGAAGTCCTGGCCATCCATTTTCATTCTGCAGGAACAGCATGCTCTAAAGTCCCAATGATTACAAAGGAAAGTCCTTTTGTAGTAGGATTGATTGGAAGTCGTTAATCCAGCTTTCTATAAGAGAATACCAATAACACAATATAAAGCATTACTTTTAATTAACAAAAGCAATTAGCACTAATTAAAAAGTTCTCACATTTGTCAAAGAGCCATTTCATCTTAATTGCTAGGTGTGTTAAATAGACAATTAAAAACAAATTAAAATGAAGACCACAGATAAAAGGGAGGCAGGCAAATAACGTCTGTGACAGCACACAAGCAGAAATGCTCCTCTGCATCAAAACATGCAAAACTGCTTTTCATACACATTGCGTCAACCCCTTCCTGGTGTGTTTAATAAGACAATATCATAAACAGATATTGGAAAGTTGGGTTAAAAAATATAAAGTAAGCAAACTTGAATTTTCACATGGGAAGATAATTTTATACAATCCACAAATGAGTACTTACTCAGTGTCTCCTTTGCTAAGTTCAGCAAGGAACGTGGAAGCCATTTTGCCCTCCAGTTGCTTGGAGTGATGCTGTCTTGTAAGACATGCTGTTTCAGTGCTCAAGAGGATGGCAAAGACATTAAGAATAGTAAACACACTCAATTAAATACTCTTTACAGAGTGTCATAACCATACAGGGTTTAATGGAAGATGTAGCATTCACGTCAGACCTTGAAATATGAGTAGCAAATGTTTCTAATAGAAAAAAAGAAGCGAGAGTATTCTAGGCAAGAAGAACAGTATAAACAAAGGCTCAGAAATTGGAACTGAAACCACTTGGTCTTACATGCACCCCATGTATTTAGTAATGTTGTGAGATATGTTGGTTTGAAGTATGTCTTTTGGAGCATGTTGTCCCCAAAGGAGAGCAACTGAATATTTTCAACTGGGTAAGTTATGCAATATTCCTGGTGTACTACTCCAGTGGGAACAGTGATGGGCTGACTATTCTCTGAGCAGCAATAAGAAAAGAATTCTCTAATTCTCTGAGAATCATCTCGCTGCCAGAGGACAAGCCTACCAGCATTAATGTAAATGTGTGACCTTCTGTAAGTCACTTCATCTCAGAGTAGCTATATCCAAGGGAGGTGAGAGAGTGACAACAATTTACCAGATTGACAGGGGACGTGAAAATATGAACATACAAAGTTCTTTACATGCCTCACACAAATAAATTACATAGTCAGTATTATTGAGCTGCTATAACCTCACTGACAGAAGGGCAAAGTTTAGAGGCATTTAACTCTGTTTCAGTGGTTGGTTTTAATGAAAGTGAGAAAATTCAAGACTTCATTATTTTGAAAGCACTAATATTACAAAAGGTCTTGAGTGGAAATTGCCATCTCAAATGAAAAATTTCTACCCTCAGGGATTTCTGAATCTTTCAGGATCATTGCAATTAAAAGCAAGTGGGAAGCAGATGTTTGGTCGGGAAAATCACCAATAAATAATAAAATTATAGGTATCTTAGGATTTAAAGTCTGGGATTCAACAATTTCCATCTCTGAATGATGAGAAAAAGTCAATGAATTTCCATATCACTTACAATCCTAAGGCAAATTCAGTGACCCAAGAAAAATTGAAAAATGAAAAGGGTACAGGGAGGAGAGAGTCACACACATATCTCAAAAAAGCTGCCAAGCTCTGATCCTGAAAAGATATATACATCATATCCCAAGCCCATGAGATCTTCTAGTGGTTGACAAAAGGGAGTTGGCAGAGGATGGTACCTACTCCAAGGGGACATCTGGGAATATAAGAGGGGGTTATTGTTTGGAACAAATATGTGGAACAAACTTGATATTAGCGTGAGGGAATTTTGAAATATACAGGATAGACCAATACAAAGAGGGCTGTCCTACCCAAAATACCAACAGCATCCCACTGATACACAATTATAGCAGCTCTGACTCAATTCAGCCAAGTAATCTGGTGACCAAATACTCTTCTTCCTGCTTGCTTCAACCTCAATGAAGTCAAAAGCTTTATCCCACAAAAAAGAGAATAGAATAGAGGAAGCCACCTGACATGGATGTTGTTTTGCTCACATGATTAATTATGATATTCTTCTCTTAGCAGAGATTCAAGGAACATAGAAAAGATTAAGAGTATTTTACACAACCTCTTCTAATCTAAGTCCAATCATCAAATGGAATTCAGATCAGAGTTAGACCAAATCAGTTCTTCCTAAGCTTTATAGATTATAAGGATCTAGGGGTATGATAGCTAACAAGTATGGAGTTTCTCTTTGAGGTGACGAAAATATTCTAAAATTGACTGTGGTGGTACTTGCGTCCTAGAAACCACTGATTTATGCACCTTGAATGAGTGAATTGTATTGTGTGTGAATTATATCTCAATACAGCTGTTTTTAAAGCTGTTTTTAAAATTTAAGACAGTCTCAAAAAAACGGAAGCTAAAAGAGTTCACCCTACAAGAAATATTGAAGAGAGGCCTTCAGACTAAAACAAAAAGAACACTCACAGTAACTCAAATCCACATGAAGAAATAGAGCCCCGGTAAAGATAACCAAATGGGTAAATATAAAAAACAGTATAAATATATTTTGTGTTTGCAAATCCTTTTTTATATATTTGATTGAAAATACAACTGCATACTGCAATACCTATAAGTCTAAGTTGATTGGCACACAATATATAAAGATGTAATGTGTGAAAATAACAACATAAAAGAGAGGAAGGAGCTATGTAGGAGCAAAGTTTTTATTGAAGTTTGACTGAAGCTAAATTGGTATTAGTCTGAACTATATTTTTAAATTAGGAGACTAAGGGTAATCCTCAGAGCAATCACTAAGAAAATAACTCAAAAATATATAGCAAAGGTAATGACAAGATAATTAAAATTCTACACAGGCAAAACATATATTTAGCACAAAAGAAAGCAACAGTGGAGGAATTGAGGACCAAGAGAGACATAAGACACATAGAAAACAAATATCAAAATGGCAGGTGTAAATCCTACCTTATCAGCAATTACATTAAATGTTAATGGATTAAAATGTCAACTTAAAATACAGAATTAGATTGGCAGAATGGTTAATACAACATGATCCAACTATATGCTGTCTTCAAGATACACAGAGGGTTAGAATTAGTTAGATGGTGAACATCTCTGCTTTCATATGGAAGAGGAGATGCCTCATGGTGCCGCAGCAAAGGAATATCAATATCCCATCGTGTTCCCTATCAGTCAAAAAAAAACCTTCCACCAACCACCTGTTAGACATTTCCCTAGAGACACTAACAGACAAATGCTAAGTGAATATACAAGAAAAGAAATTAGAGGAGCCGGCCCGGTGGCGTAGCGGTTAAGTTCGCACACCCCACTTTGGCAGCCCGAAGTTCGAAGGTTTGGATCCCCTGCACAGACTGAAGCACCACTTGCCATGCTGTGGCAGCATCCCATATAAAGTAGAGGAAGATGGGGATGGATGTTAGCCAAGGGCCAATCTTCCTCAGCAAAAAAAGAGGAGGATTGGCAATGGATGTTAGCTCAGGGCTAATCTTCCTCACAAAAAAAAAAAGAAAGAAAGAAAAGAAATTAGAGAACACAATCACTCATGAATATAGACATTTTCTAAATTTAAAAATAGCAAACTGAATCGAACAATTGTAAAAAGTTTATATATATCATAGACAATAAAGTTTTATGATAGGAAGTTGTAGAAAGTCATTCTTAACATAATTCACCAATTAATAGATAAAAGAGGGAAAGTATTTGATCATAAATATGTGAAGAAAAATATTTGACAAAATTAAATACCTATTAACTATTTTTGAAAATAAAAATACATTAGGAGTCTAGTAATAGAGGAGAAATTCCTCAAACTTGATAAAGCGTGTGTATATATAGAAAGGAAGGAGGAAGTATCCCTTTTAAATAAAATATTTCTAGTCACCCCTTCTACTCAATATTACATCACAGATCAAAGCCAGGACAATAAAAAAAGAAAAAGAAATAAAAGTTATAAATATCAGAGAGGAAGAAACAAAATATTCCTTACTTGCAGATGATGTAATTGTCTGCATTGTTAGGCATAGTTTGTCAAAAGATTATCTTGGATCTTCTATGTAAATATTCCAAATTTGGAAATAAAAGTAAGAGGACTCTGGATCTTGATATCCAACAAGATAGAGTTCAGGCTCAAGAGCACTAAATGGGAAAAGAGAGATATTTTATAACAGTAAATGCTATAATTCACAATCAATAATGTAACTTATGGCTATGAACCAAAAAAACACAGCAGCAACATTCACAAGCCAGAAATGACAGGAGATAGTGAAATAAGTGGAAATAATGTGACATTTAAGATGCCTTCTAAGACCAAAACAGGTCAAAATAAATAAATATATAGGATACTTAAGCAAATAATGTTAACAAAATTAATGATATGTAACATGCTTTAGTATAAAACAAATTTGCAGGGCCGGCTCCGTGGCTTGGCGGTTAAGTGCGCGCGCTATGATGCTGGCGGCCCGGGTTCGGATCCCGGGCGCGCCCCGAGGCACCACTTCTCCATCCAACCCGAGGCCGAGTCCCACGTACTGCAACTAGAAGGATGTGAACCTATGACATGCAACTATCTACTGGGGCTTTGGGGGGAAAAAAATGAATAAATAAAATCTTTAAAAAAAAAAAAAAATTTGCAGGATTTCTAGAAAAAAATATGATGAAAACCTGCATAACAGAATCTATGGGATCTAGCCAAAGCAGTGCTCAAAGGAAAATCATGGACTTAATTATGGATAATGATATAAATATATATCCTTCAGGGTTCCAGCTGAAAACAGATAACACATTCAAATAGTGTAATTCACTATTTGTAATTCAGTAGAGTTTAAAGTTGTGGGCGGGGGTAAGTAGCCAGCAAGAACAAGAATCGGTTACCACACCTAAGCCTGAAGTGTCAAGAAGAGAGAAGGGTTACTGATCCTAGAAAGAGCCGTACCTGTAGCTGTAAGACACCACTGAACGAGGGCTGTGGCTGGCCTTCAGTGTGGGAGCGCAGCCACTGTCCATTCTCAGCACAGCAGCAAGGGAGTTGGGGGAAATGCATATCGTAATCTCTCTCTAACCCTTTGATCTCCTCCCAGTGCCTCACATTGGTTGAACCCAACCAGAAACCAGAGGAAAATGAGTTCAAATGATGCAACATATAAGCACTGCCTCTTGGGACCACAGAGCAAGTGGAGGAGAACAGAGAGAGAATGGGGAGGGGCAAAATAATACCCAGCACAGAATAAAAATAAATAAATTTCAAAAGCTAGAAAAAAAGTATGTTTAAAAAACAAAAACCTCCTCCTAGAAGAAAATATAGGGGGTAAGCTCCTTGACATTGGTCTTGGCAATGATTTTTTGGGTTTGCGCTGGTTCTGACCAGGCCGCCCACCTCTCTGAGGGGCGGATTGTATGGGAAGGAGCAAGGAGGCACAGGTGGGTTGGGTGGGCCCAAAAGCAGAAGCAACAAAAGCAAAAATAAACAAGTGAGACTACATCAAACTGAAAAGCTTCTGCACAACAAAGGAGACCATCAACAAAACGAAAAGGCAACCTCCTCAATGGGAGAAAATATATGCAAATCGTATATCTGATAATGGGTTAACATCCAAAATATATAAATAACTCACACAACTCAATAGCAAAAATACAAACAATCCAATTGAAAACAGGCAGAGGAATTAAATAAACATTTTTCCAAAGAAAACACACAGATGGCCAACAGGTACATGAAAAGGTGCTCAACATCACTAATCATCAGGGAAATGCAAATCAAAACCACAGTGAGATATCACCCCATACCTGTAGGAATGGCTGTCATCAAAAAGACAAGAGATAACAAGTGTTGGGAAGTTATGTGCAGAAATTGGAACTCTTGTGCACTGTTGGTGCACCCTCTGTGGAAAATGGTATGGAGATTCCTCAAAAAATTAAAAATAAAACTACTATATGATCCAGCTATCCCACTCTGGGTATTTATCCAGAAGAGTTGAAACCAGGATCCCAAAGAGATCTCTGCACTGCCATGTTCACTGCAGCGTTTTTCACGATAGCCAAAATATGAAAACAACCTAGACGTCCATCGACGGATGAATAGATAAAGAAGATGCGGTATATACATACAATAGAATATTATTCAACCTTAAAAAAGAAGGAAATTCTGCCACTTGTGACAACATGGATGAACCTGGAGGACATCATGCATAAGTCAGACAGAGAAGGACAAATACTGCCTGATTCCATGTACAGGAGGAATCTGAAAGAGTCAATTCGTAGAAGCAGAGAGTGGAATGGTGGTTACCCATTCTCTCTTCTCCTATCAAGCATTCCCATTCTTCTGGAGGCTGAAGCCAACCTGACAGCCTGCCAGTACTGCTTTCACAGACTCCAGGCCCACATGTCATGCTCTTTACACCTTCCTTCCACGTTTGCCTTGACTCGATGTACCAAGATGGAATTTTTGGAAGTCCGATAGGTGGGTGAGAAAGCTATTTAACAAAGGGTATGTTTTTGGCCAAAGTTCTCAGAAATCATATGAACAGTCACAGCTCTGATTATGGCCACAGCCAGATGTAGGCTGCATTTGACCTCCGCGGCCCCTTTCCTATCACCTGAAAGTGCCAGAAGACATTTTTCCACCTAAAGTTACTTAAAAATACAGGCATGACTCTCTTGAGACTTGAGAAAGCTAGCGCTCCCCTAGGCTGTTGCAAGTACAGGGTTTTTACTCACCGCTTTGGGTCTCACCAGGCAGCCTCAGGATGTGGTGTGTCTGACACTCAGAAATGCAGGCCTGTCCCTTAGACAGCTTGACGCCTCAGCCTCACGCAGCTTCTCGAGTCCCTCAGCCTCCTCCGGCTCTGGGACCCAAGTGGCTTCTCTCCTTTAGCTAATGCCGGGGCCTGCTGACTCTGAGGACCTAGCCCACCTGTGCCTCCTTCTTCCTTCCTGTACAATCCGCCCCTCAGAGAGGCTGGGGGCCCGGTCAGAACCAGCGCATCTGCCTCACCTCCAGTGGTGGCTCAGAGTCTCTGACCCTCTTTCACTTCCACAGTCGGGATGAAACGCCATCATAGGATCCGACCTTCCAAGGGGCAGCTGTGGGGGCAGACGACAGCCCAGAGGGAAGGGCAGGAAAATCTCCTTGAAGCCAACACTGATCAGTGGCGGAAAACTTATTCTCCCTTTCCCAAAGCACGACTCTCTGAATGGGCTGTCCGAGCTCGTCCCTTGTGGCCAAGCAGGGGCACCAGCACGGTGACGGAGCGTCTCCCAGCAGCTCCGTGCGGAGCAGGGCAGTGCAGCCCCAAGTGGCCTGCATGCTTCCCCAGCCCCCCTCACTGCCCTCTTCCATCTCTGTCTGCCCTGGGGTAACACCTCCCGTAGCCCACTTGTGATTAAACCCTGCCTCGAGTCTGCTCTCTTGGGAAAGGCTAAGTCACCTGGTTCTCCATTCTAACCATTCAGTGAAACCCAACCCCACTCTCCCTGAGCACCTGTGTGCAGGGCACTGACACGCCCTGCTGTGAGCCAGGGTGAGTTTGCACCAGACGCACCTCAGCTCAGACACTGCCTCTGCTACTACCCATCTATATGACCATGGACAAGTCACTTAATCTTCCTGATTTTTACCCAGCAGGGACCTCATAAAAACCTTGCAGCGTTACCAGACAGAAATTGGCCCATTTGACAGATAAAATACTGAGACAGAAATTGAGTAAATTTCCCTTGCTCACACAGTGAGTGGTAGCATTAGAAATCTCTCCCTCAGGGGCCGGTCCTGTGGCTTAGCGGTTAAGTGCACACGCTCCACTACTGGTGGCCCGGGTTCGGATCCCGGGCGTGCACCGACGCACCGCTTCTCCGGCCATGCTGAGGCGGCGTCGCACATACAGCAACTAGAAGGATGTGCAGCTATGACATACAACTATCTACTGGGGCTTTGGGGGAAAAAAAAGGAGGAGCATTGGCAATAGATGTTAGCTCAGAGCCGGTCTTCCTCAGCAAAAAGAGGAGGATTAGCATGGATGTTAGCTCAGGGCTGATCTTCCTCACAAAAAAAAAAAAAGAAAGAAAGAAATCTCTCCCTCAGGTATTTCTCTACAAATGTTTGCATTTTATTTGATGCGCTCAACAATTCCACGGTCAGCTACAACATTTACTCTCCCTTTTCACATAAAGATCGACACACACACTCAAGTTCTCTCAAGGACACTGAAGCCACCGCTTGAAAAGTGAATATTCAATCAAACAGGGATTTGGCATCACGCAGACCAAAACAAAAGTTTAATAAATTGTTAAAAAAGTTAAATAAACAGGTTTAGTAAATCAAGTGCACAGTGTATACGTCTACACCGCCAAAAACATTTTGATGGTTGGGAAATTTTTGGCAGCCATATGCTATCGTCAAAAGTAATTCTGTAAACTGCCGCAGGGTTTTTTTAATGTGTTTCAAGGGGCCAACATCTCAAAAACACTGCTGAGACCGCAGCCTTGCTCTCAACACAGCACCGCAGCCCAGCTGGGCAGCCGCCGCCGTGTCAGGCGGCGCCAGGCAGAGCTCGCGAAGCACCTGCGAGGTCCCAGGCGCCAAGAACAGCTGTGGGATATACAATCCATGCTTGCTGGCGTCCGGCTCCTAACAGTGCTGGAAACTCATTTTCTGCAAGAAGCCTTGACTACCAAGCTATAAAAGCATAACAATGGCGGTATTGTGCATAAAACACAGCTGCTTACCTACACTGGCCTCAGTACTGCTGTCTGTGCCCCTCCACACCACGGGAGGGGTCTGCAAAGCTTCCCTGGGGAGTTTCCTAGAGTTTCTGTGACGTCCCCAGGCTCCCACTGAAAGAACAAGGGAGGTAGGAAATGTCAGCACAGAGTCAGTGATGGAAGAGCTCACAGTTTACGTCATTGCCGGGGTCCTTAAATCACAGCGGGGGTCCTGCTCTGCCGGGGTTTGCGCAAGCCCTGGAGGAGGTGGTGTGGACCACGGTGATGTCTTCAGGTGCGGAGACTGACAGGCAGATCTTGTTATTGCAGAGCCCAGCAGAGCCCTGCCCTCCTCTCTGTTTGCATCTGCTAAATACAACCAAGGGCTCACGTTCCATGTACCCGTTGCTTCTGGAAAACTGCTAGTGACCACGCACTCACTGAGCACACACCTGCCAACGGCCACTAGGGCAAGCACTGCTCTAGACGTGGAGAGCAGGGCTGAAAAGAGTGGAAACCTCTGCTCTCGGGAGCTTTTGCTTTACTGGAGAAGAAAAAGCAAGTAACAAAGACTCGTCACTATAAGCGTTACGTCTATAGATTGTGATAAATGCGGTAAAAGAAATAGACAGGGTTATAGGCTGTGATGACAAAGACTCTCTCCTTTAGGCCCAAACTTTAGTCAGGCTCCTCGGAGCTCCCTCCTTGACTTGCTGGGCCTGCAGAGCCCGGTGTTAGCAAGAATCCTGCTAAGTCCACTTAGAGAGAATCCCTCACCCTTGCTATCTGACCAAATGCCTCACCCCACCCCCACGCCCGGGGCATGTCTGCTCACCTGGCCTGCCCTCAGTGAGAATCCTGTCAGGCCAGTTTAGGAGAGCCCCCTACCTCGATGTCTCCTCTGAGTCATTTTCCACTCACCTACCCCCACAACCTGCTCCCTGGCTATAAACCCCCACATGTTTTCTTGTTGTATTTGGAGTTGAGCCTCATTTCTCTCCGCTATTGTGAGTCTTGACACCTATCACGAGAGTCCTAATAAAATCTTCCTCATCATTTTAACAACTATCGTAACGATTTTTTCTTTAACAGGAACAAAGGAAGAGGCGTGTTATCGTTGATAAGATGAGTGAGGCAAGGCCTCCCTAAGGAGTTCAGGCCTGAAGGATGAAGAGGAGCTGGACTCAGGAAGAGCGAAGGGAAAGGTTCCACGCTGAGAGGAGCAGGGCACGGTGCCAGCCATGGGTAAGGTCGCTACAGCCGCACATTCGGGGCTGAGGCAGAACAGCTGGGTAGTTTCGAATAGAAAGTGGGCTGGTGTGACAGGGGCCTAGCTCGTGGGGACTCAAGCAGTACAAGCTGTTGAAGAGCTGGCCAGGGGCCACAGAACGTTGGCCTTGAAGAAATATTCACGGATTTCATTTCAGCAAAAGGTGTAGGCATGAAGTTTTTAAGTAGGGGCATGTCATGCTCCAAGTGACTATGGAGAAGAAGGTGGTAGTAAACTTTTGATTTTACATCTATTACCTATCTGAGGCTGAGAATACACCATCTCCTGCTCCACAAATTCATGGTTTTTCTAAAATTGTTAGCTCGAGACTCGGGAAGAGCTAAATAGCATTGAAGTTTCCCATGAGGAGATGAAAAATGATGCAGCATAAAGCTACGGCCTGACTTTGGAAGGTCTCTTGATTGAAGCAATATCCCGGGCAGCTCAAGGGACCCAGACTTCATTACGCTGCACAGCTGTGCCCAGCTCTGTCCTAGGCATAGCCTTATTTGGAAAGATACCAGATATCCACAGAGTCAGAGAAAACAATGTATGAGCTTTGGAAAAGCTGTGATGTCCTGCCCAGTGCAGAATAAGGTTTCCAGCGCCGCCTACCCAGTAGGAGATAAGCAGGACTTAAGTAGAGGAGACGATCAGGACTCAGTCTTTCTATTTCCCAACCGTCCATCCCCTACTGCCCTCCGTCTACTTCAGGTCAGAGGGAAAGAGTGCGTGATCGAGGCTTTGTTGAGTTTCTTACATCCTAAGAATGTTTCCCAAAATGGTTAGATGACAACAAAATACCTTCCATTAAATGTTTGCATTCAGAAGATATACAGCATATGAAAAGATGCTCACCACCATCCATCATTAGAGAAATGCAAGTCAAAACCACACTGAGATACCACGCAATACCCACTAGGAGGGCTAGAACAGTGAAAAAAAATGGAAAATAACAAGTGGTGATGAGGATGTGGAAAAATTGGAACACATACATTGCTGGTGGGAATTGTACATGGCGCAGCCACTGTGGAAAACAGCTTGGCAGCTCCTAAAAAAATTAAACACAGAATTACCATATGACCCAGCAATTCCACTCCTGAGTACATACCCAAAAGAACTGAAAACAGAGACTCAAATACACGTACATGCGTGATCATAGCAGCACCATTCACAATAGACGGAAGGTGGAAACAACCCAAATGTCCGTCAACAGATGAATGGATAAACAGAATGTGGTATATCCTCACAATGCAATATTATTCAGCCATAAAAAGGAATGAAGTTCTGGGGCCGGCCCGGTGGCGCAAGCGGTTAAGTGCGCGCGCTCCGCTGCAGCGGCCCGGGGTTCGCTGGTTCGGATCCCGGGCGCGCACCGACCACTGCTTGGTAGGCCATGCTGTGGCGGCGTCCCATATAAAGTGGAGGAAGATGGGCACAGATGTTAGCCCAGGGCCGTCTTCCTCAGCAAAAAAAGAGGAGGATTGGCGGATGTTAGCTCAGGGCTGATCTCCTCACAAAAAAAAAAAAAAAAAAAAAAGGAATGAAGTTCTGATATATGCTGTAACATGGCTGAACCTCAAAAACATAATGCTAAGTGAAAGAAGCCAGTCATGAAAGACCACTTATTATATGACTCCACTTATATGAAATATCCAGAATAGGGAAATCACAGAGACAAAAAGCAGACTGGTGTTTGCCAGGGGCTGGGGGCAGGGGGGAGATGGGAACTAACTGCCTAATAGGCACAGGGCTTTCTTCTGGGAATGAAAACGGTTTGGAAGTGGATAGGGGTGGTGTTTTCACAACATTGTAAATGTACTAAATGCCAGTGAATTATATAGTTAAAACAGTTAATTCTATGTTGTAAAATTTTATATCAATTTTTTGAAAGTTTACATTCAGAATTCACACTCTCTGAAACAAAAAGCACTCTAGCTCAGCCCCTGGGTCCCACTGCTTTCAACATCTCGAAGCCAAAAGAGCTCCGCGTCCTCCAGTGGCCGCCCTCCCTTCTCCCCGGCTCAGCCTCTCCCTCAAGCACAGCCTGCCACAGGGGTGGTCGAGCTGGGGAAGGAGAGGTAATACATTGTGGGTTTCTCATCTATCTTTGAGGAAGTGGGTTTAGCGCCAATATTCACATCAGGGGATTCTTTGAGGCCAAAATATTGAAAGTGGAAGTAATATGATCTCAGGCACAGAATAAACTTGAATATGGACCAATTAATATCTCTGTATCTAGGAAACGATACCATTCCTTCTCACCTAACTTAGAGAGCTTTCCTGAGGACCACCAAATGCAAACTTACAAGTGAATCAGTTCTCCGTAGAATAAAGCAATATAAGAAGTTCTTTTTAAGTTATTGTAATTCTTTGCACAATATCTTCTTTCCCTGCCTCCATTTAGCATGTTTGAGTAGTGAAACATCATTGGAAATCAAATAGTCTGATTTATATCAAATTGCCATGCACGTGGATTACAAATGTATCAGGAAAAGACAAATAAACGTCTTCTTTGCCACTCGTAAATTACTGGAGAGCGATGAACTTCATCTTTGAAGATTGAGAAGATACTTTGTGGTCAGTATTTATATCACCAACCATCAAGCAGCAAATACGGGTAAAGTCCATAGGGATGTGCAATTAACAGGATGCCAGATATTGATGTCCATGGAGACACTTCGGTTTATAAGAAAAGACAAAAACAGAATGAATGAGCCATATTTAACACAAAGCTAACTCCTGGTGTAAGTGCGTATATTTCAGGGACTTGGATAAGAGCCACAGCCACTCACATGCCCGTCCCTCTGCCTCTGAATCCTACATCTTCTCCTTTCATATCAACGAGGGAAGGATGATGACCCTTCAAGATCCAACAAGAAAGGAGAGATTTCTTCAAGAAGACGAAAGTGATACACTGCCTAATGTACATGAACATATTGAGAGGAGATTTACACAACAGGGAGAGAATTCAGCATTGAATTAGTGATAATTACCTAGAACACTAAGGAAAGAAGAAGAAGGAGGAGGAGAAAGGGGAGGAGAGAGGAAGGAAGGGAGGGAGGGAGGAAAGAAACAATGCTCTACCAGGAAGAAGAGAACCACGCTACGCCACAAAGCCCAGCTCTGAACGGGATTTATTTAGTCACAGTGATATCAGTACCAACAGACTGGTTAAGCCCAGGACAGCTTCCCCAAGGCGGCCATTGGGCAGCGTCCTGGTCACAGAGTGAAACGATGAAAAGTAATGGAGATACAGCAAAACTACATTAAGGTGGAACTTGCCCCTAATTGCATCAAATTATTGATCCAATACTCAACAAGCGATACAACTTTAAAAGCTCTCCACCACGTACCATAACTCAAACTATTAACAATGTATTGCCAAGTGGAAAGCTTTGAGTGCCTGCCATGGTGGAAATAATTATAATTAGCAAACTGATTAGAGTCAAAAGCTGCTGCTTGAAAGCAGTTTTTCTGAAGTAGGATGAGCATTCTCCCAGGCATTAGGATCACTATTAATTTTCTTAGACTTAAAGATAAAGCCTTCGTAACCCACAGCTGACATAGAGGCTGCATGCAGTGGACACCGGGCATTTTGCCTCCCAGGATCCATTCTTTCTCTTTCTGATAAACAAGGGGTTGACTTCCTTGGGCACCGCATTTCCCCCACTCTCTGTCCCTTGTTTGGGGGGGGCTGTCTCCACCTTCTGCTCCAGGGTCGGACATGTGAGCCAGCCCTGGACAAACTAAACACTCAGCTTCCTAGCTGGATGACACAGGACCAACCCAGTTCCAACTCAGAGACATAATGTTAGAGTTTTCAGCAACAAGATCCTCTTTCTGCTGGAATTGTTAACAAGGAGAGAGCTAGCAATAAGCCTGGATCTGCCACATTTTGCAAGGTGGAGCAGCCAAAATCTACAAAAATCAGTCTTTGAAGAGAAGGGAGACAGGAGGGAAATGGAAAGGAAGATACCTTGAATGAATTTATTGTGTGAGTTCCTGGATCCAGCCATGCCTGAATCTATCTCTGGAAGCTTCAGTTAAGTCACCCAGTAAATTGCCTTTTTTAATTAAGGCAATTAAACTTGGAATTGCTTGCGAACAAAAGAGTCCTGGTCAATACTACTTCTTTGCTTTCTGAAGAAAGTCAACCTTTTGACCCTGATACAATTGTAATTTCCAGTCCAGCTCTGTGCAAACTGAAACCAACTCCACAGAAATAGGGACTAAATTGAATGTTTGACTATACTTGTTCCTAGGAAACAAATAGCTTTTGTATTTTGCAGAGGGTTCAACCAAGGCTGGCATAATGCCGGCAGAGGCTTCCTGTCCAGGGTCACACAATCAATTTATCTCTAAGGCAATAAAGAGAAGTGCCCAGCTTACCATCAAAAGCGGTGTTTTATGGCAAAGATGCAAAGGATCGTGCCACAGGACAGAATGTTGTCTCCTCCTTAGCTGTACAGTGGCTTTGAAACTTGGGACATGCCTCCTGCCTCATGGAGACCTGGTGATGCAGATCAGCAGCATAAGCTGGTGGGATACACCCTGTATTTGTTTCCAGGATCATCTCCTCCATTGGGAAGTATCTGATTGGGTCTGACATCAAGCACTCCCCCCCGGACAGAGGTCTGTACAAGCCGCCTGCAGGGCTGCTGAGCCCCCTCCTGCCCAGCCCACGCATGTGTGTCTTTGGCTTCGGTACTGGCCCCATCAGTTGGCTCAAAGGCACGACACAACGGATAGGAGCCACGGTGACTTTACACCAAGGTTACCCCTGGGAGCTGTTTCTCCACAGCCTTGCCCCCAGGGTTCTGTGCCGCAACTCTCGAGGGCCACAGAGCTTCCTTACCTGATACAGATACTCCTAGCACCACCAGACGCACGAGGCTCAGTGGTTCGAGTGGCAGGACAGCTTGCACCCTGTCCTGGACTCTCTGCTGAGCCCTCTTATTCCCGCAGCCTTCCCACTCACTCAGTGAATGGGTCAGCGCAGTGTTCCCCAGGGTGGGACGTGCTGCCACCAGAACCCGAGGAAGCAGACCAGGCACAGGGCCTCCCTCTTCGCAGTAAGCGTGCCAAGGTTCAATAACTCCCCCCTCACCTTACAGGAGTCATCCTGGCATGTCCCAGACCACAGCCTCCACGGAGGTGGCAGCTCCCTAATATTCGTGGGGCTTTAACTCCCACCCTCCCGCTCCCATGTGAATTCCTAGGGCATTTAGGGTACTTGCTGCTTTCTATTCATCAGACTCAATTAGCACTGCATCATCAATATCATGCACCAGTGTGGTATTGTGTGGAATGTTGAGATGTTGAGGTCTCTGTGGACTATATTATGACAAACAACTGAAGAGTCCACATAGCCATGGGGCGAGACAGTGAAGGATAACTGCTGTCCCTGCTTTCTGAAGATTAGCTCATTTTCATCTTCCTTATAGATAACTCAAGAAGAAAGCGTTTGATTCTACTCCTGGGTATGTACTCAAGAGAAATGAAAACATAATGTTTATGCAAAAACCTGTACACAAATAGCCAAAGAGTGGAAACAACCCAAATAGCCATCAACTGATGAATGGATAAGTAAAATGAAGTCTATCCATACAATGGTTCAATGAGAAGGACTGACATATAGATACATGTTACAACATGGATGAACCTCAAATACACGCTAAGTGAAGGAAGCAAGACACAAAGAGCACAATTATATGATTCTAATCATATGAAATGTCCCTAACAGGGAACTCTATAGAGACAGAAAGTAGAAGAGTGGATTCTTAGGGCCTGGGGGGAGGGCCTAAAGGGTACAGGGTTTCTTTTTGAGATGATGAAAATGTTCTAAAATTGACTGTGGTAATGGCTGCATGTATCTGTGAATATACCAAAAACCATTGAATTGCACACTTTAAATGGGTAAATTGTATGTGATTGTATGTAAACAATATGTGAATTATATCTCAATAAAGCTTGTCCAAAAAAAAAAAACAAGAAGAAAACATTTGCACGTCAGTAACCACACACCAAAAGCCAGAGGCCATGTTGGTCCACTCCAGCGAAGATACTGTGGCCAGACGGCAGCTATGATCGGGGCTACCACCCAGTTAAATTAATGGTTATCTACTGTCACCTGGCATGATGGCTCTTGTTCTCACAGGGGCCCGACAGGTGAATTAATTGGCACATGATTGGGAGCACCGTGCAGCATCCTTTATTTTTTTAATTTATTTTTTCTTTTTTGTGAGGAAGATCAGCCCTGAGCTAACATCTGCCAATCCTCCTCTTTTTGCTGAGGAAGACTGGCCCTGGGCTAACATCCGCGCCTATCTTCCTCCACTTTATATCGGAGGCCACCACAGCATGGCCTGACAAGTGGTGCATCGGTGCCCGCCCAGGACCCGAACCTGGGCCACCAGCAGCGGAGCGCGTTCTCTTAACCGCTGCGCCATGGGGCCGGCCCCAGGCATCCTTTATTTTTGATGATGCTAATCACTACAATTACTCCAAAAGTGAGTGAGTTTCAAAAGCTCCCTCCTTGTCCTTTCCTGCCATAAAGGCCCTTACTTCACAGAACAGGGAGGTAGTCTTAGGGTTCCTCAGCTGCTAAGTATATCTATCCCAACCATAGGACCAGAAATGATACAATTCAGTTGCCATGCTATCATAGGAGTCTGTACCACATATCATCATTTCAGTGATTTCATTTTTGTTGTCTTACAATATATTTTATTCTTTTTAGCAGCTCTCAAACAGCAGGGAACTAATGAGCAATGACCAAGGAGACAGTGTGTAGGACAGAGACTGTCATGGTTGTTGGTCTTTGCCACACACAGTGAATATCTCCAGGACGCACCTGGTGTGGTTTGATTCAGTTCAGTTCCGTTACTAGGTAGCGATCAATGCATCTGACAATAGTAGCATGACAGTATTCAAATTAATATTTTTAAACCCCACCTATTTAATGCAGTTACTGATAACAGAAATATAATACTTTATTCCTTCTAGTGATGTTTGTGTCTAAGGAAAGGAAATTCTTAACTCAACTGGGCTGGCTCCCCAAGGGATGTGTTGGCCAAGGAAAGAATTTAAGCAATGCTGAGGGTGTGTTTGAGCTGTGGTACCACACAGACCTCTACCGACTCTGCCTTCAGTGGTCATAAACTTCAGCTGAATAACTTCATTTGGTGCCGCATCTTTCTATGTTGTACGCTATAGAATTCCATGCAGAGAGAGTCAAGAGAGAGGGAAAGAGGGCAGAGCAAACGGAGAGCCCCAGGGAGAGGTTTTGTGTGATCTGGAGAAGAAAGCTCACACACTGTACAGGTCTGGTCCTCCGGGAAGCACATGCTGAGTTGGAGTCAGGAGTGCAAGTGGTTTATGGAGGGGATGGAGGGAGGAGAATGCCTGTGAAAGAGAAAACAGAGGAAGAAAGAGGGAGTATCACCTCAAATTGTAACGCAGGTCCCATGAAGTCTCTGCCAAGCCAACGGGAAGCTTCAGAGCAAAACTTGCCCACTAGAGGTACTGGGCAGAAATGGCAAGGCTCTACACCCTCGCCATGCTCAGCAACTGCCTGGGGGCTTCTCCGGTAGAGCAAAGCCTCGTTTTGAAAGCCAAAGCGGACTCTGAAGTTGCTGACATTTGGACTCTGTGAGCTAATGCACTCCTTGCAACTGAACAAGTTGTTTCTGGAAGGGAGATCTGTGCAAGCGGCACCCCTCATGGTGGTTGCCTCTACCTGTGCACCTCCATCCGCGTTAGGGGAGAAGACCCTCCGAGGTTCCAGTGGGCCTCTCCTGAGGGGAACTTAGAAGGAGGGAGGGGGATAAACTACATCCTGTCACATATGTTGGCCTTAGGGTTGCAATTGGTACTCATCATCTTCCTCCTTCACGATCATTTATAAGTTCCCCTCTTACTCAGCCACCACCTCTCCCAATGGCTTACCTGGCATTGTGGTTTGAATTGTGTCCCCAAAAAGATATGTGGTGGTCCTAACCCCAAGTATCTATGATTCTGGGCTTATTTAGAAATAGGGTCTTTGCAGATGTAATTAGTTAAGATGAGGTCATACTGGAGTAGGGTGAGCTCTAAATCCAATATGACTGTGTCCTTATAAGAAGAGAAGAAGACACAGAGGGAGGAGAAGGCCATGTGCGGACAGAGGCAGAGATTGGAGGGATGCGACTGCAAGCCGAGAATTGCCAGCAGCCCCCCACGAAGCTGGAAAAGGCACGGAACTATTCTTCCCTTGAGCCTTCAAAGAGAACACGGCCCTTGACTTCAGATGTCTAGCCTCCAGAACTGTGAGAGAATTAATTTCTATTCTTTTAAGCCACCCACTTTGTGGTAATTTGTTATGGCATCCCCAGGAGTCTAATACACCTGATTTGACCCAAATCCTCATTTCTAAGGGTCCTGAGCCCCTGACAGCCATTTCTATTTTAGGCCAGGGTTGCTATCCTTGTCCATTCATAGTCACAATTGGGCAAGAAGTGCCCACGTGGATCCTTGGGGTTCCACACGTATTTCTCCCTGCCTGGTCTTACATTACAGCAGCCCTCTCTCCTGCAGGTCAGAGCCACTCACCCCTGCTAGGATGGCGACTCCTCTTTCATCTGCTGGCCCCTGGGCACTAGGAGTCCAAAGCCCGATGGGACCCTTGTTGTGTCTCCAAGAAAGAGTCTGCCCCCTTTGGGGGCCACGATCTCCACTTTGCATAGGCCAGACTTGTAGGGACAGGAAACAAAAAGTCCCCAGTGGGGTACTGTCTATCCAGGCCATTTTCCACCAGCCAGAAGGTGGCTTCATCTCAGGCCACTTCTCCTTCCACACGAATGGATAACCAGGCGGGCACTGTCTTCCAAAGCCACCCTCAAATGTGGCGAGACGCTGCTGCACCCATTCGGAGCTTGCACCCAATACTAAGCCAACCCATCTGAAAACCAAGTTCAGACTTTCTTCTCCTCCAGCTAGTCATATAAGATCCCCTCACATGGCCATAAGTACTAGGTGACAGAGGGGCTAGCGCCAGCCACTGGGTGGCCTGGGGGTCTGGGATCCCTGCTCATGCAGCTTCCTCACACTTGGGCCCTGCTCAGGCTCGTTCCCAACGCACCATTTCCAGCTGACAGCGAACTGCTGCTGGACTTGTCCGCCTTTGTGACTTAGGGGCCCCACTGAACTCAGCTCAGGCTAGGCAGCCCCTGGTGTGTGGTCACCTGGTGTCCCACTGGCCTGAATGGATGGTACCCCACTGGGGGACATTTTGTTTCCTATCCCCATAAGTCTGGCCTTTGCAAAGTGGACATCTTGGCCCCCAAAGGGAGTAGACTCTTTGTAGGAGACTTAGTGTCCCACGGTCAAGCGTTCTGTCTTTACCTCAGCCCAGTAGCACAACATGAGCCATTTTTCAGAGGGTTCCTAAGTCTCTGGTGCAGACGGTATGGCTTCCTCCAGAGCTCCAGCTGATGCTATGACCTCAGAGGAGAGGAACCTGGCAAACCCAGGTCATGAACTGCTGCTGCTGGGTTAAACCTGGGACTCTGACTCTGGAGCCTGGGCCCTTAACTCTTGAACATTGAGGACCACACAGTTGACTCAGAGACCAGAGGAGATTCTCAGCTGTCGGGGAGGGGGAGATGAGCACAAATCTAAGTATGGTTCTCATGGGGTCGCAGTGATGCTGCACCATTTCCAGGCCCCACCGCAGGCTGCGGGAGTAAAGGGGAAGTGGTGTTTAATTTAATTCTTCTTTCTTCCTAGGACTTAAACATGGAGGGCGTGGAGAAGAGGTCTGGACCAACCCTGTGCCCTGTGCCCCCTCCGTTCCCCCCTGAGGCATTGAGCAGGGGAGCCCACCCCACTTCCCTGAGGATGCGAATGAGGCTTGTTCAGGAGACTTCTTATCCTCTGTGTGGATAGGCTCCCGATAGCCCAGCCCACCAGTTCTGCGGACTGTCCATCCATGGTCACGTTCAAATCCCGGCAATGATTACAGACGGGGCTCAACCTGGCACCATCCTGAAACCAAAAAACTGTCACGTTCTCAAATTAGTCCCTCTAAGCAAAAATGCCAGTGCTCCTTCCCCATCAAACTTCATTCTCCTTTTCTCTCAATAAAATTGTGAAAGCTCCAATAAATATGTGAAAGCTTTTTAGGTCTTTTTCTTTTCTTAAAGCTCAATCTACTTTATTTCATTCAGGCAGTGCTTACTTTAAAATAAAGCATATTAGAAGAGCTCCCTGACTTTCTGCACATTTTTTAAAACATTCAAGGCTGTTTTTCTTTTGGGAAAGAACATCCAAAAGAAAAACAATACCTCCATTGGGAGAACACCTCCAGCCGCATGCGAAGACTTGAAGGGGGGATAGTTTAGGTGACGTGGAGGAGGAGGATAAAAGGCCCTGAATAACTGTTGTTCTCAATTTCGAAGGGAGAGAACCCATTGGAAACAATGGGTTTCCAACGGTGGAGAAATATTTCGAGAGTGATTTTCACAGGCCATTTCTCTGACCACGTTTCCAGCTCCTCCATCTACCGCAGACCCACCTTGTCGAGTACAGCAAGACGTGCGCCCCTACAGTCTCAGAATGCCTGGGTGCTGTGACTGAATTGTGGGTTGCTAATTCGTTGTTTTAAAATGAAGTGAGGATTGTATTGCAATCCTTAGCTGGGAGGTGCACCTCACCTCCTAGTTCTGGGCCTCACGTAGCTCCATCGTGAAATCCTAGGCGTGGGATTTGATTTAAATTGATTTCAGTAGCCACTCAGAACATTAATCAAGTTCAACGTTCTTCAGAGTTTGGCCTATACGTGACTTATGACAGAATCACTTGAATTCCTTGTTAAAAAACAGACTTTCTGGTTCTTGCTCCAGACCTACTGAATCAGAATCTCTGAGGGTGGGACCTGCAAATGTACATTTTAAGCAGTTTCTCTGCATGACTCAAAAACACGGTCAAGTGTGAGGGCCATTACTCTACAGAGAGATTACGCCTTGGCCACGGTACCGTGGCCTAGCCTCATACCTTGGGAGCATCCCTTGAGGAGAGAGTATAGATGACCTGGAGTTAGAAGACTCAGGATGGAGTTCTGGCTTTGCCTTGAATGTGCCACTTAACTTCTTCATGAATCCTCTTTTCTGACGTCTGAAACAGCAGTGATAATATCACCTTCGAAAAGATTGTTGCAAAGATTCAAAGCCATAATAAGTGTAAAAGAATTTTTGTATAATTAAATTTTCCATTTTTATTATTTAAACAATTGAAAGTTACAGAAAGTTTGCAATACTGTACAAACAACTTTTTTCTCTGAGCCATTTGAGAGCAAATTGCTATCTTGATGCTTTAGTGGGTATTTCCTACAAACAAGGACGTGTCCTACAAAACCGTAATGTATTCATATAGATCAGAATCCGGCAGTTAGCACTGATACATTACCAACAATCTAATTCTTTGACTCCATTCAAGTTTTGACAGTTGTCACAAAAATTTTTTTCTTAGAGCAAAAGATTCCGTTTGAATTCACATGTTGTGTTGTCTCTAATCTTTATGGATTTTTAATCTCCTTTGATTGAAACAGTTCTTCAGTCTTTCCTTACCTCTCACGACGTTGATCCTTTTCAAAACGACAAGCTAGTTGTTTGTAGATTGTCCGTCATTTGGATTTGCCTGATGTTCCGTTGTGATTACATTTCCGTTACACATCTTCAGCAGGACTATCACAGAAGTGACCCTATGTTCTTCTCATTGCATTCTGCCAGGTGACACGTGATTTTGATTTCGTCCATTACTGGAGATGTTGACTCTGATCACTTGGTTAAGGTGGTGTCCCCTCTCCTTTGTATTAATAAGTATTTTGTGAGGAGATACTCTGAAACTGTGTAAATATCCCGTTCCTCATTAAACTTTCAATCTATTTATCTATTATATTGGTATGGCCTCATGACTTTTCATTTTACTTGATGGCTTATAATCCCTTTTTCTCTCACCATTTATTTTGACCCTCAAATTGTCTCTGAATTGGCCGCTGGGCAGTCCTTGAACCTGGCTTCTGTGTCTCTTTGACATATACCCATGGGTCTTTAAACACTTCCTCGTTTTCTGGCTAAATAAGATGCTCCAAGCTCACCTTTCCCTCCTCCTCTCCAGTCCTGGAATCAGCCATTTGCCCAGGAAACCCCAGCTCCTTCAGTGGGGAATGATATTTAGAAGCCAAATAGGGGCTTTTGAGGTTTTGAGAATTAGGTGGAGACTGAAACTCCTTTACAAGATTTCTCCTCTGATGAAATCATTTTGGTGATAGCATTTTGGACTAAAGGATACCGTGACATATGTGGAATTTAGACTCTAAGCAAAGTACCATAAACAGCACAGGCCTTGGCAAGACCAGGGGGAGAAGACATTGGATAGAATGTTGACTGGAGGTTCATATGAGGGGGTCTACTCTCCCCTTGAGCAGAGTAAAGGAGTCAGAAGAATCTAAAGAGCTGCTCTATTTCAAGGGGCCTTGGCTCTGAGGCAGTGAATGCAATGGGAAACTCATTTCCTGGGTGTAATCCTCCATCTCAATCAAATTTCCCTCTATCTCTGGGATTGGATTACCCTCAACCAAACCTAACCCTGTCTCTTCCCCCTTTCCCTCAAATGCCTTAGTTTAGTTTCATATACTGCAAAGCCAAATAATGTGTGCTTACTATTAAAAACTAAATATAGGTTTCCATCTTACAAGGAAGAAAAAGCCTGGGTCACCTGTTCTCAGCTGAAACAAAGGTGCAGTGATGATTGGTAAGCTCTCATAGCACCTCTGGTTTCAATGTAAAATCCATTTTTGTGCCTAAGAGAGGAATGGCCTCAACCATACATCATCCCAGATTACCCAGATCCTTGATGCAATATATGATATATCTCTCATTCTCATTTCGTTTATTGAGCCATGTATACATAAAAAGGGCTTGACATAAAAGGCCACATTGCACAGGGAGCTTTCTCAGTGTGATTGAATTTTGGATTAAAACATACTTCAGAGATTTAAGATTAAGTAGTCATTCCACATTTAAAGGGTTTCTGATGTGGAACTGGAAATAAACTCCAACAGAACTAAACATAGCTGTTCTTTGTATTGTACGTAATAAGAAATAAAACAAAAGAAAACCAAGTGTGAAGTTCCTTTTAAATATGCTTTTGACAAAGGTCAATATCCATGGAAAAACTTCCAATTTAGGATTTCCTCCAAGTCTGGAGTAGGAGTGAGTGGGAGAGTGCAGCTCTTTGGGCACAGACACCGACCATGTGGGTGCGGCATTCAGGTTTGGTTCCAGTTTGGCCGGTGGTTCCCCTGGTGGACCACCAGCCACGAGGGGTCTGCATCTTTGGCTCATGATAATGGGGGAGCTATCACCCCAACCCCACAGGCTGTGGTGGCTTCCAGGACATTGTGCTTCCGTGCGAGTCAGACAGGCTCCTGCCGTCTCTCTTCTGTATTCACAGTAGGCGCGTCCATCTGCACGATCCTGTCCCTGGCACACCAAGCTCTGTGGCTGCAATTCCCAGTGAGGTTGATTCCTCTCCCACTTCTGCGCAGGTTAGCAGGGGGCTGGAACCCGCAACGGCAGCAGACTGCAGAAAGAATCACAAGCAGTATTACATCGCCGCCTCCCTGACTCAGCACCTACTCTTTAACATCCTCACCTGCTGTCTCAGAAGCATTTAAAAAAAAATAAAACTGCTTGTTGGCATTTTTCAGAATCATTAATGCAGCTCTCTACTCCTGGACTCTGTAACGGGAAAAATGAAATACAATATGATCTCCCCATTCTTAGGAGCTGTAACAAGAAAATATAATCTTATCTTTACAAAGAAATACCCCCTCTGCCACTCTGACTTGAATTATCTGCTGGAAAAGTCTTTGGACTAGAAAGAACGGCTGTGGTCAGCTTTGATAGCTTCCAATCTGCTTTTATTCTATAAATTAGTATATTCAATTGGGAAGGCTAAGGGAAGGCAAAGGGATTTTTTTTTAATTAACCAGGCAATCAGCTAGTTTTCAAACAATTGTTAGACATTGCCAAACTGTCATGGTTTACAAACACCCTAATTTCCATTGCATTAATTTTTTGAGATGACACCTAAATCAATCTATCTCTTGCCATCTATCTCTCCATCTACCCACACAAACACACATACATATACACTTAGTTTACAGAATTAAACCTAGTTTTGATTTAAAGGTTTTAATATTGCTTCAGAAATTACTAGTGGAATTGTGAAAGTCAGGGTTGTTAATATCTGAATCTAGTATTTGTAATATTTCCAATAACATCATTAAAAATACAATTATTTCTCCTTTTTTGCAAATCCAGAGGGTTTTTAATTTTCTTTTCCTGCTGTTCTTAAGGAAGACATATGGAAATTGAAGAGATCTTATGCTTTCCTGTGGCTGATCATTTATATTATATCTAATTCTACACCTGGTTCTTAGAGCGAATGGAGGACTGTAAGTTGTCCTTTATTTTTCTACCTTACATGTGGCACAGAAAAGAAAGGTTTTGGGGTACTGTATTTTAGGCATGGAGCACAAAAAACTACTGCTCTATTACAAAGGTGAAGGACATTAGAATACTTTTGGCAGAAAGTGCGATAAAATGGAACCCAAACCGAATGAACAATGAGGAAATTATTTGGCTCCATAATTGAATGTCTACTGGTAGGTGGGTCTTACAGTTGGTTAATTCAGCAGCTCAGTGTTGTCATCAGAAACACAGCTTCTTCTCTCTCCCCTCATACGTTTGCCAGCAGGAACCGCTGCTAACAGCTTCCTCAGGATGGCTATGAAGAGACCTTGGTGACTTCTAGCAGTTTTTCCCAGACGAAAGAGGGACCTTCTTTTCCAGAAGGCTCTAGAAAACCCTTCCTCATGTCCCATTGGCCAGAATACATCACACATCCTTTCCTCAACCAATCCTGGGGCGAGGAGGAGAATACTCGTGTGTGAACTAATCGGGGCCCATCCCTAGAGTGAGAGTCTCCCTTCCCTGCAGAACTTGCACTTTGAGATGAAGGCATAAAAACATTTGAACTAAAACTGAGCTCCTTTTAGGAAAGGAAAAGGGAAAATCTTTGCCAAGGACCTGTCAGCAACACTACGACAGGTGTTGAGGCAAAAATAACGTTACTACAGAGGGGAATCTTCCAGAGCTCTATAAACAAACGGCTAGACCAGGGTCCCAAGTCAAATGCTTTCATGGCCCAGGAGGGTAACAAATGAATGAACAGGCAGTGTACTGCATTAAGGAATGGTGGGGACTGTGGCCAACTTGGGTGTGCATACCTTCCTAAGGTATTCTTATCCAATCAAACAAAGGCATACCCCTGCTGCCACTTTGACCCAAATTATGTACTAGAGAAACAGTCTTTGGACTAGAAAGAATGGCTGTGTGCAGCCCGTATACCAGACTCATGCCTTCTCTATCACACCTGTCACCTCTCCCTTCTTCTCCAAACCTTAATGCACAGCTTCCTCTGAATCCTGTCCTTCCATTCCCTTCTCAGCTGGGCTATGGTGCAGACCCACATTCCACACACAGCATAAATCCTATTCACCGGCCGTGTGGGATTACCCAATAGGCATGAACATAGAAACTAAAAACCGAACTTCAGTAAATTTGTCCTACAAATAATGAAACTATGGGAAAAAATCTTGTTTAAGATGTTATTTTAGACTACATTTTGAATTGCTTTTCATTGCTTAGGGCCCTGCCCCAGCTTATATTCAACTTTTGAACTCAACTCCTTGACTATAGCTGAATGAGCCTGACAGGCCTTATCTGTATTTGAATCTATGGTTTGCCACTTACAAGACATATCCCCTTGAGCAAGGCAAGTAAATTCACTTTATAGATGAAAAAACCCGGGCTCAAAGATTAATACCCACCTCCAAGAGTTTTTGTGAAGACCGCATGTGGGATTATGCAAACCACCATGCCCTATCCTCCGTGCGTTCAGGGATTACACCCCCCACCCCCAATCCTGGGGGTCAGCACGTGGACAAGGGCAAGGCAGAAGTCTTGAATTGTTCTGTTATTTTCTAAGGGGTCTCCCCTAAGCCTCTAGACTGCTTGTTTCTTTTGGTCCCTCTACAGCACTAGTCCAGCAGGCTCTCCACAAATATTTGCTGCGTTGACACCTTTTTAATCTTCCTCACAGAATCACATTTCTATGGCTCATACTGCTTCTGGGCCTGGCCTCCCAAGGCTCCTTCAAGCAGGCAGTTGAATTTGGGATTATGGGTTGCTGATTTTTCCCTTGTCTGATTGCTCATTTGAACTCTCCTCGGGGCTCTATTATTTTACTTGTACTCAAATACTCAGAAAAGCCTCAGGTCTCTGTCACTGCCTTTCAACATGTTCATGTATCCCCATCAAATGTCAAAGTCATGCTCTACTGGAAACTGACATTTAAATGCACATTCTCATCCATCAGGTCTTTGGGTGTCTCGTGGTCTTGGGACTAGGTGAGGTCGGTGAGACAAGTAAGGTAGATATGCACAAGGAGGATGAAGCCTCATTGGTCCCAGGAGACCTGACATTATGGCAATTTCTCTGCCTTCCAGTTCACCCAGAACCCTTTCATACTAAAGCCACCTTGCATCTTCTCTCCCCAGCAATGCCCTTAGTTTTTGGAAACCCAGATGTGTAACTGGGTAGGTTCATGCCATCCAGGAAGTCCTGTAGATAAGAGTTGAAAATGTCAGCCCGTGGTGTGGGCTATTTTGCTTAGCCTAAAAAACGCACGTGCGTTAATATTACGGTGGTGGGGGGAGTGGATCTGGGCTGCACATAGAAGCCCCTCAGAGGGGCATGTCACCACTGGACCTGGGCCTCAGAGCCCGTTAGGCAGCTCCACGTCGCTGGTTCCCTGCTGGGCTGATGCGCCTGACAATTTCCAGAAAGGAAAACACAGGCTTGACTCCCTCTTGCTCTGCTTGGCCTCTGAATAAAAGGCCCGCCGTGGAGGCCCGGGTGGGACAAGCGATGCACGGCTGCAGAAGGGCCTGAGAGCCCCTGTGAGCTCACGGGCTCCGGGCTGACTAGGACTCGGACACCTGGGCTTTCTCATCCCCGCGTGAGGCCATTCTCAGCTTACCTTTGAGCCTGCGGTCCTGTTGGCAACTCCACGTACTGGGGGCAGGAGTAACTATCTTGCAGATGGATCTCCATCGTGGCCGCTAAATGCTCTTTGCCCTTGTGCCTCAGAGAACGGGCTTCACTGGGCCTTAGAGACGGCTCCCGCAGCCAACTTCCTTCTCAACCACGGACACTGCCAGTGCTCAGCACATACTTGGGCACCGTGGTCATGCCATCTGTGGTGTGACAGGCAGGACAGTCCACACACCACCCTGGGAGCAGATTCAGTGCCTGAACAAGCCAGCTGAGACGGGGACCGCTTCCCTGCGAGATGAGCTGCACCCTCAGCTTCCCCGGGACCCGGAGCCCCCTGCCTGGCAGGGGGTACTTTGGACAGCTGTTTCTCCCATGAACACTGTCATTTACTCCAGCCTGTCCGAACCCCAGGTAGTCGTTCTGTCCTCCAATTCGTGAGGTTGCCCTAGCAGTGACCCGTAAGAAGGGAGAGCCAGAGGGCAGGGCTCCTTTCTAGAATGTCACTCCCAGCATGTCCAGAGTGTCCTGGCCCAGGAATGCCTCTGCACAGGGGCAAGAGATGTGGGACAGCACACCTTCACTCTGGATAACCCTTGTTTGGTAATTCCCCATAAACCCAGCTCCTTAAGCTACACCGTGGGAAGCAGGACTCACTCCAAGCTGCACGGCAGCATGTTGAGTGTTCCCCACCTGTCTTCCCCACCAAGTTAACTTGAAGTGTCTTTAGGAAAGGAACTAAATTCCATGATGTATCAATGCTCGATGCTCTTTACGTTGAGAAGAAATCTAAAATACACATCCTGCAACCTGCCCCAGGTTGCCAGGCAAAAGCATCTCACAAACTACCACAACTACTACTGAGGATAATAAAATAAATAAAGCGTGTACAGTTTTAAGACAGTACTTCTTCTTATCTTCCATCATTTGATCCTCCCAACCCAGTGATTATAGGGCGGATAGTGACGCACTGGTCTTATAAATAAGGCCTTTGGAGCTGGGGGAGAATATACGACTTCCTTATCCCCGCACAGTTAGGAATTGGTGGGAGTCAGGACTCGCCTCCGCACCTGTGACTCTGGACTACAATTGTTTCCATTTTATATTCTGCTTTATCCCCTCGTCTACGAATCCATAAGCCATTGCTTCACTGCTTCTTGCTTTAATCTCCCTTTATAAATCAAGAGTAAAGATTCCACAAAAAGCTCCGAATCACTTCTATTTCACCCTGAATAAAATGCTTTGCCTGCGCTTACATTTCAAATTCATTGTGCTCTCCTATCTGAGTACACTCCTTCCATGACACACAACAAGCCGACTATGTAATCAATCAGCAGATATTATCCTCTGGAGGATCTGAGTGCCATCATATTTGGGGAGTAGACTTACACTTTAGTTTCCATTTTAAATGTTTAAATAAGGGAGAGAGTCATGACAGTTGAACAAAAAAATTTTAATTAAAATCTGAAGTTATATTTTTTCACAAGCTCTTATTTTTCACATCTAGTACTAATGTGACTTTTCCTGCCAGTTCTTTGGGTAGGATGTTTTTCAAGAATAAAATCTAAGCATGAAATTCTCTTTCACACGATCAGACACTCAGCCTTGTCCCCACTCGGCAGGTGGGCAGAAGCATGTAGGGAAGGGATCACTGGTTAGCAGTGAATGAATAGACATGATCTGTCTTGCTCATACTCACAGGGGTAGACTTGGAAAAATTAGTGTGTAGGTATAAAGCAACATTAAAATTTCAGATTGGAATAATTCCATGCAGATATGGAAAGAAAGCAAGTTATCATTAGCAAGCTTCCAGCTCTCTTCTTAAGAACATTCTATGTTGATGACGTGCGTTCTGGTTTTACGTCATGATCCTAGCTTCTCATTACCATAACCTTCTGAAAAGGGAATGGCCGTGGTTCTAGGCCTGAAATGCAGGCTCGATATTATATGCTAACTAGATATCTGGTAAAACTGGGGGGCCTCAAATTGTCAGCTCTGAGTCCCCCCACTCTGCTCCCGCAGATGAGCTCCTCCAGCCAAACGACCTCCTTATCACGGGGACCAGCACAAGGCCTGCTTATCCATGAACAGTGGGTTTCATGGAATTATTCAGACAAACCAATCTCATCCTCCTGTGATGGCTCCCCACCCTCTTGTTACTACAAATCCTGACCCCCACTGCCCCTGTGTGATCGCTCTCCTCCCAGATGTGACCCCCATGTGGCCCCACATGGCATGTGGTGTCCTCCTCCCCAGCTGTGAATCTATATGACTAAGAAACTGCTGCTGATCTCGTCTGTCCCGAGTCCCCGTGGATCATTCTCTTCTCGATCATCATCTCCCATTGATCATCAATCATTCATCACTTTCCCCCACTTTTCTATCTCTAACCCTCTTTTTCCTCCCCATTCCATTATCTGTGGTTTCTTTTCTTGCACAATGAGAATTCTATTAAATTTGCCAAACCACCGTGCTTAGATTTTCAGGGATGCTCACTCACATACATCACACAATGTGTGTACCAAAGGAAACTGTAAGCGGTCACCTGCAGGTCTCCTAACAGGTCTTTCTTTCTCCAGGAGGGAGGGTAAGAACAGAAGTCTTCAACCAGAATGATTGGGCTCAACCCTGACTCCTGCTTACTATTTACATCATCTTGGTCACGTTATTAAATCTCTCTGGGTCTCAGTTTTCTCGTATACGAAGTGAGGATAATAACACCAACTGCATAGAATTATAGTGACATTTTAACAGACGGTGCATTAGTCACCTAGCACAGGACATGGCACAGAGTCCATGTCCTCTAGAATGTTCATGTTCACGTCTAGAATGTTTGGACTGCCAATCCCATGGCCCTTGGCTGCACGTTCCTTTCCCAAGGCTTGGGTTCATGTTCCCACTGATGAAAACATGGGAGACCTCCGCTCACGGCAAAAACACGGCTCTTCACATCGAGGTTCCTTCCCCTCTCTAGACTAAGAGAAGGTGACATCCTGGTTTTTAAACCCAGATCAATGTAAGAATCACGTGTCAGGCTTTAACAATACACAGATGCTGGAGCACCACTCCCGACTCCCAGAGTTAGGGCCTCTAAGAGTGGTGATGTGCAGGCGGGATGAAGAAACACCGAACTGGTCTGGGTTCATTTCAGCTCCAACTTCTCATGAGTCTGTGATTCTAGACTCACTCTATTTCCTTCGATTGTCTGAAATCCAATCATTTCATACTCAACGGTATGAAAGCCAAAGGCCACGTACATAAATAATTAAATTCTGCTTAGTGAACTTGTATATAATTCTCAAGAATACCCTGGACTAGAAATGAAACACTTGGACTGCAGAGAGTGGGTTTTTAACTCAGCCACAGGAGGAAAGGAACAGGAATTGCAAAACAATCCCAAATTCCCAAACTCCCCTTCCAGGGCCCTAAATAAAAAACTTAGAGAAGCAAGTGCTCATTTACTAAAGAGCTTTCTGTAATAATTGTATACCATTTGTCTCAAGCAAAAAGACACTGAAAAGATAGCCAAGTTATTTGTGGTCTCTTCAATTTGGGATGAATATAGATACCTATAAATCTCCTAGACATGACCAGACAGCATCAATAAACTTGAATGATGGCCCAGCACTCACATAATTGAGAAGAATTAATCCTACAGACTGCAATGATCGGTGTGTTGTCCATAACAGCCTTGTCAGCACTTCAAATATTTCTCGACCAACAAAGATTGGACATTTGGGGAGACTAAATATATGTAGTTAGACACAATCTGACAAGATCTACTAAGATGACTCAACATCCCAACTCTGGGGAAAAAAAGAAAAAGTCTGTTAGGAAAGCAGAGCATAGGCAAAGCTTATCTCTTTCTGGAAGTCAGAGAAAGACTAAGCATAGCTGATAAGGAAATGACCCAGAGTGATTTTGTTGTATGACGGGAACAGAGCTAGTCTACAGCGGAGCTACTCAAAGTCTCAAAGTGGCTTGCTGACTGTGCCAGTCTGCAAACTGTTCTAGTTCATGAGCAGATAAGGAGTTTGTGCCAGAATATAAGTCAACTACATCACTAAGTACACTATCGAGTTTCGCTGACTTTTTTTTCACAGCAAGACTTTCTTGATGAAGGAAGCATTGCGTTCCTTTATATTATGATGCAAGCTCCTGATCTCAGCAAGCGCTGATAACAGTCTGCAGACTAGGCACTTTGAGCAACAGCCACCTAGAGTTGCCTCCTGGCTCTGATGATTTCACTCTTCCTGTTGGTTGCTGTGGCGTGCCTTCCAGCTCCCCCTCGGGGACAAGGCACTCATGCCTGTAGCTGGACAAAGTATTGGCTGCTCACAACTCATGGCTAAGCCCATCTCCAGGAATTATTCTAGATCAGTGGGAGATGACTCGCCCAAGGTCACAACCCCCTCCCTGGGGACATACGCCCAATCATGGTTTGATGCAGGGGTACCAGACCTGTCCCCCTGCCTCAATTTGGACGATTCTTAAGAGTCATCCTGAGGCTTCTGTTGCAGCTTCTTCTTCTGCCAAATCTTGCTTCCTTCACTACTCACAGGTAATGTTCCCAAGAGCATCACCCCCAATAAACTCAGGAATGCAAATCTTTGTATCTGCTTTCCAGGGTATTTAACCTATGACATTCCCTTACTCACAAAAAGAAATAAAATTAAAAACAGGAAATAAAAGAAAAAAAATAGAGACCTTCCTATTGTCTGAAGATAAAGCAGAAACAACTTGGAAAGGCCTTCAAGGTCCTGCGTGATGTGACTCAGCCCATCTTCCTCGACTCGTCTCTCAGCAGGATCCTCCACACCGTCTACTGTGCTTCCCCACACATACTTCTGCACCGTGTCTTTCACTTGTTTATACTCCTTCCTCTGCCAGAGATGCTCCATCTGTCCATCTGTCTTTGTCAAAGTCCCGTACATCTTGAAGGTCTCCCTCATGTGTCTTCCACTCTGTTCTATCTCCCACCCTTTCCTTCAGTCCTCACCTTCCCCCAGACCTCAGACCCCAGAACCGCCTGCTCCTGTCCTAATACTGGCCCTCTCCAGCCCAGCCTCATTTCAGGAGCCCCGAGCCAATATTAATTAATCGTTCATTTTGCAAGGGTACCATGGACTTAGTCCCCTTGTAAAACACACACACGCACTACAGGTTAAAGTCCTCAACCTTGTCTCCCCCAGAGTTAACCGCCACCATAGGTTTGACACACCTTCTTCCAGATGTTTCACTTCTCTCAACACTTGTATCCAGATATGGTACCTAGAGAAGATTCACGGTAATATTTGGGTTTTGTAACAAGGGGCCTGTGGTGAAGGTGAATATTACACATTCTACATTCTACACGTTGCTTTTTCATCTATTTATTCTTCTAGATATCGCAGTTTCTATATTGCCATGTACAGCAATGACATTTTTACATTTACATATTTTTAACTGTAGCTGTCCTCCAATGTAGACATGTCATAGTTTAGACATTCCCTTCACGATGGGCTTTTGTACAGCTTTCTATTTTCCTCTAACAACAGTGGTCTTAGTGTCCTTGCACAGTAATCCTCGTTCACATGTGTAAATGCTCCTCCATTCTCACTGATAGCGACAAATTGCTGTTAGAGTGGCTGCACCAATTTACCCACTCACCAGCATTGCACGCAAGCCCTCACCCCTCAATGCTCTATTCTCACCCCATTCCTATTTTGACCTTTTGCTCCACCTCATGCCTTGGCTTCTCAGTCTTGACCCCTGGCCCATTTGGCCAGGTACCTGCCTGCCTCAGCCTCTGAGAGCTGCCCTGCCAGCCTCCCCTCTACCTGGGATCCTGGAGAACCACCAGAACATTACTTCCTTTCTTCACTCCCAGTCCAGCCTCCTCAGCCCCACCCTGGAATGTCAGCACTCCAGGACTTGAATGTCACCAAAATGTAAGTTCCACAGGCAGGACCTTGGTCTGGTTTGTTCACCACTATGCTCCCAGAGCCTGGAACACTCCCTGGCACACACGAAATGTGTTAGGTAAGTATTCTTTAGTGCCTAAGGCAAGTAGCGTGTTAATACTCATTTTCAGCTAGAATTGGAACACCCAAGTAACTCACTCAAGGCTGAACCCAACTGAATTGTCCTGTTGAACCTAAAGAGACAGTATAACCCCCACTCACCCCCCTACACACACACACACTCACACACTCACTCTGAAAGTTCCCTTCTCCACCTCCCACCACAGTCCGCGCTCTGAGCAGTCTGTATCTGCTCACCCCCCAGTGCCTGAGCATCCTTGCTGATTCCCACTGCCCTGGACCTATTGGCCATTCTCAGCCTGCCAGTCCACTCTGCGTGAGCCCCCCGCCCAGAGTTCAGATTGGCCTTGCCCCAGCTGCACACCTCGTTAGGACAGATGACGTTCAGACACATTCATCTCCGTGTGCCTGAGAAACCACACAGTGTCCCGCAGATATGGGAAGCATTTCCCTCCTCTGCTCTGTCAAACTCCGTCATCCACTTCCAAGCACACCTTCCTGCCCACAGTCTCAATATCCCTCAGAAAACAGCACCTTCGCTTCTCCCCACAGGTGCGTGTGTGTGTGTGTGTGTGTGTGTGTGTGTGTGTGTAAGGAGGGAGCAGTAAGGGAGGGAGGAGGTAGTACTTTAAGGTCCCCAGACCCAGCTCCTGAGGCAGACAGCCGATGTGCATGGGTAGACACGTCTCTTTACCCATCTCATGCCCAGAATCCAATCCCAGATCAGTAACTTCCTCTCAAGTCCAATCAGCACAGTATGACTTACCTGGACAGGGACCCCACTAGTCGTCAACAGGGCTCTGAGCTCAGGTGTTTCTGTATGAGTGGAGTTGGAGACCTCCCCATATCACGTTTACCTGAAAATACCTAAAACTATGCCTGAAATTTAGCAGGCGATCAACCAATGTTTATTGAATAAGTGAATGAATATGCATGGTATTTTAAGACCTAAGAAGGGAGCAGGGAGGATCTTTGTAAAGTTGGTGGGAGGATGAGGATGTCACCTGAGGAAAGAGAGGAGGAGGCGGAAAAGGACGATGGAGAGATGCCGGGCGAAAGTCACGCTGCCTGTGGCAGACACCCGAAGCCAGAGTCAGACTCCCAGCCCCTCCCAGTCCAGCCCCACGCTGCCATCGCACCCTGTCTTGTGGGGCCTTAGGGCGACCACCAGGAAGACCTGCTGGACCCCACAGACTCCGGGGAGAGGCGCCACCCCAGCAGAGCGTGTGATTCAGGGCAGCTATAGGGAGGCATTCTACTCAAGGGCTCCTACAAGGATGACGTCCTGTAAGTGCAACACCCCAGTCTCTGCCTTCATAGTCACATGGCTTTCTTCCTGTATCTCTTCTCATAGTCTTCCCTCTGTACCTGTCTGTCTCTTGGTCCAAATTTATCCTTTTTATAAGGGCACCGGTCATAGCGGATTAAGGCCCACCCTAATGACCACACCTTAACTTGATTACATCCGCAAAGACCCTATTTCCAAATAGGATCACATTCTGAGGTACTGGGGGTTAAGACTCCCATATATCTTTTTTGGGGGACACAATTCAACCCACGACAGAAGTGATTCAGAGATAAAGGTCTAGAGACAAAAACTAAGGGGCATCTATTTGGGAATTAGTGCTAAAGCAGCTGCCTTTCTATTCACAGGCTGGTAAATTCTGGAAGTTTAGGCAATGCTTAGACAGAGCAGTACTTTAGAGTCTTACTGCTGGAAGGGTGGTCCACAGAGAACAGCATGGGCATTCCCCAGGAGCTTGTTAGAAATGCAGACTCTTGGGTCCCGCCCCACACCCACTAAGTCTTAGTCGGCATTTAGTAAGATTTCCGGGGGATTCGTATGTCCACTGAAGCACAGCTGCAGAGGAGGACATGTCCTCTCAGAGCTCAGTGGTGAGAACACAGTTTATTTTTAAACTATCACTAATGAGTGAAGAAAAGTACATCCCACTAAAAAATAGATTTTATTCCTTGAAAGCTGGAGACGGATAGTTGCAGGACTGTCTTGCATTCTGTATGTGTGGCAAAGGCTGAGTGTTTTCTCCACAGAATGGTTGATGTGGGTTTGAAAGTGAAGTTACCTAAAAGCTAACTGCATTTCAGAAGCTTGGGCTGGGCCTGTGAGTTTATCAGGCCAACTGAGCGCAAAAAGCTTTCAGAAACAGTGAGCAGCTGTCCTGATGTATTGAGGAACTGCTTGCCACTTGTATCTTCAAAAAAGCGACGCTGGTCTCGAAAAGTTTCTCCTCCCCTCAAATAAGTCATGTCCCAAATTCACTATAACATCTTTATACCACTTCAGAGGAACAGCATGTTCTTCAAGACTCTGAGGACCAAAAGAATACTTATAACAACCACCTTACAGTCAAGATGCATAGAAACACACATGAGCATCCACCACGCCATCATACACAATGACAATTTCTGAACCATGAACCACAAACAAATGCTCAAAAGCAAAAGAAGTTGATGATGTTCTTCAGTTTTACCTCATTATGATCTTTTTGTTCAACTTGCCTTCATCAGCAGAAACTGTAAAGGACTAAATTAAAACAGGACATTTCCAAGCTTCCATTAAGAGTAAAATTTAAGGTCAAGTTCAAGAACAAGGGACAATTTTCTCCAAGCGCCAGAAAACAGATAAACTTTCTGTTGTTTATGCATGTGAGGCAAACCCATCTCATCACACTAATGAACCAACTCAAGGGGCATCAAGAGTCACCCAAGAAGGCCTCAGAAGTGCGACGGTCCAGGATGTGGGGCCAGACTGCCAGGTGTGAATCCTGGTTTTGCCATTTACCACCTGTGTACCCATTGGCAACTTACACTCTGGTTCAGTTTCTTCATCTATGAAGTACAGCCCATGACACCACAACCTCACAAGTTTGTTATAAAGATTTGAGAAGGTGACACAGGTGGAAAACTTAGGATACTGCCCACACGTACAAAGTGCTCAACAGAAATTATCGTTCTTATCATCAGACAGGCTGGGGATTTGAGCTCCCAGGCTCTCTCCTTTCTCTAAGAGCCATCCCAGCCCCTTCCAGCTGATTCGGGACAAAGTCAAGAGGAGTTGGGCCCATAGTTGATCAGGGAGCAGGCCTTAGATCCTCACGCAGGGACTCAACTGTACTGAACCCCGGTAATCAGACTCAGACATGGTGACCCCCCTACAGAACCTGGACAAAAGCTCCTCCTTTGCCAGTTCTGAATAGATTAGATTGAGAGCTTTCCTCATAGGCAAAAATGAGTCAAATTTCAACGTGCCCTTCCTGGTTACCCAGCTCAGCTATGGGTGTCCATAAGACGTCTTTGGAATATTTCTTTTAAAAAAACATGGGACCATTTGGTACTTATGAAGAAGAGCTTAAAGGCAAAAACTACTTAAATGAGACCCAAGAGGTAGTATTACTAGAAGTAACCACTTCCACTTAGACTAAACAAACTGAATTTAGTGGGGGGACAAGACTTAAGACAGCCTCTAGATGCCCCAAAATCCAGAATTAGTTCAGGATATGTGCACACACCACGAAAGTGTCATTAAACCACGGCGTTGAACAGCCCATGTCAGAGAAGCCATCAAGGGGATAGCAACAGGGAGTGCCGTCTAAGCTGGGAGGAGCATGGCAGTGTAAGCCCAGACAAGGTCAAGTGAACAACCTGGATGAGGTCAGTGAGGTAGGCGGGCTCAGGCAGGCAGGCAGCTGCCACTAAGACCTAACAGAGACCAGAAATCAGGACGTCAATCAGCTAGAGAAGAGCCGAAAAGCAACGAAACATCGGCCACTGCAGCTAACCAAGGCAGTCCACTATCGCATCACCAATTGTCTACACTCCTCTCCTGCTCACAGAGGGGCCATTCCAAAGCAGAACATTCCAGAAGGATAGAGGAGAAGACCGCAGGTAACAGCTGGTTAAAGTGAGCAAGGAGTAGATGTAGTAGCCCTGTGAACCCAGAGTCATTTTCAGGATCTCAAAGGTCAACGTTCACCAGTCAACAGACGGTTCTGCAGACCTAGGCCATGGGCATAACCTAGCCCCTGCTTGACATCGGCGAAGCTTACCTGTTTGCAATTTCCCACTCCCCCCTTTCACGACTATTTTCCTCAAGCCTTGCATTCAAAACACCACAGGCTGAAGCTGTCGTCAAGGTGAGGAGAGAAAATTCAGGTGGCGAACGATAATGGCTCACGTTTGTGGACTGTTAACGTGAGTATTCTAATTCGATTAGCTCACTCGGTCCTCACAACAAGCCTGTGACGTATACACAAATCATTCTCATATCATTGATGAGGAAACTAAAGCACAGAGACAAGAACTTGCCAAAGGCCACCAAGATCCAGAAAACCAGGGCCCACACTGTGATGAAGAGGTATTGACGGTGAGCTTTTTAAGAGTTTAGAAGCAGGGGGACTTATCACGGGTTGTAGTTGTCAGAAAATTTGGAGGTGGGATTGGAGCTTTACCCACTTGTCTCCAGGCTCGAGTGCGGCACGGTCCCCTGCGGCCCTCTGCACGGTAGCCCTGGACGCCTGCCCGTCTCCTCTCCTAGAGAGGGAACTTCTCACCGGCAAGGACAGAGTCTTATTTATCGTCATACTCCAAGTCTGCCTGGCACAAAGTCCCCAATAACTGTTGAAAATGAACTAGAAAAGCCTTTTGAAAACCAGAGCTGTGTCATCACCACAGAGGCGCCCTGAACATGGAGAATGCTGGGGGAGTGCGCTGATGCTGCTTCCCCTTGGTCGGAGGTGCGAGTTTATGTCACTTGAGCTTCCTTTTAGCAGCCTGCAGCTTCTCCTCCCTCTCAGCTGTTCACATTTTTACAGTTTATGTAAAGAGATGAATAAAGAGGGAGAGAGAAGAAACCACCTGTGTTCAGAATGCCAAGTGGAAAAGTTTTGCTAACAACTTAGAATGCTCAAAGATAAATGGGTAAGAATCCACTTACTAATTTTTAATGTTTTGCAGGGGTGGGTGGGGAGTAGCTATATGTCCACCAGGAAACATATGAAGCATTAGGCAGGCCCAGGAACGACTCATATCACACTTCTAGGGGACCCCACACTCTCCTCCAAGCATCACTTGCTCCCTCACCTCCTTCAGGTCTCCATCCACCCCACATCGTCACCTATGCTTCCCCACTACACACAAAGTACACACAAAGTCAATCCCACCCCATGCCAGCCCTCGCTATCTTCCTTCCCTTCTTCATTTTATTTTTCCTCCTTTTTTTTCTGGTCTCTCTCTTCCCACAGAATCTAAGTGCCACGAGGGCAAATGCTTCTTTTGTTTACCCCTATATTTCCAGCACCTAAGAGAGCGCCTGCTATGTAGTAGTAAGTAGAATTTGTAGAAAGAATAAATTAATTACTCAAATTCTTAAGTTAAGCAAAAGAATCTAAGTGTCAATAGCATTTCAATTAATTAAGGTATTAACCTAATTTAATTTTTTTTTAAATCCAGAAATAGACGGTTTTTATTTTCTCCCACTTGAAGTAATACATAGGAAAATTTGAGGAATATGAGTTCATTTATTTTCCAAAAATCTATGAGCCACTACTATGTCTCGGAGGAAAGCCATGTGCTTAGCACAATTCTCTCTCTCTCTTTCCACATATAATATGGATATGATAGTGGAGACGAGCACCTTGATTTCAGATTGCACCCAGCTGAAACGTAAACACCTCCAAAAGGATTAGCATGAAGGCATTTCTATTTGCTTAAAGGATTGAAATATGGGCCATAAGCTGTGGTGGAAGAATAGGGCATAGTCATGGATTCAAAATATAGGCACTGCTGAGCCAGAGGAAACCTGAGTAGTAAGACTGGGCAGCCAAAGCTAGACAATGGAGGAGAAATGAATAGTATGCACTGGGAAGATTCGAGAAGAGTTTGCTAGATTGGGTATTTAGCTCTTCTTAGATGGGGGTGAACACAACGGGAGAACCAGTCGGAAGACTATAGTTGGGGAGATCAAACTCAAGTTTACCACACTTGGTTTAGGATGTCTCCTGGCTTCTAACTACATATATATGTATATGTGTACCTGTGTATATATATAAAAATGTGTGAGGCCTGGCCCCGTGGCCAAGCGGCTAAAGTTCCACGTGCTCCACTTTGGCAGCCCAGGTTTGCAGGTTCAGATCCCAGGCATGGACTTACTCCCCTCACTAGCCATGCTGTGGCAGTGTCCCACATACAAACTAGGGGAAGATTGGCACAGATGTTAGCTCAAGGCTAATCTTCCTCAAGAAAAAAAAAAGTTTGTATGTATATTATGAGTGTATGTATATATGTACGTATGTATATATGAGTGTATGTGCATGTATATGTGTGTATATGTATGTGTATATTTGTGTGTATGTATATATGTGTATATGTAAGTGTATGTATGCTTATGTGTGTTTATGTGTGTATATGTGTGTATGTTTACATGTGTATAGGCATATTTGTGTGTATGTACATATGTATATACGTGTATATTTGTGTGTCTGTGTATATACATATACACATATATTGTGTGGATATATTTAAGCAGGCGTGTCTACACATCAATTTAATCAGACTTGCTATCCAGGGAGCATTTGGTTTTCTGTCTCTAAGCCAATAAACAAACACGAATGCCTAACTGGAGGCATCTCAAGAACCGGCTGAATCAACTCTCTTTCCTATGTTGTCAGTTCCCGGGATGTGCTTTTCCTGGGTCTGCAGATACCCTCCTCTAGAGCAGCTCAGATATTTCTGGCTGATTCCCGCTCATCTTATTCTTCAGTTGCCTCTCTCTGGTGTTTGTTTTACTCTTCCCAGTTTAAAGAAGACAGCGGCAAAGACCGCTTAGGCCATTTTGTCCTTTGCCATCTGTTACTATCAGACAAGCCACAGGTCTGTCTCTCTCTTATTTCTCATCTTGGTCCAAATACAGATTTTCTTTAAAAGCCTTTCTGATATTCTAAACATTTTTCATAAGCATTTTTGCCCTTAGTGACTCTGTTCTTAAAAAATTCAAATCACCCTTTCAGATTTATCCTGGATTTTGTGCCTTTCCCCAACTTGTGAACATATGCTATGACATTTTTTATTGCATCAAAAAGCATCCATTTTATTTCTTTAAATATGTTCCCCTTTTCTTACTCTTTCAGATCAATAAGAAGAGCTACCATTTCTTCATCATCCACATGTTATTGGAACTTTCCATACGTTTTCTCTAATTCTTATATGAAGACAATACTATTCCTACTTTACAGAGAAAAATAGAAAGTCACAGAGCTAGGATTTAAGATGAAAAGTGACCCCAAAGCCCACATGTTTGCATTACCCTACGTTTCCTCTCACAACTCTATTGCCAGAATTTAAGGTTTCTATAATTTTTCTTTCCACTTGAAGAACGTTTTGTGCTAAGTCTCTGACCTGGTGATCCTACAGATCTTTTCTCGAGCTTGAAGTCGGCTTCCCTAAGCTCTAGGGCAGATGTCTGTCCATGCCTTTCCTTGGTTTTTATGAATTTCACCAAGATACAGGTTCTCTTTGCTCTCAGTGAGCTCGTAACCTGTTTTCAAAATAACATTTCCTCTCATTGTCTCCTCTACCTTCTGAGTATGGAAATTACAGCAAAGTGAGCCAGAAAGCAAGCTGTATAAAATGATAATCACAGTGACCAACTAGGTATTATGACCATAGACCAAAATTCACCTGGAGAGAAAGTCCCAAGACCCCTAGACAAGACTGTCAGAGGTCATTTACTCCATCTCCCGAGAGGGGGCTCAGAGTGGACACTGCCAACTGTCTACCCAACATGCATCCACCTGCCCTCCTTGCCCATATGCAAAAAAAAAAAAAAAAATTGCATTGGTGAAGAGCATGCTTAGAAGACATGCCCTCGGGAGAAGCAAGATCATCTGCCGTTGATGTGACTGCACTTTAAATATACTAGAGCTTGTCATGTCATAGAAAAATGACAAATGAGATTTCATAACATTCCTGGTGACTGATGCTGTGATTGAGAATGCAGTTGTAAAGAGCTCTCTTAACAGCCTGGAGCCAGATAATTATTATCTTCTTATGAATTCAAGAACTCCAAGAATGAAAGCTTAAAAATGCATGAATAAGCTTTGTTTCTGCCATGATTTGATGGACAAGAGGGAAAGACTCCCTGGAATGGATTATTATTTTTGCCATAAGGTAAGTGAAATCTCAGTAAAAGACACATTCTCTCCGCACCTCACCTGCACCTGCTCCACTCTCACGCTTACACACATGGAGATGCCCTTGAGAGACCGGTTTGCAACTAGCCGAATCAGAGAACTAAGGCAGTTACAGTATGGTTATCTCATATTGTGTAACAGTGGGAGATCGGGTGGCCTCAGCAGTTGGTCACTATGTGAAGAGTAGGGATAAAATGTCATGAATCTGAGAAGGGAGCTATGAGATGGATGGACTTGGGCCACTACCCCCGTTCTCACCTGGCTTCAGACATCTCCACTCTAGCTGGAGGCCTGTGACATCAGTGTCAGCCTGAGTTCTGCACATTCCCCTTACCCTAGTGTAGTGTTCTTCTGGAAAATGGCCATGTGTCGCTTTAGGAGGGAGTTAGGGGTACGTTATTTTAAACTTTTGTGGAAAATTACAGTGTCCTTCTTCAAGGGAACTCAGCTTTCCATTCAATCTATAAAATCAAAGTGTGAGAGCTGGCTCAGATATGGAAATCAGGCAAGGGATCAAAGTACTCCATTGTGGAGGCTCACATTTTCTTCTGATCACACAGTCAAGCTATATAGCCAGCAGCCACAGGTCTTATCCTAAGATAATCGTGAATTACTGGCCATCACCGCGGATTTCCATGGGTCAGAGAATCTTGGTGGCCAGTCCAGCCTTTTGTCATCACCACCTGGGTGTTGGGCTCCTTGGCCACCTGTCCAGCCTTGTTGCCCATTATGGATTTACATCCACTAGCCTCTAATAGTTAAGTGCTACCACTTGGCCTCTGCTATTCCAGAATCCTGTCATTCCTATTGGCCACAGGCAGCCCAGTTCCTTGGCAGCATTTTCTACCGTTAATCTTGGCCTACAAGGACAGCCACCACTGACTTCTCAAAGATGCTGGTGACCCCCTCACCAGTGCAGTCCTTGTTGCGTTGGTGAATGAGTGTCCTCTGGGCTCTTTTAGGGAAAGGGAATCAGGTTTTCCATTCATGTGCAATAAATCCACTCCAAATGGTACGCTTCCCTGAGCCTACCAACCCATTCCACAATTCCCTGACAAAGGAGTTCTGGCATCTCATCTTCACATACTGTGTTCCTCTTCATGTTCAAACTTCAAGCAGCCATCTCAACCCGGTGTTAGGGCCAGCTCCAAGAATTCTTGCCGGTACCTTAAATAATGAATCACAAAAGATTGTTAAACCGTGTATTCAACCGTGTATTCAATCACTCCTGCCATCACCTTCAAGACCCACACCCACACATTCTCTTGCTTCATATCAGTTCATATCATCCAGGTCCTACAACTTTTTCATCGAGTAGGTGATCTCTTCCCGTAGCAGAAACTATATCTCCCCATTGGGCTATGCTGAAACCTGACTCAGCTATTGGTCTGGAAACAAGGAGGGAGGCAGGAGCAGATCTCGAGAAGGAAAAGCATCATCTTCCAGGCATCAACCTTAGGTAAGCCCTTTGGGTGGTCTCCGGGAAATGGTAGGCGACACCCTCTGGGAAGAGGAACCGTACTGCTTCTTCCTGCCTGGAGGCCTCAGGGGGACCAAGAGTTCAAAGCAGAAGAGGAAGTGGGGGTGCCGTGGGGGGCAGAGGATTCTTTACAGGAGACCCACGTCGTTCAAATCTGAATGACACTGTCCTGGAGCACTGTCCTGGAGTCAATCAGGTTTTCCCGCCAATTAAAACAAAAGGAAGAGTAGATGTGTCAGCTGTTACTCCACTGTAACATCCTTTCCCAGATGTCAAGCACAAGTAGGGAATTGCCCCAGATGCACCTTTTAAGTTTCAATGTTTAACTTCTTGCACCTTTCAAGTCTTTGCAGGAAACTTTAATTCTTGTGGCTTTTCAAATGAACCCAAAATATGAGACATTTGTCACTGCTGTCTTAAGTGCTCTAAGTGGTTTTTCCCGGTAGAGAGCAATCTGTCACGGGCCCAGGACAGTGGCCCAGGAACAGATAGATCAGCAAGGCAATAACTCTCACGACAGCCTCATGAAGCCACCTCAGTGGCCACAGGGAGATGGAGGGATAATGTGCAAAGAAGGTGTGATAATTCTCTGGTTGTCACAGGCTCACAGGTGGACAGCAAGAGCAAAGACTGGGAGATGAAGGGAATGTCTCCAACGGCATGAATATCGATGCTAATCGCGTGCAGCTGTCTCCGGTGGGGACATGGGGAGAGTCATTGTTAAGGGGCCTGTTTAATCTTCTGTCAGCCCATAGCATGTTTAAACAGTTTGCATCTGGCTTCATCAGATGCAGATTAAATCTGTCAGATTAAAACTGCTGACAAGGATGGAAAGTTCTGCTTTATAGGGAGAAGCATGGCAAACAGTGTGGATGTCAATTGGTTTATTGCAGGGCGGATGTGAGTGTGTGGAATCCAAGAGCCAGACCACAGGTGAGAAGTTACCTGCATCACGTTTAGAGAGGGAGCGCTCCCCAAGCCTTTGCACACTCACCCTTCGTGTCGTGTATGACCCACCGTGAAAGTGTTCCATTATTTATACACACATGGTATTTGTATCGTGCCTCCATGTGTACAGCGCATCACAGTTTTTGAGACCCTTTCTCATATGTTATTTCACTTTATCTTCACAAAAGAGAGAGGCAAGTGCAGTCGCCCCTTTTGACTGATCAGGGAACTGAAGCTCAAGAAACGCAGTGACTTCCCTGTGTTCAAACATTACCTTCTCCTCAGGCTGCTCCTCCTCGTTGTTTTCTTCCCCCTTCCCCCTTTTTTCACCTTTTTCATGGTCATTCTCTTCATCTTCAAGATTGTTTCCTTCTGCCCTTAATGAGATGGCTGCTATACGCCATATGCTGTACAGACACTGATATTTCTTTTATAGATATACTGCAAAGTGCATATCTTTGGCCCCTTTATATAAATGATGGAATTGAGGCTATAAAAGAGTAAGTACCTAGCCCAGCTAGTCACACACAGAGCTAGTAGGTGGCAGAACCAGGGTGAAAATCTAGCTCTCTCTGATTTCAAAGCACAAGCTAACAGCATCCCTCACAAGACTAAAAACTGTCATTTCCATTAAAAGAAAGTTTTACCCAACTACACCACATTCCTCCTCATACACTCATTTTATAGTCATGATTATCCTCAATCTCTCCCTAACGAGGTGGATTGAGGAGTCTCACAATTATCTCTAGGTAAGTGTGGCGACTTGAGGACCGAGCTGACCAGTGACCAACCAGTCACCCAGGAAGTCCAATTCCCGCAAAAGCCTCGAGTTGGCCTTGCTAGCTCTCACTGTTTCAACTTTATGGCCTTTCCTCAAAGTGCAGATAATTGGAGTTGGGGAAGCAGGAGAAGGAGCTAGGAGATGTGCTATTGGGGCTACAACAAGGAGCAAAACAGATATGGTATCGTCTTGGGGATAAAGAGTCTCATGGGGGAGACAAAAGATAAGGGTGAAACAAGAAAAAATAATGATGCTACCAAGCAATTCTTAATTTAAGAGAATCCAAAGTTAACTTTAGAGGCAAGAAGAAATTTGCAAAGTGAATCTTGTGCACAGGTGGCTTCAATGATCAGATCCCTTGAGAGATGAGTGGGTACAAGTGGAGTAGGTAGACGGGACCAGCAGTTACATCTCCTCACAATCTAACCCAACACTGGTCAGTACTCCACTGCCCGCTATTTTTCCTTCAGGAAAAGCCTGGGGCAATTATAAGATTAACAAGTTCTGGGGATCTAATGTACAGCATGGTGATTACAGCTAATAATATTGTATTATATATTTGAATGTTACTAAGAGAGTAGATCTTTTGTGGTTCTCACCACAAAAAAGACATGGTAATTATGTGACGGGATGGAGGTGTTAGCTAATGTTATGGTGGTAATCATATTGCAACGTATATGTGTATGAAATAAACACATTATATATCTTAAACTCGCAGAGCTGTATGTCAGGTATATCTCAGTAATGCTGGAGAAAAGGAAAAGTTTGGAGAGTAAGTCAGCAATAGTCAAATGAGCCAGAGCTGGCCGTAAAAAACTGAGAAGCAGGCAAACATATCTCCAATCCTTCATCCTCTCTCCCTACTCCCTTCTCCCCATTCCTGCATCAGATACCCTGTGCTTTACGACTCCCCCGCTCCTTACCACATCCTCACCTACTCTCAAACAATGACGATCACACGATGAACAGATCACAAGACGAGGAGTCAGACGTAGACACTGCTGAGAGTTCTTCCAATACCAGTTGGGTCAACTCATTTAACCTCTCAGATCCTTAGTTGTTTGGGACTGTTTTTTGTTTTTTTTTAATGTGAGAATCCTTCCATCTCTTCCTCACAAGTTTATGGTGAGAATCAAGTGCGACAATAGTAGAAAAGTACACTCATAAAATATCAAATGCTGAGATAGCTTACATGAGAACACTCAAATAGTATGTGGCACACAGTGGACACTCCAGATGTGGTAGAATGTTTTTATTAAATGGTCCCTAAGCTCTTTTATGCCTCTCGAATTCTAGGGTTCTACGATTCTAGGGACTGCTCTCCCTTGGTAACTATTACATGGGAGAGATGAGCCCTTTGGTAACAAGAGAAAGGGAAAGCTACAAGGGAATAAGCTGCCACAGTTTCTGATAATCAAGCCAATTCATAAAAGCCAACATACCAGGCGGACAAATGTCATCCTCCATTCCCAGACGGGAATGGCCACCAAGTAGAACTGGTGACACGATGCTGACTTACAGACATTTAAATATGACTATAATAATAGCAGAAGAAAGGGATCTGCGTGTCCCAAGAGGCTCCCAAGCTTGCAGCAGTTATGTAATCACTTTTATTAGCATCACAAGACTCTACTTGAGCTCTCATTCATTTTCCCCCTTCGGGCCCCACCCAAGTCTCCTCTGACAATGAAGTTTATCCAATCCTAGCTACTTCTCATACATGTCCAGGTGGGACCCAAGAGACAGGCATTTTAGCCCCTCGATGAGTCTCAGAAGAGTCTCACTGCTGTTGCTCGGCACAAATTCTTAACGTGCAGAGGGTGGGTGCCTAATGGCCGCAGTGACCAGAAGGTCTGGTCAGTTGAGTCTCAAGTGGAGATTCTGCTCCATTTGGCCACATTTCTTTTGGAATGTAAACTCTGATACCATCTCCTTATGTTTTGTCTTATTTTTCCCACTGTCTCCTCTGAATTCACAGGCTTAACATATCCTATCAACTAATTAAACTAAATATCTCACTGTAATAAAATAGATTGCCCTTCATCTCAGTATGACTAACAAGAATTAGGAATGAGAGGGAATGAGAACATAAAACTGGATTGAAAAAGCAAATAGCTTTTATCAATGTCTTTTTATTAGTAGTAGGATTACTATGTATGAGATATAACCTATCTACAGTAGAGAGGTTGATGAATTTTGCATAAATGTGTGTGTGCGCGCACGTGCGTGCATATCCACCACCCAAATTAAGATTCAGAAACACTTCCAACACCTCAAAGGCTCCTTCATGCTCGTACCCAGTTAGTATCCTCCCACAGAGTTAACCATGATTCTGAATTCCATCCCCAGAGACTAGTTTTACCTGTTCTTGAACTTCATATAAATAGAATCACACAGTTTGGTGTCTGCCTTCTTTGCCTCATCATTGTGTATTTGAGCTTCATCCAGGTTGTATATAGTGGTAGTTTGTTCTTTCTTATTGCAGCTGTCTATTGCATGTGTATATCACAACTTTTTATCCTTTCTGCTGTTGGGAGGTATTTGGGAGGTTTCTGCTTTTTGGCTGTTATAAGTAAAGCTGCTAGCATCTGTGTACAGATATGCCTAGGAGTAGCATTGCTGGTCACAGGGTAATTGTATGTGAGGCTTTCATAAATACTGTCAGTGGTGTCCTCGTCAATCGGGTGCCCTGAAACTTCCCACTGCACATATTCTAAGAGAAGTAGCCTCCCATTCAATCCTAAAAGGTCTCCAAGAGTCTAGAATTTTTCCATATTAATTTTGCCATATTAATAATGGCATTTCAATCTAGAAGCAAAGGGAGCTGACAGAAAGAAAAACATTTACTTTGCATCTGATCACTTTTTAAAAAAAGGAAAAGGAAAGACTATCAATATTAGACCACTTCATTCTATAAAGACAAAAACTGAGCTCATAAATTCTTCAAGATTGCAATTTAGTTAAACCCAATAAGCACTGATTTTATCCACTGGCTGCTGGCTATGTGCAGAAGTTCGAATTGGGGAGAAGACCGACCATGTTTTACAGTCAGTTAAATTCCAACGTGAAGAGTTTTATGAACACACGTTCTCAAAAACTCAGCTTGTACGAGAAAGGTAAAAATCAAAAGTAACAGATTTTCATCTTTTCATAATTTTTTCAATTTTCAGGACACTGGTCAGCAGTTTCCACATTCTACTTATATGTTAACTACTCTGGGTCTAGAATCTGGTCCCCTGCTTACGGCCAGGCCCCACCAACACCATCCTTTTCTGCTCTGACTTCTGCTTGGTGTTTCCCATGGAAATCTTCCAGGCTCACCTAGTCCACCCAAGGGCATCTGTCTAGACCCCAGCTCCTGTACAAGCCATTGCAGGGTGCTTCGTCTGATAGCACTGGAACTCTTCTTCCCAGAATCAAAAGGGATGGAGAGGAGAAGTTCATATGAAGGAAAGCGGGAATCTACAATGCAAGCCAAGAGGACTAAGAACCTATAGCCTGTAATACCTGAGGATAGGTAGGGAGATGAAACCACAGAATTGTACCAAGAAATAAACACACATTGTAGAAGCATCCCCAAGCTTCTTGTCTTATTACTTTCTCTGGAAACAAAATTAGAGACAGCCAAGTGTCTCACAGGGCTATTCTTTCTTTCCTTTTTTTTTTTTTTTTTTTCTGTTTATTGTGGTAACATTGGTTTATAACATTGTATAAATTTCAGGAGTACATCATTATACTTCTATTTCTGCATGGATTACATCATGTTCTCATGTTCACCACCCAAATACTAATTACAATCCATCACCACACACGTGTGCCTAATTATCCCTTTCACCCTCCTCCCTCCCCCCTTCCCCTCTGGTAACCACCAATCCAATCTCTGTCTCTATGTGTTTGTTTATTGTTGTTATTATCTACTACTTAATGAGTGAGATCATACGGTATTTGACCTTCTCCCTCTGACTTATTTCACTTTGCATTATACCCTCAATGTCCATCCATGTTGTCACAAATGGCTGGATTTCATCGTTTCTTATGGCTGAGTAGTATTCCATTGTGTATAAATACCACATCTTCTTTATCCATTCTTCCTTTGATGGGCATTTAGGTTGCTTCCAAGTCTTGGCTATTGTGAATAACTTTGCAATGAACACAGGGGTGCATGTATCTTTACGCATTGGTGTTTTCAAGTTCTTTGGATAAATACCCAGCAGTGGAATAGCTGGATCGTATGGTAGTTCTATCCTTGATTTTTTGAGGAATCTCCATACTGTTTTCCATAGTGGCTGCACCAGTTGGCACTCCCACCAGCAGTGTACGAGAGTTCCCTTCTCTCCACATCCTCTCCAACACATGTTGTTTCCTGTCTTGTTAATTATAGCCATTCTGACGGGCGAGAGGTGATATCTCATTGTAGTTTTGATTTGCATTTCCCTGATAATTAATGGTGCTGAACATCTTTTCATGTGTCTGTTGGCCATCTGTATATCTTCTTTGGAGAAATGTCTGTTCAGGTCTTTTGCCAATTTTTTAATTGGATTGTTAGTTTTTTTCTTGTTGAGATGCATCAGTTCTTTATATATTTTTTAGATTAACCCCTTATCAGACGTAAGATTTGCAAATATCTTCTCCCAATTGTTAGGTTGTCTTTTTGTTTTGTTGATGGTTTGCTTTGCTGTGCAGAAGCTTTTTATTTTGATGTAGTCCCATTTATTTATTTTTTCTATCGTTTCTCTTGCCTGGTCAGACCTGGTGTTTGAAAAGATGTTGCTAAGACCGATGTCAAAGAGCGTACTGCCTATGTTTTCTTCTAGAAGTTTCATTGTTTCAGGTCTTACATCCAAGTTTTTAATCCATTTTGAGTTAATTTTTGTGTATGGTGTAAGGTAAGGGTCTACTTTCATTTTTTTGCATGTGGCTGTTCAGTTTTCCCAACACCATTTGTTGACGAGACTTTCCTTTCTCCATTGTATGTTCTTGGCTCCTTTGTCGAAGATTAGGTGTCCAGAGATGTGTGGGTTTATTTCTGGGCTTTCGATTCTATTCCATTGATCTGTGTGTCTGTTTTTGTGCAGTACCAAGCTGTTTTGGTTACTATAGCTTTGTAGTATGTTTTGAAATCAGGGAGTGTGATACCTCCAGCTTTGTTCTTTTTTCTCAGGATTCCTTTACCTATTTGGGGTCTTTTGTTGTTCCACATAAATTTTAGGATTCTTTGTTCTATTTCTGTGAAAAGTGTTGTTGGAACTTTGATAGGGATTGCATTGAATCTATAGATTGCTTTAGGAAGTATGGACATCTTAATTATGTTAATTCTTCCAGTCCAAGAGCACAGAATATCTTTCCATTTCTTTGTGTCTTCTTCAATTTCTTTCAGCAATGTTTTATAGTTTTTGGTGTACAGATCTTTCACCTCCTTTGTTAAGTTTATTCCTAGGTATTTTATTCTTTTTGTTACAATTGTAAATGAGATTGTATTCTTAATTTCTCTTTCTGCTACTTTGTTGTTAGTGTATAGAATGCCACTGGTTTTTGTATGTTGATTTTGTATCCTGCAACTTTACCATATTCATTTATTACTTCTAAAAGTTTTTTGGTGGATTCTTTAGGGTTTCCTATATATAAAATCATGTCATCTGCAAATAGTGACAGTTTCACTTCTTCCTTTCCAATTTGGATCCCTTTTACTTCTTTTTCTTGCCGATTGCTCTGGCTAGGACTTCCAATACTATGTTAAATAGGAGTGATGAGAGTGGCCATCCTTGTCTGGTTCCTGTTCTTAGAGGGATAGCTTTCAGTTTTTCACCATTGAGGATGATGTTAGCTGTGGGTTTGTCATACATGGCCTTTATTATGTTGAGGTACTTTCCTTCTATACCCATTTTATTCAGAGTTTAATCATAAATGGACACTGTATCTTGTCAAATGCTTTCTCTGCATCTATTGAGATGATCATGTGATTTTTATTCTTCATTTTATTAATGTGGTGTATCATGTTGATTGATTTGTGGATGTTGAACCATCCCTGCATCCCTGGAATAAATCCCACCTGATCGTGGTGTATAATCTTTTTAATATATTGTTGTATGCAATTTGCTAGTATTTTGTTGAGGATTTTTGCATCAATGTTCATCAGTGATATTGGCCTGTAGTTTTCTTTTTTTTTGTGTTGTCCTTGTCTGGTTTTGGTATCAGGGTAATGTCAGCTTCATAAAATGAGTTAGAGAGCTTCCCCCCTCCTCAATTTTTTGAAAGAGTTTGAGAAGGATAGGTATTAAGTCTTCTTTGAATGTTTGGTGGAATTCAGCAGGGAAGCCATCTGGTCCTGGACTTTTATTTTGGGGGAGGTTTTTGATTACAGTTTCGATCTCCTTACTGGTGATTGGTCTATTCAAATTCTCTATTTCTTCTTGATCCAGTTTTGGAAGGTTGTATGACTCTAAGAATTTATCCATTTCTTCCAGATTGTCAAATTTGTTGGCATCTAGCTTTCCATAGTATTCTCTTATAATCTTTTGTATTTCTGGGGTGTCTGTTGTAATTTCTCCTCTTTCATTTCTGATTTTACTTATTTGTGCCTTCTCTCTTTTTTTCTTGGTGAGTCTCGCTAAATGTTTGTCAATTTTTTTTATCTTTTCAAAGAACCAGCTCTTGGTTTTATTAATTTTTTCTATTGTGTTTTTAGTCTCTATTTCATTTATTTCTGCTCTGATTTTTATTATTTCCCTTCTTCTACTGATTTTGGGCTTTGTTTGTTCTTCTTTTTCCAGTTCCTTTAGGTGCATTGTTAAATTGTTTACTTGAGATTTTTCTTGTTTGTTGAGATAGGCCTGTGTTGCTATAAACTTCCCTCTTAGAACTGCTTTTACTGTATCCCATAAATTCTGGCATGTCGTATTTTCATTTGTCTCCAGGTATTTTTTGATTTCTCCTTTGATTTCTTCATTGACCCAATCGTTGCTCAGTAGCATTTTGTTTAATCTCCACATATTTGTGGCTTTTCTGATTTTCTTCCTATAGTTGATTTCTAGTTTCATACTGTTGTGGTCAGAAAAGATGCTTGGTATTATTTCAAACTCTTAAATTTATGGAGACTTGTTTTGTGGTCTAATATGTGATCAATCCTGGAGAACGTTCCATGTGCATTTGAAAAGAATGCATATTCTTCAGTTTTTGGATGGAATGTTCTGTATATATCTACTAGGTCGATCTGTTCTAGTGTGTCATTTAAGGTCAATGTTTCCCTATTGATCTTCCATTTGGATGATCTATCCGTTGCTGTAAGTGAAGTGTTAAAGTCTCCTACTTTTATTGTGTTACTATCTATTTCTCTTTTTATAATAATTGCTTTATATATTTAGGTGCTCCTGCATTGGGTGCATAGATATTTACAAGTGTTATGTCCTCTTGTTGGATTGTTCCCTTGATCGTTATGTAGTGCCCTTCTTTGTCTCTTTTTACAGTTTTTGTTTTAAAGTCTATTTTGTCTGATACAAGTATTGCTACCCCAGCTTTCTTTTCATTGCCATTAGCATGCAGTATCTTTTTCCATCCCTTCACTTTCAGTTTGTGAGTGTCTGTAGGTCTGAAATATGTCTCTTGTAAGCAGCATATATATGGGTCTTGTTTTTTTATCCAGTCAGCCACCCTATGCCTTTTAATTGGAGCATTTAGTCCATTAACGTTTAAAATAGCTGTTGATAAGTATGTACTTACTGCCATTTTTAACTTTTTTTTCTTGGTGTTTTAGTAGCTCTTCTCTGTTCCTTTCTTCTTCTCTTGCTCTCTTCCCTTGTGGTTTGATGGCTTTCTTTAGTATTATGTTTGGGTTCCTTTCTCTTAGTTTTTTGTGTATTTATTATAGGTTTATGGTTTGTGATTACCATGGGGATCATATATAGTAACTTACGTATATAGCAGTCTATATTAACTTGATAGTCTCTTTAATTTGACCTCTGTCTGAAAGCTCTACTCTTTAACTCCCCTCCTCCCACATTTTATGTTTTTGATACCATATCTAACCTCTTTTTTGTGCATTTGTATCCATTACCCTCTTATCATGGAAATAGATAATTTTTCCTATTTGTGGTCTTCTCTTTTCCCCTTAAATAAGTCCCCTTAGCGTTTCTTGTAGTACTGGTTTCTTGGTGACAAACTCCTTTAATTTTTGCTTGTCTGGGAAACTTTTTATCTCTCTTTCCATTTTGAATGATAACCTTGCTGGGTAGAGTATTCTGGGCTGTAGGTTTTTTCCTTTTAGCACTTTAAATATATCATGGCACTCTCTTCTAGCCTGTAAGGTTTCTGCTGAGAAGTCAGCTGATAGCTTTATGGGGTTTCCTTTGTATGTAACTTGTCTTTCTCTTGCAGCTTTTAGGATTCTCTCTTTATCTTTAATTCTGGACATTTTAATTATGATGTGTCTTGGTGTGGGCCTCTTTTGGTTTATCTTGTTTGGTGCTCTCTGTGCTTCCTGTACCTGGATGTCTGTTTCCTTCCTTAGGTTAGGGAAGTTTTCAGCAACTGTTTCTTCAAATAGATTCTCTGCCGCTTTGTCTCACTCTTCTCCTTCTGGGACACCTATAACACAATGTTAGTGCACTTGATGTTGTCCCAAAGGTCCCTTAGACTGTTTTCACTCTTTTTAATTCTTTTCTCTTTTATCTGTTCAGCGTGGGTAATTTCTTCTAGTCTTTCGTCAAGCTCGCAGATCCGTTCTTCTGTATCCTCTACTCTGCTTTTGAGCCCTTCTAGTGAATTTTTCATTTCCAGTATTGTATTCTTCATTTCTGATTGGTTCTTTTTTATATCTTCCATTTCTTTGTTGACATTCTCACTGAGTTCATCTATTCTTCTCCCCATGTCAGTGAGCATCCTTAACACTCTTTGTTTGAACTCTGTCAGGTAGGTTGCTCATTTCTGTTTCACTTAGTTCCTTTTCTGGGATTTTGTCCTGTTCCCTTACTCGGAATGTATTCCTTTGCCTCCTCATTTTGCCTCTTTCCCTGTGCTTCTGTCTATGTATTAGGTAGGTCGGCTACGTCTCCTGCTCTCGGAGAGGTGACTTTATATAAGTGATGCCTTAGGAGGCTTGGCAGTGTGCTTCCCTCTCCTCTCCAGTTGCAAATGTTCCAGGAGTAACCCCTGTGTCAGCTACGTGTGTCCTTCTGTTGTGGCGGAGTTGTTCTTCCCATAGGTGCCCAGGGAGGCTGAGCTATGCCCCTGGCCAGCTGTTATAATGCTCAGCTGCGTGTAGTTGTTGTGGGCCCTTCAGTCTCTTTATCAGGTGTGGGGTGTTCCAGCACAGTTGGCTGCAAGGTCTAATAGCACATTCCTGTTGCTGTATTTCTATTAAGTGAGTAGGCCTCCAGCGTGGCAGGTTGTTAGGCTCAGCGACTTACAATTGCTATAGGCCTCTAGCCTTTAGGTCCCTTGTCAACTCTCTGAGGATTACAGCCTGCTGGGGCTGGCCTCAGGCATGGGAGCACCCAATTGTTTCAGGCTTTGGAAGATGGGGCCAACCCCCTATGTCACTCTTTGAGAAGCACAAATCTTCTGCAGCCGACAAGCCCCATCACCTGCAGGTCCACACACAGTCAACACAGTCCTGCTCGGTGCACACACCCCGACCTCCTAAAGTGGACCCAGTCTCTCCAAGGCGGGAGCCCCACACACTCCACCACCGCCCCACACTCTCCACCCACTCCTTGCACATACCCTGCCCTACAGAGGCAGACCCAGTCAACAGGCTGTGGAGAATCCAGGCGGCTCCCTTAGCAGGCCCACATGTTGCCCGAGGGCTTGTTGTTGGGTGGGGCCAATCCCTAGGGTGGGCTGCTTGCCCTGGCTGAGCTGGATTAAATCGGTGCTCTAGTGGGTGGGGCAGACCCTGAGCTAGCAGGCCCCAGGGAGGACTCCAATGGCGTCTGCCTGCCTCTGTGTCAGCACACCCACACTAGATCACAACAACGGCGCTGCCAATGTCCTAGTCCCTGGAGGGGTCTCACCTTTCACGGAGATGCACTCAGAGCCTATCAGGTGAGTCTCTTTTCCCCAAAGGGCTGTACACCTTTTTATCTGCTGATTTTAGGTTGCTTTCTGAAACAGGTGAGTTTGTGTGTGGGCCCTTTAAGAGCTGATTTTAATTTCTTTGTGAACCAGCTTTTCTGGGGGTACTCCCCAATGTTTTAGTAGCAAGCAAAGTCAGATACTATGCCACTCGTCACGATTGTGCTGGGTCCAAAAAATGCCTACAGCGGGGGTGCTCCCCGGCTCAGGGCACTCCCTGGCTCAGGGCCCCGCTCCTCCAGGGAGGGCTGTGTACCTGTGGGCTGCTCCCGGGCAGCTGTGAAGGCTGCGGCTTGTGAAGGTGGCATTTTTTTCTCTCCAGAAGGGAGTTTCTGCCTCTTCCACCTCGATTAGGATTGTCGTTTGTTGCAGGAGTTCCTCATATCCAGATTTCAGTTCTCTCTCAGGGGTAATTTTTCCAAGAGTAGTTGTAAATTGGCTGTGTCTGCAGGAGGAGGTGAGTTCAGAGTCTGCTTACACTGCCATCTTGATTTCTCTCTTCGGCTATATTCTTTCTAACAATATCATGGAACTACTGTTAACTTAAGGACACTCCATTACCGTGCAGCAATTCCATTAAAAATCATGGCATTTAGGGAAAACATTCTATTGGCTGATTTCCACTGAGTAGTATGCATAAATAAAGAAGATTTTTTCCCTAAGAATTTCCTGCTGCTTCTAATGAAATCCATCATAACTTTAGGACTTAGGGAGAAAAATGAAGGAGAATAGGATTTGTTCCCAAGAACAAAAGCTGCTGGGTACAAAAGACAATCACGTGTTGAGCATCGCTTTGATGGCAAGACAGAGTCACAGGCCAGAATGACATGGGCCAGCAGGATCTGACAAGGATGTTACTACAAGATGCTCTTTCTTTCAATACCTGAACTTCTCCTCCCGCTCATGGCCTGGCTGAAACTACCCGTCAGTGACGGCACTCACCTGTAAAGCCTATCCTGCAGAAACTTCCTCCATGACAGTCCATTTGTTTGGTTTCATGCATTTGTCGTTTGTTAGAGTGCCACTAAGTGCCAGACACTGGATCCACAAACGTGGTGAGAGCCTCAGAGGGGTCCACTGCAAGGACAGGCTGCCAAGAGGTTCTTAGCAGTGCCAAGTGCCCCTTCTTGCAGCTACCAGAGCTCCCTGTCGACCCACTCCACATGTGCCACCTTGTTTGGCCGGTGCCTGAGCTGACCTTAAAGCCACTAATTCCTCAATGGGTGTTCTTCACTCCATTAGCCGATGGGATTAAAGGCCGTGCTCCACTCGGCTGTTCTCCCTGTGGTGGGAAATCAGGAGTGTCCTGGAGTCGTTTACCTGGTCCTTACAGCTCCTCTGCGAATACGAGGGGCCCACAAGCCCAGGAATCACCCCTCAAGGCTTTAAGGTCTCTTTGTTGTTGCCCTCAGACGCCTTTGAAATGAACAAGAACCAGGTGTTACTTAAGTTTTCACAAGCCCACTTTATATGTAAATTGAGAATTTACCTTCCTTATATTTCAATCTCAAATTATACAGTTATTATGTTATTCAAGGTAAGCGAGGCTAAGCCGAAGTAACAAAAAAAAATTCCAAAATCTCATTAGCTTAGCACTCAAAAATGTATTTGCCTTCCATATAAAATCCTCTGAGAACGTGGGCAACAGTCCAGGGCAGCATCCTCCACATGGTGTCTCAGCGGCTAAGTCTTGTTGTTCCACCAGCTCAGCACAAGACCCCCACATTCCTAGACAAAGGGATGACAGGAAAGCTCAAAGGTCACTGTGTCACCCTGGAAATGACATTATCACCTTAGCTCACAGCTCATTGGCTAGAATTAGTCAGATGGCCCTGCCTAACTGCAGGGAGTCTGCGAAATACAGTCTTCCATGAGCCCAAGAAGAAGAGCACTGGAAATTGATGACCAGTAGCATTGGCTACAATAGTCATGTTGCCCAGTCAAGCTCACCACATTGATATAAACCAAATGGTGCATGCCAGGGCACACAAGACCCCTAGTACGCTGCCTCTGGTAACATTTGACAAGGTGAAAACCTCCCATTGTAAAGCCCAGGTCTAGTTCCCATGAAGCATTTAAGATTCCTGAAACGAACTTCTCCTGCCACAGATTTCTTCCCTCTCTCATTTCCTGTAATTCATTATTGTATTTGTGTCAGTCGGAGGAATGGTGCTTAGTTCCTGGGGAGAGGCTGAGTTCCTTCTGCAGCAACTATAGCCCCAAGAACTGATGTGGAAATAAACTCCGAATTTAAACTGCTTCAATTCCAAGTCTTCTAAGGCACTCGTGTCAGGGCCCTTCCGTTTAGAACCGTAAGATGCACTTGACCTCAATACCATTAACACACACCTTTTAGGTTTTCCAACCTAAAATTAAACCAGTGCTTAGATGACTGAAAAAATACAACACTCCCACTGGTTAGGAGATCCCTTGCATTCCCTTCATGAGTACACTATCAATTTTGTATCTGAATTTTCAAATGCCCGGAGAGGTTTGCCAAGCATCGTGGTCACCATGGAAACAGAGATGAGTGGTGACTTGGCAATGATGTGGTAAACAGCAGGCTGCAAACACAGAGTGGATGAATTACTCTCTCCACGTCTGAGTTCAGCCCATCTGCACTGTATCCCTTAGGCCCCACTGCAGGGAGGCAAGAGTGAGTCACACTATAGACTGTCTTGTAGGGGAGATCCCTGCGTGGATTTTTTTTGCTTTTTTTTTTGGTGGACAATTGAGGAAGAGACATATTCGGTAAGGTTTAACAGGAAGCCTCAGGGAATGGTGGAATAAATCTCTCCAAAAAACATTGATCACGTCTGACCCCTTTCCTTACACGCTCAGAAGAAAGGACAGCAGCTCCATCCCCAGAACCTGCCAGTTTCCAGTCTCCTGCACACTCCCTCGTGCTGCTTCTGAAAGAGATGGTGCCTTGGAGCTCTTTAAGATGCCAGATGATTGCTGTAAAATGTAATGTGATACAAGGACAGACCAAATTTATGGAATGCCTTTTATGAGACTGTCCCGAAGGGCTCTGTATAATGGCTATAAAATGGTGAAACACATTGTGGAACAGATTTAATTTTTAAAGCAGCTGAAAATATATATTAATGATCTACCATTATTATTCCTCATCAGAGGTCTTTAGGAATACTAATACTATGACTCTACCTACAATTATTTCCATCCAAGTGTTTCTTCGTGAAGTTGAATCTGATCTTATGGCATGTAATTGGCCAATCAAAATAATGTTCTGGAGGGGGCGATGTGTGGGACTGTTTCAGCCAAAGAGCCATCCAGTCTTGTCAGGAGCCTCCTCCTCTTTCCTTCTCCACCTGCTCAGCCTTCACCTGTTTCACTCAGCTTTGATTTGCTTACCACGGTGCGCTGCCTGAACATTAGGATAATGTAAATTTGATAGAAATTTGTCTGCCCTTGGGTTCTTGCTAGAAAAGGCAGGTGGATCTAGGCTGATTGTGTAATTTGCCGTATCCCCAACCTATCTGTTCATCAAGATCCAATCTGAGGCCCTATCACTATCTAATAGAAGTCATAGCTGCCCCCGCAACCTGCCTTAATCTCCCCCACTGTTTTGCTGCTGTGCAGGCTGGGCGTAACTGGCTTCAAGCCCAGCTCCAGGGAGGCCCCTTGATTGGTCTCCCAATCAGCTAACAGCATCACCTTTGCCAGAGTAGTGAGCATCTAACTCAGGCCCAGCCTATCCATGCACGGCATGTCCCTGCCACAGCTGTGGTCCACGTGCATGCCAATCAGAGTACAGGTCAGAATTTTTGTTTGGCAAGTTTGGGAAACTACACTCTCTCCTGCTGAATATACCCAAGGAAGCATGTTGCCCTAATTGCTACTGGCAGCCATTTTTTATCCATGAGGCAAGCCAATTCAAGGACAGAACATAACCTGGAGGGGGGCTAAACTAAGACAATCACAGAGAAAGAGACAGAAATCTCATTGAACCACGCCTAAAATTCAATCTGCTTCTGGATTTTTTTCCCAGTTACAAGGCTCAATAAATTAACTAAATTATTTAAATGGGTTTGAGTCAAATGTGCTGTTATTTGTAACCCAAAGTGTCCTGTGAAGCTTCTGCCCCAATGCATGTTGCAATGCCAGGCATGTGGGCAAATGAATAAAGGAGAAAGGTGTGGAAGGGTGGTTCAGTTACACGGTTGTAGGACTGATGCTCTCCCCACATCACTCAGAGTGGCCAGCTGTTCAGTGTTGTAAAGGAAATGGCAAACTCAGGCCCAGTCGAGACAGGTGGGGTGTCCCAGGGACACAGAATCAGGATATTTCAATTAGTGACAACATCTGGAGGTTATGTGACCTTCCCGGGCAATTTCAGATTGTCTGCATGGACTCCAGACAACTTCACCCAGGCAGATTGGATATTGGACCCAAGAGGGTAAGGAAAATTCCAGCACCTACGTAGTGAGGACAGAGTCCCCTGACCTTACTTGCCTTGGGCTGCATTTGGTCAGAAATTGTAGGAGCCTAAGCCTTCGGGGCGGGTGCCTTCGTGCCCACAGCTGGCCGGTACCAGAGATGGCAGGGGCTCAGGCTCTGGAGAGTCCAGCTCAATTCACCAAGACTTACTGAGCACCTACATATGGGGAGGGTCCAGGAAGGTGCAGGATGCGCCATACATCCTTAAGAAATCCTCTACTGTGCTTCTGGACAAAAAAAGAAAAGAAAAAAGAGAGGCAGCCAGATCACAGAGCCTCTTTCCTTCAATACAGCAAAATCGATAAATAAAAGTCAAGGGTGTGGAATAAATAAAAATCAGGAAACAGGAGGAAAAAAGGGAGGGTTCTACTGCCTGCTGTAGGCCATGAAAAGTGACAAATAAGGAGAGTGGAGGTGGGGGAGCATTGCCCTCAGCAGCAAAATAGAAAGTTCCACGAGCGGCTGAAGCTGTGAGGGACTTCATACTCACTTGCGCTGGGAGCCTTCCATCAGAGAGACGAGGTGCAGAAGAAGAAATTTAGCGTGGGGGTTAGATCGCACGTGACTGTGGGAGCTGGTTGCGCAGTCTACGGGAGGTGTTGCCGCGGCATCTGCTGTTGGCCTGAAGTCAGTCCATCTGGAAGGAAAGACGGACAGAAGGAGGGAAAGCCGGAACAGCCTGGAACCAGGTTGGTCTCCCACCGCCTTTCATCGTAATGACACGCTGCCCTGCAGGAGGGGCTGCTCGTGCCCCAAGATGCAGACAGGCTGAAGGGGCAGCCCTGGCGGCCGCTGGGGACACTGCAGGCCAGGTGCTGGCCCCAGCAGTGGAGGAGCCAGGAGACCAGAGATGACAGGGGTGAACTCCTCAGCACCTGCCCTGAGCAGACCTGCAGAGCACAGACGCAGCCTCGCTGCACCTCTACCTTCCAAACCCCTCTGATTTCCCTTCCGGCCAGTTCTAAGCTGGAACCCACAGGGAAGGTAAGTGGCGAATGCAGTTTCCCAGTAACTAAATTGTACAAAGCCCAGCACACATAACCAGGGAAACCAGAGCTCAAATCAAAGATGATGAGACAACATAGAAAGATTAACAGGAGACACCAAGCTAAGAAAGGATTTAAGGTCAGAGCAACACCATTTCATGGGCAAGAAGTAACCACAAGACACGAGGTAGAACCACGTCGTTCTCAATCTCTTCCGGGTCCACCAAGGCACCTGGCAAAAAGCACCTCACAGGTGGGCGGCCAGTGTGTGCCAGGTGACAAAGACCAAGCTTTCCCCACTGGATCCCTTCGTCTAAACACGAGGCACAGGGACCCACCTCTCCTTCTGCTTCATGCCGTATTCACGAGCGTGTGCTGTGGATCTCCAGAGTGCTGTCCCCCAGGGCAGGGCCACTGTCACATTTTCGTTTGTATGATTTCACCTGCACCCTCACCATTCCATCACCCCCCCGTTGCTCTCTGTCCTTACAGGACAAGCATAGGAGCAGGTATATCTCCAAACAGTCCTGTTCCTTCTGTCCTGAGACACCCCCTTCCTCTCAGGGCTCTCCTGTCCTACCCTACCACGGACAGTCACGGTCTCTGAGTACAGCATTTTGCCTGCCTGCTGGAACGCCTCCCATCTCCTGCACCTGGACCCACCCCCTCAACAGGTGAGCCCAGCTCACCTCTAACAGCCAAGAGTCAACCCCACTTCCAGTTAAACAGGCAGGATCTATTTGTGTCAATGCCCATATAGCCGCGATCTACAAACAAACAGAAATGGAAGAAAATTGGCACCTTCTCAAGAAATAAGCCCAAGACATAAGGTCTCTCTAAACTCATAACTACCCAGGCTGCTAACACCCGGAACAGTCCAGACGGACTCTTTGCTCAGAGCAGACCCCAAGTGTTGAAAAAGAGCCGAGAGAAGGTGTCAGGACCCACATTCCAGCCCTGGCTTTGACTCAGGCCTGCCATGACCTTTGACGAGAGTGGGCCTTCCCCCGTCTCAGCTCCGAGGTTCCTGGACTCCTCAGGTCTCTCTCCCTAGAGGAAGGACGCCCGAAAGCCTAGCCAAGGCCGCCTCCTCCTGCAGGGAGGTCTCGCTGCCCTGGCTCTGGGTTTATGGCGGCCATAAATACACAATACCAATCGGCGATGCTGGAGTATTGATCACCAAGGACCATTTTCTCTGTCACATTTTCATATTGCCCGTTTCTGTTCTCTCCAGTCTCATAATCCCATAAGTTTCCTCGGCACACCACTCTCTTGGTATTCTCTAGTAAAATGTCAGAGCTGCTAGCTGCTCAAAACCCATGTATCTTGTTTGACAGAGACAGAGTAGAGAACAGAGAGAGAGTGAGATGGAGCAGAGTGTGCACGGCACAGAGCAGAGGGAAGAACTGCCCCTTGGTTACTTCCTCCCCACCGTCTAGTCCCTGTGTGGTTCAATCCTCGTTTCTAAGGGCAACAGAAGATAAAAAGCAGTGCTAATTCAGGAGACAAGAGACCTAGGTTCTACTCATTGCTCTGCCTGGAACTTGCTGTGTGACCCCAAGCAAGTCAGTTAACCTTTCTGGTTCTCGTATCTATAAAATGAAGTTTGGGGCTGCGATTCTTTCTAAACTCCGTTCCAACTTTTAAATTTGGTAATTTATAGGTTGCAAAATAGCAGAAGGCTTAATCGTTTTTGACTGATCTCATTAGTACAAATGAAGGGAAAGAATCTGGCATTTTAAGAAACGCAGCCCAGAAGCCAGAACACCATTCTACTCTGGTGATAAATTCAGAGATCCCAGCAAGGGAAAAGCTCCTTGGTGCTTAATCTCTGTCTCTCCGGCATGCCAGACTAAAATCCTTTAATCAAATCTAACAAGCTCAGCTAAGCTTTGGAATGGGGCTAAGAAATCACTAATGTGTTTTCCGTCCATCCAGACTTATTCGCGTGGTCTCCTTCGTAAGTGTGCTCCCAGGTGATGCTGGGATTGAAGATGATGGAGAAAAGCAAATACATATAGTCAGGAGAGTTTAGGGTGTGGAAGCCGCTTGAGCACCTTAGCAACGGAGGCTGTCCTCTCCTCTCCTGGGACGAGGGCTGATCTCATTGTGGGTTAAGAGGGAGGGCTGATGTGGACCCCACCCCGGGTGGGGCAGGTAGCTCATCAGGGCCAGCTCCCAGGGCCCAGGAGAGAGATGAGGGCAGCTGAGGCAGGAATGTGGGTGACGGGGTAGAGAAGGATTTTAACAATCAAGTGGATAGATGACCTGTTGTGTCAATACCAGTCAGCCTCTTTCCCCAGCCACCCCTGTCATCATCCAACGGGCTCATGAACAAAGTGGCCCTGGTGACAGGGGTGGAGGATATGCATGGGCTCAGCACCATGGACTTCCGCTCACCAAGGCTGACCTGGCTGCGGCCACCACTGAGCACCTAATCAGTTAGGAGTAGAGACCAACACTGAGTCCCCACCCCAATATGGCACCATTCCCTGGGGTGATCAGCCAGCTACCTGGTGGCAGGTTGATTGCACTGGACCACTTCCACCCTGGAAGAGGCAGCATTTTGTCCTGACTGGAACAGACACTTACTCTGGATACAGATTTGCCTTCCCTGCACTCAATGCTTCTGCCAAAACTACCATCTGTGGACTTCCAGAATGCCTATCCACTGTAAGGGCAGTATACACTGCATTGCTTCTGATCAAGGAACTCACTTCACGGCCAAAGAAGTGCTACAATGGGCCCATGCTCACAGAATTCTCTGGTCATACACGTTCCCCACCATCCTGAAGCAGCTGGTTTGATATGATATAAGAAATTTTTATATATTGAGGTGTATGGAGAAAGCCATTCTGGATTGAACTTGATTTGGCCTAAAATTTATATAAACCAAAGAAGCCTGACTTATGGCCTGTCACACATACATTGTACAGCTGTTTTAAACATTGCCCTAAAGTGAAGAATATACTCTGAAGGTAAGAATTGATGTCTCCCTTCTTGTGACACCAGTACTCTTTGAAGACAAGTCTCTCTTCCCACGACACTGGGGTCTGTTGACCAGCTGTGTACGTGCTAATTTGTAACAAAATATCTCCTTGGACCCTTGAAGGAATGTACCCCTGTGATGCCTGTCATACGTCTCTTTGTTTGGAAATGGTACGTGCTGAACATCACTCCTCTGCAGAGCACTTTCTTCCCTTGTGAAGGCTGCAACTCCTGGGCTATAGTTCTCAGTTTGGCTCAAATAAAATTCCCTTCTTTCTCTTTACTATAGGATGATTATTGATTATTTGCACTGACAGATAGAACGGTGGAACGGCCGTTTGAAGACTCAGAGCACCAGCTAGGTGGTGATACCTTGCAGGGCAGGAGCAAGGGTCTCCAGAAGGCTGTATATGCTCTGACTCAGTTTCCAATATGTGGTGCTGTTTCTCCCATGGCCAGGACTCATGGGTCCAGGAACCAAGGGGTGGAAATGGGAATGGCACCACTCAATATTACCCCTAGTGACCCACTAACAAAATGTTTATCTGCTGTCTCCATGACCTTCCACTCTGCTGGTCTAGAGGTAGAGAGGGAAGACACAACAGCGATTCCATTGAACTGGAGGTTAAGACTGCCGCCCAGCCGCCTTGGGCTCCTCATGCGTCTGAATCAACAGGCAAAGAAAAGAGTTACTGTGCTGGCTGGGGTGATTGATCCTGACTCCCCAGGGGAATTTGGACTATGATTCCACAATGGAGGTAAGGAGGAGTATGTCTGAGATACAGGAGATCCCTTAGGGCGTCTCTTAATATTTCCATGCCCTGTGATTAAGGTCAATGGAAAACTCTTACAATTCAATCTAGGCAGGATTACAAATGGCCCAGACCCTTGAGGAATGAAAGTTTGGGTCACCCCACCAGGCAAAGAGCCACAACCAGCTGAATTGCTTGTTGAAGGCAAAAGGAGTATAGAATAGGTGGTGGAAGAAGGTAGTTATAAATACCAGCTATGACCAGGTGACCAATTACAGAAATGAGGACTGCAACCATCATGAGTATTTCTTCCTAATTTTGTTAGGAATGTGTGTGTGTGTGTATTAAGCAAATATCCCTGTTTTCTTCTCTCTCTCATTCCCTAATCACGTAACATAAGATGTAATGACTTTGTATCATAGTATTTAAGTATTGCTAATATTACATCGTAGTGTTTAAGTTACAGGTTAGCTAGTAGATGAATGAACATCACTCGAGAACTTTACCCCCTATTCTGGGGACGGGGTCAGTGTGTTTTCACTTGTACTTAGGATAGTTGCATCATATCAGGCAGAGTTCTGACCTTGTTATTGTCTTTATTTGGAGATTAAGTATGGTTTAAGGCAATGCGTATGGGAACCAAGTTGACAAAGGGTGGATTTGTGATGGCTAGTTTTATGTGTCAGCTTGACTGGGCCACAGGGTGCCCCGACATTTGGTCAGACATTATTCTGAATGTATCTGTGAGGGTGTTTCTGGATTAGATCAACATTTGAATTATACTGAGTAAAGCAGATTGCCCTCCCTAATGTGCATGGGCCTCATCCAATCAGATGAAGGTCTGAATAGAAAAAAATTCAGAGCAAGAGGGAATTCCTCCTGCCTGGTGGCCTGCAAGCTGGAACATTGGTTTTTTTTTTTTCCTGCCTTCAGACTCAAACTGAAACATCAGATCTTCCCGGATCTAAAGCTTGCTGGCCTTCAGACTGAACTGCACCATCAGCCCTCATGGTTCTCAGGCCTTCAGATTCAAACTAGAACTATGCCATAGGCTCTCCCAGGTCTCCAGCTTGCTGACTGCAGATGTTGGGATGTGTCAGCCTCCATAATCGCATGAGCCAATTCCAGATAGATAGATAGATGATAGATAGATAGATAGATGATAGATAGATAGATAGATAGATAGATAGATAGATAGATAGATAGACAGATAGATACAAACATATGCACACACATCCTATTGGTTCTGTTTCTCCGGAGAACCCTGGCTAATATCAGCCCCTTGCTTTTTAATTGCTAGGGTCTTCTCCATGAGGGTGAAGTTAGCCTGTTTCCTAATTCTGAATTCTGTTCTACAGTAAAAATTGTCACAACTAAGCCTGAGTGTACTTGGGGACTTCCAGGGTTGATACAAACATTGAGTCATGTTCCCATTTGCATATCAAGGGAGTGAAATGAAGGCTTGCAAACTGTTTGGAAACCTTCCGCTGCTCTTACAGAGCCCTGAAGAGCTAACTTTAACCGTGATTAATGTGCTCCCTTCAATGGGATGTTTTCACTCCTGTGGCTGTCACTCACCCCTTTGTCAAGGCCTTTGTGTTCAGGGCAATGTCAAGTGTAACTATTATAATCCTGGTTCCTTGTGGCATGTTCTCAGTCTTTAGAATTGAGTCCACTCAAAGTTATTAGGGACCCAGAGCCACACAAATGGCAGCCCTAACCTGCGGTCAGCTTCCCCCATGCGCCTGATGCAACGACGTGCCAGAGCACAGGGGTTAAGTGTTTGGCACTTTCCTTCTCCCCAGCAATTGCAGTCAAGAACAGAGATTCATGGCAGCCATTTTGGGCTTTTGTTGCATCATTTGTCATGAAAATGAGGTATTAGAATTTCAGCGCCTAATATGCTTCCTGAGTTATAGTGGAGAGCAGAGCTGCTCCTCTGGTATTTCCAATAATATGTAGCTTTGTCAAAGGCTGGTGGCAAACGATCAGTTCAAAAGTGCCTTGGAAAAGCACACTCTTCATGTCAAAATGGCTTACATTGTGGAAAAAATTACTATCAGTCAAAATGGCACATGAAGAGAAGCTCACCTACCTGGAGAAAGCCATTTTCACCCTCAGAATATACTGGTAAGTGATGCATCCAGATAAGGGACAGAGAAGCTCCATGAAGCCTGTGTGACAACAGCCTGGTCTGTGGCTCCCCTGACCCCGGAGACCCACTCAGTCCTCGTGCTCCCCGAGAGCATGGGCCTGGTCTTGCGTGTGGAGGAGAAAGCAGCTGTCTAGATGGAGCTGAGTGAAAGATCCCCACAGACCACCTCCTGTCTGACAGTGTCTCCCCACCCATCAACAGTGTGCTTAAAAGGGTCACCTTTAGATTCACTTTTTAAGAGCCACATGGAGACTGATGCATTTAACCAAGTTAAATTTCTATCCTCCCAAGGAAAGATAATACAGGCATTAGATTGTAGGGCTCACTTAGAGGGGAAAATTGGGGCCAATTGTAGAGAGCTCTAGAGAAGACTATTTTAATTCAGCTAGAACCCAAAGTGGAAAGGGTTCTTGACAAAGAGCTCTCTGCCCCTGGAAGTATTCTGGAAGCTAGACCAGGTGGGCATTGGATTCCTTCTGACTCAGACATCCTGTAACTTTACATTATCTCAGAGTACGGAGAACAAGAGGAGCCTCCTCTCTTCTTTGGAAAGCATATTAATAATGTTAGTAGATCACTGGGCAGGGTCCTGATGCCCTAGGTTTCCTTGGGTCACACACATCACTACGCTAGACAATGAGCTCCGTATCTGCCATCCCTGCAGTGGACCCTTGAAAATTCAGCTTTTCCAGTTTCAACTATCACACACGATTGGTGACTCAAGACATGCCAAGGAAGAGACAGTGGCTGAAATGGTTTGAGAAGCTGCGGGATCACAGGCAGAAAGATCGCCAAGGCCTTGGGGCCTGGAAGCTCAGCTCCAGACTCTGCCTGGGAATGAGCTGCCTCGTCACCGTACAGCGTCGTTGTTCTCCGCCTTTCGTGTCTGAAGTTGTTCTTCAAACACTTAAATTACATTTTATTCCATTTTATGGGGGAAATGACACACATTGATTTTGAAGACTTGAGAAGACTTCTGGAAAAAATCACTCATAGATGTTAAGGGTTTATTGTATAAAGCCTTTCCCGTGCTAGAGCAATGTTTAAAGCATGAACCGAAATAAGATGTATAAAAGTGCTTTCTGAGGTACAAAGCTGTAACTGTAAGGCATCATTAATATTATTAATAATAATTTGTCTTTCATCTCTTCAAAAATGGTATCTAAACACATTGTGGAAGACGAAACTTCAATCAAACCATCCACCTTAACATTAAGAAGATGAATAGACAATTAATGTCTAAAGGAACAGATACAATTGGGTTAAATGAAAGAATAATGAGTCCCTAGGTGGTGTACCCTACACCCTCCAGTTACCTCTTATCTCTTTTCTCTTTTTTCTAACTTATTTTTTTCTAAATTTCTAAAATAATGCAAGGATTGAGAATAAAGAAAGAGGCTTAATAAAGAGATGACTACAAGCTGTTAAATTGTTCCTTAGAATGTCAAGTGGCAGCCACTGTTGACAACAGTAGCTCTCAGTGAACCTTGCCAACGAAAACTCAGTCGATGAGCCTCTCAGGAGGCGACAGGAGGAGTGGTTGGCAGAGAATCTGGAGTTTGATCCCATAGTAGGAAAATGAGCTTTGGCAACTATGGCCACTATTTTCTCAAGGATGTCATGTTTTAAATTTCTTGATTTTGGTTGATTTAAGTGACTCCTGGCCTGAATGTGAAGGGTAGAAAAATTAACTCAAAATCTGCCTCTAAGCATGTATTAGCCAGGTGACTCCAGAGAAAGAGAACCAATAGGAGATCTGTCTACTAGCCAGCCAGCTGAAAGAGAGAGAGAGAGATGTTAAGTAGTTGGCACATGTGATTGGGGGAGCTGACAGGTCTGAAATCTGTAGGGCTGGAAACTCAGGCAGGAGTTGACACTGCAGTCTTGAGGCAAAATTCCTTCTTCTCAGGGAAATCTCTGTTTTTGCTCTGTTGTGAACTGAATGTTTTATCCCCCAAAAATTCATGTGTTGAAGCCCTAACCCTCAACGTGATGGTGTTTGGAGAGGAGGCCTTTGGGAGTTAATTAGGGTTAGACGAGGTCATGAGGGTCAAGATTAGCACCCTTATAAGAAGAGACACCAGAGAACTTGCTGTCTTTGCCATGTGAGGACACAGTAAAAAGCAGCCATCTGTAAGCCAGGCAGAGAGCTCTCACCAGAAACTGGATCTGCCAGCACCTTGATCTTGGACTTCCCAGCTTTCAGAACTATGAGAATAGATTGTTGTTCAACGCCCAGTCCATGGTATTTTGTTGTGGCAGCCCAAGCAGACAAAGACATGCTTTAAGGCATTCAGCTGACTGGATGAGGCCCACCCACATTATAGGCCCTATAATGTAAAGTAAAATCTCCTTTACTTAAAGTCAACTGATTGTAGATGTTAACCATTTAAAAATACCTGCACATTTCTGTACACTAACAACGAAGTAGCAGAAAGAGAAATTAAGAATACCATCCCATTTACAATTGCAACAAAAAGAATAAAATACCTAGGAATAAACTTAACCAAAGAGGTGAAAGATCTGTACACCGAAAACTATAAAACATTTCTGAAAGAAATTGAAGAAGACACAAAGAAATGGAAAGATATTCCCGTGCTCTTGGATTGGAAGAATTAACATAGTTAAGATGTCCATACTTCCTAAAGCCATCTATAGATTCAATGCAATCTCTATCAAAGTTCCAACAACATTTTTCACAGAAATAGAACAAAGAATCCTAAAATTTATGTGGAACAACAAAAGACCCTGAATAGCTAAAGGAATCCTGAGAAAAAAGAACAAAGCTGGAGGTATCACACTCCCTGATTTCAAAATATACTACAAAGCTATAGTAACCAAAACAGCATGGTACTGGCACAAAAACAGACACACAGATCAATGGAATAGAATCGAAAGCCCAGAAATAAACCCACACATCTATGGACACCTAATCTTTGACAAAGGAGCCAAGAACATACAATGGGGAAAAGAAAGTCTCTTCAACAAATGGTGTTGGGAAAACTGGATAGCCACATGCAAAAAAATGAAAGTAGACCCTTACCTTACACCATACACAAAAATTAACTCCAAATGGATTGAAGACTTGAATGTAAGACCTGAAACTGTGAAACTTCTAGAAGAAAACAAAGGCAGTACGCTCTTCGACATCGGTCTTAGCAACATGTTTTCAAGCACCAGGTCTGGCCGGGCAAGAGAAACAATAGAAAAAATAAACAAATGGGACTACATCAAACTAAAAAGCTTCTGCACAGCAAAGCAAACCATCAACAAAACGAAAGGACAACCTAACAATTGGGAGAAGATATTTGCAAACCATACATCTGATAAGGGCTTAATCTCCAAAATATATAAAGAACTCATGCATCTCCACAACAAAAAAACTACCAACCCAATTAAAAAATGGGCAAAAGACCTGAATAGACATTTCTCCAAAGAAGATATACAGATGGCCAACAGGCACATGAAAATATGTTCAAAATCACTAACTATCAGGGAAATGCAAATCAAAACTACAATGAGATATCACCTCACGCCCATCAGAATGGCTATAATTAAGAAGACAGGAAACAACATGTGTTGGAGAGGATGTGGAGAGAAGGGAACTCTCATACGCTGCTGGTGGGAGTGCCAACTGGTGCAGCCACTATGGAAAACAGTATGGAGATTCCTCAAAAAATCAAGGATAGAACTACCATATGATCCCGCTATTCCACTGTTGGGTATTTATCCAAAGAACTTGAAAACACCAATTTGTAAAGGTACATGCACCCCTGTGTTCATTGCAGCGTTATTCACAACAGCCAAGACTTGGAAGCAACCTAAGTGCCCATCAAGGGACGAATGGATAAAGAAGCTGTGGTATATATACACAATGGAATACTACTCAGCCATAAGAAACGATGAAATCCAGCCATTTGTGACAACATGGATGGACATTGAGGGTATAATGCAAAGTGAAATAAGTCAGAGGGAGAAGGTCAAATACCGTATGATTTCCTTCATTAAGTAGTAGATAATAACAACAATAAACAAACACATAGGGACAGAGATTGGATTGGTGGTTACCAGAGGGGAAGGGGGGAGGGAGGAGGGTGAAAGGGATAATTCGGTACATGTGTGTGGTGATGGGTTGTAATTAGTATTTTGGTGGTGAACATGATGTAATCTATGCAGAAATAGAAGTATAATGATGTACACCTGAAATTTTTACAATGTTATAAACCAATGTTACTGCAATAAACAAAAAATTTTAAAAAAATAAAATAAAATAAAATATATGTCTTAGACATTAAAAAAATAAATAAATAAAATAAAAATAAAAATACCTGCACAGCAAAACCTAGATAGTGTTTGATTAAATCACAGGCTGCCATAGCCTGGCCATGTTGACGCCTAAGACAAATCATCAGAAAGTGCCCTGAGCATGCTTGGAAACAGCACTGGTCTGTGACAGGTAGGAAGGTTGTGCTAAACCCAGCCAGGAAGGTCTTTGCTGAGATTCCAGCTTCTAACTTTCTGTGAGACCTCAGGCAAATCCAAACTCTTGGTTTCCTCCTCTATAAAGTGGGGATGATAACACCAACTTCCATGCTATTTAGGTTGTAAATAGGAAAGACTTTCAACAAAGAGTAATAATGATGACAGCAGTGCCCACTTGGGAAGCACATGTGTGGGAAGGCCCTGGTATAAGCACTCTACGTACAGAACACTCACACCTCCCTGGGAAGGACAGACTATTATCTTCATTTCACAGATGGAAAAAAAAAAAAAACAGTTTAAGAATTTGTCCAAGATTAGAGAGCTAGTCAGAGGCTGAGGTGAAACAGGAACCCAAGTGGCCTGACCCTCCCCTGCCATCGCCCTTGCACATATTTGTTCACTTTGGGAATATCTCCCTGTCTTAAGCAGCTCTGGCTGCCATAATAAAATACCATAGACTGGGCGACTTAAACAACAGATGTTTATTTCTCATGGTTCTGGAGGCTGGGAAGTCCAAGATAAAGGTGCCGGCCAATTCAGTGTCTGGTGAGGGCTCACTGCCTGGCTCGCAGATGGCCACCTTCTCCCTGTGTCCTCATGTAGTAGAGAGAGAGAGAGCTCTGGTCTCCTCCTCTACTTAAAATCCCATCATAGGACCCCACCCTCATGACCTCATCTAAACCTAATCACCTCCCAAAGGCCCCAGCTCTGAACACCATCACATTGAGGGTTAGGACTTGAACATATGAATTTGAGGGGACATAAACATTCAGTCCTTAACACTCCCATATGACCAACACTGCCCGCTCTGACCTCCTACCCAGGCACCTCTGCTAGGCAGCTCTCTGGCATCCTCAACTTCCTTTCTTCTCACTTTCTTTTCAAAACCAACCTGTCCTGAGTGTGACTCCTTCAAAGCCCTGCATTGACATCTTAGCATGTCGTCTCCAGCAAAGATTTGTCAATGGCTCTGACATATACCTTAACCTTCCAAAAATGTGCGTGTTCATAGAGACTTTCTAAAGCTATAATGACTAGTAAACTAGAGGGATTATTCTTAAATAATGCAGTCTCTGGCACCATGTGTCATGAGAGACGGAAGCCTTGCCATGCCCCTCAAATCATACCCTGCAGTGTGATTCCTCTTCTGTGCACACAAGACACACTAACCTCTAGACACAGCCTCTGAACCAAAACATACACACTTTCAACAAATAGAGAGCAATAATACCTTGACAGACAAATACAACTTAACTCAAAATGAATTCTAGGCTCTAGTGATGGGGCAGCACGGAATGGAGGAAAAAAACAAGATGGATTAAATTGGTTATAACAATCTATTGAACTTCTTGCCCCATGGCCCTCTAATAATCACAGCTAGAGCCACTTAATGCTCACCATTGGGCTCATGGCTTCCGTGGTAGCCAGAATAATACCCCCCAAAAAGACGTCTTTGCCCTAATCCCTGGAACATGTGAATGTGTTACCTTATGTGGAAAAGGGACTTTGCAGATGTGACTAAGGTTAAGGACCTTAAGATAGGGAAACTATCCTGGAGCCTACCTTGAAAACTATCACATGAGCCCTTAAAAGCAGAGAACTTTGCCTGGCTGGAGTCAGAGAGATGCAGTAAATGGGAGTCAGAGAGATTCCAAGCTCGAGAAAGATTCACTGCACTGTTGCTGACTCTGAGACATAGAGCCCAAGTGCAAAGAGCAGAGAGAAGTCTGGGAGCGAAGGGTGGCCCCTCGCTGGTGGCCAGCAGAGAAACAGAAACTTCAGTCCTACAACCACAAGGAACTGAATTCAGCCAACAACTGGAATGAGCTTGTAAATGGGTTCTTCCCCAGTCTTCACAAAGGAATGCAGCCTGCTGACACCTTGATTTCAGCCCGATGAGACTCATGGTGAACTTCTGCCCCACAGAAATTGTGAGATAATAAATTTTTATTATTTTATGCTGCCAAACTTGTAGTAATTTGTTACAGCAGTAATAGAAAACTAATGCAGTCCCCATGGGCTCCAGAAAAGCTGAGGACCTACATAAGGCAGTTGTAGCTCAGAGCCTTGGCATCAAGGTCCAGTTTTCAGCTGATCTTTCTCTGTCCTCTGATAGTCCCATTAAGTGGCGTCTGTCTTGTTCCCAGCTTTAGTCCCCTGCCCAGCAGCTCTGTTCTTTAAGGGCCAGGATCCTGCTCTGCCATGTTCCCAACTTCAAAGACAGGAGTTCAGTCCCTCATGTTTGGTTGTTTCAAACAGACTTCCCCCCCCCCCCCGCCCCATAATGATAACTGCTTGGCCTGCTCCCCACTTCATCATCCTTAATCTATCTCCTATCCAAGTTCTTGCCAACCCCAAAGAAGTCATCTCCCTGCCAACTAACCTAGTGATGCTTTTAGTCATAGAAAGCTTCTTGGAGGAAGTTAATTCTGACCTGGAAAAAGATTAGAAGCCAGAGGAGGACAAGGTCTGCGTAGAAAATGGTGTGAGCAAATGCACTGAAGCAAAATCACGTAATGAAGTGACACAAGTCATTCTGCAGGAGGGAGATTGACTGACCTTATGAAGCTCAGTGATCAGATTAGTGTGGGGGATGCTGTATTAGGCATATGAGGAGAGGGGCAAGAAGATTGTCTGGCTGGCTGAAGTGAAGAAGACATAAATACAGAGAGTTGGAAGGGAAAGCATTTGACACATGAAGAATCTCAACTGCAAGGCTGAGCAGACTGTATTTAACAGCACAGGTGGTGAAAGGGAGACCACGGACAAATGGCAGAAAGGCAGACAAAAAGCAGGAATACATGACAAAATGGAAAGGGAAGGTAATATTACCCAAATGCCTACCAGATATGAGGCATTGTGCTTTGTGTAAGTTTTCTCATTTAATCCTCACTACAGCACTGCGAGGTAGATAGAATTTCTCCTCTGTTACAAGTGCAGAAAAGGAGGCTCAAGGTCAAACAGCTCAAAGAGGCAGACCACGGTTCCATGCTGGATCTCTCACACACAGCCTCTGCTCTTCCCACCCTCTCCTTCCACCCACTGTTTCCCCTAAAAGGAGACAGTTTTAATATGTGTAGGAACTATAAAGAACAGCCATTGCCAGCATCTGGCATCATTCTATTCACTTTTGTCAAAAGAAAAGAAGTCCCCTGAAGAAGAGAAGTAACAAAGGCAGACAAGAGCTCAGCTCTCCGGGGAGAGTTTCACCATGCACAAAGACAGAACAAAATGAAACAGACATTTTCATCCCTGAAAATATCCAAGTCCAGTTACCCTGGGCCAGTGCCCAGCCAAGCCCTAAAGGTGGTGAAGGCATTCTCCCCGCTCCTCTCTTCTCCTTCTCTCTTACTTTTGTGCTGCTTTTTCAAATCTCCCCTTCCCCTTCCACCAGGATCTGCCCTGCTCGGAATGGTTAATAGGGTGGATTCTGAAGCCATATTTCCTTGGCTCTAATCCCCGCTCTGCTACTTCTTACTTTGTGACCCCAAGCATGTAAACCTCCTTACATTTAGTTTCCTAAAGTGTAAAATAGGGATAATAATATTTCCAACCTCTCAGCTTGTTATGAGCATTGACTACGTCAATGCGTGTAATGCGTGTGTCAGAATAGTGCAGCACATGTGTAATGCACTTGCTAGTGATAAGCAGGGGGTGGCTGACTGGGTGAGTGAGGAGAGAGAAAGCAGAGCTAGTGACCACCTATGGTGTCCTCCAAACACAACCACTCTTTGTCATGATCCCTTCTCCTCGCTTCTACTATTTTTTGAATGAGGCTGATAGAAATCAGCCAAGAGTTATAGCACAAAGAATACAGGTCTAAAGCTAGGATACTGCCATCGAATTTTAGGTTATTTTATAGGTGAGGAAACTGAGGTCTGGCAGGGTGAGATGACTTGCCCAAGATCACCCAGCTAGCGACTAGGCAGAGAGGCTGCTGGCTTAGAATCCACATTCTACAGACTTCCGGTCTACTCTTCAGTTCATTTCCATGTGGTGCTGGGTCTTTCACGCTAAGTGATAGCTGGACAACAAAGAAAAACGTTGGAGTGAATGTGATTTAAAATCTTGAAGAATATGATGGGATAACCAGCTGTTTACCATCACTTCTGGTGACAGGATATTGCAGCAAGAGGGTTTCAATTAGACCTGAACAGAAGAAACAGCTTGTTAATGGGCACCTACCAGGTGTTCTTGTTCTTTTCACTGCAGCCCAGCACCACAAGAGACGGATGCAGACTCACTGTGCGCCGTGAGAGCCGCAGTTCCAGGCTCCTTCAGAGAACAGACTTGTGTTCATCCCAGTTGCTCTGCCCCCTCCAGCGCTGTGAGTGGCAATGAGAGTGAGTTATTGTCACATCATCGTTGTCACATATATCTAACCCTTTCTCTCACTGGCCAAAAGGATTTCCAGGAAGCCACGTAATGATGTGCTAGAGGAAGCTGGCCCTCATCACCTCCCTGCGGAAGCTCGGGGAAGAGCTGCACAGGTGTCAGTGCAGCCATAGAAAACCACGTGACTGCTGTCCCACAAGGCCCCTGGGCCGTGGAACGGGATCACATGCTCTTATACCAGCTGTCCCAAGGGTCCACCATGGGGTCAATAAATACTTTAAATTGCTAGTTTACTGACCACCATGCATCCTTGTGCAGGGTTTTTTTTAATTTGGGTGAATATAGTAGGCAAGACAATTATTCAACGTAGGCAGCGTTCGGACCTCATGCAATAACTCTTCAGCCCGCAAGTTGGGACACTGTTTCAGGATGTCCTGTAATCTACCCCAAGTTTTCAATAGCCCTGGGTACCCCTGTCAGAGGAGTCAGCCAGCTCACCCAGTGGCTAGAGTTTCAGGCAGCTACACAGAGCCATCTTTAAGCAGGGAGTCTTTCTTTTATCACAACATTTAGCACATCCTGCCAGCACATACAGCCCCAACCTCTGCTCTCCAGGTCAGAAGAGGGAACAAGAAAAATGAAAGAAAGAGAACAGGAAATTGCTTTGGGGATGTGCAATCAGGGAGGAGGCAGGCGGAAGGGAGAGAAAGAAAATAGAGTTGTAGCTGAGATCTCGTGAGGAACACGTCCTGCCCCACCCCACTGTTAGGGGTAAGGGCACAGGTTCCAGTGCTGCTCTCCATTGATTCCTGGACCACCTCTCCCAGTGACCCTTTCCCACCCTCCCCTCTCCCATCAACACACACACACACTCAGGCAACACACGCACACGCGGGCACTCCCTACTGACTCCAGAAATGCCTGCGTGGTCCAAGTCAAAGTCAAACTAATTATAGTCACTTATGAGCTGCTTATCACTCATGCCCAATTACCAATAGCATAGTAACCATGGTGCGTGTAATTAATTACATGTTTGATTAGCTTTGTTGTAAGTTTTATTTGATATCAATACTGATCTCTGTTCTGTGAGCTCAGCCCTCATTGTCTGGAGGGCTGTGGTTCCTGGAAGGACAAGGAAGGGCTGATGCACAGGCAGAGTCACACCCAAAGAAACAGCTTCCTGGAAACACAGCAGCCACATGGAATTTATGGATAGAACCCAGGGGTTAAGTGTAGTTCTGGAGCCAGGGTTTCAGAAAGCAGGTGGACACTGGAACAGAGAGGGGACCTGGAATTAGGAGACCATTCCACAGCAAGGGGAGGGGAGGAGCAAAGGCAGGAGGGGGAGCCTGAGCTAGGGCTGGCATACCTAGGGCACCTGGCCGGCAGGTGGGTATTTAAGGAACTGAAGGCGATATTGGATCCATAGGACAAACTCAGCGCATCTGAAAAGATTTGGATATGGCAGGTGTACCCTTCAATGATCCAAACTAAAGGAAATGCACCAATGTTCATAGCAGTATTATTCATAATAGGCCAAAGGTAGAAACAACACAAATGCCCATCGAGCTATGAAAGGATAAACAAGATGTGGTCTATCCATACAATGAAATGCTATCCAGCCTTAAAAAGAACTAAAGTTCTGATGCATACTACAGCATGGATGAACCTTGAGGACGTTATACTAAGTGAAGCAAGCCAGACACAGAAGGACAAATACTGTGTGATTCCACTTATATGAGGTATCTAGAATAAGCAAATTCATGACACAGAAAGTAGAACAGTGGTTACCAGGGACTGGGGGGAGGGGAAACAAGGAGTTACTGTTTAATGGGGACAGAGTTTCCGTTTGAGATGATGAAAAAGTTCTGGAAATGGATGGTGGTGATGGTTGCGTAACAATGTGAATGTATTTAATTCTACTGAATTGTACACTCAAAACTTTATGTTATGATTGAGGGTATTATGCAAAGTGAAATAAGTCAGAGGGAGAAGGTCAAATACCGTATGATTTCCTTCATTAAGTAGTAGATAATAACAACAATAAACAAACACATAGGGACAAAGATTGGATTGGTGGTTACCAGAGGGGAAGGGGGGAGGGAGGAGGGTGAAAGGGATAATTCGGTACATGTGTGTGGTGATGGGTTGTAATTAGTATTTTGGTGGTGAACATGATGTAATCTATGCAGAAATGGAAGTATAATGATGTACACCTGAAATTTTTACAATGTTATAAACCAAAGTTACTGAAATAAACAAAAAATTAAAAAAAACAAAACAAAACAAAAAACTTTATGTTATGTATATTTTACCACAATAAAAAACATCTAGAAGAAGGCTGGGATGTGGGGGAAGGGAGGACTAACAAGAGGCAAAACCATTTTAAAGTTGTTCACTGGAGCACTGAGTTTAAGTTGAGAAGAATCGCAGACATCAAAGCACCGAGCTGAGGTCAAACAGCTGAGAAAAGACAGGAAGGGTCAGTGGGGCCATTATGCCCCAGTGGACCTTATGTTTTCTCCTCATTCCTGCCGGAGGTCCTTCCTGCGGCAGACCACCTCTCTGCAGCTCCCATCCCAGTTCTAACTATGGCAACTGGCGATGCAAGGAGCTACGTGCAGACCACAGGCTAGGATTCAGAGTCCATTGGTAAAGCGTAAATTAAAATGTAGCAAGAAAGGCACCAAACTGAACCCAAGAAATAAATATCTTTGGATATTTATCTAAAGAAATACTCTTTTAAAAAATGTCTACCATTTGCCATCTTGAGCTGTTTTGGTTAAAAAGAATTTTATTGTTACAAAAAGAAGAGCATCATGAATGATTAGCATGACATTCTTGTACCTTCGTGCGGATGATGTAAGTTGACACACACAGAAGCTCAAAGGTCAACACTGGACTGAGAGCGGAGCCAAGAGGGGACGGAGCCTGCACTGCTCTCAAGGCATCCTCGAGGGACAGCAGAGCCACCCCACCCCGCCAAGGCACACGCTTCCCAGGCCTACTTAGCGCCACTCCACGTGTCTTTTCCGTACGAATGGCAGCTGCTGTGTGGGTTCAGATGGCAAGCAGCAGGAGTGATTCATCATCGCAGCGCACCTCTTGATCACTTTTTAATAAAATCATAAATCAACCCTGACAGTGAGTTAAGTCCCCAGAAGTCACGGGCAGTGCCATAGGCACGAGAGCCAGGCCAGACAGCATGTAGGAGTTGGAGACATCTGGGCATGGATGGGCGCCTGGCAGACAAGGCTCTTGTCAGAGAGTGAGTGCCTGGAGTCCATGACGACACAGCACGTGCCTCAACCCTCTGCTTCTCCAGAACGCCCGGTCCTAGATTCGGTGTTATGAGCAGGGCTGAGGGTTATATCCAGCCCATAAACACCTCTACAGCCGTGCCTGTTGATAAGATATTGGAATGTTTCTATACCAGATGCTGTGGACTGAATACTTGTGTCTGCCCTCCCAAGTTTATGTGTTGAAGCTAATCCCCAATGTGATGGTATTTGGAGACGGGACCTCTGGGAGGTGATTAGGTCATGAGGGTGGAGCCCTCAGGAATGGGATTAGTGCCCCTACAAAGGAATGAAGAGGCTAGAGCTCTCTCTCCACCATGTGAGGACACAGTGAGAAGGCAGCTACCAGCAAACCAGGAAGCACTCTCAGCAGACACGCAACACCTTGATCTTGGCCTTCCCAGCCCCCAGAACTGTGAGAAATGAATGATTGCTGTTTAAGCCACACAGTCTGTGGTATTTGTTAGAGCAGCCCAAACTGACGTAGAGCCGGATGATAAATATCCACAGCCCCAACCAAGCTCCCAAGTGACCTTCCCACCCCCCCACCCAACCCCTCACCCATGACCCTGTAGACCTCACTACTACCCGGCAAGTAACGGGTTAGTTACCTGGCCTGCCGCTTTAGGAGCTCTTTCTGATGGGTGGGTGCCCTGCCGCCCTGAGAGTTAAACGTTTTTAGTCTCACTTCTACCTATGAGGCTTTAATTTCTATCGCACAAGTAAGAGCAGACCAGCCTAAAAAGATGCAGACAGGAGCCAGAAAAGCTAACTCTGATGTATGAGTGTGCCTGTACAAAAATTTCCTTTGTGTCCCTTAAAAAAGTTAATTTATCAAGTCCAGAAATAGATGGTTTTGAACAAATGCATGTATTTTTCTTTATGTTTCTAGAATAAGACTGGCTTCAGAACTGCGACGTTTGCAGAAGAGCTGGGTGATGATTTACTGCTGGTCCCGCGGCATTTGACATTTCTGAGGTCTTATCTTCTGTCCTCTTGAAGAATTTTAAAGATAATATAAACTATATGCATAATTCCAAAAAATAAATGTAATGCCTTACTTTATTAAAGGAAGTATTAAAAAATTTATAATAAAATGATATGTGTTTCATGCTTAGGCACAACTATGCTCAAAATAATAATGTCTTGTCTTGACATACATATAAAGAATAAGTTTGGATTAGAGAAAATTAAGATCAGAAGCCATTCTGATAAGTATAGAGAAACCAAAGAAAGAAAGAGGACACCAGAATAAAAACCAGTGCAGTCAATATATAGTAAAACCAAAAAGAAAAAAAGAAAGAAAAATACTCTATGTTTATAAGTAAAACAGAATTAGGTTCTAGGTTCGGAAATTATAAACAAATTTTCCACCTTTTTGAATGAACGTTGAAGGCCGTGCTGAACAAGATGACTCTTTCCTGGACAATCCTGTCCTGCCCACCAGAGGACACCCCTGAGTTGTGTCCTCTGCCTGCCAGTAGTGCTCCCTTCATTGTGACAATCGGGAACACTCCCACAAATTTCCAAAACACCCCTAGAGGGCAGTGTTAGCCCCATTGTGAATCCCTAATTCAAACCAACACAAAGAGACTGATGCCTCACCTGCCTGGCGATGTGCTTGCATGGGGACGTCAGGGCTTTCCAAAGGGTATGGGAGAGTGGGCAAACCCAGCCTTTTCTCCCGATGCTGGACATCAGAAGAGAAGGGAAGAAAGAGGGTCAAAGCTGAAGGTTAGGTTTAAACTTGAATTGCTCAGAGAGTGGTGCAGCCAGCAGTGGGCTGAAATCAGCTCACACCAGCTCCCAGGACCCCACGTGTGCATCTCTCCCATCCGCACGTGGGGACATCGCCAGGGAAGCTTGAGATCAGACAAAGTGGGAGTATTTACACCAAGAAGATCCGAGCACTTTTTGGGTTTTTTTAAGAGCCGATTGTTAAACATTTACCAGCACACCCCTGGGTGCAAACATTACCATAAATGGATAAGAGAAGAGAAAGAGAATATTTTAGAAGACGGTGAATTCAGCTTTAGACATTTAGAGTTTGACGGCATGTAATGACTAGTCTACAATTCACTTAGGAAAACAGCAGTTCTAGCTAGATGATTCTCATTTTCTTCTGTCCAAGAGGATGGAATGAGGGCCCTGGTCCAATGCTTGGAACATTGGGTACCAGAGATCCACCCCTGCTCTGCCCTTGTAGCTAGAAGGGGTATCTGGGGGCAGCTGGGTGAGAAAGAAAGAGAGAAGAGTGGGTTGTAGATGAAGAAAATCCCGTGTTAATGGGAATGGCTGTCATCACAGACCCCATTCTCCTTTAGGATTCTTGTTTTGTGGTTACCTTTTTCTTTCAACACTGCCCTTAAATAGTGCTTAGTGCATGCCCGGCACACAGTAGGCTCTTGAAGAAGTTCTTTGGAATGACGGCATGCCCTAGGTATCATGTCGTCCTGAGTCCACGGATAAGAGAAGCTAGAGCTGGCATAGAACACACAGTACCCCAAGCGCTGGGCCCAGCAGACCAAGCAGTGCCTCCAGCAGCCTCAAGGCTCCTTCTGAATTGATCCGGAAGCCCACAGGCCACAGAAGCAGAGTGGCCCCACACAGGAGCCGCTCCTTAATGAAGTTCCCCAGTGATACGCATTCATCACTGTCTGACCGGGCGCGCTTGGCCCTAGGAGAATATTAAGTTAACAGGAACACGTTAAGTGCAGGTGTAAATTAAAAGCCAAATCATTCTATAATCAAATAGTCATTATTCTAAAAGGAATTACTCACTAGGAACACTTTTATCAGTATTTATTGCTCTATTATATTATAATGGGCTATTTAATAATAAAAAATACATTATATGGATTAGAATCTAGCATTTGATTCAGACAAAATTGCAGAGGTCCTCTGTATATTCTCATTCATCCTATAATTTATCCCTCACTGCCCTGATCTGTAGGGACAGTGAAGGACACATAGTTACAGCACCCTCTCTGCCAAGGAACAATATACGTGAGGACTCAATGAACCAGTTTTAAATCGGGCATTCTTCTTTGCTATACTCACAGAAATCAAACCTTACTCCTTACGTACACCCCTGACTTTCTGGGATTGGAAACATACCACCTCCCCTGGGCGAGGGAAGGAGGAATCAGAGTTTTCAGGCCACTACCGTTGTCAGCCGAAGGAGTGAGCCCTGGGAAGCAGAGCCAGGGTGGGAGGTGGGGAGGCCAAGCAAGGAGATGAGGGGAGGGAAGCGGGAGAGGGCGAAGAAAGGAAGAGGAAATGGAAGGGGAGAAAGAGAACAAAAGATGGAGGACAGAAGAGGAGGGAGGAAGTGAGGAAGAGGAGAGGAAGCAAAGCACATGGCAGAGCTCCAGGCCAGGCAGCGGGTGCACAGGGGGGTGGGGGCGCTATCCTCCTCCCACACCAGCTCTATCAGCACTCCTCCCCACGGCCACGCCCAAAGAACACGCACACCAAGCTGAACCCGGGCTGCTGAGAAAGCACAGCTTCCAACAGGCTGCAGCCCCCTCTCTCACCCCACTGCCTCCCCCGAGCTCCCGGTAAAGGCCCAGCTCACAAATGGATTGTGAGCCTGCGTCAGAGTTTCCTTTAACTCATTAACGAGAAAAAAAACTGCAGAATGCAAGAGCTGGCTCAGTGAGGGTGTGAAAAACTGGGATTTATACCTTCAGGGGTAAAAGAAATGCTGAAATAAGATTGCTGAGTTATATCCTACAAGTCAATAAAACCATAGCCTTTGAGATTATCTTCGCTACTAGTCAGAAACATCCGAGCACTTCGCCAGTTTTCTACAGGGTAACCTCTCATTTTACAGGGCTGTGAAACATCGGGGTCTTCATCAATTGTTAGTCAAACACAACTCTGTGCACGTCCCATCAATGCCGGTAAGGTAGTGTGTCCCTGAGAACAGGGGAGCTTTGTGTTTAGGATCCTCCCAGACTTTGTCCTACCCATCTCTTCCTTCGCCTGGTTCTGATTGGTATGCTTTCGCTATAACCAAACTGTACTCATAAGCATGGCGCTTTCCTGAGTTCTATGAGTCATTCTAGTGAATCATTGAACCTGAAGGTGGTTGTGGGAACCCCCAAATTTGTAGCCAACTGGTCTGAAGTGAGAACGGCCCTGGGGACCCCCAAACTTACGGCTGGTGTCAGAGTCTTGGGCGGACGTGGCGGTCTTAAAGGATGGTGCCCTTCACCTCGAGTCGCTACCTCTGGGTAACTTCTTCACAGTTATCCATTGCTGCAAAACAAATTACCACAAATTGAGTGGCTTCAACAACACACATTCACTATCTCACGGTTTCTGTGTGTCAGTCCAGGCCTGGCTCAGGGGTCTCCTCTATTCAGGCTCTCACAGGAGGTTGCAGTCCAGGCATCAGCCAGGGCTGGATCTCCAACCAGGCTCCACTCCACTTCCAAGCTCACCTGGTTGGTGGCACGATTGGCTCCTCTCAGGTCAGGACTGAGGGGCAACCCTCACAACTTCCATCATGGGAGCTCCCAGAGTTGAAAACGTTCACCTTATGTTAATTTTTATTTTTTTAAATTTTTTGTTTATTGCAGTAACATTGGTTTATAACATTGTATAAATTTCAGGTGTACATCATTATACTTCTATTTCTGCCTAGATTACATCGTGTTCACCACCAAAATACTAATTACAACCCTTCACCACACACATGTGCCGAATTGTCCCTTTCTCCCTCCTCCCTCCCCCCTTCCCCTCTGGTAACCACCAATCCAATCTCTGTCTCTATGTGTTTGTCTGTTGTTGTTATTATCTACTACTTAATGAAGGAAATCATACGGTATTTGACCTTCTCCCTCTGACTTATTTCACTTTGCATTATACCCTCAATGCCCATCCATGATGTCACAAATGGCTGGATTTCATCGTTTCTTATGGCTGAGTAGTATTCCATTGTGTATATATACCACATCTTCTTTATCCATTCGTCCCCCTATGTTAATTTAAACCACTGACGGCCCAGAAGAAAACCGAAGTCTGCAGAGTAAAAGTGCATTCACTGAGTAGTGTCCCCCTCTCTCTCCCCTCCCTCCACTCAGCCCTGGGTTCAAGGCCCACAGAGCCGTGAGCAGGATGGGCCCGAGGACGAGGCTGGACACGCAGCCAGGCCTCCACTGTCCAGGCTTCTGTCCACACCACGGGCAAGGCTCTGCTCTCAGAGCTGAGAACATGTAGACTAATAAAACACAGCGTCCACCTTAAGGGGCCCAAAAGAGAGACGTCACCCCAAGACACATCAAGACTCTCATTCCTGTAATCAAGACAAACCCCCTGCAGCCAGGAGACCTGCCAGAAGGAGCTGGCAGGCGAAAAGAGCAAGTCTTCATTCATCATATCTTCGGGGGCGGAAAAACAGACCCGAGCCCTGAGCAGCAGGGCCCTGTCCCTTTCTGTCACCTTCCATGGTGTCACCACCCCACTCAGCATGACTGCTGGAGAAAGCTGGCGTCCCCACAGGACAGCCTGTCTCTGAAAAGACACTGTTGGGCAGTAATGACTTGATGTCTGACTGGATGCCAGGAGACATGCGGTCCACCCTCTCTCCAAAGATGACTTGAATAATGAAATTGTTGGAGCTGAGTGGGAAAGAAGAGGTCATTGAGTCCACCCCTTGTCATACAAATGAGGGATGGAGGCCTGGACGGGAGAAGTAATTTGCCCCAGGTCACCTGGCTCTTATTGCAGAGATCTGTCTACCAGCCAGTTCTCCAGACTCCAAGTCTGGGCCACTGCCCACATTTTTACGATTGTAGATGAGTCACTCACTCTTCCTTTGGCCCTGACTTCTCTGTTATCGAGACAATATCACAGTTCCACTGGAAACTTATGTAAACTCAGTTCTGCACACAGCACCATCAAGAAGTAACATAGTGTGGCTACGCTGCAAAATGATCCTTTGTAACATTCCCGTCAGGGTGGCCCTTCTCTCTCTTTCAAACGTGAATGACCATAATCACCTCTTAGCTGCCTCCTGTCTCCCTGAGACTCCAAATAATCCCACGCGTGGCCACCAAATAAATCTGTGCCTCTTTCTTCTCTGTCAGAGTTTATGTTTCTCTCTTGATGTCTCTTTCTCCTTTATTATAGGCTGTCCCTAAAAACTCATATGTTGACAGCCTAGCCCCCAGTAACCCAGAATGTAATTTGAAGACAGGGTCTTTAAAGAGGTAATTAAGGTAAAATAAGGTCATTAGGCTGCACCCTAATCCAGTCTGACTGGTGTCCTTATAAGAAGAGGACATTAGGACACAGACACACGCAGAGGGTGGGCCATGTGAGGACACAGAGAGACGACGGCTGTCTACAGCCCAAGGAGAGAGGCCTCAGAAGGAATCAACCCCACTGACACCTTGATCTCAGATTTCTAGCCTCAGAGCTATGAGAAAATAAATTTCTGTTGTTTAAGCCGCCTGACTGTGGTATTTGTCACAGCAGCCCTGGCAAACTCGTACATCTTCTCATCCCCTTTCATGTTCCCTCTGGTTTTTCTGTTTCTACTAACTAGTCACAATATAAATATAAAGACTGATTTTAATTATTTTTTAATAAATTTTATATCTCCAAGTTTGAATTTTGTAAACAGAGAAAAAAATTTTTTAGATTTATCACTTTTTAATACACCTTTAATTTACTTTTACATATAAAATAGCCATATATATTACAGAAAATGTGCTTAATTTATTATTTATTCTCTGAGGTTTAATCATCCTCAGCAGAAAAGTAGGCTCCAATCCAGCTTCTGAAAATTGACGCAAAGTTGCTTTCTACTGCGTATGAATGCATTTATCATACACTTTGCTAGAATCACTTATTTATTCAATCCACGGCTATATATTGACGGCCTACTATTAAGGTCAAAAGCTCACCAGGTAGATGAGTCTTATTTTCAGGAAAAACTTTGCCTTTGTGACAGCAGAGAAAAATTTAGAACACCCCTTCATGTCTCTAGGAAAGCCTAACTCATTTAGGATAAGTAACACAAAATAATGTAAACAAAGATGTTGTAAATAAAAGCCAGGAAAAGAGCAATCAAATGTATTAACAGAAAAATAACACTAACAAAAGAATGTTGCCATGGAAGAGTTGAAAATAGTGACCTAATATTTCACATGCATTTTTTTAAATCTTAATAAGTACCTCTATACTGGTACAAAAACAGACACACAGATCAATGGAACAGAAATGAAAGCCCAGCAATAAAACCACACATCTACAGACAGCTAATCTTCAACAAAGGAGCTAACAACATACAGTGGAGAAAGGAAAGCCTCTGCAATAAATGGTGTTGGGAAAACTGGACAGCCACATGCAAAAGAATGAAAGTAGACCATTATCTTTTGCCATACACAAAAATTAACTCAAAATCGATTAAAGACTTGAATGTAAGACCTGAAACCATAAAACTCCTAGAAGAAAATATAGGCAGTACACTCTTTGACATCGGTCTCAGAAGGATCTTTTCGAATACCATGTCTGCTCATGCAAGAGAAACAAAAGAAAAAATAAACAAATGGGACTTCGTCATACTAAAGAGCTTCTGCTTAAACCAGGGACAAAACGAAAAGACAACCCACCAACTGGGAGAAAATATTTGCAAATCATATATCTGACAAGGGGTTAATCTCCAAAATATATAAGAAGATATACAGATGGCCAACAGGTACATGAAAAGATGCTCTACATCACTAGTCATCAGGGAAATGCAAATCAAAACTACAATGAGATATCACCTTATACCTGTTAGAATAACTGTAATCACCAAGACAAAAAACAACAAATGTTGGAGAGATGTGGAGAAAAGGTAACCCTAATACACTGCTGGTAGGAATGCAAACTGGTTCAGCAACTATGGAAAACAGTATAGAGCTTTCTCAAAAAATTAAAAATAGAAATACCATATGACCCACCTATCCCACTACTGGGTATTTATCCAAAGAACTTGAAATCAACAATTCAAAGAGACTTATGCACCCCTATGTTCATTACAGCATTATTCACAATAGCCAAGACGTGGAAGAAACCCTAGTGCCCATCAACTGATAAATGGATAAAGAAGATGTGGTATATATATACCATGGAATACTACTCAGCCATAAAAAAGACAAAGTTGTCCCAATCGCAACAACATGGATGGACCTTGAGGGTATTACATTAAGCAAAATAAGCCAGACAAAGACAAACACATATTATTTCACTCATATGTGGAAGATAAACAAACACATGGACAAAGAGAACAAATTAGTGGTTACCAGAGGAGAAGGGGGTTGGGGGGTGGGCATAAGGGGTAAAGGGGCACATATATATAGTGACTGTAAAATAATAACGTACAGCTGAAATTTCACACTGTTATAAACTGTTATGACCTTAATAAAATAAAAATAAATAAATAAAAGGTTTATCTCTATTAAGGAAGAGCATCAAGCAAGCATGCAATAATCCAGGAAAAAGAGAATGAGATGGTAAGGAAAAGATGAAACATCAGTGGACAAACTCAGGAATAAATTGGAGAAAAAAACAAAACCATCACAGAAATTAAGATAAAATCGGGAAAAGAATAGGAGCAAATAAGATACTGGCATAACTACTAAGTGATATAGGGGCCAACAACTATATAAGTAAATAAAATAGAATGAAAACCAAGATTTAAAAGGCTACCAAGAATATGATACATGTAGAAAACAAGCAAAGGAGAGCCAACAGATGCATAATTCGATTTTTTAAAAAAAGGAAATTAAAATGATGGAAAAATTAAATTTATAATTTAAGAATTCTTTCCAGAAATAAATATTTATAAAGTTTAAAAGAAATCCAATGTACCAGGGATAATTAACCCAGAATTGTTGACTCTATGACATATGCTACTAAAGTTATCAAACTTCAAAGATAAAAAAATAATGCTTTGGACTGCCAGACAAAAGGATAAAGTCTCTTATAAGGGGAAAAACTCAGGCTTGTTTCAACAAAATTCAAAGCCTGAAGACATAGCCCTCAAGTAAAGAGAAGGTAAATCAAGTATTTTATATCCAGCCAAATGGTCCTTCACTGATAAAAACTACAGACAAAAGTTTTGAATAGGAAAGAATTCAAATACTTCTCTTGAGTCTTCCTTGAGGAAACTGCAAGAGTATGAATTTCAGCTAACCGTGAGATTGGTTACGGAACTAAAGCAAACAGACTAATGAAGAGCATTTCGCGGCATTTAACAGCAGAATAAAGTCTAAAGCAAACCTGAGGATTAGTGACAGGACAGAGTTTAAAGGCTACGTGTCTAATGATGTAGACATGATGCAGCTAACAACAAAAAAAGTACAGAGGGAAAAGAAGGAAGGAGATAGAAAAAATACAGATGCTCCTCGACTTACGATGGGATTACATCCCAATAACCCCGTCATAAGTTGAAATACCAAAAGTCAAAAATGCATTTAATACACGTAACCAGCTGAACATTGTAGCTTAGCCCAGCCTACCTTAAACACACTCGGAACACTTACATTAGCCTACAGTTGGTCAAAATCATCTCACACGAAGCCTATTTTATAACAAAGTGTTGAATATCTCATGTAACTTATTGAATACTGGACAGAAAGTGAGAAACAGAATGGTTGCGTGGGTGCAGAATGGTTGTTAAATGTATCGGGTGTTCACCCTCGTGATCGCGGGGCTGACTGGGGGCTGCGGCTGCTGCCCTGCCCAGCATCACGAGAGAGGATCTGACTGCATTTTGCCAAACCAGAAAAAGACGAAAATTCAAAGTTTGGCTTCTACTGAATGCTATCACTTTCGCACCATCCTAAAGTTGAAAAATCTTAAAACCGTCGTAAGTCAGGGAACATCTATATACTCACTGCCTCATCTATAAAAGCTGTGATTCAAAGAACATAATTTAAAGCTAACAAATCAAGTAACAAAAGAGCAAAGATAAATACTAAGAAAGATGACATTAGCTACAATTTGGTGGTAGAGACATGGAGGAGGATAACAAGTGTGATAACTTCATCATGGCTTTTGATAGGGAACTGAGAAATGAACTTACACCTGGATATAAACACCAGTACCTCACAGCATTCATTATGAGGGATTTGAATGTTTAAGCCAAATTTGTCAAGTCCGCAATCCATTCACTTATTCATCATCCAAGTATTTGTTCATTTATGCTTTGGTTCACCAACCAGTAGTGATGTACCTACCACGTCCTGGGCCCTGTGATAAATAGTGGAAATGCGTGGAACAAAAGGAGGCACAGCTGTCTGTTCTGACGGAATTTGCAGTCCTGTGTGCGTGTGTGTGTGTGTGTCAGGGCAGTGGGGAGACAACCTTACCCAATAACCATACAAATAAATAAAGATTACACTTGTGACAAGTGTAATAGAACAGGTGCATGGTGCTACGAGAACTGGAATTTGAAAGACGTGTAGAAACTAACTAAGCCCAGTGGCAGATGGAACGGCGTGGAGAGTGGATGGTTAAGTGGGACTGAGAGAAGGCTCTCTCTATGGCCCGAGCCAGCACCCAAGACAGGGATGGTGTGAGGAGGTGGAACTGGACCGGGAAGCTTAGGTAAGATTGGAAGGAGGAGATGGAATGATGTGACGGTAACTCGGATGAGGCAAAGAGGTGCACATGGCCTTAGATTGTTGAGGGGCAGTGAGAAGCATGACCTCACTGTAGAGGAGGAGGTGTACGCAAAGAGAAGGATAGGAGGACGGAGCCCGGATCTGTGGGAGGTCCCGCAGGCCAATCAGAGGCTTGATGGTTTCTCTCCACCCATCAAGTAAGAGAAAGCGACCCTCCCAAACTAAAGCAAATACACACATAAAAGAAGGATATTGGGTAGCTCCAGGCTTGAGGGTGAAGGATGTAAATTATGTTAAAAATTTAATATGTTAACACCTTAAGGGGCAGTTGGGGCGAGTCTTCTATGAATAGAGTCTATCGATCCCAACTGACTCTGTTCGCGGAAGACTCACCCTAAACTGTTCAGAGAAAATTGAGAACAAGGGAGTGCTACAGAGGGATAAGTTTGGGAGGGTCGGGGTGGAGGGGGGCCAGATGGGGACATGTGTGTGCACCTTGATAGCTGTTTCGCGCCGTAGCAATTCGCGCCATAAAATGTAACTGTCTGAATGTTTTGAATTAACCAATCATGTAAAACCGCGCCAACCTTTTCCCGCTTTATGCTCCCAAATCCTATAAAAGAACTTGCCCCCTAAGGCTCGGGGTCGACCCCTCTGTCTCCTGCGAGAGACACGAGTCGACCCGGAGCTCCGCTCAATAAACCTCTTGCGTTTGCATCAAGTTCGGTCTTCTGTGTCTGTGGGCCCGCGTCATCCCGAGACCTGGTGAGTTGGGATTTCCCTCCCCTTCCCCTTGGGAATCCAACATTTGGGGGCTCGTCCGGGATCCACGCGGTAACCCCAGACTCCGAAGACCCCTTGGAGGTAGGCCTGAGTGACTGAGTGTGTGAGTGTGTGCGGCGCCGCAAAGTATTGTTTTATTGTTTTGGTTTCAGTATCGGGCAGCCGCCGCTTCGACCCGTGAGGACCGAGCGGCTGCAGTGGCAGACGTGCTGGGAACTGCAGGCTGCAACCCTGGGGGACGCCCCAAGGGACAAGGGGAGTCAGGAAAGCCTGACTACCCCCTTTCAGGTAGAAAAAGAAACGGCACTCTTTTTCCCAGGGAGGACACGAAAACCCCTCCCGTCTGAAACTGCCTTCGGTTGGCTTGTACAGACACCAACCGGGCAAAGTTGTTTTTGTCTTGCTGTGTTTTTGATGTTCATTGTTCTGTTTTTGTTCGTTACGTGGACCTCATTTGACGGGATGGGACAGACTATGACGACCCCCCTCTCTTTGACCTTAGACCACTGGACTGAAGTGAGAGCGAGAGCGCACGAATTGGCGGTAGAAATAAAAAAAGGGCGTTGGCAGACTTTTTGCACCTCTGAGTGGCCCTCCCTCAATGTGGGTTGGCCCCCTGAGGGGACGTTTAATCTAACTGTTATCCTCGCGGTGAGGGCTATTGTTTTCCAGGAGAGACCGGGGTCCCATCCTGACCAACGACCATATATTACAGTGTGGCAGGATCTGGTGCAGAACCCACTCCCGTGGGTTAAGCCATGGGTAAAAGCAGAAAAACTAAGCCCCCGAGTCCTGGCGCTGCAGGATGCGGAGACACGGCAAAAATCGAAATCAACTCGAACAGCGGAGTCGGAGACCCCTTCGGCCCCCCCCCGGGGTCTACCCTGAGATTGACCCTCCTCCCGAATGGCCCCCTTTCTCGCCTCCCCCTTACCCCTCCCCCGCTCCAGGATCGCAATCAGGACGGAGGGCGACTGGCTCGGGTCCCTCCGCTGGAACCCGAAGCCGCTGCGGAGCCACTCCGGACGGGCCTGATACCACGGTGGCGCTCCCGCTAAGAGAGTATGGAGCTCCTGCGGGGCCCAACCAGCTGTCACCCCTCCAGTACTGGCCTTTCTCTTCCTCAGACCTGTATAACTGGAAAAATAACCATTCCCCCTTTTCAGAAAACCCCGCCGGATTAACCGCCCTGATAGAGTCCCTAATGTTTTCCCATCAGCCCACTTGGGATGACTGTCAACAGCTCTTACAGGCACTCTTCACCACGGAGGAGAGAGAAAGAATCACACAGGAAGCAAGAAAGAATATCCGAGGCACCAACGGGCAGCCGGCAACGATAGCTGAGGCGGAAGAAGGGTTTCCGCACAACCGACCCAACTGGGACTATAACACGGCTGAAGGTAGGGAGGCGCTGTCCGTTTATCGCCGGGCTCTAGTGGCGGGTCTCCGGGGAGCCGCAAGGCGGCCCACCAATTTGGCTAAGGTAAGAGAGATTCAGCAAGGACCCACCGAACCCCCCTCCGTTTTTCTAGAACGATTGATGGAGGCTTACCGCAGGTACACGCCCTTTGATCCGTCCTCGGAAGGGCAGAAGGCCTCTGTCATTATGGCCTTTATTGGACAGTCAGCCCCAGATATAAAGAGGAGATTACAAAGGCTAGAGGGGCTGCAAGACTACGACCTGCGGGACGTAATAAAGGAGGCTGAAAAGGTGTATCATAAAAGGGAGAGTGAAGAGGAAAAGCGAGAGAGAGAGAGAAGGGAGGCTGAGGAGAGGGAAGACAGAAGAGACAGGAGACGAGAAAAAAAACTAACTAAAATACTGGCCGCAGTAATAAAAGCGACAGGGCCAGATCACAGACAGTCAGGGAACCTGGGCAACGCCCCACGACCAGGCTCACGCAGACGGCAACCCTTGGACAAGGACCAATGTGCCTATTGTAAGGAGAGAGGACACTGGGCAAGGGAATGCCCCAAGAAAAGGGCCACACCCAAGGTGTTGTCTTTAGGAGAGGACGAAGAATAGCGGGGACGGGGCTCGGGCCCCCTCCCCGAGCCTAGGGTAACCCTAACCGTCGAGGGGACCCCTATGAATTTTCTGATTGACACTGGAGCTGAATACTCAGTACTGAAGCAGCCTTTGGGGAAATTAAAAACAAAGAAGTCCTTGGTTGTCGGAGCCACTGGGCAGAAACAATACTCATGGACCACTTCCCGGACAGTGGACTTGGGGAAAGGAAGGGTGTCCCATTCCTTCCTAGTAATTCCTGAATGCCCAACCCCGTTGCTAGGTCGAGACCTTTTAACCAAACTAAAAGCCCAAATAGATTTTGCTCAACCTCGGCCTACAGTATCCTGGTCCGCACCTACCACCATGATATTGGCCCTGGAGCTAGAGGAAGAATATCGGCTCCATCAGCAGCCTAAGCCTAGAGCTCGGCTCAATACCGATAAGTGGCTGATCGAATTTCCAACGGCATGGGCTGAAACCGGGGGACTAGGGACGGCTACGAGAATTCCCCCAGTCGTGATAGATCTTAAGGCCGGAGCCCTCCCGATAAGGGTGCGTCAATACCCAGTAAGCAAAGAGGCCAGAGAAGGAATCCGCCCCCATATCCAGAGGCTACTCCAACAAGGGATCCTAGTTCCTTGCCAATCCCCTTGGAACACCCCCCTCTTGCCTGTAAAGAAGCCTGGGACTAATGATTATAGGCCGGTCCAGGATTTGAGAGAGATAAATAAGAGAGTGCAGGATTTATACCCTACCGTGCCAAACCCATACAACTTGCTCAGCTCCCTCCCACCATCACGAAAATGGTACACTGTCTTGGACCTGAAAGATGCATTCTTCTGCCTGCGGCTTCACCCGAAAAGCCAATTGCTTTTTGCTTTCGAGTGGCGCGACCCTGAGGTGGGAATTGTTGGGCAATTGACTTGGACAAGACTGCCCCAGGGGTTTAAGAACTCCCCTACCCTGTTTGATGAAGCCCTCCACAGGGACTTGGCTGATTTTAGGATTAAAAACCCTCAAGTGACTCTTTTACAGTACGTGGATGACCTTCTATTAGCAGCAGAAACTCCGGAAGATTGTGAAGAAGGGACCAAGCGCCTCCTGGCTGAGCTGGGTGAGTTGGGGTACCGGGCGTCAAAAAGGAAGGCACAGTTGTGTCAGAAAAAAGTAGTCTACTTAGGCTACACATTAAAGGGCGGCCAAAGGTGGCTAACTGACGCACGGAAAAAGACTGTGACTCAGATTCCAGCCCCAACCTCCGCTCGCCAGGTAAGGGAGTTCCTGGGGACAGCAGGCTTCTGCCGATTATGGATCCCTGGGTTTGCTACCCTGGCTGCCCCGCTGTACCCGTTAACTAAGGAGAATGGGAACTTTGTCTGGACTCTAGAGCACCAGAGGGCTTTCAAGACTCTAAAGCGGGCACTATTAGAGGCACCCGCGTTAGCCCTACCTGATTTGACTAAACCCTTCACCTTGTATGTAGATGAAAGAAAGGGAATAGCCAGGGGAGTCCTGACTCAAGCCCTTGGGCCCTGGAAGCGCCCAGTCGCATACCTATCAAAGAAATTGGATCCGGTAGCCAGAGGGTGGCCCTCCTGCTTGAGGGCAATTGCCGCCACTGCCCAGCTGGTAAAGGATGCAGACAAGTTGACCCTGGGCCAACAGATAACCATAGTAGCCCCCCATGCTTTAGCGAGCATTATCAGACAACCGCCAGACCGATGGATGACTAACGCCCGGATGACTCACTACCAAAGCCTGCTCCTAACTGAAAGAATTACCTTCGCCCCACCGGCTATCCTAAACCCAGCCACGCTGCTGCCCGAAGCCGACGACAGAGTGCCGGTTCACCAATGCGGCGACATCTTAGCATCAGAAACGGGGACCCGACCCGATCTGCCAGATGAGCCATGGGCTGGAGCCCCTAATTGGTACACCGACGGCAGCAGCTTCATGGCAGAAGGTAAGAGGATGGCTGGGGCGGCTGTGGTAGACGGGAAAAAGACTCTGTGGGCAAGCCGCTTGCCGGAAGGAACTTCTGCACAAAAGGCTGAGCTTATCGCCCTGACACAGGCGTTAAGGTTAGCTGAAAATAAGACTGTGAATATATACACGGACAGCAGGTATGCCTTTGCTACTGCCCATGTTCATGGGGCTATTTATAAACAAAGAGGGCTGCTTACTTCAGCTGGAAAAGATATCAAAAATAAAGAGGAGATTTTGGGCCTCCTAGAGGCTATACACTTGCCCAAAAAGGTGGCAATCATCCATTGCCCGGGACATCAGAAAGGCACCGACCCCATAGCTCGAGGGAACCGCTTGGCGGATCTAGAAGCCAAGCGGGCGGCACTAGGACCCATGGTTCTGACCCTCCAGGGAACTAAAACCAACAAAACCGCCTCTAGGGAGGAATTGACTAAAGAAGAAAAGGTCCTTTCTGTTGTAGAAGGGCGAGAATACCTATCACATTTACATCGGCTAACCCACTTGAGCCCTCAGAAACTAATTGAAATTATCCAGGCCTCCCCGTACCAGGTACCAGATTTGAAGAAAACGGCTGAAGAAGTTTATAAAAATTGTAGAGCCTGCGCTCTCACAAACGCTGCAGTTTCCAAATGCAGCACGGGACACAGACTCCGGGGAAATAGGCCAGGAGCCTTTTGGGAGATAGACTTTACTGAAATCAGACCGGCCCGGTATGGAAATAAATATCTTCTAGTATTTGTAGATACCTTCTCGGGATGGGTAGAGGCTTTCCCCACCCGAAAAGAGACTGCCTCTGTAGTAGCCAAGAAGATATTGGAAGAAATCCTCCCGAGATTCGGGATCCCAAAGGTAATTGGATCTGACAACGGTCCTGCATTCGTTGCCCAGGTAAGTCAGGGACTGGCCAGTCAACTGGGGATCAATTGGAAATTACATTGTGCTTATAGACCCCAGAGCTCAGGCCAGGTAGAAAGGATGAATAGAACAATTAAAGAGACCCTAACTAAATTGTCCATAGAGACCGGCGATAGCGACTGGACAGCCCTCCTGCCCTTTGCCCTGTTCCGCGTCCGGAACACCCCACAGGGACCCTTAAAACTTACACCCTTTGAAATCCTCTATGGAACCCCTCCCCCTTTGGCACAAATAGGGATACATGACCCTGACATTATACCTTCTATACCTTTGTCAGCCCGCTTGAAAGCACTCGAGGCCGTCAGGCGCGACATCTGGAACCAGCTAAAAGAGGCCTACCAGCCTGGTGATCTGCTCATCCCGCACCAATTCCAGGTTGGGGACTCTGTCCTTGTGAGACGACATCGGACGGGGTCATTAGAGCCACGTTGGAAGGGGCCCTACGTGGTGCTCCTCACTACGCCCACAGCAGTTAAAGTGGACGGTATAACTTCTTGGGTTCACGCCACACACGTGAAGAAGGCACCCCAGAATGCAGCAGATCTTTGGAAGGTGGAAAAGACTGATAACCCTCTTAAGCTGCGTTTGCGTCGTGGGGACGGCAGACAGACCGTCCAATCCTAATCCCCACGCTCCTCAACTGCTCACGTGGCAAGTCGTCTCCCAGGTAGGAGATATAACCTGGTCAATCCAAAAAACTGCTTCCCCTTGGACATGGTGGCCAGACTTACACCCTGACCTTTGTAAACTGGCTATAGGAACCCCCGACTGGGATTTCATGGGTCGACGAAGGGGGGCAAAACAAGCCGGAGGATGCCACTCCCCCCTTCGCAAGGGTAAACTAAAGGCATACCCCTTTTACGTGTGCCCCGGTCACCACAGACCTCGTTCAATTGACTCCTGGTGCGGGGGCAAAGAAGACTTCTACTGTAAAAACTGGGGATGTGAAACCAGTGGGACTACTTATTGGGAACCCTCCTCTTCTTGGGATTTAATCAGGGTTAGAGCAAATTATAGCCACCAGACGAGTCGGGGCTCAGAATGCAATACCTGGTGCCACCCCTTAACCATTCAGTTCACAGGGAAGGGAAAAACAATTAAAACCTGGATCGGGAATGGTCATTCATGGGGAATAAGATTGTACAAAGAACGGTACGATGGTGGCCTGACCTTCTCTATTAGATTAAAAATAGAACCCCCCGCCAGCAGACCACTAGGGCCAAACGGGATCCTAGCCGATCAGAGGTCCCCTCTGCCCCAAAAATCCCCCGCCAGCAGACCGATAGGGTTAAATAGCCCCAAACCCCCCCAGGTAAAATCCATAACCCTAAATGGGGCCGTAGATATGGTCACCAGGTCTGCTCTGCGACCACCATCTACGCCACCTCCCGCAGTACCTACTGAGCAAAGATGGCACAGACTGTTTAACTTAGTATGGGGAGCTTACTACGCCTTGAATGATTCCAACCCTGAAATGACTGAATCATGCTGGCTATGCCTAGCGGTCAGCCCCCCTTATTATGAAGGAATTGCCACCATGGGGGTCTATAATAACACCCCAGACCACACGACTTGTCTTTGGGGCAAAGAAGGGCGGCTAACCCTAACGGATGTGTCGGGGACCGGTTCAGGACTATGCTTAGGAAAAATTCCCCCAGGCTACCAGGCTCTATGTAATAAGATTGAAGTCAGCCTTCCGACTACTCCTGGTCATTTTTTGGTACCAGGACCCAATAGATGGTGGGCCTGCTCCACGGGCCTAACCCCCTGCATCTCCACTAGCATATTCAATTCGTCACAAGATTTTTGCGTGCTTGTGCAGTTGGTGCCTAGAATTTACTATCATACTGCCAATAGTTTCGAAGATGAGTTTGATCAGAAATCTATACTAAGGAAAAGAGAACCAGTATCCCTCACCCTAGCTGTGCTCCTGGGACTGGGAGTTGCCGCGGGCGTAGGAACCGGCACTGCAGCCTTAGTTGCAGGGGAGAGAGGATTAACTGCCCTGAGCAATGCTATAGATGAAGACCTCAGGACTTTAGAGCAGTCTATCTCTAAGCTAGAAGAGTCCCTCACCTCCCTGTCTGAAGTAGTGCTCCAGAATAGAAGGGGATTAGATCTGTTGTTTTTAAGGGAGGGAGGGCTCTGTGCAGCTCTTAAAGAAGACTGCTGTTTCTATGCAGATCACACAGGAGTAGTCCGAGATTCAATGCAAAAATTAAAGAAGAGATTGGACATGAGGCAGCGAAGCAGGGAGGCCCAACAAAGCTGGTTTGAATCCTGGTTCACTAAGTCCCCCTGGGTGACGTCCTTACTATCCTCCCTAGCAGGGCCTTTGTTAATTCTTTTTCTACTTTTGGTTTTTGGACCGTGTGTTTTCAATAGAATTACTGCTTTCATAAGAAAAAGAGTCAATACAGTGCATGCTATGATGCTCCAACGCCATTACCAAGCTCTCCCACGCAATGAGCCACTAATAGTAGACACCGAAAACTAAGTTCTAAGATTAGAACTAGGGACAAAAGAAGAAGTGGGGAATGAAGGATGTAAATTATGTTAAAAATTTAATATGTTAACACCTTAAGGGGCAGTTGGGGCGAGTCTTCTATGAATAGAGTCTATCGATCCCAACTGACTCTGTTCGCGGAAGACTCACCCTAAACTGTTCAGAGAAAATTGAGAACAAGGGAGTGCTACAGAGGGATAAGTTTGGGAGGGTCGGGGTGGAGGGGGGCCAGATGGGGACATGTGTGTGCACCTTGATAGCTGTTTCGCGCCGTAGCAATTCGCGCCATAAAATGTAACTGTCTGAATGTTTTGAATTAACCAATCATGTAAAACCGCGCCAACCTTTTCCCGCTTTATGCTCCCAAATCCTATAAAAGAACTTGCCCCCTAAGGCTCGGGGTCGACCCCTCTGTCTCCTGCGAGAGACACGAGTCGACCCGGAGCTCCGCTCAATAAACCTCTTGCGTTTGCATCAAGTTCGGTCTTCTGTGTCTGTGGGCCCGCGTCATCCCGAGACCTGGTGAGTTGGGATTTCCCTCCCCTTCCCCTTGGGAATCCAACAAGGGAAGGGCTAAGTAACCAGACTGCAGGAAGACTGGACTACAGGAGCTCCAGGGACCTCAGTAGGTGCCAACGCTCATGGCCGTGCCCCCCAGGCCACTGCACCACAGCCATGAGCCTCAGCTCCTGCACCCCCCAGGCTTACCCTCCATGATTCCAGCTCCCGGGAGTACGAATGTGATTGTCCTGATATGGGAATGATGCTTTCCCCCAAATCAGCCAGCGAGAGCAGGTAAGTAAGTGGGAGGACAGGAAGGGTCGGAAAGCTGAACCCTCCCAGGTGCTGGGTCAGCTTCCAAAAAAGAGATTGTTGGGAGCTGGACAGCAGCCCCCGTCCGGGTCTGGTGCACCCTACGCTGAAGGGTGAAGTCAGCCGAAGTCTGCCTTCTAGTCAAAGCCATTTTTGGCTGTACAACACATGCTGATATTTTCCTACACAATTATTAGAGAGGGAAAAGCATGGTCTTGGGTAACGGGTGCCAGGGGCTGACCCACATGGACAGCGTAAGTCTGGGCCTTCAGAAATAAATTTGCTCTTCCTATAGACTCACTCTTAGTTTTCTGGAAACCACTCCATATCCGCCAGCCCAGAGAGTCCCAAATCGTCATCCAGTCAACCAGGATGCGACTCCTTCTCTGGTGCTTTTCTCTCTCTGGGCTGACAAGGACTGTCTCTTAGTGTCAGTGTGTAACATGGCCAAGACTGGACCTGATTTGTCCAGAGCACAGTCTTGCTGCCTTCTCAGGCCTAACACCATCACCAGCAGAGTGCCAGGTACAACCGTCTCCAGCAGAGAAAGCCAAGGCATTTCCGGTAGTTTCCCTCTGTAATAGCATTGTTTCCAATAAGTCATAAAAAGCTTTTGAAATATGTCTAAGGAAATATTGAGAGAGCTACTTTCTAAGTAAGGCAGCAGTGAAAAAAAAAGAAAAGAGAGAGATATAAGAACAGAAATAACTCGCATTCATATAGAATCATGTATCACTCAAATTGCTAGCATGGCGTCATTTCTGAAAGTCATGGAGTAAATTATAAGGAGAAATGGAACCAGAACTTTCCTTTTCTGACTGCATTCCTTCCTCTAGACCAGCTGTCCCCTTGGCACTGCTACCACTCGGCCCACTGAGAACGAATGAAACAAGGTCTTTCTCTATCCCTCCCTTGATTTGTTCATGTTTCCTGCATTCCTCACTGAAAACATTATGAAGCCTGGGACACAATGCCCCACTGGTGTCTGGCATGCCCTTCTCATGGGCCTGGCTGAAGTCCCACTTCTGCTCAAAGCCGTTTTTCTCACACACAAGGATATAATCTGTGCATTCATCCCAGATGTGGGCACAGAGTCCCAGGGTCCCATTTTGAGATTCTACTTGCTGGGCAGAGTTTGGGTACCAATGACTGCACCTGTCAGGATGCTGATAGGGAACAGCACATCCCAAAAAAAGTAAACGAAGGAGGTTTGATGGAGAGGTATTCCCAAAGTTGCTGGCAAGGTTGAGAGAAATCACCAAAGAAGATGAATTAGTGCCGGACTGACTTCATCAGGAAGCCATTGACACTCTTAGCCTGAAGTGGAAAGGGAAGGGGTTACCTGAACCTAGTGAGAGCTGGAACTGGAGGAAAGGGCTGTGAGATCAGGTAAAGAGATGCAAACACTGCTAAAGAATATCCCAGAGAGAGAAATAGCCTGACATCTCCTCCCACTTCCATGTCCTGCCTGTGCCTCCCGTGGGCGGAATACAACTGAAGCCACAGGACAAAGAAGCCTGGTAACACCGGCCACAGAGGCCAGCCTTCTGAGGCACAGAGAGGGTGCAAGAATGGGTCCAGGGAGGACAGGTCTGGAGGACAAGCAGAGCATGCCTAGCGTGACAGCTAAGTCCCAAAGCCCAGCTTAATTTACTTTATCCAAGTCACGGCTTCTCTGGGCCTCTTTCTCCTCTTCTACATGGTGCCCACCATACAGGAGGTCCTCAAACAGCATGCGTTAGTTGAACAAATGAATAAAAAAATGAATGCAGTGGGACCTGTGGAACTGGGAGGACACGAAAACGGGAGGAGACTCGTGAAATGTTGCAATGTGAGAAGGTGACTCAGTGATCCACATAAGTCTTGGATGCACTTGAGATGCAGCATTGCCTGTCTGTGTCGTCATGGCCTCACAAGGATAATAAGAATCTCCAGTGTTACCACAAAAACAAAGAAAGAAAGAATGGAGTCGTTGCCTGAGAGCCACCCCCATATTCACTCTCGGGCCTCCCATCTGCTGTGTGTGGGTACATGCCAGAATGTGTCTTGTTTCCATTCTATCCTGAGAACTTGACACCACACACTTCAACTGCTCTGAAGGTCCTGCTCAGAAGACAGCTCAGAGCGCACAGAGCATCTCACTTCCAAAAGGCGATGGGCTCATTCCTTTGTTCTTAATCCTCACCTTTTCATGTCATTTACAGAAATTTTTTTATGTTGCTGATATGACTCATAAAATGTTAATGCTTTCAAAGTCCCAGTTGCCCCAGAACCTTGTCCTTATAGTGTGAAAAGCCTAGATTTCTTTTCACTTTAAAAATGTCACAGCTACATCTCTTTGCACCGAAATTTTAGGCATGTTTACCTCCCATCTAAATGTAAAGAAGATGATGTGAGGAGGTCCATTCTTTTTCATTAGCATTTCTCTCCCACTTGATAGTAGCAAAGTACTGAAAGAATTGATCCATCTCATAATCCTACATCACTATGGACTGGAGAGGTGTGGCATACATAAAGATCTGCTCCTATGGAGGCCAGACCCACCGTGGGCCCCGGTTCTTGCGAGCCTCAGAAGGACTGGTGCAGATGCTGGGTTGCCAGAGAGCTGTTGTGAATTATAAACATGTTCCTGGGAAGGATGGAATGTCCTTTGCCTCATCGTCTCTCATCAAAGCCCGCTCTCAAGCAAGGATCTGACACTGGCCATCCTCTTCTGCGTGAGAATTTCAGCTGTAGTTTCCCCTTCTCAAGGATGTTTACAACTTATACCTTATTTTCGTTAAGAAAGGAAAGGACGTCTCCCCTATGAAAGGAATCTCATACATCAAAATCAAGGGAGATGGTAATTTTGGTCCAGAATACATCCCAGTATCCTGTAACCACAGCCAGATTGCTGCCATTTCGTTTTCCTATAAAAAGCCATTCCTGGACAGAACCTTGGGCAAGTGACTCCATCCTATTCTGGAAACACAGAGCTTTCCGGTGGCTTCTGTCCCTTCACTAACCAGAGCCAGGTCCCACCGCCAGCAGTGACTGAGTCAGGGCACCTCAGGACAACAGCAGGGACAGAAAGAGAAAGGCCTTAGAGCTCAGACACTAATTTGCTTCATCCCGTGTTCCACTCTCCATACCACATCTGAGTGCCCACTCCTCTCTCAGCACTCCACCGCTGCTCCAAAACAGCGTCCTCCCACATGTGCACATCAGAGGCCGAGCCCGCCTGCCCCAACCTTCACCTCAGGGGCCTGCTGCTTCCCGCCCTGACTCTGAATCTTCTTCTCTTCCACTCTTATATGAAAACTTAGCTATCCCCAGTCCTGCCCCCTCATAGCCCAGCTCTTTGGGGCAAATACATAAGCTAACCTACGTGTTCATGTGCGAATGCATTCAGTCATTCTAAACCTCTTTAGCCATAGACTAACCCTGCCCCCCTCCTCCCCAGAGACTCTGATCTCACTGGTTGGAGTAGGCCCCAGGCCTCTGTTCCTGTAAGTGCCTCCAGTGTCTCTAGTACGCAGCCAGGGCGGACAGCCAGTCTGTGTCCTCATTTGCAGACAGTGGATGGGCAGAGTCATGACTCAGCTTCGTCTACCAGAGCCCAGCACAGTGCCTGGCACAAAACCACCACACAACGAAGCTCGTCTGTGAAATGTTGGCGGCCCACAGTTCAAGGTTAAGAGTGTCCCTGAGCAATCTTCACCCCTCTAAGCTGGGCCCTATCTTCTGTAGGATAGGGACAGGTAAGGAGGGAGCTCTGGCTCGAGAACAGGGGACATCGACATCCCGTTGCCTGAGTCTCTCTGTGGAATGGGGCAGCTGGCCTTTCCTAGAAGCCCTGTGCTAAGTGCTGGAAGTGGTCCCAGCCTCTCTGTGAGGGGTACCTCTCCAGCATGGGGTCTCTAGAGCACCCGTCCCCTCTGGTATGAGAGCTTTGCATTGGGATGAGCGATTCCCAGACCTCCAAGCTCCTTATCTTGTGGCAAGAGATTAGATGACCAAATTCACACGACACAGAAGGCAAGGGAGGTATCTGTGCAGTAGCCATTGCAGCCAACGTTGATCATAACCACCCCCAGCCCAGGCCAGCTCGTAGGACATGAACCCATGGCAGCTAATCAGGTGAAAGCTGCCTGTTAATTACTGCTGTGCTCCTCTCCCCAGCCTGGCCTTCTGAAGATGTAACTCTCCCGCGGGGCGATTTTAGAGGCAATGGGTGTGTAGAGGAAAGACGCTCTATTCCCCAGACACCTGCTGCAGCTGTCTGGAATTCCTTCTCTTCAGTTTCAGCCCTTTGACTTAAGGCTAGGACAGCAAATCTCTCTCCATTAAGTATTTGTCTTCATTTAGAACCTTAAAAATCTGTCAATAAATTCTTACACTTGCATTTCTCTCCTCAAACGCTTGTGAATTGTATCAAGGTAACGTACAGGTACAGGAAACTTGTGAGAATCACTGGGGAGATGGACCAACCTTCATCTTCGTTAGGAGTAAAACTGCCCCACTGGCTGAAAATACGCCCTTGGAGGCCACATGGCAAAAATGAACAAGTGTGCAACTGTGCTTGAGAGACATAAAGTGTTATATTTTGTGAGGAAACCCAAAGTGACCAGCTTAATAGCAGGAAGGAAGTGACAGCTACCATAAGGGGAAGAAGTTTGTCTTTTACTCTTGAATTATTCCTATTTTTAGTGAATTTCTTGCTACATCTACTCGTGTAATTTCAGTGTTGTTTGTTATTTTGTTTGAAATGTGACGGGTGAATCCAGCAGAGGCTAGAGTTGTCCTGAGACATAAAGGGATTGCAGTCATCCTGACAAAAGGTTGTTGACTCTCCACAGAGAGGTCATAGACTTGTAACGTGAGAGGGAGGGTGGGCTGCTATGAGGATACAAACGGCACAAATGTTCCTCCAGGAGTTTTTAACTTAGAAGTTGAGTTGCATAAGTATTTCTGGAACAGTTTACCCAAGTCAGAGGATGTTCATACAGCAGACCCTTGGCAGTCACCGATTGGACATTCTGATTTCCAGTATTAAAGAAAGGGCCCAGAAATCCATGGAATAGTCAATTGTGCTTTTGCTGAAGTGGCAACTTGGCTCTTTCACTCCAAGAAGCTGGGGAAAGAGAATGAGGTATTCAACTGCAGAGTGACCACCTTCCCAGCACCTACACCTCACCGTTGGCTGGTTGGCTTCTGGTCTCTGCTTGTTGTCACAAGTGCATTTTACGGGGACAACTGTATGCTAAAATTACTTGAAGATTGCAAGAGTTCTCAGGGCACTTCTAAATGTGTCTGCAACAAGCAGATTTCACTCAAATTCAACCCACATAGTCTAAAATTTACTAGAACTTCCATTAGCAATTCATAGGAAGCCCCAACCTAGAAATAGCCACTATACCGAGCATTGTAGGAATCAAAAAGTCAAGTAAGGAGAGAGCCATGCTGAAGGAACACGGATCACAGACCATCTTCATCACAAATTGTTTACATGTTTTCATTAATGTCCTCTTAGACAGAATGGTGCATTCAAACCTTCCTGAAGGGAAGTCTGACAGCACCTAGCAGGGAGACTGGGCCATGGAAGACGCAGACACACCAAATGCATGCACACACATGAATACACACACACACCACAGACACACACACAGACCACAGACACACACAAACACACATACATACACACAAACACACTGAGACATGCACAAACATGCACACACACACAACGCACACATGCACACAGACACACACCCATGTGAACACACACACATCCTTCTCTGCATTACAGCTGCTGTGTCACACCAATGGAACCTCCCTCCTTTCCCTGCAGCCTGACTGTGAGGGAGACTGGAAAGCAAAGAGTTGGTGTTTTCTTCTACAGGAGGAGCAAGCTCTACTTTTTGCAAGACCCCGAGAGAAATCCTAAGAGAATTTCCCAGACTCAGGAAGGCCTTTCAGATGTTAAACAGCCAGAAAGAATGACCCTCCAAGTGGGTACTATTATTATGACGCCTGCTTTCAGGTGAGGAAACTGAGGCTCAGAGAGGTAATGAATTTGCCCCAAACCATACAGTTACTAAGGGGCAGAGTCAACATTTTAACCTGGGTCTGCTGACTCCAGACAACACGCCGGTCCTGTCCCCTGGGTCCGGTCAGAGTCTGAGTCACTCAGTATCTCGTAAGAGAGACCTCTTCACCCAAGGAAGGGCCCCCTTGCCCTTCCCGGAGCAGGCCAGCATGCCCTACCCCAGGATCTTTGCACTTGCTCTTCCCTCTGCCAGGGAGGGTCCTTCCCATCCATCCACATGGCCTGCTCCCACTCCCACTCCTCTGGGTCTTCAGTCAGATGCCAAGTCAGTGAGGCTTCCCTGATCACTCTACTTTCCTGTTTTAAACTACACACCACTCACCCCAGTGGTCCTTAGCCCTCTTCCCTGCCTCCTGTTTATCCATAGCATTCATTACCATGTAAATACTAATAAATATTCATGTACATAATTATTTATACCTAATAATTTTCTTACCATTTAGTCTGTCATGTGTCTCCCCCCAATGGAACGAGAGCTCCGGGCGGCAGGGGTCTCTGCCGTCTCGTCCAGCTCCCGGAACAAGTGCCCTGCTCGGGGCAGGAGCTCACCGAATAGCTGTCGGGTTCACCAAGGAAAGCAAAGCTCCGGGCAGCTGACCCCCTGGCTGCTAGAAAGACCCCAATGAAAGGGCCAAGGAGATGCAGGCAGTGGCCTTCGAAAACTGAAATATAACCGTGGGATAGTGGAGGACTAACTCCTTTGAGGTCTGGAGGGAAACAAACCCTCTAAAAGCCAAAAACCAACCGCTGATTGACCTCGTGGGCTCCTGGCCCCACGGAGACACAGTCGGACGGTTTAGCAGAGTCAGCAGCTCTCAGAGGGGCGGACACAGTGTCGTCTTCTCGTGTCCCCCGTGAGAGCTCGGGAAGGGTCTACTGAGTGGGTGACAGAGAGTCTGTAAGGGAGGGAGGGAGGAAGTGATGGCGGGAAGCAGAGAGGGAAAAAAGGAAGAAGGGAGGAAAGAGGGAGGAAGTGAGTGAATCTTCACAGACACAGGGGTAACATCTAAGAGAATCAGGAAGAACGGATGACCTGTGAACAAAAACAGACCAGGTTATCGCCCCCCTCCCGAGCCATGCTACACGGGGCAATGCACAATAAATGCCTTTAACGATGATTTTAAAAATTCCAAAGTTTTGATAAAACACGTTTCTAAGTTAATAACGCGGCAGCTCTGTGTCGCCACGCATCTGGCTGCCGTGGAGTGGAGCAGCTCTGTGACTTCACGCAGCCCTAGCCTCGCTCAACTTTAATTTTGTCATCTTAAAAAAAAGTAAGAACTAACGCCTCCCCTTCTCATCGGGAAGGTTGTTTTAAGACTCTAATGATGCGTGTGAATTAGCAACATGCAAGCCCAGTTATTATTATTACAGTCACAGTGGATGTGTTGAAGCTCTGAGGCCCCACAACACCCAGCACAGTAATAGTCACATTCTAAGCTTTCAGTTAATAGGTGTCGATAGGCTTTTTATTTAATCAAATTAAAGGAAACATGGCAGTCTCGCTAACACGCCTGTTGAATCTGTGAACAATACAGGAGCCTTTTTAAATCTACCATTCACAGTGGGAGGTTGCTTAGCCACATTTCCTAAGGTAAAACTCATCACCTACGATTTAGATTTGATTAGTAACCCATTGAGTACACGTATGCGCATAGGGTACATATTCTGAGAACAAATCAAGTCTCCTAATTTCAACCTCAACGTCAATTTTAAAAAAAAGTGAAGAAAGAATGATCACTGCCTGCCTGTGGACGTGTGCCCCGTTTGATTCTTCGTTAGACTAAATGAGGTCGTCAGAGGCCCTTAGTTGGGTTCCTGCAGGCGGTCTAGGGCCTTTCCGGATAATTCAGGGCTGGGTCTAGGGCCTTTCCAGATAATTCAGGGCTGACTCGAACGCAGCTGTGTCCCGCTGTGTCCAGCTCCCCGCCCCGCCCCCCACCTCAGCACCGCATCAGAACTAAGCCCAGCCTCCACGGTGGGAAATTCAGAACCTTCCAGACTTTGATTCCTCCCACGTTATCCCAAAGGCACCACCCCCCTTCTGAGCTTTGTGGGACGGGCTGATGGGCTGATTGATGATTGATTGGGTTAGAATCAGAGACCCGCTGGGAAAGCGCCAACCCCTACAGACACTCACACTTCACGGTATAAAGGTTGACAGAAAATTGACCCAAATGTAATTTCCAAGAGCTTTCATTTTTGAAAGCGAACAGCCTATAAAAGCAGATTTATTTTGCCAACCGCAATAATAGATATTGCACATCAGCAGTTCATCAGGGGGGATGGGCTATTTCCTTTGACCTTGTCCACGGCCCTGTTGGGGCAAGTCCACCAATGTTAAAGCATAGGGCTTTATGACTCCCCTGACTGCTCCCGCCCAATGGCATGGTTTCCTTCAAACTGTCACCCCCTCGTGACTGTGACTGGGGAACATTCCAAATCTAGAATCCAAATCCTGGAGAAGGGAGTAGTCGGGGATCGGCGTGGTGCTTGGCAAGACCAGCCTGTCTTTGGCCAGTGTCCCAGCCCCCCAGTCCCCCTGCTGCCCTGCCAGGTGCGTCTTCCTAGTGACTTTTCTATTCACGTGGCTTAGTTATGTGAGTCTCCCCTGGACCCGTCTGCTGGCATTCAAGGGCCCCACAAGCCTCACATCTTCCTTTGCCAGGACACTCTACGTGCCTGGATTGTCCCACCCTTTCCTTCACCTACTGACATCATAGATAAATGAGTGCGTGTGTTGGATATTGCTTATTGATCCACAGCACCCTCCCCCACTTCTAAGTCATCCCCTGTCCCAGAAACTACGTTTCCCAGACTCCCTTTTCAGTCAAATTTCAATTCAATTCCTCCGGTGAGGGGCACTTCGGCAGAATTTGCAGGCAGAATAAAGAGAAAGCCACTACTCCTGGTTGCTTGTACATTGCCAGATAAATAACAGTGGAGTTTTGAAGCCAGCTCTCCTTGGTGCCATACTGAAATCATTAGCAGCACCTCCAAGCATCTCTGGGCATCCTCCCAAGAATCTCCCACTTTAACGCTGCAGGAGGTAGGATTTCTGGCAATCTCTGTGCTTGGAGATGTCCTGAAAATAACTTCCCTGACCTCCACTTCCTCAGCCTTCTAATGGCAGTTTAATCCTGTAATTCTCAATATCAATTCTCTCCCCACTGCAGATATTAAAAGTGCTTCTGTCCTCTGGATGATCCTGATATGTTGGAGAAAATATTAATGTTTTTAATAGCTGGTTCCAGAAATGCTTTTAGGAAAGGAACTATATTTGCTTGGGGAAAAAAACCCTGAAAAGAACTTAGAGTAGAAGGTGACAGGGCCAGGGTCAATCGTGTGGGCTGAATCACTTCTCAAGAGAGGCAGGGAGACTCCGTCACAAGTGCTGGGGCCGGGGGCGGGGGCCAGGGCCAAAGAGGGCGTCTCTTCCCCATCACCTTTGAATCTTCAGTGAACCAAATGTTAAGAATGGCTTGCCAAGAGTAGATCTCTAGCAGAAAGTGATAAAGAAGTGACCTCTGTACACAGGATGACATGGCAGCAGAATGGAGCTGGGGGAGCCTGAGCCCTGGAGATTAGCAAGAATCGTGGAGATGGATGATGAAGTATCTGACCCCCTCCTCAAGGACTGGGAGCTCTGCTGCTGCCCCAGGCTCTCGGGGCTCAGGGCTCACCTACCCAACAATTCCCATTCTCTTCCGTTGAGGAGATCATGCACGACCTGAGACCCTGCCTGTTGCCTGGCCTAACCTGATAAATTAACCATGTTAAATGCTGCCAATATGTGTGCCTCTTCCCACAAGCCCTCTAGAAATGATAACTTAACCCAAGAAGCATGAGTTTGATGGAAGACATTTCAAGCACAGCTTCGGGTAATGAAAGAGACATTTGGTGGCAGGAAACTTTTGGGTGTCCATAAAGTCAAGTTGTACAGATGACTCGTAAGCAAGGAGAAATTATCACAAAATGTAAAAAGAGACAGTATTAGAGATGAAAGCAACTGAAAACAACAGAGGACTCCAACAAACAATATATGCTCATTCAGATGTCACCCACGCCCATACTCCCATAGATACCCTTACTCAGGTCCAGAAGGCTCCATTTGGTGATTCGTAAATGAGTGAAAAATCCTTTCACCACAAGAAAGAGACTTCTCACAATTATTTGCCATGTGGATTCTTTTCTCCAGGGAGGTCTGTTCTCCTTGAGTTTCACGGTAAATTGTTTCATCTTGATAGAACCAGGGCATTTCTGACTTCCCTGAAGCCCTGCTGACACTACAAAATGCAGACAGTAGATGTAGGTAATCTACGTGTCTCCAGGGCACATTTTTTCCCCAGCCTATGTTCTGTGGAAGATTTTCTATGAGAGATTACTAACTCAAATAAGCTAGGAAAAATGCTGCCTGTCTCATCTGCCTTTTGCAGATTTACAGCATACATCAGCAAAATAAGGACTGTGGAATCCAGCAATAAAGAAACCCTTTTAAATTCCATTTAATCTAATGATCTCCAAATTTTTCTGAGCAACAAATCCTTTCCCAAAAGGTCCTGTGAAACAGTGATTCGAAGGATGCCCTGTTTGGGAAACTCTGCTCTAGATCAAGGAGGGTCAAGGTTTTATAAACCCCAGCGTCCCTGGTTATCTGCCTCCCAGGTATCTGCTAAGTATTTCTCTATAAGAAGAGAGGTTAGTCTACATACTGTAAAGTCTATGTCTCTCTCCACAAATTGCAGGTAGCTTCTCCCACATCTCTAGACCAGGAATCTGCTTTTAGACGGGACTTCTTTAAGACAGGACAGGGAGATGTCTTCCTCTCATCTCCCAGAAAGGCTGACCTTCACCTTTAAATTGTCACAAAACAGCCGACAGCCGACAAGATGTAATGACAGAGGTGATACTTTATATAGCACAGAGGGGCCAAGCATCATCTAAGTATTTGACATATGTTAATCCATTTAATCCTCATGGAAACTATCTATCTATCTAACTATCTGGAAGGTAGATACTATTATCTCCATTTTGCAGATTGAGAATCTAAGGCCCAGAGAGGTGAGTAACTTGCCCAAAGTAGCACATACACAAAGTCACACATTCACAAAGTCACACATACACAAAGTTACACGTTCACAAAGTGCGGGGCTGGGATTTGACCTCAGGCAGTCTGGCTCCCAGGCCTGATCCCTAACCACTGGGCTTCATTCGACAGTCTTTATTGGTATTCAGGCTTTAGCAAGTCACCTTTTTTTCCTAGGTTTACTGAGGTGTTATTTACATACAGTGTAATTCATCCGTTTTAAGTGTTCAGTTTTACTAATTTGGGCAAATATGTAGCCATGTAACCACCACGACAATTAATGCATAAAACATTTTCATCCCCTTGTCATCCCCTCTCTCCCGACCCCCAGACGAAGGCAACCACTGATCCTTCTGTCACTATAGTTTTCCTGTCCTGGGATTTCTTATGAATGGAGTCATGTGATCCTTTCTGTGTCTGGCTTCTTTTACTTCCCCTAAAGCTTTTGAGATTAGTCCATGTTGTGTGCGGGTCAGTAGCACATTGCTTTTTATTGCTGGGGAGTATTCCATTGTATGGCTATACTATAATTTGTTTGTGTGTTCTGCTCTTGGTAAACATTTGAGTTATTCCCAGTTTGGGCCGTTCTCAATAAAGCTACCATGAACATTCACAGACAAGTCTTTTTGTGGACATACGTTTTCATATGGGATGGCTGGGTCATACGTTAAGTGTGTTTTTAACTTTAAAAGAAACTGCCAGACTGTTTTCCAAAGTGGCTGCACCATTTCCCATTCCCACCAGCAACGTCTGAGAGTTCCAGACGCTTCACATGCTCACCAACATGTAGTATTGTCAGTCCTCTTAATCCTGGCCATTCTATGTACTGTATGGTACATGTCATTGCACTTTTAATTTGCATGCCCTGATCACCAGTAATGCTGGACATCTTTTCATGTGCTCGTTGGCCATCCCTATGTCTTCTTTGATATAGAGTCTATAAAAGTCTTTTGCCCACTTTATTGGGCCAACTTTTATTATTGAATTGTAAGAGTCCTTTATATATTCTGCACAAAAGCCCTCGCCAAATATATAGTTTACAAGTATTTTCTCCCAGTCTTTGATTTGCCTTTTCATTTTCTTAACTATGCCTTTCCATGCAGTAGATTTTATTCAATATTTTCTTTCATGGTTCATGTTTTTTGTGTCCTATTTAAGAAATCTTTGCCTAACCAAATATAACAAAAATTTTCTCCTATATTTTCATCTACAAGATTTATAGTTTTTCTTTTATGACTGGTTTATAAGTTTCTCTTATGACTAGTTCATTCAACCACTGTTGGTTTTCTTCAGACACTCATATACGAACACAAACATGCATGTCCAGAGATCCGACTATTAATGACAAAATAATTTAGAAATAACTTATTCACATATTACAATTGGCCTCATCCCAGAGGCCCCTGGACCACACCCATCAATGCAAAAATCTGCAGCAAGCTCTGAGTGCACCACTTCCATCCAGACAGACGGATAGACAGAAGGTAGGTAGGTAGATAGATAGATGATAGGATGAGCTTCAAACAGGATGATTTCTTCTTTCACAAAACCACTCCCAATTCCCACTCCTTAACCCCCTTATCCCAAGGCTACAGCAAGAGTTAACAGGTTCTTTGAAGGAAAGACCTTAAGAAATAGGAAAACTCCAATTAAACCACCAATGATGGATAGCGAGAGAGTGAAAACAGTGCTGAATCTATTATTTAACATCTACAAGCACCAATACTATATTATAAAATTGTTATTTGTAATTTGAAGAAAATTCTAAATTTATAAGATAAATCATTATCACCAGTTTTAGTCAGGCCCTTAACCTCCTGGTGGTTTCAAACACAATTGAAGAACCCAAAAAATTGATATAGATATCATTTTAAGCACAATTCCTTTTTATTAATTTACCTAAACTTTTTTCTTTTTTGCTGAGGAAGACTGGCCCTGAGCTAACATCTGTGCCAATCCTCCTCTATTTAGTGTGTGGGTCGCTGCCACAGCATGGCTGATGAGTGGTGTAGGTCTGCACCTGGGATCCGAACCCGTGAACCCGGGCCACCAATGTGGAGAGTGCCAAACTTTACCCCACTATGCCATGGGGCCGGCCCCTACCTAAACATTTTTTAGCACAAAATATGCAGAATCTTCTCTTCCCTTTCCGTTTCAGTTTAGCGTGAACACCAAGTCATGGACTAGCCCTGCAGACAGAGTCCTCAGGTCATCAATAGATATTTTGAGGGCAGCAATAAAAGTTTACATTAAGACCAAGCCATCAGCAAGAGCTTATTCCCATCCAGACCAGGAGACGTTATTCTAGTTGTGCCAGGAAGCATTGAGACTTGAGAAGCCTGTAGAAAGGACATCCTGGAATACTGGTCTCTCCATAGTCTTAAAAATTAAGAAAGGAGCTTTAGTTGCTAAGGTAGTAACTGCAGTTACAACCTCCCCAGCAAGAGGAAGAAATCCAGGATCAAAGAGCTGGCGCAGAAGGCATCTAGCCAATGAGACACCTTAGCAACACCAAGTGACCTATGGACTGGTCTGTATTGTCTCCAAGATGGACCAGTGGTGAAATCATGGCACAAGTGATGCAGCCTCTTGCCCATCCCTCCCAGAGATGCATCCTCTCTTTGACTGGAGTGGCTGGAGCAGTTCTACCCAAGCCCTAAGGACAGAGGCAGGACTTGTGCACAAAGACCTTCACTCAATTCAAGATGCATGCACCGTTTCCTCCCATTTGTATTGCCTCTGGACTCCTGCTATTTAAAATGTTGTCCCTAGATCAGCAGCATCACCACCACCTGGGAGCTTATTAGAAACGCAGACATCAGGCTAAGCTGTCAAAGAAGCATTACACTGGACAGAGCTAAACAAGCACGGAAGACTTCACTCAAGACTATTGCAATAGAGGAAAGAGATTTAACACAACTCGGCTGAAACAAAAAGCAAGAGAGTTTTTAAGCCCTGGGGTGAGCTGGTGGAAAAGTCCTGAAGGATGTTAGTGGGGAGGCTGGCCAACATGACTGGGCCACCTGTGTTTCCTAATTGGCACTTAGGAAGTTAGGCTCCTACCCCCCCCACACACACACAGAGATCGGGGCATTATCTTTCTTTTTCCTCTTTTTTTTATTTACTTTTTTTTTTTTTTTTGAAGTAACATTGGTTTGTAAAGGGATGGCTCCCAAGTCCTTGAGAAAGACCTTCCTGGGTTGTAAAGCTGCCAAGAGGCTGGAAGAAAATTTACCTCTCAAGAAGCAGAGAAAGAATTACAATTACGGTTTCTAAAGTAAATGCTCTAAGGAAAGGAGGTCAGGGGCCCACAGTAAGGAAGAGACCCGTCTAAGTCGAGTCGAGCTGAGGGGAACGTGAAGGACGTCTTGGGTCACCCTCCAGACCTCCTGAATCAGATCTGTGCAGATGGGGCCTAGGATCTGTGCTTCGACAAGCTATGCAAACATTTCCAAAGGTGCCCAACCGCCAGATCTTAGATCTAATAACCCAAGTAACTAGAAACCTGGTGTATAAATTTGCTGAGCTTGACAAATGTCATTTTGATGAACCAGTCCGCCTATAAAGTACAGCAGGTGAGGGGGAAAACTCAGTAGTGGTATCACCAGGTTAGCCTTCAGGAGGTAACACCCTGCCTGGAATTTAGAGGAGCCTTGGTTTTTCACTTGTTTTGTTTTGTTTCAGTGAGAACCCACCCAAGAAAATTTACTATCATTGAAATGGGAATTTTCCTTGGGACCCTGGATGCCCGTACCTGGGTAAAGGCAATTCTTTTTCCTTAATGTTCTGTATGGCTTTCAGTACATTAAGGGTATTACTTTCCAAGCACTACAGGGAGATGTTCTTTATAGGCCCAGTAAATCACAGGATACGAACTAATTGAAACTTGCTCGCTATACCTCTGTGGGCTGAGTCTTGCAACAGGAAAGCAATCAGCCAGCAATTAAAATGCTAATACAGGGCTCACCCGAGCTGAGTGCACTTACCAAAATGCAATGGGCAGCTCCAGCAGAGCTCATAACAGCCAGGCTAGACTGGACTTAATTCAGAAGCCATTGATTTATCAGAGCGGCAAATAACACTATGAGATGTTCTGCCAATGGAAAATAGCAACAACAAAAATAATAATAATAAGAGAACCGATTATTATGATGCAAATCAAAAACTGAACTTAATTTAGAAGCCATCAATTTATCAGAGCTATAAATAACACTACAAGAAAAAAACCTTAGTTTGAACTATGTGAGGAGATAGATGTTAACTAAACATTATGGTAAGCATTTTGCAATATAGAACGTCATTCAGTCATTATGTGGTATACCTTAAACTTATACAGAGCTGTATGTCAATTGTATCTCAATAAAACTGAAAAAAAACACTGTGAGAGACGTTTTGCCGATGGAAAATAACAACAATAAAAATAATAATAAAAGAACTGATTGTCATGATGCAAACCAAATTATTCTCAATGATCTGAGTGTACTCAGCTCAGTTTTAGAATTTAGTGCAGATAAAAGCAGCATCTTGGGTTCAGTCCCCTAAGGCTTCCTTTTCTGGGAGCCCAACCAATGGGAAAAGGTGCAGGTACCATAGACAAAGACTCAGGACATCAGAAATGTGACTGAGGCATGTTAAAGTGACTTGACCTGTGGACTCTGGAGTTGAACTGACCTCAGTTTAAATCCTGACTCTGTCCCTTGTTAGTTCTTGATCTTTGGCAAGTTATTTCATTGCTGTCTCCCTCTGTTTCCTCATCTGTATGGTGAGGATATTAACATACCTACCTGGAAAAGTTATTGTGAGAGTTAAATAAGATAATGTGCAGCAGTTAACACAGTGCTTGCACAAAATGATTGTTCATATAATGAACTCTATTCCTACTACCGTTATTATTAATCTCTCCAGACTCTGCCCTTCTCTGGCCTCCTGCCCTTGCTTATTCTGTATTGCTGCCTTAGCTGCTGTCCCTCTGCTTTGTACTATTCTTGGATTTTCTCCCCAAAGCCCTCCATCATTACTTCATTAGGAATCTCAGCTCCCACCCCACAGCACATGGGCAGACCCATATGGCCTGGCACCCAGCTGTTTCCCAGGCAGGAAGGTCAGCATGTTTCTACTAAACCTTCACCCTACTGAGAGGAACTTGAGAGCAACATATCCATATAAACACCAATTCAACTCAAAAAACTATATCTGGTGTCCAAAATGGGTAAGGCACTGTGATGGGCACCATGTTGCCGCTCTTTAGTAGTTCTCTACTCTGATATTAGATGGTGTAGTAAGCAGAACAATGCCCGCCCCAAAGATGCCACATCCTAACCCCAGAACCTACGCATATGTTACCTTGATCGCCAAGGGGCTTTGCAGATGTAATCAAATTAAGGCGAGGTCATACTCGATTTGAGTGGGCCCTAAATCTAATGACTGGTGACCTCAGAAGGAGAGAGATTTGGAGACAGAGACACACAGGGGGAAAGGCTGTGTGACAATGGAGGCAGAGACTGGAGTGATGCAGCTGCAAGCCAAGGACACCAAGGGTGGATGGCCACCACCAGAAGCTAGAAGGTGCCAGGAAGGTTCTCCCCTAGAGCCTTCAGGGAGAACATGGCCCTGCCAACACCTTGATCTCAGACTTCTGGCCTCCAGAACCATGAGAGAATAAATGTCTGGTTTTTGGTTTTTTTATTGAGGTCACATTGGTTTATAACATTATATAAATTTCAGGTGTACATCATTATATTTCAATTTCTGTGTAGACTTCATCATGATCACCACCCAAAGATTAATTACCATCCATCACTGTACACATGTGCCCTTTTACTCCTTTTAACTTCTTCCCTCTCCTTCCCCTCTGGTAATCACCAATCTAATCCCTGTATCCATGCTTTTGTTTGTTGCTGTTGTTGTTTTATCTTCCACATGTAAGTGAAATCATACAGTATTTGACTTTGTCTTATTTCACTTAGCATAATATCTTCAAGGTCCGTCCATGTTGTCACAAACTGCAAGATGTCATCTTTTTTTATGGCTGAGTAGTATTCCATTGTATATATACACACACCACATCATCTTTATCCCTTCGTCCATTGATGGGCATATAGGTTGTTTCCAAGTCTGGGCTATTGTGAATAATGCTGCAATGAACATAGGGGTGGAAATACCTTTTCAAATTAGTGTTTTCGCCTACTTTGGATAAATACTCAGATGTGGAATAGCTGGATCACATGAAAGCTCTATTTTTAGTTTTTTGAGAACTCTCCATACTGTTCTCCATAGTGGCTGCACCAGTTTGCATTCCTACCAGCAGTATATGAGGGTTACCTTTTCTCCACATCCTCTCCAACACTTGTTATTTCTTGTCTTTTTAATAATAGCCATTCCGACAAGAATAAGATGATGTTTCATAGTTTGGATTTGCATTTCCCTAATAATTGTGATGTTGAACATCTTTTCATGTGGCTGTTGGCCATCTGTATATTTTCTTTGGAAAAATGTTTGTTCAGATCCTCTGCCCATTTTTTAACCAGATTATCTTTTTTGTTGTTGTTGTTGAGTTGTATGAGTTCTTTATATATTTTGGATATTAACTCCTTACCAGATATATGATTTGCAAATATCTTCTCCCAATTGTTAGGTTGTCTTTTCATTTCATTGACGGTTTCCTTTGCCTTGCAGAAGCTTTTTAGTCTGATGTAATACCATTCGTTTCTTTTTTCTTTTGTTTCCCTCGTCTGGGGAGACATGATATACAAAAAATACCACTAAAATCGATGGTAAAGAGCATACTGCCTATGTTTTCGTCTAGGAGTTTTATGGCTTCAGGTCTTACATTCAAGTCTTTAATCCATTTAGAGTTAATTTTTGTGTGTGGTGTAAGATAACGGTCTACTTTCATTCTTTTGCATGTGGCTGTCCAGTTTTCCCAGCACTATTTATTGAAGAAATTTCCTCTCTCTACTGTATGTTCTTGGCTCCTTTGTTGAAAATTAGCTGTCCATAGATGTGTAGGTTTATTTCTGGGCTCTCAATTCTGTTCCATTGATCTGTGTGTCTGGTTTTGTACCAGTACCATGCTGTTTTGATTACCATAGCTTTGTGGAATATTTTGAAATCAGGGATTGTGATGCCTCCAACTTTGTTCTTTTCTCTCAGGATTGCTTTGGCTCTTTGGGGTCTTTTGTTGTTCCATACAAATTTTAGGATTCTTTGTTCTATTTCCATGAGAAATGTCATTGGGACTTTGATAGGGATTGCACTGAACCTGTAGCTTGCTTTAGGAAGTATAGACATTTTAACTATGTTAAGTCTTCCAATCCATGAGCATGCGATATTTTCCCATTTCTTTGTATCTTCTTCAATTTCTCTTTTTTTTTCTTTTTGGTGAGGAAGATTCGCCCTGAGCTAACATCTGTTGCCAATCTCCCTCTTTCTTTGCTTGAGGAAGACTAGCCCTGAGCTAATATCTGAGCCAATCTTCCTCTATTTTGTATGTGGGTCACCGCCTCAGCATGGCTGATGAGTGGTGTGGGTCTGCACCTGGGATCTAAACCCATGAACCCAGGCTGCCAAAGTGGAAAGCACTGAACTTAACCACTCTTTCATGGGGCTGGCCCTTTCAATTTCTTTTAACAACATTTTATAATTTTCAGTGTTCCAGTCTTTCACCTCTTTGGTTAACTTTATTCCTAGGTACTTTATTCTTTTAGTTGCTATTGTAAATGGGATTGTATTCTTGATTTCTCTTTCTGCTAGTTTGTTGTTAGTGTATAGAAATGCAACTGATTTTTGTATGTCGATTTTGTATCTTGCAACTCTACTATATTCATTTATTATTTTTAATAGTTTTTTTGGTAGATTCTTTAGGGTTTTCTATACATAAAATTGTGTCATCTGCAAACAGTGACAGTTTTACTTGTCCCTTTCCAATTTGGATCTCTTTTATTTCTTTTTATTGCTGATTGCTCTGGCAGACTTCCAATATTATGTTAAATAAGAATGGCAAAATTGGGCATCCTTGTCTTGTTCCTGTTCTTACAGGGATAGCTTTCACTTTTTCACCATTGACTACGATGTTAGCTGTGCGTTTGTCATATACGGCCTTTATTATGTTGAGGTACTTTGCTTCTATACCCATTTTATTCAGAGTTTTTATCATAAATGGATGTTGGATCTTGTCGACTTCTTTCTCTGCATCTATTGAGATGATCATGTGGTTTTTACTCTTCATTTTGTTAATGTGGCAGATTGATTTTCAGAAGTTGAACCATCCTTGCATTCCTGGGCTAAATTCCACTTGATCTTTGTATATGATCCTTTTAATGTATTGTTTTATTTGATTTGCTAATATTTTGTTGAGGATTTTTGCATCTATGTTCATCAGAGATATTGGCCTGTAATTTTCTTTTTTTGTGTTGTCCTTATTGATTTTGGTATTAGGGTAATGTTGGCCTTGTAGAATGAATTAGGAGGCATCCTCTCCTCTTAAATTTTTTGGAAGAGTTTGAGAAGGATTAGTATTAAATCTTCTTTGAATATTTGGTAGAATTCATGAGAGAAGCCATCTGGTTCTGGACTTTTATTTTTTGGAGCTTTTTGATTACCGTTTTGATCTCCTTACTAGTGATTGGTCTATTCAGATTCTCTATGTCTTCTTGATTCAATTTTGGAAGGTTGTATGATTCTAAGAATTTATCCATTTCTTCTAGATTATCCAATTTGTTGGCATATAGCTTTTCATAGTATTCTCTTATGATCCTTCATCTTTTTGGGGTGTCCATTGTAATTTCTCCTCTCTCCTTTCTGATTTTATTATCTGAACCTTCTCTCATTTTTTCTTGTTGAGTCTAGCTAAAGGTTTGTCAATTTTGTTTATCTTTTCAAAGTACCAGCTCTTAGTTTCATTGATCTTTTCTATTGTCTTTTTAGTCTTTATTTCATTTATTTTTGCTCTGATTTTTATAATTTCCTTCTTTCTACTGATTAGGGGCTTTGTTTGTTCTTCTTTTTCTAGTTCCTTTAGGTGTGTTTTTAGGTGTGTTAAATGTCTGTTGTTTTAAGCCAACCAGTTCATGGTACTTTGCCATGGCAGCCGTAGGAAATTAATACACTTACCAACCTGAAGCTTTAGAAAATATAAGCGCCTTTAAGCTGTTTCAACTACAGCTATTTCAAGATGAAGTCACCAATGCCAACTTCTCCATGAGCAGGAAGAGCAGTGGCAGTAACTGCTGTCCAAGTGCCCAAATCAACATGGAAACTGAGAAGAGCCATCCTAGATGTATAGTCCTGCTAAGCACATCTGGAAAGTACCTGCCTGATCAGGAAGTTGATCTTCTTAGTTTAAGAGAAACAACTCATAAGAAAGAAGTTTAATGATGCAGAGACCCAGCTGATGGTTATTTTCTTCAATACTCCCCACCCCTTCCCACTGTACTGCATCTTGACAAACAAAAATAGGCTTCATCCCCAGAGTGGAGGGTTAGATACCCTATATTTGTCACCAACTAGTAGCCTTGGGCATGTGTTTTAAACTCTCTCCTGGGTTTCCTCATCTATAAAGTGGAACCATAACTATGGCCCTGTCTACATATGGGCTTGTTATAAAAATCAAACAGTGGTGCTATTTTTACACAGCCATTAGTTAGTTATTAGATTTACATCCATCTACTCTGGGAGGTGGAAAAGAAGTGCAATCAGAGATGATGCCAGATAAATCACAGATCTGTTCCCTAACAAAGCAAGTTCTATATGACCTTCAGCCCAGAATCATGATTTGATTCCACTGAGAGTTTCTTACCTTCCTTCCTTTGCTTAAGTCACCCACCTTAGTGTTTCCTCCCTTTCGGGATATATAATATTTTAATCAGTTATAAAAACCAATTATATTTAATCAGTAAGATGCTCCAAGGTGATGGCAGGAGATAGTTGGCAGGGGTCAACTGGCCACTTAGCCAATGAAAAAGGCTCTAAGCAAAACAATGATGGGGCTAAGCACTGGCACCTTCTCATCTCCCCTACCTCCTGGGGCCCCAGATGTTTACCCACCCTATTCCCAGACATGTTAGTTGATAAGAGGGTATTGCTTCTCTCATTCTTCTTAGTTCAAGAAAGTTTTTCTGAGAAATTCAATAACCTCTCTTCTTTTACCTGGGCCTCATAGGACGTGTTGTCAAAGCCCCTCTTCCTGATAATAATCTGTTGCATCAGTTTTCCTTGTAAGTGATAGATGGGATGCAATCCTAGAACAGATTAGCTCTAAAGGCAGACACATCGCTCTGCCAACTCATGTTGAACTTATAGTCAACTAAATGCAAAAACTACATATTTTTCACATCTTGTTGATTCAGTTATATCTCTCCTATTCTCAATTTGTACGGTTGGATTTTTTTGGACATGGAAATGTCGGGGGAAGAGGGAGAATCTCCCTCTGCCCTTTCCCTTAAGGTTCTTCTGGCTGGCCAAATAATTAACAAGACAGGTTAGCAGGAGAAAATAATACCAAGTTTAATAACATGTATACATGGGAGAAACTCAGAAATGAGCAACTCGTCCCTCTGTCTAAGCTGCTTGCTTAAGTATTGTAGCTAAAGGCGAGGAGCGTTTTGGGGGTGGGTAGTGGCCTGGGACTTCAGAGGGCAGGAGGACAATTCTTCTTGGGGTCATCTATAGATAATGTGGTCAGGGAGAGACAGAGTTTTTTGACAAAAGAGACTTGGTGCCTTTGCTATTGTAACCTCTATCCTACATTATCTTTATAGCCATCATGATAGAAGATCTGTTCCTGACATGGTGGAAGGAGCCACCATGTCAAATTCTTTAGGCAGTTAGTGGGAGAGGTCAAATGTCCCTCAGAGAAAACAATCAAGGTAAAGAGATAAATTTCAGGGTGGCCAAATCTTGATCTCCCACAGAAACAAAACTTTACATTTGTCCACATTAAACTTTACTTTGTCAGGATTGGTCAAACATTAAAGCCAATTGAGATCAGTTAGGGCCGTGATTCTGTCATTGACCACATTAGCTACCCCCCAAGAAACTTCTTTTCACCCAAAATATTTGATCAACCAGCCATCAATATCTATACCCAAATTACCAATAAAAGACAAGATGAAGGAAGAACTCTATTATTATTTCTAGGGACATCCCTCTGTACTGGTACAGATCCATTAAGTAGTACTTCTTCACTTTGAACACCTCTAATTGTACCATAATCGAGACTACCTTTTGCAGGGGAAGATGACGGGGCTCAGTTCCAGACATGTCGAGTTTCTGAAACATTCAAGAGAGGTTGTAATATGCAGATTTAGAGATCAGGAAATAGACTAAGACTGGGAATCTCTCTATCTCTATCTCTCTCCCCCACCCCTCTGCCACCCTTCTCTCTCTCAATGTCTGTGTGTATGTGTGTGTATCACCAACATAAAGATATTAGGTGAAATCATGAAGAAGGACACAATTGTGTAGAGAAAGAAAGGATCAGTGAGAAGAGAAAAGGACTAAAGGTATTGTAACCACAGGACCAGGAACAGAATTTGTCACCCTAAAATATGCCTCTTTGGCACAAGAATTATTTTAGGCTGATTATTTTTAAGAAACAGCAGACACAGGGAAAAGCTCTGAAAACCTGGTAGAAGTTACTCATTTGTAAGGGAAATTTACATTTATAAGAGAAATCTCCATTTGTAAGGGTGCCTTTGTCTCTGAGCCAGGAATGAGAGCACGACTAAATCTCTAGAAACTCTTATCAATAGAGAAAGGAATGACAAATCTACACAACAACTTTACCCTTGTTTACCATGCTGACCTCATCGTAACAACAAAATGTTAAGGCTATTTTTTCAGAGGCAGTGAGCCAGCCAGGAGTATGGGCAGGAGAAAAAATTTTGATCTGCCAATCGAAACTCATCCTGCCATCGCTTTGGCAAACCAGCCTGCCCTCTCTGATCCCTTAAACCTTACCTTATACCCTGGATCAAGGAGACAGATTTGAGAGCTGGTCCTCCTGTCTGCCTGCCAATCAACTGCATAATAAACTTTCTTCCCTCCAAGACCCGTGTACACAGGATCGGCTTCTGTGCGCAGTGGTGGAGAGAGCCCTTGATTGGTAACGGTATCCACGTTAAGGGAAAGACAGAGTAAGAAGAAGACTGAGAAAAATAGGCAGAGAATTTAGGATAAGATGCAGCTACAATGGCGTCAAAGAATCCAAAGCAGAGTTTAAATCGCAAATGAATAAAGTTGAAAGAGATCACACTATCAATACAGCAGAGAGTTAACTGAACAAGAAAAAGACTTCAGTCGTGATTTTCGGTTAGTGTTTAATAAATGTTTGAATGAATGAATGAACCAGATAGGCAGAACCACTCATATGTCACATACGTATGAGCATGGAGAACCTCACCAGAGTATAAGGATTTCTACCACATTAATTAAGGTTCCACTCTCTAAAATCTTACATCATTAGCACAACTATAAATTGTCTTCCTATCCACCCAACTAAAACTATAAACAGAAGGGCCCTGGGATGAAACTGTGAAGTGTCTTCAGTCTTGAGGAAGGGGGGGACATCCCTGCACAACCATAGGCCTCCTTCTAGTTTCTTCTGTAACCACGGTTTCACTCCTCTAACACTCATGGTGCTTCACAGCTAGAAAATATTCTGCATCAGTACGTTTAATAATTTCAAATGGAAATTATAAAAATGAGGGGAAAGGAAATCTCTGGCAACAAAGAAAACATATGTGAACCAAATTTTAAAATTAATAATTAGGAAAAGGGTATCAAGGATGAATTCATGAGGGAGAGGAATCTTGGTTTGGGTCTTGTGCAAAGTCCCATCTCGAATCTCCAAAAGTCCTGCCCTGTAGAAGCTCTTCCCAGTCACCGGTACCAAATTTCCTCAGTTTAAGGCATGGAGTTATCTAGCCACACTGGGGTAGGCCCTCCACTAGGTGGCGACTCTGTTTCTCCACTCCGCTATCGGATAACGGACCACCTTGGACTAAAGCCGTCTGTTGTTATGTCTGCCTCTGCTGCTAACGGATGAGCCTGCCGAGAGCAGGAACTCTGTCTTTTTCATCTTTGCCTCTCCAATCCCCACCATCATGTCAGATACATGCTCTATAAATGCTTGAGTAGAAATAAGAGAGTGAATACTAGAAGCCCCCCCCACCATGAAAATCATATCTTTGTGATTTCTCCATTTTAGTTGTGGAAGTCCAAAAGGGTCAACTCACTGGCTAAAGAGTATCCTGTGATGCCGTCTCTTCTAAACTTCGTATATTTCAGTGCTTACCAATAATTTTTGTGCCTTCTGTGGGAGTCAGGCAAACTGAGGTCCATAGCAGTTAAATACGGTTGAAAAAGCAGAGTAGGGCCGGCCCCGTGGCTTAGCGGTTAAGTGTGTGCGCTCCGCTGCTGGCGGCCCGGGTTCGGATCCTGGGCGCGCACCGACGCACCGCTTCCCCGGCCATGCTGAGGCCGCGTCCCACATACAGCAACTAGAAGGCTGGGCAACTATGACATACAACTATCTACTGGGGCTTTGGGGGGAAAAAAAAAAAAGAAAAAGCAGAGTAGACATCACCAGGAGACCTTAGCTGAGCTGTTCACAGGAACTAAGCTAATAAACTCTTCTTCCACCATAATTCCCACTTCTCTACTTGCAGAAAGGAACACGGAGACATTAGTAATCCAACAAATGACCTCAGGCTAATTAAATCAATAGTCCTTGCAAATTAGGTTTTTAAATGAAAGTATTTTAAAGACCTTTAAAAAAGCTGGAATTCATTCCTACTGGGGTTAACATTTGAGGATAAATTAGCAAGTAGGAGAGAGTAAAGGAAGGAAACAGAATTGTCTTCAGTTGTCTAAAAAGTCAATAACCGTCTGAAAATGCTAAACTGAATATATAAAGACCCTTTTCTATCTCACTGAACTTTTAAATGCATAAATGCTTTCTCAGTAGTTATCATCAACCATGCAGGAATCAACATCAAGAGCAAGAGTACTTGTCTTCTTATATTAAATTTGTAGGCACAGGTTTCCATTTCTTAAAAACTGTTAAGAATAGCATGCTGCATTGCATCCCATCGCCATGAAAAGAAAAAAATCAGAGTGATTGCCCTACTGACTCTGGACCAGGGGTAGACGTCCTTGGATGTGTCTGACCTTGAGCAAATCCCTTTGCTTTCTAAGTTGTCATTTATTCATAATATAGTAAATAATAATAGCTGCAATAGGCAACTCACAATCTGCTTCTGTACAATGCATGCCCTTCCTACAGTCACTGTCAGCCAAACAATGGTCATGACGTAGTTGCCATCGCCTGTTCACGGGCAGACCCCATCTTAACTGCTCACCTATCCTTCCTACCACTGAGTAGCATGCGTCGTCCATCCTACACGTGTTGAGTTTAACTGCTAGTTAGAATGTCTTCAAGAAGATGACGTGTGGGAGGAAGGGGAGTTAGGACCTCTCTGTACTTTCTGCTCAACTTTTCTGTAAACCTAAAACTGCTCTTAAAAAAAAAGTCTACTAATAAAAAAATTACTACATAAAAAAAGATGATATTATGATTCTGCGTTAAAACAGACGTTATTGGGTGCACAGAAAGGCGTGGAAAGAGAGCAGCTAGGAGCAAACGTGCAGTCAGCAAAGTGATCAGTCACCACCAGAGGAAGGGTCACCAGCATCAAACGTGCACAGCGGGTGCGAGAGGCCTGAGGAAGAGCCCACAGAATAGAGTGGAGCTCTCTTCTAGAACATGCCTTCATCAGTGCTCTTCACGGCACAGAGGACACTACTGTGCTGACAGACCTGGATCTTAGCGACCCTGAGTCGAAAAATGACTCACGAGAGTCAGACTGATTGAAAAGATGTCTCAGGACCATCTCCACAAATTTTACTCAGATTTTCTTTTTCAGACGTGCAAAGAAGGAAAAATGAAAAAGAAATGTCTAAATAAGGCTAATATATCTCTTTCAACAAATATAAAAGTTCTAGAAAAGCAGTGTGTCACTGTTTAATTGGCAGATTATCTTCTTTCTTAGTGAAACAAAAAATAACAAGCTTCTCACAGAATATGGTAACTTGAATTCAGTGAAATATCACCCATGCAAACAGAGAGACACACAGAAATGAAACTCAATACTTTATATTAGAGTCACGCCCTGGGGTAGGGCCCTGTTGGCATGCATGAACCAGTTTGTCTTTACCAAAAATAGTAATAGACAGCTTTATACCCCACCTAATCACTGAACTTTGGAGACAATTTGGAATTATCACCAAAAACCAATTCTTTATTGGATGGCAGAGTTGCCACCATTGAGGTGATTCAAAGGCTCTGAAGGGAAAAAAATCTATTTTATTTCTAAGCAATGGCAGGACCATTAGAGTTACTACACAATATCCCCAATGGACATGTGATGGTGACAAAATTTGTTTGGATCTATAAGTTTCAATCTATCTAGTTTTTAAAAAAAAAAAAAAAAACAATCTCATGACATCATACCTATTCCAAAATGGAGACCTGTCTTAAATGAGTCTCCTCCAACTCCTCTCTCCTTTTCCGGTACCATCATTACAATCTTCTAACAAGAGCACTGACAAAGGAGCTGAAATTACTAACTCCATGGGTATTTAATTGTTGACTACTGATTATTAACTAAAGCCAAAGAAACCAACAGTGGAAATTTTTTATTTGTCACCAGTTAGATGATAAACATTTTCTGCAAGGCAGCTGGACATTCCTTAGAATTATATCATATAGATATCTACTAAGACTAACTCCTTGTGTGAGTTTCCTATGGCTGCTGTAACAAATTACCACAAACTTGGCGGCTTAAAATAACACAAATTTATTCTCTTACAGTTCTGGAGGTCAGAAGTCTAAACTGGGTTGCACTGGACCAAAACCAACGTGTCAGCAGGGCCACACTCCCTTTTCCAGCTTCTGGAGCTGCATTCCCTCCATTTTTTGACTCATGGCCCCTTCCCCCATCTTCAAAGCCAGCAGCATAGCATCTTGCCTCAATCTTCATGTTGTCTTATTCTTCTCTAGCCAATCTTCCTCCCCCTCTCTCATAAAGACACTGTGATTAGAGCCCACCCAGAAAATCCAGGATAATCTCCCCAGCTCAAGATCCTTAACTTAATCACAATCGCAAAGTCTTTTTAGCCATACAAGGTAAGAGTCACAGGATCAGGCTACCTTTAGGGGCTATTATCCAGCTCACCACACTCCTCTACAAGACTATGAGCTCCTAAGGGGTGAAAACTGCCTTTTAGACTGTATTTTCAGGAGCTTTGTACAGTGCCTAGTAAGTTAATAGGCTCATCAAAGTTTGCCAGATGAATGAACTAACTGACCTACCCACTCTTCTACAATCACTACCACCACTTTTGAGCATCTGTGGCTAGTGCTTGATCATTTTTTTATACAAATATACTACTTGCTTTCTACCATGTTTTGCATAATCGCTTCTAAAAATGTTGGTAAGGCATTCATTTTTATCTCAAAGTTTTCCTCAAATTCTCTGGCTTTCACTGATTTCAGAATAGGGATTTATTTTTTCCATTTCCATCAGTTTCTTTGTTTTTCCATTCATCCCATAAATTTTCTCAAAACACCTGGCTCAGGGTCACCAGGCCCTGGTAGAGATTATCTGTCCCAATCGTGTGGCCCCACCCAGTCAGAATCACCCTGTATCATATTTCAATTGCTGGCCGGTTTAATCATCCCTTCTGCTGGGAAAGTTTGGCTTGCGTATAAATCAAAGCAGCTCTGCCACAAAAGTCAGGAGCACACTAACTTCCTGGGAAGAACTTCACTTTGCAAACAGATTGCTTTCTCAGTCATAAACAAGGTCACCAACAGTACCTTTCACCTTGATGAGAAATTCAAAATTTCACACGGAAAAATTGCCCTGCAGGCGGAGGAATCTTAGCTCATCTCACAAAATCTTTTTTTTTTTTTTAAACATAATTTCTCCATCATAAATTTGTCCTGGTTAACCCGAGAAGACCTGTGGTTTTTGATTTGTGTGACCAAACATCTTAAATCTCACTGCAAACTACAAGTCCCTAAATCTTACTGTTTCTGCTGACAAGAGAAGAAAATCTGGAAGGCCCAGACTTTACAGACATTTTTCTTGGCTTTGGCATTCCCTTCCAGTGGCTGTCAAGTTGATATTGTCACCTTTGATCACTTTGTTTGTTTGGACGTGAGAATGTAACAAAGGACAACTATGCCCCGCCCATCCTGTGAGTCTGAGCTGTAGTCAGCAACGACGAAGGAAAGGGCAGCAGGAGCCAGGAGAGGCAAGATGAAGAGTTGGGGGCAGGTTCAGGAGTGATGCAGACCACAAACACGTGTGTGGCAGAATGCATCCTCCAAAAAGCCCACGGCAATACTTCGGGTCCCACATGCTCTTCCAGAACCTTGCCACTCCCCACCAAGAGGGGAAGTCTATTTACCTTGAAGTTGGGAGAGACTTTGTGACTGCCTCGATCAAAAGAACCCAAGGGAAGTGATGCCGTATGCCTTCCAGGGCTAGGTTATAAAAGGCAATTCTCTCTCTCTCTCCCTCTCTCTGCTTGCCCTCAGAACCTAGCCACCACATTTTTAGGAAGCCCAGAGCACATGGAGGGTGTTCCAGCAAGAGTCCCAGTCACGGTTTCAGCCAAAATCCAGCATCAACTGCCAACTAGGCGAGTGAATGAGGGAAGGAGCCTTCAGAAGACTCCAGCCCCTAGTCTTCAATCCACCCCCGCTGATGCTGACTAGAGCAAACACCAGCTATCCCCACCAAGTCCTGCACAAATTGCAGATTCATGAGCAAAATACTTGTTCATTTTTTAAGCCACTAAGTTTCGGGGTGATTTGTTATACGGCCCGAAAGAGTAAATAGAACAATATGGAAGCTGGAGACCAAGACAGTTCAAAGTAAAGCAAATCAGCAGGACCACGGGACCACACAGAACAAACTGGCAGACAAAGCCAGTTATGAAACAGAGGGTTAAAGCCAACACCAATTTTGAAACATCGTGGGATCTTGAAAGGTCATGAGGTCAAGAATACTGTTATTTCTCCAGCTGTGGGAATAATCATTTTCATACTGGAAATCTGTTTTCATAACCAATGGCTGCCTCTACTTTCGTTAAGAATATTGTAAGTCTCCAAAGTTAAAGATTTAAAGGATTAAATAGTCAAGTTATTCCAAGGCCAGGATTATAATCTTAGGCCGTCATCTGTACCACAGTCCTCTCTCCTAAATTCCAGATGACATCTCCATCTGCCTGACCCACAGGTGCCTCAAATTCAGCAGGTAAGAATGAGCTCATTTTCTTACTTCTGTAACTGTTATAATGTTTTCTGTATATATGTTATCTGTAAACCTCATGGTGATCACAATAACAGCAGACACAAAAGTTAAAGAGAAAGGAATCACAGCATATCACCACAAAAAATCACAGAGGCAGACAGTAAAAGAGAGAGAGAAAGGAATAAAAGAACTACAAAACAATCAGAAAACAATTAACAAAATGGCAATACATAAGGCCTTACCTATAATAATTAATTTAAATGTAAATGGATTAATTCTCCAATTAAAAGACATTCTCCAATTAAAAGACATAGAGTGGCTGAATAGATTAAAAAAACAAAAACAAAAACGAGATCCAACCATATGCTGCCTATAACATTAGGCACACTTTAACATTAAGGACACACATAAGCTGAAAGTAAAGGGATGGAAAAAGATATTCTATGCAAATGGTAACCAAAAGAGAGCTGGGGTGGCTCTACTTAGACAAAACAGACTTTAAGTCAAAAACTGTCACAAGAACAAAGAAGGTCATTATTTAATGACAAAGGGGTCAATTCATCAAGAGGAAATAACAACTGTAAATATACATGTACCCAATATCAGAGCATATGTCTACCAAAAAGATAGATCCAAGAATGTATCATAGCTGTATTTGTAATATCCAAAAACTGGAAAAAATCCAACTGTCTATTAACAGTAGAATGGATTTAAAATATTGTGATATAATTATGCACTGGAACAGTACATAGCAATGAAAGAAATGAACAATTTTTTCATGCACAGGATGGACGAATCTCACAGACATAATGATGAGCAATGATGGCAACAGAAAAATGTTGCACACGCTATGATACAATTTTTAGGAAATACAGCAACAGGTAAAACTAATCAATGGAGATGGAAGTCAGAAAACTGCCTCCCTCTGGTTGGGAGACTGGGCAGGAAAGACCAGTACTGACTTAGGAGAGGACACTTGGGAGCCTTCTGGGTTCTGGAAGCATTCTTCATCTTGATCTCAGAGTGGTGCTTACACACATATAAAACTATGTAAAACTTCATCAACTTGTCCACTTAAGATTCGTGCCTTTGCTGTATATATGTTACACCTCAATATAAATTTCTAAAACTTAAATCTTGTCAATTTAGGACCTTACTTGGGCTTAATATTAGCACAAACTCAAATTTAGGCACCAAATCGCACAGCCATGTGCGGTGTTCCAGAGATGATGGGGTTCCCTGCTTTTCCCTCTACGGCTGAGGCTCTTGGTCCATAGGAGAGCGAGAGCAGGAGGATGCAGGTAGGGCTTCACGCCTATGCTGCAGCCTCTTCTCCTCCTCCAGATGTGCACTGTTGGGGAGGCTTCTTAAGATTCTCTCTGTCTCCAGTCTGTCTTGGGAATGCCCCACGGGGCTGTAGAGCAGAGTCCACTAGCGGGAGCACGTCCCCTGCAGCTCCCAGGGTTTTTATATTCTCCTGCTAGCCCACTCTAAGTTTTAATGACTCCTTAGAAATTTACATTAATTTCTTCTAACTGGCCCGTATGGTGTCTGGCAGCACCCATGCAAGGTAAGCAAGTGTCCGTGTCCCGTCCGTCCTTAGACACTCCTGTCTTTCCTTAGGTTTTGGGTTAGTTGGTCGCCCTGTGAGACTTCAGCTCTCTAATGAATTCAAGAGACATCGTGAATCTGGAGATTGTCCAGCAATTAATTTTTTGTTGTTGTAATGGGTAAGAGTGATGTGCTTTCCAACTTTCTACATCCTGAGCGAAAGCTGGGATAGTCTTCATTGAAGACTTCTATTGAAGACAGAATAGTCTTCATCCCAACTTACAATAGGAAAAGAAATAAATGGTAAAAACTTAAGAGACTACCAAAAGGGAAAAAGTTAAATGATTATGATACATCCATACTCTGGAAAACTAAACCGCATAGAAAAGATGGAGACAGAGCTACAGAGACCGGCAGAGAAAGAAACAGTCGTGCTCTATAAGTAAGTAAATAATATGAGACAAAGTCCCATAAGAAGTGTGGTATAGTCCTATTTAAGGAGAAGAAGAAGAACGCTTGTGTATGTGTGTGAGTGTATCAATTTGTTACCTGCACAGGAAAACACTTGTTAGGAAATACCCTGAAATATTCATACTACAATCAGTTCTGCTATATAATGCTTGTTTTTAAAAACATGTATTTGTTCCAATGTGTTTAATATATTAGGGAATAATATGAGCATAATGAGAATTTTGCATTTGTTTTATTTGCAATTTTGTCCACAAGAAACACTAAATGAATTCAGAAATCTGCCCCCAGCTTAACCAAGCACTATAGGAGTACATAAAACAGGCATAAATGCACGTGTGCATTCACATATGCCCCTCAGGAATCTATCAGCCACTTCAGTTCACACGTGTTATAAGCTCCACCCATCCACACCTGGTGAACTTTCCTTCAACTTCAGATAACCCTCCTTCCACCACTTCACAATAAATCATAAACTGCAGTCTTTCTGACACTCGTATCCACAAGCAAAATTCAGAATTTTTCAAGGTAAAGCTCCATATTTATTGTAGAGTTTATGTATTTCTTAGCCATTTAACATGTGTACAACTGAGCTACTGTTTTCCTTAGATGCCGATATTTGTTTTAACGTGTCACTGATGAAATTTTTGAGTGTTACTCCTCTAACCCATTTTTCATATAAGCCCTGTGGCTTTTACTGCATGATTTTGCAGAGCATGGTAATTTTTAGGAACGCACATGTCACATTATAGCAGAATTGACTATATGGATTCCGGGAATGAATTGGAGGAGTGAGGTGAACAGATCTTTCACTTTTTATTATGCACGGCTATGTTACATGGGTAAAATAAAAAACAAGCCCAAAAGAGCTGAGGAATAAGGGACAAATGAGCAAGACCAGGAACTCCAGTCATGCAGACTGTAATGTGACTAGCGCCCCAAGGAGGGTATCATGGCGGCTCTATGTCTCTGGAAAACTCCCCATGGGTTTGGGAAATGGCGTGTGAGAGCCTCCTCTTAGAGACTGACGATACCCATCAGCATAGTAGATCTCACAGAGCTCTAAATGGAATATTTTTAAATGAAGCCTGTAGATTGTGAGACCCTAGACCTGGTTTTGTGTGAAATATGACATGTTGCAGCCAGCCCTTACCTAAGAGCAAAGTAGGTAGCATTTCTCAAGGCCGCTAGATAAGCTGGTAACTCAGTCAGCCCCTCCTGGCAGCGTCCTTCTCCTGCCCTGTGGTGCGAGCTAGCCAAAAGCTTTAGCGTTTCCAGAAGCTGAAGGCCTGTTTTAAACCCCACAATTAAAGTAGAAGGGGATCTTTCTCTACGGTCTTAGGTTAAGGACTGCGCGGGGTCTGCGTTAAGCCTTCTGTTAGAGGGGAAGAGTGTTCCCGTGTGGAATAGTTGACCATGAGTAACTTCAGGCAGCCTTAAATGGTTCTTGAGGGAACTCACCCAACCATCAGAAAATGCTGTCCACTCCCAACCCTAAAAATTGGAAGGAAAGGAAATTCTGTATTTAGAGGCCCAGTGGGAAATCAGCTGGCTAGCTATGTTGAACACAATTCTGGGGAAATTTGGCTTAGGTTGTGGTACTTGAGAAAGATATGGCCCAAATGCTAATTTCCCAAGGTCATTAGAATCCGGCTCTATTGCACATGTTTTTGCACATGTGACGGGTCCCCCAGTAGGCAGCACAGGACGGACAGTTCTCCTGCCCTCTGCCTGCTCCTACACATGTACCCAAGGCCGGAGCTCACACTCGGTGGGTCTGAGTCAACGTTTATTGAATAAATGAACAAATGAATGCTACAAGAATATGCCACCATTTTCTCCCAGATTGTACCATTTATGATTCCAATGAAAAAAGTTTGGTCCCCTCTTTACAGTTTCCTTAATTAAACCTAACTAGACTGAAAACAGGGCATAATTTGGAGAGCAAGTCTAGTTGGGGAATTATTTTTTATTTTGATTTCTAAATTCACCAATAGATCATTTGTTGTTGATGACACAAAGGAGGCAGTCAGGGGTCGTTGTTATCAGCAAACACTCTGATGTCATTCAAATCTGATTTGATCCCAGCTCTGCTGTTTACTATGTTTGCCACCTTGGGAAATTCACTTAGACCCTTTTAGTCTCAGTTTCCTCGTCTACAGAATAAGAATAATAGTAGCACCTATCTCACTGGGGTGGTGTGAGGATGAGACAGATTGTGCGTGGGGGGGAGAAGAAAAGACTCAATGGCACAGAAAATTCCCAGTGCACGTCGATTACTATCAAGAAGTATTACGTTTTTGAGCGTGTGCTCTCCCACACGCCTTCCGTAATCAGGGTTTTTACACATGGCAATTAGACTCCTCCTCCAAGTAATTGTACTGTTTCCCAGAAGAGAAAAAACACGTTCACAATAACAATAATTATTATGTTTACAATGCACCAGGACATTGTTCTAAGTGAGGTATAAATCTTATTTTTAATCTTTAAAACAACCCTAGAAAATAAGTCTCACTATTATCCTCATTTTTATAGAGGAGGAAATCTGAGAAGAGAGAAATTAGATGATTTTCCCAGTCACACAGCGAATAAGTAGCAAAGGCTCAAACCTAGCCAGCCTGGCCACAGAGTCTGCTCCACACCACTGTCTACCCCACCACTTCACAGACTTCTGTTACTTACTCCAACTGATCCAACGTTTAAATTATCCCACTCATAAAAGACATTTTGATTTTGTTTTTATTATTCAGAACAAGAAAAAAAAAAGCATATTATTTTCAGGCAGGAGCCAGACCGTTAGAAAACACTCCATCTGTTTGTGCCTCAATCCAGTCAGGAAATAACAAAGAGAAATTCAAGAAAGGAAAAAAAAACACTCAAAATGTTTGATTGCCGGGAATTCTATAAGGCTTAAGAAAGCCTCCAGCTAAAAATAATCTTTGGATCTAATCTTCAATTACAAAGGGATAAATTAATTCCCTCCAGACTGCAGCAAAACTTAAAAGTATCCCCGCTTGTCCCATTATTTTTCAATCTGTTCAAAAGAAAACAAACAAAAACCTACAGGAAAATAACTTAAAATATTGTGAAATCTAACTGCATCACAAAAGCAGGTTTTTTCCATCTAAATATCTCAAACAAGCACTCTCTTCCTTAGCCATGCTAAGTCAGAATGGCGGAGGGGTCTCCAGACACCTGACGTCCAGGTCGGGCATCGTGCAGAACGGGACAGAACGAGGATTCTGGATCACACGTGCAAGGCCAGGCGTTGGTTGCTCTTGGCATTCACACGCAGAAATTCTGAGGATGGTCCATCTAGGAGAACAATGTGGGGAGTCAAGGGGCTGGGAACATGGGGAGCATCTGGAGCGGGAAGAGTAGGCAGTGGAGAAGGGCAGGCGGGAATTGAGGATCATTAGCCCAAGCCCAGATGAGATGTACAGGGAGTCTATAAAAACAGGTGGAACATGGTCAGGAGACCTGCTTCATTCTTTAGAAATGACATTTGTTAACACGCATTATGTTCCGGGCCCAGAGCTGGGAGATGGTTCAATCGACAAGCCGATGGCAAAGATAAGGACAGAAAGTCAATAAGGACTCAGAAATCCTGACGGTAATTGAAAGCTCAGTCAGTCATCGAGAGAAATCCGTTTCCCCAAAAGACTGCAGTACAAGAGGAGGCAGGCAGTCCCCGGGAGCAGGGTGGAGGGCCTTATGCATGTTTTGTGGCTACTTGTCGTGTTCCGTGGGTGTTGTCAGGACTCGTTCCTCCCACTAGACTTTCCCTCCAGACCAGGGCCTGCTGGGGGCTGACACGGAGCCTGCGCACTGTAGATGCACTGTCAGCCCTGGGTGATGGACGGGGCAACACGTGGATGAAAAACGAGTTTGCAAACCCAGAAGTGAAAGGAACCAGTCAGGGGAATGAGACAGGAAGTCAGCTCCTGGGTATCAGGGTCAGAGTGGAGCCAGCAGTAAGGCCGATGTGCTGCTGAGTCCAGGAGCAGTTCTTGAGACCTCAGATCCCTCAGCTTCAACAAGGAAATAGTGATTTACCTGGGGTTGCACTGAGGAGTAAATGTGAACATATATCTTAAATGTTTAGCAGAGTGTTTGACTCACAGTAAAAGCTGGTGGTGGTTATGGTGGTACAGGAGGAATAGTGGTGGTGGTGGTGGTGGTAGTCATGATAGTGATGCCAGTAGTAGTAGTTGGCAATAGTAATAGTGGAGGTAGTAAGAGTAGTAGTGGTAGAAGTAATGGTGGTGGTGGTGGTAATGGTAGTAGTGGTGGTAATGATGATGTGGTAACAGTGGCAGTGGTAGTACTGGTAGTAGTGGTGGTGGTAATGGTAGCAGTGGTGGTAATGATGATGTGGTAATAGTGGCAGTGGTAGTACTGGTAGTAGTGGTGGTGGCAATGGTAGTAGCGGTGGTAATGATGATGTGGTAATAGTGGCAGTGGTAGTACTGGTAGTAGTGGTGGTGGCAATGGTAGTAGCGGTGGTAATGATGATGTGGTAATAGTGGCAGTGGTAGTACTGGTAGTACTGGTGGTGGTAATGGTAGTAGTGGTAGTAATGATGATGTGGTAATAGTGGCAGTGGTAGTACTGGTAGTACTGGTGGTGGTAATGGTAGTAGTGGTAGTAATGATGATGTGGTAATAGTGGCAGTGGTAGTACTGGTAGTACTGGTGGTGGTAATGGTAGTAGTGGTGGTGGTGGCATTGGCAGCAGTTGTAGGAGGGACTGTAGTAGTGGTGGTAGTTGTCGTGGTAGTAGTTTTGAGGAGGGGAGATGCTAATAACTTCCCTGACACTCTTCTATCACCCTGACAAGGTCAAGGTGAGCCCTTTGGCAGGGCCCAACCCACAGAGGGGAGTAGTGTGCAGAGAAGGTAAGAAGTAGTGCTCACTCAGAAGTCTTACAGACAACCTCCCCACCACCACCACCATGATTAAATAAAACAGCAAAGAAGTATATGTACAAAGAATACTTATTTCAATATTGTTTGAATTTTTTTAACCATGTTTGCAGATCAGCTTTCTATCCCTTTCTCTCTAGTCCCCATCTCTAGAAATTTTGGGTGGGGAGGGAATTCTTTTTCTATCCCATGGAGGCAGAAAATCCACTCTCATCCCAATGTGGTGAGGATGCAGAGACACTAGGTGTCCACTACATGGCTGGTGGGAATGTGAGACTTGCAGCCACTCTGGAACATAGTTGGGTCATTTCTTATAAAACTAAACATGCACTTACCATATAACCCAATAATCACACTTTTGGGCATTTATCCCAGAGAAATGAAAACGTATTCACAAACAAACTAAAAACATGTACACACATGTTCACAGCAGTTTTACTCATAATAGCAAAAAAGTGAAATGTCTTTCAATGGGTGAATGGTCAAATAAACTCTGGATCATCCATACAATGGAATACCACCCAACAATAAATAGGAGCAAACTTGATTACACACCAGCCTGGACGGATCTCAAGGGCTCGGTGAAACAAGTCAATCTCACTAGGTTCCATACTGTATGATTCTATTTATATAACATTCTCCAAATGACAAAAGTGTAAAGACAATGAATGGATTAGTGGTGGCCTGGGCACAGGGATGGGTAGTGTGTGTAGAGGGGTGCATATAAGATGGTCCCACAAGAGGTCTCCTCTGTATTGATGGAATATTGATTTTGGTGGAGGTTACACCAATCTGTACATGGGAAAAAAACGCATACAACTGTACACAATGACACACACAAATGAGAGAATGAAAAAGCACCAAATTCTTGGAGTCAGTGTGATCTTGTCTGGACTTTCTGCATCCCGTTTACTAATGAACTCCACTCAGCAGGAGTGCCGGACCTTACCTGTAATGCAGATAGGCAAAAGAAAAAAACCTAGGTTTAATTTCAAGCCCTAATGGAAATAATTTTTGAAGTGAAAAGGGTATGTATTTAACAGGATGTGAAGAGCCTATTACACTCAGAGGGAAAAAGATTTAGTTTAAATAGGCGATGTATATATGACACCACCAAAGACCATTAAAACTGAGGAAAAAATTGTAGTGATTTTGTTGGAAAGTCATTTAAGTGCCTCTGCTGAGTTGAATCTTTGACTTCAGTTCCAGATCAAAGCCCAAACCATCCAGTGATTCTTGGTCTTAAGTGAAATTTCCCACAGCACTGCCCTGTGATTGGCCGGTCAGCACCAGTAACCAGGTTCCCTCCATGCCACACTGTGAAAGCTTCCTTACCCAGTACATAGGGAGAAAGTCAGCAAGGGCCAAATTCAAGCACCTCACTATCACTGGAGTCCAGAAAATCCAATGACAGCAATGCTCAGATGATGAAATGTCTGGGCAGGCTTCACAACCAGCACCAATCTCCCAGGAAATGGAGATGCAGCTGCAAGATCCAAATGGGTCTTTGTCCCAGCTACAGTTTGGTGTCATCTAGAGACCATTATCCTTTTTGGATTAAATATTAATAGGAACAGTTTGGGTTCCAGTGACTGGCTGGTACTTCCAGGACAGCAGCAGTAATTCCAACAACTTTCCCATTTTCACTGCCCAATTCATAGAAAATGGGCCACAAAAATATTGAGGACACAGGGACTCACCCTCCTTCCCTCCACTTCCCAAAATGAAATGATCTGCTGTCTTCCCCCAGGTGTGGCCCACCTTTCTGTCAAAGCAAAAACTGCACCAGACAAAGTTAAACAGGCAAGGAAGACTTTATTCAAGACTATTGCACCAGAGGAGAGAGACCAGAACTCGGTCTGACCTCAGCTCCACTGAACCAAAGGGCAGGAGGGTCTTTAAAAAGCTGGGGTAAGGGGAGTTCGTGGGCCATCTGTGTGCTAACTGCCTTTACCCCAAAGGAAAGTAAACTTCTTCTACCTTCTTGACAGGAGGTAGTGCTACAACTTGGAGCTAGGGGCCCACAGAAGTTAGGCTCCCATCCTCACACAGAAACAAGAATGGGGATGCTATTTCCCTGGATGGTTGCATTTCAGAGATGGCTCCAGGGTCTTGAGAAAGACAGCCTGGGTTGTAAAACCAGCAAAGGCTTTGAAAAGATTTACATCTCAAAAGGGCAGAGAAAAAATTTACAAGTTTCTAAGCAAACTCTCTCAGGAAAGGAAGTCAGGGGCCGAGGCCGGCCCCATGGCTTGGTGGTTAAGTGCCCGCTCTCCGATGCTGGCGGCCAGGGTTCGCCGATGCTGGCGGCCAGGGTTCGGATCCCCGGTGAGCACCAACCCACCGCTTCTCCGGCCATGCTGAGGCTGCGTCCCACGTACAGCGACTGGAGGGATGTGCAACTATGACATGCAACTATCTACTGGGGCTTTGGGGGAAAGGGAGGGAGGGAGGGAGGAAGTCTTCGGAAGTTTAGTCGTCTGCATCACCCCTGCACCCTCTCTTTCCCACACTCCCAGACCACAAGCACTTCAGTCAGCCCCCCGACCCTCGAGAAGGGGGCTGAGCAGAGGATGAGAGTGACTGCCGATTGCTGTATATCCAGATTTGCATCATCTCGGGCACACCCTCACAGGGTTTACAGGCAAATGCCCAAGAAGATACGAGGCCTTCCTTCCTGGCACTTGCCAGTTGCGATTTCTACTAATATTTTTTATTCTGCTCTGAATTTAAGCAACTGGTTTTTTTCCTCTTCTCATCACTTCCCATGAACACTTCTCTGTAGTTTTGTTTATCGTATGCCCCACCCTCAGCCCACAATGCTCTGCCCCTGTTTATTTTACCTGATGTTCCAAGACCCACCTCAAGTTCCACTGTACCCAGAAACCTCCCAATACCTTATCCACTCACAGTCGGTTCTGGTCTCTTTTCTAAGATTGACCCACCCTCCACCTCCCGAAATGGATGATCTGCAAGTAAAAGAAGGAAACACGACTGTGAAAGGCAAAAGAGCAGGAGCAGTTGAAAGCATCCAGACAGAAAGTAGAGAGGCACCAGATGAGTCGATAATCATAATAACAGCTGACACTGAAGCCTGTGTCGGCCCGCACACACCCGCACACACTCGTGTCAGCGATGCACACAGCACACTCCAGCGCTCCCCAGAGCCAAGCTCTCCAGGACGGTCCAGCCCAGCTTTGGCCCTTCCTCTTTTACTGCCAGACACCCATGCTCTGCTCCCCACAGCAGGAATGAGGGTCAGAGCGTCAGGACACCTCACCAGGGCTCCGTGGGGGCAGCTCAAGAGAGTCCCAAGACCAAGTCAGAGGGATCCAAATGCTCCAGAAGAGTCTGAGCACAGCATGGCTGAGGAGGGGAGTAAGTGAGGAGCCAGAGGACCAGAGAGAGTGTACGGGGTGTGTGCGTGTGTGCGTGTGTGCGTGCGTGTACGTGCACTTGGGCATGGATGTGGGCACGCATGTGCACAGGTGGGCATGGCCATACATGTACATAGGTGTGTGCGCATGTGTGCACATGGGAGCTATGTGTGTGTGTATAGGTGGACTTGGGTGTGAGTATGTATACGTACGTGTGTGTGTGGCCGTGAGTGTATGTCTGCATGTGTATGTAAATGCCAGGAAGAAAGCAATTTGGCCAAAAACACATTGATCAACATGGTAATTTTTTTCAAAAATTAGTATCCCCAGCCTCTGGTTTTCCAAGTGTCTTAGCCGGAGTTCCCTCAAAAGCAGAGCCCAAGATGAAAACTTGCATGCAGTTAGTTTATTCAGGAAGTGATCCAGGACGCAGGAGTGAAGAGCCAGGGAAGAGAAGGCAGGCCAACACCAGGGTGTGTTCTAGAGTCAACCAGCCATCTATGGCTGGCTGGTGCTCCATCCTGCCAGCGGAGCAGCTCGGGATGCGTCACAGAGCTGTCCACCTGAGGGGTGAAAGGAAGAAGCGTTCATCCATAGGCTCCCACTTTCCATTGACTAAGCGTGCCCGTGGACGTCAGCTCTCCTCTCCCATTTGCACAGATGTGAGCTCCTCCTGCACCAGGACGGGAGAGGATCGCCAGGGCAGGAGGCCAGGGCACAGCTGATGCTGCAGGTGAGGCACGGCCTGAGGGAAGCACGAAAACCTGCTCGCCACAGCCATTTGCCGTAGCTGTGCCTGGACTCAGAGGCCAGGCCTGGGGATGAGAGGTGGTGCAAAGGGGTGTCTGATGCAACAGGTATTGATCAAATTTGCAGTCCTGTACATGGCAAGGACAGGCGAAACAACGTGCTGAAGCCGAACGCAGCAGAGCAAACAGGAGGCTGGAGAGATGCAGGGAGGGCCAGGAGACAGGGCAACAGAAACGGAACAGGCACAGGATGGAGAGGTGCTGCATCTTCTCCCGTACTGAGTCTTGCTAGTGCAAGGTTCTGCCACTGCCTCCCTTAGGAGTGGTTTGACACAACCCCACCAACCAGAGGGACGACCTCAATGGGGCAGGCGCAGAGGGCCTCACCCTCTTGTCTGTGTGAATAGGTAGCCTGTGGTTAAAGACACATCAGGAAAATAGAAATTAAATTTGCCTAGAAAATGACGTAGTGTGAGGGAGAAAAAGAAGACACACACACACACACACACTCACACACCACATACGGTAAGGTCTTTGCTCATCAGCTAACACATACCGAGCCTAGGAGTAATAATTTGCCTAAGAAACTGTATTAAATGTAAGACCACTGTTAGCACCATCCATATGAGAGGTCACGATGCTTTGCAAGTCAAATGAACAATGGCCTCTTTAGTGTGGGATTGCAGAAGAGGAAATTGCTCTAACAAGCATTTTTTTCTGCTAATTCTTCTATACGAAATAATTGATAACATGTCAGGCTTTTCCTTTAAAGCATCCGTCTTACCCATGTGCTTAATAGTAAGATATTCTCAGCCTGCTAGACTGCCGCCCGCAGCAAAGCAATTATTTAACATTTGCATTTAAACCAAATGGTATTGAAATTCATCAAGGCGCCATCACTGAGATTACAAAACTGAGGGCAGCACCATCTCAGCCCAGCTCTTCGAAGCAATCTTTGCTCCAAATAATGAGACAGCCTATGGTCAACACAAATTATAGCTGACTTTATTGTATTTGCCGTTTAGATATGATTGTAACACCACAAACAAAAAAATATCCAGCGGTATGGCTTTCTATCAACAGTGAAGTCAACCTCGAGCAATAATGAGCAAAGAATGTGCTGTACGGACACTGTGTCCATTTTGTTAGATCACATGGATTTGGGGAATTCTAAATAAGGCAGCAATGTGCGATTTCGACAGCATTGCTTACGACACGCAATGTGCAAGTGTCTTGTAGGGCCAGAGAGCTTCAGCTGCAAGAGGTCCACACTCTCCTTCAGCAAAGCAGTTGTTTCTAGAATCTGCCAGAGTCCAAGAGCTCTTTTTATTCAAGGGAACTCTCCCCAGGTGAACTTCAATTAGTGGTGAAATATAATCCCGGATAAGTCAAAGAGGATGACAATTTATTCTTGTAGCACTCAAATCAATACCCCAGGAGCTCCCAAAGAGCCAGTGATTCGTATCTATTGTTGAATGGCTTCTATTTCATTACAACCACAGAAAAGCCTTTAGGAGGAGGGCAGGCAACCACAGCTCCTACCGTTCAGAAGGCAGTTGGGAAATAATTTGGCCCATGTGTTACTTTGTCAGATAATGGCCCTCCCCACCCTGCTTCCACAGGAGTCACCTGGGCTGTGTGTACACGAAGTGTTTCCAACAGGCGCTCATTATTGCCTTTCAACCACACGCTGGCTTCAGCAACTTTTGTTTTTCCTCCAGCGCATTGGAACAGACCAGGGAGAACAAGATAAAGGTACTTCACTAAGACCACTAATGCTGTTTTTCCTTGGTGGGCCACAGTTATGACACCCAAAATGAGGATCTCCACTTGGGCAGAAAAACCCTGATATCAGCCTTAAATGGGGCTGATGCAATCGGGAGGTGCCACTTTTGCGTTCCTGCTTCCTGGAAGGTCACTTTTGACCCCTTCCCGCTTAAACTCATAGACCCGGAAGGAAGCTTAGTGCTCCTCAGACCTGCTCAGGAGCAGGAAGCCACCCAGCTCAGCGATGGCAGCACACAACCCGAAGCCACATATCCTGACCTCCCGCCCTGGGCTCCTTTTCCTAGAGCCAGAGCTAGAAAATTAAGCTCTCATTTCTCAGACCCTACTCATTTGGAATTTGTGTCCACTGACCTTAGCCTGCGCTGCTAAAATACTAAATTAATTTTTAAATCAAATATAAAACTTAGCTCTGAGTGTTCTGAAAGTTATTAGTATAAAAAATATAAAAGAAATAAATTTGCCAAGAAATAGCGTGAGCAAGATTGCAGGATGCACATTTAACCTAATTTAATAGAACAAACTATTTTCGAATACATAAAAGGACTGGTTAATATACAATAAGCCAAAATCAAACAAAAATCATCATTAATGACCCATTCATTCATTAAAACAGAGCCTTGGAGTTTGCATGGTGAATACATGATATTTTGCTAATCTCACTCGTGTTTTGTGTAAACGTGAAGGTGAGACACCTGTGTCAATGAATGCTGTAACTCAGACTGCACGGATTCCTTCTGGCTTTACCCCAATTAGCCTGAACAACGAGTCTCGATATTCACACATTTACATACACCTCCTTCGAAAAGATGATGTTCCTCCAGGAACTTATAACTTAGCTCAGACACGCATGCGCTTACGACAAGTTGAAAACAGTAGCAAAGCCTGTTACTAGTGCAAGAAGCCAAATCTGTGACAGAGCTGCGTGTGTCTGTGGATCAAGTGAGCAGGTCAGAGAGTAAGAGCACCAGTTGTCAGAGGCAGGACCGGTCACTCGGGTCCACTGTAGAAGGGGAGGACTTCATGCAGGGTGAAGAATGTGAGAAAAATGGGAAGGCTTTAAGCCAAGAGAAGAAAGGGGAGAGTGGTTCAGACAAGGCGAAGACAGAAAGGCATCCTTCAGGCAACGAAGGAATGATTTGGCTAGATCAGAGTGTCCGTGAAGTAGTACCTACACCCAAAAAATTTGAGATGCCTTTTACCGAAAGACAAGAACACAATGAAAAGCATTAAAATGAGGGTAAAATGACAAAATCTACTCAAAGAAGATGGAAGAGTAAAATAATTTTACCAGAAAACCTAGGCCTAGGAAATCTATTAAGATTAAGCGCTACCCTTAGCTCCGAGTCTCCTCACAATTTAAATGCTATAGATACAAAGAAAGAAGCCTGGGAGGGGGGTTCGAAACTATGCCAATGACGAGCTGCTCTGGCATTTTCCCCTCATCCCAATGAATGTCACCATGGAAGGCCAGCTGGCCCTGCGGCCCCGGCCCCGACCGTCCCCGTGCTTGCCAGCAGTGACGTCTCATCCTTTCTTCCCCTCGCCTGAGTCGTCCTGACAAGGGTCCTGGGTGCAACTGGGTCTTGGTGCTCCTCGTCTGACCTCCAGCCATTTGTTCTCCTGGCCGGCACTTGTAGACACTCAGACCATCGAGCAGACGATGCTGGCTGGACACAGGTGCTCTGAAAGTGAGCCCCAGAAGGATCAGGGGCCAATCTCCCAGCTGAAGAGACACCAGTCCACTGGCCCTCCGTATTCTGGATTTGTGACAATTATGGGAAAACCATCAACTATGGGGGCTGCAGGAGAGAATGATTTTGGGGCAAGAGGCGATACAAGAAATGTTAAAAAGAGATGTGACCCCATCCTTGAATTGCTTACGATCTGGTTGGGAGTCTTAAGGTCACCGAGCTCGGAAGGAGAAAGCTGCCCCCTTCCGACACTGAAGACGTGGCTCCTCTGCCCGACCCTCTCAAAATCATAAACTGCTCTCCTGCAGCTTCACTGGCGGCTGTTTTTTCCACTGCCTGCCTCTGATTCTTTGGCTCCGGGCAATAACTCCTCATAAAGCTTCCTGTTCCGCTGAAATTACATCCATTCCTGTATTTTATTTTTATTCCTCCTCTATCAACATGCGCTCATCTGCTCTGCCTGCACTTTGCATCTCCATCCACTGTCGCTATCCCAGTTAATCTCCCCAGCCCTTTCACTGTCAGAGGCTCCAGCTTCTCCCCTCGTTCTCTCGTGTCGTTACACTTCACAGGGTTTTTTCCAGGGGGGCTAGAAAGCAATGAGCTTACCCAGGCAAATGGGAAATATTTATGAAGCGTCTGCTGTATGTGTGCAGAGCTGCAACGGGCCCACTCAGATCCCAGAGACGCCCGCCTCCCATGTCTCCAGCCCCTGGCTTTGGTGTCCTCCTCGCTGATCCTTCCCCTCCCATGCCGCCCATCTTAGTCCACTCGGGCTGTTATAACAGAATACCACAGACTGAGTGGCTTATAAACAACAGAAAGTTACTCCCCACAGTGCTGGAGGCTGGAAGTCCAAGATCGAGGCGCCAGCAGATTGGGTGTCTAGTGAGGGCAGCTTCCTGGTTCGTGGACGGCCGTCTTCTCACTGTGTCCTCACAGGGCAGAGGGGCAGGTTTGCTCTGTGGGGTCTCTTTCATAAGGACACTAATCCCGTTCCTGAGGGCTCCACCCCCGTGACCTCAGCATCTCCCAAAGGCCCCACCTGCAAACACCACAACCTTGGGGGTTAGGTTTCAACACATGAATTTGACGGGCACAGCCAGTTGTGAGCACCCACCTTGCTCCTCTGTGGGGTGTTCAGTGCCCTCATGGTCTCCCCCTGCCCACTTTCTTCCAGCAAAATCTGCTCTCAGGAAAACACTGATTCCATCATTTTCTCTCTCCCTAAATGAAGCTGCCTTGTCCCCTCTCCCTGGGGACGCACGGGGACTCCTCACCTGTCACTGTAAGGAGAGGATCCAGGTGCCTGGCCAGGGCAGGGAGAGCTGGCCCAGCTTCTCACACGGCCCCCCTCCACCCCGGCCTCCTACCCCACACCGAGAACAAGGCCTGCAGAGCCATGAGTACACCTGCACAGACACGTGGAAAGCGAGTCGTCAGCCGTCTTTGGACCCCAGTGGGCAGGGATTGGGACTTGAATAACAGAAGAGACACAGCTTATCAGAGCTGGTTCCCAAAACCAGCACAGTATATGAAAATCACCAATTGCCAAAGGACCCTCTAAAACTCCTTACAGCAGCACCATATTCAACACCAATAGCTCGTCTCTCACGAAATGCAGCGCAGCCCCACCCCCACTGTGGGACAGAACAAAGGATCTTCCCCGAGAACCAGAGGAAGTGGACGGCTGCTGTTAGCCACACCAAGCGCATCCGCAGGCTCTAGAACCCCACTCGCTGGGGGTCTCACATGGGAGAGGTGAGTGGGAGTTAAGACGTCCCAGGCACATCCGTGCCATCTGCAGGCATGCGTGCATTGAGGAGGAACTGCCCCACCACTCAGCTGGCCCCCTTCTGCACAGCCCCTGCTGGCACACACAGCCCCGGGGGGCACACACAGCCCCTGCCGGCACACACAGCCCCTGCCGGCACACACAGCCCCGGGGGGCACACACAGCCCCTGCCGGCACACACAGCCCCTGCCGGCACACACAGCCCCGGGGGGCGTGGGGCAGTGGCAGCAGCTCTTCCATTCCGCCCACGCTCTGAACGGCTCCCATCTCGCAGTGGGAATCCCAGCCTCTAACTCTGAGAAATGCTCACCTGGAATCTGATCTCACCTCTCTAACTATCTGAGAAGTTAGACTTTAATGTTTGACAGGACAGGCCCTCACGTGCGCATATCTGTGATCTGAAACGCTCAGGCCCTCAGCATCTGAGTTACATCCAGTGTATGTGTGTGAGCCCCTCACTCAGCCCCAGGGTCCACTTTCCTCGGGTTTTAGTTTAATTGGGTAGGTCTGGTAACACTATGTGTGCCCAGAGGGTACTACCATCTCCCTCAATTCTACTTCCCCTGCCCAGGGTTTTATGCAGGTAGGAAGATTCTGGCTCTTTCCTGTAGAGAGTCATGAAGCAGCAGGGGAGAGCCCTCGTAGAAGGAAGGGATTCACCCATCCCAGGTTGGACACCCCCAGGTCCCCTGGCACCTGAAGAGGCTCAGGCTTCCATGGGAAGCAGCTGCTGCTTACAAGGGGCTAAGTGAGGACACACACCCTGAGCCTGGGGTGGGAGGTCAGAATTACTACTTTATTGATGCCACAAACAATAGGTATTTGTTATAGGGCGTTGCTTGGGAATTGCTGCAATATATATTTTGCTGGTCTTGGTCCCAAAAACTCATGTAGGTCATTTATCAATCAAAAGTATTTGCCCATGTGGATTGGTTTCATTCATCACAGTGTAGAGAGCTTTCGAGTTTCTGAGATTTCTCCCACTTACACACATTTAGGATTCTGTAATTCTGGTTCTGGGGTGTGGGTTTTCCCCGAGTGCCTCTGCATCTTTGTCTAAGCCTTGAATGAAGAGGAGTGGAAAATACACAAGCGTGCGCACACACCCACACACACAAAATGGGGTGTAACCAAACACCAGCAGTGTGCGGCGTGCAGCTCCTGACGGTGCCAAGCACCTTGTGAGGAATGGCGGTAACATATCACCCGCCGTGGCGTTCTGTTGACAGGCTGCTGTGATGGATGGCTGACTCGCATGGCTCCCACAAGGAGCCCCCAGTCGTTGATCAGGGGGAGACGACCAGATGACAAAAGGCCACGATTCATCATCCCCAGAATGCCCACTGCTGGGAATGGGTGGAGATTCAAATGAGCTGGACACACAAGATGATGACAGTCAATACTGAAGTGTAGCACGTGGGCGTGGGAGGCCTGGAGACAGCCTCGTCTCTTCACAGACAAGGAAGGTGAAATTTCTGCCAATGATACCAGCCAAGTGGAAGAACCAGGCACTGAGTTTGCTTTCAGGGTGCATTGTGGGACTCAGGTTGTCAATGTCCGTGAACGTGTAGACATGGCCCTAAGGCCACTCGTGAAAGGCAGGTAGCCACCCAGGTGACGTCATTGCAGAGACACCAGAAAAGACTCCATACCAGTTCTCCCAAAGCGTTGGCTCGTAAAGTACGCTCTGGCAAACCTCAAGTTGCCCTCTGTCTTAATCTGTGTCAGAAATAAGTCTCCACATGTCTTAGGGCCCCAAGAGCTGCACTGCTCCAGCTTTATTGGCCCCAAAGCTCTAAAGCCAGAGCTTTAGAGCTAATACTGCCCAGTGCAACGCTGCAATTGAGAGACCTTCTCAGATGCCAGAAAACGACCACCAATCTTGGGGGTCCGCTTAGGGTTTCCCAGAGGGTAACATATGAGCCAACATTTGAGGAAGGGGAATGGGTAGGTCTGCCTTGCAAGGCTTCTCTAGATATTGCTGCCCTTTTATTCAGCTGCAGCCTAGGATGACGGAGGCATGGGACAAGGGGCACAGCCAGAGGAAAGACCACCTGGGCCCAAATTAACCAACGGTGAATGGAGCATTTGTAAACCATCACCTCACCTCCATCCCCTCGATACAATAAAACTGGTGTACACTGAACCATTCGCGGATTCTTTGAATCCTTCTCCCCAGAGAGATTGCAGGGAAGGGATTGTGTCATCTGCAGAGTATACTGAGTTGATAAAGCAGGACCCACTGCATGTAGCAAATGGCCCTAATTTATACCTACGGGTAGATGAGATGATGGCTTGGTGCATCACAGGAGAACTTTCAACTCCCACTTTCCCCTGGTGACCTTATTATTTGAAATTGCATGGAGCAGAGCGAGGAGTAGTTTTCCAAATTATGTTTTCCAGAAATTCGATGTGCAGAATATCAATAGCAATAATGGGCGGCGGGGAGAGGGGGGGGGCTGTCATGATTTGGGAAATGCTGGGTTATGCCAAACAGCAGGGTTTGTTCTTGTTGTTGTCACTTGGAGCTTCCAGGAGCTTTGTGTGCTGATGTGCATTGTGAAGCTCCAAGAGGAAGCTAAGTAGGCAACACCAGCCTCACCACCTCTATGGCTGCTGCTGTCATCGAAGCCGCTGTGGTCTCTCACCTGGACCGTGGCAGCAGCCTCCTGGCTGGTCCCTTGCCTCCCTATAGCTTCTCCTCTTCAGTCTCCACACCAGCCAGAGTGACCTTTTTCAATCAAAAAGGTGATGAGTTCACTCATCTGTTCAAAATCCTCCAGCAGCTTCCCACACCACTTAGAACCAGGAGAGCCGGTGGTTTGTATGATTCGGTCCGAGTCTGAAGGCCCAAGCACCAGGAGCTCTGATGTCCGAGACCAGGAAATATGGATGTCCCAGCTCAAGGAGAGAGAGAGAAGTGCCCTTCCTTCATCTTTTTGTTCCATTCAGGCCCTCAATGGATTGGATGGTGCCGGTCCACTTTGGTGAGGGCCAATCTCTTTACTCAGTCCACTAAATGCTAATCTCTTCCAAAAACATCCTCCCAGACGCACCCAGAAATAATTTTTTACCAGTAATCTGGGCATCCCTTAGCCCAGTCAAGTTGACACATAAAATTAACCATCACAACGTGTTAACTAACTTATTGTGGTAATCATTTCACAATATACAGGTGTATAAAATCATCACATTGTACCTTAAACTAACACAGTGTTATATGTCAATTATAGCTCAATAAAGTTGAAGGGAAAATTAACCATCACTGCTAGCGTTCCATTTGCACTTTTCTTGGAAGTCAGAAAAACTTGATTCTGGCCCCAGTCATGATAATACCTAACTGTGTGGCCTTGGGTAAGTCACTTCTTTCTGTAAAGTTCAAGGGTTGGGCTTGATCAGGAGTCACAAGCTGAATGTCCTCAGGGGCTGGAAAGGAATGACACTGCGTGAAGTAGGCACGGTATGGACAAAAGGGAACGGTGGGGCCTGGGGTAAACTGGAGAGCCTACATGAACAACTAAAAATATTCAAAAATTTCTAGTGCAATCCACAAGAAAGATTCCCGCAGGCTACAAATCAGCAATCCTAGGACTGCATGGTCTCTAAAGTCCACTTTACATAAAACTTCTCAATTTCAAAATCTATACGAGCTAGGGCAGATCATTCCTCAGAGAAATCTGTTTTAATCAGGATATGCTTGGTTCTCTGGAATATAAATCCATGCAGGCTCTCTCCAGAAAAGGAGAATTTATTGTAGGGTGTGGGTGTTAGGGCCCCCAAGAGAAGCTGAAGAAATGGGGACAGGGTCACCTCTAGGGACCTCAGGCAAAGGGTCTGTGAACTCTCAGCCTGTGAACCTTCACACTGACAAGACAAGCTACGCTACAAGTGTTGGCTTCTTCTCTATCCTCTGCTCTTAGCTCAGTCTCTAAATGCCCACTTTCAAATTCCAAAGGGAGAATTCTGTGGCCTGTCTCAGACCGTGTGCCCACCCTTGACCAAGCAGCCATGGCCAAGAAGGGGCCGGTCGCACGGCCCAGTCACAGCAGTGCAGGCATGCCTCTTCATTAGACGGTGGATGGGAGTTAGCGGTGGGACTTCCCGATACAAAGTCAAAATGTAAACTATTAATTTTCCCAATTATGTTTTCTCCTAAACATCTCAGTTATTTCCTCTCTAATGGCACCGTCAGAGCTGTAGTTTCTGCCTCTTTCCTCCTGCTAGTTCGTGGATAAAATCTGTCCTGCTGCCCTCTTCGTGGCTTTGCTTCCTACCAGCATAGTCAGGCCCTGCCTGCCCCGGGTCTGCCCTGGCATCTGTCTGCTGGGTGGCAAAGGGGCCTTAGAAGGTGGGCACTTGGCTATGGTATCCTCCTGTGACCAGGAGGGTGAAGACACACAGAGCAGCTTTGCCTCCTTGTCATTCATTCTCGGCGCATATGAGATGTCATGGGACTTTATGAGTGCTAAATCAGCTTTACTGGCCATATGATTTGATTGATCTTGTTAGACCTGACAAGAAATCAATTGGAAAAAAATATATGTACCTTCCCGGAATGGGCTCTCTATCTTCAGGTAAGAGAACAATCTAACGAGAGTAGAGGAAGATCCAAGAAGCAGCTTTGGTAAAATACCACCCAGCCCGTGGCCCTGGGAAGAGGCTCCTTTCTGATCTCCAGAAGGCAGGAGGAACTGAGGGAGAGAGAGGGAAAGGATCCAGTAAATTCAGCCGTGTCACCTCCAGATGACCCTCAGAGCTTCCGAGAAAACAAGCTGCTGTGTGCCCGCACGTTCCCCAGGCTCCACCACAAACACTCAGAGACAACGGCGTAGCCCGAAAGTCACAGGAGAGGAGCCATTGTGGAGACTCAAGAAGATACCTGGGGAGGTGGCAGTGGCAGTGCCCATGGCTGCCTAACGTGATAAAAAGAGGACAACATTTTGGATCCAAATCATCCTGACTCTCCCATTCTCCAGCTGGGTGACCTTAAGCCAGCAACTTTCCTCCTCCGACCCTCAACGTGCTTGTCTGTAAACCAGGGTAATAGAACCTACCGCCCCAGACAACCATGAGGAACGGCGTGAGGCCAACGCGAGGCAACATGTGCAAAGCGCCCGCACAGCCCTCGGCCCTGTGGGCACAATGTACACCCCTTACTACCCTCAATCTCCCATCATAAAGGCAAACCCGGTGTCGGGTCAACAGGAGGCAGAACCACTCAGGGGAGGGACCCCGGCTCCGGAACCCAGTACACCCCGGTTCAGATGTCGATTCTGACAACAAAACCAGCAGTGACATCTTTGTTTCTCGGCTATAAAATGAGCCTGCATCGGAATCGCTTGTAGTGCTGTATCAGTCTGCTCTGGCTGCCATAAAAGAATGCCATAACGAGGCAGCTTAAACCACAGGAATTTATTTTCTCACAGTTCTGGAGGCTGGCAGTCCAAGATCGAGGTGCCAGCCGATTTGGTTTGGGTGCAAGCTCTCCTCCTGGTTTGTAGACAGCCCCCTTCTCACTGTGTCCTCACGCGGCGGAGAGAGGGTGAGCTCTGTCCTGTCTCTTCTTATAAGGCTACTAATCCTATCCGATCAGGGACCACCCTTTTGACCTAATTTACCCTTAATTACTTCTGTAAAGGACTGCCTCCAAATACAGTCACCATATGGAGAGTTAGGGCTTCTACATAAGAATTTGGGGGAACACAAGTCGGTCCACAGCAAGTGCTTATTAAAAACACAGCTTCCTGAGCCCCATCCCAGGCTCACTGAATCAGAGCCTCTGGAGGCAGGACCCAGTAAGCTGGCTTTTTAACAAGCCTCTCCCCCAACCACCTCCAGGGGACTGCCTTGCACAGCTTGGTTTTGAGAACTGCTGGGCGTGTTGCAACACCCTTGTACTGACCTGACACTTGCTCTCAGAGCAGTGGGGCCCTTTATACGAGGAATTGAATTACCAGAGGGCCCACGTGAGCCCCCGGTTTACCAGCAGCACATATATGAGTGGCTGCCTCTGCTCTGCCCACTCTTCCAACCATGGGCCTCCTCATGCTGCTGCTGGGGAGCCTCTGAGGCTCTGAGAATAAAAGTCAGAGGGAGCTTTCAGAGACCTTGCAGCTTCAGAGAAGAGGATGGAAGAAATTGAAGAGCAAGGGTGGTTTAGAGAGACCGCGGCCAGGTCAGCAGACGGCTTTCCTAGCCTGCCTCTATGCAGACCCCACCACCCCTACAACTGCCAAAACTCTGCTGTATTTATTCAGTTTTCTCTCACTTTCAATCACTTTGGTCACATAAGGCTTTAGAAATTCATCCTTGGAGTCCAATAGGACCATTTCACAGGTGAGGAAACAGAGAGACTAAGATCTAGGAATTCTGGTTTTAAATTAATTTGGGTCTTTAGCAGCAAAATTCAGACTGAACAGATGAGACATTGGTATTTTCAGAATGGAAATATCTCGAGAATTCAGGGGTTATCAGTCAATTACATGTTTTTGTGAATTGAGTAAATGGAGCACCTTCCTTTCTGACAGGCCCAAAATAACTGTGCGGATGGAGGGGGATAGGCAGGGGAGTGGCCACCCAGAGCACAGGACACTACTCATGGTGACCAGGCTGGGTAGAGAGTCACAAGGGAGTCGATGGATACTAGGGATCCCGAGAGTCCCCAGACTGCGTCGGGTAGGAGAAAAATGGGCTGGAGGTGAAATAGGGTGCTGGGAAGGAAGGGAAAGGATTAGAAAGAACTTCATCTAGATTTCTTAAAAACTGCCTTTGGCAACACTGAGATTCTACCACACACCTATTATTAGAATGGCAAAATCGGAGCACGGACAACACCATACGCTGACAAGGATGTGGAGCAACGGGAACTCCCACTCACTGCTGGTGGGAACACAAAATGGCGCAGCCACCTTGGAAGACAGTTGGGTGGTTTCTCACAAAACTAAACACACTCTTATCATAGGATCCAGCCCCTGCACTCCACACCACGCTAGTCCCCTTCTGCTGCCTGAGGAGCCACACCCCTGCATACACCCTGAAGGCCCAGTCGATACTCTGTGGAGATGAGGCCCTCCACTGGCCTGAGAATCAGGAGAGCTTGGTTCCCCACAAACGAATGGGACCATGGCCAAGTCACTGCCCTCTTTAGAACAGTGCCCTCACCTGTAACACAGAGGCTGGGCCAGCCGTTCTCTACAGTTCCTTCCAGCTCCTGGTTTCCACATACCTCATCTCCCAGCTCAGGTTCAGTGGCCTGCATAAATCCACAGTCTGAAGCAAATCCCACCTGGTGTCCACACAAACACACACACACACCAACTCACACACACACCAACTCACCTACACACACACAAACACACATACCATCTCACACACACACCAACTTACACACCAACTCACACATATATACCATCACACATACACACAAGTGCACACACCAACTCTCACACACATACAAACTCAAACACACACACACCATCTCACACACACACCTACTTACACACCAACTCACACACACTGTCTCACACACATACCAACTCACACACCACCTACAGACATACACACAAACACACACATCAACTCTCATACCCATGCAAACACACAAATACACACATACCATCTCGCACACACACAAGTTCACATACACACATCCCTCTGGGAGTTAAACTTGCTGAAGTTGAGCACCGAGAGTGGTCTGGGAGAAGTAAAGTCTTTAAAGAGAAACCCTAAGAAGCACATGGAAAGAATTTTCCACCCCTTCCCACACCCCCACAAAATGGTGTTTGGAGATTAAAGAAAGGGGGTACTGCAAGCTGAGTTGATACACAAAGTACACAGTGAAACGTGCTCTCCCTCTGCAACCAGCCTCCCGGTCCCGGGCCCTACGGCCAGCATGGGGAGCCACCCCTCATCCACAGGGAGGGCGGCCGGCTCTGGGCCTCCTCCATGTCCCTAGAGACAGGGTCTGGCCACCATCGCTGACTGACTTACAGGTGGGGAGCTGCCCCCCACTGGGGCCCCAGAGAGCCAGGCCGCACACGACTACCCGCCCGCTCTGGCAGCCCCGAGGAGTCTACCAGACCATAGGCGGATTTAATCTTCAGTCAATGTGCTCCGTCACAGAGATACTTCTCACTGGGTGACAATATATTTCAGTCAAGGGGTGGCCCCCGATTTAGCCCATTAGTGCTGCGGGTCTAAATCAGGGGCCCTGTGTCTGGGCGAGGCGGTGATCTGTCAGACCCAATAGGGCCGCTCTCGGGTCCAGCGGGTAATGTATTCCAGGTTGATGGATCTGGTTTAGCAGGTGATCTATTTCCATTTCCAGCCAGTAATTATGTTTTAATGTATGATGTATCCCTTTCTGGATGAGGTGTATTAAATCCCTGAGAACTGTGTATTTATTTCACTGAGTTATGCATGCACACAGCCATTAATACACATTTCGACAGTTAATGCCTCCACTTCGCCGTGCCATATATCCCTGACTCTTTCTGAAGTTTAGAATTGAATGGCACTCATAAGACATCACTTCATCAAGAATCAACAGGAATAACCCAACCAGAACAATTTTTTATTGATGAAGGTTGAACAGAGAAATATCAAGTTCACTTATCACTCCTCGCAGGGGAACGAGACAATGAAATCTTTATTGGGAAATTCCGTACGTTCAGGAATGCACTTCATCTTGTCAGGGGGAGCACAGCCGGGAGATATATGGCCTGCTATGAATAATTGCTGCAGAAAGAAGCCGGAACTAAACCCGCCGTCTCAGCGTTTCCAGTGCCATCGTGTCAAACGGCTTTGACGTTTTCATTCCCGAGTGGCTTCTTTTTGTTAGTAAGTCTAATGCTCCAGTCCCTTCTGGAAGCCCTTGAGCACTGAGAGTGTTGAACTTCCAGAATCCTCCATTCCCCCGTCACAGGCCGGCTTTCCTGGAAGCGGATGCTGCAATGGAGTCTGAGTGAGGGGCACCTGTCAGGCACAGACACTGGTGGAGGGAGGGACGCAGCACTGGACACAAGAAGGAGTCAACGGAGCTTCTGGCTCCACAAAGCCTGGGCCAACCCCACGGGCACCCTGGAGTCCACGTGCCACTGCAGAGTTGCCCACCGTGGGCCAAATGGCCCAGCCTCCATGTCCTGCTACCACTAGTCGTTGGAGGAGGGCCATCCAGGAAGGCAGTAAGTCTTTGCAGCTGAGGCAACTCTGTCGCCGAGACAAGTCCTGACAGCTCTCCCAGCAGCTGGGGCAGCAGGTCCCCTCTTTGAAGGGGTACGGGGTGGCCACCTCCAGAGTCCCTACAAAATACACAAAATACACACCACTAGCACTCCCTCTAACGAGGCTCTCGCCGGGAAATTCTCCAGCAATTCCCACTTCCTTTGACCTTTATCATCCACAAAAAGAGCTCTACAAATACTTTCCTAGTGGGTAGGGGTTAGGTCAAGGTCTAGAAAATTCCTGGTGGGTGAGACCGGTTTAAGCACCCCTATTTCCCCTCCTGAGCACACCTGTCTGCTCCCCAGGAACTCACCGTTCCCAGGGATCCCCGGTCCTGCCAGTCACCAAAGAAAGATGTGAGCATTAACATCTTAGAAGGAATGAAGAAAGAGCTTCTGTAAAAGCAAGCGCAACCCTGTGAAGCAGACGTGGGGACGCCGGTGTGGGGAGCCGGCTGCGCGAGTGGTGGTCGCCAGAGCCTTTGTCTTTCCCTGGAGCTCTCGCATTTCCAAGGCCGTCAGTTCCCTGGGTGGAAACCCGCTGCTCCTCCTAGAAAGCTGCAGGGCAGGAAGGGACAGAAGACCCTTCCTTCCTTCTTTCCCCTTGGCCGGGCTCCTCCCCGGTGGTACTATTGGCATCTGAGCCCAATAATTCTTTGTTGTGGGGCTGACCTGTGCATTGTAGGGTGGGGGCACCTCCCTGGCCTCTACCCACCAGACAACACCCCCACCCAGTCATGACAAACAAAAATGTGTCCAGACGTGGCCGGACGTCCCCAGAGAGGCAAAGGTGTCCCTGGTTGAGAATCACTGCTTTGGGTCACTGTTTTCAAATGGAACATAACTGAGCACTGATAAAAAACAAAAATAGTAATTATAGAAAATATAAAGAGCATAAATATGACCAATCTAAAAGTCTAGGTTTAAGTTGTAAGAACCTCATTCAAATCCTCCAAGAACTTCACGACGTCCAAACACCCTTGCTCCAGGACAGCTCCCAGTGGGCACAGCCTCACCGGGCCTCCCTCCTCCCCACTCCAGCTCTTCATGCGGGAGCAGCGTCCCCATGCTCAGCTTGCCATTGCCATGAAGAAGTGCTCCCTTCTCACTTCTTTCAAAAATAAAAATAAGGAAGAGGAAGAAGAAGGAGAAAACAAAGAAGAAAGAGGAGGAGGAAACTATTATAATCATTTCAAAGACTTTAAAGATATTTCAAAAGCAAAATTATTTTTCATTTTAATACCTCATAATTCCCATCACTTTCACACAGTATTTTAATTTCTATGCATTCCTGTCCAGCATAGGCCCATGCACATGGATATTTTTACATAATTATATATCCACCACATGCAGTTTTGTAGCCCGATTGTTTCACTTAACCTTGTATTATAAGCAATCTTCCATGACACTGTACAGTTTTTAGAATTATAACTTACAATCGTTGAGCAATATCTCAACGATGGTAAGTCAGTTAGGTAAGCTAGGATTTGCTGTGATTACAATCAATTCCAAACTATCCCAATGAGGTTTATTTTGTGCTCACTCAAAGTCCCCTGTGGGTCTGGAGACTGTCCTCCGTGGATGACCCACTCGTGCACACTGTGGCCCCTCCTGAGGGTGACGTCACAGTCGCTGCAGAGGGGGAGGAGCGTATGGAGGACCCCACAGCAGCTTTTACCTACTTCTCCCAAGGCATGCTATTCTGCTCCCAGCCCAGTGGCCGGAATTAGTCAGTGCCATGGGGCCAGGAAAGGTCTTCTGTGTATCCAGGAAGGGAGGAAGCACTGGGAATCCTGTGAGCCTGAAGGGGCGTCATGTGCATTGGCTTTACCATGAGTGAACTGGTCACTCCCACTGCTGACCTTTATTTTCAAAGCCAAACTTTTAGGAATCAAACTCCCCAGTCCCTGTGGGGGACTCTTGGTTACTTAAATCGTTGATCTCAAACATGGCTGATCATCAGAGGCATCTGGGGTGAAACTCAGAGGAGATGGGGTGTAAAAAAAAAGGTTCAGGTGATTCTGTTAACCAGCCAGGTTGGGGACCACGACTTAATTCACAAGTAATTTTCAAGGCAATGGTGATCGATGCCTCTGATTTCCAATCATCTATGACAGGGGTTTGCAAACTCAGGGCTTTGGATCCTTGCTGGGAGCCTGAGAAATAATTACAAGGGATCTACAAATCTGTACGCAAACCAAGCATTGATTGAATACTGAATGAACAGTACTGATTGTGCATGCAATTTTGGAAATATATGTGATGCTATTGTGATTTATAAAATATAAATGCACTAAACACATTCCTAAAGATAGAGCATATTTCTGATTTTATGAGCTGTCTCGAGATAGACTATCTCATCAGGGTCCCAGAAGGAAATAAATGGCACACTTGAGAGAGGCAAAAGACGAGTTTAACCAAAAGACTATTAATTCAGGGAAATCAAGAAAAGATGGGGATGCTCCCCAGAGCTAGGATCAGGGGAGAGCTTACCATCTCCAGATCAGAGGGGCCAGAGGAGGCACCGTGTCCAGAGCCCAGAGAGGGCAGACACAGCTGCGGGAGACAGCAGCCAGGCGGCAGCTTGGCAGGGGGCGGAGTGGGAGGAATCAACACATGATTCAGACCTCCCTACATCCCCACGGGCAGCCCAGGGCCAGGACTCGGAGAGTCCACGCAGATCAGCTGCCCAGGGCTCAGAGCAAGCGGAAAAGGGCAGAGACTGCATCTGGAGAGGCAAAGGAGGACACATTTTATGTTAAAAAGTGTTCTCATATCCTAAATCAGTATGAAATATAAATAGAGAAACACTGAGCCCCTTGCCAAACCCAGGTTATCCCTCTACCAACCCCTGGAACTGGTAGTCATCATTCTATGACGACTCAGGCAGGATAGCCCCTCTCCCTCGACAGAGGCAAGTCATTTTGTGCAATTCCATTCATCACAACTTCCTGTGATCCATCTGGTTTTCACAGATGCTGTGTTAGCCAAGATTCCCTAGTGACAGAGCCTGAGCACAGATTACGTGCTCATGTTTGATTGCAGGTGAGCACAGATTACGTGCTCATGTTTGATTGCAGATGTGATCTAAGGAAGCAGGAGTGAAGGGGAATGAAGCAGGGAAGGAGAGAAAGCAATTAAAAGGTGGTGCTTTACGGAACTGGCCACATCTTCACAAAAAAACACACCTAGTTGCTCAGTCATCAGAGATGTCATGGGAAGGTATAGAACCTCTGCGTCTTGGAACCAGTCATCTGGGGAAGAAAGTGAGAGGACGCTGGCTCCTTGCCATCTTCTTTCCCTTGCTGATTAAATTCACCCCATGGGGCATTTACTCCTCACTCCTCAAGGTTGTGTGACAGGCGCCTCTGGGCAGCCATCAGGGAAGACGGATCTCACACTCCACAGCGCAGCACTTCATCAGAGTCCTGAAGTGGTGCAAGGAACCAAGTCCTCTATGGATCCATTGGCCAGCTCCAAACCCAGGACATTACCTGCCCCTGTGGCCACTATCACAGGACAGGAAGAGAGCTCCCTACAGCCCATTAACAGATGACTGCCTGGCGACCATCACCAGGGAAACAAACCTCAGCCTTCTCATCCTTTCTCTGCTGCAGGACCAAGACACAGCATCACTTGGGCCATAGAGCTGATGCATCTGTTGCCAATTCTCTTGACACTCCCATTCCATTCTCAACACCCCAAACACCATTATCATCATGTGCTCCCCAGGCAAAGACTATAGTGGCTCATCACTGCCTATGGAACTCCATTCTCACCCAAGCAATTTCAGTTTTCACAAGACATGTGTGTGTGTGTGTGTGATATAACTTTCTGTGGGAGGTCCCAAAGACCACCCTGGGGCTTGACGATTCACTGGAAGGACTCACAGGACACAGAAAAAGTTCTTATGCTCGTGGTTATGGTTTATTACAAAGAAAGCATACAGATTAAAGTCAGCGATGAGAAAGTGCTTGTGGCTGAGGTCAAGGAGGAACCAGCCACCAGCATGCAGGTGTCTCTCCCAGTGGATTTGCATGGGGACACAGTTAATTCTCCCAGCAACAATGTGTGACAACACAACACATATGAGGTGTTGCCAAGCAGGGGTGCTCACCCAAGCCCTGGTATCCACAGTTTCATTGGGGGTCTGTCATGTAGTCCATGCAGCACCTGCATGTAAAGATGAAGGTGATGCTTCTACAAGCCAAGGAACACCAAAGATGGCCAGCAAACCACTGGAAGCTAGGAGAGAGGCCTGAAACAGACTCTCTCGCAGCTTCAGAAGGAACCAGCCCTGCCGACACCTTGATCTCAGACTTCCAGCATTTAGAACTGTGAGACAATCAAATCTCTTCTTTAAGCCACCCAGTTTGTGATCCTTTGTTAAGGAGCCCCAGTGAACTAACACAGCTGGGATGTCTACTATAGGGACCCCCCCACCCCCAGATAGAGGCTTTTTTCTCATATAAAGTTCTCTCCCTGTGTTAGTTTCCTATGGCTGCTATCACAAATTACCACAAACTTGGTGAATTAAAACAACACACATATTCTCCTACAGTTCTGGAGTCAGAAGTCGAAAACCATGACTTGGCCAAATTAAGGTGCACGTAAGGCTGTGCCCCATCCAAAGGCTCTAAGGGGAGAATCTGTTTCCTTGCCTCTTCTGGCTTCTGGAGCTCATTCCTTCCATTCCTTGACCCACAGCTCCTTTCTTCATCTTCAAAGCAAGCAGGGTACCTCCTTGCTTCAGTCGTCACATTGCCTCCTTCCACAGGCAAGTCTCCCTCTGGCTCCCTCTTATAACGACATTTGTGATTACATTTAGACCCCATCCAGAAAATCCAGAATAATCTCCCCATTTTAAGATCTTAATCATATCTGCAATGTCCCTTTTGCCATATAAGGTAGCATCCACAGATTCCAGGGATTAGGATCTGGATATTTTTGGGGGCCATTATTCAGCCTTCCACACTTCTGAGTTTGCAAACAGATTTTATCAAAATCTATCACACACTTTTTTCTGACTCTGTTGAGATAATCATATGATTTTAATTTTTTTATTCTGTTACGGTTATAAATTAGGTCAATTGATTTTTTGAATATTTAACCAACCTTGCCTTCCTGGAATAACCCAACTGGTTTGTGATGTATTATCCTGTTACCATATTGCTAGATTAAGTTTGCTAAATTTGTATTTAGAATTTTTGCTTCTGTGTTTAAGAGCGATATTGGTCTGTAAGTTTTCTTTCTCATGCCTTGTCTTGTCAGGTTCTGATATCAGGTTATTGCAACCTTGAGTCTAAGAGGGTTTCCTCTTTTTCCATTCTCTGAAAGAGTTTAGATTGGGGTTATTTCTTCAATAAACTTTTGGTAGAATTCAATAGTGGAACCAGCTAGGTCTGAGGTCGTCTTTTTTGGAAAGGTTTCAATTTTAACTTTTACTTCTTCAATAGTAGTGATTTATTGTTTTCTAGTCTTTTGTCAGTTTTGGTAAGTTGTAATTTTTTCTAGGAACTCTTATGTTTCGTGTAAATATTCAAGTATATTGGCATCAAGTTTCTTTCACTATTAAGTAAAACATTAGCTGTAGATATTTTGTAGATTGTCTTTATCAGGTTGAGGACATTCTCTTCTATTAATAGTCACTGAAAGTTTTTTGTCAGAAACAGATATTTCGGGGCTGGCCCGGTGGCATAGCAGTTAAGTGCATGCGTTCCGCTTCAGCGGCCCAGGGTTCGAAGGGTCGGATCCAGGGCACACACCGACGCACCGCTTGTCAAGCCGTGCTGTGGCAGCGCCCCATATAAAGTAGAGGAAGATGAGCACAGCTGTTAGCCCAGGGCCAGTCTTCCTCAGCAAAAAGAGGAGGATTGGGAACAGATGTTAGCTCAGGGCTAATCCTCCTCACCAAAAAAAGAAACGGATATTGGATTTTGTCAAATGTTCTTTCTGCATCTATTGAGATGATCATATAGTTTTCCTTTTTTAATCTGCAAATATGGTGAATTACACTGATTTTCAAATGTCAAATCAACCTCACATTCCTGGGATAAATCCTTCCTGGCCATGATGTATTATATATTTATACATTTTTAGATTCAAATTGCTAAAGTTTTGCTAAGAATATGTACACCTGAGTTCATGATGGCTATTGGTCTGTGGTTTTACTTTCTCGTATTTTTCTGGTGTGGGTATCAGTGTACCCCTGGCCTTAGAAAATGAATTGGAAAGTATTCTCTCCTCTTCAGCTTTCAGAAAGTTTGTGTAGAATTGGCATTACATCTTTCTTAAATTTGGGTAGAATTCGCCAATAAGGCTATAATTTTCTTTGGGTGAAGATTTTTAATTACAAATTCAACATTTTTAGTCAATGCAGGGATATTCCATATATCTGCTCTTTCCTGAGTGGTTTTGATAGTTTATCTTTCAAGGAATGTACACATTTTATCTAAGTTGTGGGATCTGTTGGCATAAATTGTCCAGAATACTCTCTTATCTTTTCCATGTGTGCTGAATCTGTAGGATACTCCTGTCCCATTCCCGATGTTGGTAATTGGGCCTCTTATCCCTCTACTTCCCCACTCGTCTTGCTGGAGATTTATCAATGTGGTTGATCTTCTCTAAGACCCAACTTTTGGTGTCATCGATTTTCTCTTTTGTTTATCTGCTGTCCAGTTCACTATTTTCTGTTATCTTTATCGTCCCCTTTCTTCTGCTTAATTTGAGTTTCTTCTGCTCTTCCTTTCTGGTTCATCTGCTAGGAAGAATCACTGATGCAAATGGGGCCTCTGCACTGCACTGAAAACCTTCTCCCGTTCGCCGCCTGCTCATGGGTTGCTCACGTCACAGCGACACATGCTGCAGCAGAACAAAACATACTCTCTGCCAAGGGGCCACAGTTTCCTTCACGGTCAAATTTAGCATGCTCCACGTCTGATCAATATCCCTGCACGCTCCACCACATGCAGCCTCCACCTTCAGAGATTTGTCCTCACGACCTACCTAAGACCTTAAATCTAGATTAACTCCAGATTCCCTTCAACGATTGTTAGAGGAAATTGTACGTGCTAGAACATGTTTGCTACAGAAAGTCATGCCTGTCCTCTTAGAGTTGTGAACAATGTTTGCCATAGAAAACTGAATTCACTTACCAAGTTGTTATAATTAACCCAGTAACTTGGACCTAACTAATCTCTTACGAGTAAAATTACCTCTGTATAAACTGAATAAATTTTCTTGCTTAGCTTACAAAATATCTCAGATTACAGGTCTGGATCTTTCTGTTTGCCAACAACACATGTAAAGTTAAAATGGAAGTTTGAGCATTCATTCCAGAAAGCAAAGAGAAATCCCGTTCTTCACAGCATGCACCTTGCAAACAGGCACCCAGTGAAAGCGTCTTGATCCCACAGTGCAGCCGTCCTCCTCTTGTTAGGCGGTTTCATTTAAACTGTGGAGCCCTCTGAAGTCCATGCATGTGGGCTGGCCCACAGGACTGTAGTGAGCTGCAAGGCGCCACAATGCTTAGGGTGTGATAACTGCCTCCTGCCAGGTCCCTCCTTTCTCTCGGTCCCCAGGCTCTATTGGGTTTACCAGGGCTGCACAGTGCACCTGGCTTCTCTCCTGTCATGCTGCCTGTCTGACAGGACGTCAGAGAATCTTCTTCAAGAAGCTCTGGTGCCATAAACTACAAAAAATTTTCTCTTTGCCATTAAATGTGATGTTATAAAGAGATATGCACAGAAAAATGGGGCAGGCTTTGCTGGCCCTGAGAGGGCAAGCGAGTGGCACGAGGAGAAGACTTTGCCCTCATTTCACTCTGTGGGCATGTCTGAGCTTCAAGAAGTCCCAGCACCATCTCCTTCTGCAACACAATGGTTGCAGAAGATGACATCTTGAGGATGTCATCATGGTGTCATCATGATGCATTGATGATGTCATGACGGCCCTTCTCTGCTTCTATTTCTCCTTCCTTTCCCTTTGCCTTTTTCCTTCATCACCAGCCAACACCACCGCCATCTTCACCAGGGTCATCTCTGTCTTCCAGCGAGTCCTACAGACCTATAATACTGAAGGAAGCTGCACGTGTATTTCTTTATCCCTTTCATTTTATAGGGACATCTTAACCTAAAAGTCACTGAGCATTTGTAATGAGCCAGGCACTGTTCAACCTGTACACTCTTTAATTCTCAAACAACCTTAGGAAGTAGACAACATTAATAACTCCATGTGACAGGTGAAGAAAGAGGCACAGACAAGGGGAAGTAACTTGCCACAGATCTCTTGACTCATAAGAAAAGAGCTGGAATTTGATGCCAGTCCCACTCCAGAACCCCAACTCTTGGCCCCCACACTATACCGTATATATTTTCATTGTCATTTGATGTATGTTATTATTATACACGCTTGTTGAAAGTATTACACTGATAGACAATAGAGAAATACAGAGGGACCCATCTAAGTCAGCCTTACCTGCCATCACTTTCCATGGGAAAGTCTGTGGTAACATGTGGAGTTCCAGGAACATATCTGTCACATAAAGCTGAACCGGCTGTATCTGCATTTCAGTCCTACTGCCAACCTGCAGGTCAGGGCCAGACAGGGGTCTCGGGGACCTCAGGTTTCTCGTCACAGCGACAGGCCACAGCAGCACGGGACTGTCAGAATAGTCGCATGTGCGCTGACACACCACTCAGCAATTGAGAGAGTAATCAAAGCCAAACTCCTCAGCCAGGCCTCTGTACAAAGGCCACCTGTCCCATTTGTCATAATCCCAGCCTCTCAAGGTCAGTGCTGCTCATGGTCCATCAGAATGGCTAACTACCCACCTGGCGACGTCCTGAGGTGAACAGGCCACAGGGAGATTTTGAAGAAAAAGCGATGAGGGCAAGCAGAACAGAGGTTGGCAACCCTGGAGGCGCCGAGGAGCGCGGGGCCTGAGGCGGGATGTCAGATATCTAAGAGCATGAGGTTCAACACATTTTAGGTCTTTCAGAACAGGCCAGGAACGCATTTTGGGATATGACTGCTCCCCAAAAGTGAGGGTATCCATGAACTATATTTTCAGAATGGAGGTCCACGCCTGATTTGAAGGTGACCTCCCGGAATAGCACAGGAAGGCAGGCCCCAAGCCCTGTGTGAGACGCATTGACTGGCCCCGCAGCCCCCTAGAGCTGAGGCGGCATGGGCAGGGCCTGGCCACTCGGCACTCATCCAGGAGCTTGGGTGAGGGGGAAGCTCGGGGAACCCGCTCCCTTGCTTCTCCACATCACCACAAACCCCTCAACCCCATTCTTCTATCCCTTCCCCACATCTACCTACAAATTCTCCAAGACCCACTTCACCCCCAAGAGGGTAGGCACGGCTCTCCTGCGGCCTGGCCCAGCCCTCCACCACCCTGCGGGAGCACACCAGGGCTCTGCATCCGACCTCCTCTGAGCCCCTGCTCTCCTAACCCACACCTGCTCTCCTAACCCGAACCTGCTCTCCCCTCCACTCCCACACCCGCCCCTCCACCAGCCCTGCACCCCCCGGCTACCCGAGAGCCCCCCTCAGCTGCCTAGGGCAGGTCCCCCAGCCATAAGGAGCTGACACATTCTCCATCCCCTTGTCCCCACAATGAGCCACTGACACCTTCTCCACCCCACTCCCGTCCCCACTTTCAGGTCCAACAGGACAGATCGTCCCCTCGTTCCCTGCTCCTCCCACCAGCTCTGCTTCCCTGTCCCACATCTGTCCCTCTCTATCCCTCCCCAAGAGTAGAAGTGAAGAGAGTGATCGAGACTCAGGGAACCTGGTGGCCATTTTTGGGGACATAAATAAACAAACACAGGAAAGCAGGGAGTGGAGAACAGGCTATGCAGAGACTTAGGAGGGTCTCTGAGCCACTTCTGAGCATCAACCGGGAGATGCCCCCCAAAGGAATAATGCTTTAACCGGGTGACTATGGCCAGACACATGATCACATTTAACTTTATGGCCGACATCCTTCATGGTGAGAAGAGAAAGAATAGGCAGGTGAGAATCTTCGCACTAGTAAGCTATTAGCTCTCAGAATCTCTTCAGAGATTTCCAGTAGAAAACTCTAGAAGCATATAATTCTACAAGGGAGCTGCAAAATTGTCTCATTTGGGAACTGGTCAAGTAGATTCATGGTCTGATCAGAAACTCAGACACAGTGAGCTTCTCTGATGATGCCAGGGGTCCCCAGAGTCCCAGGGCAGAGGTGTGATGTACAGAGAGAAGAGCCAAGCAAACACGGTGATTTAGTTCCCGTGTGTGGCACGGGCCTCTCCAGGTGCGCCCTGACTAGTTCTTATAGATCCAGTCCCAAATAAATCATCCTGAAACTGAAACACCATCTGCAGCTCTAAACTTGAAAGTTTGGACAGGTAATTTAATTTTTAAAAACAGTCCAGGTAACACTGCCAGATGGTTTCCAAAATGAAAAAACAAAATTTGCAAACACGTTCCTAAAGCCACCAGACCAGTCCCCTTCTCTTTCACCCCAGCAGTCCCACCCCTTGGGGAAAAACCGTGCAGTAAAGTACCAAGTCCTTGCTGGAAACCCACTGCGGACCAGCCTGACCCAGCTCCCTGGAGAGAGGAAGCACTCATTGGACTGTGTTTCACTGAGCACATATTACACTTGCAAATATCGGATGTATTTGATCTTTTGCCACCAGATTTCGGATGTGGTTAACTCCAAGCTTGACTGAGAAGGGTTTTTTATTCAGGAAAGAACATGAAAGGGTGGACTAGTCGTGCTTCAGGACATGGAGCAGAGCCGTTGAGCACAGAGCCTCCTGCTCCAGAGGGAAAGTAAGGCTCAGGGAAGGGACATGCTCACGAGGGGGACTCTCTGGAGGTGAGTGCATCTGGGGACAGAGAGGCCAGGGGCACACGTCACCCAGCCCCACGCCGGTGGCGCTGGCTCACACCCAGCTCCCGTTCCTCTCTCTCCGTGCTGTCATTCCCTGAGGCTCACCCGCTGATGGTAACAAAATTCCTCACCTCCCTGACATGGTCTCGGGACCACACCGCCACTCACCGCAAATTATATGGATATAAACATAGACATAAATATAGACACACACAGAAGGACAGCACTCCTTGCCAGTTGTTATGGGTTGAACTGTGTTCTTCACAAAACGCATATTTTGGAGTCCCAACTCCCAGGGCCTCACGTGTGATCTTATTTGGAAGATCTGGGGTCTTTACAAAGCTAATGAGGTTAAAGTGAGGTCATTAGCGTGGCCCCAATCCAGTATGACTGGTGTCCTTATAAGAAGGGGAAATTTGGACACAGAGACAGACACGCGTACAAGACATGCAGACATGCGTTCATGGGAAGATGAAGATGGCCATCTACACGCCGAGGAGAGAGACTTCAGGGGGGACCAAGCATGTGAGACAATAAATCTCTGTTGTTTTATTTCGGCCCTAGCAATCTAATCCACTGGCATATCATACGTCTTTAATAAAGATTTGAAGAACAAATAAACAATATAATGGTAGCTACTTGGAAAACCCCCGAAAGGGACGGAAGCTCCTAACTTCTATGAATTCTTTTTCCTTCCTCCGGAGCAAGTGAGACCAACAGAGCTGACCAGTGTCTTAAGCAAGGTCCACTCCAGGTGCCAGCTTTCTCCTGGAAGACAGGCCCCATGTCACCCAAGGAAAAGTCTCTATCACCCTGTTGTCTCCTGACCGCTGTCCCTTTCGTAGGAAACCCTGCTTGGTTCTTTCTGATATGTGTAGATTAGAGAGAAAAGAAACCTGTAATTGGATTTCTCCAAGACGGACAATTTCTTAAAAAAGTAACAGATTAGGGAGAAACACACTCTTTGTATTCCGAATAAGCAAAGGGAAGTTGTTCTTGGTTTTCACGTCAAGTCTCTAATTGATTGAAACAACAGAAACGGGGAGAACTCCTGTTTGCTGTTGCTGGAAAGATGGCTAGGCCTTGTCTGCCTGTCCTGGGAGACAGCCCCTCTGTTGTTGCTCTGAGGGTCACTATGCACCCCTGGGGCAGAGTGCTGCTCAGGCAACCATAAGTCCCCACCTGGAGGCACAGAAGCAGAACGAGGCAGAAATTGTCTGAGCATTGCCCTTAACAGAGCATAAAGAGCTGTCCAAATGTGTTAGCCAGTTTCTATGTCTTGGTGTCTTAAAATTTCTTTCTAATTATGATTAAAAGAAGTCAAAGTATGATCTGGCCCAGAGAGCAGAGGTAGCCCCAAATATGCCACACCCGATGACCGATGGCACCCCCTATGACCAATGGCACCCCTATGACCAGTGGATTTATCAGGACTGCACACGAGTCCACAGGGTAACGGAGTTGTGTGATGCTCACCACGAGGTCTGGGGGCGTTAAGGAAGGGAGAAATGCTTTCAAAGGAGATGGGATCCCAGTTGTATCTCCAAGGCCTGGGGGCATCTGAAGGCAGAGAGGAGAGAGCTGGGACTTCCAGCTACCTGTCAGTGGATACCTTGTCTTCCCAATCCCCGGTTCATGCACTGTGTGTGTGATGTGGTCTTTCTTACATAACAATATGCTCGTGTTCCTCCGATGCTTAAAATCCATCCACGGCCCTCCACTGGCTACAGGGTGACATCCCCACCCCTGAGCTCCACAGGACCCACCTGGTCTCTCCACCGCCTCCCTCAGGCCACGCCACCCCCAGTCTTGGGCTACAGTGCTCATCTCCCTCTGCACACAGTTCTTAAAAGTCCCTCAAGTTTCAGGCCAACGTGGCCCCTGAGCCATCCTTCCATGCCCGAGGAAGTTCCCCACGTTCTCAGGCGTGTGCACCTCTGCACCTACAGTTCATGTGCCATCACGTGACCACAGGTCTGTCCCCTTTGTGAAATCATAAGCTGCTGTATCAGGATGGGTCTCGGGAAGCCAACTCTGAGATGAAGATGAGCATGCAGGGGTTTATCGGGGGCTGCTCTTGGGATTCACAAGTGCAGAAGGGAAGGGGAGGAGGGCACTGGGCAGAGGGAGAAGTGGAGCCATGATGCAGTCTGAATGGAGACCTCAGCTGACTCTGGGTGGGGTCTGAGGCAGTGGGTATGGTCCGACTCTCACCCACTACTTAGGCACAATATCTTTAAAAGTGACATCTAACAAATAAATTTTTGTTGCTTTGAATTAAATATCCTGCAAGTAAGCCATCTCGTATCTTTAGAAAAATAGAACTTTCCTCTGCTGTCCGGGCCTGCAATGAGCTCTGCAAACCTCTTATCTCCGAGCACCAAGCTGGAAGGAACAACAAGTTTCATCTGCCGCCTGCAGCCTCTGACCTCGGAGCCCACTGGTAATGAAGAACATTCAGACTTCTCCAGATCTCCGAGGAAGCGACTGCAGAACCCAAGGGCAGGAGTCAGGCGGTGCTGCATATATTTCAAAAGCAACAGCTCCATGCCCCAGATGTGTATATGATATAAAAGTCCAAAGAACACACCCCACCAAACTTTTCTGTTTTCATATTTAAAACCTGATGTGGACTATATGCTTTTTTGAAAGAACTTCAGTTAAATCTGCTGGTCAACCTTAGACTCCTACGAAGGCGAAGTGAAAGAGCCGTGGGACCACAGTCCGATACTTTGTCATCAGTAATGCTCTGCAGAGGGCAACGTGTGTACCCTGGGGTTGCAAAGCTATGAATATTGCCTCCGTGGAGGAACGAGCTGGGGCCCAGCATCGTCAGTATTTGTCTGTCTGTCTATCCACTGTTCCATCCACAACACTCTGTGCCTGACACATGGCCCAAGAGCAGCAGCCTCCTTGGAGCCCCCAACCTCTGTCTCTCCAACTTCTGTTCTTGTGTGACACGTGGGTGTGCGTGCACACGGGGGGGGGGGCATGTGCAACACTTGTGCACATGTACACAAGCTGGTCTAGTCTCTGAAAGGGAGAGGGTTGTTTGTGTTCTCAGCATTCCTGTTGGATCAAAAGCTCCTTGTGTGAAAGCATGTGGCTTCTCTGCATCATCACACTAGCGGGCACACCACCTCCCCAACTTCTCAAACTGAGGATGATGAGAATAACGCCAGCTTCCGCGCCAGGGCTCCCCTCCAAAAATTTCACCCAACATTCAAAGTCCAGCCAAATACCATCTTTTCACCCTCATTTCTTCTCCGAAATCCTACAGCATTTATAGTTAGATCAGAGCCCTTAACCACGATTACATATTAACTTCTATAGTTTCTCTAATAAGATTACAAAATCCTCCAGGTGGAGACCGTGGCTAATATTCTCTTCCATCTCCACAGTGCCTAGCTCAATGCCGGGCACCCAGACACTCAGGGGTGGTCAGTTTGAGCGCACGATCAACACACGGGGGATGGAAGTACAGTCCCCGTCCGTGAGCGGAGTGGGGGGCGCCCCGGAAGCCAGCAAGTGGAGGACGGGTTTCTAAAATGCAGCCTCACACACCGCAATGCAAAGCGACTGTCAGAACCGCGGGAGAAATGGAGAGGTGATGAGCGAGAAAGGAGCAGAGAGAGAAGCATCGCGAGCCGATGGAGGGGAGGGACTCCACCAGATGGACCCACCCGAGCTGCAGAGGGGGCTGCAAGGCCAGGGCGTGTGGAGACTGCATGGCGTTCACCCTGCCCTCTGCCGACCCCCACCCCACCCCCAGGCATCAGCCTCTCTCCCCTGCGCCTTCTGTCCTGAGGTCCATTAGCAGACCCTGGAAAACCCACTCAGGGGGGGCAGCCCAGGGCTGCAGCGAGGAAAGAGAAACCCAACCAAGAGAGTCCACACCGAGGAAGAGCCGTGGGCTCAACCCTCACCAGGCAATCCTCCCTCCTTGCAGACTCTTCCTCCTGCATTTGGATCAGCTGCCGCCCGTCTCACACCCCAGAACAGCCCAGCCTCCAGCATCACACCAGTGTGCAGAGTGCCTGCAAGCGGCTCCCAGGTGGGCCTGGACTGTTTTCCTCTTCAGTCCCCAAGCCTCCAGCCCCTCCTCTCCTCCTGGGGAATCTTAGGGTGGAGGGGTTCCGACGACAGCGGCAAGGACCTCCGTCACCATGTGCCCAGAAGTGTGAATGGTCACCGCCATAACCCCCCCCCCCACTTCACCATCGTGTCACCGCTCCACCCCCACCCAATACACAGGTGCCCGCTCACCACTAACCAGGAGGTGTTAGGGGAATTTTCTAAAATCATTACCGTCCGCTAAAGCCTGTAAGGCACGGAAGAGCTGTAGGAGACACTTGTCACTACAATCAGCCTAGCAGGTTCTCTGTTCCGGGCATCATCAAGGAACAAGATGGTACCTTAACCAAAATTTCTAGATGAATCAATTAGTTCTGTTTATTCGTTCACCAAAACCGTATTTTAGCCACTGTAACCCAAAAGCTCTCGTAAATTTAGGACGCATCTTCACGCCTCCGTGAACGGTGAGTGCGGTCGTATCTCCTCCCGTCATTCAGAATCATCACTGTGCACACTAACCATGTGCTCAGCCTAGTGTTTGCCCCTCATCGCCGGTCCCCCTACAGGTGGAGAGCAGCCTCTTCCTCCCCCTTCTGGTTCGCTGTTCCTGGTGTGCTCAGAGGCCAGGGCTGGTGATTCGTCAGAGGTGTGTGTGTAAGAAATCGCGGCTCTAGACCCTCAGCTCTTGGGCTGTGAGCAGCTTCGCGTCAGCCCCCTGGGGTTCAGGGCCCCCGACCCACCCTCCAGGCATACTGCACTTGGCTGAGGCCGCTGGGGATATGAGCAGCAGAGAGGCGGGGCGCCCCTGGACCCAGGCTTTGCATTTGCCTCTAGGTTCTTGTTTCCGAAAACCAAGAGGATTTTATGGGCACATTTGCTCTGAAGGTAAAATTGCAAAATAGTTTGCTCTCTGTCACCCAAATCCCGTTTGGTTCATTACCACTCCATGTAAAGATCAGATTTTAAAATAATCTGGAAGGGCTAATGCAGGCAATTTGTTCTCCGTTCCTTCAGATTTCAGCTCAGAACTGACCTCTGAGAATTGGTCGTGAATTCAGCGCTTTCATTCACGCAGGCTCTGCACACTGGCTGTCAGCCCAGAGCCAGGACCCGCGAGCTGGTCCCAGAACCGGGGCCGTCAGCGGTGCTGGGACGCCCTCTGGCGTCCGCCTCTGGGACAGGCGGCCTGGAAACCGCTTCCAAGACTGACCCTGGGCACTGGCCACCAGAACCGGCCACGAGCATCGGCAATCACGTGGGCGCACCTTCACAGGAGACGCTCCCTTCCCTGGAAACCTACCGACTCAGAGAGCAAAGGGAGGAATGAGCGAAGGACCGGTACCCAGAGATGTCCATCTCAGCCCTCTGGCATCCCTGTCACCTTTCTGCCTCCAGGCCACCTTGGCAGCTCGATTTACCTCCTCCGTTTCCGATACCAGGAAACTGAGGGTCAGAGAAGTTAAAAAATACACTGACGTTCACACAGTTAATAAAAGAGGACCCAGGATTAAAGTCCTAGTCTCCAGATTCTCAGGTCAGGGCTTCTAAATACTGTTATAAAATAATAAGTGGAGGAGAGCAGATGGAAGGCACGAGTGGGTTGAACCAGAAGGAAACTTCCTGTGGTGTGGAGAGGTGGAGAGTGTGGAACACACACTGGAACCTCTCCGGTGCTCGCTAATAAAAGGAAAGGAAACACACCTCCTCGTAAGCATTGTGAAAAGTATTAAATGATGTTACATGTGAGGAAGGTGTTCTGCACAGTGGAGTTACCACTCATATTTCTGTTCTCACTAATGAAATAGATAGTTTTATTGGTAAATTATAAACCAAATATTAACCTACCCAATCAATAAGTTATACAATTCCACGACACACACACACGCACACATACACACACACCTTTCTTCCAAGAAATGACCCTGAACCACTAGCGAAGTCAGACTTTGCAAGTAGGGTTGCCAGATTTAGCAAATAAAAATACAGGACACCTGGGTAAATGCGAATTTCAGATAAACATTGAATAATTTTTTAGCATAAGTATGTCCCCTGTGGTATTTACAATGCGCTATAAATATTGGATGGGACATACTTATGCTAAAAAAATTATCTATCATTTCTCATAAACTTCAGTTTAACTGGGTGTCCTGTATTTTATCCAACAACCCTAATTGAAAGCTGACTGGGGCAACCATCAGGGCCACGGGAGCAGCTCTAGGATGTGGGGATGTGAGGAATAGAGATGGGGAGTCGCAGAACGTGGGAGGGGTCCAGAAAGAGAGGTGAGAGGAAGCATCAACACACACACGTGGGGGCCAGCCCAAATTAGACGTGGAACAGAGCCAGATAGAAATGAGGCCACACCAGGAAAAGTGGTCACATGGTACCCCTTCAGAGCAATAATCTTTAATATCTGACCAGTGTCTATTCAATGGAGGTGGGAAGAAATGACTTCTTTATTAATAAACATCTTATACCTCTTTATATTCAAAATAAGACATCTGTTAAATGCCCTGAATGTAATATAATATTTCACCCTATTTGAAATTGATGGTAATGAATTTTTTTATGAATCTACTTTTGCATGAATGAGGCTAATAATGTACATTTTGTTCATTAGGTGGGGACATGGAGAAAGTGGTACTGTGTTTCTGGGTTATTCAAATACTGTCTAAATACATATTATAGATCAGTGCTCCAGGCAGCTTCCTGACGAACCCATCCGTAATCCAAAGGTGAACAATGTCTTACTATGTTGAGCGTAGCTTATATCTTTGCTGGGACAAGATCTTGAAGAATGTAAATATGGCAGACCATTTGAGCTGGCTTTCTAAGTTCTTAATTCATTTGTCTCCATCCAGCTTCCTCTCTATCCCCATCCCTAATTGAAAAATAAGTAAGATTTTTCAACTTTCCTGCATGGAAGAATGTGAGCATACATTACCTCTGCCCACAAAATCATCAAAATATCAGTGAGATGCCAGTCCTCCCAGGAATATTGGAGATGAGGACCAGAATTATTTCATTTGAATAGTGAATAAGAAAAACAAAACAAAAACAAAATGCTAATCCTTAGGGCTTTTCAGGTGGAAAAAAATAAAATCAACCTTTTTATGAAGTTTGTGCTAGTCAGCAGTAGCTCTGCACGGTTCAGTCTGCGTGTCTGTGACGGCAGGGCACGACAGCGGTGAGTCACTGTCTTTCTGTGGGAATTAGAGGAGTCGATACCCGTGAAGCACCTAGAACCATGTCCGGCAGAGTAAGCGCTCAAACCAGCCAGGGTCACTATTATTATTTAAAAGGCGCCCGATGACGTCCGGGGCAAGATACTTGTTCTAAGTTGAGGCAAAGTTCTAGTCTTCTCCCTCTTTTCCAAGCTGGCTAGACAAATATCAAGACCCCTCTACCTCCAAGATCGCTGGTCAATTCAGGCAGAACGTTCATGGAAAGTTCTCACGAAGGTGCCCAGTATTCGAACCTGCACAGACCACAGGCCACTGTGGCCAAGTCAGGCTGGTTTGGGGGCCCCGGCGTTCCTGAAGATTTTGAGTATGAATACTGTATTAATTTCCCAGGACCATCACAACAAAGTACCACAAACTGAGGGGCTTAAACGACAGAAATGTATTGTCTCACGGTTCTGGAGGCCAGAAGTCCGAGATGGAGGCGTAGGCAGGGCTGTTCCTTCTGAGGCTGGGAGGGAGAGGCACTGCCAATCCTTGGTGCTCCTCGGCTTGTAGAAGCATCACCTGACCTCTGCCTTCATCTTCACTCGGCCTTCTCCCTGTGTGCACGTTCTGCCCAAATTCCCCTCGTGTTGTGAGGACACCAGTCATTGGATTAGGGCCCACCCTACTCCAGCATGACCTCATCTTAACCAATTACACCTGCTAATTACACTTGGACCCTATTTCCCAATGAGGTCACATTGCGAGGCGCTGGGTGTTAAGATCTCAACATATGAGTTTAGAGGGACACAATTCAGCCCCTAACAAATGCCTTGCAGAGCCTGTGCCTCAGTTCACCACCCTCTCTGCCCAGGCCCCACGCTCACACCTACCCCCTGACCCCAGAGACACCGGCGTCTGCAGCCCCCGCTGTACACAGGGGTGGAGGGTGCTGCATTTCTTCAGGCAGCGGATCTGGTGTATTTACATCCTGCCCCTCCACTTACTTCCTGCTTGATGGAGCATCGGTCAACCTCTTTGCTTCCTTATCTATAAAATGAGAACCAGAGTACCAGGCCCTTGGGTGGAGCTGAGAATTATACAATCAAACCTCCACGAATCCACTAGTTCCGTGCCTTGCACACAGCAAGCACTCAGTAGATGCAGGGCCTGCCCTCTGCTTGTTATGAGGATTAAGTGGATTCATGTGTGGACCTGGCACATTGTAAATGCTGCATAAATGTTACCTATGGTCATGACTACTGTTATTACTGGATCTTACAAAGCGGAACACAAGACAACTGCAGCCATCACAGCGTTTAATACAGCAGGAGTCAAGCAGTAGATTCATGGAAAGGTAAATCGGGTCAAAGAAATCAGGCCACAGGAGGCAGTGTGTGGAGAGGTGCCATCATCAGCATCAGTGTCCAGAGGCTGGAGGAGGATTTGTGCTGAAGAGGAAGGGATCTGAGGATGTCAGAAAGCTAGAGGCCGTGGTGGTTTACCATGTTGAAAGGGCCGGCTTGAACAAGTTGAGTTAAGGGGGAAATTTTCATGAGTCTGTGCTTTAGATACAAAAAACGCAGAAGCTAGCAGCCCACAATCTAAAACGCTCCTGATTTGTGAGGCGTGGTGCTTCCATGGCCCACTGCTCACTCTCTGCAGACCCCAGAATCCTCCTTGTGTCCAGGCTCCTAAGTCCTCTGTTCCCTTCCAAGTTGGCAGCAGCCTCTCTCACATTTCTTAGGGGTCACCAGCCACTGTCCAGGAGGTCGGCACATCCCAGGAGCATCAGACGGATGCAGACCTAGCTCATTACCACGTGCCCCTTGACGCCCCCAGCAGGGCATAGGGGCAGGAACCTTACTTCCTCGGCCACAATTGCCTTTCTCTGCACGTTCTGAAAGACTACTTGGGTTCAAAAAGCGAGCAACCAATTCCCTTAATGCCTGCAGATCCATGTATCGGAGCCGCTGATTTACGCGGGCTTCAGACCCACCGAGAATTCCCTTATCTGCCTTTGGCAATAAGCTATTCTTGCAAGGTCTTCATTACTTCCTAATTGTCGGAATTTATTTGCTTCATTTTTCTTGTTAGGAAACATTTAAAAAGTTAATCTCCAATCTTGGGCTGCTGTTAATGTAAAAGCTCCTCCTCATTTATTAATGGCATCGTTTGTTAGTTCAATCATACCCCATAACCGCCATGGCACCGCGCGCGCGCCCACCAGTGATTCCAGAGCCCTCCCCTTGCTCTCTCTCCTTTCTGGTTAGAAACTCGCTTCTTTCCCTGCCCAGTGGCCGCTGTCACTGCAATCTCTAGCCGACTTGAAGAGGTCACTGGATGAACATTAGCATCTAAGACTGGTGGGGTGGGGCGGGCGTGTCCTCTTTTGCGTGGCCCCGGGGGCTCCGGCCTCAAGCTCGCAGCGCCCCGCCGTCTCTGCACCCTCGAAGGTAGTGACCGGTGGGGCCCGGGGAACTGGTGCGGCCACCCCTGCCGGCCGCCTCCTCCACTGTGCCCGCGGTGAGCGCGCAGCTCAGCCCGCATCTTTCCATGCTCGGGGTCTTTCCGTCTTTTATCCCCTTAATACTAAACACAGTACTTTGGCATCAGAAGCCCACAAATATTAGCTGAAAAATTAATTAGATGGTACTTAATATAGGAACAATCATTGGTCTTACTAGCCAACATCTACAAAGAAAATCCCCCAGAATTAGAACAGCAAACAGGTTCCCCCTCCAGTGCCGACTTGGAACAGTCACAGTCATGGCCTCTTCTAGATGATTCTGAGGCTTCATCTGGGCTGGGAGGAAGGAGCATCGACGGCAATTACGCAGAAGCCCGGGGCCTGAGAGAGGAGGTGGGTGGTTCGGGCGTGTCAGTCAGGGGTCTCCAGGGAAACGGATCCAATAGGAGAGATGGACGTATGAGGGCGGGGGCCAGAGAGAGATTTATTTTAAGGAATTGGCTCACACGATTGTAGGGACTGGCCAGTCTGAAACGTGTAGCATTGGCCAGCCGCCTGGAAACTCAGGTAGGAGTGGGTGTTGCAGTCTTGAGTCTGAAATCTGTAGGGCAGCCTGGCAGGCTGGAAACTCAGGCAGAACTTCTAAGTTACACTCTTGAGACAGAATTCCTTCTTCTCCAGAAACCCTCCGTTTTTGCTCTTAACGCCTTCAACTGATTGGCTGGGGCCCACCCACATTACAGAATGTGATCTTTACTTAAAGTCAACTGATTGTAGATGTTAATCACATTACAGAATACCTTCATGGTGACATCTAAACTGGTGTTCCACCAAACAACTGGGCACCAGAGCCCAGCCAAATGGACACATAAAATTAGCCATCACAGGTACCATGAATCTTCCACCCTTGTTTTAGAAAGTCCTGCCTCATCTAATCTGCCAATCCCTTCATGGAACCCTAAGAGTGAGGCTTACGCCATTCATCTGACAGGTTCTCAATGGTACCACTTCTTAACAGAACATGGAATTTTTAAATTGATGCTTGATCATAGAATTCAGAAGCCTTGAGGAATTTCATAATTCAATCAGAAAGTTCCCTGAGGGCCAAAGAAACATCCTGTGAGCACCTGGTTCACTCCTCTGCCTCTTGGAGATCTCCCATTTGCCATTTTTAAAGTCACAAAAGTCTCCTTCCCATAACTGAGAAAGGGGAAGTGGAAGTTAATATCCAATACACACTAATAGTTTAATAAGCTGAAATAAATTGATTTTCCATTAAAAGCCAAAAGGCAACAGTTAGACTAAATAGGGCTTCTCTTGTTCATGGCCTGTGCAGGTGGTAATGTATAGATGCAATAAGACTTAATTGGTTTTGTTGAGACTGCACAGAGAAAAAATTAGAGAACCCAATTGCTACCACTAATTAGAATTTCTGAGAGCACCATTGTAAAAACAGATCACCCACCCCCTCCATCATGTTCTAACCTTCTTGATCAAATGTATGCACCAGCCTCTCTAGTTGGTCCCCTAACACACCCTTCCATCAGACCCGTATAATGAGGTCACCCTTGCAGATGCCCACAGATTTTCACACAGCTGACCCATAGCTGGAAGCCAGCAAGTGAACCTCTCCGTTTGCTTAGCTTTATCTGTCCGACTCACAAAAGGTGATTTGAGTCTCGTTTCCTCCATGAAGGAGCCCACGTGATCTCCTGTTCCCTTGACCCTTGGTGCCCTGACACCCAGCATCATCGGCAATCGTCTCTGCATCAGAACTGCAAATGCTCAGAACAGCAGCCATAGCCTACATCCCATTTTTTTGGTCAACAGATGCTCCAAGAATGATGCTCCTTTATACAGACATCTGCCAGATTTTGAACATCATCATAACTGTAGCTGACAGAGCACTTTACACATCATCCTGCTTGATTCTCCCAACATCCTGTAAGCTCAGTAACCAGATTCCTCGTGTTGTCAGCGGGGAAACTGAGTATCAGGCCTTCAGTTACACAGGTCGTGAATGTTCACACGGGACTTGTCCGAACTTGGCTGCTGCATGTGCAGCACCGAGGACTCTATTCCCTTCAAGCTCTGGGGGGGGCGGGGGGGGCGGTCAGCACAGAAACCCCCAGGCATCAGCTTCTATTATACTTCGTAGAACTGGAAGTAACCAGATGTTATCAGAGACGTGCCCCTCGTCCTGCTCTCCTTCTCCTTCTGGGGAAAGAACGTGTGTCATTTGTCACTTATTCAAGAAGCTAACTACCTCAGCAGGACATTCACATTTTAAGTGAGTTAATTCTAAGTGTACAATTTAAAACTTTGATTAGACATTCATTCAAAAGTAGGTAGCGTTATACAGTTTAAACTTACACAATGCTGTACATCAACTATATCTCAATAAAGCTGGGAAAAAAAACAAAAAACAAAGTGGGTAGTAAATTGGTGGGGGGTGTCAGTTTGTGAGTAGAGCACCGGCCAGTGCCCTCTCAGGCTCGTCCTCGACTCCCTGGCCCTCTCCTGGTGCACACTGACCCCACATTCCTCTCTCATTCTCCCCACACTGGATCGCAACTCAGCCGTGAAGGTGCCACCAGCGACCGCAACCTCTCTCTGCACCTCTTCGACCAACTGCCGCAGGTCAGGCCAGTGGAAGGACACTGCTCTGTCCCTCACACACCCTGCCACGGTCTAGCCCTTCTTCCTTCTTCGGTTCTCGTGAGAACTTCTCAACCATTAAACCAACAGCCTTTCCGGATTTTTTTTCAGTTATTTTATTGAAATCATAAAGGTTTATAACGTTGTGTAATTTGGGGTGTACATTATTTATTGGTATAGACTGTATTGTGCTCACCACCAGTAGTCTAATTCTTATCTGTCACCATACACATGTGCCCCTTAACCCCTTTCCCCACCCCTCAACCCCCTTCCCCTCTGGTAACTACTAATCTGTTCTCTTTATCCATGTGTTTGTTTATCTCCCACATGAGTGAAATCATGCAGTATTTGTCTTTCTCTGTTTGGCTTATTTCACTTAACATCATACCCTCAAGGTCCATCCATGTTGTTGCAAATGGGACAATTTTGTCTTTTTGTATGGCTCAGTAGTATCCCATTATATATATACCACATCTTCTTTATCCATTCATCCGTAGCAGGGCACTTGGGTTACTTCCACATCTTGGTTATTGTGAATAATGCTGCCATGAACATAGCGGGTGCATAGATCTCTTTGGATCATTGATTTCAAGTTCTTTGGGTAAATACCCAGTAGTAGGATAGCTGGATCATATTGTATTTCTATTTTTAATTTTTTGAGGAATCTCCACATTGTTTTCCATAGCGGCTGCACCAGTTTGCATTCCCACCAGCAGTGTACGAGGGCTCCCTTTTCTCCACACCCTCGCCAACATTTGTTCTTTTTTGTCTTGGTAATTATAGCCATTCTGATGGGTGTAAGGTGATATCTTATTGTAGTTTTGATTTGCATTTCCCTAATAATTAGTGATGTTGAACATCTTTTCATGTGTCTGTTGGCCATCTGTATATCTTCTTTGGAAAAACGTCTGTTCATTTCCTCTGCCCATTTTTTGACGGGGTTGTATGTTTTTTTGTTGTTGAGTTGTATGAGTTCGTTATATATTTTGGAAATTAACCCCTTATCGGATATGTGATTTGCAAATATTTTGTCCCAGTCAGTGGGTTGTCTTTTCGTTTTGTTCATGGTTTCCTTTGCCTTGCAGAAGCTCTTTAGTCTGATGAAGTCCCATTTGTTTATTTGTTCTTTTGTTTCCCTTGCCCGAGTAGACATGGTATTCGAAAAGATGCTGCTAGGACCAACGTTAAACAGTGCACTGTCTATATTTTCTTCTAGGAGTTTTATGGTTTCAAGTCTTACATTCAAGTCTTTAATCCATTTTGAATTAATTTTTGTGTATGGTGCAAGATAATGGTCTGCTTTCATTCTCTTGCATGTGGCTGTCCAGTTTTGCCAGCACCATTTGTTGAAGAGACTTTCCTTTCTGCATTGTATGTTCTTGGCTCCTTTGTTGAAGATTAGCTGTCCATAGATGTATGGTTTTATTTCTGGGCTTTCAATTCTCTTCTGTTGATCCGTGTGTCTGTTTTTGTGCCAGTACCATGCTGTTTTGATTACTGTCGCTTTCTAGTATATTTTGAATTCAGGGATTGTGATACCTCCAGCTTTGTTCTTTTTTCAGGATTTCTTTGGCTATTTGAGGTCTTTTGTTGTTCCATATAAATTTTAGGATTCTTTGTTCTATTTCCGTGAAGAATGTCATTGGGATTCTAATTGTGATTGCCTTGAATCTGTAGATCGCTTTAGGTAATATAGACATTTTAACTATGTTTATTCTTCCAATCCATGAGCATGGAATATCTTTCCATTTCTTTATATCTTCAGTTTGTTTCAATATGTGTTATAGTTTTCAGTGTGTAGGTCTTTCACCTACTTGGTTAAATTTATTCCTAGACATTTTATTATTTTTGTTGCAATTGTAAATGGGATTGTATTCTTGACTTCTCTTTCTGCTAGTTCCTCATTAGTGTATAGAAATGCAAGTGATTTTTGCAAGTTGATTTTGTACCCTGCAACTTTGCTGCAGACGTTGATTATTTCTAATAGTTTTCTGATGGATTCTTCAGGGTTTTCTATATATAGAATCATGTCATCTGCAAACAGCAAGAGTTTCATTTCTTCCTTTCCAGTTTGGATTCCTTTTATTTCTTTTTCTCGCCTAATTGCTCTGGCCAAAACCTCCAGTACTATGTTGAATAGGAGTGGCAAAGGTGGGCACCCTTGTCTCACGCCTGTTCTCAGAGGGATGGCATTTAGTTTTTCACCATTAAGTATGATGTTGGCAGTGGGTTTGTCATATATGGCCTTTATTATGTTGAGGTACTTTCCTTCTATACCCATTTTATTGAGAGTTTTTATCATAAGTGGATGTTGGATCTTGTCAGATGCTCTCTCTGCATCTATTGAGATGATGACATGATTTTTATTTCTTAATTTATATATGTGATATATCACATTGATTGGTGGATGTTGAATGATCCCTGTGTCCCTGGTATAAATCCCACTTGATCATGGTGTATGATCCTTTTAATGTATTGCTATATTTGGTTTGCCAATATTTTGTTGAGGATTTTCACATCTATGTTCATCAGCAATATTGGCCTATAATTTTCCTTCTTTGTGCTGTCTTTGCCTGGTTTTGGGATCAGGGTAATGTTGGCCTCAAAGAATCAGTTAGGAAGTGTTCCATCTTCAATTTTTTGGAATAGTTTGAGAAAGATAGGTATTAAATCTTCTTTGAATGTTTGGTAGAATTCTCCACAGAAGCCATCTGGTCCTGGACTTTTGTTTTGGGGGAGGTTTTTGATTACTGTTTCAATCTCTTTGCTTGTGATTGGTCTATTCAAATTCTCTATTTCTTCTTGATTTAGTTTTGGGAGGTTGTATGAGTCTAAGAATTTATCCATTTCCTCTAGGTTATCCAATTTGTTGGCATATAGTTTTTCATTGTATTCTCTTATATCCTTTGTATTTTTGTGGTATCCATTGTAATTTCTCCTCTTTCATTTCTGATTTTATTTATTTGAGCCTTCTCTCCTTTTTTCTTAGTGAGTCTGGCTAAGGGTTTGTCAATTTTGTTTATCTTCTCAAAAAACCAGGTCTCAGTTTCATTGATCCTTTCTGTTGTTATTTTAGTCTCTATTTCATTTATTTCTGCCCTGATTTTTATTTCCCTCCTTCTGTTGACTTTGGGCTTTGTTTATTCTTCTTTTTCTAGTTCTGTTAGGTGTAGTTTTAAGATTACTTATTTGAGATTTTTCTTGTTTGTGGAGATGGGCCTGTATCGCCATGAATTTCCCTCTTATAACCACTTTTGCTGCATCCCACAAGAGTTGGTATGTTGTATTTTCATCATCATTTGTCTCCAGGTATCTTTTACTTTCTCCTTTGATTTCTTCATTGATCCTGTGGTTGTTCAGTAGCGTGTTGTTTAGTCTCCACATATCTGTGACTTTCCTAGCCTTTTTCTTGTAGTTGATTTCTAGTTTCATAGTGTTGTGGTCAGAGAAGATGCTTGATGTGATTTTAGTCTTCGTAAATTTATTGAGGCTTGCCTTGTTTCCCAACGTATGGTCTATCTTTGAGAATATTCCATGTGTGCTTGATAAGAATGTATATTCTGCTGTTTTTGGATGGAATGCTCTCTCTCTATATATATATCTATTAAGTCCCTCTGATCAAGTGTTTCATTTAAATCCACTATTTCCTTGTTGACTTTCTGTCTGGATGATCTATCCATTGATGAAAGTGGGGTGTTGAGGTCCCCTACTATTATTGTGTTGCTGTTAATTTCTCCCTTTAGATCTGTTAATAGTTGCTTTATGTACTTTGGTGCTCCTGTGTTAGGTGTATATATATTTATAAGTGTTATGTCTTCTTGGTGGAGTGTCCCTTTTATCATTATATACTGCCCCTCTTTGTCTCTCATTGTCGTTTTTATCTCAAAGTCTACTTTGTCTGATATAAGTATGGCAACACCTGCTTTCTTTTGTTTGCCATTTGCTTGGAGTATCGTCTTCTATCCCTTCACTCTGAGCCTATGTTTGTCTTTAGAGCTGAGATGTGTTTCCTGGAGGCAGTATATTTTTGGGTCTTATTTTCTAATCCATCCAGCTACTCTGTGTCTTTTGATTGCAGAATTCAACCCATTTACATTTAGAGTGATTAGGGATATATGAGGGCTTAGTACTGCCATTTTATCTCTTGTTTTCCAGTTGTTCTATATTTCTATTGTTTCTCTTCCTTTGTATTTCTGACTGCCATTTCATTTAGGTGGTTTTCTGTGGAAGTTTTCTCCATTTTCTCTTTTTTTATGAATTGTGGCTCTGCTCTGATTTTTTGTTTAGTGGTACCATGAGATTTGTATAAGATCTCATAGCATCTCAACAACAAAAAAACTAACAACCCAATTAAAAAATGGGCAAAGGACCTGAACAGACATTTCTCCAAAGAAGATATACAGATGGCCAACAGACACATGAAACGATGTTCAAAATCATTAACTATCAGGGAAATGCAAATCAAAACTACAATGAGATATCACCTCACGCCCGTCAGAATGGCTATAATTAACAAGACAGGAAACAACATGTGTTGGAGAGGATGTGCAGAGAAGGGAACTCTCATACACTGCTGGTGGGAGTGCAAACTGGTGCAGCCACTATGGAAAACAGTATGGAGATTCCTCAAAAAATCAAGGATAGAACTACCATATGATCCAGCAATTCCACTGCTGGGTATTTATCCAAAGAACTTGAAAACACCAATGCATAAAGACACATGCACTCCTGTGTTCACTGCAGCGTTATTCACAATAGCCAAGACTTGGAAGCAACCTAAGTGCCCATCAAGGGATGAATGGATAAAGAAGATATGGTATGTATACACAATGGAATACTACTCAGCCATAAGAAACGATGAAATCCAGCCATTTGTGACAACATGGATGGACATTGAGGGTATTATGCAAAGTGAAATAAGTCAGAGGGAGAAGGTCAAATACCGTACGATTTCCTTCATTAAGTAGTAGATAATAACAGCAATAAACAAACACATAGGGACAGAGATTGGATTGGTGGTTACCAGAGGGGAAGGGGGGAGGGAGGAGGGCGAAAGGGATAATTCAGCACATGTGTGTGGTGATGGGTTGTAATTAGTATTTGGGTGGTGAACATGATGTAATCTACGCAGAAATAGAAGTGTAATGATGTACACCTGAAATTTATACAATGTTATAAACCAATGTTACTGCAATAAACAAAAAATTTAAAAAAAAGAATCTTGTAAATGAGATAGTCCCTTTTCTGATTGCCTCTTATCTCCATTAGCCTAAGCAGGTTCCGTCCTTTTCCTCTTCCCCTTCTGAATTATTGTTGTCACAAATTATTCTGTTTTGTGTTGTGAGTTGTGACTCAGTTGAAGTGTTTATAGTTGCTTTAGATGCTTTCCTTCCCTTTATCTTTTAAGTTATAATTGTTTGCTACCCTGTTCTGAAAGAGAGCTGCAGTTTTCTTATTTTGTCTGTCTACTTATCTCCTTGCTCAAAGCTTTGTAGACCTTTGCCTTTTTATTTCAGGTATGAAGCCATCCTTAATCATTTCTTATAGGGGAGGTCTAGTGGCAATGAACTCCCTCAACTTTTGTTTATCTGGGAAAGGTTCTATTTCTCCATGGTGTTTGAAGGATGGTTTCGCTGGGTAGTGTATTCTTGGGTGCAAGTTTCTGTCTTTCAGTATTTTAAATGTATCATTCCATTCTCTCCTGGCCTATCAGGTTTCTGCTGAGAAATCCGCTGAGAGCCAGATAAGCTTTGTTTTCTTCTGCCTTGCTGCCCTTAATACTTCTTCTTTGTCATTGACTTTTGCCAGTTTTACTGTTATATACCTTGGAGAAGGTCTCTTTGCATTGATGTAATTAGGAGTTCTATTGGCTTCATGTATTTGTATGTCTGGCTCCTTCCCCAGGTTTGGGAAGTTCTCAGCTATTATGTCTTTGAGCAAGCTCTCTGCTCCTTTCTCCTTCTCTTCTCCCTCTGGAATACCTATAATCCTTATGTCGCTGTTCCTCATTGAGTTGGATATTTCTCAAAGAATTCCTTCATTTTTTTAAAATCTTAGTTCTCTCTCCTCCTCCACCTGAAGCATTTCTATATTTCTATCCTCTAAATCACTAATTCTTTCCTCCATAATGTCAGCTCTGTTTTTTAAGGACTCTAGATTATTTTTTACCTCATTATTTGTGTTCATATCCAGAATTTCTGCTTGGTTTTTTTTTTTTTTTAATATATATATAGTTTCAATCTCTTTGGTGAAGCATTCCTTCTCATTAATTTTATTCCTGAGCTCATTGAACTGTCTATCTGAGTTTTCTTATAAGTCATTGAGTTCCTTTATGACAGCTATTTTGAATTCCCTGGCATTTGGATTGTAAATTTCTGCGACTTCAGAGTTGGTTTCTAAGATTTGTCGTTTTCCTTCTTTTCTGAATTGTTGCTGTGGTTTCTCATGGTGTCTGATGAACTAATCTTTTGCCAGCACATTTGTGGTAGTATCAGGTCACAGATTCCACCTGCTACCACTGGGGGGAAGCAGGAGGTGTGTTTCTTATCCCACCCCATCTGCTGGAAGTTGTGCAGGTATGGTGGGTGCTCCCACTGGCTGGGAAAGCATTCGCACACGGGCTCAGGGCTGCTGCCACACCAAGGCATGTTCCCACGTGTGGGGCTGCAGCAGTACTAGGGGTGTTCATGCCAGCTGGGAAAACATTCGTGTGTGCACGTACATCTGCTGCTGTCTCTTCTTATGGTCACACCAGCCGCTGTGCTGGGTGGGTGGGGCTTCTTCACATGGGCCGAGCCTGGGCCACTCGGGACCACAGTGGCAGGGGAGGCTCTCCCATCAGCCAGGAAAGCCTTCACTCTTGGGCCCAGGGCTGCCACCATCCCTTCCCACAGTCACACTGAGGCGCATTCCTACTTTCAGGGCTGCAGCAATACTACAGGCACTCGCACCATCCTGGAAAGCATTCGGGCGTGCATATAAGGCTGCGAGGGAAGGGTAGGGGCGTGCACACCTATCTGCACCACTTGCTGGGGAGCCAGTCCCCCCACCTTCAGATGTATAGCTGCCTAGGCCTCTCAGGCGTCCCATTGTGCTGTGCGGGTATCCTCCATTGGTGAAAGAATGTCCATTTAGTTGTAGTTCAAAGGGGGAGAGACAAAGGGAACAGCTCACTGCGCCATGTTGCTGATGTCACCCCCAATCCTTGCTGGATTTAACCAGGGTCAGACTTTGCTAGAATTATCAAAGCACGTTAGTATCAGCCCCAAGGAAGTGTGGCTCTCCCTCCTCTTTCCTCCTCCCCCCCCCCGTCCTCTAGTCCAGAGTTTCTCAACCTGAACGTGCACACAAGTCACCGGGAGCCTGTTAAAACATGCAGTCAGATTCAGTAGGTCTAGGATGGGACCTGAGATTCCTCATTTCTAACAAGTTCCCGGGACGTGTCGAGGCTGCTGGTCCACAGAGCGCACTGTGAATGGCAAGAGTCTAGTCTCCTCTGGACAATCGTGTTGAAGGTCAACTCTTTTATTCTGGGCCTCATAACCAAGAGCTTTGGAAAACTGGATCTTTTCATTTATTTTCCTCCTCTTCTATCAAGATCCCTACGCTGCTGGAACCAGTAGAGAATCTAAAAGCTGAAGTGCGTACAGCGATGGTATTAACCTACGTAAACATCAGCACCACAGATGGTTCATTGGGAACAGATGCCGCCCACGAGCCGCTGGCACACACTGCTGAGGGCACTGAGTACAGCCTGCAGCATGGACTGGTGCTGTTCTGAGCTGACTTGTGTTTCCCACAAAGATATATTGAAGGCCTAACTCCTGGTACCTGAGAATGTGAACTTATCCTGAAATAGGGTCTTTGCAGATGAAATTAAGCTGTAAATTGAGGTCACAGTGGATTAGGGTGGGCCCTTAATCCAATATGACAGGTGTCCTTATAAGAAGAGGAGAGACACAGGAGAATGTCAGGTGAAGACAGACACACAGATGGAAGACGGCAGAGACTGGAGTGGTGCAGCTGTAAGCTAAGGAACACCGAGGATTGCCGGCCATCCCCAGAAGCTAGAAGAGGGAGTGTGGCTCTGCCAACACCTTGATTTCAGACTTCCAGCCTCCAGAACCATGAGAGAATAAATTTTCCTGTCGTTTTTAGCCCCCCAGTTTGTGGAAGTTCATTATGGCAGCCCTGGGACACTAACACAGGTGCTTCATTTCATTTTGTTTTGTTTGTTTTAAATAGTAGTCAGAGGGAAAGGGGGATAAGGAAGGAGATGGATACTAGGAGGTTAAAGCAAAGGATTCCTCCAGTTGTTTCTCATTCCTACACTCAATGGGCCAACAAGACAGAATTGGCTGTGTTCACGGGGAATTAAAGGCCAGCAGTGAGCGTCATGCAGAAAAGTGTTCAATTTCCTTAAGTTGAGATCAAAGAAAAGAGCCATGGAGCCCATCGGTGCACTTTAAGCTAACTGGAATGACTCCTGGCAAAGGGCGTTTAATGTCAGCGCGTGTGAAATGGCAGGACAGGGAAGGCACAAGAGGAGGCAGGGCCCTATCGTCCTTGAAGTTATCAGCCCACTCTTTCTAAAAAAAAATCTATAAAATTGATCCTTCAACTCAGCTGTGGCAGAGATTGCTCATTACTGCCCAACACCCGCTCTCCTCTTCTTTAACAATAAAACACTGATTCTTAGCTAGGCCCATGGCCACCCAGCTAAATGTCTACACTTACCACCATCCCTTGCAGCTAGTTGTTGCCATGTGACCAAGTTCTAGAAAGTGTTGGATGGTGCTTCTCTGAAGTACCCTGGAAAGGAAGAAGGCACACCCTTTTTTGTCATTTTGTTCATCCTGCTGGCCAGAATGCAGGTGTGTCAGCTGGAGCTCCAGCCACCACTTTGGGCTATGAGGACTAGGGCCACAAGCTAGGCATGGTAGGCCATAAACATTGGAAGGAGCATGGGTCCCTAAAGTCTTCATGGAAATTGTGATGCCAGCCATGGACAGCCCACCTACAAGAAAAAATAAAGCCTTATGTATTGAAACTACTATTGATACGGGTTTTCTGTCACATGCAGTCAAAATAAGTGGATTCTCTTGTGTACAAATAAAAACTCCACTCTTACATCAGCCTAATAAATATATGAACGGAAAAAAATTAGGCCTCTATACCGAGTATTTTTAACCAACCTCCTCTACTGGAAAGCTTGTTTGTGGATAATTAGATTCATGAAATGGGAATATTTTCTTACTTGCCAGACAGGAATCATTACTCACCCTGAAGGAGAGGTTATAAAGCTACTACAATAAGAGCAGTTTAAATTATTTCTTTCTGGTTTTTTACTGCTCTAATACTTGGATACGTCTAATATTTCAATCTAATAGTAAAATTAAGCCTCTATCTTCAGCAGACCAGGGTAGTTTCTGCTCTTGGTTCTCAGTCACTGGATAACACTTTGAACTTTTATTTATTTATTTTTTCCCCCAAAGCCCCAGTAGATAGTTGTATGTCATAGTTGCATATCCTTCTAGTTGCTGCACGTGGGACGCAGCCTCAGCATGGCCGGAGAAGCGGTGCGTCGGTGCGCGCCCGGGATCCGAACCCGGGCCGCCAGCAGCGGAGCGCACGCACTTAACCGCTAAGCCACGGGGCCGGCCCTGGATAACACTTTGATTTCTAAAATTATCAAAAGAATTTGATTCTATAAAAAAATGCAATTTACCGAAATTTGGAACTAGGTTTATGCTGCATGTATCCAGTGACACAGGGGACAGCTGGGTGTTTCCTTCCCACACAATCGTTTCTCTTCTTCTTTTACCTCCTTTGTCCCTTCCCAATGATTCCAACTGCCCCTGCATTCGGCCTCTTTCCTACACGTGCTGCTTCCTGGAGGAACTCAATTGCTTTTGACTGCTTCAGAGACAGAGTTCTGACGCACCAACATAGGAAATGAACCAACACGTTTAGGATCAGATTGGTGCCAAATGGAGGCAGAAAAAGAGCTAAGGCCTGAGGAAGCCTGAAGAGAAATGGGCTTTTCAATTGTCTTCTCCAAGAGGCAGCAGCATGAGCCACCTCCCCTGGAGGACGCACTAGCCCTGGAGGGACCACCTCCCCTGGAGGGACCACCTCCCCTGGAGGACGCACTAGCCCTGGAGAGACCATCTCCCCAGGAGGGACCATCTCCCCACAAGGCCACCATCTCCCCAGGAGGGCAGGTAGAGAAGCTTCTTCCTACACACTTCATAACCTCGGACTGACATGGAAGCTTCAGCTCCAGACCACAACCAAACATTTTTGGCAATGATAGAGATATACAGAGACAGAAAGTTTTATTCCCCAGAACTCCAGGGAGCTTCTCCCACAAGAGAAGGACAGGGTGGGGCTGCACTTGCCAGGATGGGGCACAGCTGCAGGGCAGGCCCTTGTTGAGGCAGATGCGGGAATTGAAGGCCAGGGCCGGGAGGTGGAATGGGGGGAGTGTGGAGACAGGAGGGGAGACTTTGGAGCCATGCTTGTGGAAATCAACTCCTGCCCAAGCACATCCGCATGTGTGTCCTGCACGATCGGGACAGAAAAGCTGAAGTCCCATTTCCCAGACAGCCTTGCAGCTGGCGTTCCACATGGAACTAGGGTCTGCTGGCAGAAGTCAGCAGTGGGAGGGCAGCCCTCACCGGAATCAGCCTCCGCAGCTCAGGGGTGGCAGCAGGGCTGGGAGCTACGTGGGGAGTCAGGGGAGGGCAGGTTGGTGGAACGGCATTTCTGGATGGATTCTAGCCATTCTCCTGGTGATTGTGCTCCTAGCTCTGGGGCACGTGCCATGTCCCTGTCCCTCCCGGGTATTCTGAGGCCACCTCGCGCTCCTGTTCCCTTAAAAAGCTAACTGGGATTCTGTGGTCGGTAACTAAAACCCTGATACCTGGGAAAGTAGAACTTTAGGATGCTGTATTTTGTATGCAAACCTCTGCCCCGTTCCTTCAGGAATTCTGTACTAAACCTCCGTATTCTTCTTCAAGCCTTCTGCAGTGCATCTTATTTCAATTTTAAATTATCAAGAGCAGGTATTTCTTAAAATCTCCTTCCAACCTAACTGTTGAATTAACTTATTGTTTTCAATGTATTCTATCCGTAGACAACCAATGCTTTGCAAATGGAAAATGAGGCTAACCAGTTCTGAAGGACAACCTCAATGCCTGCCAACGCACTGTGGAAAACGCTAACATTTATTAATAGAAGACGCTAGGGAAAAAGACAGCCTTGCAAAAGTAAAAGGCAGATAAATGTTGTTTGAATTTATCAATAGCTTATAAAAACTCTTGCCTGAAATCTATGGACACAGTTGTTCTGAAATCCTGTCCTTGCTTCATTGTCTGGAGACGAGAGTTTCCCTTTCTAAATGAACCCACAGTCCAGGACCACTAGGCGCACTGCCAACAAAATCTTATCATATACTCATGATGCATTTTCACAAATTTTAAATTCTTCACTTTCTTGTCTATCTGATACACATCTCCCTCAGCCAGCTCAGGAGTCTTGAAGAAAATAGACCACCTCCCTCAGCTACAAGGGGGGGGTCCTGCTAGGGTCAGGCCCTGGCTATGGCAATTGATTTGGTGTTAGGCCACAGGAGACTCAGAGGTGACTTCTAGGACATCTGGGTAAGAAGTCTGGCTGCACTCAACACTCACGGAAAGACAGCCTCTAGTCTTGATGGTGGGGCATGTGGATGTGAGGCCTGAAGCTGCAACAGCCATTTTGCTGCCATGAGAGAGTCTGGCCTGAGGAAGAGTCAACCCTGGAAACAGCAGAGCCCAGAGGCCCTCAGTCAGCCAAGGTTTAGAAAGGCTTCTGGTCATTCTTCCCACTCAGCCATGCATGGGTCAGAAGTGGCAGCAGCAAAACAGAGATTTGGGAGCCAGCTCTATTTCAGGCCCTCACAGACAAGCCTAAACTCCCAGGGCTCACAGAGTCCTCTCACCAGGGCTGGAACCATTGGCCATATGGGAGCCCATGGGGTACAGTACCCCCCAGGGTCAGGGGTCAAAGGGTGCTTGCTCAAAGGGTGAGGGCACCACCTAGTTCCCAACACAAAACTCCACAACTTTTCCTGGCCCATCAGAGAGAACCTCCACTTAGACCTATCGTTGCTGTTTCTGAACTTGCGCTTCACTGCTCAGGAGCAGCCACATAAACTTGGAGAAATCAGGCCGAGAGCGGGACGGCAAGGCTGGGATGATGGGGCTGCATGAACACTGGTGTCCCTGGCCTCAGGGGTGTGGGAATGACTGCTATTGGTCACAGAGGACAACCGCCTGGCCTTCCCAGAGTCCACGCAGGTGGGTGTTTCTTCCTCCTGCTGCGAAGGCTCTCCCAGAGGCACTCACTCTCTTCTGGGCTTTTCCTCCAACAATAGCTTCTCACTCATTTCCTTCCTCTCACAGTCATTGAACACTTCCATGTCTGCTTTGTGCCAGAGCTGCAGGAAGAGGCTCCTTCTCCAGGGGGAGACACGGATGAGTGAGCAGTCCCCGAGACCACCCTCACTTCTGACACCCACTGCAGGATTCGGGGGGTCCCCAAGACCACCCTCACTTCTGACACCCACTGCAGGGTTCGGGGGGTCCCCGAGACCACCCTCACTTCTGACACCCACTGCAGGGTTCGGGGGGTCCCCGAGACCACCCTCACTTCTGACACCCACTGCAGGGTCCTGGGGGTCCCCGAGACCACCCTCACTTCTGACACCCACTGCAGGGTTCGGGGGGTCCCCGAGACCACCCTCACTTCTGACACCCACTGCAGGGTTCTGGGGGTCCCCGAGACCACCCTCACTTCTGACACCCACTGCAGGGTTCTGGGGGTCCCTGAGACCACCCTCAGGTTTGATAATTCACTGGAAGACCTCACAGCACCCACCAAAAGCTGCTATACTCATGGCTATTGTCTACTCCAGTGAAAGGATACAGATTAAAACCGGCCAGGGGAAGAGCCACAGGGGGCTGCATCCAGGACAGTCCCAAGTGTGGGGCTTCCCATTGTCCCCTCCCAGTGGAGTCTGACAGTGCCAACTCCTGGCATCGACATGTGGCAATACCACGGAGTTCGCCAACCAGGGAAGCCCACCCCAGCCCTGGCGTCCAGAGTCTTTGCTGGGCTGGGGCCCGTACGCATGACCCTCAGTCTCCAGCCGCTTCGGAGGTCAGGCTGATGCTACGTGACCCATGGCCCCCCCCTAAATCCCACTGTCAGCGGGACCATCTGGTGTGGCCCAAGGCCCCAGGAGAACAGAGAGCTTCTAGCAGGAGGACCTTCCAGGAGCCTGGAGACCCCCCGCCAGGAGCCCAGGGCAAAAGCTGGCCGCTCTGTGGTCAATCCTCTGCGCACAAGTAAACAAACGGCTATGACAGGAGGTGCTTACGCTGTCTGCCTCAGGGTGGGTGCAGCCGACACATACCCTGGACCGGAGAACACCCAGGGGACGCGGGCAGAGCAGCTAAAGGCTCTCCCAGGCAGCCCTGCGGCCGCTCCAGTGTACTAATCCAGTGTAGAAGTTTAATGGATCCACTTAGGAAATTAAACCGAGGTTTTCAGCACACAATTGTTTCTTTTCTCCTCTGCTTTACAAGTGACTCACGAATCAGTGAACACCACGGTGGGGCCTACTCGTGCAGAGGCTGCTTGGTCTCACCGCCGGCTCCCTGGAAGGGCACACGGCACCTGTCATAACAGGAATCATTCAGAAGGAAGCGCAGGGAAATCAGGGCGTCCCCGCCTCGCCACCCCACGCTGGGGAGGGAGCGGCGGCTGCAGCCGAGGTGAGAGACCGGGGCAGCGCAGCAGGGAGCTGGCGTCTCCTTTCCTCCTGCGCTCCTCTGCATCCAGGCATGTCAAGGAGCCTCGCGTGTCTGCTTCTGGAAACTCCCGCTTTAGCGACGCCAGCCAGAGCCAGCTTCACGGACCAAGAACAGCGTGACCACAGAGGACTCCACACTCAGGCTGAGCCACCCTCACGCGCCGTCCTGAAACTCCGAGCAATTTTCACACACGGGGCCCCGCCTTTTCAGTCCGCACTGGGCCCTGCACCCAGTCCACAAACAGCTGTCCAGAGGCCTGGCGACGAGACAGGGTGTGGAGTGTGTGGGGAAGGCTCACAACAAGGCCTGCCCTCAGGCACGGACCCAGGGTGGGGGAGCAGAGGCATGCCCACCACACAAGTGGGCCCGGAAAGGTCTCCCTGAGGGTCACAGACTGTCGCGTGAGGAGGAGGCCTGAGCGGAGCTTCCCATGTCGGGAAACTTCAGAGAGGCCAAGAAAGGGGGCGGGGCCTTCAGGGGGACGGGCAGAACCTGGACAACCCCTTCCCGAGACATGCGTGTTCCTATTTCCGCGCTTATCCACGCAGCCCTGCGGACTGGTGGGGTGCTGGTTGCGTTTCCAATAAATAATAATAGGATCGCCATGTCCCAGGAACTGGGCTAAGCCCTTTCCCCACATTCCCTCTTAACCCCTTCCAACTGCAGGAGGTGTGCATCATTACCCTCCTTTCACAGGGCAGGAAACAGACTGAGAGATGGGGTAACGTGCCCAGAGACGCCCAGCTGTGGCTTCAGTCCCCCCAGGAGCACTTGGGGCACCATCAGCTCCAAGGAACCCAAAGGGCTTGTGTGGTTGATATTAATAATGTGTGTTCAGGGATCCTCTTCTGGGTTGACCTGCCTCCCCACAAATTCACGTCGGAGTCCTGGCCTCAGCACCTCAGAAGGTGAACGTATTTGGAGATATGGCCAATGCAGACGTAATTAGTTCAGATGAGGTCACACGGGATTAGCGAGGACCCCTAATCCAATGTGACTGGTGTCCTCATAAAAAGGGGAGATGTGGCCCCCAACAGGCACAGAGGGAGAACATTATGTGAAGACAGGAGCTCTGCTGCCACAGCCAAGGGACCACCAGATGCCGGGAGAGAGAGGCCAGAAAGAGATCCTTCCCTGGAGCCTTCAGAGGAGCCCGGCCCTGCTGACAACTTGATCCCAGACTTCTGGCCTCCAGTACGGGGAGACAATGAATTTCTGTTATTCTAAGCCACCCAGTTTGTGGTGTTTTGTTATGGCAGCCCTAAGAGACTGATACAGGTCTCCTCAACCGTTTTCAAGGTTTTCATTGTGTCATCACAATATTCCAGGGAGAGTGAGGAGTGGACCTCATCATATCCACGCTCACGTGACCTCAGACCCAGGGAAGTGAAACGATTCACCGGGACCATACAGTGAGAGAAGCAGAGTAAGGACCAGAACTCAGGCATCGTGTGGTCATCTGAGGTTCCTTTCACAATCCCCCGAGGCCATAACTGGGAACCTCTTATGGAAAATGTGTTATATGGTAGAAACGCTTCACAAGTTTTATTTAAATCAAGTAACAGCAGCATGACAGCATGGACTCAGGACTGCGACGGCCAACTTTTGTGTTTTGGGTAATGAAAAACGTAGACTGGACCATCCACATTTCATTCAAAATTTCATGTTTCCAACTGAGAGACTATGTGAAGGGACAACAGCCAGACTGTACGTGACAACAGAACTCTGACCTGCAACTTGCAGCAACCAGCCCAGGAAGAGAACCGTAATCTGCAGCAATTGGCCCCAGATGGTCAGAACTTGATCAGTATCTGCCAGCTTCCCAATTTTTGCCACCACTTCTAACGTGGGGACCAGAGAAAGCCAAGGATGCTCCCCCAACCAATCACACAGGAGCCGGGCTTCCAGTTAGCTGCCCAGCTTCCCCCGCCCACAGCCCCCGTCAGGAAGAGCCAAGCCCCCCTTTTCCCACCATGACGCCATCCCGGCCCCCGCCTGCCTCTGAGTCCCTGCCAAGCACAGCTGATGGTGGCCGACCCCCGTGCTCCGCAACCTCTGAATGAACAGCCTTTGCTTATTCTCATTTGGTTCTTCATTTACTTTCACACAACACAGTTTTATCTTCTTTACTACAAATTATTTTTCCCAAAACTAAAAGGAAAGCAGTTTTCATCTTTAATTTTCCTCTACGTTCTCTAGAAGAGACGCTGCCATGAAGTACAAGAGCCAGAGGCAGAGTTCCACCTGGATAACCGACAGAGCCCAGGGAACTGAGAACTGACCACATCTCCAAGTTCAGGCTCAAGACAATGTCTGACTGACATTTAGAAACTCTTTGCCCTAACCACAAATATGATGCCCACTAAAATGAACAGAAATTATCTTCCTCTTTAAGAACACTCCCCAAAGCACACACTGTGATTGGAGATTAAAATATAAAGAAAACTGGGGGTTCTCACTGGAGAACAAAAGATGAGTCAGCACAGCATCACGCCATTCTTATGTTTCTCATTCTCAGGAAAGGAGTTTGCTTTCCCTAAAAAGTAGAAACCAGATGTCAGGGTGATTGCCACACATCACTTCCCACCCAGGTAACACGCAAGAATCACTGCATCTCTAAGTCCTTTCCCCACAGGGCGTTTGTTTAGATTTGAAACAGAATTCCAACAGAGAGAAATTACGTCCTTAAGGAAAAACGTGCACCTGACTGCAGTCTGAAGAGAGTAACAGACTGAATGTCTGCATCCTTTCAGAGGATGAGTGTGAGCACAAGAATGAAAAATTACAAAAAGAAACACCAACAGCCCATTTTGTTAATGATAGTCTTTCTGCAAGTATCAAAATACCCTCTGTAACTTAAATTTTCCTTAATTATTTATCGCCAATGAACATCAGAAGCACAATTATCATTTCTCTTCAGTTCACAGTAAAATAAAGTAATATTCCCAAGTAAAAAAAAAATCCTTTTTAGAAGCTTTAACTTCTCTCTCTCACTTAACACAGTCTACCAAGACCAAGAACACAGACGTTCCTCCACTGACAACCCTCTGAAGGCAGCTCTCCCAGAGGGATCCCATTAAGATGGGTTTCTCAAACCCCGTTTCCCAAACCTCTGAACCACTGGTGCCAAGAGATGTTACTGGTTTGAAGGGAGGTGGTAGACACGAAGGGCTGCATACCACATCCTTCTATGCTCCTGCTGAGACGGACACGAAGCATCCCAGCATATTAACAGCTCTCATCAACTCCGAGTAAAGAAATGTGTTTTACTTTAACACAAGGGTTCCGAAATATATACGCCCTTGGAACCTGTTTTTCATCTCTCTGCTGTACAAAGCACACTCAGAGCAACTGCTTAGTATTAAGCCACACAGTTCACTCGTGAGCAGGACTGACTGACTTTCATTGGTCTCCTCCATGCGGTCACTGGTTCGATCCCTGTGTAATCCAGAAAGCCTGACACCTTCCCATAGACAGAGACTGGAATTCTGGTCACCATCAGTCACTTCTCACCGCGTGTCATCAAGAGGGCCTGGTAATTGGGGAGGGTGGGGAGAGGTGAACTGGATGGTCTAACTTCGTCATCCTCACAAATCCAGCTCTAATACTGAGGAAAGAATACCCAGTCTATTTCCTATTCTATTCAGACTGGCCATGAGCATCAGCTCTGGGCAAGGGACTGACAGATACAATTCCAGTATTCACAGCCCAAGTCTTTCTAAAGCAATCCACTGTAATGGTAGAGTTTAAGATTCGAGAAAAGAAACTATGCTCAAAAACGTATATCCCTCTGTGTGAAGGTGTCAGTGATTTTTTTTAAAAGAAAAGCAAACACCAAAGCCGTGGAGAACTGCCCCGGGGTGTGGTTATCAAGCCCACCAATATTGCTACCCCATTCCCACGCGGCTAACTTCCTGATGGGCTTCTGTGAAGCCAGGCACCTACTTTACTCTGTCATGGATATAACAACTCCTCTCGGCACAGACACCACACACACGCCACTGTGAGTGGCCTAGTGATTGCCACTAAATCACAGGGGACATTCTGACCAGGAGGTAACACTGCTCGTGAACTCGCAGCACAAATGCCGTCAGCTCTTTAAAAGCTACCCAACTGTAAATCAACCCGGACATGAACTGCACATTACCAGAACATTTATGCTAGTAATCTTTGCCATTAGGGGAGATTTAAATTATGTATACTATTGTAATAACATTCTTAAACTCTAATTCAGAGAGCTGTAATTGTATCACGCAATGTTTTGATTACCTATGGAGTTTATCATGGACATAAGACCTAATGAATAAGGGTTAAAACATACTAATTCAGCTCAAGAAAATGATTATATAATCAGAAATGCAAGTTCAGTATACTATCCTAATTAAGATTAGACATGTCAGTGGCAAATGTCAACTAGTCATTTGTATCTTCACAGCTCAGAAACTTATTTCTCTAGATAGCTTATTTCTAATTATTATTAAGAGCCCTTTCTCTACACTGTGCTGCATCTTAAGTTCTTCTTTAAGAGTTCTCAAATACCACTGATTATGGACAAATCACAGTAGCTCTTTTTACTACAAAAGAAAGAAAGTATCGTGCTAAGAAGAATAAAAAAGACACTACTTCTTGGGGCCGCCCCGTGGCTGAGTGGTTAAAGTTTTGGGTGCTCTGCTTTGGCAGCCCGGGTTCGTAGGTTTGGATCCCAGGTGTGGACCTACTCCACTCATCAGCCATGCTGTGGCAGTGTCCCACATACAAAATAGAGGAAGACTGGCACAGATGTTATCTCAGGGCTAATCTTCCTCAAGCAAAAAAAGAAAAAAAAAAAAAAAAAGACCTACTACTTCTAAATTCAGCAGGAGAAACTATCTTTAAATTTTAAAACTGAAAACTGCATCTACTAGCCATATATTTTATTATACTAAACTTCAAAAAGTCCATTCCCTACCTTCTTCTAAAGATCACAGTACCCGGCGTCCTGATTTCTGATTCTCTTCTCACACTCCTTATCTACCAGACTGTCTGATCTCCCATGTATTATAACGCTTTTCTGGAGCTGCCCGTCAGAAAGCTCCAGAGCAGCATTCACGTGTAGCTGACTTCATCTCTCCTCTTCCAGGTCAGCTCAGAGACTCTAGAGAAAAGCTACAGCTCTGGGTAGAAACTTCTAGGCATGTCTGCACAAATCTGATCACCACTCTTCTGTTTAAAATCTTTTTACAAGCTTAAGGATTTTGTTCTTAAGAGAAAGACCAAAATTCTTAACACAGCCCTGTCTTGGACACCCTTACCTCCAGCCTTCACTGGTATTAGTGAAGCAGTGAAATCGCCGTTTCCTCCCCCACACCCTCCTCCTGGCTAGCCCCTGCACACTTCTGTGATCTCAGCTGAACGTCACTTGCTCGGGAAGCCTCCACACCACCCCTCCACTCACTCACATTCTCATTCGGAGCCCCTTGTATGTTTCCAAGCATCCCGCACTTCTCTCTCAGGGCCCTTTCACAGTCTGTAATTATGTGTGATTATCTGATTCACGTCCATCTCTCCTGCTAGAAGGGAAACTCCGTGTCCGCCAGCACTGCACCTCAGACTGCTGCACCGTGGCTCAGACACTTGGCAAATGTGCGTTGATGGGTCGGGGACTCAGCACATACCCTGAACTGAGCAAGCGTTCAACAAAGGATGGCTTTTGCTGGTTTAAAAAAAACAAACACTTGGGGCAAGAAGGATCAATTGCACCAACCCAGAGGGTGGCGTTTCCAGAGACTACAGTCTGAAGGGCTCCCCCTGGAGCTGTGCAATAAAAATAGTACCACAACCTCCTGTCCAGTTCCCTTCCCATCCCAACTTCCTCAGCCACTCCTCACATCTCATCCTTCCACCCGACTCTCACTGTCTGAGAAATTCAATAATGTAGGATCCTGCGACCACTGACTCCAGTGGCACACAACACCATTATCTCACTAGGTAAAGGAAGGAAAGGAGACAAACAGAGACAGAAATTAACCGACAAGAACAAGGACCAATAACTAGCCCATAGCAATGCCCGAGTCGAAGGCAGAATTCCAGATGCTCTCTTGATCCCCCAAGCTCTGCTACACTACGATGAACAAATGAGGCGAAGTGCAACTCACTGGGAAACGTGATCACTGGTCACCACTGCCAAGCACAAATGAGAAGCACAAAGAAAGACTACTCAAGACCAAAGTACGTCTGATGTGAAATTACTCAGAATTTATCTGCAGTAGGTGCTAACGTAGCCAAGAGTGAATTAAATGGAGCTCTGATCAATTATAACAGCTGATCTGACCCCTTAATATTGAAAATATAGCCAATGCCATGTCATTTAAATTTGACATCATAAACCCTTAGGTTTGTAATTATTAATTTTTTAATAATTTAAAGCTATAGTTCTCTTTCATCAATTAAAAATTTTTGAAATTCTTAGTAGCAAATACTATTAACTGAAGAAATACATATGAATGATTGTACACACACTCACAACCAGAAATACAGTCATGATGTGCCACATAATGACATTTCAATTAACGACGGACCTAGGTGTGTGGTAGGCTATACCATCCAGGTTCGTGTAAGTAAACTCGGTGATGTTCGCACAACCACAAAATTGCCTGACGACACATTTCTCAGAAGGTATCCCCGTCATTAAGCAGCACATGACTGTAAGCCGTGGCGCCCCAAGCTAAAAACAAAAGAGTAAAACCTGAGAAGTCAACCTGCAGGGAATAAACAGCTGCTGACTTTTGAGACACAATATAGAGTAGAAAGAACTAATATTTTAACATCAGAAAAACCTTCCATGATACCAATATCAAGCTATAGTTTCTTTTTCCCTTTATAAAAGATTTATTTCCATCTGACCAAGTGAAATTGATGTAATTGCCAATTAGGGCTCCACATAATTATTTTGCTAATCAATTTATATTTCTATTTAACAAGCCTGGCAGTTACTTTTAAAAGAAACATTATGAAATATTCTCCAATTTAGTAAAGAATTATTTAACAGATAAATACTCTTAATGGGGCTCCCTGTGGTTTTAAATGAGCTGTGTACTTGATTAACCTCATGAGCCTGTTTGGCATAATCGTAATTTTTACAAATGAGACAGAATGCAGGGATCATAAAGAATGAATTAATCACAAAACGACTGGTACTTCAGTCACACAAGAGCTCATTATTCCTATGAGCTAAGCTAGAGAATGAACTGGCTGTTACTACCACAAAATATACTTACGTCTTCAAGATTTCTGCAGGGTAATTTCTTCCGCCGGGCTCTCTTGTTGATCACATGCAGACGGTACCCAGAGTGGAGGGAAGCCCACTCACACAAGATGTGCTACAGCAATACATCCACCATCACGTATACGGAACACCTACTGCAGTCACAATTTCAGAGCCAGATGTTACATCATTAAAGTCTTACAGTAACGATAGTTAACATTCCAGACATTCAAAAACGAGCTTTCATCTAAGGTTACCCAAACACACAATGCTTCTCAGTATAGAGCACACAGCCCACAAAAACCAGTGGTGGAGTCTTCATTGTGAATAGGAATTTAATTCAATAAATATCTATTGGGCACCTACCATGTGCCAGGTATTTCAAAGGTCCCGGGGGTACAAGGATAACCTCCCTTTTTTCTCAGTCTGGTGAGGGACACAGGGCATAACTGGTGCCTGGGTTAGGAGAGGCTGACTCGACGGGGGAGGTCAGAGAAGGCTTCTCATGGAGGTAATGCTGGAGATGGGGTTGAGAGAGAACTCGGGACAGGGAAGCCTTCCGGAGGCTGATCCCTTCAGGATGCTGTCCACCATCCTGCTGCCAAAATACCACAGTGACACCAAAGAGCAATTTTCAAAATTCCAGTGTGTTCAACTAAAGCATGCCTACAGAACATGCATAACCAAAACCGAAGACATCCTCACACTGGTTATAAAAGGACGGCTCACAGCATGGAGCTAGCTGGGGAGCAGCTGCTGTGCAGGCAACACAGGGTGGCTTTTTTTTGTTATATGGATGATACAAGCGATTCAACTACATCAGCAATATGATTAAAAAAAAAAGGCCCAGTGATGTTTAGATTCTACAACTATATACTAATATCTTTTTAAAAATCTTTTCTTACTGAAATTCCTAAAGGCCATATAGTTCATGAACCTAAACTTCTCTTTTCCCCCACTGAAACTACTTTTTAATGCAGTTTTGATGAGTGGGGCTCTCAGGACATCACGATTGCTTTATAACAGAATAATAATGACTAAAATTTATTATACACTTACTATGGGCCCATTATGGCCCTAAGTGCTCAGATTAACAACTGTCTTTTATCTCATTTGCCTTGTAACATAAAGTCAGTGCATATGACAAAACATATACTGGCAAAGCATCATCAACAGTAGCTTCCTAGAGCACACCAAAGACTCGGGATTAGAGAGGGAATTTCTTCCAGCCCCTCACTGCCATTTCCACATTCTTTCTGCTCCACTCTCTTATGAAATCACTCCAGACTCGTGTCATTGGGTTTGACCACCCAGCTCCCACCGGATGCTGTTCTTTACCTACTTCTACAGGAATGGTTCCAAATGAACATCTAGAATAGACCAAATAATGACTTCTCTGCTTCCTAGCTGTGTGATCTTGAGGATGTTATTGAATTTCTTTCACCCACAGTTTCGTATCTGGAAAATGGGGATAAGAGTAATGCCAATTTCACAGGGCTGTTGTTAAGAGTAAATAAGGGCATACAGAGTCAGCACTTAGCACAGTTCCCCGCACACAGTCAGCGCTCAGCTACAGCCACTGCCCACACTGACTCAGGACTTTGGCGTCTGCATCACAGTCTTGCTCTCATATCCAAGGCCCCATACCCACTTGGATGATGCCAGCACCCCTGGACAATCTGTCCAACACCCTTGTCAAAAATTCCCTAAATTCTTTAATTTCAAACAAATTCAATCTCTATACTTCAATGATCCTTCCATCACTGAGACGCGCTCCACCTCTGAAATTGTAAACACTAATTTCCTTCTCTAAGACCGCCATCTCCCCTATCTACAGAGTACCCCAAGGACCCCTGACCTGTCACTACACTTACCTGACAAAACCCCAACCCCAAGAAGGCCAACTTCTGCCTCCCTCCTTCTTCCGTTTGGGCTACACAGAGCTCAACTGGAGGAAACTCCACAACCGTGTGGATTTGTTCCACCACAAGCACCTGGTACTCTCGGGGTCTCCCCTTCCCCCCTCTACTCTAGACCACGTCATCTCTCACCTCCTCAAGGACCTTGATCAAGAGTTATCTACCCTTCCCCTTCAGCATCTTCAATTTCTCTCACTTGTGTTGCTTTCCCCTACCCTCCACAAATGTAGAAACAAAATCACAAGCTTCATGTTCTTTAATCCCGCCTTGGCTAGAAAATTAATAAAAACAGAAGCTGAGGCCCTCAGTAGCAGCTGAGAAAAGTCCCTAGGTAAAAATGAGAAGCTGTTCCCACAGGTGCATTGTCAAGAGCAACCCAGAGCTCGCCATCACATCTTGCTAGAAAGATAACACGGGCAAATATTCACAGACCAGTTACCAGATTTTTTTTTTAACTGAAAGCCTCCCTATAATATTCTTAGGCTACAGTTGAGTTTATGTCTATGTCTGTTAAACAGGGTGAAGCAAACTTCCTGTACTATTAAAAAGTTTACCAGTTCTGGGGCCGGCCCGGTGGCGCAAGCGGTTAAGTGCGCGCGCTCCGCTGCGGCGGCCCGGGGTTCGCTGGTCCCGATCCGGGCGCGCACTGACGCACTGCTTGGCAGGCCATGCTGTGGCGGCGTCCCATATAAAGTGGAGGAAGATGGGCACAGATGTTAGCCCAGGGCCGTCTTCCTCAGCAAAAAAAGAGGAGGATTGGCGGATGTTAGCACAGGGCTGATCTCCTCACACAAAAAAAAAATTAAAAATAAATAAAAAAAAAAAAAGTTTACCAGTTCTAAAAGCTATTGACTTACAATTTTAGAATGTTTGTTAAAGTATGCATTTGTGGAAATGTTTTTTATAGAAAACCGTTCACTGAGAGTTGTAAGGCATTTTTATCATAGAAGGCTGAATTTACCTGTCAACTCTAATACTACTTAATTCATTACTATATTATGATCTAGTGCTAAATCAATCTGATGAAAAGGTATGTGCAGATTTTCTTAAAATTACTAACATAACTCTAAGCATTTTTCCTCCTTATAGAGTGACCAATGCACGCTGCAGAATCACAGCTCATTTCCACATACACTTATCTGGCAGCTTTACCGAAAAAACAGAAACTTATAATAACTCCAATCTACTAACAGCAATAGGGCCAATGCAATTCTCAGATCAGGAAACGGAGGTTAAGAAATCATTTGCTTGAGGAACAGGCAGAATTCAGATTCAGATCTCTCCATTCAAAGTCCCTCCTTTCTGCTCACCAGGATTTTCAGCCCCGGGCTACAGACTCACATCACCCAAGGAGTTTAAAAACAGGAAGTGATCACCAGCTGCCCTCCCAGTTCCCGACCCACTGCCCCCATGCTGACTCACTTGATCTGGGACGGGCCCCAGCCAGAGGCGAGAGGCCCTGCACCATACCGGTTACATTCTACCAGGTCATTCTGTCCCAGACATTTTTATGTTTAAAACAAAATGCTCTTATCAAGATCTTGTAGGTTGACAAAAGTAAGTACAATCTCAAAGATAATCTTGTCCCAAACAAGGACAATGGAAGTTTTAGAAGCAATCTGGTCCAAGAAAGGGTTGTATTAGCTCCAGTTTGGCCAGAGTTGGTAAGACTGGACTCCTGACACAGGGTCATTTGAGGAGCTGCCCAAAGCGGGAAGTGAGCATGATGCCTGTGAAGCCCGTTACCAGTGCTGACAAACGGGAAGGCATTCTTCTAGGAGTCTGGGGGAAATGCAACTGCTGACAAAGCACCTGACCAAGTGAACAAAGTGGAATTGCAGAGCACAGAGGTAGAAACAGTGCATTCACTGTCAGAAACACAAAGCACATTCGGGTTGGTGAGGCAAAGGGCCCAGATGGGAAGAAGGCACAGGCCGAGACTGGCAGCAGGCTGGCACCGTGGTTCCTGAAGAGAACAGGAAGAAGATGAAAGAAAGAGGTATTGGAAGAGATCACTCTCGTACCACGCACGGACGCATGGCTGTGCCTGAAGGCAGACAGACCGGAGCCAGAACCTGCTGCCATCCAGTGGCTGGAAGATCATGAGAAACCAAGAGTCCAGTGACCCTGAGAAGAGCAACACCCAGAGGGAAAGCAGACGAACAGTTTGTTTGGACAAAGGAAGAACCAAGTGACCTGAGACTCTCCAGTGGGGAGACAGAGGGTCCGGGTCACCAACAATCAGGAGAAAATGCCAGGGACCACCTACAGCGTGGGAACCCAGATTTTACCATGCTGAGAGGAGAATTTACGTTATTATTCCTACACTTGTTTCTCAACTTAAATAATAGAACCAAATGTTTCTTTACAAAGGCAAAATCTCAGAGAATAAAATATACTTATGGGGGCCGGTGCAGTGGCGCAGTGGTTAAGTGCACACGCTCTGCTTCGGCAGCCCAGAGTTCACAGGTTCGGATCCCGGGCACGCACCAACGCACCGCTTGTCAAGCCATGCTGTGGCGGCGTCCCATATAATGTAGAGGAAGACGGGCACGGATGTTAGCCCAGGGCCAATCTTCCTCAGCAAACAAGAGGAGGATTGGCATCCGATGTTAGCTCAGGACTAGTCTTCCTCACACACACACACAAAAAAATAAAAAACATACTTATGACTTAGAAGAAATACCATAAATATAACAGTTTAAAAAGTAAATAAGTACTATATGAAGAATGGACTAAAACTAAATCTCTTAATTTAGCAAATTATCTTTTAAGCCAGCAATCTACTGAAAGCTTAAAGTAATGAATTCTGAATTCCTAGGAAAGACGTTGGAAATTATTAGGATTTCCAGCCCACCCCCTGCCGCCCCACATCTCTCACGTGGTCATCCACACCACTTCCAATGATGGAGTGGTCACTGCAGGATAGGCAGTCCACATCGCTTTAGGAAATTTCCTTCCACAAACTTGGTATTAATCATCCAATCATCCACCGTGAAATAAACTTCAATATTCTTTAAAAGAAGTTTGGGCACAAGGCAGAAAATCAAAGACCAGTACACCACACCAGGAAGTCCATACAAACAGTCTAACCGCTTTTATTACAATGTGCAAGGTGGTATTTCATCCAACACTCACCAACAGCAAACCAACATCTTCTATAAAACAGTTCCAGAAAGTTCAAACAGGAAAACAAAAAGATACATTATCTGTAATAATTCTCATACAATACTGTTTAGTATTTAAACTTCATGTCACTCCAGTAAAGTGTAATCATTTTCTAGCAAACGTGGCAAAAAAGTTTGCTCTGTTTTGCCTACAAACATATCAGAACATGCCTCACAACTAAAAACGTGTTATTACAGCACTCCAGACACCAATATCTATTCGTGCTTAGGATCAGCCAGTTGTACCAAATACCATAAAATACAAAATGATAGGAAATATAAACATCAATTTGTATTTCAAGTTTATAACATTTTATTTACAAAAATAGGCTGGGAGGTAAAGGGTTTACAGCCCCATATTCTTTCCTGGGGGATCTATTTTGCGCCATGTTCTAGGGTTTTTTCCCTAACAGTTTTTAAAGTCACAGTTGAATTTCTTCAGAATTATATTTGTCAGCTAGAAGCCCAGATGGAGAGGCAGAGAGGGAGCAGGGGCACAGAAGGGGGAAGAAGGGACGGGCATCGGACAGTGGGCACATAAATGGCTTTTATTGAACTGACTCGGTGGTGCCTCATGCACTCGGCGACACAAGCACGCTTCTCGACACCAACACCAAACGCCGCTATCTACAGGAGCTGCGGTCTTCTCCGGGTTCTGAAGGACACTTGCTCACCAACATGACACTGCCGGAATGAGGACGCCACGGCCAGCACTAGGACATGACTCCAAAGACAGGGTTGTGGCGGCAGATGCTGGGGCCATACTCCTCATAGTCCTTCTTGGTGTGACACACCTGGAAGAACTCCGGCTACGGAGGCAACAACCAGAAGGAACAGAGAAACATTCCAGAAAGGAGAGAAAATCAAATCAACTGCCAAGCAAATAAGACTCTCCTCATGCAAAACCTCCACTCCTTCTTTCCCCAGATTTTGTTGTAAGATTTTGACCTCTTCAAGGGACTGAACTACTAAACAGGAGTTTATTTCATTTTTTAAAAATTTTTTCAGCCTTTGTTTAGGACCCACTATGTGCTGGCCCTAAATTAGCAATTCATTAGCTATCCACAAATTTGAGGGGGAAAAGTAATAATTACTTGGAGAAGTCACTGATTAATGAACATGTTTTAGGTTATTTGGGGATTTCACTTATCCATATTATCTGTATCCCCTAATTAGCCAGGATACATACTAATTAGCTGTGCAATTTAAATGATCACTAAAATATTCTTTGTATCTCACAGAATGAAATGTGCAACCATTTAGAGCCATACACAACTAGAACACACACTATTTAACCTTCATAAGACAACATTTATTCAAACAACAGAGAATACAGAAATGGAAGTCTAGAACCGTCTAGAAAAGGACTTACGGTTGAGGCAAGCATTGAGCCTCCAAACCACACGGCGTAGCGCTGCATGTGATGTGTTATCACCTGAACCTCCACGGGCTTGGGCTGGAAAGATAGGAACGAGTGTGACTCACAGCGCAGGTGCGTGCTCACTGCCATCCCCTTTCAGGGGACAGAGGACAGCCCACTCGAGCGCCCGGAACACAGGGGCCTCGCCCCATCCTGGTGTTACAGTAAGCCCCTCCCTCCCTCACACTCACACCCCCTGTGAGCATGAGCCACGCTGCCTCTGAAAGGAGGTTCCCAGCCGCTCCTGCTGCCCATCCCCCAGTCCCCGCCCTGGGCCGTGCAGAGAACAAGGCACGCAGCCACGGGGGGTTCTCGTTCACAACACTAAAGGCACCCAAAAGAGTAAACAGCCTAAGCAACTAACCCAACTGATTTTTTTCTTACTACAAATTAGATGTTTTAGCACTGTAGAGACAATGCCAAATAACACTAAGTGTCCCCAAAATACTATACGAAATTACATTTTGCCAGCAGTGGGATTCCCCAGGCGAGGACCACACTGCTCCACTCACCCTACCCCAAAGCCCCATCGCCCTTATGAGCCCAGGAAAGACCACCAGCTAGTTGAGAATTATTACCCTGAAGGAACACACTGTAACTCCCCACTAACATTACTTATTTTACTTTAATGAGAACATCTCCAAAGGACATTCAAGATCCTCACCGTAAACGGATCCATCTCCTTGGGACACTAGTCACTACACTACGTGCCTGATCTCTCACAATACAGAAGAAACTGCCGGCAAACATTTGCGCGTGGGTAAGAGCATCAACCGATGCTGCTGCATCACTAGGTCTGAGTTCGGGCAATAAACTCCTGACCGTCACCTCACAGCGTGGCTGAGAGAGTGGTTCAGACTTGTCTCACCTCACGCTGCCAGCCAAGCTGCACTCCTTCGGCCTCGAGTTAGGAGAGACCGCCAGGCCAGCTTGGGCGCAGAAAGGCCACCACGCCCGGGCCGGCCCGGCCTCCTACCTTGATCCTGCCCCCGCTGAGCTCCTCACTGAGCTTCAGTCTGGCGTCCACCACCCTTTTCAGATCTCTCTGGAGTCGCCGTCCAAAATCCCTGAACATCGTCGAGCCTCCGGAGAGAACGACATTCTAGAAGACACAAAGCAGAGGGGGTTCCCGGGATGAAATCGGCCCCCCACACTGTTGTGGTAACCAGCCCACGAGAAGACTCCCACCCGCCCAATCGCGTGTAACACCCTTCAACCTACACAAAAAGATAACAATCGAAGCAAAATTAACGCTATCAGAAAAGTGCCCCGTGTCCCGTCTCTCCTGCGGCACAAACTCTTCCTCTCAGTGCTTGTCCTTAGTCGTAACCAAGTGAAAACACGAAGCAACGCAGCTCCCTGGACAATGCAGAAGCTTCACAGCGACCAGGAGGCCAGCACAAACTACAAAAACTGACTTGTTATAATAAAAAGCTAAGGCCAAACTAACCTTGAGCGTTAGCTATGTTGCCTTAATAATCACTGGGAATAAAAGGGCCCTTCTGCAGGTGACGGTTATGTTCTGTATCTCAGGTGTGGTGGTGATTACATGGATATACAAATTTGTCAAATCTCTTCAAACTGTACACTTAAAATGGGTTTATTTTATTGTATATAAATTGTATCTCAAAGTTGGATTTTTAAAAACAGGGCAATACAACAGAAGGTGATGGAGGAGGCCTCGCTGAAGAGGCTACAGCTGAACCGAGACTAAATGACCACAAGTCCAAGAGGTCTCACCCCCAGGTGACAGTATACGCTCTCTAACCCTCTATTTTCTTAACGTACTCTACCCGTGCGAGGGAGAGAGAGGACAGCCAAACCGTGTAAACTCACTCACATTTTTGACATTTACCTCCCAGCAGCTGCTGTGGAGAACGGAACACAATATGGCCCAGGCCTTCCCCCAAAGCACGCTCAGCTCCCGCCCCGGTCCCAAGCCTTTTCCTTGGGGTTCCGAAACTCGAAGGGGACCCAGTAAACTCACCAGACTCCTTAAGATTGAGGGAGGAACAACCCCTGGACTCAACTCACTCGCCCACACAATAACTGCCCACCCGGCTCCTTCTGCCCTCTGAACACGCCTGTCGTCCTGCCCTCTGCTCTCGTGCCTCCCCACCAGCGAGCACCTCCCTTCACACGGACACGCGACAGCGGACACCCCAGGAGAAAGGCCACGTTCTCCTGCGCCAGGCCAGGTAACAGGTCTAGAGCTCACGTCTGGCTCCTGCCTGGGCTTCTGCACACCACAGCTACCGTAGATCCATCCCCACGTGCGCGGTCCACACAGATGTGACAGAATCAGCAGGTCTGGGGTCGGGTAACAGCACAGAGTTGCTAACGTTTCCTGCACATTCCTAACTAGGCAGGCTGCCAGCCACAACGGCACCCTTTACTCTGCTTAGCTACTGCTTCTAAATCAGTGCTCCCAAATTATTCTCACCTCTCTCATGCTGCGATTCTGGCTCTCCCTCTAGATTAAGCTCTATCTGCAGAAGAACTCCAGCCTCCAGGTTAGAAAGGCCCCTGCACGGACATGGCCTGAGGTGACCGGTCGCATGAGAAGCCTGGTCAGAGCAGAGAGCTGGCTGGCTGCCATGTCCCATTGATAAAGCCTCCGCTGCCCCTGGATGGCCCAAGCCTGACGCCCATCCCACACCACCCCTCATGCTGACCCTGCTGCGACGCCTTCCCTGGCAGAGATTCTCAGGCAGAAGAGGGGCCCTGCCAGAGTGGGATGGAGGAGGAACGCAGGTCTTTTTAAAAGGAACTGTGTAGTACACACTGCAGAAAGCTAGGCTCTGTGAAACCATCCTGCCTGACAGGAATATGAGGTTAGAGCAAGAAAACCAGTAGAAGACCAGCTTTTAAAAAGACAAACACTGACCTAAAATCCTGTTTTCCCGACACGGCATTCCAAGCCCTTCTCCATCTGACCCCTGACCCCTGCCCCACTCTGCTGGAGCCGGGGGGGACGGCCCAAATGTGGTTCGCACGCCCCTACAACGCACTCATGCTGAGACCTTGAGCAAGCTGCAAATCACCTCACCTCTCTGGACTCCAGTTTCCTTATATGCAAAATAACAGGGCCAGGTAGACCTCAGGGTCTTTGAGGAAATTAAGAAAGGTAACATACAGGCAGCGCCTGACACAGGGCGGGCATCCAGAGCGGGCACTCTCACATTTAGAGACTGGCAGGCACCCGGCGCCCATCCACACCACACAGGACCTAGCAGGGCAGGCCCGCCCAAACCCCGCCGTCTGCCTCCCCTCCTTGAACCCCATCTCTGGGCCCAGTGCACAGCAAGCAGTGGGTCCTAGACAAATGTTTGTGGGTGAATGGAGGAGCCCAACAGTGAAGGACGTTTGATTTACTTGACTCTGGAATAAAGGGGGGAGAGGAAAGGAAAAAGGATCCCCGAAAGTAATTCAAGAATCACAAACAAGAATAACTAATCATTTCTAGTAAGTTCCTGAACCTTGGTTATCTCCTCATGCTTCTCCCTAGAGCATCGGTTCTCAACTGAGGCAATTTTACCCTCCAGAGGGCATTGAGCAATGTCTGGAGAGGTTTCTGAGTATCAGGGACGGGGAGGGTGGTGTTCCTGGCATCCCGGGGGTAGACGCAGGCACACTGCTAAAGCCCCTGCAGTGCACAGGCCAGCCCCACAGGAGAGGAGTACCTGGCCCAAATGTCCACAGCACCAAGGCCCTGCCCCAATGGGGCCTGTGCACGAGCAAAGACAGGGGGCGCCGGGGAAGGGGTGCACTGCTCTGCAGCCAACCCCAGGTGTACAACAATCCCAACGGGCAGCAGTTGCTGCCAAAAGAAAGCAAAAGAAACCATGCAAAATCCCTGGGAACTTACAAAACAGAAAAGTCAATCAGCTGGAGGCCACCTGGGTGTCAAAGAATCTGGTGAGTTGGCCCTGGACGCAGAGCACCATCCAGAACATCGATGACAGTCATTTAACGGAATGCAGTAACGGTGCTTACTATCTGCCCAGTACTGTGATAAGCATTTCCACGTATCAACCTGTGCATTTTCCCAACAATGGCATGAAGCAGACACCACTACCCCACTGGCTGATGAGGATAATGAGGCCCAGTAAGATCAAGCAACCTGCCAAAGTCACACAGCCAGACAAGCAAAGTAGAGGGACTCAAACCCTGCAGTGCGCACACCACCACCACACTCTAACCACTGGGCACACTGCCTCCCTTCTGGTGACAGAGAACTCCGACCCTAGCTGGTTGGACGGACGGCTCTCCACTGTGCTGAGCTGAAATCCCACCCACAGGCCCTGGTTTTGCCACTTGGCACCACTGCTCATCCTCTTCCAGCAAACTGGCCTTCCATGCTCCCTAATAAACCTTCTCTTCTCAAGTCACATGACGCTGTGTCCTTCAGCTACCCCATAGGACAGTTTTTCAAGACCTCCCAATATTCTGGTAACCCTCCTCTGCATATACCACGAAATGTGATAACAAGCCTCCTATAATGTGCCCCCTAGACCCCGCAACAGAACACAACCCCATCAACGCAGCACTGGTGCAGCAGGTCATAGTATACATAAACTCTAAACGGGGAAAGGGAATCCGGCCCTGAGGGTCGATCAAGGTCAAATGCCTTAGCATCTCCTAATACAGCAACAACAAACTGTGGCTATGAAAACCTCAACTCCCAAGGCAGTGGGAATTCGAGGAAGCACTACTATCTTTACAGTCTCTTTGGGGGAAAGCGACTGAACACATTCTTACAGTCACCAGCCAGGGTGCACATCACAAACAGGAGATCAAACACTAAGGGTTATAGTAACTCACCAACGAAAACTTTCTCGTCTCAACTCTCAACTACAAAAATACACCTGTCCCCTCACCCCAAACAAATTTCAGAGGAAAAGTTCTGTTACACAAAGAAAAGGAGACCTAGCCCCACCTGGCAGCCTCTTGGTCCCTACATCATCAGCGTGCTATTCCTATGCTTGAAAACACAAGGAACAGATTACAGAGTGAACCACAACCAAGCCCCCAGCCCGTGACCCCACAGACCACTCTCAGTATGACAGGCGGTGTTACTACCAACACACAATCCCATTTTCTCTGAGAAGTGACAAGGTGGAGAGCCTGCCTTTCATTCCTAAAGCATATTCAGCTGGATCCTGGAGGAGATGATGTAAACTAGAGACGCCCAGGGAGGAGCGGAGGGGGCGACAGGGAGAAAGAAGGCAATTGGCCCCGTCCATCACCATCTCAGCCCTCCTCCCCTCCTGTGACGGGCTCACCTGCGTGGAAATGAGACTGGTTTCCTAACCAGTCTTTATGAGCACTCAAATGTTACCTGAACTTATTATTTTCAACCCAGTGACTGTTCAGAGAGATCCTGACAGTTTAAATTTGATTTATAGGCATCATTTGCTTTGGTTTTCTATTACCTATGCTTGTTTCACTTTCAGATGGGGAAAAAAACAGAAACAAAACAAGAGAAATAAGTGAAATTACCAATAAATGTATTCTTTCATCTTCTTTCAAAGTAAAGCAACAGTGCTTCTTTTAATGACTCCTCACCACAGAAATATGAACATTTAGCCTAATAGTATTCTCAATCAATTTCCACATAGAAGAGTAAGTAAATATTCTTCTAAGGAAGCCTTTAAACAAGATATCACAAATAATAAAATTTTAATATTCTAAAAGAAACCCATTACTTACAGAACAGAAACAGACTCGTAAGGCAGATGATCACAACACAAGAGTCTGTGGAGAAAGCTCCCAGCAGAAAACCCAGCACAGAGAAAGCATTTTAAAATGTCCTATTTATTTAACACTGTTTTCAGAATAATGCAAAAATTGCGTATACTACCACTTTGTTTCACTGTTTGTAAAGCACAGGTCAACGTAATCTCTTAAAATAAGATTCTGAACTCAATGTTTATTTTAACAGCTTAACAAATAGTTACTGAGCCTATATTTCAAAATACTTTTTTCACTAAGATTCTAGATTTGGCCTTAATTAAGCCAAACTCCTTAGGACAGCATACAAAGGCCCTTCTGCCTCCCCACCTCCTCCCTGGTCATGCCCCGGCCCCTACAACTCCAGGTTCCTTCAGCCGCTGCACATTGCCACGTGTTACCTGGGCCTGGAGCCGCCGCTCATTCTCTCTCCAGATCTACAACACCTCCTTCCCTGCCTTGCACACAAGGAGCAAGGGCGCCGCCTCTGAGCTCACAAAGCACCCCGTATTCTTGTTCATTCATTTCACAATATTTATTGAGAGCTTACCATGTGCCAGGAACTGTTCCAGCCACACTGGTCAGCACTGACCCTAACACATCAAAAGGGGGAGACTCAGCTCATAAAGATAAATCAACGAGTAAAGAGCACATTTGAAGGTAAGTGCTACAGAGGAAACCCTAAAGCAAGGAAGGGTGAAATGGACTGAAAGGGACAGGGTGGAGATGCATTTTAAACAGGCTGGTCAGGAAGCCTCGTTGGAAGACGACATCTGAGCAGGGACTGGAAGGCGCCGACAAAGGGAGTAGGTAGACACCTGGAAGGATCTTCCAGGCAGGAGCAGCAGCAGGGATGGAGGCCCTGTGGCAGACGTGTGCTTGGTGTGTTTGTGGAACAGCAGGGAGGGAAACGAGGGAGGCAGACAAGAGCAGGACGTGAGTTCCAGAATTAACGGACCAGATCATGCACGGCCGTGCAGCCCATCACAGGAGCGGCCTGGACTCTAGGTGAGCTCTGAAGGCTCTGGAGGGTTCTATCACAGGGCCTGATCTGCCTGAGATAACAGAGTCACTCTGGCTACTGCACTAAGAGGCTAAAGGAATAAGTGAGGAGGCAAGTTAGGATGCTATTTTAATAACACTAGCAAGAAATGATGGTGGCTTGAACCAGGACACCAGCAGATTGGGTTATGACAAATGGTTAGCTTCTAGATATGCTTGAGAATGAAACCAACAGAGCTTGCTGACAGGGTTGACGTGCACTATGAGAGAAAAAAGGAGTCAAGAAGACAATTTCCAAAGGTTTTGGCTTAAAAACTAACTGAAAGGGTGGAGGTGCCATTAACTACAGGTGGAACGGGTTTCTGGGGGAAGATCAAGAGTTCAGCGCTGGGCATGTGGAGTCGGTGGGCCGAGCCAACATCCCAGAGCAGGTGGAAGAAGACTGCCGGATCTAGGGGCCTGCAGTCTGGGCTGGAGATAGCAAGTCTGGAGTTACCCGAGGACAAACAGTATTCACAGTTAATGAGACTGGATGGTATCACAAGGGAGCAGATAGACACACAGAGGAGAGGGAGTCAGGGACAGTCTGGACGCATTCCACAGGAGGAGGAGGAGGAGGAGGAGGAGGTGTGGAGGAAGCAGCACAGGGCACTGGGAACCAGCCTGCAGCAAGGCAGAGGCAAACAGGCAGTGACGGTCTCTGAGCCAGAAGGGTGGGCTTCAGGGAGGAGGGCAGTCGACCGAGGAGTCACACGTGCCTACAGGTCCGGCAGGCTGAGGCCTGAGCACTGGCGAGGGTAGAGCCGTGGGGAGGTCGCGGCTGACTGCACAGGAGCAGAGTGGGGAAAGTCATGAGGATGACGTTATGTCTGGAATATGATGAAGAGACAACGTGAGGAAAGGAGCATAGGAAAAGCTTTCCAGGAGTTCTGCTGTGCAGGGAGAGCAGAGACAGGGAGCAGCGGGTGGACCAGGAACTGGAGCTGAGAGAGGGCTTCGTAAGACGGGAGAAACAACGGCTGTCCCAGGTGGACTGGCAAGACCCACAGCGCAGGGAGGACTGCAGGAGTGACGTTCAGAGGGGAGGCGTCCTCGGGCGTCTGCAGGGGAGGGCTGGCCTTACGTAAGGGCATGAGGAGCTAGCAGAGCACCAGGGACCCCTTCCCACAGTAACGTTCTTAAATGCATAAAATAAAATACAGAGGATTACAAAGGAAGCCAAGTACGCTGAAATACAATCACCAATAATCAAAAATATCAAGAGATTTTTCTAATGTGTGATAGTAACTTATGTGCTTCACCCTGAGCAACAAAAGCCAGCAGCAGGTCCTCTGAAGAAGTGATGCGCAGAAAACGACACTTCATGATATCGGCTACCACAGCTGGAATGTGGCAGGAAACCCTCTAGGATTTCTAACTGGCGATGAAGCCACAGGTACAACATCCAGTCAATGACAGTGTATCCTTCTGGTTGCTTAAGATCATACCTACGCTTCTCTTTCTCTCGCACTGCACATCTACTCCTTCAGAAAATCCTGTTGGCTCTATCTCCAAAATACATCCAAAATCTAACCATTTCCCAAATTCCATGACTACGTCTTGCTGGATTACTGAAAGAACCCCCCAGCTGGTTCCTTACTTCTGTCCTGTCCCCTACAATCTACTTCCAACTCAGCAGCCATGATAATCATGTTAAAACACACCATATCACATCACTCCTATGCTCAAACCCCTCCAATGGCTTCTCAACTCCCTCAGGGCATACACTGAAGCCCTTCCAACAGCTCACAAGACCCAGGGCCACTACACAGGCCAAGCACTGCACAATTCATGGCTGCCACTCACTTAGAGCAGGGGTTGGCAACTCTGCCCATGGGCCAAATCTGGGCCACTGACGCTTCCAGTACGACCTGTGAGCTAAGAAGGGCTTTTACATTTCTCAAAGTTTAGAGGAAAAAATCAACAGAAGAATATTTTGTGACACATGAAAATTGCATGAAATTCAAATTTCAGAGTCCATAAATATAGTTTTATTTGAAGACAGCCCTGTTCAGCAAGTCGACAATATTTACCATCTGGCCCTCCAACCTCGGATTTAGACTGTGGCAGCCATGCCCCTCCTAGGGTGGAGGCACTTACAAGGCCCTCTCTGTCTCCTCCCAACCTCACCTCCTTCCCATCTCCACCTGGGAACTCCACTCCACTCACATTGCCCCCTTGCTCTTTCCAGAACACACAGGCCTGCCCCCGCCTCAGGGCCTCTGTGCCGGCTGAGGCTTCTGCCCAGATGCTGTGTGGACTGCTCTCTCCTCAACACCTGCATGGCTTCCTCCCTCACCCCCCTCAAGCCTTCGCTCAAATGTCACCTACCACCTAGGGGAAACTGAGGCTCCCCACGCTCCCAAACCCCAGCTCTCCCTTTCTCCTTTTCCTGGCAGCCTTCCTCCTTGTACTATGTATTTTACTCATTCGTTTATTTTTGTCTATTGGCCCCACAAGAGTATAATCCCCATGACGGCAGGGATTTTTCCTGTTTTGCTCAAGCTGATCCCACAGTGCCCACAACAACAACCAGCACACAGCAGGTTCCCCATAAACACTGTTCAATGAGTAAATGAACTGAGGACCTTGCAGTGCCCGCGCGGACGCCACCCTCACCCCACCTAAGTGTCTGTGCTCAGGCCCTTCTCTTGCCTCAACAACCCTTCCCTCCACCCAGCAAAAGCCTCTACTTCTGCCTTGGACTCCAATAAGCCAAGATCAGCTGGTGGGGGGGAGTCTCTCTCCTCTATATTTTCAAAATGCACAGTGTTTATCAGGGTCGTGTAATAAGAAGGAAAAACTCCTATGCACTAACCTGCTGAGAGTCATATCAGATCTGATTACTCATTTACTAAATCAGAGAACAGAACTCCTCTCTTCCCTTAATTGAATCAATTCAAATAACAAAAATGCTTATTTCATACAACTACTTGATTGGAATAAATAAAATAAAATAAAATAAAACGGTAGCATTTTCTCTGAATTAAACCTAAACTAAACTGATACTATGTCATTTCAAATCCCTGGTCTGTCCCACTATCAATAGTAATAACAGTAACAACACACTCAGCAAGTGCCAGTTATGATGCTAGGATATCCACTGTCCCAACTACGCCTCCCAGCAACGTTATCATCCCATTCTACTGATGAAAGTGCCAAGAGTCAGCACTAAGTAACCGGCCCAAAGCCACACAGCTGGTAAGCTGCAGATGTCTCTGACTCCACAACCCATGCTCGTGGCCACGGGATTCACAGAATACGATAAAATAACAACAATCTTTACTTAGCACTTCCTGCGTACCAGCACTGCACCTTCTCCTCTGTAAGGATTATCTAAGTGAACCCCCACAACGACTCTGTAGACAGTTACAGTAATTACGCCCCCTCACACCGGAGGAAGCTGAAGCTCTGACAGACAGTCACGATGCTGGTACGAGGCTCAGGCAATAGGAAAAGTCTGCCATTTGGCTCTGGAGCCTACACTCTTAAGCGTTATGATACAAAAATAATACTTCTTGAGAAACTTTAAACAAAAGCCAAAATTCAATGTGATTCACTCTAAGGGCAGTTTACTTCAGAAAACAGACCAAGTGATTCCTTATCACACAGAATGGAAGCAGTCAGTCAATTTGGGGGTTAGGGTTCCAGCAGTCAGCAATCCTCTGGAAAGACATTTTCCTAGTACCCAACATTATTCCTCTGGCAAGCCCACTGAGGATTCTGAACCAAAAGTGCTCCAAGACCTATCGACCCAGGTGAGCACTTCAGCCAGAGAGCATCTGCTCCAGTCGGTCAGGAAATTCTCAAATCAGAACCAGCCGACCCAAAAAGCATCACTAAATACACACTGCCATGGGTGACAGAGTACACCCCGGGGAAGAAAGAAATCTTGACCTAAGCTAGAAAAGTATCAAAAATCTAAATGTAGGAGAAGAGTTGGATACTGAAACAGACATAGGATGGAGCATTAGATCTCATTAAAAAGAATGTTTCTGGGGCCAGCCCCATGGCCTAGTGGTTAGGTTCAGCACGCTCCGCTGTGGTGGCCCACGTTCGGATCCCGGGTGCGGACCTACACCACTTGGCGGCAGCCACGCTGTGGCAGCAGCTCACATACAAAACAGAGGAAGACTGGCACAGATGTTAGCTCAGGGAGAATCTTCCTCAAGCAAAATAAATAAATAAATAAGAATGTTTTTGAAGAATGTTAATTACCTAAGAAGCTGTTCACGACACAATGCTAAGTTAATATACAGGATATGAAATATAAATATAGCATGATATATCTACCTATTTATATTTCAAAAAAACAAAGAGAAAGATAGTCAAAGTCATAACTGATGAGCAGTGATTACAGAGGAGTGACTTCTGTTTTCTTCATTAAAGATTCTGGTACTTCTCAAATTTTCTAAATACACTTTACGTTGGAAATAATAATCTTTGCTCATCTGTAGCGTCTAAACTTTCTGTACTAAAACTCTCTCTCCCACGCAGTCTTCCAACCTGCAGAAAGGCTGCGGATCCCTGTTTGCAAGCACACTTGCACTCAGCACACTGCCCCACCTGTCTATCAAGTGTACAGTGTCGACTGGACTTCTCAGTCGCCCTCACCAATTACAACAGGACCTCACACTTTGAGTCACAAGTGTTTATTTCATGATGTCAAGTAAAAGTCTCAACTGTAAATTACCTCTACAAACGGAGAGGCCCTGTCTTTATGCTAGCAAAGAATATTGTAGCACATAACATTATAAACACTACACACGACCTGTTAGTTACCTGAAATTTAAGTCAGAAAGACTTAAAATAAGGGCTATATTAATAGCAAGTTCATTTAACTAATACCTAATATGGTATTAAAAATAACAAAAAATTCCCATTTCTTAATGCTAAGTGTATTTTGTGCTAGAGGCTCTATTCTTACTCTGAATCCAGCCTGACAGACGCACGGGGCCCCCTGCCCACCCTCCTGTGCACCTGTAGCTAGACGCAGCTAGATGCAGGCGCGATGTCACGTACTCACAGAGAAGTCTCCACCTGACGCTCACTACAGGCGAAGGCAACTCCATCAGAAGCTCCTGTAACTCTCTCTACACTCTATTCTTGAAAGGCTATCCCTTTTTAGGGACAGGAGCTTTTTACCCTCAAACTAACCGAAAGCCTGCAACCCCAGCAGAGCCTGAGCAAACCTATTTCTACACTGTGGGCTGTGTGACACCCCATAGCAACCCAGAGGAAATCCGAGGATCTGGGGGCAGCTCTCAACAGCGGCCTGATCACAGGGATGTCACAACCAATGACGAGTAAGTCTGGAAAGTTCTTCTCAACCTGGCAAGTCAGCGTTCAGTTGTCAGCATCACTCTCCCCTCCCCGAGAACACAAAAATAGGGCCATTTCTGGATCCATCAGCAAGAAGCACCAGTTGAGAGTTACGGGGGAAATGAGTGTGGGGGCTGAATGAGCAGAGCTCTGGAACCCTCTCTGTCCACTACCCTCCCCAAACAGAGCAGTTACCTTCTTATCTGCTCACATATTTGGCTTCAATCAGGATTTCATTTGAATGAGAAGTCTATTTTGAAAAGGATTGAAAAAACCAATGATACCTTAAAATACGTATTTTTCTCTCTCAAATATTAAAGATATTCGAACTCATCAACATTAAGAAAAAATAACATACATAACTCATTACTTTGCAATATGCTTTTCTGATTGAAAAGGCATTAACATAATTATGATATATATACCCAATTCAAGCAATTTCTTACAGAAAAATCAATCCTTGAACTATATCAAGATGTATTCTCATCTGCTTGACAAACATAACGAATAAGAATTTTTAACAACTCCCAACACACTGCTAAAGCAGAGTATAAAATATTTTCTCACTAGCCCCACCCTCCCTCCTGGATTTGGTTCCCACGACCTTCCACACCACCTCAGGCTCCACCCAGACTCTGAAACATCTGCCCTGCCCTGCCACCTCTACCTGTGCTCATTAAGCTCCCTCTACCTGGCTGGTCTCCCAGACCTCATCTCTACTGGCCAAGCCCTCAGACTCAGCTCAGATGCCACCTTCTCAAAACCTTTCCTGATCCCCTCTAACTAAACGCAACCTGCCCCTTCTCTCGATTACCATAACGCATGATTCACTGTAATGACATTTAGCTTGTAGCGGTTCCCATTCGAATTATTTCGGTATTATTTTTAGCTTTTTTACAAGCTCTTGAAGACAAGAACCATCTCTCACTGTGTTTTAAGCTCCTATCCAAGTCCCTGCACACAAGAGTCCTCCCGAGATACAGCAGCGCTGACCGGAGCGCCTCGGGCCAGTGTCCATCTGCTTCATCTGTGAAATGGGTACAGAAACAGCAACTCCCTCACAAGACGGTTGTGAAGAAAGTGCTTAATTCAGTTCTCAACACATACAAACACTCAATAAATAAATTCTAGCTGTTTATTAAAGGATCTTCTAAAAGTCTGCGAATAATAACGACTTCTTCAAGGAAAATCTGTTCAGAATGGAGACACTCCAGGCTGTTTCTGAACAATGATAATGAGGCATCTGGAGAGCAATTAACCACAAAAAAGCAAATCTGAAATTTTCTATCATTTAAAAAAATTACATTTAGAAGCTCAGTCATTTTCTCCAACTTCCTAAGTACAGAATTGATAGAAACCTGAGACTTAAAAATACTGGGAAATGAAGTTAATTGTGTTAAATGCCCCTGTATTTGTTGAGCTGCCTTTTCTGGTCCTCACCCAAACCACATTCTCATTGGGGCTTCTTCGCCCATCGCTCCGGACCTCTGCTCTCATCTCCTTTAGCCAACAATCCACGGGAATCTGTTGACATACACAGTCACTGGTGCCCAAGACAATTATTCCAAAGACAGGACAGCAGATGACCAACACCTCTTTCCTACTCTCTACCACACCCCCACTAGAAGAGTGACTTTGAAGCGATGTTTTTAACCACTATCTCGTGTCACCTCAAGACACGAGGTCACACTGTAAGGGTCACTAGATCTGACCACCGTGCAGCTGCTTTCGAGACAGCCGAACATCTCTAGTTAGGGTGGCTGGGAGAAGAGCACTGAATTTAAGAGACAAAATAACAAGCAGAGATTGTGTAGGAACATGCACACCTCGGAAATATCACAGGGTCAGTTCCAGACCACCACAATAAAGCGAATGTTGCAATCATAAGTGAGTCACTCAAATTTTTTGGTTTCCTAGTGCATATAAAAGTTATTTTTACACTACACTGTAGTCTATTAAGTGTGCAATACCATTATGTCTAAAAAACACTTCAAGGGCTGGCCCGGTGGCGCAAGCAGTTCGGTGCGCGCGCTCAGCTGCGGTGGCCCAGGGTCGCAGGTTCGGATCCTGGGCGTGCACCGACACACCACTTGTTAAGCCATGCTGTGGCGGCATCCCATATAAAGTAGAGGAAGGTGGCCACAGATGTTAGCCCAGGGCCACTCTTCCTCAGCAAAAAAAAAAAGAGGAGGATTGGCATCGGTTGTTAGCTCAGGGCTGGTCTTCCTCACAAAAAAAAAAAAAAAGGTAAAAAATAAAAATAAATAAAAAACACTTCACTGATAAAAAATGCTAACCATCACCTGAGCCTTCAGCAACTTGTAATCTTTTTGCTGGTCGAGGGTCTTGCCTCAATGTTGATGGCTGCTGACTGATCAGGCTGGTGGTTGCTGAAGGCTGGGGAGTCTGTGGCAATTTCTTATTAAGACAGCAATGAAGTCTGCCGCATTGATTGACTCTCCCTTTCATGAACGATTTCTCTGTGGCATGTGACGCTATTAGACAGCATTTTACCCACAGTAGAACTTCCTTCAGAATTGGAGTGAATCCTCTCACACCCTGCTGCTGCTTTATCAACAAGTTTATGTAACCCTCTAAATCCTTTGTTGTCATTGCAACAGTCTTCACAGCATCTTCACCAGGAGTACATTCCATCTCAAGAAACCACTTTCTCTGCTCATCCATAAGAAGCAACTCCTCATTTGTTAAAATTTTATCATGAGATTGCAGCACTTCAGTCACATCTTCAGGCTCTACTTGTAATTCTAGTTTTCTTGCTGTTTCCACCACATCTGCAGTTACTTCCTCCTCTGAAGCCTGCAGCCCCTCAAAGGCCTCCGTGAGGTTTAGAATCAACTTCTTCCAAACTCCTGTTAATGTTGATATTTTGACCTCTTCCCATGAATCACAAATGTTCTTAATGGCATCTAGAATGGCGAATCCTTTCCAGGTTTTCAATTTACTTTGCCCAAATCTATCAGAGGAATCACTATCTATGGCAGCTACAGCCTTACAAAATGCATTTCTTAAATAATAAGACTTCAAAGTTGAAATTACTTCTTGATCCATGGGCTGCAGAATGGATGTTGTGTTAGCGGGCATGGAAACAACACTCATCTCATTGTAAATCTCCATCAGAGCTCTTGGTTGACCAGGTGCATTGTCAATGAGCAATAATATTTTGAAAGGAATCTTCTTTTCTGAGCAGTAATTCTCAACAGTGGGCTTAAAATATTCAGTCAACCATGTTGTGAAACAGATGTGCTCTCATCCAAGCTTTGCTGTTCCATTCATAGAGCACAGGCAGAGTAGATTTAGCATAATTCTTAAGGGCCCTAGGATTTTCAGAATGGTAAAAGAGCACTGGTTTCAACTTAAAGAGTCACCAGCTGCATTAGCTGGTGAGAGAGTCAGCTTGTCCTTTGAAGCTTTGAAGCCAGGCATTGACTTCTCTCCAGCTATGAAAGTCCTAGATGGCATCTTCTTCCAATATAAGGCTGTTTTGTCTACACTAAAACTCTGTTGTTTAGTGTAGCCACCTTCACTAACGATCTTAGCTAGATCTTCTGGATAACTTGCTGTAGCTTCCACATCAGCACTTGCTGCTTCACCTTGCACTTTTATGTTATGGAGACGGCTTCTTTCCTTAAACCTCATGAACCAACCTCTGCTGGCTTCAGACTTTTCTTCTGCAGCTTCCTCACCTCTCTCAGCTTCATAGAATTGAAGAGTTAGGGCCTTGCTCTGGATTAGGCTTTGGCTTACAGCAATGTTGTGGCTGGTTAGGTCTTCTGTCCAGACCACTAAAACTTTCTCCATTATCAGCAATAAGGCTATTTTGCTTTCTTATCATTCATGTGTTCACTGGTGTAGCACTTTTAATTTCCTTAAAGAACTTTTCCTTTGCATTCACTACTTGACTAACTGTTTGGTACAAGAGGCCTAGCTTTTGTCCTGTCTCAGCTTTCAACATGCCTTCCTCACTAAGCTTAATTGTTTCTAGCTTTTAATTTAAAATGAGAGACGTGCAACTCTTCCTTTCACTCGAACACTTAGAGGCCATTGTAGGGTTATTAATTGGCCTAATTTCAATGTTGTTGTGTCTCAGGGAATAGGGAGGCCCAGGAGAGGGAGAGAGATGGGGGAACAGTGCAGCAGTCAGAACACACACAACATTTATTAAGTTCACAGTCTTATATGGGTGCAGTTTGTGGCACCCCAAAACGATGACAACAATAACATCAAAGATCACTGACCACAGATCACCATAACAAACATAATAATAATGGAAAAGTTTGAAATACTGTGAGAATTACCAAAATATGACACAGAACAGGAAGTGAGCAAATGCTGTTGGAAAAATGGTGCCGATAGACTTGCTCGATGCAGGGTTGCCACAAACCTGCAATTTGTAAAAAAACACAGTACCTGCAAAGTGCGATAAAACAAGGTATGCCTGTATAGCTTTTGTGGTGGCTAAGGCAGTCACCTGGAAGTGTCTAGAAAGTAGATGGGAATTTGAGGCTAGATCTGCCAAGAGTGGTGACGAGGGAGATCCACTCAGGTAAAGTAACGGCACCACAGCAGCCTCTGCATAAGACTTGCTCATTCCCAGGCCCCAAAAACTCATTTTTCTCTCCTCTACTTTATAAGTCATATTCTCTCCCCACTTTTAATCCCTCTTGTCTCTGACGACTCTTTCCCAGGTTTAGGTATCAAACCCGATATACAACCCCGGCCTCATCTGACTCACCACCACTCCTACATTAGACACAGTGAATCCCACGTGAGTGCAGTTTCCACACAGTGTCACACATTTCTCTCATTTGCTTGCCTCGTCTCACTAGTTTATAAAGCTTCCTTGAGTTCAGGGTTAGTATATATTGTTTTGTTTTGTACTTAGCATAGTGTTATTAATAACTTAATAATTCCAAGACTGAAAATGGCATCACAGTGGAATTTCCAGTCAGACAGGAAGGAGTGGAAGAGACGAGAGGCCGCATCTTTCAGGGGACCCTGCACAAGCAACAGTAAAAGGAAAGGCAGTCTCACCTTTCCTAAGCAGCAGAGATTGTGCTGGCTTGTCCAATCTTACCAGTCCAAAGCGACGGGGTTAGGGAATTTGTCCTGTGACGAGAGAGAGTGCAGGACCAGAAAGAAAAGTCCAAGACCAATCTGCTCCACTTCACCCAGGTACCTCTAGTTTTGCCTCCTTTTCCCATCTCTGGGGCTCAGTGTCATCAGCTACACGATCTCCAAGGCCATTCCTACTTCAAGAATCCTATGAATCTACTGAAAGTGAACTAAACTGTCCCATCACCCCATCACAAGCGATCCGTAACTGCCTGCACAAGTTCTGTGTCCATTATGATGGAATGAAGACTAAACAGTGTATACTTGCCCCCTGCTTTCACGGACAAGAAGACATAGCTAATGTTAAGTGAGAAACGTGGAGAACAAGACGTGGGGTGCAGGGGAAGGTCGGCCCTAAGCTAACATCCATGCCAATCCTCCTCTTTTTGCTGAGGAAGACTGGCCCTGGGCTAACATCTGCGCCCATCTTCCTCCACTTTATATGGGACGCCACCACAGCACGGCCTGACAAGTGGTGCATCGGTGCACACCCGGGATCCAAACCTGCGAACCCTGGGCTGCCAAAGCGGAGCTCGCGCACTTAACCGCTGTGCCACCAGACCGGCCCCAAGACATGCTGTTTTGCTAAACTTGAATACTCCAGCCTGTCTTTAGTTTCCCCTTCTTGCACATTTTATTGGAGGACAGAGGTGTTTAATTAAGGATACGCAACAAATAAAAATATAATTATAATTTGTTTTCATCCATAAAAAGTTGTCTATATATGAAAATTTTTTCCAATAATAAAAATAACATTTAACTATAAAATCTCAAACAATTTTAAAACACAAAAAGTAGAAAGTAAAAGTTACCCATCTCCCACTCCCAAAGATATTTTATTTAAGAGTTTAGCACACATCATTCAAAATCTTTTCTTATCTATATACACAAACTATATTTTTACATAAAACGAAATAATACTGTGTAAATTTTACAACTTGCTTTTTCACTTAACAATATATACTATAGACAGCTTTTCATTTGAATTTACATTGACTTACCTTATTCTTTTTAAAGGCTGCCACAGTATGCCATTGCATACATGAAACAAAATTTATTAAGCTCTCTTTACTGAGCCTGATTCTCTCTCTAAAATTCGCTACCTAAGTTTGAGTAAGGTAAGAAGTAGTCACGAGGCTGAGAGCTGACAGCATGATTCATGCAAGCAGAGCTTAATAAGACGAAGGAAGGCTAACTGACCATCACCTTCTGCACTCAATATTCGGCTGCCAGCAACACTTCCTTTTATCCTATAATTACATGGACTAGCTTTTTCTCATTTCAAGTTTCAAAATTCCCTGCAATCAAAGAATTCTGGAAAAAAAATTACATGAGCATTTTCTATTTGATTGTTTCACTTCAGGCTCTAATTCCTTTCTGGCAACAACACATTTGGCCCTGAACCTAAACACGCATGCAACAAGACCAGTGGAATTCATGGACAGCATGAGGGGAAGTATCACTTTGATATTTCAGTCAATACACATGGTTAAAATTGTTCAATTTAAAATACAGCTTGCCAGATAAGAGTAAAAGATACTAGAATATTTAAATTAAATACTTCTACTTTCCAAACATTTAAGTCATCCGCACCCCAAGAAAAGAAATATATTTTACCCTTACACCAGCCCTTAACAAACCCTACGAAACAGGAGGAGAAGTAGGACAGTCTGCGTGTTGATGTTAATAACCTGTTCTAAGAAGGCCGAGCCTTCGGTTCCGGAAGGAAATCAAAGCACCTCACCCAAGCAGCTCATACCTTATACAGCGGGCGACGCACGTCGATGGGACAGTTCTGTATCACTTCATCAACAACGTCCGAGATGGATTCCATAAAATCTGGGTTGGCAAACTAAATTTTACACAAATATAAAAGAAACATGACACATTTCTCTCAATAGGACAAAACAAAACTCCTGAAAAAGTAACTTTAACAAATACAGAATTTACTATACCTTTAAAAGCTCCACATTGGAATGAAAGACACGTCAAATGAATCCCATGTGACTATGTGTGCATGGAGTGATGATAACATATGTCCCCTCAAGAGATGAAATGTGTGGGTTTTGAGAAGGAAAAATATCAAACAGTAACAAAGGCCACTGTGTTATGAACACGCAATGAATCATGCCAATAAGAGACTGTAAAAAGCATGTACACGATGTATATGATATGTAATGAGAAACGCTGAGTATATCACTTATGAATATTAGTATTATGAAAAAATTAGCCAGGATATAAGAAAAAAAAATCAATGAAAAACCACTGTAACCTGGGCTAGAAGACTGGTGGGAGGGGGATGTGATGCTGGTGGCTTTAAAATGAAACAATCAACATGATAACTATCATGTTACTAAGCAAACAGCCTTAGATTCAATTCTATAAGTTAAATAAGCTAAAGTATAAATAATTCAATTACATTACATTTGAAATATGTTTTAAAAATCAAGGAAAGCTTTAAGGTACAGTAGTCTGGAGGGAAGAAGAAGGTAACATCCAGTTGCTCCCCAGCCAGACATTGTCGGTTTTACGTCTATTTTAAATCAGTAATATCAAAGGCACAAGTGAATGAGTATGATATTACAGTAAGGCATACATTCTGTGCCTCCTGTGTACAAAACAGTCACATACGTATCTAAAAATAGGCAGCAGTTTGTAATCTACCTATTGAATATAAACTGAATTAACCAGGAAAATACAAATAAAATGCATTTTATTTAAACCTTAAAATGTTGCCTCTTAATTACTGCTTCTGCAAAAGTAGTACTAATTCTTTCTGATTACTGGTTAAAATGACAATATCTGTAATTCCTAAAGACTGACTAATGGAAAGGCTGGTCCTCAGACAGAAGCTTTAACTAACTTGCAGCAGGGAACACAGCAGGACCAACTGTGCTCGGCTAACAAGTGGGATTAGGAAGGACGATCACAAAAGATGGAAAGGTTATATGTTATCCCCTTTTATACAGAGGCAACTTTCATTTGGCCCCTGAGGTTAACTAGTGTTCATATTAGTATGAGATTAATTTCAATTCCATTATCTTCTAGTGCTCTTAAAACTTCTTTCTAACCACTCGTGATATAATCAGTCGTTAACTATTTTAACAGATAATCAAGTCTCTGGAGAGGCAAACAGAAACGGTCAATCAAGCAGACAACGCACAGGGGCTGTACCAGTCTGCAGAGCAATGCACACCAGCCATCCTCACTGAAAGGCGGTCATCTTGCTCAGTGACCAACTGATCCTTATGCACACCAGGTGGCAGTATCGCTCCGTATATGCCATACCTCAGCACACTCAAAAAGCAAACATCTTACCTCTGGATGAAAGAAAATTTCAGGTCCCAGGAACCTTTCGTAGCCAACATCTATGATGAACTTCTTCTGGTTGATCGCATTAATACCCGTGTACTGTTTGACCCACTTCCGGGGATCCACGTCATACTTGGCAAATTCCTTGACTATATCAGGGCAAATGTAACAGTATTTCTCCTGCACACAAAGACGTCACCAGGCATTAACAACTACCCAGAGTCTCTTCCCTCTGGCAAATACTTAGTAACCCCAAGCATTAAACACACCCCTGAAACGAGTCCTGCCCACACACCGTATCAAGCCTCATATTTTCTCATCTTTCGTAGTAGACATGACTATGCGCTGATTTTGGACATTAAATCTGCTTTCTTTGCAACCTGGCTATTAATCTCAGCCTTACTCGATCAAATTTTTTGACGTATTATCTGAAATATTGTCTAAAGATGTCTACTAAGTATCATGTCTCCATCTCCTCTTTCCTTATTCCTCTTAGCCCCCACATGACACCTGCCCAGGCACTCACTGCCATCCACTGTGGACCAGCAGACCTGCACGTGGCCCAATCCACTGAATGTGGTAGACTACATCCTGATGCCCACCACACTCTATCAGCTGTTCATTAACCTGCTGTGCAGTTGGACACAGCAGAGTCATGGGCTCCACGACAAGGATTTATTAAGTGCCTAGGCACGTGGGATGCACAAGTGAACAAAACACACACAGATCCCTGCCCACTGCAGCATATGCTTTGCCTGAGAGTCAGACAGTAAGCAACAACCATAATAAATATGTAAATGACATGGCATGTTCTAAGGTGGTAGGGACCATGGGAAAAAGCAAAGGCAGACTTAGGCAGGAGGACTGGAGTTGCCGATTGGAGTTGCTCCTGCAAGAGAACTTGCTGATGGTTTTCACCTTCGCACCAGCAACCAGCCTGAGACGTGCGAAGCGCTTCCGCAGCATCAGGTGATGCTTAATTGGGGATCTGTGGGTCGATCATCTGTCCTTAGAGCTAACCTCAGCAAAGCAGCAGGTGGCACTTGGACGCCAGCTTCTGAAAGTAAGCTTCCTGCAGGCAAGAGCCAGGCGGGCTCTGCTCAACACCTGGCACTGTGTCAGGCACACAGGTGGTGCTCATAACACATTTTGAAAGGAACTCTGAAGGTGTTTTCATGATATTAAAAGTTACCTAGAATCCCTGAAACATTCTAATACCATCCTTGATAAACTCCAGCAGAATTATAAGACTACTGGGCAAGATTTGTTACACAACTCTGTGTTCCCTGATAATAGAGAGTCAGTCCATACAACTTTATAAATCTACCAGGCTGGAGACAAAAACATTAAGCTGTCCTTAGAGGCCCGGTCAATTTCTTACGGCACCTCCACTGGCTTAACTGATGGCAGGAAATGCCTCAATAAAGTCAGGTGGAGTGCAGCAGTATTAGTCTTAAGTTCTGGGCTCATGCAGCAAGGCTGGTGTGAACCATGATCTACACAGCCTCAGGCCTGCTCAAGACCACAGGAGACGGCCACGGTGGTAACAAGATGCAGGGGTAACTCGAAACCACTCTTTCCAGGATCTCTCTACAGAAAGAAGTGAGACGAGCACTAACAGCGGGGCTAACCCCCACAGCAGGGTCAGTGCAGGCAATCTGACGAGTATAAAAGGAGTCTCTTCACAGCTGAACGGGCCAGCTCCGACTTCAGGGTCAGAATTGGACCCCAGAGAGCCAGTGAGTCAAGTAAATGCCACCGACAGGACCAGGAGAGCAACTCACAAGTCATCACACTCAGGAATCTTTACTGAAAAGGGAACACTTGCTCACCAGATCGACCCCTGAGCATTGGGAACAAGAGGTTCAATTCTGATTCACATTTGTAACAGATCTGGGGTGGCGAGGGAGCTTGGATCAAATATCCAAATTTCTTTCATTGAAGAAAGGCAAGGAAAGAAGAGGGAAAATCTTGGCAAATATTTTAGTCTAAAAACAAAGTCTTATGATACTTCTATAAAGTTTCCCCAGAGGAAAAGGACCAACTCCTCCAGTGTGCCCTGGACTGCCCTCTCCCTGGAAACTCCAGTCCCAGGAACACCAAAGCAGCTGGCCACGCCACTCGCAGGAGCCCTGACCTACACCAGTGCACCCTGTCCTAAAAACACCTCTGTTTTTACCAAGAGTGTCATGCAAAACGGGGGAGTCATCTCTGATGCTTCCTTTGCTTCAACCAGGCTGGGCTACTGGTGCCTAGACGGGAGAAAAGCGGGGGGGGGGGGGGGGGGGGGGGGGCGCTGAGAGGGTGTTAGGTTCGCCTCCCCTTAAACTCCTCTGCAGCTTAAAAACTGTGTTCTACAAGAAAGGATATGCTCGAGGTCACATGTCACATCCCACACTTAAATTCTCCAAAAACAAACAAAATCCCTCCCTCTTCATCTATACAATAATTATCCCTGCATTACTAAGAATCTCTTGCAATCTAACAAAAAATAATCATTTGTCCTGATTTTGCCACCTGAAAAGTTCCTTTAAAAAGGGTCAAATGCTACGTATAGAGTAATACAGAGACTAAACTGATGGCCAGTCAAGTGAACATTTTAAATCAGGACCAACAGCCATTTTTCTCCTAATCTTATTGATTTAATTTTAAAACTTCCTATAACTTTTCTAGCATGGTAACTAGAGTCTAGAAACTACAGGTGGATTTTGTTTAGTGATTCTGGATCCTAGAACAGCATTATTCTTAAATGTAATTCGCAGGGGACAGAACCACACACAACTGGTACTGGAAATTACTTAGAATACTGGTGACTTTACAGGATTCCTAGCCATCACTGTTGCTGCTGCAGTTTGCTCCCTATTCTAGAAATGAAGCACGGAAGGAGACGTGGAAGACACGTTCAGTTAACTGAAGGTCCTCTCTAATTAGGCCTCAATTAAAGTATGCTGTACACGCACGCTGGCGCTCAACACCGGCCATCAGGCTGTTCTCATTTACAGCTGGAACCTCCACAGGCATTTACGTTCCGAGGAAGAGGCTAAACTTTAGTCCTTCAGCCCCTTACCTCAAGTGGTGAACAGATCAAGACCCACATTCTCGGGGAGGGGAGAGGAAGGAAGGTGGGAGCAGGGTGAGGGCAGAAGGGAAAGTGTCCCAACACCATTTCGCTCTCATCCCCAAACCGACCCAATTTCCCGTCTGTTTTTACCTTAATGGCTTTTGCCGTCTCCAGTGACTGCTCAGGAGGGATTCCCACCTCCCTCTCCCTTAGCAGCTGTTGAATGAAATACGTAATATCTCTACCTGCAATCGGGATGTGTTTGATGCAGCTTCCAATTACATAACCTTCTGCCTGGGGAGAAGAGGAACAGAAGGACTCGTGTGAGTAACTCCGGCGGGGAAGAGCTTCCCGGACTCTCAGTGAGATGCCTGCCCCTCACAGCATTCACAAGCATTTCCTGAGCCCCACTCTGCAAAGCTCAAAACTGGAGGCCTTTTAAAATGACTGCACGCGCAATGCCATTACTATAACCGTAGACCCCCCATAAGCAACCAAAATGACGCTTTCACGAGCAACGGGAAGAGAAAAACCACTCAGGACAGTTCATTTCCAGAAAGCAATGCTGCCTGTCAGAACACCGAATCCAATCGCATTGTTTGTTCCTCTAACAAAAAGGAAAAGTTTTATCCATAAGTTGTTAAACCAACTATAAATCTACTTATAGTTAAAAGTCAACAATTTGGTTAGGTACGCAGGACTTAGACTCTAACACGCTGGATTCAAACCCCGGTTCCACCTCCGTCAGCTGAGGGACTGTGAACAAGTCTGTTACCGTGTTTTGGCCTCAGCAGCTTCATCCATAATATGGGGCAGTAATACCCCAGGGGTTTACAATACAGAATTACTGAAACGCAGCAGGTCAGGCACAGAGCACTGGTTTTGGCATGTATAAACTACTCAATAAATGGTTCCATTTATGGTATTAAGAGCCGTACTTGTCAGGAATAATTCTGAAAAGTCCACCTGAACAGTATGCTATCTGAGACCAGCGCTGGCCAGGAGTCGGGATCCTTCCACTCGGCTGCCTTCCCGAGCCAGTGAAGCCTGTCGGCCAGCGCCAGGAAAGGGAGCTGCAGCCGACCACCAGCGGGCCAGGACCAAGAGTTCACACGCCTGCAGCACGCAGCTCGGCCTGAGGCCCCCTCACCACCTTCCTGTGGGCACAACTCACCACGGAAGCCACAGGCCTGGGCACAATCCAGTGTGCTCTACGGGGGCTGCCAGTCAGAGCGGGTAACTGCTACCACGTTTCATCAGATAGAGAAGAGACTCGGTCTTCCATGTTACAGCACTGGCTTCCGTGCCACATGTCCAGTGCGAGCGGGAACGAAGGGAAGTGCTGACTGCACTCCACCGAAGGATTACAAGCACTGGACAGAGGCACCAGCTAAGCTGCAAGGACAAATTACTGAATTCCTCGTATGTTTTTTCTGATGTACCTAACTGCTAGAAGTAAGAGAAGATTTGGCCTTTCCACAGAGTCCAAGTTATTTGTAAAATATTTTAAGATGGAGATAAAAGATATGCACAATTTATTAAAATAGTAAAGATCAACAAATTCATTAGACTATTAGCTCTCTAACACAAACTATGCACAATTATTATATTCTATGCATTACATATAACATATTCTACAATTAATTCAACCAGTGTTAAATAAGTATCAGCTTCATCACAGCATGAAAAACATTAAAACCACCCACATGTCCAACGGAAAGTAAATCAGTGAATTATGCTATATCCACATGATGGGCTATTATATACGTATTAAATTTTTTTTCACAGAATATTTAACCATAAGAAAAAATATCAGAGATAAATCAATACTCAAAATATAAATTTAGGATTATATTATACAATTAGAATACAAAACCAGACACAGAATATTCCAATTTTGCTTAAAACACGTACACGTGTGTGTCTAAGAAAAAGAGCTTAGAAGGCTATACAACCAAAAGTATAACAACACAGTTCTCTGGGCAGGTTTACGGATCATTTTATTTTCTTATTCACATTTTCCTATTTTATCCAAATTTTGTACAACAAATGTAATTTTTATAATCAAGAAAATAACTCAACTAAGATACAGATAAAAATTTTAAAAACAACCTTCTCTGTGGGCCTGTACACACTGTGAAATTTGTTTTCTTTCCTCTCCTCCATCAGACACACGGCACAGGCAAGGGAGCAGGGCCCACCAGCCCCCTCCCTGGATCTTGTCTGCACTGGTCTTCTCGGGTACGACCTCAGAGAGGAAGCTAGACGCCTGACTCTCCCCATCAGTGTCACATGTCACGTGGCACTAACTTCTCAGGGACCAACAAAAGGAGGCAGTGTTTTGAGACTGGCTTGAAGGTGCTCTGAGAACGGAGAACACTCTGCAGGGCGTCACTCACACCTGCCCGTCCCTCCTTATCTCCATCCCCGTGCAAAGGGCACACTGTCAGGGCCACAAGGATGGGGCCTGGTGGAATCTGGTTTTTCCCTTCCTGTCTGTCAGCACATCAACTGTTAATCCTTCCCCTTCAGTGATTTCTGACCTCGAAGGAATTAAATCATTGGCATATTAGTCATCATTCCTCCAACTTCCAGAAATGAAATGGTGACGATTTTTTCAATTAAAGAAAATGAATTGTTTAAAAAAAACTTTAGTTTGCATTTTAAAAAGGAGCTACACACACACACACACACACATCATATATGCAGAAAATGCACTTGTAATATACATAAATAACTAGTAACAGGGTTGCCTCTGAGAAGGGGATCTGCAGGGGGAAGATCAGGAACGAGAGCAAGTCTGACCTTCCACTGTATACTCCTCTTTGGACAGTTTCAATTAATTTTCAAAAAAACAAACTTTAAATAACATTTAAATACACAGTTCCATTGGACCAAAAGAAAAATACAGATGTCTCTTGAAGCCGGAATTCAGAATCACGTCTCTAATATTTTGAAAATTAAAACCAAAAAGTGACACTGCAGAGAATCCTGCAAGTCAAAACGTACAATCTCTCCTTCTTGGATCTTAAATAAGTTTTAAAAAAGAAGAAGCATTTCTCTAAAGCATGAGCTGGTTAAAGCTATCCACATCTTGTCACAGAACACAGAGATAATCCTTCAAGTGGTAGTGCACCACACCTACGAATCTGATATCCAAGATGATGTCTATCCCGACAGCTCAGAATGTAAGCCAGGGACACCCTCCTGGTGGTGGGACACCAGGGGATCAGGCAGAGCCCCCGGAGACCCCAAACAACTGCTGATGTCCCGACTACTGAAATGTGCCAGTGTGAATTTAAAATCACCAATGCCACGGATATTGGGCATATTTTTCCTTCTCATCTATCTGGGTTTAAAAACTCTTATTACCGGGTTGGCCCCGTGGCTTAGCGGTTAAGTGCACGTGCTCCGCTACTGGCGGCCTGGGTTCAGATCCCGGGCGCGCACCGACGCACCGCTTCTCTGGCCATGCTGAGGCCGCGTCCCACATACAGCAACTAGAAGGATGTGCAGCTATGACATACAACTATCTACTGGGGCTTTGGGGAAAAAAAGGAGGAAGACTGGCAATAGATGTTAGCTCAGAGCCGGTCTTCCTCAGCAAAAAGAGGAGGATTAGCACGGATGTTAGCTCAGGGCTGATCTTCCTCAAAAAAAAAAACCAAAAAAAACTCTTGTTACCTTTTCTAAGTAGAGATATGACGTTAAAGTAGTCGTATCTCAAAATCATTTCAAGTGATTTTAGTTATAGAAGGGTTTTTTCTTAATTTCTTCCCTTACCTCAAGTCAGGTGAGGCCTACAGAGAGTGAAGCACTGAATATTCCGCTTACCACTGGGATAGCGTGGGTGACCCCATCCCCGCTGTCAATGACGATCCCCGTTAGCGTACGTTCGCCAACTTGTCGAGACGTCCAAGACGCCGCTAAGGCCAGCACTGCCTGGACGAAAGACACAGAAACTGTCATCACACAGGGAAATTTTTCTTGAGTATTCTGCCTATTTGTTCTCAGGTTCAATCAGCTCTTTCTTTCTTAATAAGTCTGAGTAACTCTTTCCCTTCCCTAGCCTGCATCTTCCCCCTAAAATTCAAATTCCAAAATGAACAACTAACACACAAATTTAGTATACTTAAACTGCAGGAGTCAAGTTTTCAATAAAATAAATTAAATTTTTACAAAGAAAAGCCAACGAGAAAGGAATTTTATTATGGAATCAGAAGATTTTAATTTCTAACCCAATGGTTCCCACTCTGGGTCCACAGACGGGCTGCAGTAAGATCACTTGTGGAGTCTCTAAAAGGACAGATTACTAGGCCTCACACCCAGAAATTCTAATCTGGTAAGGACAAGGTTAGTGGTCCTCAACCTTTTTGCCCGCCAGGGGACATCTGGCAATGTCTGGTGCCATTTCTGATTGTCACACTTGGGGGAGGGGAGGCTGGGAGTGGTGCTTCTTCTAGTGGGTAGAGGCCAGAGACGCTGCTAAACATCCCACACCGCACAGGAAGGCCCCCATCATAAAGAACTACCCAACCCACAGTTCTGAGGTTGGAAAACCTTGGTCTCAGATGAAGCCTGAGAATCTGTACTTTCAGAAAACACTCTCCAGGTGACCTTGATGCATAGACCACTTCGAGGACCACTGGTCCAGTGTTTTCTAAAGTGTCTCTCTATTCCATGGAATATAAATAACCTAGGGGAGGGGGATTATTTCTGGTTAATAAAATTTGGAAGTTTGGGAATAAACAGATTTCTTCAATGCAGGCATTCTCAGAGCCTTTACTATGCTGCTACGCACAGTGAATCATCAACAGAGGCTACAGCATGAGGCATCTCCCAATTTATTTTTCTTTGCAACTCCTCCTTTTTCTCAAGAGTAAGGAACTAGTATTATACAGAAAACATTTTGGGAAACACCTATCTCATTCATTCCCCAAAATTTCAGGCAGTTCCCTTACATGGGGTGGCAGAGCTACAACCACCACCAAAACCAACAAAAACTCCCACACTAAGAAGAAGTAGCTTCAAAGGAAGTTCTGCAAGCTCGTGGAACCACAGGAGCCCAAAAGCCATAAGGGGGAACCCTCTAAAGGTATTTATTTTGTTTTTTAACAGATTCTATAGTATCTTTTCTTTTTTAAGATCAGAAGTGACAGAAGCCTTTCACTTTACATCTTGATCTCATTACCCAGAGAAAACTACTTTAGATTTTAATGCATATAAAAAGACAAAGCCAGACAAATTTTATACCAACAGGATAAATATAAAAACATAAACCATTGAACACGTTCTCTACAGTGTTTGAGTCTGAACCTGAACAGGGTGGGTGTGTATACGTGTGTGCGCGCGTGTGTGTGTGTGTGCACGTGTGTGTATGTGCACGCATGTGTGTATGTGTGCACATGTGTGCGCGCGTGTGTGTATGTGTGCACGCGTGTGTATGTGTGCACGTGTATGTGTGTGCACGTGTGTGTGTTGAGGGAGTGGGAAAAGGAAGACCACACAGCACAATCTCACAACAAAGAGCCTTTGGAATCACCATTTCTTCCACTATTAGATGGCTAAGGTCTTTCGGGAATCATAAAAATCACTTTGTTTTTACCTGAACTGCAATGTAGAGTCCTGGTACATTAAATGACTCAAACATAATTTCTGCAAGATATTCTCTATTTTCCGGTGTATTCAGTGGAGGTTCTGTCTGTAAGAAAACAAACATTCACTATATTTAGTGTTCACCCAAATTTCACGTAATTACATTAGAATTAAAAAAAGTTAACCTAAAAGCATGTTAATCAGAATGCTGTACCACTCCCTGATTTTACAGATAGAGTACACTCAGAGTGATTAATTAAAGAAATCTGGCTGTAGATCTTAAAAGCTTTAGAGTTAAGACCTCTCAAAACACTTCTGCTCTTATTAACCACCCCAAAACAAGAACAAGTTACAGAAAAGGAAACCATCCTCGATAACATAACACTAACACCCTGAAAATGAACAGACCTGCAGCAAGTTGCCAAGGGCAGTAAAAACTCAACCAAGACAAGTAAGGACACCAAAAGAGAACACCAGGGACTTCAGATCTCAGGCGAATCACAGTTCTCCAAAGAAGAGCAAAAGCAGTAGCCCACGCTTGGAACAAGAAGATCAATGTGAGCAGAGCAGCTGCAGAAGCCTCCCCAGTCCCCACCGGCCATCTGAGCACAGGAGGCAAGATTAGACGAAACACCCCTGCCATCAGCTGCAAGGCAGAAAAATCCAGGGCAGAAGCAGCTTCACCCAGACACTGCCCTGCCCCCAGGCCTAAACTCTTGCACACGGCTACGCCAGGAAGAATTCTCCTCATTCAAAGATGAGGAAAGAGCACAAAGAAACTAGCGAAAGGCCACATGAAAATACTAAAAGAAACAGAAGGGAGAGAGAAAAGTAACAGAAAAACAAATGGCAGACAAAAAACATACACCCAGAAAAATATAAAAACAAAGCAGATGGAAATCATGACCAAAGACATTTCAAAAAATTCAAATATCTATTTTAAAATAATAACCATTATCAAATAGGAGGAAATGACAGGATTACAGAAAGATTAAAAGAATAAATAAACCTGCTTTTTGTCATTCAGCAATATGTTGTGGACATTTTTCCATGTCAATAAATATGGATACACATCACATATTTAAAGCTGCAAAAAAAAAAAAAAAAAATGAATAAAAATTCTCTGGACCTCCTGACAAAAAAAGTCCACGTTACCCTTTGTTAAGGACTGAACTGTGCCCCCCTAAAATTCCTATGTTGAAGCCCCAACCCCCAGTGTGACTGTATTTGGAGATGGGGCCTCTAGGGAGGTAATTAAAGCTAAATGAAGTCATAAGGGTGGGGCCCTAATTCGACAGGACTAACGTCTTTATAAGAAAAGGAAAAGACACCAGAGGAACACACGCAAACAGAGGAAAGGCTGTGTGAGGACACAGCGAGAAGGCGGCTATCTGCAAGCCAGGAGGAGAGGCCTCACCAGAAACCAACTCTGCCGGCACCTGGACCTTCCATCTAAAGCCTCCAGAATTGTGAGAAAACAAATGTCTGTTGTCTAAGCCACCCAGCCTGTGGTATTTTGTTACGGCAGTTCAAGCTCAGACACCCTTAAATTGGAAAGAGTACAGCCAGCCTCGGCCGTCAGCACAGACACTCTAACACTGTACCGGGGACCATACTTACAGAGTCTTCAGGGCAGAAAGGTCTGACCAGAGAATTCTACATCTCGACGCACTGTCAATCACGTATGTTGCAAAAGTACAACACCTTTAAATATATAAGAACTTGGAGAATTTGGTTTCCATGAGCCCTTCATGAATTAACTATTAGAAGATAAACTTTAGCCAAACAAGAAGAAAGCACGAAGTACAGCAAAGTCGTACAGTGAGCAATTAATCCGTTTAACATGTAAGACTAAAGAGTTTTCTTTTCTGGGAATTACAGTTATAGAACAGAATGTAAATGTTATAAATTAAAACAGAAATAATATCAAGTTGAGAGGTGTAGACGGAAAGAAGGAGCGACTATAAAGATACTGATACCCTCTTATCATGGAATCAAAAGGTATTGTTTTAAACTGATAAAGTATTAGAGGCACTACTATACATAAATTTATAAATGTTAAAATGAGAATCAGTTTAGTAGCATAATCAATCAAAAGCAGGTGGCAGAGGAAAGGAAGAGGAGCAAAGAAAATGTGGAAATGTACCCACTTGGTCACTAATCACAGCAGAAAGTAGTTAATCACCCCTAAACAAATACTGGGTAAATGTATTATATAAAAGTATAGTTAAATTAAAATATGTAAAAAAAAAAAATACCAAATTATTAGAAAGAACACACACCCAATACAAAGAGAAAACCAAGCCTGAGTTTAAAAATATTAATACATACATAAAATATATTAAAAACAAAAGCATAACATAAAGTAAAATTGCTGGACTAAGACCAAGCATGCCTGTCACCGCAGCACGCCACCCCAGCACGCCCCCACAGCATGCCACACAAGCACGCCCCCCCAGCACGCCCCCCCAGCACACCACACAAGCACGCCACCCCAGCACGCCCCCCTCAGCACGCCACACAAGCACGCCACCCCAACATGCCCCCTCAGCGCGGCCCCCCCAGCATGTCCCCCCAGCACACCACAGCAGCACGGTTAAAATGAGAGCTCTGGAGTCCAATCAGCGGGGTCAAATTCCAGCCTGCGATTTTACTAAGTTTGGAAAGTGACTTTCTCTCTCTGCGCGTAATCAGCACCCCCACCCCACAGGGCTAGAAATGTGAAGGGAGTCAGCACTTACAGCAGCACCTGGCACATGGAATGTGCTCGATGAAGGTGAGTTATTATTACTAAAATCATTAGCAAGTACAAGTGAGAAACTCACCAACTAAAAAGAAAAAGTCTCTCAGCTAAGACCATAAAACAAAATCAAATCACATTCTACTGCAAGAGACCCATCTAAAACCAGGTGCCTCAAAAAGCCAGAAGTTAGCACTGCCTGTAAGTAGTAGAAGATCAGAAACAACCTGAACACCCATCATTAAGGAGCTGATGAAATCAATTATGCCACATCCATAAACTATACTTCGCAGCAATTAAAAAGGATAAGCTCTATATGTGCTGATATGAAACAGTCTCTATGACAATCTCTATTGCTTCGGTTCTGCAAGATAGAAAAGTCCTAGAGATCTCTTATACAGCAATGTGAATATAGTTAACATTACTGAACTACACACTTAAAAATGGTCAGGAGGGTAAACTTGATATTAGGTTTTTACCACAATTTTTTTTTCTTTTCTTTTTTTTTTTTTTTTTTTTGCTGAGGAAGATTCGCCCTGAGCTAACATCTGTCACCAATCTTCCTCTTTTTGTATGTGAGCCGCCACCACAGCATGGCCACTGACAGACGAGTGGTATAGGTTCGCACCCAGGAACTGAATCCAGACTGCCAAAGCAGAGCACGCTGAACTTAACCACTAGGCCACCGGGGCTGGCCCACAATTTTTTTAATTAAAAAACAAGGCGTATAACAGTATGTATATTTTGTTACCGTTTATATAAAACCAAAGTTTATGTAGACTCCACACGTCTGCACACAGTTATGTCTGGAAAGATGAACCATTAACTGGTTAAGAACTGGTAAAGGTGGTTTCCTCTGGGAAGGGGATCCGGGAGGCAGAACAGAGGCAGGACGAGGCGTACTTGCCCTGGACATCCTTCTGCACCTTTTGAATTCTGTGCTGTGTATTATTTCGTCAAACAAACAAATCTGGCTATCAACTAGCGGCCTGCTTTATGTAGCTAGTGATGCAAAGCTCAAACATAGCACCCCGAGTAAGTTTTAATCATTTTCATTAGAATGAATGTATTCCCTGGATGAGAGAGAGAAAGCAGTCTTAAAAGATGGGAGAGAAATAATGAAGTCATGCTCAAAAGAGAACTGAAAGTCACTCAACAACATATCACTTATTTTAATGTGCCTACCTCAAGGGGTTGAGATTAAACTTGCACAGAGTTAGCACTATAAGTGTTAGCAATTACTATTTTACATTTCTTTCATTTAAAGCACATGAGGAACAGCTGCAGGCTCCAACAGCATTGGCTACAATCTCTCTCTTAAGGTACCTCCTACCAATCTGAAAAGTGGGCCTAATAACTACCTATCGCAGGGGTGTGGGTGGAACTAGATAAAGGAGTGAATGCATGTAAATACTTGGGCAGGGTGACGGGCTGCGTGCACAGCGAGTGCTCAGTCAAGTCCACTGTAATTATCAACAATGTCTCTCGTATATGAACTAAAGGGATCTGTGACATTTTTTCTCACCCTGAATAGGAATCCAAGCACCTTAATATTAAGTTAACTTCATAAACAAAGCATTTAAACTGAGTGGAGGGGAAAAGGATCAAGAGAGCCAGGTGGAAAGGTACGCAAAGCAAGGGCACGGTCAGGAATGTCTCCTGCCCGCAGCTAGGAGCGGCCTGTTTGGTCTCAAGCAAAAAATGAGCCCACAGGAGGACGTTCCCAACGGGAATTAGACTGATCGGGCTCCCGAGTCTCCCCGGGTTTAAGTCCAGCATCAAATGATGTTCCACACAAATCCCAGATGGATGAAGATTAAGTATAAACATCAAAGGAAAAGAGGTTTATTACACAAAAATTCAAAGTTATAGATGTGCAAAATATAACCTACAAAGGCAAAAAAAATGAACTGAGAAAAAAAATTTGCTGCTGACAAAAGCTTCCTATCTATCATACGAAAGAGTTCACAGAATAAACAAAATGTGGTACCTACTTACGACAGAATATTATTCAGCCCTAAAAAGAAAGGAAATTCTGACACACGCTACACTGATGAACCTTGAAGATGTTATGTTCAGTGAAATAAGCCAGTCACAAAAGGACAAATACTCCAGGACTCCACTTATGTGAGGACCTAGAGGAGTCAAATTGATAGAGACAGAAAGCAGGACGGTGGGAGCCAGCGGCCTGGAGGGGAAAGGGGGAGTTAGTGTTTAATAGGGACAGCGTTTCAGTTTGGGAAGATGAAAAAGTTCTGGAGATGGATGGTGGTGATGGCTGCACAACAATGTGAATGTACTCAACGCCACCAAACTGCATATTCAAAAATGGCTAAAATGGTAAGTTTTATGGTATGTACATTTTATCACAAAAAAAATTTTACGAAAAAAGTTTATAGAAATTATAGCGATAAGAAAAGCAATGAAACATTTATATGTACACACAGGACATGAACAGCCAATGCACAAGAGGAAATACAACTAATAAACGTGAAAAATGTTTAAGGTCAAAGTTATCAAAAATGCAAATTAATAAGGTGAATTTTTAATCCACCAAATAATCAAAAATGATATTAATCAATGCTGACAAGAATACAAATACAGTGACCCTCCTGTGTACTGAGGACGGTGGTGTGCAATGGTTTGCTAAAGACTCACAAAATTACTAATACTTCTGGACCCCAAATTAAACACTGTAGCTCTTTTTAAATAAAAAATGCTCTAAATACAGAAAAACGGTACGTGCAAAGATTACTTTATATTATTTACTATAAAACCAAGAAATTGAAAACAAAAGTAAATGTCTAAAAACAGTGGAAGTGGTAAACAGAGCAGAAATATCCACAGGACAGATGACTATACAGCCATTAAAATGAGGGTTATGAAGACGGTGAGAAAATGGCAGGGAGCGATGGAGGATACAATATTGAGTGTGAAATCATATAGAAACATGGGTTAAAAGTTAAATGAAAATACACTAAATGTTAGCAATAATCAGGTTAATCTGATAGGATTGTGAAAAGTCCCATGAATATCTTCCAAATTTTCTCTATCACACCTTTAGACTAGAATGAGAAAGAACTGTTTACATGAGGTGGGAAGCCCCGGGTTACACTTGTGGGAGAAGACCAGCGAGACCCCTCACACAGCTTCCTATGTGTTCACCCACAGACAGAGAAACCTGACAGCAACACAGAGCAGGACACACGGCAGGCCTCCCGACACAGCCCTTCCCCGGCCCGCTGCTCCCTCACACGGATGACACCCCACACAGGCAGGATCCAGTCAGAGGTTTGAAAACAGGTGAATTCTCATTTTGCCACTGTCTTCAGACGTGTGGTCACATCATGATGGCAAGCACGCAGGTCACCTGGCCAGTATCCATCCTCCCTCTGCTTTCCTCCCAGAGCAGAGACCAATCACAGGAGGAGCAACAGGCCCTGAGGAAAAGCACTTCTCAGACTTCCTTGTAGACTGGGATGGCTAAATAAGTTCTGAAGAAAGAAAGAAGCAAAGCTGATGGATATGGCTTCTAGGAAAGCTCCTTACAAGGTTGAGGGTAGACTCAAGTAATAGACTCCCTCCTGCCCTTCTTCTTTCTTAGAACACAGAGGTGATGACTGGAGCTGCAACAGTCAATTTGTAATCATGAGGCACCCTTAGAATGGAAGCCATATGCTAAAGATATTAGAGCACAGAGATCCCAAATGACACCAGAGAGCTGCCATAGCAGCACTGGCCTCCCGACTACATATTTATTTAAGAAAAATAAAACCTCTAACTTGCTTAAACTAGTGTTCTTTATACTTCTATTACTTGGTGCCAAACAATTCACCATCTGTTAAGAATTTACATTAAAATCTGTATACTTCCATTTAATGGAAGATTTACAATATAATTAAGTTCTCCTGGCTCTTGAATCAAACTCAGCATTAGTAAGGCCATGTTCTCAGAGGTTCTGAGAACCGTCACCATCAATCCATTTCTTCCTCAATCCTCCATTTCTTCTGCTTACCACCAGTAACTGCTCCTTCGGAGACCGACTCAGCGGCTCGCGGTCTTTGTGGACGGTGCATATGCGCCGACTCCCTCTCTTCCAGCTGGAGCCACGGAGGGCGCAGAAGAGAGGAGAAAGAAGGTTCCTGCTGTGCCAGAAACTCTTAAAGAAAAAGCGAAGGAATTTCACAGAGCTGAAGATCAAGCGCCTGAGAAAGAAGTTTGCCCAAAAGAGGCTTCCAAAGGCAAGGAGGAAGCCTATCTATGAAAAAGCCAAGCACTACCACAAGGAATACAGGCAGATGTACAGAACAGAGATTCGAATGGCTAGGACGGCAAGAAAAGCTGGCAACCTCCAGGCACCTGTGGAACCCATCGGCACTTGTCCTCAGGATCAGAGGCATCAGCGGTGTGAGCCCAGAGGTCTGGAAGGTGCTGCAGCTTCTTCGCCCTCACCAGATCTTCAAGGGCACCTTGTGGAGCTCAAGAAGCTTCAGTGAGCATGCTGAGGACGACAGAACCATATACTGCACGGGGGTACCTGGACCTGAAGTCAGTAAATACACTGACCTACAAGTGTGGGTATGGCACGATTAACAAGCTCATTCCCCTGACAGATAACACACTGACTGCTCAATCTCTCGGTAAAGATGGTACCATTTGCATGGAGGATCTGATTGATGAGATCTATACTGTTGGAAAACATTTCAAAGAAGCAAACAACTTCCTGTGGTCCTTCAAATTATCTTCTCCACAAGGTGGAATGAAGAAAAAGACCACCCATTTTGTAGAAGGTGGAGATGCTGGCAACAGGGAAGACTAGATCAACAGGCTTATTAGAAGGACGAACTAAGGTATCTACCATGATTATTTTTGTAATCTGGTCAGTAAAGAAACAGTGACTTGCAAAACTTTCTTGCTTTCAAAAAAAAAAAGAATATCGTAACTGACAAACAATAATGTACAACAAAAATTTCACAGTAAAGAAAAAAAAAAAGACAACGACCAAATTAAATAAAACCTTCCCAAACCATTATTTATAACAAAATCTAAATTAAAGGTATTGATGGGGCCAGCCCAGTAGCATAGTGGTTAAGTTCACGCACTCCGCCTCAGAGGCCCGGAGTTCGCAGGTTCAAATCCCGGGCGCGGACCTATGGACGGCTTCTCAAGTCATGCTGTGGCAGTTACCATACAAAGTAGACAAGGATGGGCATGGATGTTAGCCCAGGGCCAGTCTTCCTCAGCAAAAAGAAGAGGATTGGCAACAGAGGTTAGTTCAGCTCAAATAAATAAATTGAAGGTATTGAGTTTATCTTGTTTTTCTTCAATATTGAATCATATAATTAAAACATCACACAAATGCAAGCTACATACACATTTTTACTCATAACAATGGTAAAATATCATCTGGTATTGATTCAAAAATAATCAGAACCATAAAAACCAATCCATATTTCTGGAAAAAGATAGCAAACGGAACACATGTATCTAATATTCCTCTACCCACATACCCCTCTATAACTGCAGTAAAGAAACTTTTTTAAAATATAAATCCTCGGGGCTGGCCCGGTGGCGCAAGTGGTTAGGCACGCGTGCTCCGCTTCAGCGGCCCAGGGTCTGTGGGTTTGGATCCCAGGCACGCACCGATGCACCACTTGTCAAGCCACACTGTGGTGGTGTCCCATATAAAGCAGAGGAGGATGGGCACGGATATTAGCTCACGGCCAACTTCCTCAGCAAAAAGAAGAGGACTGGCGTCGGATGTTGGCTCAGGGCTGACCTTCCTCACACACACAAAAAAAGTATAAATCCTCAAGGAAGGGATACTAAGAGAGGAGACGACAATATACTGGAAGCTGGGAAGCACACGGGCCAGCAGTAACTAACCTCGCAAACCCAAGGGAGCAAGCTCTGCACGGCTGGTGGCCACTGAAGTGGGCAGAGCAGGTCTAAGTCACGCTCAGGTACCAGCAAGGGAACTAGGACAGTAAGTCAGGACATGCCACATGTCATGGTTAATTTTACGTGTCAACTTGATGGGGCTAAGAGATGCCCAGATGGCTGGTAAAACATTATTTCTGGGTGTGTCTGTGAGGGTGTTTCTGGAGGAGACTAGCATTCAGTAGACTGAGTAAGGAGATCGGCCCTCACCACTGTGGACAGGCACCATCCAATCGTGGGAGGAGGGCCCAAACAGAACAAAAAGAGAAGAGGCGATTCTCTCTCCCTCCCCTGAGCTGGGACACCCATCCTCCCTGCTCTTGGACATGGGAGCTCCCGGTTCTTGGGCCTTCTTGAGCAGCACATGCTGTTTGCTCTTTCTTGTTTGATTCATATTCAAAAAGTTTCCAAATCTCTTCTGAAGTTACAACTCGATTTCCACTTAAGAGCACTGCAACTCTTTAAAACACAGGATTCTGCTTTGTTTTTTGGTTTTTTGTGAGGAAGATCGGCCCTGAGCTAACATCTGCCAATCCTCCTCTTTTTGCTGAGGAAGACTGGCCCTGGGCTAACATCCATACCCATCTTCCTCCACTTTATATGGGACGCCGCTACAGCACGGCTTGATGAGCGGTGCGACGGTGCGCACCCAGGATCCGAACCGGCGAACCCCGGGCCGCCGAAGCAGAGCTCGCGCACTTAACCGCTTGTGCCACCAGGCCGGCCCCCAGGATTCTGCTTTGAACTCTGGGCAGTTCAGTAGTGGAGAAGAGTATGATCCTCATTTGCTATCTGCTCGATCCACATGACCAGTACGAACTGAGTCTCTGAAACTTCTTGAAAAAATGAGCCAAAATGATCTCATTTTCACCCTGTATGCTCAGATGCCTGGTCACAGCAGTCAGCCACTGTGAGCCACTAAGGGACCTATAACTCAGACCTCTTAGACTCGCTTCTACCAAGAAGCCTCATCTGATGCAGCAGTTCAGTAAATGCCCTCAATTAACTTCCATGACGTGGCCATAAATCTCTATACCTGCTCTCCTCCCCTTAACCATTCCATTAACTGACAATTAAGGGCGTAAATCTGAAAGAAGTTCCCCATTCTCACCACCCCCTCAATCATATCACACAATGAACTGACGTGCAGAATTCAAAGCACAATCCATATAATAGAGTATTTTCTTATCTTTAATAAACTTGATTATTTCTGAATGTTCATTGCAAGTCCTCATTTTTGGCACATGGACTTTAGCTTTTCCAAATTTACACCAAACACCTCCAATTCCTTCCTGGCAAGTGGTTTTAGCTTACTAGCCTATGTATGCCAGTGAATCAGAAAAACACTTCTTTCAGGAGAAACTTCCTCTGAGCTGTGTCCTGGTGGTGTGCACTTGCTCCACAGGCCTAAGATGAGACGTCCCTCCAAGTGGAGGAAGAAGGAGAACTCCTGGCACGTAAGCTGAAGCAGACAGAAGGAAGCAGCTGGGCACAGTGCCCGGTCCTAAAACCCCATCCAACAGGTAGTTACATGATGTGCTCAACAAGGAGAAATGCCAAACGCGACAGGTGGGAATCTGTGATTTGTTTTGGCTATAAAGAAAAAGCCGCTCAGACACACTGTCAGTTTCCTGGCTCCATTTATTTCACATAAACCACTGCAGACGCACAGGAGAGAACATACACAGTGGCCTGTAAAACGCAGTTCTCATACTTGGCAATTCCTAGTTGTGAAGATACAGCCAGAAAACCAGATCAGAGCACTTTCAAGGACTTGCTTTAATAGATATTAAATATATATATTCCACTACCTACCATAATAGCCTTGTGGTTAACATACTTTAAGACAGATAAGTCTAAAGAGACATTTGATATTTAACATTAGAAAGAATTACATAATTGGATCTGGGACCATTTGACAACGTACTTACATGGAAAAAATCCAAAGCTAAATTACACAGGTCTTAATATGCAGCTTATGTTACATGCAATTGCTCTCTATAAAGCAAGCGTTTTGTACAGGTAATTAATTTTAACTTAAAAAGAACGTTTCATGGAAGGAAACACATAATGTTGAGTAGAACAATAGAACAGATTCCATAACCAAGAGATATGTCTTCTCATTTCTCTGTAATGTTTTATTTTGTTTGAACAAGATCAATTAAGTACAGTAGTCTTTCCTTATCCCTAGGGGATACGGTCCAAGACCCCCTGTGGGTGCCTGAAACTGCAGATAGTCCTGAGCCCTATATACACGATGTTTTTTCCTATGCATACACACCTATGATACAGTTTAATTTATAAATCAGGCACAGTAAGAGATTAACAACTAATAATAAAATAGAAGAATTATTACAATATACTGTAATAAAAGTTAAGTAAATGTGGTCTCTCTCTCAAAGTATCTTATTGTACTATACTCATCCTTCTTCTTCTTGTGATGATTGTGAGGTGATACAATGCCTACGTGATGAGATGAAGTGAAGTGGATGACTAGACACTGTGACATAGCGTTATTTTTGGACACAGTTGACCGCAGGTAACTGAAACCTCGGATAAGGGTAGATTACTGTACCATAATCAGGGCCCATAACTCAGCTCAAGTTTTTACAGTAAGATTTAAACCCTGGCAAAATAACATCTTGACTCAGGTTCCTCTGTTGTAAGAAGCAAAAATCATAGTCACCCAGTTACTTCACGAGGATATCAAAGTACACAGTTGGTTTCCTACCCAAATCCATTCCTCCCTCCATCTTCCTTGCTGTTGGAGACCTGTTTAGGTACTTACTCCTGGGGCCAGGTGATCAGAGATGGTCCCCCCCCCCCCAGCCCCAGGGAGAGAGTCTTGATAACCTAAACCTGTCAAGGTAATTCCATTACCCCTGCTAGTGACCAGGTTAGGCATGGACGGATGGGCAAATCTGCTGGGAAGGTTTCTGGGAAAGGGATTCTTAATTCTTAAAAAGTGCTTCTACCTCTGAAAGCAGATACACCAAGAGGTGGTATAGAAACTTGGGCAGCCATCCCTGGAGCCTGATGGAGGGAGCCAGGAGGCTCAGCCAGCGCACTAGGCTGCGTCCTTGCTTCCATCACTGGGCTGCTGAAATAATCAGCCCTGGAGATGCCCAATTCCAGCCCTCCTGTTTTGTGAAATAATGTGTCCCTTTTGATTTTAGACATTTTTGTTGAACCTTCTGTTATCTGCCAAAGAAGCACCCCAATTCACACAAATAGCTTTAGCAGGAATTAAAAATTCCCCAGGGAAGAATATCTTGAGTTTAAAATCAGAATTTACAGGGATATATTCCTCTTAGTTCCAATTACTCACCATTAAAAAATAATGATCCTCAGGTTCAGCTCGAAGATATTTAAAAATCACTTGTTCCATGAACCTTTCCATAAGATCCCAGTCTTCAATTATTCCATGTCTTATTGGCCACTAAAGCAAGAGACAGCACAGTAAGCCAAGCTTCAGTTCACAACAGCAAGAGCGACGGTCTAACCGCTCTGGCCCGGAAGAGACTGAGTTATTGGAGAATAAAGGTCTCCTCCACAGGAAGTGAACGTTAATTCACGTACAGAAACAACAGGCACTCGCCCGGAAAGATTAAGTTATGTTATTGTTTATATTCTACTCCACCCATTTCTAAGTACAAAGAATCATCTCAACAATGGGGTAAAGATGGAAAAGTGCAGCTAATCCACCATACCATTCAATCCGGAGCCCTTTTTTTTTTTTAGAACAAATGTCCAGTTAAATAATTTTAGTGCTTCTTTTTAATTAATCAATCTGCAACTTTCCACATCTGACAGATTCATCAGTCAACCTGCAACCTTCCATAGGAGCGGATCTTGCTCTCACATGTAACCCCCCATTCCCTGAGTCAATCTCGCATTCCAGGGCTTTGTAAATTCACTTGATTGCCCACATCAAAAATACCCTATTCAGGGCTGGCCTGGTGGCGCAAGCGGTTAAGTGCACGTGCTCTGCTTCGGTGGCCTGGGGTTCCCAAGTTCAGATCCTGGGCACGGACCGACGCACCGCTTGTCAGGCCATGCTGTGGTGGGGTCCCATGTAAAGCGGAGGAAGACAGGCATGGATGTTAGCTCAGGGCCAACCTTCCTCAGTAAAAAAAAAGAGGAAGATTGGCATCGGATGTTAACTCAGGGCTGATCTTCCTCACAAAAAAAAAAAAAAATACCCTATTCAAAAACAAGGACAAAACCTCTTTTCAAACATAAGAATAAAAACACATTCATAACTCACAGGTACAATTTCTAGATAATCCACCATTCTGCACTCTTCGTTCTACTGCTCTGTGTCTGGCTACACGCTGAAAGAAGCAGCTCTCGTCAGGAGCCTACCTTGGTGGCATACGTGGGTTTATCTACAGCTTCGTCCCCTATGAAGAAGTCCAGGTCATCCACTCCCCTCAACACTCTCCTCTGGGCTTGGTCAACCACCTTTGCCGACTCTCTGATGGCAATGCCTAAAAGACAGCACACAGATCCCATCACTATGCACATCTGCATAAGCAAGAAAGGATAATACAATCCCTACGTAGGCACAAGTAAATCTTCAATGTTAGCGTTTTATCTGTGGTCAAAGGTGTTCTCAGAAAAGACACTGAGTACATAAAATAATACAAAAACAAGTTATTATGTTCCAGTATTACTTTCAGAATGGCACAAAGGAATTTAGTTGGTCTGCTTTTAATGCTGACAGAAGCTACATTACTAAATTTCTCAGTTTCATCTGGAAAAATCCCTCAAGATAGTAAGTGCAATGTATACATCAGTAGGTTCCAAATTTTAAAACGCAATATGGAAGGAGACAAAATTAAAAACATAACACAGAAGAGGAGAGTAAACTGAAAAATAATGCCTATATGCTCTCATTTTAATAAAACTCTGCATCAGATAGATTTAAAATATATTTTTAGTCTTGTTACAGAAAAGACAAGACTTCGAATTAAAAGGAAAAACTAGAAGGTTGCTGGCTAATATCTGTCACAAAAAGAAAAGTACAATAATCAAACAACTGTATTATGTAAAAATATTAATGGCTTTATGATACATTATTTTAATAAGAGCTTAATCTTGATATTTGGGAATATACTTAGTAGTAAATAATCACATAAAACTTCACTCCAGAATTTAACATCTAATGAAATGTAGAAAGCTTCACAAAGATTCAATTTTCCATTTAAATTCCTAACCTCGGTCACACTTTGAGCTCCCAGAAACTCACCTTCACCAAATTTATTCTAAAAAGAATTAGTAAACATATACAACTATTTTTAAAAGTAAATTATCTGAAATCCGTAATTTATTACAGATGAAGAATGGCAACAAAGCTATAAGAGTGAATTTGAATCCTTTTTCTCAGAGAGGCATCTTGAAGCAACAGGCTGAAGAAGTGAAAGAGATACAGGACAGAAATCCTCTTCTCACTCCAACTCACTGTCACGTTTAGTCTTGAAGTTTTCAAGTTAACAAAAGGCGGCACAAATCTAAAGGACAGAATTTCTGCAGGACTGAAGAAGCAGGGGTGACGTGGAAATGCTGGGGACTGAATCTAGAGAGAGCATCCCAGTCAGAAGCAGGGGGCATGTCTGGAGCATGAGGCTCAGAATGGGGACAGAAAAGTTTGTTGGGCCATAACTTACTAAAGCGATCTGTAGAAATAAACAAACCCATCTCTGAAAACGGACCACACCACTCAATGGTACACTGACAGACACCACACAGGACCCCAGGTATTTCTAAGGGCCCCTGGCAAGACAGCTTACAGCAGACCTCAAAAATCCTCACACAGTGTGCCAGCACAAGTCACAGACTCTATCCCCTCGTCAAGACCAAACTTAATTATGCATGAATTTAGAATTAAACTGCCAAGTCAATACAAAAGATTGTGAAGAGACAAAGGCAAAAAGATTCTGCAAACCATGACATCATTCACATTTCCCAAGAATTTGAGGGCAATATATTTAACCAAAAGAAAAATTACCACCTTAAAGAAAAAAATGCTAAACTTAGGGAGAATGAAACTACCACAAAATTTAAATGACAACAAAGTAAATCTTATCCCTCCCAAAAAGGTAGGTCAAAGTACACTGACCCCAAATCATAGTAGATCTATGTTTTAGCGGCCCTTAGAAATAACAAAAAACAAAAAATCATAAAGTATACTTCTTTTAACTATTATATAGGAAGTAACTGAATCCATGAAAGAGAGTAAAGGTATACAGAGCTTATATTCAAAATCTTTTATTTATACCTATGAAAAGCAAAACGTGGTCCAAACAGTCCTTATGAACACAATGGAGAAATGTGTCTAAGACAGTAGTTATCAATGAACATCTATGAGTACTGACAGATTATATGACTCATCATAGAATAATGACCTGTGTCACTCCAGCAGCTATCTCCAGCACACCACAGCATACTACAGAACCCCGACTCACGTATAAACAGAGAAGGCTAGAAATGTACAGAGGACACTAAAATGGAGAGGACAATAAATATAACAGATAATGGAATCAACATTTAAACATTCCAACTAGTTACATACATGTGGCATCCCCATGCAATGGGATATCATGAAGCCATGAAAAAGAATGAAGCAGTCCTTCATGTATTAATCTAGAAGGATCACTAAGAAGTGGTGTTATGAGGAAAAAAACAAGGTGTAAAACAGTGCATGTGGTATGCCACCACTTGGGGAAAAACATATGTCTGTGTACATTTGCTGGTGTATGTAGAGAGTACCTAAGGAAGGATACACAAGAAACCAGAAACAGTAGTTGCCATCTAAGAGGGGAAGTGAGTGGGAGGAGGTCAATTTTCACTGTACATCTTTTTATATATACAGTTCACTTTTATGTCACATGAAGACATTACCTATTCAATATTAATTAAATTTGGACTTCTGCTTCTGGAAAGATGGAGTAAACACACTTTTCCCTATTCCTCTCAATAAGTCCAGCTAGAATCCCTGGACTTCATATATTAAAGAAACACAAAAAGATGCTGAGAGGTGAAGAGAAGAAAGCAGACTGGCTAGGGACCTCAGGACCCTAGGAGCAACACAGTGGTGAGTTCTCTACGTTTTCTTTTTGTCTCATGTATCCCATACCCGGGTGCTCGAAAAGCCGGCAACCCAGCAACACCAATAGGCACAAACAAAAAAGGTCCCCAAAAAAGCCTGCTATCTCTAGCCAAAGGAGATGAAAGGGGCAGCCTGAAAAGACAGAAAACCTTAAAACAATAACCAGACTCCAATCAACACCAGAGAAAAACAAACCCCCCACCCTCAGTGTCAGTGGATACCACGTGGGGAGCCAGGACCTCCATCCCACGCAGCAGAAACAAGCCCCTCTCCTTCCACGCTGGGGTTCTGTCAGAGGAAGCCCATCAGAAAGCCAGGACTTCCACCACCACCAGGAGTAACAAGGCACCCTCGCCTCCCAGCCAGGATGTTATCTGCAGAGGCCTAGTGGGGAGCCTGAACTCCTACCCCTACTCAGCAGTAACATGGAGCCCCTCTCCAGCTGAGCGTCAACAAAGGCCAAGAAGAAAATCAGAACTTTGACCCCAATCTGGCATTAACAGGGGCATCCCCCTGCCCCTGCTGGAGCCATATCAAAAATGACTTACTTCAACCATAAAAGAAAAAGAAATCTTATCATTTGTGACAACATCAATGGACCTTGAGGGCATTATGCTAAATGAAATAAGTCAAACAGAGAGAGACAAATACCGTCAAGTATTTGTAGGATCAAGACAAGTACGATCTCACTTATATGTGGAATCTAAAAAGAAAAAAAAGAAAAAAAAAACCTAAGCTCATAGATACAGAGAACAGAGTGGTGGCTGCCAGAGGCAGGGGGTGGGGGTGGGTGAAATGGGTGAAAGCAGTCAAAAGGCACAAACTTCCAGTTATAAAATAAATAAGTTATGGGGATATAATGTACAGCATGGCAACTATAGTTAATAATAATGTATTGCATATTTGAAAGTTGCTAAGAAAGTAAATCTTAAAAGTTCTCATCACAAGAAAAAAAATTCTGTTAACTATGTATGGTGATGGATGTTAACTAAACTTATTGTGGTGATCATTTCACAATATATACAAATATTGAATCATTATCTTGTACATCTGAAACTAATATAATACTGTATGTCAATTATACCTCAATAAAAAAATAAACAATCCAAAAAAAAGAAAAGAAGTGACTTGCTGATACATAAGATTTCAATAAGATCCAGAATCTCATAATGTAATACCCAAAATGTCCAGGTTTCAACCAAAAAAAAAAAATCTCTCACCATAGGAAGAACCAGGAACATCTCAACTAAAATGAGAAAAGACAACACATGCCAACACCGGGAAGACACAGATAATAGAATTATCGAACAAGATTTTAGGAGCCATCAACAACGCTTCAGTGAGCAATTACAAACACACTGGAAACAAATGGAAAATAAAAGAAAGTCTCAGTAAAGAAACACAAAGTCACAGCAAAGCTAGAAGATATAAAAACAAAACCACATGGAAATTTTAGAACTAAAAAACACAATACCTGAAGTAAAAATCTCAATGGATGGGCTCAAGAGCAGAAAAGGACAGATGAAAGAATCACTGAACTTGAAGACAGAACAACAGAAATTACCCCATCTGAACCACAAAGAGAAAACAGACTGATAAAAAATGAACAGGGCCTCCAGGACACGTGGGATATATAACAAAAGCTCTAACATTCATGTCTTCCAAGTCCCAGAAGGAGAAGAGAAAGGAGGTAGGGCCGAAAAAGTATTCAAAGAAATAATCACTAAAAATTTGCCAAATTTGGCAAAAAAATACATAAACCTACAGATTCAAGACTAAACAACCCCCAACAGGATAAACCCAAAGAAATCCACACCAAGACCCATTATAGTCAAACCTCTAAAAACTGAAGACCAAAGGAAAAATTCTGAAAGCCTCCAGCAAATTTCTCATCAGAAACCAAGGAGCCCAGACGGAAATGGCACACTTTTCAAGTGCTGAGAGAAATGCCACTCAGGACTCTACATTCAGCAAAAACATCACTCAAAAGCAAATCAAGATGTTCTCAGATGAACAAAAACTAACAGAATTTGTCACCAGCAATATCTACTCTGAAAAAATGGCTAAAGAGAGTTCTCCAAACAGACAGGAAACGATAAAAACAAAAAAGAATCTTGGAACATCAAGAAGGAAGAAAGAACAAGGGAAAGAGCAAAAATATGGGTAATTACAATTACTTTCCTTCTCCTCTTGAGTTTTCTAAATTACGCTTAGTAGTTGAAACAAAAATTATAACAGGGATGTGCTTCTCAGTGTATGTAGGGGAAATATTTAAATCAATTACATGAGAAGGGGCGGTAAAGGGACATAAAAGGAGGTAAGAGTTCTACATTTCAGTCAAAATGATAAAATGTTGACACCCAGCAAATTGAGAAAAGTTATGTACATATAACGTGATAGCTAGAGCAACCACTTAAAAAGCAATGCAAGAGACCTACTCAAAAACACCATAGATAAATCAAAATGAAATTCTAAAACATGCTCAAGTATCCACAGGAAGTTAGGTAAAACAAGACAAAGAAATAAAAAACAGAAAGAACAAACAGAAAAAGCACTGATCAGTAATTACAATAAATGTAAGTGGTCTAAATACAGCAATTAAAAGACAGATATTGGCAGAGTGGATTAAAAAAAACGTGACTGAACTGTATGCTGTCTACAAGAAACTCTCTTCAAATGTAATGATATATGAAGGTTGAAAGCAGAAAAACAGAAAAAGATATTCTATGCAAACCTTAATCGAAGAAAGCATGGGTGGTTATATTGTTATCAGAAAAAGTAAACTTTATAGCAAGGAAAGTTACCACTGATAGAGAGGGACACTAAATAATGATAAAAGGTCAGTCCATCAAGAAGACATGGCAATCCTAAATGTGTATGTACTAAAGCATGGAGCAGAAAAATATGTGACTCAGAAGCTGACAGGAGAAATAGGTAAATCCACAATTATAGCTGTAGATTTCAACACCTTTCCCTCAATTGATCCAACAAGTAGACAGAAAATCAGCAAAGACAGAGAACTCAACAATACCATCAACCTTCAGGATCTAACCAACATGTACAGAACACTCCACCCACCGAACACACATTGTTCTCAAACGTCCATGCAACCAAAATAAACCTCACACTGCGCCATGAAGCAAACCTCAACAAGCTTAAAAGAACTGAAGTCACACAGTGTGCTTTCTGACTACAACAGGATTAACCCAGAAATCAGTAACAGAAAGATAACAAGAAAATCCTCTCAAACGCTTGGAAACTAAACAACAAAAAAAAAAATCCATGGATCAAATAGGAAGTCTTAGGAAAGCTAAAAACTACATGAATGGAATGAAAATGAAAATACAAAATATCTAAATGTGTCGGACTGAAGTTCTCACCTTAAGAATCTAGAAAAGGAAGAGCAAAATAAACCCAAAGCAAGAAAAAGGAAGGAAATAAAGTGCAGAAATCAATAAAATTTAAAAGAAAAATCGATGAATCAAAAAGCTGGTTCATCAAAAGTTAAAACTTTTGCTCTGTAAAAGACCCTGTGAAGAAGATAAAAAGACAAGCTACACACTGGGAGAAATTATTTGCAAACCACATACCTGACAAAGGACTCTTATCTGGTATACATAAAGAACTCTCAAAATGTAACAGTAAAAATACAAACAATCCAATTAGAAAATGAGCAGAAGACATGAAGAGACATCTCAGGGAAAAGGATATTCAGATGGCAAATAAGCACATGAAAAGATGTTCAACATCACTAGCCATTAAGGAAATGAAAATTAAGACCATGCTGAGATATCACTACACACTTATTAGAACCTAAAATAAAAAATAGTGACGATACCAAATGCTGGCAAGGATGTGGTACAACCAGCTCTCTCATACATAGCTGGTGGAAATGCAAAATGGTACAGCCATTATGGGAAATACTTTGGCAGTTTCTTAATACTAAACATAAATTTGCCATACAACCTAGCAACTGCACTACACAGTATTTATCCAGAGAACTGAAAATTATGTCCACAGAAAAACCTGTACACAATTGTTCATAGCAGCTTTATTTGGAAGATTATCAGGGAGAGTATATCTCAGGAAGAGTACACCTAAAGATTTAGATATAAATTCCATATCTTAAGAACACTTGCTATGGCAGTTGACAGACAACAGTAATTTTTTAAATAAAAATATCCAGTATATTTTCCAAAAGAATGTCATATATTTTACTCAACCTTCAAGGAATAAGTAACTCCTATCTTATATAAACTGTTCCAAGGAAGAGAAAAAGAAAGTTAACAAACTCATTTTATAGAGCCAGTATAATTTTGATATATAAACCAAAGAAAAATAGTACAAGAAAGGAAAATTATAGACCAATCTCACTTTTGATTATTGATGTAAAAATCTCAAATAAAAATTTGCTAATACAATTCAGCACGTACTTGGTATTTCATAACCAAGTAGGGTTTATCTCAAGAATGACATAAATGACTGTTCAATATTTGAAAATATATTAATGTAATTCATTATATTAGGAGCTTAAATGTCCAAAACCATATGATCATCTCAATAGATACAGAGAAAGCCTTAAATGTCAATATCCATTCATCATTAAAAAAAAAAACTCTTAGTAAACTAGGAATAGAAGGGCACTGTATTAACCTGAAAAAAGCATTTCCGCAAAAACCTACAGCAATCACCAGTGAAACACTAAAACCATTCTCTTTAAAGTCAGAAAGACAAGCACCTGCAATCTCCAATCCTCGTCACTACAGTAGTAGAAGTTCCAGCCAGTGCAAAAAGACCAAGAAAAAATTACCAAGTATTGGGATTGGAAGAGACAAAACAACCACTATTTGCAGTTAATACAACAGTCTGTATAGAAAACTTAAAAGAATCTGCAGGCTATTAGAACAAATAAGAGAGGTCAACAAGGTTGTTGTATTCAAAAACAACTTAAAAAACTCACTAGCATTCCCACATATTAGCACTTACTAATTAGAAAATGTAATTTAAAAAAATTCACAAGAGCAACAAAAACACTAAGGCACCTAAAAATAAATCTAGCAAAAGGTGCGTGTGAGCTTTTTGAAGAATATTACAAACACTATAGAATATTGCAAAACACTCCTGAAACATGAGACGTGAATAAATAATAAAACATACGTATCATATTCATGGATAGGAAAACTCAAGTCATAAAGACGTCAAATTTTTCCCAAATTAATCTATAAATTGAATGTTTCTCTAATCAAAACCCCATTATAATTTTTCATGGACCTTAAACTGATTCTAAAACTTACAATAAAGAGTAAAGGCCTCATAGTGGCCAAGGTTATTCTGAGCAAGAAAAGGAGGCAGCAGACCCACCAGATATGAAGACATGATAAAGTACAGCAGCTCCCCTCACCCAAGGCTTCACTTCTGTGACTTCAGTCAACCGTGGTCAGAAAACATTAAATGGAAAATCTCAGAAATAAACAATAATTTTTAAATTACATGGCATCCTGAGTAGCATGACAAAATCTCACGCCATCCCTTGCCCTCCCGCCCTGGACGTGAATCATCCCTTTGTCCAGCGTATCCACACTGTACACACTACCTGTCCATTAGTCACTTAGTAACCCTCGCAGTCATTAGATCAACTGTCGAGGTACTGCAGTGCTTGTGTTCAAATAACCCTCATGTTATTTAATAATGGCCCCAAAGTGCCATTAATCCTCCAGTGTGCCTAATTTATAAATTAAATTTTATCATAGGTATGTATATACAGGAAAAAAACACAGTAAACATAGATTTCAGTACCATCCGTGGTTTCAGCTATCTACTGGGGGTTTTGGAACGTATCCTCTGCAGATTAAGGGGAGACTACTATAAAAGTATCTGAGAGAGAGAAAATTTGGAAGAGATAAACAAATGCATGAATGAAACAAAATTAAAACACCAGAAATATTCCCAAACATATATGGTACCTCAGTATGACTGAAGAGCCATGTCACATTGGAATGCACACTTCAATAAACAGTGTTGGGACAATTGGCCTTCCATTTGGAAAACAAATAAAATTAACTCTCTCACACCATATTCAAAAAAATTTTTTCTTAGAAAAAATATAGAAAGTCTTTATGATTTTGGAGTAGAAATGCATTTTTTAAAACAAATAAATTACAAAACAAAAAGATCGAAATTTTTGACTATATCACAATTTTAAATTTCTAGATTTAAAAAGAAAAATCATTTAAAAAAGATGTCACAGAATACAAGAAGATACTTGCCACAAATTAGTATTCAGAATATACAAGGAGTTCCTGTAACTCCACAAAAAAGACAAAAAGATGCAATAGAAAAATGGGCAAAGATATGAACAGGCAATGAAAGGTGCTCCATCTTACTAGTAATCAGAGAAATGCAAATTTATAAAATGAGACATCATTTTATTTTCATTAGACTGACAAAAATTGAAGTCTTAACAATGTCAACTGTTGTCCAGGAGGGGCAGAAACAGACATGGACCCACTGCTGATGGGAGTTTAAATCAGCACAAGTGCCCTTGGCAACCCTGATGGGGCTGAAGAGGTGCACACCTGAAAGACGAAACAAGCCCGTTTCTCGTTATTTTCTCTTTGGAAACTAGCACATGTAAACAAGGAGATAAGTTACTGCATTATCTGTGTAATGGAGAAAACCGGAAAATGCCCAAACGAAAAAAAGTTGTTGTAGATTCACATATTAGAATTCTGATCTACATTTGTATATATCAACACTGATGAGTCTTAAAAACATAATATTGAGAGTTTTTTAAAGGAACAATTCAGAAAATTATTTGCAGTACGATATCACTTTGGAAATGTTTAAACTCACAGAACAACGCTACATATTGTGAATGTACCCTTGTATCCACAAGGTAAACACAGAACATGGACTGGATGGAGGAAATACCCACCAAAGCAGGGAGACAAGGGAAAGAGCGGCAGGACTGGAGGAGAGACAGGGCTGGCACTCACGCTGACAGACGTGTGTGTGTGTGTATGCATTTACAAGATGAAATCGTGTTAACATTTCGTTCATTCTGGGTGCGGGGTACACGAGTCTTTGTTAGATTATCTTTTGCATTTTTTTGGCCAGAATAAAAATTATAAAGAATTCTATTTAATATAAAAATACAAACATCTCTGGGCTCAACCTCCATCTCCAGTCTAGACCTTCCCCAGAGCACTCAACCTTTCACCAGTCGCACACTGGACCTTTACACCCGAACTCTTCAAACACCGAATGTCTGAAATGGACTTCCCTTTCTCCTGACCCCTCCTCGCCCCTCACACATCCTCTTTCTATGGACACACATACACTCCGACGCCTGAAACTCTGCAATGACTCCTAACATTCTCCAGCAACTTAAAGGGAAAAAAAGGAAGGGAAAAATCTTCTTTAAACAATCAAGCAAATTCTGTGCAGAAGCTCAAGCAGATCAGGTCGAAGCAAAGCTGCCTGGTCAAGCTGGACAGGGCATGGTGCCTCTCTGGTCTGGGGACCAGGGCCCGAGGGAGCCTCGGAAACAACACGAAAATTTCTGCTGTGCAACATAAAACTAAAATTCCTTCAGATGACAGTTCCAAGTCCTTCATCGTCTGGCCCTTCTCCATGCTTCCCACCACATCTCCTGCCACTCTCTACTGGGAGCTGTGATTCCAGCACCCTCGGAGTGCAGCAATTCCTCACACACGCCGCACGGGCTTCACCTCAACGCCCTTGGGAATCAAAAAGCCTTGTTCCGGCACCTGCCACACATCCACACACGCTGCACCTTTTCTCTCTGGATGCCACTTTAGCACATACATCTTGACCTTCACATTGCGAACAGAGCCTCTATAACCAGAAAAACGGGTCAGCTCCCAGCACTAAGACAAGCAGTGGACAACGGCCCAAGGTAACCAAGGCCCCTACCTGTCCAACCCCCTACTTCTGCCCAAACTGCTTCTAACCCTGCCTCCTGCGGCTCTCTACCTCCTGCCTCAAATTCAGTCAACAGTGTAACTGTTCTTTCACTCCCCCCTTTGACATTTTCATTATCTTTCCAGCTTCTGCCACTGCTAAAGTTCCGACAGCACCGACCTGCGAGTGGCCGTGCCTCCTGACAGTGAATGAAATCCTGCTAATAACTGACTTCGGTTCCCCTCTGTTAACGATGACAGGTTAAATGGGGCAGCCAACTGAACGCTGCTGACAGTTTTAAATGGCAAAGCATTAAAGCAAAAGGTGCAAGGTCAGCCTTTTAGAGTTGTGGCCCTTAACAAGGTTACAATCTAATCTGCTCTGAAAAGTCAGAAAGTCCAACTTACCAACTCATCATGGAATGACCAAGTTCTGGGACATTCACAACAATAAAATTCACAAAACACTGATCTATCCTACAGAATGCCAACTGTTATGGACCGAACTTTGTCCCCTCAAAATCCATATGTTGACCTAACCCCCAATGTGACTGTATTTGGAGACAGGGCCTATCAGGGGGCAATAAAGGCTAAAGGAGGTCATAATGGTGGGGCCTTGATGCAACAGAACTACTGTCTTTATAAGAGCAGGAAGAGACACCAGAAAGCCCTCTCTCAGCCCTGTGGAGAGAAAAGGCCACGTGAGGACACAGTGAGAAGGCACCATTTGCAAGCCAAGGAGAGAGGCCTCACCAGAAGCCAATCCTGATGGCACCTTCATCTTGGACTTCAAGCCTCCACTCTGTGATAAAATAAATTTCTGTTGTTTAAGACATCCACTCTGTGGTATTTTGTTATGGCAGTCCTAGCAAACTAACACACCAAATTATGAATTTAAAATGAGGATACAGCAGATCATCATGCCTACTGTCGAGGTCACCCCATCATGGTATCAAAGCATTCAGATCTAGAAAATCAAATTCATGATCAGTCATCCAGCAAGCAAGGAACTGGAATGAGGTGAACTAAATGTGCTCAAGGAATCTGGAGTATGCTCCAGTAATTTGAATACCCATATTCACCAGATTAGGCTTTAGTCTTCTCTTGAATGAATGAATACTAAGCTCCTTCCCTCCAGCTCTCCTAAGTTGTCCATGTTCCATACTGGGCACAAGAGCCTGTCATTACAACGTCACCCGGCCCCATAACAGCTTACAGTTTCTAAGATTACAACTTATCTTACAAGGAGTACATTTAGGAGGCAGGCTTTCACTTCACTCTTGATTGATATACATTACTCTTTGGTAAACTGTTCCCCGGTAACAACCCAGAATTTAACTAGTTTCAGAGAAGAATTCTACCCCATGAAGAACTGCCCTGACCTTGGCGACTCCTGTGGGAAATAAAGAGTGGGTAGGTGCACTCCTGACAAATGTGAGGACATTTCTTCTTCTAAGTTTACCATTCTCTACTGACTAAAATTTTAACAAAAACAGAACACCTCTGAACACAATGAAACAGTCATCAGGCCTCTCAATCCAAAAACAAGTCTTTCAACAGAGTGAACAGTGCAGGACAAGGGATATCCAGTCCACAAAGTTGCTAGATTAACAAAACTGTACGTACTTAAAATTACAAATTAACCTTAAAGAACCAGATAGACTCCTTTGAAGTAGTTCAGACATTTATGATTGAATGAAAGGCCCCAGCGACCCACCCAAGCAGAAACTCCAGTGACAGTGACCAAGGGCTGTATCAGAAGAAAATCAAAGAACTGGAAAGTGTGGTTTTTAGGTAACAGCTATAGTCTATAGCAATATTCAAGAACTAGGTGTCAAAATAAATAACCCTCCCCAGTAACCAGAACAACCTTCTTAAAGGAGACGGTAAGAAAATTAATATACCTTGAAAAAAGAATGAGAATGCTTAGAACAATTCTGAGAAACACAATCCCTGATAAACCCGAGGGGGGGCTATACTTACATGAAGGAATAATGAACTGTGGCTCAGTGTTGCCTGCGTAGCCAAGCTTGGTGTACCTAAGGGCACAAAGTCATCAACACATGTTTAGACAATAATACTCCCCTCTGTATCCCACTAATGTCTTTTATTTATAAGCTTTCCAAGTCCTAAAATATAAAGCTGCATAACAGTCCCTTGAAATTTAAAAAAAAAAAAAACACATGTTGACTAAGAATAAACACTAATTTCAGACAGCAAGCAATTACAAACACTTAAAATATTATGCTTGGCTCTATTGGCAAAATTCTTGCACACATATATTAACACATAAATGACATTTGTGTACCCCTAATAACTTTAAAAGTACTTTCACACTGTCTTAATCTTTACAAAAACTGTGTGAAGAAAGTAAATATTATCTCTATTTTACAGATGAAAAAACTGAGGCCCTGAGAAGTTAGTTAAGCTGCCCAAAGCCAGAGAGCCAGTGAAGAGAAAAAGATCCCACATCTAAATGCGCAGGCTCGCATTCCAGAGCTGGCGTTCAGAGAAGTGAACTTACTTCTGAAACTTCATGAACTTTTGGGAGGGTTAGAAAAAGATTATATAATTTTCTTAAAATGTGATGGCATATGTCTAGAAACAGCTACTGCCACCTCCTGAGAACATCTGACAGGAGCGTCTCTTTATCATCTCATTTCAGAACAAGCCCATTTTCTGTCAAGATAGTCTGCATGATGAATTCCAAAAGCCTTAACTAAAACAAATGCCAAAATACTAGTGTCTGTTCCAAAAGCATTTGCTACTCTCCTAAATATATAAAAAAGGGGGGGACGACCACTCAGAACCATCTGCTGGAAATTAAAAACTGAAAAGCCTCATGGGTTCTTCCTTTCTTATTAGGCCTACTGTAAGGAACGGTGAAGTAGGGACAAGGAGCCATCCTTCTGCAGCAATGCTCACAACGAATAAAAATACATCCTAGCAGTGTTGAAAGTAACTTACGAATTCATTCTATTTTACAAATTATTTCAAGATGCTTGATACTACACGTTTTGATGTGGTAATACATTCCAAATTCTAATAAATTAGTTTTATGGTATGTAAAGGTAGTTTACCATACGCTAATTTTACTATTTTTGAACACACAGTGAATGAATGAGGTCTGAGGACACAAAAAGAGCAAATCAGCTCCACTTAAATCACGCCTTACTGCTCAGTCTCCAAGGATGAGTTCTTGGTGCCTTGTACAAGAGCCTGGGCAAGGCCAGGCCCTGAGACCCATCCAACCCTACAAGGAGTTTCTAAAAGGCAGGACCCATCTGAGGGCCTTTCCAACTCCCACAAGTTACCAGAGCACACAAACCAAGCAGACCCACAAGTTCCCCACTCCAGGGCTCTCCAAACCCACAGGGATGTTTCAAAGCCAACCCAGAGCCCAGGGGCTTTACAGAAGGAACGCAACATATACCAAACTTTAAAAATTCCGATCATCCCCAATTGAACCATCATTCTGGAATTATATTCCAGACAATAAATACAAATAAACTGAATTACTGACCCAAGGCTAAAGAAGCCTAGAGAATCTAATGAGCAGGCCAGATCACTAAAATCCCCAGATCTAAGTCTGGGTTTTTAACAGGCCACATTACCCACTCCTCAAAAAAAGTATGCAGCTTGCACTTAAATAAGTCCACCTGCCCCCGTCATAAGATCATGAGTTGTGTGATGACGGGCGCGGGGTCCTCTTTCTTGACTATATCTCCATCCCCTGGCACGGTGCCTGGCATGTGGTAGACACTCCATACATATCTGCTAAACGAGTTCTTACCAGACGTAAGGACAGGTCATCACTGTCAAAGTGCTGGGGAAAGGACCAGGTTTGCACCAGGAGATGCTGCAAGTCGGAAAAACAATTTGATGGAACCAGAAAAGACCAAAGACATTGTCTAATACAATCTCTCATTTACACATGAGAAAACACTTGTTTTGCGTAATGCAGTTATTCAAAAAAACAGAACAAAACCGTGAAACAAATACAGTAAAATGTTAACATTTATTAAGATTAGGTGCTAATTTTATCATTCATGTCTGTTATGTAACTTTTTGTATTTCTGAAAGGCAACAGCGTGTACTGTATTGGTTAAGACGATCACTCTGGCACCAAAATGCCTGGGTTCAAATCCCAGCTCTGTTAACGTGCCACGTGTGTAACTTTGGGCAAGCTACTTTACCTATCTCTATCTCAGTTTTTCCATCTGTAAAATGGAGTTAATTATACGACCTACCTCCCAGGGGTTAGTAATATACATAAATATATAAATAAGTACATAGAGAAAGAGCACTAGAACAGTGCTATCTACGTAAGTTTCAGTTATTATTTGTTTACTAATATTTTTCTGTATGTTTGAAATATTTCCTAATTTAAAATTTTGAAAAGTTAAAAAAATAAAACACAGTATGTCCTGTGTCCCAAGTCATATTGTTCAGTCTTCCTGCTGTACACCACTCCATACACCACAGAGACACTAATCTGTGAAGCGGTGGAAATAAATGCACAAATGGTGACCCTAGCAGATGCCAGACATCCTTCAACAACCACGTCTCATCTCCACCTCAAAGGGTGGTACCCTGATATCACGAACGAAGGCCACAGCAGCCAAAGATCGCACTGCAGAAATGCACTGGAGCGCTTTCGGCCCCACAGCTCTAAAATTCCACTAAACAGTGAGGATGCCACTACCACCTGCCACTCAGCACCAGGCGCCGGGATGCTCGGATGGACATTGAGGGTATAATGCAAAGTGAAATAAGTCAGAGGGAGAACGTCAAATACCCTATGATTTCCTTCATTAAGTAGTAGATAATAACAACAGTAAACAAACACATAGGGACAGAGATTGGATTGGTGGTTACCAGAGGGGAAGGGGGGAGGGAGGAGGGTGAAAGGGATAATTCGGTACACGTGTGTGGTGATGGGTTGTAATTAGTATTTTGGTGGTGAACACGATGTAATCTATGCAGAAATAGAAGTACAATGATGTACACCTGAAATTTTTACAATGTTATAAACCAATGTTACTGCAATAAACAAAAAAATTTAAAATAAATAAATAAAAATGAAGGCACAGTGCCCCCTTAGACAGTACAGCCTTCAAAGGAGGCCTTCAGTCACAGAGTCGCACGGGTACCACAGCATCAGGAATATTAAGCAAACAATGATTTTCATGACTGAGGCAAACTAACATTAAGATATATTAATATTCTTAGGTATTAACAACTTATTATGAGATCCTCCCTTACTCTCCCAGCAAAACTGAAACTATTAAAAACACTAGCAAAAGCACAAACTATTCACATCACTTTATGGTGATTTACTACCTTTAAATTTTCCTGTGCTATTCCTTATATAGCATCAAATACACTTGAGGTTTTGTTACTTTGATTAATCACAATGTAATGAATGTCTAACAAGATTTCTTAAAAAGAGACATTCAAATTTAAAATTTTAAGGAAATCTTCATCAACACAGGCTCCTATCAAACTTCAATGAGAGCCTATTAAATAGAACACTGTAAATGGAACCTACTAAGTGCTCAGCCTAAATTCTCTCCTAGGAGGACAGTCCAATAGTAGTCCGGTGTCCTCCATTAGAGATGGTCTTACAAAAGCTCAACTACATAAAAAGCAGAACCAAAAAAAAATCAACAAAGAAAACACAACTCTTAAATATGGAAAGTGTTCAAGACACCATTTATAAAAACAAAGAAGCATTCTTTATTTCCACCAGTTCCCTAGCTGGAAACAATGTAGCAGGCATACTCTGAGGACACCTAGGACACCGAGAGAGGGAGGGGGGAAAACATGGCCCTGGTCCTCAAAGTATTCCTCAAAATGTTGACCTATTAGAAACATGATTTCAAACTGAGTCTTCCATTATAGCATGGCCTACTTTATCTGTCAAGCAAGTTTAAGACTAGGCTTCCGGAAAGAATGTACCAAGCCTAGCTGATCAGATCACCCAGGAAGCTTCTAAACTCGGATTCCCAGGGCCTGTCCCAGAATCACTAAGGGGAATCTGGGCATCTGTGTCTTTAACATTCCCTGCCCGCCCCCCCATTCCGATGGTCAACCAGCCTAGGAATCACTGAGTAAACACCACCACATGCAATCATCTTTAAAATTTTTATAGGGGCCAGCCCCGTGGCTTAGTGGTTAAGTGCACGCGCACCGCTACCGGCGGCCTGGGTTCGGATCCCGGGCGCGCACCAATGCACCACTTCTCCAGCCATGCTGAGGCCGCGTCCCACATACAGCAACTAGAAGGATGTGCAGCTATGACATACAACTATCTACTGGGGCTTTGGGGGGAAAAAAAAAAGGAGGAGGATTCGCAATAGATGTTAGCTCAGAGCTGGTCTTCCTCAGCAAAAAGAGGAGGATTAGCACGGATGTTAGCTCAGGGCTGATCTTCCTCACAAAAAAAAAAAAATTTTTTATATAATCCAAGCTCCCACCCTCATGTTCATGTTCTAACAAATTCACCTACCATCCACCACACTACCAAATAAAATGCACCTATAATACTGAAGTTTAATACTGGTCAGAGGTTCAGAAGAAAGGACTCAAGTGTACCAATTTTGTCTTATTACTTAGACCACTGCATTTAGGTAATCTATGAAAAAAATGTAGGAAATGCTTTTCAACTCAAACTATTTAAGTAATTAAGATTTGGCGAAAAAAATCTAGACTCAATATAGTAGTGAAAAAAACCCAGGCTCAAAACAAAAACACTTAATCTTTATGAAGAGATGCTAAGGGGGAAAAAAATCTCTCAAACCAAAAGATAGTGAAAAATTAGAAGCATCTTTATTAAAGTCAGAATTAAGCCAAGGAGACCCACTATCATTACTCTCATTTAACACTGTTTTGGAAGAACTAGATATTACAAATCACCAAGAATTAAATAAAAGGAATAATATCAGGAAGGAGGAGACAAAAATTTATTTGTAAATGATAATTTTATACCTGGAATATGTAAGGAAATTAAGTGAAAAACTAAAAGCAATAGGGAATTCAGTAAGATGGCCAGTTACTAAACGAAAAGACAAAAATCAACAAATTTCCTACCTAACAATAACAAGTAAGAATATATATAAAAATAACAAGTAAGAATGGGATGAAAAGATCCCATTCATGATGGCAACAACACGGAATATTACCCTTAAGAATAAACTATATGATGTGTGTGAAGAAAGCTCCATATACAAGAAGGCAAATAAAGTGAGACATACCTTACTCTTATATAGGAAGAGTCAATATTTTTAAAAGAAACATCAAGTTTCACGAAATCTACCTAAAAATTTAATGCAAAACCATTCAAAATCTGGGCCAATACTGAAGAAGGTGGTACTAAATGGGTGTTAGTAAAAGGCTGAAGAATCATTATAAAGGGAAGTTTCACATTATCAAATATTAAATGCTCATACCCATAGTCCAAATAGTTTAAATACATATGACCTCCTGTCCCAATAGCACATTTCTAGGAATTTATCCCACAGAAGCATTTTACATGTATGCAAAGATATGCACAAAAAAATGTTGGCTACAGCACGTAATAGCAAAACAACAACAAAAAAAAACCAGAAACTTTCAAATGCCATCAATAGAGGATATATTAAATAAATTATATTACATCCATTCAATAAAATGCTATGCAACCATCAAAAATGAAGCAGATTTAGTTACTGCCACAAACAGATTGTAACATAGCTTGAAAGTAGTCACAAAACAGTACATATCTGGGGCCGGCCCTGTGGCTTAGCGGTTAATGGCTTAGTGGTTAAGTGCGCGAGATCCACCACTGGCGGCCTGGGCACGGATCCCGGGCGCGCACCACCACACCGCTTCTCCGGCCATGCTGAGGCCGCGTCCCACAGGCAGCAACTAGAAGGATGTGCAACTATGACATACAACTACCTACTGCGGGTTTGGGGAGAAAAAAGGGAAAAAAAGGAGGAGGAGTGGCAATAGATGTCAGCTCAGACATCTTCCTCGCAAAAAAAAAAAAGACAGTACATATTTATGGTGTGAGGGAGTTCAAAATCGGCACGAGCTATGTAACTTTGGGCAAGTAAATTACTCCCTCCATACTTCAGTTTCTTCATCTACAAAAGGTGAATAATAATAATCCCTATCTCAATGTTAAATGTTACCGTTTCTGGAAAATATTTCCTAACTGAAAAAGTAAAAGGATCTCACTATTCAACAATTTTATTAAGTTTGCTACTTACTGACTGTTATTTGATGTGTACGAGCGATCTGTATTTCTTCCTTGAACTGTCCTTAGATAATTTTTACTAGAGTTTTAGTATCTTATGTGTGAATTCTCACATACTGAGGATATCAATGTTTGCTCATATGTGTCGCTCATTTTTCCCAGTTTGTGGGTTACCTTCAATTATACGGGTTTTTTTAATTTTATTTATTTATTTATTTTCTCCCCCAAAGCCCCAGTAGACAGTTGTAAGTCGTAGTTGCACATCCTTCTAGTTCCTGTATGTGGGACGCAGCCTCAGCATGGCCGGAGAAGCGGTGCGTCGGTGCGCGCCCAGGATCCAAACCTGGGCTGCCAGCAGCAGAGCACGTGCACTTAACCGCTAAGCCACCGGGCAGGCCCAGTTATACGTTTTCTGAAATATAACTGCTTGAACAGTTTAGGTGATCAAATCTACCAATTTCCTTCACAGTTTCTATGTTGAAGTCCCGCGTTATACCAAAATTTCGTACTGTTTCTCTTCCAGCTCTGTATATATCTTTTCACCCAAATGAGAAGAGCTACATCAGTCAAATTTTCTCAAACGTGTACATAAGGAATCAAGACGAACAACTCTTACATTAAAAGCCCTTGTCTGTTTGCTTGAACACTATCTTCCAAAAGGATAGCCAGCACGGTAGAGGCAGGCATCATTCTCAAAAATACATAAACTATACTGATAGTCTGCCAGCCACACTCTCAAACTCAATGCCACCTTCCATGCACCCCCTGACCTGAGACTTTTCCTCATATGAAAATCAGGCGAGAGAGAGAAGATACGGAAACAGAATCAACAGCTGCATAAAGCAATACCAAAAGTTTACAACTATTTGCCTTTCAAACAAATATGTTCTCATAGTTCAAACCTCAAAACACTATAAAAAGGTATCCGTTAAGAAGTCTCACTCTCCTACACCCATCCACTCCATTTCTGCCTTCCACCCACCTCCTATTCTTGTAGATCCTGCCAATTTCTCTTTCTGTAAATACAATATATCCTTATTTGCCCCAACCATTTTAAACAGTCCTTGAGCAAAGCTTCTTTAATTCTTCTTGCTAAACGCCTCTTTCAACAGCAGTACACACAGATTTTTCAGTTCTGCAGTCAGGAGAATTAATCTGACTACTGTCAACTAAACATATTTATATATAGTTGAAATTCCTCCTACAACCATGTGTCTAGAGCAGAAGGTGACAATGTAAGCTCAATTAATTTATGTTTGAAAGTGGAAATGCCACATCTCAGAACAACACGAGCACTTAGCCGCTAAGCCACGGGGCCGGCCCCCCCCCCAGGATCTTTAAAGGCTCCAGAATCGGTGGTTGCACGGGTACCTGTGGAACTGGGATTAAAGGGCCGAGAAGCAAGGGTGGAAGGCACAAACCACAGGCCTCGGTGAGATTCCCATCCCCTGCCCCGCAGTGCTGGGTGACTGCTCCTCTCTGACCCCAGCATTCTCCGGACGCTGCTTCTCTGGAATATAAAGCAAAGGGTCTTTGGACTCAAAACGGGTGGGTGAGTGCAGGTACCGTTCTGAAAATAAAGGGATTACCTGACTGAATACACAATAAAAGCTGACAACTAAGACACACACCCTCTCCCCTGCCCTTCTCTCCCCAACTCAGCTCTCCAAACGCTAGCACCAGACCCGACCCTCCAAGCAGATCAGAAGTGTCTTCTCTGGGGCATGGACCAGTTCATGAGGAAAGAGCTAAAGACCCTAACACCAGGAGATTCCCCAACAAACAGCCCCCCTATAACACCCTTGGTGAAGCTCAAAATCAACAAGCCAAATCCATACATTCAGAGAGTCCAGCGAGCTTTTTAATTTTCTGACTTTTAATCATGAGCAGGCAGCCAGAAACTACCAACATCTGAGGAAAGCCTCTACCATGGAATATAGAGATGAAAACATACAAACCAAAAAATCAACTTGGAGGAAACAGAAACCATGTAGGGAAACCCCATCAACGCCAACACACACATAAACACACACGCACACAAAAACACCACTATCATCAATACCCAATGAGAAGATACTACATCCAAGAAACAAGAACAAGATGCTATAAAAAAAGAACATTTAGAAAACAAAAAGAGCTCTTGGAAATTAAAAATTCAGAGCAAGGATGAAAAAAACTGAAGAGAAAGGTTAGAAGATAAAGTGAGGAAATATCCTAGAAGGAAAGAAAAAAGACAGAATGACAGAAAACAAGAGAGAAAAGATAAAAAAATCAGAGAAAGAGCCCAAGAATTCAACACATGAATCCAGGAGTTCCAGAAAGAGAACACAAACACACACAAAAGAAAGGAAGAAGTAATTCAAAAGTATTGCCCGCAATTCAAAGATACTAGTTTTCAGATCGAAAGAGCTTACAAAATGCCCAGCACAATGGAGGAAAATGACCCACTTCAAGGCACACAGTTGTGAAATACCAGAAACCAGTGACAAAGAGAAAATCCTACAAGCTTCCAGAAAGGCGGTGGGGGAGTCAGTCATTTACAAAGGCTTCAGACTTCTCAGCAGCAAAATTAGAAGGAAGAAAACAAAGGATCAGTGTCTCAAAATTCTGAAGGAAAATTATTTCCAACCCTGAACACTATACCCAACCATCAACCAAGTAAGGAAGTAGAGAAAAAACATTTTCAGACAAGGAAGACATAAAAACAATTTACCTCCCACGTAGCCTTTCTCAGAAAGCTACTTAGAGGATGCCTCTACCAAAACAAAGGAGAAACCAGGAAAGAAGAGACATGGAATAGACACGTGAAATATACAGGAGGGAAGTTCATGAACCCCCAGAATGATGGTGGAGGAAACCTCAGGATGACAAAGGTGTCCCAGTCAGACAGGATGTGAGATTCAGGAGACAGACACGTCAAAGGCACTCACCAAGACGCACTGTACAGCTGAGTTACCTTTTTAATCCAACAAAGCTGCTTGCTGGGGACCACCAGCACAGGAAGGAAAGCAGGCAACAGAGACTCAGTCCAGAAGAAAGGCAAAGGAAACACCTAGAGGTTTGCAAGGGAAGTCCCAGGTTGTGTGGCAGGGCTGGAAAGCAACCAGCCCAGACAGAAGGACAGACATCTGCAAAAGGGATGTCTCCAAAAACAAACCAACTCTGATAGATTCTTTAATATGATTAACATGTGGAAAATTGTACTGAGAGGCTGGCCACTTGAAAATATGGAAAATAATTAGCAATGGATACAAAGAAAACAAAACACATAAACAAATAAGGTAATCATTAACTTCAGTATAAACAAAATTTAAGAGAAAAAATAATTATGGTGCACTTCAATGAGTAAGGAAGTGTATTTGCATAAGCATAATAATGTAAATACTGATCACAAATTTAACTGGAAAATATAATCTCTCTCTACTGGGAGAACTGGGAAGGAGAAACAGAGGGGAAGGCAGAGCAAGAGAACTAAATCTTCATCTAACAATAATAAATCAATAGATAACGTGAAAAATTGATAATCAAAGACATCAATTTGCATATTACTTAGAAATATGGAAATCTATAAATGCCAGAAGTTATAGAATTAAAAGTTGAAAGTAGTTATTTCTGGGGAAGGACAGAAAAAAGTAGGGAGAACAGCCCCCATATGTTTTCACAAAAGCCTTTGAGCACCATTCGACTTTTTAAATTAGTGTGCATATTACTTTGATATGATAAAAAAATTTTAAGTGAACCAAAACATAAATAATTAAATGAAACACTTGCTTGATTTAAAGTTTTCTGCATTGCATTTAAATAACAGTTCTGCTCTCTTTTAGTCTGTATCTGTTTGGCATAGTTTTGACCATGCTTTTACTTTCTGACAAAGTAGAATTCGGACTAAAAACCACTGAAAAGACGACACATTTCATAATGCTTAAGCAACAACTCAGGTGAAGACACAAGTTATCAGCGTGCAGGTACTTGACGAAACAGCAGTAACTTTCATAAAGCGGAAGTCACAAGAGGAGAAATGAAGAAGAAACCAACTAACGATAGAAGGCCCTAAACCACCCTCCTCAATCCCACAGAGGAGGCAGATGAAAGAAAACCTGGAAGACCTAAATAACATCACTAACAAGGGAGCTCACGTGGACATATGTTGAACTTTGAACACACTAACAGAGAATACACCTCTTTTCAAGTACATACACAACATTCACAAAACTCACCATATCTTACACTCGATGAAGTCCAAAGAATAGGAAAAAAGCAAACAGCACTCTCTGACCACAATGTAATAAAACAAGAAATTAAAAACAAAATCAAAAAACAAAAAGGCCCTTCCACCTGAAAATTTTAAAACATGGTAGTATAGAAATATTGAATTTAAGGGAAAAATACAGAAATTTCTTGAAAATAATAATGAAAAAATATATCCAAATCTAAAGGATACATACAGCTAAGGATGCATCAACTAAAATTCTGTAGTATTAAATACTCTTCCAATATAAAGGAAAAATAAAAATGAATTTAACTTTCTACTCAAAAACAAAACAAAGAAAGCAAAAGAAAGAAATTAATAAAGATAAAAGCAGAATGAGTCAAAAAACAGAAAAATAATAGAATTAAATAAGTAAACGCAAAAGCTTGTCCTTTGCAAAAAGATCCACAAAATAGACAAGTCACTAGCTAAAGCATCAAGAAAAAAGGATGAAAACAAAATACATAAATTTGAATGACAAAGGGAAAAATAACCATAAAAACGGAATAGACTTTTAAACATCATGCGGCTACTCTATACATACATTTGAAAAATCTAGATGAAATGGAATTTTTTTAGACAAATGCAACATACCAAAACTGATTCCACTAGAGGTGAAAAGTGTAACAAATTTATAAGAAATAGAGAGAGTACCAGAACTCTCTCCCCAAGAAAGCACTGAGCTCAGACAGTTTCACTAGGGAATTCTACCAAGATCTTACAAATCAGATAATCCTGATACTACCTAAACTATTCCAGAGCATAGAAAAAGAAGAAAAACTTCTTAATTTATGAAGAGAGTGCAACATTGATCCCAAAACCTGAGAAAGAGTGCACTAAAAAAATAAACTATAAATCAGTCACACTTGTATTGACGCAAAAACTTAAATAAAATATTAACAGAATCTACATACACATCAAAAAAGAATACATCATGATCAAGCGGGGATTATTCCAGAATGTAAAAGTGGTTCAATATTAGGAAATTCATTAATATAATTCATCATAGTAACTGGCTAAATAAGAAAAGCACATGTCCCATTTATGATAAAGATATCTAATATCCAACACTCATTCATGCTCCAAAAAATAGAAACTGATGGATACTTTCTTAACACGATATACATATGCATATGTATACACACCTATATTTATATATATACGTGTGTGTATGTATGCATGTACCTACACACACACACACACACACACACACACACAGCAACCTGAAAGCCAGCCTCTTACTTATTTTAGAAACACCAGAAGCTACCCCACTAAAGTAAGGAACAAAAGAATAACGCCCACTAAGTCCACTCCTATTTAACATTATTTTGGAGGTAATGGCCACTGTAGTGTGTCCAAAACAAAGCAGTTAGAGTCTCTAGAAATGGAAAGGAAGAGGTAAAACAATTTCTACTTGCCAATGGCAAGATTTTGTATCTGGAAAACCCTAAAAGTCAAGAGAAAAAATTCATGCAAACAAAGAGCATTTTGTAAACTAGCAGGTTTAAAATTAACATACAAAAATTAATAGTCAACGTACTCAAGAAAAACAGAAAATATAATAAAAAAGAAGACACCATTTATGATAACAAAAAAGAAAATCACATACCTAGGTGTAAACTTCAGAAGTCTACCTGAGGTAAACACAATATTCCTAAAAGACACAAAATGGACTTGAACTAATGGAAAGATACTATGGTCTTAGGATGACTTGCCATCATAAAGATGACAATCCTTATTAAATTAACTTATAAATTTAATACAATCCAAATGAAAATGCCATCAGGTATTTTCCCTGGAACTAGAAAAGGTGATTATAGAGTTCATTTGGAGGAACAACAAGCAAGAATAGATGGGAAAACCCTAAAAAAAGGAATGGGACGGGCAGAGGAGGCCAGCTCCCTCAGACACTACACCATTCTAAAGCCTCAGGAATTAAAACTCTGTGATGGTGTACGATTAGACAGACTAACACAACACAAACAAAAGCCAGAAATAAACAGAACTGCATGGAGGAATTTAGTACACGATAAAGGCAGCATATCCAAGCACTGGGGTTTTTTTCATAAATGATGTTGAGATAAATGGAATAGCTAAAAGGAAAAAAGACAGAATTGGCTCCAACTGGGTCCATTCCTCATACCATATCCCAGGATAAATTCTAAATGAATTGGTGATTTAAATGACAATATGAAACCATTTTTAAAAACCACCATATAATCTGGGAATGGGGGGAAAAAACTTTCTTAACTATGACTCAAAAACCAGAAACAATGAGGAAAAGATAAATAAACCTGACTGCCTTAAAAAAAATCTTTGCATGGCAAAAAACAAATGATACACAGGGAAAACGTATTTGGAACTTATATCATAAAGGGTTAATACGCCTATGTGTGGAAAAGAGTGAACAGGCTATCCTTAGAAAAGGCCTACTTGCAAGGTTGGCCTCTGGCTGGCTTCTGGGAACTTAGATTTCGGGAAGGTTCCCACCATTCCCTAAATGATAGGAGTAGTTCACTGTGCCTAAGCCAGGCAAACAGTACAGTTTATGGAACACTTGCTTTCTCTCTGGGACTCTGGATTTTTGGTATATGCAAGGCAGAGGGTGCCACGCCCAGCGCACAACAAAAACAGTGGGCAACGAGTCTCTGATGAGCTTCCCCAGTTGTGTCGTCACAACAGGATGCTGAGTAAGCATGTCTATGTGATCCCCCAAGAGAAGACTCTGGAAGCTTGCCCCTGGTTTCCTCCAGACTCTGCCTCGTGCCTTTTCCCTGGGCTGTTTTTGCTCTGTACCTTTTTGCAATAGTCTTGTGACTGTTCCTAGCAAATCACTGAACCTGGAAGTGGTCTATGGGACCCCAAACCCATCCTAATATATGAAGAGCTTCTAAAAATAAAAAAGCAGAAAATCAAAACCCACAGAAAAATGACCTAGAGAAATGACAAGACAGAAAAAAGAAACGCAAATGCCTATTCACCGCATGAAAAGATGTTCACCTTCCCACATAATAATATAAGAAATTCAAATGAAAACTACAATATTTCTTACCTTCTAGATTGGTAAAAATTTTTTTTAAATGGCAATACACTCTGTTGGTGAGTCTGTAAGAAGACATAAGCACTCCCATATATTGCTGGTAAAGATACACACTACTGACCGGGATCTGACACTGCCTAGTAAAATTATATATGCATTTACTTTTTGACCCAGAAATCCCACTTCTGGAAATCTACCCCAAAGACACTGCAGCAAAAAATACAAAAAGATGTAGGCATTGCACAGGCTATCACTGCAGTCTTTTGATAACAGCAAAATGCTCAAAAAATGACAAAGACATGTCTAAAGAATACCAGAAACAGCTTGAATGGGCTTCTGTTGACCAAATCTGGAACAATTTAAGCATCAAAACAAATGATGGCAATAATAGATGATAACCCATTGATTATAGTAAGAATGACATATGGATTATAACCCTTGGAATAAAATAATAACCCATATCTCAGATGATAAATGGAGGCTATGGAAAACTGCATCCTTATGGTAAAATGTTAATTAATAAATGTAGGTAACACTAGAGGTTTTAAAAAATCACAATTTTGCAATTATCACTCTAATAATCAACTAGGGCAAAAATCACCAATGGATACTAAAACTAATGGGGGAAAGTTTAAGAAAGAACAGAGTATTTATATAATCTCAAAATCTCTCTCCACAAATGACATCAATTACAAAGGGGATAACAGTAACTGCACAGTGGAGAAATCTAGATCTAGATAATCATCAAGAATGAGGCAAATTGGCCGGCCCCGTGGCTTAGCGGTTAAGGGCACGCGCTCCGCTGCTGGCAGCCCGGGTTCGGATCCCAGGCGCACACCACTTCTCCGGAACATGCTGGGGATGCATCCCACATACAGCAACTGGAAGGATGTGCAGCTATGACATAAACTATCTACTGGGGCTTTGGAGGGAAAAAATAAATAAATAAAATATTTAAAAAAAAAAAAAAGAATGAGGCAAATCACTATCTTAAGCCCTCTGATAAGATGAATAAGTTCTAGGGATCTAATGGACAGCACAGTGATTATAGTTAAAATACTGTATTACATACTTGAAACTTGCTAAGAGAGTAGATCTTAAGCGTTCTCACCACAAAAAAATGGTAATTAAGTGATGTGCTGGAGGTGTTAGCTAACGCTATGGTGATAATCATTTTGCAATATATAAATGTACCAAATCACCACATTGTACACCTTAAACTTACACAATGCTGTATGTCAATTACATCTCAATAAAGCCGGGCTAGGGGCGGGGGCCTTCTGATGGGAGGCACTAAGAAGGATCCATGCCACTTCTTCGGTTTTCCTGACAAAAACGCATACCCTGTATCTATCATAGGGAAACACCGGACGAGCCTAAATTGAGGGACATTATCCACAAAAACTGGCTGCCAAAAATGTCGATGTCTTGAAAGACAGAAAAGGCTAAGGAAGTTGTCCACTTGACTGAGACTTAAAAGACATGATGACAACTAAGCACAAGGTATGGCGGCGGATGAGGGAGGGCGGTGAGAGTCCACGAGACATACAAGCGGCCGTCATGTGAGTCCAGACTGCATGTTAGATAACACTATCGTAGAAATGTTAAATTTTCTGATTTTGATCATTGGTCTGTGATTATACAAGAAAAGGTCCTTGTTCTCAGGAAGGACACTGAAGTATTTCGGTATAAAACGGCACAATGTCTGCAACTTACTCTCAAACAGCTCAGAAAAATAACATGTATAGATATACAGAGAATGATAAAGCAAATGTTAATAGCTGATGGAACCTGATGAAGAATACATAGATTTTTTTTGGTACTCTCCTTGCAGCTTTTCGGTAGATTTGCAGTTTTTTCAAAATAAGTTTAAAAAATACAAAAACTTCAATAAAAAAGTTTGGTTAAGAGAAGTAAGACTAGTATTTGTGGAACAGTCCCTGAAAACTATGCAGCCTAGTAATTCCTCTAAATAAACAAAGCTTTATCTTTGGATCAAGCAGATCCCTTGGTCCATATTATCCCGGCCCCCAGCACACCTGTGCTCACTGAGTTGGTCCGGGGTTTATTAGAGGATGCCAACCTACCAGGATGAAATTTATTTGCTATAAAAAATTGCTATTTAGTACACTGTCTACTAAATCATTAATGTCCACTATGTATAACTCAACATGAATTTTTCCTTTAGAATTCAGTACTAGAAAAAGCGTTTTCACCTGAGAAACAGGTATTTCTCTTCCTTCTTGACGACAGGAGTTACATAACTGACAATGACTCTTATAATTTTGTCAGACAGAAAGACTAAGGCCAAATGTGAGGCCAGACTACAGAAACCACTGGCCTATAGTTGAGGGTGACTCCCCAGGCCCATTCTTGTCCTTGGTCCTGGTTATTTTTATCTGCATTTTACCCCTTTTTACCCTATTTTGAAATAAAAGTCAATCCAAAAACCATCTTAGCTCTCTGGGAAATATAAGAACTACTAACATGTTTAAGTAAATTTGGGCTCTTCCCAGCTGCTCCTTCTGGCCATACAAAGAACACTGGAGACTCATGGTTCACCACACTCATTCGTTTCCATGACAGAATACGTTCATGAGAAACCCACTGGAAGATTCCCGGCCACCATTTCTAAGTCCAAAGCCTACAACAGCCTGCAGACAATAACACGACTTCGGGCCAAAAAACGACGATATACTGACGTGATATCTCCAACCGAGCAGTTACATTTATCACTTACCTCAAAAGGTCAAAACTGAGCACCACAATTTAGATATTTATAGCAAGAATGATGAGTAACGCCGCCCGCTTACTAATATTAAAGGTATGACAAACTCTGTGGGCATTATCTTATTGCTATTACCAAGCAATGCTTTATATTTCAACAGTTTTACAAGACCAAACACACAGAAATAGAAATCTCACATGCAAACGTGGAAATGAAAAATACTTTTCCCTGGTGCCTTCACTCTTGACACAACCAAACCTCAGGTGGGCATGGGGTTGAACACAGACTGTCAGGGGAGAGGACGAGTAAGAGCCAACAGTAGGGGGGTGGTTAATATCAACACTGATGTTGGCCTGTGTTTTGGGTAGCAAAACGACTTCTAAAATACAGAGCCACAAAACTTCTGGTATAATACGTATTTCAAAAAGAATAAGCACAAGCCAAGAGGCAGTTTTTTCCAGCCTGTAACCACTACTAGCGGCTTCAGCAGCAAAAGGAAAGAACGATCAGCACGAGATGGACTGGAGCAAATTAAAGAAGACACCCCCACAAGGTTGTCACGGAAACCAAACCAAGTCCATTTTTCTACAGAAAAGAATCAAGGCTAAGGTGAACGTGCCATGGAATGTTTTGTAGCAAAAATGATTAAAATCCCTTTAATTTACTTCCAGGCTATTTTATTAAGTACTTCATCTGTAATGCAAGCAGGTAAGCTTGAATTTCCAAACTACCAGCTAGATGGATTCAGTAACCACCCTCCTAAAATCAGCTGAGCTTGGGCCACTGAAAGTACAATTTCCTAAGGTCTCTTTTGCATATCTTAACAACATCAAAAGAAGCAATCATACCCAAAAAGTAAAGGGGAAAAAAAACCATACCACAAATAGGCTTTCCCAAATTTAGACTGTTTTTCAAAATGGAGTCTTTTTAACATCATTTTTTTAAGTGAAAAGGCAAGTCTACGCAAACTAAAGCAAAAGCTTAGACTGAGTTAGCCATTCATACTGGAAGAGAGCAGAGGGGGCCGCAAAAAAGGTGTCAAGTTGGGAGACGGATGTAACAGCCTCCACAAGTAAGTGGTCCAGAATCATCAGCAAGGGGAAATGACATGCACTGGCGGCCCAGAACGAGGGGCAGTTTTAGGAATGCTGGAAGGCAGGGGCACCGCAGAGGGGGCAGAAGGCAGTCACGTCAAGGGTCTGCAGCAATCCGCCCGAGAGCGGGCATTCCGGGGAGGCTGCGAGTCCCGGGGAGCCCGGCCGAGCGCCCGAGGGAAGACGTGGGAGGCGAGGCGAGCCGGCGGGCTCCCCGCCTCCTTCCCTCCCGGTCAAGGTGAGCGGCCTCCGCGCGTGGCCCAGGCGGCCGCCTGCACCTGCACAGGTGGTCACCGGGCCCGGACGGCCGCGGCTCGGCCTCCAGGTGAGAGGGGGCGCCGGGGCCGGAGCGGGGCGGGCGCCAGCGGCTCTTACCCGGTGCCGCAGTCCACCACGCAGGGAGGCAGGGAGCCCGCCATGCTCGGCACGCGCGCCGCTCGGCCCACGCGGCCGGCCCCGGAGGCCCCACCGCCGTCCGCTCGCCGCGCTCGCCCCGCGCCGCCCGCGCCCGGGAGCCTCGGCAGCGCCGCCGCCGGGAGCCCGGATGCTCGCGCCGCCCGCGTGACGCCGCTCCGGCCGGCCAATCGCGGCGCGGGCACGCCCCCGCCGCCCGCCATCTTTAGTGCTGGCGGCGAGGCCTCCTCGCCCGTCCGTCCGACCTTGCTGCTGGAGTGACTGGGGGCTATTTTTAACTGACTTACCGTGAACGTGACCCCTTTTCCGAGGCCTGGCTGTTTCTCATCCTTTCAGTCTCCGTTCAAGTGTCACCTTCTCAGGGAAGTTGTCCCTGATCACTCTAACTAGGACCCTCCCCGTCCTGTCACCTTGCTCTCTGTATCAAAAATCTATTGCTTTGGTTCACAACATTTGGAACAAATTTTTAATATATATTTATTTTTAGTCTCCACCACTGGACTGTAACCGCCACTAGGATGGGGCTTGTGTCTGTCTTACCATTTGATGAGTAAGTACAGTATTTGGTGCATACATGGGAAGCACCCAGAAGTTTGTCGAATGAATGAATAACCACAGTAAAGAAAAAAAAATTACAGTTAGAACTTTTATACCTAGCAGAACACTGCATAATTTCTTCTATAGAAGAAAAATGTGCGAAACAAATGTATGGCCAGCCTTAAGGAATCAATGACCTTAGATTGAGTTAACAACGCACGAAGATTATTGCAGGAAAATGTTTTCAAGTATCAAAGATGGGATGATTGTCCAAAAGTTCTTACCAAAACCAGAGATGGAAGTAGGCACGCACCTACCTACTATGTTATGTATGTACTGAAAGTCCAACTTGCTTCCTGCTCCCTGCCCTATCATAAATTCTTGACATTAGTTTTTAGGAGATTTTTGGATAGGAAACTCTATGTAGTTTAACTGGTATGTAAAGCATTGTGTTTTTTCTGTAGGAGAAGTAATAGATTAGTTTATTACTCAGTAACCCATCATCATTACTTTTTTTGTTTTTACCTATAGGGTCAAGTAAGGCTAAGACCTAGAAAATTTTCAGAGGAAATGGAGCGAGAACTAGAAGATGAGAGGAAAATGAAAAGGCAGGAGTGTGGAGGAATCCCAGTATAGGACCGCAAGGCCAGGGGAAAAGACTCACTTGCCTACTTTGCGTTTCCTCCGGGCCTGGCCCAGCTCCCCCTTTTTCATGGCCCTAGTCAGAATGTTGTAAATAAACTCTCAATTGCAGACTCTCAGCACTACTATGTTTCTTATTTTCATTCACTTATACGTGTTTATCAAGTGCCTATGATGAGGCAGGCCTCATTTTAGATTGGGCCCGAAACGGTAAGCAGGACTCTCGCGGTCTCTGCTGCCAAGACTTTAGAGTCGAGTGAGAGACAGAGACAGTAACCAGGCACCCGCAGTACCGGGTGTAATGCTCCGAAGGGGCAAGTCCAGGGAGCCCAGAAGCCACGAAGCAGACACCTAACCCTGACTTGGGAGTTAGTGAAGTCTTCTCAAAGCGTTGGTCTCTAAGCTGAAACGCAGAGGGTAGGTAGAGAGTAGTTAGATGGAGAATGTGGGATGAGAGAGTATTTCCAGGATGGGAAACATGTACAAAGGGCAGGAGGACCTCAACACTCGTATATGGCCCAGTCCATTTCAGCAGGGAAGAAGCCCTTGTAGGAATTTGGGACTGGCTAGTAATAAAGGAGTACCCCCTGTATGAGGAGTATCCCCTCTGCACAGGACTTGTTGGGAACAGTGGCCAACGTCACCAACTGGTAGGAAATAAAAGATTTCCTGACTTCAATATTGTCCTCTAGATACCACTAACCCTTAATGTATCAGTTAAGATGTTTTTGTATGCGGGTAACAGAAAACCTAACTAAAAGTGGCACAAGGAATGAGCAAATTTTATCATTTCATATGACAGGAAATCCAGAAATTCCAGAATAATTCGACCACTCGATGACATCATCATGGGTCTGGACATTCTGTTCTACCAGGCTGTGGGTGTTGGCCTTTGTCCTCAGGCTTATCCCCCTGCAAGATGGCTACAGCTGCTCCATACACTGTGACTGTAATGGACAGACAGGGGGAAATGCCCCATCTTGATTCCTCTCTAAGAGGGAGAGGGAGAAACAGTTTCCCAGAAGTCCCTAGCTGCTTCCCCTCTTGTTTTATTAAGCGGCCCTATTACTTTCTAGGGCTGCTGTGACAAAGTACCACACACTGAGCAGCTTAAAACAACAGACACTTATTATCTCACAGTTCTAGAGGGTAGAAGGCCAGAGTCGAGGTGTGGGCAGCGCGTGCCCTCTCTGAAGGCCCCAGGGGAGAATCTGTTCCATGCCTGTCCCTGAGCTTCTGGTGTTGCCAGAAATCCTTGGTGTTCCTTGGCTTATAGATACATCACTGCAGTCTCTGCCTCTGCTGTCACATGGTGTTCTCCCTGAGTGTGTCTGCATTTCACATCGAGTTCTCCTCTTCTTATAAGGACCCAGTCATATTGGATTAAGGCCCGCCCTAATGACCTCATCTTAACTTGATTACATTTGCAAAGGCTTTGTTTCCAAATAAGGTCACTTTCACAGGTACCAGGGGTTAGAACTTCAACATTTTTTTTTAGGGTACACAATTCAACTCATCGCACCAGTCTATGCCAAAAGCAGCCCTTGATAAGGGGAACTGCTGTACTGTGATTGGCTTAGACTATTAAAGACGACCCTCTGGGGCTGAAGAGGGGCCTTGTGTCCTCGGGAGCATATGGCTGCCAATTCCTGACTGGAATTGGGTTTGATCAGCAAGAAGGGGAATGATGACAAATAGCTTCTGCCTCACTCTTAATTTTCCTAATTAAATCATATATTCTCACTCATTCTATGCCTTTTCACTCCACAAGCCTCTGCTTGGAATTGTCACTTAAACAACTCATCCATGCTCACCCAGCTGGAGCTTTGCCACCTCTGTGAAGCTTTCCTTCAACTTTATAAAAAACTGATCACTCTGCAAGCCCAGAGAGCCTCCTTTGCTCTTATTTGATGGCATTGTAATGGTTACCCTTCCATAGCCCCCGTACACCAGGAGCTCACTGAGGGTAGACTGTGTCTTATTCATTTTTATACCTCCAGTTCACCGGACACTACCTGGCATTTCGTAGCCCCTCAATGAATGGTTATTGAATAAATAAATCATCAGGTAGTTTTTAAACCTTTTGATTACACAACGCATTTGCTTTTATTGTTATCGTGAAAAGCAAATAAAAACAAATGTTATGTATAATTTCTGTGTTAATGTTTCTACCGTTTTTTCTATACATTCCCAACATATTCTTCTGTGTTATTCTTCTGAGATCATAAACGCCTATAGATCAGAGACTGACTGCATCACCTTTGACAGTGCCTAGGGCAAAACACCCACGGAGAAATAAACCTCTCATTCTGTTAGAAGCACTTCAAGTACAATCTCCATTAATTATATTGCTAAGGAGGTTTGCTCCTTCTAACATACTTTGCAAAATTCTACTCATTCTACTTTTAATGAGAGGAATGCTTTAGTCGGCTTTCTTTAGCAGGAAGAGGCGTCTCTGTTGAGCTTCTACCCGACAATGGAGTCCTACTCCGCCCCCTCCCGACAGGCAGAAACGTGGAAACCGGAAAACTGCCTGTATAGAGTTCAGCATCTCTCCCGAGGCACATGGTGTGACTGTTTCATAACCTATGTTGAGTGCTGCATAACCCAGCACCACTCTCAAACTTTTAACACACACATTTTGATGCTGGTAATGATGTGTTTTTATGCATATGAAGACAACTTAAAAACAAAGTAATCAGGGCTTAGAGCTTGTCAGTCTAATGGGATTCAGTCAGTGAGCACTCGGACAATGTGATCTTAATTTCCTGCGTTTAACTAGTTGTGCTGGGCCAAGAAGGAAAAAGAACACAAAAACTAAATGCTGTCTTCAAAAACTGCCCACCCAGCAGCTCTGTGAATCTTAAACGGCAGAGCTGTAGGCAGGAGCGATCTGTGTGTTCTCTGTTGCCATGAGGATGCAAATAGAGAAAGGAGTACCAAAAAATTAGTGCCCCTTTCCTTTGAAAGTAGCTGGCATTCTCCTTTAAGAGGAAGGGCCTGTCACTGCGTTGAATGGACCTCCCCGAGGTCTTGGCATCAGCGGGAGAAAAGGGTCCAAGCCAGAGTTGATTGGCCGGAGTGTGTCAGAGAGCTGATACTGGACCCAGAAGCACAAGGCTGGTAAGGAAATCACCTAGCGCACTGACTGTGTTCAGATCAACTCAACTCTGTCTCTGCCTCCACTCGTGGCAATTACTAAGACAGGAAAACTGCTGCCTATCCTTCACCCTCTCCTCTACAGCTCAGCTGCCAAGTCCTGTTCATTCAATCCCACCACTTCCCTTGTGTCTACAGCCCTGCTTTTTATCTTTTTATCTTTTGTCGCTCTTGCTGAACTACTCAATAGCTTCCCACTAGCCACCCTGTCTCCTCTCTTTTGCCTGTTCAAAACATCTTTTGGGCAAATTTTACTGCCATGAGTGGTATCATGCCAAAACACAGAAAGTTTATACATCATGTCAGTCTCCTTTCCCTAAAACCTTCAATGACTCCCTATTATTATGGAATTTGATCCAAACCCTTATTATGTATTCAAGGTCCTCTATGATCTCCTGAGTTATCTTTCTAATCTCATCTCACATTTTCCCCCTTGACACATCTGGGCACACCAGACCACACACCAAATCCCCTGTATTGTCAGGTCTTCATGCAGGCCCCTTAGTGTAGAACATTCTTCTTCACCTACTCATCTTCTTCATCCTTCCAATTTCAATTCAAATCCACTTCATTTATTCATTCAACAAAATAGGATAAGTGCTTCTTTATGCCTCTAATCAGAATTGGTCACTAATTTTATGTCTGCCAGTCAGAGTCTAGAGATGAAATCCGGAGCTGTGCATTTGAATAAGGTCCTCTGTTCTACCAAACAGTTTTATGGTTTTATTTGTAACGATTTCCTATCCAATTCTTATGGAGAACTGAGTTACAATAATACCTTAGTCTACAAAGCATTTTCAGTACATCATCACATTTAATCTTCACAACATTCCCATGGGCTAGACATTATAAATACCTTTTTTTTTTTTTTTTTTGTGAGGGAGATCAGCCCTGAGCCAACATCCGTGCTAGTCCTCCTCTTTTTGCTGAGGAAGACCGGCTCTGAGCTAACATCTATTGCCAATCCTCCTCCTTTTTTTCTTCCCCAAAGCCCCAGTAGATAGTTGTATGTCATAGTTGCACATCCGTCTAGTTGCTGTATGTGGGACGTGGCCTCAGCGTGGCCAGAGAAGCAGTGCGTTGGTGCGCGCCTGGGATCCGAACCCTGGGCCACCAATAGCAGAACGTGTGCCCTTAACCGCTAAGCCACGGGGCCAGCCCTATAAATACTTTTCTTAATCAAATAAGAAAACTGACACTCATACTTTTCAAATTAGAATACATCAGAAATTTAATTTTGTTCTGGATACCTTCTTTAGGCCCACTGGAAAACACAGGAAAATGCTCAAGCGTTGCAAATCAGCATCTGGGAAGCATAGGTACAATGTTTGTTAGAGCCAGAAGGAATCTCAGCTCTTGGTCCTTCAGACAAACCTGGTCCTTTGATAATTTCAAATACACTTTGAAAATTTTGAGCTCTTCACCTTGAATGTTTTCTATTTCCAAGAAGAAACGCTCATGAACTCTCGTTAGGCAATCACTATATATTCTAGAACTTGAGTGGTATCCAATAAAAATCTAATTCTTTTGCCAATAGGAATAAAACTGCTGAGTAGTGTAATTGGACGCCAGGCAATCTGGACAGAGCGTACTGCCAAAAGCCAAGTCCAAGTGTTTCTTGCCATTGTGCAATCTCACAAGCAACAGGTTTTGAAGGAGTTGGCTTCCCAGGGGCCTCTCCTTTCCTGATAGATGTTCATTCTAGAACATTTTTTAGAAGCAGCACAGCAGGAACTCATGTAATTATGATAGAATAAATGAGGCAAAACTGTGCCATTTCAAAATATTTTCACCAGATATTGACTCGGTCCTTTTGGACAGGAGAAGTTGTGCAGGGAAGCTCAAAGAGGTCATAGTGAACAAGGTGGAACATCTGAACAATGACAGGCAGGAGGGCGGGGAGATGGAACCCATGCTGAGCCTGAGTCTTTTCATCCAGCTGATGAAACAGCTGGTTGCAACAATGTGTATTTGAAAACTGGGCACAAAATTAGAATGTTTCCATGTCTTACCTTACTATTTCTTTTTTTTTTTTTGTGAAGAAGATCAGCCCTGAGCTAACATCCATGCCAATCCTCCTTTTTTTTTTTTTGCTGGCGAAGACTGGCCCTGAGCTAACATCCGTGCCCATCTTCCTCCACTTTATGTGGGACGCCGCCACAGCATGGCCTGACAAGCGGTGCATCAGTGTGCGCCCGGGATCCGAACCCGGGCTGCCAGCAGCGGAGCGTGTGCACTTAACCGCTACACCACGGGGCCGGCCCCTTATCTTACTATTTCTTGTGCTTGCTTACTTATCAAGGTGCAAGATGAATTCTAAGCGGAAGTGGTTTGCAGAAAAATGTATAGTCACTGTGTTCCTGATAATTATAACTGATAACAAATACCTATCAGTTAAGGTAAAAATCATACTGTCTTCTTAATCCAGATTTTTTAGTTGTATTCGTTTATACCAATAAAAATTATAAAATTAATTTTACTTGTTTGTTAGCACATGGAAAGAGCCCAGATTTTTTGTCTTTCAGAACTGTGTTCAAATCACATCTCAAAAATTTAGATATGTTTCTGCATGAGTTAGTTAATATCTCAGAGCTTTAGCTTCCTTACCTGAAGGATGGATTTTTCCGAGTTTTAAAGTTAGCTTGTAAAAATACCAGGCACTGTGACGTGGGGCGTGCGCAGTGTCATTACCGCTTCGATTCTCAGCAGCTGCTTTGCTCTGGTTAGTAATTCTCGTAACTTTAGACTTGTGTGGCCACAAGCACATAGCTCTAGTCTGACTATTTGGATTATAGTTAAGGAATTTTTTCAAAAAGGTTAAAATAGACCTATCCTCACTATTACTTAAGATTTGAGACATTTTTCCATTAGTGGAGATGAGCTGTGTTGAATCATTTGTGTCCTCTTACCAGCTCTCCCTTGTGACCAAGGACATTTAATTGTCACCTTGCTAAAGATTTTGTAATTCAGAGCTAATTAGCCTATATTGGTAAAAGGTACAGGCTTTGAAGCCAAACTGCCTGGGTTTTGGATTTCAGCTCAGACTTTACACATTTATTGTTAAGTACCTTTCAGGTGGTGGCAGTGGGCTAAGTCATGGGGTGTAAAGATGAACCCCTGTAAGGGTGTGTAGAGGAGGAGGTCTGTACAAGTCCATCTGTAAACATGGCATAGAGAGGGGACATTGTAGGGAGCAGTGAGGGGAGAACCATTAATTCTGATTATGAGACCTGGCACAAGCTCCACAGAGGGAGAAACATTTGAAAATAAAATAATGAAAAGTGGAAAAAGAAGAACAGCATTTGCAAAGGCCCAGAGGCTTATTTTAGGAAATGACTAGTGGTCCAGTGTGAGCTGAAGCAGGATGCACTGATTGAGAGGAAGTTAAGAAGAAGAGTTTGAAATCAAATTGGGAAAAACCTTCAGCACTAACCTATGACACTTGGACTTTATTCTAGACAATAAATATCCAAAGATTTTTCAGGACGAAGTATGTGTGTCTGTGTGTGTGTGTCTGGCTGGAGGGAATGGGGAGGGTGAGACTGGATGCGAGGAAATTAATTAGGAAACCATTGAGGTTGTCCAAATAGAGGGTCACGATGGCAGTAGGAATAGAAATGACATTTCAGTGGTAGAAATATAGAAATAAAAGGTCTCAGGGACCCGTTGGATTAAAAAAATATATAAGGAAGAAGAAGACAAAATAATTGCTACTTTCATCTTGGATGGCTCTTTGCTTGGGGAAACCATGAACTGAGATCAGAGAAGTATCAGCATGTCCCCTTCTGGGACATCCATGGAAAGATACTCAAGGAGCAGTTGGAAATGTTGGTCTGGAGCTGAGCAGAGAGGGCAGACACTATTCATTGGTCCAGTCCCATAAAAAGGGTGTAACTAATTCTCTGTTATGTTTGGAAGGGGCATGGTGAGCCGTTGAGTTATCCATCTTTGTCTTTGTCTATGACACTGGGATATAGAAATGTCAAAACTCTTCCTGCTGCACTGCACATCTCCTCTTTCCAGTTTATCTGCCCAGCTCTTTCAGCTGTCATATCTTTGGCATGCATCCCAGTTTCAATTTTACAGTCCCATTGTCCCCATAAATTTATTTGTACTTGTCAGATTATGGGTGCCAATTTTTGGCTTGGACAATATGAGCACCTTAGTCGTCAGTTATCCGTAACCCACACATTCTGTCACTGGTTTGAACACACTTCTTGTGTCCCACAAACACTACACAGCCCCTGACTTAGTCACTGAACAAGTACATGCCCCATCAGAGGTCCCAATTTTTACCAGAGTCCCTCTACCTTACAACTGTCTTTGAAAAACTCCAGGGGCTCCTAGAAAAACTGGTCTAGGGAATGGAAGAAGGAAAGAAGTGATGAAGAAAAGGAGATCAGGGGCTGGCCCAGTGGCACAGCGGTTAAGTTTGCACATTTCGCTTCGAGGCCCCTGTTCGAGGTTAGGATCCTAGGCGCGGACATACTCACGGCTCAAGCCATGCTGAGGCGGCCTCCCACATAGCAGAGCTACAACTCCACGACTATGATACACAACTATGTGCTGGGGCTTTGGGGAGAAAAAAGAAAAAAAAAAGAGGATGATTGGCAACAGATGCTAGTGCAGGGCCAATCTCCCTCAAAAAAAAAAGAAAAGAAAACGAGATGAGCTTGAGGGAGATGATCCCAGGTTGAACTTACAGATATAGCTGGTCTGCCTCAAAGCACCTTCAGCAGTAACGGTGGTATGCAAGAAAACAGAGGAGGGAAGATTGGTCTTCAGAGGAGCACTTCAGTCTCAAAATGACGTTGTAAGAAGGGTGTTATTAATATCCCAGTGCAACAGATTCTGGGATCACTCTCGGTGTCACCCCCTGAAATTCCATTTCTTTAAAAATGTAAACAACTGTGGGAAGGTTAAGGGATTCATGGCATTCACATATCGTCATAAATTAGTGGTTGCTTTCCTGAGCCAGCTCCTGAGGAAATGGGGTGTGTGATGCAGGGCACAGGGGGCAAGGGTGATGGGGGTAGTTTATTTTTGTAAGATTTGGACAATGGCCTGAGGCACTGCATATTTAATCACTGCTGCAGGAAAAGAATCCTGTTGAAGTAGAAAACCCCCTCTAGAACAGGCGCTAGAAGCAGCTGGAGGGCTTTAGACTCAGCACACAAGGAGAAAACCCTGGGGTACAGTAAAGTGTGCTCTGCTCCCTCCCCATCGTGCAGAGCCCCAGCTTCTGGGACACAAATCCAGGCCCAGACTCTGTCTATGATACTATTTATGGGTAATCTAATAGAATGTCTAATATTCTTTATATGGGCAAATATGTTCTGAGCTCAAACAACCATATGTAAAGTGAACTTTTAGAACTCAATCCGTGTTTAAGTTGGGAGCTGTCTAATAAAAATAGCTAACATTATTAAACACTTACTATTCACTGTGCTAAATGCTTTACGTCGGTAATTTCATTTAATCCCCACAATAGCTCTGTGAGATTGGTACATCGCTGTTATGCTCATTTTACAGATGGGGAAGCAAGTTTAGAAACCAAGTGGTGGATCCAGGACTCAAATGCAGTCATCAAACTCCAAAACAACACGCTCTCAGGCAAGATACTTGTGTTAGTGACAGTCACTTGCTTTCATTCCGGATAGAAGTAAGATTCTCAATCAGCAAGCCCATTCTGGGTGCTGTCTTCACACGTGGTGGGGTGAGTTGTGATGAAGGGTAGGGACCTGGAGCCAGATGGACGTGGGTTCAATTTCCGACTCTGCCCTTATAAACTGAGTTACCCTGGGCTAGTTTCTCATTCTCTCTGAAACTTAATACATTCCTCTGTAAAACAGGGGAAACAACGCTGACTGTATGGAAATGGTGGGAAGATTAACCAACGTGGACATAAAGGGTGCCTGGCACTTAATAAGCAATCAGTAAGTGGAAATAACTCTGTCTGCCACCCCTGCTTTGGTGACAGAAGTGTAAGCTCTGGAGTGAGGACCTGGAAATATGCAATATCTAACAAGAAATTGCAAGGATTCACCAAAAGAGTAGAGTCAGATAATGCCTTCCTTTTCTTCTCTTGATTTTTACATAGAATTTCCCTCCAAGTGCTATACCGGCAGACAGATCTCCAGAAGCACTTGCACACAGCCGATAGCAGTAGCCATCCTAATAGTAATGCAGTTACATTTACAACCCTCACTGGGATTACCTACAGTTGATGAAAGAGAAGAACAGCGCAAGTTCTCAAGCTAAATTGGCTGGGTCGGTGGGATCAATCACTAGGTAAAAAAACAGCCTCCTCTTTTATTTGGCTTTGCTCTTTTGTCTATGGGATAGAAGGTACTGGAATATAAGATGAAAACTTACAAAAGACTATAAGATAGTCTAGAAACTGATTTTAACTCTTCAGAAGAATACACTACTCTAAACCTTTCCAGATTTCTTCCGTGACCTATACTAGTCTTAAGCAGCTTAGTTTCCAAGCCCTGCTCCACCGCTGACCAGCCCTGTTGTCTTGGACAAGTTACTCCACCTCTCATTTCCGTTTCCTCGTCGGCTACCCTGGACCATCAAATGCCCTCCTGACGGAGAGGAAAAGTTAAACGATCAGCAAACAGGTTTCACAGCTTCTTCTTGAAGAAGCTTCACCTGTTCTTCCACACACCTGTGCTACGCTCCAGGGGGACGATGGTGGACAGAAACAGTCAGTACTCTTTCACAAGGAGTTTACTGCCTCTCTAGGTGTGCATGGGCGTGTCGCACACACATAAAAAAGGTTGGGAAGGACCTTTCTCCGGAGTGGGATCCGTGGAGAGATGTGAGAGTTTTTTGAGGATGCAGTAGACACTCATGTTTTATTTCATAAATAAAACTCTACCTTGTTTGAACCTAAAACTTCAAGAACCCTCTGAAGACGGCATTATCGTCTTATAGACCAGGGACTCAAGTCCCAGAGAGGTGAAGACATTGCCCAAGAGCACGAGGCTGGGAAGCAGCAGAACAGGAACTTGAATAGGTCCCTCCAATCCTATGCTGCATAGTGCTAATGCACGTAGCAAAGGTAAATTGGTTACACTGTCATCTCTCTCAAGGAATATGTTTGTATTTTTGTTCCAGATTGGTATGTTGGCATTAATAACCAAAATGCTCAACCCAGCTCAGGGACTCAGGGTCAGATATCATCATTTCAAGGCAAGATGCGGTCAGAACCTGGACGCCAGCTGAGGGTATAGGACCAGAGCCAATCCTGGGGTCTCTGAATGCTTGATCATACACTGCTATAAAAATTTTTTGAGGGGGCGGGCCCGGTGGCTTGGCGGTTGGGCGCTCGCGCTCCACTGCTGGCGGCCCAGGTTCGGATTCCAGGCGCGCGCCGACGAACCGCTTCTCTGGCGGTGCTGGGGCCCCGTCCCACATGCAGCAGCTGGAGGGATGTGCAGCTGTGACATGCAACTGTCTACTGGGGCTTTGGGGGAAAAAATAAACAAATAAATAAATAAAATTATAAAAATTTTTTGAACTTGCCCTATATGTGTGTGTGTATGTATCCCTATATACACACGTATATATTGCTGTGTTTATATGCTACTGCGTTAATATTATTCTAAAACGCACACAAAATAAAAATGTAAAAGAATGAAATAATATTTTAAAATAATTTTGGGCTGGCCCGGTGGCGCAAGCAGTTAAGCGCGCGCACTCCACTGCCGTGGCCCGGGGTTCGCCGGTTCGGATCCCAGGCACACACTGACGCACTGCTTAGCAAGCCATTCTGTGGGGGTGTCCCATATAAAGTAGAGGAAGATAGGCACAGATGTTAGCCCAGGGCCAGACTTCCTCAGCAAAAAAAAAGAAGAGGATTGGCAGATGTTAGCACAGGGCTGATCTCCTCACAAAAAAAATAAAAAATAAAATAAAATAATTTTCATTTAATTTCATCTATTAATGGAAGAAACAGCATTTTGCTTTGTGATTGATTATGCTTCATTATTTCATAAGATCTTTATTTAACACTGTGATACAGTTACCCGAAGTCTGATATCATATTTGATCTCCTTCTGTATAGTACTTATTTTCATTACCAAAATTTGTCTGCATTGCTGAAAAAGATACTTAACAAAAGCAGAGAAATGAGTAACTTGTCTTTCAACTCATTCTTTGAAGTACTTTGTGATGAAATAACCAGTGGACCCGTGTGTGGTACAGAAGATTTTCAGAGTCATTCCCCATCTCACAACAAAACTTTTGTGAAAATCATACAATTTAGGACAATACAATGCGTAAAGCCACTTAACTCCGTGCTCATAGACTGCAGACTTCACGATGTGGTGAAAACAAGGAAACGAGGTGGGGGCGCTGTCAGCTCCTCGGAAAGCCCACTCTTCTCCACTTTCCGTCAGTGGCACATGACCGGCTAGGCGCTGACCCATGTCTACCAGGCTATTAGATATTAGCAAAGCTTTGTTTTATTTTGGTTTGTATTAAAAATAGATACAATCAGAATTCTTCTTGTTTTCCCCCGCAACCTCATGGATTGTCTTGCATAAACCCCGTTTGGAGACCAGTGCTCCAGGGAAAGGGAGATGACAAACACTCAACAGGTTGTAAAGGTCCAGGCATCAAGCCTCAGGCTTGTAACACAGCAGATGGCGGTGAGGGTCACCCTAACCACTATCCACCAGGTCCCAGGCTTGAGGGCAACTAAAGGAATTCCTCACCCCACCCACCGGGGATGATGAAGGGAATCCTAATCATTGTTTTTTTTTGTCATTAGCTAAGAGATTAGGCAGGACCGAACTAAAAGCTACAGGTGTTCAATTCTGCAGTGGGACCAGGCTGTTTATAGGCAGGGACTTGCAGTAACAAGTCACTGAGAAAATCATTTTGACGGTCCTCTGTCAGTTTCGAAATATGGGACCTTGAGCAAAGCACAGAGCCTCTCCGGACCTTAGCTACCTCGTTTGTAAAACGAAGGGGCTAGACCAGGGATCCTTCTCAAAAAATCTTTTTTTTTTTTTTTTGTGAGGAAGATCAGCCCTGACCTAACGTCCATGCTAATCCTCCTCTTTTTGCTGAGGAAGACTGGCCCTGGGCTAACATCGGTGCCCATCTTCCTCTACTTTATATGGGACGCAGCCACAGCATGGCCTGACAAGCGGTGCGTCAGTGCGCGCCCGAGATCTGAACCCGGGCTGCCAGCAGCAGAGCGCGAGCACTTAACCGCTACACCACGGGGGCCGGCCCCTCAAAAAAAAATCTTTTAATTCTACCAAATAAAAAGGTGGCCAATGCTAACTACCTCTGGAAATTTAGTATCATTCGTAAATTTTATTTGTGCCTTCTTAATCCTTTATTTAAAAAAAAGCAAAGAGACGGGCCGGCCCCGTGGCTTAGCAGTTGGGTGCGCGCGCTCCACTGCTGGCGGCTTGGGTTCGGATCCTGGGCGCCCACTGGCGCGCAGCTTCTCCGGCCATGCTGAGGCCGCGTCCCACATACAGCAGCTACAGGAATGTTCAGCTATGACATGCAGCTGTCTACTGGGGCTTTGGGGGAAAAATAAATAAATAAAATTATTAAAAAAAAAAAAGAAAAAAAGCAAAGAGAAAATGTTGAATACTTTACACTCCTTTATCCATACCCTTTGGTTCTAGCTGCACTTTATAATTTGGACGTGTTTAGACTTCAGAAAGAAAGGGTCCCCATGCAGACTGTTCTGTGACATCAGCAGGGCTGGAGCGGCACCTGTAATCAATCGCAGTGAGATTTCTGCGGTGAATCATAGGGGTTTGCACACTAAGTAGGATAAAGACTAAAAATAGTCTCACATCAGTTCAGGTCAAGTCTTACAGCCAGCAATTTTGCCACGTCCTTACAAAAACCTTCTGTTTTCGGAGCTCTTTGGCACTTCAGAACTGCCGCAAGGACTGTGGACCCGGAGTCTGTCCTCACTCGTGCTAACCCCCGGGTAACATTTTTTCATGGTGTGAGTCAACCTATTATTAATAATTTCCAAATGTTTCACAACCTACTGGAAAAGTTTGCTATAAATGAAATGTCGCATACCTGTTCTAAGCTCTTCTGGTAATTAATCACTATCATAGGGGTCGGCCCTGTGGCTTAGCGGTTAAGTGCCCGCTCCGCTGCTGGCGGCCCGAGTTTGGATCCCTGGTGCGCACCAACGCACCGCTTCTCCGGCCATGCTGAGGCCCAGTCCCACACACAGCAACTAGAAGGATGTGCAGCTATGACATACAACTATGTACTGGGGCTTTGGGGGAAAAAATAAATAAAATTAAAAAAAAAAATCACTATCATAGAAGAAAGTTAGTATCAGTCTGATGAATTGGATCCTTTAGAAAACCAAGATTTTTGGGTGGCCTTCCGAACACTTTTAGAATTGAAATTAAGTGGACTGGACCGTAATCTCTAGCTCTACCTTTTCTCCTCATTTTCTCAATATAGGCAGTGCATTTGTCTGTCAGCACCAACTCCTTGCCCTTTGGATTCCCAATAACTGATGTCCTTCAGCATCTTGCATTCCACAAGTCCCCGGCATGGAATTAATGCAGAGCTGCCACCAGAAATTCAACGCGTCAACAGGAGGTGCAGGCATCTCACTCTGATGGAGCAGAAACAACCTGGAGGAAGTGTGGACAAAGATATTCAAGAATTATCTTACCCTCTTCTCCTGAAAGAAATCTTCCCAAAGTCTCTGGTTTCGTTACTGCCTGTAAATAGTGAACAAGGAATCGTAGGTCTTGGCTCAAATGTTCCCTTCTACCAGGAATATGTTCATACGTGTACAGCCTTACAGTTCATTTCCCATTATCAACATGGAATGGGGGAGAAACGTATTTTAACTGATCACTTATTATAACCATCTATTCTAGGTTAATTTTCAGTTACTTTTATTGTGTTTTCTCAGCTCATCTTCAAGTGGAAGTCCTAATGATTTTAAACTCTCACCCCACTGGCTCTTCAGAGGAAGAGAAATGAGAAGCCTGAATCAGCCTCAACATCAAGATTTGTAACTATCAAGGGACAATTTACTCCCCTTGCTTTGTGGTGCCATGACACCTAGAACAAAGATACATGCCCAGAGGCATTTAATGTATACATTTTTTATTTATAGCTGCTGCTGACTGTGTTATTCAAAATATGAAATCGAATGCTCCATGAAAATCAAATATTCTATTGCTTCACTATATCTAACAATCAAAACAGTCACTCCATTGGAGAAGAAAATTAAAAAGGACTGACAGGTCTTGTTCTCATAATTGTGCTTTATAATTGATTGATTTATTGCTGTCAGCCATTGATATCACTCTACCGTTGGTCAATGTCTTAGAAGGATAAACAGAAAATTAGAAGATTTGATTAGTTAATATGAATACTTATAAGGATATAAGTAAAATTCAACTAAAATAGTACCATATTTCCTTAATCACAAGGTACACCATCAATTTATAACAGCTTTTTGAGGGAAAAAAACTGCTTTAAGTAAAGTGTTTAGAAAATTTAATGAGTGAAAAAAATGATACCTTATAACTGAAGAAAGATTTTAACTGCATATTCCTGCAAAGTGCCAAGCATTTATTACAACGCCTCCTACTCAAGTGTAATCAATAGCGAAGAGTAGGTCAGAGAACATTCTCCTGGAGAAACCCTGGATGAGCTTCACCCCATTGTGGCTTTGAAAGGACATGCCACCTACCTCTTGACCCTATTTCCAAGTTTTGGATATCCTTTTAACTAGTCTCCTGCCTTGTGAACACAAATAATATCCAAAGATTATTTTTGACGACAAGCAAAAGCTGGTGTCCTTATGTGTGGTCTGATTATCACTCAGTTGCAGCAAGAGTGTTGTATTAATTTGTCAAGTGCAACTCCCAAAATATCTGTAGATTGAAAGTAATTATTCTGCTGTTAAATTTGATTAAAAAATTACTTGGAAGGCTCTCCATCTCAGTGTATAAAGCTTGAAGAGTGCTCCATTTTAGGATGGAAAAAAATTTCCAATTAGCAGTAGTTTTGGCTTATCTCTGTGAGTGTGCGTGTGTGAGATTGTGTGTGTGTGTACAATATACTTGCAGAGAGCACTTTATCACTTTTGTTCATCATGCTCAGTTACTTATTTAGAGCCCTCGAACTTCCAAAATTTTCATGTTTTTTAGCTCTTAAGAGGATATTATTTCTGAATCTAGAGCCTTTTTCCTCTTCTGTCTTAAGTTCATCTCTAGCCTACACTCTGTAGTCATGAATGTGTTCCAAATTACCTTCAAGAACCACATCAGAAAGCAAAAATTGGGTTGCCCCGTGGCTTAGCGGTTAAGTGCGTGCGCTCCGATACTGGCGGCCCAGGGTTCGGATCCTGGGTGCGCACCGATACACCACTTGTCCGGCCATGCTGAGGCCGCATCCCACATACAGCAACTAGAAGGATGTGCAACTATCACATACAACTATCTACTGGGGCTTTGGGGAGAAAAAGGAGGAGGATTGGCAATAGATGTTAGCTCAGAGCTGGTCTTCCTCAGCAAAAAGAGGAGGATTGGCATGGATGTAGCTCAGGGCTGATCTTCCTCACAAAAAAAAAAAGAAAAAGAAAGCAAAAATTAGGGAGCTGGCCTGGTGGCGTAGTGGTTAAGTTTGCGTGCTCCGCTTCAGCTGCCTGGGGTTCATGGGTTCAGATCCCAGGCACAGACCTATGCACTGCTCATCAAGCCATGCTGTGGCAGGCATCCCACATATAAAATAGAGGAAGATGGGTAAAGATGTTAGTTCAGGGCCAATCTTCCTCAGCAAAAAGAGAAAGATTGGTAACAGATGTTAGCTCAGGGCTAATCTTCCTCACCAACAAAAAAAGAAAGAAAGTAAAAATTAGAACTATTGCCATGTACATCTAGAAAATCTATTAAATAGATAGCAGAAAAAGAAAAGATTTCCATTTATGCATAGAATGTAGTGGGTAGTGGCCTGCCACTACCAAAACAAGCAACACCAAAATATATTTTAGTAAAATTACCGGACTTTAAAGGAAAAACCACCCATTGAACATCTAGGTAAAAAGAACATATAACATAAAAGAGAAATAAAATTAGATTATGACCATACTTCTAGCAGGAAGACCTCTTACTGGAAGAAAACAGAGTAAATTCTTGTGAGCCAAAGATTTCCTATTTAGCAAAACTGACCCTCAAGTATAAATGGCACAGACAAACTATTATCAGGAATATTGTTCTCATTGGCCCTTCCTAAGGAATCCACTAGAGAACGTATGTCAAACACCAAAATGACTAGAGAGAGATAGACATGGGAGTGAATAGTGAGCATTAAATATACAGTTAGTTGTAGAACTAAGACTAAATGTGAGTTAAAAAGGAGGAATATGGGGGGTTATTGGGATAGTGGGTGTTAAAAAATTTTTTGTACTGTTTCATTAATCATAATTGGTGGCAGTAGAATTATTGTTATTTAGAGAGCATTGTCTCTAGTTATGAGGTATGTTAGTTCCATGAGTAGATATGAGATATTCTAATTCCATCAGTCCCTTGAGAACCAAAATTCTTGCTGTGGAAGAAATACAATACAAATGCAATATAGAAGAGATTAAGGAAAAACCCTGTAGTCCTGAATTTGAATTGGAAATATCAACATGAACTCATGAGGTATTTTATCTTTAAATATATGATCCTAGCTCCGTCCAATGTAAAAGTCCAGAAACAATGAACAACCCAATAGCAAAGAGCATCCCTCTTTCTCAGATCGTAGTCTTGAAAAACCATTCCCTGTTAAAATGATTCAGAGCTTCCTGGAGAAATGCCTGGTTTAGGTCTAGGGCAGGAAATGTACAAGATAAGCCTCAAATATCTTGTCATACTAGAAAGCAAAGAAGCTATCAAAGATTTTAGAGTTATGGCTAAACAACATAAGAGCCAATCTAAAGAGACCCCACTGGCCAGAGATGGGACAATTTGAGTTTCAATAAAGATAAGAATTACAATGAATTAAAAACCATCAAATATGCTTAAACTCAGGAGTTCATAATAATATTTAAACTGCAAATTGACTACCTTCTGAGGATGACAGGAAACCAATTCATTATTTGAAAAATGAGTATAAAAAAGGAAATAAGCATTTATCCTGACTTTCCTGTAGGAACTTGACTAATGGTTTTACTTAATAGTAGATGAAGGGTAGCTTCTTGTAAAAATCATTTCAGCTTGTAAATTAAAATGAAAGATAAAATTAGAATATCATTATTTTGCAACTTCTGATGAATTAATAGATCTAGGCATTGCATATCAATGGCTGCTAACATGAAAGAAGAGCAAAAACCAGAAATTTTGTGTGAGAACACAGCCTCACCTCTAGTCCTGCCAAAGGGATCACACTTCAGTCGGATCGAGCATCTGGATCCAGTAATCAGTGTTAGTGAGGCTGTGCAACTAGGAATCTCATACATTGCTGATGTGAGTGTAGACTCTGATAGCCACTTTGGAAAAGTGTTTTAACAGTATTGATTAAAGTCTAACATATATCTACCCAACAATTCCATTCCCAAGCATATATCCAAGATTGGTAATACATATATCCTCCAAAAGACATATACAAAAATGGTCATGGTGGCTTTGCTATAATAACTAAAAACTGGAAATAACCCAAATGCCTATTTACAGTAGAATGGATAAATCAATGATGGTGTAGTCATTCAATGGAATACTACATAACAATTAACAAGTACAAACTACTGCTATATACAACATGGATGAATCTTACAGACATTGTGTTGAGCAAAAGAAGCTGATCACAAAAAGTATGACCTGTCTGGTTCCATTTATATGCAGATTAAGAATAGGTGAAACTAACAGTTATGGAATTATGAATAGTTCCTAGCTCTGGGTGGGGAAGGGTGGGTAGTGACCGGGAAAGAACATAAGAGAACATTCTCAGGTGCTGGAAATAGTTTATATATCTTGTTTTGGGTGGTGACTACTCCACTGTACACATATGGAAAAATTCATTGAACTGTATATACTGAATGTATGTTATAACCAAACAAGAAAGTATAAATAAAAAACAATAAATTTAAATATATACTCCCACAATTTCCAATCCTTAGTCACCATGCTAATACGTTCTTACTCATTTCTTATTATCATTTCATATTTACCCTACAAATTGGGTTGAAGTTCTGTTACAATTTGTCTTATCTTTCGCTCTGCAACACGAGTCTGAAATTTCCTCCCCAGCCCCTGTAGGTATATAGATCCCAAGACTAACCAAGCAAACACAAGCAAAAACAGCCTTTCTGGGTGAAGTACCCACGCAGTGGAAGTCGATAGAAATGCTCATATCTTGGTCATAACTTGCAAATGGAGGCTTTAGCTAAGTCCCTTCATCCTTGTGGGCCTCTTTCCTCACATGCCAAAGGGAGAAGACAGTACCTACGCTGTCGGCCTGTCGCAGAGGTGATGAGACTAATCGGGAAGACAGTTATGAACGTGCTTTAGAAACCAGCGATGCACTCGTCAAACGTAAGCTTTTATAACTAGTGCCTATTATAGTGTAGAACGCAAAATAAATGCTCAAAAACAGCTGAATAATTGATTGATTATTACTCGCCAGCCAGCCAGGCTGCTTCAGAAAACTCTAAAAAGACACATATGGGGTACAAATCATTTTTAAACATTTCATCGTCAACACCAGTACCAAACAGTTGATCTTGTTAAGTTTCCAAGTCAACCTTAGAAAGAGTTTTTACATGAGAGTCAACTGCACTGCGTAATGGCCCAGGATGGGCAGGATTAAGTCAGAGAGAAATAAGCCAGCACTGAAGTGTGGGTGGAAGGCTACTCTCACCACCTGCGGCAGGTGAATACCGGTAGAGAAGAAAGAGATGGGAGCCACCAGGGTGCTTTTTTTTTGTGAGGAAGATCGGCCCTGAGCTAACATCTGCCAGTCCTCCTCTTTTTTTGCTGAGGAAGACTGGCCCTGGGCTAACATCCATGCCCATCTTCCTCCACTTTATATGGGACACCTGCCACAGCATGGCCTGATAAGGGTGCGTTGGGGCGCCCCTGGGATTCAAACCAGCGAATCCCAGGCCGCGGCAGCAGAGTTCAAGCACTTAACCGCTTGCGCCACCGGACCAGCCCCTGCCAGGGTGCTTTAAAGTCCGTGGACGGGACCTCAGAGAGCAGAGCAACCTTTTTCCCTTAAGGTCGCTTGACTCTGCCTGTTGAACGGAGATATTCTTTTCTCATGTGCTGCTTTTGTCTCTTTGATTTCATACTTCTTAACTTTTAAAATATCCCCACCATTTAAATTCTTGCTGTTCTCTATGGTAATATTAAAAAAATCCAGAAGTTTTCTGTAAAAAGAGGAGGTTGAAAATTTGAAAGAACTGATGCCTGTTAATTTCATAAAACTAGCTAATATATTGCTCTTCAGGCTCGCAGAGTTGAGATTTGAAGTCATTAATAGAAATTTTTCTCTCTCTTCCTTTCTCTCCTTCCGTTTTTCCCCTCATTCCTCCTTTTTAAATCTGTTTCCTCTATTTCCCAGGATTACCAGTCCACTTAACAAAAATTTTAAGGTATTACTTTCTGATAATTAGAAAGACTTCTTAGTGTCGACCTCTTCCTTAAGTAGACAGAAGCCTGGAGTTCTCCTTCTGCCACTCACTAGATAACTGACCCCCTCAGCTCACTCATCCTTGCTGTCCACAAGGGCAGCTAATAACTCCTTCCCTACCCACCTGAAAGGATGATTGGAAGGTCAAATGAGATACTAAATGTGAAAGTGCTCTGATGAAATAAGAGAGATACAAATGTCAGGTGTTATTATTAATAATTCATGAACTGAAACACTGACTAATAGCCTCTAACCAGAGGATTTAGATTCTTTATTCCATTTAGTCTTATTAGAAGATGGCTTTTACTGAAAGCTGGAAATGTAGGGGTGGCTCATTCTCAACAAGTTGTTTGCATTCAAGACACTAAAAATTAAAGCCGTAATATGTCAACAGAGACAATTAACTCAAGGCTAAAGCCTACTGTACAACATCCAAAAAGAAAAGTTAGAACAAAAGGCTTTTAAGATTCTTGTCTGTTGGAGCTTTTGGGAAGGTGCTGATTGCCTTGGGGAATCTACAGTCGTTGAGCAGATTTGATGACATCAGTCTGAGTCATGCTAGTGTGTAAAACTAGTATGAGGTAATTTTAAGCTAATCAAATGGGTGGCTGGAGAAAGGTGCCATTCACTATTTATTACCTCAACTAGCAACAAAAGGACTGGATTTAGTTAATGGAACCCAAGGGCTTAATGAATCAGACTAAATAAGGAGGGTGGTGGTAATTGTGTCATTAAGGCCCTAATACTGAGAATCTGTCTACTGCTTATATTGGCCCTAAGGCAACTTTCCCAAAGGTGATTCTATGGTCATTAAAAAAGCTTTCTACTTTCAACCGGAGATCTTTTCTTATTGCAGTCACTGAAAAGTGGTCACTGGGAGTTTGTTCTGGGTCGTTGGGAATGTTTGTTATTGGTCTGCAAAAATGTTGGTAATGCCCATCAAATTCTTTTCCAATGGCAGGTGTCTAATCAATCAGTTGATGTGACTGTATTAAACAAACTGACGCTGATTTTATTGAATGGCTTCTGGAAACCAGTCTCATTTCCTTACTGCGTCATCACATTAGACAAGCACACAAATTATTAGAATTCAAGGAGCGAGCCCTAAAAGAAGTATAAAGGGCTGTGGGGGAGGGGAAGAACAAAGGACTGAAATTTTTTGTCTGATTGGTGGGCTCAGGAACTGCTCTTTAGAAAGATGACTCTCATAACCATTTGTTAGATTGATTGAAATAGAGACAGAAGGGAGAAGGCTAGAAGTAATGAGAGTCTGAGAAAACTAGAAAACCGTGGTATTAGAGCTGGAAGATTAGGGATGAATGAAAGAGATGTTTTAAGATGCAGCAGCAAAAGAAACAGAGTTAGAACTTCAGCTTTCAGTTTGAGCATATGGGAGAGAAGTGAAATAATTAACCAAAATGAAGGAGCGAGTGGGGAGGGGCATGTCTGAGGTGGGAAAAGACAGTTTGGGTTTGGGATACGCTACCTTGAAGAGGTATGGATACCCAGGGAGAGAGAAGACAAAAAGGCAGGGACCCAGACCCAGGGTCCAGTCTGCCCTCTGCAGTGGACATATTCTGATGGAATGTGGGTGAAGAGGACGTGATTCAACTTAGTGTTAACGCCCAAGGGGGAGTTGTCTGCCTGCCACAAGACATGGCAATAGTGAAGAGGCAAGGTGGTAGGAGAGAAAGGACTTGTTACTACAGCTTGCAGTAAGGGGGAAGATGGCTGACTAAGGTCTGAAAGAACCATCTTACAGAGCAAAGACTACAGGCCAGTTATAACGACGGCTGGTCTCCGTGTGGGAGAGGCATCTGGTCTCCATCTGGTCTTGGTTCCTGATAGTCTTCTGTTCTACTGGATGTGCATCAGAGACCAGAGCAACGCCCTATCCCCTGATCTTTCAGTTGTCATTGATGATGGCTATCAGCATAGACTCTGCCTGGGGGTCATGACATTCCTAAGGAACTCAAGAGAACAAAGTTATCAATTTATAGCAGCTGGGAGGGGCCCCAAAAACCACAGAGCATGTCTGGGCTAGTTAATCAGAGGTCAGTCAAAGTTACAATATAGTTTCTTTTCTACACTATGGCTTCCCTTGCGTCAACCTTGTGTTGAGCCCTTATCACGAGGAGCCATCTGAAGGTCCCAAATCTTGGTTGCTAATTTGAGGATGTAGAGAGTTGGGAAGGCAGACAGGAATGGGATGCAACATAGTGTAGAAAAGTGGTTCTCAAACTTCAGCGTGCATCAGAATCACCGGGAGGGCTTGTTCAGACAGAGTGCTGGGCCCTACACCCAGGTTTCACATTCAGTAGGTCTGGGGTGGAGCCTAGAATTCGCATTTCTAACCAGTTCCCAGGTGCTGGTCTGGGGATCACACTTTGAAAACCACTGATGTAGAGGAAGAAGTGCGAGCTTTGGATTCAGAAGAACCTGAGACAGTTTCCTGTACAGTCAAATTATCTAACCTATCGACAAGTTTCAGTTTTCCCAAGTGGAAAATGAAGAAATAACCTGCTGACTTTGAAGATTAAAGGGTATGTATGTATAGAACCTATTAGTAGTGTCTGGAACATAGTTGGTGTTCATTGTGCGGTCTTATAGGCAGATAGGTAGGAAAAAGATAGGATAGGAGACAGGTAGACAGGTAGGCAGGTAGGCAGGTAGCATGGTTGGTAGGTAGACAGGTAAGTAGACAGTCTTATAGGAGAGCAGAAACCTGCCAGACGAGGGCAGGAAGAGAAGATAGGATGAGGAGTAAAAGGAAATTTGAGATCAAAAGGAGATATGTCAGAATAATTCCCTAAGCCAAACAGCAATCAGCCCCAGGTACCTACTCTTGTACCTAATACCTGGGTTTGCCAGCAGGGTTACTGACTGTTTAAAGATATACGTGGGGAGCAAGAATAAACATGGTAGTGAGACAGGATCCAATAAGTGATAATAAAACAAACCATGATGATGCTTGGGCCTCGCCATCGGGCTTGTGGGGTGACCACTGCAGGTGCCCTGCAAAAGACACACATGCCTAGTCTCAGATACTGGGGTTAGGAGGCAAAAGATGAGTGCAGACTACCATTGCCAAGACTGTTCTCTTTTCCTGTGCCAGATTTAGGGCATAGGGTGGCACCAAGAACATGGAGTATGCACAGGAAATAGGGAGAAAAGAAAAGAGGCAAAGGTACAAATTCTATTAAATGCAGGACCAGCTACATAATTTTCAGGTCTCAGTGCAAAATGAAAATGTGGGGGCCCTGGTTCAAAAAGTATTAAGAATTTCAAGATAGTGTCAACAGTGTCGAACCAAGTATGGGACCACCCTAAGTGCAGGGCCCTGTTTGCACAGGTCGTGCACCCATGAAGCCGGCCCTGGCTACAGGACCACAGTGTCACCTAGCGTGCTATGATATGCACGCACTATGCACGCACTGGGAAAACAAGGAGCCTGTGTTTGCAAGCTCTGTTGCCCAGGTCACTAGCTCTGACAACCTCCTAGAATAAAAAAGAAACTCCAAGAGAAAGAAAATCTCTCTTTTCCCATCTAGTATCCTTTAAATGCAAACTGATGACTTAGAGGCTGATGTGGTCCTCAGACATGTTTTTGGGCTCCCACGACATTTTAAAAATTGGGGAAAGTGAAGGCCTTTTTAGGGGGCATGTCTTTGCCACAGCGCCTGTGACCTCACTCCTACCTGCCAGGCTCATGAAGGCATACGAGTTTGTAGACTTGGTTTGAATCCTGGTTATGAAAAGTCAAAAGTTCCTTGTTTGGGATCATTTTGTGATTAAACTTTTACATCCATGAAGTTTATGCTGACCAGTAAATACACACTCATACCTGCTCCAAAACCTCCCTCTCCAACTCACTGTGGCTTCTATCCACATGTTAGGCAGTGTCTACATTAGACACTAGGAGGCAGTGTTGTCTAGTCGTCTATTTGTAAAGACACACTTCAAGGAATTTAGGAATTTTTTTTTTCCTCAGTTCCACTTGCAAAAGTGCTTGGAACCTTTGTGGTAAAGAGGTGAAGGGACACTCTTAATTGTCCGCTTCACAGCCATTTAAAGATGTTAGCTTTATGAAGCACACTGCAAAAGAAAAATGCAAAGGTAATTTTGACTGCAGGTTGCCATTATTAACTCAATTGCCTGATCCATTCAATTTAAAACCACAGGGTCAAATTCTGGTTTCAAGACAGGCTGAAAAGAGATTCTAGTGAATAACTGTCCTGGAACTGAAGAAGAGCTCAGGGGTTTTTTCCAGGTAAATTTGCAATGCAATGAAGCCCAAGCCACTGGCTTTGACTAGAAGGAAGTTTCTACTTGATTCCTATGGGCTGAGGCTTAACAGTTTCCCTTTGTTGGTAAAACAAAAGAAGCTAGTAATAGTCTAGCTTCCAAGGCTATTCATCAGAGCTTGAAGCAGGCTGTAATTCCTCCCTCATGAGCACACAGATCCCTCTGGATCCCACTTCTGGAAAAAGCCAGCAATCCATGTCAACTGGAAATACTTACTGAGTTCCTAGGATGGATATAGAAAGAGCTATCCATTGTTTTCAATCTTCTTATAGGATATTAAAGCAGATAATTCATGTATACAAATAACCGTACATGATGGTGTATTTAAGGAAATAATATGAATTGTACAGTCCATGCCACAGGATTTCCAGGCGAGGTAGGGAGAGATCCCTTCAGACAGGAATAATGCAGCTTCACAAAAGGGTGGCACCTGAGAGGCATTTTGACCAGAGAAAAACAGAAGTAGAAAAAGCAGACTCGGGCTAAAGAGGCAGTGGGAGGTAAATCCCAGGTATGTCTAGAAAGATGAGCTGGAGCATATTGTCAAAGGCATTGGCTGCCAGGTTAGAAAATGTGGAGTTTAACGTGTGCAAGTCAAGAGCCAGTTAAGATTTTTAGAAAAGAACTGAGAAGTGTCTTGTAGGAAGATCTGTAGAGTGGGTTGAAGGAAATACACACAAGGAAGCACTTCGAGTAAATGTCCCCAAAATACAGCTGAGTTGGGGGAGGGAGGCTCAGGCTGTTTGATGGTGAATTCCAACTCCCTCACTTTGGCCTGTGTGACCTTGGGCAAGCTAGTTAACCTCTCGGAGCCTGTTGCTCATCTGTAAAACAGAGTGATTAAGATTATGAACCTCATAGGTTGATGTGTAAATTACATAGATCGCCTATGTGAGGCACTCAGTACAGGGGTTAGCATAGAGGAAATGCTCACTAAATATTAGGTATTCGTGATTGTTACCAAGTAAGGACTTACCATCCGAGGCACACAGAAGCCAAATCCGTGGCACACCAGTGTCTGAGGGAAGACAGGCTTTATTGCACAATCAATTGGCAAGGAGACGAGAGGCCAGGCTCTCAACTCTGTCTCCTCGATCCAGGGTAGAGTGTAAGGTTTAAGGGATCAGGGAGGGCCAGCTGGTATGTGGAAGCACTGGCAGGATGAGTTTTGATTGGCAGGTCAAAATTCTCTCTTCTGGGCATGCTCCTGGCTGGCTCACTGCCCCCGAATAATAGCTTTAACATCCTGTTGTCAAGATGGGGTCAGTTACTGGAGGTTACCTGGAAAAGTGCAGTCAACGGATAAAGTTAAGTCATTGCCTCCTCCGTTGATAAGAGTTTCTAGAGATTTAGAGTCATCTACGTCTTCCTGACTCAGAGAGGGAGGCACCCTAAATAAATTTCCCTTACAATAAGGTAGCTTCTAGAGGTTTTCAGAACTTTTCCTGTGTCTGCTATTTTTTTAATAATCATCAACTCAAGATAGCCCTTATGCCAAAGAAGCCTATTCTAAGGTGGCAAATTCTGTTCCTGGTCCTATGGTTACATGATGATGAAGAAGATGATGGCATTGTGAGGAAACTGCAGCTCAAACAGATCAAAAACTAGCAAGAGGCAAATCTGGGACACAAACCGAAATCTTCTGGCTCAGATCCAGTGTTTTTCATCCTTGCACATACATTTTAAGAATTTGGAAAAGTCCTCCTGTCCTAAAATATCTCCTGCAATCCTGTGTTTTGATCTTTATGTCAAAGCACAAATTCTTTCATAAATATAGATCCTGCAGTAGCTCCATTTTCATAACTCTGAGGAAGAAACCTAATTAATTATTACAGTTAACCAATTCCCAGTTAATAGAAATTTTATATAGCTGGGGATTTAAATTGTTTTTCAGTTTAATCCATTTATTTTCATTTCAATAAGTAAATTTGATAGGATCTGAAAAGAGATTTTCACATATTGAGGTATATGCGGTAAGGATTTGGGTTCAAAACTGATTCGGCTTGAACTAAAGAAGCCTGACTTATGGCCTATCAAACATACATCGCACATCTGCTTTAACCATTAAAGAATGCACCCTCTTAAGATAAGAATGCATACTTCCCCTCCTACGCCCTATCTGTAACACCCTGTCGGTAACACCCTATTGGTAACGCCAGGATTAGTCACTTTCTGGACATCAGGGTCAGGCTGACCTGCTAATTTGCAACTAAATACCTCTTTGACACTTTGATGAAAATGTATCCTGGGTGTGTTTTTCATTATAAAAAGATATAAGACTCTATTGAAAACCAAGCTTCTCTGGAACACCTTCTAAGTCCTTCCCAGGTTATAATCCTCACTCTGACTCAGGTAAAACTCACCTTATTTCTCTTTTCTATAGAATGGTTATTGGTTATTTTGCATCAACGTATCTATAAACACGGTATACAATAAAACGTACTTAAACTTTTTTCCACATTAGGAGACATACTCTACACATTTTTAAAAAGTTATCTTGATTTTTAAAGTTTACCTTTCCAGCTGCAAAAAAAAATCACATGAGTATTTGATTATCTTATTTATGCAAGTGAAATTCAGAAAATTGAGATAGATAGTCTTCAGAAGGTAATCATCTATAACCCAATGCTATAATAGCGTAATATATGCTATATAATGGCATAATAATGCTATAATAGCAAAAACAAGCAAACCAACCTTTCACCAAAAGTGTTTAACTTGTTTTACTTAACTCAAAGCAAGCTTTTTACTCTGAATGCTTTTCATTGGCAAGAAATACATATAATTATTTTAATTCTACAATGCCACAGGTGGAATAAAGAAAGTCAAAATATTTTGGCCAGAAATGAATCATGTGGTAAAGGGGTGAGTGATGGGAGAGAGAGAGGGTTGGAGAAGATAAGTGATAGCTGTCTTGAAATTATTGCAGAACTATCATTGCATAGAAGAGTTCAACTCATTCTGTGAAGTTCTAGAAACCAAAACAAGGACTCAACCATTTGAAATACACAGAAATTCCAGTTCCATTTTAGGTAAAACTTTCTGTCAATTAGAGTGCTCAAAATGGAATTTAATATAGAATTATGTTGTCATTTGTATAAAAATAAGCACACGTGTGGTGCCAGTTGAAGGAAGGGCGCCACACACATATGAATACATGTATAAAACCCTTCTATAACAACGAGTAGAAGCCTAACAATGGTTGCCACAGGGAGGGAGACTGAAGTAGGATGGAGAATTACCCTGCTCGGCATACTCTTTTGTTCTGCATGTGTTTTAATATACAATAAAAGGAAAATAAAAGGAATGCCCTAACAATTTTTCTGACACTGATGGTGCTGAAGCAGAGTCTTGTCAACCAGTTGATAAGAACGTTTTAAAAGGAATGCTGCTTTGGGTAAGGACTAGATCACGACAGGATCACTAAGTTCCCTTTGAATTTAGACATGCTAAGAATAGTTTAGTCACGGGGAGGTAGATGATCAAGGAGAGCCAGAAAAGTGGGGAGGTCTTGATCCACCCCATTGCCTTCCAGGTTTCAGGAGAGAAGAGGTATTAGCCTCTCGGATGCACAACAATGTAGAATCAGCAGTGGTTATCAGAGGCAGAGGCAGGAAATCAAGCCTGTAACCCTGTCTTGATTTTTCCCTTATGCTTTTCTGCTTATACATTTAATCCCTCATTTAGTTTCAGATCAGCACGGTGGCAGATATTATCAACAACCATTATCCCTGTCCTGAGGTAGTTGTCAACTTGGGAGAGAAAGAGGAGTAACTCTGGGGAAATACTGCCTGGGCTGTGCTTCTGGAGGCTGTAATTGCCTCCGTCAGGAGAGAGAGAAAATTCCGCTTCCTTCTCTGCCCACAGAAACCAGTGTGAAATTCTCTTCCCTTGCATTCCTCTGGGCTGGTCCCATTCAGAACGAGGCTGGCTCTGGACAAGAAGGAAATTAGAGGAGCCTGCCCCAGTTACAGTGCCTCACGAGGTCCTTCCAGATGCTGCTGCCCTATTCAGGTCTGCTGCCCTCCCCCAGGCATCGTGACCTGCTGACTGCCACTGCCGTCTCACCTCTTTAGCTCATGTCCACTCTGACTGACTTGCCCTGGCCCAGGCTTTGACTGATGTATTTAGTATGGATCCCTGACTTGGCTATAATCTTTCTTATGAGGTCATGGGCCTTGCTTGCACCTTCAACCTGGCGCTGCCTATACCTCTGGTGTGACATATGGTATAGACAACCCCAGGTCATTGATGAAGTAAAAAATGAGTTCTGTCCTACTTGATGAAATATCTGATTACTTTATGTTTTGCATAAAGAGAAATTTGCTTCAGGGAACAAATAACACACCAATGCTGAAAATAGAATTGCCTTTTTTTTGTGTGAGGAAGATCAGCCGTGAGCTAACATCCATGCCAATCCTCCTCTTTTTTTGCTGAGGAAGACCTGCCCTGAGCTAACATCTATCGCCAATCTTCCTCCTTTTTTTTTCCCCTTTTTCTCCCCAAAGCCCCAGTAGACAGTTGTATGTCATAGTTGCACATCCTTCTAGTTGCTGTATGTAGGACACCACCTCAGCATGGCCAGACAAGCGGTGTGTGGGTGCGCGCCCGGGATCCAAACCCGGGCCACCAGTAGCGGATCTCGCACACTTAATCGCTAAGCCATGGGCCCAGCCCCCTGGAATTGCCTTTTAAAAAGGAGAATGTCTGCTCAACCTAATTTGGGGAATGTTTCTTTTATCTCCATTGTGCATGTTAATTACACAGTTTGGGAATTAACCAGATCTTTTCCTTTATCTTGTTTGGCCATCTGCCTTGTGTCTCAGTTATTTAGAAAGTGCTTTAATAGCATCTTTACCAATGAGTAAAGAGACAGAAAATGACATTTAAAAATATGCATTATATATTTTACTATTAGCTAATCTGGTAAGAATAAAATTATAATAAGGATTGAATTAAATATATATACTATATATATATCTGAAAATGGCAGACTATATAATGGAGAACAACTCTTTTTCTGAGAACATCTAGCAAAGCTGCACAAAATATAAGAATAATTTGTTTAAAGGCATTGGGGGAACTAACAATACAGTAAAGAATTACAGGGCTGAGATCTACATGAGAATTAAACCCAAGGAAGTACATCCAGCTTTAAGTCTACTGTTCTCCCATGGCATCTGCCAATTCCTTAAAAAGTAACTGAAAGATTGAGAAGCTGAGCAGATATTTTGACAAATTGGTGAGGGGGATCTACAATGAAACGGAGCCCTGGGCCGGCCCTGTGGCTTAGCGGTTAAGTGCACATGCTCCGCTGCTGGCAGCCTGGGTTCAGATCCCGGGCGCGCACTGAGGCACCGCTTCTCCGGCCATGCTGAGGCTGCATCCCACATACAGCAACTAGAAGGATGTGCAGCTATGACATACAACTATCTACTGGGACTTTGGAGGAAAAAAAATAAATAAATAAAATTAAAAAAAAAAAAAAAGAAAGGGAGCCCTGGAAAAAAAGTCCATGCTCTGGGTTGGGAAACTCAAGGGCTAGACCCTAGGAATAAGCATGAGCTGAAGCCCGGCTTCCAATCATCTCAAGGCCTGCAGTGGAATAATGTGATCTGGAATTGCCAGCATCCCTAACCACCTGCCAAAAGCAAATGTAAATCTTCTCTAGCAAAAGATAATGTTATATTAGATTCAAATTATTTCTGCAGTAATTAATATACAATATCTTGCACTCAATAAACAATAAATAAGCTTCTGAGAAGTCAAATCATTTGAAACCTTAAGAAACAACAGCCAATAGAAATAGACCTATAAGGGATCAAAGTAGTGAAGTTCTTCTTACTCAAAGGTGTTAAAATAACTATGCTGAATGTGTCCCAAGAGAGTAAAGACAAACGAGAACTCAGCAGAGAACTGGAAAGTAAAGAACTAAATGAAAATTATAGGATTAAAAATATAATAACCCAAATTAAGAACTCAATATATGGGTTTAACCTTATATTAGACACAGCTGAAGAGAGAATTAATAAATAATCAGAAGATAGGTTAGGAATAAATATCTAGTATGAAGCACTGAGAGACAAAATGATGGAAACCATAGAAGAGAAAGTAAGAGAGAGAGATAGAAGGACTAAAATATGTGTAATTAGAGTACCGAAGGAGAGGAAAGCGAGAATGGAGATGAAGCAGTATTTGAAGAGATAAAAGCTGAGAATTTTCCAAACTTGATGAAAGATATCAGGCTACAGATATGAGCATCTCCAAGAGCCCCAAGCAAGATAAACACAAAGAAAAAAATCCTACTGAGATACATCACAGTAGAACTTCTGAAAACCAAAGACAAAGAGAAAAATATTAAGTGCAGCTAGAGAAAAAAGTCTTCTTTTTTGTGCATGAGGAATACTGGCCCTGAGCTAACATCTGTTGCCAATCTACCTCCTTTTCCTTGAGGAAGATTGTCCCTGAGCTAACATCTGTGCCCACCTTTCTCTATTTTGTATGTGGGAGGCTACCACAGCACGGCTTGATGAGTGGTGTATAGGCCTGCATCCTGGATCCGAACCCTCGAACCCCAGGCTGCTGAAGCGGAGTTCATGAACTTAACTACTACACCACCGAGCCGGCCCCAGAAAAAAGACTTCTCAAAGAATAACAATAAGACTGACAGCAGAATTCTCCATAGAAATAATGGAATCCAGAAGACATGAAATATCTTGGAAGTGGTAAAAAGAATGAATTAGAAACTACCTGATAAAAAACAAATTTTATTAATTCATTCAACCAGTATTTATTGTGCATCCATTATGTGCCAGGCATGCTCTTAGACAACGGGTGTATAACAATGAAAAGGCACAGTGCTTACCTCAAGAAGCTCAATAAGGGTACTCGACCTTTTATTCAACAACTTTACTACACTTGAGTTATATGACACATTGCCATCATTAACAGTGGTTTCCTTATGGAGCTCCTTGAAGAAGGTGGGAGGAGAGGGCACATGTCAGAACTTGAAGGTGTACGTAGTTTGAAAATCATCTCCCAAATGATATGATACTCCCCCCTCACCCCTTGAAGGACTTGAGAATTACTGATGTATCTACAGAGAAGACGCAAACGTTTGCACTGTAACATAGCAAAGCCGTAATCAATCAAGTCACCCATTATTTTAACAATGTGCTATGAGGACAAAGATAAATAAGTCCTGGTTCCTGATCTCAAGATACTTACAGTCAGCGGGAGAGAGAGCCACAAGAAATCACTAATTACAATGCAGTCTTCAGTATTTTGTATTCTTTCGAAGGTAGAATAGTAAGAGCATAATCTTTGAAATCAGACCGTATAACCTCCCTACACCGCACGCACGGTGTTGCTGTAAAGATTTGGTGAATAGATGGAAAACATTTAGTACCATATAGAGCTTGACATATTAACTAACTGCTTAATAAATGTTAGCTTTTTGATTACAAGTGCCAGAAACCAACTTTATGTAAATCGAGCAAAAAAAAAGTTGGATATTTATAAAGACATAGGCATATATCAAGGAACTCAAGGACAATAACACATCTATTCTAAGCCACGGAAAAGAATCAAAACAATAAAGAAAATTATTAGGAACCCACGAAGTACTGTCTTTCCCTTTTTCGCTCTACATTTCCCCTTAATTCTTCTATCCCTCTGAAGACTAGCTTTCTTTTCTCCAGTTACAAGGCCAACTGTGGCCGCTCCCTAGCTCCTGAATTTATGGTTTATGGTCCAGCCATGCACAGGGACTAAATGACAGTCTTACAGATGCCAATTCTAAAATTCTTACTTGGGTCAGACATTCACTTCTGGTATGATTAGTTTGGGGCAAAAGGTGAGGTCAGGTTATACAAGCATGATTGCTAGGAGATCAACCCTATAAATAATGGGGGGTAGTTTGAAAGAAGAGGATATGGCTCAAGAACTGGGCATTCACTACAAGCGAGAGAAGCGCTGTGATGGACATGTCCTCAGAATGCTGTGGGTGGACCTACGAGGGCTTTCTTCCAGACTTCTTTTTTTTTTTTTTTGTGAGGAAGATCAGCCCTGAGCTAACATCCATGCTAATCCTCCTCTTTTTGCTGAGGAAGACTGGCTCTGAGCTAACATCTATTGCCAATCCTCCTCCTTTTTTTTCTCCCCAAAGCCCCAGTAGATAGTTGTATGTCATAGTTGCACATCCTTCTAGTTGCTGTATGTGGGACGCCGCCTCAGCATGGCCGGAGAAGCGGTGCGTCGGTGCACGCCTGGGATCCGAACCTGGGCTGCCAGTAGTGGAGTGCGCACACTTAACCGCTAAGCCACAGGGTTGGCCCCTCTTCCAGACTTCTCAAAGCAGGAGTATCTCCCTAACACTTGGCACTTAATATATTGATAGATCACAGTTATTCGTCACATTTGTGTCACTCCATATATTCCCTAAGATACTCAAGGATAAGAATAACGATATAGTCCTCTTCAGATTCCTCCCTATGCCCTCAATTAAATCCTGCATATGGTAGGCTAAGTATGTACTTAGTGATTGATGAGTGTAGGTCAATGATATGAGCTAGTCTAGTCGTCTTCCTCCAGCATAACTAGAAAGTAAGATTTTGCTTTGGGATTACATAACAAGTCCTCTGAATTCAAACTAGAATTCAGGGTATGGGGGAAGGTCATCTGGGGATTCCTTCAGGTGCTCTATTGGCATGAATTGGTGTGAACAGAGGCTTTGGTCTGTGAGGCTGATAGGGGGACAAGGGGTGGGGTGCACGGATGCCTGGAGAGAATGGGTGAAATGAGAATAAAGAGTGAAGATGGCCAGACACATATCCCCAGCCACTACTGACTGAGAGGTTAGGCCCCAAAGTGGAAGAGATGTGTTCCCAAAAGGCTGTAGCTGGTAAAACTCTGGCTGAGAGCTATGTGGCTCTGAGGGCCAGCCGACAGACTGCAACACAAAATCAGTGGGAGGTCAATCCTCCATGGTCTGCACATTTGGCCCCCTGAGGGCTCAGTGTGGCCACCTGCAGAGGACAGCTGGACCCAGGAAATTTGTGCACTCAGCAAAGGCACCGGTAGCAAAGGCAGGGCAAGATCTGTCAATAAGAAAACTAGGCAGAAGAACCTGAGTGAACTCATTTCTGAGGACATGACGCTACCCTGACGGATTCCAGAAATGCCTTGGAGAGTGGGGATAAGGGGAATAAAAGAGGCTGAGCTACATATGTGGAAGATAAACTAACACACAGACAGAGAAAACAGTTGGTGGTTACCAGGGGGAAGAGGGTTAGGGGGGTGGGCACAAGGGGTGAAGGGACGCATTTATACGGTGACTGACAAACAACAATGTACAACTAAAATTTCACAATGTTATAAACTATTATGACATCAATAAAAAATAAAAAAATAATAAAATAAAAGGCTGAGTTATTTTATGAGCATGTAGGAACTGAGGCTTGTCCTATTTAAGGCATTCATAGTGTTACTTCATTTACACCCTGTTAGAGGAGGTCATCGAGAGGATGTGACCACCAGTCGACCCTTGAGCTGGCCCTGGGCAATTGGAGGCTCTTCACCCCCTCCCCTGTCCTTGATATGTTCATTCTGCCTACTGTTCCCCAGCGGGAACCCTTTCAAGGACACAGCCTTGAGAGAACAATGTGTTGTTGAGACCTTCTAGACGGTACGCGTGACTGAGCCCATTAAGGCCTCCACATAAACTTTTAAGATTCTGGCAGGCAGTGCAGAGATCTTGTCTTGTGGCCACTCAAGACAAACCTCATAAGTAAGTTCCCTTGCTTTTTAAACCTACCACCTACCATCGGGAGTGGGCTGCCTCTGTCTTTGGTCTCTCCTTGTATGGGGGCCAGTTTGCAAACCAACACACTCTGAGTGGGGCCTGGGACTGTTGGCACTGAATAAAAAATAATAATTTTATGAATGAAAAATTTTCAGACAGATTCCTCTTTCATAAATGTATAGAAATTCAAGTTTTAAAAATTATCCTTTTTAAATTGGGTTATTAGTCTTTTTGCTTTTCAGTTGTAAGAGTTCCTTATATATTTTGGAAATTTACCCCTCATCTGATATATGGTTTGCAAATATTTTCTCCCATTCCATAGGCTGACTTTTCATTTTATTGATTGTTTCCTTTGCTGTGCAGAAGCTTTTTAGTTTGATGTAATTCAACTTGTCTGTTTTTGCTTTTGTTGCCTATGCTTTTAGTATCATATCCAAGAAACCATTGCCAAGACCAATGTTATGAAGCTTTAAAAAATGGGCTAAAGATTTCAATAGACATTTCTCCAAAGAAGACATACAAATAGCCAACAGGTATATGAAAAGATACTCAACATCACTAATCATCAGGGATATGCAAATCAAAACCCTCAATGAGCTATCACCTCACACTGTTAAGATGGTTATTATCAAAAAAACAAAAGACAGGTGTTAGTGAGGATGTGGAGAAAGGGAACACTTGTACATATACTGTTGGTGGAAATGCAAAATAGTGCAGCCACTATGGAAAACAGTATGGAGATGCCTCAGAAAATTAAATATAGAACTACCATCTGATCCAGCAATCCTACTTCTGGGTATTCACCCAAAAGAATTGAAATCAGGATCTGGAAGAGGTATTAGCACTCCAGTGTTCATTGCAGTGTTACCCATAATGGCCAAGATGTGGAAAGAACCTAAATGTCCATCGATGGATGAATGGATAGAGAAAATGTGGTGTATACATACAGTGAAATAGTATTCAACCTTAAAAAAGAAGGAAATTCTGAATATGTGACAACATGGGTGAACGTTGAGGACATTATGATAAGTGAAATAAGCCTGTCACAGAAGGACAAATACTTCCTAATTATAATCCATAATTATATGAGGTATCTAAAATAGTCAAACTCATAGAATCAGAGAACAGATTGGTGGATGCCAGAGGCTAGAGGGAAGAGGGAATGGGGAGTTGTTAATCAACAGACATAAAGTGTCAATCATGCAAGATGAATAAATTCTCGAGCTCTGTTGTACAACATTGTCCCTGTAGTTAACCATACTGGTCTGTACACATAAAAATGTGTTAAGAGAGTAAATCTCATGTTGTGTTATCATAATAAAATAAAATTTTTTAAAAATTATACTTTTTCTCCAATTTATTTTGGAGTTTCTGCTCTTAACCTGATTTTGTTGAAATTAGAAGGGGAGATTCTACCCTCAAAGAGGTTATGGTCTTACCAGAGAGACATTTTAGGAATTTTTTTTTAAATAGCAAGGTACACAGACTGTTTAACTAGCAGTGAAACTGACAACCGCTATTCCTCTTGTTGCATTTCACACTTCATAATTCTAATCCATAATGTCACTTCACTTCCCAATTCCAATTGACATCTTTTTGATGTACATTTTGGGTCGATGCCTAAGGACATTTAAAAACAGTTTAGCACTGAGCAGAAGTTGAATATATTCCCAGAATTCCTGTGCTAATCAATTATTTATCCCTTACAAATGCTAAGGAAAAAAATGAAAAACAGTTATACTTTTCAGCTTGACAGGACATTTTGGGAGACTAGCAGGAACAAAATACTTTTGAGTCTAAAGTGGGTAAAAATTAGCTTCCCAATTCAATTATACTTTATCTAAACAAGGCAAAGAGTATTACTTTGCCACCAATAGTTAAAAATAAATTTATAAATTATATGGAACTTATAATTTATATGGAATGTTTTAGTCTTTTAACATGAGAGTTATTGGGATTTTCTGATATAGCTAGTAAACATATTGTGATATTTGTCACACTTTACCCCTCATTTTTGTTTTAATACAAAAGATGATAAAATACACCAAATTGCACTTCAAATAACATCTTTTTATCCATAAACTTCTCATCCTTGTACACCTATATTTTTAAATAGGTTTTTTTTTTTAATAATTTTACATATACAGGAAAATTGAAAAGATATTTCCCATACATCCAGCACCCAGTTTCACCAATTATTAACATCTTACGTTGCTTTGGTATATTTGTTACATTTAATAAACCAATATTAACATAATATTATTAACTAAAATCTATACTTTATTCAGATTTCCCTCGTTTTTCCCTACCCTCCTTTTCCTGTTCCAGGAACTCACTCAGGAAACTATGTTGCATTTAGTCATCATGTCTCCTTAGGCTCTTCTTGGCTGTAACAGTTTTACAGACATTCCTTGTTTTTGGTGACAGTTTTGAAGAACAGGTCTTTTGTAGAATGCCCCTCCATTGGAGTTTGTCTGATGTTCTTCTCAGGTTTAAACTGGGGTTACGGGTTTTGGGGAGGAAGACCACAGACGTAGAGCGCCATTCTCATCACATCATATCAAGGGTTCATAATATCAGCATGACTCATCACTGTTGATGTTGACCCCCATCACCTGGCTGAGGTCATGTTTGTCAGGTTTCTCCACTGGAAAGTGACTCTTTTTTTCCCTCTTTCCTTACTGTCCTCTTGGAGGGAAGTCAGTATGCACAGCCTCAAGAGGTGGGGAGTTATGCTCCACCTTGAGAGCAGAGTACCTACATAAATTACTTGGAATACTTCTGTATGGAGATTTGTCTCTTCTCCTCAAATTATTAATTTATTTAGTCATTTGTTTATATCACTATAGAATCATGGATATTTATTTCATATTTTGAGTTATAACGCAGTACTACTTGTTTACATTAATGTTCAAATTGTTCCAGCTTTGGCTATTGGGAGCTTTTTCAGTCGGCTCTTGTGCACCTTTGACATACCGCCATCAGTGGAGGATTTTTTTTTAGCACTTCCTTACTTTTGGCACTACAAGGTGCTCCAGGCTCATTTTGTATGTTTCCTGCTGTAGTTCCAGAATCAGCCATTTCTCCAAGGAGCCCTGGTTCCTTTTATAGGAGAATGACATTTAGAAATCAGATCTGGGTGCTATATGTGCTCATTAATACTGTAGTGTCATTTCTTTTAGACCCTCCTATATGAGTATACTAATCTCTCTCTCTCTTCTTATATATATATATATATATATCTCCACACACATATCTATAAATATTTATGTATGTTACCATCTGTATCTATATTAAGCTAAATGTGAGTTCTTACTAATGTCTCCAACTCTAATCCATTACCACATCAATCACTCCAACAATAAGAAACCTGGCTGCCACCATCCGCCATCCATTTACTTAATTGTTCAATTCCAGTATATATACGTATATATAGCATTACCAGAATTGTTAACCCACACCCCCATGGGAAATAATGTTATCAGCTAGACAATACTTAAGTGCAATTCCCTTTGCTTTTAGTCTTAACAGATATCTCCAAGGTTACTAAGGTCAGCACATTTTCCCCCATCCCCTTCAGTGAAGTTGCTTTATACATTTGTAATTCAGTTAGATTCTTTTGTCATAGTCTGTATTCATTCTTGTGATCTTCCAACCTCTTGGTTTTTTCTTGCCTTTTAGTATGCCTTGTAATTTTTTATTGAAAGTTAGACGTGATGTATTGGGTAACAGGAACTGAGGTAAATAGATCTTTAGTGTGAGGTTTTATGTTAATCTGGCTAAGAATTGGCTGTGTTCAATGCTTGCTATTGTCGTAGGTGACTGAGTCTTCGATTTCCTCTAGCGTCTTTAATTTTGTCTCTCCTGTTGGTTTTGGGTTTCCCTAGAGACTCCTTCTTAAAGTCTTTCGCTGCAGCTCTTTCAGCTGTTTCCATTGTTGTTCTACTGGAGCCTATAGATATGGTGATAAAGTGTGGGGAAAGAGGAAGATTTCTAGAGTCTTATGATTAAATGCTAGTCTTTTGGTGAACCTATGACCCTGGGCTGTGGCATTCACATGTCTTTCTTAGCTTCCCCCTACTTAGTGAGACAGGAAGGCTACAGGGGCCTGGGATTGGGAAAGGCCCTTCCACAAGGCTGGATGAGGCCCTGGAAAAGACTTTTACCCTCGAGGTAGGCCTTAGTTATGGACAAGGTTGTGGCCATATTTCACAACAGTTACTTTTCTCCTTCCTCTGCCAGAAACTTGAGGGGATCTCTTTCGGCTCTTCACTGTGAGAACCTAGTGGAATTCGTAGAGGTAAAACTCACAAAAGTGTGGGAGTCCTCTAAGACTGCAGCCCCTAGAGTTTCTCAGTCTCATACTAGTCCACACTCAGCATCCAGCAATTTGTCAAAATTACCATTTAAGTGTTTCTGCCAGTTCATGGCTCTGGCAGCTTCTGTTCCAGGGAAGCAGATCTTGGCTGTAACTCTAGTTTCACCTGTTTCTCCAGATTTCAGAGTGATTTCCCGTGATATTTTAGTTCTCTCATGGGTCTAGGAGAAGTTATTGATTTTCAATTTTTTCAGCTTTTTTCTTATTGTCAGGAAAGGAGTGCTGACTTCCAAGAACCCTGGAAGTCAGAACTGAAACAGGAAGTTACACATGCATTTTTTTTTAATTTTATTTATTTATTTTCCCCCCAAAGCCCCAGTAGATAGTTGTATGTCATAGTTGCACATCCTTCTAGTTGCTGTATGTGGGACGCGGCCTCAGCATGGCCAGAGAAGCGGTGCGTCAGTGCGCGCCTGGGATCCGAACCCGGGCCGCCAGCATCGGAGTGCGCGCACTTAACCGCTAAGCCACGGGGCTGGCCCTACACATGCATTTTTAAACCTAGATTACCATACATTATCATGGAAGGTCTCTAAGCAATCAATGAAAAGTAGTGCATAATGAGTTAATAGAACACTAGAATTCAGATTCCCAGATGTGGCACAGGTTACGGGTTTCAGAGAAATCACTATCCCTAAGGCCTACTATTAAGTAGCTGAACATGAAAATAAAAGATGGGGCACCTTGAGGACTCATATCCTTTCCCTTCCTTCCAACCAGGTCATACTAAAACATTTCAGCCGCGTGAAGAGGACAAGGACAATGCAGTGTGCGTGTGTATGTGTGTGTGTGCATGCTTGTATTAAGATTTTTTTGGCTTACAAGTCAAAGAAAACCAAACTCAAATTGACTTGGCTTATGCAACAGGAAGTCGAGGTCTAGGCTCAGGTGAGCTTATTCCAATGGTTCAGATGATGTCACCCAGGACCCAGCTTCTTCCCATCTCTCTCTGCCTTTAGGTGCTGGGTTCTGCCTTGGGCTCCACACAGGGAGGTGTTGCCCTCCCTGTCGCCCCTCCTTGGCTCTCCCTTTGTGGTCACAGGCTGCTGCCGTTACAAGCTCAGATCTTCTGACAACACTCCGCTCCGCCTCTTGCTTTTCACCCGAACACTATTGTGTTCCTATCTTTTCCATAGGACCATATATAGAGCTACCTTCCACTACGAGTGCTATGTAATATTCCATTACATGAAATCACCATATTTTATTAAACCAACCACCTATTTACAGATATTTATATTATTTTCCTTTTTCTCTGTTACAAACAAACCTCCAATATTTATCCTTGCACATATTTCTTTGTGCGCCTGGGCCGGTATTTCTGAGGGATGGATTCTTAGAGGGGAATTGATAGGTCTAAGGGTATTGGTTGTACTCTTAAATCTCCCAGAAACAAAGAGGACAGTAGTGAGCCTGTTTTGTCAGTCAGTTCTAATTTCTCCATTGTATTCATAAACTACTAAATGCTTGGTTTAACGAAAATATATCATGTCTATGACAATTCCATGATATAAGGGACTTCCTCATTTTTAGAGACTTATCTTCCTTTGGCCCTATTCTCTTCTAAATTGTCTACCCACAGGGTTATAGATTTTTTTTTTTCCTCCTCTGAAATTCTACTATTTTTAGGCCTAGGACATATCTGACTGGACCCCATGTTTCCTCTAAGATAACGTGGTCATTTTCCACTGCTGCCTTTCCATGTGGTCAGAATTAAGTTCTATACAGGAGTTCCTGTCACTTAACATTTAAATTTGAACAATTTAATTTCCAACTAAGAATGTAAAGGAGGTATCTGATACTCTGCTTTCAACAGAATGAGACTTCCATCAATGAGCAGACAATTCAATCCTCTTTATGTTTCCTGTGCTGGCTTTGCATCTCATTTTGGGAAAACATGACTCATTTTCTCCATGTGGACTGGCGGTCTGTGGTCTACTCTCCCTACAACAAACCTCCTGCACCCCCGCCCATTTCTGCTTTCCTGAATGTCTCCCACCATCTTCCTTACTAGTATGTGTATTTCCACAGCAGGCATACATGTTTTTGAGAGAAGGTTCCAGGTATTCAAAGCTCACTTTGTTTAGTACCCAGGCTCTGTACTGGGCCATATCAACTGCAGCAGCAATAAGTTTATACCCTGTTTTATTGTCTCAAGAACTACTGGAGCCAGTGTGGCTGCTGTTCTTGCTCCTATAATATCAACATCTGAACCGGCCTGGAATGAAACCTGCTTTTTTCCTGCTGCACTTTCAGTTTCTCACACAAGGCTTCAAAACCACTGGTAACACATTCTAGCTTCTTTCCAGGCTTCTCAGTAACTGTGACTACCAAAAAGCATATCTAAATTTGAGTAGAAGCAGAACATGCTGTGTGTTTGGAGTCATCAACCGTAAGACCATGCGGTCATTGCGAGGGGTCTTCTTTTGCTTTTTTTTTTTTTTTTGTGAGGAAGATCAGCCCTGAGCTAATATCCATGCTAATCCTCCTCTTTTTGCTGAGGAAGACCGGCTCTGAGCTAACATCTAGTGCCAATCCTCCCCCATTTTTTTCCCCCAAAGCCCCAGTAGATAGTTGTATGTCATAGTTGCGCATCCTTCTAGTTGCTGTATGTGGGACGTGGCCTCAGCATGGCCAGACAAGCGGTGCGTCGGTGCACGCCCAGGATCCGAACCCGGGCCGCCAGTAGCAGAGCGCGTGCTCTTAACCGCTAAGCCACGGGGCTGGCCCTAGGGGTCTTCTTTTTCTGCTAGCCATTCTTCTCTGTTATTAAAACAGTTTCCACGTTCTCACAGAGCAAAAGTAAATGTTTAGTTTTGAGGCACAGGCTTTATTACTTAATCTTTGTATATATACCCAGACATCTGTGCACATATTTTGAAACCTAATTATTAAATAATGATTCTATTAAAATGAAATGTGAAACCTGGTCAAAGGAACTGCTATCCAGAATTTTAGGAAACACTAAGCCAGCAGTTCTCACAGTATCATCTGAAGACCCCTGGGGATCCCTGAGACCTTTCAGGGGATTCATGAGATCAAAACTATTTCATAAATATACTAAGATGTCATTTTCCTTTTCCATTGTGTTGGCATTTGCACTGAGCTGACATCACAACAGATTGAATTCAGAAGCAGATATGAGAGTCTTGCCGTCATTAGATTAAGCCAGCCATCAACAAGATTTAAAAAAATGTAAAATGATGCTACCCTTCTCACTAATTTTTTAGTTTAGAAAATAGGTTTTTTAATAAAATGTTCTGTTGACATTAATGGGTTGAATAAACAAAATAAATATTTTTTAAATTTCTTGATTTAATTTGTGATATAGTAAATATCAATAGATATAACCCATGTAGACAAAAGCTCTTTGGGGTCCTTAATAATTTTTAAGAGTATAAAGGGCTCCTGAGCCCAAAAAGTCTGAGAGGTGCTGCACTAAAATAATTATTCAAATTCAGACTAATAGTTTTCTTAGATCTTCCTTTGAAATTTTTTTTTTCTCACAAAGTTGGGAGAACTCTATCTAATTCCATCCCCACCTCTATAATAGGATTTTATTATAACAGTTCTTATTCATGTCTATAAATATAAATGAAAAAGGAAACGGGAATTGGAAGCCCTATGCCATAGCACCCAAAAGAGACGTACAAATGGGTAAAAAAGCAGTCTCGGAGAAGTAAAAGTTTCTTCTGGAATGAGCTGAGGTATATATAATTGTGTGTAAAAACAATAAAAATGTTATTTTTTTAATAAAGGGGATAATGTCGTCCTAGTCCATTCCCAACTCCCATTTCTTTAAAGTCATAGTCTTGTAGCCTTGCTTTCCTGAAGCATAACTCGCATGTCATACAGTTCACCTATTAAAGGGTACAATTCAATGGCTTTCAGCATATGCAAGAGTGGTGCATCCATCACACCACCAACTTTAGAACATTTTCATTACCCCAAAAAGAAACGCTGCACTCATTAGCCATCACCCCCCAACTCTCCCATACTCTCCAGCCCTGAGCAACCACTAATCTATTTTGTCTCTACGTTCACCTATTCTGGACATTTCATATAAATGGAATCATACAGAATGTGGTCCTTTGTGACTGGCTCTTTCACTTAGCATAATGTTTTCAAGGTCCATACAGGTTATAACATGAATCAGTATTTCATTTCTTTTTATTGCCAAATAATATTCCACCATATGAATATACCACATTTTATTTATTCATTCATCAGTCGATGAATATTTGGGTGGTTTCCACTTTAAGGCTATCATGAAAAATCCTGCTATGAACATTAGTGTACAAGTGTTTATGTGGACTTAGGTTTTTATTTCTCTTGGGTATAGACCTCAGAGTGGAAGTGCTGGGTCATCTGGTAACTCTATGTTTATATAGGTCAGCCCACTCCCCACCCCAATCCACCCGCACAACGCAGAGCAAAAAAAGAACAAGAAATGGATTTAGGAATCAAAGGTACCAGACAGCACACAGAATGAACACAATTATTTACATAAATTACAAATACAAACACATTCAAAGCAAAACTACTTAATTTTGCAAGAGACCTACAAACTCTAGTATACATAGAAAACACATTAGAATAATTGTGCAAGGATGAGACAGGGAGTAAGAAATGGGACTAAAAGGGAATATACAAATAAATAAAACAAGGCTTTGCAGGAATAGATAGCTGGTCACAACCCAAAAAGTACAATTAACCCCGGGATACGTAAAAAAAAGAAGAGGTTGAGGTGAGAATGACTTTGGGGTAAGGGAATGTGACACTCATTTAGCTGTTGTTTAATTCCCATAGGAAAAGAAAGTGAACATTTAGGTTATGAATTATTAGCACCTTAGTGGACACGTCAATTCCCCCCATCTTCCTGCTTCATAATAGTAAAGAATCACAGAATCTAGGGTTGTAAAAGGCCTTAGATCCTTCACATCTTCTGGAAGCAACTTAATGTGTTATGAAGACCGCAGGCTTTACAGTCAGGTAGACCTGGTTCTTACTAGCTGGAGGACTGTATGATGACTAAACCTCTCTCAGCCTCAAAGTCCTCACCTGTAAGATGGGAGTATAACAATTACCTTGCAGGGAAGAGTTGGAAATCACATATGCAGAACAATATGCATAGTATCTGGAACATAGTTGACTTTCAATAAATGGGAACTGTCATCTAGTCCAATTTCCTCACTTCACAGAGAAAGAAATGGAGGCTGCCATCTCATGGAAGTTAGAGGCACATCCAGGATCATAGAGGCAGAGCAGAGTTGATTATGGATTTTAAATCTCCATATTTAAAATCTATTTAAATGGATTTAATGGGTATCTACCTAGGAGTGGAATTGGAAGTATGACTTTAGGATAAATGTCTAGAAGTGGGTTGCAGTGTCAAAAAGTTAATAAATGTAGTTTTGTTAGATATTGCCAAATTCCCCTCTGAAAAGACTGTGCATGTTCGCATTTCTACCAGCAATTTATGAGAGTGCCTCAAATATTCTTTTAAAAGAGAAGTGATGTCTCTAGAGCATTAAACTGAAGTAATTTCAAAACCCTGTTGTGCAAGACGGCCCACACAAACAGGTGTGCACTTAATGGACTAAACTAGTTCAGCTGACATGTAATCTTCATTAGGAACAGTGTGAGGACCAAGAAACTCATTAAGAACAGAGCAGCTATTCAGTCGTAAAGCCTTCTTTCCCAAATATTGATTTCCCTTTGTGTGAGGAAAGGTTTACTTTGTAGAAGTGAGTGGAATGGTAGAGGGAGTGACCTAGATATGTGGCTTTGTGTATATGTGTACCCTCATTATGGAGGGTATAACGAGATAAAGGCTGCCTCCCCAGCACCCCTCCTCCTTCTCCTCCTAACTACTCTGATTTTGTTGTCTTTGTCATTTACTGTTATCTACACCTTTCCACAGAGCCTTTATACTTTTAAAGAATATACCTCTGCCCCTGGATCTAGGATTGGGGCATGTGGCTCAGGCCTCAGCTAACCAGCCCAATCTTATTCCTGGATTGTGTTCATGTTTCAGGTGTGGACACATGGCCCTGTGAGCGCCAAGGTAGAGAACAGGAATATGATAAGAGAGAACAAAAAAATTAGGTACTTATTGGCCTAATTGAGGCTTTCGATTAAAGTAACCTTGAAGCCTGTCTTACTTCTTGACTTCCAACTGCATGACCCAATAAATCCCATTTATTATTTAAATCAATGAGAGTTGGGTGTTCTGTGACTGGCAACCAAAAACATTCTAATTTATACAATGAGCAACTGTAGTATTACCCTTGAGAAATATTTCATAAATATATACTATTCCTTAGGTTTTTTAAAAAATAAATGGGTGAAAAATACATATTTTTGCATGAAGCTTTTTCATTCCAGAAAACTTTGTTTTTTATATTAGCGGCCAATGCTACTAGTTCCAAATTCTTGCCTCTTAGAATCCCAAAATGGGCATTACTGTTACCAGATCTAAATTTCTAATTCCTCAAATCCTAATGGTTAGATCCAAACCTTTATCAAGAAAGTTTAACGAGGCATAAAAAGGTTTTACGTCAGAATGAAAGACGTGTTCATCTATTTTGGCTGCACTTTGCCACCACTTTGAAATACAGCCTTCCGTGGGCCGGCCCAGTGGCTTAGCGGTTAAGAGGCGCGCTCCACTACTGGTGGCCCAGGTTTGGATCCCAGGCTTTGCTACTGAGGGAGACACTATATCTCTCTTGCATGGCTCTTCACTATACAAATGCCCTTGACATCTTATAGAATTAAAAAAAAAGATAGACTTTACATTTCTAAGATAGGAAAATCTGGGACCCCAGTTCAAAAGGAGTTATAGCTCAAGTCATCAACTCATCAATACCATCAGAATTGGATTAAGATTTGTCGACTTGCCTGGGGGAGCAAATAAGTTGGCACATCTTCCAAAGGATACATTTTAAATATTTTTCTATTTTTAGAGACTCAGAATTGTGCTTCAAAGTGTGGGAGTGGGTGGGGAGAAAGTGGAGTAGGCAAATGTTGGTGGTGGGAATTGCTTGTTCACCTTCCCTTCGCTCCCAATCCACTAAACCTACACATGGTAACCAGCTGTCACTCAGGCAGGTCTTTTCTGAGTGGCAGTCTCCTTCATCCTCTTTCCAAGTGCCTTGTCTTCCTAAACACACACTACTCTCCTTGAAGAGAGATGCAATAAAAATAGCTTTTTCCATCTTGCATTCTTGTGTTATTTTAGTCTGTAGAGAAGTTTTAGCATTCTTTATGGTGTGCCACTTGCGACAACTGCCAGACAGGCTCATCTCTTTATCTGGCCATCATGGTGAACAGGAGATATATACTGAGTATTTATTGTATCTTTGGCACTATGTTAAGTGATGATCTAAGGTAGATAGGGAGGTAGGAAGGAAATCGATATTTTGTGCTAGGTGCTGTGCTAGCTGTTTTAAGAACATATTTCATTTAGGCATCACAATACTATGATAAGTAAGGTCTAGAGTGCTAAAGAACGTGTATCATGGTAATAAGTGACAGAACCAGGTTTAAAATTCTAGGTGTATCTGATATGAAAATCCATGGTGAGTTCAGAAAATTCATCTGGGAATTCAAGAAAATTGTAACTCAGGGAGAAAAGCTCTGTGCAATTAAAGAATAGTACTAGCATATGTTGAGTATTAAATGTGATTATAAGTGTGACACTTATATGTGACAATAAGTGCTACAGGAAAATTTCCCTAGTTAAAATAATTACTGCCATACTCTATAACAGTAGAGTACTTTAGTTCTATCACTCTCTGCTCCGTGTACTAGAATGGACCAAGAATGGTGTTCTGAGGAAGGTATTTAGCAGAGCCTGTAGATGGGTAACACTCTTATAGGTACTTGACTTTGGTGCTCACTTTAATTTTCACAAGAGGAATTTAACTCAAGTCTTGGATTTCTACTACCTTGTTTTCTTTCTTTCTTTCTCTCTTTTTTTTTTTTTTGTGAGGAAGATGGGCCCTGAACTCACATCTATTGCCAATCTTCCTCTTTTTGCTGAGGAAGATCAGCTCTGAGCTAACACCTCTGCCCATCTTCCTCTATTTTGTATGTGGGATGCCGCCACAGCGTGGCTTGATGAAAGGTGCATAGGTCTGTGCCCAGGATCCAAACCTGTGAACCCTGGGCTGCTGAAGAGGAGCACGCGAACTTAACCGCTACACCACTGGGCCAGCCCCCATACCTTGCTTTCTACTTCAGAGAAAAAACATAAGCCCTCAGACTAGAACTTCCTCAACCTTTTTAAGCTCCTCACCCCCAAATTTGTCTGCATCTGCACCCATTCTTGACTCCTTGTCACTGCGCACAGTGGAAGAGATGCCCTCTCCTATCTAAAGCCGATTCCCATACCTACACCCTCCTTCCTCTTCAGGCCCCAACTCCATCAAGTATTCTTTCTCAGATTGTGTCTTTAACCATTAAGACTCTGCGGCTCTTTCCCATCAGGATTTAAACATGCCCCAGGCTTTGCCTTCTTGAAAGACTCTTCCTATATATTTTTTCCAGATACTATGTTATTTCCTTCCTTCACAGCCAAGTTTCTTTGAAGAACTGTCTGTATATATGGTCTTTGCTTCCTATTTCCCATTAATGTGTCGACCCACTACAATCTGATCAACAAAGCAATGTAGGCCAAAATTGTGCCTCAGTTTCCTCATCTGTAAAATGGGGATAATAACAGTTCCCACCTCATAGGATTGCGAGGATTAACTGGATTATTACATATAAAGCACTTAGTACAGTGCCTGGCACATAGTAAGCACTAAAAGTGTTAACTATTGTTATTATTATAATAATCTTTATTTCTTAATTACACAGCTGCAAGTGTAAGGATAAGAAAAAGAGAACTGGGAGAGCGCCAACCTCACAGTTTTGCCCAATTAAACAACAGATAGAGCTGTTGGAAAGTGAGGGTTTTTTTTTACCTTTTTTTTATTGTGAAATTTTTGTTGTACATTATTGTTTGTCAGTCACCATATAAATGCATCCTTTCGCCCCTTGTGCCCACCCCCCACCTCCCTTGCCCCTGGAACCACCAAACAGTTCTATGTGTCCCTGTGTTGGTTTATCTTCCCTATATGAGTGAAATCATGCAGTGTTTGTCTTTCTCTTTCTGGCTCATTTCACTTAACATAATACCCTCCAGGTCCATCCATGCTGTTGCAAATGGAAAAATTTTGTCTTTTTTTATGCTTGAGTAGTATTCCATTGTATATATATACCACATCTTCTTGATCCAATCATCAGTCGAGGGATACTTAGGTTGCTTCCATGTCTTGGCTACAGTGAATAATGCTGCAATGAACACAGGGGTGCATAAGCCTCTTTGGATTGTGGATTTCAGGTTCGTTGGGTAGATTCCTAGTAATGGGATAGCTGGATCATAGGGCATCTCTATTTTTAATTTTTTGAGGAATCTCCATACCATTTTCCATAGAGGCTGCACCAGTTTGCATTCCCACCAGCTGTGTATGAGAGTTCCCATTTCTCCACATGCTCTCTAACATTTGTTGTTTTTTGTCTTGGTAATTATAGCCATTCTAACGGGCATGAGGTGATATCTTAGTGTTGTTTTGATTTGCATTTCCCTGATGATTAGTGATGTTGAACATCTTTTCATGTGCCTATTGGCCATTTGTATATCGTCTTTGGAGAAGTGTCTGTTCACTTTTTTGACCAGGTTGTTTATTTTTTTGTTGTTCAGTTGTGTGAGTTCTTTTTATATTATGGAGATTAACCCCTTGTCAGATATGTTTTGCAAATATTTTCTCCCAGCTGGTGGGTTGTCTATTCATTTTGATCTTGGTTTCATTTGTCTTGTAGAAGCTCTTTAATCTGATGAAGTCCCACTTGTTTATTTTTTCTTTAGTTTCCCTAGTCTGAGTAGGCATGGCATCCAAAAAGATTCCTTTATGACCAATGTCAAATAGTGTGTTGCCTATATTTTCTTCCAGGAGTTTGATACTTTCAGGTCTCACCTTCAGGTCTGTGACCCATTTTGAGTTAATTTTTGTGTATGGCAAAAGAAGATGGTCTACTTTCATTCTTTTGCAAGTGGCTGTCCAGTTTTCCCAGTGCCATTTATTGAAGAGACTTTCCTTTCTCCATTGTAGGTTCTTAGCTCCTTTGTCAAAGATTAGCTGTCCATAGATGTGAGGGGAGGTTTTATTTCTGGGCTTTCAATTCTGTTCCATTGATCTGCGTGTCTGTTTTTGTACCAGTACCATGCTGTTTTGATTACTATTGCTTTGTAGTATGATTTTGTGTGTGTGTGTGAGGAAGATCAGCCCTGAGCTAACATCCATATCAATCCTCCTCTTTTTGCTGAGGAAGACTGGCCCTGAGCTAACATCTATTGTCAATCCTCCTCCTTTTTTTCCCTTTTTTCTCCCCAAAGCCCCAGTAGATAGTTGTATGTCATAGTTGCACAACCTTCTAGTTGCTGTACGTGGGACACCACCTCAGCATGGCCAGACAAGCAGTGTGTTGGTGTGCGCCCAGGATCTGAACCCGGGCCGCCAGTAACGGAGCGCATGCACTTAACCACTAAGCCATGAGGTTGGCCCCAATAATGTCGTATAGTTTTCATTGTATAGGTCTTTCACTTCCTTGGTTAAATTTATTCTAGATATTTTATTCTTTTTGTTGCAATTGTAAATGGCATTGTCTTCTTGAGTTCTCTTTCTTTTAGTTTGTTGTTGGTATATAGAAATGCAACTCATTTCTGTAAGTTGATTTTGTACCCTGCAACTTTGCTGTAGTTGTTGATTATTTCTAATAGTTTTCCAATGGATTCTTTAGTGTTTTCTTTTTTTTTTTTTTTGAGAGGAAGATCAGCCCTGAGCTAACATCCATGCCAATCCTCCTCTTTTTGCTGAGGAAGACGGGCCCTGAGCTAACATCTATTGCCAATCTTCCTCTTTTATTCCCCCCCCTTTTTCTCCCCCAAAGCCCCAGTAGATAGATGTATGTCATAGTTGCACATCCTTCTAGTTGCTGTATGTGGGACGCCGCCACAGCATGGCCAGACAAGCAGCGTGTTGGTGCACACCCGAGATCCGAACCCAGGCCACCAGTAGCGGAGTGCGTGCACTTAACCGCTAAGCCACAGGGCCGGCCCCTCTTTAGGGTTTTCTATATATGAGATCTTGTCATCTGCAAAGAGTGAGAGTCTCACTTCTTTGTTGCCTATTTGGATTCCTTTTATTCCTTTTTCTTGCCGAATTGCTCTGGCCAGAAACTACCGTACTGTCTTGAATATGAGTGGCTAGAGTGGGCACACTTGTCTTGTTCCTGTTTTCAGAAGGATGGCTTTTATTTTTTCCCCATTCAGTATGATGTTGGTTGTGGGTTTGTCATATATGGCCTTTATTGTGTTAAGGTACTTTCCTACTATACCCATTCTGTTGAGAGTTTTTATCATAAATGAATGTTGGATTTTGTCAAATGCCTTCTCTGCATCTATTGAGATGATCATATGGTTTTTATTCCTCGTTTTGTTAGTGTGGAACATTAATGTATCATATTGATTGATTCGCAGATGTTGAACCATCCCTGTGTCCCTGGTATAAATCCCACTTGATCATGGTGTATGATCTTTTTAATGTATTGCTGTATTCAGTTTGCCAATATTTCGTTGAGGATTTGTGCATCTATGTTCATCAGGGATATTCGTCTGCCATTTTCCTTAGTATTGTCTTTGTCTGGCTTTAGTATCAGGGTGATGTTGGCCTCATAGAATGTGTTGGGAAGTGTTCCATCTTCCTCTATTTTTTGGAATAGTTTGAGAAGGATAGGTATTAAATCCTCTTTGCATGTTTGGTATAATTCTCCAGAGAAGCCATCTGGTCCTAGACTTTTATTTTTTGGGAGGTTTTTGATTACTGTTTCAATCTCTTGACTTGTGATTGGTCTATTCAGATTCTCTATTTCTTCTGATTTGGTTTTGGGAGGTTGTATGAGTCTAAGAATTTGTCCATTTCTTCTAGATTGTCCTATTTGTTGGCGTATAGTTTTTCATAGTATTCTCTTATAATCTTTTGTATTTCTGTGGTATCCAGTGTAATTTCTCCTTTTTTATTTCTAGTTTTATTTATTTGCGCCTTCTCTCTTTTTTCCTTGGTGAGTCAGGCTAAGGGTTTGTCAATTTTGTTTATCTTCTCAAAGAACCAGCTCTTTGTTTCATTGATCCTTTATACTTTTTTTTTATTTCAATTTCATTTATTTCTGCTCTGATTTTTATTATTTCCGTCCTTCTGCTGACTTTAGGCTTTGTTTGTTCTTCTTTTTCTAATTGTGTTAGGCATAGTTTGAGGTTGCTTATTTGGGCTTTTTCTTGTTTGTTAAGGTGGGCCTGTATTGCTATGAGTTTCCCTCTTATGACCGCTTTTCCTGCATCCCCTATGAGTTGGTATGGTGTATTTCCATTTGTCTCCAGATATGATTTGATTTCTCCTTCAATTTCATTGATGATCCATTGGTTGTTTAGTAGCATGTTGTTGAGTCTCCACAACTTTGTCACTATCCTGGTTTTTCTCTTATAGTTGTTTTCTAGCTTTATGGCGTTATGGATGGAAAAGATGTTTATTATGATTTCAATCTTCTTAAATTTATCTAAGCGTGTCTTTTTTCCCAACATATGGTCTATTCTTGAGAATGTTCCACATGTGCTTGAGAAGAATGTGTAATCTGCTGTGTTTTTATGGAGTGCTCTATATGTATCTATTAAGTCCATCTCATCAAGTTTTTTGTTCAAGTCCATTATTTCCTTACTGATTTTCTGTCTGGATGACCTATCCATTCCTGAAAGTAGGGTGTTAAGATCCCCTACTATTATTGTGTTGTTGTTAATACCTCCTTTTAGGTTTGTTAATAGTTGCTTTATGTACCTTGGTGCTCCTGTGTTGGGTGCATATATATTTAAAAGTGATATGTCTTCTTGGTGGAGTGTCCCTTCTATCATTATATATTGCCCCTATTTGTCTCTCATTACTCGTTTTACCTTGAAGTCAACTTTGTCTGATATAAGTATAGCAACACCTGCTTTCTTTTGTTTGCCATTAGCTTGGAGTATTGTCTTCCATCCTTTCACTCTGATCCTGTGTTTTTCTTTAGAGCTGAGATGTGTTTTCTGGAGGCAGCATATTATTGGGTCTTATTTTTTAATCCATCCCACTACTCTGTCTTTTGATGGGAGAGTTCAGTCCATTTACATTTAGGGTAATTACTGATACATGAGGGCTTATTGTTGCTATTTTATTGCTCATTTTCCAGTACTTTTGCATTTCTTTTGTTTCTCGTTCCATGTGTTTCAGACTGCCAATTCAGTTTCGTAGTTCTGTATGGGAGTTCTCTTAGTTCTTCTTTATCATGTGTGTGTCCTGATTATTTGGTTAGTGGTTACCATGAAGTTTGTATAAAAATTCTCGTGGATGTGACAGCACATTTTGTGTGTGTGTGTGTGAGGAAGATCAGCCCTGAGCTAACATCCATGCCAATCCTCCTCTTTTTGCTGAGGAAGACCGGCCCTGAGCTAACATCTATTGCCAATCCTTCTCCTTTTTTTTTTTCCCCTTTTTCTCCCCAAAGCCCCAGTAGATAGTTGTATGTCATAGTTGCACACCCCTCTAGTTGCTGTATGTGGGACGCCGCCTCAGCATGGCTGCACAAGCGGCGGGTCGGTGTGTGCCTGGATCCGAACCTGGGCCGCCAGTAGTGGAGTGCGGGCCCTTAACCGCTAAGCCACAAGCTGGCCCCATGACAGCCCATTTTTTGTTGGCCTCTTATTCCCTTAGACTAAGTCTATTCAATCCTGGAAAGCCAGTTTTTTAAAAACACATTCCAGTAAATGACTTGGTAGGTCGTAAACTCCACTCAGGCATGTCTCGTATTCTTTGTTGTGTTCCCAGAACTTGGCACAGGGTCTGGCATATAGTAGAAACACACTATCCATCTTGCTATTATCTATAGATCTATCTAATATGTATCTATTTATCTTAATGGATGGACACGATAACCAACAGTAATAGAATTCTTCTACCTCCAAAAACAACTTGATAAGTCTGCAGGCTTTGCATATTTTTAAAATTCTTTTAAATTTAGTGTACTTTTTCCTTTTTTTTTCAGAATTAACCACGAATCACACGCACAGCCAGCTAGGAGCTTTTAACCCAAGTACGGACAAAAAGGCCTGCTTGCTCAGTAGATCTTTTGTTAATAGTTTAAAAAAAAATACGTATGTACATGTTGCTAGTTTTACCCAAGAAAAACAAATTAAAGTTTCTGAGAGAGAAGAAAACAAAACCCCGAGCTCTCTCCCGGTAGCCCAGGAGACGGGATCCCACGTCACCTGACCGGGCCCGCACGCCCTACTGCGCATGCCCGCCACCTCCCCGGCTGAGGGTGGGTGCAGTGCGCATGCTCGCGCCCGGGTCAGCGGGTCAGCGCGTCTGACTGGCTGCGGGCCCGCCCCCCGCGGTTAATGGCGCTGGTGGCGGGAAAGTTGAGTTCCTGGTGCGCCGAGCCTCCGGGAATATGTGTAGTGCCTTCCACAGGGCTGAGTCTGGGACGGAGGTGAGAGCCGCGGGGGTGGGACCGAGGGAAGTGAGGGAGCCGGGAGCCCGGGAGGCCGGGGCGCCCCGGGCTGGGGAAGACGCGCCGTGCCTGGACACCGGCCCCGGGAGCCCCTCACCCCCACCCGTGCGCCGGGAGCCGCGCCCGGGACCCGGGGTCCTCCGAGGAGGCGGAGAAGGTCGTTCCCGTAGCCGCGAGGACTTGCTGCGAGCACAGGCGGGGGCGGAACGCGAGCTCTCTGCGCGCTCGGATCGTGGTCCAGCCTGTCACAGTTGACTGCGGTAGAGAGGGGGAGCTGTGCCAGAGAAGCTAGGAAGAGGGAGGGCTCGCCGGGGAGCGTTGACAGACGCTTGTCCAGGACAGGTGGTATTTGAATAGGTTGCCTCACCTTGTCCGTCTAGTCCACACGTCTCTGCTGACGGCACCAAGCCCTCTCTATCCCAGTTCACATTTCCAGCCTAAGTACCTCCAGAGCCACGCAGACCGTTTGATGTCCTGCAAGAATTTATTCGGGAATTGAACCAACAAGTATCAAGCACTTACTGTGTGTCAACCACTGGTTAAGGAATAGGAGTAAGAAACAAAAGAAACAACTTCTGCCATTACAGAAGGAGTAAGGGATTACAGTAGGGTGTGTAATAAAGCATGCTATCCAATACAGGGGCAGGAATCGTGGAAGACTAGCTGGGAGGAGATGATGACCAGCTTAAGTTTTAAGGACCATTTGCAGGTGGTTTGGCCCGGAGGGGATGGCACTCAAGGCAGAGAGCCGTAGCAAATACATGCGGTCTGCGTTTAGGGGCAGCGTGGCTTATTTAGGGGAACTCCAAGAAGTTCTGTATAGTTGGAACAAAGCTAGTGAGGGAGAACAGTGTTGAGAAGTAAGCCCTGAGAAATAGGCAGAGGTGGATTATGAAGGATTGTTTATGCAGGTGAGGAGAGAAGCAATGCTCCAGGAGTCAGCAAACTTTTTCTGTAAAGATGCAAATAGTCAATATTGAGGCTTTGCAGGCCATTCCGTCTCTGTTGCAACTCGTACTCAACTGCACTTCTAGTGTGAAGGCAGCCATAGAAATGTACACAAATGAGCGTGGCTGTGTTCCAGTAAAACTTTTATTTTTTAAACTTTTGGATTTGGCCTGCTGGCCATAGTTTGCCAACCCCTGCTCCTTAAGTGTAGAGCCACAGCTTGGTACAAGATCTCCAGTTACAACATTACTTATTTAAATGATCATTTGAAACCCAGCGTAAACGTGGATGACTTTTGCAGTCAGAACAAGCCTAGCCTCCAAAAAATGGGATCCCAGCACAGTCAAATGGAACAAAGAATTTAGCATCATCCTCTGCCTGCCATGTCTGTCGGGAGATCCTAAACTGGACTGCCTTGCTCAGATTACTTCAGAGTAGTGGGGTGGAGGTGAGAATAGGGAGCTGGGCAACTGGTGCTTCTTTATTCTTTTCCTTTTTGTTAACAAAACCAGCTAAGCCAGCCTCTTTTCCGTTAAGTGCTGGGCACTGTATGGCCATTGCTTAATTTGTTTGGATGCTGTTTTCTTTCTTTGCACATTAGTCTACTTGATGGATTCTACTTGGAGGCATTGTGTTGAGAAAGATACCTGAAGTGACGAGCTATCCCAAGAAACTGAAATAAGCTACTTTAACATTTTAATTCTCTAGAATTACCACCATATAAAATAGCTAACCTTTCCCACGTCTTGTGAATAGTAAGGAAAAGACATTTTATACAGGGGCTTCCAAGAAAACAAAGTTGCAAAGAATATTTCCTTTTTAACAGGTTCTAGGGATGCAGTTTGTGGTAGACCAGAGAGAGCAAGTGGAAAACTTATATCATAAGCTCTCGATTTAAAGAAGACAAGCATTTGAATACACTTTGCCACAGAATAATCTGTTTTTTACCTTGGTTTTACACAGTAGCAATGGCATTTTTACTTTTGTATCCCTCTGAGTATTAGAAAAAATTCACAGTGATTTTGGCAGTATTTTGGTGTCATCCACCAAATGCACATAGTTGTTAAATAGTATATTTTACATTTTCTCAAAAATGCTGATATGCCTTGAGTTTTACAACAACTGATGGATAAAAAATTGGAAGTGTCTGTCCAGTTTGGGTTGCCACATACAATATACTGTTTGCTTTTTTCTTTAATTAACTAGTCCTATTATATTTATTATTAAAGTAGCACATACTCATGACGGAAAATTTCAGTAGTACCGAAGTGAAAAGTAGGAAACTTATCCCCCTCGATTATCATTTCCCAAGGAGAATTTTTTTATACGTTCTTCCAGAAATTTTCTAATGTCGTAATTTTGGATGCTGAGATGGAGAATACTGGACGAGAAGTTCAGAGACCTTGGTTCTGCCAAGAACAAACTTTGTGACTTTGGATAAGTTATCACTGGGCTTCTGCCTGTGTAAAATGAGGGTGGTAGACTATGGTTTCTCAGTTCCCTTTCAGCCCTGCCTCTAGGAGGGGGCTTCTTAGAGACTCCTTTCACTAAGCACAGGTAGTCTCTGCATAGTAAACACGTGATAAATATTTATAGATGATAATGACTGGTTTTCTTTTCTTAGAAAAGGTACAGAGTGGCCTTTTTGCCAGAGGCAAATATTAAATAGGACAAATATTTAATATTTATTAAATGATAATATTTTGGTTTTATGTAATCACAGACTTTTAGAATAACGCTTATCCCCTTCCATCTTTGCTTCTCCTCTTAGCCAGAATAGAAGCAGAGCTCCATCATTAGCATTACTCCATTATAAATACCATCAACTTCCCTGCCTCTTTACACCTCTGACCTACTTTCCTTACCATGGTTAAGCCAGCTGTCTGCTTTTGCTGTGTCTCTACCCACTCAGCTGAATATTACTAGAGAAAATCACAACTAGGCTGACTGATTTCATTTTAAATTTATAACCATCAACCTCAAATGGACTCCCAGGCCAACAAGATCTCCCTAGTAATTTGTTCCCTTTTTCACTACAAAACATCTGTCATCAAATCCAGCCTTACTCCTGAATTCCATACACATTTGTTCCATTATCTTCCTTTTTTTTTTTTTTGTGAGGAAGACCAGCCCTGAGCTAACATCCAATGCCAATCCTCCTCTTTTTTGCTGAGGAAGACGGGCGCTGGGCTAACATCCGTGCCCATCTTCCTCTGCTTTATATGGGACACCGGCACAGCATGGCTTAACAAGCAGTGCATCTGTGTGCGCCCGGGATCTGAACCGGTGAACCCCAGGCCACCGCAGCAGAGTGCGCGCACTTAGCCACTTGCGCCACCTGGCCGGCCCCACCATTATCTTCTTGACATATCCACATGGATGTTTAGTAGGCATTCCAAACTTAACACGTTCATCTTTGAGTGAATTCTGGATCCAGGGAAAATATAATAAAGAGTATGTATTAAAGAATATTGTATGTATCAATGTTAAATTTATGAGTGTGATAATTGTAGTAATGTACTTGTGCAAGAGGGTATTTTTTTTCTTAGAAGATATGTATTAAAATATTTGAGAGGAAGTGGTTCAGCAAAAGAAAAATTTGGTGGGCCAGCCCCATGGCTTAGCGGTTGAGTGCACGCGCTCCGCTGCTGGCGGCCCGGGTTCGAATCCCAGGTGCACACCGACGCACGGCTTCTCTGGCCATGCTGAGGCCACGTCCCACATACAGCTTCTCCAGCCATACTGAGGCCACGTCCCACATACAGCAACTAGAAGGATGTGCAGCTATGACATACAACTGTCTACTAGGGCTTTGGGGGGGGAATAAATAAATAAAATCTTAAAAAAAAAAAATTTGGCAAAATGTTAGCAATAGATGAATTAGGTAAAGGTATACTGGTGTTCACTTATTCTTTTTTTTCCTTAATTTATCGCATTTTATTTATCCATTCATCAGTTGGTGAACATTTGGATTGTTTCCTCTAGTATATTGCTTTTTAAAAAGATTTTTTAAATTATTTTATTGAGGTCCTGTTGGCTTATAACCTTGTGTAAATTTCAGGTGTACATTATTAAATTTCAGTTTCCACATAGACTGCATCGTGTTCTCCACCAATAGTCTAGTTTTTATCTGTCACGGTACATATGTGCCCTTTTCCCCCTTTTGCCCTCCCTCTACTGCCTTCTCCTCTGGTAACCACTAATCTGTTCTCCTTATCTGTGTTTATCTTCCACATATGAGTGAAATCATGCAATATTTGTCTTTCTCATTCTAACTTACTTTGCTTAGCATAATACCCCCAGGGTCCATCCATGTTGTAAATGGGACAATTTTGTCTTTTTTATGGCTGAGTAGTATTCCATTGTATGTATATGCCACATCCTCTTTATCCATTCATCTGTTGATGGGCACTTGGGTTGCTTCCACATCTTGGCTATTGTGAATAATGCTGTAATGAACATAGGGGTACATACATTTTTTTGAATTGTTGATTTCATGTTCTTTGGATAAATACCCAGTAGTGGGATACCTGGGTCATATGGTATTTTTTGAGGAATCGCCATTTAATTTTTTGAGGAATCTCCATACTCTTCTCTGTAGTGGCTGCACCAGTTTGCATTCCTACCAGCACTGTATGAGAATTCCTTTTTCTCCACATCCTCTCCAACATTTGTTAATTCTTGCCTTGTTTTTTTTTCTCCTGTAGAAGATCAGCCCTGAGCTAACATCCATGCCAATCCTCTTTTTGCTGAGGAAGGCCGGCCCTGAGCTAACATCTATTGCCAATCCTCCTTTTTTTCCCCCTTTTTCTCCCCAAAGCCCCAGTAGATAGTTGTATATCATAGTTGCACATCCTTCTAGTTGCTGTATGTGGGACGCCGCCTCAATGTGGCTGGAGAAGCGGTGCGTTGGTGTGTGCCTGCGATCTGAACCTGGGCGGCCAGTAGCACAGTGCGCACACTTACCCGCTAAGCCACAGGCTGGCCCCTTGCCTTGTTAATTATGGCCATTCTAACAGGAGTAAGGTGATATCTCATTGTAGTTTTGATTTGCATTTCCCTAGTAACTAGTGATGTTGAACATCTTTTCATGTGCCTGTTGGCCATCTGTGTATCTTTGAAAATATTTCCGTTCAGATCCTCTGCCCATTTTTTGATTGGGTTGTTCACTTATTTGTTGTTGAGTTGTATGAGTTCTTTTTATATTTTGGAAATTAACCCCTTGTTGGATATATTTGCAAATATTTTCTCCCAGTTGGTGAGTTGTCACTATTCTTAAAGTTTCTCTGTAGGTTTGAAATTTTTCAAAATTAAAATATTGGGGAAAACTTTAATATACCCAAACTGAAGTCTTGATTTACCACCACACACACACACACACCCCCAACCTGCTTCCTCCCAGGTCTTCCCTATCTTGTTAAATGGTGACTTCGTTTTACTTGTTCCAAGGCAGAAACCTTGGAATCATTCTTCAATCGTCTTTTTCTCTATCAACCCACATTCAGTGCATTAGCAAATTGTGTCTGCTGTGCCTTCAGTATATATCATGACTTTGACCACGTCCATTGTCTTGACTGCAGTCATTCCTCTTCCTTGTCACCATCGCTTTCTTTATTGCAGTCACCTCCTAACTGACCTCTGCTTCCACCCTTCCACACTTACTTACCCTAGTGTATTTTCCACATAGTATCCAGGGTGATCCATTTACAGCATAAGGAGACTCTACTGCTCAAAGCTTTCCAGAGGCTCTTGTATCATTTGTAATAAAATCCAGAATCCTTATTTCCTACAGTGATGCGTGGTTTGCAATTCTACATGATTTGCCCTTCAGCCCGTAATCTCTGATCTCCTGTCTCTCTGATCTCCCCTACTGCTGTCCCTCACTTAGTCCTCTTCAGCCTCCCAGCCTCTGTACCTCCTGTTCACTCTGCCGAGATTGCTGCGCCCTCGGAAATTCACAGGGCTCACTTCCTCACTTGCTTCAGGTTTCTGCTCGCACGTCAACCTAGAAGAGCAGCTTTTCCTGATCATCCAGTATAAGGCGGTCCTTTCTACTGTTAATTTATCCTTTAGTCTGTTTATTCTTTTTCTTAACACTTCTCGCCACTGGCATTTTATGTTGTGTTTATGTTGTCTTCCTCCCCACCTCCCACCCCTGCCATTTAAGGGTCAGGAGAGCAGACTTGGTTGTCTTTTGGGTTTACTGCTTTAGTCCCAGTGTCTAGAACCATATTTAGCGCACAGTGGGCACTCAATAATTGTTTGTTCAGTGGATGAATTTCACGCCTTCCTTCTCTTTTCATTCTCCCCTCTTTCTATCTTATATATTGTTGAGAAAACAAGAAATTTGACAGGATCTCCCCTATTTTTTCCTGTTGTCTTTCTGGTATGATTTCTGGTTTGTTTCCATTATTGTCAGGGAACATACTCTATGATTTCAGTTCTTTTAAATGTGTTGAGGTTTGTTTTATGGCCCAGGATGTGATCTGTCGTGATGAATGTTCCACGGGCGCAATAAAAAATATATATATTCTGCTATTGTTGGGTAGAATGTTCTATATGTGTGAATTAGATCCTATTGGTTGTGTTGTTCACATGTTCTATATCCTTGATGATTTTCTGTCTAGTATATCAATTGCTGAGAGGTGGGTGTTGAAGTCCCAGCCATGATTGTGGATTTGTCTGTTTCTCCTTTCAGCTGTATGAGTTTTGCTTCATGTATTTTGAGGCTCTGTTTGATGTGTACACATTTAGAATCAGATGTCTTCCTGGTGGATTGATCCCCTTATCATTATGTAATGTCCCTCTTTGTCTCTAGTAATTTTCTTTGCTCTGAAGTCTACTTTAATTGGATAGTAATATAGCAACACCTGCTTTTGCATCGTCTATATTGATAATAATATATATACTGATTTTCTCTGAATTCCCTCCTGTAAAATAAAATAAATATTTTTGCTTCTAGGAAAGGGCAACTTATTGTGATGTAGATTCCATCCATCCCATTCTTCTTCCTCAAGGACGTCACTCCTGCAGATATTCACACTCCTATGGTCATTTTTCTCTGTTTTGTACATCTTCAATCTTCTTTTCTACCAATCATTTCCCTCAGTATCCTAACATAAAACAATAAAAACAAAACAAACAATAAACCGCCCTAGACGTCAAACCGCAAACCAGCCCCCTTCCCTTACTCCTTAGCAGAGCAGAGTTGTTTGTACACTCTGCCTGTCCTTCCTTGTCTCCCATTCACTCTTTAGCCCACTGTAATCTGGCTTCTGTCTCCACCGTTCCACTAAAAGTGCTCTTGTCAAGGTTATCAGTGAACTTGATGTTGCCAAAGGCTCATTTCCAAGTGCTCCTTCTACTAGACTGAAGTCTAGGAACACGGCAGAACGTGCACTTCCTGCAGGAAGGCTGTCAGGAGAGAGGAAGGGGCTAATCGGTGCGTGTCTAGTTCCTGCTCGTAAAAGAACCCATTAGAAAAATCTCTCCTTCCCTGGAGAAGAGAGAATGAGAGGATGGCAGAAGACACCGGAAGTGTTTCTCCAGCGGAGTTCCTCACACACAAGGGGAGGATGTGCGTTCCGCCAACATTAAGCTCCTGCACTTTTGATTCCGTGCTTTACTGTCTCTTTCTGGGATCTTGCGTATAGTCGATTTTTCTGTCTAAATGAAATTTTGAAGCACAGCCTGATATAACTTCCTAATGAAATCTTAAGTATGCATTTAATGGAATTACTAATTTGTTGGATGTCATAAATTTAAAATTTAGTCCTTACAAATTCTGCTAGAAATTAATGCTGCTTAAATAGTCAGGTATGTATAGTAATTTTTGCTTGACTTTTTATATATTTATCTGTTTTTCCTTTTCCTCTTATAGGATGATTGCTTTGAAAAATATTAATTATAAAATCAGCAGCTCTTCAGGGAATTTACCTAGAAACAATGGAATTTAACGATATAATATTTGAGTAACAGTTGTCTTTTCCATATAATTTAGACAAAAGCTTTATTGAAGAGCCAGGCCTCGTACTCTGCCCTGGAGGGCTGTTGAATTTTCAAAGTGGCAGAGAAGCCTAATTTCACATGTGAAAAAGAATTAGTCCTCCAACTTAAGGGACTACCACGATAAGGGCCAAATTTTGCGTTAATCGCGTGCAAGTTAACAGAGCTGCTGCTTTTGCTCGCCTTCCTGCTCATTCCAGCACCTCTCTTACTTTCCCTGTTATAGTTACACACACATTTTTTGCCTGAAGTGAATTTTCTCTGTATATCAGTAGTAAAACTACTAAGAATTGTATTCAATTTGTAGGTGGAAATCCAGGCCTGTTACAGGGCAGGGGTGGGAATATTTGGTTTAGAATGTTTGCTTCTTTAGGGAGCCTTTTATACTTAGAGGTTTGAAACCTTGCTGCTGGGTCCATCTGTAAACAGATTTGATCATAGAAAGTTGGGGAAATCAGCTTTTATCCAAATGAGTCGTAGATACACGTTTGCTTTAACGTCATTCATTTCTGGTTACTTTGATTTTTAAGCACTCCTTCCTGCTCTAGTGTAAACTTTTCCATATCTAAATGATATTTAAAAACGTGTATGATATGTATTCTACTTAACAGGCATTGAAGTATATGACTGCCTCTAAAATGGACTTTTGTTAGTGAGTATTAAGAACTTTGACGATAGGGGCCAGCCTGGTGGCGCAGGCGGTTAAGTGTGTGCGCTCCGCTTCGGAGGCCCCGGGTTCACAGGTTCAGATCCCAGGCGCGTGTGCACCAACGCTCCCCTTGTCAAGCCATACTGTGGCGGCATCCCATATAAAGTGGAGGAAGATGGGCATGGATGTTAGCTCAGGGCCAATCTTTGTCAGCAAAACAAACAAAAGAAACAAAAAAGAAAGAGGAGGATTGGTATTGGATGTTAGCTCAGGGCTGATCTTCCTCACACGCACACACAGGAAAAAGAACTTTGATGATAGCCATAAGAATACTCATGGACTTTTGTTTAGTAGAAGTTTGTGTACATTGTCCAAACATGAAAATCTAAATAGTTTGAGGTTCTTTATACTCTCCTTCCTTCCCCCAATTCTACCTACCTATGCTGTTTGTCTTCACTTTAACGGACAGCTACTAAGTTTCTGCCAAATGTGAAGATTTTGGAATTGGTGGCAGACCAAGATAGATCCCTTTCCTTTTAAGCGTGAACATCTAGATGAGGGAGACAGGCTGGTAATGTGTTCTTAAGGATAGTAATAGCTTAATGAAAGGAAGTGGTCTTGAAGAATATGTAGAATTTTTGTTCGTTCAATAGTCTGGGCCTGGGGCCAGCCCCGTGGCTTAGCGGTTAAGTGCACGCGCTCCGCTGCTGGTGGCGTGGGTTCGGATCCTGGGTGCGCAGTGACGCACCGCTTCTCCAGCCGTGCTGAGGCCGCGTCCCACCTACAGCAGCTAGAAGGATGTGCAGCTATGACATACAACTATCCACTGGGGCTTTTGGGGAAAAAAAAATAAATAAAATTTAAAAAATATATAGTCTAGGCCTTAGGGAATTTAATTGAGAGAATAGAGAAAGGACATTCCAGGTAGGAAGAAGAAAAGCATCTATCAGTGGACATTCTGTATGTACCTGAAAGAACTACGTGCTAAATCTCTAATTCAAAATTAAATGTGCCTCTCTAACAGATCAGAATTGACCATCTCCATTTTATGCCTTCTCAGCACCCCATGTGTTTCTGTTATAGCACTTACAATGCTTTACTGCACTTTTTAAACCTTTTGACTCTGCCCCATTAAATTCTTTGAGGACAGGAACTTTGTCTGCTACATCTATATGTCCTTAGCACCTCACTCAGTTCCTGGAACACACTTAACTTGCCTGGAATGTTTACCAGCAAACATGTGTGTGAGTATTATCCTTTTTTAGACTGTATACTTGCTCCAGTAATGACGCTGCTATTGGAAACATTTGGGGCTGCTTGTTGGTGTTAGAGGGACTACTAAAAGATGGTTAGAAGAGGCCAGAGAATTGCCTAAACAGGACCTAGACAGACCAATAGTAGGTACATTTGTCCTTGTACTCAAATCTTATCAGATTCAGTGATACTGAAGTAGTCTTTTGTGATACTCTAGTAGTCTTTTCATCTTAAAAAAATAGAATGGTAATAATCAGACTTAATGTGACAATTAAAAGAAATTTATAAATTATGTACTGCTGATACCACATTAAGCACAAATAGTAGCTATTATTAGATAACTATTTTTATGATAATAAAACCTAGCATGTACCAGTTTACAAACCAAATGCCAAATCTGTTAATTTATAATATTAGTGAAACTGTCACATAGACTAAAATTGTGTTGTCCTCTGTGTCTTCTTTCCCAGTTAGGAAATTTGGCCTCAGAAAGGTTGCTCAGAGAATCAAGAGAAATAGTTGAATTATCTTAATGGTTACCATCACCATGCTCTGATTGCCTGATGTGCTAGTCTGCCCTAAAAGGATTGAACTGTCGCATCAGGCAGAACTTATTTGGGTTCCCTTTACCCTGGACACTTAACAGACTCTTCTTTGCCCTTCTGAAACTCCAGATTGACTATTCCTTGCTTCTTTCAACTGATTCCTCAAATCTGGAAACATCATTTATTTTAATTTCTATAACAGTCTGTCAGGTTTGTCAGATTTTTAGGGTATTTTCTGCTTAGGTTTGGAAGATATCTTGTCCCATAAAGTGACTTCTATAAGATGTTGATATTATCCATTATTTGTAAGGTTAAATCTAAGGGTTGATCTATTTCCAAGTTCTGGACGGTACTTTCACTCCTGTATTCAGTACACTCTGCTTTTGGCCTTACAAAACGTTATTTTGAATATTCTCAATGGTGGAAAGTTTTCATCCTTTGAAAATGAATTTGATTTTTTTTTTTTCCCCCAAAGCCCCAGTAGATAGTTGTATGTCATAGCTGCACATCCTTCTAGTTGCTGTATGTGGGACGCAGCCTCAGCATGGCCGGAGAAGCGATGCATCGGTGTGCGCCCAGGATCCAAACCCGGGCCGCCAGCAGCGGAGCGTGCGCACTTAACCGCTAAGCCATGGGGCCGGCCCTGAATTTGATTTTTTAAAAAGAGTGGAAAGTCAGATGCATATCGGCCAAGTCAGCCAGTTTGGTAAGAGGAGTAATACCATCTTTGTCCAAGAGTCATGTCAATAAAATCATAACACTTCTTTTTTTTTTTTTTTTTTTAATTTATTTTCCCCCGAAAGCCCCAGTAGATAGTTGTATGTCATAGCTGCACAGCCTTCTAGTTGATGTATGTGGGACACGGCCTCAGCATGGCCGGAGAAGCAGTGCATTGGTGTGCGCCCGGGATCCAAACCCGGGCCGCCAGCAGCGGAGCGCGCGCACTTTACCGCTAAGCCATGGGGCCGGCCCTCATAACACTTCTTGAATACTATCTTCTTACAAGGAGGTCTCAGGGGGAGGGTTCTAAAATGTTTTGAGCAATGACAGTAAGAGTAAACAACTGGAGTAACTTCCCGAGTTAAGCATTCTGGTGAGGATGTCATCATTTGTATACAAGCTTTTTAAAACATTTTATAGTCATTTTACATGTTCCATCTTGTTCACGAAAGTCTCTGTGTCTTCTCCTTTAAGGTGGACTTTCAATCTTCTAACTCAGTAGTTCTCATTCTTTTTGGTCTTAGGACTGCATTACACATTTAAAAATTATTGAGGATTCCAAAGAGCTTTTTTTTTCAATTGAGGTATAATTGATGTTAGTTTCAGGTATGCAGCATAATGATTCAATATTTGTATATATTGTAAAATGATTACCACAATAAGTCCAATTAACATCCCAAAGTGCTTTTGTTTATGTGGGATATATCTGTCAGTGAAACTGAGAAATTTAAAATTTAAAATATTTACATTCATGTACAAGTGACAGTAATAAACCTATTGAATATTATCACAAATATTCTTTTGAAAAATAGCTATATTTTCCTAAACAAAAAATGCAGTGAGGAGTGACATTGTTTTACATATTTGCAAATCTCTTTATGTCTGGCTGAATAGAAGTTAACTGGGTTCTCATCTCTTCTTCTGTATCCAGTCTCTTACTGTATGTTGTTCTGGTTAAAGTATATGAAGAATATCTGGCCTCTTAGAGATACATAGTTGGAAAAGGAAGGATTATTTTAAGATCTTTTCAGATGATTGTGGATAGTCTTCTTTGATACTGTACCAAAACTTGACAAGCAGTAGTTTTTCTTAAAAGTTAATTGCAACGTAGAATATAGAATTATATCAACGAACTTTTCAGACATTAAAACCCATTGATCTGTCTTACACTTAGAGTGAATCTTTTACCCAGGAATGATTTAACATCATGCATTGGTCATTTGGAAATATTGGTCCACTGAGTTATGCAGATCTTACAAGTATTGACGTGTTTCCTTATATAATTATCCCCCCAAAATCACATTCATTAAAATCCCCAGTGACTTCGCCAAAAAGGACCTTAAGTATTGGGAAGCTATCAAGCTTACAGTGGTGGAAAAAAGTTTTCCAAAATTCACATATTATCATTGGCAACAAATACTGTCAGTTATTTTCCTTGAAGTGACAGGCTCACTTTCTTCGTTTTCAATAAAATGTTTGCCAAATACCAAAGTCTGTATAATCATAGTTTGTCTATCAGTAGTTCTTTCAAATAAAAGGATATTCCATGAAAACAGCATCCAACTCAGATGATCACACAAGTGCTTTTCCTAGAGAAAACCCTTTGTACTTCAGTTTGGCACAGAAGTGCTTTATCTGTATGTGAAGTTAGGGGGAAGTCCCCAAGACTGCCTTCACTCTGTCACCAACTGGAGAGTTCCCCAAGACCACCTTCAGGTGTAATAATTCGCTAGGACTCACAGAACTTGCTGAAAGCTGTTATATTCATGCTTATGGTTTACTATGATGAAAGGATGCAGATTAAAATCATCCAAGGGAAGAGATGTAATGGGGCGAAGTCCAGGAGAATTCCAGATGCAGAGCCTCCAGCTGTCCTCTCCCAGTGGGACTGTGGACAGTGCTAACTTCTCCCTCCCAGCAACAATGTGTGACGTATGCCCACCAGGGAAGCTCACTTGAACTTTGGTGTCTTTGGAGCTCTCATGTAGACATGGTCCCTGCCCAAACAGCTGACCTCAGTCTCCAGTGCCTCTGATACCAGATGTCAGCTTACCCAAAGCCCCCACCATAAGTCACATTGTTTGACTCTCTGGTGTGGCTCAGGACCCTCAAGTAAACAATGATACTTTTATCAGGCAGGATGTTCCAAGAGGTTTAGAGATTATCTCCCAGGAGACAGGGCAAAGGCAGCACTTCTCTTTGGTCAAGAGTGAATTCTTTCCTACTAGTATGCTTTTCATATCATCACAAAGAATATTTTAAAAAGCACTCAAGAGTCATAATTTAATAGAACTAATACTCTTTACTGCCTCATCAGAGACATTCTTATGTAAAAGTAGTTTTTCTTGTTTGGGTATGTTTTTCTGCCAGTGGTGAGGAACACCATGTGTAATAATACAGCTTGATGCCAATGTCCCGAGTGTGCTGGGTGCCAGCAGTTTTACCCACTGTTGCACCCTCAGTGCAAGTGTCAACTTTGTGAAAAAGATGAGCAGTGTCTTAATATATATGAAAATAGTTTTGACGTCGGGTACGCCTTCAGAATCTCTGCTCTCTCCTCTTTCTTGTGTGTGTCATCAGCAGTCTGTACCTTGTTTTGTAGTAAAATCTCATCTCCTGGAGGACCTAGACTGCAGGTTCTTTGAGGGCAGGTTAATTGTCTTCCTCATCTTTGTAGTCTCTGTTTTACCTGTCGTAGTGCTTTGTAGATAATAGAAATTCAATAAATATTTGCTAAATTAATATATAGAACCTTTTCATCACTTCAGGAAATCTTTTCAAAACTTTTGCTTCGATAAAAAAAACACAAGGGGTGACTGCTTTTCTTCCCATTTCTGATATGCTTGTTTTTTCTTTTGTTGTGTAGAAGGGTCGTCAAATCTGTGCTGATTCCTTAGAAACTTGAGAGTCAGCTCTGATTACATTTCCCTCATTGACATTTAAATCAGTCACCAACTTCTGCTTGCTGTCATCCTAACTGAGGTCTTGGTGCGGGCACTCCTCCTCCAGGTTAGTGTGAGATCCAGCCTTCGCTCCATTTCTGGTTATGCTCTCAATCCATTCCCTACTAGCCACCAGGATGAGCTGTTTGAAATGCCGGTAGTAATAGCTCATACTTACCTAGTACTTACTCTCTGCTAAGCACTCTTAACATATCGAATCCTCAGCAGCCTTGTGAAGGAGATACTGTTAGTTATCTTCACCTTACTGATGAGAAACCTCAGGCCCAGAGAAGTGACCTGGCAGGTCTGGTTCTGGAGTCCCAACTCTCTACTCTCAACCATTCCTGACTGCTTCTCACTGTGTAGCTTAAAACCCCTTGCTCTTGTCCACAAGCCAAGGAGCAAGCTCCTAAACATGGCAGCGAAGACCTTCTGTGATCTGGCCTGTGCTTTAGCACTTTATTGTCTCCTGCCTGTTTCATGCTACAAGCTCTGGCAATTCAAATCTGCGTGTAGTTTACCTACACACAGTGCTATTTATAACCTCTGTGCCTTGGCTGTGTTGTCCCATCTACCTGGTATGGCTGCCCCATTTACCCCCCAACAAATTCATGTGGGAGTTCCTCAAGGAAGTTTTTCTCCACCTTTCTTTTTTGTGCCCTCCCCTCTACTAGATAAGGACAATATAATGGGCAGACAGATTAAAAGCTGATACCTATATAACAAGTGTGATAAGTATAGTGGAAAAGATACTTATAACACATAAGGAAGGTAAATACTTTGCAATAGCAGTTTGGTCCTGTATCTCCAACTACACTATCAGTTCTTTTGAGGGCAGGGACTCATTTTATACCATCAGTATTTGGTACAAAAACAAAAAATTAAATAAATATTTTCTGAATAAATGAACACAATTTTTCTTCTAAATTGTATTTCCTATTTTATAATTTCCCCCAAATCCTCAAAATTATGAAAAGTCTTTTTTTATATACTTTTGGAAAATTGTATAAATGTAGATTTCTAGGATTTTATGTTTTTAGGTAATGATTTTTCCTTCTCTTTTTTTTTTTTTTTGTTTTACAAGCTCCTTGCCAGACTTGAAGGTAGAAGTTCCTTGAAAGACATAGAACCGTATCTGTTTGCTGATGAAGATTCACCTGTGCTTGGTAAAAACAATCTCAAACCAAAATATAGTGTCATAAATTAAGTTATTTTTGGGGGCTGGCCCAGTGGCATAGTAGTTAAGTTCACGCACTCCGCTTCAGCAGCCCAGGGTTCACAGGTTCGGATCCTGGGCGCAGACCTATACTCTTACCGAGCCATGCTGTGGTGGCGTCCCACATATAGAGTGGAGGAAGATGGGCACAGCCCAGGGCCAATCTTCCTCAGCAAAAAGAAGAGGACTGGCAACAGATGTTAGCTCAGGGCTAATCTTCCTCACATACACACACAAAAAACCCACATGTTTGTTTATATACATACACATACCCCTAGCAAGAAGCTATGTAGGTTAAACTGTAAAATTAAAAACTGAGCAACAGATCCTGACAAAACACTTTTAAGCCTTCCTTATCTATGTCAGATGAGATGACGTTTGGCTTATCTGTGGTAAATCTTCAGAATACACATTGACCTCTCTTATCCCAACACACAATATTTGTGGGAGTCTTGTTGTTATAATTCCTTTTTTTTTCTACAGAAGTTTGAGAATCACAGGAAAGTCCTTAGGTACCCTGTTCTCTTAATATTTCTATGGTAGGGAAAAGACATATCTACTTGTTCTATTAGTACTTCTACACTAGCAAAAACTTATCAAGAAGATAGTGTGGTTAGGTTGTTTTTTTCTTTTTTAATGTAACAACTTTATAGAGATAGACTTCACCCATTTAGGTGTACAAGTCAATGATTTTTAGTATTCACACAGTTACGCAAACATCACCACAATCAATTTTAGAACATTTTCATCACCCCAAAGGCATGCCTAGGGCCGACCCCGTGGCTTAGCGATTAAGTGCGCGTGCTCCACTACTGGCGGCCCGGGTTCGGGTCCCGGGCACGCACCAACATACCGCTTCTCCGGCCATGCTGAGGCCGCGTCCCACATACAGCAACTAGCAGGATGTGCAACTATGACATACAACTATCTACTGGGGCTTTGAGGAAAAAAAAAAGGAGGAGGATTGGCACTAGATGTTAGCTCAGAGCCGGTCTTCCTCAGCAAAAAGAGGAGGATTAGCATGGATATTAGCTCAGGGCTGATCTTCCTCACAAAAAAAAAAAAAAAAGCCATACCTATTAGTAATCATTCCCCATTTCCTCCCACCTCCCTCAGCCCTAGGCAACTGCTAATCTACTATCGGACTGTAGATTTCCTTTTTCTGGATATTTCATATAATTGGAATCATACAGTAAGTTGTGTTCTGTGACTGGCTTCTTTCACTTTGTATAATCTTTTCAAGGTTCATCATATTGTAGCATGCATCAGTAGTTCATTCCTTTTTATGGTTGAATAATATTCTGTTGTATGGGTACACCACATTTTGTTTATCCATTCATCAGTTGACAGACATTTGGGTTGTTTCTACTTTTTGGCTGTTATGAGTAACACTGCTATGATTATGTGTGTACAGGTTTTTCTGTGGATATATGTTTTCAGTTCTCTTGGGTAGTACCTACAAGGAGGACTGCTAGGTTTTATGGTAATTTTATGTTTAACCTTTTGTGGAACTGCCTGACTATTTTCCACACCAGCTGCACGTTTTACTTGCCACCAGCAGTAAAATGTATGATGGTTCCGATTTCCCCACAACCCGCAAACAAATGAGTATGAAGTGATTTCTCATTGTGGTTTGATTTACATTTCCCTTATTGCTAATGATGTTAAGCATCTTTGCGTGTGCTTATTGGCAATTTGTATAGGTAATTTGGAGAAATGTCAGATCTATTGCCCATTTTTAAAATTGGGCTGTCTTTTTATTATTGAGTTGTAAGAGTCCTTTATATAGTCTAGATACAGGTCCGTTATCAAATATATGATTTGCAAATACACATTCTGTGGGTTGTCTTTTCACTGTCTTGATGGTGTCCGTTGAAGTGCAAAGTTATTAATTTTTTTTTAATACAGGAGTTTATATGATTGTGACCCTGCCCCAATCCAAGGATAAGATGCACATGGGAAAGCGGACCCCAGGGTCCTAGGTCTCTGTGCCCAGAACCAAGCCCTCTCTTCACTTTGTTGTCCCCCTGCCCATCCCTCAGCCCTCACTGTCACCCACACTCACCAGCTGCAGTCCCCACAAAGTTATTGATTTTGATGAAGTCCAATTTATCTTTGGTTGCTCATGCTTTTGGTATCATAGCTAAGAAGCCATTGCCTAATCCAAGGTCAAGAAGATTTACAGCTTTTTTTGTTGTTGTTATTGATTTCTATTTTCATTTTTTCTTTTTTGGCTGAGGAAGATTCATCCTGAGCTAACATCTGTTGCCAGTCTTCCTCTTTTTTTTTTTTCTTTGCTTGACAAAGATTAGCCCTGAGCTAACATCTGTGCCAATCTTCCTCTGTTTGGTATGTGGTTCACCGCCACAGCATGGCTGATGAGTGGTGTAGGTCCACGCCCGGGATCCAAACCCACAAACCCGGGCTGCTGAAGCAGAGTGTGCCGAACTTAACCATTACACTACAGGGCCAGCCCTTGTTTTCATTCTTTTCTGATCAGAGAACATACTTCTGTGATTTCAGTCTTTTAAAATTTATTGAGACTTGTTTTATGGCCAAATATATGGTCTATCCTGGAGAGTGTCCATGTGCACTTGACAAGAGTGTATTCTGCTCTAGTTGGGGCAGTGTTTTATTGCTGTCTCTTAGTTCTAGTTGGTTTTCAGTGTCGTTCAGGTCTTCTGTTTCCTTGCTGATCTTCTGTCTAGTTGTTCTATCCACTATTGAAAGTGGAGTATTAAAGACTCCAACTATTATTGTTGAATTGTCTGTTTCTCCTTTTAGTTCTGTTGGTTTTTCCTTCAGATGTTTTGGGGCTTCATGTATAGTTGGGCACAGATAAGTTTATTATTATTATTATATCTGATTGATGGATTGACTCATTATCATTATAAAGTGTCCTTTGTCACCTCACACCCATTAGGATGGCTACTATAAAAAAACCAGAAAATAAGTGTTGGTAAGGATGTGGAGAAATCAGAACCCTGTGCATGTTGGTGGGATTGTAAGATGGTGCAACCACTGTGGAAAGCAGTATGGAGGTTTCTCAAAAAGTTAAAAATAGAACTACCGTATGATCCAACAATTCAACTTCTGGGTATATATCTGAAAGAATTGAAAGCAGGTTATTGAAGAGATATATGCACACCTATGTTCACAGCAGCACTGCTCACAATAGCTAAGAGATGGAAGCAACCCAAATGTTCATCAACAGATGAATGGATACACAAAATGTGGTATATACGTACAATGGACTATTATTCGGTCTTAAAAAGGGAGGAAATCCTGTCACATGCTGCAAGATGGATGAACTTGGAGGACATGCAAAGTGAAATCCGCCAGTCACAAAAAGAAAAGTATTTGTATGATTCCATTTATATGATGTATCTAAAGAAGTCAAATTCATAGAAACAGAAAGTAGAATGGTGGTTACCAGGGGCTGGGGAGAGCAGGGAAAAGGGCAGTTGTTGTTTAATGGGTACAGAGTTCAGTTTTGCAACATGAAAAAGTTCTAGAGATCTGTTTCACAACAATGTAAATATATTTAACACTACTGAACTGTACACGTAAAAATGGTTAAGATGGTAAATTTTATGTTATATGTCCTTTACCACGATAATAAATAAAAAATGTCCTTCTTTGTCTCTAATAACAATTTTTGTCTGATAATAGTACAACCACTTCAGCTTTCTTTTGGTTACTGTTTGCAGAGTGTATCTTTTTCTGTCCTTTTTCCGTCAAGCTTTTTGTGACTTGGAATGTAAAGTGCGCCCAGTGTAGACAGCTGATAGTTGGATCATGTTTTTTTATTCCATTCTGCCAATCTGCCTTTTGTTTAGACTGTTTAATCCATTTACAGTTAGTGAATTACCAATAAGACAGGATTTATGACTGCTGTTTTGCTGTCTGTTTTATATATGTCATGTCTTTTTTGTGTCTCTATGTCTCCTTTACTATCTTCTTTTGTGTTAAGTAGAAATTTTCTAGTATACCATTTTAATTTCTTGTCATTATTTTTGCTTTTTTTGTGTGTGTGTGAGGAAGATCAGCCCTGAGCTAACATCCATGCCAATCCTCCTCTCTTTGCTGAGGAAGACTGGCCCTGGGCTAACGTCCGTGCCCCATCTTCCTTCACTTTATGTGGGACACCGCCACAGCATGGCCTGACAAGTGGTGCATCGGTGCACGCCCGGGATCTGAACCCGGGCTGCCAGCAGCAGAGCACATGCACCCAACCACTACGCCACGGGGCCGGCCCTATTTTTACTTTATTTTTTATGATTTTTTTTCCTATTGGTTGTCCTGAGGATTACAATTAACATCTTAATTTATAACAATCTAGTTTGGATTAATACTATCTTAATTTCAATATTTTATGAAAATTTTGCTACTGTATATCTCCATTTTTCCCCTTTGTGCTTTTACAAATTACATATTTATACATAGTATGCCCATAAACACATTTAAAATTATTACTTAATTAAAATTATTACTTAATGCAGTTGTTTCTTAAATCAGATAAGGAAAAAAGTTACAAATATAAAACACATTTATACTGTCTCTTACATTTACCTATGTAGTTACATTTACCTGTTCTTTATTAATTCATTTCAATTCAAGTTGCTGTCTACTGTCCTTTCAGTCAGCCTGAAGGACTCCCTTTAATATTTCTTATAGAGCAGAACTGTTAGCAAAAAAATTCTAAACTATCAATAAAAGACAAATTTTGATCAAACATGATAGACAAAAGATTGAACTTTCTTTTTTTTTATTATAATCTTGTGAGTGTATTTTTTTTTTAATATTTATTTATTTATTTAGTGTGTGTGTGTGTGAGGAAGATCAGCCCTGAGCTAACTTCCATGCCAGTCTTCCTCTTTTTGCTGAGGAAAACTGGCCCTGGGCTAACATCTGTGCCCATCTTCCTCCACTTTATATGGGACGCCGCCACAGCATGGCCTGACAAGCGATGTGTCACTGCACGCCTGGGATCCGAACCCAGGCCGCCAGTAGCAGAGCATGTGCACTTAACTGCTACGCCATGGGGCCAGCCGCTGAACTTTCTGTTCTTTCTATCAGAAAGGATATTATTAAGTTGAACTTATGAAACTGACATTAAAACATGGGTTTGCAGCACTATTTGAATAGTACATTTATAGAATCTCGAAAAACACCATCATGTTCAGTTACTAACAAAGTTTACTTAAAACTATCATGGATCTTATAGCAATAAAACTAGTTAGCTGAATACTCATTGGAGCAATAGCAGACATAAGACTGGGACTATAAGGGTTATTTATCAACAGCAGTTCATCAGAAATTTTTTTTTTTTTTTTGTGAGGAGATCAGCCCTGTGCCAACATCTACCAATCCTCCTCTTTTTTTTTTTTTTTTTTTTTTTGCTGAGGAAGACTGGCCCTGGGCTAACATCCGTGCCCATCTTCCTCCAATTTATTTTTTTTATTATTATTATTTTTTAAAGATTTTATTCATTCATTTTTTTCCCCCCAAAGCCCCAGTAGATAGCTGTATGTCACAGGTTCACATCCTTCTAGTTGCTGCACGTGGGACCCGGCCCCGCGTTAGAGGGAGAAGCGGTGCCCTGGGGTGCGCCCGGGATCCGAACCCGGGCCACCAGCACCAGAGCGCGCGCACTTAACCGCCAAGCCACGGAGCCGGCCCATCTTCCTCCACTTTATATGGGACACCGCCACAGCATGGCCTGACAAGCGGTGCGTTGGTGCGTGCCTGGGATCCGAACTGGCGAACCCCGGGCCGCCGCACTGGAGCGCACACACTTAACTGCTTGCGCCACCGGGCCGGCCCCTATCAGAAATTGTTATAGGGAAGCTCAAGTTGAAGCAGTAAGAGATTTAGGGGTTATAGGAGTCTCTAATGCTGTTGTAAACATACTTTTAATGCTTTTTTGGATACTAGTTATTCAGTACCATATACCAATTCATAGCCTCTTCAGTGCTATAGTGATACTCTTCTGCAAATTCAACTTATTTGTTTTACAATTAATAGCTTGGTAGCAAGATGATGTATCTTTTGGCTTTTCTTTCTTTTCCTTATTTTGAAGGATCTTTGGATTCATAAACTTACTCTGACAATCTGTTACCCAAAACCCCTTGCAGCATCCTATTTGTGAGAGGAACTATCAAGGCCAGACCATCCAGATTTTCTGATTTAATTTAATTTGTCAAGTGCCAAACTTTAGAGGTTTTTGTTGTTGTTGTTGTTGTTGTTTTACTACAAGTTGTCATACTCAGTACTTTGGACAAGGGTGCAATTTTTTGTAACAGCTCACAGAAACATATGAGATGGTGACTTCAGACACAGTTAAAAGGACCGTGTCTCCTCTATAGAACATAATGGTTGAAGATTATTATTATTTTTTTTTGTGAGGAAGATCAGCCCTGAGCTAACATCCATGCTAATCCTCCTCTTTTTGCTGAGGAAGACCAGCTCTGAGCTAACATCTATTGCCAATCCTCCTCCTTTTTTTTTTTTGTTTCCCCCCCCCCCCAAAGCCCCAGTAGATAGTTGTACATCATAGTTGCACATCCTTCTAGTTGCTGTATGTGGGACGCGGCCTCAGCATGGCCGCAGAAGCGGTGCGTGGTGCGCGCCCGGGATCCGAAACGGGGCCCCCAGTAGCGGAGCCCGCGCACTTAACCGCTAAGCCACGGGGCCGGCCCTATCTCAGGAATTTCTTAGGAAGAAAGTAATCTGATGAAGTGCATTCAAAAGATCCTGTGTTTGTGCTGGGGATGGATGGACTATTCAAGTCCCAACCTTAAAGTAGTTACAGGAAGTATAAATCAAGTAAATAGTCAAAATTATATAGCATGATGAAGGTGCTGATGGAAGATGATAAAGTTTGCTTTTCCTACCTCAGAATGTTATTGCTAGGATCAAATGAGGTATTATGAAGAAGTCCCTTTTCATTTGTAAAGTACCATAGAAAGGTTAATTGCCGCTGATCAGTCTTTTCTGCCTACTTGGCTGGGGAGAGGAGAGGGAGGGTTTGGTGCAGTCTGCTTATTGGTTTCCCCATCGTGTTTCTGCATGGTCCATTGTGTCCTATAAACCCCTTTCAGATTAATCTTGCTAAACTGTGTTTTCAACTTTCCTTTGCTACCATTAATATTGGTTCTGTGTTAATGTTTCTTCATCTAGTGCATGTAGTTTATTCTCTTTTTATAATATAGGGCAGTAAAAGACTTTTATTTGGGGCCAGGGGGAAGGTTTCAGCTTAGTTCCTTAGTAATATAGTAGGAGAGAGTAAACTGAACATCTGGGTTGAATATAGTTTTAGTCACTATGTTGACTTTTAATAAGAGCATCCATGAACAATTGTCAGTGTGAAAATAGTTTTGTTCCTTGAGGCTGGAATCTTTGAGGGGGGGAATCTTTTAATGTCTTTTTTTTTTTTTTTGGTGAGGAAGACTAGCCCTGAGCTAACGTCCATGCCAATCCTTCTCCTTTTGCTGACGAAGACTGGCTCTGGGCTAACATCCATGCCCATCTTCCTCTACTTTATATAGGACGCCACCACAGCATGGTTTGACAAGCGGTGCGTTGGTGTGCACCCGGGATCCAAACCTGCGAACCCTGGGCTGCTGAAGCAGAGCGTGCGCACCTAACCGCTGTGCCACAGGGCTGGCCCCTTTAATGTCAATTTTGAACTGCAAATTGTGTGTAAGATTGTAGTGGAAATTGGCTGAAGTTTTATACTACCTTAAATATAATGTGGTGGCAATTTGCTAGATTTCTTATACATTATTTGTCAATGTTCCAACATACAATAGTTTCTTAGTAATAACAGGAAATAAAGTAACTGGATTCTCAGATAGACTACGTAATTTGTTTGGGGCCTAAGAATCTGCATTTTTAACAGTGTTTCCAATTATGTGGTTCAGCCTTAAATTAAATGGCAAACTAACTAGCAAGAATTGGAAGGCCACTGTTTAAAGTGGATTTTGAAAAGCTCTGGAGGTGGGACAATTTCCCCAGGTGTTTTATTTAATTTGTGCTGTCCTCAATGAAAGAGAGTTATTGGAACCTAAATAGAAAGAGATTTGGAGTCTTTAAAGTTCAGAGTAGTTGACTTCTATTTATAAAGCTAGGAAAATAATTCACCTTACAGATGTCATTCCAGCTGGACACCGTTTCACGAGAGATTCATGTAGCAAAGAATAACTAAAGGCAGTCTGGAAATGTGTAGGGCTGTTTTCAGTTGAGGGCTGCTGTTGGCACTTAGGGCCCGAGAGCTGTGGGCTCTTGCCACCCTGTATGTGTGAAACTGCACAGTCAAGAATTGTTCTACCCATAATGCCAATAACATGGAGAAACGCTAATCAGGGATTGTTTCAACTGCATGCAATGGAAGTCCAACCTAGTGGCTTACGAGGTAGTGGCTTATTTTCCTCACATCACAAGTGGTGTAGAGGCAGGCTGTGCATAGCTGGTCCGGGGTTCCCTATTTTGATCAAAGTCTTGGATACCTCCTCTCCTCCTGCTCCACCATCCTTAGAGTCCACCTTTCATCCTCACTGTCTCAAGATGGCAGCTTCACCTCCAGAGAAGGGAGTGGTTCCTATATCTGGAAAGCAAAACTTAGAAATCCCGGCAGACATCCCCTGTAGCCTGTGTCTCACTGGCTACAGCTTTGATACCCAGTGACCCCTCTTTGCAAGGGAGAAAAGTGGTTTTTAAGCTGGGCACATTGCCTTCCCTAGTTGGAGTTTTATACTTAAGGAAAAACGAGAGAATTGGGTAATCAATTACCAGACACAGTGTGTACCATAGTATTTAGCAGAGTTTTGAAAGGCCCTGGACCTGTGGCACTCGATTGTTAACTCTGATGTCACCAATTTAAGTGTGAGTGCATGTGGACCCAGCCCCAGGAGATTCTCTTAAGCCCCTTTCAACCTTGTCATTCTGGTTTTCGAATTTTCTTGATGGTAGTTAATAGCCAACTTCTTTCTCAGAGGTGAAATTTAATGATTTAATTTCCTTATTTATTTGTATTTGCTTAACAGATCCATTTTGGCAAATAGATTTTCTTTCACATTCTAGTGAATGTCTTTTTAAACAATTTTGCAGACTTTTCATTTTGTAGCCTACTATTATTGTGCTGCTGCATTTTGACTGACATTTTTAAATTTTGCACAGGTGATATTCTTGAATTTCATGGTCCGGAAGGAACAGGAAAAACAGAAATGCTTTATCATTTAACAGCACGATGTATACTTCCAAAATCAGAAGGTGGACTGGAAGTAGAAGTCTTATTTATTGATACAGATTACCACTTTGATATGCTTCGGCTTGTTACAATTCTTGAGCATAGACTATTCCAAAGTTCTGAAGAAATAATAAAACGTTGCCTTGGAAGATTTTTTTTGGTATACTGCAATAGTAGCACCCAATTGCTTCTCACACTTTACTCACTAGAAGCTATGTTTTGTAGTCACCCCTCCCTCTGCCTTTTGATTGTGGACAGCCTGTCAGCCTTTTACTGGATAGACCGTGTCAACGGAGGTGAAAGTTTCAACTTACAAGAGGTGACTCTGAAGAAGTGTTCGCAGTTCTTAGAGAAACTTGTAAAGGAGTATCGCTTGGCTCTTTTTGCAACAACACAAAGTATAATGCAGAAAACCTCAAACTCCACAGAAGGGCCTTCCTCTGCGTCTAACCCTCCGAGTGATGCGGGTGTGGACTATAGACCCTATCTCTGTAAGGCGTGGCAACAAGCGGTGAAGCGGAGGATATTCTTCTCCAAAGACGATTCTAAAACCAGCAACCAATTTTCTTTAGTTTCACGTCATTTAAAAAGTAGCAATTTAAGAAAACATTTTTTTATCATTGGAGAAAGTGGGGTTGAGTTTTGTTGATATGTTTCATAAAATAGTCTTTGTGGGATAGTATGCAAGTTTTAAAAAGTCTTTAATCAGCTGAAGTGATTCCATTCTAAAGTTTTAAACTCTAGGGGAATTAACATAACAGTATTTCTATACAGAATGGATTTCTTAAAGTAGTACAGTAAAACTTCAAACTATTCTGTACCTAGGTCGTTGAAGATTAATCAAAATTATATTAAGTAAATTGTATATTAAGCTTATTTAAAAACTAAATCAATAATATACACATTTCAGCCTAAATAAAATAGACTTTTATAACTTTGTGTCACATTTCTGGAATTCAGTTAAGTACTTATTTGTTTAGGAAAGTTTAAATGCATTTCTAATTTCTTATGTATAACTCCTTTAGGAAGCTGTGACTTTGGGAAATGTTTCTGTAAAGCTGTTATTTCTATAAAAGGGATGAAAACAAGGAGCTTACCCATCTACCTTTCACACCAAAAACTATGGAAAGTCAGATCATTTTGATCTAAGTTACACCGAATTCCAAGATGGAATTGCATGATGGTTGGGTTTCTGTAGAATTTTTAAAACACAGGGAAATAAGATACCCATTCAAGGAATTCTGTGAAGATTGTTTTGAAATTTTCATCTCCTCCTCGTTAAGTTGTAGACAAATGCTAAAACTATATTAGAACTCTATGTTACTAGTATTGTCTTACCCATTTGGAATAGTCTAGACATACCCTGAAATGAATCAAATCTTTTTCAGCTGAGAGCTGGACAAAGCTTTATATACTTTGGTCCACTGATGGCCAGAATGGGGGAGCATGCACTCCAAAGGGTACACAAGGTAATGTATTGTGGTGGAAGAAAATTTTAGAACTTCTATTTATACACTTTAATCCATAAAAAGATTGCTATATCAATATTTGATATTCAAATTGACCCTGACACTCATTCAATCTATATGTAAGGTTGTCTTCTGTCACATACATAGTTGATATATCCTCTGGGAAATGTGGAAAGAATGGACAGAGGTGTTCTCGTGGGCACGTTCATTTATGTTACCTATTTAGTTTAAACTATCTAATTGTAAATTCACTTATCTAACAAAGATTCTTTTTAAGAGCTTAGAAAGAATCCTGCAGAGAACCTGAGATGGAAGATGATATTCTCCATAGCGCAGGGGAGCAGATGTAGCATGTACTGTCTGTGCCCCACCCGTGTACCCTGGGCCTCTTCTGGCTCCTCCTCAGTTTACGAAACCTGAAGACTTCTGAAGGTGTCTTCGGGATGCCAGAGCCCACTGGGCTGCATGTGGGCCAGGCCTAGCAGAGTGGGTCAGGATTTGGTATATAAACACTCCAGCGTCCTCACGCTTCAGTGAGAGGACACTGAGGTATTTCTCAGAGTGGCCTCAGGAGGATTCATGCCCAGTTGCTCCCGGCAATAATCTATTCATTAACACACCGTTTATTGCCTTCCATCCTTCCTTCCTGCTTCCCCACTCTCTCAGGGGGCCTCCTGAGATTGTCTCCCTAATGAATGACAAATCCTTGTCTAGGAACTACTTTTGTTTGAGGATGAGGGAGAACCAAACTGTCAGCAGACAATAAAAAGTCTTCAGACTAACAGCCCTTCAGGCCCAATATTTGCTTTTTAGCCACATTATGAAATTAAAAATGATAGCAGTCTAATTGGCAATCAAGTTGAATTACATTGGATCACATTACTATTTCACATCCACACACCTATATGCCCTCATAAATATTATTTTGCCATTAATATAATTTAAAATATTTTAAAATATTACATATTTTGGGGGCCGGCCCCATGGCCTGGTGGTTTGGGTTCGGCAAACTCTGCCTCAGTGGCCCGGTTCAGTTCCTGGGCACAGACCTACGCCACTTGTTGGCAGCCATGCTGTGGTGGTGACCCACAAACAAAATAGAGGAAGATTGGCAGGGATGTTAGCTCAGGGCGAATCTTCCTCACCAAAAAAAAATATATATTACATATTTTATCTATAGTTCATCCTTTTTCAATTTATATTTTTGTATATTTTATTACATGCAATACATGTTACACATAAATAATTTATAAATATTTGTATTTTGGGGGAATATGCTTATTTTTTCCCCTGAGAAGAGTATGTGATCATTAAGATTGAGAATCTCTTGCTCCATTCTAGAGTACTCCTTTTAGCTGTTAAGAAAAGATGACAGTTCAGTTACCTTCCCTTTCCAGCTCTGCAGCCTGGTCATGTGTGTGTTACATGTGTATATGAAAAACTCAGCAGAATCTTAGCCTTGACTATGAGAGGATTTTTCATTTCTCCTCTGTATAAATGAAGTGTTAATTTAATGGACTGTTATTCACAGATTTATAACTTATTCTTTGGGAACATGATTAAAAAATAATGAACTTTTATATTAACTTAAGTTATCAATTATATATTAATGTGTCAGACCAAAGACTTAGTTATCTTAAAAAGATTTGTTATCTGACATGTTACAAGGAATTAAGAATCCTGGTTAATAAAACATTGTTTTAAACTAAAAGTTATACCAATGGGATTTTTTGAACACTATAGAAATTTTAATACTTGTCAAAAGAATCAGACTTAAAGAGAAAGAGAAGTGGCATGTCTTCAGCTACCTAGGTAGCAGACACCGGGGACGCTGGATGGAACCAAAAGAACCACGGGAGTGAGTGATTACAAATCTTGGAATATTTATCCCATTTCCCTGTAAAAAAAAAATGAGCATCGTAAGATACTTTTCTTACAGTGAACTTGTTAGGATCATTGTGAGAATCTAGTAAAAAAATGCATATGAAAGATATTTCAGATGATCGTCTGATAAATGCTGTGCTAAATTAAGGTAGTGCTTACTTCACCACTTCCTTTGTGTGTATGAAGTTTCCAGCTTTCAACTATCAACTGCTGTGTTATTAATATCATTCAAAGCTTTTGATGCAGACCACTTAGCTATATGGATTATCTAAGAATGAGGGTGAAATAAAGACATTTTCAGAGGAACAAAAACTGAGAATTTATCACCAAAATTGCCTCACTAAAGGAACTTCTAAAAGATATACTTCAAGGTGGAGGAAAATTATCCCAGAAAGTCTGAGATGTAAGACGTAATAGTAAAGAAAACAGTAAGCAATGAGTAATCTAAAGAAATATTGATAGTATAAAACAATAGTAATGACTGATTTGTAGGAGGAAAAACCCAATTTAAAGTAAAAATTCTAGGGCCGGCCCCGTGGCTTAGAGGTTAAGTGCGTGCGCTCTGGTGCTGGCGGCCCGGGTTCAGATCCCGGTCGCGCACCGACGCACCACTTCTCTGGCCATGCTGAGGCCGTGTCCCACATACAGCAACTAGAAGGATGTGCAGCTATGACATACAACTATCTACTGGGGCTTTGGGGGAAAAAATAAATAAATGAAATTAAAAAATTAAAGTAAAAATTCTAGGTAACCTTTTGCCTATAAGACTAGTGCATGTAAGGTTGGTAATTGAAATTATATCACTCTAAAGATCTTATATTCTGAGGGAGAGTAAAGATATAGACCAACTTTAGACTTGATTAAATATGAACCTGACAATTTGAAGAGCTGCCTCTAAAAGAAACAAATTAGTATATGTTCCAGTAGTACATGTTGAGGAGGCAAAAGGGAAATGAGAAAAACAAAAAACGAACAAAGACACAGGAGAAAAAGTGGATAGAACATACAAGCTCTAAACCATATGATAGAGATAAATCCAATTGTAAATGGGTTGAACTCTTCGAAAATCTTGGGTTGTTAGACTAGATTTTTGACAATCCACTATGTATATGCTTTTTGAAGAAATGCGTCTAAAACAAAAATACAGAAATATTGAGAGCCAAAAGATACCAGAGAAATATCAAAAGGAAGCTCTTGTAGCTGTATAAGTAGACTTTTTTACTATTACAACATTTTCTGTTTTAACAGAGATTGCTACATAATGATAGAAGGTTTGATTCATTGTTTAATTTTATATGTCCTCAGTGAGATAACTTCAATGAATACAAAGCAAAAATTTAGAGAACTACAAGGAGAAATTGACAAAGTCACCACCATGGTAGATATTTTAATATACCTGGGAGATCAAGCAATTAAAAAAATCAGTTAAAGACCTAGAATCTGAACACAAAATCAAGCTTGATCTAATGAACATATGCAGACTCTGCATATAAAATAAGAATGCATATTCTTCTAAACACAAAAGGAAAATTTATCACATGCTATGATAAGAAGACATTAGCAAATTTCAAAGAATCAGTATCATGGAGATCCTCTTTCTTGACTATAATGCAATTGCCAGAACTCAACAACAAAAAAGATAACTAGAAAGGTTACAAATTTAGAAAAAAAGTTTAAATTTCTAAATAATAGTTCAAATAAGAAATCATATTCAAAATTAGAAAATACTAACATACAACTTAAGTTAGAAAAGGAGAATAAACTCAAAAGGACATAGGAGAAAAACAGTAGAAATGAGTGAAATAGCAAAATCGTAAAAACAAAGCCAAATGATCAAAGAGCTCAAATAAACAGTTTTAGGAATCACAAAGAAGACATAACTAGAGGAGAGATTTTTTTAGAATGTTAATAACCATATCAAAAAATTGGAAAACTGAGACAATGAACACATCTTACCAAAACAATCTCAAAAAAAGAAAAACTGAAAAATACTATAATTACAAGACTTGAATCAGTAATTTGAACACTCCCCATAGTCATTTAGTGGGACTTGCAGTAATAGCAGAATATGTAATTTACACAAACACCTGCTAAAATTAAAACAAAAAAACCTGGATAAAATATGAACACATTTATATTTAAAGTGTCAAAGAGTTAACCAGTTAGTGAAGAATTACTAGGTCAAGATCCAGAAGAGGAAGGAAATCCAGATGTCCCTTGAAGCAGCTGAGAGTAAACTGCTTTTGTTGGTGTCACTCTGTTGGGGAACCTTAGTAAACCACACCCCATTTAACCAGGACCCTGAATGGTAGAACCCGTGGATGAAGGGTGAAATTAAAGTAAACCAGCCCTTGCACAGACTGCAGCTCAGCCTCTCATCATCCGGGTGGCTCAAAAAATCACAAGGCTTAAAAGATAATTTTTTAAAATGTGTTTAAAAAAATTTTAAAGGGGGTATCAATGAAACAAGAATATCAAAATATTGGTAACTGTTAAATCTGAGTAATAGGTATATTAACAAAGTTGATCTCAGACTTGTAGTGCCCTCATGTCCCTACCAAAACAAAAATCCTCTCTGGAGGATGATATCATCATCCTAGGCCTCAAATTATTTCTAAAAGTGAATTTTTTTAAATGCAATGTCCAAAATACAATGTATGATAAAATGACACAAAAAGACAAGTCTCTATGAGTGAGAAACTGCAGAAACAAATGACCCCCTGTAAACAGGCACACACAAATACACAACTTATACAGACTTAGAATACACGGGAAGGGGCCGGTCTGGTGGTGCAGCGGTTAAGTGTGCGCACTCTGCTGCTGCGGCCCAGGGTTTGCTGGTTCGGATCCCGGGCGCACACCGATGCACAGCTTGTCAAGCCATGCTGTGGCAGCGTCCCATATAAAGTAGAGGAAGATGGGCACAGATGTTAGTACACGGCCAATCTTCCTCAGCAAAAAAGAGGAGGATTGGCATGGATGTTAGCTCAGGGCTTATCTTCCTCACACACGAAAAAAGAATACAGAGGAAGAACAACTTATGAGTTAAGAGTGCGAGTAAATGGAGTTATTAGTGTTGTAAGGTCCTTACATTGAGAGAAGGAAAGGTATTAATTAACAGGAGACACTGATAAAGAGGTTGGTTGTTATGATTTCTAGAATAACCACTCAAGAATAGAAAAAAGGGGTATGACTTTAAAATGAATAGAGGAAAACTGAGAAGATTTTAAAAATCTAAAGAGAGGGGCCAACCCCCTGGTGCAGCGGTTAAGTTTGCGTATTCCGCTTCGGCAGCCCGGGGTTCACTGGTTCAGATCCTGGGCGTAGACCTACTGACCACCCTCAAGCCATGCTGAGGTGGCGTCCCACATAGAAGAACTAGAAGGACCTACAACTGGGATATACAACTATGTAGTGGGGGCTTTGAGGAGAAAAAAGAAAAAAAAAGAGGAAGATTGGCAATAGATGTTAGCTCAGGGCCAATCTTTCTCAAAAAAAACATCTAAAGAGAAAAAAGGAACATAGTACAGCAGGACAAATTGAAAGGACATGATAAGATGGTATATCTAGGGCCGGCCCCGTGGCTTAGTGGTTAAGTGCGCGCGCTCCGCTACTGGCAGCCCTGGTTCGGATCCCGGGCAAGGCACGCACCGACCCACCGCTTCTCCAGCCATGCTGAGGCTGCGTCCCACATACAGCAACTAGAGGGATGTGCAACTATGACATACAACTATCTACTGGGGCTTTGGGGAAAAGAAAAAAAGGAGGAGGATTGGCAATAGATGTTAGTTCAGAGCCGGTTTTCCTCAGCAAAAAGAGGAGGATTAGCATGGATGTTAGCTTAGGGCTGATCTTCCTCACAAAGAAAAAAAAAAAGATGGTATATCTAAAACCATGTATACCAATAATTACATTATATTTACAAGGACTAATCACTACTCCTGTTTAAAACACAATTTCAGACTGGATTTTAAAAATACATATTTGCTATTCTAAAGAGACATCTACACAAAAGAACGTGAGAAACTTGACATTAAAAGAATGGAAAAAGATCCTCCACTAAACACGAATCAAGAGAAAGCCGATACACACACAGTAATGCAGATAACAGATATTAAGGTAAGAAGCTAGAGAGTATCTTTAACTAGAGATAGAAATAAAAAAATTGATAAAACTTTCAATTCACTAGGGTAATCCAAACTTTACAGAAGTGTATAAGGGGAATAGATAAGTTCAGAATCGTGGTTGGAGATTTTAACTCCTGAGTGATTGGTAGAAGCAAAGGGTACTGAGGACTGGACAGCATGGTCAGCCAGCACCACACCACATCAAGTGCAGGACACAGTGTTTCCTAGCATACTTAATTTTTTAGTGACCATATACTGGGCTGTGGAGCTGTGTCAACAAAATTCAAAGGATTGAAATCACGAAGTAAGTTCTCCAGTGACAGTAGTATTAAACCAGAAATTAGTAATAAAAAAATTAGAAAATCTGTATATATTTCAAAAGTAAGTAATAAACTTCAAAATAAAATGTGGATAAAAGATATCACAATGGAAAATATGAAATATTTTGAACTCACTAATGAAATTCATATCAAATATGAGGAGTATGGTTAAAACAGTGCTTAAGGGGAAATTTATAGCCTTAAACCCCTACGTTAGATAAAAAGAAAGGCTAAAAAATGAGCTAAATAAGTATTTACTTAAAGAAGAAAATGAGTAGCAAATTAAATCCCCTTCTCCAAATAGAAGAAATATAATAAAAGCAGAAGTTAATAAAATAGAAAACAAATGAAAAAGAAAGTCAACAAGGCCAATCATTGGTTCTGAAATGACTAATAAAATTGATAACCCCCTCGCTAGATCAATGAAGACAAAAGAGAAAAAAGGCACAAATAACCAATATCAGAGATGAAAAAGGTGACACCACTATAGGGTCTACTCACCTTCAAAAGATAAGTTATTAGGAGTAATCTTATGCTGAAAATTTTTGAAAAATGTTAAAATGGGCAAATTAATAGAAAAATATGGCTTATTAAAACCAGCACAAGAAGACATTTTAAAAGCATGAAAGTCTATGACTATTACAGAAATAGGATCAGAAATTTAAGACCTAAGAAAACTCCAGGCTGCAGTGGCTTCACCAGTGAGTTCTATCAAACATTTAAGGAAGAATGGTGTCAAATCATTTTATCAGGCTACCAGCACTTTGACGCCAAAACTGGACAGAGACATTATAAGGGAAAATTGCAAGCCATTCTTACTGATGAACATATATGCAAAAATACTAAACACAATCAACAAAAAATTCAACAAAATAGAAATAGGTACTAATCATGGCCAAGTTGGATTTATCCCAGGAACACAAGTTTGGTTTAGCATTAGAAAATCAATCAACATAATTTGCCACATAAACTAAAGGGGAAAAAGTTAAGATCATGTCCAACCATGCAGAAAAAGTAAAAAATCCCAACAAAGTGTTTTTGTTTGTTTTGCTTCACTTTGGAACCTGATTCTTAAATTTAGTAGAGCAAGGAACCAAGAATAGCCAAGACCTTTCTATCAGTTCAGATCCTCCAGGAGGCAGATGCCAAAATATGGTTAGAAATCTAAGGTGTAAAAGATAAAGAGGAGAGAGAGTAGGATTAGGCAGGGCAAGCCTTCAGACGTGATGCAGATCTGACACCTGTAGACGGAGGGAGGAAGGAAGAAGGATTGGCAGGAAGAACTTCAGGCTGGCAGTACAGCTCTGAGAAAATCTTGGCATGAACAACAGGTGCAAAGATTGTCTGTGGAGGAGTCCCACATTGGGCAGAGGTGGCCAGGCCTTAGTACCCTCGCCTTGCTCGGGCGTTGGTAAACTGCCTGGGAAGAGCATTACCTCTGCTCAAATGCTGCAGCGGATACAGAAGATGGTTAGCTGGAGGCTGTCGACCAACTGCACCCATTGTGGCAGGTTTGCTCTCAGAAGGAGACCTGAGCAGTGCACCTCTAAGGATGCTCTGTGTTCTGAAAGAAGACTGAGGTGGGAGGCTTACCCTATTATATGGAAAGATATGTAGCTCAAGTAATTAAGATAGTGCCTTATTAGTACAAGGATAAACAAATAGAACAGACTATAGAGCTCCAGAACAAGCCCACGCGTGTGTGGAACTTAATATGTGTCAGAAGTAGCAAATCATTGTGGAAAGGATGGACTATTCAGATCATTGTAGCAAGGATGGACGATACATATGGAAAAATAAAACTGGATCTTTACATAATATATATTTTAAAAAATCCATTCCATTGGTTAAAGACATAAATGTAAAAGCAAAACATTAAAAACTACAGAAGACTGTATATGAGAATATATTTGTGATCTTGGAGTAGGGAAGTACTTTCTGAAACAGATACAAAAAGCAGTAATCATAATTGAAAAAAGATAAATTTGGCTACATTAAAACTTTGAATTTTATTCATCAAAAGATACTGTAGGGGCCGACCTGGTGGCATAGCAGTTAAGTTCACACGCTCCACTTCAGAGGCCCAGGGTTTGCCAGTTCAGATCCTGGCGCGGACCTACTCACCGCTCATCAAGCCATGCTGAGGTGGCGTCCCACATATAAGAATTAGAACAACCCACAACTGTGATATACAACTACATACTGGGGCTTTGGGGAGAAAAAAAAAAGGAAAAAAAGAGGAAGATTGGCAACAGATATTAGCTCAGGGCCCATCTTCCTAAAAAAATAAATAAAATGTAAATAAATTTAAAAAAAAGATACAGTAAACAAAGTAAAAAGATGTTACACACCAAAAGTATATTTGCGACCCATGTGAATAACAAATATTTAATAACCAAAATAATCTCTCTCACAAATATATATATAGTGTCTATGTGTATATTCATGTGTGTGTGTATATATATATACACATATATATATGAAGTACACACAAATCAGTAAGGAAAAATTAATGAATAGAAAAGTGGGCAAAACATTTGGAGGCATCTCACAGAAGAAACAGGAATGATCAAAAAACGTGAAGTAAGGGGCTAGCCCCATGACATAGTGGTTGGCTTCAGCGCACTCTGCTTCAGCAGCCTGGGTTCAGACCAGGTGTGGACCTACACCACTTGTCAGGCCATGCTGTGGCGGCAATCCACATACAAAGTGGAGGAAGATTGGCACAGATGTTAGCTCAGGGCTAATCTTCCCCGGCAAAAACAAAAAACAAACAAAAAAAAACCATGAAGTGAGGTTCAATCTCATTGCAGTTGGAAATACAAATTAAGATGTCAATAAGATGTCATTTCATACACACTTGGATGAGAGAAACTTAAAGGCTGACGACACCAGGTCCTGAAGAAGATGTGCAACAAAGAGAACGCTGCTTCATTGCTGGCGGGAATGTAAACCCACAGTGGTACAGCACTCGGGGAACTAATCAGGCGTTATTTTATGAAGTTAGACACATGTATATCCTTTAATCTGGTATATGTCCTTGATTTTTAATTAATTAATTAATTTATTTATTTTTCCCCCAAAGCCCCAGTAGAGAGTTGTATGTTATAGCTGCACATCCTTCTAGTTGCTGTACGTGGGACACAGCCGCAGCGTGGCCGGAGAAGCAGTGCGTCGGCGCATGCCCGGGATCCGAACCTGGGCCGCCAGCAGCGGAGCGCCCGCACTCAACCGCTAAGCCACGGGCCGGCCCTGGTATATGTCCTTGAGAAATTCCTATATGCATTAGAAAAGGTGTATGAATATGTTTCTGTTAGCCTTGTTTGTAACAGCAAAAGCCAGAATCAACTAAAACATCCATTCACCATAGAATGGATAAACTAACCGTGGTATATTCATACTCTGAAGCACTCAACAGCATTAAAAATGAATGCACTACTGCAAGATGCATAAACATTAGATAAATCTTAGAAACATTGTATTGAATTCTCTTAAAAGATATTGTCGAAGAATACATTCAACATAATACCTTTTTTTATAGCTTTATTGAGATATAATTCACATGCCATAAAATTCACCCATTTAAAGTATACTCTTTGGTGGTTTTAGTTTATTCAGAGTTATGCAACAATTTAATTTTAGAAAATTTTCACCACTCCCAAAGGAAAGCGTCTGTCCATTAGCAGTCACTCCCATTACCCCTCTCTCCCCAGCCCTTAGCAACCACTAATCTACTTTCTGTCTCTACACATTTGCCTGTTCTGGGCATTTCATGTAAACGGAATCATGCAATATGTGGCCTTCTGTGAGGCGTCTTTCACTTAGCATATGTTTTCAAGATTCATCCATGTTGCAACGTGTGTCAGTGCTTCATTCCTTTTTTGTTTTTTTTGTGAGGAAGATCAGCCCTGAGCTAACATCCATGCCAATCCTCCTCTTTTTGCTGAGGAAGACCAGCCCTGAGCTAACGTCTATTGCCAATCCTCCTCCTTTTTTTTTTTTTTTCCCTTTTTCTCCCCAAAGCCCTAGTAGATAGTTGTATGTCATGGTTGCACATCCTTCTTGTTGCTGTATGTGGGACGCGGCATCAGCATGGCCAGACAAGTGGTGTGTCGGTGCACGCCCAAGATACGAACCTGGGCCGCCAGTGGCAGAGCACATGCACCCAACCACCAAGCCACGGGGCCGGCCCCTTCATTCCTTTTTATTGCCATATAAGATTCCATTGTGGGAATATAACACTTTAAAAAAATCCATTTATCAGTTGATGGACATTTGGGTTATTTCCAATTTGGGGCTATGATGAATAAAGCTATTAAGAGCATTCATTTATAATTTTTTATGTGGAGTTTTTTTTTTTAAATAAGGTGCAAAACCAAGCAAAACTAAACATTAGATGCTAAAATTAGAAAAGCATGGGGCAGCAGAATGAGATTTGGGGATGTTCTCATCAGTTCATTAAGGTTCATTTTTAATATGCCTCATAAATCCATTATCATATATTACAGTAATCATAACATATACACACAAACACATGCGGATAGGGTGCTCTGGCCTCAACATTTTATGAAACTTTGATGGTTGGACGTGGGAGCGACATGAATCTCCAAACACTGCAAGTAGCTTTTGGTTTCTTAGGGGCGCCTGAGTTTTTCTCATTTCTCATATCAACCCTTCCACTACACTCCCACATTCCAAATGTGCTCAGTTCTTGAGCATTTTCTGAGTTCTGATGGGTATATCAGCCTGTTTCTGGGCTGCCTGGTAGGTTTCCATGTCATCTGTTCTACTAGGTCCACAGACCTACCCCCACCCACCAGCTTTCTTTCTAACTCCAAAAACTGTGCTGCTCTGTCTCCTCTCCCCTTTCTTTGTCTTTATGGGTTTGTACTTTTCCCCCTGGTCTGTCATTTTAGTCAGGTCTTAGGAGGAATCAGAGGTAAATGGGTATGTTCAACCACCATGGTTATGCAGAAATTTCATAATTTAACCTGAGTCAGGCTTTTCTATTACTTGCAGCTAAAAGCATCCTGATCTGACATGTTATCAGTAGTATTTTCCCACAGAAATATTCTACAATGTGAACATTTAATGGCTATGTAGTATTCCCTCCTATGGATATGTAATTATTTAATCATTCTTGAATATTTAAGTGGTTTCCAATTTCCACAATTATTTTTTAAAAATAGAATTATAGAAGTAGATTTGCTGCAAGTTTTTCATGTTATCAAAAGAAGGTTCATACCAACTTATACTCCTACCCTCAGTGAAGGAGAGTATCAATATCTTCACACTCATAACGACAGACAGTACTTACTTTACACTTATACTTTATTTCCTAATTATATTCATTTAAAAAAACTTCAGAAAAATAAAGAAATAAGTCAGCTACAATCATGCCATCCAGAGATCTCTACCATTAACATTTGGAGTACAGATGGTTCCCAACTTATGGCGGTTAAATTTATGATTTTTCGATTTTACAATGGTGCAAAAGTGATACAGATTTAGTAGAAACCATGCTTCAATTTTTGAATTTTGCTCATTTCCCGGGCTAGCGATATGCAGTACGATCCTGTCTCGTGATGCTGGGCAGGGCAGCAGCCGCAGCCCTCAGTCAGCCCCGGATCACAAGGGTGAACACCCGATACACTCACAACCATGCTGGACCCATAGAACCGTTCTGTTTTCACTTTCAGTACGGTATTCAATAAATTACATGTCATTCAACACTTTATTATAAAATAGGCGTTGTGTGTTGCTCAACTGTAGGCTAATGTAAGCGTTCTGAGCACGTTTAAGATAGGCTGGGCTAAGCTACGATGCTTGATGCTCGGTAGGTTAGGTATAGTAGATGCATTTTTGACTTACTATATTTTCAACTTACGATGGGTTTATCACGACGTAACCCCACTGTAAGTTAAGGAAGATGGCTACATTGTTCTAGACTGTTCTCTATACATGTATTCACATTGTTTTTGAGACAGTGTTTTGGCTCTTTGGTTTGCTTTGTTTTGGGTTTTTCCTTACTGTACATACTGTTTTATACTTGCTTTGTTTACTTAACACTGTGCTGTGGACACCTTTACGCATCAATATATAGTGATTTTTCAAAGCTTTGTACACCATAGTTTGCTTAAACCACGCCTATGGATGGACATTTAGATTATATTTTTTTCTAAATCCTTATACATATAGCATTATAGTAGTCCAATTCTTTCGTTTACATAAAAAAAAATATTGCTTGGTTAAAGGATGTTTATTTTTTTGAGTTTTCAGTACATTAATATGTACCACTGAAGGTCGTAGAAAAAGCAGAGGCAACGATAAAGGTAGGGCGTTGGGAGTATCATTTGATCTCCTCATAATTCAATTTCTGGACTTTTAACTTGTGTGAACTAATGAATTTACATCTGGCAGAATTCGTGATCTATAATTTCAAACTCTTCCTAAACTAAAGAGCGGGGCAATTGACCATAACTCTATTAGTATTTCAGTAACATAAGGCTCAGATTCAACCGTGATGGGAACTGCGAAATGGAATGATTCATGTGAGTACTAACAAATCATTCAAAATTTAGGAAGTTCACATCTGTTTTATGTAGATATGTCTAAATTAAGCATATGGGTTAATATTTAGAGTATTCCTACTCTGATGTATTAGATTACATTGCATCTGAAGTCTTAAATTGATATGAATTAACCTATACTTCTTTAAATATTTGCAAAATTATATTTTATATGAGCCTGTAATAAATGACCATATTACAATTCAGAAGCTGAAAAGTATAGTGAGCGTTGCCATGGGAACCTTAATGTGATATTCCCTTGCTTTCATTTCAATTTCATTTTTAATATTGCATTAACATTTTTGCATTTAATGGATAGATATTTCAATTAATATTGAAGTGTTCTCTCTAATATAAATAAAATATAAGAAATGAAAATGTGATTTTTCTTTCAATGAACAAATGAACATATAATCCTAGATCTTGTAGAAATAACAGCACTTGAGTTTTAAATTATTGGATTCCATTCATTTATTTTGAAGTTTCTTAAAGGATCCCTTTTAAAAGATTCAGAAATATTTATGGGTAGTCACATAATTCATGTCCTTAACATTTTAAATATGATTCAGAATTTTCTGAAGGCTATTTGGGGGCAATTTACTTCACTGTGCCTTAGTTTATTCTTCTGCATTTTTCTGACTAGATGACCTCTGAGGTCTCTCCTACCCCTATAAGTCCATATTAGTGTACTAATCACTTATAGGGTGATACACTTAATCTTACTTAAAACAAAATACTAACCATATTAACAAATACAGGTTTGTCTAATAAGTTCATTGTATAAAAATCTAACATGCCAGAGATGGGGAGTATTTTTTATTACAAAGGGTTCTTGACTATACAAGGTATTCACATGTAAGATTATACGTGAATAGTGTGTTTAAAATGGAAATAAATGTATGAAATTTATGGACAACAGAATCTGTGATTGGAAGGAGCTCTTAGATGTCAGGAGCCTTAGATTCTTTCTGATGCACTACAGTCAAATAGGTCTCTGTGTATGTAAATCATTTAATCTCCTATGTGTAAAACAAAAAGACAGAAATAGGATCCCTGGGCTTCTTTTCTACTCAGATACTCCCTACACAAAATTTGGAAAATTATGTATCGCCTTACACCTTTTGAATTGACATTCAGAACTTTAACTCATAAGTTTAGATAGTGGCAAAAGTTTTGATTTCTGATATATTAACATTTCAAAATAAAACATTTGTTAAATATATCCAGTGAAATCTACATATGATAGCAATTTGATACCTACCACCCATTTTTTAAAATGCAAAAGTAAAGTTTGTACTAATACTGTATGATTCCACTTATGGGGGCTTAGTAGGGTAGTCAAATTCATAGAGACAGGAAGTAGAAGGGTGTTTGCCAGGGGCTGGCGGGAGGGGGAGATGGGGAAATGTTTAATGGGTACAGAGTTTCACTTTTGCAAGATGAAGAGTTCTGGAGATTGGTTGCATAGCAGTGTGAATGTGCTTAGCACTCCTGAACAGTACACTTAAAAATGGATAAGATGGTAAATTTTATGTTATATATATTTTACCACAATTTTTAAAAAATTAAAAATTGTTTTTAAAAGGTAAAGCTTATATTTAATAGTCAAAATTTTTACATTATTACTAGTTTCCTGAATTTGTATTTCCATTCCCTTCCCCTACAGAATTTTAATCTAATATAATATACATTTTATATTTGAAAGTCCTTTTACTGACTTTGTTGGCCTGACCACATGTGTCTGCAACAAAAATATGCATATGAATTTAAATTAGAAACAATTTTCTCCTGTGACCTTAAGGCTCCAAGTATTAAGTAATTGAGTAATTATTACAGTTATTAGTACAACACAATTGGTCAAAACAACCTAAATATTTCAAACATTGATAAATAATGGGTAACACAAGGTAAAATGTATTGGAAATGCATTTCTTAGTAAGATGTTTAAGTCTAAATATAATAAGTACATAGTAGGACTGAATAAATGAACAGAATTAGTTGATTGGTAACATCAGGAAGGAGATTTGCCCCAGTTTAAAAATAGGTATAGGACCGGCCCGGTGGCTTGGCAGTTGAGTGTGCGAGCTCTGCTACTGGCAGCCCGGGTTCGGATCTGGGGCGCGCACCAGCGCACTGCTTCTCTGGCCATGCTGAGGCCGCGTCCCACATACAGCAACTAGAAGGACGTGCAACTATGACATACAACTATCTACTGGGGCTTTGGGGAAAAAATGGAGGAGGATTGGCAATAGATGTTAGCTTAGAGCGGGTCTTCCTCAGCAAAAAGAGGAGGATTAGCATGGATGTTAGCTCAGGGCTGATCTTCCTCACAAAAAAATTAAAAAATAAAAAAAAATAAAAAAATAAAAATAAGTATAGATACTAAAATCCAACCATCTAAAAGTTAGTGAAACTATAATATTAACATAAAACATTAACTTACCTTGACTATGTTCTTTCATTTGAAGTGGTAAAGTTCATCTGTCAAAAGTAAACCTGGAAATTTTCATCCCTCTTCCTTAGAGTCATGCAAAATATGCAACTGAGACAAGCTGCATGACCATACTAACTAAATTCCTTCCCATTATCAAGAACTCTGAAAATGCAGAGAAAATGCATTTTGTAACAGATTGGCATTTCCCAAAGTGATATTTACAAATCTTGAATATTTTAATTATTGGATGGATGGATGGATGGATGGATGGATGGATAGGTAGATAAGGTCACCAATCCCTGCCATTTTATTGCCTGGATGAAGCAAGCCTCCACTGCCTTCTGCCTTTATATTGATACCTCTTTGCTCACATGGTGTTCTTCAGAAGTGATACATTCTTCTAAATAATCAGAGATGCAGAGGTGTTAGAGAGGTTATTAAAAGAACTGTCTTACCTCCACTGACCCACTCTATAAGATACCCCACCTTTAATGCATGAGAGAGGGGAAAATATGAAGCCCTCCGTGGGTTTACCGTTCTTTGATTAAAGGAATCCTCACAGACACCAGTGTTTCATTTGATCCCCACCCCCCACCCCCAACTCACCTTTTTTTGTGTGTGCTTTAAAAGATTCTATATCCAGCAGCCATATACTATAATAAGATTTGGTATGGGTGAGAGGTATGTCTTTCTCCTGTAAAATGAGGGGATATACTTTCTTCTATAAAATGAGGATATTTTGTGATGCTTCCATGCCACAGAAAACTGTAAATGAGCAATTGAAGCAGCCACAGCCCAACAAGGGCAAGGCAATGAAGGGCTCAAACCCTCCCAGGCAAGAAATCCAGGCCAGCCAAATGCTTCACAGAAAAGGAGCGCAATCTGAAATAGATGGGGCGGAGAGAAATAACACCAATACCAGTTAGAAATTTGGGGCCAGGGGCCGGCCCAGTGGCTTAGCGGTTGAGTGCACAGGCTCCGCTACAGGTGGCCCAGGTTCGGATCCCGGGCGCGCACCGATGCACCGCTTCTCCGGCCATGCTGAGGCGGCGTCCCACCTACAGCAACTAGAAGGATGTGCAACTATGACATACAACTATGTACTGGGGCTTTGGAGAAGGAAAAAAAGGAGGAGGATTGGCAATAGATGTTAGCTCAGAGCCAGTCTTCCTCAGCAAAAAGAGAAGGATTAGCACAGATGTTAGCTCAGGGCTGATCTCCCTCACAAAAAAAAAAAAGAAAGATCAACTGCTGGGCCTGCCCACTGCCTTCCCCAGTAACCGCCTAGAGGGGCCAGGTAACACAACCTGGAAATGTAGGGGCCTTGATGCCCTGGGGCTGACTTTGACTAACGAGAGTTCAGGAAAGGAAGCAAACCAGCATATAAGCTGTTTTCTCTTTCTCCGCCTGGACGGACTGCTCCTAGATGCAGTACTTTGTGTGAACGTGCTGAAGACATCATGTGGGACCCAGCCGAACCTGTTAGGATGCCCCCTGCGTATGCTCTCCTGACGTCCCCCTTTCCCTCACGGGTAAACCACTGGAGTGTAAGCTTGCTTCATCTTCTTCTTCTGGAGAACATGGGCTAAGACAGTGCTTGTACAAACGTTTTTCTGTATATCTATGAATAATTCTTTATACTAAATCCCTAGAAGTGTTATTGTTATTTAAAATAGGACCATTTTTTTCCATTTGCAAATAATTGTGTTTGATATGCTGATTTTAAAGTAATATATGTTTATTGCAGACATTTTACAGAATAAAGAAAATCAAAGTTATATTAACTTTACTGGTATATATCCTCCCAGATTTTCTTCAGCATTATAACAGCTTAAAAAATTATTTCACTAGTTGATTCCGGAGTTCCTCATAAGGAAAAAAAGTGTATTGGCTTAGAATTAGATCAATGTTTAATGTGGGAGATGAGACCTAAAAGGCATAGTCTGGAAAGAAACAGGAAAACAAAGATCCTTTTTTCTTTTGTTTTTTAAATCAAAACTGGGACCATACTGACTGACAGACTTTTATAACATGTTTTTTTATCACAATATTTTGTAATTTTCTTCACACCATTAAATTTTATGTGATTACGATTTTTAATACCACATGACATTTCATGGATATATAATTTACCCAACTAATTCTCAATTGTTGGATATTTCTTTCTTTCCTTTTTCCTTTTAAAAATTAAGTGTTTTGATAACATTCACATAGATATAATCTTTGCACTACTAATTATTTTCATAGGATAAATTCTTCACAATGGAAATGCATTTCCAAAGGAAAGGTTGTACCAGTTTAAATTCCTAGTGACTGTGTATGAGCACATTAGTTTCTTTATGTGCTGCTAACCATGAGTTTATCTTTGTCGTGCTGCTCTGTGCAGAACGGATCTCATTTTACTTTGCATTTCTTTGGTTATTAGCAAGATCAAATACAATTTGGGATGTTCACTGGCCATTTCTATTTCTTTTGTGAGTTTTCCACAACATGGGTCTGTTTGTCTTAACATTTTTATCTCAATTTGTGGCTTGTCTTTGTTTATAATATCACATACATTTTTCTACATAATTGCAGTCATTCTGAGAAAAAATATAGCAACGTTTCACTTATTCACAGTCATTCCTTTCAGAGAATTTTCTCGTCAAATGAATATTGAATCCTTCAAGGCCCAACTCCAATGCTCCTTTCTCCATGAAGTCTTCCCTGACTTCTTCTAACTCATGTCTGAGTCACTCATTCTTTCCTGTGTGTTTCCACACGTATAGCAGTGCTTCATTCAGACTTTCTTATGTTAAATGTGTTTGCAAGGACATCTCGCCTCTTGTAAGTTTTTGAAAGGGGGAACAATATCTTGTTCCTATTAGTATATCTCAGGGCCCAGTAAGGTATCCTATATTCAATACAAGGGGTTGAATTGATTTGTTAGCTCTTTAAATGCCAATGCTTTTATATTTTCAAATATTTTTCAGAGCAGTATTTTTGAACTATATATTTGTGTACTTTCTTGAGCAATTTACCAAAAAACAATTTAGGATTTTTGATAACTGACACTTATATAAACATGATTTATAGGCCTTGACTATAAGACACTGGTGCCTTCAGAGGTTTTTAGTGCTATACACTCTTACTAAGTGGCCCTGGGTGCTTATGGATTATGTATTCCTCTCTAATGGCATCTCTCTGCTGATGTCTGACTATGCCCAGCATTCTCCAGATGAGCAAGGGTGTTAGAATTAAATCTAAAATTAGACTTAAATACCCTTTAAACTTATATCTAGGTTGGTTCCCAACTGGGTTCCAGATCATTGAGGTTGCCATATAGATGATCTCTGTACTCATTACTATTCACTGGAACATTTTTTGTGCCCTACTTCTCTGAGTCTTGTCATTACATAAACCAAATCATGTTTCCTCAGACCGTACAGAATGCACACCTGCTCTAACAGAGTTCTTTATAATTGGTACGACGTCACCTGCATTGTGAAGGTCTGCCTACTATTCTAGTATGATATTGGACCTTTGCCATGACCTTTTGAGAGCTTCTGAGTGTCAGAAAAATTATTCAAAACTTGGAATAGACACAGATTACTGTTGTTCCTCCAATGCACTGGCGGGCTTGCACCTTTGGTTGACAAGCTATTGACTGGACTGCTTGACAGCTCTGTAGCAGCAGAGGTTAACTTGCAGATCTCTGTCCGGTTAGAAATGCAAATAGTTTCTGTCCAGTGGGAAACCAAGAGGTTGTGGTTTGTGGCCCTATTTTAACTAGTTTTATATCTAACCTAGTAATCTTATCCTAACATTCCTTTCTTAAATCGTTATAAATACCTAGCTCCTCAGATTCTCATTTGAACCCAGTCTTTACCATTTCCTCATTAACTAATGAGTTGAATAAAATCCTTGACCATATGTTCATTTTATATTTGTATGAGATCATGTTGTAACCTTTGGAAAATTATTCTTTGGCATAATGTTAGAGACCGCTTATTTTTACTTTAGCCAAGTAGAGTAGGTTGATTGGTAAACAAAAAAGTATACCACTACTAATAAAAATAAGCCAACTGGTAATGAAATCCAGCCTCCTTTTGTTCCTTCTTCTTCTATCATTGTTGAGTACTTTCTCTGCTTGTAACCTAGAAAAGATGAGCTAGAGAGCTTTGCCAGAATCGTTCTTTTAGTTAGTCCATCTGCCAGCAACATTTATTAAGCCCCTTGTGTGAAGAGTATGGCCCTGGAGGCCACTGTGAACACACAGTGGAAGGGGGGTGTTGCTGCATAGTTTCATGTTATTGTTTTCAACTAGAATTCTGCTTGGCCAAAGCAGGGGGGAAAAATCCATGAGGATAATGAAATAAAACTCATTCATTAGCATTTTGCCAGATAAAGCTAACGCATTAGCTAGGTTATCATCCAAAAATGATCATTTTCTTTACTGGATGGTTAATACCCTACTAAGACTTAACACATTTGGACCTTAGAATCAGATCTCTGATGTGAGAGAGTCCCAAGAAAATGTTTCTTTTGGGAAAAGCACAATGAGAACTCTGGCTGAGGGAGAATATTTTACTCAAGATAGCTATTGATTCTATCATTTTTTTAAACTCAGATTGAGCTTCAATGCCCAGCTCCAATCCTACATGTTCTGTGAAGCTTCCCTGATCATCCAAGGCCAAAGTTAACTTTGGCACACTTGTTTGTATCTCTCATTTGAGACGTACGTACTATCTTGACTACTATTTTCATCTACTTTTTCTCCTGGTCTAGACTGTAAATTCCTGGAGAACAAGTTTGTATCCTATACTTTTATATCTTTCATGGTGTTTGTTAGATAGTAGCCATTCAATAACCAATGGCTGTTGGTTGGTTCATAGGAGAGCAGATTACTCTTGGCCAATATAGACAGAAAAGGTACTGTAGCCTGACTTTTTTAAAAGACAATCAAATTCATTGGCAAATGATACAATTATTTCTCTGGATGATCATGAAGTAATGAGTGCAGTCTTCTATATGGCATTTTCTCAGTTATCCACACCCAATATTATTGTTTTCTTTATATAACAATGTGCTTAAAATTGTAGTTGCATTTATTTAGCAGAGAGCTTCTGAAACTACTCTTGAATTTTCAATATAGTATGTAAATTTTATTCATCTAATGAAGGGCAAGATGTGCACAGGAAAAGAACAAATCTAATTCCATATAATTACATGCATTTTACATTTGGTTGAATGAAACATTAAATCAACATGCCTATTTCTCATGGCAGCTAGCTGGAGTCTGAAACGGTCTCATATGTTAGAGTGTTAGAGTAGAGTCTAAAGGATGATATCAGGATTATTTCCCATTTTAAGGATAGCCTATCTCCCAGTCACAAAAATTAAGGCTTTGTATAAAGACTGTATATCCTCCGTTAACACATGTCTTAGTACCTTGCTCACAGGAGTTTATTAAATATTCCTTGACTGAGTCATTAGGTAAGTTAACACAGGGACAGCATAAGGGACCACTTTATCCTATGTGATCATGAACCCTGTTCCAAGTGCTTCCTCAGTCCAAGAACATTTTAGGGTGACTCTATTATAAGAGTCCTAAATAAGGCAAGATCATTACAGCATAAAAGGATAAAACTCTTGATGTTTTTACCAGTGCTTCTCAAACTTTAATGCATATACAAATTTTGTTAAAATGGGGATTTTGTTAAAATGCAGATTTTGATTCTGTGTATCTGGGGTGAGGCCTGAGATTCTGTATGTCTAGCAAGCTCCCAGGTGGTGCTGCTGATGTTGGTCTGGGATGGCAGTTTGATAATCATTAGCTTAGAGAATCTGGGCATTTCAGACCTCTTGGTGCTGCACTAGCATCTACCCTATTCCTAGAACTCTTTTTCTTCTCTTCTTTATGTTCTCGCCCATAGGGCCATTGTGCCTTCTCCCTACTAGGTATCCATTATTTTACCAACACAAAATAGGACTTGGCCCCTTTCCTCTCCAATGATAAGATATTTGTGATGGAAAAATGGAGCAAGACTAGGAAGTGAAGTATCAGATGCTCCCCAGACATGAATTCACTGCATTTGAGATTATTCAAACAGAAAAAATGTTAGATCTTTTGCATCATAAGCAAGGATTTATCTATAACCCACAGTAGAATTTAACAGCAGCTATAGGGATGAAACACCAAGCTGAAGTTCTATCCCACAACATGGTTTTGTTCATATGGAAAATTGGCATTCTTAGAGGATAGTAACCAGAGGACTATTTATATGCTGATTTTCATTTGGACAATAACTCCCAACCATACTACAAAAACATACAAATGGAAAACCTCCTTGATGCTCTTTAAAATTCTCGCTCCAAATATAAATCTCAAATATGTTTTAATGTGAGATAGTAAAGAAAAACAAAAAGAATGAAAGAACACTAAATAGTGTTCAGCTAAGTAAATACTTTCTAGCACAGACACAGGTTTAATTTCAGGCCTCCTTATGTGCTCCTCTGGTTACTAAGACCTAGAAAGCTTTGTGAGTAGTTTGCACTGTGATCCTTCTTTTGTCTTTATTATGTAAAAAAATAAAAAGCTAAGAGCACTCCTGCGCTGACATAAGGAACAATGCATGTGATAAATAAAGGGCAAGCAATAGGATATGTTGGAGCACATGAGGAAGCCATTTGGTGTAAAACTAATTTGGCCTGACCTTGTTTTTCCAAAAAGGGCCTGTGGCCTCTGACCATTCATTGTATATCTGCTTTAAGCAATTAACATGTCCCAAAGACAAGAACAAATGCCCTTAAGATATGGATGCAACTTCCCCCACATTGACATTTCCTTAAGGATAAGCATTTCTCCCTAGGCTAGGAGTTGATTGCTGCGCTCATCCTGTGACTACCCAACTCGAGACAACAGACCTGCCACCAGCCATGCCCATGGAGACAGCAGACCTGCCACCTGCTGTGTCCATCAATCACTATGCTGACAGGGCAATCTGACAGGGCAATCTCGTGACTACTGTAAAAGGGACATTGCAATCATACGTGAAACGTGCTCTTTGACGGTATATAACCGCTCTGTACACTCCACTTCTTTGGTGCCCTTCCTTCCTTGAGGAAGGAAGGCCCCATGCTATGTGGTCCTAAAATTTGGCTCATAATAAACTCACCCCAATTTTGATTTATAGATTGGTTATGGATTATTTGCATCAACACATCTGAATAAGAATTGGGAATATCCCCTAGAAACTCCCCTCATCTGGCCTCATACTTCTTTGTTTTCCACTGGTACTGTGGAACTACCTCAGGTAATATTGCCATATTGAATGGAGTACCCAGAAAATATTAGTTGGTAGAATGAAATCTTTCTATTTTACCACTTCAAAACACAGTGGCAGTCTAGGAAAGAGAACTTGGACCTGGACTAAAATAGGCTTGATATAGACTTGCCACAGGTGGCAGACACGTCATACAACTTCAAGGTCTTTACTTCTAGGCCTTTACAAGGCCAGGACTGAGCATGGTTGTGCCTGTGACAGTGGCAAATTCTGTGCCTCCTTCATCTCACCTACCTCTTATAATTGCAGCCACTCGCATTCTTTTCTCCCTTTCAAACATTCATTGTCCAAGCTAAAGCTTCTGCTAGTTTCATACCTAGCTTCCTCTACTCTGCTCCTTTTCTCTCCGGTTACCACTAAGTGTAGTTAAGGAAGATGTGTGATATAAAGACTTACGAGAGGGGCCGGCCTGGTGGTGTAGCAGTTAAGTTCACGTGGTCCACTTCAGCAGCCAAGGTCGCCAGTTCCGATCCTGGGAACAGACCTCTCACTGCACATCAAGCCATGCTGAGGCAGTGTCCCACATAGAAGAGCTACAACTCTACAACTATGATACACAACTATGTACTGGGGCTTTGAGGAGAAAAAAGAAAAAAAAAAAAAGAGGAAGATTGGCAACAGATGTTAGTGCAGGGTCAATCTTCCTCAAAAAAAAAAAAAAATGACTTACAAGATATCTTAGATGCATTTTTTATAATCCCTCCAAACCCACCAGGCAAACTTCTGCGAACAGTATCCTCTTTTAATAGTTGACAATCTGAGATTCAGAGATTAAGTAATTTACCCAAGAACAACAACTAATAACTTGAGTTAAGTCAAATATAGATCTGTTTACGTCTCAGTCCTACGGGAAGAATTTGGCCATCCACTTCTGATTGGATACAAACCCCTGGGCTAGATATAAACATTTTTTTTCCAACATGCTGCCTGTGTTAGCTCTCCCCAAGATGCTGTTCTGATTCTGTTACTGAGACAGTTTCCAGAAGCACACACTCAAAGAGGATACATTCACATTTCTACTGGTGTCAGTGCAAGGTGGACGTTGAAGCCAGATTCTGTTCTCCTGGCCCCTCTCAGCCTCACCTCACACCTGTTTCTCAAGTAAGGAAGATGCAAATTCTGTTTACCCAGAGGTTTTTGAAGGGCTTGATCAAGTGAGATTTGTTGGGGAGCAGAGTCCCCCAAATTCCAGCTCTGAATATTATGTCCGCTGTCTCTTCTCTTTTGTCTTCTGCAGTTTGAGCAAATATATTTTTGGAAGATATTAATCTAATTATCCATCTATATTAATCTATTCATCCATCTATTTACTTTCTGTCCATCTGTACTGAAAATAATAGTCTCATACACTGAATTATTCAGATCACATTTAGGTTTTTGCATTTAATTTAGGTGAATTTTAAGAGAGACATTAAAAAAAGTGAGTAGGATGTTTAGAAGTTCAGAAACCTCACTTTAAGAAATAGTGAAGGTTAATTAACTTCAAAAAGAAAAGAGTAAAGGGAGATTTGAAGCCTGGTCTAAAATATTTGAAGCACTGTTTAATAAAAGAATGATTGACAGTTTATATGCTTTCAAAACTGTTACCAATTGCAGACATATTTCAGGTCAAAATGAACTTCTAGAGCTGGCCCCATGGTTTAGCGGTTGGGTGCGCGTGCTCCGCTACTGGCGGCCCGGGTTCGGATCTTGGGCGCGCGCTGACACACCGCTTGTCCGGCCATGCTGGGGCCGTGTCCCACATACAGCAACTAGAAGGATGTGCAGCTATGACATACAACTATCTACTGGGGCTTTGGGGGAACAAAATAAATAAATAAAATCTTTAAAAAAAAAAAATGAACTTCTATTAATTTAAGCTGCCCAGCATCAAACCAGTTGCCTATGCAGGAAGTTATGAATTATTTGTCATCAAGGAGAGATTAAAGAACTATGAATCAAGGATGTTTAGGTATGTCTTCATTGAGAGGTTGGCCTTACTGACATTAGAGGCCCCTTCCAAATTTTAAGACACAATTTGTCCTAAATAGAACATGAGATTTAAAAATAAATCTAATCTGTTGTGAAGATTTCTGGAATAGTGGCATGAGGAGCCTGCAAACCCTCTCCCTAGTGAAACAACTGTAACTGGTAAAAATTACTTTTAAAAAACCAACTCTTTAAAGTCTCTGGAAATGTGTTAAGGACATACAGCAAATGAAGAAACAGTGATTCAAGAAAATCTAGGGGCCAGCCTGGTGGCATAGTGGTTAAGTTTGTGCACTCTGCTTCAGCAGCCCAGAGTTCATGGGTTCAGATCCTGGGAACAGACCTACACACCACTCATCAAGCCATGTTGTGGTGGTGTCCCATATACAAAGTAGAGGAAGATGAGCATGGATGTTAGCCCAGGGCCAATCTTCCTCAGCAAAAAGGGCAAAATTGGCAACAGATGTTAGCTCGGGGCCAATCTTCAAGGAGAGTCTGTGGCATTTAAGGCACAACCTGCTTGCTTCCGCCTCCTCCCCAGCCCAGCTCAGTGTGATGAAGCTCCACCCTGGGCAGACCCTGAGAAGAACATAGGGCTCTCTCTCTCCAGCTTCCAGTTGTGGGCTATAGTATCTTCCCAGGAAGGACAATCCACCAGCATTTCTCATTTCCTCCCAAATACATGTTGAAGAATTTTGACTCCTGGCCAAAGCAGCTGAGAGATCTGGGTCTTTCTTCTTCCACTCAGTACCACTCATAGGGTGGAAGCTCTACCTCCAGGCACAACAGCCCAAGAACACAGGGCTCCAACAGCCCTCACCCAGCTCATTCATAGCACAGAGGATTTATGCCATGAGAGAAAAGCCAAGAAGATCAGAGGCTACTGCCCCCACCCAGCACCCTGTTAAAAAGCAGATGTGTCACTTCAAGAGAAGTTGGCACTGTCACTCTAAGACAGGTTCCAGAGCAGTGGTACAGAGGCAAGCTACAAGGAGAGCTACAAAGTGATCTGACTTTATTTGGAACAGAATGTGAGGAAGTTCAAGGCTAAGGGTATTCCCAAAAATAATGGAGATTTTCGTGGTAAGCACTTAAAAGTAGGCTGGTAGATTCAGTAGAGCAACAAGCTGAACTGTAAACCAGCTAGAAGTTTACCAGAGAGAACCAGGGAATGAGACAGCTAAAGAGAGCCCTACTGGGGTCAGAAAAAAATCCAAAGATTGGCCTCAAAAACTACTCCTGCAAAGGGGCCTGAATTTAATTGGATTAGATCATGGCAAAATGTATCCCCCAGGCATTGCTGAAAACAATAGAGCGATTGGCCAGCAATTATTGAAGACTAACAGCTAGGTATGATACCAAAAGTGGCAGACAGCTTAACAGAGGGATCAGAAAAAGAGAGGTGACTGTGTATGCCTCAGGCTTTGCCTGCTGATAAGCAACTTCAGAGGCTGCACATAGTGAAGGAAAATAGATTTTAGTAAAATAGTCCAGCCAAGTCACTAAGAAAATAAGCAGACAACATCAGGCCTTGAGAGGTGAGATAAGGGGAATCAACACTGGAGTTACTACAATATATTATCTAAAATGTGAAATTTTTAACAAAAAATTACCGGTTATGCAAAAAAACAGGATGTGTGACCCATACATGTGAAAAAGACTAGGCAACAGAAACTGCCTATGAGAGGGGCCAGATGTTGGATTTAGCAGGCAAAAATCAACTATTATAAATGTTCAAAGAACCAAAAAATTTTTAAATGCTTAAAGAATTAAGGAAGGTATGGTCACACTGTCTAATCAAATAGAGAATATCAATAAAGAAATAGAAATGAAAAAAATAACCAAACAGTTCTGCCAAACATTTAAAGAATTAATACCAATCCTCAACTCATCCAAAAAATAGAAGAGGAAAGAACACTTCCATACTCATTTTATGAGACATTTTTGGTACCTGATACCAAAACCAGACAAAGACACTACAAGAAAAAGAAATTACAGGCCAATATCCCTGATGAACATAGATGAAAAATACTTAAAATATTAGCATACTGAATTCAACAATACATTAAAAGGATCATACACCATGATCTAGTGGGATTTATTTCAGGGATGCAAGGATGGTTCAGCATCCCCAAATCAATCAATGTGATACACCACATTAACAAAATGAAAGATAAAAATCATATGATCATCTCAGTAGACACAGAAAAAGCTTTTGATAAAATTCAACATCAATTCATGATTAAAGCTCTCAATAAAGTGGGTACAGAAGGAACATACCTCAATATAATAAAGGCCATATATGACAAGCCCACAGCTAGTATCAGACTCAATAGTGAAAAGCTGAAAACCTTTTCTCTAAGATCAGAAACAAGAAAGGATGCCCAGTCTCAGCACTTTTATTCAACATAGTACTGGAAGTCCTAGCCAGAGCAATTAGACAAGAAAAAGAAATAAAAGTCATCTAAATTGGAAAGGAAGAAGTAGAACTGTCAATATTTGCAGATGACATGGTATTATATGTAGAACACCCTAAAGATTCCACCAAAAAACTGTTAAAACTAATAAATTCAGTAAAGTTGCAGGATACAAAATCAATATACAAAAATCTGCTGCATTTCTATACACTCACAACGAACTATCAGAAAGACAAATTAAGAAAAAATCCCATTTATAATTGCATCAAAAAGAATAAAGTACCTATGAATAAATTTAACCAAGGAGGTGAAAGACCTGTACACTGAAAACTATAAGACATTAATGAAAGAAATTGAAGAAGACAAATAAATGGAAAGATATTTCGTGCTCATGGATTGGAAGAATTAATATTGTTAAAATGCCCATCCTACCCAAAGCAATCTACAGACTCAATGCAATCCCAATCAAAATTCCAGTGACATTTTTCACAGAAATAGAACGAACAATCCTAAAATTTGTATGGAACCACAAAAGACCCCAAACAGCCAAAACAATCTTGAGAAAGAACAACACTGGAGGCATCACACTCCCTGATTGCAAACTATATTACAAAGCTATAGTAATCAAAACAGTCTGGTTTTATTGGCATAAAAATAGACACATAGATTAATGGAACAGAATTCAAATCCCAAAAATAAACCTATGCATATATGGTCAATTAATTTATGACAAAAAAGCCAAGAATATACAACGGGGAAAGGACAGTTTCTTCAATAAATGATGTTGGGAACACTGGACAGCCACATGCAAAAGAAAGAAACTGAACCACTATCTTACACCATACACAAAAATTAACTCAAAATGGATTAAAGATGTGAACATAAGACCTGAACCATAAAACTCTTAGGGAAAGCAGTAAGCTCCTTGATAGTGGTCTTGGCATTGATTTTTTGAATGTGACACCAAAAGCTAAGGCAACAAAAGCAAACATAAACAAGTAGGACTACATCAAGCTAAAAATCTTCTGTACAGCAAAGGAAACTATCAACAAAATCAAAAGGCAACCTACTGAATGGGAGAAGAATTTGCAAATCATGTATCTGATAAAGGTTAATATCCAAAATATATAAAGAATTCATATAACTCAATAGCAAAAAAACAATCCAATTAAAAAATCAGCAGAGGAACAAAATAGACATTTTTCCAAAGAAGACCTACAGATGGCCAACAGGTCCATGAAAAGATGCTCCACATCACTAATCATCAGGGAAATGCAAGTGAAAACCATGATGAGATATCACCTCACGCCTGTCAGAATGGCTATTATCAAAAAGACAAGAAATAACAAGCGTTGGCGAGGATATGGAGAAAGGGGAACCCTTATGCAGTGTTGGTGGGAATGTAAATTGGTGCAGCCACTATGGAAAACAGTATGGAGGTTCCTCAAAAAATTAAAAGTAGAACTATGATCCAGCAATTCCATTTCTGGGTATTTATTGGAAGAAAACAAAAATGCTAACTTGAAAAGATATGTGCCACCCATGTTCATTGCAGCATTATTCATAATAGCCAAGATGTGGAAACAACCTAAGTGTCCATCAATGAATGAATGGATAAATAAAATGTGGTATATAAAAACATAACGGAATATTATTCAGCCATAAAAAAGAATGAAATCTTGCCATTTGCTACAACATGGATGGAACTTGAGGGCATTATGCTAAGTGAAATATGTCAAACAGAAAAAGACAAATACCATATGATCTCCACTTATATGTTATATCTTAAAAAAAAAAAACAACTCAAGCTCTTAGATACAGAGAACAGATTGGTGGTTGCCAGAAGCAGGGGGTGGGGGAGTAGGTGAAATGAGTGAAGGGGGTCAAAAGGCACAAACTTCCAGTTATAAAATAAATAAGTCATGAGGATGTAATATACAGCGTGAGGACTATAGTTAATAATACTGGATTACATATTTGAAAGTTGGTAAGAGAACAGATCTTAAAAGTTCTCATCACAGGAAAAAAATATCTTTTTGTAACTATATATTGTAACCAATGTTAACTAGACTTATTGTGGTGGTCATTTCACAATGTATACAAATATTGAATCATTATGTTGTACACCTGAGACTAATATAATGTTATATGTCAACTATACCTCAATTTAAAAAAAAGAATGTATAGCTATCCAAACATGATAGAAGTTTATTTATCATTCACTTAAGTCCAAAGCAGCTGTTTTTTAAAGGAAAAAGAAAGAAAAAAAGAAGAAAAGAAACTATGAGAAGCTTTGAGGTACTGAAAAATAAGCCAGTCAAAAGAGAGACTAGAATAAAATGGACTTGCAAGAATTAGCTTAGTCCTACAAATAACACAGCACTGGAGTGAAGACCCAGAACTCCAGAAGCTTCTAGAGTTGCCTAGGATTCAGGAAGGCCTTCCAACTGAAGCTGTTCTAACAGCCAGCTCTGTCAAGGTGCCTAGTCTTCCCGAGGCCCAGCCATTCTGTGTTTCCTAGGTTCTGGGGCACATGTAGCCATATCCAAGAGTCTTCCTCATCACATGAGGCCCACCTAAATATCTACAGTAATACAACATAATATTTTCTTCAGCCTCCGCCCAAGAAATCAGCACCCTTAGTAAAAACATTGGATGTCAATAGTTTACTTTGATGCAAAGATGAGAACTGAGCATTAGTTTGATTCTTCACAAACCTTAGCTTGGCCATCAAGCAATACTATGTTCCAACTCCTTCATCCTGAGCGATTTCTTACTTTACCACCATGTCAAACCTTTGGAATTAATGCTGCAAATAAACAAACAAAATTTTAAAAATAGGCATAAGAACAATGGGATATAATTGGGAACCCAGCAACAAACCTTTATGTTTTTGGTCAAACGAATTTTGACAGGGTGCCAAGATAATTCAATGGAGAAAGAATAGTCTTTCAACAAATGGTGCTAGGAGAACTGGACTGCCACATGCAAGAGAATGAAGTTGGGCTCCTTCCTCATACCATATACAAAAAATAACTTATAATGGATCATAGATCTAAATGTAAGAACCAAAACTATAAGACTCTTAGAAGAAAACATACCTGTAAATACCTTCATGACCTTGGATTAGGCAATGGTTTCTTGGATGTGACAACAAAAGCACAAGTAACAAAAGAAAAAAATAGATAAATTGAACTTCATCAAAATTAAGACTTTTTATGCTTCAACAGATACCATCAAGAAAATGAAAAGACAACCTACCAAGTAGGAGAAATATTTGCAAATCATATATCTAAGGGACTTGTATCTAGAATATATAAAGAACTCTTACAACTCAATAATAAAAAGATAAATAACCCAATTAAAAAATAGGCAAAGGACCTGAATAGGCCTTTCTTAAAGAAGGTATACAAATGGCTAATAGTCCCATGAAAAGATGATTAATGTCATTAGCCATCAGGGAAATACAAATCAAAACCACGATGAGATGGCACTTCACATCCTGTCAAAAAACAGATACATTAAACACAAGTGTTGTGGAACATATGGAGAAATTGGAACCCTCTTACATTGCTGGTGCTAACGTAAAATGATGCAGCTGCTGTGGAAAACAATCTGGCAGTTCCTCAAAAGGTTAAATATAGAGTTACCATATTGTTACTGAACCAAGTGGGCTCGCCTCCTGGTGAGTTAAATAAGACTACACCAGTGAAAGTTGTCTCACAAAGTAAAGTGTATTTGCAGCAAACAGGAGGCCATGAGGAATCATTTCCAAGTCATGGCATCCCAGAACAAAGGAAAGTAGGAATTTTTATTTGGTTGGGGAATGAATATTCAAAAGAGAGAGGTGGGTATTCGCTTGCACAGGCTCAGTTGGAGAACAAGCTCCTCCTGGAGAGATCTTTGCATTAAAAATAAGGCAAAGGTCATGGGCTTAGCTCTTGTGGTGAGGCTTGGTCAGTTTCAGGATGGCTGGTGGTTACATCTCCTTAACATACAAAAGGAAAAGAAACAACTTGGACAAACAGTTAATTGCTTCCAAAAGCAAATTACTTTGAGTTTCTCCAGGCACCTAGTCGGTGACAATATGACTCAACAATTCTACTCCTAAGTATACACCCCAACAGACGTAAAAACATATGTCCACACTAAAACTTGTACACAAATGTTCATAGCAGCATTGTTCATAATAGCCAAAAAGTGGAAACAATCCAAATGTCCATCAGCTGATGAATGGATAAATAAAATGTGGTACATCCATATGATGTAATATTTGACTACTGATACAGTCACCCACTAGGTACCTCAAGAAACTCAAAGGTGGGTTTGGAAGCAATTAACTGTTTTTCCAAGTTGTTTCTTTTCCTTTTGTGTATTAAGATGTAACCACCAGCCATCCTGAAACTGACCAAGCCTCACCACAAGAGCTATGCCCATGACCTTTGCCTTATTTTTAATGCAAAGATCTCTCCAGGAGGAGTTTAGGCCTCCTTCTGTGGAAGCATGTTCTCCAACTGAGCCTGTGCAAGCGAATACCCACCTCTCCCTTTTGAATATTCATTCCCCAACCAAATAAAAGTTCCTGCTTCCCTTTGTTCATCGATGCCATGAATTTGGAAATGATTCTTCGTGGCCTCCTATTTGCCACAAATACACTTTACTTTGTGAGACAACTTCCACTGGTGTAGAGTCTTATTTAACTCACCAGGAGGCGAGCCCACTTGGTTCGGTATCAATACATGCCACAACCTGCATGAACCGTGAAAACATTATGCTAAATGAAAGAAGCAAGTCATGAAAGTCCACATATTGTATGATTTCATTTGTATGAAATGTCCAGAATGGGCAAATCTATAAAGATAGAAAACAGATTAGTGATTGACTAGAGGTGGGAGCTTGGGGGAAAATGGAGAGTGACTGCTAATGGGTATGGAATTTCTTTTGGGGTTGATGAAAATGTTGTAAAATTGATTGTGGTGGGGCCGGCCCCATGGCTTAGGGGTTACGTGCATGCGCTCTGCTACTGGTGGCCTGGGTTCCCATCCTGGGCGCGCACCCACCCACCGCTTGTCCAGCCATGCTAAGGCGGCGTCCCACATACAGCAACTAGCAGGATGTGCAACTATAATATACAACTATCTACTGGGGCTTTGGGGAGAAAAAGGGAAAAAAAAAATTGATTGTGGTGATGGTTGCACACCTCTGTGAATATACTAAAACCCGCTGAATTGTATACTTTAAAGGAGTGAATGCTATCTTGGTAAAGCTGTTAAAAAAATAAATATACCATGTGAGAATGTTTAAACAGAATAGAAAGGTGTTGCCTAATTTTTTAACAGTATTCTGTTTTACTCAAATGTGAAAGATGAGTGTTTTGCCAGGATTTCAGATTTTTAATCTTGAAGTTGCCTTTCCTAGGACAGAGTCAGATCCTTTTTGTATTCATCCGAGAGCACACAGGACCTTCCCCAAGTTCTCTGCTTGGCTCCTTTAGTCCACTTCTTTTAATCCTTTGTTTCCCATTAACTCTGGAGTCTGCTGCTATCACTCAACCTCATACAGTGGGTTGAATGTCTTTAAGTCTACAGTCCTATTCAGTGTGGAACTAAACCATGGCTTTAAAGAAGATTTGGGGATTCTTAGATAGAATGACAAGAGTTCAAATAAGGACAATGGAATCAAAGCACAATAATAAGTAGTCAGCAAGCCCTGTTCTACTAAGAAAGGCAAAGTAGTCCTAAGAATGAGAGCAATTTAAATATCACCTGTATTTCAGAGCTCTTCACATTAAATTAGATTGCCAGAGCTCCTGAAATATGAGGACTTCCTTTAAAAGTTACATAAGATAGGGCAGGCCCGGTGGCTAGTGGTTAAGTTCGTTCATCCGCTTTGGTGGCCCAGGTTCGCAGGTTCGGATCCTGGGTGTGGACGTACGCACTGGTTATCAAGCCATACTGTCACAGGCGTCTCACATATAAAGTAGAGGAGGATGGGCATGGATGTTAGCCCAGGGCCAATCTTCCTCAGCAAAAAGAGGAGGATTGGCATCGGATGTTAGCTCAGGGCTAATCTTCCTCACACACACACACTCACAGTTACATAAAATAGAATGTGAAAGTTTAAGATCAAGACCTTTTAGGATCTGGATTTTTATTTTAGAGTTCTTCCTTATTAACTGCATAAAACTTAAGCATATGATCAAATATATAGAGTTTGGGATTCTAGTTACTAAATAGTAAATTTGTCCTTCGGTTTTGAGGTAGCAAAGTCTCTAATACCTGATACTTTTGTTGACACCTTTGTCAAGGCTTCCTCACACCCAGATTTCCAGGTAGCTAAACCACCCCTGGATTACAGGAAATTTACATAATTAAAAAGAAAAGAGAAGAGAAAGTAGATGGTAGAAATCAAAAGCATCCAACTGAGAAAAAGAATAGGGAAATAGGGAATGAAAGAAAAGGAAATGAAGAAAAAAGGGACCACTTTAGGAAAAAAATAGCAAGGTCAAAAGAATAGTAAAGGATGAGCATTGGATTAGAAACTGAGAGAATCAGACTCTAGGACCAGCTTGCTTTTAATAATTGTGTAGTCTTGGGTGGAGCACTTTCTTTCCCTTCTTCCCGCTTTACTGGCCAAGGTAGTTAGTAATACCTGTCTTCCTTTGGGTCAAATGACTAAGTATGAGTTCTGAGCATAGAACAGTGAGATTTGTTTTCCTTTGTAGTTGATAAACTAGTCTCCTCACTCTATAATCAGGCTATTTTATGAGAACACTCTGAAAAAAATAGTACATAAAAGAAGTAAACCTGCCAGTCACTGACAAGTTCTTTTCTCTCGCTGGCTTCCTGAGCCCAGTCACTGACATTCATCTGTCACTTTCAGGTCCCTGCATGATCTCACCCCAAATCAGTAACACGAAATGATAGTAAGAATTCACTCCTAACAAACAGTCCTGTTTTGTGTTTTGATGTCAAAAAGTGTTTTGATAACCAATAGCCTTAGAGATGTACTGCACAGCATAATCCAGCTCATTCCAGCTGGAGTCTTTCTGTCTCCTTCTACAGCGCTTGTCCTAAAAGAAAGTCCTCTAGGAAGTTTAAAGATTTCTCCATAATGTGGTTATGGCATTTGAAAGAATCTTAAGTATAAATTGAATAGCAATACAGTACTACTTTGGGAAAAGCTGAATCTTAGGATAAGAGAAATGCAGTTTATACTTGCATACATACACAGTGACTTCAATGAGTTGCTGATGCCTGACTTTCTTTAATAAATGGGTTGTTTGTAATGAACCTGATTTTAAAGCAAATGAATACTCTTAAGTGCTTTAAAAAGTTGCTCTAGATTATATTTGAGGTAAATTAGTCCTTTTCTTAGTTTACATTGTTTTACTTTAATACTTTTCAGACTTCTTGTACTTTTAGTGCAAGAGGGACAAGAATGTGCCTCTGCACAAACTTGCAAAATAACGGCGTGCAAAATTCACAGCTTGAATCTAATCTAGTCTTTATGTTTAATCTATGAAGGAAATTTTAGATCCCGGATACCTGACAAGCAAGGACTCTTTATGTGGCTTATGTCCTACTTGTGAAACTTATCTAAAGTAAGCTCACAAACGTATTTTCTCAAATAATGCAGTCCACATTTCGTTATAATATCCTTGAATTTCGAAATAGGCTAAAACTCAAAACTCCGTGTGTGTGTGTGTGGTTTGTTTTAACAAAAAAATCAATTAAAATTTGGTGGTGGTGGTAGTGTTAGAAATCCTCTTTCTTTTGTTCTCATAAGCAGTTTAAATAGTCCTATAATCTCTTTTTTGTTTTTGAACTTGCATACACTGTAGGATTCCTTGAGGGTAAGGCCCAGATCTCACACATCTTTGTATTCTCAGAACCCAGCATATAGTCAGTTGAAATAGTTCCCATGAAAACTGCCATCTTCTCTGGCATCCAGTCACAAATTTCAAACTGGCAAGGATCTGAAGTAAGTTTTTTCAGCAGCTGCCAATGAGTCTCTGAGCTGTCTCCTTAATACGGAATAACGGCCCACACTCAAAGGCTCTGCCACAACCCCACACCTGCACCCAGCCTTTCCCAAGCTGCTCAGACAGAGTGCCCTCTTGCCGCACTCCCATGACACACTGCTTGTATCTCTAAGAAACGGTTGTCATCATGCCATTCTTGGCAGAAACAGGCTTCCTTCAGTTATAGACCAAAACGGGGAAAAGAAGACTCTCTTTCGGGGTCAAAGGTAACCATGAGAGTGTTTCGCAGTGTAATTTTCCAGTGACATGGGCAGGGTGGGGTGCATTTGGAGCACTCACTAAGTAGGCCGCATCTCCACATACCTGCATGCTCACCCCCAGAAGGCAGTCTCCCTGCACAGCCTTTCCCTAATGGATTTCCATTTCTATCGATCAGGGACTTAGATGCTGGCTAGCAATTAGTCCTAATCAGGCAGCAGGAGTTTCCTAAGGGGACTGCCAGCTAGCCTAATTGCTGGCAGCTGTGGGGCCGCTCAGCTGCCAGGGACAGGCTTTAACCCCTGGTGTCCCAGGCTCCACAACGATGCTTGACCTAGCAAAATTCCTCCTTGTGTGTGGTATGTGTTGGACTAGATGGTTTGTCTTTATTTTGGAAAACTCTGCCGAGAGACTTGGGTTACTTTATCTCCAAAGATACTTTGAGATAAAAAGTGACCTGCATAATCCTGCTCTGTAGCAGGAAATACTTCACAGAGGAGAAACTGAAGCAGGATTAAAAAAAGAAAAAGTTCTATTAGGAAAATTCTCAAAAATTCGCAGAAGAAGGAGAATACTATAATAAGCCCCCATACATCCATCATCTAATTTTCTACATTCTGCCATTCTTTTTAGTTAATCCCCTGCCTCTGTTTTTTTTTTTCTTTTCACTGGAGGATTTTAAGGCAATTCTTAGACATATCACTTCACTTATGAAATGCTGTAGTGTGTAATTCTACTATAGTTAAAGATATTTTTAAAAATATAACCACAACACTATTAATATACCTGACAAAATAAGTAATAATTCCTTGCATCACCCAATATCTAGGCATGTTCACATTTCCACAATGCCTCAAAAACACCTTTTTGGTTTGAGTCAGGATCTAATCAAGGTCACACACTTGTATTTAGCTGTAACTGAATGAGTAGGTGGTCATTTGTTCTACGGAATGTCACGTTCTACATTTGGCAGATTATATCCTCATGGTGTTCTTTTATGTGTTCCTCTCCCATATTTTCTGTAAAATCTAGAAGCTTCATGAGAGTTAGGTTTGAATTTTTTTCAAGAAACCTTTATAGGTAGTGCTGTGAGCTTTCTTTTGCTTCTTACACAGGAGGCACAAAATGTCTAACTGTCCAATTTCAGTGATAAGATTAATCAATGAGTTCAAATATTGTCAACTTGGGGATCCACCCATTATAAAGTTCCCCATTAAGATCTCACCTGGTAGTTTTAGCAGACATTGATGATCATTGCCTAGAATGATTATTTCATTAGGGGTTACTCAATGGTGGTGATCTAATGTTTTCGCTCCTTTGGCATGTATTAGCCGTGTTTCTTCTGTAGAAAATTTCCGCCTCAAGTTTGGAAAGGCAGGATAAATACTTGACTCTTTCCCTTTATTTATATCAGATTAATGAGTTGACTCCCTAAGCCACCTCATAATGTAACTATGAAAAAAATTTTTGAGTATTGTTATGAACTCATGGATTTTTATATGTTTGATGTGTTTCAATTCATTGCAGTCCTACTTTTTTAATGCTAAAATTATCCCAGATTTAATCAATGGTGCCTTTTCAAACTTGTTCTATGCCCTTTTGACTTGTCTCTTTTAGTCTTTGAAATTTTTCTCTCCATGCTGAAATAACAGTTTTCCAAGGAGCCCTGGCTTCTTTTAGTAGAACTGGGCATTATGAGTATTCCTTGCTAGTAGGTTGTCATTGCTTCTAGTCCAATACATTATGTTTAACGAGACAAAACAAACTTGTATTAAATTCAGGTCGGTATCACATCCTAGTGATGTAAATACCTCTGCACTCATCTTAAACTTCCTCCTTCCTGTCCCAAAAGAACAAGTGTCCAAAATATGCTTTTGATATCTCCACTTCCAGAACAAGCTCTGTCAGCTATCTCCTCCTTGTCCTCCATCTTCATCCTCACCCTCTCTATGGGTGAACCTCTCTATCGACGGCCACCCTTGCTTCCCTGTCCCCTATCTTCTCTCCCAAACTAGACTGAAAGCTTTTTGAGAGCAAGAATGTTTCCTACTTATTTTGAATCCTCCACAATGCTAAGCACAGAGTATATTTTCAATAAACTTGCGCTGAATTGTCAAAGGTCCCAATCTGTGCCGTATATCAGTGGTGACATTCCTTTCTCTGCTCTACATCAATCTCTCATCCAGAGACTTTTTTTTTCCAACACCAAAGAAGCATCACCCCACAGCCAATTTGAAGAGATGGAATAAAATAAAGCTCTGTAATTGATTCTGTTCTAAAGAAGCCATGCATTAAGGAAGAAAAACCGTGCCTCGAGGAGCTGTCAGCTTCATTACGGGCTCGGCGGCAAGCCACGTGGGAGGACAGTCCAAGACTCTGAAAGAAGGAGCCGGTTAATGACCAACACCCCTCCCTCCTCGGCACACTTAAACCCCCGCACGGTGCTCACAGGAGCCAAAACGGGGGAAATCTCTTCTCAGTTCCTTAATATTTCAGAAACAATATACCATTAATGATTTTTCATCTTTTCTAACTCCGTATTTAAAGAAGATTACGTACAGTATCTTGCCCAGGGCCCACATCAGGTAATCACATTGGCCTGTCTGTTTTCCTTGTGTCTTCAGCTATACTTGGGCATTCCTTAATTCCTAGTCAAAAATTCTGTGTTTGCTGCTTGTCTCCTGTGGCATAGCCACCCGCAAACACCTCAGAGGGATTTCTGTTCCCATGAGCGAGTAGGTTTGTCCCTGTGCGGCTTCTAGATTCGCCTGTAGAGAAGTTAGGGAAGGTAAACACGAACATTTTGGCACAAACGTGAAGTCCTGAGAGTTGTGATCGTGAGAGTGACCACGAGCATTTCTTCCGAGTCTGGAAGGAGCTCTGGAGGCTGAGGCTCTCCCCAAGCTTGTGGCACTGGCTCACAGACCCAGCAGCTCTGCATGGGATCCCTGCTCTGCTTTTGGAGCTGTCTTTCAGGGTGTTTCTTGGTCTGTAGCGTGCATTGAATGTTCAATGAATTCTTGCTTGGATGTTGTTTAAAATGGAAAAAGACTTGGAAATAACCTAAATGTCCCAAATAGGAGGTAGGCTAAATTTACTAGGTACGTTTAGAGAATGTATCATAGGCACATGGCAGATGGCAGAAACTTGGGGAACTGTCAGAAACAAAATGGCTAAAAGACATCATTTTAAATGGCTGCATAAAACTTGATTATATGGATGGATTGTAACTTATTTATCTAATTTCTTACTTTTAAATAGTAAGGTTGTTTTCAATTATATTTGCTATTAAAAATAATAACTTGATCATTTTTATATACGATTTTCTATAATTTAAAAGACTTTTCTTGAGATAGATTCCTAGAAGGGGAATTTCCAGATCAAAGGATATGGATTTTAAGGATCTTAACCTGGATTTCCAAAGTGCTTTTCACAGTGTTTGCACTGAATTTCCCTTCTACCACAGTGCTTGAAAATTTAATTTCACTCTCCCCAACATTATTATCTTAATTGGCAAAAAATGATTTTCCTATTGTTTTAATTTGCGTTTCTGGACTACCAGTTAAGCTGACCATTTTTAATGATTTGTTAAGTTATTTGTGTACTTTCTGAGAATTATCTGTTTATACATTGGGCTTATTTTTCTACTGAGTTTTAGCGTTTTTCCTATTCATTTATATAAACCCTTAACTAGGGCAGTTTGCACTGCTGCACACTGCCAACCTGCCCATCAGCCTTTGGAAACCATTTGGTTCAGTCACAGTGGGTCCCGCTGCCTTACCCCAAAGAGCTTCACTGCTAATCCCACAGTAAAGACCTTATAGCTTGTGCATGCGCAAAGACTGTGTGTAACAAGAATGTATTTTTCAGTGCGAATAACTTAAATTATAATTCATTTAAAATGTACTCCACTTGCATGTCTTGATATGTTAAGCCCAAAAGAATTAGTAAGATAAATTTATTTTTTATGCAGTGATGTAACATCCATTTTATTTAGACCATGGAATTGTAAGTGATTTATTGTCTTTGGAAAATGACAGGGTGCCAAAGCTACTATATCTATAATTTTGTCAGATTTGACATCAATAGGATATTTTGGGGATGTTTATTTCTGATAAACTGCCAAAAAGTAGGGCAAGTAAGAGCCTAGACTGAATATCATGAATGACCAGGGAGTGTGAATGGTGCCACTTCTACATCCATGGGAGGGTATCTGAAAGTCTTGGTAGCCGCTCCAAGGCCCTGGATAGCGCATGTGAATTATCTGTGAAGGGACTGACCTCCATGAAATGTCTTGATTACTCAGTGGTGATTCTTAGAACCGAAAAAATAATGCGGCATTGTTTAGGCAATGATTCGAAGGATCTAAAACTGATCTTTAAAAGAGGCCATAAGATAAACCACAAACTTAGACCTGAGGACTGGTATCTCCTTTTGCTGGTCAGTTCTCAGGAATTATTAAGGGGTAGCTGGGGCAGGTTCTCCAGTCTTCTCCTCATTTACCTGAGTGAGCGTGCTTTTGCTAGTTGTGTACCTAACAGAAGATGCATAATACCTCCTGCTTCCTTTCTGGATTTTTCTTTTCATCATTCTCTTTGGGCAAATGCATACCATAATTATAATAGCTTGGTTTTCGTGCAGCCAGCTTTTTCTTACATGTTTTTTTTGAGTAAATGACGTCATCATTTTACTCAGGTCAAAAACTCTGGAGTCACCTCTGACTGATATTTCCTTTTCTCTCACATTCTACATCAAAATCATCAGTGCAACATTAGAAAAATCTGCTGTATCACACCACTTCTCATCTTCTCCCCGCTACCACCCGTCTAAGCCACCACTGCCTCTCATCTTTTCTATAGCTCTATGCTTCCTAACAGCTCCTGTGTCCACTCGTGCCCCTGGCAATCTATTCTCTACACAGCAGCCAGACTTATCCTTCTAAAACATGACTCTGATAATGTCACTGCCCAGGACAAAACTCTCCAATGACTTCTGATCCGTTAAAACAAAATCCCCAAATCCTTCCCCTCCTCCGAGACCTTCCATGCCCCAGCCCTGACTCCTCACTGATTGGCCTCCCACCATGCTCCCTTTTGCCCACCCGGTCCCTGCTGTTGCTGGGGCATGCCAGCTCACCTCCCACTGGAGGGAGGGCCTCTACACTTGCTGCTTCCTCTCCATAGAGTGTTCTTTCCCCAGATATTTGCAAAACTCTCTCTCACTGTGTTTAGGGCTCTGCTGAATCGTAACCACTCAGAGATGCCTCCCCTCACCACCTGATCTAAAATAGCAACTCCGTCATCGCCTATGGCCTCTCTCTTCTTTAGTTTTCCTCATAGCATTTGTCACCATCTGACATATTATATAACTGCTTACGTATTTGTCATTATCTATGTACTGCTCCCCCCTCCATCTTGTTCACTGTTGTACCTACACTACCTAGAACAGTATCTGGCCATATCGTGTGCTCAAAAATTCAATATTAGTTGAATGAATGAATTTTTGAAACTGCTTATGCTTTCCTCTTTTAAATCTCAGTGACTAGAAACTGTGTCAGCCATGGAATGACCTAGGTGATAAGATGGATGATAAGAGAATTTCCTTTCAAAGAACAGCATCCAAATATGGAATGCCGTGGGCAGTGTGTGGGACAGGCAAGGCAGCAGAGTGCAGGTGAGTGGGCAGTGAGAGAATAAAAGGAGAAAGTCAATTTGGGGAACTTTAGAATTATGATCTGAGTTTTTAATTCTACCTGTAGATGATGCCAGAGAAGTGAAGGTGATTGAGAAGATTTAGACCATTTTGTTGATGTTAATACCATTGTAGTCATCATTTTGATCAAAAGAATTTGTTAAGTACTTATTGGTACAGAGTGTTTTTCTGTTTCATTACAAAACACAAGCTAAACCAATATAGTCAATATATAACAAAATGAAGTGGAATTACTGAAGTGAAGGGGCAAGGGAATAAAGAAAATTAGATCAATGCAGCAAAAGGCAGGAAGAAAAAGCAAAAGTATAAAAAGCAAGATAAATAGAAAACATGAAGATATTAAAAATTAGACCAGCCATATCAAGGATCATTAAAAATTTTAATTGATTAAATTCTATTAAAATACAAAGAATCTCAAATTGCATTCAAAAAATTATCAGCTTTTTACAAGATGTACATCTAAATAGAAAACATGAAGATATTAAAAATCAGACTAGCCATGTCAAGGATCATTAAAAATTTAAATAGACTAAGTAAAAAATTAAATAGACTGAATTCTATTAAGACACAAAGAATCTTAGATTGCATTTTTAAAAATTATATGCTTTTTATAAGAAGTACATCCAAAACAAAATTTCATAGGAGGGTTGAAATTTCACAAGGATGGATAGTGACAAGGAAAAATAAAGAAAGCAGAACTTGCAATAGTCAAGGCAAAAACCAATAATGGGACTAAAATAGATATTTATGTTAATAAAAGCTATTCATTAAGAAGATATAATAATAAGGATTGTTTGTGAATTGAGCAGCATAGCTTTAGAATCATAAAGCAAAAACTGTTAGATTTACTAGAATTTGACAAGGCAATGACAAATAGAGACATTAAGTTCTTGAAAACAACTAAAAGATCAAGTAAATAAGGAAAAGAAATCTGTTGCAACTTTGTATCAATACATTTGAAAATTAATTTTTTTTTTTGAGGAAGATTGCCCCAAGCTAACATCTGTTGCCAATCTTCCTCCTTTTTTTCCTTTTTTCTCCCCAAAGCCCCGGCAGATAGTTGCATGTCATAGTTGTAATCCTTCTAGTTGCTCTATGTGGGACGCCGCCACAGCATGGCTTGACAAGAGGTGCGTCAGTGCGTGCCCAGGATCCAAACCAGCAAACCCCGGGCCCCAGAAGTGGAGCTCACACACTCAACCACTACGCCACTGGGCCAGCCCTTGAAAATTAATTTTTAATTTTTAATTTAATTTATATGTTGATTCCCAAGTTTATTTCAAACAGTAGAGTGTGGGAGAACAGCCAAAAATATATTTTTAAAAAGAAGAATGATGGTGGGGGAAACTCTGAAACATCAAAATTTACTATAAAACTACAATAAATAAAACTAGTGTAGAAAGTAATAAAGAATCAAACAATAAATTAGAAACAAGTCAGTTTATGGTAGGAACTTAGCATCTGATAAAGATTAAACTGCAAATTAGTGGAGAAAAGAAGGTGAAGTAAAGATTTTTTTCCCTCCTCTTTTTTTGTTGAGGTATGATTGACATATAACATTATATTAGTTTCATGAAGTAAAGATTTAAACATTAAAAATAAAACTACAGGCCTGCCCGGTGGCACAGTGGTTAAGTGTGCCTGCTCTGCTTTGGCGGCCCGGGGTTCGCAGGTTCAGATCCCGGGTGTGCACTGACGCACTGCTTGTCGAGCCATGCTGTGGCGGCGTCCCATATAAAGTAGAGGAAGATGGGCACGGAAGTTAGCCCAGGGCCAGTCTTCCTCAGCAAAAAGAGGAGGATTGGCATCGGATGTTAGCTCAGAGCTGGTCTTCCTCACCAAAAAAAAAAAACACTACAAAAATACCAGAAGGCAATGTAGGAGGATATTTTTGTAATTTGTGTGTGTGGTGAAGGCTCCTCTCCTTCAAGACGCCACCTAGAAGCCACAAAGAAAAGATTTTTAGATTTGGCTATAGAAAAAAATTTAAGCTTCTGTTCAATGGGAGATACCAGCAATAAAATTAAAAATGGCCATTGAGGGGGGCCGGCCCCATGGCACAAGCAGTTGTGTGTGCTCGCTCCGCTGCGGAGGCCCAGGGTTCGCTGGTTCGCATCCGGGGTGCTCACCGACGCACTGCTTCTTAAGCCATGCTGTGGCGGCGTCCCATATAAAGTGGAGGAAGACGGGCATGGATGTTAGCCCAGGGCCAGTCTTCCTCAGCAAAAAAGAGGAGGATTGGCTCAGGGCTGATCTTCCTCACAAAAAAAATAAATAAATAAAAATTAAAAAATGGCCATTGAGGAAAAGCATATAATGATAAAAATAATAATAAGAGCCAACATTAATATAGGGGTTGTTATCTGCCAGGAATTATGCTAATCATTTTACATGAATTGTCTGATTACAATTGATAGGTATTATTATTACTATTATTCCATTTTATGAGTGGGGAAACTCGTGAGGCTTAGAAAGGTCACATACATGCTAAAAATGTTGGTATCTGTAATAGGCATTTGTTGTTTTGGATTGGTCAGGACCCCCATTCTCTGGCCCCATCACTCCTAGAACACGTGAACCAAGTCAGCTAATTAGAGTCTTTATGGCTTTGGAGCTAGAGGAGAATGGACCTTACCTTTGGGTTTAGAAACCCTGATGGATGTGAATTTGAAGTTTCCTGTGGCCATTAATGTGGCTGCATAATGAAACCTAACTCCTGAAGGATCAGTCCAGGCACACAGACAGGCAGAGGTGAGAGGCGAATGGAGAAAAGTGTGGACGTAATTGTTTGGGTCCCTGGACCCACTTGGGTCTGAGTTAGAGCTACTCCTGGGCTTCCAATTATGGGAGTCAATGAGTTCCCTCTTTTCTTAAGCTAATTTAGAAGGATTATCTGACACTTAGACTACAATATGCATGGTACCTAAAGACTCCACCTACTAATTAAGGAGACAATAGATAAATCATTAGTACAGTGGACAAAGCATGTGATTAGAAACTCAATGAAGAAATACCAATGGCAGTTCATTCTGAGGGGTCATATCTGAGGGGTCCAATCCTCTCTGTGGTGGAGGACCAGGTACTATTTTTATCTGCTCCTCCTGAGATCTCCACAGTGCTGAGAATCAAACAGGACATCCATAGTCAGTGTCCAGCAACTATCTGGGTGTGCAGATGGTTTATCTTGGGATCACTTCTGCCTTATTATATGGACCTCTTATTTGACTCTATGAAAGATAATATAAACCAACTCAATTAGGGCCGGGCTGGAATCTGAATGTATTTACTGGTTTAGAGGCAATATTGGGAGTGAGGTTTTAGCTTGAGGAGAACTAGCTTCTTTTTGCACGTGACTGTCTCGTGTCAGTCTATTACAGGGTCTTCCAGGTCCATCAGGCAGAGGAGAAGTGCAGCTTCTGGGAAGGGGTACTCAGTGGGCTAGAGGGTTCAGCATACTCTGAGTTATCCAAATCTCCCCACATGGCCCCATTCCAAGGCACAGGATCCTCTCTTTCCTGACCGGAGTCCTAACACTCATGCAATAACAGTGCTTGTGCTCGGCCCATGAAAGGTCGTGAATGATAGGACGAGAGCCAAGGCTGCAGAGTCCTGGCAGCTCCGAGCTGCAGTTATTGGAGATTCCCACTCAGAATCATCAGAAATTCCCTAGTTCTCTGAAAATGCCTTAAGCCAAAATTTAAGGCTTTGAGTTTATAATCTCTTTCTCTTTTATTTCCAGTGTATTTAAAACCAACTGTACAACCTCACAGGGTTTGACCGTCTTGCTCCTATCATATTGTTGCCTGGTGTGACCATTCATTCCCCCAAAGCCTTGCCTTCAATGGATGTCATTCCAGTGAACCGCAGAGTGATCACTGGATGAACAGTTTTGCCGCTAATGCTGTGGCCTGCCAGAGCCTCGCCCTTTAACACTAAACGCGTTCTCACTGTCTCAGGCCACAGATCAGTTACACCTTAGGGTCCCATTTTTTCAAAGATCTGTTGCCTGGCACCACTTCTGGTACCAATACTATAAGAGTCAGGGTTTTAATTAACAAAATCAAAAAATAAAACAGAACCCACCATGGCTCATTTAAGCAGAAAGGCATAAGCAGGACAGGATTTACTAGAGACATTAGGTAATTCACAGACTCATTGCGAGGGCCAGAGGAATGGATTTGAGGCTGAAATTCCTAAAGCAACTCTCAAAGCCACCCCACAGCCAGGGCCTCTCCTGAGAACCAAATGATGGAAACTCGACGTCCCCCGGCATAACTGCTTCCAACATGGATGCCACTTCCGCATCCGGGCCTCACTCTCGCCACCACTGCTGCCCCCAGAAGCTGGATGTCACGCTGCCACCAGCATCAGCAAAGCAGAATCCCCACACAGAGCCTATTTTATCAACTGGTCACTGTCAAGTCAAAGCCTGCACAGGTGCATCTGGTGGGCGCAGCAGAGGAAATAGCTCCATTTTTCCTCATAGAGAGGCTAGAAATTTGAGTTTTGACTCTGGGTAGGAGAGGCAGATTTCACAGTGTAGGAATTTATCAACTATAGGAAAACATTCCAAGAGTGATGGGAAGTACCAAATATAACTGTCGACTACGAGGACAGAACTGGAATAGCACACGTCAGCACTGTGGGGCTCTGGTTATGCCCAGGTCGTATTGTCCTTTAGAAGACAGCAGGCTGGTGGGAAGTGCCTCGAGGTCCTGCTTCTCACCAGCAGTGCACTGGAAGGCGGGTACTTGACCTCGCTGTCTGAGAGAGTTCATGAGAAATCTTAATGAGATCATCTCCACATATCAAAGTTCTAATATTGTGTACTCTCAGTGTAAATCCATGATGCTGTAACTGTGAAGGGAAGAAACATCAAGCCACTATTTGCACCTCACTGCCCCTGGAACTGTGCAATTTGTCCAAAGCAAACATGGGATCAACAATAATTACTAGATAGGAACCCTTGGGAAATGCATTGTGCAAAGGTGTAAGAAAATAGACTGGTTCATCGTTAACATCACCTTGACAGAGCATTTAGTGATGGGAGTTGCAGGCTAAGGGGAAATAAATACTTTTTTCCCCTGAGTTAATAGAGAATCACAGGTCGTGTTAATGATGGAGGAACAACTTGGAACGTTGAGCCAGCGAATTTTCTAGAGACGTCATGGCTAGAATTCCAGCTATAGGTATGTGACAAATGCATCAAGATAACATTACATTTTCTGGGAGGCATAAAAGAGATGAGACAGATAAATGCAAGAACACACAGAGGCAAGGGAGATTAAAGGGCAAAGATCAGTTTGGTGACTATCCAGAGCCATTGAGCAGGCCACTGAGGAGCCTTTACCTGAAAGGCGGTGGAAAACTCCACCTCCACATACCAGTCAAAGCAGCAGACCCTAGAACTGCCCCGGGCTATTTCAGTACAGGGACACAAGTGGGAATATTCTTTGGCTCTAGCTTGCACTTCTAAGTGTTATAATTAATCTCACTAGATAAAAACTGGCAAGTGTGCTAGTACAAATGAGAATCACAGCCTCCTTGCAAGGCCTGTGTGCCAGCTCATCTGGGATCCTGCAGTGGTTTACCCTCACTGTCTCAGCTCCAGAAAGGGGCCAATAATGAGCATGTGGAAGCTAAGCCACACTTTCCCACTGGATGCCATTTGCTGATTGTTAGTTAATTAATTGATTGATTAATTGATCGATTAGCAGTTCCTCTAGCACTGGCTAGTAAAGACCTCTTCAAGGCGTTCTCTCCCCAACTCCCTCCGCCTACACCCTGGTGGGAGAAGGATTTCCATAACCTCCTTGAAAGCAGAGCGACATCTTAGACATTTTTTTCGTGGCTTGCGTGGTGCCCTGCACACAAAAGACACTTGTAGAGGAAATGGATGGATGAATGGATGAATAGATGGACACATGAAAATATATGACATACTTCCTATTTTTCTCTCACCTCATAAAAAATTTTTTTAAACTTTAGATTGGAAGAGAACTTAATATCATCCAATCTAATTTCATTTTAAGGCTAAGAAAACAGATTAAGAGACTATATATATGACCTCAGCTATTAGGAACATAGACTAGACCATAAATTCGGTTCTATTGCAGTAGAGAAAAGTGCATGGTCCACCTCCCTTGAGCTCCTGCATGATTCTGGGTAGCTCATGCTAGCTGGATGCACTGAGACTCCTTCAGGATGTGATTGGAAAATGAACTTGAATAAGGAAGTGGCTGGGAAGTGTGGGAAGGTCATTTACAGAAGAGTACCCTGGCTCGTGGCAGCACTGGCTATGAGGACATATGAGACTTGCAGCTCTTTGAAGAATTCTATAAACCTTTCTGAGTAATAACACAGTAAAAATGAGAATGGCCCCATCTTTTTTGTGTGTGTGTGTGTGTGTGTGAGGAAGATCAGCCCTGAGCTAACATCTGTGCTAATCCTCCTCTTTTTGCTGAGGAAGACCAGCTCTGAGCTAACATCTATGGCCAATCCTCCTCCTTTTTTTTTCCCCCCAAAGCCCCAGTAGACAGTTGTATGTCATAGTTGCACATCCTTCTAGTTGCTGTATGTGGGACGTGGCCTCAGCATGGCCAGAGAAGCAGTGCGTTGGCGCGTGCCCGGGATCCGAACCTGGGCCGCCAGCAGCGGAGCGTGCTCACCCAACCGCTAAGCCATTGGGCCGGCCCCAGAGAATGGCCCCATCTTAGCACTATCCATGCAGCTGCCCCTGCGTTTGAGAGCAGCCCCAGAGGCATCTGATCTATTTCAGAGTCTCTGGTTTTAGAATTAAACATCATTCTAGATTACTTAAAACTCATGATGAAATTAATTTCAAGATGATGACTCTTCTTCAGTGAAGAAAAAATAAGGTTAAATTCAAATCAGCACATTCAGGTTTCCTGGAAGATTACAAAGATTTCATATTTTAAACTATTGGCCGAAATGAGGGAATGAGTCTTAGGATCATGAGGCACAGATAATAACCCCTTAGATTTATATTGCACTTTCAACATTTCAAATGTTTTATCTTATTTGATTATCTGAGATGGGTACAGAAAGTATCCGTATCCCCTTTTAACAGATAATGAAACTGAACTCTGGAAATTGAAATAAGTTCATCATGAAATCACCAAGTTGGAGTTGGATGGTTAGAATAGGAAGGGACCTTAGAAATTATCTATTCCAACATCTCTTTTTAGAGATGAGGAGACAAATTCCAATCCTGTCTTTTATCTTAAAATAACTTTTCTCTAGATATCATCATCTTCACCATTTATAGTAAATGACTTTGTATATCGTTAGCCACTAACCAACCTGATAACACTTGGATTAAACAAAGCCTGTACCATGAGTTCTCATCATTCCTGTGTTAAAAGATAACTTTAAAGGTAAAATTATTATTCTTGTGTGAGTATAAAATGAACATATGTCAAAGATTTTATTTAACTCATTAACTAATGAGGGAACCAGTAAGATGTTACGACTGATTCAAAGATAATTCAATGAACAGGCAATGATGTAAAATGATTTTACAGTATATGCAAAATAGGTCTGTCCTCAGGGCAATAATAAATTGCATTCCACCAGGCACAATTAACTTGCATTTCTTTCTTTCTTTTTTTTTTTTTAAAGAACATTGGCCCTAAGCTAACATCTGTTGCCAATCTTACTCTTTTTTCTTTTTTCTCCCCAAAGCCCCAGAACATAGTTGTGTATCATGGTTGTAGAGTTGTAGCTCTTCTATATGAGACGCCACCTCTCATGGCTTGATGAGTGGTATGTCCTCACCCAGAATCCGAACAAGTGAAGCAGAACGCACGCACGCATGAACTTAACCACTACCCACCAGGCCTGACCCTTAACTTGCATTTCTATAGACAAGAATCATTTGTATTATTATCAGTTTTCTACAATTTACAGAGTTGAAAACAGCTCAAAGACAAAGGCTGAGATAGCCTAGAAGCATGAGGTAGATAGGATACACCCAGTAATCTTTTGGGTCCATTTCAGTCTTTCAAAATTTTTCCCTACACTTATAAGAATTCGCACTTGAATACTCCCAAATATTGAAGGTATAAGTAATACACAAACTCTTCCAGAGAATCAAAAAGGAAGGAACACTTCCCAGCTCACTCAATGAGGCCAGCGTTACTCTGTTACCAAAACCAGACAAACATATCACAGAAGAAAAACTATTGACCAATATTCCTCATGAATATAGATGCAAAAATTCTTAACTAATCAAATATACCAATATATAAAAAGGATAATACATCATGACCAAGTGGACTTTAAGATTTTTTATTTATTTTTTTCCCCCCAAAGCCCCAGTAGATAGTTGTATGTCACAGCTGCACATCCTTCTAGTTGCTGCATGTGGGACGCGGCCTCAGCATGGCCGGAGAAGCGGTGCATCGGTGCACGCCCGGGATCCGACCCCGGGCTGCCAGCAGCAGAGCACGTGCACCCAACCACTAAGCCACGGGGCCGGCCCATGACCAAGTGGACTTTATCCCATGAATACCAGATTGGTTTAAACATTCGAGAATCGATCAATGTAATTCACTATATTAATAGGCTCAAGAAAAAATATCATCTCAATAGATGCAGAAAAAGCATTTGACAAACTGCATCATCCATTCCTAATAAAAACTCTTAACAAACTAGGAATAGAAGGGTACTTCTTCAACCTGAAAAAGGGCATCTATGAAAAACATACAACTAACATCATACTTGACGGTGAGAGACGGAATGCTGTCCCTCTAAGATCAGGACAAAGCAAGGACTTCTACTCTCGAATCACTTCTGTTCAACAGTGTGCTGGATGTTCCAACGAGGGCAATAAGGCCCACAAAATAAATAAATGAAATAAAGGAAGCACGAAAGGAAAGGAAAAATAAAACTATCTCTATTCATAGATGAATGATCTTCTATGTAGAAAATTTGATGGAATCTACAAAAAAGCTGATAGAAATAATAAGAATTTAGCAAGATTGTAGGAGACACTATCAGTATACAAAAATCAATTGTATTTCTATGTCCAATCAATAAACAGTTGGAATTTGAAATTTGAAAAATAATAATATTTACAATAGCCTCAAAACATATGGAACACTTAGGGTACATCTGAAAAAAGATGTGTAAGATCTGCACACTGAAAACTAAAAAAACAATGCTGAGAGAAATTAAAGAAGACCTAAATAAATGTAGAAATAAATTTGTTCATCAATTGGAAGACTCAGTATTGTTCGAGTTAACACAATCCCAATCAAAATCCCAGCAGGCTTTTTTGTAGAAATTGACAAGCTGATTTTAAAATTCACATGGAAGTGTAAAGGACCTAGAATAGCTGAAACAACTTCAAAGAAGAAATTTGAGGAATTGCATTACCTGACTTCAAGACTTATCATAAAGCTACACTAATCAAGATAATGTGATGTTGGTGTAAAAATAGACAAACAGATCAATAGAACAGAATAAAAGTCCAGAAATAGACCCATACATATATATAGACATCAATGACATCAATTGATTTTCAACAAACATGCAAAGGCAATTTAGAGAAAAGATATTCTTTTCAACAAATGGTGCTGGAACAATTGGATATCCCCATGCAAAAAACAATAATTTAGACCCTTACCTCACACCATGCACAAAAATTAACTCTAAATGTAAAACCTAAAACTATAAAACTTCTAAAAGAAAACACAAGAGAAAACCTATTGACCTTGACTTAATTGAAGATTTCTTAGATGGAAAACCAAAATACAATCTATAAGCGAAAAAAATGTTTATAAATTGGACTTCATCAAGTTGAATAATTTCTACCCTTCAAAAGACATATTAAGAGAATGAAAAGAAAAACCACAGGCTGGCAGAAGATATTTGCAAATCATATATCTGAAAAAGAACTTATGTCTAGAAAAATACATATATATATCTCTCTCTCAAAACTCAATAATAAACTACCCAATTTAAAAAATTAGGCAAAAGTTGAACAGACACTTCACCAAAGAAGATATATAGATGACAAATAAGCACATGAAATGATGTTCAAATCATTGGCCATTAGGGAAGTGCAAAGTAAAACCACAATGAGATACAACTGCACCCTGATTAGAAGGCTAAAATTTAAAAAGACTGACTATACCAAGTGCTGGTGAGGGTACAGAAGAACTAGAACTGCTAGTGGGAATGTAAAATGGCACAAATCAGTTTGGATATCAGTTTGGTGGTTTTTTTAAAAGTTAAACACACACTGACCGTATGTGCCAGCCATTCCACTCCTACTCATTGACCCAAAAGAAATGAAAGCATATGCCCGTACAAAGACTTGTACACAATATCCATAGCTGCTCTCTTCAAAAGTTAGAAATAACCCAAATGTCCTTCAATAGGTGATGGATAAACTAGTACGTTTGTACAATGAATTCCAGGCAACAGCATGGATGAATCTCAAAATAACTATGTTAAATGAACTATGTTAAATGAAGCCAGATGTAAGAGAATCCATACTGTATGATTCAATTTATATAAATTTCCAGAAAATACACATGAATCTATAGGAACAGATCAGTGGTTATCTTGGGACACGACTAGGAGTGTGGTACTGGGTGAGGGGTGGGGAGAGGCAGGAGGGATGGGTTATAAAAGGGCATGAAAAAACTTTTGGGGGGGATGAATATGCTCATTATCTTGACTGTGTTGACAGTTTCATGAGTGTATACATATGTCAATATTTATCAAATTGTACCCTTTAAGTATGTGCAGTTTACTGTATGCCGATTATACCTCAATAAAGCTATTTTTAAATAAAATCTATGGTTGGAATGCTTTATTGCTTTTTCATGCAATTTAGGTTGCCATTCCAGTCCATGGTGCAGTTTGGGAAGCTTGCTTTCAGTTAACCTGAATGTAAATGGATAGCTCTAGTCCCAAATCCCAACGCCATCTCCATTTCCTTGTCTTTGAGACTGGATTCATGTTGCCGTCCCCCAAAGCACGGAGTGTTCTTGGAGTCATCATCCAGAACAGCACGTACTTCAGCTTCTGGGTAGGGATGGCCTGAGCACAAATGTGGCTCCCGCCTTGGTCTCCTGGGTATATTTGGCTGCTCTTGCTGCTGGGGCAGTAACTCTTGTAAGCACTCGTCTGTAGAGAAGAATCTTCCCTGATAGAGGAGGACTGTTTTTTGGTCAACAGTGGGACTGCACCTTAATTTCAGGAGTTCTCCAAGGCAGCTGCCACCGTTGTCCAGATGGAGATTGTTGACGAGAAGTGCTGGGTGGGGAATGAGGAGGCCCAGGTGCCAAGCTTGGGAGACTTTCTAGACTTCCATGCCTTTGGAAGTTGGGAGGTGGCTAATGGTACCAGTTGGCAAGGCAGAAGAATGAGCTCAGCTGGAATTTGTTTTTTAAACTTGAGCCTCTTTGATATAAAATCAGCCCATAATATTTGCACAGTCACCAAGATAAAAGGGTGGTACCAGCCCTACCTCCTTTCTACATATACCTGTCAGACTGACTTGCTCTCTTTAAGTTTTGTGCTTTTTCATGTACGTGTTAGCCATGTTTCCCTCCCATGAAAAGATTGGGAAACCACATGATAGCCACACAATCTACCCCCACTTCAAGTTACAGTTCGTCTTCCTTCCCTGACCCCCTCCCCGACCCATGCATAATTTGGGAAGTTAGGCAAAGAGCAGCCTAATCACCCTTCCATTTGTCTGTAACATTCATGAACAGAAAAAACACACAAAACATATATCCAAGTGGCTAAGCTGAGGTTTTAAAGAAGTCAACAAGGATAGATTTCAATATCCAAATGGAGTAAAAATGAAGAGGGAAGGTCTAGTTACTTAAGACAGTGAAAATGAGGTCACCAAAAGAGCAGGGTTAGGGTGTCAAAGAAACGCTTCCATATTATTAGCAGCTAGCTGAGTCCCTTAAGCAGGTAAAGTTGCATCATGAAGTCTTTTAGACAGCGATTCCTCTATTAGCTCCACCCAGGGACAGAGAACTTTGGGGATCAGGCAAACTGGCTCCCATGGCAAACAGGCTTCAAGTCCCCGAGATGACCAGGGTCTCTCCCTCCCTACAAAAGCACAAGTCCCCAAGCCCAGAGCAGCACTATCCTGGAAAAGAGTTGTTACTGCACACAATTGGGGTTCTCTGCCTGATGTGCATAAACAAGCCAATTAACTATGACATCAGCCCTTGGCGGGAGAAATCAGCTTTTATTCTGCGAGATCCATCTGCAGGGAGACAGGGGGAGTGTGCCCTCAGATCTGTCTCCCTGATTCAGGATTTGGGGCAAAATTTAAGAGATTAAGGAGAACAGGTTGGCACACAGAAACGCTGGTGGGATAGACTTTGATTGGTGGGCTTCAAGCATTTGTGGTAAGCTTTTAAACATTTATGACAGGGTTCTAAACATTTATGATGGGGTTCTAAACATTTTTGATGAGGTGGGAGAGGAACATGAACACTGGATCTTCCTGAATGAGGGACCCCCTCGCTTCTGATAAGAGCCTGACTTTCAAGTTCTGATCATGTCCCAGTCCTTGGGTTCTGTGGGGAGGAGAATCTCTTTCCGAGGTCGTTTCAGGTCGCGATTTCTTCTTTTGTGCATGCCCTAGCTACATGACTTTGCAGTTCTTCTGAAAGACAGTTCTTAATCACTCTGTTGATAAGAGATGGGGTCAGTTGAACTGGTCCTAGAGGGCCTGCGGCTATAGAGTCAGAACAAATTGCTGTCACAGAGGATTAATGACAATAGCAATAATAAAAACTAAAATTTACTAAGCACTTAGTGCAGGCCAGACATGCTAAACACTCCGAACACTTTCTTTTATCTGATCCTAACAATCTATGGTGTGGGCATCAATGGAAAGGACATCTCCAGCTCTATATCTAAATGAAGAACAAGAAACACAAGAAAGATTGAGATAGCTTTTCTAACCCAGATTCCAGAGAAGTTAAGGACAACCTGGCCCGGGCCTATAATAATAATAGACATCATTTTTAGAGAGTTGCAAGCTCTTAAAAGGCAAATAGGCATCTTCTTATCTGACGTCATAAAACCTGGTGAGATGGAAGGGAGAGGATGGACTGGTGTGGTTTTTTTTGACCTACTTTCTGCTCTAAAAATCTCAGTTTCTCTGCTTATCTTCTTGATACAGAGGTGTGGACTTCGCCTTCTCTCCAAACCAAAAGCCATTATAACCACAGACATGTAATTACACATCCCAAGTTAATTCAGTCAACCAATACATATGGAGGGCTCACTTTAATTCAAACCCTACACTAGGCACTGGAGTTACAAATATAAACAAGGGGAGTTCTCCAGGCTTATAGTCACTGGAGAAGACACAAAAATCAGCAAGGAATTGTGATACAATGGGAGGAGTAAGTGGGCAGAGCTAGGTAGGCGCTCAGGGAAGATTTGTGAAGGTCCGGGTATCTTAGAGGATGAAGACGCCTTAGCCAGGCCTTCTTATTGTTTGAGGTGGCAGTGGTTCCATCTGTGTTGGAGCGGGGCAGTTGGGGGAAGGGCCTAAGGGAAATGATGAAGAGCAGAAACAGCGTTTAGGTGCTGGGGAATGGCTAACCATTTGTTACTGGGGGATGTTTGAAGCAGGAAGCGGCAGGAGTGAGGCTGGTGAAGACCCGCACACGAGGACCTTCTACGCCGTGTTAAGCCCTTTTTCCTTCAGGGCAGGGGAAACCTTAAGAATTTTAAGCAAGGAAAAGCTTTAGACAGATTTTTACTTTAAAATTATCACTGTGTTGGCTGTGTAGAAAATTCACGTGAGGAAGGCGGCTGTGCGACTGGTGATGGAGGGAAAGAAAGTGGGTCCGAGGGGGCAAGATCAGTTGTCGAGCAGGGGACAGAAGCTTAGGAACAGTATGGATTCGCAGATGTTTGGGGGTGAGAGAGGCAGGACCACCGGATGACTGCCCAGTCCTGAGGCTGGCCCGGGGCCATGGTAACTGCGTATCTGTCCATCTCTCGGGCCCATTTCATGGCAGGCCTTCCCGCTCCAGTACAAGGAAGCGCGTGGTAAACACTCAGAACCGCTGCTGAAGAGCTCAGTGAATGGAAGAATTAATTGATTAATCACTCTGCTGAGTAAATTGCAGCTGAACATAAGTACTTTTTTTCCCATTTTGCTTGAGTAGGAGTGGTACAGGGAGAAGCTCAGAGTCTGTTTCAGGTTATTGTGACCAGAATTAAACATTTATGGGGTTCTCTGTGGTTGCAGAAAAGGGCTCACCCTGGGCTTGCAAGTCGGTGGGGCAGCGATTACCTCTCCCTATTGTCTGGGGCAGGATGAACTTGCCCAGGGCAGCCCTCGCTAAGCTGTCAACCCCGAGAGCCGGGGAGCCGGGATCTGAACCCTCCAGGGCAGCTGTGGGGCCAAGGAGGGTCCTTGGGGTCAAGGTGGTGCTTAGGTGTCTTAGACTGTTTTTCTATTTGGCCTCACGTGAATCGTGGAACCACTGAATTTTAGATCCTCTGATAGAGTGACCCTTGGTTTGGTTTGGTTTGGTTTTTACAGAGGAGGGAAATGAGGCCCAGAGGTTGACTAGCCCCAGGTCACAGAGCTGGTTCATAAGGGAAAGCAGCCTAGGCTCCAGGAGCAGCGTTAGAGACTTTGCACAGGCCAAGCTTTCTAGGATGGTGAAAGCTGCTCTGAGTAATAAAGAAAGATAGGACTCCACGTGCACTTTATTCTTCGAACGATGCAAAACCTACAACCCTCCCGTTTGCAGGGAGGGGACAAAGCCAAGACTGAGCGACAGCACAGCTGTGTCCGGGGTAGAGTGCCTCAATATTCCCTTTCTTCCCATTTGAACAGTGTTTACTGCGGCTCTGTTGTTTCACTGTATAAATTATAGGCAATCTGGAAGATATCTAAAGGGAGGAGACCTGATGGAAAAAGTAAAACTACCCACATCCAGAGGTCACTGTTGTCAGCATCCATGCAGCGTTTTTCTATGGCCGTATGCTTTTAGATCTCAGATACCCTGGGCTAACCCTCATTTTACAGATGAGGAAACTGAGGCCTAAGTAAGTGACATGACCATGGTCCCTTTTGCCTTGGTCCCTTGCCCAGTGGCTGACAAGGACCAGCATCATAGAATCTAGAGTGAGAAAGAAACCTAGGATTTGGCCTCCTCCCTGATGCAGGAATGCCCCTCTACAGCAAGAACGAGACTGGCTGCTTTCCTCGTTGGTGCTGGCCTGGCCGGGCCTGTCTCAGCACGGTCCCTGCGGGAGATGAAAGAGTGACGGTTTGAGTCCAGTCCTGTCTGGGAAAACATATCGTGTTCTCTTCCCTTCAGCTGAAACTCAGGCAAAATTTAAAAATCTAAAAGGTAACAACCCCCCAACTCCAAACCCTGAAATATGCCCCAGCATTTATTTTCAACATAATTTTCCATAGCTTTATAAAAATGACTTTTAGTAAACGCAGAGGCTAATTAATAGATTATTGGGAAGAGAGTTTAGTAACAGGAAACTGATGAGCCCCAATGTAGCAAATGCGAAGGCATCCACTTACTTCCCCTTACTTTTGTGCAACACAAGCAGGACTTAAAGGAAATTCACTCAAATCGTGAGGTTCTCCTGACACATCTTACATGCAAAGCAACAGTGAACAATTGGATAGGAAAGAATTTGGTGTACATATCTGGAGGGAAAAAGTTGTCTTCTTTTTACAAGCCCTTCATTAAAATTCCCTTGGAAAGAAATACTAAAGTTTTTAGCAAGCAACAGATGGTAAAGAGAATGTAGTTGTACATTAGCCACCATTAGTAATTTAAGATGTGGAAAATGTCATTGATATTCTCTTTCTTTAAAATGCTTCCTTTAATGCTTCATTTTAATGAAGGTAGAAAATAGTCACAAGGTTTTATACAGGGTCATCCAAAGTTGACATCCCTCCTCTCCTCATTGCTGCAGGCAGTAGAAGCTGCAGAAGGGACACTCTGTGTGAAACAAGGACGAGTGACAGAAAATCTCCAGTATCAGAGGGGGTTTGAACATCATCCTGCTCCTGTCGGCAACCGGGAGTGTTTTGAGTAGGCAGTGAAGGGAGTAAAGCAATATTTTAGGAAAAATTAACCTGCCTCAGTCTATAGAACAGATTAAGTGGGGAGGGGGAGAAATTAGAGGCAGGAGCGTGAATCTGGAGGCCACTGCCCCCCCTCGAGGGCCGTATTCTTTCTACTGTAAAGGGACAATATATCATAACAATGATGAGGATGGGCTTTGAAACCAAATAAAGCCGGGTTCAAAACCAGGCTGTTCCCCTTGCTAATCATGTGACCTTGAATTAATTACTTAACCTAGTGCTTCTGTTTCCTCCTTCATAAATATGGATAATAAAACCTAAAACCTCTCTCCCAGGCTTATTGTGAGAATAAGTGTTAAAGACCTGAGCACAGTACTTGGAACATGGTACACCCTCAAACAGAGGAGAGCTGCTTATGATTGCTACTGTGTCACTTGTGATATTACGCAAAACCTTAGAAAAGTCTCTTGATATTGCTAATAATAATAACAAAAAAGTTCCCAAAACACACCCACCTAGAATCTCCTTTTTTCATACCAGCTCTCTATTAGAAGGAAGCACAGATTTGTATTGGTCCTTTCCTGGTTACTGTGAACCACAGCTCAGTCCTCCCCGACTCTGAGTTTGTCCTGGAAAAGACTCAAACAGCAGGCAGAGCAGCCCTCTGCATTGGCTGAAAACCAGCAGACCTGAAGCGCGGGTCAGGCCTGGACACCAGCTGGGCCCCCAGGCTCCCGGGAGCTCCAGGAGGAAGCTTGTGCAGTTGTGCTGGCTAGGAAAACTCAAACAGGGGTTCAGGTTTGCAAGTCTGGGGGAGAAGGGTGAAATCATTAGTTTCACAAACATTTGGGGGTTGAATGTCCATTCTCTTCCTGAATCTCAGAACAATGGATGGATATACCAGAGTCAGCTACGTCAATTACACGTCGCATATTCCAATCAGCAGCTCAGGGACTGTTTCCAAAGCTGAAAAAGGTAACCATTTCTAATTCCAGCTGTAGACTGGTTTACACCAATGCTAGCACCAGGCATTCAGAGAAAGTTGGGGGAAACATCAGCTAAGAATCCAAATATCATTAAATCATTTCAATCTAAATATTCAGACGTTTAGTAAACAGCACAGTAATGTTTATTGGGTAAATATTCACCCAAAGTGATTGAAATTTGCATTTTTTTGTTTAGTTTTGTTTTTAAAACTTGTTAGAAAACCACCAAGGGGCCAGCCCGGTGGCTTAGCGGTTAAGTGCACTTGCTCCGCTACTGGCGGCCCGGGTTCGGGATCCCGGGTGTGCACCGACTCACCGCTTCTCCGGCCATGCAGAGGCCGCGTCCCACATGCAGCAACTAGAAGGATGTGCAGCTATGACATACAATTATCTACTGGGGCTTTGGTGGGGGGAGAAGGAGGAGTATTGGCAATAGATGTTAGCTCAGAGCCGGTCTTCCTCAGCAAAAAAAAGAGGAGGATTAGCATGGATGTTAGCTCAGGGCTGATCTTCCTCACAAAAAAAAAAAAAAAGGAAAACCACCAACATCTTATCAGAAATGCCTGAAGGACAAATGGAAGAGCTGTCAGGCCCATGGACAAGTAGAAGACTCTCTGTTTAGGGAAGAGAACTGCTTGGGCCTGGTAACCCCATAGTTCAGTTCATGCAGTTTGACTTGCAGCTAACTGTGGGCAGTCACTCTGTGCTGGCTCAAGTAAAGAGAATCCCAGAGATGGGGATGTGGCCTCTTCTGTGGAGTAAGGTGCTGGCTTTCTCAAACAATGCTTGGTGGATGCCAGGCATTAACTGGGCTGTGACTACAAAAAGAAGCTGTGGGATGGAATCAAGCATTCATTCATTCAACAATCATTATTTAGTAGAAACTATCTACTGGAAAGGCTCAGCGAATGCAAGAATGCAGAATACAATCTTTGCTCCTTCTCAGGGCTCAGTCAGTAAAGGCAAAGATGCATAACTACAGCAGAAGGATAAAAGACAGGGGGGCACTAGAGCCGGTCTTTGTAAATACAGACCAGAAGCCAGATTTCCTTCCCACTCCCTCCTTTTTTAAAGCTCTGGTAGTTAAACCCTTTGAGCCTCAGGTTCCTCATCTGTGAAAGTAGAAATGAAATACCTAATTGGTCGAGTTACGGTAAGTTCTGAACCATGTCTAGTATATGGTGGGTAACTCTCATCTGTCACTTATAATGGTTATTACAGCAGCAGAGGGATGGACGAGGCCTACAGAGGAAGGAGTGCTTGCAGGAGCTAGGAAGGCTCAGTAGAGAAGCTAACATTTGAACTGAATCTCAAATAAGGTTTGAATCTCGCGTTCATGGGCCTCCACGGAGTTCAGGTTACAGGCTCAGAGAGGATATGAAGCCTCTAAAATTGTATTCCTAACTTTATGTTGTATGCATATGTAGTTCTGGAGGGGCAGAGGGTCCATAGTTTTCAACTATTCTTAAAAGGATTAATGAGGGCTGGCCCAGTGGTGCAAGCGGTTAAGTGCGCATGCTCTGCTGTGGCAGCCCGGGGTTCGCCGGTTCGGATCCCGGGCATGCACTGATGCACTGCTTGGCAAGCCATGCTGTGGTGGCATCCCATATAAAGTGGAGGAAGATGGGCACGGATGTTAGCCCAGGGCCAGTCTTCCTCAGCAAAAAAAAAGAGGAGGATTGGCAGATGTTAGCACAGGGCTGATCTCCTCACCAAAAAAAAAAAAAAAAGGATTAATGATCACCTCAAAAGAACCACCTATGCTGGTCTAGAAGTATAACTAGAAGTTTGCCAGGTGGGCAATGGCGGAAAGCTCATCTCAAGCAGAGCAAATAGTTTACAAAAAGCACAGACATGATGAAGAAGCGAAGTGGCTTCACAGATGTGCAGGCTGTGCAGTCCCACAGAACCCCAGGCTCAGAAGGGTCCTGTGCGCAATTTAAGGCCTGGCTGTCACTGCCTTGACCTTCTTAACAATTTTTTAACAAGGGCCCTGTGTTTTCATTTTGCACTTGCAAATTCAATAGCCAGTCCTGAGAAGTATGGCATTTTTCAGAGAATTCCCAATAGGTGGCAGGCATAGGTACTTGGAGGAGAATGGTATGAGATGAAGTTAAAAAGGTAAGAATAGCCACATGAAGAATCTAACATTCCAGCTAAGAAATTGTTCTATAGGTGTGGAGACATGGAAGGATTTTAAGAGTGAGATGGCATGGCATTTTACTGTTTAAAAGATTACTCTGGTGGCTGATAGAGGATGAATTGGGGGGATAATCAGTTGTAGACAATGAAATCAATGAGGCAGCTACCATAATAGTCCAGGTAAAGAATAGGAAGGCCTGAATAAAAGAGTAGCCATGGGAAAGAAGAGGAGGGACGGGTCAGGAGGTAGAACAGCAGGACTTAGTGGCCCATCGGATGTGGACTTAATGGAGGAGACCAGCATCACTATTATAGACCGAATTGGAAGAGGAGAAGATTTTGAAAGAAAGATAATTAATTGAGTTTGGGACCGTGTTGGGGTGTCTTTGGGTGTTCTAGGTCAGGAAGTCTACTAAGCAGTTGATGTTTAAGGAGGGGAAGTGGGGGGTGGGAGAGGGCGGGAGAGATCTGAGATGGAGACCGAGAGTTCTGAGTCATCAGAAATAGTGGTAGCTGAAGTCTTGGTTGCAGAGAACATTCCTCGAGAGATCCCTAGGACTAAGAATATTAAAGACCCAAGCCCAGAACTCTGGGAACACAGTGAAGGTGAAGGAAGTAGAGCCTGAGAGAGAATCTGCCATGAAGCAGACAGACTGATGGGCTCAAGGGAAACCAGAGGTGCTTGGGGTCACAGCAGTAAGAGAGAAGCCTTTTTCAAAAGGGAGAGTGTGGCTAACTAGTCAGAGAGTTGAAATAAGATAAGAGCAAAGCAAAGTCCTGTGGGGCTAGTTATTAGATGGTCGCTGATGATCATTAGCAAGAATGACTTGAGGAAAAGCCAGCCAAGGAGTGAGTGAAGCGGAGAGCATTGAAGACAGCGAGCATGGATTCCTTTCAAGAGACTTGGCTATATGGGAAATGAGAGAGCGCACTGCAAAGGGACACAGTCCCTCAGGAAGTGGTTGTTGGTGTTTTGCTTTGAGAGAAACTTGGGCAAGTTCCTAAGATGAGGGGAAGGAACCAGTAGAGTAAAAGAGGTGGAACCTACACAGGAGAAGGTCTAGTTGAGGAGGCAACGGCTCTGAGGACACCAACAGGATGGGACCAGAGTGAGGGAGAAGAGACGAGCTTCCCAGAACCGCTTCTTCTGAGCCTGAACATGTAGAATTAAAATGTGGACAACTTGTGGGGCAGTAAGTGGAGAGAGCTCACACAGGGTGGATTCATCTGTTTTCTCTAGAAGCTGCGAGGTCACCTGCAGGGAAGAGGCAAGAGGCGGGATAGAATGCTTGAAGGAAGAATGTGTTGAGAGTGTCCTTAACAGAGAGAAGAAAAAAAGTGCTGGCATTTACTGAGAATTTGTTGGAGATTGAAAATAATCTTGTAATTTTCTTTAGAAGCACTCAACAGCCTTTTTGTACTGGGCATCCCAGATCAGATCCTTCTTGCCTTCCTCAATACTATCACTAGCCCAAGCAACCGTGAACTTTAGGTTCCTGCCATGGTCTCTCCAGTCCACCTCCTGCACACCAGACAAATGATTTTTCTAAAATATAAGTCAGGTTATATCACTCCCCTCCTTAAAACCATCTAGTGGCTGCCATTGTACTTAGAATAAAACCCAAAGTCCTTACTTAGAATGAAATTCCAAAGCGTTCGTGATCTGGGCTCATTTACCCCACAGGCTCCCCTCCGTACACCCTCCCTCACTGGCTACACTCCGACCAGATTGGCCTTCTTTCCATCCCTCGGACACACCAAGCTCTTTCTTGTCTCAGAACTTTGGCGATTGCTGATCTTCCTGCTTAGAATATTCTTCCCCTGGATCTCCAACGTGATTGCTTCCCTCTCACGGGTCAAATCTTCCCCCTAGTAGTTATTGTACCTAAAATTATTCTATATATGTATTTGTTTGTTACCTGTTTATTGTCTGTCTTCTCCCCATGGAATGTAAGTTCCTTACTTTGTTCATGATCTAACACTGTTTGGCACATGATAGGCAGTAGATAAATATTTGTTGACTGGCAGCTGTGTAGGAAACGAGAGGGCAGATAGTTCAGTTGAAGTAGGAATGTGGTTTGAAAGTGGCAGTGGAACTGTAGAATTCTTGCAGGAGTGTATTCAGGTATCACTTGTGTACTTAAAAATGAGTCAATTGGGCCCGGCCCAGTGACACAGCAGTTAAGTGTGCATGCTCCACTTTGGTGGCCCAGGGTTTGCAGGTTCATATCCCAGGCGCGCACCGATGCACTGCTTGTCAAGCCGTGCTGTGGCGGCGTCCCATATAAAATAGAGGAAGATGGGCACAGATGTTAGCCCAGGGCCAATCTTCCCCAGGCAAAAAAAAAAAAAAAAAGAAAATGGAGTCTTCTCCAGAAAGGTGGATGACATGGCCCATTCACACTGGCAGTTAGTGACCAAGTCGGACCAGATCTTCTATTTGCCTTCCCTTGATTTTGAACTTTTTTGGAAACTCATTAATTGTTTTAGAAATTAGTTGGGATATTCAAGATTTCTCTCCACTCTTTCTAAAAGATTACAGTGATCTCTTCCTGGGAAATAATGAGTGGAGTTTGCCCTCCCCTTGGCTTATTCCACCCCAACATTGGAAGAATGTGAGTGAGTGACTGCTTAGTCTGTGCCTGGCATTGTAAAGCTTCTCTCCGCCTGAAATAAATGGTGTTTAAGTGCAGCCTCTCTAGGCTCCAGGTGGTTATTTCTCCGTGAAGGCTCAGGTTCAGAGTGTCAGAACTAAATGAAGTGAGGAGATACTACAGCAGACTTATGATTCATTACACTTTTATTTTCACGAGGCAAGAAGTGAGGCTTGCACGAAGGATTAGTCTGTTTGTTTTGTCAAGAATCTAGACCTGATCTGGAATACAGAGAAAGAATGCCCCAACTGGCACTCCGCAAACAGGAAGTGTGTGCTCTCCAGACATGTGGCTGTCCTCTCCTGCTCTCACTCAGCAGCAGCTTATTGTTCAGAGGTTCTTGGCCTCAGACCTAAGGGCAGAGCTGCCAGACAGAGGCGTTTTTCCCAGAAGCCCTTGAAAGGAGCACAATCCAAACTTGGCTCTAGAATAGTCAGGCAGCGAAACCCTCCCTGGCTGCCCGTATCCCATCTCACGACTGTAGTGACCTCAGTGGATTCCTGGAGGTGATAAATCTCACTCTATGAAAATGCTAATATTCTGGAAAGGCCACATACTGACAGGACCATTCATCAATCCATTTATTCATTCTTGCAGCAAGCAACCATTAAGCACTTGTTTTGTGTCCAGCCCAATGCTGGATACTGGGGAACAAAGCTCTACAAATAAGTGGTTAGAAGCTTGACTCTGAGCTACTCTTCCTCTCTAAGCCCCAGTTTCCTTCTAGTAACAGATTATAATTCTAGAACCTCAAAACAATTTGCACACACTGGTTTCTTGTAGCCCATTATCTCTTCCAAGATTCATTTCTCTTCTTCTTGAAGAATGTCTTCTACTCATTCTTTCTTTCAGAGAGAGTTTGTAGGTCATAAAGCATCTTAGCCTTGGCAGGTCCAAAAATGTCTTTATTTTTCTCCTAATACTGAATAGGAGTGACTGAGAATAAAATTCTAAGATCAAAGATGATTTCCTCAGCACTTTGATGATATCCCTCCGTTGTCTTCCCACAGGCCAGGTGGCTGATAAGTTGTCAGTCAGTTCCTTGGTAGGTGATCTGTCTGTCTTTTTCTGATAGCGTTAGGACTTTTCTCTTTATTCTTAACTACTACATGTCTAGATGTGGAGTTTTTTGTTTGTTTTTATTCTTTTCAAGACTCAATGGGCTCTTTAATATGAGAACTGTATGTTCTGGGACATTCTGTGGTCTTTATGTCTTTAATTCCCACCCCTCCCTTCTCTCCTTCTGGAATTCCTATTAAAGGAATGTTAGAACTTCTGTATCTTTCCTCCATGATTCTTACCTTCCATATAATAGTGTTTTTTATTTTATACTGTAGTCCAAGAGAATACTTCAATAAAATCTCCTAGGTCACTAATTCACTCTTCAGCCCTTCTCAATCTTTTATTTAGCATATCTACTGACTTTTTGTATTTGTATTTTTTATGTTAAAAATATAATTTTTTTTTTTTTTTTGTGAGGAAGATCAGCCTTGAGCTAACATCCATGCTAATCCTCCTCTTTTTGCTGAGGAAGACCGGCTCTGAGCTAACATCTATTGCCAATCCTCCTCCTTTTTTTTTTTTCCCCAAAGCCCCAGTAGATAGTTGTATGTCATAGTTGCACATCCTTCTAGTTGCTGTATGTGGGACGCGGCCTCAGCGTGGCCGGAGAAGCGGTGCGTTGGTGCGCGCTACTGAAGCGGAGCACGCTGAACTTAACCACTACACCACGAGGCTGGCCCCAGTTCTCTTTTTAATAATAGTTTTTTTTGTAACTTATTGTTTTTGTTTATTGGATATGATTCCAACCTTTCACATACTGACAACATTAAATATACTTGTTCTAGAGTCCTCTTCCTATTGTGTTAACTCTTCCCTGGGGTTCAAGATCTGCTATGTGTAGTGCTTATTGTTTCTCTTTAGTAGTGTTGGTGTTCCTCAAAAGTTTAGTGATGTGGAGTGGGGTGGAGGGCTTGTCTTGTGCAGCAGCAGTTCTCCCTCCCCCAGCTTGTCCTGGGTGGGCACTTCTTGCTGTAACCTCAGCAGCTTCCCTCTGTGGGGAGGGGGTGGGGGGAGTTTCCCGTCACCACCTCAACCTATTGCTATGGCCTCCTGTCTCCTTTCCTTCTTTTAGGGATCAGAAAGTATTCCCTTTCTCCTCAAGAGTGACTACATACTTACTGATTTTTATCTTTTCCATTATTTCTATGTATATGAAGCAGAAAGGAGAGATTTCAGTGTGTGTTCACTCCAACTTCTTGAAACAGAAAGTCCATCATAGAGTTTGGGGTTTTTTCATCACAGAAGTTTAAGCTGAGGAGGGAATGATCATATATGTGTTTTTGAAAAATTACTCAGTTGGTGTTGATGATGAACTCAAGATAGGCATAAAGTCCTGAAATAGGAAGTTGTGGCAATAGCCTAGATAAAATTGATGGTGGTCTGAATGAAGGCCATGCCAGTGGGACGGAGAGAAGGGAGCAGACTCAAAAACTGTAGAAATGACAAGACTGGGAGCCTGGTTGGGAAGGCAGGAGTGAGGGGGATTGTATGATAAATGTCAGGTTTCAGACTTATCCCAAAAGGTAAATGGTGATGCTGTTCTCTGAGAAAAATTATATGGAAGAAAAAGCAGTGATGAGATACAAGTTCAGTTTTTGACATATTAAGTTTGAGTTTGAGGTGCCTATAAGTACAGATATCCATCTGTGAATGTCTAACTGGCTGTTGGAAACAAGGATCTGAGCCAGAGATTGGAACTTGGGAATCATCCATACACATACTGTAACTGAAGTCCTCAATGTGGAGTCAGTCAACCAGGGAGAATGTGTAGAGTGACAAGAGAAGAGGACACAGGAGAGAAACTTGGGTGACACCAATGTTCAGTGGATGATTCAAGGAAGAGAAGGCAGAAAGGCTTGAGGACCAGGAAAGTGATACTGAAGAATTCAAGGAAAGAGGGAGTTCAGGGAGGGAGTGACCAACATTGTCAGTGATGCAGAGAAAACAAATAGGATACAGGCTGAAAATATGCATTACATTTGGCAACTACAAGGCATTGACATCCTTAACAAGAATAGTTGTAGTGCATTTTGGGGAGTAAAACCAAATTTTAGTGGATTAAGTAGGAAATGAAAGGTGAAAATGGAGAAAACAAGGGAGGGACACTCCAGAATCTTGGCAATGAAGGGAAAAAAGAGACAGGATGAGAAGGCTAGAGGGAGAAGACAGGGTCAAAGGAGGACTTTTTAAGTAAGGAGAAATTTGAACGTATTTACAGGCTTATGGGAAGGTGGATTTTGAAGATGTAAGAGAAGAGGAATAATGATTGAGGAAAGTCATTGAGGAGGTGGCAGGGAGTGAGACTATGAACTCAAGTCTAGGCATTAGCCGTGGGAAGAGCCTCTTCATCTGAGATGATGTAAGAACAATTATTGTAGATGAGTTAATAGTGGAAGGATTAATGAGAAGTCACCCTCTTCTGTGAAGGAGGGATAGGTGCCCTCCTTGCTTCCCATTACCTCTTCCAACCATTTCTCCTCCCACCGTCTTCAAAAACCCCAGCTCTTTAGAAATTTATTCTTTCCTCCTGTTGGATGAAATAATCCCCCCCACTCCCACCAAAGGTGAACTCCCCCACTCCGTTCCACATTGCCGTGCAGTCACTTCCTGTGGGATTGCCACCTGTTGCCAGGGCACTAAAGCAATCCAGATGCTGATGGCCGTCAGTCCAGCTCCATCCCTAATTGCCCCTCACTACTCCAGACTCGTACACCTAACAGCTTCTGGATGTCTCCGTAGGAGTGTCTAATAAACTGTTCAAACATAGCCTGGGCAAGGCAGAATTCTTCATTTCCCACCTCCCTAATAACCTGCTCTTCCCCTACTTATCCATGTTTCCTAACTTTCTCTCTTCCCCATCTTTAATCCATCTACAAGCCCTATTAGTGCAACTTTTAAGACAAATTCCAAGTCAATCCGCTTCTCTCCATCTCTTCTCACATCTCCCTGGACTATTGCAATGGCACCGTAACTGCTCTCCCTGTTTCCTCTCTTCCCTTTCTACAATCCATCGGTCACACAGCAGCAAGTTACCTCTTAAGTATAAGTCAAAGTTTGTCACAACCCTGCTTAAAATATTCCGATGGCTTCCAGCCCCACTGGGAATAAAATCTAAACTTCATACCGTAGATTAAAAAGCTGAGCATGACCTCGCACCTGCCTGCTTTTCCAGACTTAATTCTTGCTATTTCCCCCTCACCGCTCTGCCTAGAATGCTCTTCCCTGAACTTTGAAGAAGTGGACCTTTTGTTCATTCAGAACTCAGATTAAACATCACCTCCTCCTAGAGGCCTCGTAAGACGACCTGATGTAAAATAGCCACCATCACTCTATCACATCACTCTTTTTTATTATCTTTCACCATCAATATTTTAAAATGTGTTTGTTTGCCTATTTGTTGTCTGGCTTCCCCCCAGCCTCCAACAAGAATAGAAGCTTCTTAAGATCAGAAACCTTAGCCTAATGCGTTGCTCTAACCACTGCATCTGGACCCGTATCTGAGACAGCATAGGTGCTTAATAAATATTTGCTGAGTGAAGACAGGTCAGCTTTGAAGAATGAGTTTGGGGAAAGGGGTAGAAAAGGAAAGGAGACGCAAAGGGCTTGGATATCATCTGAAGGGGAGCAAGGTGGGCAGTGAGCAAAGGAAATTAAAAGGTTAGTAAATCACCCAGGAGCGCTGGGAGCCCACCTGGAGTTGGCCCTCAACTCGCCAGTGACATCCATCTGCTTTGCTCTGTGATTTTTTTCTCCCACAGGGTTCAAGAGTCCTGGAATACGAGTGAAAAACACAGATGCCCTCTATTTCTTCATTTGTAAAATGCAAGTGTTAAAGTAGATAACCTTTAAGGTCCTGCCAGCTTTAAAAATCTGGGATAATTCAAACATAGTCAGGAAGCTAGATATTCAAAAAATCTTTTGTTAAATGAATAATCAATGACTCCCTATCTATTCTCTTCACATTCTGAGTTTTACACATTCAGTTTCCTTGATAGAATATCCCTTTTTCTTGTGGGTACACTTTTGCCCTGGCTTTATTGAGGTATAATTGACAATTAAAAATTGTATAAATTTCAGATGTACAGTAGTGATGATTTGATACATACTTTGTGAAATATTCACCACAATCAAGCTAATTCACATATTCATCCCCTCAGTTACCATTTTCTTTCTATTGTGTCTGTGTCTGGTAACAACACTTAAGATTTACTTTCTTAGCAAATTTCAAATATACAACACAGTATTGCAAACTGTAGTCACGTTGTTCCTGGGTATGATTTTTAAATGTTTTCACATGCATCCTAAGTGTAGATGAGTTTACTTATATCTACATATTTTCATTTGATTTGGCATGGATACACCTTCTTTTTCTCTATACAATGTAAATTCCTGTAGGGCATATTCTGTCTTTGAACTGTTTCATCAAACTTCCCCCATGATCATAAGAACAATGCCACTCTGACGATTGATACTCAGTAAAAAGAGATTGATTATGTCAGACTCCATTAGTAGAAGAAGTGGTACAAGGGGCAGGGGCCCAAGGGGATGGTATGTTATACAAACAGAAAGCATGTCCAGCCAGAACCCTTGGCACAGCAGAAGCTTGAGGCTGCAGATGAAGAGATAGTATTTAATGCGGCTGCCGGAGAGCAGCCTGGACTACGTTCCTGATTCAGAGGATACAAATATTCAAAACACTAGGCAAGTGTGTATTCTACAATTATGCAGAACTTTCCTATTTTTCAGTGTTATTGTATATATATGTATGTATGTATAATATATCCTCATATCTTTCACTGATTTATTCACTCAATATTTATGAAACATCTATAATATGTAAGACACTGTGGTAAGGGCTAAGGAGAATACAAATGAATGAAACACACAACCTGCTTTCAAAAGCAAAAATTAATAGGAGGAAGAAAGATGTATACCAATGACCAGAATGCACAGCGGGATGTGATGCGCTTTGGAGGTTCACAGGAGGGCGAGCTCAGCTTTGCTTAGGAAAGGACACCAAGAACTTCTTCACGGAGGAGCATGTGTTGGGTTCGAGCCTTGGTGGAGGGGTAAGCTTTTTAAAGGCACAGATGGGGAGGTGGGAAAGCTATCATGGGCTATCAGGGAATGGAAAACTATTGCACGGAGGAGGCCTTAGACTCTTCACGAGTGTCATTGTAGAGGATAAAACGAGGACCAATAATTAAAAATTTTAAATTTCAGTTTAATGTCAAACCTTTTTGGCAAATAGGTGTCAAGCCCCTTGTGGGCCAGAAGCATTCCTGCAGTGGATGAAATGTTGGACTACGTCTGTGTTTTCAAACTGAGTAACGTATGAATCCATTTTAAAGGAAAAAAATTCTCACGAATCACCAATGTGAACATATTATTTTATCATAGTATTATTTAAAAATGGTAAACATAAACCTAGGCATAAACTCTTATGATTATAAATCTTATGCCACACTAAAACCAAAAAAAAAAAGAATTGAAAAAATATACAAACACAAGTACAAAGCAAATAAAAGTCAGAAGAACAGCTTTAATTGAATGTAACAGTTGGTATGGTTTTGCTGAAACAAAATGACTCTTCATACAAGCATATAGTACAGTTGGCCACTGCCTGGCATGTCGCGGCCACCGCTGTGAGAGGCCAGTTGTTCCTCTGCTTTTCTCTTTTCACACTACTCGGTGTCTTTACATGAACAGGGCAAGGCACGAGGTCCACTGATGTTGAGCCTTCACTGGCTGTGGGTGAATCATTCTCAAATTCAGTCTGTCTGTCTCTTAATTAGCCTGGAAAAGTAAGTCCCCCTACCTGGTGCCTGTAGCAGTCAGGATCCCGCCAGAAGGCGGAGGGCACGCTCAGCCTGGGCAAGCTGAGGAGGGCATACTTACAAAGAAGCTGTTTAAAGGTGTGGGCGGGTGTGTGGGGACCTCAAGGGTGGTACAGTAGCCGGGGGCCAGTAACAGCAGAGGAACTGCTGGGCTCAAAGGAGGCAGGGACGGGGGCAGGTTACCAGAACAGAAGGAGGGAGTCAGGTAGAGAAGTCATCTTGAGAGGAGATGTCACCCTTGGTCTCCCTTGGGGCACAGGTGGCCAGGGACAACCTTGAAGGGAGAGAGCAGCAGGTAACCTGACCCCCTCCTCTCCCTCTCCTCTCCTGCCTGGGCTTCTCATTAGCTGAACCAAACCAGACACCAAAGGCAAGGGAGCTTGTTTCTACAGTCCGTGCAGGTCAGCTCCCCCAGGCAGGGAGCGGAATGGAGAGGGTGCAGAATGGATACCAGGGAGGGAGGAGGGCAAATGGAAGATATCCAGGAGCGTACACACGCACTAGCCCTAATACTGTGCAGTAACACTCAGTTATAAGGTGCTCATCAGATAACTTACAAAATGTCATGTTGTTTTTCAAGACAAAAATAAAAAATTATAAAATTCTCACAGAGCTCCTTCAAACTCCCAAGAACACATCCATATTCCTCCAGGAGCTCGAAAACCTTCCTCGAAGAGCTCAAAGACCATATTCCTCAAAGCGCCAAGTGTGACCCTTTCTAACTTGTAGGATTCTAGGAGTCTCCTAGAATGTAAGCTCAACGGGAATGAGGAACAGTGTCCATTTTATTCCTCACCATATCTCCACTAGGTCCCATCACCTTTCAAGTGAAATCCAACCTCCTTTAGTTTTCTCAAAGCCCCGAGTGATCTGGCCACTGTTTGCCTCCCTTCCTTCATACAGAGCCTCTCCCCACTCCCACCTGCACACAACATTCCATACACGCCTCTTCTTTCATGTCCCCCCAAATCCTAAGTCTTTTCCTTCAAACATACTATTCACTCTACATGAACACTTTTCCCTGCCTCCACTTCCACACTGGCCAGTGCAGCTCTTCACACGATGGACCCTCCTTATACTCTAGGTCTTGGCTTAAATGTTACCACTTTTTGAAGGCCTTCCTCAACCACCCTATTAGGTAGGTCCCCCACTGTTTTCTCTATCACTGCCCCCTTCACATCTTAGAGCATACGAGACAGAGAATGAGAGAGGGATAATCAATGGAGAAAGTACCAGAGAGTGCGGGGAAATAGGACCAAGAACACAGGTAAGGGAGTTTGCCTTGGAAAAGAGAAAGAGAGAGTGGAGATATAAAAAGCCTGAGACGAAGAGAATTTGGAGAGCCCACACATGAGATAACCTCAATATTCTCATCTGCTGAGAGTGGTGTGGATGAAGATAAATTTGAACACTTGAAAAATCTTTTAAATATAGAAAAGCTGGGCCGGCCCCGTGACTTAGCGGTTAAGTGCATGCACTCCGCTGCTGGCGGCCCGGGTTCGGATCCCGGGCGTGCACCGACGCACCGCTTCTCCGGCCATGCTGAGGCCACGTCCCACATACAGCAACTAGAAGGATGTGCAGCTATGACATACAACTATCTGCTGGGGCTTTGGGGGAAAAAATAAATAAATAAAATCTTTAAAAAAAAAAAAAAAAGAAAGAAAAGCTGTGTGTTCGACTGCTACTTGCCTCCCCAAATTCTTTCTCTCCTTCTTTTAGTGCCTCAGAACCCCAAATGTCTTAATAGGGCACATTTCTGCTCAGCTGAAAGACTACAATTCTCAGCCTCCTTTACGGGTGGGTGTGGACATGGACTGAGTTTTGGCTAATGAGAAGAAAGTAGAAGTATTGTGGGGTTACCCCAGGAAGCCTCCTTAAAAAAAAGGAGTCATGCTTATTCTTCCTCCATCTCCTTTATTCTGGTTATCTGCTGCTGCATAACAAACCACCCCCAAATTTAGTGGCTTAAAAAGCATGTATCATTGGGGCCGGTCCTGTGGCTTAGCAGTTAAGTGTGCACGCTCTGCTACTGACAGCCCGGGGTTCGGATCCCCGGCGCGCACCGACGCACCGCTTGTCAGGCCATGCTGAGGCCGCGTCCCACATACAGCAACTAGAAGGATGTGCAACTATGACATACAACTATCTACTGGGGCTTTGGGGAAAAAGGGGGAAAAAGGGAGGAGGATTGGCAATAGATGTTAGCTTAGGGCCAGTCTTCCTCAGCACAAAAAGAGGAGGATTGGCATGGATGTTAGCTCAGGGCTGATCTTCCTCACACACACACACACACACAAAACTATGTGTTATTACCTTTCCTGGTTCTGTGTGTTGACTGGGCAGGATGTCCAAGATGGCGTACTCACACAGCTGGCAAGTGGTGCTGCTGTTGACTGGAAACCCAGCCAGGGCCGTTGGCCAGGGTGCCTAGCTGTGGTCTCTCCTTGTGGCTGAGCTTTTTACAACACAGAGGCAGGGACCCAAGAAGGAGCATCCCAAGAGCAAGATCCTCCCCTTAGGCTCCCCAGATGGTGGTGTACCTCCACGCCTTAAAGCCACTCAAAGCAAGTACAGTAGAGAGGATCACCTGTCATAATCCCAAAATTATCAGCAAAATTCTGGTGCCTCACTGGCTGTAAGGAGCCCTGTGCCTATCCCTGAACCAAGCACTGAGCTGGGGAATGTGAGGCTCACATTGGGCAGACTTGAGCCACAGGCTACTCCTAGACCCAGGCGTAGAGTCAGCTCCAAATAGGAGGATGAAATGTCCCACCTTGCCTGGGATGAGCCTGGCTTACACCTTTGGACCTGGTAGAATTATGAATAGACCCCCTTTTGACTCTCAAAAGTGTCCTAGTTTGAACAATAAGATTTTGTGGTCACCCTAGTATAGGAATCAAATAGGCTGAGAATGGAGAAGTGGAGGATTCCTAAATTCCAAATTCCAAATTATAACTGACAGAAGGTAAACACGTTTGGGGCAGTCAAAAAACAACAAATGTCTACTGCCCTGGGTAAATTCTGTATCAAGTTTACAACAACTCTCAGCTAAGCTGTGTGGTGGGGTGGGAGTGGGGGCTGGTGCCAGTTGGGCTGTGGGTGGAATGACCAAGGTGGGAAGTTATACGTTCTGTCTGAGCAGTTTCCTTCCACAGCCATCTCCATGCCACAAGTCTGCTTTTGTGTCCAGCTTTGTGTCAGGGGCTTTGGGGAATAAGAGAGTTAGTTACCTGTGGTGCCATTCTTGCACTTGGGGAATCGAGCTGAGGAAACAGCACTAGCCTCCATGACATAATTGTAAAAGCATTAAATAGGAGAGTATATATAGTTTGAAATACACAGTAAGTTTTACAGATCAAAGAAAGGAGAAATCCTTGTGGGCTGGAGTATTTGGGAAGACTTCAGGGAAAATTTGAACTGGAATTTTTTTTTTAATTCTAATTTTTAAAATTAATTAATTTATTTTTCCCCCCAAAGCCCCAGTAGATAGTTGTATGTCATAGCTGCACATCCTTCTAGTTGCTGTATGTGGGACGCAGCCTCAGCATGGCAGGAGAAGCGGTGCGTTGGTGCACGCCCGGGATCCGAACCGGGGCCGCCAGCAGTGGAGCGCACGCACTTAACCGCTAAGCCATGGGGCCAGCCCTGAACTGGAATTTGAAGCTTGGGTTGGATGTAAACAGACAGAAAGGAAAAGAGAGAGCGTCGCAGGACTGGGGACACTGTGTGTGAAGGGAGAGAAGTCAGGCTGAGCGTGGCCTGTGTTGAAAGGACAAGGTGATGAGGCTGGCAGGACTAGGATAATTTGTTGGAGAAGAGTGAGAGATACAAGTTTGACAAGTACGTGGTGGAAGGACTTGAGATTTATATGGCAGTGTTAATATATTTACTATGAAAATGTACATGAGATGAAGTGGGTGTCAGTAATTCAAGAGTTCCCTGCTTCATAACCTGCTGCACCACATGGTAGTGCAAGGACAAGTGAGAAGGGTGGATGCAGGCATGGGTTCAAGCAGTCATTCAGCTCAATATTTATTGAGCACCTACTGTGTGCCAGGCAGTTCCAGTCTCTGCTGCCCAAGATGAGCTTACATCCTTGTTGGGGGAGACAGAGAATAAACTAACAAAGAAGCAAGAAAATCACAGGAGGTGATAAGTGCTTGGCAGAGAAATCAAACAGAGTGATGGATGAGTGACTGGGCTATTTCAGACAGAGTGGTGGCAGAGGACTTCATGGAGGAGGTGGCAGGACAGGAAGGTGCCAGCCAAGCCTAATTCAGGGGGAGGAGCATTTCAGGCAGAGGGAACAGCCAGGGCAAGGCTGCCTTTGGACGGATCTGATCTCTGCCACCTGAGGTCTATTTTAATGCCCCTGTTCTCTCCTCCCTACCCCAAGTGCTTCCTTCCATCTCAGCACTTTAACCTCTTCCATTAAAGCTGGCCTTGTAGTTCCAGACTGATCTCCTTGGTTCTCTCTGCCACTCACGGCACCAAGGCCTCTGCTTTTCTGCTACCCTGAACTCTGTTGGCCTCCTCACCTCCTTCCACACCCACCTCCACGCTGGCCAGCCTTTTTCTCGTCTTGAGGCTCTGTTTGCTAAACATAGAACCCAGCACAGCGTCCTGTCATAATGAGACAAATATGTGTAAGTTACAAAACGCATTGGTTTGGTCCATTTTAAATGATGCTATTGGACTTTATCTCCTACTGCTGTTCGCCAGTTATTACTTTATCTTCCTCAATTACTCATCTGTTTGCAAGACTGCTCTCCCATCTCCAATTTTGTAGCCATAGAAAGTCTCTGCTGCAAGACATATTACTCTGATTAAGGACAAATGCTTTAGTTTTGAAGATGAACTAGAAGCAGCTTCCTTGTTTTCTTAGTTCGCCTTTACACTTATATTTTATAGATGCATAAAACACAAAAATGAAGCTTGAACTAGGGCAGTGTCAGTGGGAGGACAGAAGTGCTGGGTCCCCAGGACGTTGGAGGTAGACGTGGCAGGACGGGTTCCTGGGGCTGGAATTGGGGTTGTTGAGAAGTGAGGCTGAGTTTCTAATCTGAGAAACTGTGAGGACAATGATACCCACAGGGAAGTGGGCAATGAGTAAGGGAAACAGGACCTGGCCACGCAGATGGGAGAGTGGGAAGGAAGACGATGGATCAGTGAAGAGATTTATAACCTAATCGAAAAATCCAAACCCCAGGTTTCTTTCTGCTCATGGCAAGTCCAAGAAAGAGAACCATTCAGATGATCTGCCAAGAAGACGATGTGATCTATAGATTTGACTTTCCTGCCCCAGGACAATCAAATAGTATTGATAGTCACCTGAGGCTTGTAAAAAGATCATGTCCGTTTGAAGAATGCCGTTAAATTACCGTATTTGGGCTTAAAACATATACATGTGCGCGCGTGCCACACACACACACACACACACACACACGCATTTTAATGTCATATCTCATCCTCCGAAGAGCCAGAGAGGAAAGAAGGGAAGGATGCCTAGGCAAAGAGAAGAGTTGTGAGTTAAGGTTTCTCCCCACTCCAGGGTTGTGTGCTCTGGAGAAGGAGCACAGGAGTTGTGTGGACACCCCTCAACCCCCCCGGGAAACTGGTCTTTCTTCTCTAGCCAGGGAGAAAGAGCACTCCTCCAGCAGGTCTCAGCACAGACCGAGTGTGCATCCTGCTGCCCCAAGCTGTCCAGAAAACTGCCACTGGGGCCGGCCCCGTGGCTTAGCGGTTGAGTGCGCCCGCTAAACTACTGGTGGCCCCGGTTCGGATCCCTGGCACGCACCGACATGCTGCTTGTCCGGCCATGCTGAGGCCGCATCCCACATACAGCAACTAGAAGGATGTGCAACTATGACATGCAACTGTCTACTGGGGCTTTGGGGAAAAAAAGGAAAAAAAAGGAGGAGGATTGGCAATAGATGTTAGCTCAGAGCCGGTCTTCCTCAGCAAAAAGAGGAGGATTGGCGTGGATGTTAGCTCAGGGCTGATCTTCCTCACAAAAAAAAGAAAAAAAAGAAAACTGCCACCAGCCCTGCTCAACTGCACAAGACGCACCCTGACCCTTATGTGTGTCTTGAAGAGCCATTCACATCTTTACATCTCAAACAGGATCTTGGAGGCGAGACTCAAACATCAGCAACTTTATTAACTGAAAGACTTGACAGTTTAGGGGACATCTGATAAAGGAAGAAAACGTCTCATTTCAAAACAGAATTTGGCTGGAGACCCTCAGTCCCCATGAAGGGGGCTGTCCTGGGCTACAGAGATGTAAACTGCAAAGTAAGTGTCTTAACCTCTGTAGAAATGTTGGATGAGACAGAAATTAAGCACATCCTTATTCTTCTCAAGGGATTCCATCCTCGGGTATGAAATTCTCATGGACATGTTCAAGGAAAATGAAAACTAATTTCTACTTGTGATTCCTTCACCAACAACTCTCACCTTTCCAAGAAAATTACTGTATTCTGATGGGAGTTTGTTTTAATGGTGAGACGAAACTATAATCATCATTTTTTCAGAGGACCCCTGTGGATAATGACAACAAGGTACCACAGGGGAGAGCAGAGTCCCAATAGATTATTCATTTTAGAGTTTTCTGCTTCTATTTTGAATTAAAAATAACTTATTTTCCTATTACTCGATTTTTATGGATTGAATTTAGAAAGAAATGTAAATACAATAGACTCAAAGAAGAAAATTTAAATCACCATTACTCCATTACTTAAGACAGAATCATCAGCTACAACTTGGTATATATCTTTTTGCTCATTTCTCACTGCATACATATGCAATTCTTATTTATCAAAAAGGAGAAAATAGTGGTTTATTCTTATATTGAAACCTGGGTTTTTTTTTTTCACTTATATCATAAACACATTGCCATGTATTAAAAATTCTTTCGTGCATTTTTTGATTGACTGCCTGGTATTTCACTCTATGAGTGTGTCCTGCTTCCTTTAGTCAATCTCCTAGTGCCGACAATTTGTATTTTTTTCTAACTTTTCTATGTCACAGCGACTCTACCGTAACAACTCTGAATGTCTTTGTAACTAAACCTTTGTGTGCATTCTTATGTGTTTCCTCAGCGTAAGTTCTTATAAATAGCACTTCTGAATCAAAAAACATGCACAATTTTTGGCGCCGGGTGCTAACCACTCCTTCAGAATGGCTGCAAACCACCAGAACACAGAAAAGTGCCTATTTCTCTGCGACTTCACAAATATTGGATTTTTTAGGTTGGAGGTTGAAAATAGCATCTCGGTGCCTCCTGCCGATGCTCCTAACTGCTGGCGAGCTTTCTCTCCCCCCTGTTGGCTCCTCTTCTCTCGCTCTGTCACTGTTCACAAGAGGCAGCACAGTGTTCAGGGACCAGCTGGTCCCACTTCTGTCTCACTCGTCGGCTGTTCGATCTCAAACAAGTAACTGCCCCTCAGTTTCCGTGTCTGTAAAATGGGGATCACGTGCAACTCACAGAGTCATTGTGCAAATTCAATGAATTCATACGTGCAAAGCACTGTCGCCCATAAGCACTTCATAAGTGTTAGCTATCATTTGCCCATTAAAAAGAGAGATGTATAAGAGACTTTATTAAGGATAGTGTACCTTTACCATAATCTTTGCCAATATTTATCCCTTGTCTTCCTTTTTTAGGATTTTTCATAATAAAATCTTTACTAGAGAGGCCTGACGAGATTAGGGAAGAAGGTCTTTAAAATGTTATCACTATTAGTGTAATATTTGTGTCTCTGAAAGGGTTTGGTCAGGAAAGTTACCTCCAGACTTACAGCTGGAATGGTTCTCCTCATTGTTGGGGGGTTGGGGGGGGGGCCCACCCTAAGTGGACTCAGTGAGGCGCTCTTTTCTTCCTGACTTCCCTTCATCTCAGGAGAGATTTTTACAGGGACTAGTGACTGTCTTCAACCACTGGAAAGGCAACGGTGTAGAAGGAAAGGAATATACAGCTGCTTTTGTTATCTGAAAGGGTAAAAGTTACCAGGAGGTAGGTTTGGGCCTAATCTAAGAAGAAACCTTTTAACCACTGACGCGAGCTGCCTGGAGGGCTGTGATTCCATCTGCATAGACGCGTTCAAGCGGGGCTGAACACCAGCAGAGATTACTGAGGGGGTGGAAGCCTGGGTTAAATGAACACGATGTCTCCTCGTAATTTAAGATTTATTTTCCCTTAAATTCAATCTATGCTGTAATATTCCTGGCTCTTCAATTGCCTGATCAGAAGCTGTAGCCCCCTTGTCTAGTCTCTCCCTCTTCCTTCCACCAGACTACCAGATTCCCCAGGAACTCCTGAGGCAGCGGGATGCCTCCCATCTTCCAAGATGGAAGAGGGGAGCACTGGCTTTGCTTTTAGCCGTTTGTATGTGGCCACATTATCCCAAACTCTTGTCTCCATAAGTCAAAGTTTTCCCCTTGTTATTCCAAAGAGCTCCCTTCCTACTATTGTTGAAACTCAATGATTTCAGTATTTGCCTGAAAAAAAAAACGGCCACATAACAAGCCAAGTAATTTATTTGCAGAAATATTCAGAAAGATTAGTTGGAGTAGTTACATTCTCTATAGGTGTACATAGTTACATTCTATGTACATGTGGATAGAAATCCCAGAACCTAGATGGTATTCTGTACCTATCTTGAATTAGGATAACCTGAGAGTAAATATGAGTCACTCCTAACACCTCACTATTGTGAATTCTAGGTGGGGTCCTGTTACACCATAACCCACCTTGACTTCCAGGGCCTACGTGGGGATAGCTGTGGTTTGCTATTTCTTACATTATTTAGAACTCCTGAAAATGGATACCATCTCAAGGAATGGATTACCTTCCATCAAGTCCTAGGAAGAGCTTTGGACAGAGCTCTCCCTACTGTATAAGAAATGGGGTGATCGGATTGGAACCCACGAGTGAGGCAGTCGATGAGGGAGTTGGGTCCAAAATTGAGAAGGAGCCTGTTGGGGAGGAGATGGTGAAAAGTGCCTCCCCACCACTGTCCAGAGGTACTGGCAGGGCCATCCCTCCCTCCCTTTCACAGTCACATTATCAAGGCCCTTCTGTAAATTTCTTTTTCCTTCATTCTAAGCTGATCATGTAGCATTAGAACGTAGTCAGGAAGGGAGGAAGCAAACAGCACTGCTCCTGGAGCTGGAGTCCTCCAGGGAGAGCCATGCAAATGTAAACCATCATCTCCTAACCACAGTCATCGCTGTGGCCCGGAGCCCTGGGGCCCCCAGGGCAGCCCTTCATCTGGTAAACAAGAGGATACAAACCCAAAACATTCCTGGCTAATCCGAAACACTCCCAGAAAACAATCTCTTGGAAAAATCCACCCTCAGCCGGTGGCATCCGGGCCTGGCCCCGGCCCTGCAGCTTCTCCTCTGCTGGCCTGTCTACGTCACTCACACCCCCAGGTGGCCGTCTTGCCATTTGAGAATAATTAGACTTTGATTAGCACTGGTTGCATTTTCATCAGCTCCATTTCCAAATTCCTGTAATTTCCACTTCATCCAATTAGTATATTTTGGCCCATTCTCTTCCAGCAGACCCGGAACAGAGACATCACCCACACAGAAATAACAGCCTTATTTCTAATAAATCAGATGGCACTGATGTTTAGGGTGAGCTCCAGCCCCATTTCTCCAAGGCCTTAAAAATCAACTTTAGTTAATCTAGTGTTCTAATTCTATCTTGAAATCGATGCCATCTCAAGAAAGAGGTTACCTTAAATCAAGTTTCTGGGAAGAATATTTTGATGGAACTATGATATTCTAATTCTAGTTCAGGTGTTGAATGGTACATGCATGAATAGCTTTCCATTTTATTTCCCACACTCTGCCCCCCAGAGCTTACATTTTAAAGGGACCTTTGATCCTCTAACCCGAAACGTGAACTGCACAACACTGGTGCTATGAGCTCTTCCCCCAAAATAAGTTCTCCATGGCGAGAAGTTCTGCAAGGCATGAGTCATATTAACGTATTAACTAGTGTAAGAAACCTTGGCTTTGTTCAATCCAATATTTCTCAATACTTGATGGTGAAACCTTTGTGAAGGCAATACTTAGCCAGGTACCCAGGCACTCCGTAAACAGCTGTCGAATGACTAAATGAACCTTCCAAAGAATGCACATTGGGAGATGATGCTTTAAACCAAAGCGCTAAGTAGTATAGGAATATTAAATTAAAAATTCAGAGGGCCAGCCCAGTGGCGTAGTGGTTAAGTATGCCTGCTCTGCTTCAGCGGCCTGGCGTTTCGGATCCCAGGTGTGGACCCACGCACCGCCTAGCAAGCCATGCTGTGGCGGCATCCCACATACAAAGTAGAGGAAGATGGGCATGGATGTTAGCTCAGGGCCAATCTTCCTCAGCAAAAAGAGGAAGATTGGCAACAGATGTTAACTTGGGCTCATCTTCCTCACAAAAAAAAAAAAAATTCAAGAGATATACTCTGGGATAGGTGGCCTCTTACTACTCCTTCACATCACATTCACAGGTCTACGTGCCCCCTAGTCAGCCCTGGTTTGGTATAGGCTCAGTTCCACTAGTGTGTCAGCTCCTTGAGGGAAGAGATTGTGTCTTTTCATCCTTACTTGTCTGTTCCTAGCATGAAGCAGAGTGCCTGGTAGCTACTACACACTCTTAATAAATAAATGCTTAAAGGAATTAATAATTTAATTAATCGATGCTTAGGGGATGAATAAATTAATGGATAAATATCACCCTTAATATTAGAGACTCCCAGCTGAGAGAATTTCGTCTAAGAAATTCTTAGAAGTCATCTCTTCCAGCTCTTATTCTATAGTTGAAGGAACTGAGATCCATAGAGAATTGAGTGGTTTGCCCAAGGTCACGGACTGAGTTAGTCATGAAGGTACTTTATGACTACTCTCCCTAAAATAATACCTAATGCTGTGGCACTAATCCAACCAGGTTGGGTTGTTTTAAACTATATACTGACACTACTCTACTTACCGTAAAGCAGCTTCTTAAAGCAAGCCAACGCTGCATGTAGGCACCACTGTTAACCTATAATGAAAATACCAACAACTATATTACAGATATGTGTTTAATACTATTAGCTCCAAGAACAGAAATGTTCAAATGTCTGAGGGATTTTTAACTTTGGTACCATCACTTTAACAATCAGATTATCCAGGAATTTTTCCCTTCAGTATTTCTTACATATTATAGAAACCTGTTTTTTTTTTTGGCTCCTGATTAAATTCTTCGAAAGCTCAGAAGAACTTATATCTATTCCCTTCTGGAACTGACTTATTCTCCAGGGAATGGTGGGAGGTTTGTTTTGCTGGCAGAAGGATGAATGATCCTTGACAAACGTCTGGACTTTTCCTGGTAAAAACTGAAGAGGGATAATTGGTTTGGTCACTAGAGTATTGAACCGCTCTACAGAAGGCCTGAGGGACTCTTTCTCACCTATCCATTCCAATTTTCTTACCTTCATAATTGCCAAATCCAAATAAATAAGAGATCAGGTGATGTAATTTTAGAAGTGACAAATTGGCCCTTATGTCCAACAATATTTCCTTACTTATTTTCCTCAGTTACTATATTCTACAATAAGATTTCAATAACTTGGGTTAAGGTTTGGCCACAGAGGTTTACAGTAGTGGTTAAGAGAACAAGTGTTCAGCCAGACAGTTAGGAGTTTGTACTCCACCTCTGCCATTTGTTAGATGTGGAGCTATAGCCATCTCATGACAGCCTTTATTTCCTAACCTGTGAATGGAAGTGATATAATATCTATCTCATAGAAATGTTGTGAAGACTGCAAATACAACAATGCGTGTAAATTGATTAACACAGTGTCTAGCTCAATAAATAGTGGCACTATAATCCTAGTGATTACCTTGTCCATGCCCTTATTTTGCCAAATTGAGAAAGGAAGCATTCAAAACTCCCAACTCCTTCTAGGACACATTACAGACTAGACGCTTAAATGCTCTTTCAACCTTAAAGTTAAACCCGTTTGTCATAGGTTTTCCAACCTTGAAGGCAAGCTGAGAAAAAGACCTTTTGAGAAATGACTAAAGTGTGAAAGGGTGTGCAGGGTGCCTGGATTTGTGAGAGGGGACAGAAAGCAAGATAGGAAGCTTCTAAGACACATTTCAAAAACAAAAGATAGATGTCACCAACTTTGCAATTTCACTGAGGGTCTACTCAGGCTACCTCTATATATGACTGTTTTCTAATTGTTTGAGCCAATCAAGGATCAGCTAAACCAATCCATCACCCATTATTAAAGCAAAAAATCAACAGATATTTGGCATTGAGTTTACGCCAATAGAGGCTGCTTATCTTTCAGATTCTTTGGATTACTATTGATTAAACAAGACTAGAGCACATTTATTAAGTCTACTACATGCCAGGAACTGGCTATCTTCTGGGAATACCAAGATGAACAGGACATGAACCCTGCCCTCACAGAGGTCACATCAAGAGATGAGACAGACCCATAAACAAATCGTTACAATGTAACAGGGTAAGCACCGTAAGGGAGAGAGGAAGAAAGGAAGTGCTATGAAAACAAAAAAGAGAAGGCCTAGCATTTCCTGGGCTCTTCCAGGAAACAAAGGACTCCTGAGTGTGTCTAGGTGAATCAGAAGCTTTTCTCAATTAAGACAGAGGAAAGTCATTATTGGAAGAGAGAGAAAAACTGTCAGAATAGGCCATGGAGTCATGGTGAAGACCCAGGTTCTGGAGCAAGATTGCCTAGTTGTGGCACTAACTAGCTGTGTGACCTTAGGCAAATTACTTAATGTCATCATCCCTCAGCTTCTTCATCTCCAAAATGGGAACAATAAAGTGCTGCTCTGAATCACAAACTTAGGCAAGGAACCAAGATGAGCAGCAGGAAGGCTAGATACGCCTCAAGGTAGGAGATTATAGAAGGGGGTCAAACCCAAGTAACACTTAGGAGGATGTGGCCAAAAGAGAGCCAGGGGTGAAGTTGGGTTGATGCAGTGATGGCTCAAAATCCATAAAGTCATAGGAGCAAGGTGGCAGATACAGAAGGATGAATTGGCATATATGAGCAAAACAAACAAACAAGAAAACAGGCCATCATCAAGCATCAAGAAAGCAGGCTAAAGGCAGAAACAGAAGAGAAGCAATAACTCCAAAGAAACTTTGATTCTTAAGCCCATCCCAGGCCCACCTAGATGCTTCCTAAAGTCTTCCTGCCATGACAGAAACTATCCAAAGTCTTGGCCAGGCTCGGGACTGTGATCAAAGGCAAGAACACAGTAGCATCTAGATATAGAAAGTACGTGGATTGAAAAGTAGGGCAGGGTCGGCCCTGTGGCTTAGTGGTTAAGTGCATGCACTCTGCTGCTGGCAGCCTGGGTTCGGATCCCAGGTGTGTACCAACACACCGCTTCTCTGGCCATGCTGAGGCCGCATCCCACATACAGCAACTAGAAGGATGTGCAGCTATGACATACAACTATCTACTGGGGCTTTGGGGGAAAAAAATAAACAAATAAAATTATTAAAAATAAATTAATTAAATTAAATTAAATTAAAAATTAAAAAAAAAAAAAAAGTAGGGCAGACTCTCAACGTTTCACAGACCAGAGGTGAGGCATCTGGTGAGATCATTTGGAATGGGCAGCCCCACAGCAAGGAGGACCTAGAGGTTCAAACTTAGGTATAGTAGTAAACAGAGCAGGCTCAGGGAAATGTAAGGTGAAAATGAGTCAAGAGCCAGAAACAGGACATCAGCATGGTGGCAGAGTGAGCTTCCCCCATTGAACTCTCCCCCTCTAAGACACAACAAAAAGGACATTCATATTCCAACAGAAGCTATTCACACAACACAGGGGACGTCTGAGGCACCCAGGCAGCCATACACCTGCGGACTGAGGTGCTGGAATCCCCAGAGTAAGTGGAAGGAGTTAAGAGGAGCTCCCTTCCTTCCAGAAGGACTGCAACCCAGAGACTGAGACCACGCGGCTCTCAGACGAGGAGGAGAGGAGGCTCACTGGGTAAAAACCAGCGCACTCCAAGACCCCTCACAGCCTGAGGGGATCCCCCTACAGAGGGAACAGAACTGTTGCAAGGGTAGTTTCAACAAGCTAGACCCTTAGGAGAGCAGAGAGCGACAGCGAGGCAAGAAACCTCTGAGTAAGCGCCCCTCCCCCACCTGGCCCACCCGACTAGCGCTTCAGCTCAGCAGCGCCCCCAGAGGCAGTAGCCCCCAGGCGCCAGGGACCCACCAGCAGGGGCAGTGTGACTGCGTCCCACCCCTACTGGCAGCAGCCCCCAGGTGCCCGGGCCCAACCAGCAGCAGGGCAAGCCTGCTCCCCCACCAGAGGCAGCAGCAGCTCACGGCCCACCACGCCACAGCCCCAGCTGCTCTAGCTGGACCAAGCCATGGCCCCAGCTTCCCCAGCTCCACCGTGCCATGGGCCCAGCTCCTTCAGCTGGACTGGCCCCCCTCCCCCTGGCTCCAGCTGCTTTGTCTTGGCCTGTGCTCAGGCTCCAGCTGACTTGGCGCCAGCAACTTTGGCCCAACGCACTCCAGTTCCAGCTTCTTTGGCCCAGAGATGCTCCAGCTCCTGCTTCTTTGGCCCAGCACACTCCAGTTCCAGCTTCTTTGGCCCAGCGGTGCTCCAGCTCTTCCTTCTTTGGCCTAGCATACTCCAGTTCCAGCTTCTTTGGCCCAGCGGTGCTCCAGCTCCTCCTTCTTTGGCTCAGCACACTCCAGTTAACCTCATCATGTTAAACACTAATTCACAACACAAGAAGAAATAAGATGTGACAACAATATAAGAGACCATCAAAAAGTGGGCTATCACATCCACGAGATTTTTTTGTACAACCCTCATGGTAACCACTAACCAAATAATCAGAACAGAATCACACACGATAAAGAAAGAAAAAACTAAGAGAACCTCCATACAGAACTACCAAACTGAATTGGTAGTCTGAAACACATGGGATGAGAAACAAAAGAAATGCAAAAGAACCTGAAAAAGAGCTATAAAATAACAATAACAAGCTCCCATATACCAATAATTAACCTAAATGTAAATGGACTGAACTCTCCCATCAAAAGATACAGAGTGGTGGGATGGATTAAAAAACAAGACCCAACAATATGCTGCCTCCAGGAAACACATCTCAGCTCTAAAGACAAACAGACTCAGAGTGAAAGGATGGAAGACAATACTCCAAGCTAATGGCAAACAAAAGACAGCAGGTGTTGCCATACTTATATCAGACAAAGTTGACTTCAAGATAAAACAGGTAATGAGAGACAAAGAAGGGCAATATATAATGATAAAACGGACACTCCACCAAGAAGACATATCACTTTTAAATATATATGCACCCAATACAGGAGGCACCAAGGTACATAAAGTGACCATTAAGAAACCTAAAAGGAGATATTAACAATAACACAATAATAGTAGGGGATCTTAACACCCCACTCTCATCAATGGACAGATCATCCAGACAGAAAATAAATAAGGAAATAATGGACCTAAATGAAAAACTAGATGAGATGGACTTAATAGACATATACAGAGCACTCCATCCAAACACAACAGATTACACATTCTTCTCAAGTGCTCATGGAACATTCTCAAGAATAGACCATATGTTGGGAAACAAGGCATCCTTATACAAATATAAGAAGATTGAAATGATAACAAGCATCTTTTCAGACCATAATGCCATGAAGTTAGAAACCACTCACAAAGAAACCGAGAAAGTGACAAAGCTGTGGAGACTCAACAACATGGTACTAAACAACCAATGGATCATTGATGAAATTAAAGGAGAAATCAAAGCATATCTGGAGACAAATGAAAATGAAAATACACTGTACCAAGTCATATGGGATGCAGCAAAAGTGGTCCTGAGAGGGAAACTCATAGCAATACAGGCCCACCTTAACAAACAAGAAAAAGCCCAAATAAGCAACCTCAAACTACATCTAAGAGAATTAGAAAAAGAAGAACAAACAAAGCCTAAAGTCAGCAGAAGGAAGGAAATAATAAAAATCAGAGCAGAAATAAATGAAATTGAAATAAAAAAAACAGTAGAAAGGATCAATGAAACAAAGAGCTGGTTCTTTGAGAAGACAAAAAAAACTGACAAACTCTTGGCCAGAATCACCAAGAAAAAAAGAGAGAAGGCTCAAATAAATAAAATTAGAAATGAAAAAGGGGAAATTACAACAGATACCACAGAAATACAAAAGATTATAAGAGAATACTATGAAAAAGTATATGCCAATGAATTGGATAATCTAGAAGAAATGGTTAAATTCCTAGACTCATACAACCTCCCAAAACTGAATCAAGAAGAAATAGAGATCCTGAATAGACCAATCACAAGTCAAGAGATTGAAACAGTAATCAAAAACCTCCCAAAAAATAAAAGTCCAGGACTAGATGGCTTCTCTGGAGAATTTTACCAAACGTTCAAAGAAGACTTAATACTAATCCTTCTCAAACTATTCTAAAAAGTAGAGGAAGATGGAACACTTCCCAACACATTCTATGAGGCCAACATCACCCTGACACCCTGATACCAAAGCCAGGCAAAGACAATTCTAAGAAGGAAAACTACAGACCAATAATCAATATCTCTGATGAACATAGATGCAAAAATCCTCAATGAAATATTGGCAAAACCGAATACAGCAACACATTAAAAAGATCATACTCCATGATCAAGTGAGATTTATACCAGGGACACAGGGATGGTTCAACATCCACAAATCAATCAATATGATACACCACATTAACAAAACGAGGAATAAAAACCATATGATCATCTCAATAGATGCAGAGAAGGCTTTTTTTTTTTTTAATAATTTTATTTATTTATTTATTTTTCCCCAAAGCCCCAGTAGACAGTCATATGCCATAGTTGCACATCCTTCTAGTTGCTGCATGCGGGACGCTGCCCCAGCATGGCTGGAGAAGCGGTGCGCTGGCGTGTGCCCGGGATCTGAACCCGGGCCGCCAGCAGCGGAGTGTGCGCACTCAACTGCCAAGCCACGGTACCGGCCCGGAGAAGGCTTTTGACAAGATCCAACATCCATTTATGATAAAAACTCTCAACAAAATGGGTATAGAAGGCAAGTACCTTAACATAATAAAAGCCATATATGACAAACCCACAGCCAACATCATACTCAATGGGGAAAAACTGAAAGCCATCTCTCTGAAAACAGGCACACGACAAGGGTGCCCACTCTCGCCACTCTAATTCAACACAGTACGGGAGGTTCTGGCCAGAGCAATTAGGCAAGAAAAAGGAATAAAAGGAATCCAATTAGGCAACGAAGAAGTGAAACTCTCGCTGTTTGCAGATGACACGATCTTATATATAGAAAACCCTAAAGAATCCATTGGAAAACTATTAGAAATAATCAACAACTACAGCCAAGTGGCAGGGTACAAAATCCACTTACAGAAATCAGTTGCATTTCCATATACCAACAATGAACTAACAGAAAGAGAACTCAAGAAGACAATCCCATTTACAATTGCAACAAAAAGAATAAAATATCTATGAGTTAATTTAACCAAGGAAGTGAAAGACCTATACAATACAAACTATAAGACATTATTGAGTGAAATCAATGATGACATAAAGAAATGGAAAAATATTCCATGGACTTGGATTGGAAAAATAAACATAGTTAAAATGTCCATACTACCTAAAGCAGTCTACAGATTCAATGCAATCCCAATCAGAATCCCAAGGACATTCTTCACAGAAATAGAACAAAGAATACTCATATTCATATGGGGCAAGAAAAGACCCCGTATAGCTAAAGCAATCCTGAAAAGGAAGAACAAGGCTGGAGGCATCACAATCCCTGACTTCAAAACATACTACAAAGTGATAGTAATTAAAACAGCATGGTACTGGTACACAAACAGACTCACAGATCAATAGAACAGAATTGAAAGTCCAGAAATGAAACTTCATATCTATGGGCAGCTAATCTTTGACAAAGGAGCTAAGGACATACAGTGGAGAAAGGAAAGTCTCCTCAATAAATGGTGCTGGGAAAACTGGACAGCCACTTGCAAGAGAATGAAAGTAGACCATCTTCTTTTGCCATACACAAAAGTTAACTCAAAATGGATCAAAGACCTGAAGGTGAGACCTGAAACTATAAAACTCCTGGAGGAAAATATAGGTAGTACACTACTCATCATCAGCCATAAAGGGATCTTTTTGAATTCCATGTCTACTCAGACAAGGGAAACAAAAGAAAAAATAAACAAGTGGGACTTAGTCAGATTAAAGAGCTTCTACAAGGCAAACGAAACCAAGATCAAAATGAATACGGAACCCACCACCTGGGAAAAAATATTTGCAAACCATATTTCTGACAAGGGATTAATCTCCATAATATATAAAGAACTCACACAACTGAATAACAAAAAAAACAAACAACCCAATCAAAAAATGGGCAGAGGAAATGAACAGACACTTCTCCAAAGAAGGTATACAGATGGCCAATAGGCACATGAAAAGATGCTCAACATCACTAATCATCAGGGAAATGTAAATCAAAACCACACTAAGATATCATCTTACACCCATTAGAATGGCTATAATCACCAAGACAAAAAACAACAAATGCTGGAGAGGCTGTGGAGAAATGAGAACCCTAATCCACTGCTGGTGGGAATGCAAACTGGTGTAGCCTCTATGGAAAACAGTATGGAGATTCCTCAAAAAAAAATAGAAATGCCTTATGATCCAGCTACCCCACTACTGGATATCTACCCAATGAACCTGAAATCAACAATCCAAAGAGGCTTACGCACCCCTATGTTCATCGCAGCATTATTCACTATAGCCAAGACATGGAAGCAACCCAAGTGTCCCTCTACTGATGATTGGATAAAGCTGATGTGGTAAGTATATACCATGGAATACTACTCAGCCATAAAAAAAGACAAAATCATCCCATTTGCAACAACATGGATGGACCTGGAGGGTATTATGTTAAGTGAAATAAGCCAGAAAGAGAAAGACAAACAGAGCATGATTTCACTCATATGTAGAAGGTAAACCAACACATGGACAGATACAACTGTTTGGTGGTTACCAGGGGCTAGGGGGGTAGAGGGTGGGCACAAGGGGTGGAGGGATACACTTATATGGTGACTAAAGAGCCAGAAATAAAAGATAGATAAAAATTCAAAGTGAAAAGCTAAAACTTAGGAGCATTCATTTATTTGATTCTTTAAAAGAATTTAAGTTGATAAATCTCTGATGAGACACTCAAGATGAAAAGAGGAACCAGAAAGCATATTTAGAATGGAAAAAGAGACATCACTACAGATCTTGCAGACATTTAAGAGATAATAAGAGTATACTATAAATAACTTTGTCAAAGATTTGAAAATTTTGATGAAAAAACTGACACAAAAAGAAATAGAAAACCTGAATAGTCCTATAACTATAAAAGAAGTTAAATCTGTAATTTAAAACCTTCCTAGGGCTGGCCCCGTGGTGTAGCTGTTGGGTGCACACACTCCACTGCTGGCAGCCCGAGCTCAGATCCCTTCCCAAAGAAGACCACAAGCCCAACTGGCTTTTCCTGTGAACTCTGTCAACATGTAAGAAAGAAATAAAACCAATCTCACACAAACTCTCCCAGATAAGTGAAAAAGAGAGGATATTCTTGACTCATTGTATGAGGCTATCATAACCTTGTTGCAAAACCTATCAAGGACATTACATGAAAAAAATAAAATAAAAACTTACAGGCCAATATCATTCATAAACATAGATGCAAAAATGCCAAATAAAATGTTGCCAAACTGATTCTGAAAATGTGTAAAAAGCAAACACATCATAACCAATTTGAGTGTATACCATGAATGTAAAATTTGTTCACTAAAAGACAATATAATTTAGCACACTAACAAAATAAAGGAGAAAAATCATTTTAATAGATGCATTGAAATATTTGATAAAATTAACCTATGCAAATATACTTAATAGAGAAATGTTGCAAGTTTTCCCTTGGAAATTAGGAATGAGGAAAGATGCCCACTGTCACCACTCATAATCCACATTGTACTGGAGGTGGCGCTTGTGGTCTGAGGGACCTGGAAAGATAAGAAGTTAGAGTTCGATACTGGTATCTCTGATAAGGATGCTTTGTTCCAGGGATGGCAACATTTAGGTGTACCTTTGGAACAGGTGGCTGAAAGAGACAGGAGGGGAAGACTACGGGAGTTGGAGGTAAAGGAACCTCGGGCTAGAGTTTTATAAGGATTATTCAGACGGGCACTGAAGTCACTGGGGATGACAGGACGGAGTATTAAACCTGTGCCAAAGCCTTCATTGAATACAGAAAAGTGACCAGGATTTGAGTAGATGGCATGGAGGAGGGGTAAAAAGTAATACAGCCAAATGGTAAACCTTAGAGCATGAAGAGTTTTATACTAGGGTAGAGGTTTAATGATTTGGAAACTGTGGTGGGTAACCAGGAACTGCGAGAATACTGATCTCGAGTCCTTGTTGTATGGGGTTTGCATAAACAAACCACCCCAACCACCACAGCTCTGCAGGGAGCCTTTCGTTAAACCAGGAGGTAAAGAGTTTTCCATGAGATAATATATACAAAGCACCCTCCGCAGTGCCTGGCACATGGGAGATGTTCAGTAAGCGTTAGCTAGAAGGCTCCATGGAAAGCGAGGAGGGGTCATGATGCAAACACAGGTCAGGGAGGGAGGCCCTCACAGTAGAAGAATGAGAATACAGTTGAGCGGAGGCTTACATTTTGCGCGGTGGTGAGGATGACAGGGATGTGAAGCACAGTGTCATCATCTGGCCTAATGTCAGGTTCCTAGCATGCTCAGACTCTTTTGGAATAATGTCTGGAGGGTCAGATTCTGGGGTCGGATTCTATCTCTCCAAGGAGCTTGTGAGGGACCATATCTTTAGTCAGTTGATAGGTTCTGTAGTATCTCCTTCCAGGATATTTCTTATATCCCACTTTTCCTTTCTGTTTCCATTAACAGTATCCTAATTCAGGCTCCTATGATCTCTTTCCTGGACCACAGAATCTACCAACTGTTTTGTCTGCCTCCGTATTATTTCTTATATACTAATTCAAAGTTAATCTTCCATCATCTCCCTGCTCAAAATCTTCAGTGCCTCTCAACTAAAGTTGCCTTCTCACTTAAAGGTCAAGATCTTCCTCAATATGCTGATAATATTTTCATCCTTGTCTTCTACCATGTCACCAGTTCCAACTCACTGTTCCCCAAATCAGTGTCTTATTTTATTTCTTCTCTGCTTTCATTCATGCTGTTGCTCCTACCTGGAATGTCCTCTCCTGATTTTTACTTGTCAAAACCCCACTCTTCTTGTCGGGTTCCCTTCTTACACCAGCAAGCTTATGAAGCCCCTTATCCCTCGCACACTATCCAAGGGTGATACTGAAATATTTCACCACTGCCACACCATAGGCACCATCCAATCAGAACAAAAACTAGCTGTTGACAGAGAACAGCCTCTAGGTCTCTGCCATGATGGGTGTTAACCCTTTGTTGCTGGATTGAGGGTAGTCTGTGGTTTCCAGGGGAGGGAGACAAGGCAGGTGGGGTAGGGGGAGGACAGTGAGGGGCTCAGGGCAAAAGGATTTCAGTATTTAACAATGGGCATAATAGTGCATACCAGCTGAGCATCAGCTCCTCGTACACCCTCATGCAATCATCCTCTTTTGGCAACTTCCAGTGTTCTTGGACTTCTGCAGCATCTAACCCATTCTGTTTTGTGTATAAGTGGTGCACACCTGTCCATCTCCTTCATCCCGCCTGCAACAAGATTATAAGTCCCTTCAAAGACTGTCCCACTCATTGCTGTACTCCTCCACGACATGCTGCACTTTGCAGACTCTCAGTGAATGTTTGTTCCTTTGAATTGAAGAAAGGGAAATTGTTAACTTTCAAATGTCAACAAAGTAAGGTTCTAAGGAAAAGAGAAAAAATAAATAATGTTTAATGAATACCCGCTCTGTAAATGTTATTTCATTTTATTCTCACAATAAACCTGAGAGGTTGGTTTTCCTATTCCCATTTGACAGATGAGTAAATCAAGGTTTAGACTTATTCATCGGTCCAGGGTCACCCAGCTGGAAGTGGCAGAAATGAGACCGCCATCTTGTTTGTCTCTAAGCTAATTGTAGCCTTTTCAAAGCTTGTGTCTCTCTTCTGAAAGGTAATTGTTCTGTTTATTCTATGGTACAAATCAGAGAGTACATGAAATTTACAATAAATTTACTGGCTCTTTTCAAAATATGCTCACCTCAGGTGTGAACTTGAAAATAAGAGAATGAGAACATTTCTCGTCATGGACTAGTGACCTAAATGATACTTGATGATAGATTCAGTGGAAAGATACCTTCTACTTAGTCCTTTCAATTCTGTTATCGCCATTTTCTTTTTCACCAACTCAGTTACATTTGATAGGGTTCTTTAGAAAGAGATCTTTCTGAATCTTTGCAAAAGGGAGAATTTCAGCACAGCGGAGAAGTATAAAGGGAAACCACTTTAATTCTTTAATCCATGCCGTTATTAGCTCCCCTTACATTGGCTTCTTCCAATTATGCAGAAGTGCACACATCTGACAGTGCCTGGCCCCAACTCATGACTTGCTAATGAGATCATATTCTTCATTATAATTCCAAAATCCCATCAATCTTTTCTTAATTATTTTTAAGTGAATTTGCTGCTTTCGAAAGGAAAGGGCGTATGTGGCACTAGCAGGAACTAGGAAAGTTTCATGCGATTTCAATTTCAGAAACTTTGTTGGCAAGATGGCCTGTAACTGTTGCCAATGTTAATAAATCAAATTTTGATGTCTAGGAACAAGTTTAATGCCATGGGCCCCCCCATGTACCAGAACTCACTCTCAGTTTCAATGAATCAGAACTTCAAGCATTGCCACAGCAAAGCTCCTTCCAAATATCTCTGCCAACACATATTATAGTCATCAGTATAACCAGGGGTAATATTCGAAATGTTTGACAACGGATACTAGCTGTAACACTGAAACAGGGTCCTGGATGCCAGCTATGCTGGTCCTAACCCTTTAGCAGCTAGATTTTAGGAAGCTCCAGGAGGGGCCTAGAGTGGGTAGGAGCAGATTTTGGGGGGGGGAGCAGGGTGGGGAGAGTGGGCGCAGCATCTACCTAAAGGCTGGCAGAGACGCATTTCAATAGTCTAGTATGTGGCCTGGAGCAGGTGCTTACCACCCACCCAGCCTGGAGCAGCCCAGGGTCTGAGGAGCAGCGTCTCCTACACCTGGCTCGGAGCCACCTCTCCAATCGCGTTGTCGTTGGTTCTGTCCGACGCTCTGAGTGAGCTTTCCTTAACAGTACCACACCTGAAAATCTGCCCCCGGTTCCCCTCTGCCCCGTTCCATTGTGTCAACTGCAAACTATGACGGTTGTCTACTCCTCGTCCTCAGCAACATATCCGGCAGATATGCACTTGTCTGAGGTTATGGAAACGAGGAAAGCCGGAGGCCGGGGAATTCTGTCTTCCTTGCCAGGACTGACCTTTGTTCTCCATATTAACTTTTATATTTTCCCCACGAAACCCAGGACCTCACAAACGAAACTCCAGTTGTCTCATGATAAATTTAAAGAGTTTAATTTGAAATTTAAAAAACGTAAAGCAGATGTTTAATGTCAATGCCATGTTACGTAGCTCTTGGAAGTTCCAGTAGCCCCTTGAACATGTGACTGAAGGAGGACTCAAATCTGTGAGTGGGAAGGGGGCCTCCCGGTCCACACTTCCAGGCTGGACTAATGGAGCTGGTTAGGGCCCAGGGGGTACACCTAGCTGCTCGTGATTTCATCCACAGACTAAAAGCCGCCCCCTCCTCCCCAAGGCCCTGATCTTGGCAGCTCTGCCTTCATCCACTCCCACATCAATCCTTTGCCTTTAATTGCAGCAGTTTTCTTTTCCAAGTGTGTCAGTCTACTTTGCGCCTAGGCTAGGGCTGAGCAATTAGGGCCTCACTCACACACACACACCCGCCTCCAAATCACTACTGTTTTGAGAAATGTTCTAGGCTGGGGGCGGCTAGAACCCCCCCTACCAGGAAGCCGGCTACCAGGACACAGGCCCAGCGTCTACCCGTGACCGCGGAAGCAAGCCCAGGAAGGTGGGCCCCTGGAATGTGACCAATGACCTCCTGGTGATGTCACCGCAGGGCCAGGGAGCCCCACTTCCACTCAGACTCCAACGCCAGGCCCGGCCTCCGGAGTCCTTCCTCCCCCGCCCATGTCCCGTAATGACTAAGTCAACTGGAAAAGAAATACTGAAGAAAGACTAAGGGAAAACAGCGCACTGGCAGCCAGGGCCAGGAAGGAGGGCACGCAGCGAGGCATAAAGGAGCATTGTGCTGGCTCCTCGGGCCGCCTAGGACTTGGCACCCCGACTCAGCCAAGCCTACAACCGTCCGCTTTCTGGGGGGGGGGCTCCTCGGATCCCTGCTGAACAAAGAGCAGCGTGGGAGGAGGGCAAGGAGAGTAGGGGACAGGCAGAGCAGAGAGGAAAGTGGAGTGAGAAGGAGGGCTGGGCTGGAGCACAGGGTGGGAACAGACCCCGCATCTTTTTATTGCATCCTTACCGCCCGGATTAACCAAAGTCCAATCATCTTGACAGCTGTCTACAGGAAGAGCGATTTGCCAAACGACCAGTCAACGAGTGTTAAAAACCTGTTCTTGTGGGAAGGGGGAGAATACGAAAGAAACTTAGACTCCATCACTGTAACGGTCCATTACGAGACCTGATGTCAAGGCTTTGCCTTCCTGTATAAGACTGTGCAAGGAATGGGGAAGAGGACAGAAGAAAGGGGGTGGCAGCTGCGGGATTTCTTTTCACATCGCGAATAACAGCAACTCCTTCTCATCTTCCCGGTCTGGGTGCCTGCTCCCTGTCTTCCTCCTGTCATTTCTGGGGAAGGCAGAATAGAACCAGGAACTGTTCTCTGAAAGTGACAACGTTTGCTCAGAGGAAACTTGCTGAGAAAGTCAAGAGCAGCTCAGAGTCAAGGGCCCAGGGGGATTTGAACTTGAGCTCCCCTCACTTGTAATGGCTTCTCAGCCCCTTAACTCAGGAGGAGTCCACGGGGCTGCCATTCAGCCTCTCCTGCCCTTCCAGAGGAAGACCCCTGGACCAATGGTTTGCCCCAAGAACAAGTTGGGGGTGGAGGAGACTGAGACTAAGCCAAAAAAAGTGTTAAGAGAGGAGGAAAGAGCTGGCACTGCTGAATGGAGAAAGGTTCCAGCAGATCTTGAACAGAATCATTAATCAGGTGCAAAACTCCTAAAAGGAGCAAAACTAGGACCAGCTCCTTCCAAGGGGAAGCCTGCCAATTTCCCCCACTTATGCTTTCCTTTCCAAATCCTTAGTGTCTTTGTATCAAGACTGATCCAAGCCAGCCTAGTCAGGAGCCACCTGTTCACGTCCCCTCCCAACTCCCTGACCTCGGAAGTGAGAGGAGAAATGACGGGAAACCCAGACAGCTGCTGCGACCCCCACCCCCCAAAACAAGCCGCCAGAATCTAGGAATTGGGCCAGACCCTGGCAGATGAGTTACTCTCTGTGAGAAATGCTTCTGTAGGCACATTAACTCTTTCATTCACTAACCAACTCTCTCATTTAATAGAAGATAAAATCAGGGTTAGGAGGGACCTCATAGATCAAGCCTAGCCCTCCCCTTGTTGTTCTAGCCCGGAGAGTTCAGTGACCTCCCCTAGGTCATGACACGGATTACTAGCAGAGTTATGGCAGCCAGCCTCCAAGATGGCCCCCAATGATTTCTGCCTCCCGGGATCCACAGCCTTGGAATCCCCTCTCCCAGTGAATAGGGCTGGCCTGTGAAACCAACAGGATACTGCAGAAGTGACTGTGTGACTTCCAGGGCTAGGTCATAAAAGACATTGCGGTTCCCATCTTCTCTCTCTTCACTGTGTTGGAGCCAGCTGCCATGTCACAAGGACACTCAAGCAGCCCTGGGTGAGGTCCACACGGTGAAAGCTGAGGCCTCCCGCCAGCAGCCAGCACCAACTTGTCAGCCCTGTAAGGGAGCCACCTTGGAACACCCTCCAGCTCCAGTCAAGCCTTCAGGTGAGTGCAGCCCCAGTCTACATCTTGAGAGGCCTTGCACCAGCAATTCCCAGCTGAGGCTCTCCTGAATTCCTGGGCCACTGGAACTGTGTGAGTTAGTAAGTGTTTATTATAGTGTCAGTGGGAAACAGAGCTGGACATTTGCCAAAGGTGGCAAGACAGATTTTCTTCAGACTACTGCAGCAGGGGAGAGAGACTTCAGCATAAGCTGAGCTCACTCTGATCTGTCCAGAGAGACGGGGTGTTTTATGGGAAGAATGGGAGAGGAGGGAAGAGGAACCACCGAGGGCTTGAGCAGAGTCAGAGAAGTGGAAAATTACAAAAAGCAGGTAGGGAGGCTGTTTAATGAGAATCGTTAGGCAAGGGAGGTATTGGTGAGGTTAAATCTCAAACGGAAAACTCTGTTGGCAGCCTGAGCTTTCCCAGGCAGGAGCTCAAGGGGGCTGGGTCACGCCAGGGAAACAGCCCTGAGCTGTTAGAAACCAGGTTAGTGTTTGTCCAAGTCACTTAGTGTGAGGGCTGGACAAAAAATTGTGCCAAGATTTTGCAGTTCTCATAGGCCAAGATTGAGGCCTCATCGAGAAGAGGGCTCAGAGGATCCTGACTGAGGTTTGCTCGAGGAGAGGGTCTTTGAAAGTAGTTCTGAGCTGCTGTGAGTTTGGGGTAGTTTGTTCTGCAGCAATAGATAACTATACCCAGTAAAGATATAAACCCAGATTTCTGGAGTCCACCGGAAAGGTCTTATGCTTTTCCACCTCACTACTTGGCCCTCCTTCAGAAGACAAGCCAAGAGGGGGCTGCTCTGGTCTTGATCCCAGACAGCTCACAGGTCACAGTAATTACAGAGCCTCAGCCAAAACGTGTGGGACAGCTGGAGCATCCCCTGTCCATACACTCATTCCTACCATCACTCAGGGCCCAGGAGACAATCAAAGATATTTCCAGACTTAATGGGCACGGCAGGGCCCTTCCTCCCCATACACACCTCTCCAGGTGAAATCCCTCCATCTAGGTGTGTAGTCTCAGGTATGAAAGCAGTGACATGCAGGTGCCAGGCATCAAAGCATCGAGAAACCGACCTGCTGAGCACTTCCCATGTGTCAGGCAGGCACTCATCTCTGCCCTCCAGGAGCAGAGCTCTAGAACCCCATGAAAACTTCTTATTTAGATCAGGTTTTAGAGTAGGACTCAGGGTTTGTCAAATGCAGCATGAATTCCTTTACCCATATTTTAAACTACTTTAGCCGAGGGGCCCTCAGAGTACACTGGTTGCCAGAAACCTTTATTTATTTATTTCAGCAGAGGCCAGCATCATCATGACCACACACAATCGGCGTGATGAAATGTTCACAACACAGCCAACTGAATGGACTTCATCCTCTTTCTTTTAAGATGTTGCAGACAGGTGTGTGCCTGCCATTTAGGACCAACTAGACAACTGATCAATACTATCAGGGCAATAGTCTACACTGGGGTGGCCATTTTTCTTAAAATGTAATCCCAGGCCCCTCGATAGACACTTGTTACTATAAACTTTTTAAAATTCATAAACATCCTTAAACATCCCTATTCAAGATAGAGTGACAGTGGTGTTTACCAGGCAGCTTGAGAAAGCAGGGCCTTCAACAAGACTCAGGGTAAGTACCACTTCTTGTTGGAAGCCTCCTCTAACCTCTTTGAGCAGAATTAAGTGTCCCCGCTCTGAGTTCAGCACCTTGTCGTGTTTCTCTTCTCTCATGGCTGTAACTGCTCGTCTGCATTACACTGAACCTCTGATTTCAGGGACCCTGTTGTCCACCAGGGGCCCTGGTGCCTAGAATAGTGGCTGGCGAGTAGTAAGCCCTTAACAATGAGTGCAGGATGAATGAATGAATGACAAAAAATGTACAGGGAGACAGCCAGTTATCCTTGAGGTAAATTCTAAATAGACAATAAGAAGTAGGCAGCTTCAAGGGCAGTCCATAAATTGGTAGAGTGATGGTCTAAGCACATTCCTTAAATTTGGATGGTATTTTCCCAAAGAAACACTGTAGTAAAACTGTGGAAAGCACCATGGTCCACCCACTAATCTGTTAACCTAGAGTGTACCTTGAAAGCACACTACTTCAACAACACTTAATCACTATGTTTAGTCCAGGTTCCAGACTACAAATGGACTTCATTCATTTGTTAATTAATTTAGCAAAAAAAAAAAAAAGAATATCAATTATTAATAGGAGACACCTGTTGTTTGCCAGGGACTAGTGCTAGAGGTGGAGACTCAGAGATGAAAAGCAGAGTCTTTACCCCAGGGAGAAAGCAAACAAGAACCAAATGTAGCATGCGGGGTTTGCCCGGGGTGCCCTGAGCAGAGAGAGGGCCTCCTGAGGCTAACAGGCGAGGGAGGTTTTCTTGAATTGAATTGAATACTTGAATTGAAGTTTAAGAAAAGCAGGCAGAGGACATGGCATTTAAAAAGGCACAGAGGTAAAAGAGTGCTCAGTGACTTAGAACAAATCTTTCAAGTCAGATAGACCTGGGTTCCAGTAATGCCTCTATGCTCTCGGGTTGTGCTGGCCATGGCTCTCTGGGCAAGTTACTTAGCACTCTCAAATTCATTTTCCCTTCTGTAAAGTGGGTAAGACCAATCTCATAGGTTTCTTGTGAGCACAAAACGAGATAACCCATATAAAATGCTTACTATAGTACCTGACACGGGATCTGGGCTTGATCAGTTTCAGGGGAATTTCGGGACATGGGACATCTCTGGAAAAATGGTTGCCACTCTGCGTAAGAATCTGGGGAGGTGTAGACCAGGGAGATGCAAAGTGGGATCCATACGGGGAAGAGGAAGGAGCAGAGGCAGAGCGGTTAGGCAGCAGACAGGAAAGGAGAGATGGAACAGAAGGAGCTGAAATGTGACACGGTGAAAATAAGCAAGCACTGAACCCAGCGCCTGAAAAAGGAAGCTGTGAGAGCAGAGGAAGGATCTGTGAATTCTGGTCCAAAACCTTAGCAGGAGGAACCAAGGAACTACTATTCTCGCTGCTTCTAATTTCAACTTCTCGGCACCTTTATTTTAGGTGCAAATTACCCAAGTGATTGGCAATTTTTCTTACAGCCATAGATAATATGCCAAAAGTGGAAGAATTAAACTTCAAAGACAGAAGATTTAATTAATTTTTAAGATCCCCAAATGGGCTCTTAAAAATGAAATGGCTCAAAAGTACATTTAAATCAAAGTTCGATTTCAAAAGTAATGGAATTATAGATGGTAACAGAGGGCACTGTCGTGTGGGAGGCTCATAGTTTGGAATCGGGCTTAGCCTCACCATCCAAAAACTCTAAAATCTGTCATTAGCTGTTTTGGTCACTTTCTTTAAAAATGTCCAATTTCATCGTAAAAAAAAGTCTACACAGGCAAATATGTACGTAAATGCAAAATTTGTATTGATTAACATCCTCAAGTCATCAGTTTCTCCTGCGTGAAATGGGACACTAACAGTGCCTGCCACATAGAGCTGCTGTGAAGGTCACACACGTGCCCGGCATATCACAAACACGCAGGAACCATTAGCCATGATAATAACACAACTCAGGCCTGTCAATCTTGCCTCCTAAATATCTCCTTAATCCAGCAGTTCTCAAAGCCTGGCCCAGTCCCTTGCGGGCAAGGAGATGTTCCTGAGATCCTTTTAGGGCGTCCACAGGCCAAAACTATTTTCTTTTCTTTTTTTTTTTTTGTGAGGAAGACCAGCCCTGAGCTGACATCTGTTGCCAATCCTCCTCTTTTTGCTGAGGAAGACTGGCCCTGGGCTAACATCCATGCCCATCTTCCTCTCCTTTATATGGGACGCCGCCACTGCGTGGCTTGACAAGCGGTGCGTCTGTGAGCGCCCGGGATCCGAACCTGTGAACCCCGGGCCGCCGCAGCGGAGCCCACGCACTTAACTGCTGCGCCACCAGGCGGCCCCCAAAGCTATTTTCATACTAAGGTGTTATTTGCCTGTTTGATTCTCACTCTCTCATGAGTGTACAGCAGAGACTTCCAGAGGCTACCTGGCAGGAGATGCCCCAACAGAGGACATGCAGAAGCTGATCCAGCTGGCTGCCGATCAGCTGGACATTACAGAGATTCATAAAAATGTAAAACAACGGCACTCGTCTCACTAAATTTTGTTTTGTTTGCGAAAACACAGCTATTTTCCATAAAAAATAACTTACTATATTATGGGCTTATTATTGCTTATTTAAAATCAATTAATAAAGATTTTTAAGTTTTCTCAGCTTTAGTCTCTGGAACGGCGAATCCTGAAAGCCATAACCCAGGTGGACAAGTCATGACGGTTGTCAACAGCTGTTAAGAGTGAGAAGCGTCCGGAGACCAAAAAGCTTGAGGACTGCTGGTGAGTCCCGCTCTCCCCTGGTCTCTTGCACACTCACCGGCACGGTCATCGCTCAGTCCCCCGCTGGGCCGCACTGGGCACCGCTCTGACCCCACGGCCCGGTCCCCCCACAGAGCCTGTCGGCAGCTGCCCTGCATCGACCCGCTATCAGGCAGGGAGAGTCCAGGCAGTCTGGTCTTTCCCTCCCAGAGCTTATCTGAGGAAGATCAGAAACAAAAACAAGTCAAATAAATAACATTGTTGCAAGTTGCAATAAGCACGAGGAAGGAAGGAATCCCAGGGCTAAGACAGATGGAGAGGGGCATCACGGAGGAGAGTGTGGCTGAGCAGACGGCGAGGAGGAGATGCTTTCCAGCTCCGCCCTGTGAACCTGCCCACACAGGGTAGGGAAAGAGCACCCCAGGCAGAGGAACCAGCCTGGGCAGAGGTCCCCGTGGAAAAGGGCTTCAGGGGTGAGGCCGAGGCTAAGCAGGGGCCGGATCATGCATCGTTGCTGCATTCCACACGGAGAGCCCTGTCATTTGCTAAGTTCACATTGACTGACTCCTTTCACTGGCTTCTGATTGTTCTTTGAATGAAGAGCAAAATCTTTCATGCGGCCTTCAAGGCTCTGCAGAGCTGATTCCTGCTTACCCCACATCTAATCTCACGCCACCCTTCACGTCTCCCCATCACTCTCTGCTGCTCACTCTGCTGCCTTCTTTCAGTTCCCAGAAGCCAAGCTCCCTTTCACCACAGGGCCTTTGCACATGCTGTTTCCTGTGCCTTGAAAGTTTTCTCATCTCTTCTCCCTAAGTTGCCTCATTAAATCTTTACCTAACCTTCAATATGGCCAGGTGCTTTAACACCCTGCATGTTTTCTTAAGAGCACTTAACATATTTTGTAATTATACATTTGTATAATCATATAATTGGTATGTCTCCTCCACTAAACCATAAGCTTCTGGAGGACAGATCCGATTTCTATTTTGTTTACGTTCATATTCCCTGTACCTAGCATGGCGCCTGGTACATAATCAATGCTTAACACATATTTATTGAGTAAATAAACGAACGAAAGCCTTTTTATGCTGTCTTTAGAGATACCTTTACAATAAATTCACCCTTGAAAGCATTTAATCAATTGGATTGCGTGTTCCACCAAGACAAGAACAGTCTATTTATCTTTGTATCACCAGAGTCTAATACTGTGTCTGGCACATAATAGTCAATAACTATTTATTGAATGAATGAATGGATGAGTGAAACTATTAAATGCTTGCATAATGTTGAATGGGGGGATACAAAGAAGTTTAAGCCACAATCAGGGTCCTCAAACAGATTGCAGTACAGATCAGGGGAAATGTCATGGGAAGACGGGTTCCCAACGATGTAAAGAAGAATATAAGAAAGTGTCCAGGGCACAGTATAGGCGTTTAGTCCTTTGCAAGGTGAAGGAGAGGAATTGAGGTGGTTCCATGGAGGGAGAACGTCCCATCTGACAGTCAGCCCTGGGCAAGGGGCAGCAGGGGCTGTGCAAACAGAGAGGTGCAAGAGTCTTCACTTAGTTTAGGGCAATGGTAATAGAAGGAAGGAAGAAGAACGTGCTAAGTGACAATGGAAGGAGTGATGGAAAGAATGAAGAAGACAGCAAACTTCCGTGGTGTGCAAACTTGAGTATTTTTGAGTACAGTTGGAAGCCTATCAATAATGCAAATTTTCTTGGCCCACCAGCTGATTCTGGTTCAGTGGAACCAGAGTTGGGCCCAGGACTCTGCATTTTAAGCAAGTATTCTAGTTGCTTCCATGGGTCACACTTTGGGATACACTGACAGTTTTAGGTCAGGTCCTCACGGCTGGATGAGTGAGCCAACCCAAGAATCCCACCCTGAGCGTCCCTGTAGACACTGCTCCCTTCACGCGGAGCCTGAGGCAGGGACTCAGGTGGCGCGTTTTGTGGAGGGAGTGTGCTTCAGGGAGACCCTAAGGGAGACAGTGAGGCAGGGCAGGAAGGAGAATGAGCTGGGCAGAGATGTGGTTTCTGGAAGTACAGTCTTGAGACAAGGGCAGCCCTCCTACCTCCACGTCAGTCAGTGGTCACTGGCTGTGGGTCACCCTTGGGTTGGGGGTGTGGGACAGCAAACACCCCAGCCGGCTGGCTCCCCTGAGCCAAGGACAACATCCCGGAGGAAGGGGCAGCGGTAAACTGCTGGCAACCACCTTCCTCACAGCGGCTGGGGTGGGCGCACTGGCCCAGAGAAGGGAATCTGGGCGGCGCCTCACAGCTTCTAGCTCACTGGCTGGGCGAGTAAACTCTTGAAATAAGACTGGAAAATTCTGAGGAGAGAATGAGACTAAAAGATGTAGACAAAGAAGGGGGCTGTGTACATCCAAAAGGATCTACGCCCTGTGCCCGGTCTCGAGTGATGCAGATTCTGGGGCCCCTTTGAGGGTAACAGATCCCAGGTGACATCAGTCCCCAGCTTTCTTTTTCCCTGTCAGCGCCACCTTCGGCCTCAGAGTTTACTTCCTGCTTGGGAACTTCGTCTCCCGGAGACAGAGACCGTGCGCCACGTGGAGCTGACTCCCCACCATCTCACGCGGGCTGACCCGTCACTAGAGTGGCCTGCATCTTCCCTCCGTCTCGACCTCTTTCCTCAACACCCTGTTTCTCACTGTGGGGAGCGTGTTGCTACTTCTCTAGCCCCTGGGCCAGCGCCAGACTTCTCGCACATGCCCTCGGAAGCACATGCCAAGGTGGAGTTTGAAGTCCGAGAGACTTCCTGGGGGAACGTCTGTGAAAGATGAAGGGGAGAGGGGTCGGGAGTCGGCAGGGAGAGTCTCCAGGTCACATGCAGGTCTGACGCCCGTGGACAGAGGCAGGAAGGAGCCGTCAGGCAGGAAGTGAGCCCCGAGCGTCCCCGCCAGGCTGACAGGGAGCCCAGAGCCGCACTCTTCTGCATACACTGTCTCCTCTAACCCTGACCACAACCCCAGGGCATGGGTGCACTTCCTCCGTATTAAAGCTGAGAAAACAGAGGCTCTCAGAGATTAAGTCACCTACCCGCAGTCACACGACTCAGCTGGCACCTGCATGTGATCCAAAGCCCAAATCTTCAGCTAAATATGTGTTTCTCTTTTGTGTTCATCTGTGGATGCCCTTCTCACATTACCAGAGTTTATAAATCCCTGGAGTCTGGGCTCTGACTCCTCCTTCCTTTTTAACTGCAAAAGTGATTCAGACCAGCCTCCGCCCTACAGCTAGTGCGACAGGCAGCGCAGGAGAAAGCCTGAGGAACGCTCCTGTCCTGGCTGCTGAGCAGTGAATAAACCCTAGTTTAGCCCCCGCGCCTCCACCAGCACACTCTCCTGCTGTGCCCTATTTCCTATTCCTCGTGCCTAACCATCGCCCCAACTCAGAGTACCCCAACTTCTCTGCTGTCTTCTTTCTGTAACTGCTTCCCAAGGCACATTAGCCCCCTCAACTAAGTGCAGTAACACAAAAATACCAGAAAATAAGCATCCAAAGAAAAAGTTGGCTGCATAGATGGGGAGAAATTGCCAAGGGCAGCCTGGGTGGGTACGGGGAGCTCAGAGGAAGGGTGGTGCTGCTGGACCAGCTCCTGGGAGCAACGCTCGCTCTCCAGCCCATGGATGCACTTGCCTCACAGATGCTTGTATTTATTTGGCTTTACGATTTTAGGGAAGTGGTTAGGTATAACCTCTGGCTTCATTCTGCCTGGGTTTGGATCCCAGCTCTGCCACTTACAAGCTGTGCGACCTTGGCCATGTTCCTTCACCTCTCTCTGCTTCCCTTTCTCATCTGTAAAAGGGAATAACTACAGAATCTTCCTAACTGGGTTGTCATTAAGATTACTCAAGTTAACAAAAGTAAAATTATTTAAGACATTGCTTGCCATACAGTAATAGCAATTTTATCATTATTATTAGGAAAATGTCCTCCCCCAAAACAAAATTTTACACACGCAAATATATATCTGCCTCTGTCCTGTATCCTACCTAAAATTGTAATCTGTTTACACTACTAGACAGACAATTATACATACACTGGTTGTTATCTGCGACTCTAATAATTTTATCTTACATGTGTTTTAAATTTCTCTCCTTTTTATTTCGCCTTGAGTATAGAGATGAAATTACTCAAAATAGGAATAGAAAGGAAATCTTCAAAATTTCTGATGACCCTTACTTGTGTCATTTGCTATTTTATTATATATGCTTAATAATTCAAGAATTTTTGCTTTGGTTTGGACTTTTTAATTACAAGATAACATGAATCCACACATTCTTATTGTGGAAGATTCAAACACAACACAAACCTGTGGGAAAAAATTGTGACTGTCCCCTGTGCTACCTCCATGCTCTGCCCAGTCCCCAACCCCCCAAGATCATGACACTCCTCACTTGGATTGACTTGCAATCTGCTTTCTGTGCCCTCACATGTATATAGCTTTGCTTTTTTCTATACATAAAACTGTCTGTATACTGATTTTTCAACTTGCTTTTTTCCACTTGATATATTACAATCAGCCTTCCATATCAGGATGTATTGATCGATGGATTGATGGATTGGTCAATAGATATTTGACTCCTTTGAGCAATGGTTGCTTTCACCACCCGTCAATTCCTAGACATGTGTTTCCAGTTGTTGCTATGGCAAACAATGCTCAAATACACATTCTTGTACATATATATTTGCATCATTATGTTTTACTTTTTCTTTATTTACACCCTGCTTACTACTAAAAAGGATTTTAAAAAGCTAAAAATTATTTTCTAAGTTGAATCCAAATCTAAAAGATGCCAGTTGTGATTTTAGATAACAAGAGTGGGGAAATCAAGCAAATGTCAGAAAATTCATAAGTGAATTAAGCTAAAATGCTAATTTGGAGAGGGTAAAACAGATGGGGCTTTGTAGTATGGGATCCAAAGGTTTCTGGAGACACTTATGTTTGAATTAGAAGATACAGCATGAGCTCTCTTGGCAGCAGAAATTGAAAGCAAAGTGCTGTTAAATTGATTTTTTCCCCCAAACAATTACTCCCACCAAACCATCTTTCATCTTTCTATTTGTAAGTAGCAACAAGAACATCATACACATTTAAAATCAGTGAATGTTATTTAATGAAGTTTTTATTTATGTACATTTTCCTTTTTTATATATATTTTCGTACTTTTTCTATCTTTTCATTTGTAATGTTGCTACCCTCCTTGACATTAGAAGGTTTATGAGACTTTGCCCTGTCCTCCACGCTAGCCCATTCAGAAAAAGGAATGGAGCTACCCTATGAGGTTATCCCCACAGAGAGATACATGCTTGCGAAGAATCTATCCAAAGGCATAACAGAACTTTCATCAAATGGGTCCCTCTCACCCATCCCAGACTCGGTGAAGAGAGATTGGCAGAGATGTCGCCTAATGGGAACTCCTTCCACAAGTTAGTAAGGCCGAGCCTGATTAAACTAAACTCTGGTACTCTGAGGATACACACAATAAATACTAGTGAGGATGACGACAGCAGTAATGATGTTGGGGGAGGGGCAATGGGAGAAACATTTGAGAGAAATTCAGTTAGCAGTCAAACGGAATTTTAATACAAAGTAGAGAGAAATAGGTTCTTTCATTATTATACTTTTTCTACAACTAAATTAAATAATTTAAGTCCCTTGGTTCTTTTTTGCCATCCTCCCCACAGTTACGTACCCTGAGCACCCTCGGAGGTCCCAGGCCCTATCCTTGCTCTGGGACTTTCTCCACACCTTTCAAATCACACCATTTAGCCATCCAGTCACTACTGCCTCTTGTTCTCAAGGTCTTTCCTTCCTAAAGACTGTGGCCCTCCAGGGCGGCAAACCTCAGCCATCCCCAAGCCGGATTCATCCAGCACGAGTGCAGCTGGACACTGTCCACATCCCTCTTCTCTAAAGTCTGGGTCTTTGCTGGGGACTTGCAGCCAAATATTCTGTGTTGGAATCTTAGTTAATTCCACCACAAAATAATACTATACTGTAGCTCCTTTTCCTTGTTCCCCAATCGTTGTGACAATTAGGACAGTCAAAGCACTTTAGGATGCCTGAACGAAAGGCTATGTCCACAGTATGCTGGAGCTGGAGGTGTGCTGGCTCTCACAGCCTGCAAGAGCAGACCGTTAAAATGTGCGCAAGCAGGCAGACATCACCCTGGTAGCCTGAAATCAGTCAGAGTGTAGCGTCTGCACCATGGAAATCATCAAACACTACAAATCAGCCTTTTAAAAATTATATTCCAGAGAGCTGTTCACTAAACAATTACCAGCAAACCACTGGCTATGTCTAAATCGTTGAGGCAGCTTTCTAACTGCGTCTCAACCATAACTACGACGAAATGGAAATACAGGTGGATAAGGGGAGTCAGTAATTCTTTTGAGACTGTATTTTCAAAGATCCTACCCACTTTCAATGAAACAAACGAGAAGCAAGCTAGGAAGTGTGGGCACTGAAAAGAACTACTGTAATGTTCTAGAAGATTCCTCAGAGTCCTGGCTGACACTCGCACCTGCTCCTGAAGTCCTTCCTTAACACAATTGACCAGGATCTTCACTTCGTGCCAAGCCATAAAACCCACAGGAGGAACAAAGTGTGCTTCTTGAGCTAATTATGGAAGGCAACCAGCAGAGGGGCATGCTTCCAACCAGCCCTAGGAGTTTCAGTTAACTCCATAGGCACTTAATCTCCTAACTGATGCCTCGCATTGTCCTAATGTTGCTACTTCTGCTTTGGGAGAGGACTAACAAAACAGTTTTAGGTTGGAAAAAAAAGAAAAAGAAAGAAACTACAGCGAGGACAGGGCTGTAACGCCAGCTGGACCTGAATTAACCGTAAATGTTTGGCTGTCTGTTCTTAACTTATACCTGCTGCGCACACATCCTTTTCAGAGCGGTGGCGTGGATAACGTCCAGAATGTGGGCTCGGAGTCAGATGGCCTGGGTTAGAACCCCCTCCACCTGCTCCACAATCTCTGTCCGGCACAATACTTACTCCCTCTGTGCCTCAACTTCCTCATCTGTAAAATGGAAACAATAATAACACCTAGCTTTACAGGCTTGTTGTGAAGAGGAAAGAAGTAAATCCCACAAAAGGCTGGCTGCAGGGGCAGGCAGTGAGGGCAGTGACAGGGCCCCGTGGTCAAGGGTCCCACACTTGGGAATGAACGTTCTCTGGTCATCGTCTTGCAATTCTTAATTTTATCTTCTGAACTTCTCTTTTGTAACTGAGGGCCCCTGGGACACCGGAACGTGCTCCCGGGCATGCTGGCTGCGCTCACGCCTGGTCCCGCCTCCTGCCTCCCCCGGGCAGGTTCCCGGCTGCCCGCTCCCCCGCCCTCGCCCACTGGCCGCCCCGCCCCGCCCCGCCCCGCCCCGCCCCGCGACCGTGGCCGCGCTCCGCCCCCGGCGGCCGGGTGTGGGCGCGGGAGAGTCGGGGTCGGGCGTGTGGCCCGCGGCGTCTCGGGTCAGGGCCCGGCAGCGTCCGCCCCGCCCAGCGCTGGCAGAGCGCCCCCACCCCCACCCCGGCACCAGGCGTGTCCAGGTGCGGAGGCTGCAATGCCCTGCGGGGGTCAACTGTCTGCCCGGGATTGGGCGGCAGCTTCCGCGGCCGCGGCCGGGGCGTGGCGCGCTGGTCCGGAGCCTGTCGAGGGGGATGCAGCAGCTGGTGGGTGTGGCTGTGAACGCTGACCGGCAGGACAGGGCCCCCAGGCACTCCCCCGGGAGTATCCCTGTGCCCCCAGGGAGAGTGACATTAAATAGAGAATAAAAAACACCATTCGGGTCCAGAGACAGACCACAGAAGAAAGGAAAATACTTAATATTTTAGTACCTTTAACAGCACTTTGCTTTTTGAACATGGGGCCGCCTGTTTTAATTTTGCACTGGGCCCTGCAAATTATGTAGGCCGTCCTGCTGAGGACAGTGCCTGGTACCTAATAGGAGCGCAGTAAAAGTTAGCTCTCACAGTTGTTGTAATACGGATGTTCCTCACGGAGTCGCATGTCGGAAAGGCCTAGAGAAATCCAGAGCTTCGTGGAGGGGAACGCTGAGACTTGAGAACACGGTTAGATGACGGGTGCGGAAGAGAGCAATCTCATGCAGAAGGAATAAGGAAGACAGGCACAAAAACCAAAATGAGAGTGTTCGTGGGAGGGATTCAGGGAGACTGATGACATGCCTCTTCTGACATATAATAAGTAAATTTGTAAACTTTACAGCTCATAAAACCTGTCATAAAAGGCAGAGTGTTGGACCCTCAGTGGAGCTATTTAACTCCTGTCTTTTTTGTTTGTGTGTTTTTTTAGGAAGATTGGCCCCGAGCTAACATCTGTTGCTAATCTTCCTCTTTTTTCTTTTTTTCTCCCCAAAGCCCCAGTACATAGTTGTATATCATAGTTGTAGAGTTGTAGCTTTTCTATGTGGAGCGCCGCCTCAGCATGGCTTGATGAGCCGCCAGTATGTCCGAGCCCAGGATCCGAATAGGCGAACCTGGGGCCGGAAGTGGAACACACGAACTTAACCACTACACCACCAGGCCGGCCCCTAACCTCTGTCTTGTGTCTCAGAGCAGGTCAGAGCCCTGGACAGCAGAGGATAAAAATCCCACAGATCGACCCGCTGGGATGTCCTAGTATTTTATTATTATGGTTATACATTAAACATAGCTCTAAAGTAATAGAGTTTCTACATGGATAAATTAAATGTTCCTTAATATCTAAAGTATTAAACTGTAGAGATGGAAGAACTTCCTTCTACCCTCCTAGGTTCTGTGGCTGGCCTAAAAATTAAACTGACATTAAGACACATTAACAGGAGAAAAGCACATAAATTTATTTAATATTTTTACGTGTACACAGGAGTCTTCAGAAGGAAAATTAAGACCTGAATTCTTCCCCGTTTTTGTTACATATGAACACTATAAACCAAATTATTTTGATAACTGGTTCATCACCTTGTCCTTAGCAATAAAAAATATATATATATATGCATATTTCAAGCGGGAACATAATCCTGTGGATTGAAAAACAGAGGTAAAGGTTTACATTTCTGACCAGCAGGTATCACGTGGCAGGAATGTCGAACAAGAGGTGCGTGTGCAGCCATTTCTATAGCCTGCACCTGTCACAGCACTTTCCTGAGAACTCTCCAGAATCCTCCTCAACCCAGCACCCCAGACAGCCGACACTTGTCTGGTGTCAGAGCTGGTGCCCAAGAGGAAGCTCATTGGCATTTGCTGCTTGTTGGCCTTGACTGCCATTCAGCCTAAGTCTTCTTATTAGAAATGGTAACAAGAAGAGCCTGGGTAGCTCAGTTGGTACGGCATCAGACTTTTAATCTGAGGGTCCAGGGTCCAAGCCCCTGTCCAGGCACTGGAGGTTTACTGTTGGGGCCCGCCCCGTGGCATAGGGGTTAAGTGCATGTGCTCCACTGCTGGCACCCAGCTTCGGATCCCGGTGCCACCGATGCACCACTTGTCAGGCCACGCTGTGGCGGCGTCAGAAGATAGGCACAGATGTTAGCCCAGGGCTGGTCTTCCTCAGCAAAAAGAGGAGGATTGGCATGGATGTTAGCTCAGGGCTGATCTTCCTTACAAAAAAAAATTAAAAAAAAAAAAAAGAAATGGTAACAATAAATTGTGCTATGAGAATATGATTTTTTACTTCCATTGTAAAACTGGTGTTGTAAGCCATGGAAGTAAATGTTATTTTTTTTTTTCTAACCCCTCTCACTAAACTGTGTATGTGTAAAATATTAGGTCACAAAGGACCAAAATACTTCTGAAATTAAAATATTAGTCCCTTAGGATACTTTCTCCTACATTTTCTGATTTTTTAAGAATTCAGTTATGTCACTGTTCCAATGTAAATAGTCCCTTTAAAAGCCCCAAGTCTTTAGATGTTTTTAAATATTTATTTATCTGAGAGCTTCAGTTGAAGCTCTTAGTGGCTATTGACATTTTGATTTAGTAACCTTTGCAAATCCTTTAATAGTCCAGATGCCATTTTTCTAAATATTAATGGTAAGAAGAGTAATTTACTGAAAATAACAAGGGTTTTAGAGAAAGACAGACCTGGTTCAAATCCAAGCTTTGCCACATATTAGGAAATTGCGTAATGTCTCTGGAAAATAGAGATAGTGACAGCCGCTTGTAGTGGTGAGGGTTGGCTTCAGCCGCAAGTGATAGCGAATGCCCCAGACCGTGGCTTAAGTCCATAGAGGTTCGCTTCTCTCTCAGGTAAAATCTCAGGTGGAGGCTCAAGGCAGGTGCAATGCTCCATGGTGTTTGGGACGCAGACTCGTTCTTCCAGGTTCTCTGCTGAGCATTACCAAGTTGGCCTCAATGGTCCAAGCTGGCTGCTTCAGCTCCTGCCTTCTCCTCTGAATATTGGCTAGAAGAAAGGAGAAGAAACGCCAGTTTCCAGAAGCTGCGCACACTAGCTGTAAGAGCAGCTGAGCTCTTACAGTTTTCACTCTTGTAGTTTTCACAGCCATGTGCTCAGCAAAAAATCAGGGATTCTGTTGCTAGAAAGAAAAGAAAGACAGAAATTGGGTAGAACTCATTTAGATTACATCTGTAAAATACCAGCTACAGTGTTATACAAAGACAGTCACAAAACACTAATGATTATTATCATCACTACATGTATTTCTGTTGCCCTTAAAAGAATCATTGCCTAATTTCCATAAGTCAGAATTTCTCTGAAATGATTGACAGAAAATGTACCATTTCTTTCCTCCTATGCAGTAGGGACAAGGGACAAAGAAGGTAAAATAAATAAAATATGTATTCTACATAACTTACCAGATTATATACCGGGGATATATAAAATACTCTTACATGAGTTAGGATGCTTTCTGCTCTTAGAAATGGAAAACTCAGTTGAAAAACAAGTGAGCACAACTCATTGTCTCATGTAACAAAATTTTGACAAGAAGTCAGCTGTCATTGTTTTTGTTGCTTTGAACATACCATATCATTATTTCTAGCAGTTTTCAAGATTTTCTCTTTAACACTAGTTTTGTGTATGTGTATTATGGTTTGCACTTAGTGTAGTTTTTTCGTTTCCTTTGCTTGGGGTTCATTGAGCTTCTTGGGTCTGTGGGATTACAGTTTTCATCAAATTCAGAAAAAATTTGGCCATTATTTCTTCAAATATTTTTGTTCCCTCCTGTCTCCCCTCCCCTTGAGAGACTCCAATTCCACTCCAAGGCCATTCAAAGTTGTCCCACTTACTGATGTTCTGTTCATTTTTTTAACGCTTTTTTCTCTTTGTATTCTCTTCATTTTGGATAGTTTCTATAGATATCTTCAAGTTCACTAATGTTTTCTTCTGTAGCATCTAATATATTTACCCCATCCAGTGTGTTTTTCTTCTCAGATATTGTAGTTCTCATCTCTCTGCATTCAACTTCAGTCTTTTTTATTTCTTTCATGTCTCTCCCTATGCTTTGGTTTTTCTCAACCTTCTGGAATGTAAACAACATGCTACAGTAACTGTTTTAATGTGCTTGTCTACATCTGTGTCATCATTACTGGTAATTGTCCCTCACTGTTGGCCATTTTATCCTGTTCTTTGCATGTCTGATAATTCTTTATGACATGCTAAACATTGTGGATTTTACCCTCTTGGTGCTGGATATTCTTATATTTTTTAAAAAAATATTCTTGAGCTTTGTTCTGGGACACAGGTAAGTTATTTTGCAACAGTTTGATCTTTCTGAGGCTTTATCTGAGAGGACCGGAGCAGCCTTTAGCCTCAGGCTGATTTTTCTCCACTACTGAAGCAATCTCTGGGTTCTCTACACAGTGCCCCTTATATTATAATGTTTTTCTCACTGGCTGGTGGGAATACCAACTATTCCCAGCCCTATGTGGGCTTGATTCTTCTGCCTGTTCCTTTCAGGTAGTTCTTTCCCTGGCCTTGGGTGGCTGTCTCACCTGCATGCACTGGTCAGCTGAGGGGTACCTTCTGCAGATCCCTGGAGGTCTTGCTCTGTGCAGCAATCTTCTCTCCAGTGCTCTGTGTTGAAGTTCTGTCTTGGCTTCTCTGGACTTCCACCTCTATCTTCTCAATTTAGGGAGACCTCCAAATTCTCCAGCTCCCGTTTCCAACAGTACTCATAGCAGGCTCTCTGCACATCTGACCCCTCTCTGGACATCTGCCCACCAGCCTCAGCCTGCCTGCCTCCTGGAGATTGTTTCCCAGAGCCCTCCTGACAAGACACCAGGCACTCCAGGCTTCGTACTTACAGCAGCACCCTGATTCTCTGTGCATGGGCATGCACCCCTTGTGCCCACCTGTGCACTCGCACACCAGCATTGGCTCACCTGTGCCCTCCAGGGTTTCTACTGCTTGTCTGGAGACTGTGACCAGCTCCGGCCCAGGCACCCAAGAACTTCTCCACCATCCAGTGGGCTACAACTGCACCTTCTTCAATGAGGTCTGAAGCCCCCTTTCAAGTTGGTCTTTTAGGGTACCCTTTAGAGCTCTCTTTCCATCTTTACAGTTTACTCTCCCATCATAGCTTAATAATCCCTTACATTAATTTTCCCTACTTAAGTTAGTGTGTGGTTTCTTTTTTGTTTGTTTGTTTGTGAGGAAGATTAGCCCTGAGCTAACATCCATGCCAATCCTCCTCTTTTTGCTGAGGAAGACCAGCCCTGAGCTAACATCTATTGCCAATCCTCCTCCTTTTTTCCCCTTTTTCCCCAAAGCCCCCGTAGATAGTTGTATGTCATAGTTGCACATCCTTCTAGTTGCTGTATGTGGGATGCTGCCTCAGCATGGTTGGAAAAGCGGTGCGTTGGTGCACGCCCAGGATCCAAACCTGGGCCACCAGTAGCAGAGCGTGCACACCCAACCAGCAAGCCACGGGGCTGGCCCCCTACTGTGTGGTTTCTGTCTCCTACTTGGACCTAGATTGATACAGATGTTAATTATTTTCATAAGTCAATTTGAACATGGCATCATTGCTGAATGTCTCATTAGTTCCAATAGCTTGTTGATTTTGTTGGCTTTTTAATAGAGATGATTACATCATCTCAAATAGTGACAGATTTGATATTCCTCTTCCTATTCTTATATCGTTATATCCAGCTCCTCTGTTGTTACGTTGGCCAAGGCCTCCAATACTATGCCCAGTGTTGGAGATGATGGACAGCTCAGATCCTTGTCAAGTTCCCTTTCTTAAAGGAATGCATCTAAAGTTTCTTTATCGCCTATGATATCTGCTATAGATTTTTGGTACCAGGTTAAGGAAGTTTCTTTCTATTCCTAATTTTCTAATAATTTTTTATCATGAATGGGTGTTTAATTTTTTCACATACTTTTTCTGAAGCTTTTGAGATAATCCTGAGGTTTTTCTCCTTTAGACTACTGCAAATTTATTGGTAGATATTCCCCTAATGGGGGTAAGGACAAGGAGTACAATAAACTGTGGAGGAGATTCCAGTTACTATTTCAAAATATTGTCTGGTAATTCATAGCTGTAGAATCTAGAAAGTGTTAACCTATTCCAAGAAGAAAGAGATTCTGCTTTATTTAGGATCTGTACCTGCTTTAAGATCTGATTCTTGATTGTAAAATATCAGCTAGGAATAGGATTTATTTCAAAAAAATCTCTACTTGGGCCAGCCTGGTGGGGCAATGGTTAAGTTTGCACACTCCGCTTTGGCAGCCTGGGTTCACAGGTTCAGATCCTGGGCACGGACTAAAACCACTCATCAAGCCATGCTGCTGTGGCAACCCACATACAAAATAGAGGAAGACTGGCACAGATGTTAGCTCAGGGCCAAGCTTCCTCACACACACAAAAAAAGTCTCTACTAAAATAATATAATATAATAGCTAGCACTTTGAAGTTAAGATTATTTTTCCCAGATGTTGAGCAATGGGGAAATTTTTCTTTTTTAATTAAAAAATCTTAATTACAAAAGCAAGACATGCTTATTGCATAAAAATTAAGGTAATTTTCAGGTACGAAGTAAAAGTAAAAGGTCTTGAACCTCCTCTTTCTTCTCCCATTCCTGTTACAGAGGGGTGGTTTATAATCTAGATCTTGGGAAAACCTTTTTTTGTGTGTGTGAGGAAGATTAGCCCTGAGCTAACATCTGACGCCAATCCTCCTCTCTTTGCTGAGGAAGACTGGCCCTGGGCTAACATCTGCGCCCATTGTCCTCCACTTTATATGGGATGCCGCCACAGCATGGCTTGACAAGTGGTGTGTCAGTGGGCGCCCGGGATCCGAACCTGCGAACCTCAGGCCGCTGAAGCAGAGTGCATGCTCTTAACCACTACGCCACCGGGCCAGCCCCTGGAAAACCTTTCTTACTATCTCAATTTGACAATATTACCCATCAATTTTCTGAAAACTGAATAGGCATTATGGCAAAGAATATATATTTGAAAAAAGTAAGGAAAGCTTCACCTAGTAATTCTTTAAAAAAAAATTTAAGGTATTATCATCTCTGTTGAATTCTTATTTTTATAGGATAGCAGCAGCCCAGAGGAAGATAGAGAGGAGAGAAGTTTGAGATTTCCTTCTCTTGAAAAAATTCTTAATTACCTTTTTCAGCCCCAGGGACACCTGAAAGAAAGTAATTTTCCTGTGAGAGAAATAGAGTGTTACCTTGCATTGGTATGAGAATTGATAGCTTTCCCCAGCATGGAGAGGGTAGCAGGGAGGAGCTGAGAAGAGGGGTCAATTTGGGAAAATTCAACAGTACTCGAAGTCCTCCTGTGTGAACCCTCCACATATGAGTTCATTATCTTATTTGAAGTTTAGACAGACCCAGATTCTTGTGTATTTACAAGAATACTTTATAAGCTAATGATACATAATGGTAGGATTAGCTGACACTTTGGGTTGACCAATACTGCTGCAATAAGATAGAAGCCAAGATTTGTCAGTGCATGTTCTGAATAGTATCAACCCCATTATAAACACTCAAATAAACATCAAACAAGAGCAGCAGCAGCAACAAATGACAGCCCAAGGACATCTGCCCCATAGCCTTTAGTTAATGATGAAATGGTAGTAGCACTGAGCAGGGGGCCAAGGCAAAGGGTTCAGAAAACATGCTGTGTTTGCCAGTAGTCTCCATCATCCGGTTCCCTTTTTGTCATGTTCAAAAAGGGGAAAGAATAATACTAGGAAGGAAAGCCAAAGGATAGGAGTGTGTTTAAAGGACTTCCAAGTTGTAGTGGAGGATCCACAAGATTACTTTTAATTCCTGACTTATTTATTTACTAACAAGATGATCTTAGACAAGTCAGACAGTAACCTCTCTGAGCCTTGGTTTCTTCAACTTTAAAATTGGGGTAGGAGTTCCTGACTAGATCACTGAGCTGTCCTGAGACTCAAAAGAAATAATGTTTGAATATAAAGATGTTTGTAATATATAAAATGTCACACAGTTGAAGGGTAATATTATTAAATCTTGCTGATGGCTTTCTAAATAGCACATTTCTTAAACTCGCCTCAAATTGCTCACTTTGAGTGCACCATGCTTTCCCACCAGGAACCTGATCGACACACAGTCTGTGTTAAAATTTTTATTTTTATCCTAAACACAATGGGGAGCCACTGAACTGCTTAAAGTAGAGAGGAAGTGATCACATTTGCATTTAGAAGAGATTGGAGGAATCACTGGGGGAGCCTCATAGCAGTCAAGGAAAGGGGCAGTAGCTAGGACTCGAGAGTGCGGCACGTTATATTTTGCAAAGATGAGGTCAGTAGTATCTCCCATCCTACACGTTCTTCTGCGCTGTTCACTTGTCTGTTTCTTTTTCCACCTCCTTGAACCTGGGTGGGCAGTGGGATTGCTTTGACTAATACAGTATGATGGAAGGGACACTGCCATTAATGGGCCAAAACTTTCACTGGCCTGGCAGCTTCCAATTCCTGTTTTTTGGAATCTTTGCCCTTGGAACTCAGCTGCCATACTGTGAGAAACCCAAGTCCCATGGAGAGGCACGTGTAGCGACGCCCACCAACAGCTGAGCTCCCAGCCCACAGCCATGTGAGTGTGCCATCTTAGACCAACCCTGTCAAGCTTTCAGATGACTGTAGCCCAAGCTGCTCTCTGACTACAGCTGCATGAGTGATACTGAGCAAGAACCGCCCTGCTGAGCCCAGACCACCCACGGGCCATGAGAGGTAATAATTGCATTAGTTCCCAAGGGCTGCCATCACTAACTACCACAAATCGGGCGTCTTAAACAACAGAAATTTATTGCCTTACAGTTCTGGAGACTAGGAGTCTGAAACCAAGATGTCAGCAGAGTTAGTTCCTTCTGAGGGCTGTGAGAGAGAATCTGTTCCAGGCCTCTCTCCTTGACTTACAGATGGCTGTCTTCTCCATCTCTTCATATCATCTTCCCTCTATGCATGTCTCTGTGTCCAGATTCCCCTTTTTAATAGGATACTAGTCATTTTGGATTAGGGCCCACCCTAATGACCTTAGTTTAACTTGATTACATCTATTAAGACCGTATTTCCAAATAAGGTCACATTCTGAGGAACTGGGGGCTAGGACTTCAACATATGAATTTGAAGGGGACAATTGAACACTTTTGGTATTTCTTTTAAGCTACCAAGTTTTGAGGTAGTTTGTTATGCTTCAAATATAACCAGAATAGGCAGTTGTGGTGATGGAAAGAAGTACACATTCCAGGAGACATTAAAAATCCCTACAATGCAGTAATTGGCTTGGATAAGGGACTGCAGAGGAACCACAGGTTTCCTATCCAGCAGCCATCCTTTTTTTGTTGTTAATATAACTTCACTGGGTTCAGGTCTCCATTCTTGTCTTCTGGCTATGTATTTCACTAAATTCTGGCCCCATTTACCTCCTAAAAGTTAAATCCTAATTAGCCTAAGCAAATCAGGATAATTGCATTCCTATTCTCAGTGATTGGATTAAGAAAAGGCGTGTGACTCAATTCTATGAAATGTGAGAGCTAAGTCTGCTGAAGGTGCTTCTGGGGAAAGTTTCTTACCTCTTAAAAGAGACACAAGAAACAATAATCCTTTCTTTTCCTCTGGATCTTGGTGTATGATGATGCCATGATTGGAGGCAGCCAGGCGATATACTGAGAATGGCAGAAAAGAGTGATGGCAGCCCCCAGGTTCTTGGTGACATTTTTGAGTCACCCCAGCTTGGGACTTCTTGTGATGAGATTCTAAATCCCGTTATTGTTTAAGCCCTTTCGAGTTGAATTGTCTGTTATTTACAGTTTACACTTATCTGTCCAATTGGTAGTTGACTACTCAGGAGTTCAGAAGTTTGGGAGGTAAATACTAGAAATTTTCTAGTCATTTAATTATGAATGGATATGGGTGCTTATAGGTATATCATCATGCAAAAGAGCAAACTTCAATAGAATATGGACAAAGGATGTGTGGGGGAAGTTTCCATTCATTTACCTAACAAATATTTCCTGAGTGCCTACTCTGTGCCACGCACTTTTCTAGGCTCTGGGATGAAGCAGTGAACAAAAGAATGCAGGCATCCCTGTTGTCACGGAGCTTCATTCCAGCATCAGTGTACAGGGGGAGATGCAAAAGGATGAGAACTAGAAAATGCTTCACTCCAACCATGCTGAAGACGGACAAGGAACTGACATGTTTACGCTCACCTGGCAGAAATGTCAGCTCTTGACAATAGCTAGCACTGGCGATAGTGTGTTGGTGGGACTACAACTTTGTGCAACCTTAGTGAAGATCAGTTGGGTAACAGTTATCAAAATTCCACCAGGGTGTTCACCGTAACAATAAAACCCTGGACACCAGCAAAGTATCCATCAATATGGCACTGCCTAGGTAATTTATGTAAGGTACATCTATTCAATGAAGTAGATCTGTACATGCTAATTTGGAAATGCTTACAGATATATTATTAGATGAATAGTGCAAAATGCAAAACAGCATGTTTAGCATGATCTCTCTCTTGTTACAATTTTTTAAACATCATAGAAATTCATATATGATAATATATACCTTAAAGTTTTCAGGTTTTTCCCTAGAAAGAATCACAAGAAAATGCTATTAGTGTTTATCCTTTAGGGACAGGAAATCACATTTATTTGTTTTTTAATTGTAGCAGACGCTGTGGATGGGTTCCCTGGTGTCCCTACCGCTTGCCTTCCTCTCCTCCAGAGGTGGGAAAGCAGAAATGCTCATCTGCTCAGATCCCCAGCAGCTGGGTTGGCCTTGTCACTATGCCAATGTTCTACCCACGGACAGTAAGGAAAGGAAGGTCTCTGGGAAAGCTATTTAGAAGGGACTCACTTGGCCACACCGCACGCACCTCCCTGCCTTCTCTGATGAACTGATGCAGGAGGCATGACCTTTGTTTTCAGTGGTGACTTCCCATGCTAATCTGGATTGTAACCACATCAGAGCTTTTGGGGAAGATCGAAAAGGCAACTGAATCCTCCACTGCTGCAGTCCACGGCTCCCACCTTTGATGAGTCAGCCACAGAGGCCACCGTCAAATTGACGCCATTCATGCAGAGAACATTGGCATGAAGATCGAGCAGTTGAAGTAACTAGGGCTTATTTAAAAGAGCCACTGATTAGAGCAGCAGAGGAAACCAGCATCTCCAGGGAAGCATCAACATCACCATAATCATCCTGGAAATGAAGTAAGCGCTCCATTAGAGAGACCAATAGCCTGCTACCCACCACTTTCCAAAAGATTCTGAGGTTCAGAACCCTATGCCTACAGAATAGAGTTGATTGTTCTTTAGAAAATTAGTGAAGTATTACAGAATGGGGTTCCCAGCTAGGAGATGCATTTTTCAGTGAGGCATCTATCCTGGAGAGGGTGGAGGGTAATTGACCTTTCCAAATTCTTGGGTGAGAGGGACATTTCCGGACTTTGAGGCACAAAGAGGGCTCGCCAAATGCTTATCTGAATTGAAAAGAGACAGATGCTTGCCTGCACCTGCAGCCTTTGCCCCTGGTCTCTACCCTTCACCCTTTCTCTGCCTTGAAACAAGGACACCTTACCTCAAGGTCTGGCAGCCCAGAACACAGACCTGAAGACAAAAGCCCAGTGCTGAGGATGACAGAGCAGGAGGTAGGAGCAGTTTGGAACTTGTGACATCCTGCTCGACCTGCACCAGGCCTGGACTGCTCACCTCCAGCATCTTTCATTCTCTCTCTGTTTAAGACATGTTGGTCTTGGGCCGGCCCCGTGGCTTAGTGGTTAAGTGCGCGTGCTCCGCTACCGGCGGCCTGGGTTTGATCCTGGGCGCGCACCGATGCACCACTTCTCCGGCCATGCTGAGGCCGAGTCTCACATACAGCAACTAGAAGGATGTGCAACTATGACATACAACTACCTACTGGGGCTTTGGGGGAAAAATAAATTTAAAAAAAAAAGGAGGAGGATTGGCAATAGATGTTAGCTCAGAGGTGGTCTTCCTCAGCAAAAAGGGGAGGATTAGCATGGATGTTAGCTCAGGGCTGATCTTCCTCACACACACAAAAAAAAACAAAAAAGACATGTTGGTCTGGTTTTCTGTTGCTTTCAGCCAAACGTGTTCCTCACTATACTAGATGTTTTCTGTTTGCCTCTTCAGGTCCACGGTCTGTCCTCTGCTGCTCAGGGCCCCACGAGGATGGCTTGTCTGGACTGCATCAACAGGTTCACTTGCCCTCTGGCTTCTGGTTGGGGTGGGCCCAGAAATTCTACTGCTGTGAGTTTACTCTGTTATATACTTGCAAAGGTACACCAAGATCATTTACAAGGACGGTCACGGCAGTATTTTTTGTAATGGCAACATTTTGGAAACAGCTCAAATGTCCATCATTTGGGGGACTAGTTAAATAAAATTTGGTGTCGCATACATTGGAGCACTTTGCAAAAATGAAAAAGGGGTAGCTCTGGAGTTGCTGACATGGAAAGTTCTCTAAGATATATTTTAAACGAAAAAAAAAGTGTAGTATGATCCAATTTATGTAAGCAAACAGGAGTATATATATATCCTTTTAGAAAGGATAAACAAACTGTGGCTACTTTTTTTTTAACATTTCTGAAATACTTAAATTTTCTTACCATGTTTGTGTTACTATTTTAATTTTTATTATTATGTTATTGCATGTCAGCAGGACTATCTGTTTAAGACCTGTCCTACCCTGCAGAGCCTGAAGCCAAGGCATTAGCAGGGAATGCAATCCCAGGAGAGTGGGAGTGAGGGACAGAGGAAGGAGGTAGGGAAGGAGCGGAGCTCATGTCAGTGGGTATTATCACACCAACCGCTAAGAGTGAGGGATTGTTCAGTCTCACAGAACATTCTCTGGAAAGCTACATACCCTACATTTCAGGATAATCTTCCCATGGCATTTGTTCATTGAGTCCAGTATCCCGGTGCTCACAGGTTTGTCCGGAGAGACATTAAGTGCTTCACCCTCAGGACTGTGCACGCGTTTGGTGCTGAGCAAGCCCACTTGGCAGCATCAATAAGGAGCCCCTAGGACAGAAGCTGGGAGGCGCGTGGTCAGGGCATGAAGTTGACCAGAGCCCTCACGGACCTGGTGGTGGCAGCAGGAGCTTGAACAAGAAGCAGACGGGTCAGAAGGATTGGAGGTCGTGCACAAGTGTCTGATGCATGAGTCTCCTTTAATTGTCCTCTTGATATGTGTATTAGTTTCCAAAGGCTGCTGTTTAAAACAACAGGAATTAATTTTCTCACAGTTCAGAAGGCCAGAAGCCCAAAATCAAGGTGTCAGCAGGGTTGGTTCCTTCTAGGGGGCTGAAAGAGAGAATCTGTTCCACGCCTCTCTCCTGGCTTCTGGTGGTTGCCAGCAATCCTTGCTGTTCCTTGGCTTGCAGCTTCATAATTCCAATCTCCGCTCTGTCATCATGTGGCTGTCTTCCCTCTGTGTTTGTCTTCACATGGCCTTCTCTTTGTGTGTGTCTGTCTCTGTGTCTCTTCTCTTCTTACAGAGATGCCAGTCAAATTGGATTAAGGGCCCACCCTATTCCAGTATGACCTCATCTTACTTTGACTAATTACATCTGCAATGACCCTGCCTGCAAATAAGGTCACATTCTGAGGTTCTGGGAAGAACATGAATTGGGGTTGGGGGCAGAGGAGCACTGTTCAACACAGTACAACTATGTTTTTGTATTTTAAAAACTGATCAACAGTATTTTAAAAATTGAAATGAAAAGAACGTTGCAGAAACACAAATCTCCCAAGAGGAAATTCTCATTGGATGTGAAGGTGACTTGGTCACATCACCTTTCACCCACTGCTCACATGGATAACTTCGATCCATCTGAATGGACAGAAAGTCCCCCTTCTTTTATCACTCCATTTATAGCCCCCATCATCAAGGCTCTGTGAATGATTTAGTTTCCTACTAAAATGTCTGCCAAATTTTTGTTTCTGACTAATGTTTCAGATAAAAATTAGTTTACTTAATGGAGTTGGCAAAATGGTTTGGAAAAAAATCCTAGAAGCAATAACTTAGACCAGTGGTTCTCAAAGTGTGGGCTCTGGACCAGCAGCATCAGTACCACCTGGGAACTTATTAGGAAGGCAAATTCAGTCCCCCTGAAATCTATTGAATTGGAAAGTTGGGTGGAACAAGTCCTCCAGGTGGTTCTGGTGCATGCTCAAGTTTGAGAACCACTGGCCTAGATCAACTGTACACTACACCACACTAGGATGATGTTTAAGCTGGAGGGGAACTCTTCATTTGACAATTTTGACTTCTTTCCATCTAATATGAAAACCATTTGCAACGTAGTATATGTTTCTGCTGCAGCAGAAAGTTCTCAACGTAAAGTTTTCAAGTTTTTTGGTTTCAGAACACTTTTACGCTCTTAAAAATGACTAAGAGTCCCCAACGAGATTTGTTTATGTAGGTTATATTTATCAATATTAGAAATTAAAATTGAGAAAATTTAAAAACACTTGTTTATTAATTCATTTTAAAGGAATAATAATAAATCCATTGCATGTTAATTTGAATAACGCACTGTATGAAAAATAATCATATTTTCCAAAACAAAAAACATTGAGAAGAGTGGCATTGTTTTACAGTTTTGTTAAATCTCTTTGCTATCTGGTTTAATAGAAGACAGCTGGATTCTCCTATCTGCATTCAATCTATGGCAATATGACGTTTTGGGTTGAATTATAGCAAGAAAATCTGGCCTCACACAGATACATAGTTGGAAAAGGGAGGATCTCCCAGACCCTCTTAAACGGTACCCAGGATCCCTCAGGTCCCCTGAGCACACATTGAGAACCACTGTGCCAGAGCATGGCACATCGGAATAAAGGTGGGACAGCGGTGGGGAATGAAAATGTTTACTCTGAGAATTTTGTATTAATGCGAAACAACTGTTCACAATTCAGTCATTTTCATGAGAATACAATTAGAGGTTAGAAAATTCTGTACTTGTCAATTCTTGCCCATTTCCAACACAGCATAAAAGTATAACTTAAATAGTAAAATGAAATAAAGGGCAAAATTTATAATTTAAAATACAGTAGTTGGTATTTAATAGAGAGAGAAACTGTATCTAATCATCTCTCTAAGTATTGACAATGTGAATAAATGTATATATATATATTTTTTTCAACCTGTAAATTGGTAGGTAAGACATATTCAGACACATAAAAACTGTGATTCACGGTTTCAACATTTATTTTTAAAACATATGAATTAGGGCTGGCCCAGTGGCGCAAGCAGTTAAGTGCGTGCGCTCCACTGCGGCAGCCCGGGGTTCGCTGGTTCGGATCCCAGGCGTGCGCCAACGCACTGCTTGGCAAGCCATGCTGTGGCGGCATCCAATATAAAGTGGAGGAAGATGGGCACAGATGTTAGCCCAGGGCCAGTCGTCCTCAGCAAAAAAAAAAAAAAGAGGAGGATTGGCAGATGTTAGCACAGGGCTGATCTCCTCACTAATAAATAAATAAATTAATTAATTAAATATATGAATTAAATCATAAAAATAAAATTATAGAACTAAACAGGATCTTAAAGATCAAATAGGGCAACTTCTTCAGCAGATAAAGAAACTACCTCAGCAAAGTTCCAATACTTGACCAATTTAATCTATAAATTAGTTGAAGCTCAGCTTATTTAAAAAAAGTTGGCTTACAGAAAGAGAAAGACAAACACTGTATGATCTCACTCATATGTGGAATATAAACCAACACATGGACAGAGAAAACTACTGTGGTTACCAGGGGCAATGGGGGTGGGGGGTGGGGCACAAGGGGTGAAGGGAGACATATATATGGTGGTGGACAAACAAGAATGTACAACCCCAAATTTCACAATGCTATAATCTATTAAAACATCAATAAAAAAATAATAATGTAAAAAAAGTTGGCTTAATAAAAATCATTGCATAAGGGCTGAGGTAGATAAAGCCAATGGGGAAAATCTTACGTGAGAGTTTTATGAGGTTAATTTTGAATTCAATAACAGTAATAGCTAATATTTAGTCGTGCCAGGAATCTTACATACAGCATATTATTCAGTTTTCACAAGAACCCAATTAACATATGTCTTCGTCAATTCGGGCTGCTATAACCTATAGCCTGGGTGGCTTAGACAGTTCTGGAAGCTGGAAGTCTGAGATCAGGGTGCCGACATGGTCGAGTTCTCGTGAGGGCCCTCTCCTTGGTTGTGGATGGTAGTCTTCTAGTCGTATCCTCACACGGAGGAAGGACAGTGAGGGAACTCTCCGGGCCCCTTTAATAAGGGCATGAATCCCATTCATGAAGCCTCCACCCTCACGACCGAGTCACCTCCCAAAGCCCCCACGTCCTAATACTGTCACATTAGGGGTAAGGATTTCAATATATGAATTTTGGGGGGACTCAAACATTCAGTCCATAACAATATAGATATATTTATCTCATTTTACAGATCAGAAAAGTAAATTTAAATAAGTTTAAGCAATTTTCCCATGGTCACACAGCCTGAAAGGGAAGAAGCCATGTCCCTCTGATTTCCAAATCCTTACCCAGGACAACACTGCACTGCCTCCCAACACAGTGCTCATTTAGGTTCATATTTTTTAAAGTCATATAACTCACTTAACTTTTTGGGATCTCAGTTTTTACTTCTGTAAATTGAGAGGGTAGACCCATCTCTAAAAAGATTAGTGATTTATGAAATCCTGAAATGAGCTTCTCTCTTCACTTTTGTGGATTGTATTTGTTAATTTATAAATGAGATAATGTTGCATGTCATTTCTACAGCAAAGGAAAAAAGAACAAATGTGTACTTCTATTTATACTTCAATTATTAAATTGTTGGTTTAAGTCAGAGTTACAAAGGCTCTATGGACTGTATCAAACCTCACAGTGTTTTAACAACATAGTCTGAAAATACCACATAAAAGTCTGGATTTCCAGCTTGATGGGAAAATTGAAAGGTCAGGCATTACTTGTTCCACATTCTGAAATGGAAATAATTACCCAGAGGTGAATAGCAGGGACCCTCTGTAGTCCATTGTAGTTCCTACCACTTTCTGTGACCCCCAACACTGAGGATGAGTTTGGCCTGTTGCACTCATTTACTCAACCTGCCTGTCCTTATAGTCACGTGATTTTTCAACCCACGGTGTAAGAAAAACTTTACACAGTTTTCAGGAATGATAACAATATGCTACTATAGGCTACTATACTTGGATTTACATTATGAAATTCCAAAAAGTCAATGTATTCGTGGATCAAACTGACATGAAATTAGAAAGAACTTCCTCCCTCAATATTTCTCAAAGTATGGTCCACAGGAACACCATCTGAAAAACATTTGCAGGTTGGTGTATGTTTCTGCTAGAGCGTTAGTTCTCCAACTTTGAGAATCTCTGGAAGTAGGCCTAGGAATATGCATTTTAAACAAGTTCCCCAGGTGATCCTTATATATACACAATTTTCAGCACCATTGTCCTAGTAAAGCAAGTAATTAGCTTTGACTATTAAAGTAAAAGCAGAAAAATAACTCATTAATTTGCAAATTGTTTTCCCTGCAGTGGGCCCCCGACAGCAAATATAAGTTCGAAAATTCCGAGGAGAAAGAAATTACTCCTGGCTGGAAAGATCAGGGAAGGCTCTTGATGAATCTATAGGATGTAGATATGTGGAGAACGGAAGGAAGGGTGTTTCTGGGAGCAGCAACTGCGTGAGCAAAGGCACAGGGGCCGGAAATTTGGGGGCATGTATAGGCGGGGCAAGCAGTTTGCTCTGGTTGTCACAAAGGTTCTTTAAAAAGAGGGTATAAGCTTGGTGAAGAGCGGGAGCCTTATCACGGGCAGACACAACTGTGTGATTACGGCACTTGGCAGCTGGAAGTGTTCTGAAATGAGGGCTAATATGACCAGAACCACGCATTGGGAGAATCTGTCTAGCATGAATAGAAGCAGAGAAAACCAGAGGCCGAGAGGTGCTTTCTTGATGCTTAAGCTAAAGGGAGAATACTAGGACTGGAAAGGAGGAGGAGGATCCCTGTGATCCTTTAGGGTAAGTCATAGCCTGCACTTGCAACTGCTTGGTTGCAAAGGGCAGAGTCAGGAATGGCCTCAAGGCCTGGATAAGTTGTTCTCAACCTTGGCTGCATGTTTGAGGCACCTGGGGAGCTTTAAAAAATGCTGAGGTGGATCTCACTCCTAGATATTCTGATGTAATTGGTGTGGGGGGGGGCCCGTGCATGTTTTATAAGATGTCCCCCCATGCCATTCCAGTGTGCAGCTGATGAGACCCACCTACTGAAGGCCTGAGTGACCAGAAGTGTCAGAATTCCAGTCATGAACAGAAATAGAGAATGCAGGAAATGTTGGTTTGGGAGGAAACAGAAAGTCCTTCCAGGCCCAGTGAGTCCAAAGTGTTGGTGTCACTTCCAGGCGGAAGTGCCCAGTAAATGTTGGAAATACAGACTAGGAGCCGTTGAGAAGGTGAAATTAGAAATGTAGATTTAAGAATTCACTGTGTAGAGGTAATAATTGAAAACGGCTGCTCTGAATCTTGTTTGCAGGTAGATTGGGTATTTGGCAAATAGTAAGTAAGTTACAAAATTATCATGGGAGACAGAGAGAGACAAAGACGGGCCAATGCTAGAACCTGAGGACTATCTACAAGTAGGGACTCAAGAAAGTAGACCATTTTAATGTTTAAGTCCTTCCTTAATTTACTTCTCTCTCATTTGTATGTTAGGAAAAGTAGAAAATAGAAAGTGGTGAGTTATACACTTATATAATTAAGTCCCCAACTTGGACCACTTTGGCCTCCATCCTGGGTTGGCTTTCCCAAAACATTACACCATCCGTTAGAAAAAATCCTATTTGCTATAGGTGTGGAATTGGCTGTGGAGATCGCCAGGTACATTGGCCAGGAAAGGCTAGGACTCAACTGGAACTAATTAACTTCTCAGAAGCGCGGTGAAAAGAAATCCAACAAGTTCTTGGGCTTGATCACAGAGATCAGAATTCACTTCTTTTTGAGAAAACATTGGCCTGTAAGTTGTCTAGTGGCCATACAGTCAGTTCACTAACCCGTCACTGAGAAGAGCCCCACCCCTCCCCTTCTCTGCTAACTTTCCTGTTAGGGCTGTGTTGGACCGTGTGCCAGACCTGGCCTCACACTCATGCTGTCCTCACTTTTACAGTGATTTCTTTATGGGCAACCACATTTATTAATTTTCTGCCAGGGAGTTTCTGAAGGGATTGGTTCTGAAGGGAGTGTGCCATCTTTAGCCACGGAGAAGGAAGACTACTTGCCACCTCGTCACCCTCCCAGGGGGCGAAGGAGCACCTTGGGGTCATAGCAATGATTATGAGTGAAGCCCGTCATGGCTGAAAAAAGACAAGTCAGTTTTGCCAAAGATTGACCTGGGTGCAGCAGTGAAAAACACCATGAAGGACAACAGTATCTGATCCATTTCTGTCATCCAAAGGGACATTTGTGCCCTTTCTCTGGGACCCAGATAACAAGATTAAGATTTCACTGATGGCTCATGTTTACAGACTTTTAATCCGTCTGGATTAAATTTGTTATAAGCTTTTAAAACTCTATTATCTTGTTTCAGCATCCTCTTCCCCACGTCAGCCCTGAGAAGCATGTAGAGCCGGTACTGGTGTGGTCTCACCTAACAGAGAAAACCGAGGTGTGGAAAGTGGTAGTGATTAGCCCAAGCTCACACAACTAGCCACAGCAAAATCCAAATTGGAGAACAAATTTCCTGGATCCAAGCTCCGAACGCTTTTCACAATGAACACTTAGTAAATTGCCGTACGCTCTGCTTGTCCACCATCGTCATCTATTAACAAGTGGAACTGTGACCAGCCTTTGAGCAGATTCTCTTTCCTATTCAGGCTGAGCCTGTTTTGAAATAGAGAACCAGTTCAAGACAGCCTCGACTTATTGAATTAATAGGTTAATCGCCTAACCTACGTTAGAAATATTTGCTACTGTCCTCACTTGACAAATGTCCTTCTGTGTGTGGAAAACTAAACTGTGACTGGAAAACTAAGAAAGTCCTCAGGCCCTTTTGCTCACCAAAATGGGCACAGCTGTAGTAAAACCGCACTTACTTGTTCTGCCCCGTGTGTGCCAGGCTTCTGCTTGGCAGTGGGGTATGACAGAGAGTGAGAAAGAGGGGCGTCCTGTTCCATGGATCCTTTCTCCTAGTGCAAGTGAAAATCAACAAGTAAACGAATAAACAGAATAAGTACAGACTGGGACAAATGCTCCTCTGAAAGTGCTCTGACACAGAAAGAGAGGGGCTTATTTTAGCCAGGGTGGATTGGGTGTCATTTTTTCAGGAAAGAAGGTAATGAAGAGGTAAATCAAGATGAAGACCTGGAGGATGACAAGGAGACAGTCAGGCATTTAGACAGGTCATTTGTATGAGTCAGCTTGGGCTGCTGTACCATAGACTCGGCAGCTTAAACAAGAGACATTTATTTTCTCACATTTGTGGAGTCTGGGAAGTCCAAGATCCAGGTGCCAAGAGATTTGGTTTCTGGTGACAGCTCACTTCCTGGCTTTCGGAAGGCTGCCTTCTTACTGTGTCCTCACATGGTGGTGTCTGATCTTATAAGGACACTAATCTTATCAGACCAGAGCTCCACCCTACGACCTCATTTAACCTTAGTTACCTCCCAAAGGCCCCATCTCCAGATACACTCACATTGGAGGTTAGGCCTTCAAGCTATGAATTTGCGGGGGACATAATTCAGTCCATAGCAGCATTTAAACTTTCCATGCCTCAGGACTTCCCCAAAATATAATTCCCACGAAGCCTAAATAAAAAGAAGTACAGTAGGAGAGAAAGTCGGAGTTGACCCAATGTCATTTGCTCATGCTGATTGATTTCCTTTGCATTTCTACTAACTGATATGGATGCCAAGAAGTTTTTTTACTTTTACAAGTTTGCTTTAGTCCAACTAAGCAATTTAAAATTGAAACAAGGAAGAGATTGTTGCTTCCACATGCAGGTTTTTTCTACTGACGCAAAATATGGTGGTATTATTTATTCATTATATGTACCCTCACCTTTTCCGAAAGGGACCAGAGCCTGCTACAAAATGAAACAGAGAATTCTTTGGCTCAAATTCAAAATTCTCTTCCTGCAAAAAAAGCCAAGGTAGGTTGGAACTTGTTTTGTTGTCCTTGTTTGCTATTGCTATATGTGTCCTTTTTTTTTTTTTGAGGAAGATTGGTCCTGAGCTAACATCTGTTGCCAATCTTCCTCTTTTTCTTTTTTCTCCCCAAAGCTCAGTACATAGTCATCTATCCCAGCTGTAGGTCCTTCTAGTTCTTCTATGTGGGACGCCGCCTTAGCATGGCTTGATGAGTGGTGAGTAGGGCCGCGCCCAGGATCGGAACCAGCACCACCGAAGTGGCACATGTGAACCTAACCACTATGCTGCCAGACTGGCTCTCCTCATTTTTATTTTACCTTCCCAAGATCCTACTTCATCTTTCAATAGAGGCAATGCAAGAAATGTCCTAGGATGCATATTGTTTCTTTGCATTCAGGCATGTAGATACTCCTTCATTACATGCAATTGTTGGCTGGTGGTATAAATTTACCTTCTAGTAGATCCCCCAGGAAGGCGTGGTATAATTCATATATCTTAAATTTTAAAAAGTATAAAAAAGCTCATTTAAGATATTCAACACGCCGGCCCCGTGGCTTAGCAGTTAAGTGCGCGAGCTCCACTGCTGGCGGCCCAGGTTCGGATCCTGGGTACGAACCGACACACTGCTTCTCCGACCATGCTGAGGCCACGTCCCACATACAGCAACCGGAGGGATGTACAACTATGACATACAACTATCTACTGGGGCTTTGGGGGGGAAAAAAATAAATTAAAAAAAAAAAAGATATTCAACAGATCTGCTATTATCTTACCTTCCTCAGTTCTAATAGTCTTTTAAGTAAGTTTTCATGACACTGCTGGAAAATCCTATCTAGAGGTAGGCCTTAAAATTTTCAATCCTACAAAATTTACATAGAGCCAGCTGGAGGAAAGTTTCTGAAAACACAGCTAACTACAGTTTTACTAACCAAACCTTTCCTTCTTTCCTCTGGAAAGCTGTTCATCTTTCTAGTCACATCACTTCTCTTACCAGTACCTCAGCAACCTAATATCCATCCTTCTGATTCAAGGACAATCACACAAGTGTGATAAATATTGCCACACTCAAAGAGCCACCTTCTCCACCAGCCCTCACCTTCTATTATGGGCTGCATTGTGTCCCCCAAAATTCATGTTGAAGTCCTAACCTCCGGTACCTCAGAATGCAACTATATATGAATAGGAGGTCTTTAAAGAAGTACTTAAGTTAAAGTGAGGTCACTAGCGTGGGTCCTAATCTAATACGACTGATGTCCTTATACGAAGAGATGAGGCCAGAGAGACACACGGAGGAAAGAACATGTGAGGACACATCAGGAAGGCAACCATCCACAAGCCAAGGAGAACGGCCTCATTCTGCAGATGCCTTGATCACAGATTTCTAGCCTTCAGAATTGTGAGAAAATAAATGTCTGTTGTTTAAGCCACTCATTCTGCAGTTCTTGGTTATGGAAGCCCCAGGAAACCAATACACCTTCTTAGATGCTATGGATCCTATACTTATGCTCCTCAAAGGAAGTAGGGGACCGACAGGCTTTCAGAGCTGCAGTAGGGGAAAATACTATACGCCATCCTTCTCTGTTCAAAGCTGACATCACAGGTGTGGCATCAGTACGACGCGTACTTTGAGTTACTTTTCTAGCACTGGGAGTAGGTTCTGCTCAGCCATCTGTCCTCTCCTGCCCAGTCCCCTTGAGATCATTGGAAAACATTTTTGAAATCTGGAGATGGTAACATCTGTAGCTGCAGTATATTTAGTTTCTTTCAAGAAACTAAAACTCAATAAGTACATTCTCAGCTGGATTTCTCGTTTTCCCCCTGGTTCTTAATTATTTTATCTTCTTTTTATTATATCAGTACTTTATGATCACCAGAAAATTTTTGGAAATCCAGAACCACTACTGTTTTGCATATTTTCTTCCAGCCTTTTAAATATCTTTATATAATACTTTAATAAAAAATCTAAAACAATATTTTAACTGCTAAATATGTTTTTATATGTAGTTTTTTTTTTTGCAGGGGAAGATTCACTGTAAGCTAACATCTGTTGCCAATCTTCCTCCTTTTTCCCTCCACAAAGCTCCAGTACATAATTGTGTATAGTTGTAAATTCTTCTAGTTCTTCTGTGTGAGCTGCTGCCACAGCATGGCTACTGACAGACAAGTGGTGTGGTTCCACACCCAGGAACCGAACCCTGGCTGCCAAAGAGGAGCACCCCGAACTTTAACTGCTAGGCCATCAGGGCTGGCTGTATACGTAATTTTAGTTTTTGCTTTTTCTTCATCTAATATGGTATTGGGCCATCTTATTAAAACTTTCCTCAACATTCTATTATATGAGAGTACACATTTTAACTTTCCCCCATTGACGTATCTGGACTCGACCTGAATCTAACTCTGCAGAGTTGGTCTACTTCACACTCCCAACAATCATCAATACCTAACCCACCTGGACACCAACTGGGAAGCTTTTCTAGGGGGCTGCTCTTCTCCTTGGGCTTGTTGCTGATTTTGATGATGGTGTTCATGGAGGAGGGGAGGGTGGGCAGTGGCCGTTTCTGTGTCTATCTCCATTTATCTGTCCTCAGTGCAATTTATCTTGTTTATCTCTCTCTTTCATCTCTCTTTTTCTTCCTACCACATTTGTTGCCTCAGTCTTGGCTGATTTTCTCTCTTCTCTGCCCTAGGAAGGGAACATTTCTTGCTGAGGTGAGAAGTCTGATGCCAATAGGAAAGGACACACAGACCACGACGGGAAGAGCCCCAAGAGAGGACAAGCTTGGGGAAAGCAGGAAAGAACAAACATCTGGGCACTTTTAGGACCAGTAATGGCCAAATGTTAGCACCATCCTAAGGTACAGCAAATTACAGCACTCACCTCACGCTTCGGTTTTAGGGGGTCCAAGGCAGCTGCAAGAAGGAAGGCAAGGTAGCAGACAGGAAAGTAAAATATAACAATGCTTCAGTTCAGATAAAGCACTTGGAACAACGTCCAGCACATAGTTATTGCTGCCATCATCATTACCATTGTTCCTCTGTAGCCCTTTGGGGAATCCTCGCTTTCTTGCGCGTCTTTCACAGTTGACTACTATTCCTAGGTTCTACTAGCCAAGATTTCCAGCTTTATTCATTGGAAACAAGGCAATGACTTTCTAAGTGGAAAGTATAGCACGAAAACAGTATTTCCATTTTTTATTAAAGTTTTCACTTTGATACAACCTGACCTTTCCCTGTGCCAGGGACTGATGAGAGAAATAATGGGATACATCCAGTTGCCATATATAATTCCAATAACTTTCCATTTCTGAGCTCATCATATTTACTTAGAACAAAAACCTAAGATCATCTCTTCTTCCTAGGTCTAACTTCTCTCAGTGATGAAGTCTTTCACAATTTTATATAACCTAGAGCAGGTATTCTAAACACAGATTCCTCCAGTGGCCAAGTGGCTAAAGTAAATGATTGCATTGAGCCCACGTATAGAGCGTGCACCCTGTCTACAGGGGGCGGCAGCTAGTCAGCTACAGCAGCGTTTAGGCAAGAAATGAGCCATATCTGTCTAATTTTCAAGAGAAGCTACAATTCTGAATTTCTATCTGAAGTCTCCCATTTTTTAAATCTTGGAAACTAATTTTAAAATTTCTAAACATTGTGAGAGGCAAACAAAACACATCTGTAGACCTCTGACTCAAGGCACGCTTAATTGCCCTTCACGGAATCTTTTACCTCTTTTGGTTCAAGCTGCCATGCCACATAGCCCAGGCCGAGCTGCCAGGAAGACATATTTACCCTGGGTAAAGCCACCGCCCTCCTGCTCAAAAGAACTCAAGAGGTTGCCTGCTCCTTCCTCTAGTCCAGGAAATGCACTACTGACCGAGAAATAAAACTGTGCCAAGACATTTTGGTAGGATCTGTACTGGAGGGAATTATACATGAAGTATTTAGGCAAAACAGTTAAGTCCATTTCAAAGGTAATTAATTCCCCAAATCTATTCCAAAGGAATTTGCTAGCAAGGGACGCAACAGAAGAAATAATTAAGGCAAAATGTTTCTAATTTTCATATTTGAGGAGAGAAATGGAAGGAGTTAGCTTTCTTATGAAATTAGGAGTTAAAAAAAGATGACACATCATATCAAAACACTCATTTTAAGAAATGCTATTTTCTACCCTTTGTTAAAAGAGGGAAAATATACCCAAAAGTAGCAAGATGATTGTTTTAGTATCATACTTTGTTTAAATTAAAAAATCTCTAGTTTTACTTATTAATGTAATATAAGATATCTAGTGGCTAAATTCCAGCTTGCAATTTTTTTGTTTTTAAGCTGAGGAAGATTGGCTCTGAGCTAACATCTATGCCCATCTTCCTCTATTTTGTACATGGGATGCTGCCACAGCACAGCTTGATGAGCAGCACATCGGTCTGTGCCCAGGGTTCAAATCTGAGAACCCTGGGCTGCTGAAGCAGAACGGGCAAACTTAACCACTATGCCACCAGGCCAGCCCATAGCATGCAATTTTTGTGTGAGGATATACAATGCGTTCTCATGTTTTGAGTGTTGACTTTCTGTTATTCACAATCTTGTGGTTTGTTTGTTGAAGAAAAACACTTATGGTTTTATCATCTTCTTAGTGAGTAGTAATTAACATTAAAAGGATGACAAAAATAAAAACCCTTTCAGTGGGAATTGATAACAAAACTTTAGAAATAGGAGATATTACTTTTTTTATATCCCCAATAAGAGTTTCTAACACTGCTGGGGGGCTAATTGGTCAAAACAGAGAACTACTGTTCTCTTTGGATTAGCTGGCAGTAAGGAATTGGCTATAATGAAACATATAAAAGGTCTGTTGTTGTTTTTTTAGATATTAATTTTTTTTTTATAATTTTATTTATTTATTTATTTTTTCCCCCAAAGCCCCAGTAGACAGTTGTATGTCATAGCTGCACGTCCTTCTAGTTGCTGTATGTGGGACGCCACCTCAGCATGGCCGGAGAAGCGGCGTGTCGGTGCGCGCCCGGGATCCGAACCTGGGACACCAGCAGCGGAGTGCGCGCACTTAACCGCTAAGCCATGGGGCCAGCCCTAGATATTAATTTTTATAAAAAAGGTTGGACGTCTATCTCAACCCCTTTTATTGATAATACTACATTATAGAGTAATAAATATGGTGATTCCTCAAGTATTATGATGCTACTGCTAATTAATAAGTAGGTCCATGTTTACGTTGAATGTAGAGGACATTTTAGGGTCGGCCCCGTGGCTTAGCGGTTAAGTGTGCGTGCTCTGCTGCTGGCAGCCCGGGTTCGGATCCCGGGTACGCACCTACACACTGCTTCTCTGGCCATGCTGAGGCCACGTCCCACATACAGCGACTAGAAGGAAGTGCAGCTATGACATACAACTATCTACTGGGGCTTTGGGGGAAAAAAATAAATAAATAAAATTATTAAAAAAAATAAAGGACCATTTTACTTTTTTTTTTTTTTTTTTTTTTACTTTATCCAGAGTTTACGTTCTTGATGGCCATGTTGCTTGTAAATGTGAAAAATTTACATCTGTACATTCTGGACACAGATGATATAATACATTTTTTTCTTCCCAATGTGGTACTAAAATTCATTTAATTAAAGGCTGGACTTCAAACCGAAATAAAATTATTTTACTGATGAAATATGCATTTGGTAAAGTAATAAAAATGAGCACAATGCTTTGCATATAAACACATGCAAATGTTTGAGCACAATGCCTGCATATACTGTATTCAAGAAATATTTGTTTAAAGAAATGTTATTTGAATGAAAATGAAATGTTTATTTGTTCCATTCCCTGTAATACTGCAAAGAAACTCTTCAAATAACTACTTTGTCAAAAATTTAAATTTAGCATTCAAATTTCAGCGTTTTTAATCTACACTTTCCCTTAGATTGTATACAATTTGGGGGAAGAGTAGAGGACTTGGTCATTGTTACTTAAAACAATACGTCACCTTGTTGTGGGGGGAAATTAACATAATGTGAATGGCCAAGTAGTAAAAACTAAAGCTTCACATTTACTGTCCATTCAATGCAAAAGTCCTAAGCAAATGTGCATCCAGAAATAATGAACAGAATCAATATATTAACATAAGTATTGCTTAATTAGAGATTGTGCATCAACATCCAATTTAAAGACCTTAAAAAGACGGATACAGCTCTATTATGGATCCACACTGAGAAGTAAAGGGCAGAAATCCCACCAGATGATGTTGGAGCAATTCTCCAATCTCCGGGACTTGGGTTAATGCTGACTTCTAATTGAGGCTTTTATTGCATTTCATTCCCCTGGAAACAGAGAACTACGTGTCGAGCCGAAGTCGGGAGAAGTCTCCGGATGACGAAAAGGGCCTGGACGGCCGGGGAAGAGCTTCCCCCGCCCTCCCAGCCGTCGCACCACCGAGACACAAAGCGTCGTCCCCAGCCCTCCACAAGGCAGGGCCCGTGGCTCGTGCCCGCCGCCCGGTGAGGGAGGCCGCGCCCCTCTCCCGGGGGAAACTGGTCACGGGGGTGAATGGGCGCGGGGCGGACCCCAGGCTGTACCCCGCGCAGCTCGTCGGGGACCCGGGCCGCCGACCGCCACCACTCCCCGCGGGCCCGCCCCCGCAGCAGCGGGCTCCGACAGCTCTCAGGCCGACACACGGATCCCTCCGCCGCCCGCGGTCCTTCCGCGCCAAGTAGTGCGCCGGCCGGCCGGCTTCCGCGGACGCGGGCGGCAGGGACGGGTCCGCTGTCTCTCAGGAATCAGCGATGTGAGGACGCCGAGAGGGTGGGGAGTTCTCTATTTTGAGGGACCACTCGGGCGGGCCACATTTTCAACTGCAAAGCCGCAGTGGGCCCGGTTGTCAGGGAGAGACCGTGCGGCCGAGCGCCTGGGAGCCGCGGCAGAGCGACTGCGGCAGCGCGACTGCGGCAGCGGGGCGGCGCGGGGCCCCAGGGCCGCAGGGCGGGGAAGCAGGTGTCCCGGCCGCCCGCCCCGCCCCCACCGCTGGCAGGAAGAGGAAGCCAGGCCGGGCCCGCGGGCCACCCGCCGGGCCTCGCGGGGCGGGGGCGCCCTGGCTCCGAGAGCCGCGTGACCTAGTTCATCCCGAAGTGGATTTGACAGGTTGTCAGCCCGGCTCCCCGCCCCCACCACCTTCCGGGTCCGTCTCCCCCGGCGCCGGCCCGGCCGGCCGCCCGCGCTCCCTGGCTCAGCCTCCTATTGGCCTTCCCGCCGCCTGGCACCCCACCTCCGCCTCTGGCTCGGCCTCCCATTGGCCTTGAGCCGCCCGGCGTCCCGCCCCGGCGCCTGTCCCCTCCCATTGGCCTTCTCGCCACCCGGCGCCACGCCCCACCCTGGCTCGCCCTGCCATTGGCCTTGCTCCCGGCGCCCCGCCCCGCCCCGGCTCGCCCTCCCATTGGCTCAACGCCCGGCGCCCCGCCCCTCCGCGGGCCCTCCGGGGAGCCGAGTGCGACTGGGTTCTCTGCTCGCGGCTCCTGCTGGCGTCCGCAGTCGCCGGCCTCCCCGCCGCCGAGCCTCGCTCCCTCCTCCGCCTCTTTTCCACTCCCAGTACTTACTCTCTCTCTCCCCGTTCTGGTTCCGCCGCTCTGGGAGCCTGAGCCCGCATCCGCGGCACCCGGCTCCGCCTGCCCTTGGGGCTTCGCGCCCGGCGCAGCCCACGCGCTCGCCTGCTGCCTCTTTCCTCCTCTTTGCGCTGCTTGGCGTTTCCCTTTCTTTCTTGATATAAGAGGCACGAATGCCTTCGCCGGGTTTCCTCCCGGTGGAGGTCCTCACTGCTCTCCCTCTCCCGGGCTCCCCTCCCACCCTGTCTCCCTGAGCTCAGCGGAGGGAGCGGATCTCCCCGCTGGACAGGGAGAGGGCAGGGATAGACATGATGAATATCTGTCTGTTAAGGTGGCTATTGCGCTGGGTTTGTGAAATGGAAAGGGAACTGGGACACCCAGGTCAACCGAGACCTAAGATCAAGATTGAGTTCTTACAGGACCAAGTGAGACTGTAATGACAAAGTTGATTGTCCTAGCAACATAGTCAGTTTTTCCTGGGGAGTTTATTTTAATTATTTATTTATTTATTGTGAGGAAGATCAGCCCTGAGCTAATATCCGTGCTAATCCTCCTCTTTTTGCTGAGGAAGATCTTTTTGCTGAGGAAGACAGGCTCTGAGCTACCCTCTATTGCCAATCCTCCTCCTTTTTTTTTTTCCCCAAACCCCCAGTAGATAGTTGTATGTCATAGTTGCACATCCTTCTAGTTGCTGTATGTGGGATGCGGCCTCAGCATGGCGGGACAAGCAGTGCGTTGGTGTGAGCCCAGGATGGGGACCCAGGCCACCAGTAGCAGAGCATGCACGCTTAACCGCTAAGCCACAGGGCGGGCCGGGGAGTCAGTTGTTTACGAAGTATCCTTATTCTAACAGTTTTAAATTTTTTTTTTTTTAATTTGTGCTACTTTTGTAAATGGCTGTTTTGACTATAAGGATAAGTCAACTGGTAAGGCTGAGGTTTAGTGCTAATCCCCACACAAGTCTTTTGGCTTCAAACACGAGACAACCCTTGATTATTCAAACAAGGAAACTCAAGTTTTCCCAGGGTCATTAAAGTGGGAGATCTCAAACTTCAGCCCAGGTCAGACTCCAGAGGTCCAACAGGAGAACCCATCAGGGCTCATTGATGTGTGGGGAAGAATGGCAGACTGGTATTTCTAGCTGCGTTCCTACCTAATGCAGGGTCCTTACAGAGCCCGGGTCATGGCCTCCAAGCCCTGCCTTACAAGATTCCAGCTGCCTCTCCAGCTTCCCCTCCCTACACTCCAGGCACACCCACCACCTTTCTGCCAAGCACTTTTTTTGTGTCTGAGGAAGATCAGCTCTGAGCTAACATCCGATGCCAATCCTCCTCTTTTTTGCTGAGGAAGATTGGCCCTGGGCTAACATCCATGCCCATCTTCCTCTACGTTATAGGGGACGCCACCACAGCATGACCTGAAAGCAGTGCCCCGGTTGGCCCCAGGGTCCGAACCTGTGAACCGTCACGCTGCCGAAGCTGAGTGCATGCACGTAACTGCTGTGCCACCGGGCAGGCCCCTCCACCAAGCGCTTTTTGCCACAGAGCCTTGGCACCAGCTGTTGTTTCCTGACCTGTCTGAATTGGCTTTTCTTCAGACTTCTCACATGGCTTAGCTCTCATGTCACCCCAGGGAGGCATTTCTCACGGCCCTGTATCTAAAGTAGGACCCCTCCCTCCTGACCAAGTACTTTCTATCATATCATCCTGTGATTTCCTTCAGAGCAGGTGCACAGTCTGAAATCATCGTGTTTTTTACCTGTTATGGTCTGTTCCCTTCCCCCACCCCTCCCCCATTAAGATGTGAGCTCCTGGAGACAGGGGTTTTTCTGTGTTTTTTCAGAGCTGTATCTCTAGGTAGGTACTCAATAAATCCTCGATGAATAAGTGAATGGTACAATAGCTGTGATCAAATGGACTCACCAAACTGTCCTTCATGGCTGATTCTGCCAAAATTTTATAGACTATAAAAGTAAGAGAGTTGGAAAAATAGCTATCCTCTTGGTAAATATTTTGTGTTTCTTTGATTTGTGTGCTTTATTTCTGGCTATTCTTTGACAAGGAGAGTGAGAAACAAGGCCTGTTGCCCCAAGGCCACCCTTTTGCCCACTTCTTCTCTGGCTGGTCACAGCCCGTCATCACTGCCTTGCCCTCGCCTTGACCCCAGATGTGCAGATCCTTGGCAGGCAGCACCTTCTTCCTCTAGCCTTCTTCCTCTAGTCTCAAAGGCTCTTTGCTTGGCAGAGGGTGGGGTGCAGGAAGGGAAGGAATCTTGACTCATTGTTACCATCACATGTACCTGGGGCCCTGTTACCGGTTCTACCTTAGGCAGGAAAGCAGAACAGAAGGAAGCCCCTTCCAGTTTCCTCTTCCTCCTCCTTGGACATGCTTCTGGGGTTCTCTTCCCCAGCTAGACCGCTGATCTTTTTCAGGAATCCCTGCCCAGGGTTGCATTCTCTACTGCTGAGGCCAAGAGAACCCTGGGTCAGTTGCTGGAAAGCTGAAATCTAATCCTAACCACCCCAATAGGCAGTGTGAGCCTAGCCAAATCTAGGAACTCTCTAGGTCTCAATTACCTCATCTGTCTTTGCCTATATTGTTTGTTCGTAGTTTTAGGCATATAGACATCTCATAGATTTTAGCTGCTAAAAACTATCAGCTCAACAAGGATCCTGTGGCTTCCCCTTGGGGCCACAACGAGGCTGCCAGGAGCATTAAAGCTAATTTATGTCCAGGAGGAGAGAATGCACTTCTGGTCCTGCGTTCCAGGCCAGAATCCTCCAGTTCACCCTGGTTGGACCATTTGGGCCTGGGCCCACCCTAGACCAGTGACTGTGGTCAGAAGAAGGGAAAGTGTTGATCAGGTTAAACCAAGCAGAGCATATCCTTAAAGCAGGGGTGGGTCAGCTCCTGATAAGTGTGTGTGGAACTGAAGTCTAAATGCTTTTAGACAGGGGGGAAGGGGAGGATGGATGCTCAGTAGGTATTCAGCAGTGCCCCTGTAAGTAATTAGCACAGTGCATGGCAAATAGGGACGGCTACTAAATGTCAGCCATTGGTCTTGTCAGCAAAGATAACACAGTGTGGGAGGATTAGCCTGGCACCAAAGGCATTCATCTCAGGTCTCTAATCTACTGACCACTACCTCTGTGATTTCAGACAAATTATGGAAATCATAGTAATTTTAGAAGTGAAAGAGAACTTAGAGGTCATAGAGTTCAAGCCTTCATTGGACAGACTTGGAAACTGACACCCATAGAGACTAGTCTGGCTCTCAGTTTCTTCCTCTGTTAAGTGGGGCTAGTAATACTGGTGTAGTCTACACTCGCAGTTATTATGTGGATCAAATGAGGTAATGTTTCTACAGAGGGCTTGGAAAGTAACAAAAATGCTATTCTTATGCAAGGCATTTTATTTTTATTATTACTAATGTAATAATAATGCCTTATTGAGAGGAGAAAGGGAGAGTACATTCAAAAGATAAGCTTACTTGGCTCCTAGAAATGAATAATAATGCTTGAGAAAGAGCAAAGTGTGTGTGTGTTAGATGAGATGGGGAAGGTGTAGGCTACAGTTCAGGTGTGGCCCTGGCTATACCATAGGGAGCGGCGCAGGGAGTGGCTCTCAGGGTGGGAGGTGGGGTGTGGTAGTTAGTGATAAATTGAAGTTATCAATCTGAGTGACTTTTGAGAAGAGGAGAGTCACTCCCTGGGGAGGGCAAATCTAGTGAGAGGAAGAGGCAGCCTGTTTCAGAGTCATATGTATGTCTCACCATCCTGTGTTAGTTCAGGTCCTCTGCAAAATTGATGCCAAGACAGGATGGTCATGCAACAGATTTATAGGAGGAAATATCTATGAGGGAAGAAGGGGGAGAGAGTTGGAGGAGGCACGGAGATCTGAGCCCTGGGAAGGGGTCGGGGGTGCAGAGTGGAGAGGAAGGTCTCTGACTGGGGCAGCCCTGGGATGGTTTTCGTCGGGCAACCCGAGTGCTGAAGCCCAACTTCCCTTCCGAAGAGCAAAGAATATGGTAGTGGCTTCCGAGGACAGTAGCCAAGGCGCTCAGTCAGTTACATCCTCTGTAGCAGGAGGTCTAAGTGGGGTCTTTTCACAGTCCCATGCCAGGCAAGTTTGCCTGATCGAGGTTCCTTGCCCGTTGACCAAGTTGAATTCTGGTATCTGGGTAGTTCTTAACACTGGGTTGGCACTTTAATATAAATGTGCAAATTGTAGTAATAAATCCAACTGCACCCCACTAGGACTCAAAATATAGTTACATTTACTTCCAGAACTCTCCACTGTCTACTATGCAGAAGGAGAGAAATTTTTAACTATCAGCAGTTCTAGAACCCCATTATTTGGATAAGTCCAAAATAAGAGTTTATGAGGGGTCAGCAGATAAAAGAAGAGGGAAAACTTATGAAGGTAAAAAGCTGAAGACATCAGTAGAGAGTGAAAAAAAATGAAAGAAGAGAAATCTAATTTATGAAAAAGAAATCCAGATCTTTGGAAGAACAGAGGGAATTATTGTTCTGAAACTGTTAGAAAAAAATAAACTTATCCAAGAATAAGGTTGAACAGGCATTTGAAGAAGCCATAGGTGAAATAAAAGGCAAAGACGACTAATTACTCATTGTAATGAGAACCAATAGAAATTGATGGAAAAGTAGAAATGGTGGGCAAAGAAATAAAGAAATGGGTGAGAAATATACGATTAGGGGTTTGAAATAAACCAATGGAAAAACAACACCAGAAAATAAAATGTGGGATGGAGGAGAAAAGCAATTATACCTAATGAATTTGTAATATAATAGAAAATGAAGTAAAATGTAATAAAAAGGCAAATAGGAATATTTTCTCTGAATATTTATTGCATTAATATTTTTATATTTTAAATCATTAATGATGCTGTCATTCTGTATTCCATAGTGCCTATCATAGCGTAAAATAGGGCATAGCATAGCATATGGCAAAATAAAAATTTACACAGAAATAGGAAAGCTTAACTTCTGACTGCAGCTTCAACACATCAATCTCTATAGATTGGGGGCCATCCCCGTGGCGTAGCGGTTAGGTGCACGTGCTCCACTGCTGGCGGCCTAGGTTTGGATCCCGGGCGCACACCGATGCACCACTTGTCAGGCCATGCTATGGTGGCGTCCCATATAAAGTAGAGGAAGATGGGCACAGATGTTAGCCCAGGGCCGGTCTTCCTCAGCAAAAAGAGGAGGATTGGCATGGATGCTCAGGGCTGATCTTCCTCTCACACACACACACATACACACACACACACACACAAATCTCTATAGATTGTACCTTTGTGGTGTGATGCTGAACATCTGAATAAAGACTTTAAATTTCAATAAAGAACTCTTACAACTCAATAGCAAAAAAAAAACCCCAAACAATCCAAGTGAAAAGTGGGCAGAGGATCTGAATAGATATTTTTCTAAAAAAGACATACAAATGGCCAACAGGTACATGAAAAGGTGCTCAGTATCACCAATCATCAGGGAAATGCAAATCAAAACCACAATGAGATATCACCCCACACCTGTTAGGATGGCTATTATCAAAAAGACAGGAAATAAGTGTTGGCAAGGGTGTGGAGAAAAGGAAACCCTTGTGTACTGTTGGTGGGAATGTAAATTGGTGTAGCCACTATGGAAAACAGTTTCTCAAAAAATTAAAAATAGAGCTACCATATGATCCAGCAATTCTACTTCTGGATATTTATCCAAAGAAAACTAAATCACTATCTTGAAAAGATATCTGCACCCCTGTGTTCATTGCAGCATTATTTACAATAGCCAAGATATGGAAACAACCTAAGTGTCCATTGACCAATGAGTGGATAAAGATGTGGTATATGTACGCAGTGAAATATTATTCAGCCATAAAAAGAAGGAAATTCTGCCATTTGCAACAACATAGATGGAACTTGAAGTCAGACAGAGAAAGACAAACACTGTATGGTCTCATTTATATGTGGCGGGGGCGGGGGCGGGGGGCAACAAACCCGTAGATTCAGAGAACAGATTAGTGGTTGCCAGAGGCAACCCTTCATGGTTTTTCTTGATCCGTCCAGACCTCGACCAAGTCAACTCTTGATCTCCTTCTCAGGGCACAGGGAAACCTCATTGCTCTCCCAGACCAGGCACTCAGGCACCACAGAAGATTCCTCAGCCCTTTCTTCCCTGCCTCTCCCCCACAACCATTTCTGCTCCATCCTGTTGGCACAGGGAGCTCCACGATTCCAGATTGGAAGCAGAGAATCTCCTGTGTTCTCAGGCCCCCAAACTTTCCTGGAGATTCTATTGTCCTTTCCCCATCTCACTCCTTAGAACCCCCTGGGAGGTGAGCAGAGCCTCTCTCACAGTTCCTGCCAGCATCACTCTTGTTTCTACCTAACCTTCCTCTCCCTCCCCAGTTAGGAAGGGGGATCTTTAGCATGTGTGGTGGGGAGGGGCACGTTTTGGGAGAAAAGTTGGCTCGGCTACTTTTGGAATCACAGAGATTCTGAGAGCTCTGTGTCTACTGCAGGTTTTGGCCTTTTTGCGCTACAGGGACAACTTTGCCTGGAGTAGTTACCTTAACATCACTGAGTACGAGGGGAAGTTTTCAATCAATCATAATGAGAAATAGCTCATCAGTTATTACTTAACAATGTTATGCCCCTCACATTCATGGTGAAGTAACATCCACAGTTGATCACTGTTCCAGAAAGGCACAAGCAGAAATGGGAGTGGTCTGGGGCTGCGGCCGTGTGCGATTTCTGTCAATCTAGCTGCAGGATTACGAGCAAGTCTTCTTAAAACTAGTTTTGCTTATACACAAATGAATTTGTTGGGTCCCTGAGCCTCGATATTCTCTTTTCCTCCGATTCAGATGTCCTAGTTTTGGAGTTTTCTCTCTTGAATCTTAGCTCTCTCTATCCCTTAGCCTCTGCAGTAAAGGGACCTCAGACTTGAAAGCCTAGAAAGTGAAGCTCCTGTCATAAGGGGCTCGCTTCAGAAAGGACTCTTGGGAAGAGGTCCATACAGACAAAGGAGTGGAACAAACTACCGACAACTCTTTCCCATTGCTTGAATCTTCTTTTCACAGTTTGGAATCAATGACTTTCTTTCCTTTAGGACTCTAGTATTTTTGCAGGTCCCAGTCTTGGGTCTGTGCTCTCCAGTGCCAAAATGGATGAACGGTCCTCATGACTCAGCCCTGGGCTCCAACACCCAAGCCAGCACTCATCTCCTTCATTCCCCAAGACTCAGAAATTCTCATTTTCCTTCCCTATTTTCACTAGATCTTATTTCTTTGTTCTCTGTCTGCCAGATCAGAGCCCCATAAAACAGTGTCGCTAAACTGGAAGAGATTTGGGATGGAAAAACAGACAAGTCCACCAGCTGCAAGTTTCATAGAGAATGTGCTCTAGAAATTGTCATTTCTGACAATTCAGCATTCAGCTGCTTCTGGAACACATCTTGGAAGAGATACATGTAGCCAACTTCGTGGGCATTTGGAGAACGTGAGATTCTGCTTACTAGGAGACTTCGATCCTATAAACTTGGAAGCAGGATCTGGATCTAGTAAAATTGATGTCAAATTCTGGTCAACTTCTCCATAGTCAGTAGGAGAAAAGAAACAACTTGATGTCCGAGTCATATATTTTGACACTTAAACAGAGTGCTTCAAAATGATACTAAAGAGGATACTTGATTTCTAAGCATAATCAAGATATAGCTAATTGGGATTATTTCTTAGATCAGTGCTTCTCAAACCTTAATATGCACCCGAGCACCTGGGGATCTTGTTAAAGTACAAATTCTGACATGGTAGGTCTGGGCGGCAGGAGGCGGGTACCCTGAGATTCTGCATTTCTAACAAGCTCCTGAATGATGCTGGTGTTGCTGGCTCATGGATCACACTTTAAGTAGCAAGAGCTTAGAGGCAGGCTGCAGGAAAGGAGATCATCCTCAACTAATGCTAAAAGGAACTCAATACCCAAACACTTTCAGCTTAAAATGACCTCTCCATTCTGGTCCTCTTCCCTAAGCCCTGTCAGCTAGCTGCCCATGGTAGTCACCTTAACTGATGTATGACATTTCCTTTCTTCTGGAGCAGCTAATGCTCCTTAGATTACAGCTCTGCTCACTCAGGGAGATTTATTTGAAGGATACTTGGCAGTTCACAGAATTGAAGAGCTGACCAACCAGCCTTGGGACAGATGGGAAGCAAGGCAATTCAGAGAGTCAAGCTCCAGGACCTCCCCAGCAAGTCCCCTAAGATGCCTGAATTCTCTGTGTCTTCAAGTTTCATTTCTGGGTCAGCTGTTTCTACCTTTCAAGCTCTCAGCATAGGCCAGTTAAAATTGTGTCTACCATACATTTCTTTGTCCCTTGTAAGACTGTCCTTAATAATTTTAATTTGCATTTACATATATACAGTTTTGTGTATCTGCCTGTCTAGGGGAAAAGGAGATGGTAACGAAATGTTACAATATGATTCTTCCCCAAATAAATTACCAAAAAATCCCTTCTGTATCAGACTTAGGACATTTAAAATATACTATGTTACATTGTTTGGCCTATAAATCTATAACTAAAATGTTCTCTGTGAGCAGGAGCCATCTTTATTATTTTTTTTTACAAAATAAACATGGCTTTTCGTCTAATTTAAAAAACACTAATTGTGGGGCCCGCCCTGTGGCATAGCGGTTAAGTGCGCACGCTCTGCTGCTGGCGGCCTGGTTTGGATCCTGGGGGCGCACCGGTGCACCGCTTGTCAGGCCATGCTGTGGCAGCGTCCCACATAAAGTGGAGGAAGATGGGCATCGATGTTAGCCCAGGGCCAGTCTTCCTCAGTGAAAAAAAAACAGGAGGATTGGCGTGGATGTTAGCTCAGGGCTGATCTTCCTCACAAAAAACAAAAACAAAAACAAAAAAACCCACTAATTGTAAATTTTCAAAGGGCCATTTTAAGACATACTTTCTTTGTAATCATATCTCCGAACACATCACAACAGAGGAATTTATAATGGGGCAATAAAACAACAAATAAGAGAATGTGGGTTTTTCTCTTCTATTTGCTATGTAGCTTTGGCCAATTAGTTTTTCTGAAGCTCAATTGTGTCTCCTGCAACTGAGAGATAATCAAGCTTTTTTCTCATGTTTGTTTGTTTTGATGGTTAAATAAAATTTATATAAAGTGCTTTTGAACTAGTTTAAAAAGTTGACTATTTCTATCATCATTACTATTGTTGTGAAATTTGAGACTCTATGAGAACAACAGGGAACTTGAGGGCAGAAGAGAAATATGAAAGCATTTAGTTATAGTCACTAAAATATAACAATGAGGACAAAACAAGGAAAGACACTTCCAGGATGTTTTATAGATCTTAAATTAGTAATCATGAGTATAGTTCTATACATTTCCATTTGCCATCCTTTGTTCACTAACAGCTTTTCAGGATTCACTTCTTTTGAGTTTCATAAGAATCTTTGCAAATTTGTTTTGCTTTGTTGCAGCTGCTTTGCCCACTATAAGACATTTGTTCCTCGAGTCTGGTTCTCTCTCCAAATGTTTAAGATTTTTGTTTTGATTCTCAGAGATTGCAGCTCCCCATCTCCTAGATCCTGCCTCTAGGTTCTGCTCTTTTCCCAGAGGCAAAGTAACTTGGATAGTTAAAGTGGAAAAGGCTTCAGGTAAGGTGTGCTGCTCTGCTCCCAGCTCTGCTCAACCACCCTTGTTCATGCCCAGGAGTCTCCAGTCATAATCATAGCCCCGCCTGGGATATCCTGGTGCCAGGTGTGCCCCAGCTCTCCTCACCTACACAACAACCTTAGTGAAGTTCTAAGGTGTGTGTTCTTTTCTTTTGTTATCTATGCCAAAGATGCTTTTTTAAAAAAATTATATTTCTGCCTGCTGCCAGCTCATTTTCCTTCCCTTTTTTTTTTTTTTGCCTTAAAATAATATTCCCTTCTTTTTCCAAATAATCACAACAGGAATGAGCAGCCACTCCTGCAAGCTGAAAATGAAATGTTCTCAGATTGTAAAGTGACATTTAGAAAGAAATTCACATATATTAGAACAGCAGGCAGGGAATACTGAGATAGTTGGGAAGAGATTCCTGCACTGTTTTTTGCATCCCCAAAGTGCAGGTACTCAATTTAAAAATCTGTAATAGAATTGAATCCTGCTCTTACTGGAGGAAAGGAACAGAATCTGGTGGAGAGAAACAGGAAATGACAAAAGCCAAGAATCTGAAAGGAAGTAAATCAATGAAAAGGACTTTGATCGTATGGTCCTTTATGTTGTTTTTATTGAAAGGAACGGACTCTAATAGTAACAAACATGGAGGGAATCCCTAAAGCAAACATTCATTTTTGGGGTGATTGTGCACTCCGAGGCAATCCCTATTTTACTGAGGATGTTGCTACTTATTTGTTCCAAGGACTTTTTTTTTCACAGGAGATGGGTGTTCCTTTGCCTTCTTAGGATCTGGATTCAAGTCCTGCTGAATTGTGGGACTTTTGTTGGCCACAACAATTTCATCTATGGTCACAAGCTGTAGTGCCACATCAGCCACGGCTCGGAGCCCTTGGGCTTTGGCCATTAGGGTGTCCCACACCTCTTCCTGAGCCACATTAATTATCCCTTCAGCTCCTACTCCTGTTAGGACGTTCCCAGCTTGGTGAGCTCCATGCACTTCTGCCATCACTTCTGAGACAGCTAAGCCTGCGTTCTCTGCCAAGGTCTCAGGAAGAGACCTCAGGGCCTGGGCAAATGCTAGGAATGCAGGACCATTAGGCCCTTCCAATTTGGTCCCTTTATCTGACAGTATTTTCGCCAGAGCCATCTCCGTGGCCCCAGCTCCTGGAAGCAGTCTGGGATCCTGACACAACTGGGCATAGGCATCAATGCCATGATAGGCAGCCTGCTCCGCACCCCGCAGCCCCTCAGTCGTGGCCGCCCTGAGGACCAAGGTGAGGGCAGGGTTGCCTGGACTTTCCCATTCAAAAACCACCGCCAAACCTGCCCCCAGCTGCTGCACGTACACCCTCTGGCACTTCCCTGGCTCCAGGGGGGGAAGCAGGTAAGGCATCAAAGGTGTGCCCAGGACCTCACTCAGGTAAGCCATCTCCCGCCGGGATGTGGCTTGAATCACCATGATGCCGCACTTATCAGCCTGTGTTAGGGTCTTCTCATCGACTTCCCCCCACACCACCGCCACGTTAACACGCGCTCTCGCCAGCTGGGCCACCTGCTTCTCTCTCAGTTGCTCGCTGCCTTTCCTAAACTTGGTTAGGTCATCAGGACTAGAGAGCCGGGCAGTTGCCGGAGCATTTGGACTGGCAGGACCGAAGTCGCAAGCAAAGAGAGCCACCCTGGCGCCTCTCAGCACCGTGGTCACTTGCCCGCAGGCCTTCCCGGACACGGCCAGCCCCGGGAGCAGGCACGAGTCCTCCAGCCTTCCTCCCGGCAGCGTGCACACCCCCACGCGCTCGGGCTGGAAGCTGCCGTCCAGCTCCCTGGTCGCCCAGCAGGCGTGGGCCACCAGCTTGGTCAAGCAGTGCGTCTGGGCCGGAGCGTGGGTATCCATCACCGAATGAAGGGCCCAAAACGGGTCCTCCAGCGGCCCCAGAGAGCGGACGGCCAGGGCGGGCAGCAGGGCCAGGGTCTCGGCGCTCGCGGCGGCATAGGCCTCCCGCAGCTGCGAGCGCGGCAGGCCGGCCCGCAGCAGCCGCTCGGCCAGCTCCAGCAGGGCTCCGGCCAGGAGGACCACGAAGGCTGCGCCGTCGCCGCTGTGCTCCGCCTGCGCTAGCGCGGCTTCCCGCAGGAGCCGGGCGGCCGGGTGCTCCAGCTCCAGGGCGCGGAGGATGGCGGCGGCGTACCCCGTGACCACGGTGTCTCCTCGGGCGGTCACCAGCAGCTTCTGCCGCCCATGGGGGCCGTAGCAGGGCCGGATGACTCTGGCCAGGGCCTGCGCCGCGGCCACGCTGCTCAGCAGGTGCTTCTCCTCGGCTCCCGGAGTCCTCGGGCGCCGCCCCGGGCCGGGCCCCAGCCGCTCGGGCAGCCCCGGCGCACAAGGGGCTTTGCTGCCCATTGCCCGCGGAGAGGTGGCGCCACCCGGGCTGCAGGGGCGCTCTGGAAACAGCAGCAGGGGCACCTGGACACTTTGAAACTACTCAAGGGGCCAGTGGAAGGAGCCAAATGGCCATGAGTTGGTATCTGGAGAAGCAGGAGCTCTGGGCTGGGGGCAAGGATGCTGTACTGAGAGCTCAGCCCTAAACCCTCCCCGAATTGGTCTGTAAAGGAACAGGGCTCCTGGGGCCTCGGGAGCTTGTAACTGAAACATCTTATCTTGATGAAGTCACAGAGTGGCACATGGAACCGGGGGCAGGGAATGAGGTCACAGAAGGGTGGTGAGAGTAGGCGACGCCCTGGGCAGGCAGAATTCAGGCGTCGTTGTCCAGCAGATGAGGGGACACACGTGTGTGCCAGGCCCCAGAGTTTCCTTTAAACTTTGGAAACAATGAAGAGGAAATCAGGAGAAACTACCTGCCCACTTCAAATTCCCCATGAAGCTGTGGCTCCTCTGTTGTTTGTTTTTGAATGGGAAACAGAGGGGTGATGTCTGTGCTTTATTTTGTCTCCCTTTCTTGTGCGGTACTGTAATACTAGCCATGTTTTGTTATCTGCCTGCCTTTGCTTCTTGGGCTACCTTATCCGTTTGTGCTGTTCATCAGGTTCCCTAAAGTGTCTGTTGGTCTGTTTGTCTTTCAGGTTGCAGGCATGCGAGGCTGCACAGTGTGCGACAACTTCTGCCACTGACAATGATGTCACTGAGCTGGCAACGGTAGGTCAAGACAGGGGAGGGAAAGATGCCGACAACTTACAGACAGACTAATAGAAATGGACGCAGAGGAGTGAAAGTGATCAGCCTCCTAGTGGCCCGGAAGGTGGAAAACCAAAGTGAACGGAGTTGGAGCCCTCCCTCCCTTCCCTTCAACCCTTAGAATTTAAGTTCCTTCCTTCCATTCTTCCTCCTTCCCTCCCTTCCTTGCTCCCTCCCTTCCTCATATGCAGCGTATTGGAGTAATGATTGCTTCTTTTTTAGTTTAACAAATATTTATTGAGCACCCACTAGGTTCAATGTGATGGGGATACAAAGATGACAAGAACATAGAGACTAGTGAGGGAAAGAGACCTGTACCAAATGAACATAACTTCCGATAGCTGTTAGTCAGAGCACCGGCTGGAAGAGATGACTACGTCTATTAAGATTAGGGGAAAGACAGAGCAATACCATTCATTTTCATTTGGAAAAACCCTTTTTTACTTAGTGTAATGGCAGATGTTCCTAAGGAAAAAAGTAGAGCTGTCAAACCGATTATACCAGTCAGGAGTCATGATAGTATGGTGGGCATTGTTTTAATATTTCCACAGACAAGATGATAGCGAGAAAGAAAAGGAAAAAAATATCACAGTGAAAGTTAAATATAATTAAGGCTAAAAAGGAGATAATTTTGGAGAAAATGATTTTTCTTTGAACAACTTGATAGCTTTTGTAAAATGATAGCTATTTATTATAAAAGTTAAAAAGAAAAATACAAAGAAAGTAAATGTCATTTGGAATCCCAGCCCAGAGATAATCATTGTTTATATGTTGATGAACATTATTACTTTACACATCTATGCATATATAGATAATTGTAGATTTACACAGTTTTACATAAGTGGATTCTGTAATCATTTCCCCTCAACATTATCTTGGCTGAGACATTTCTAAGGACATATTATTTTGTCTGAAGACTGTGGACAACTATTTTGACCTCTTTTGATTTTAGAGACTCCATTAAAAACAGGTGTGATCTTCCACCTATGCCCAGGCTTCTGAAAGCCTATAACACCAAGAACAGTGTTACATAACAAATGTTGGTTATAGGGGGCAAAGATGACTTGCCTGTGTCTTTACAGAAATGGAAAATGTAACGACCAACATAAAATGAGCAAAGTATACATGTATACAATGCCTATAAAGATACAGTTTCTTTTAAAAAATAAACACTCCTGTAAAGGATCATCTTAGTTCTTTTTCTTACATCTGACATACATTTTCCATTTATTTCACTTATTCTATGACTATTTATTGAGCTGCTGCTGAATAACAGGGATAAAGGGTGAATAAGGCAGATAACTGTCACTGTCTCCACTGAGCTTAGGGTGGGATAAAGACAACCAATCGGGCAATTCATTACAGGCCATGAGAGCCGTGATGGGGAAAACACAGGTACTGTAGAAGCATCCAGGGGGACACAGGACCATCGTCCCAGGGAGGCGGTGGCCAGGGATGGAAGTGAAGTCTAAAGCGAGAGCTGAAGAAAAAAACAAGTAGGAAATGGCCAGGTGAAAAGGAAAAGGGGGACTGGGACAGCCTGGTGAAGTTGGTAGTCCACTAATGGGAGTTCTGAAGGCTGGAGCTCCTGGGGAGGAGGAAAGGGAGGGTGAGGGAAGGAGATGAGCATTTTGGCCAGAGAGTGGCGGGGGCTCTCCAGGACCTGGTGAGCCATGCCCAGGAATTTAGACTTCAACCTGAAGGGTGATGGATGGGACTATAAGTTCTATTTCCCTTGTAAAAGTATATAATTTTAAGTTGTGAAATCCTCACCTGTTTAACCACACAGTAGAGGAGAAAGTCAGGATCTGATCATTGTCTTGGACCCTTAAAGATATCAGTCTCATAAAACAGGCCCCAAATAGTACATTTCAGACTGAAATTTGTGTGTGTGTGTGTGAGGAAGATCAGCCCTGAGCTAACATCCATGCCAATCCTCCTCTTTTTGCTGAGGAAGACTGGCTCTGAGCTAACATCTATTGCCAATCTTCCTCCTTTTTTTCCCCAAAGCCCCAGTAGATAGTTGTATGTCATAGCTGCACATCCTTCTAGTTGCTGTATGTGGGACGCGGCCTCAGCATGGTGGGAGAAGCGGTGCGTCGGTGCGCGCCCGGGATCCGAACCCGGGCCACCAGTAGCGGAGCGCACGCACTTAACTGCTAAGTCACGGGGCTGGCCCAAGACTGGAATTTTTTGATCAACCCTTACATAGATCAAACTATCCAAGGAACTACTAAATCTCAGTTTCACTTTTTACTGTGTGGACATTGTCATTGTTAAATTCACTTTGATTTTATTTATCCTTCAGATAAATTGATTAGATGTGAAATAACTGTAAATAAATTTTTGTGCCAAGAAGAGTTTGCATGCAGTGAACCCATTATGTAAAATTTTCTAACAGTATACATTTTGATCTGCTAAAATGGCTAGGTATCAAGATAGGCTGTTGGGTAGTTATGCTGGGTTGAATATTGTCCCCCCAACATTCACAGCCTTCCTGGAACCTCAGAATGTGACCTTATTTGGAAATGGGATTGTTGCAGATGTAATTAATTAAGATGAGGTCATACTGGAGTAGGGTGGATCCTTAATCCAATATGACTGATGTCCTCACCAGAAGAGAAGAGACACACACACACAGAGAACATCATGTGACACACAGACACACAGTGAAGACGGCCATGTGATGACGGAGGTAGAGATTGAAGTGATGCATCTACAAGCCAAGGAACGCTAAGGAATGTGGGCAACCACTAGAAGCTGAGAGAGGCCTAGAATGGACTCTTTCTCAGAGCCTACCACAAGGAAGCAGCACTGCTAACACCTTGATTTTGGACTTCTAGCTATCAGAACTGTGAGGGAAAAAATTTCTGTTGTATTAAGCCACCCAGTTTGTGGTAGTTTGTTGCGGCAGCCCTAAGAATCTAATACAGTAGTCTTGTATGTGAATAAAGGAGAGGAACCTAAGAAAGTGTGTGTGTGTGTGAATGAGAGAGAGATAGAGGGAGGGAGGAAGAGAATTTTTAGGAGTTTATAACACTTCTGGCAGAATGTTTTCTATGCCTCTTCTAAATAGACATAGCTGGCGGACTCCTCTCACCCCTACCCTTCCACCTAAACCCCCAGATGCACTTCTTTTAAAACTATGGTCTTGTACACAATGGATGTAAATATTTAATCTTTCTATTTGTACGTTTTTCCATGTGTATTTTTCAGTTGCCTGCTTGCCCTTTTTGTATTTATCTTGTTAAGTAGTGCCAGGCTCAAAGTATAGACCCCTACAGGGCAAGATCATATCTACATAAAATGTGCAGCAGAACATCTACTGATGCCTCAGGCTCTTATACAGAAATTATTTTTGAAGGTGATTGTTCTGTTTATTTCCTTCTTAGTTTCTTCCTTTAATCTTTCTGTCACACAGGTACATGGTATACACTACTGAAATAAATAAAGCAATATATGAATTTTTATAGCTAAAAACGCACTATGGACTAAATATGAACTAATTTTAAGTGATAGAAATTCTTTTAAATAATTTTATTTATTTATTTTTTCCCCCAAAGCCCAGTAGATAGTTGTATGTCATAGCTGCACATCCTTCTAGTTGCTGTATGTGGGACACGGCCTCAGCATGGCCGCAGAAGCGGTGCGTTGGTGCGCGCCTGGGATCCGAACCCGGGCCGCCAGCACCGGAGCGCACGCACCTAATCTCTAAGCCACGGGGCCGGCCCTAGAAATTCTTTTAAAACATTTTTTCTACTGAAAAATAAAGGATGAAAAATGATAGCCTATGATGGCAACTTTTTAAAGTGTAACTTTAATAGTAAAAATATGAACACAAAAATTATAAGATCTAGAATTTACATTTTCAGTGTTCCTTCTGCAACTATAGAAGTTTGGTTCCCAAAAAACTCTAAGGAATTTAAGACTTTATGGGAAAACAAAAAGAGAGGGACAACATTTAGTAGTGAACCTATGGGAGAGCCTTTTAAATATTTTTACATTCACTAAAACAAAGCAATAGAGAGGCCTTCTAAATAAAGACTCTATCAATGACATTCTAGGCCTGCAATTAGTAAGAATGGGTACTGTACTTTGAGTTTTTATTCACTGTCACTTGTTTGCTAGACTCTTTGAGACTCTCCTTTGCTTAGTTTCATGAGATGCTGCTTTTTCTTTGTTGCAGATAAGAACCCTCACCTCCTACCCACATTTTAAATATTTAATATATATTTCTGATTATATTACGTGTGCTCTGATTCAAATATTACAGGAAAATGTAATATAGAAAGTGAAAGTCCCTTGTATTCCAGCCCTTCAGAGGTGATTGCTGTTATCACTTTGGTGCACATCTACCATATTTTAAAAATGCCTATTTAACATGTGTTCTTATTATTTTTTTTTGGTGAAGAAGATCAGCCTGAGCTAACATCTGTCACCAAGCCTCTTTTTTTGCTGAGGAAGACCGGCACTGGGCTAACATCTGTGCCCATCTTCTCCACTTTATATGGGACACTGCCACAGCATGGCTTGATGAGCAGTGCAATGGTGCGCGCCAGATCAGAACCCTGGGCCACCATAGTGGAGTGAGCGCACTTAACGGCTACGCCACCGGGCAGGCCCCACATGTGTACTTCTTATAAAGTAGACATTCTAACTTTTTCCTTTTTTTTTGCATTTGGTCCTTCCAGATGCTCATGCCTTTCTGATTTTATAATTTTGAGGAAATTCAGCTACCTGCTTCCTGGATTTTTGCCATTGTGGACTCAGAGCTGTGAGATTTGGATAACGGAGATGTGAAAACATTTATTTATGATGAATAAGTATTCCTTGACTATTTCCTCTGCATCCTGGGTTATATTTGATCTGCTCTGCCTATGATAACTTCATGCCGATGAGCCTATCGATCCTTTTAAAACAGATCCCATTACTTGTCTGCTCTCAGTAGCCAAAGAAATGGAGATTTAAGGCCGGGGGTAGTCACCTTTATCATCTTTTATCTTTCCGGAAGCATCACTCCACAAAGCTCTATTTCTACCCTACCATTCATTCTACCCACTTTTCTGTTCTCAGTCCCCAGTCATTTCCTTTTAAAACCTCTCTCCAGCAGGAGTGACTTGCAAATTGCACATACTGACACTTAAATTCTCCCAAGTGCTGAAGAAGTAGACTGAAGGAAATTATCCTGATACATAATTTTGTGCATGGGAAGCTCACAGTTGGAAATGACTGATCTAATTTCAGTATTGAACACAGATAAACATTTGGATCAATAATGCAATTTTTGAAAGTGTACTTTATTTAAAGTGTAATGCGCAGAAAAAAATTGAAAAAGAAAGGGTAATAATAAACTTTAAATATACCACTGCATAAGTTTATCATTAGTCATGTGTATATTGTATTTCTGTGTATAATAGTTAGGCACTTTTAATTTATTGTTTGTATTTACCAAGCCAGTTTCTCCCCAGTGTGAAAATTCCCGTGGCTGTAAATTTAGTAAATTTGAAAAATCCAGCAGGGGTTAAACCCTGAAGGAATTCAAATGACTGTCTTATTATAGTCCTCATTTCAAAAAACTATGCTTTTAGTCAGAATAGGCTCTGGAAATCAAACTGTGTATATTTTGCCCAAATAGGAAACACAATGCAAAGTGTGTATTCTGGTTATTGGAAGGAAAGGAAGGCGAACAACATAGCTGGATAACCAGCATATTTTTTTCACTTTATACTAAAACTGTGTTGTGAAGATGGAAAAAAATCATAATCAGAAGGTGCCTAGTGTGTCCGGCCTAGAGTGTATGCTTATTAGATGATAGTTTATCCTAATCCTTTTGCAAGCAGTTGAGAAGTCTTAATATTTTTCCCCAATTCAAATCTATAATTTTTTCATTCCCATACACTAATCAATAGTGAATGGAAAGGAGAGCACATTGTCTATTAGAATAAGGAATCTAGAATTCCACATCTGTCACTGTTCTTCTTGAGAAAGTGCATATTTCAGATTTCTTATTCTAACCCCATTTTTCTCTTACCATTTTTACGTAGTATGAGAGGTGGCTTATAAGTACTTCAATTTTTGACTCTTCATCACAACACACTGAACGTTAAAATCAAGTGTTGGGGTTTTTACTGGTTTATTATGTCTTTCAGCGTTTTATTCCTCAAAATGTCTTGGTTCTTTTTGTCTGACAGCTTGGTAAGCCCTTTCTGGATCATTTTTTAAATGACGTTGTAATAACGAAACTATCGCTGGAATTGGATTACAACGAAGTTGCACTCCATTTCTTTTTCTCCACAGACACGCACGAAACCCAAAGAGCCCTGCACGCGGCGTGCTGAGGTCCTCCGGGCGCCGGCTCCACACTCGGGGTGGGCGTGGGGCACCCGCCGGCGGCGCGCCCGAGGGCAGCCTGCGCTTCACCCCCCCGCGCGTCCCGGGAGACCGAGCGCGTCCGGAGCGAGGACGCGGCCCTCCTCTTCCTCCCTCGCCCTCCGCCTACTGCCTGGACCCCGATCCCGGACGCCTCCTCCGCAGCTTGGCGCTCTCCTGAGCCGGAGCCGGAGCCGGAGCCGGAGTCGCCGCTGCCCGGCCGCCGCGTCAGAGGAGGAGGGGGCGGGGGCGGGGGCGGGGGAGGGGCGGTGAGGTCAGCGGCGGCGAGCGTCCGCGGGCGGCGCATGCGCGGAGCGAGCCCCGTGAGTGGCAGCGGCGGCGCGCGGGTGGGGGAGGGGGAGGGGGCGTCGAGCGGCCGTGTGTGGGCTAGACGCCGGCCAGTTTGGGAGGTCTGTGGTGCCGGGCGCCCGGGGGAGACCCGGCGCGGCCCCCGCGCGCTGGCCACGGTCGTGTGTGCGCGCGTCTGTGTGTGGTACACGCACACTCGCAAAACTTCCTCCTCCCCTGCCCAGAGGGCGGGCGCGGGCGGAGGGGCCGGCGCTCGCGCAGCCCGGAACCCACAACAACAACTGGAGCAGCTGTCAAAACTTCGCCGCCGCCGCCGCCCCGCCTGACGCGGCCCGCGCTGGGGAGGGCAGCCGGCGGAGACGCGACCCCCGCCCGCCCGTCCGCCCCGCGCCGGCCCCGCGGGCCCTGCGCTCCCCGCGCCGCGGCCCTTTTCCCTTCCCCGCCGCGGGCGGCCGGGCGGGCGGGGGAGGGGCGCGCGGGGACGCGGGCCGGCACCCGCCGCCCCTCAGGGCCCGCCCCTCCCCGCCCGCACCGCCCGGCGTGGCCCGCACCGCGCCCGGCCCCCGCCCGCGCCCCGCCCGCCGCCGCCCGCACCTCCCCGCCCCGGCCGGCCGGCCCCTCCCTCCGCGCGCCCCGCCCGCCGCCCCCCGCCCGGCCCCTGCGCGCCGAGGTGCGCGCGCCCGCGCCTATGTGTGTGAGTGCGTGTCCTGCTCGCTCCATGTTGCCGCCTCTCCCGGTACCTGCTGCTGCTCCCGGGGCTGCGGGAAATGCGAGAGGCTGAGCCGGGGAGGAGGAACCCGAGCAGCAGCGGCGGCGGCGGCCGCGGCGGCGGCGGCGGGAGGAGCCCCCCCGGAGGAGGACCGGGATCCATGTGTCTTTCCTGGTGACTAGGATGTCGTCGGAGGAGGACAAGAGCGCGGAGCAGCCGCAGCCGCCGCCACCACCCCCCGAGGAGCCCGGAGCCCCGGCCCCGAGCCCCGCAGCCGCAGACAAAAGACCTCGGGGCCGGCCTCGCAAAGATGGCGCTTCCCCTTTCCAGAGAGCCAGAAAGAAGTAAGTTGAGTGTGAGCGAGCCAGGCCGGGAGCCAGCCGCGGCGCCGGCCCGGAGCTGTCACCGGCGCGCCCGCCGCCGCCGCCCCCGGCCCCGCGCGCCCCCGGCCGCCCCCGCGGTGGGGGTGGGGCCGCCGCCGCGCGTCTCCGGCCCGGCGCCCGCCCGCCCCGGCCCCGGCCCCGGCCCCGCGCCGCCCGCCCGCACTCCGCCCGCCGCTCGACGGCCGCGCCGCCGCCACACTTTACTTTTAAGTTGGGCCCCGGCGCCGGGGCCTCTGTGTTCGGAGCGATTTCTCGTCGAGCCTTGCGCCTGGCTGGGTCTTTAAAAAGCCAGCCCGCAGCACAGCCAGGGAGTCCCGGGCGCGGGACCCTCGCCGAGCTGTCAAACGCGGCGGCCGGGGGGGCTCCGGCCGGGGGCGGGGGGACCCGGCGGAGCGAGCACCGGTCCTCTTTGTCGGCGAGTGGCTCCGGTAACTTTTCCTGCTGCCCGGCCTCCCCTTCATCCCTGAAGGGGACATTAGGAAGTCGTTGGACTTCTCCCCCCACCCCGGGCCGCACTGCCCCGCACCCAGAAGCCCACCTCCGGGGCACCGCGCCGCCGGGGGTGGGAGGGCGGGAAGTTTGGGAGGCGCAGGCCGGCCGTGAGAGCACGTTGGCCCGGGGCGAGTGCAGGCGGGAGCGGCCCGAGCCGGCGTGGAAGCGGCCACCCGCGCCGTGGCTGCGGCAGGAGGAGGTTTCGTTTGCGTCCGAGCACACATTAGGGCGGAGTGCCGAGGTCGCTCGATGGCTAGAGCCGTCCTCCTGCAAAATGGTTATCCGGCGACTTTGCCTGGAGATGAAGAAGCCCGCGGCGGTGTCAGTGAGTCGCCCGGCTCCTGCGGCTCCCGAGGGTGCTGTGGAGGACCTGTGAGTGTCTCGCCAAGTTGTAGAATGGCGTGGATTGCTTACTCATTTCATTATGTGATCGTCTCGTTGAGCTGTCGGTAGTGGAACGGTGCGGCGCACGCGGAGGAAAGCAGCCAATTTATGGACAGTCCGGGTGTGTTTGTTGTTGTTGGGGTGCGCTCATTTAGTAATGATGTTGTTGCGTTTGGTGATATATAGTAAAAATGTAGTGTTAACCGAGGCAGAGAGAGCGGGGTGTGGGAACCCCGCGAAACCCTTGGCTGCATGTAGTCTCTCCTTCTTTGCTGTCCTTTTGCTATGAAAATGATTCAGGCCTTCAACTTGCCTCCATGTTTTATTGCCAGCTCTTACCTAGCTGTGACAAACAGTGAGGGAAACAAGTACAGGATGTAAACATTATTACATTAGCTCCTTTGTGAGACAGAGTTAGGGTCTGTTAGGCCACTTGCGTTGTAGTGTAACGTCTGGTGTAAAATGCCATTATTATTTCTGTATTAACTGAAATTGGGAGAAGGAAGGTGGAGTTTTAGGCAACTTTAAACTTTTTTGCCACTTTTTTGTATTCTTTAAAGCGACACATATTAAGCCACATTAGGGTTTTAACTTGGTTGCTTCCCATTTTCACTATTTGGAAAGCATTTCTTGTTTTTTTCTGAACGTTGATTTGAGATTATCATGTTTTAAATTCCTACTCTAGAAAGAGTAGACCTAGCAATGTTGTCAACGCCCCTCACCCCCCCCCCCCACTTCCCCTGAGATTGAAATGAGCTCATTTGTATTAGTGCAACTCCTGGGTGCACCGGAAGAAGGGCTGATTTAGGGTAATACCACTTTATTATTTTAATGTTTATCATATTATGAGTGAAGAAGAAGGTAGCCCTTGCAGAAAGTAAAAAGTTTCTGCAGAATGACGGTAATCTAACGGTATAAAAACATTAACACTTTGGAAAATGTTTAGAACAATTCTAAATCTTGAGTGTTTTCTCTTTTAGATTTGAAAACTGGTACAGCATTCCTTATAGGAAATTAAGTCTAGTGGTGACTTTGATCGTTCCAAACTGTTTAGTGAATTCTTTAAAATCATGTGTATATTTTGAAGGGAATGGAATCTCCAATTGTTTTAGAAACATGTAAATGGAAACTAATATGTCAAATGGAAAGCAAAGAGAAGGGTTTTCAGTTGTGTATCTGTACACAATATTAGGATACATGCAGAAAAGACCCCTTAGTTAGTTGGGTAGTGTAGACCCTGAAAGTGAAACTGATGTGTAACAAATGTAAATTAGGTTTGTAAATGCTAAAATTATGTGGAGTTGCAAATAGTTATCTAAGAAATGAAAATTAATATTCTTTGTGAAGTGCAGTGGAGATAAAAGTTTTTAAATTGTCATTGTCATTTAGATGGTCACTAAGTGGGTTGTTTTACCCTAGGGAAGATGCCTTATGAAACTATTTTTTAAAAGTAGATTTGTATATTTGTCTTTGGGTTAAAAAAAAAGGTAACCATGCACTGCTAATTACACTTTGTTTGAATTTTTAAATTTTTAATAATTAGGTAAATAAGCATTTTCTTGTTTTATAGTGTTATTTAGATAATTTTTATATTTTAGCATATTTAAAAAGCATAGGTTATGTAGTTACTGGTTTTACATTAACTATTATTATTTTAAAATTATGTTTCCTACCTAAAATCAAGAATTTTGAACTGAAGCTGTTAATCTTAGAGGTAGAGTTTGAAAAGCAGGTATATAAATAGGGATTTCCTGTTGTACAAATGTGGAGTGGAACAGTAAAATTTACATTTGTCTAACAGTTCTCCTTAACAGTAGGACTGTCTAATTATTTGGAGCAGGTCATCATCTTTATGGGAGGTACAGGTCTTCCCATTGGTGAAGAAACTTCTGTCTTGGAGTAGGCATGTACTAGATGTCTAGTTATTTTACTATTGATGTTAAGGAAGCTCTTCTTGAAGCTTTGATTTTATTTTTTTTTCCTTAGAATATATATTCATGTTCCTAAGTTGGGAAGCCAAGGAAACATTCTACTGTATTTCTTACCAAGTCAACAAAGTTGATGTTAAGGGTGGGATGGGTGTGGAGGTGGTGCAGAAGCGGTGGGTGGTGGGGATAAGATTTCTGAGGCACTGTCCTTCACCCTTTTTGAATAAACTCTTTATGTTCTGAACCACTTTCTTTTCAGAGGGCAATTAGTGTTACTAGAAAGCCACCTTGAGCATTATTGTTGTAGAAAAATCAGGCACAACCAGTGATGTCATACAAGGGATCACCAAAAAATGGCTATGCTGCGGGTGACTGTTGCTTTTCTATTTTTGTAAGGCCCCTCCACCAACAGAATTTCTCATTTTCATAGCTGTGAGCCTGAAATAAGTGATTAAAAAACTGTATTGCATTATAATATATGCAGTTTTGGAAAACAGTTTACAGTTGAAATATTATTCATGCTTTTTGAGATAATGCAAATTTGTAATTTTTATGATAGTAATTGTCTTTCTTATTTTTCAAGAAATTAGATAAATGGAAATTTTCTGTAGTTACTGGTCTTGGGCACTTAATGGGCACTGAAATGTTTTAATTTACTTGAAAAGCTGGTCCAGGAATGGCAGCCTCTCTAATCTGTTAGGTGATGGTTCTCTAATCTGATCTCATTGTAGTTAGCTGCTGTCATGTTGGTTTTATTCATGAAATTTCTAGTCTTTGAGAATGTGATGTTTTTAGTCTTATATACAATTTTATATTCAGTGTTTTGGTTACTAATATGTAAACTTGATGAACATGGGTTCCCATGTAAATTTAAAAGCATCGGTTTATTTTCATATTATGAAAATAGTGATTTAATATATTTTTATGTTAGCTCAGTTAGTTCTACCATGCCAGACCTGTAGTCAGCTTGCAGGGTGGCTAGGCATGCTGCTTGACCCTCCTCCCCCTCTCCTCCAGCCTTTTTGCAAAACTGCACATTATTCCTCAGGCCTGTATCAGATTACCCCTGGGCAGATAGTGATTGTCCAGTTGTGTATCCTTCAGCCACTTACAGTTATGATGGGGGGGCTTCCATAAAACCTCACAGACCTGCCAAAACGAAAGTGGTCAGTTTTGAGTTATAGAGAACATTAGATGCTCTCTCTGTGCTCTTGCCTGGTGGGGAGGTGTGTGTTACCCTTCATATGATTTGACGTAGTTTTTAATCTATGAGACGTTTGGACTGAAGATAAGTTTTAGTTGCTATAGAATAAACTTTACAGTCATTGTGTGTGTGTGTGTGTTTCCCTTTTTTTCTTTATTTGGGCTCATCTTTTAATTTTAACAAGCTGATTAATCCCTTCCTCGTCTCTTTTAAAATTTTCTGTATCATGTTTGTGCTGCAGTAGCTATTTTCAGAAGTTCTTGGCAGCATAAGTTGCAAAAGTTATGGAGTGAAATAAGAATGGTTTTTTCTTTTTTTTTTGATGGTCTCCGTATAAATGTATGCTTGTGGTTAGTGTGAACATTTAGTAGAAAGACCAATCTTGAATTTGTAATTGGAAGTGTCATTCTCTCTATTTGCAGAATTTAAAGGATTTAAGAACACAAGTTAAGGGGCCGGTCCTTAACTTGGCTTAGCGGTTGGGTGCGAGCGCTCCGCTGCTGGCGGCCCGGGTTCGGATCCCGGGTGCGCACTGACACACCGATTCTCCGGCCATGCTGAGGCTGAGTCCCACATACAGCAGCTGGAAGGATGTGCAGCTGTGACGTACAGCTATCTACTGGAGCTTTGGGGAAGAAAAAGGAGGAGGATTGGCAATAGATGTTGGCTCAGGGCCGGTCTTCTTCAGCAAAAAGAGGAGGATTGGCGTGGATGTTAGCTCAGGGCTGATCTTCCTCACACACAAAAAAAAAACACAGAAGTTAAGAGAAGCAGGAATGACACAGCTCTTTTTGCACTTTCTCTAGAAAAAGCCTCCTGTAAAAGATAGGGAAATTGTTTGACTTTGCTTCTGCTGTTAATTTTGTGATACCAGTAACCACATATGATGCACAAACGCGGAAACTGTTTAAGAAGTCTGAGAAATATACTGTTCTGTAATTTTTTAGATCTTTCCATTTGGCACATGTTATTCCAAGAGCGAGTAAGTGCTAAATATATGCTGGAGTGGACAGTCAACTCTGGGAGAAGGTTCGCTGTGGCCAAGAGGGGTCCACAGAGGTTTGGAGGACGTAGTACTTGAATTAAACCTTGAAGGATCGATAGGATTTGGCCAAGTAGAGTGAGAAGAAAGTGAAAGAGTGTTCTGAGGTAGCAATATGAATAAAATTATTGAGGAGAGAAGTGTAAAAGGTGTTTTCTTGGTGGAGTGTGACTAAAACAGAGGCTTAATGTGTGGGTTGGGGCCAAGCTGTGATGGTCTTTGAATGCCAGGCTAATGAGTTTTGGCTTTATAGTCCAGAGGTTATAAACTGTTTACAGGAACCAGGTAGATAATTTAAATGAGTTACAGCAGCTTATAAGATCCTGAATGACAGCTAACACCTAAGGCCTTGGATTGGGAGAAAATGGTGAGTAAAAACAGCCTGGAGATTCCTAGGCGTCCTTCTGCTTTGCTTAGGTGCAACTGATAGACAGTTGTGGCTGATGGTTCCCCTGTGACACTGTGAGATGTTGTTTCCAGATACTCTGGTTTTTCAACGGAGGCTACGGACTTGGATTTTTATGTGAAATCTCTGGATTTTTAAGTATTTTCAATCAATTAAGATCTATTTGGGACTATACATTGTGGGCTAGGTTTAATCTTTGGACACCAGTGGGCTCCAGGTCTTCAACTTCTGCTTTATGCCCAGGTTATTTTATTTTTTAAATTAAAAATAAAGTTTTAAAAGGAGATATTTGCAGTTTTCCTGAGGACAGGAATGTTATTGAATTCCTGAATTTGTATTCTGTGTAGCATTTTATACAGTTGAAAATAGGGGACTTGATGGTGGCTATTTTAGGAAAACCACCCTGGTAATAATATAAAGGGAGGAGTTACCTGGAGGCAGAGATAATAGGCTTTTGCAATAGTGGAGGTCGGAGGTGATCAAGGCAGAGGGGAGCTTTGGTGGTGTGGATGGAAAAGAAGAGAGATTTCAGTCAGTGCAGAGGAGGAATTTTGGAGTTTCTGGCATAGATGTCTAGAAGATAGAAATGTCTGGGAGTGTTTGGGGGTGTAGGATTGGGGTTTAGGAGCTAGATTAGGATATGTGATTAAAGATGTGATTTACCTGAAATCACTGAGAATATGGAGAGTGTGTGGAAAATAGTGCAAGGGTTAGGATGCTTACTTACCCTTAGGGAATGGGGGAAAAAGAGACCAAGAAAGCCCATCAAAATAACAAGTGAAATCAGAATATATTCCCAGTACAAATGGGCAAGTATATACGTGAAAAGATGCTCACGGCAGCAGAGAAAAGTAGAAAACTAGTAGAGAAAAATTGGCAACAGCAAAGTACCCATCAGTGGACAACCATATAGTTTTATCAGGACAGAGAGGTAGACCAGTGGGTACCCAAGTGGGAGAATGTCTCTGATGCATTTATTGACTTGAGGAAAAATTTTCCAAGAGTTGCAAAGCAGTAAGTTTAGTACTAACTCTATTTTGTAAAAAGCATGCAAACCCAGACAATGTGTGTATTTTGTGCATGGAAAATGATTTGGAAGGATGCATAATGAAGAATACTTCTGGGGCTGGCCCGGCGGCACAAGCGGTTAAGTGTGCGCGCTCTGCTGCGGCGGCCCGGGGTTTGCCGGTTCGGATCCCGGGCGCGCACCAATGCACTGCTTGTCGAGCCATGCTGTGGCGGTGTCCCATATAAAGTAGAGGAAGATGAGCACGGATGTTAGCCCAGGGCCAGTCTTCCTCAGCAAAAAGAGGAGGATTGGCATCAGATATTAGCTCAGGACTGGTCTCCCTCACAAAAAACAAAAGAATACATCTGGGGAGTATGTACTTTCAGATGTACATCTATGCAAGTTTTAAAAAGCCAATAATTTGAAACCATAATCTTGTTTTACAAATGAGAAAACCAATTTCTGGGGACATCACAGATTCTGGAGTCAAGATTACCTGAATTCAAATCCAGATTCTACTACTTATTAACTGTTTAAACTTGGAAATTGCTTAATTTTTTTGTGCCTTGTTTGCAAAGTGGGCATAATAGCACACCTAGTTTAGGATTGTTGTGAATTTATATATGTGTAGAATTTAAAACATTGTCTGGCACAAACTAAGTGCTATTATAAGAATTTGCTATTATTGTTATTGCCGCTGTCATCAGTTATTGTCAATCAAGCATTTGCCTGATATTGTAGAACTTGTTAGTGACAGACATGTAATGAGATGCCAGACTCACTCTAAAAATGCCATGGTATAAAATAATGTAGTAGTTATTGGGGGGGAGGGAGTGATGAAGATTTCTTTTCTGTAAAGATGTTCCTAATAAACAGAAAAAGAAGAAAGATAAAAAAGCTAGGTCATCAGAAATCTCTATAGAATGTTTCTTGTTATGAGTAACACATGAAAAACAACCAAAGCAATTCCCTAGAAGCTGTATATGTAGTAATGTTATTATAAAATCATTTAAAAAAATTTCATTACCCAAACTTGTGAATATTGTCTTGGTGATCTTTTTATATTACAACTCTGCTGACCACAGTTTTATTAGTAGGTCTCCCTAAATGAGACTCATTATTAGGTGATTTTAAAATAATTTCTTATGTCTTTTATGCTGTCACTTTTAGTCTTTATGCCTCAGTGTAATCCATTTACATTAGAAGCAGCATAGTTGATGGTCATAGTGAATGAAGTGTGTGTGGTTTTGTTCTTAATTCCATCTTTTAGTGGAGCCCAGCAAAAAAAGGTCCTCCATTTCCTGATCTTTGGGGCCCTAATGACATGTACTACATGTTTGGAGTAAGCACCCAATTGCATATAAACTAACAATATGAAGTATGTTAAAGAATAACTATGTTCCTTACCTTAAAGCTCACATCATTGAATTGTTCTGCCAGGGTTGAAGCATTGGTTAGTATGGCCAAGTTTTTTTCATATTGGACTTATGTACTTATAGAGTGATAGAATATTAAAACAGGAGGAGAATTCCGAGAAATTTAGTCTAATCCCTCATTCTGCGGACAGCTGAGCCCCAGAGAGACTATAGCATGCTAGAGGTCATACATCAAGGTGTTAACCTGTACTGTAATTAAAAGAGGAGTAGATAGTCTATTATATTGGTGACCCCCAATGAACCATGTCTCCTGGTATTCATGGTATTGTATGGTCACCTCCCCTTGTATCTTGGCTAGCCTTGTGACTCACCTCAACCAGTTAAATGCAGCAAAAATGACACTGTGCAAGTTTGGGGCCTAAGTTTTAGGCCTGGAAAGTTTCCAGTTTTGCACGCTTGGGAGCCCTGAGTCGCCATGCAAGAAGCTAGGTCATACCCTGCTGGAGAGACCTTGTGGAGAAGGAGGGATTCTGAGACTACATGGAAAGAGAGATGCCCAGCTATCCCAGTGTCCCAGCTGAGTTCAGCCCTAGCCAACCTGCCTGCTGAATGCGGCTACAAAAGTGACTACCAGTAGGACTAGCAGAGGTCAGCCAGCTGAGCCCAGCATAGGTTGCAAAATTATGAATAAGTAAAATGGTTATTGTCTTAATCTGTTAGAATTTGTGGTGGTTTGTTATACAGCAATGTAGAATGGAAGCAGTTTTGTGAGTTAAGTAAGGACTCTTAAGAACAAAAAATATTTGAGATACAAATGATAAAAATTGTTACTGTTTTCTAACTTCTTTCATTGAGAGGGTTAAATGAGGCTGCCCCCTACCCTCTGCCTCTCATTTTGCTAAGGTATTTTGAAATAGAGATTGATTTTTAGTATTGGGGAATTTAAATGGCATTAACAGAGATCTCATATATATTTGGAGTGTCATGGACTCTGTGTCAGAATACCTGGGTTCTATTTTTGGGTCTGGATTAGGTTTAATGTGATAGAAACCCCCCAGATCATAGTGACTTGAATAGGAGTGTTTATTTCTCTCCCATCAGAGTCTGGAAGGCAGGTGCTGGGGCTGTGGTGCCTCTGCATTGCAAAATCATCTGGGACTTGGCTCCTTTTATCTCACTGTTCAGACCTTTCTAGGATATGGCCTTCACCCTCAGATTCCATGATGGCTGCTAGAGCTCTATCCACATTCTGTGAAGTAGAATGGAGGAGGAGTAGACCAAGGGCACAATCCCTCCCTTGAAAACAGTCTTCTAATGAGTATGTTTCAGCTTATGTGTAATTGGCTGGAACCTAGTCGTATGGCCACATGTAGCTGCAAAGGAGGCTGGGAATATAATCCTTTAGCTGAGTACATTGCTGCCTAGAATAGATTTGTAGTGTTGTTACTAAGGGTAGGAGTGGATGTTGCAGAAGCAGCCAGTGGTCTCTGCCAATTTGAGCAACTGGTTTCTCTTCATAGGCCTAGGTTTTCTTGTGTGGGAAGGATGACACTGAATCACTTGGGGTGGCAGATAGGTTTCATATTGAGGGCCGGCCCCAGTTCATTGGTAGTGACTGCTTGCAATGCTCTGTTGAACCCTGAGTCCCTAGTTTTTGGTCTCAGCAGGGTGAAAAAATAGAAGTATTTACGTTGGGAGTAATAGCATGCTGCCATTAATGTACTACCCTGTACACCTTAGCCTTTTTTATGTGCAGTTACTTCATTTTTAAATTTTTTTTCATTGAAAATATTTGATTATTCTGCTAACCTTTGCACTGTCTTTTTTTTTCCTCCTGAAAAATATTCGAGGGGCGGCCCGGTGGCGTAGTGGTTAAGTGTGTGCGCTCCACTTCGGTGGCCTGGGGTTCGCAGGTTCGGATCCCGGGCGCGCACTGCCGCACCGCTCGTCAAGCCATGCTGTGGCAGCATCTCATATAATGTAGAGGAAGATGGGCATGGATGTTAGCCCAGGGCCAATCTTCCTCAACAAAAAGAGGAGGATTGGCAACAGATGTTGTTAGCTCAGGGCTAATCTTCCTCACACACAAAAATTGAAAATTCATTCTGTATTTAAAAAGTTTGCTAATAAACCCTGAGTCCTAACTTTGTGCAGAACATTCTCAAAACTGGAGATGGGGATGGTGTAGAGAAATACTAAACTCCTTTTTAGGTGTATGTTAGAATATCTAGAATATGCTAGGGTAACAAACAACCTTAATTCTTAGTGGCTTTAGTCAACAGAGGTTTATTTCTTGCTCATCCACACGTTCATCGTGGGCTGGCTTGGGAGCTTTACTCCACAACATCTACACCCAGGCCGAGGGAGACAATCCCTGTCCTTCCACAATTGCCAAGGCAGGAAAAAGAGAGCATGGTAGATTCTGCTCTGGCTCCTAAAGACTCTCCAGAAGTGGAGAGTCAGTTCTGTGTACGTTTCATTGGCTTGGAAAGTCTCGTCGGGGCACCTTACTTCAAGGGGTCAGAGAGAACTGGAAATGAAATATTTGGTGAAGAGCACTAATAAACACCACGTAAACCAGACTCGTTGGGCCTGCGGTCAGTTCATAGCAGTCGAGCCGTTGCCTTGGCTGGACGCACACATGCGGCCCGCTGCCCCACTGTTGGCGCCCCGTGTCCCACCCCGCAGCGCGCCCCACCACAGGATGGCCCACCAGCAGATCTACTGCTCGGACAAGTACTTTGACGAGCACTGCCAGTACCGGCATGTAATGTTACCCAGAGAACTTTCCAAACAAGTACTCAAAACCCATCTGATGTCTGAAGGAGATTGGAGGAGACTTGGTGTCCAGCAGGGTCTAGGCTGGGTTCATTACATGATGCATGAGCCAGAACCATATATTCTTCTCTTTAGACGGCCTCTTACAAAAGATCAGCAAAAATGAAGTATATCTGGGCATCGTCAATTAAATCTTTTTCACATTTAATATATATGTGTATATAAAGTAGTATTCACTGAATACTTGAAAAATGTACAAATTGTTCATCCGTACCTGTGCATGAGCTGTATTCTTCACAGCAGCGGAGCTCAGTTAAATGCAACTGCAAGTAGGTTACTTACTGTAAGGTGTTTAAATTTCTTCTAGTCAGTGTTTCTCTTAATATAAGTGCCTGTTTGACTTTACCTGTTAATTTTGTTAAATAAAGTTTGTATGTTGCATTTAAAAAAAACCACACCAGGTAACATTTATTTTAGCCTCAAAATTCATATGTGACTTTGGAGTATGTTTTGTTACCTATAATTGTATATGACCATCTGGTGGACTGTTGTACTACAACATATTAATTTAGGGGATGTGTTTAATAATACTATTAGATATAACAGACATTTTCCAGAGGTAGAAATAATATAGGAGGCATAGAGCTTGGGCTCTTGATTCTTTCTCTACTGTACTTCATGCTTTCTTCCTTTCACCCACATGAAGGAGGGAAGGAATCAAATATTAAAATTGGTCTGTAATGTTAGTGAGATTATAGGTGACAAAATCTTTTTTTTTCAAAGTAGGTTATTAGAGCATATGTTTTATTTTCAATCAGGGTTACTTTGCCCATTTGTAACCCATTAGTAACCACCCAAGGAGGTGTTGCTAAGCATCTACTATGCCCTGTACACTGGAGAAACCAAAATAAGACACAGTCCCTACCCTCAGTTTCTACCAATTCCGTGCAAACTATAATGCAAAATGATGAATGCTGCAATGGAGGATTGCTCCAAGTACTGAGGAAGCTTAGAGAAGGAAGAACTAAAACAGAGGAATTGAACAAAACAAAACATCTAAGTTGAGTCTTGAAGAATGAGAACAGACTTCCCTAAAGAGAATGGCGAAGGTGAGGAACTAGTACATGGCCTTTATGGGTTAGGCACTCCTAGTGTGTACCAGAAGTTATCTCATTTAATACTTAACCTGTGCAGTAGAATCTTTAGTTTCAGTTTTACAGATGAAGGAGCTGAGTTTCAGGAAGATCACATAGTTGGTAAGTGATTGAGTCAGAATTTGAATCCAGGTGTGTCTGGCTCTGTTCTTTGCTTTTTTTTTTTTTTTTTTTTTTTGTGAGGAGATCAGCCCTGTGCTAACATCCGCCAATCCTCCTCTCTTTTTGCTGAGGAAGACGGCCCTGGGCTAACATCTGTGCCCATCTTCCTCCACTTTATATGGGACGCCGCCACAGCATGGCTTGCCAAGCAGTGCGTCGGTGCGCGCCCGGGATCCGAACCAGCGAACCCCGGGCCGCCGCAGCGGAGCGCGCGCACTTAACCGCTTGCGCCACCGGGCCGGCCCCTCTGTTCTTTGCTTTTTAAGAAACTCTAGTCCAACTTTCAGCTATAGGATGAATAAGGTCTGAGGATCTAATGTAAAACATGGTGACTATAGTTAATAACACTGTATTACATAATTGAAATTTGCTAAGAAGTAGAACTTAAATGTTCTTACCAAAAAAAAAAAATGTGAGGTGATGGATGTATTAACTAGATGGGAGGAATCCTTTCACAATGTATATGTATATCAAATCATCATGATGTACGCTTTAAATATCTTACAATTTTGTTAGTTATACCTCAATAAAGCTGAAAAAAATAACAAAATGCTCAAGAGCCAAAAAAAGAATAAAGAAACTCCAGTCCAGTATGTGAGAAAACGGGGAAGGGAAAATAAATTGGGAATTTTGAATTTTTGCTGTAGGCATTAGGGAGCCATTGAAGATTTTAAGCAGAAGAGTAACATTATATATGAGTTAGAAAAATCACCTGGGCAACACCGGGAAAGATGGTGTGGAGGGGAGTATATACCCCATTTGTCATGTTACAGGGACCAGAATGAGAACCCAAACTGATTTACCATACTCTTTTTCATCAAGAAATAATACTTGCCTAACTTTGATTTTCAAATTATCCAACCCCAGAACTAGAAAGAACCTCACAGTCATCTATTCCAATGTCTTCAATTTATGGATTAGGAAATTAACTGCCAACTGGCAAGTTGGACACCTGAGATTACACTTTAAGATCAGGAGACGGTAGTCTTTTTGCCAGTAACTGCTATTTATCCTAGGTTCCATTAGCTCACAACCAAATCATAGACCTTTGCCTGCAAGAATGTCTTTGAGCTCCGTCCATGTTGTTGCATGTATCAACTGTTTGTTGACGTTGATGATTAGTATTCCATTGTATGGATGTACCGGACTTTATTGATTGATCAGTTGATGGACATATGAATTGTTTCCAGTTTTTTGTCCACTATGAATAATGCTGCTATGAACATTTACTTACATTCTTTGGACAAATGTTTTAATTTATCTGGGTAGATACCTAGGAATAGAAATTGGTTTGTTATATGGTTAGTGTATGTTTAACTTTTTGAGAAACTTCCAAACTTTTCCAAGGTGCCTGTACCATTTTACATTCTCATTAGAATTGTATGAAGATTCACATCTTTGCTTATTCTTGAAATTGTATCTTTTTGATTTTAGCCATTCTAGTGGGTGTGTAGTGATATCTGATTGTGATTTTAATTTGCATTTCCCTAATGATGTATCATGTTGAGCATCTTTTAAAATGCTTGTTTACCATTTCTATATCTTCTTTGATGAAGCATCAATTCAAATATTTTCCCCATTTTGGTTTTTTTTTTTTGTCTTATTTTTGAGTGGTAAGAGTTGTTTATGTATGTATGTATATATTAGACTTTATTTATTTATTTGTTTAATTTTGGTGAGGAAGATCAGCGCTGAGCTAACATCTGTGCCCGTCTTCCTCTGTTTTGTATATGAGATGCCTCCACAGCATGGCTTGATGAGCGGTGTGTAGGTCCGGGCTGGGATCCGAACCTGCGAACCCCCGGTGCTGAAGTGGAGTGCACAAACTTAACCACTGCGCCACTGGCCTGGCCCGGCCCCCTAGACTTTACTTTTTTAGAGCAGTTTTAGGTTTACAGCAAAACTGAGAGGAAGGTATAGAGATTTCTCATAAACGTTTTGTTGCCGCACCCCCCTGCCCCCAGCTTCCCTCATTATCAACCTCACCCACCAGAGTGGTACATTTGTTACAGTTGATGAATCTGCCTTGACACATAATTATCACCCAGAGCCCATAGTGTACGTTAGAGTTCACTCTTGGTGTTGTATGGGTTTGTTGTACGTCAAAACATGGGTTTTGACAAATGTATGATGTCATGTAACCACCATTATAGAATACAGAGTAGTTTTATTGCCCTAAAAATCCTCTTTGCTTCTCCTGTTCTTCCCTCCCTTCCACATAACCCCTGCTTTTTTTTTTTTTTACTGTCTCCATAGTTTTGCCTTCTTTATGTATTTTTGATACAAATCCTCTATGACTTATATGATTTGCAGCTTTTTTCTCCCAGTTTTTGGCTTATTCTTTTCATTTTTTTAGTGGTGTCTTTTGAAATGCTAAGGTTTCTAATTTTGATGAAGTCCCATGTATCATTTTTTTTCCGTTATGGATCGTGCTTTTGGAGTCATATCTGAGAGCTCTTTGCCTAACCCAAGATCGCAGAGATCTCCTGTGTTTACTTCTAGAAGCTTTTGTAGTATTAGGTTTTACAGTTAAGGTCAGTGATACACGTTGAGTTAATTTTTGTGTATGGTGTGAGGTAAGGTCTAAGTTAATTATTTTGTATATGGATGTACAATTGTTCCAGCACCATTTGTTGAAAAGACTATCTTTTCCTCATTGAATTGTCATGGCACCTTTGTTGAAAATCACTTGATCATAAATGTGTTGCTTTATTTTTGGACTTTCTTCTGTTCCATTGATCTGTATGTCTATGCTTATGCTAGTACTACACTATCTTGATTACTACAGCTTTATTGTAAGTTTTGAAATCAGGTGGTATAATTCCACCAACTTTGATCTTTTCCAGAATTGTTTTGCCTGATACAGGTCTTTTGTATTTCCATATAAATTTTATGGTCAGCTTGCCAGTTTCTACAAAAAATCAGTTGGGATTTTTATAGGGATTATATTGAATCTGTAGATCAAGTTTGAGAGAATTGATACCTTACTCTTCCAATACATGAAATGATGTATCTCTTCATTTTGGTCTTTTAACTTCTTTCAGCAATATTTTACAGTTTTCATTGTATAGGTCTTATGCTTTTCTTTTTTTGTTAAATTTATTCTTAAGTATTTAATTCTTTTTGATGCTGTTGTAAATGGAATTGTTTTCTTAATTTCATTTATAAATGGTTGGTAGTATACAGAAATACAATTTTTTTTTTTTTAAGATGATAAGGAAGACTTTATTCGAGGGGGCTACAACAATGCGGTTTTGCATTAGAGGAGAGAGATATACTTCAATTCCTGAAGTATAATGGGTTTTTATATATGGGTCTTATACTCTGTTTTCTTGCTAAACTCACTAGGTTTAGTATTTTGTTGTAGGTTCTTCAGGATTTTCTACATCCAAATTAGTTACATTTTAACTAACCAGGTGCTTACCTTAGAAATCCCAAACCAAGTTTTCTCCTGGGACAATGTCTTTCAAGTTCTTCTTTCAACACTTGTGGCACTTAAGGTCCTTCTCGAGTTGAGTGATTCATCTGTGCAATGGGCAGCCTGCAGAGAGTCTTTGACAACAAAATCACTAAATTCTTTATCTGACTCAGGTGAGGGTTAAACAGAAAGACATTAGCTAAGAGAAGTAGGAAATGTGTACACAAGCAAATAGCCATATTTCATTTTGGGAAGTTTTACATTTTTAAACAGAACAGCTGTGTGACTTTTGGCAAATGACTTAACTTCTGGGTGCTTCAGTTGCTTCCTCTGCTAAGTGGGATAATAATAGTACCTACTTCATGGGATTGTTTTGAGAATTAAATCAATTAATGTGTGTAGAGCACTTAGAATGGTGTCTGACATACAGTAAGCACTTTATCAGTGTGTAAGTTTTTTTCTTTTTTAAAGATTTTATTTATTTATTTTTTCCCCCCAAAGCCCCAGTAGATAGTTGTATGTCGTAGCTGCACAACCTTCTAGTTGCTGTATGTGGGACGCAGCCTCAGCATGGCCAGAGAAGCGGTGCGTCGGTGCGCGCCCGGGGTTCCGAACCCCGGGTCGCCAGCAGCAGAGCGCGCACACTTAACCACTAAGCCACGGGGCTGGCCCAGTTTGTAAGTTTTATTAGCATTAAATAGGCAGGAATTAAGCAGGAGGATTAAGAGAGGAAAACTGCCTACCTGGTCTGAGTCAGATCATCATAGTGAGTTCAGGTAAATCTTGGGTGGTTCTTAATCTTTTTTGGGGTTACAGATCCCTTTGGATATATCCTCACTTGCCACAGAGGAATGCATACATGAATATAGACATACAGATTTTATATAATTTAAAGGAAAGAGTTCAGTGACTTCCTGAAGCTTGTCCAAAAGCTTTGTTAGGAGTTCATAGCCCCCAGAATAAGAACCTTTCCTCTAAAAATAAAGTGCCCTCTGAAGGAAACTGTCTTGGATGCAGAAGGGGATGGAGACTTTTTTCTCCTCAAAGCTGAGTTCTTGAAGGGAACAGTTTAGGAAGTAAACACAGCTTCAGTGCTTTCTTCTTGTAGACAACTTGACAGATGAAGTTCAAGGGAAGCTACTCCCTTATGAGTATTATCAGATTTCAGTAGACTGTGGGTAATGTGCATTTCAGAGTTTATATTAGGATTGTACCCAAGAAAGCATGGTGAAAGACGAGTGAGTGGGAGGGAGGTTGTTACAGGGATAACCTTAAACTGCCCTAAATTTATTTTTAAGTAAATTTTCACAAACTTCAGTACTTCAAATACAGTTAATAAGAAGGTACTTGTGACAAACCTTATGTTGCAGTATTGAGACTGAGAAACTTCCTCTAAGATTCAAGTTTTCGCAGGTAAGCCAGGACACAGCTGAGGGAGATGGTAGACCCGACTACAGGCTTCTTGAAGATGGTGCCATTGGATTTGCAACATTGTATCCCCGGTAAACAAGAGTGCAGAGTTTTTGATATTCCTACATTTTTGTTGGGTTTGGTTTTTTTTAAGAGTGATGAAGGTTGGGAATAAATCAAAAAGAGGAGATTTTTTTTCCCCTCAAAGTAACTAATTTATATCAGTAATTATTCTCCCTTTCCGTGGCTAGCCTCATTTCTCGGCTTTTATTTTTCCTTTGTCTTTACCGTCAGGCCACTTATTAGCCTCTTTAGTGACCCTTTACTCCTCCAATTAACCCTTCTTTTTTAGCCCCTTTATTCTTTTGGTTCATTCTTCCTGTGGCAGGGAGAACTGTTCCATTAGAAGTAGCTGAGCAGTGGAAGCATTGCAGTGGTGTAGCAAGTGTCCTGAGATCTTTGCTGCTTGCCAGTGCTGCTACTGGAAAATGATGCTGGGTCAAAAACTTATGAACCTTTTAAGTTTTAAAAAATTATTTTTAGGCTCTCCTTATTGCCAGTATTCCATATCAAATATCTATTTATGAGATCTCATTATACTTTCCAGTCTCAGTATTTTTGAATCCTAATCCAGTTCATGGTAATGTTTATTTATTGGTGTTATTAAGAGGCTACTGTCAAATGTAGGCCTTTTCTTTCAAGGTCTTTGGGATAATAGTGATAGGTTGGCATTAATCTGAGTTTTGGTTAAAATAGAATTTGTTTAGTCTAAAATTAACATGACTGGGATTATATTATGATATAATTCTTTTCTGAAATTTTTGAAATATTACTAGATTATCCTTCTACTTACTAAAACATGTCAGAACATTGTTGTCTTTTTGAGTTTGAGCCTGAATTTCTTCTGCTATCATTATGTAACCTGTGGATTTCTAATTATACAAATCTGTTATTGCAAAAAAACTTAAACTTTATTTAAAATTATATTTTTATTACAGAAAATGTGGAACATGGAGAAAAAAATAATTCACCCCTTTTTTATACCACTCTAACATAGACATTATTATTTTGATCCCTTTTCTTTTTTTTCATGTGCATATTTTGTTTTCATTGTATTACTGATGGTATATATAGAATTTTGTAGTTTACTTTTCCCAGTAACATGTAAAAGAAAATTTCCATGTTGTTAATCTTCATAACATTTTTGAAAGGTGCTTAATTTTCCATTGAGTAAACTGATGTAAACATCCCCAATCACCCCTATTCCTCCACTTCTATTAATATTATTATTATTGTTTTGCTTATTATTATATAGCCATGTAAATTGATCTGGCAGACATTTTTGTAGATAAAGTCCTTTTCATATTTTGGTTTATTTTTATAGGACAGATTTCCATAGGCAAGATCACTAGGTTGAAAGAAAGAAGCATTTTATGATTCTTGATACAAATATTTAGAGGTGAGTGGGCTCTAAAGTCCAGTTGCTGGGTCTCAGATTCGGGCTCTATCACTTTCTGGTTGTTGGACTTTGTCTAAGCTATTAATCTCTCTGTGTTTGTTTACTCATCTGTAGAATGGGGTTGATGATACAATCCCGATCGTAGGCTTATTGGGAAAATTAGAGAAGGTGCATAGTCAGAAAGCCTTTAGAACAATGCCTGTTACTCAGTAAGTTCCTACTAAATAAGAACTCCTAGTTTTATTAAAATTTTAAAATGCTCCCCAAAAGAGCTGTATCTAATTAGGTCAACAGCAGTATGTGTTAGGACCAGTTACACTGAACCTTTGTCGTGCATGATGTATTAAAACCTTTATCTTACTTCTTAGTTTAATAATTGAAAAACAATACTTTAGTTTTAAATTTTTATTTACTTGATTAGTTGGACTATTGAACATTCTTGAATTTTACTAGTACTTGTATTTCTTGTGAATTGCTCAATCATGTTTGTCCATAGTTTATTGGAGGGGGGAGTGTTCTTAATGTTTTTCATATCATTAATTTAATCTCTTTAAATAACGTTTATTTTAAGATTAATTGCTCTATTTTGCCTCCTTTGCCTGTATAAAAAATTATCTTTTCTGTTGTTAGGTTGTCTTATTTTTTTTAGTGCATTAAGGTTTAATTCAATTCTTAGCAGAAGGAGAGAATAAAGAAAAATATTTGTAGATTAGGATAACAATGCATTAGGATTTTTGATTTTTTTGGAAAGTCAAAACCTTAGATTTAGTGTCCTTTTTTGTTCAGTCTCATTCTTTGTCTCATTAGTAGGGCATAATACTGGGAGGAGAAAGTTCTTTAAGTTTTAATTCTGGTATTGTTCCTGTTTTTTTCCCCAATAACCTAAGACTAATAATGAATCTTCTCTTTTATTGATGAAAATATTGAGAAGTTATTTCATAGCAATGAAAAATGGTTAAACATTTTGAGAGTCACAGATAACCATGTTACATAAATGCAGAGTGGTTCTTTTTCTTTATTTACTGTCACATCTGCTATATTTCTTTTAACCCTTAGTGCTTTTTCTCCTTTAATATTTACGTTGGCAGCTGCTCAAGAGCAGCCCCCATGCTTCCACAGCGTACTTGACTGCCCTGTGCCTGTAGCGTCTGTAGTTTCTTTTGTAGGTGATATTTAGGATTTTAGGGGAAGTTGTGGGGGAAGTAAGAGGAACCATGGAGTGTGGGTGAGGGGAAGTGATAAGTTAATTAAAGCCAATAGTACTTGATGAATCTTGCTGCTGCCGACAAGATTCTGTTATACAGATTAAACCGTTGTACACATCTTTGTGCTTTGGTGGAAGGGCACAAAACCAAAATTGATTAAGTGAAGGAAGTGTATTAATTGATGATAATAGAAATGATTTCTCCAAATACAGTATTTTTATTAAATCTTATTGAGTAGTTTTCACCATTGGCAAATCTTTGTGTTTCATATACATTTTCCAAAAGACTTTTGTAACTTTAATTTAATTAGAATAAAAATCTTGGAATTAAAACTTGTATAGTATTTTATTCATATTTGAAACTAAGTACTACATTACAGTGGAAATAAAAACTAGAAACTATTTAGCATTATGTCTTCTAAAACCATTTAAAATAATTTCACAGTTCATTATGGATGATTCTTTGGAATGACATTGTTTAACTTTGTTATAATAAAAGAAGAGACTTGTATTTTTCAGTTTTCTTTTGACCAAAAAGCCTGGGTTTGTCCCTAGTCTGTTGGTCTGCATACAAACATCAATCATGCAGTAATTATTTTGGTAGAAGGGCTGCTTTCTTGGTTATGTCTTAAATCTTAACTCCTTTAATTTTATTGTTCTGAATTTTAGTGTGACTACTATAACATTTTAGGTTTGGAGAATATTGCACGTAAGATGATGATCTATAAATCAAACTTCTCAGTTCGTAAGATTTTACAGGGTACCAGATCTGAAAAAAGAAATTTCTTGACCTGGCATCTCGAATCAAGGGCAAGAACTTGACTCCCATTTGCCCTGCCCTTCTCCCCCCTCCCCCCAACCCTTATTGAGAATCTTTAAAATATTTATTTATTTAAAAATAGGGATTCTTTGGTAACCAAGAGCACTGTTAAATCATCATTTAAACTAGTTTATTAGAACAACAGAAGTAGACGACAGTTACATAATGTTTCTTTTTATTTGTTCAGTGCCAGGAGTAGAAAACACTTGGCCAGCTTCATAGAGGATTATAAAGTTTGAGGAGGAAAAGTAGAATTGTTTGTTTATTGAGCAGCAGGGTAATTGTCCATAATTATAGATGCTTGTTTTGAGGTTTGGAAAAGGTGGTTAAAAAAACTTACATTTAAAAAAACACCATGATAAACTTCTATAAATAAAAGGAGGAAGAAAAGTTTGGCAGAAATGGTCATAGCATCTTTAGTAGACTTGTTTCATGAAAAATCCCTTTGTTAAATGGAAAAAGCCCTGGTTTGGGAGAGTGCGACCGGAGTAGGACATTTTTGGTAGGCATTGAAGACCATTTTAGGTAGTTAACATTTCAGTTTTGACCTCCTCACTCCAGAGATACTAGATTAGAAAGGATTTGGGAGTTGACCGATAGGGATAACATAAGGTTTTAACGTTGTGATGCGAAATGTTTGTTTCTCCGTTTTATATTCTCGGCTCCTAACAAAATTTCATTAAATAATATAAAATAATAAAATGGACTTCGGTTTATTTGAAATTAAGCAATAGAGGGGAAAGTTCCTGTAAACGGTTAGCAAAGAGTTAACCTTGGGGGCTTTCTGTGTCGGCGCTCTGTAGCAAGTTCCCGGTCTGGGCTTTGGAATCCATCCCACCTTTTTGAGGCGCCTGCTACACACGGATGTACTTTCTCTGGTCGTGCTTTTTCCTCCACCTACCTTCCCCCCCCCTAGAGAGAGAGAGAGAGAGGGAGAGAGGGAGAGAGAGAGTGTGTGTGTGTGTGTGTGTGTCTGTGTGTGTGTCTGTGTGTGTCTGTGTGTGTCTGTGTGTTCCCGGAGCTTAGGAGAAGTTGCGAGACAGAACCTTACGGCTCGGTGGTTCTGTCGTGTCCGGTGTCCGGTGGGCAGCGCTGGGATGGGAGCCGGGGAGCCTGCCCTACTGAGGGGAGCTGCCTGCATGGAGGGGACGCAGCGTTCTTAGCGAGTGGCCTTGGATCTGGCGGGGTAATGTGGCTGATCTGACACTGGTAGCAGTTTCTGTAAGGCGATTTAGGTACAAAAATGTAAAATGACAACAAAAAGAGCTAGAACCTCGAAGGCCCTAATGGTAAGAAGTTTTTGTTTGTTTTCAGAGGATCATATTTTTGCATCTGGTTCCGGAGGGTGACTTGGCTTGGATTGTTACTGTTAAAAATAAACAAAGACAAGACTAACAGAAGTATTGTATTTCTCTATTATGTATTTAACTGTAATAAAGCATTAAATGTGGTGACACTAGATATTGAAGTGTGTGTTTTTATCGTGGAATCAAATCTAGGTTTGTAAATAAGAAAAAAACAAATGATCATAAAAGTTTTATATTCTAGATTTGGAAGTTGATTGATAGAAGAGTAATGAGAATAAAGTAGTACCTTTAACCCCTTGTCTTTAGTTCTCAAGATTTTTCATTTACTTTCTTAAGTAGTTGTATTAGCTAATTCTAGAATAATACAGCATTTTGATTCCAATTCTGTATAAATTGTGTACTTAGTAGATATACTTTCATAAAATATTTTATTTTTTTAAAATTTTTATTTATTTTTTTTCCCCCAAAGCCCCAGTAGATAGTTGTACATCATAGCTGCACATCCTTCTAGTTGCTGTCTGTGGGATACGGCCTCAACATGGCCGGAGAAGTGGTGTGTCAGTGTGCGCCAGGGATCCGAACACGGGCCGCCAGCAGCAGAGCGCGCGCACTTAACTGCTAAGCCACCGGGCTGGTCCTCATAAAATATTTAAATAGTAGTACGAATTTAACATATTTTGAAATATTTATTTAATTTGAAAACTCTCTGAAAAAACACTTTGAAGTATTCCATTACAGGTTTGTGAATTTTCAACGTATTTCTTTGTGTATGCTTAATTTCAGTTATAATTAGAAAAGAAAAAAATGAGAAGTAAAATCTGTGGTTCCTTAGCCAGCATTTAAACATGTCTCTTCTGGTAATCTGCTAGAATTTAATTAGATCAGAAGAAACTTAAAGCTCAAAACTGTTATGTAGGGCCAGCCCGTGGCTGAGCAGTTAAGTGTACAAGCTCCGATACTGGCGACCCGGGTTCGGATCCCGGGCGCACACCGACCCACCGCTTCTCTGGCCGTGCTGAGGCTGTGTCCCACATACAGCAACTAGAAGGATGTGCAACTATGACATACAACTATCTACTGGGGCTTTGGGGGAAAAAACAAAAAAAACTGTTATGTAGCTAATGTGTTCTAGACAACTTGTTTCAAGTTGAGAGAAAAACAATTTGATAAATACATGGTCTCTTTTTGTTAAGTAAAACTATGATAGTATAGGCTATAGTTAATCTCCTTATGTTCACAATTAAACTCATATTTAGACTGTTACCTATTCTATTTAATATTTAGATATAATATTTATACTATTTGTGTGTTATATAATATTTAATATATTTAACCTCAGGAGGCGTTACGTCTGTCTTTATTACGAAACCTTGTAGTATATGTTAAGTATGATAAACTGTCTCTTCTAGAATAATTTTTATTATATGTTGAAGCAGCAGTGCTTAATTTATAAGTAGAAATATATATATATATATTTTTTAACTAAGGCACATAATCCTGCTTGGCCACTTTTCTAAAAGTAACATTAAATAATACGGAAGTATATGTTTTATTTGCTGTAAGGACTGTTGATTTGGAAACAATGTATTCTAACAAGATAAATTTGAATTTTAACTATTCGATAGTGTATATTTCAGAATAAACAATTGCTGCTTCCAATGTACAGTGTCGTTATTTGTCATAAAATCATTATTGTTCTGGTTGTATAGTTTTTTTGTGCACGTTTTTAACTTCTAGACCTATTCAAAATGTGAAATAAAAGACTAATATGAATAGTTGTGTCATTTCTAAACTACCTAATACTTTATTAAAGAACACTGAACCATTTTTTTCTTTCCTGCATTTTAATGACAACAAAAATGTAATTTCTCTTAAGTGTTAAATTATGCTGTAGCTTCCTATATTGATTTGAAAGGAGTTTGGTAAATTATTTTTTAATGTTTCTTAGCTTTTTGTTATATTTCATGGATAATGGAAAAGTGGGTCTGTGATGTGACTGAAATATGATGTATGATGCATTCATCTTGTGGCTATCATAGACACTTGGCTCTTGATGGTGATGTGGAACCAAAATTGTTTTTCCTACGAACAGTTGCACTAATTTATGTTGTTTAACTGATGATATTGGTGACACTCCGTAATGTTAAAAAAAAAAAAATGTTGTCATCATATGGAAGCTGCCTCACAATGTAGTTTGTATTTTGAAGAAATAAATCCCAGTTTGGTTTTAGATATTTTATTAAAAAAAAAAAACTCTGTTTCTTGAGTAGAATATTGTTAAAATGGTAAACACCATAAACCATAATGCTGTAGCATTCCCCTTCAACTGCCTTCTCCCTACAAAAAGAAAGCCACCACCTCTAACAACAGAAAACAGAAACAAGAACAAAAACCCCCTTTTATCTGGGAAAACTAATGGCTTAAGATTTTCCTATAACCAGTTTTGATATCTCACTTGAATCTTATCATAGGTTAAAATTGAGTATGTTTCTCCTAGAATTTGGTTTTATTTCTATATTTGGTCTTGCTACCGACCTATTACTTTGTAGTTTTGCATAAGCATTCTTTGTTTTAACTAAATTGTCTGTTTTGAGTAGTAATAAATGATATCTTGTTCCTTTTTGCATCTTGTGTTATATATAAACTTTAAGAAATAGCTTTCCCCTTTCAGGTTCTGACAGATTAAAAAATAATGAAAAAAATAATGAAATAAACTTTATATTACCCGAAAGTTTCTTGTAAAAAGTACAAAGGAAAAGATGGAATAAAAACTGAAGTAAATTTAGGTCCGTTGTATTCAAAATGCTGTTGTATATGTCACTAACACCAGTAAAACCCAAAGCAATCTAAAAAAAGCTGTTAAAGATACATTTCCATATTGTAAAATAAGTATTAAAATTGAGAAACCATGGATGAATATGGATGTTTTGGCTTGGTTAAGTACTGTGAATTAAATTTGTAGTTATATTTTGCTGTAATATGTGGAGTGATGGTCCAATAATTTTGATGATGGTAGTATAAATCCTGTAACTTGACTTATTTAGTTGTCTGTAAATACCTCTAAAGATGGTTGTGAAGCCTCAGAAATTATTTAACCTGGTATTTAGGAATATTAGAAAAAAGAGGAAATTTTATCCATTATATTATGGGGAACAATTAGGCAGGGTGTGTTATTCATTGTGTTTTTCATGAGAAGATCAATATTGTTTGAGATTTTTTTCCTTAAGTCCATTTAAAAATTTTACAAAGTAATAAATATATGCACATCGTTGAAAGAAGTCAAATAGCCCAGAATGCTTATAATAAAGATCAGTAACCCTTCCTCACTCTTTAGTGCCACTTTGCAGAGGAAACTTTTAAATTGTTATTTGTGTGGTATTGTGACTAAATAATAAGCTTATTTTATGATTTATCAATTTTAGATTGATTTCTGCTCTGATAAAGGAGGATTTGGCTCCCTTATAGTTACTTCCCCAATAGATGTATCCTTTTAGTTTCTCTGTCTTGCAATTTATGTAATGTAATAGACCTTTTCTTCATGTTGATATGGATTATTGTCTCTTGATTTCCCCAGTAGTAAAATCGAGGATATTAGCACTTCTACTTTTCTTTTCACCTCTCTTTTCCCCTTTATGCCCTTATGTCTGTCATTTCTATTTTGGCATTGTCAAGGTTGAGAACATTCATACTCTATGGTGTACTCCTTTATACTTTGCCTATGACTTGGTTTTAGTAGTTGAAAGTCAATGAATAGTTTGTACGTTATTTTGATGATATAAATATTGTTCACAGCAGAGGCAAGGAGAATATGATTACATTTCCTGTATTGTTTCTTGGTTTTTGAGTCTGTAGTTGCCTTTTTTCTTGCCTTATAGGTCACTGTTCTTTTTCCATGTTATCAACTTTCCATGTGGTTGGTTTTTGTCACTATTATTTTATGTACATGGATACGTTCCCCCCTGAGGAGAGGCTTTGCCAGTCCTCTTTGTTCGGTTGGGACTGGGTGTTATCTAGACTGATTGCGTATTGCTTTTGGTGCTGCACTTTGCTTCACTGCTTTTGCATTTTGGTTCTACTGTTACTGGATCTTTATTCTTTCTTGAGTTACTTCCTTGTTTTAATGCAGTACATCCTTCACATAAATTTCTAAGAAAGAATGTGGGGGACATAGATTTTTGAATCCTGGTATATCTGAAAAAGTCTTCACTAGCCCTTATAGTTGACTGGTATTATTTTATTCAAGCCCAACTAAGTTGAAAATTATTTCCCCCCAGAGCTTTGAAGGCGTTGCTCCAGTGTCTTCTAGTGTCCATTGTTGTTGAGGAGAAGTCTGGTACAGTGTGATTCTTGTTCCTTTGTGGGTGATGTGTTTTGTCTTCCCCCATAGCAGCTCTTTAGAGTCTTCTTTTTATCCTTTTTAAATTGATGTTTCTCAAAGATGTCTAGGTGGAACTTTCACGTTACTATTAAAGATTCATGTTTTTTTGTTCTTGGGAACCCTGTTATTATTGCTGTAATTCTCTCTTTGTTCTCTCTTTCTGTAACTTCTTTTAGTTGGTTATTGGACTTCCTGAATTACCCCCGCCTCTCACTCCCCCACCCCATCCTTTTGACTTTTTCTTCTGTTCTTCTGGGCATTTCCTCTACTCTATTCTCCGGCTCTTTAATTTTACTCGGGCAATCATATTTTAAATTTTCAAGAATTCTTCCCGTCCCCACCCACTCATCATCCTATTCTCATTTTATGAATTCATAATCTTCTTAAATCTCTCTGAAAATGTTAATAAGAGTTTTCCTTAAAGTCATCAGCCTCCCCCGTATCTGTTTGCTCTAGGGTGTTTTGTTGTTGATCTTGGCTTCATTTATATTGTATGCTTTTTATCAAACATCTGCTGATCCTTGGTGTCACTCTGATTTAAGAACTAGTAGAAGGACTCACAGGGAGCTCTGGGTGGGAATTAGTGGCTTAAGGTGAACCTGGTAATTATTCGTTTGTGTTCTGGCATTAGGAGTCTATCATTTTACCCCAAATTCCCAGCCCCCTCACTGGGTTTACTGGTTCCCTCTCCCCAGCCCATGAGTTCTTTTGTTTGGAAAAGGTCTCTCTGTTTTATTTCATTTTTTAAATAATAATTTTTCTTTTTCTTAAAAAATTCTTTTTACTATTATTAAAAAAATCTTTTATTGGAGGGAGATAAATGTGTATGTTTGATCTGCTGTTTGAACCTTAAACTGGACTAGACCAAAAACTAATAAATATTCAGGCATGTATTTTATTTTATTTTTATTTTTTATTTTTGGTGAGGAAGATTGGCCTTGAGCTAACATCTGTTGCCAGTCTTCCTCTTTTTGCTTGAGGAAGACTGTTGCTGAGATAATATCTTTGCCAATCTTCCTCTATTTTTTTTTTTGTTGTTGTTATGTGGGACGCTGCCACAGCATGGCTTAATGAGCGGTGTGTAGGTCCGTCCCAGGATCCGGGCTGCGAACCCCGGGCTGTGGAAGCTGAGCCCACGAGCTTAACCACCGCGCCACCTGCCTGCCCACACTCAGGTGTTTACGCCACCTGCCTGCCCACACTCAGGTGTTTACTTATCCAGTGTTTCAGAGTGTGTCAGGTTGTGGAAATATGATAGGAGCTGTAAGTTGTGTATGACGTGTTGTAGGTGTTTGGAAAAGAGAGTACCCACTGGGTGTGTTTGGCCTTTTATACCAGGTGGAGGATTAGGAAAGTGTCACAAAAAAGTTATGAATGTAATACATGCTGGTAAAAATATTCAAATAGCTCAGGAGAGCATAACTTAAAGGCCCTCTTCTCCGTCTTCTTCAGCCTATTTCATAGATAATTAGTTAACTCTTTATTTTGTATCCTTGACTTTTCTATGCATGTACTTTTTCTTTTTGTTTTTTTTGTGAGGAAGATCGGCCCTGAACTAACATCTGCCAATCCTCCTCTTTTTGCTGAGGAAGACTCGCCCTGGGCTAACATCCGTGCCCATCTTCCTCCACTTTACATGGGACGCCACCACAGCATGGCTTGACAGGCGGTGCGTGTCCAGGATCCGAACCGGCGAACCGCGGGCCGCCGCAGTGGAGCGTGCGCACTTAACTGCTTGCACCACGGGGCTGGCCCCACATGTGCTTTTTCTATTTGTATATAATGTGCTTATCACAGATGGGATCATTTTGTATGTATTGTTTTGTGGTTTGCTTTTGTCAATAGTCTATCTTGGACATTCTTCTGTTTTAGCATATATACGTCAATCTCATTCTTTTCAAAAACTAGATAATATTCATCCAGCTGATATGAATCAAGAGCTTGCTTATGCCAAGGAGTGTTCTAGATTTTGGAGATTCGGTGGTGAACAAGAGAGACAAGCCCTTGCCTTCACTGGACCAGTATTTCCATGGTGAGAGATATAAAATAAATGCATTCCTTGTAATTAATTTCAGATAATGAGAAATGCTATAAAGAAAACAAACTATGGTAATGGTATTGAGAGTATCTGCTAATGATTCTGAGAGACAACAGTGCGTGTAGTAGGGTAGTCAGGAAGGTCTCTCTGAAGTGATGACATTGAAATAGACCTGAATGATGAGGAGGCAGTTATGAGAAAATTTAGGAAGAACATGCTTCATTGTGAAGGCTCCAAAACAAGAATGAGTATGTCATACTCAAGGGACGCTCCTGCCTCCCAGAATAAAAGGCTTTTTTTTTTGTGTGTGTGTGAGGAAGATCAGCCCTGAACTAACATCCATGCCAATCCTCCTCTTTTTGCTGAGGAAGACTGACCCTGAGCTAACATCCATGCCGATCTTCCTCCACTTTGTATGGGACGCTGCCACAGCATGGCCTGACAAGCGTTGTGTCGGTGCGCGCTGGGGATCCGAACCTGGGCCGCCAGCAGTGGAGCGCATGCACTTAACCGCTACGCCACGGGGCGGGCCCCAAAAAGGCTATTCTTAATGCACAATGAGGAGAGCTTAGGAGATCATGTCTGAGAGGTGAGCAGGGGCCTGATTGTATAGTGCCCCACGTGGCATGGTGAGGAGCAGGGGTTTTATTCCCAGTGCAGTGGAAGCCATTGGAGAATTTTAACCTGGGGGACCAGTAAGGCTGTTGAAGCAATCTTTGGCAGATACGGCTCAGAATAGGCTTGTGACAGGTGGTTAGGTTTCATGTGTGTTTTGAAAGCCACTGTGATAAGATCTGCTAAAGGGTTTGATGAGAGGGGTATGAGAAAAAGAAGAATTAAAGTTGTCTTCTAGATTTTTGCCTTCAGCAGCTTGAGTGGTCAGTAGCGTCGTTTACTTAGATTAGAGAGCCTAGTGGAGAAACAGGTTCTAAACTAGATTGGAGGTACCTTAATTTATTTAACCATTCCCTTATTGATGGTCATTTTGTTGATTTTCAATTTTATTATTATCTTTGTAGCAAACATCCTTGTGTTTGTATATTAATACTTGGGGGCATATTCTAGAAGGTAAATTCCTAGATGTAGAGTTCTTTTATCAAAGAGTACATATGTTTCAAATTTTGATAGATACTGACCAGTTGGCCTCTAAAATGAGGTATTTACTTAGACTGCCACAACAGAGCATGTCTTTTCCTTTGCATCCTCACCAACAACATGTGCTCGGGGGAGAAGATGGGGACAGGGCATACATTTCTGAAAACGGGAATGGTAGGTCTAATAGAATTTTTTCTTACCTAAATCATTTAAGCATGCTGTTCCCAGAATGAAAATCAGAACTTGTCCTTTTCAGTATCCCTGAAGTCATAACACATTTCTCGCCATAGTTTCTTCCAGCTACCAGTCATATAGCTATTGGTCAGTCCCATCTTCCGTGACATTTATGAAGTCCTTCAACATATTTATGATAATAATGATGAAAATAAAAACTATTGATTGTTTAGTGTATGCCAGGCACTATCCTAGGTGCTTCACATGTGCTGTATTAATTTATTTAATCCTCACAACAATCTAAAAAGTAAATACTGTTATTATCTCCATTTTTTTCAGTTGAGAAAACTGAGACAAAGGACTTCTACCAATCTTTGATTGTCTTTTCATTTTTATCTTTTTCTGTCAAAGTGTTTCTTTCTAGTAAGTTTGGCACTGTCACTTGAATACCTTTTGTTAGTTTTTATGGGTCAGAACCCAAACACAAAATAAATGGCAGGAAAAAAAAGGCACTGGAGGAATAAATGTGTTGCAGAGCACATTCAGTTTGGGAGAATGCTCTGCTTCTCAGCCATAGTGTTTGTAGAGTGTTGGGTTCTGGTGGTCAAACTGCCTAAGTTCAAATCTAGCCTCAGAACTTAGTAGCTACTTGGTTTGGGGCTAATCATTGATCTTTTTTGTAGCTCAGCTTCATCAACTTTAAAATGGGAGGACAATAGTACCTATTTTGTAGGGTCGTTGCAGGCAATAAATGATGCATGTAAAAGTGGATAACACGTGGCCAGGTGTAGAGGAAGTACTTCATCAGAGTTGACTGTTGTTTTTACATTATTGGCCAAGAGTGGGCAGTCCTGGCTAGTGCTTAAAGCATGGGGAAAAAAATACAGGCAATGGAATATTGCATTCTTTTGAGTTATGTATGTTTATGTATAAAATTTTAAAAATACTAAATACTATTAGTGTTTTAGTGAGTCATGTTGAATGGGATATACGAGTATATCCCAAATAAGCTTTTATTTTATTATTTTTTATTTTTGTGAGGAAGATCAGCCCTGAGCTAACATCCATGCTAATCCTCCTCTTTTTGCTGAGGAAGACCTCCTCTGAGCTAACATCTATTGCCAATCCTCCTCTGTTTTTTTCCCCAAAGCCCCGGTACATAGCTCTATGTCATAGTTGCACATCCTTCTAGTTGCTGTGTGTGGGACGCGGCCTCAGCGTGGCCGGAGAAGCGGTGCGTCGGTGCGCGCCCGGGATCCGAACCTGGGCTGCCAGTAGTGGAGCGCGCGCACTTAACCGATAAACCGTGGGGCCGGCCCCTAAACTTTTATGTTTTTGCTGCATGACGTTATTTCGTCGTTATTTTAATTTGCATGTCTTATGATTGAGTTAAATTGAGTATATTTACCACTAATTTCTTTTTTTGCAAACTGCCTGCCTATGTCCTGTATCAGGTACCTTTTGGCTTTAAATAACAAAAACCTTAATTTAAAATGGCAGAAGTGATGCTGAGGCCGCATCCCACATACAGCAACTAGAAGGATGTGCAGCTATGACAGACAACTATCTACTAGGGCTTTGGGAGAAATAAATAAATAAATAAAATTATTAAAAAAATAAAATAAAATGGCAGAAGTGTTGAGTAAAACTTGAGGTTGCATGGAAGTCCAGATGTAATTCACTAGCTCAGTGAAATCATCAAGGACCCTTTCCTTTTTTTTTTTTTTTTTTTGTGAGGAGATCAGCCCTGAGCTAACATCCGCCAATCCTCCTCCTTTTTTGCTGAGGAAGACGGCCCTGGGCTAACATCGGTGCCCATCTTCCTCCACTTTATATGGGACGCCGCCACAGCATGGCTTACCAAGCAGTGCGTCGGTGCGCGCCCGGGATCCGAACCAGCGAACCCCGGGCCGCCGCAGCGGAGCGCGCGCACCCAACCGCTTGCGCCACCGGGCTGGCCCCCCCTTTCCCTTTTCCTGCTCTTTTCTCTTCAGCTTGTTGTTGATGGTTGCTAGGTTAATTCACTTAAGTAATTACTCAGCACCTACAATGTACCAGGCAGTATTCTGTAAGTAAGGGAAATAATAGCACTGAGCAAAACAGACTATGTTTATTGCCCTCAGGGAGCTTATGTTTTGGTGGGGCTGAGGGAGGAGACAAACAGGTAGGTAAAATGTATAGTATGTCAGAAGATGTTAAGTGTTTCAGAGAAAAACAGAGCAGCGAAGGGGATGGGCAGGGCTGAGTTGGTTATTTTAACTGGGGTGTCACGGAAGGCCTCAGTGAGATGACATTTGAGTAGAGTCTTAATGGTGGTAAGAGTGCAAGGGCAGATGTGTGGGGTAGGAGCATTGCAGACAGAGGGGATAGTGAGTGCACAGGACCCCAAGGCAAGAGTGTGCTGGCACGTTCAAAGAACTAAAGGAGAGCCAGTGTGGCCCAGCTCAGTGGTGCAGGGAGAGAGTAGCAGGGAGTCAGATCATCCAGGGCCTTGTGGACCATTGTGAGATCTTGTTGGCTTTTATTCTCTGTGAGATGAGATACCTTTGGGGGCTTTTGAGCAGAGGGCTGACCTTATCTGACTGAGACTCTAAAAGGCTCATCATGCTGGCTGCTGTGTTGAGTCTAGAATGAAGGGGATAAAGGCTGAAACAGGCGTAGGTGGTTATGAGAATATTGCAGGCAGCCAAGAGAGAGGATTTGGAAAAAGATAGGAGTCAGAGAAGAGATTCTGCATGTTTGAAGGTAGAGCTGAAAGGATTTGTTGAGGAGTTGGATGTGGGGTGTGAGAAAGAGAGGAGTCATAGTTCGCTTATCCAATAGTCTGTATGACCACAGCCAGTGAAGACAAAGTGTGTTAGTTCATGTGCATCTCTTATTTGGAACAAAACACTTTTCCTGGAAGGCCTCAGCAGATTTTTCCTCAGATCCTATTAGCTGTGGTTGGTCATGTACTCATGTTGTAGGTACACGTGGTGCCAGGAAAGCAAAAATTTGTTTCTTTCAGGCCTTATAATGGGAGGTGGCCTCTGAGAGCAAGAACAAGATGTGAGGGGGTGTGGCTGTTGGTTGAGTGATAAATAGTGACTTCTGTATGTCATTGTATTTTGTGTATTGTCTTTTCTGTTAGGTTGGTGAGCCTCTTTTTTTTTCACTAAGTGATTTGTAAATACTCTTTGCATGGTAAGAAAATAAGCTCTTGTTATAATAGGTTCTAAATATTTCCAAGCCATATGTTTTAATGAAGTTTTTTACTCTGAGATCAATTTTCTAATTTTGAAATAAGTGAATCCTTTCAAGGTTACAAGTAGGGACAGGTGAATGTAGAGTTCAATGCATAATTTATAGTTTTTCCTACTCTGGGTGCAAGTGTCATTTTAACCCGAATGCTGGCTAGTCATTCTTTATAAAACTATCACTGTGGTCTTATAAGGGCAGCAGTGGGGTGAGTGGGAAAAACGAAAATACCCTGATTCCTCTGTACCCCTTAGATCTCTCTGTGGTACTGCCTTCTATCGCTAAAGATATACATTTTCACCTGAGGCCAATTCTTCAGTAAGATTTTCTTTTCACAGTTTCTTCTCGCTTCTTTCTTCAATAGTCATTATCTATTGACTTGACTTCCCTTCCTCCCTCCTCCCTTTCTTACTTCACCAACAAGACTAATAACTGTGTTATTATATAACAAGAGATTTTTGTTTCACTGTATGACCTGTTGTTCGTCCTTCTATTTCAAGATGGGAGGCAGTGTAGCTTTAAGATTTTGAGTGTGTTCTTTCTCTTCAGACATAGAGTTTTTGAGCTTCAACTCTACTGTTTATTAGCTGTGGGATCCAGACCACTTCATTTGCACAGCTCCATTCATGTTGTGCTGGGGATGGCATTCACATAAAATACAGTGCAGATGCTGCTTCCTGGAGTTGTACAATTTGGTGGTTCTGATGTGACTTTAGTCAAGTTAATTAAACCCTGAGCTTTCAACCAGATAATGCATGGGGAATGCTAAGCATAGTGCCTTTAGGACACTTACGGGGAAATGATGAACAGTTCCATAGCCCTTCATTTTTACCTTTGACTAAGGGTTGGTTACTAGTAACTAACTAGGTGAGTTACAAGTGGGGAGGTAGGGTCATTGTGAAGCAGCTGTGAGGTGTTATGGAAGGTATATTTTAAAAAGCTATATTTTTCCCCCTCTAACTACACACTTCATTGTTAAAGAAGAAATTGTGAGTGTATGAGTTTGGATCATTTCTACAGTTATACGTGTGCTCTGAGGCCTCTCCAGGTCTCAGTCCTGTTGAAGACAGATAGGATTGTGGGGGCACAGATAGGTGATATACATTTACAGTTTTTGCTTGGTAACTTATCTAGGCATAGCCAAGAGAGAATTCAGTGGAGGCAAGTAAAAATATATTTAGTTCTCTTCTTTCAAAGTGGTCACTTTAATCTTCTTTTCATAGGATATTAGAATGGTTTCTAAGTTCTGTACTTAAAAACAGGGTATTCTCTAAAGAAGTCCTGGTTTGGTTTCTGTACCATGATGTGAATAGAGTTACAACACTGTTAAAGTAGTTGTAGGGTATCTAGAGTTAGAAGGCTCAAAATAAATACACATTCACTTATGTCCTTTCTGTGCAGAACACGTTTTTTTGAAAGGTTTAAGTATAGATTTAAGAAGAAAATCAGTTCAGTATGCATTGTATGCAATGTATTCCTTTTGACCAAAGTTTGCCAAGAGGAATGTTTTTCCAGGAGGTGCAGAGGGGAGTATAATGATAAATAAGATTGTTTTATTCATAATGAATTTATGTCTTAGAGCAAGAGAAAGGTACTACATTTTTCCTTATATTAGCCTTGTATTATAATTTGGCCTATAAACTCATAGCTTTAGATTTATAGAGTGGTTACTAACCACCTGTCATTATGTGGATCTGGAAAGACGACAGGGTGAGGTGAATGGATATTTGCTGAGAAGGGTAGGAGTTACATGTTACTGGATGCCCAGACAGAAGGAACAACTTAAGGATGGGTGGCACAGAAGTGGGAAATTGCTAGGCCTATTTGTAACGTGTTCACTGTTTTTTTTTTTTTTTTAAGGATTTTATTTATTTATTTTTCCCCCAAAGCCCCAGTAGATAGTTGTATGTCATAGCTGCACATCCTTCTAGTTGCTGTATGTGGGACGCCGCCTCAGCATGGCCGGAGAAGCGGTGCGTCGCTGCGCGCCTGGGATCCGAACCCGGGCCACCAGCAGCGGAGTGCGCGCACTTAACTGCTAAGCCATGGGGCCGGCCCTCGTGTTCACTGTTAATAATACAATATACTGTATGTCATTGTTCCCACATGGAATTTAACCATAACTAATGATGTAATTGTGGCTCTAAAGCGGTAGTCTCCAAACTTATATTTGAATCACTCCTCCGTTAGTAAGAATTTGAAATCCATGGCCTCAGCATTTGTAGCCTTTTTATTTTTCTTTTTGAAATAAATTGTATACATGTGTCACAATCAAGCCTTACAATAAGTGTGGATTGCTAAATTTTTAGGAGAGCTAAATTTCATATTCCTTATTATTATTAATCTTAAATTCTAGTATTTTCAGGCCTATGATTAGGACATTTAAGTGTCTTGTGTGCACTCCACTTTGGAGACCAGTACTCTAAAAGACCATGCTGTAAAGAAGCTTCACAATGTTCATTTTTTGGCTTTGAGAGTTAAGTAGTATGTAATATAGAAGAATGGGATAGAGTGAGTGGTGAGTGGAATCTTTGAATCCTGAAGAGGCCATTGGAGAAATCAGAGCATTGATGAAATAAAAAGTTCGAGTTCTGGGTCTGCTTAACTCTCTGAAGGTTGTAAGTGATTATTCGTGTTTTATTAACATTTATTTAGTATCCACTGTGCCAGGCACTCTTCCTAGGAATTTCACATATAGTGCTTAATCCACAGCCCTTTTATTAATGAGAAATCCAATTTTTTAATTTATGTAAGTGAAAAAGCAGAATTTTTCCAGGTTTTTCACTCAGGCTCTTTGTTTTTCCCTTTATACTACAGCTCTTTTGAGGAGCTCTAAAATCTAGTTACGGAGATAGGAAAAACATACATGCAGCAGAGTGTTTAGGAGGAGATTCGAAGTCCTTGAGAATAGTGACTGTTTCTTGGGTCATGGCTCTCTCGCATACATTCAGCAAAGTGCATATAGCAGGTGTTTAATAAATGTTTGTTAAGCATTCAAGGGCTCTTAGTATCAAGCGACATGGGATTTTAAGACACATGGACTTGGGTTTCAGTCTCAGCACCTCTACTTCCTAACGGTATGACCTTGGCCAGTTACTTAATCTCTCTGAACATGGGATTCTTTATTTGAAAAATGGGAGAATTAATCTCTGCTGTGCTGAGTTGTTATGAGAATTAAATGATAATGTATATAAGATGCCTAACTCACAGGGGTCTGATATGGGGTACCTAGTTGCCATAATGACTTTTTACCACTCTATGAGAAGGTTCTGTACTTTGTAACTGTTAGTTCTCTAATCTCCAGAAAGTGTTTAACAACAGTATTCTTCTCTAGTTTCTACCTCTGCCAGTTCCTTTGTGGAAAAATTAAAAATATCTTATTTTAACGTAGTATATTATTTTGTTTCAAATGATAAATAGTAAGATCAATGTGTTTTTTGTGGCCAGATTATGGTAAACTCTGATGTCTAGGATATTCAACTATATAGGTTAATTTAATAGCATTTTTTTAGGTTTTTAAATACAGACCAACATAAAGAATAAAATGAAGATATCCATAATCCCACTGTTCACGTAACCCCAGCTGGCTTAAAAAAAATTCCGTGTATATGACTAGGAAATTTAAATACTATAGAAGCCCCCTCTATTAGTCAGCTTGGGCGTCATAGCAAAATACCGCAGACTGGGTGGCTTAAATGACAGAAACTTATTTTCTCACAATTCTGGGGATTAGAAGTCCAAGATCAAGGTGTTGGCGGGTTGAATATCTTCTAAGCCCTCTCTCCTGGCTTGCAGATGGCTGCCTTCTTACTGTGTCCTCAATGGTCATCTCTCTGTGTTGCCTGTGACCTAATCTCCTCTTGTTATAAGGACACAAGTCATATTGGATTAGGGCCCATGCTAACAACCCGATTTTAACTTAATTACCTGTTTAAAGGCCCTATCTCCCAATACAGTCACAGTCTGAGGTACTGGGGGTTAAGGCTTCAACATATGAATTTTGAGGGAACACAGTTCAGCCCATAAAACCGCCCTTTCCTTACAACCACTAATAACTTTTAATTTATGTTTTCAGAAAAATTTCCTGTCTATATATTTGTGGGCATATGAATTTATATGATTAGGAGTAATTAAATTAAACTCAATGTGAGCAGTATACATAGCAGCAAAGAATCACTGTAGGATTGTGCTAGGTTGGGGAAATGAACTTGTTATATAGAGCCAGACATGATGATATATTTATGGATGTGTGTGTATATAGTGTATGTGTGTGTATGTAAATACCAATATATTAAAGCCTCTTCAATATAAAGTTGACTAGTGTCCTTTTTGTCTTAAGTCCTTGATGCACTAAAACTTTGTATGTGTCAATCTGTGAATTTGATTTGTTCATTCGGTACTTACTGAGCACCTACTACTATGTCAGGTACTCTGCTAGGCATTGGAAGTATGCAGAATAGGAAGATGAGATCCCTGCCTATAAATCCTAAAGTTGGCTGAAGAGGCAAGTGTGGAGATATGGACACACTTCTGAGTACTGAAAAGGAGGAGGAGCTCGTTGTCCCCTGAGGCTTACATGATGTGTTTCTGGAAGAGGTAACAAAGCTTGTGAGGACTGTCCAGTAGGTATTTTAGGCAGAGGGAATAGCACATGTAAAGGCAAAGAATTTTGAAGGAGATGATAAAAGGTTAAATATGATAAAAGTACAACATGTAGAGGAGTGACAGCAGAGAGGCTAAACTGGTTGGCATAAGTTGCATCACGAAGGGTCTTTTATGCTATATTAAGAAGTTATATTTCTGTCTCTGAGGCTTGGAGTATGTAACCATTGAAGGATGAAGGGAGGAGAGTGGCATCATATTTGCGTTTTCAAGATCTCTCTCTGGCATTAGTGGGAAGGATAAACAGAGGGAGATTGGAAGTAGTTGAGTGTTGGCAGGTGAGAGAGGAATGAGTGCCTGAAATAAGACAGTTTGAGGGATAATGAAGAGGCAACAGATTGAAGAAAGGTTTCAAAAGTAGGATTAATAGGATTTATTTAGGAAGAGGAGAAAAATAAAATGATTAAAGTTTCTAGGCGGATGGAACAAATTTGGGTAGAAGCCAGATGATGACAGACTCAGTTTTGGATTGTTTGAATTTAAAGTGCCTGTATCATCACATCCAGGTGAAGATGGTCACTGGGTGTTTGGATTTGTGGATAGTGGGTGTGGACTAGAGAGGCGAGAGTCAGGATAAAGGTGGCGGTTGAGGGAAGGAGAATGTGTCTAGTGAAGAGAGACATTGGGAACTTTACTCCAGGGAGCATTAATATTTTCACGGGTAGTCAGAAGGAAACACTGTGAAGGAGGCTTAGAAGAACAGCCAGAGAAGCCAGGAGGTAGAGATTTCTAGCGGAAGCATATATCATATACAGCATCAGTTCTAGAGGTAAGTGTGGGGGAAGGTAAAGGCAACTTATAGAGTGTCTGGTAGGTTTGACAATCTATCTGATATCAGTGGAATAGTGGGTTTGTTAACCAGATTGCAGTAGATTCGGTGGTGCGTTAGAGATAAGAGAAAGTGTGGGCATAAATGATTGGTTAGACTTTCTAAAGGTGCTTGGCTCTGAAGGTCAAGTATGTGGTGTCTAGAGAGGAAGGAAGCAGGGTTCAGGAGTTATGGACATTTAGAGGTAGATAAGGCTGTGACTTATTTATAGATTTATCAGAGGGGACAGTGGCAGGAGTGGTGGTAGTGGGGAGAGGTTGAAGATAAAAAAGGGAGGGCATTTTGGATAAAGGGTTGACTTGAGATTCAGAGCACATGCGGTTGGTAAGTATGTAAGCACCTGTAAAGATGGAATCCTCCGTGTCGCAGTCCTTTGATTTTAAAATGGTACTACTGTGAATATTTTGGTCGGCTTTTATTCTTTGTTTTTTCCTCCTCTACTAAATGATTTTCTTGGATAATTTCTTGAGTGTGAGTTGGAAGATATTCTGAGGGACAAAGATATTCTGGTATCAGGAACCAGGTTTTTTGTTTCATCTGCAATTAACACTTATATAGGAAAGGCTGAGTTAATGAATCTGAAATGCTGAATTAATGAATTTGTTACATAGCATTGAGATGCTTTTCTGGTGATGGGGAAAGGGTTCTAGCACTCTGAGTCAGCCTGTTGCACTGGGGAAGAAGGTAGTTGTATTAGTTTCCTAGGGCCACTGCAACAGAATGCCAGAAACTGGGTGGCTTAAAACAATAGAAATTTATTGTTTCACAATTCTGGAGGCTAAAAATTTGAAATCAAGGTGTTGGCAGGGTTGGATTCTTTTGGAGGCTCTGATGGAGAATCTGTTCTGTGTCTCTCTCCTGGCTTCTGGTGGTTGCTGGCAATCCTTGGTGTTCCTTGGCTTACCGCTGCATCACTCCAATCTCCGTCTCCATTGTGACACGGACTTGGCCCTGAATATCTGTGTCTCTGTGTCCAAATTTCCTTCTTATAAGGACACCAGTCATACTGAATTTAGGGCTTATCCTACTCCTGCATGACCTTATTTTAAGTTGATTACATCTGCAAAGACCTTATTTTCAAATGAGGGCGTTATTTCTCAGGTTCCAGTTGGATATGAATTTTGAGTACACTATTCGACCCAATATGGTAGTTTTAGAAATGAATTTCTGAAGTGAAATTTCATGAATTTCCTGCATCAACTAAAGTTGTATAGAAAGTTTTCTAATGGAATTGTTTAAGCAGGCCCATTAGAATTGTTTTAACCTATTAAGGACTTAACGTCTCTGTGATTACAAGTTTTTAGTAATTTTAAAAATTGTAAGCCAATTCAGATGAAATCCTGTCTAGATTCATAAATCTGAATTATAAATTAAAACTTCTGTAATTTTTTTTTAAAGTATAAGAATACCATTGTTACCAAGGAGAGATCATTGAGGATAATCTTTTCTGATGAGAAAATGATGAGAAATGTCATTGCATGCTTTTAAGTAGATGGTTATAAAATGCTTGCAGTGGGATTCCCCTCTGTCTGCCAAATACCGGATTGGTTTGTTAAATAATAATACTTTTTATTTTAAATGTAGTAGTAAAAAGAAGTTCAACCTAGTCCATATAGATATCACCTGAAGCTGCACCCCTTGTTTTTCCTTGAGTTTCTTTGTATATAATTTCTGCTTTTTGTTGTATTTCCAGTTTTCAGGGATGGTGGAGGGGTAGATTTTCTTCAGTGTTCTGCCTTCTTTCAAAATTTATGTCAGGCTTCATCCGGGTTTCTCTGCTATATTTTAGAGCAGTGCTGTCCAAAGAACTTGCTGTAGTGGTGGAAATGTTCTGTATCTGTGCTTTTCAAGGTGGTAGCCACTGAAAATGGAGCTAGTGGAACTGAGGAACTGAACTTTTAATAGTACTTAATTTTAATTAAGTTAAATTTAAGTAGCCACATGTAGCTAGTGGCTCTTGTATTGCCCCATGCAATTCTAGACTTTTCTCCATTTTTGCTCTCTAGTCCGGCCTCCCTCTTCTTTCAGGTGGTCATTGTTATTAGTTTGGTGTCTGTTCTGCCAGTGTTTTTTTGTCCATATGTAAGAAATAAATGCACATATTTGAATATATACTGTTTTTAAAACAAAAAATATAAACATTCTGTACATTAATCTACAGCTTGTGTTTTTCACTTTGATGTATTCTAAACATCCTTCTGGATCCATAGAACTCAACTCCCTCATCCTTTTTAATGGTTGCTCAGTATTCTGGCTTGGATGGTTTGTTTTCTCAGTCAGTAATTTCCTCTGCTATTAATATTTATTCATCACTTTTAGTGTATGATGTGTATTAACTTGATGATTAGGTATAGGAGATCATTAATTCCAATTAAAATCTAATAATGAAAGTAGAAATCACTCATTTTAAGATATGAACCTCTTTACGAGACTTATTTAAATAAATCAGGAGTAGTCTTCCGTATTTCTTATATTTTGGCTTAGTTTTACTTTCTCATCTTTGTTATTTCCTATGAGTTTACTGCTCATTTGAATTAAAACTCACATCAGAGTTTATTACTTCTTTTCAGTGAAACTTAGTTTTGAGTGATGGCACCCAATTCTAATAACCAGGCAGATGCTTTTCCTACTAACTTATAATAATATAACCTTAAAGTTTAAAACTCCCAATCCTAGATTAACTGTGTTTTTGGGGAGCGGGAGCAGGATGGAGGTAGAATGGAAGCAAGTAAAATTTTTTCTTTTTTCAAATAATTAGTAGAATAAAAGAAACTGGGTTAGGTTGAGCCATATGAAATTGCCTTTTTTTAAGGATAAAATGGTCACATATTGGCAATTTCATGGGGTTCAAATTCAAACTAACTAACTTACTTTTTTCAATTCACACAGGAAGCCTTAACCCGTCTAACTCAAGGAAGGTCACACAGGTAAACTGATTTCATATAGGGAAGCTCAGTTGAAGTTCGCGCATCAGTTCAGTTACTTGAGCAGGGAGCAGGGTCAGGACCATATTATAATTTATACCTTTTCCTAATCATCATCTTTTCATAGTATGGCTTTATTTTTAGACATATTTTTAGTTTGAATTTTCAAACTATCAGTTTCTCATGCTTGGTGAATTTTAAAAGCATTTTAAAGCCAAATGTAATTTATTTTGAATGCTTGCTATTTTGCATTATCTTTACCATAATTTTCCCCCAATTCTATTAATGTGGGTAATAAAAATTTGTTTCCTGTTTCACTATGATACAGTTCACTATCATACAATTGTATAAAATTCTAGGTTAAGGAACATTTATCTTAATATACTTTAATTACAATAACAACTAACTCTGGGTTCTTGACAAATGCTGTTTTGATGAATGTGCTATAATCTTATATTAATGAATCTAGAATAGTGCTTAGGACACAGTGAGGTCCTTGACAAATGATATTTAATTTTGAATTGCTCTTTTCTGTTGGAAAGTCTGAAACATTTGAAGAGAGCCTAAAGACTAAAATAGTCCCCAAAACATTATAAAGTTTGAACCCAAAATGAGATCTGTCTTAATATGTTTTATTTATTTATTTATTTATTTATTTATTTATTTATTTATTTTCCCCCCAAAGCCCCAGTAGATAGTTTTATGTCATAGTTGCACATCCCTCTAGTTGATGCATGCGGGACGCGGCCTCAGCATGGCCGGAGAAGCGGTGCGTCGGCGCGTACCCGGGATCCGAACCCGGGCCGCCAGGAGCAGAGCGCGCGCGCTTAACCGCTAAGCCACGGGGCTGGCCCTAATATGTTGTTTTTTCCTGATAAAATCCCAGGTATTCTTCAGGTTAGAACTAAATTTTACAAAAAGGAATGTGCTTGATTAAATATTATCAAAATCCCCTGATTAGAACATGCTTATTTGTGTGTATATGTTATTTAAATAGATTTACTTATGGATGTATAAACACATATATATCCATATATATGAGTGAGATTGGGCTACATTTTTTTTCCCAATCTAGATGCTTTACTATATATCATGGTAATCTGGGATTTGGGGAGTTGGATCACTTGACTGTAAATCATAGATATATCTTTATTTTAAAGTATTTCTTATTCTAAAAGTATACATGCTCATCATAAATTCAAACTCTAACAAAAGGTGTCAATCACAGGCTCAGTTCTACTGCCTACAGGTAGGGAAACTTTCTTATATTTTTTTCCTGATACTTTTGGTTTGTAGATAAGACGTATGTGCATAGAAAAAAACCATATAGACATAGGTATGTATGTTTTTTGAAAACAAGTGGAATTATACTATAAACACTGTTCCATAACTTGCTTCTTTTGCTTAACAGTATATCTTGTACATCTGTTCATAGGTGCATCTTGATTAATAATGTAGATGCAGTTGAGTGATGATTGAAATAAAGTGATTTTTCCATTTATTGAATTCTATTTTTAAAAATTACTAGTATTATAAAATTATGTTATATAATTGTCAATAAATAGGGATGGCTCAGGTAAGATCAAAGAGGAAAAGTTGGATTAAAAAATTAAAACTTGTGGGCTGGCCCCGTGGCTTAGCGGTTAAGTGCGCATGCTCCGCTACTGGCGGCCCGGGTTCGGATCCCGGCGCGTACCGACGCACCGCTTCTCCAGCCATGCCGAGGCCGCGTCCCACATACAGCAACTAGAAGGATGTGCAGCTATGACATACAACTATCTACTGGGGCTTTGGGGAAAAAAAAGGAGGAGGATTGGCAATAGATGTTAGCTCAGAGCCGGTCTTCCTCAGCAAAAAGAGGAGGATTGGCATGGATGTTAGCTCAGGGCTGATCTTCCTCACAAAAAAAATTAAAACTTGTACTAAATGGCAGTTTGTGAGGGCAAGGAAGTATGGTCTCTTTAATGTACATAGAATTTTTTTTTTGTGAGGTAGATCAGCCTTGAGCTAACAGCCGATGTTGATCCTCCTCTTTTTTGCCGAGGAAGACTGGCCCTGAGCTAACATCTGTGCCCATCTTCCTTTACTTTATATGGGACGCCGCCACAGCATGGTGTGACAAGCAGTGTGTCGGTGCGCGCCCAGGATGCGAACCCGCGAACCCCGGGCCGCTGAAGTGGAGTGCACACACTTAACCGTTCTGCCACGGGGCCAGCCCCGGTATTTTTTTTTTTAATATGGTATTTAAAAATATCTTATTCTGATGTTTCTTTTCTATTGTAAGACCCCACTTAAACTTTTGGGGGCCTATTCATATCTTTCTGTTTGAAGGTAACACTATTCTGTAGTTATTCTTCTGAGATATTAAAGTGATATTTTTAGGAATACTTAAAATTCTATATTAAATGTATCTACTATAAATTAGAAATCCTGGTTCCACTTACTGGTCTTAAGATCTTAGAAGACACTTAAGAGCACATTCTGTATTAAGCCAGTGGTGGTTCAAATCCTGAATGCACCACTTCATAATTCTGTGACCATGGCCCCTTCCATGCTTCAGTTTTCCCCTCTGTAAAATGAGGACTAATGATCCTTGTGATGGGTCCATAAAAAGTACTGTGTTAGTTGAAGTTGTGTCGGCTGCTTTAACAGATAAACCCTGAAATCTGTGCGGCTTAAGACATTAATAGTTTACTCTGTTGAGGCTTGAGATAATCTGTTCTCTGCTGTCTTCAACACATGACTTCCAAGATTGCACTGGGCATTCATATCCACCTGGTAGATTGGGGAGCGGTGGGGGGGGCAGGATTGCGTGGGAGGTTTTGGGGTGAGGCCTGGGAGTAGTGAAGAGGTATCTGTCACTTTTGCCCACATTTCATTGTCTGGAACTGAGACACATGGAAGGGAGGTTGGAAAATGTAGCCTGGCTGCATCCCCAGGAGGAAAGGGAAATGCGTTTGGTCACTAGCTAGCCAGTCAGTCGTAAGTACTCCCGGGAAGATGGTTCTGAAGTTGTTGTTAAGTAAGTCACTTCACCTCTGGGGTCTGTGTTTCCATCTGTAAAATGGGGAGGGTGGTGAGGAGGAAGGAGAACAGTTAGCATTATTCAGAACTTCTATAAAGCACTGTTTTAGGAAAACTGTATATTATAACTGTATTAACTCATTTAATTCTTAGAATTCCTCAGAAATAAAGGTTATTATTATCCTTTCTTTCTTTTTTTTTTTGTGAGGAAGATCAGCCCTGAGCTAACATCCATGCTAATCCTCCTCTTTTTGCTGAGGAAGACCTGCTCTGAGCTAACATCTATTGTCAATCCTCCTTTTTTTTTTTTCCCCAAAGCCCCAGTAGATAGTTGTATGTCATAGTTGCACATCCTTCTAATTGCTGTATGTGGGATGCGGCCTCAGCATGGCTGGAGAAACGGAGCATCCGTGCGCACCTGGGATCTGAACCCGGGCCGCCAGTAGCAGAGTGCACGCACTTAACCACTAAGCCACGGTGCCGGCCCTCTTTCTTTCTTTCTTTTCTTTTCTTTTCTTTTTTTTTTTTTGAGGAAGATTGGCCCTGAGCTAATATCTGTTGCCAGTCTTCCTTTCTTTCTTTTTTTCTCCCCAAAGCCTGCAGTACATAGTTGTATATCCTAGTTGTAGTTCCGTCTAGTTCTATGTGGGACACCACCTCAGCATGGCTTGATGAGCAGTGAGTAGGTCCATGCCCAGGATCTGAACCAGCAAACTCTGTGCTGCAGAAGCGGAACGTGTGAACTTAACCACTGCACCACCACAGTGGCCCCACTTTTTTTCTTTTTTAACACCTGAGGAAACTAAGGCACAGAGTGAGTCACAGAGCCAGGATTTGAGCCCAGGCAGTGTTCACTGTGGAGTCTGTGCGTTTTTTTTTTTGGTGAGGAAGACCAGCCCTAAGCTAACATCTGTCGCCAATCTTCCTCTTTTTGCCGAGGAAGCCTGGGCCTGGGCTAACCTCCGTGCCCACCCTCCTCTGCTTTATATGTGGGACGCCTGCCACAGCATGGCTTGATAAGCTGTGCATAGGTCCGCGCCCGGGATCCGAACCAGTGAACCCCCCGGGCCACCGAATGTGGGGTCTGTGCTTTTAACAACTTGCTGAAAGTCTTCTGCACGCATGGCTTCACTTAACCCCCTGCGCTCTGCTGTGTCCTGAATCTTTCTTCTCTTGGTGTTTTTAGTTCAGCAAAGGTCTTCTTTGTGCTAAAATAATTTCTTTCCAGATATTGCCACCTCCACCTGTGATCTTTTTTCCTTCCCTCCACTTGCCCTGATATTCAGTAGACTTATGGTCACTCCTTTTCCCTTTCCACCTTTTTTTTTTTTAACTTTCTATTGTAGAAAATTTGCCCATGTACATATGTGTAGAGAATAGTATAATGAACCCCTAAGTACTCATCACCTAGCCTCAACAGTTATCAGCAGATGGCCAACCTTGCTTCATTTATGCTGTTACCCACTTCTCCTCTCTTGTGTTACTTTGAAACAAATTTCAGTCATAATGTAATTTCATTTATAAATATTTGAGAATGTATCTCTAAAAAATAGACAAAAAAAGGGCCTGGTACCACCATCATACCTAAAAATAATTAACAGTTAAATTCATAGTATCATCAAATATTAAGTGTTCAGATTAAGCAGGTGCCTCAATTTTTTAAAAACAAACTGTTTGAATCAGGATCTGAACAAGGCCTACACATTGTGATTAAGTCTCTCTTAATCTATAGGTTACTCTCCCCCTTTTTTTCTTGTGGTTTATTTGTTGAAGAAGCAGGTCATTTGTCCCGTGGAGTTTCCCACAGTCTGGATGTTGCTGATTGTCTCCCTGAGGTTTCATGTGTTTCTCTGTTCTCTGTGTTTCCGCATAAGTAGTTGGAACTAGAGACCTGATCTGATTCAGGTTCAGTTTTCTTTTCATGCTGCGTCTTATGTGTGGTGTGTCCTTTCATCAGGAGGCACATCCTGTCTGGTTGTTTTTTGTGATACCAGCAGCTGCTGATGACCAGTGCCTGGATCCATTGATTCATTAGGAGTTGTGAAATGATGATGTTCTAATTCTGTTATTCCTTCATTTTGTTAGCTGGGATACTTTTTATAAGGAGAAGAATGCTCCTCACCTATTATTTGGTTCCCCAGTGTAACATATTAAATGTTTGATTCTTTCTCTTTCTCTACCAGTTTGCAATGTAATTAGTTGGTTCACGGGCCTTTCTCGACTGGTTACTAAGTTTGTCTTATTCTTATTTTCTTATGTTTTCAGTCACTGTGCAGGAAAGTATATGGAGATTCACAGATAAAGGCAAGATCCCTCCGCGGAGTCACGGGCTGGTGGTGGAACAGTGCAGCGTGGCAGACATAGCGTTGTGCACATAGTGGGGAGCACATAGCAGAGCTACTTAGCTTGAAGGTCAGGAAAGGGGTCTGGAGTTGATCTTGTGCTGAAGGTTGAATGGCAGTTTGTTTCTACTGGAGGAGGTAGAGGTTACTTTCCAGACAGATGGAGCAGCACACGCGAAGACTGAGGAGTGAGTTTGTTATGGCTAGAAGCCGAGTGTGCTTGGTGTAAGAGAGTCAAAAGATGAGGCTGCAGAGGTAGTATGGGTTTTAAGTCAGTTTAAGGAATAGTTTTGATTTAACTCCGAAGGCCATGGAGAGAGATTGAAAGGTTTTATCTAGGTGAATGACATAAGCAACATGTTTTATGAAGATTGCTGTGGCAGCACTGTGGAGAGTGACTCATGGTGCCCTTTTCCTGAACTGCTTACACAGATTTGATTTTCTTTCTTGGTGTTACACCCCCTGCCCCCCCCAACACACAAACAGCCTCAGGCCTCCTTCTAGAGTCCTGGCCCTTGTTCTTTTCAGAGCTTAGGCAGCTGGCAGGGCTAGAAAGGAGGCTGTCTAAAAAAGCGATTGATGGTTGAGAAGTCACTGCTGTGTCCTAGCAGCACAGCCCTTCATATCATAGTCATAGGAGTAGTGAAGATGATAACTGTAGATGACTAACGAGCACTTCACTGTGGTGCCTGGCTGTTCTCAGCGTGCCATTATCCCCATTATACAGATGAGCAAACTCGCAGGGGAAGAGTGACTTACTCAAGATTATACTTGTAGTAGGAGGCAGAGGTGACATGGAAACTAAGCATTCGGCCCCTGGAGCTCATTCCCATAGCATTCCACTATACTGCCTTTCTGGTTTGATGACACCCTTCTCATCTGAGTTCATGCTCAGTTCTCTGACACACACAAACCAGTCCCCATAGCATGTGTCACATAATCCCTGCTCTCCCTGGGTTTCTTGGCCTCCTTTCTTTTCTCTTAGTCTTATATCAGCAGAGTCTTTCCTAGGGTTTTTGATCCAGTAGCCATCCTGCCTCTATCAAAATGAGAACCCCCAGTGTAGCTGATGACAATTTGATCATTGAACTGTAAGGAGATGTTTTAGCATTCCTACGGAAAATGTTACACAGATACAGTAAACCAAGGTTTCCTAGGTTTTGTAAGATTGACCTTCAACTATAAATAGGCCTTAAAAATGTTTATTATATCAGAAAAAATTAATACAGCTAAATTATAAATATTCATCAATAAAAGAAAATAAACATGTTTTGTCCCACCGTCTTAAAGTTTACAAACACTTAGTGGTATATATTTTTTACACATACACACACACATACACACAATTTATGTGTGCGTATATACATGTGCAGAAAAAATTTAGGAAAAATAGAAAATTCGTACTATATAAAATATATGAAATAAGGTACACGGGATCATGTTGTTTATATTTTTTTCGCTTAAGGAGTATAGTCATAAAAAGATTTCCACGTCAGTAACCACAGTACTGTGAGATTTTAGTAGCTGCAAAGTATTATGTGGCTTAAATAAACGATTCATTTGAAATCTTTTCTTGTTGGACAAGGTAGTTTTTTCCAGTCTTTGAGAGTTAGAAGCAATGTGCAGATGATTATCTGTATAGTTAAATCTTTGTGTACTTTATGGTTTACTCATGATAAATTCCCAAGTGGAATTCCTGGGCCAAAGGTTATATAGATTTTTGAAGACTTTTAATATTGACAAATATCACTATAACATAATTGTACCAATTTGTACTCTACCAGTAATATATGAATATACTTGTTTATCTCTTCCCTTGCCAATTCTGGGAATTGTGATTTTAAAAAAAGTCTTTAGGGGCAGGCCTGGTGGCACAGTGGTTAAGTGCACGCACTCTGCTTCGGTGGCCCAGGGTTCCCAGGTTTGGATCCCTGGCACGCACTGACGCATCGCTCGTCAAGCCATGCTGTGGCGGCATCCCATATAAAGTAGAGGAAGATGGGCACAGATGTTAGCCCAGGGCCAGTCTTCCTCGGCAAAAAGAGGAGGATTAGCATGGATGTTAGCTCAGGGCTGATCTTCCTCGCAAAAAAAAAAAAAAAAAGGTCTTTAATAAAAGAGCATTGAAGGGGCCCGCCCCGTGGCTTAGCGGTTAAGTGTGCGCTCTCCGCTGCTGGCAGCCTGGGTTCGGATCCCGGGCGCGCACTGACGCACCGGCTTGTCTGGCCATGCTGAGGCTGCGTCCCACATACAGCAACTAGAAGGATGTGCAGCTATGACATACAACTATCTACTGGGGCTTTGGGGGAAAAATAAATAAATAAAATTAGGGCCGGCCCCGTGGCTTAGCGGTTAGGTGCGCGTGCTATGCTGCTGGCAGCCGGGGTTCAGATCCCGGGTGCGCACCGATGCACCACTTCTCCGGCCACACTGAGGCCGCGTCCCACATACAGCAACTAGAAGGATGTGCAGCTATGACATACAACTATCTACTGGGGCTTTGGGGGAAAAAAATAAATAAAATTATAAAAAAGAAAAAATAATAAAAGAGCATTCAAGATTGCTTTGGGAATGTAAATACCCTTCCTGCCCCCCATTCTGCTTACAAATGAATCAATCATAATTCTTTTTTTGGTGAGGAAGATTGTCCCTGAGCTAACAATCTTCCTCTATTTTGTGTGTGGGTCACCGCCACAGCATGGCTTGATGAGCGGTGCGTATGTCTGTTCCCAGGATCTGAACCCGTGAACCCTGGGCTGCTGAAGTGGAGCATGCGAATTTGACCACTACACTACTGGGCTGGCCCCCAAATCAATCATAATTTTAACTGTCTGAGTATAAAAGATAACTAGTAAAAAGGAAATGACACGTTCATTGCCAATAAGTAAAATGGCCTGAGAGCCACAGGTATGGGGGAGGTTGGGGTGCAGTGGGCCAGATGGTGGTGGTAGAGATGACTGTATGATGTTGTGAGAATTGTTTGAAAAGATGGTAGATTTGAAGAGTAAGATGAGTTCAGAGAGGTGGAAAGGCAAATGTTAGTAAGGACAGTGGCGTGAGCTGAGGGGTTGTCTTGCTTAAAAAAGAACTGTGGGTAGATCAGGATTCCCTATAAGTTGATCCCTCTTGCTCTTCTGAGTTGAAAGCATATCTTTTGCCTGAATGAGGCCTGAGTGGCTTTTGATTTCTCTGACCTGGAAAAGTTGCTTGTGTGCCCCAGAATAACTCATTTTTCTGAGAAAGGATATTCCTGAGGGGTGCAGTGGGAAGAGGAATTGGAAAGGTGGATTGTGGCCAGTTATTGAAAACAGGCCTTGAACGCCAAGCTTCCATACTGGGTTCTTACTTGGTATGTTCTAGACAATCTTATGGAATTTTGAGCAGGTGAAAAGTGCAGTGTTAGTGAGTAGGATAGCTTGGAAGGGAGGGAGACAGACACAGACATCCTGAGAGCTCCAGAGTAAACAGTGAGTAAATATTTCAGATGTCAGCACTGGGAGTAGAAAGGGATACATTGAGATGTGAGACATCACATGGAAAGAAGTGGCAGGATGTGGTGATTGATTGCTGCAGGGACACAAAAGGAAAAGGAATAATCAGACATTACTTGAAGATTTTAGCCTGAGTTTTTAAGAACAACAGATGTCAGGAGAGAAAGACAATTTTATTTCTAAATGTTATTGTAAAATTTAGCCTATAAAAAAATTTTAAACCAAATCTCAAGATTCATGGTATGTTTAATTCCCCTTGCCAAATTATTAAAATGGTGTTGTGCATTTCTTAAGATATTTTAAGGTCTCTATTGTAGAACACAAGTAGGAAAAAATGGAAGGTAACGTATATTAAACAGTTACTTAGGAAGAGAGAATAGAATGTGCTGCTTTAGAGCAGGGTTTCTCATCCTTGGCACTGTTGACATTTTGGGCTGGCTAATTCCTCACTGTGGGGGTCTGTGCTGTGCGTTGAGGGATGTTGAGCAGCATCCCTGAACTCTACCTACAGATGTCTTCAGACATTGCTAATTGTCCTGGGGGAGACACTGCTCTACAGTACAAAACCAGGACTACTAAATAAAAATTATTGGCATGCCTACAACAGTGACTAGCACATACCCAGCACTCAAATATTTGTTGAATAAATGAATAATTGGATTTTGGCTTTGAATTAAAACCCAAACAAAACTTTGTGACTGTTCAAGCTGCTTTACCACAGAGTGAGATGTCCATTGAACGGTTCTTTCAGGTCTCATTTTCTAATCTGGATTATTAAATTGATGAGGTTATTTTTTCTATCATATCCCTTGGTTCAGATGCTTTTTTGCTGTAAAACTTTCAGAGCCTGTCTGCTGAATTTTGTTCAAACTTCTTAGCTTGTCATTCAAGTCCTTTCTATATCCTGTGTCCACCTTACCTGTCAACACTTATTTGTACTCCTCTGAGTATGGCTGAATTTTACCCTCACTTCTGCCTACTCAAGCCATTCTTGCTACCTGAATTACTTTCCTCCCCTGGCTTTCCCCACTTTCATTCCTTTCCAATTTTCCAGTCTGAAATCCTACCCATCCTTTGTGAAGTCTTGACTAATCATGAAGTAGTCTCCCCTCTCCCAGCTAACCTATTTGTCTGCTTTCTCTGCACTTGGGACATTCTATTATTTCCCATGTACACATTCCTAAAGTTTGATGAATGTCTCTTATTCATGCTTGTATCTCCATCTGGGGGTTGTTGTTATATACTGTGTATAGATTGAAATAGAGGCTGGATATCTTATTTGGGATATTATAGGAGGAATTCATCCATTGGGTAACAAGTTGAACAGGTCCTGCTAATATCAAGATTTTATGATACTACTTTAGATGCACTTTTAGTCATGCAACTGTGATCAAGTAGATTTTATATTGAACCCCTCCATGTTCCCATCACCTGGTTTTAACAGTTATCCCCTTGTAATTAATCAGTCGTGTTTCATCTGTGCCTGTTATTCCCCTCCCCTCTTCTCACCTTCCTATGTCTCCCCACCCCTCCCTGGTTATTTTGAAACAAGTTCTAGATTTCAAATTATCAATATATATTTCAGTTTGTAAATAGGTTTTTTTTTTTTTTTTTTACATCTGCAAAATGGTTTGGGAAAACTGGTTCAACTGGAAGAATGGGAAGATGGAGTTTAGAAACTGCTCAAAGAGTGGCCTTGAAAGAAGGTTCATTGGTGGTGTGAGGGCCTTGGATTGAGGAGTGAGTAGGAGATGAGAAAGTGAAGGAAGACAGTGTGTTGGATTCTTTCTGGTAGCTAGGCTATGAAAGGAAGAGTTCAGGAGGGGTTTCTTCGATGAGGGAGAAACTGAACAACTTTTATATATTTCATTTTATTTGATTCCTTGTAAGTTTTTAAAGGAGATCAGTGAGTTTGTATCTGTATTTCACTGAAGTTGAAAATAGAACACACGAAAATTAAGATGCAGTTCCCAAAAAACCCAAGACTTCTGACTTAATTTACTGAAGAAAATATTTGTTTCAGAGTGAAGAAAATATTGGAACTTGAGTTTGTTGATTGGGCTGCATGGTTCATGGTTATTGTTTCATATTAACTGGTTAAGGAACATGAGACAGGGAAGTAAATATCCAGTTATATGCTGATGTAAATCTAGAATTGAGTGTGAAAATGAATGAATATCTAAATATCTACTTTGAACAAAAAAAGTCTGGCAGGTTTTAGGCAGGGTGAGAAGCTCAAAAGAAGTATGTCTGCCTTAGGGAGCTTACAGTATAGATGGGAAACAAAAAGTAAAAAGAAAAGAAAAACAAAACACATTGCTTGAATAGTTCATTAACAAATCACAGTTTAGATAATAATGAAAGGCATCTGTAAAAGAGATGTCAAGGTAGGACTTAATTAATAGTACTAAGTTGAATAGGCCCTGGCAAAAGAGGAGGAGACATGTAGTCAAGGACATTTTAGAAGTCTGTAATTAAGGATTGGAAGAATCTGGGATATTTGGAGTGGAAGGAGATTCCTTTTTAAGTTAATTTTTTAAATTGTGAAATTTCATATTCCTTTCTTCTACATGTAATTTTATATAGCTTAAAGAATAACAAGCATTTATGTAACTTACCTTATAGTTTAAGAAATAGAATATTACCCAGTATTCTTTGAAGTCCCCTAAATGCCTCTCCGTGCTCACACCCCTCCTTCCCTTCCAGAGTAATCACTCTGAAGTTTGTGTTTAACATTTTCTTGGTTCTCTTTATAGTTTTTAAAAACCATATATGTTTGTGTTCCTATATAATGTATGTTTAGATTTGCCTGCTTTTAAACTTTATCGTAATGGAATCATATGTTGTATATACTGTATACAGACTTCTCCAACTTGCTTTTTTCTTTTATGTGAATAACTGTAGTTTATTCATTCTACTTCTGGACTGAGTTTTTTTTCCATATTCCATCTCATTTTCGATCTTCCCCTTTGGTAGTTATACATTCCATGTGTATTGTTTTTGTGTCTCTTCTAGAAATAATTAGCATAAATATTCATCTAAAATGTAACAGGAATCAGTCACCTTACTCCTGAACAGTAACGATCTTAAAATGCTTTACCTCTGATCACCCTGCCTTCTGACCTGCGTGCTCTTGTTGTCCAGCGTCTTTGTCCTCTGTATAACCTCATAAATCAGACATTATTATTAGTCTTCTTTCCGCAGCCAGTGTTTGTTTAGAAAGAGTGACAAGTTCACGCTTTTCTTTCTTTACCATTCCTTCTTACATCTCAGATTTTCCTTCTGGGAAAGTTTTTCTTATTGAAACTTTAGAAGGTAATTGGTTGGTGTCTTGTGGTGGTATAAAAATCTCTCAGTTTTGTTTTTCTGAAAATTCGCCCACCTCTTTGAAAGATACCTTTACTTCTGTGTAGTATTTTGTGTATGTACTTGGTCACAATTTAAAATATATTTCTTACTCTCAGTCATGGTTAAAAGCCGTGCCAGTGCATCTAAGGTACATATATACATAGGTCAGCTTTACTGAGTAGTGTTGAGTGTTTTTCAAAATAATTATATCAATTCACACTCCTATCAATTAGAGTCTGAAAGACTCTGTTGCTTTAGTTTCTTACCAGCTGTTGGTATTATCAGATTTAAAAAATTTCCAATACAATAAGTGAGAAATAATATTGTTTTAGATTTCATTTTTCTGATTATTTGTGAGATTGAACACCTTTTCAGTCTTTTTCTCTGACTTTATTTCAACTGTTCTTTTTTCTTTATGTTTAGATGTCTCTTCATAGCTTAAAACTGTGTGTTGTTTATAAACTTAGTCTGGTATTTTGTCTTTCTACTGGAGACTTGAGTTCCTTTACATGTTTTATAGTTATTAATGTATGTTTGGATTTCTTTATACCATCTTATTTTATACTTATTATTTGTCAAATTCTTTTTGCCCCTTCCGTGTTTGTTTTTATTTTGAATTTCCACTTGCAATATTTCTATTGAGAAATTTAGTGCAGTTTTTTTATTGATGTCATAATAGTTTATGGCATTGTGAAATTTTAGTTGTACATTATTGTTGGTCAGTCACGATATAAATGCGTCCCGTCACTGCTTGTGCCCACCCCGAACCCCCCTTTGCCCTGGTAACCACCAAACTGTTCTCGCTGTCCGTGTGTTAATCTTCCACATATGAGTGAAATCATACAGTGTTTGTCTTTTTCTGTCTGGCTTATTTCACTTAACATAATACCCTCAGGGTCCATCCATGTTGTTGCAAATGGGATGATTTTGTCTTTTTTTTATGGCTGAGTAGTATTCCATTGTGTGTGTGTGTGTGTGTGTGTGTGTGTGTGTGTGTGTGTATGTGTGTATATATATACATACCACATCTTCTTTATTCAGTCATCAGTCGAGGGACACTTGGGTTGCTTCTGCTTCTTGACTGTAGTGAATAATGCTCCTTCTACTTCCTCCAGGGGTTCCAGCACCTCTACCTTCAGGTATAAGGCTGTGTGGGTCTCTCAGACGTCTTTTGTGTTGTGTGAATGTCTTCTGTTGGTATATAAATGTCATTTTTGTTTTATCTTAAGGGGGGAGAGTCTAAGGGGAGAGCTCACTCTGCCGTGATGCTGATGTCACCCCTAGTGCAGTTTTGATTCTTAATCTTTTGTAAATTAATTTCCCTTCTCCACAATAATTTTAGTACTTTCCTTTATCCTTTTGAAAGTAGTTTACTAGAATACAAGATTTTTCTTTAATGGGTCAATACATTTTTTTTTTAATAGACTTAATTCTTTAGGGCAGTTTTAGGTTTATGGAATTGTACAGAATGTGCAGTTCCCACAGACCCCTCCCACTAAGAAGATTTATTTAAAAGGAAATTTTAGGTAAACAAAATGGATGTTAGTTTTAAAGTTTGTCATTATTTTTAATTCTGAACCTTCTTCGGACCTTCTGAAAAATTGATCTTTGTATAGATCTCTTCCTAGTGTTTTTTTCTGTTTTTGAACTGTTATTCTTAACAAATGTTCAAACTTCACTACTATCCATCATTGGAAAATTCTGTACGTACTCCTGTCAACTCTTTGATTGCAAAGTGTTAACAAAACAACAATAAAAAAGTAATATCTTTAGGTATTCCTTAAAAGGTTTTGTTTTTATTTATGGTAATTATGATACATACTTCCCCCTCACTCCAAATGTTCTAGTCTTTGAACTTAGCTAAACAGTCACACATGTAGACACTACTGTAACTGTCAGCTATCAGAACACCTGACTATGAAGATTTCACACTTATTATGTAGGAGGGGTGGTGCCAGTTTAATTGACTATGCCCATTTTGAGCTGCTGTGATGATTACTGGCTATTTAATGGGAATATTAAATTACTCTTGATTTTTCTTTGCTTGATTTTTACCTTCTTTGCTTTGGCTATAATGTCCTTATTACTACATAAATTTGCCTTGACAATTACTTGCATCATGTTTTAGTCTTTATAATTATAATTTGGATTTTTCTTCAAAACCTTTTTGACACGAGACTAAATAAGAGCTGTATTCTCTGCTCATATATGATATTTTTGGTATGGTTGTCCAATTTACACTCCTACTAGTGTCTCTTTTCCTGTAATGTGCTCAGGTGAAGGTGTTATCACTCTGCTAATTTGATATGTAAAATGATACCTCCTTGCTTTAATTTCCATTTCTAAAATTGTTAGTGAGGTTGAACGTCTCATGTTTAAAGACCATTTCATTCTCTTTTTCAATTGCTTGTCATGTTCTTTGTTTTTCTATTGAGAATTTGTTTTTTCTCTTTTAAAAATATTACTGTATTAGTAATATTTTTAAGAAAAATTATTTATGAATATTTGAGGTGGCTTAAGGGTCAAATTATACTCTGAATGGTATAGAACAATAATGCTGTGACTTGATTTTTATTGTGTGTGTATGTATATGTATATATTCATTTATGTAGATATAAGTCAAATTATTTTTTTTGTGTGAGGAGGACTAGCCCTGAGCTAACATCTGATGCCAATCCTCCCCTTTTTTCTTGAGGAAGACTGGCCCTGGGCTAACATAACATACGTGCCATCTTCCTCTACTTTATATGGGACGCTGCCACAGCATGACTTGACAAGCGATGCCTCGGTGTGTGCCCGGGATCCGAACCTGCGAACCCCTGGGCCGCCAGCAGCGCAGTGCACGCACTTAACCACTGCGCCACCGGGTGGCCCCATAAGTCAAATTATTGAACAAAACAGTCACAAGGATTTTTTTGGCTTGTTATAATCCAAATGATAGTTGGTACAAATTTTCAGTTTCCAGGTAATTTCTGGCATTATATGGACTCAGTAATGATTAGAAGTATCAGAGGTTGAAAATTAGGTCATAGGCTCTAATCACAGAGGCATTTCTAACTGTCATTATAAACAAACCCCAGACACTGTAAACGATTTCTTTATTTTTGCATATGACTCCTAAGAAGTATCATTACATGCATTAACTGTCTGATTTTGGAAAGTTTGCTGTATAGAGTAGGATAAAAAATAACCCCTGAATTACTGAAGCATAAAAGATAAAACACCCTCCCAGTGGTTCCCAAGGGAAAACATCATCTTTTTAACCCCTCTCCCGTTTATTAAATTATAGATGAATATGTGCTCTTTATAAAAAACTCATGAGGAGTAAAAAATGAAAGGCTCTTCCTTGGCCCTCAATTTTCTTTCATAACTCTGGAGGAAACCACAAAACAAATATACACACTTATAAAACATATATGCATATTTATACATTTGTGTACACTTAGAAACACTCATGGAATCAAATATATTCTGTAATGTACTTTTTCTCATGAAAACATGTCTTAGAGATTTTTTTATATTAGTACAATAGATCTACCTCATTGTTTTTAGTGACTATTTAGAGACTGAAAATCATTGAATGGATAGAGCATACTTTATTTAAATATTCCCTTTGATGATTGGCTTTTATGTTTTTTATGCTATAGTGAGCAATGTCATATATATCTATATTACTTATGTATTTATGCACACGAGGTAGGATAGATTTGTAGACATGAAATTGATAGATCAAATGGTGTGCATATTTTATATTTTGATAGATATTGCTGAATTGCCTTACAGTATGTGCTGTACCATTTACATCCTTGCTAATTGTTATGTGTGAGCCTTTGTCCTGTATTCCTACTGTCACTGAACATTATCAGTGTTTTTCATTTTCCATGTCAGTGTTTGATTTCTCCAATTACTTGGTGAGGTTGAACACTGTCATATTTTATAGGTCGATTCATTTTGTCTATGAATTGTTTGTTTCCTTATCCCTTTTTCTGTTAGGCTTGTCTCTCAGTTTAGTTCATTCTTCCTTTATGTCCATAGTAAAATTATATATTTCTCATTAAAGTTATTCCTAGTAACTTGATTGTTGTTGTATTTCTTTTCATTACATTTAAATTGATTATTGCTGCTGTTTGTTCAGCATGATGTGTAGGAAAATTATTGATGTTTATATGTTACTATGTTGATCTGACAATCTTATGGAACTCTTTTAGCTTTCTAGTTGATTAACTTATATTTTCTGAGTAGATATTGGTGATGTTATCTGCTAACGATGACCGTTTTGTCTCCCTTGTGGTGTTAAAACTTATTTCTTTTTATTTACCTTAATGACACAACATTCAGTATTATGTTACGTGGCTTTCTTTTAAAGTTTGACTCCATATGAAATTTTGTTTTTCTCTTCAGTGGGAGGCAAAACAATAACTTGCTTATCTTCAGAATGGTTAGGTAGTTATCTCAATTCTAGTTATTAAATCCATATTTTTTCTCCTGAGTTATAGAACTATTGTATTCATTCAACAAAGCATGTATTGAGTGCCTGTGTTATGTCTAGTGCTGTTAGGTATTGGGAATGCAGTAGTGAATAGAACAAAGTTCCAGCCCTCATGGAGATTACATTCTAGTTTGAGACAGATTAATAAAACAACAAATAAATATAATTTATGTCAGATATGAACAAGAATGAAGCAAGGAAATGGACAGCGAGTGACAGGTCCTAGTTTGTGGATTTGCTGGTAAGAAAAGTCTTCTCTGAGGATGTGACAGTTCATCAGAAACCTGAATTAAGGAGGAGAAGCATGTGAATGTCTGGGAGGAGAGTGCTCTAGGCAGAGGAATCCATAAATACGCAGGCCTTGAAGTGGGGCGTCTTAGATGTGTTCCTGAAAGAGCATAGTGGTCAGTGTAGCAGAACAGCAGTGTGCGGGAGAGAATGTTGGCATTTGAGATCAGGGTGACCAGGAGAGCCACAGCATCTAGGGCCTTGTAGGACGTAAAGACTTTGCATTTATTCTAGGTGGGAAGAGAAACCATTGGAGGATTGAGATGAAGAGAGCCACCTGATTTGATTGAAGATTTAAAAACATCATTCGGGGGGCCGGCCCTGTGGCTTAGCGGGTAAGTGCGCGCGCTCCGCTGCTGGCGGCCTGGGTTTGGATCCCGGGCGCGCACCGATGCACCACTTGTTGGGCCATGCTGAGGTGGCGTCCCACATACAGCAACTAGAAGGATGTGCAGCTATGACATACAACTATCTACTGGGGCTTTGGGGGGGGGAAAAAAAAAGGAGGAGGATTGGCAATAGATGTTAGCTCAGAGCTGATCGTCCTCACAAAAAAAAAAAAAAGATCATTCAGAATTGTCTGGAGAGCATTGTAGGTAAGTTAGAGTGGAAACAGGGAAGCCACTGACAGCAAAACAGCCAATGGTTAAGAATCTTGGCTGTGAAGCTAGACCTATTAAATTTGGGCGTGTTCATTATCTTCCCTGAGCTTCCTTTTATTCATCTGTAGAACAGAGATAGGAATAGAATGGTACCTCTTATGTACTAACTGCTCAGTAAAGGTTAGTTGTATAATTCATAATTGTAGCAGCAACAGAAAAAATGATGGTGACTTTAGGCTGTTAGTGTAACTAGTGAGAAGTTTTCGTATTTGGAATGTATTTTGAAGGTAGAGCTGACAGGATTTACTGATATGATGTATGAGGTATAAGAGAGAGGAACCTAAAGTTGTGGAACTGAGCTACTCTGGTGATTGGTGCCACTATTTACTGAGGCGGGAAATACGGGAAAAAGCAAATTTCCCCAGAGGGTACGGTGTGGGATCAGATTTGGTTTTTGACATGTTAACTTTGAGATGCTTGTTTGACTCCAAGTGGAGATGTTGAGTAGACAATTAAATATGAGTTGTAATTCATTGGAGAGGTAGAGAATGGAGGAATTTGGGAGTTAACAGCAGGTACATAAAGAGACTAGGTGAGATTACCCAGGGAATGAGCCTGTTGTGTATTAGAGAAGTGGTGTAATGACCAAGGCCTGGACACTCTACTATTTAGAAGTCAATAAAGACGAGGAGGAACCGGCAAAGAAAGTGAGAAGCAGCAGCCAGTGTGATAGAAGAATCAAGAGAGTTATGTTCAAGAAGCCAAGGAGAAAATGATCACTTGTCTCTTGGGCATCTGAGAGATTGAGAATTACCCATTGGAATTGGCAAGTTGTAGTCCTTGGTGGAGTAATTAGGTAGTTTATTGGCCAGACCAAGACACTTGTGAATGTGGCAGGAACACAGTAAATCATTATGCCAGGATGACAGGCCTAAACTGGAACTGTCCAGGCAAACCCAATTGTGTGTATGGTTACCCTGTTCATTAGTGACCCTGTGTTCTCCTCTTATAATCAGACCCTACCATGCCCCTAAAACTGGCAACCACTGATTTGTTCTCCATCATTATAGTTTTATCTTTTTGAGAATGTCGTATAGATAGAATGATGCAGTGGGTACCCTCTTGAGACTGGCATCTTTAACTCATGTAGTGTCTTTAAGATCATCTAAGTTGTTGCATCTATCGTTAGTTTTTGTGTTTTTATTGCTGAGTAGTATTCCATTGTATGGCTGTACCACAGTTTGTTTATCCATTCACCTATTTTTAGTAATTATGAATAAATGATACAAACATTTTTTACAGGTATTTGTGTGAACATAAATTTGCAGTTTTCTGGGGTAAATACCCAGGATTGGGATTACTAGGTCATTTGGTAAGTATATATGTGTGTTTAGCTTTGTAAGAAATGGTCATATTGTTCCTGTCAGCAATGTATGAGAATTCTAGTTGCTCTTTATTCTTGTCAACACTTGGTATTGTCAGTATTTTTCATTTTAGCCATTCTAATAGATATGTAATGGTGTCTCATTATGGTTTTTTTTTATTTATTTATTTTTTTCCCCCAAAGCCCCAGTAGATAGTTGTATGTCATAGCTGTACATCCTTCTAGTTGCTGTATGTGGGACGTGGCCTCAGCATGGCCGGAGAAGCGGTGCGTCGGTGTGCGCCCGGGATCCGAACCCGGGCCGCCAGCAGTGGAGCGCGCACACTTAACCGCTAAGCCACAGGGCCGGCCCTCATTATGGTTTTAATGATCATTTTCCTAATGACTGATGACTGTCTTTGTGTGTGCTTATTTGTCATCTTTATATCCTCTTTGATGAAGTGTCTGTTCAAGTGCTTTGCCCATTTTTAAATACTGTTTTTTTTTTTTTTTTTTTTGGTGAGGAGATCAGCCCTGTGCTAACATCTGCCAATCCTCCTCTTTTTTTTGCTGAGGAAGACTGGCCCTGGGCTAACATCCGTGCCCATCTTCCTCCACTTTATATGGGATGCCGCCACAGCATGGCTTGCCAAGCTGCACCCGGGATCTGAACCAGTGAACCCCGGGCCACTGCAGCAGAGTGCATGCACTTAACCGCTTGCGCCACCAGGCCGGCCCCTAAATACTGTTGTTTTTATTGTTTTTTGTGAATTCTTTATATATTCTGGATGCAAGTTGGTTATGTGATTTGAAAATACTTTCTCCTAATCTGTAGCTTGTGTTTTCATTCTTTTAATGGTGCTTTTCACTGAATAAAAGTTTTAAATTCGGATGCAGTCCAATTTATTATTTTTTTCTTTCTATTTTTTTTTTTTTTGTGAGGAAGACCAGCCCTGAGCTAACATGTGATGCCAATCCTCCTCTTTTTTGCTGAGGACGACTGGCCCTGGGCTAACATCTGTGCCCATCTTCCTCCACTTTATATGGGACGCCGCTACAGCATGGCTTAACAAGCGGTGCGTTGGTGCGTGCCCGGGATTTGAACTGGCGAACCCCAGGCCGCCGCAAGGGAGCACGCACACTCAACTGCTTGCACCACCAGGCAGGCCCCTAGTTTTTTCTTTTATGGATTGTGTTTGGTTCATATGGATTGCTTCTGGTATCATATGTAAGAACTCTTTGCCTAACCCCAGGGCGTGATGATTTCTCATGTTTTCTTCTAAAAGTTTTATAGTATTATGTTTTCCACTTACATTTATGATCCATTTTGAGTTAATTTTTATGTAAGATGTGAGGTTTTAGGTTAAGGTTCATTTTTTTGTGTGTGCATATGAATGTTTAATTTTTCCAGCACCTTTTGTTGAAAAGTCCAGTCTTATTCTTCTATTAAATTTTTTTTACACTGTTATCAAAAGACTCTATTCTCTTGTTTGTACCTTCACCAGTATCATGCTGTCTTGAATACTATTGCTTTATAGTAGATTTTATAATCAGATAGTGAGATTCCTTTAAGTTTTTCAAAATTGTTTTAGCTATTCTAGTTCCATTTGCTTTTTATGTACATTTTCTTTTTCTTTCTTTCTTTCTTTCTTTTTATTTTTTGAGGAAGATTGGCCCTGAGCTAACATCTATTGCTGTTCTTCCTGTTTTTCTTTTTTCTCCCGAAAGCCCTGGTACATAGTTGTATATCCTAGTTGTAGGTCCTCTGGTTCTTCTATGTGGGATGCCACCTCAGCATGCCTTGATGAGCAGTGAGTAGGTCCCTGCCCAGGATCCAAACCAGTGAACCCCGGGTTGCTGAAGCGGAGCTCGAGGACTTAACCGCTACACCACAGGGCTGGCCCCTTATGTACATTTTAGAATCAGTTTGTCTATATATTAAAATAGCCTCCTGGGATTTGATAGGTATTATATTAAATCTACAGATGCATTTGGGGAAAAATCAACATCTTTACTATGTTGAGTATTCCAATCTAAGAACATGGCCTGTCTCTCCACTTATTTAGGACTTCTTTGATTTCTTTCATCAGTGGTTTATAGTTTTCAACACACATTCTGTATCTGTTTTGTTAGATTTATAATTAGATGTTTCTTCTTCTTTTTTTTTTTTTTTTTGGTGAGGAGGATTGGCTCTGAGCTAACATCCATTGCCAATCTTCCTCTTTTTGCTGAGGAGGATTAGCCCTGAGCTAACATCTTTGTCCATCTCCCTCTATTTTGTATATGGGATGCCGCCACAGCATGGCTTGATGAGCGGTGTCTAGGTCCGTGCCCGGAATCCGAACCTGCGAACCCTGGGCTGCCGAAGCGGAGCACGTGAACTTAACCACTGTGCCACTGGGCCAGCCCCAGATGTTTCATTTTTGTTGTAACTATTGTAAATGGAATTGTTTTTTTATTTCTGTTTTCAATTGTACGTTGCTAACATTTACAAATATGCTTGGTTTTTGAATACAGACCTTGTATCCTAGGGCCTTGTTAAACTTACTTATTAGAAATAGGAGCTTTTTTTGTAGATTTTTTTTTGATTTTCTATGTAATAAACAATTATGTTGTTTCAGAATAAGAACAATGTTATTTCTTCCTTCCCAATTTGTATGCCTTTCTTTTCTTTTCTTGCCTTATTTACACTGTCTAAAATGTTCTGACTGAAAATAAAAGTTGTGAAAGTGGATATTCTTGCCTTGTTCCCCATCTTAGGTGAAGACATTCAGTCTTTCACCATCAACTATGATTTTAGATGTAGATTTTTTGTAGATGCCCTTTATCAGATTGAGGAAGTTCTCCTCTATTCCTATTTTGCTGAGAGTTTTTATCACAAGTAGATGCTATATTTTGTCAAATGCTTTTTTCCTGCATCTATTGATATGATCATGTGGTTTCTCTTCTCTAGACCAGAAGTTGGCACATTTTTTTGTGATGGGATCAGATAGTAAATATTTTAGGCTTTGCAGGCTATATGGTCTCTATTGTAACTACTTATATCTGCTGTTGTAGCATGAAAGCATATGTAGACAATATGTAAATAAGTGTACATGGCTGTATTCCAATAAAATTATTTACAAAAGTAGGTACAGGGCGGGATTTGGCCTGTGGGCCATAGTTTGCTGACCTGTGATTTAGGTTGTTAGAATGGTTGATTACATTGATTGATTTTTGGATGTTGAACAAGCATCACATTCCTGGGATAACCCCATATGGTTGTGGTGTATTGTTCTTTTTATGTTCTGGAATTTGAATTGCTAATGGATTCTTGAGCATTTCTGTGTCACTGTTGATTTGGGGTATTGCTCTGTTTTGTTTCTTTGTACTGTCTGGTTTTGGTTTCAGGGTAATGCTGACTTTGTAAGATGAATGGGGAAGTGTTCCCTCCTCTTCTATTTTCTGGAAGAGATTCTGTAGAATTGGTGTTCTGTCGTCTTAGAATGTTGGGTAGGATTAGCCAGTGAAACCATCTGGGCCTGGAGATTGCTATTTCAAAAGATTTTATACTATGAATTCAATTTCCTTAATAGTTATAGGGCTCTTCAGTTACTGTTTCATCTTGGATGAGTTTTGGTAGTTTGTTATCTTTGAGTAATTAATTGGTCCATTTCATCTGAAGATGTCAAACTTATGTGTGTGGAGTTGTTTATAATATTCTTTTATTGTCCTTTTAATGTCTATTGGGTCTATAGTGAAATTCCCTTTTTCATTCCTGATATTTGTAACTTGCGTCTTCTCTTTTTTTATCAGTTTTGCTAAAAGTTTATCAATTTTATTGATCTTTTCGAAGAATCAGATTTTGGTTTCATTGATTTAAAAAAAACTGTGGTAAAATACATATAGCATAAAACTTACTATTTTAACATTTCTTTGGCTGAGGAAGACTCGCCCTGAGCTAACATCTGTTGCCAATCTTCTTCTTTTTTTGCTTGAGGAAGATTAGCCCTGAGCTAACATCTGTGCCAGTCTTCCTCTATTTTGTATGTGGGACGCCACCACAGCCTGGCTGACAGGTGGTGTAGGTCTGTGCCCGGGATCCGAACCCACACACCTGGGGCTGCCGAAGCAGAGTGCATGAATTTCAACCACTTGGCCACGGGGCCGGCCCTTATTGTACCATTTTTAAGTGTACAGTTCAGTGGCATAACTGCGTTCTCATTGTTGTATAGCCATCACTACCTTCCATCTCCAGAACTTTTTATCTTCCCCTAACTGAAACTTGATTCCCATTAAACAATAACTCTCCATTTCTCCCCTCCCCTCAGCCCCTGGCAACCACCGTTGTATTTTCTGCCTCTATGAATTTCACTACTGGGGTCACCTCATTTAAGTGGGATCGTGTAGTATTTGTCTTTTTGTGACTGGGTTATTTCACTTAGCATAACATCTTCAAGGTTCATCCATGTTGTAACATGTGTCAGAATCCTTCCTTTTTAAGGCTGCATAATATTCTGGTGTATGTATATACCACATTTCATTTTTCCATTCATCTGTCAGTGGACACTTGAGTTGCTTCCACCTTTTGTCTGTTGTGAATACTGCTGCTATAAACATGGGTGTACAAATATTTCTGTTTGATTTCCTGCTTTCAACCTTTTGTTTTTTGAGAGTATGTAGGTTAATGTGTCCCAGGCCAGTGGAGTGAAATCCTGAGATGCTTAGAGGAGAGATGAACTCTGAGCTTATAGGATTTTTCTCTTGCCCACTTTGATATGTGAGAGGCTGAGTAGTGAGGTACTGACTAAAATTGCGGTTTTTGGTAGCAAATATACATACTGTTCCAGAGAGCTAGCTCCCCCACTTCCAACAAATGTTTTTTTAATTGAAATTTAGGAGGAACCAGTAGTTTTACAGATCTCAACAGGGGAAGTTCATGGATCTTCTCCGCAGTATGTTGTCCTCAATGCGATTTTAGCTCCAGCCAATTAAGTGACTTTGAGTAACTTATTTAACCTTTATGAATTTCAACTTGCTTGTCTGTAAAATCGGAACAATAATACCTGCTTCAATGGGACAGTTAAGAGTATTCAGCGAGACTAATGTGCTTTAAGTGTTTCTTTGACTTCAGATATTTTGAGTTCTCTTGTTAGGTCCATATACATTTAGAATTAGAATTATGTGTTGTTGGTGAATTGACCTTATCAATATGTCATATCCCTCTTTATCCCTGGTAATTTTTTTTTTTTGTTTTGAAGTCTGCTTTGTATGATATTAGCATAGCCATTGCAGCTTAATTTTGATTAGTGTTGCATGATATATCTGTTTCCTTAAATATGTCATTATATTTGAATTGAGTTTCATGTGGGCAGCATATAGTTGGGTCATGGTTTTTTTTTTTTTTAATTTTATTTGTTTATTTTTCCCCCAAAGCCCCAGTAGATAGCTGTATGTCATAGTTGCACATCCTTCTAGTTGCTGTATGTGGGACACGGCCTCAGCATGGTTGGAGAAGCGGTGCGTTGGTGCGCGCCCGGGATCCAAACCTGGGCCGCCAGTAGCGGAGAGCGTGCGCTTAACCACTAAGCCACGGGGCCGGCCCATGGGTCATGGTTTTTTTACTTGATTCTGACAATCGCTATATTTTAATTGGAGTGTTTAGACCACATATGTTTAATGTAATTATTCATTTGTTTTGATTTAGGCTTGCCATCTATTATTTGTTTCTAGTGAGATTTTTATTTTTATTTTTGTAATTTTTATTTCTAAAATTTCCACTTGGTTCTTCTCTGTATCTTCTATTTATTTGGTAACACTTTCTATTTTAAAGTTTGTTTTATAAATGTTCAAAATTGCTCATTTGAACATTTTATAATAGTTGCCTTAATGTGCTCATCAGATAATTCCAACCTCTGTGTTATTTTGTCATTGGCTCTTTGTTCATTGTATTTTTTCATAGGGTTTGTTATTTTTATAGTTCTTTGTGTACCAATAATTTTGGATTTGTTTCCTGAACATTTTGAATATGATGTAATGAGACTGTGGGTTTTTTTTTTTTTTAATTTTTTTATTTTTTTTATTTTTCCCCCAAAGCCCCAGTAGATAGTTGTATGTCATGGTTGCACATCCTTCTAGTTGCTGTATGTGGGACACGGCCTCAGCATGGCCAGAGAAGCGGTGCCTCGGTGCGCGCCTGGGATCCGAACCCGGGCCTTCAGCAGCGGAGCGCGAGCACTTAAGCGCTAAGCCACGGGGCCGGCCCTGAGACTGTGGGTTTTAAAAACATCTTATAGAGAATGTTGGTATTTCTGATTTAGCAGGCACTTGGCCTAGGTAGGTACAGGCTATAGGTTTCAACCAGTCTTCTGTGGGCTATGGTAGGGTCAGTTTAGTTTTGAAAGCCTTTGCAGTACTGTTTGTATCTGTACTATGTGTGAGATTAAGTGGGGACCTGGCCAGAGGTCTGTTAGCTCAGTTATCAAAGTCTTGGTTATACTAATTAGGATCATGGTCTAGATCAGGTCTACCCATGCGGAGGTTGCGGGTTAGCTCAGGCGAGCTCTCTCTTTCAGGACTCTTGGGTTTCAGACTGTGTTGAGTTCAGGCCGGGAGATACTGGAGAGGTAAAATAGTACACTTAGTGACAATTTTGCAGTGCTTTGAATTTTGGTGTCTGTTCCTGATCAACCTGCTGTTACATATTTTTAAGGAAACTCAAATAGTTGTTTCATGCTTTATTACCACATTTATATTTGCATTCAGTGGGAGAAAAAGTTTAGCATATATTCCTCCATGTTTTCCAGAACTGGAGCCCCCTGGTAATCTTTTGTTTGAGATTTTTATGTGTGTTTTTAAAGTGAAAAAACAGGCTGTATTTTTTTTTCTTGGATTATCCTTGTTTTGATTTTGAATGACAGTTGTAATATCTGCAAAAAATGGGCGGAGGAGTGTTCCTTTTTTAATTCTATGGAACAGGTCAATGTTTATCATGGATATTGGTTTTATATAATGTCTTTGATTTTGCTATCAATGTGATGTTGACCTCATAGAATGAGTTCAGAAGTGTTCCTTCATTATTTCCTGAAGATAATGCAGGATTAATATTATTTCTTAGAAGTTTGATAGAATTCATCAATAAAACCATCTGGGATTGGAATTTTCTTCGGGAAGGTTTATACTTCCAAGTTCAATTTTTTAAATAGACTTTGAGTTATTCACATTTTCTATTTCTAGTCTTGAGTCATTTTTGGTAATTTTTGACCTCCAAGGATTTTGTCCATTTCATCTAAGTTGTTGATTTATTGACATAAAATTACTTGTAATATTTTTTCATTGTCCTTTTAATTTATATAGTCTCTCTAGTGATGACCCTTCTTTGAATGTTTCTATTGGTAGTGTTTTTTTTCTCTTTTTTGATCATTTTTGCTTGAGATTCATCTATTTTATTAATTTTTTAGAAGAACCATCTTTTGGTTTCATTGACTAAAACATTCTCTATTATTATTGTGTTGTTTTTTGTTGTTGTTGTTGTTTTTTTGGTGAGGAAGATTAGCCCTGAGCTAACATCCATTGCCAATCCTCCTCTTTTTCTGAGGAAGGTTGGCCCTGGGCTAACATCCGTGCCCATCTCTCAACTATATATGTGAGACGCTTGCCACAGCATGGCTTGATATGTATGCAGTGTGTAGGTCTGCACCCATGATCTGAACCCGAGAACCCTGGGTCACTGAAGTGGAGTGCACAAACTTAACCACTGTGCCACCGGGCTGGCCCCCTATTATTGTTATTTTATATCACTGATTTCTGCTCTTTATTATTTGTCTCCTTCTACTTATTATGGGTTTGATTTACCCATTTTTTAAGTTCTTTTTTTTTTTTTTTGTGAGGAAGATCAGCCCTGAGCTAACATCCATGCTAATCCTCCTCTTTTTGCTGAGGAAGACTGGCCCTAAGCTAACATCTGTAGCCAATCCTCCTCCTTTTTCTCCCTAAAGTCCCAGTAGATAGTTGTATGTCATAGTTGTACATCCTTCTAGTTGCTGTGTGTGGGACGCGGCCTCAGCATGGCCGGATAAGTGGTGCATCGGTGCGCGCCTGGGATCTGAACCTGGGCTGCCAGTACTGGAGCACGCGCACTTAACCGCTAAGCCACGGGGCTGGCCCCTTGCTTTTTAAATTTAATCTGTTAATCTCTGTTTTTTTTTCCCCTGAGCTAACATCTATGCCAGTCTTCCTCTATTTTTTGTATATGGGATGCCGCCACAGCATGGCTTGATGAGCGGTATGTAGGTCTGCACCTGGGATCCAAACCTGTGAACCCCAGGCTGCCAAAGCCGAGTGCATGAATTTAACCACTAGACTACCGGGCTGGCCCCGATCTCTGCTTTTTAGTTGTAGTGCTTAGACCATTTACACTTAACATAAGTATTGATGAGGATGGGTTTGAATCTGTCTTGTTGCTCTTTGTTTTGCTGTTGTTCCATCTCTGTCCCATTTTTTTCCCTTTGTTCTGTTTTATTTTCTGCCTTTTGCTGGGTTACTTGAATACTTTTTTAGGATTCTGTTTTATCTCCATGTGATTAATAAGCTACGTGTGTGTGTGTGTGTGTGTGTGTGTGTGTGTGTGTGTTTATGAAGGAGTTGCTCTCTAGGGTTTACATTCTACATTTTGTTTTATTTTTGATGTCTATCTGTGATTTTTTTTTTTATTGTGAAATTTTTGTTGTGCCTTACTGTTTGTCAGTCACCATGTAAGTGCATCCCTCCACCTCTTGTGCCCATCCCCCAGCCCCTCAGCCCTTGGTAACCACCAAACAGTTCTATCTGTCTGGATGTTAGTTTATCTTACACATATGAGTGAAATCATGCACTGTTTGTCTTTCTCTTCCTGGCTTATTTCACTTAACATAATACCCTCCAGGTCCATCTGTGTTGTTGCAAATGGGACGATTTTGTCTATTTTTATGGCTGAGTAGTAGTCCATGGTTATACACACCACATCTCCTTTATCCAGTCATCAGTCGAGCAGCACTTGGGTTGCTTGCATGTCTTGGCTACAGTGAATAATGCTGCGATGAACACAGGAGTGCATATGCCTCTTTGGATTGTTGATTTCAGGTTCGTTGGGTAGATACCCAGTAGTGGGATAGCTGGATCATAAGATATTTCTATTTTTAATTTTTTGAGGAATATCCATACTGTTTTCCATAGAGGCTGCATCAGTTTGCATTCCCACCAGCAGTGGATTAGGGTTCCTGTTTCTTCACAGCCTCTGCAGCATTTGTTGTTTTTTGTCTTGGTGATTATAGCCATTCTAACTGGTGTAAGATGATATCTTAGTGTGGTTTTGATTTGCATTTCCCTGATGATTAGTGATGTTAAGCATCTTTTCATGTGCCTAATTGGCCATCTGTGTATCTTCTTTGGAGAAGTGTCTGTTCATTTCCTCTGCCCATTTTTTGATTGAGTTGTTTGCTTTTTTGTTATTCAGTTGTGTGAGTTCTTTATATATTATGGAGATTAATCCCTTGTCAGATATATGGTTTGCAAATATTTTTTCCCAGCTATTGGGTTTGCTATTCGTTTTGATCCTGGTTTCATTTGCCTTGTAAAAGCTATTTAATCTGATGAAGTCTCACTTGTGTATTTTTTCTTTTGTTTCCCTTGTCTGAGTAGACATGGAATTCAAAGAGATCCCTTTATGGCTGATGGCAATTAGTGTACTACCTACATTTTCCTCCAGGACTTTTATAGTTTCAGGTCTCACCTTCGGGTCTTTGATCCATTTTGAGTTAATTTTTGTGTATGGCGAAAGAAGATGGTCTACTTTCATTCTTTTGCAAGTGGCTGTCCAGTTTTCCCAGCACCATTTATTGAATAGACTTTCCTTTCTCCACTGTATGTCCTTAGCTCCTTTGTCAAAGATTAGCTGCCCGTAGATATGAGATTTTATTTCTGGACTTTCAGTTCTGTTCTATTGATCTGTGTGTCTGTTTTTGTACCAGTATCATGCTGTTTTAATTACTATCGCTTTGTAGTATGTTTTGAAGTCAGGGATTGGGTGTCTCCAGATTTATTCTTTCTTCTCAGGATTGCTTTAGCTGTTTGGGGTTTTTTGTTGCCCCATACAAATGTTAGTATTCTTGGTTCTATTTCTGTGAAGAATGTCCTTGGGATTGCATTGAATCTGTAGATTGCTTTAGGTAGTATGGACATTTTAACTATGTTTATTCTTCCAATCCAAGTGCATGGAATATTGTTCCATTTCTTTATGTCATCATTGATTTCACTCAATAATGTCTTAAAATTTTTTATTGTATAGGTCTTTCACTTCGTTGGTTAAATTAACTCGTAGATATTTTATTCTTTTTGTTGCAATTGTAAATGGGATTGTCTTCTTGAGTTCTCTTTCTGTTAGTTTGTTGTTGGTATGTGGAAATGCAACTGATTTCTGTTAAGTGGATTTTGTACCCTGCCACTTTGCTGTAGTTGTTGATTATTTCTAACAGTTTTCCAGTGGATTCTTTAGGGTTTTCTATATATAAGATGATGCCATCTGCAAACAGCGAGAGTTTCACTTCTTCGTTGCCTATTTGGATTCCTTTTATTTCTTTTTCTTGCCTGATTGCTCTGGCCAGAACCTCCAGTAGAGAGTGGGCACCCTTGTTGTGTCCCTGTTTTCAGAGAGACAGCTTTCAGTTTTTCCCTATTGAGTATGATGTTGGCTCTGGGTTTGTCATATATGGCCTTTATTGTGTTAAGGTACTTTCCTTCTATACCCATTTTGTTGAGAGTTTTTATTATAAATGGATGTTGGATCTTGTCAAATGCCTTCTCTGCATCTACTGAGATGATCATATGGTTTTTATTTCTCATTTTGTCAATGTGGTGTATCACATTGATTGATTTGCCGATGTTGAATCGTCCCTGTGTCCCTGGTATAAATTCCACTTGATCATGGTGTATGATCTTTTTAATGTATTGCTGTATTCAGTTTGCCAATATTTCGTTGAGGATTTCTGCATCTATGTTCATCAGGGATATCCGTCTGCCATTTTCCTTAGTATTGTCTTTGTCTGGCTTTGGTATCAGGGTGATGTTGGCCTCGTAGAATGTGTTGGGAAGTGTTCCATCTTCCTCTATTTTTTGGAATAGTTTGAGAAGGATACGTATTAAGTCTTATTTGAATGTTTGGTAGAATTCTCCAGAGAAGCCATCTGGTCCTGGACTTTTATTTTTGGGGAGGTTTTTGATTACTGTTTCAATCTCTTTACTTGTGATTGGTCTATTCAGGTTCTCTATTTCTTTTTGATTCAGTTTTGGTAGGTTGTATGAGTCTAAGAATTTATCCATTTCTTCTAGATTGTCCAATTTGTTGGCATATAGTTTTTCGTAGTATTCTCTTATAATCTTCTGTATTTCTGTGGTATCTGTTGTAATTTCCCCTTTTTCATTTCTAATTTTATTTATTTGAGCCTTCTCTCTTTTTTTCTTGGTGATTCTGGCTAAGGGTTTGTCAGTTTTTTTATCTTCTCAAAGAACCAGCTCTTTGTTTCATTCATTGATCCTTTCTAGTGTTTTTTTTAATTTCAATTTCATTTATTTCTGCTCTGATTTTTATTATTTCCTTCCTTCTGCTGACTTTAGGCTTTGTTTGTTCTTCTTTTTCTAATTCTGTTAGATGTAGTTTGAGGTTGCTTATTTGTGCTTTTTCTTGTTTGTCAAGGTGGGCCTGTATTGCTATGAGTTTCCCTCTCAGGACCACTTTTGCTGCATCCCATATGACTTGGTACAGTGTATTTTCATTTTCATTTGTCTCCAGATATGCTTTGATTTCTCCTTTAATTTCATCAACGATCCCTTTGTTGTTTAGTAGCATGTTGTTGAGTCTCCACAGCTTTGTCACTTTCCCGTTTTTTTCCTTGTAGTTGATTTCTAGCTTCATGGCATTATGGTCAGAAAAGATGCTTGTTATCATTTCAATCTTCTTAAATTTATATAAGCATGCTGTGTTTCCCAACATGTGGTCCATTCTTGAGAATGTTCCATGCGCGCTTGAGAAGAATGTGTAATCTGCTGTGTTTGGATGGAGTGCTCTATAAATATCTGTTAAGTCCATCTCATCAAATTTTTTTTTTTTTTTTTTTTTGGTGAGGAAGATCAGCCCTGAGCTAACATCCATGCTAATCCTCCTCTTTTTGCTGAAGAAGACTGGCTCTGAGCTAACATCTCTTGCCAATCCTCCTCCTTTTTTTTCCCCAAAGCCCCCGTAGATAGTTGTATGTCATAGTTGCACATCCTTCTAGTTGCTGTATGTAGGACACGGCCTCAGCATGGCTGGAGAAGCGGTGCGTCTTTGCACGCCTGGGGTCCGAACCCGGGCCGCCAGTAGCGGAGTGCGCGCGCTTAACCACTAAGCCACGGGGCCGGCCCCTCAAGTTGTTTGTTAAAGTCCATTATTTCCTTATTGATTTTCTGTCTGGATGATCTGTCCATTGATGAGAGTGGGGTGTTAAGATCTCCTACTATTATTGTGTTGTTGTTAATATCTCCTTTTAGGTTTGTTAATAGTTACTTTATGTACCTTAGTGCTCCTGTATTGGGTGCATATATATTTAAAAGTGATGTCTTCTTGGTGGAGTGTCCGTTTTATCATTATATATTGCCCCTCTTTGTCTCTCATTACCTGTTTTATCTTGAAGTCAACTTTGTCTGATATAAGTATGGCAACAGCTGCTTTCTTTTGTTTGCCATTAGCTTGGAGTATTGTCTTCCATCCTTTCACTCTGAGTCTGTTTGTCTTTAGAGCTGAGATGTGTTTCCTGGAAGCAGCATATTCTCGGGTCTTGTTTTTTCATCTATCCCACCGCTCTGTGTCTTTTGATGGGAGAGTTCAGTCCATTTACATTTAGGGTAATTATTGATATATTGGGGCTTGTTGTTATTTTATTGCTCTTTTTCCGGTTCTCTTGCATTTCTTTTGTTTCTCATCCCGTGTGTTTCGGACTCCCAGTTCAGTTTGGTAGTTCTGTATGGGGGTTCTCTTAGTTTTCCTTTTCTTTATCGTGTGTGATTCTGTTCTGATTATTTGATTAGTGGTTACCATGAGGTTTGTATAAAAAATCTAGTGGATGTGATAGCCCATTTTTGGATGGCCTCTTATTCCTTTAGACTAAGTTGATTCGATTCCTTCCTCTTCCTCTTGTAAGTTATTGTTGTCACATCTTATTCCTTGTGTTATGAGTTCGTGTTTAACATGATGAGCTTATGTTTATGCTTGGTGCTTACCTTCCCTTGATCTTTGGTTTTATCATTAAGAGTTTGCTAATCTATTTTGATAGAGGACTGCCATTTTTCTGGTTTTGTGGACCTATTTTCCTCCTTTAAAACTTTGAATCCCCCTTCTCTCTTTTTTCTCACGCATGAGGGCCTTCTTGGGCACTTCTTGCAGTCGGGATCTTGTGGCAATGAACTCCGTCATCTTTTGTTTATCTGGGATACTTATTATTTCTCCATCATATCTGAAGGATATTTTCACTGGATAGAGTTTTCTTGGCTGCAAGTTTTTGTCCTTCAGAATTTTGAATATATCGTTCCACTCTCTCTTAGCCTGTAAATTTTCTGTCGAGAAATCGGCTGAGAGCCTGATAGGAAATACTTTGTATGTTATTTTTTTTGTCTAGCTGCCCTTAATATTTTTTCTGTAGTTGACTTTTGCCAGCTTTACTAGTATACGCCTTGGAGAGGGTCTTTTTGTGTATATATATTTATTTTATTCACTGGTATTTCCAGTTTCTTCCCCAGGTTTGAGAAGTTCTCAGCTATTATTTCTTTGAACTGGTTCTCTGCTCCGTTTCGCCTCTCTAGTCCCTCTTGAATACCTATAATCCTTATGTTCGATGTCCTAATTGAGTCGAATATTTCTCAGAGAGTTTCTTCACTTCTTTTTAGTATTAGTTCTCTTTCCTTCTCTATCTGGAACATTCTGCATTGCTGTCCTCAGTATTGCTAATTCTTTCCTCCATATTGTTAGCTCTGATGCTTAAGCCTTCTAGATTTGTCTTTATATCCTCTATTGTGTTTTTCATCTCTAAGATTTCTCATCTGTTTTTTTTTTTATAGTTTCAATCTCTTTTGTGAAGAAACTCCTGATTTCATTGAATTGTCTGTTTCTGTTTTCTTGTATTTCATTAAACTTTTTTATGATGGCTATTTTGAATTATCTGTCACTAAGGTTTTACATTTCTGTGCTTTCCACGTTGACTTCTAAGTACTTGTCATTTTTATTTTTGGTCTGGAGATTTAATATATTTTTGCATAGTGCCTGTAGGTGTTGGCTTACTTTTCTTCATAGTGAATATATATGGTCACAGTTTCCTCTTGCTGCTGCTGGGTGGGGGTCAAGGGCTGTGTATTCTGGCCTTCCTCAATCCTCGGGCACTTTTTTTGGCACCTGGCTCATCTGAGGCATGGCTGAGTGGAGGCCGCTCGGGGGAAGCGTGGGAACAGCTGGAGCTGGAGCACAGCTAGGCCAAAGCAGCTGGAACTTGGGTGCAGGTGGGTTGAAGCAGCTGCATCTGAAGTGCCGCTGGGCTGAAGAAGCAGTAGCTGGAGCGCCGCAGGGCTGAAAAAGCTGGAACTGGAGTGGGGTGGGCTGAAGTTGCTGGCACCAATTCAGCTGGAGCCTGAGCACAGGCCAAGCTGCAGCTGCTGGAGCTGGGGTGGGGGGCTCAAGCTGAAGGAGCTGGGGCTGTGGCATGGTGGAGCCAGGAAGCTGCGGTCATGGCTTGGTCCAGCCGGAGCAGCTGGGGCTGTGGTGTGGTGGGGCCTGAGCTGCTGCTGCCTCTGGTGCAGGGCCGCAGGCTCGCCCCAGTGCTGGTCGTGCCCGGGTGCCTGGGGGCTGCTGCCTCTGGGGACGGGGCTGAGCTGAAGCGCCACTGTGCTGAAGTGCCGGTTGGGTGGGCCGGGTGGTAGAAGGGCGCTTACTTTTGCCTCCCCATCCCAGAGGCTTCTCGATTCCCTGTCATTGTCTGCTCTCCTGAAGGCCTAGTTTGTTGAAACTACCCTCGCTACAGTTCTGCTCCCTCCGTAGCGGGATCCCCGCAGGCTGTGAAGGGTCTTGGAGAACCCTAGTTTTCATTCGGCGAGCCTCCCCTCCCCCTCCTTTTGAGAGCCGTGTGGTCTCAGTCTCATGGTTTCAGTCCTTGGGGAAGGAAGGGAGCTCCTGTTACCTCCTTCCACTTACTCTGGGGATTCCAGCACCTCAGTCTTCAGGTGTACGGCTGCCTGGGTGCCTCACACGTCCTCTGTGTTTTGTGAATAGCTTCTGTTGCAATATCAATATCCTTTTTGTTGTGTCTTGGTGGGAGAGAGTTCAGTGGGGGGAAGCTCACTCCTCCATGATGCTGACGTCACCTACATTATACATTTTTAACTCGTCAGAGTCTATCTTCAAGTAATATTTTATCACTTTAGATGTATACTTTTAACTTTTACCCTCCTGTGTTTTGAAGTATTGTTGCCATACATTTTAATTTTATATATATTATGAACTCCACAGTAAATTATTATTTTTGCTTTAAACAGTGGGTTAAGTTTTAAAGAGATTAAATAGGAGAAAAAAATGTCTTTTACATTTACTTACATGTTTACCATTTCCATCACTCTTTATTCCTTTGCGTGCAGGACTTTTTATCCAGATTTTTGTTGAATATCGTTTTCCTTTTTTCTGAAGAATTTTCTTAACGTATCTTGAAATGAAGGTTTGTTGGTAAAGAATTTGTTCAGCATTTGTTGGTTCAAAAAAGTTTTTAGATTATTATTATTTTTGAAGGATGCTTTTTGCTGCATGTTTTGTTCACGGTTTACACGTTTTTTTTCTTTAATTTTCCTCCAAGCGCTTTGGATATGTTATTTCACTCTCCTTTGGCTTACATAGTTTCAGATGAGAAGCTTGTAGTGTTTCTTAGTTTTTGTTACTCTGTAAGTACTATGTCTTCTCTTTGGCTGCTTTTAAGATTTTTCTTTACTTTTTCAGCAAATTGACTATAAAGTGCCTTGTTGACGTGTGTGTGTGTGTGTGTGTGTGTGTGTGTGTGTTTGGCCTTTTGTTGTGCTTCTTGCATCTTTGGTTTATAATTATACAGTTTGCAAGATTTACAGCTGTTGGGGCCATCCCGGTGGCCTAATGGTTAAGTTCGCAGGCTCTGCTTCGGCATCCCAGTGTTTGAAGTTTTGGATCCTGGGCGTGGACCTATGTTCCATTAATCAAGCCATGCTGTGGCAGGCGTCCCACGTATAAAGTAGAGGATAATGGGCATGGGTCTTAGCCCAGGGCCAGTCTTCCTCAGCAAAAAGAGGAGGATTGGCAACAGATGTTAGCTCAGAGCTAATCTTGCTCACCCCGCCCCCCCCCCCCCAAAAAAAAAGATTTACAGCTAGCATTTCACTAAATATTTTTTTCGTTCCCTTCTCTCTAACTCCAACCTCACAAGTGTTAGACTGGTTGCTCATGTCCCATAGGGCACTGCAGCTGTATTTGTGTTTTTTCTCTTGGTCTATTGTTTTGCATAGGTATTTTTGCTATGTCTTTAAGGTCAGTCACTGTTTCTTTTGCCATTTCTAATCAGATGTTAATCTTTGAAAGTGAAATTTTCGTTTGATGTCATCTTTTTTTTTTATTTTTTTATTTTTGTGAAGAAGATCGGCCCTGAGCTAACATCTGCCAATCCTCCTTTTTTTTTTTTTTTTTTTGCTAAGGAAGACTGGCCCTGGGCTAACATCCGTGCCCATCTTCTTCCACTTTATATGGGACGCCGCCACAGCATGGCCTGACAAGCGGTGCGTCGGTGTGTGCCCGGGATCCGAACCAGCGAACCCCAGACCACTGCAGTGGAGCGCCCGCACTTAACCGCTTGCACCACCCAGCCAGCCCCTGATGTCATCTTTTAATGTTACCTCTATGAATTTCATTTTGTTTATTTTCTTACTGTCTTCACTTTCTCTCCTCATATTCATTTCCTGTTGCATTCTTGAGCATATGAGGAATATTGATAATAGTTGGTTTAATAGCCATGCTTGTCCCTTCTCTCATCTCTCTTTTTTCTGTTTCTATTCCTTGATTTTTCTTCTGGTTATGACTCACATTTTCCTGCTTCTTTGTATACCTTGTAAATTTTTATTGGATGCCACATGTGATTGTTTTTGTTGTTGTTGCTGATAGCTATATTTTGTTGTAATGCTTTAACAAGTGTTGTAATGCTTTAACAAGAGTGTTGCAACGCTTCTCTAATTGTTCTTTCCTTGACTGTTGTTCTTGTTCAGCCTTATGGGTTTTACACCACAATTATATGGATTAGTATTCAGATAAAAACTCAAGGGTAGCCTTATGCAAATTTCTGAAGCTCTTTCCTGCATAGTTCCTTCCTCTTGTGTTCTGTCCCAGAATTTCTAGCTTCCTTTGGCCTCTTGAACTGATAATTTCTGTCTCCTCATTTCAGCACAATTGCCAGTCGCTGAGTTCCCCTCTCTGTGCTACAGTTTGTAAGTTAACTCCATGCAGAAAGCCTTTGTGATGGTAGGGTTCACCTTGTTTGTTTCCTTTTGTTCAGAGATTACAGTCCTGTGCCTGCCTTTTTGTCCAGTGTCTGATAATGGTTGTTTCTTATATTTTGTCTGGTTTTCTAGTTGTTTACGGCTCGAGGGTAATTTTGAACCTTCTTACTCCCATGTGGCTTTAAGTAGAAGTCTCCTATCTTACTTTAGGAACTCAAATTAGTTTTAACTTATAAGATTAATATGGAACATTCAATTTTTGGTGGAAAATTTTCTCCAATAAAGTTAGTGGTACTATTTTACTTTATTTTTTATTTTTTTATTTTTTTAATTATTTTTTTGTTTGTTTATTGCAGTAACATTGGTTTATAACATTGGAAAAATTTCAGGTGTACATCATTGTACTTCTATTTCTGCATAGATTACATCATGTTCACCACCAAAATACTAATTACAACCCATCACCACACACATGTACTGAATTATCCCTTTCACCCTCCTCCCTCCCCCTTCCCCTCTGGTAACCACCAATCCAATTCTGTCCCTATGTGTTTGTTTATTGTTGTTATTATCTACTACTTAATGAAGGAAATCATGCGGTGTTTGACCTTCTCCCTCTGACTTATTTCACTTTGCATTATACCCTCAATGTCCATCCATGATGTCACAAATGGCTGGATTTCATCGTTTCTTATGGCTGAGTAGTATTCCATTGTGTATATATACCACAGCTTCTTTATCCGTTCGTCCCTTGATGGGCACTTAGGTTGCTTCCAAGTCTTGGCTATTGTGAATAACGCTGCAATGAACACATGGGTGCATGTACCTTTACAAATTGGTGTTTTCAAGTAATTTGGATAAATACCCAGCAGTGGGATGGCTGGATCATATGGTAGTTCTATCCTTGATTTTTTGAGGAATCTCCATACTGTTTTCCATAGTGGCTGCACCAGTTTGCACTCCCACCAGCAGTGTATGAGAGTTCCCTTCTCTCCACATCCTCTCCAACACATGTTGTTTCCTGTCTTCTTAATTATAGCCATTCTGACGGGCGTGAGGTGATATCTCATTGTAGTTTTGATTTGCATTTCCCTGATAGTTAATGATTTTGAACATCTTTTCATGTGTCTGTTGGCCATCTGTATATCTTCTTTGGAGAAATGTCTGTTCAGGTCCTTTGCCCATTTTTTAATTGGGTTGGTAGTTTTTTTGTTGGTAAGATGCATGAGTTCTTTATATATTTTGGAGATTAAGCCCTTATCAGAAGTATGGTTTGCAAATATCTTCTCCCAATTGTTAGGTTGTCTTTTCGTTTTGTTGATGGTTTCCTTTGCTGTGCAGAAGCTTTTTAGTTTGATGTAGTCCCATTTGTTTATTTTTTCTATTGTTTCTCTTGCCCAGTCAGACGTGGTGTTTGAGAAGATGTTGCTAAGACTGATGTCGAAGAGCGTACTGCCTATGTTTTCTTCTAGAAGTTTCACAGTTTCAGGTCTTACATTCAAGTCTTTAATCCATTTGGAGTTAATTTTTGTGTATGGAGTAAGGTAAGGGTCTACTTTCATTTTTTTGCATGTGGCTATCCAGTTTTCCCAACACCATTTGTTGAAGAGACTTTCTTTTCCCCATTGTATGTTCTTGGCTCTTTTGTCAAAGATTAGCTGTCCATAGATGTGTGGGTTTATTTCTGGGCTTTCGATTCTATTCCATTGATCTGTGTGTCTGTTTTTGTGCCAGTACCATACTGTTTTGGTTACTACAGCTTTGTAGTATATTTTGAAATCAGGGAGTGTGATACCTCCAGCTTTGTTCTTTTTTCTCAGGATTCCTTTAGCTATTCGGGGTCTTTTGTTGTTCCATATAAATTTTAGGATTCTTCGTTCTATTTCTGTGAAAAATGTTGTTGGAACTTTGATAGGGATTGCATGGAATCTATAGATGGCTTTAGGAAGTATGGACATCTTAACTATGTTAATTCTTCCAATCCAAGAGCACGGAATATCTTTCCATTTCTTTGTGTCTTCTTCAGTTTCTTTCAGAAATGTTTTATAGTTTTCCGTGTACAGATCTTTCACCTCTTTGGTTAAGTTTATTCCTAGGTATTTTATTCTTTTTGTTGCAATTGTAAATGGGATGGTATTCTTAATTTCTCTTTCTGCTACTTCGTTGTTAGTGTACAGAAATGCAACTGATTTTTGTATGTTGATTTTGTATCCTGCAACTTTACCATATTCGTTTATTACTTCTAAAAGTTTTCTGGTGGATTCTTTAGGGTTTTCTATATATAAAATCATGTCATCTACAAATAGTGACAGTTTCACTTCTTCCTTTCCAATTTGGATCCCTTTTATTTAAGGACTTTCTCTTGCCTGATTGCTCTGGCTAGGACTTCCAGTACTATTTTACTTTAGATTTCTTTGCAACGAAGTGAATAAAAGAAAACTAAAATGAAAGGGTTAAGAGATACAAACGAAAAAGAGAAAAAAGAAGAAAAACCAAGGAAAGATTAAAGTAAATAATCTTTATGTTGTCATTTGTAATTAGACTTCAAAGTTCTATTAAAAACCAAAACTAGGAACATCTGAATGCAATATGTAAACATAAAATGTATGCATCCATTTTTCCATTTAAATATGGAAATTGGCAACTGATACTGGTTTGACAAGTATGACCATTATCTTTTGCATTCAGAAAAAACAAATTTATCGTTTGATTGGTCAGAATAATCACATCCCAGAAGCCAGTGAGCAGCAGTAAAAAGAGGTGAATGAAATGTTGGAAATGACATAATGTTGATACGTTGATCCATTGACCAGAAGCAAAAGAATTCTGATGGATTGGTGGATGTAAGAAGCATGTCTTATTATCTTACGAAAACCAAGAATAGGAGAAATAAGAAGGAAAAAAAAAAGCAAAGCCAGAATTAAAAATTTCCTTTTAAGGAATAAGTACCATAATACTGACAACCAATATATTGAGATACTGATATTGATATATATATAAATTAGATAAAACAAGTTTGAAATAAAGCCAGTCATGCCAAAAAATAATAACTTGTTGGTGGTCAGGACAATAGAGAGAGAAACTTAGAGTAGATGTTGATTTGGAAGTTTAATTGACAAAGCCAGCTAAGCCATCCAGTTTCTTTAACAATGAGTGTTCATAATATGAAGAATCATGAAAGAAAGATTAAAAGTAAATTCTGGGCCGGCCCCATGGCTTAGCGGTTAGCTGCTTGCGCTCCGTTACTGGAAGCCCGGATTCGGATCCCGGGCGTGCACCGACACACCGCTTCTCCAGCCATGCTGAGGCCGCGTCCCACATACAGCAACTAGAAGGCTGTGCAACTATGACATACAACTATCTACTGGGGCTTTGGGGAAAAAAAAAAAAAAGGAGGAGAATTGGCAACAGATGTTAGCTCAGAGCCAATCTTCCTCAGCAAAATGAGGAGGATTAGCATGGATGTTAGCTCAGGGCTGATCTTCCTCACACACACACACAAAAAAGTAAATTCTACCTCCATAATATCTCTTGAATCAGTTTCTCATTGTCTATCCCATTGTAGCAGTCATGTTAGGATTACTTCAAGAATTTATTTCCAGTCTCCCTGTACATAGTCCTTCTGTTGCTCTACAGGTTTCTAAACAAACTGGTCCTTTTTTAAAAGAAGTTCTTAGACCTCATATCTCCTTACGGCCCCCACTCTGTTCCAGCCACGGTGTACCCTTCCTGTCCTTCTCACCCTCTTATCTCCAGACCTTTGCACTTGCTGTTTGTCTGCTGCCGTGCTCTTCTCCCTCGTATCTGCATGGTTTGGTTCCTACTTCACATCTCTACTGAAGTGTCTCCTACTAATATGAAATTTTATTTTATAAAGTTTATTTTATAAATCTACTATTTAAAATGGTAGCTAGTCCTACATTCTTTGCTTTATTTTTTTCCTTAGTATTTTCTTGATGTTATGTGTGTTTTATTTGTTTACAAGAGTAACAAATATTTCTTCTCATTAGAATGTAGTTTGGTGAAGGCAGGGGTTTTGTTTTGTTTACCTCTGAATCCTGTATTTTAACAGAGCCAGACACAAGAAGGATTGATGGAGTCATCTGATGATGCTTGTTAAATATGTTGTCCAAATACTTGCTTAAAATGCTTTTAACTATATTTCATCTATCAGTTTCTGAGAGTGAGATGTTAAAATGTCCCATAATGATTGTGAATCTGTCAATCTCTGTTTGTTCTCTAAATGTTTGCTTTATATAATTTGAAGTTGTGTTGACTTATGTTATCCTGGTGAATTAATCTTTTTATCATTAAATAATGACAGCAAAGTTTAAGACATTTATATTTACTGTAAAAACTCATATTTGTATTTATTTTTTATCCTTTTATTTTATTTTCTATTTACCATGTATTTTTTCTCTCTTTTTCTACCTGCTGTTGGATTTGTCAGACTTTTCTCATCCCTTCTTTTCCTTTGATTATTTTAAAGTTTTCTTTTAAATTTAAACATAACTACTTGACTTAATAAATTCTGAAGATAATTATTCTCCCTCTTTTTCCATGAACAATAAAATCAACCATAGAATGCTTAGTCCTAATCACCCTTTCCCATCACGTCTTTGTAGTTGCTTATTTAGTTCTGCCTCCTTTCCCCCCTCCCCTCATGAAGTTTGAAATGATGCTGTTTTGACTGTTTGATCTGGTATGTTATATTGACATTTCTAATATGAAATCATACTTGCATTCTGATTATACTTAGTAGTGTTTTATTTAGATTTTTTTCCATCCACAGTTTTTGGATGTATTTGTTAAGAATTTTGGTTCAAATGTTCCTTTTTAATTTTTGGGGGGGGGGTACAGATGATTTTTTGACAGTTTGCAGTAGTTCACTTATAAAACCATTTGGACTTTGATCACTTTAACTTTAAAAAATTCTTGTGTTTTGTCTCCTTTATTGGTTTTGATTGATTTATATCCTTTTAACAATAAGATCTAAGTGGATTTTCTGGTGTTTAAAACAACTTTTTGCTTTATTTTTTGTATTATTAAGCCTTTATTTCTTATTTTTTTCTATTTCATTGTTTTTCATCTCAATACTGAGTTCATTTGTGTCTTTTCAAGTGATGAAATAATTTAAAGCTCTGAAATTATCTGAATACTGCTTTTTCAATTTCTAAGTTTTTTTATATATAATGTCTTGCTTTTTTTTTATTATTTTATATGTTTTTAATTTTTTTTGACTCATTTCTATCCCTTATTTATGAGGCTTCAAAAACTTAAAGGCATTAGTTTCTTTTTTTCAAATTGCATTGGGTTAAAGAGTTGCACCTTTCTGTGATTCCTATGTTTATTTTACTTTATTGAAGTGTCTATAAATTTAATTTCATTACACTTGTAAAGTGGATGCAGTTAGATCATGCTTAATATTTAGAATTTTTTTTTGAGTGGTTTGCAGGGGTGTGCATCACTTTCACCTATGAAAGCATCTTAAAAATACGTATGTCTGGGGATCGCTCCTCAATTGCGTTAGATATAGACGTATAACCTGATGTGTGAACTTTGAAAAGACCTGATTAGATGATAAAAACCTTTACTGTAGACAGAGGGAACCATCTCAAGGTCAGCTAAAAGACACAAAGCCTAAAATGAAGAGTACTTTTTCTTTTTTTTTTTTTTTTGGTCAGGAAGATTGGCCCTGAGGTAACATTTGTGCCCATCTTGCTCTATTTTGTATGTGGGTTGCTGCCATAGCATGGCTTGATGAGCGGTGCTTAGGTCCGCACCCGGGATCCGAACCTGTGAATCCCAGGCTCGGGGTGTGCTCACTTAACCACTATGCTACTGGGCCAGCTCCAATGAAGAGCACTTAAAGAAGTGGTTTGTGATAACACATATATTAATGTGGACCTGTCCTCACATTAGGCATAAGGAAGGACTGTATTTGAGGGAAAAATGATTATAAAGTGTGATATTTACTATTTGATATGTTAAAATGTAGGAAAAATTGCCTAAATTATTTTGTTTTGTATACCTTCAACTTGTGCTTTATGTTGAGTATAATTCTAAGCCTTAAAATTTAACATTTAAACATATGTATTTATTTCTTTGTAGGCCTCGAAGTAGAGGAAAAACTACAGTTGAAGATGAGGACAGCATGGATGGGCTGGAGACAACAGAAACAGAACATATTGTGGAAACAGGTATCAAAACTTTTAAAAATATTTAAATGTATGGAATAATTTGCACAATTAGCATTTGTCTATATACTGAGTTCTAAAATTTCCATCTGCTGAAATAGTTTGATAAGTAATGACAAAGTGAAAAAATGGAGTTCTCTTTTTTCCCTAAAGCTCTGATTTAGTAGAAATTGTTTAATATCTGAAGAGAAATGTTTTATTAAAGCAAAATTAAAACTGGAATAAACAGTAATTCCAGGCCATTAGTATGATAGCTCATGGTATATTTCTGGCTTAAGAACCATCTAGTATTTGTTTAAAGCTTGTTGTGTTAGCATGTGTGTGGGTAAAAAATATGTTCCATTAGCGAATAGTATTGTGAAATGCTGGGTTAAACCAGACCAAATACTTTCTGGTCTGCTGGACTTTTAGGTGCCTTAAATAAGCTAATGTGTATTGTGCACCTGCAAAAGGAAGATAGAGTAGGTTGGTCAAAGTAGTTTCCAAAATTTTCACCAAATTAGAGATTTAATGTGTTGTCAAAGGAACATTATATTTCGTAACATTATTAGGTTTCGTATTATATTCAGAGGATATCTATGTGAGACGATCTCTCATTGGCAGTGTTTTTAAATAGCTGTTGGATAGAGTTTAGACGTAGTGATAGGATTTTTCTCTGAAGTTGAATGCCATCTCCTTCATGCTTAGAGAATGTCGTATAGTTTTTTGAGAAAAGTTGGAAATTGCTATGTCTTTTAAAATATAATTTTCCATAATATACTTGTGGTTGTCTAGTGTATTGCTATTATGCAGCTATAATTATTAGAAAGCCTTCAAATTCCTACAGTTCTCATCTCTCTTTCCAGTAGGGTCTAGTTAGGTAGATTGACAAGAGTGAAGCTTGGAAGTTCACAATTCTATGTTTCACCCTTTGGTGCACATTCGTTACCACATTAGTTACAACTTGAATTTATATGTAAGTTCCCCATTAGTTCTTCTTCATGTGATGTTCTTCCTTAATTTAGTTTTTTCTGAACTGTATATTGTTACTTCCTAGTGAAAAGCTTTTGAAGTTTTAAGTGACCTTTTTCAACTTAATGATTATTTCCAAGTTCCTTTCAACCAGTGTTCTCAGACTGTACCACAGGTCCCTTTTTGTTGCACTTACCAGCAATCTTCCTGAGTGCTCTCCCTCATTCTCTGAAGATTTAACACCTGCCTTTCTATTTTCCTTTGCTTCTCCTATTGTCAGTTTTGATAATCTATTCAGTACCCAGACCTCTTGGTTCCTTGATTTCTTCAAAAATCCTATTTTCCAGCCTACCTCAGCCATTCATTCTTATGGTCAGAATTTAGCCTTTGTCATTGTATCACTTACTACGACAATTGCTATTTCACTTCCCGAATCTCAGTTTTAACTGTCCTACCCTCTGACTACTACCTTTTCTTTTCCCAACTCACTTTCTCCTAATATCCATGCCACAATAATTCTTCAACCACATTGAGTCCTCCAAGTCAGTGATCTTACTGATGGGGTTTGTTACCCCCCTTTTCTAGTTCAGATTCTATGACCCATCGTTGCAGTCGTTCTCTTATACACCCTAAACTTCCTTTGCCATCCTCTCACTGTTTTGTTTTCATATCAAAACCTAAAGTCTGCATTTTAGCAGCTGAAAATGGCTGGAGAAAAACATAAACTTGCTGACTGGTTTCATTTTAAATTTATACCTCAAATCTCAAGTGGATCATGATTGCTTCCCTCCACTCATTCTACTTTTACTTAGAAATTCCTTCTCTCATTATCAAGGATTCTTTCACCACCTTCTCTTCTCCCTTCAAACTTCAGACACTTCCCATTTTTCATTCTTTAGTTTGATGATCTTGCTTATTTCAGTGAAAAATGAAAAAATAGAAGCAATCAGGAAAGAAACTCCACATTCACCCACCATCAGATCTTCTTGCCTGCTTGCATCTCTTCCTCTGCCCATATATTCTACCTTCCCTACTGTTAAAATGGGATGAAAAGTCTCTGTGGTTGTCTAACGCCAACCCTTCTGCTTGTGTCCTGGATTCTGTCCCCTTGCATCTACAGTCATGTGCAGCATGACGACATCTTGGTGAATGATGGACCACGTATACGGTGGTGGTCCCGTAAGATTAGTACCATAGAGCCCAGGTATATATAGTAGGCTGTACCATGTAGGTTTGTGTAAGTACACGCTATGATATTTGCACAATGACAAAATTGCCTGACAGTGCATTTCTCAGAATGTATCCCTGTCGTTAAGTGACGCATGACTGTATTATGGACTTTACGCCTTCGGTTTTCCACATCATGAATTTCCTCTCTCAGTGAGTCATTTCCATTAGCATTTGAACGTGCTGCAGCATCGCCCTTCTGAAACACACATAACTTTCTCTTGATCAGACATCCCCTTTCATCTACTGTATTGCTTCTGTGCTCCTCTTTATAGCAAAAATCCTTGAAAGAATTGTCCATACTTATGGTTGCTACTTATTTTTGACCATTTTATCATGAACCTGCTCCAATTAGGCTTTCTTCCTCCCACTCTGCTGAAATTGTTCTTGTCATGTGACCCATGATCTCATATTGTCAAAAGCAGCTGTTACTCTTTGTCCGCCTTATCTGTCCAGTATCATTTCACACAGCCCACCACTTTTAGGAGTGAAACTCTTTTTTTACTTGACTTTTAGGACATCACATTCTCTTGGTTTTTTCCCCACCTCACTGGTCTCTCTTCATTCTCTTTTGCTCATCTTCTCACACATTAGGTAGTCTCATTCAGTTTAATTGCTTTCAATATTATCTATGTGCTGGTGACTCTAAAAATTTATATTACCAGCTCTTTGCTTGCTTTGAACATAACCTATTATCTTCAGCTTCCTTGATAACATCTCCTCTGAGATGTCTATAGAGGATCTCAAACATAATGTGTTCTCTATGGAACTGTTTATTATTATCCTGAAACTTTCTCCTCTTCCATTGTTCTCACCTCAGTAAATGATATCATGTGTTGTTCAGGCTTAAAATATGGAGCCCATTGGAAAATCCTTTGGACTTTACCTTCACAATATATTCTGATTTCAAACACTTTTCATCTCCTCCATTGCTGTCACTCCAGAACTTGCCACCACCACTCCTTGGGTGGACTGCTGCAAGAGCTTCCTAACTGGTTTCCCTGCTTTTACTCTCGCCCTATTCTATATTCTAGTCTTGTTCTCCATATAATAGCCAGCGTGATCTTTTCACACCCAAACTAAGAGTCTTTTACTTCCCTTCTGTCAACCATCCAAAGCCTCCGGTGATACTTAAAATCTGAAGTTCATACCTTGACTCTACTAATCTGACCTTGGGTACCTTTCCAGCCACATCTTCTACTCTTCCGCTTGCTCACTGGGCTCCAGCCATATGGCCTCCTTGCTATTGAGTACACCAACTGTGTTCCTTTCTCAGGCATTTGCACTTTTTTGTCTTCTTTGCTTGGAAGACCTTTCTTGCAGATATTCATATAACTTATTCCCCTTACTTCAGTCAAGTCTTTACTCCATTGCTCTCTCCTCAGAGAGGCCTTTCCTGACTAACCTGCCCTAAATGCAACACTTGTCACTCTATCCTCTTCCCCTGCTTTACTTCCCTTCCTAGTATTTAACAGATACGACATTGTGTTGCATATTTGTTTGTGTGCCTTCTGCACTAGAATGTAAGCTTCATGAGGTCAGGGATTTGTCTTGTTCATTCATTCATTCCTAGTGCCTAGAATACTTCCAAGCACAGAGTAAGCATCAATTCACTAATTGAAGCAGTGTTACATTCTTATTTTTTCCTTTTTGTGTTTTCTAAGCTACTACTGTTCTTGGACTATCACCACAAAATTAAAATTCTCACATTTAATTTTTTCTTACCTGAAGAGTAGTAAGCTTCTGGGTCCTTTTTAACATCATCTCAAAATATTTCAAAGCTCACTGCTCTTTGGCAGCAGTATTTTTCAGGCCCATTTTTAATTCTCTCTGCCCCAGGGTATGAAATCAACTATTCTCTAAGGATTCCTAGTTCTTTTTAGGGGAGAATAGTATTTGAGATAAAAATCTAGGCTGTAGGGATGCATTTCATATAGTTTCTGTTGAGAATTAGTTATGTTGGTTACTTATGTGTCTAGATTGATTTTTTTGTGTATGTGTGCATGTCCAGTTGTTCTAGCACTATTTGTTGGAAAGACTGTCTTTTCTCCATTGTATTGCCTTTGCTGTTTTCTCAAAGATAAGTTAACTGTATTTATTGAGTCTATTTCTGGGCTCTGTTTTCTGTTCCATTGATCTATTTATCTATTCTTTTGTCAATACTATACAGGCATACCTTGTTTTATTGTGCTTCACTTTTTTTTTTTTAATAATTTTATTTATTTATTTTTTTCCCCCTAAGCCCCAGTAGATAGTTGTGTGTCATAGCTGCACATCCTTCTAGTTGCTGTATGTGGGATGCGGCCTCAGCATGGCCGGAGAAGCAGTGCATCGGTGCACGCCCGGCATCCAAACCCGGGCCGCCAGCAGCAGAGCGCCCGCACTTAACCGCTAAGCCACGGGGCTGGCCCTGGGCTTCACTTTATTGTGCTTTGCAGATACTGCATTTTTTACAAATTGAAGGTTTGTGGCAACCCTGTGTTGAACATGTCTCTCAGTGCCATTTTTCCAACAGCATTTTTTAGTAATAAAGTATTTTTTAATTAAGGTATGTACATTGTTTTTTTAGACTTAATTCTATTGCACACTTATAGACTACAGTATAGTGTAAATGTAAGTTTCATATGCACAGGGAAACCAAAAAATTTGTGTGACTTGTTTACTTTATTGTGATATTCACTTTATTGCAGTGGTCTGGAACTGAACCCACAATATCTCTGAGGTATGCCTGTACCATCTTGATTACTGTAGCTTATAGTAAGTCTTGAAGTTGGATAGTGTCAGTTCTCCAACTTTGTTCTTCTCTTTCTATATTGTGTTGGCTATTCTGGGTCTTTTGCTTCTCCATATAAATTTTAAAGTATGTTTGTCGATATCCACAAAATAACTTGCTGGGATTTTGATTAGGATTGCATTGAATCTATAGATCAAATTAGGAAGAACTGATATCTTGACAATATGGAGTCTTCCAATCCATTAATGTGGAATATCTCTCTATTTATTTAGTTATTCTTTGATTTCTTTCATCAGTTTTGTAGTTTTCATCATATAGATCTTATACATGGTTTGTTAGATTATACCTAAGTATTTCATTTTAGGGGGTGCTAATGCAATGGTATTTTTTTTTTTTTAATTTCAAATTCTACTTGTTCTTTGCTGGTGTATAGGAAAGTGATTGGCTTTTGTATATTAACCTTGTATCCTGCAGCCTTGCTGTAATTGCTTATTAGTTCCAGGAATTTTTTTTGTCGATTCTTTCAGATTTCTACATAGATAATCATGAGATCTGCGAACAAAGATAGTTTTATTTTTTCCTTCCCAATCAGGATGCCTTCTATTTCCTTTTCTGGTCTTATTGCAATAGCTAGAACTTCCAGTATGATGTTGAAAAAGGAGTGGTAAGAGGGGAACATCTTTGCCTTGTTCCTTATCTTAGTGGGAAAGCTTCTAGTTTCTCACCATTAAATATGATGTTGGCTGTAGGTTTTTTGCAGCAGCTCTTTATCAAGTTGAGGAAGTTCCCCTCTATCCTAAGTTTACTGAGAGTTCTTTTATCATGAATGTATGTTGGATTTTGTCAGATGCTTTTTATGCATCTATTGATATGATTATGTGATTTTTCTTTTTTAGCCTATTGATGTGATGGATTACATTAATTGATTTTCAGATGTTGAACCAACCTTGCATACCTGGGATAAATCTCACTTGTTCGTGGTGTATAATTCTTTTTATACATTTTTGGATTTGGTTTGCTAATATGTTGTTGAGGATTTTCACATCCATGTTCATGAGAGATATTGGTCTATAGTTTTGTGGGATTTTTTGTTTTTCTTGTAATGTCTTTGTCTGTTTTTATATTAGGATAATACTGGCCTCATAGAATGAGTTAGGAAGTATACCTTCTGTTGCTGTCTTCCAGAAGAGATTGTAGAGAATTGGTATAATATGTTCCTTAAGTGTTAGGTAGAATTCACCAGTGAAGCCAAAAGGGCTGCTGCCTTCTGTTTTAGAAGCTTATTAATTATTGATTCAGTTTCTTTAACAGATATAGGCCTATTCAGATTCTCTCTTTCATCTTGTGGTGAGTGTTGGCAAATTGTGTCTTTCGAGGAATTGGTCCATTTCATCTAGGTCATCAAATTTGTGGGCAGAGAGTTGTTCATAGTATTCCTTTATTATCCTTTTAATGTCCACAGGACCTGTAGTGATGTCCCTTCTTTATTTTCTGATATTAGTAATTTGTGTTGTCTCTCTTTTTTTGTTAGTTAACTTGGCTAGAGGCTTATTGATTCAAAGAGCCAACTTTTGGTTCAGTTGATTTTTATCTACTGATTTTCTGTTTATTGATTTCTTCTCTAATTTTTATTATTTCTTTTCTTCTGCTTACTTTGGATTTAATTTGCTCCTCTTTTTTCTAGTTTCCTAAGGTGGAAACTTAGCTGATTGATTTTAGATCTTTCTTCTTTTCTAATATATGCATTCAATGCTATAAATTTCCCTCAAAGCACTGCTTTCACTGCATCCCACAAATTTTGATAAGTTGTTTTCATTATCATTTAGTTCAAAATATTTAGAATTTTCTCTTGAAATTTCTTATTTGATCCATGTGTTATTTAGAAGTATGTTGTCTAACCTCCAAATGTTTTGGAATTTCCAGCTATCTTTCTGTTTTTGATTTCTAATTTAATTCCACTGTGGTCTGAGAGCAGATATTGTATGATTTCTATTATTTCAAATTTGTTTTCTGGCCCAGAATGTGGTCTATTGGTGAATATTCCATGTGAGCTGTTGTTTGACGAAGTAGTCTATAGATGTCCATATTCAGTTGATTAATGGTGGTGTTGAGTTCAACTATGTCCTTACTGATTATCTGCCTGCTGGGTCTATTTATTTCTGATAGATGAATGTTAACATCCCCATATGTAATAGTGAATTCATAAATTTGTTCTGGTAGTTCTATTAATGTTTGCCTCATATATTTTGACACTCTGTTGTTAGGCGCATACGTGTTAAGGATTGTTCTTGGAGAATTGATTCCTTTATCATTATGTAATATCTCTCTTTATCCCTGATAACTTTACTTGCTATGAAGTCTGCTGTGTCTGAAATTAATATAGCTTCTCCTGCTTTCTTTTGATCTGAAATCTGCACTCTTAGCAGTTAGGATATTGTTATTAAAAGTAAAATAACTCAAATCCCAAGAAAGAAGGAAATCTGTGGGTCATGTATTGTCATGTTCAGAGGTGAGATGGGTTTGTGTTGGCTTGATTCAGGGTCACTGTTGTCACAAAGTGCCTAGTTTGTTGCATCTATATGTATATATATATTTTTGAGTCAGCTTTATCCTGTGGCTGACTCCCTTTGATGGAAGATGCTTGCCTGCAGTCTTGGGTGCTACCTGATTTCTTGTCCATATCCAAGCAGAGGGAGCATGTCTCTAGCAGCTAAACAGAATTCTAGGACTAGTTTAGATCATATGTCTGTCGCTGACCCAGTTGTTCCAAAAGTAAAGCAATCTTTGGAACCCCACTACAATAGTCAGAGCTCACTCCTAGAGATAGGAATAGGAATAGCGTGATGGCTTCAATGGCAGAGGCATAGAATGGATACCAAGAGGCAACCATGATGTTTACTACATAGGTCATGCTTATAGATTATATTGTGGAGATCCTCCGTCTGCTTCTTTACCTTTTATCTGCTGTCTCTGTTAAGGGCTGGGACAGGTAGGTAGGCAGCTCATTGAGCTGCTTTGATCTGCAGATTCGATCTTTATTTGTTTCAAGAATGTTTCCTTCCATAGATTCTTTGAATATTTTTTTCTATTCAGTCTATTTTCTTTGTTAAGTGATAGTAATTATGCATATTTGTTGTATGTGTTATTCGTCTTCCTTGACTAATCTTCTTTCATTACTTCCACTGTTTTAGATTCTTCTGTGTGTTTTTCTCTAGTCCATCCTCCACATCACCAACGTTGTTTTCAGAATTGTTGTTGTTGCTTCATGTGGTTCCTCTTGTTTTCAGTTCTGCAGTTACTTTGTTTTCTTTAGTTTCTTCACTTCCACTCACACTCTTCACACTCTTCAAGTAAGAGCGGTTAGCAGTTTAGGCTCTAGAGCCAGACTGCCTGTGTTTGAATCCAGATTCCTCTGCTAATTGTGTTCTTGAGCAAAGTTCCTCAACCTCTTAGTTTCCTCATGTGTAAAATGGAGATGATGATAGTAGCTACTTTTGGGACATACTCTTCCGTGGATCTCTTGCACCCTACACATCTTATTGGGTAAGACAAGAATGGAAGGCCTTTGCTCCTTATCTGGGCCATTTCGCAGGGTTGTGTTTGCAGTGAGCAGCCTTCAAGAATGAGGCAGTGTCTCCCTCTGGGACCAGCAGGAGGCTTGTTTAATGCTTACTACAAAAGCAGTGGGTTCCCCTCGCTCTTTGTTCCTTCCTTGTAATGCAATTCACTGTGAGTTCAGGCATTCTCTTGGGCCCATGGTGACGCCCCATGAGACTTGGGGGCCAAACGGGAACTGGCAGCAATAACCTTATGCTTGTGCTACTTGGTGTGCAGTGAGTAATACAGTAATACAGTCCTTTGTGTTTGATCCAGGAGTCTTGTATCTTCTGCTAGCATCTATGAAACAGTAACAGACTAACTTACAAGCTTGTATAAAATCCCAGGTCTGGCAGCCATTTTCATAAAGTTGTTGTGAAGTTTAAGTGAGTTAATGCATGTTAGCCACTTACAACATTGCCCATGTCATAGTAAACACTTACTTACTGAAAGTTAGCCATGAATATTCCTTTTTAAATATTCTCTTCATATTATTTTGCATCCCAGCTTTGCTTCCTGTTAGCTGTGTGATCTTAAGCTTGTTGTTTAACTTTCAGACTTTAGTTTCTTTATCTTTCAAAGAGGATAATTTGTCAGATATTATTCTTTTTTAAAAGAGGAGAAGTAAGTGAGAGAACTATTAGGCACACTTCTGTGTGTCCTTTTAGTTTTAGCTGGACTTTTAATACCTTTCTGAAGCCTTTCTAAGCTGTACTCCCCACTTCTTCCCTTAACTCCCATCAGAACTTATACCTTCATCATGACACTTATTGTATCCTGTTGTCATCATTTGCAGTCTCCTGACTAGATCCATTAAGGATAGGGATCCTGACTATTTTTGTGCTACCACTGGAATAGAATGTATTGTACGTAGTAGGTACTCAAAATTTTGGTGAAAAATCATTCTAAAATAATGATTGATTAACTCCCTAGCACAGAGCCAGGAAGTGCTAAATAAATGTTCTCTTTATTCCTATTACTTCCCACGATACAATTTAATAATGTGTGATGTGACACCAAGAGTTCGCTATCTAGTGGGTGATATCCAATTAGATGGGAAAGTAAATACATGGTTAGAATATAGTCTGTGAATGTAGATAATCAGAATAGCAGCCATATACCTACACTTGCTATATACTTAAAGCTTTGAGTTAAGTGCTTTACATCTGTTATCTTTTTTGATCCCAAAGGCAGCTTTATACTAGGTGATATATGCTATCTTTTAAATGATTAGCAAACTGAGATTGAAATGAGGTCAAGTAACTTGCCAAGGTCACGCTGCTAGCACATGACCGAGCTAGGATGCACATTCTGGACCGTTTGATTACAAGCCTTTGTTTTTAACTAACACAGCAAAACAGGCTTTGCTGTTAATTTTAAACTTTTTCGTATCATAGAATCAGCTATTTAGGATTAAGTAAGAGTTATGTTATGGGAGGTAGAATGCATTGTGTAAGGGCAAGGTTAGAGCTAATTTACTGCCATATCCCATTTACCTTTGTATCCCTGAAGATTTGCCTAGCACATAGGCGGTACCATTGAATGAAGTGCATAGGCTATCCAAGTTCTCTTAGGAACTTCCTTACACATGATGAGGTTCTTTAGTATAGTTAATACCGCACCTGTGCCACCTAGTGGTTCGAGATTAAACACAGGTAGGTGCTACAGATGAAATCTCTCTCCAGCACCCCCACCCCCCACCCCACGCCCCAATCATCCCCAGGGTTAGAGCGGACTCCGCCTTTCTGGCTTTAGAGCATTTAGTGACCAAGCAGCATTGCCTGTATTTTAGGTCAGGTTCAAAGTAAGGGGAAAGATACACTGGGGATTTTATATCAAAGAAAAATATAACACTGAAATTTTTAAAATGTAAAAAGTCTGCCTGCTCCAATTTCCACAGTTTTGGACTGTAGGCATTTGAACGACTAGAACCTAATAAAAGGCCAAAACTCTGCTAAATGGCAGAGTAGCTGAGCCTGGACTTTTTTGTTGTTGAATGGCTAGCTTTCTTGCTTTAGGTACAAGCACAGGATGGTGTTCAAGAGTGTATTCTTAGAAGTAAACTGCAGATAACCAAGTACTGGCATTAGAACTATTCCCGCAATTGTCACTGGGTTCAGTCGTTTCATTCAGAGCCTCTCTGGTTGACATCTCTGGTTGGATATTTGGATGTTGTTTTCAACCAGAGCAGTCCATTTCACATTCTGCTGCCAAACTTGGCAATCTTTTGAAGACTTGGGCTAGGAGAAGAGAGAGTCATAAACACTGGCTTAATTGTCCTTCCTTGACTTTGATGGATAGTAATATCTAACTTATTCTGCTAAATGAAGAATGACAGTTAAAAAAGATAGGTTCTATTATTATATATAGTTTCACATATTTAGGTATACCTATTTTGTGGAACTGTTCCCTGGGAAGCAGTCATAAGATTCCTCCTTATTCCTTAAAGAGCAAATGACCAAAACAACAAAATCGAAGCCAAAAATAAAACCAAAACCCACCAATCCCTACTGTTTCTTTAGCAGATCCAGGTTAGGATCATGGGCAGAGCCAGTAGTAATAATAGCTAGAGGAGAAAGGAGAGAACAGGATGAACTCTTAAAGCCTTTGTTCTTAGTGCCGTGGAGTTGATAACGAGCGACTCCTAGTGACCCTGTGTATAACAGAGCAGAACCCTGCCTAGTCTTTGTGCTCCATCCCCTCACCTTCCAGTAAGCCTGCCTTACTATTCTCCTCTTTGTGGATATGGCATTTTCCTGATTCCATTTCTTAAAAAAAAATTTCCTGTAGTCTGAAGCTATTTTTTCCCCTCTGAAATGCAGGGAACGTAATTTCAAAAGGTTGTACACCTGAAAACTTACTGTTAGCATTCATGTTTAACCTTCCCATTTCCTTCTAGGTTTAATTTGAGAGAGAGACAGAGACAGACTGCCTTCCTATTTATTTCCCCTTAGTTATAAGCAATTAAAAAGCCCCTAAAACTGTTGAAAGTGTTATCTATTTTCTTTTTGAGGGGACAAAGATAAGGGAGTGGTTGGGATTGTGCTACAATTTGCCAGAAGAAGAGAAGTGGCCCTAAGTGGGCATGGCAACATAATAAGAGGGAGCAGACAGGTTGTTCCCTCTGGAGGGAACACAGTTTGGGGTGGAGGCTAAACGGAGCTGGCTCTTAGAAGGAGAGTGTTCCCAGGGGCATGTAATGGCCTGCGACCTTGGTGCATTTGGCTCATTGTTGGTAAGCTTCTGAGGCACTCTCATTCTTCCTTTAAAGTTCTTGTCATCTCTTCTCTTGACTCTTACCCTTTCTTGTTACCTAGTAATAAGAATGGTACAAAAAGAACATATCCCACCTGTGCTCTGGACATCTCTGGGTAGAAATGAAATGCTTCCTTAAGGGTGTTTTTGTATATGGTCATTTTATAGTACTTTGAATACAATAGGCAGAGGGAATCTCTCTAGCCGAACTGTATTGCTGTCTATCTTTGGTTGTAAAAGCACTTAGAGGGCAGGCAACACAAAATAACTCTGGTTCTTTCCGGATGCTTTCCCTAGAGCTAGAGGCTCTCTGTAGGTACCTGGTCTGCTTTCCAAGTTATTGCAGGTCACAGTTCTACCAAATATTTCTATACAGCATAAAAAGGGTCAGTTGATTTCTAAACTCCAGTATCACTGTTCTCGTTGCCTGATCACCAATCCACCTGTTTTAAGTTTTTTGTCATGGTGGTTCCTCACTCTTGGTACTAGTTTCTGTATTATTTAGGGCACGGGTTAAACTACTGTAACAGAGACCCCAAAATACAGCAGTGACTTAAATAAAACAAATTTATTTTTCTTTCATATATTATTTCTGAGAATGAGAGGTCCAGGCTGATGGGGCGTCTTTGTTCCTTATGGTTGTTTATGGACCCAACTTCCTTCCATGTTGTTTCTCTGGCCTCCCCTAGAGTGTTGTTCTTACCTGCAGCATTGCAGCTGGGTTGCTAATGTGTCAGTGTTCCAGTCCATAGGAAAGAGGGAACATAATTTAGTCCAGAGCAAATTCTTCCTTTTAGGTGATGTAGAAGTTGCTTTGGTCATATTCTATTGGTGAGAACTTGCCATGCTTAGCTGCAAAGAAGGTTGGCAAATAAAATCTATAGCTGAGCAGTTATGTTTCCTACTAAAACTTGAATAATATAAAAGAAAGTGTGGATTTTGTGTTTTGTCCGTTTTTCTACAGGGTTCTGTGCCTTGTTTATGGAGTTCTTTGTGTATTCTGGATTTGAATACCTGTTTGGGAAGACAAATGCTTTCTTTCAGTCTGTGGCATATTTTTTCATTTTGTTCATGGGATCTTTTGTCATATATATAGAAATTTAATATTTTTATATAGTAAAATTTGTAAATCTTTTTATAATCCTTCTTTGATACAAATGTATTTTATATTTGTAGATTTGATTCTAGGTACTCTATATCAGTTTTTTATGGCTAGGAGTAGACAGGATAGACACCATGATTGATAGGCTCCACAAGCACTTAATTTATGGTCAACTTTTCTATTTCAACTTTTTCTTAAAAAAGAAATATCTTATTTTAAATAGGAAAACCAAAACCATCGGTTTGCCTCATCTTATCATTAATTTTATGATTTGACAGGATTTATAATTATTTGTAGTTTTTCTAATTAAATGATTAATAGTTCTCAGAATTATTCATTTGTCAAAATAGTTCTCTAGAGTTCATTTTGAATCTAGAAGACTTTTGATAGTCACGAAAATAGAGAAGTCAGATTGAAGTGCTAATCTGAGAGATGAGATCAAATTTGGTGTGAAAGTCGGTGTTCAAGCCGTTAGATATGTCTAGTATGTGGTTAAAATATGGTCTAGAACTCAAGAGAGGAGTTAGGGCTAGAGATGTTGATTTGAAAATCATTAAGTCCAGAAGATTGTTGAAACCTCGATAATAATTAAGTTCTTCAAATAAGAGCACAAAAGGACAGAGAGAGGGCTGTACCCACCTTTAGAAGTCTAAAAGGCACAGCTGAAGACACAGATATTAGACCATTTAATCTTTGTTAACAACCTCATGAGATATATGCTAGTTTTCTAATTTTACAGGTGAGTAAATCGAGGCTGAGAGAGATGACTTTTACATAAAGTTGTATAGTTAGTAGTTGGTACAACGGGTACTTGAGACCGGTCTTGATGACTTCAAAGCCTGTAGTAATCTGTTATATCTCCCAGCTTACAAAAGGGAGAACAGCATTTCACTAAAGAGTACGTAGTTTTTGGTGCTAAATGAATTTCTAGAATGTTTGAAGGCCTGCAGGTGGCCCCTGGATTGTTAGTTCTGTTGCTGTCAGCGGTGGTGGAGAGAACAGTGCTGTGGTGGGAGGATGATGCGCATTAGGAAGGGTTAGTTGAGGGGGAAGGTCATGGAGTGCAGTCACTCCAAAGTCCTATTTCATGAAGTTTGGTGGTAAAAGGAAAGAAAGACAGAGAGGACGAGCTTGAAGGACTATAAACTGTTTTTTTTGTTATTTTGTTTTTGGTTTGGGGGTGGTGCAGAAAGGTCTGAGTAAATTTCGAGTTAGAAAAAAAGAATCAAGTCAAGAGCATGGGATTGCATCAGGAGCATGGTGGAGGGATAATGTCCATTAATGTCTAGTAATACAGTATGAGAGACAGAGTGACTATGTCATTTTTATTTAAAGAGAAGAATAATATTAGGGGTGATGGTGTTTGAAAATCCTCTCAGCAGTGAGGTTGCCTCCTAAGAAAGTATGTGTGAGACGTTTGGGGTTGGAGTCTTGAGGACAATTGAAAAAGGCGAGGGAGTCAAGGTGTGTTCTTTTCAATTATTTAGCTTTTAGAATGGCTGATAATTAGAGGGTGTAATGATTGTTTTAAATTAATGAAAATTTCAATTGATAAATTATGAGGAAACTTTTTTTTAATGAGTCACATTGAAATACATTTGTTCTGTAGACTAACTGCTATAATCCTGAAGATAAGGTTCTTAACAGTTATTACTAAGATGAAACTTTTCTGAGTCAATTGTAATTTGGGGAAAAGTATGCCACATTTTACACTATTTTGATTGTCATTTTACAATACAGAATAAATATAAACGGTGCCATTAATTATGTACGTACTTGTCCTGTATTGGTGAAGTATTGTCATTTGTTGTTTCTTTTTCCTTTATGATATATGTTTTGTAGATAAATTCACCAAAGATTGATATAAACATAAAAATGACTTTTTATATTCTCTTGTTTATTATTAAGCAGAAATCAAAGAACAGTCTGCAGAAGAGGATGCTGAAGGAGAAGTGGACAACAGCAAACAGCCAATCCCAGTCCTTCAGCGTTCTGTGTCTGAGGAATCTGCAAGCTCCCTGGTCTCTGTTGGTGTAGAAGCCAAAATCAGGTTAGAGAGTGAACACAGCTGGATTGGAGATTAGCCTCAGGAAGAAGGGTAGTGAGTTGACCATAGAGAAAATCCAGAGTACGAGCTTAGGATGTCAATCTGGATGGAATTTTATTATTTTGTAGCTTTAAATTTGAGGCTGATACCTCTGTGTGTAGTTGGGGTAGAGTATGTGTGTGGGCTTAGGTGATATAGAACAGAGCGATAGCCTAGCATGTTCCTCTACTCTCCTCAGACCAGCACAGAACATTCCCAGTATGCTATTCCTAGTAGGAGAAATAACTCTGAACTTTTAGCATACGGATTGATTTTTGATATTTACGTGTAAATTTAAGTTTATACACTTGCCTCTTACCCTCTCTTCATTCTTTTAAAAAAAGAAATACAGGACCTTATAATCCGTGTATAATTCAGCTTTGAATTCTTGTATTTTTTTAGACCTTATTTGAAAGACATGAATAAAAGTATGAAATCATCCATCAGTTGAATATTCGCATCTTCTTGAAGTGTTTTCTTTCTTTTGCTTTGGCACACCTCCCCTCCTCATTTTATCTTTTGCTGGCTTCTGCGAGACTCCCCACGTTTATAATGTTGGAGTCCTCAGGTCAAAGTCCTCAGCCTGTGTGCTTTTATCTCTACTCACTCCCTGGGAACTCTCATTCAATCAGATAGCTAAATCCTGTCTGTGTGCTCATGAACCCCACATTTATAGTTCCAGGGCTGACCTTTCTCTGAACTCCAGACTCTCTGCTTGACATCTCCATTTGGAAGTGTACTAGACACCTCACCTCTGTAACACATCCAAAACCACTCTTGATTCTGACCCACCCCTGCCCCAAAACTCCCCAGGATTTCTCCATTTCAATACATAATACCAATATTCACGCAGTTGCTTAGGCCAAAAACTTTTGAGTTAATCCTTGATTTCTATCTTTTCTCATATCTTATATCCTAAAGTCCACAGATCAACTTTAGAAAATATTGTAAACAAGTACTTACCTCTTAACTTGCCTACCATCTTCGTTCAAGCCCTTGTTAACCTTAGTCACCTTTTAACTGCTCTGTTTCTTCTCTTTACTTCCTCAGTCCAGATTGTTCTTAGCACAGTTGCAAAAATGATCATTCTAAAATGTAAATCAGGTTTCCCCCCAACTCTCTTTAATGACTATTATATTTAAGTTAAATATTTAAATGATATTGGAAATTTCATTCACATCCACACCATGTTTTACAGGTTGTGATCTGACCCGGGCTGCCTCTCTGCCTTCTCTTGTTACTTCCTGTGCTGCCATCACATTTGCCTGCTCGCTGCCTCTGATGACACACACTGATTGTGTTTCTGTCTGAGGGCCTTAGAGCTTGCTGGACTCTCTCTCATGTGGCTTACCTCCCCCAGAGACACCTTCCCTAAGGACCCTGCTTATAACAAAGTGTCATGTTGTCTCAACTTAGTTTCAGTCAGTTTAGGAAGGGAGCACATGATTTGAATCTGGGTTAGGGTGTACATGTATTCTTATACTGTTCTCTACCCCTCCCCTCCTATGTGAGGGAAGGTTTGAAATTTTTCAAAATAAAAGAGTAGGATGAAAAAGAAGTAAAACAGCAGTCCCTACCACATTTTACCCCCTAATCCTGCTTTATTTTTCTTTGTAGCACTTATTATTTCCCAACAGCTCATTTGATTATTGTCTCCCTTGCTATCTTGTGAGCTCTGTGAAGGCAGTATGTTTTTCTGCGTTCTATTGGATTGATATTTTTTTCCATTGGTTATACATTATATTTTGTTTCTAAGATTGTTTACCTAACTTAAGACTCAGACCTCGTGTTTCTTTACCCTGTTGAATTGAATTTTGAAAGAATTTCAAACTTACAGGTCTGATCGATTTCTTAGTCTTAGCGCTTTGTCATCCTTTCTTATCTCTTTGCATCTGTCGTCTAGCATTTCATTTTCTAATAGTTTTAAATATATCCTTCTTATTTCTGTTTTCTTTGTCTTGGCCCCCTAACTTTTTTTTTCACATTTAAAAAAATTGAGGTTTATTCTACAGACAGTAAAATTCACCCATTTAGTGAGTTTTGACAATTGTACATAGTCATTTAACCACTCCCACCACAAGATAAAGAACAGTTCCATCATACTAAAGAAATTCCTGATGCCTGTTTGTTGTCACCTCTGACCCCAACTTCTGCCTTTGGCAACCACTTACCTATTTTCTGTCCCTGTTGCAAAGTTTTACCTTTGCAATAACATCGTATAAATGGAATCTTAAAGTTCGTATCCTTGTGATTCTGGCCTTCTTTACTTAGCATAATGCATTTGAGATGCGTCTATGTTATTGCATATATCAGTAGTTGTTTCCTTTTTATTGCTGATTAGGATTCTACATTATGGAGGTACCTACCACAGTTTGTTTATTCATTTCCTAGTTAAGGGATTTTAGAGTAGTTTCCAGTTTTTAACAATTATGAATAAAATTGGTATGAAAATTCACTCACAAGTTTTGCTGTAAGCATAGGGTTTTTATTTCACTTGAGTAAATACCTAGGAGAGAGAGAATTTTAAAGGAAAATGCCAAAGTGTGTTCCAGTGTGGCTGTACTGTTTTACGTTCCCATAGCCGTGTATGAGAGTTCCTGAGGGAGAGTGGACGGGCAGGACATTTCTTGCTCTGATTCAGCTTTTCTCTTAGTAGGCACTATGTCCCTGGGTCTTGGGGTTGGTGTTCTCAGTGATCCCACCATTGCCCCAGCTATGGGAGACCTGTAATGATCTGGGTCTAGGACATAGTCTTGTTCCTCCTCCAGAGTTAAAGGTCACTCTACCCCCACCCCTCCATTCTAGTCCTCATCCGTAGTTGGTCTTTACCATTGCAGGGTGGTGTTTTGCTGTCTTTCTCCTACTTGCCTAAGGCTTTTGTTCCCCATGGAAAATGAGGGAGAAAGATCAGGATGAGTCTTTGTGTCTTCCCCATATCACTCCTGTTCCCTCTCCAGGCTTGTACCGTGACTGGCACATCCTCAGGGCTCTTTATTATGCCCCGAGTGTGGTGCACGAGCACCCGGGGAGGTACACGGAGAGAAGCCTGTGAGTGGGTTAGGATTCCCTTTGTGTCAGTGGGTCACGGATGGTCTGTATTCTCACACTGTCTCACGCTTGGCCTTTAGCAATTTGTTAACAATTTTCCCTGAATTCTTCTTGTCCTGCTTGTATGACGTCCAGTGGCCTCTTTTCCAGGTTAAGCAAGTGCTTGTGTCTCGTCTCTTTTGGAAGTGCCTTTCATTCAGTTGCAGGTGAATTGATTGCCCTGCACCTTCTGCAATTTGATGGGTTCAAGAAGAGTGAATTTGTAGATTGTCTGGCGAGTTTCTGTTGTGAAGGTGGGAACAGTGCTCTTTGTAGCTCTCTACATCCAAAGCAGAAGCCAGAAATTTCTCTTCCCTCCCCCTTTTAAAGTTAACAATATAATTTACTCTGAGATGTTTGACTATCCTTACTTCCTGTATCTCTTGCAACCTTTCCTAATTCTTTAATAGTTTGAGTACTTGTCTAAAAATATTTTCACTGTGGGTCTGTTGTGTGGCAAAAATTCTGAGGTCTTATAAGCCTGGAATAATTTTACTACACCTTCACATTTGAGTGATGGTTTTGGATATGAAATTGAAGGTAAGATATTTTCTGTCAATACTTTAAAAGTATTGCTTCATTTTCTGATCGTGATGTTAGTCTGATTGTTGCTCCTCAAAGATAATGTTTCTAGGGGAGACAAACCAGAAATGGGATATGCTGAAAGAAATGTAAACTTAATAGCTTAGAGAAAATTATAAATAAGAAAATTATAAAATTAATAAGATACTGGCAAAGGATACTGGTGGTAGTATCTTTTAGGCAAGAAAAAAAATTTTTTTTCCTGTTTGGCCTTATTTTTCTTGAAGTAGACCACATTTAATTGTGTTTGTGTATGTCTTAGCATCACTGGGCAACAGTTTATTATGAAATTGAAATAGGTAATATCGGAAAAACTTAAATAGGTAACTTTCATAAACAATAGGGCATTAGTTGAGAGGCTCAACATGAATTTAAGTTAAAAAAAATCACCTAAAAAGATTATAGATTATTTCTATCACCTGTTAATGTAAGACATTATGAAAGTTCATGGAGTAGATACTACAGAGGTAATGGTGGAAACTTTAATGCCTGAGAAGAAAGATTTGGGTATAGCAGCCATGAATGTATTGTGAAGAGAAAATATATCCAAGAGGAGTAGTTCTTTAAATTCTGTACTTTATAAGGGTTCCTTATTAGGCATATATTCTATAAGTGTATATTGTTTTTTGTCCTTTAATTTTTTAAATGTTTTTTTTAAATTAATAGATTTTACTGTTTAGAACAATTTTAGGTTTATAGAAAAATTGAGTAGATGGTACAGAGAGTTTCCATCCCCCCCCACCCCTCAATTTCCCCTATTATTAGCGTTGTGCATTAGTGTGGTACATTTGTGACATCTGATAAACCAGTATTGATACATTATTATTAACTGAAGTCCGTAGTTTATATTATGGTTCATTATTTGTGTTATATACTGCTATGAGTTTTGATAAATACATGATGTCATGTATATGCCATTACGGTGTATCATACGAAATAGTTTCACCGCTCTAAAAATCCCCTATGCTCCACCCATTCATCCTTTTCCTACCCCTATTAAACACTTTCACTAACTCCGTTAGTCACTCACTGTTTAACCCAGTAACCACTTAAATTTATATTTTTATATCTTTCCATGTGTGTATGTGTGTGTTTGGTATATATATCATGCATAAAGAACATTCCATCCACTGGTTAAATAGAACTTTGTCACCACTTGTTTTACAGAGCTGGTATGTAATTGAGTGTTCATTAAACTCTGCCTTCTTCCCCAGCCTTAGCTTTACTTTCTTTATTCTTTTTTAATACTTCAGTTTTTTGAATCAGATTTTTTTTTTTTTTTTGGTGAGGAAGGTCGGCCCTAAACTAATACCTGTTGCCAGTCTTCCTCTTTTTGTGTGAGGAAGATTGTCACTGAGCTAACATCTGTGCCAGTCTTATTCTATTTTGTATGTGGGATGCCACCACAGCATGGCTTGATGAGCGGTGTGTAGGTCCGTGCCTGGGATCCAAACCTGTGAACCCTGGACTGCTGAAGCAGAGCGCACGAACTTAACCATTACGCCACCGGGCCAGCCCCTTGAATCAGATTTAAAAGAAAATTGTTTTTCTAAGTACAAACTAGAATCTTTTTAGTTTGGTATGTTTACTACTTTACAAATCATACTGTGGAAAAGTAGAGTTTCAAATGTATAATTGTTATTAAACTTAGTTATTCTTATGGTATAGACATATATAAAAGCTTAGCTTGCACTAAAGACATAGTATTTAATTTTAAAGCACAAATATCTGTAGTTGTCTGTCACTTAAAATAGTTAAATAAAACTGCTTTCTCCTTTTCTGTCTTCCTTACGTTTCATTTCTACCAGTGAACAGCTCTGTGCTTTTTGTTACTGTGGTGAAAAAAGTTCCTTAGGACAAGGAGACTTGAAACAATTTAGAGTGACGCCTGGATTTATCTTGCCATGGAAAAACCAACCTTCTAACAGGAAGGACATTGATGACCACAGCGACGGAAGCTGTGAGAAAATACCAAACTCAGCACCACGAAAACAAAGAGGACAGAGAAAGTAAGCAATTTTGAAATTAAATGGTTGGAATGGAATAAGACTTGATATAATTTATTTTCACCACAATGTTCATGAATATATAAGGAGTTGTTAATGAGGATTTTCTCATGTTTTCAACATTCATAGGTTCGTACGGATGCTGTATGACTCACCATTAACCCAACAAACACACTTTTTCTCAAGATTTCTTATTTTAGAAAAAGTTTATCGTATAAGTGTATAAACAAAATCACAAAAGTTAACTTTTAGAAGAAAACTTTAAACAACATAACATAAACCTAGACGCAGTTCATGCAATTTACTATTAATGGAAAGAAGATAAAACGATTAATGAAGTCTTTCTTTTCTTCCTCTAAGTTTTTAATTGTTTGTAAGAGTATAACATAACAGAATAGCAATAGCAAAGTGGTTTTCACTACTCGTATTCTTTATGTGTCATTTATTTATTTATTTTTGTGGTTCAGAAAATGTTGAGCTGTGCTGTAAACTCTTATCATAATACAATGTTAACTTTCTTTCTAAGTAATTGTATTCTGAGAATGCCTTTTCTAAGATTAAAGAAGATGCTCTTTTTTTAATGAAATAAGAATTTACTAAGATATTTGTATAACTATATACGTGTGTCTATATTCATGGACATTATTATCACCCAAAACTCTTATCTAATATGTTTTCTTTTGGAGTTAAATTTTTTTTATATGTTGTAGAGTTTTGTTTAAAGGCCATCCTGATATGTGGACCGGCTCTGGTAGTTGAGGGAGTAGAAGTTTCTGTAGTCGATGAGAGAAGTGTAAAAAATGTAGCTTGGAAAGCTAACCAGCTCTGCTCCTTGAGGATGATGATGTAATCATCCAAGTGCTTATGTGGCTTTTATCCAAATTTAAGTACTAAGGCATTGTTGTGTTGTACTTATTTGATTGGCTCCTTCTTTTGGGCTGCTGCCTGTGCCTTGAAGACCTGAAGTAGGAAATGAAACAATAATAAGAAAGAGAATCTTTTGAAAGAATTTAAGGTGGAACAGCTTAAGGAAGTTTAGAAGTACTGTGTTTAGAGAGTGGTAATGTTTTAAAGGCCATAGCCAGATTAAATATAAGAGCTTTACCTTTTGTGATCGATTGAGTGCTCACATCCTAATAAAATGTATCAAAAGTCCAGCAAACTTATAATGTCTATCAGTAATTAGCAAATTTAATGGCCTGCACGGGGTTAGATCTTATATCCTCATGTGCTGCCTTGAATAAAAGCAATTATATGAACACTTGTTCTGGGAAATACAGTTGAGCTTCATTTATTTACTTACTTTATAAATTAAGTGAATTTTTAGTGAAAACTTTTATAAGCTAAGATAATTATGTAAAACTAGGCTTGGTTTAATGGAAGTCTTTATATACACTTAGTGTTTACCAAGTTACTAAGTAATGATAACAAGCCAGTTGGTGGACCTTAGGAATAAAGCACATTTATAAAATTTGGAAATCATTTAGGGGTAGACAATTAATTTAGCTTGGTAATGATTTTAAATATTTATAAAGTATGTTACTAATGAATTATAAACCAGATAAACAGCTAGTTAAAAATTTTTTTAATTTGAAAAGGAGATTTTTAAAATAGTTTTCCTCTCTTGGTGCACTAAATATAAGAATATATAATCAAGGATTCTTTTTCTCTTTCCTTTTGTTTTAGACTTAAAATTTTGGGGGGATATATTTCTGCTGACTTCTCCTGATGTTCTTTCCTAAGCTGGGCTACTGTCATCCTAAGAGTTGACACCAGCATCTTACTGATATGGCATATACATAAAAACTGGTTGTAAAACTTGAAGGTGATATTTGATTAAGCTGCTGGTTAGGAACTGGTTAGTAAAAAACTGGTTAATCATTCCATTGGTTTTTTTTTATTTTGGTGGGGAAGATTGGCCCTCAGCTAACATCTGTTGCTAATCTTCCTCTTTTTGCTTGAGGAAGATTGTCGCTGAGCTAACATCTGTGCCTATCTTCCTCTATTTTGTATGTGGGACACTGCCACAGCATGGCCTGATGAGTAGTGCAGGTCCGCACCTGGGATCTGAACCCATAAATCCCTGGCCGCTGAAGCAGAGCATGCGAACCCAACCGCTACACCACTGGGCCAGCCCCTCCATTGGTTTTTATACCCATTCCCCCCATCAAATACTGGTGTAAAGAAAATATGTTAAAACAATACATTAGTCTTTATAGATGAACTCTTAGTCTTTTTTTCCCTCCCAATAAAATGACAATGATTAGTAATGAAGAATATATTCATAGGAATGGAGATTATATTTATAGGAAGGAGTTTGTTCTCATTTTACTGTGGGCATTTATAAAAATGCGAATTTAAAGTTAGCATAGCATGCCAAACTTTTTGAAAAAGTGAGTCTATGCATTTCTAATGCTGAACTTTAAAAATACTGGTTATTTTTATATGGTTTGATATTTAAATGTACTTATTGAAATATGTTAATACTTTTTTTCTTTCAATGATTCCAGGTATAAAAAAGTTTAGTACCCTGGTCATTGTGCTGATTTTCTCTTAATAGGAATCATGATAAATATCCAGCATACAGAAGTGCAGTGAGTTATGATCTATATTCAATAGTGATTTAATCCAGAATTATGATCAGGTTAAATACTATGATATCAGGAGAAGATTAAAGTTTAAGTGCCAGTCATCTGATTTCCCATATTGAATGTTTAAACACAATAGTAGTCATTGTTTACTTAATGATCTCAATTAATATCTGAAGTAGAGGGCCTTGAAAGTCTGAAATCTTCCGTATGTTGTATACCTTATTCAGTGTTCATTTTTAAATTGTAGATTTTGCTGTTACACTATCTTCCTTATTCCCCAAGCCACTAGTAGCTATTTTGTTTTTGCTTTTTGCTTCTGATTTGTGAGGTAAAGTCTTGGTAGAGAATTCTTGCATCGTCATGCCACAGACCAGCTGTCGAGATTTGTCGAGAGGACCATAAGAAAGCTCCAGCTGACACGTCCCACTCCCACTCCCACTCCCTCCCTCTTCACGCTTTGTAGTGGGTTTTCATTTCCCCTGGGAAATAACCTTTCTTTACGTAAAATTAATGGCCAGATCTACTGTGGTAGTCCTCACAATAAAGCAAATGAAAATTTCTGATTTGATTGATTTATGTTTTGTAAGCATTTAACTAAGGCTAAAGGAAATATTCATTTTTTGTGATTAAAATATGGTTCCTATTAGAATATTAGAGTGTCAGTTTTTTAAAAAATATATAGAATGGCAAAATAAATTTGCAACTGTAATTTTTAACACTTCCTTATGGATTTGAAGACTTTTTAAAGTTTTACATGATAAAATGTAGCAATCCACTGTTATATTGTACTATGAATGATAACAGATGTATTCTAAAAGTTGTTTTAAGACATTTATGCCTAATAAATTAAAATTGATTTGACAATTCATTATATTTGAGTTGTGATAAAACAAAACCATTTTCTACTTGTTATCACTCTCATATCTATTTTATTTTATTTTATTTTTCCAGAGAACGATCTCTTCAGCAGAATATAGTATCTTGTGTAAGCGTCAGCACTCAGACTGCTTCAGATGATCAGGCTGGTAAATTATGGGATGAACTCAGTCTGGTAGGCCTTCCAGATGCCATTGATGTCCAGGCCTTATTTGATCCTACAGGTATGAATTGATCTTCGGTGATAACTACCTCTTGATTCTGTAAGCATTTTAATTTTAGTGAATTCTCAAGTAAATAGTAAATACTTTTCATTTAGAATAAATACTTTTCATTTAGAAATAATTACAATCACACTGTCAAAGATGTCATTGTTAAGTATGCCTGCTTAGGTTAAATAAATTGTCTAATTATGTTTACCTAATTTATTTACTAGCTGCACAGGGCCAATACTGGGCTGGATGCTTTTATAAATATTTGCATTTACTCTTGCGTAGATAGCAATGCCATGGAGATCTGACAATTGAGGAAACAAAATTTTAAAGGAATCTCTGAGAATTTGGGGAACATGGCAGTCTGGGTCTGTTTAATGTAGGGGTAAAGGGCAATAGATCTTAGCCATGTGGGTATTCTGTTGTAACAGTTTAGTAACCCATACTCCTGATACGGTGCTGTTGGGATTTTGAGTAAATTTCATTCTGCAGTTGAACTGCATGTTGATTGATAGTGGTTCAAGTGCTATGTGATAGAGAATTTAAGGACTGAGCTGTTATTAACGATTGATGTGGGCTTTTGGTGTGGGATGGAGCAGAATAGAGGGTGTATATGTACCTTATTTGCCATACATTCTCTTGCTTATGAACAAAGTATTAAATAATGTTCTTTCTATTTTATGTAAAGATACCAAATAAAATATCTTATAGTAATATTTAAATAAAATGACTAAAAACTAATTTTTTTTGTTGAAGAAATAATCACTAATTCAGTGATTTTCAAACTTTTATCTGCATCAGAATCACCTGGAGGGCTTGTTAAAACATAGATTTCTGGACACCACTGCAAGAGTTTTTGATTCAGTACGTCTTGGTTGTGATCTGAGGTTTTGCATTTTTAACAAGTTCCCAGATGATACCGATGCTGTGGTCCAGAGACTGGACCACCTTTTTAGAAGGGCTGCTGTAGTGGTGCCACAGATATGGGATACCGTTGTGTATTTACACATTAGAGTTGATTTGGGGGTTTTATGTCTTTACTTATTAGTGTTAATGTATTTAATGTTTATTCATTTGCTCCTTTTCACTTGAACCATTTTAGGCACTTGTTGGGCTCATCACCGTTGTATGGAGTGGTCACTGGGAGTATGCCAGATGGAAGAACCATTAGTGAACGTGGACAAAGCTGTTGTCTCAGGGAGCACAGAAGTAAGTAGAAGAAAGATTAAACAACAGCTTTATAAATTTACTCTAGTTAACATAAAGGTTCACTTGCAAGAATTATTTATTAAATGATTACTATAAAGTAAAAACTCTTCAAATAGGAAATTACTAATTTATATCCAAGAATAGTTTGTACAAACCACTAGAATATAATGTTAAGTTGTGCAGTAAATGTAAATCTTTAAAAATATTTTACATTTAAATCAGAAATTAAAATTTTTAGGAATGAAAATTACTAATTATACTTATGTCCATGTTGTTATTCTTTAAGACAAAACTATTTGATGAAGGTTTAAAATGAGAGACAGATTTGACGAGATCTTTAGTCCACAATGTAGACTAGCTTTGTTTGATGTTTTAAAAATTGATTAAAATGTTTCTTTTCAATCAAGTTGGCAGTTCAGTTTGTCTTTTTGGCACTATCCCAAAGTAATATCATGTACACAGTCTCCTGTCTTTCAAAGCTTTCACTGTGATTTTCATGTAATTTTGAAACGAGCACAGAAATAAATGCAACATTTACCTTGCATCTATAAAGGCAACAAACTCTCTGAAGTGAAATTGCTTTGCTGCTTACAAATTCCCTTTGGTTTTTTGTTTATGTATGTATGTATGTATGTGAGGAAGATCAGCCCTGAGCTAACATCCATGCCAATCCTCCTCTTTTTGCTGAGGAAGACCGGTCCTGAGCTAACATCTATTGCCAATCCTCCTCCTTTTTTTTCCCTTTTTCTTCCCTTTTTCTCCCCAAAGCCCCAGTAGATAGTTGTTATATGTCATAGTTGCACATCCTTCTTAGTTGCTGAATATGGGACGCCGCCTCAGCATCGCCGGACAAGCGGTACGTCGGTGCGCGCCTGGGATCCGAACCCGGGCTGCCAGTAGCGAAGTGCTTGCACTTAACCACTGAGCCATGGGGCTGCCCACCCCCACTTTGGTTTTTGACAAGTGTATTCAGGAGAAATGAAACAGCCCTTCCAAAGGAATATTAAAAATGGAATTTTTGACCGTAGAAACTGTGGGCTTTAATAGATCGAATATAGGTAAAACTTTCAAAAATATAGTTGGGACAAGGACTTAGATTCAAGTAATTATTCAATTATTATAACATTAGCTTTACTCAAATTATCAAAATGATCTAATTTACATGAATGAGTAACTCTCACCTCAAGATTAGTCAAGTTAGACTGCTTGTTTTGGAAATGCAGCATTACATTTAAATGATTATGTTACCAAATTTTGAGCAATATGATGCATAATAGTAAATTCTACAGTCTGAATATACTTAGGTGGCCAGATCAAGACTGTGGTAGATCAATGAGAGCTATTTCTCCATGAACTAATTCCGGAGTAGCTTTGGATTATTTTGTGGCAGTGAAAAGTATTATAGGAAAGGAAATGAACAAAGGCTAAAATAAACTTCGTGGTGTTGGACTGGAATCAGAGGACTCAATATAAACTCATGGTTTTTAATATTTATACAAATTCAGAAAACTTGATGTATGTATATGCGTGAGTTAGTATGTATACATATATTTCCTAGCTTTGTTCGCTAAGAGGTTACTTAAAAGAAAGCTTGCCTCATCCTATCCTTTTTGGACAGAAGATATCATTTTTTTTCTTTGAATACTTATTGATTAATATTGAAATGGAATTTAGAGATTAAGGCTATACCCTACCCCTGACAGAGGAGTCAAGGGCCATGGGAGACATGCATTCCTTTACTTTATCTAGGGGTTAGTAGTGAGTGGGCCCAAGCAGATGGAACGCAGATAGAGTACAGTCATGCACTGCATAGTGACGTTTCAGTCAGCAACGGACCACATACACGATGGTGGTCCCGTAAGATTAGTACCATATAGCCTAAGTGTGTAGTAGGCTATACCATCTAGGTTTGTGTAAGTACTGTAAGGGAGGAAGATATTTTCCTCTGTCCTTCTAGGTTCTTCTGGCTGGTCTAAGAATTAAATGGACATGAGACAGATTAACAGGAGAAAAACAAACAAAAGTTTAATAGCGTGTATTCATGGGAGAAACCGAGGAAAACTGAGTAACTTGCCAAAATGACTAAAGCTCTCACTTAAATACCATCCTCAGGTAAAGACATAAGAAAATGTTGGGGTGGGGAGGGTCAGAGACTTCAAAGGAAAGGAAGGCAATTCACAGATAGATGAAAAGGATCAGACATTTGGAAAACAAGTGTTTGGCCAAGTAGAAACAGAAGAACACAGAGGGGAGCCAGCAAACAGGCTTTTCTAGGTTCCTCCCTGTCTACCAGGTAGATCGTATTATGCTAAGGTGATAGCTTGCTTCCTGAGACAGGTTTTTTTATCTGAATTATTTTAGGCAGTTAAGGGGGAGGTAATAAGAAAAACTTTCTGAGTCTTTTGTTTTTAAAAATAATCAGCCTAAAATAATCCTCATGTTAAAGAGATGCATTTTGGGGTAGCAGATTTTGTTTCCCTTCAGTGCACTCTATGATGTTCGCACAAGGACAGAATCACCTGATGACGCATCTCTCAGAACATAGCCCTGTCATTAAGTGACGCACAACTGTTGGAGTAGATGGAGAGATGAGATTAGAAGGAAACCAATGGCAGTGTTATCAAACCTTTACTTCTCCACTAGATTCAATCAATCAAAACTTACAGTAGTGTCAGTGTTTTATTGCGACTTCTACTGTTTTTTGTTTTTCTCCGTTATCAAATAGGCACAGGACAGATCAGTTAACTAGAACTATTTTTGTTTGTTTGCCCCTAAGAAAAGAAGAGTTTGTCTCACTGACAAAAATTCAAACATATAACAACACATTTGTTGATAAGGCTGTGGGGAAATAGGTACTCTTATACTTTGCTAGTGGGAATGCAAATTGGTATAAATCTTCTGGGGCGAAATTTGGCGATACCTAACAAACTACATATGCACTTATCTTTTGACCTTCCTGGGAATCTATCCTGAAAATATGCCTCCTATAATACAAAATACTTGTGCTATTCCAAGTTAATAATTGCAGCATTGTTTAATTTGCAAAATACTGGAAACAACCTAAATGACTACACATAGTAGAATGGTTGAATAAACTATGGTATGGTTCATACAGTGGAATCCTGTGCAGCTGTAAAATACATCAAGGAATGTCTCTACAACCTGATGTGAAGTGGTTTCAATATATACTTGTAAGTGAAAAAAAAAGTGCAAAAGACCATTTATGGTGTTCAACCCTTTGTGTAAGAAAGAATGAGATAGAAGAAAATATACATGCACATGCTAATTTGTAGAAGAGAAATACAGGAAGGATAAACTAGAAACTAAAGAGATCGGTTACCTATGGAGAGTGAGTGGGAAAGTGGTCGGATGAAGACAGGAATGGGATTGGTATAGCGGGGATGAAGAGTGACAGACACTTCTCATATATGTCTTTTTGTATAGCTCTGACTCTTAGAACCATAAGAATGTTTCACATACCCTCTAAATAAGCAATTACAACCATCTAGAATATGGAGGAACCCAAAAAGGAATAGCAAAATTTCACACTGAAGGGGATAGGGAAGAAGAGAGCTAACCTAAGTAACAGGAAGATAGTATCTTGACTGGGTACCCATGAAGCTAAAGACAAAAGAACTGCACATGCATGTGTAATCTAGTGAGTACATGTGTTTCTCACAGGGGTACGGGTTAGCAATTCTGAAACTACTTTATGTTTATACTATAAGTGAACAAATAAGTATATGGTAGTTAATGAGAACTAGGTTTTTCACATTGGAGAAAGGAGCTACCAATAAAAAAAAGGCTAAAATGAGTTTTGTGGTGTTGGAATGGAATCAGAGATATCAGTATAAACTTGTCGTTTTTAATATTTATAGAGACAGATACAGAAATACAGATGTGTATATGCACGAGTTAGTATGAGTACATATATTTCCTAGCTCTGTCTGCTGTGAAGGCCTGGAAGCGATGACCGCCAGTAGCAGTGTGCATACCTAGTGCCCAGATCTTGGTTTCTAACCACTGTTCTCCAATAAAAGGAACCAGGGCTCCTTGAGAGTAGTTCATGGTGCATGGAAAATATGAGATGAGGTGCCAGAAAGTAAGAAAGTGCTCAAAAAGATGTGGACTTATTAAAAGCACAGGAGCCAACCTGAAGGAGTTCCTAAGAGCTGCACCAATTTGAGCAACCATAAAAAATAATGATGGTATTGGGTTTTAATCCGTAGAATAAAATAAGTACACGAGTCTGTATTGATATAAATAAGTGGCGTATGTCGAGTCACACCACTCCTCTACCTAACACTCTTCAGTGACTTCCCATTTCTTTCAGAGAAAAGAAGCCAGTTCTTACTAACCTGTAAGGCTCTCCATGATCTTCACCACCCAGCACTAGTACTTCTAAGATAGCACCCGCTATAACTCTTCCCCTCATTTGCTTCCTTCAGCCACACTGACCTCCTTGGTCTTCCTCAAGTACACTAGACATATGTCCACCTCAGGGCCTTTGCAGTTCCTGCTCCCTCTCTGGTGAATATTCTTCTTAGATATATGCATGGCGTGCTCCCTCATTTCCTTTAGGTATTTGTTCAAGAGTTAGCTTATCAGTGAGGGCTTTGCTGGGCTCCCTATTGAAAATGTCAAGTGCCTCCTCCTCCCGTAATATCCCTGCTGTATTGTTTCTTCCTTTGCACTTATCACCATCTCGCATAGTGTATATTTACTTAATAACCTTGTTTATCTCCCCTCACTAGAATAATAGTGCCATTCCTACAAGGATCTTTTTCTGTTTTGGTCATTCCTCAATAAATATTTGTAGCCTAAATGAATAGAACCAAAGCTCATTCATGGAATCATGCCTAGTTACAAGAAGGAAGTCTGAAGTGCTGAAGTGTTAAAGGAGGTCACCAATGTGGTTAATTTTATACAAGTTTATAAATTCATAATTGCCTAAAAAAATCTTAAGAGTTAATCTTCACAATTCTACATAAGCCAAAGGGTGTGGGGGAGACAGACAGTGACAATGAAAATCTGTGATACCTCAAAAGGTCCCTAGGGGCAAAGTGTGTAAAAGTGCTGTTGAACTTAGAATACATTTGTATTTTACCAAAAGAGAGATGTTCGAAATTTGTTGACCTTTATTTTGATGACATGTGGCTGAATGTATCATGATATCTACCTTTGTTTTTAAAGAAAATAAACATTTCATCTGCCTCTTTAAGATAAAGGTGACGTTTCAATAATGGGAACGTAATGACTTTTCAAAGAAACCTGTGCAGGGGGCTGAGCATTTTGAAAACAGCTGGTTGGAACTATTTCTATTGATGTTTTATTGCCAGAAACAATGAAAGTTGGTAACAAACAAACAAACAACAAAATATTCTCACATTTTTTGCCAAAAAATTGTGGATACAGAATTTCCTGATCTGTTTAAAATATTCTAAAGAGTTTTGGTATGTTTTAAACTCATTTGTTCAAAAATGAGTACTTTTTGATTACGGAAGGTGAAAATTTACTAGCTAAATTTTGATAATTTTGGTTGGGATTGAAAAATGGTTGTGGAAATAATGTAGTACTTCTGTTTAGATCTCCTTATTTTTGTGAGAATCCTTAAAAAAAGAACCCCAAACCTGTGGCAGATATTGAAATAAAGTGAAGTAAGAATCAGGCCTTTCAGTCTGAGGAGGAAGAGAACAAAGTACAAGGCTCTTATGGAGGGGTTGTAGTATTCTCTAAACTTTTTGATTGTGCACATCTTTCAATAAGAAATATTGGAGCATGCATCTGTATTATACATTCTTATTTGAATATGTATCTCTCCTTTATGTCACTTAGCAACATTTGTAAGTTTACACTGTGTGAGTCTTTTATTAATTTTGGTCCCCCCAACTAGGGCTGTAAGCACCATGAGGGCATGGATAATATCTGTTTTGGTTTATTATTTTATCTCTATTGCTTAACAAAGTATCTGGAACATAATAAAGTCATTTATGGGATAAATGTGTGCATGAATGGAATTTGCCAGTGAAGGAGAATGTGAAGTGCATTAGCTTGAATGGAGAGGAATGTGCTACTGGCACCTAGTGGCTGCCGCTAAACACCCTACAATGCACAGGACGGCCTCCCACAAGGAATTACCCAGCTCAAAATGTCAATGATGCTGAGATTGAGAAATCCTAGTTTAATTAATAGTATTATTCCTATTATAAAATTAATATGTTTACTGTAATTTCGTTAATTGTTAAATGGCATTCTTTATTGAGCAATTTAGTTTTTCTGGAATTTCCTTCAGATTGTTTTTCAGTTTTTCCGGGGGAGCTTGATCTTTTGCTAGGTGGAAGAGTGTGCTAACCCATGAACCTGTGTTTCAGGCAAGGTAATGGTGTTTTTCTTTTAATTTCCTCTTTGGAGCCCTGGGGGTGCCATCAACATCTTGGAAGTCTGGATAATTTGAATATTACCAAGGGAATTGTTTAATTCTGCATGCTACAGATGTTTGATCATTTATTTCCCTAAAGCCCCTCTTTCCTGCTCTCCGCTCATTGCCCCCCAAAAGAAAGAACCTGTAAACCTTCAACTTGTATTTCTGTTCTTTTAACTAGTTCTGAATCAAATGTTCAGTGCCTTACTCTATAAGTAGAACATTAAAATATTACTCATATTGTCTCCCTGCTCAGAATTGATAATTTCTTATGCTCTCTCCACCCTCATCTCCTGCCACAACTCCATATTGAAATTCCATTGTATTGTACTGATTTTGTGCCAGGTGTCTATGTAAAACCAACTGAATTCTGTGGGAAGAGTTGTAAGTTTTTTGTATTTTGGGTTCTTTTTGTAGACTGCAAAAGAGAGCAATATAAATAGCTTTTCTGTAATAAAATTGTAGTACACGTTAAGAATGTAGGTAAGCAATGTAATGTAAATGTAATTTTGGTAAAAAAAAGTTAAAATCAGTATACAGTAAAAGTCTCTCTCCACACCCCTCCTCTAACCAGTTGAAAGTGGATTTATATAAGATAATTTAAAATATTTTGGTCTGCATCTCTGTGTAAGGTGTGATTTGCAGGTACCTATTTTATCGATAATGTTGTCTGGTACTGTTTTATTTTTTTATACCATCCTAGTGCTTTGCAATGTAAATTTTAAAAAATTATCAAAGTATATTTTGTTCATTTTCCTCTTTAGTTTTTTAAGAGGAAGGAGCAAACATTCACAGGTCTGAATTGTGTATTTGTGCTGGGGGTTCACAAGACTAACTCCACATGGAGACTTACTAGAGGGACTCATAGGACTCAGCATAGAGTTATAATTATGGCTGAGACTTATTGCTGGGATGTCGTAAGGGTATATAATGGAAGGATCTCAATGGAAAAAGACACTGACAAGGTCTGGAAGAATCCATGTGCAGGCTTCCTGGCACTTTCCATCCCACGAGGGGTCACACAGAGCACCCTCCTCCCCCAGCAATGGAAATGCAGCAACGTGTGTGCGAGATGCTCCTGCCCTGAGAAGCTCAAGGTCTTTACTGGGGGCTGTCACATAGGCACCCTCTGCCTAGCACATGCCAGAAGGAAAGCCACATTGTTTGCAGATAGTCTAGGTACAGTAAACTACTTTTATCACTTAGGGAACTGTGGGAACCCTCCAGAAATCCAAATTCCCAGATGCCAGCTGTATAAGCAGGCCTCTCTAAGGATAGTAGCAGACCTGCTATATTAACTCTTTTTTGCACAGTACTAAAATTGGATTGTGTTTCAATTTCAACATATTTCTGTTTACAGGACTATAGTAGGTGCTTTTTAGTATACAGTGTTGAATTATGCCCCATCATAGAGAGGCTGTGGTAAGTGCCGTAGTGGTTATGTAAAAGAACTTTGTAACTTTGATCAGAGGAAAGGTATTGATTAGGATACTTTTGACTGTGTGTAACAGAAAAATCCTGCATTTAATTCTGAAGACTACTTTGTCTGATATTAATATATCCAGTCCAGCTGTCTTTTGACTAGTATAAGCATGGTATATATTATTTCATCCTTATATTTTAACCTATTTATGTCTTTATATTTAATGTGCATTTCTTTCAGGCACTGGTTTTGGTTTTTTAAATCTAATCTGACAATCTCTGCTTTTTACTTGGGGTGTTTAGGCCATGGACATTGAATGTGATTGTCTTCCTGTTTTTTTCCATTTGTCTCTTTATTTGTTTCTTTTTTCCTGCATTCTTTTGGATTGAGCATTTTTTATGATGTCTTTTCATCTCTTTTTTTGGATTATTACCTATAACTTTTTGTTTTGTTATTTTATTAGTTGCTTTAGGATTTATAGTATACATCTTTCAACTTATCATAGTCTACCTTCAAGTGATATTATATAGTTTCTTGTGTAATAAAAGTATACTTCCGTTTCCTTCCATTTTTATCTTCCTGGACTTTGTTTTATTGCTGTCATGCATTTGACTTTTTCATATGTTATAAAGTCTGTAAGATATTATTGTTATTTTTGATTAAAAGGTCAGATATCTTTTAGGGAGACTTAAGTAATAAAAAAAAAATTAAATATATTTATCCATGTAGTTACCACTTCTGGTGCTCTTTATTCCTTTGTGTAGATCCGTATTTTCACCTGGTATCATTTTGTTTCTGCCTGAAGGACGTCCTTTAACATTTTTTGCAGTGCCGGTCTGCAGGTGATGAATTCTTCCAGCATTTGTATTTCTTAAGTACCCTTATTTCGCCTTCATTTTTGAAACATATTTTTGCCAGGTATAGAATACTAGTTGGCTTTTTTCCCTCCCGTTCTTTAAAGATGTTGTGCTGCAATCTTCTTGTTTGCATTGTTTCTGATGAACAATCTGGTGTCGTCCTTATCTTTGTTCCTCTGTGCATAACATGTCTTTTTATCTGGATACTTTTAATATTGTATCACTGATTTGGGACAATTTGATTATGTTATGCTTTGGTGTAATTTTTTGTATGTTGCTCATGCTTGGGGTTTGTTGAGTTTCTTGGATCTGTGAGTTTATAGTTCTCATTATGGTTAGAAAGTTTTTGGCAGTTGTTTCTTCAAATATTTTTTCTGTTCCTCCTCTCTTTCGTTTCTTTTGGGGACTCTACTTACCTAAATATTAGGCCATTTGAAGTTGTCTCACTCCTCACTAATGCTTTTTTTCATTTTTTTAGATTTTTTTCCCTCTGTGCTTAGTTTTAGTTTCTGTTTTTATGTCTTCAAGTTCACTAATCTTTTCTTCTGCAATTTCTAATCTGCTATTAATCATATCCAGTGTAATTTTCATCTCAGATATTGTTTTTATTTTATGAAATGTGATTTGGGTCTCTTGCATGTCTCTACTTAGTTTTTTGAACATATTATACTTATAATAACTGTTTTAATGTCCTTCTCTGCTAATTTTAATATCTGTGTCAGTTCTGGGTCAGTTTTGGTTGATTGATTATTTTCAATTTGGATTGTGGTTTCCTGCTTCTTTGTATGCCTGGTCGTCTTTATTTGGAGGCCAGACATTGTGAATTTTACCTTGTTGGGTGCTGGATATTTTTTACAGTAGGAAATCAGGAATTAGATTGATGGGTAGTTAAGTGGCTTCATCATGCCAAATTGCCAGGTTCTTACGTTCTTTATTGTACATCCACAGTATACTGGTCTCTTCCTTGGTCCAGTTCTTCGCATAGTCAAAAGATGGTGGACAGGAGCCCTAAGCGTCATACGCTCATGATAACATTCAGAAATAGAAGAAAAAAGAACCTTTTCTTGATTATTCTTTTAGTTAAGGAAAATTCTTTCTATATGCTTTCCTCTACCCTAGCAGATTTCTCCCAGCATCTCATTAAGTAGAATTACTTCCTATGTTCATGCCTTAAACCAATAACCAATAAAAGTGTTGAGACAGCCACCATTTGATTAGACTATGATTCTCCTCTGGGGCCAGGGACGGTACCTACCCCTTCTGAAGCACATTGCTGCTTAGAGGAGGGGTGGATATCTGAACAAAACTGAGATCCTGAGGAAGGAAGCAGATGGGTTGGATGTTTTATAGTTAACTAATGATGTCTGTTATTGCAAACACATTTTGACTATAGGAACCTGAAAATATTTAAAAAGTAGGAAAGATTTAAGATGGTGCTTGGAGGATGGGTAAGTTTCCATAGGTTGACGTAGAAAGTCTAGACAAAGCGTCATCTTGAATAAAGTTTTAAAGTATGAGAGTATGTGGATTTTGGAAAAATGGCACATATATGGGAATGACTGGAGAATGAGGAGGGTGGGAAAGAGCGGAAATAGGAATGGAAAAGGTCCTTAGCTTTGTATGCTAAGCTGAGGAATTTCATTGGTGAAGTTTCTCAATAAGAAGAGCAGCGTTAACAGATGTGAACTCGTCTAGCCTTTTGTAGTTAAATTGGAAGAGGTTTACTTAAAGACAAAAATGTTTAGGATTACTGCTACAATTAAAGGTCAATGAATGTAAGTTTCTGAGTTTAGGTATTATGTGGGATATATAAAGATAGAATGTTGCTGGGATAGAATGAGTAGTATTGGACTCTATGAATTAGATGGAGTTGCAGATGTCTGTAGTTTCAAGCCTGAGTATGTGGGAGGATTAGGAGTTTTGTTTTGGCTGTAGTGAGCCTTAAACCCCATGAAATGTCTATGGGACTAGTGTTAGGGTTGGAATCATAGACAATTTCCTAACCAGCAATGACAGCAAATCATACTGCCAATGGAGAACATTAAACAAGAGGAGAAAAGAAGATGCAAGATTGACCCTGTAGTCAATGTTCAGAGGAAGAAGTCCAGTAAAGAGATGAATGCGACATAGAATGAAAGTTATAGGAAGTGTACTAGGAATTACTGAGTCTGGATTAATAAATTTAAGAAGGTATGGCCAATGACTTCGGATGTGTTTTTGTACTGTAAGATTTTCTAAGTAAAACATAATTACATATTTAATGGGGGAGAATTAGGAGTTTTGACTTATTCTGTGTCTGACATTGTTAGCTAATGTTGTGACATATTCACCAAGTCCTGCTACCTGTCTATACTCAGTTTCTTCATTTTGTGTAGTCAGAAATTATATTATCACTTCACTCTAAAATGCAAGACTATAAGGAAGGCATCAAAGATCAATTATGGATTATTCCATCAGAATGCTAAATACAAAGTCTGGATACAGCAAGAAAATCCAAGATTTGACCTTGGAATGCTGTTAGGTACACTGATACCCAAAAATTGATGTTTGTTTTCTTTCACCCTGCCAATTTGATTCTTAAATTTTTATTAGAAATTAAGTTGGGTAGAAGCTAAGAGGAAAATGGAAATTTCTGTTTTGGAAAATTAAGAGTTTGATATGCGTATTTGGTAAAATACGGTTAAATTTGGAAGGCCTATTCAGTGAAGATGTCTTTGGCCTTAGTGTTTTTCTCAGTAAAAGTCATAATTTGTTTTTAATCTTTCATTTTAGTTTTAATTAAGTTTGATTTAAAGAAATAAACTTACCTTTGTGATGAGTTGAGTGGTATTCTTTGATATTGTGAAGAATCCCTTTGATGTAAAGCATGGGAGTGGGGGCGGAGAATAACATGAACTTACATATGCATAAAATACCTTTTGAAGGCACATAGGAAACTGGTAAAATTCTTTGCCTGTGGGTAATTTGTCCTGTGTTGCTCTATATAAGGTAACTTTTCATTGTATACCCTTTAGAAAGTTTTGAATTTTGAATCATGATAATGTATTTATTTAAAAAACTAAAACACTTTTAGTAGTTTCTAATGTATCCTTGTTCATGTGGGACGAATGAACGAAAGTTCATTTCTATAGTTTTGCCCTAAAATTTAAATATTTTTGATTTTTATGTATTGTGTGATATAGGAGTCCAGTTTCATCTTCTCACATATGGAGAGCCATTTGTTACTATATCCTTTATTGAAACCTCTTTTCTTTTGTCCACTCATTTGAAATATTATTCTGTCATCTAACAAATGTTCAATATATGTGTGGATTGTTTCTAAGCTCTTTATTTTAGTTCATTTGTATATTTATATATCCCAGTGACAATAGCACACCCAGTGCTATAGTTTTATGATAAAATATAACTCAATATCTGGTAGGGCAGGTATTACTTCTCCTTCCACCCATAGCAGAGAAACTTATGTTAGATTAGCTCTCCTCTGAGAAGAACTAGAAAAGCTGGATAAAATATTTTTTCCAAGAAATTCTTACAGGTATTGGAGAATGGTCAGAGAGGTGAGGACTTCAGGGAGTGAGAGTCCAGAAGAAAGGGTTATGTGAGAGATCAGCCTGACCTTAACTTAAATCCTTTTCCCCTTGAGGCATTTGTCCAACTGATAAAAGACCAGCTGAGAGGCTGGAAAGCTGAGAAGAGTTTCTGGTAGCCTATAGAAGTGGGAAGACAAAAACAGGATTTAGGGGCCATTAGTACTAGAGACTTTCATTTGGGACCCCTAAAGGCTACATCAGAGGTTAGCAAATTATGGCCTGTGGGTCAAATCCAGTCCACCACCTGTGTTTATATGGCCCAACAAGCCAGGATGGTTTTTACGTTGTAATTGGTTAAAAAAATTGAAAGAATATATTTCATAACACATGAAAATCATATGAAATTTAAATTTTAGTGTCCATAAATAAAGTTTTATTGGAACAAAGCCACGCCCGCTCATTTGCATATTATCTATGGCTTCTACTACACCAACGTGACAGAGTTAAGTTGTTGCTGCAGAGACCACATATGCTTTGCATTGCTGTGGGCATGCTACAAATCACAGTGACACAATTATAATTCATCGGTGTTTGATTGCCACATATATTGTCCTGGCATCTTATTTATTCCTTTTATTACTGGTGCACACCTATCATGTTAAGAAAAGAAGAGGAAAGTGGACTTCATCTGTAGTGCTTTTAAGGCATGGTGGAGTGGATTCCATTGTTACCACATTAGTTGGCAAAGCATTATATTTATTATGCTGGGACAATATAGCTATGCTAAAAGAAAACAATACCTGTCAACATTACCAGACTGAGTACTCATCGCACTATTCCCAACTCACAGGAAAGTAATGATCAGAAAAAATAGTAAATTAAAATGGACTGTCTCTTCACAGCAAAAATTATATATGAAAGTGAAAAATGAAAACGAGGTTACAACTAAAGTAAATTTGTGAGTGGCTGATTTATTAATGAAGCAAGGAAAACCATTTATCAGTGGTGAGTTAATTAAATCGTGTTTGACTACAACAGTTGAAGAAGTGTGTGCACAGGAAATAAACTTGTCGAAGATTATTAGCCTTTCAGCAAGAATAGTTGTTTTAAAAGTTGAGGACATTGTGAGCAATATCAATAGTCATTTTAAAAACAAAGCAAATGATTTCTAGTGGTTTTCCTAGGCTCTTGATGAGTCAATAGATGTTACTGCTCCGTTGTTTACTCTAGGTGTTAGTGCTGAGTATGAAGTTACTGAAGAATTAGTTTTTCTGAATAGTCTGCATGAAACAACTACAGAGAACATATTATCAAAGAAGTCGAAAACACTAATTCAGTACAACCTGAAGTGAGATCTGCTAAGATATGTTACAACTTATAGTGGTAAAAATAAGTATGGAGCAGAAAAAGGCTTTAGTTGGACAAATTTACAAAACTTGTTAAAACATGATGGTGTTTAAAAACCTGTGCTTATTCATTGCATTCGTTTATCAGCAGGTACTTTGCAGAAGATATTTAAATCTGCCATGGGTTATTAAACTAATAGTGTAATGGTGAGTTTCATTCACTGTTATGGATGTCACCATCTCAATTCTAAGAATTTTGGTTAGAAGTCGAAGCTGAATATACCGAATTGCCCCATCATGGAGCAGTTTGATGACTTAGCAGTGGTAAAGTTTTATTGTAATTTTTCAAATTTAAGGCTCAGATTAAAATTTTTCTGAATAAGAAGATTACCCTCAACCTCTAAATCAAATACTTAATGGACTAGGAAGTTAACTTTTACTGCAGACTTGATAATATTTCCTAGTGAATTCAGCCTAAAATTACAAGGTGAAGCACTGCTTTTGTAAAGATTTATTTATTTATTTTCCCCCCAAAGCCCCAGTAGATAGTTGTATGTCATAGTTGCACAGCCTTCTAGTTGCCGTATGTGGGACGCGGCCTCAGCATGGCTGGAGAAGCGGTGCGTCGGTGTGCGCCCGGGATCCGAACCTGGGCTGCCAGCATCAGAGAGCACGCACTTAACTGCTAAGCCACAGGGCCGGCCCCGAAGCACTGCTTTTATGTGAAACTTACACTGTAGTAAAGTCTTTTCTACAGCTAGTGTTGTTTGAATCACAGGTAATGTCAGGCTGTTTTATATACTCTTTTCATATTATCAAAATTTAAAATGAAAAGCAAGATCTCCATTCCCACATAAATTTGGTACAGAAGTATTATCCAGGCTCATACTATAGTTACAGTTGCAGTTTTTGGACCTCAAGGCAAGTACAAAGGAAATTTCCATATTTCAAATCCATTTAACTGTGTAATTGAGGAGCTTTAGCCTATCTTTCATTGAAAGTGATCGTTCTGCAATATAATGACATGCTAAAAGCAAAGATCAAGAGAAGACTCTAATTTATAAATGCCTTTTAAAGATGAATATGTGCAGATAAAATTATATGCTTGTGAACTGATATCAGTATTTGGCAGTACCTCTGTGTGAAAAGATTTTTTTCAAAGATGGATATGTAAAATTTCATTGTATATCAGAATGAACAGATGAACATTTACAATCTATGTTGATGGTAGGGAAGAGTAGCTTTGAACTCTGGTTAAGTGAAATAATATCCTCCCTCCAAATTCCATTCTTTTTGTTAGTAGCCTGTGTTACAGAAAAATCATACTTGATTATTATATCTTGAATAGCAACAGTAGTTATTAAAAATTTGTGGAAATTTGTTTTTTCTCTTGGTACATAAGTACTTACATAATATCCTTGAATTCGCCTCACGTCCCAGAAAGCCTAACATATTTACTATCTGGCCCTTTTCGGAAAAAGTTTGCTGATTTCTGGGCTACACCCTCAGAATAAGGGAAAACTGAAAAAAAAAAAAAATCTGTCTTCACAAAGACTTGAAACCCAGCTTTAAATCAGTTCATGTACAGATTGAATTAAAGTTATCTTCTCTAGCCTAAGTGCCTGTCTGAAGAAAAAAATAAATCTTCTCTGGTGGAAAATAACATCATCTGGTGCCTCAAAATATCTCTGCAGTCTTTCAAAAACAAATTTCAGCAATAAGTCCGAAATTACCAGACATACTAGAAGATAAGAGCAAATCACTGAGGGCCGGCCCCGTGGCTTGGTGGTGAAGTGCGCGCGCTCCGATGCTGGCGGCCCGGGTTCGGATCCCGGGTGCGCACCGAGGCACCACTTCTCCGTGCATCCTGAGGCTGAGTCCCACATACAGCAACTAGAAGCATGTGCAGCTATGACATACGACTATCTACTGGGGCTTTGGGGAAAAAAATAAATAAATAAAATCTTTAAAAAAAAAAAAAGAGCAAATCACTGAAAATCAAGAGAAAGAACAATAATAGGAAAATGTCATCGAGTCCTTATTGGCCTTTTGCATTTATTTCCACATAAGATTATAGAATTTTGAAAAGATAATATAGGAGAATATATTTGCAAAGGAATTCTTAAGACACAGAAAGCACTGACTATAAAGGAAAATATTGAAGAATTCAACTACATTAGAAAGATAACTTCTGTTAATAAAAGATACCGTAAGAGTGAAAACACAAGCCCTAGAGAGGAAGAAGATAATAGCAACAAATATGGCCAAGAAAGGAATCATTTCTAGAGTATATAAAATAACTACAATAAGAAAAGCAAAGACAACCCAATAGAGAAATGAGCAGAGGTCTTAAACAGGCAATTTACAAAAGCAATAATCCAAGCATATGAAAAGGTACACAGTGCCGTTAGTAATCAGGAAATGCAAATTGAAGCTGCACAGAGATAGCATTACATACCTATCAGATCAGCAAAAATTACGCCTGAATGCAGTTAAGAGTTGGTGTGGATTTGGATCAGTGGAAACTCATACACTCTGCTGGTGAGAGAGAGTGAAAATTGGAACAGTCATTTGGGAAAACAGATTGTAATTATCTAGTAAAGTTGAAGAGACATCTATTCTTTGACCCAACAGTTTCACTCCTATTTATGTACCTTTATGACATAATGTTTTCAAACTTTTTAGTCTTAGGACGCCTTTACACTCTTATTTTGAAAGATTAATGTCTAGCTTAATAGAAGACAGCTGAATTCTCATATCTGCTTCTGCATTGAGTGTTGAAGTATGCTCTTTTGCTTGAAGCATATAAAGAAAATCCAGGGGCCAGCCCGGTGGCTTAGCGGTTAAGTGCACGTGCTCCGCTACTGGCGGCCCGGGTTCAGATCCCGCGCGCGCACCGACACACTGCTTCTCCGGCCATGCTGAGGCCGCGTCCCACATACAACAACTAGAAGGATGTGCAACTATGACAAACAGCTATCTACTGGGGGGCTTTGGGGAAAAAAAGGAGGAGGATTGGCAATAGATGTTAGCTCAGAGCCGGTCTTCCTCAGCAAAAAAAGAGGAGGATTAGCACGGATGTTAGCTCAGGGCTGATCTCCCTCACAAAAAAAAAAGAAAAAAAGAAAATCCAGCCACAAAAAGATACATATTAGGAAAAGGGAAAATTTTAATTGCCATTTCATATAATTATGAATATTCCTGTTTGATACTACACCAAAACTTGACAAGTAGTAGTTTCTTAGAGGTTTGGTCCAATGTGGAATCTGAAACCTTATCAATGAACTTTTCTTTACTCTTTAATATTATAATCCATTATCTTACAGTTTCAATGGATCTTTTACCCATGTGTGATTTTATAACGTTATTAATTGATCTTTTGGAAAATATTGGTTCATTAAATATTCTAGATATTCTAAATATTGACACATTTTAATAACAAAAGTCGCATTTGGTTTGATGACCCTGATCTCATCAGAAAAGTCTTGAAGTTTTGGGAAGCAATCAAACTCAATGTGGTAGATATAAGTTTTCTAAATTTTGTCATTGGCCACAAATGCTATCAGTTGTTTTCCTTGAGGTGACGGGCTCACTGTTAATTTTTGAAGAAATGTCTGTCAGATAATCAAGCCTGAATAATCGTTGTTTGTCCCTTTTTCTGCCGTGTAAAAATGGGATTCTCTGAAAAAGCATTTATTTCAGTTTACAAATCAAATGGTCACAGAAGTGCCTTTCCTCAAGAAAACCTTCATACTTTGGTGCAGCAGAGTTACTTCATGCTTCTTTTGTTGCACAGATCTTTAAAAGGTGTATTCAGGGATTGAGATTTTAAAAATCAATAATTATACTGCTTCATCAGTGATATTTTTAAATGAAACTAGCGTTATTTTTACTGCAGTTGTAGAGCTAGTTGAGAACGTAATAACTGCTAGTACAGCTTGGTGCCACTGCCTTGATTACTGCAAAGGCACCAGCAATTTTACCCACTATTTCTTTTGCAGCATGTGCAAATATCAACACAGTGAAAATGGTAAATAATGTCTTATTATGAACAAACCTTTGGCCTCATGGACCCCTTGAAAAGGTCTCAGGGACCAACACGCCTCAGAGGCCTGTGGATCACTCTGAGAACTTCTTAGAAAAATACTTGCACATGTGTGTCAGGATACATGTAGAAGAATGTATAGGGTAGCTTTTTTTTTTTTTTAAATGATAGCTACGCTACAAACTGGAAGCAATGCAAATTTTTAGGTAACTAGATTGTGATGTATTCATCGAAGGGAATACTGTATAGCAATGAAAATGCATGGACTACAGCTACAGAAATCAAATGGTTGATTCCCATGAATGTATGTTGAATTGAAGCTAAGTCACAAAAGAATTCCTATAGTATGTTTCTATTTAAATGAACCTCAAACAAAACTAAATTATATTGCTTAGAGATATATATGTAGCTAGTAAGAAATCTGAAGACAAGCAAAAGATTAATTACCACAAAACCCATGATAGTAGTTACCTATGGAGAGAGGACAGGAATAATCATAAGAATGGTTTCACTGGCAAGATTCTTGTCTTATCCTTTGTGTTGGTACATAGATGTTCTCTTGAGAATTCTTTAAATTGTAAAAATACACTCTTCTATGTGTGTGATATGTTTCACAATAAAGAAGCAAAAAGAATAAAAGCATGCCATGTCCTTGTATAGGAAGATGCTAATATCGCCTAACTTAATGTATAAACTTAATGCAATTTTTGTAAGATTTAAATTTCAATAGGAAAAAAAGAATAAAAACAGCTGGAACTATCCTTAAAGAAAAATGAAGAGAGAGTAGCCCTTACGGATGTTAAAAACATATCAGGAAAACTACAATTAGAACTGTGGCATTAGGTTCCTGAATAATCAGATTGCTGGAACAGAACACAAAGTCCAGATGTAGACCAAATACATAATAAAAGGTTACTTTGTGATGAAGATGTCATTTCAAATCATTATCAGTCTATTTTCTCACTTGTTCAGGCTGAGTAATTTCTTCATTCCATTGTTAAGCCTTTTCAGTTAGTGCTTTAGTTAGTGTATTTGTCACTTCTAAACTTTCCATTTGTTTCTTTTTTTTTTTTAATTTTTTGTTTATTGCAGTAACATTGGTTTATAACATTGTAAAAGTTTCAGGTGTACATCATTGTACTTCTATTTCTGCATAGATTACATCATGTTCACCACTAAAATACTAATTACAACCCATCACCACACACATGTACCGAATTATCCCTTTCACCCTCTTCCCTCCCCCCTTCCCCTCTGGTAACCACCAATCCAATCTCTGTCCCTATGTGTTTGTTTATTGTTGTTATTATCTACTACTTAATGAAGGAAATCATACAGTATTTGACCTTCTCCTTCTGACTTATTTCACTTTGCATTATACCCTCAATGTCCATCCATGTTGTCACAAATGGCTGGATTTCATCGTTTCTTATGGCTGAGTAGTATTCCATTGTGTATATTTCTTCGCCAAGACTTTGTTTCTTTGCTGAAACTCTGTATTATTTTTTTCATTTGCTTCAAGCTTGTTCATAATTTATTGTTGAAGCCATTTTATAGTGTATACTTTAAAATATTTGGTAGATAATTCTTACATCTGTCTTCTGAGTGTTCATATGTACTGTCTTCTCTCGTTCCCATTGAGATTTTCCTGGTTCTTGTTATAGTATAAGTTATTTTTTGATTGAATCCTTTACATTTTGATTATTATGTTATGAAAGTCTGTATTTTATTTACCCTCCCCCCTTTTTTATCAGGTCTTGTCTGAAACTGTGCTTTTGGGGTAAAAAACAAAAGGGATGGTACCTCTTTGTTACTCCCAGATGTGTGTATAGGCTCCACTTCCATAATCGGCTTCCATTGACATTGTTGAGGAGGAGCCTCTGGTGAATGCTGGGCAAGAGTGAAATGCAGACTCTCCTCTATGCCTCGCAGGTGTTGCCCTGGCTCAGAAGGTTCCTGCTCTTCACTTGGCCCCACTGACCCTGCGGTGGGAGTGGGGGTGGCGTGTTACCTCTGGGCAGTGGCTTAAGTTCTGATTGTTTAGTAGGCATCCCCTGCCACCACCCCATGGGGAGGGATAGGCGTAGGGACACCTCATTATCATTGGGTGGATGTTGAATTCAGGCTCCCCACTTTTCCTCCAGTGACACTGTGGAGGGAGGAGGCCTTTGTCCTGTCCAGTGGGTATGAATGTCCTGGCCTCTGTGATGCTGCCCTGTGTGTGAGGGGCAGGGGATATCTAGGTTCGCCCTTTGGCCTTTGCTGATGAGTGTGTGGCTTGGACTTCTTCTGTGGTGTTTGGCTTGCATATGTTGGTTATCGTCTAACAGTTTTCTGTCTTGCTAGCCTGCCACTTTCCTGCTCTTTTGGTTAGAGACGGCAGGCATTTCTTAGGCTTCTTTTGATGTGTGTACCTGTTAGTGTTTCTGGGTTGTTGGCTTCTTCAGCACCTCTTCTTATCTATACGAATTAGAAAGCAAAGCTAGGGAATTGGTGCTTTTTTTCGTTCTTTAGCACCTGAGGCCCATGTTGGTCTACTGCCTTCTCTCTACCTTTTAGTGTCTTCTTGTGTTTGTCTTGTGTGGGTTTTAGCTGTACTTAGTGTAAAATACAGGGAAAAGTGAATCTCCTTTACTTTGTCTGGAAGTGGAAGTCTGCGTTTATTTTTGAAGACTATTTTTCTTTTCTGAGTTTAAAATTCTGGGTTGACGTATTTTTCTTCTTTCAGCACTTAAAAGATGTTCTTGCATTGTTTCCTGTCTTCCGTTGTTCCTGATGGGAAGTCAGGTGTCAATAGTATCATTATTCCTGTGTATATAATGTTTTGATATTCTCTGGGTGCTTTCAGGATTTTCTCTTTATCTTTGGTTTTCAGCAGTCTGACTGTGATGTGCCTAGGTGTGATATTCTTTCTGCTTGGAGTTTGCTGAACTTCTTAAAACTCTAAGTTGATTTTTTTCACCAAATTTGTGAAAAGTTTGACCTTTATTTCTTATTCTTTTTATGTTCCATTTTCTCTCTCTTCTTCCTCTGCAATGCCGATTACATACATGTTAGTGTATTTGTTATTGTCACATAGGTTTCTGAGGCTCTGTTAATTTATTTTTCAATAATTTCAGTTCCTCAGAATGGATAAACAATTCATTTATTTTCAGGGTCACTGTCCATTTCTTCTGTCATGTCCAAGCTCTTGGTAAGCCCATCCGCTGAAATTTTTAGTTTAAATTTCTATAATTCCTACTTGTAGAATTTCCATTGGGTTTTACTTTGTAATTTTCATGTCTCTTCTATTACTCTCCTCCTGCTTAAAGACTTTATCTTGTCATTTTCTATTGAATATTATTTTTCTTCATTGTGAGTCCCATTTTCCTACTTTTTTCCACATGTCTAGGAATTTTTATTGAATACTGAAAATTTTAGATGACAGGCTGTAGATACTAGATTCTATTATCTTGTTTTGTTCAATGTCAAGTTTCTTTTTTCTGAGAGCTTTTATTATGGCTGGACTTACACTCCAGAGTACATCATTCCAGCTGTTGGCAACATCAGAAATATCTGCTCAGTTCTTTTAGCAGTTCAGCTGTTGCTTTCCCTGAGCTGCTTAGAGTCTGGGAATGTACGTATTGGGGGTGTAACAAAGATTTGAGAGTTTATTCAGGTTTAGGAGCTCCCTTCTCGGTGGCTTTCCCCTCAGTTTCCATCCTTTCTAGTATTGTTGAACTTAATCTGTCTTCTCACACCAGTAAGGCTGAAGCTTTTTTTTTTTTTTTAAATTTTATTTATTTATTTATTTTTTGAGGAAGATTGGCCTTGAGCTAACATCTGTTGCCAGTCTTCCTCCTTTTTTCCTTTTTTTCCTCCCCAAAGCCCCAGTAGATAGTTGTATGTCATAATTGTGCATCCTTCTAGTTGCTCTATGTGGGACGCCCCCTCAGCATGGCTTGATGAGCGGTGCATAGGTCCCTGCCCAGGATCCAAACCAGTGAACCCTGGGCTGCAGAAGCAGAGTATGGGAACTTAACCGCTGTGCCACCGGGCCAGCCCCAGGCTGAAGCTTTTTTGTCTGAGGTCTAGAAGTACCACTCTCCCCATGCCATGCACACTAGGAAATGTCCTTAGTTGAAATCTGTTTAAACACCAATCTAAGCAAGTGATCTTTTCTTTCAAGGGTCCAATGTCCTTCCATTCCAGCCTGCTTTCGTTATTCATAAGTGACTTCAAGTAGTAGGTTTTATATTTTATTCAGATTTTACAAATTTTATTTTCAAGAGAGTTATTCTGATACTAGCCTGTCTGCCATTACCCAATAAATAAATAAATTTGTTTTTTTCTGTGTGAGTTATTCTTTTATTAAGGTATATTTTACATACAATATGGTTCACCACTTTTAAGGGTACAGTTAAACGTGTTTTCAGAAATACGTAGTCACGTGTGTAACTATCTCATGGTCAAGATAGAGAATATTTCCTTCACCCCAAAAAGTTCTCTCATGACCCTTTGAGGTCTGTCCCCTCCCACCACTCTGGCTCCTGGCAATCACTGATCTGTTCCTCTCCCTGTAGTTTTGCCTTTTGAGTGATATATAAGTGGAATCATACAGTATGTCATCTTTTCTGTCTGTACTTATCATAATGGTTTTGATATTCATCCATTCACCAGCTGAGATATTTCCTCTGGTTTTTGGCTATTATTTGTAAAGCTGCTATGAATGTTTATGCAGCGTGATGTATCTCTTCATTTTTCTTGTGTAAATAATGAGGACTGGAATTGGCTGATTTGTTGGAAAGTATATGTTTAACTTCGGAAAAGAGTTTCACAGTTTCTTCACAAGTGCCTATGTACTTTTCCGTTTCCCCCAGTAAGGTGTGAGAGTTCCAATTGTTCTGCATAGTTGCTAGCACTGGATATTGTCAGTGTTTCTAAATTTCAGCCTTTCTGGTTGGTATTTAGTGGTATTTCATTGTGGACTTGCTTTGTGTTTCCTGATGAGTAGTGAAATGGAACATCTTCGTGTACTTATTTGCCATTGCGTATCTTCAGTGAAGTGTCTGTTCAAATCTTTTGCCGCTACCGACCCCTTTTTTCCGATTGATTTGTTTGTCTTCTCCTTACTATTGAGTTGTGAGAGTTTTTTTGTATATTCTTCATAGAAGTCATTTATTACAGATGTGATTTGTAAATATTTTTGCCTAGTCCGTGTCTTGTTTTCATTTGCTTAGTGTTTTTTGAAGAGCAGAGGGTTTAATTTTGATAAAGTTTGTCGTTTTGTAAATTTTTTCTTTTATGGGTTATGCTCCTTATACCTTATATAAAAAAATCTTTGCATATTCCAATGTTACTTTTAGATTATTTATCCATTTTATAGTTAAATTACATGTATGATATGAGAATATGAGATAAGGTTCAAGTTTCTTTGTTTTCCATGTTGATATTAAGTTGTTCCAGCATCATCCTAAAAGACTATCGTTCTCTCGAATTATTTTGACTCATGGTCAAAAATAAACCACACATAGAAAAGATACTTTTTTCTTTCTTTTTTTTGTGAGGAAGATCAGCCCTGAGCTAACCTCTATTGCCAATCCTCCTCTTTTTTTTTTTTTGTTCCCAAAAGCCCCAGTAGATAGTTGTATGTCATAGTAGTTGCACATCCTTCTAGTTGCTGTATGTGGGACATGGCCTCAGCATGGCTGGAGAAGCAATGTGTTGGTGTGCCCCCGGGATCCGAACCCGGGCCGCCAGTAGCGGAGCGCGTGCACTTAACCAGCTAAGCCACGGGGCCAGCCCAAGATACTTTTTTCAAAATCATGAGTTTGTATTGTTATTTTTCAATATAAGTCAATAGCTCTTTATAGCATATTTTTTAATTCCCCTACCCAATCTATAATTGTATCTTTTAATTTTAATTAATTTTTCCTCTAACTGAAAAAGTTATTAAAAGAAGAAAAGTTGTTTATGCATTAATTTAAAAGAAATAGAAAATAACTATACTAGTGTTAAACATTCAAAGCTAGTAGATCAATAATGAGATTTAATATTTTCTTTGTATTTTGTCATCATTTTTTGAGCCCACTAGTGGTGTACATGATACTTTGAGTTAAGTTATTTGCTGTGATTATGTAAATACTCTTGATACATAATTCAGCTGCTACAAGTATTTTAATTTATGGTATTAATATTAATTATTTTTACTGATTGTACCTCTGTGATAATCATTTTTACTAATTGTTCTGACTTGGTAAGTAACATTTTGTCTGTGGAGAGTAATGGAAGTCTGCTCTATCATTTCTCTCTATGAGACAGATGGAAACCACAGTTTGATTTTCAGAGTCATATACAAGAGTTTCATTCATCCAGAATCTGGTTTATCTGTATTGACTCCATGTGTGGATATATTTATTAGCTTTTCATATATATAACTTCTGTTTGGATAACCTCATTCTATCAGTGTACTGTTCGTAAGAATAGAAGTTCTTGTATTATTGTTGGAATCTTTTAAGAAGATGGACACCCTTCTTTTAGTTTTAAGTGTAGCCTAACTGCCAATTGACATCAAGGTTTTGGATCAAAAACCATGCAAATGTATCTGTTCTTATGTTCTTAAAGGACGTGATTTAAATGCATCTAATGAAATTTGATCTTACTATGTCTGTATTTACTTGTCCTCATATGAAAGCTTTTAAATTCCTTCTCTCTTTTTGAAGTTTTAACTCTTTTCTCTAATATGCAATGTTATCTTACTAACTTTAGTATCGTGTTAAACGAACATGTTTAAATTAAAATGTTTAATTTTTAAAAACCCTAATTTTCAAACAGTCTTCTTGTTATAACGCGTGATTCATAACGTTTACTACTTCATTTTGTGCTTTTAGGAATAACCAAATAATGGGTAGTTCATGTGGTAGTTGTGTGTATCCTTTTTCTTTTGACTAGGGACAAATATCTTGGAATTAGATTTACAGTGTATTCATCTGTATGATTCTCCTAGTTAATATCTTAGTATAATATACTACAAGTTACTTGAGAAGAATAAGAAATCTTAATCCACCTTTAGAAACACATCATGTAGAGTACTAGTATTTATATAGAATTTCCTGTGAGAAAGAAAAGGGCAAATATTTTCCTCTAAAAGTTTGGTCTTTACCTAAAATTCTCTTAATTTTCTAAAAAACTTCTTGCTGAAGTATAATGCATATACAGCAAAATGCACTTATTATAGGTGTACATTTCTAAGAACACTGAAGTCAGATCAGGAAACAAATAATAGCACCCCAGAAATCCCTTTCCTGCCTCCTTTTGGTCACTTCTGTCTCCCCATAGGCAAGCACTGTTATCACTGCTAACACCGTGATTGGTTTTGCCTGTTTTTGTACTCTATATAATTGGACTCATACAGTAAGTACTGTTTTCTGTCTGTCTTTTTTCACACACCATTATGTTTGTGAGATTCATCCAAACTGTTGCTTGTAGTTGTCATTACTTGTAATTGTCATTCATTTGTTCTCATTTTTGTATAGTATTTTGTCGTGAGAGTACCATAATTTATCCATTTTATCGTTGGACATTTGGGGGCTTTTCAATTTGGGACTATTATTGTATTTTATGAATATTTCAGTATATTTCTTTTGGTAGGCACTGAGGATTAATATATTACGAAATTCTAATCCAAAAGTGGCTGCCTTCTTATAACCTAAGTGAGAGTGATTATGTTAAACAAGACAGAATACTCAGTATGTTCTTATAGTCAATTAATGGAATTTGCATAAGTTACCTGTATCTAACTAGTTATGAACTCCTTGAGTTCAATTCCCCTTTCACTTCCTTGTTTTGTGAATGTGGGCAAGGAGTTTAACTTCTCTGTGCTTCATTTATAAAATGAGAAGTAATGCTAGCTACCGAAAGTGGTGGTGGTTAGACGTGAATAAGGTAGTTCTTGTAAAGTACTTGGCCTAGTTGCTGGAAAATAAAAGTGCTCACTAAATCCTATATATTAAGTATAATTGGCCTTTATGTCTTCCCTAAATTATATGCTTCTATAAACTGTCATTGTCTATTTTTAAGTCATACTCATTTTTATAATTTATAAGCTTTACTTTTATATATCCAGGATACTAGACATTTGTAATTCAAATTGCAGGTTATTTAAATTTTTTTTTTTTTTTTTTTTGTGAGGAAGATCAGCCCTGAGCTAACATCCATGCCAATCCTCCTCCTTTTTTCCCCTTTTCTTCCCAAGGCTCCAGTAGATAGTTGTATGTCATAGTTGCACATCCTCTTAGTTGCTGTATGTGGGACGCGGCCCCAGCATGGCCGGACAAGCAGTGCATCAGTGCGCACCCGGGATCCGAACCCGGACTGCCAGTAGTGGAGCGCGCACACTTAACCGCTAAGCCACGGGGCTGGCCCCTAAAAAAAATTTTTTTTGGCATTTGATTTTTCTGAGATGTGTGTGTGTTTTCACCATATAAAAGTTTAAAAGTTTTATGTGGTTAGATTTATTCATGTTTTTATTTATAGTTATGTGGCTGTTAGGTCTGGTTGTTTAGAGCTTCTGAGTTATGTATGTTACTATCAACTGGAGCATTTACAATTTGACCGAATAGGTAGAGGGCACATTTGTGGGCTTAGAAAGCTTGGTTCAGGAATGCTTGTCTTAGGAAAGTCTCTCTGAAATTTTGCTCCTTCATTTCTAAGATTGAGTTTAAAATATTTACCCTGTTTACTTCATAGTGTTGAGTAAGGAAGATGTTGTGTAATGTAAGTATAATGTAAAAAAATTCTTAAAAATATAATAGTGATTTGGCAGAGACCAAACCACAGAGGGCCTTGACATGCTCTATTTGTTAGCTATTGCTGTATAACAAATTCCCATAAATTTATTGGCCTAAAACAGCACCCATTTATTAGATCATACTTCTGTAGGTCAGAAGTTTGGACAGGCTCAACTGTGCTTTTTGTTTAGGGTCTCACAAGGCTCAGATTAAGATGTCTGCTAAGCTCAGTGCTTATCTAGAGGCCCTGAGGAAGCACCCTCTTCTAAGCTTACTAGGTGAGGGCAGAATTCAGTTCTGTGCAGTGGTTAGACTGAGGTCCCCGTTTCTTTATTGGCTGCTGTCCTTTCTCAGCCCCTAGAGGCCACCCCCTGGTCCTCGTATGTGGCTCCTTTTATCTTCAAAGACAGCAATGATGTATTGAATCCTTCACTTGCTTTGAATTTCTCTGATTTTCCTTTTTTCTACCAGCTGGAGAAAACTCTCTGCTTTTAAAGGAATTGTGTGATTAGATTAGACTAATCTCCCTTTGAGTAATTCAAAATTAGTTGATCAGTAGCCTTAATCGCATCTGCAGAATCCCTTTGCCATGTTATGTGGCATAGTCTCTGGCATGATATTTCATCATATTCACAGTCTCTGGATTATTATGATGAGACATTTTGGTTAGGGGCAGGCATTTCAGAAGTCTGCCTACCACAAATGCCGTCTTGAGGAGTTTGGACCTGATCCACAGGTGTCGGGGATTCCCTTAGATCGATGACTGTGACAGCAGTGAGGAGACTGGGTCAGAAAGGAGAGATACTGGCAGGAGAAACATCTTAGCAATGTCCATTTTGATTTTGTAATGTTATTTTTTTAGCAGAGGTTTCAGTCAGAAATGTATGTTTAATAGTACACAAGCTATAGTGGTTAAATGTGTGCGCGCTCTGCTACTGGCGGCCTGGGTTCGGATCCCGGGCGCGCACCGACGCACCACTTCTCTGGCCATGCTGAGGCTGCGTCCCACATACAGCAACTAGAAGGATGTGCAGCTATGACATACAACTATCTATGGGGCTTTGGGGGGTAAAAAAAAAAAAAAAACGGAGGAGGATTGGCAATAGATGTTAGCGCAGAGCCGGTCTACCTCAGCAAAAAAAAAAAAGAGGAGGATTAGCATGGATGTTAGCTCAGGGCTGATCTTACACACACACACAAAAATAGTATACAAGCTAGAATAATTAACTGGGCCAGACCAACAACAACCAATCACTGATCAAGATATTCGTTACTTCAGGCCAATTCATATACAAAATAGTTTGATAGATTGATTTTTATTTCAATCAATTCTATTTTAGGCATGTCTTTCTAAAGTATGCACTAGTTCTTTTGATAGAGACTTAAACACCTGAGTCTCATTAATAACATCTTCCTGAACACTTATGTTAGGTTGGGTTTACTTCCTTAGATGGCTACTCTCACACATTATTTGCTCTTTGTTACTGGCTTCAGCTTTTAAATCTAGCTTCATTTATTTTTATTGTTTGGTCTTGAGGTTTGCATTTTTCAAGCTATATTTTTTTCTTTTGAACCAAATTTGCCTACATTTCAAAGATTTTGACATGTTTCTTATTTAATCATTTCAAAAAATAATACGTTTTTTTCTTTTGTTTTTAAAAAATCTGTTAAAAGGATTTTTAAATGCTTCTAGTGGATAGATTTGGGAGTTTATCCTTATATTGTGAATTTATAATTATTAATGTGTTAGGTTGAGGACATACCTGCTTTTTTTGAAGATGGCCTAGGAAATACCTGATTTTTTGAATTTGTGGCCTTTTTTTAATGGCCATAAATATGGTGAATTAAAAATAATTCTGTGTACATATATTTTTTATTTTTTTTAATTTTTTTTTATTTTTTTATTTTTTTTTGTGAGGAGATCAGCCCTGTGCTAACATCTGCCAATCCTCCTCTTTTTTTGCTGAGGAAGACGGCCCTGGGCTAACATCTGTGCCCATCTTCCTCCACTTTATATGGGACGCCGCCACAGCATGGCTTGCCAAGCAGTGTGTCGGTGTGCGCCCGGGATCCGAACCAGCGAACCCCGGGCTGCCGCAGCGGAGCACGCGCACTTAACCGCTTGCGCCACCGGGCCAGCCCCTCATATATTTGAATAGAGTATGCATTCCCTATTTTTGGATAGAGTATGCATTCCCTATTTTTGGAATACAGAGATCTGTGTATCTGTGTGTAAGCTTGAATCCAACTTGATCATTGTTACTAAATTCTTTATTTCGTATTTACTTAATCTCGTGATTTCTGAGAGCCATGTTAAAGTCTAATCTATTCATGTAGTTCTACTCAGTTTTACTTTTATATGTCAAAGAAATTCATTAGGTACATAAACTTTAATAACTGTTTTTTCTTCTGTTGGAATTTACACTATAACATAAGACTTATTTTAATGTGAACTTTATCTTTGCCCTGTTCACTGCTTTTTGGTTTGGATCCTATTTTCTTTGCAATCACTATTGCTATACCTGCTTTCTTTTTGATAGCATTTGTCTGTGCTTTTTCTTTTTTTTTTTTTTTATAATTTTATTTATTTATTTATTTTTTCCCCCAAAGCCCCAGTAGATAGTTGTATGTCATAGCTGCACGTCCTTCTAGTTGCTGTATGTGGGACGTGGCCTCAGCATGGCCGGAGAAGCAGTGAGTCAGTACTCGCCCGGGATCTGAACCCGGGCCACCAGCAGCAGAGTGTGAGCACTTAACCGCCAAGCCATGGGGCCGGCCCTGTCTGTGCTTTTTCCTCTAGCTCTTTATTTTTGAATTTCCTGTGTCACTGTGCCTCATGCACATATAAATACATATACATATATGTATACCCACACATATATGTGTGTGTATATGTGTACATATACATAAATAAAATGTGTATGTAGATTTATATATACCGTGTGTGTATAAAGTATATTTTGTACATTTTGAAAGTTGCTTTTATAATAGGAAATTTAACTTATTTACATTTATTATCCATGGACTTGAATATTAACTTAGCAGGTATTTAAATTTTAGTTTTAAAGTTTTTTTGTAGACCTTGGAAGATACTGCTCTTTTTTGCTTTTGAGTTTGATATTGCTAATGAGAAGTAATTCTCCTTTCTTTGCAAATGACCTGCTTTCTTTTTTGTGAGGCTCCTAGAATTTTTCCTTTATCCTTATCTTAAAAATGTTTCTTGCCTTGTTATCTTGCCAATGTTTCTGGCTGTAAGACATCTTAATCTGAAGCCGGTATTTTCTGTGTAGTGAGGCAATGTGACACACATTAAGAGTAGGTGCTTTTGTTGTTATACAGAGATAAAGGAAGAGAGATAAAGACTCTTTCAGCTTCTTCATCTAAGTGGAGATTATGCTGAATAGATGGTAGGTCTTATTACTAAATATTTTCATAAATTTTCTTCTAGAATAATTTCTCTGATTGTAATCTTTCTTCTATTTTCTCTCCTGGTACTTTTGTTAAACAGACATTGGACCTTCTAGATCAATTTCCTATGTCATTTTACTTTTTTCTTTTACTTTCTGTCTTCATTCTTTATTACTACATTCTGGGAGAATCCCAGTTGACTAGTAAGAAGAAATTTTTGTTAAAGATTCAAAATAGTTTGGTGTGTGGAAAATTTAATAATATTTGATATTTCTTAGAGCACTTAGCCCATTGCCATAGTTAATACAGAATAAATACTTGATAATTAATTGAATGAGGTTTGGAATATCCTCAGATTTCTTGTTACTATTTCATAACTCATCTGTTACCTCAGTCTCTGAAATTTTGTTGATTCTGTTTTGCTTTGTGATATAGATTCATTTTGAGAGATCCTTTCTTATTTCAGTCTAATGAAATAAAATTTTGGAAGTTCCCTCAGACTCATTCTTTTTTTGTTTTGTTTTGTGAGGAAGATCAGCCCTGAGCTAACATCCATGCTAATCCTCCTCTTTTTGCTGAGGAAGACCGGCTCTGAGCTAATAACATCTATTGCCAATCCTCCTCCTTTTTTTTTTCTTCCCCAAAGCCCCAGTAGATAGTTGTATGTCATAGTTGCACATCCTTCTAGTTGCTGTATGTGGGACACGGCCTCAGCATAGCCAGAGAAGCAGTGCGTCAGTGCGCGCCCGGGATCTGAACCCAGGCCGCCAGTAGCGGAGAGCGCGCACTTACCCGCCAAGCCTTGGGGCCGGCCCTCAGACCCATTCTTACAGTTGGCAATATGAATTCTCATTGAGAGTTTTTTTTTTTTTAATGTGTTCTTGGACTAATGTCAAAAGATATTAAAGCACTTTTTTTCTTCCTTTCCTTCTCTTTCTTTAATGATTAAAAAAAGTAGAAAAAATGCTATTTAGGAGTTTTAAATATTGATTCAAATAAATTGTTTAGTTGGTAAACCATTTTAAGTGCTACTTATCTTACCTTTCTCGCCCCGATTTCTAATGTGTGGTGTATGAGAGTGCTGATGTTACAGAAGTTCCCTGTGGAAATTTATTCTTTGATATTTTCTACAGTTTTACAAATGCTTTTTATTTGGTTCAAAAAGATGTATTCCAGCTTATATGTAAAATATACATTTTCTTTCAATGCCAAATGTCTTTCATTAGCTAAGTAATTATAACAGATGGGTGTGAAGCATTCACTTAAATGCAGTTAGTATTTTATTTTCCTTTGTTTATTCCCTTATATATCTGTATTTTATTGTAAATTGGTCTGATGGAATAAATGCAGTTAGTATTTTATTTTCCTTCTTTCATTCCCTGATATATCTGTATTTTATTGTAAATTGGTCCATTGGATACATTCCAGGACTTCTCATAGTAATTGAGCTAATGTCATGTAATATTTTCCATTGCAAATGTGATTAAGAGAACGTGTTAATGTTTCTAAAATGATAGAGACATTGGGAAAAGGATCAATTTAAATTATTTTGTTTCCTTATTATGCACTTAAATAAAAGTCGTTATATTTTATTTGCCAAAATTATTTTTAGTGCTTCTGTACAACTTGCCATATGCTGTAAAAATAAAAGAGTCTATATTTTAACAGTTTAGCAGAAATTATTTTGTTATGCTAACGAATTAATATAAAAACTTTTTAGTGATTGATTGGACATATAAATGTACTTTCTTCCCTCAACATTTTCTTGGCCTTTCCAGTATGACAAAAGGATACTCAAGACTACCTACATGTTACATATGTGTAAATTCTGGGTTCTGTTAACATACAAAACATATTTAGATACTTGGGAGTTTATAACATAAAAATGTATCCAGTTTGGAAAAAGATGGTTATTACACTTATCAATGAAGAGAAATAAGGCTTTATTTCTTTTTTTCTGTCTTTTTAATGCAGTAACACCCTTGAGTACAAAAGGAGAACTGAAATGTGTGTTAGTCTGTGGTTTTGTGGACGTCATATAAAACTAAATGCCACAAATATAACTAGTGTTTACAAGTTACTTAGAAGCTATAGTGGTCTGCTTACTGCACTCAAAATGTGTAGAAGACACGCCAAGAGACACTAGGCTTCCTGATATTGGTTCAGTATAATGGACTGGTGGTTATGAGGAAGAGTTTGATGGCATGTGACATATTTTGTAAATTTATACATGAAATGTTGAAATCAATTATAATTTAAAAACTGTTGTATTCTGTGATTGACTAGTAGAATATAGAATCAGTATATTAGCACGTGAAGATATTCACAGCAACGTTAGCAACTCTTCCTGTTACATGAGGCTCCATTGACCACAGATTGTCCCATTTGACTTCAGTTGTTTCAGCTATGCTATTCCTGAGCCACACGTTCAAATGAGATTGCCAAAGGTAAAGTCCATTTAGTGAATATAAATACGAACACCTGTTTATTAGGGTCTTTCTATGTCAAGCAGCATTCTTGGTGCTATGGATACAAAGATAGTTCAGTCTGGTGCCTACTCAAGGATCTTGGACTAGAATGAAAAAAAGAAATAAATAATTACCATGCAATGGCATAAATACTAAAATAGAAGTATATGCAAGGTAGACAGGTAGGCATCTTCTATAGAGAGACAGATTTTATACTGTGTGATGCAGGCCACCCAGAAAGGCTCCACAAAGAAAATGATACCCAAAATGGGCTTCGGAGGATAAGGATGAGTTCATTAATCATCCTTAGGGAAAGCTGGGTAAGTAAATGCAGCATTGTAGAGAATTCGTACTGACTTCTCGTACATTCGGTTGTCCTTGACTTCCCCTGTGGTTCGTTTGGAGCTATTTCTTTGGTTGTACCACTTGTTAAGAGAGTAGCAGAGGCAGATTGAAATGGGGGGAAAAAGGAGATACCTGGATGACTTCATTTTTCTACACATTCCCAGTTTTTATTAAGAAACTTGAGAGCCAGCCCTGATGGCCTAGTGGTTAAAGTTCGGTGCTCTCACCGCTTTGTCAGCCCGGGTTTGTTTCCCGGCTGTGGAACCACACCACTCGTCTGTCAGTGGTGAACCAGAGGACAGAGAACCAGAAGAGTTTACAACTGTACACAGCTATGTACTGGGGCTTTGGGGATGAAAAAAGGAAGAAAAAGGAGGAAGATTGGTAACAGATATTAGCTCAGGGCAAATCCTCCCCTGCAAAGAAAAAAAAAAGAGAAAGTTGAAACTGTTTGCTACGGTGAAATGTGTAGATTTGTGTGTGTTCCTTTAACCATATAGGTGTCCCTCATTAATTTATGCTATGATTGACTAGTTTACTTCATATTGATTTTAGGCAGGGTGATAAATAGTAAGAGATTTTGTAAATAATATATATTCATATTATCTGTTTATTGGTGGGATTTAAACACTGTTAACCCTCAACTAGAAACCTGCTTTTTAAACAGTATTACTAATTTAAAAAAATTAATTGTATGGTTTTGACAAAGTCAATAGAAAAAAAAGTGAAATGCTAACTTGCTAAACTTGAATGGAAGGAGTAATCTGTATTACACCAAGCACTGAACTGGGTACCTTACCTTTTATTATTACTATTTTTTATTTATTTATTTATTTGTTTAAATAATTTTATTTATTTATTTTTCCCCCCAAAGCCCCAGTAGATAGTTGTATGTCATAGCTGCACATCCTTCTAGTTGCTGTATGTGGGACGCGGCCTCAGCATGGCCAGAGAAGCGGTGCGTCGGTGTGCGCCCGGGATCCGAACCCAGGCCGCCAGCAGCAGAGCGCGTGCACTTAACCACTAAGCCACGGGGCCGGCCCGGTTTTATTATTTTTAACCGATCCTTTATCTGGTATTCTGCAGGTTCAAATTGTTGTACTAGTAATGTGTAAAGACTTTTTTATAGCTGCCTAGCCCCGCATGTGAATGTTCCTTTTCCAGGTTTTATAAAGAGATTTCTTTCCCCTTTGCCCCTTTCAGCGATGTGCATTTTGTAAGCACCTTGGAGCCACTATCAAATGCTGTGAAGAGAAATGTACCCAGATGTACCATTATCCTTGTGCTGCTGGAGCTGGCACCTTCCAGGATTCCAGTCACTGCTTCCTTCTTTGTCCAGAACACATTGACCAAGCTCCTGAGAGATGTAAGTTTATACAGATGTGTTTTTAAATATTTATCAGCAAATTTACCTAAAATTACAAATGTTATAAATTCCGTAAATGTTATTCTACTTAAAAGGTAATATTACATAATCTTGGTAATCTCTGTGATCTTTGCCAGAGTTCCTTGGTGGGAATCTATTATCAACAATATCATTGAAGTTAAATCCAAAAAGTTATTTCTTCAAAAGTTCAAGGATAGTTTGCATGTTTTTTATTCTAATTTAAAAAATTTTAAACTACTGTAGAAATATAGAAATATTGAGTATATAATATTTTAATATGTACTATAAAGTAGGTCATTTAAAAAGTTAATATTCAGTGTCTTTTACACTAAAAAAACACCCAGTTGGAGAATTAGAAGAGATTCACTCAGATTTATTTCAGGATGTACATTAATAGGATTACCATATGCTTTTGAAATTCTTGGAGATTGTATAGCCCTGATAGTCATAATAGAAATCTGTTAGTGCTTCTTCTGGATTCACCTATCTTGGTTATCTATAATCCTCAGTTGTGCTTTTTTTCTTTCTTTTCCAAACAGTATTTTAAAATTAGGTGAAAACGTTTAAATGTTGAAATTTATGTTATACAGAAAATTATAACTCTTTCCTATGTTTATCGTTAAATAGAGATCTTACCTTTTTCTTACTGCAGTCATGTGCCACATTGTTTCAGTCAGCAACGGACCACGTATACGATGGTGGTCCCCTAAGATGGGTATCACACAGCCTGGGTGTGTGGTAGGCTAGACCATCTAGGTGTGTGTAACTACACTTTGTGATGTCCCCACAAGATGACATCGCCTAACGACACATTTCTCAGAACGTATCCCCATCTTTTCTCAGAACATATCCCCATCTTTAAGTGACACATTTCTGTATGTGGATTTCCAGTGAGCATGTATACTTTGGGATCTTTTTCTCTATTAAATTGAGTTTCCAATCTCATTGTGAAATCTCGGTGATGCTTTATTCAGTCACCTCTTAGTTACCTAATTGTTAGCTTTTACCTGTTTCTTACCAATGTTGATAAAGGCTTTTTTCTATCTTTTCCAGCTCTGTGAAGCATAAATGTAGCTACCTCAGGCATAAACTAAAGTAATCTCAAATACAGTTGGATTTCATAATCATTATTTTATCTTTGTTCAGTACCATAATTTCATCTTCAGTTAACATTATTTTGTGTTTACATATATAATCATATTGCCCTTAATTATCATACAGATGCAAATTATAGGTAAGGCAAACTGCATGTCAAATTGTATTTAGGCTAATAAGGGATTTAAAATTTTAAAAATGTTTTGGATTATACACTATTAAATCTGGGAAGAAAAGAACATTCATGCATAGCAACTGTTATGGGTTTTATTTTAAGACCTCGTTTAGTAAGTTACTGCACCAAGTGCACAAACTACCATGTCAGTCATCAGAGTGGTTATATTCTGGGTATGATATACTTTGCCAGTCAAATAAAACAAGTGTGTATGTGTTTAAGAATCTAAATTTTATGCAGCCTTTTGTACTTAGTTGTGCTTTAGACCTCAGTAAACAACATGCCGACTTTTCTATGACTGTGTTTCTAATGTTAGAAATGTTTTTACTTAGTTGCAGTGCTACTTCCTACTTCAGACTATGTTCTAATAGTGTATACTTCATTTATATGTTAGAGATCATGAGTCATTTTGTGAAATAATGAAGTATAGGAACTGAGGTGACATGATTTGATATCATTTTTCATGCATATAGTGAAAGGTTCATGCTGACCACATAAAGCTAACAGATACACTGAAGTTATTGGTACTGTGCCTTGTTTCAAAATAGACTTATGGAGACTCATAAAAATACATGAACAGGGTAAAATAAAACCAAAAATAAGCAAGAAAATTTGGCCTTGGGAAAATAAAGATAGGATAAAGTGAAGGTAATCGTGAGACTGATACCCAAAATAAATGCATACTTCCTAGACCCAAGCCACAAATTTGGCTCCAGAGCTTTCCAGCAGTCAACACAAAGAAGGAAATATGAACAGTTGCCTGATTTGTAGTAATATAACAAGAATTCACTTGATACTGAGACTATAAAATACACTATATACTGCAGTGAAAAATTGTCTTAAAGTAGCTGCCTTGCAGTATAAAAAACAAATCCCACAGTGCAGTCTCTTATAACAGCCCTCAAAATGAGCCAGTGGTATAAAACCAAAGCCCAATTGAGTAAATTCTGTTCCTTGGGGATCTTAAACAATGCAGTCTAAATACACAGCTTTCTGACTATCTGTCTTAATCCAAGGATATAGAGAATATTGCAGATAGAATATATTATAACAATATACAAGACTATGCAATGGTCTTCATAAAATCTTTCATAAATATTTCTATCTGTCCTATTGTGAGTCATAGCACAAGGCACGTAACTTTATATGTTTTAAAAATAGGGATATCTTAAATGACTGTTATTATGAAGCTTAAATGACACTGAAAATCAGGTAGCATTGTACCTTGTATACAGTCATGTGTCGCTTAACAACTGGGATATGTTCTGAGCAATGCGTCATTAGGCGATTTTGTCGTTGTGCGAACATCATAGAGTGTACTTACACAAACTTAGATGGTACAGCCTACTACACGCCTGGGATCTATGGTACTAATCTTACGAGACCACCATCATACATGTGGTCCATCATTGACTAAAACGTCATTGTGCAGTGCATGACTGTATATTAATTTCTTTATAAAAAGGTAGTTGTTTTAGCTCTTACCTAAGTCTCAAGTTATATGTGTATATTGAATATAATACTTTATGCTGCTGGCTAAGTGTAGAGCAATATGCTGTGATAGCTAGCTGAGTTAGAGTAAGATTGACATCTTTTTATGAAAGTTGAAAAATCTAACAAAAACACGGACCTCATTAGAAAGAAATCCCAGCAAAGAGAGTGTCTGTGAGCAAGGCCAAGAGTTTTTTTTTTTGTGAGGAATACCGGCCCTGAGCTAACGTCTGCCAATCCTCCTCTTTTTGCTGAGGAAGACTGGCCCTGGGCTAACATCCATGTCCATCTTTCTCTACTTTATATGGGGCACCGCCACAGCATGGGTTGCCAAATGGTGGATCGTTGCACGCCCGGGATCTGAACCAGCAAACCCTGGGCCACCGCAGTGGAGCACACGCACTTAACTGCTTGCGCCACTGGGCCGGCCCCGTGGGCCAGGATTTTTGTTAGAAAACAGTTTTAGGGTGTTCTGTCATAGATAGTTGGTGGTCATAGCTCCAGCATCATTTTCATGTTGATGCAAGTATACACTAACCTTGTCTGGAAATTTTACACTAAATGTCCATCTAGGAGACATAGCCAGATATAGTTTCTAAGTAGTATTTTGCCTCTCAGGGGAAGCTGCATGGCAAGGTGTCAGCCGTGCAAGATCAGAGGAAAGAACATTCCAGGCAGAGTGAACAACTACTGCACGGGCCTTGAGGAATGAGCTTGGCATGATTATGAGACGGATAGCCAGTCATTGTGCCTGGAACATAATGTCTAGTAGGTGGATAGTAGAGACAGTATCAAGGTGAACCAAGACTAGGTCGTGTAGGCCTTGTAAGCGAGGGAAGGGGTTTGGATTTTATTCTGCCTGCAGTGAGAAGCCTTTGCAGGGTTTAACATGGGAATGCTATATCTCTTAATCCACTCCCCCTCCCCCAATGTATTTACTTTCATCACTCAACTTTGACTCCTTTTACTTCATTTAAGCTTTTAACTTCAACCCCATTTTCTTGGTTGTCTTTGTATCTCTTGACGCCAGGTCCTGCCACTTTTCTGTTACCCTAAATTCTGTCGGCCCCCTGGCCTTTCTTACCTACTTGCCTACTATATGGGCCAGCCTCTCTGGACAACATCCATGGCTTTCTTTTTCTTTCTAGAGATTCCATTTGATAGGCAAATCACCCAGCACAGTGTCCCGCCATTGATGAAAACACAGATGATAGGTGCTGTGATGTTGATGGAAGTTACAAAGCTGTGCTGGTTTAGTCCTTCTCAAATTGATGTTGTCTGGCGGCAACCTGACTTTTGTTGCTCTTCACCAGCGCTTTTATTCTTATGTGCTGTCTAGACTTTCTTAAGCAGTAGTCTCACCTTCCAGCTTGACCAAGTGTAAGGATCTATGATAAGCTCCCTTCTAATTTAAGCTCACTGGTTTAGTCTTTTCCTCCGTCTCTTCTGTCACAGCTGTCACTTAGGAAGTGACCTTGTCCAAAGCTTATTTTTCTGTTTCTCCCACTCTTTTCTTGCTCCCGCTACATCATTTAGTTTCTTTATTCTATGCCTCTGCTGGCACTTTCCTTTCTCCTTTTGTACATACTCAGACATTCTTCACCTTCTTCGCCCTTCCAGTGGGAGTCGATATTGATTACTAGTAAAGACCATGAATTTGGAGCCAGATTGACCTAGATTTTACTCCTGTCCTCTTAGATTACCTTTGGCTTTAGTCTTTCACTCAATCTCTCTTGCTTTTCCAACTGCTTAAAGAAAAACTTCACTTGATTGTTTGATTATTGCTTCAAACTGAATGTCTGTGGCTTGCAGACGTATGTGTATGTATATGTACATATACTTATATCTGACATGACACTTAAGCTATCCAGTAATAGCATCATCTTATGCGTGACCTGCAAAAGGCTTTTTGTATTTCTACATGTATCTTTTCCCTGATTGGGGAAATGGTTGGAACCAACCTCGTTTCTTTATGTAGTACTTTTTTCTATTATTATTTTTACATAATGCATGCTAAATGTTTTTGGACCAAATGTATCATGTGGATGTTTTTCTTTGCCTAATTTATTACTAGTGATCCATAATAATCAAACAATGTGACAGTATTGTCATTAAGGAATTGCTGGAAACTGTCATAGAATAAAAAGTGATCTCTCCCCTAGTGATACACACAGTTATCTTGTTGTAGAATGGCCTTTGCTATATTTTATAAAACAGTGCTATGCAAAAGAAATATGATGTGAGCAATATAAGGAATTTTAATTTTTCTAGTAGTCCTGGTAAAAAATTTTGAAATTAATTTTAAAAATATTTAGCCCAATATATCCAAAATATTAATATTTCAACATGTAGTCAATAAAAAATTTGGGGATATTTGACATTATTTTTTGCCTAGTAAGCCTTTGGAATTTGGGCTGCATTTTATACATACAGCACATCTCAATTTGGACTAATGTTTCCATTGTTCAAAAGCCACATGTGGCTGGTAGCTTCCATGTTAAGTTGAAGTGTCAGAGTAGCAAACTCTAGAAAATTTCACAGAAGCATTTTAGATGGTGTTCTGGCAAGTTACAGTAGAAAGATGAATTGAATATCTCATAATCAGAGTTCAGTATTTGCCTCAATTTCTAGAAGTTTTGAAAAACCAAGATTAGTTTTTAAATTTACATAGCTTGAATGAGTAAATATTCGTACTCTTTTAGTATTAAGAAAAATAATTCCCCCTATTATGTTGTTACTGTCAAAAATGAACTAATATATGACATATCTATTTTTCAATTAGTGATTTATTTAAAATGCCTATCAGTTAAGGAGCCATTTTAAAGTGATTTTAGAAGTAAGTCCTTTATTTAAAATATGTTTAATAAGACTTGATTTGTGCTAGGCAATTGAAGATACAAAGTTGAAAAAGACAAGGTCCCTATCCTTCAAGGGTTTACTGTATTGTGTTATAATTAATTGATTATATAACATATGGAGAAAGGAGTGTTCAACAACTAAATGGGTATTTAGGTGTGGCAACATTAGATATTCAGGGAATATGTTTGAGCAGTTTTGAAGACTTCTTTGGAATGGGCTAGAGGCCCAACAAAGGAACAAAATTTCAAGCAGAGGGAACAGAATGTATCCATGCACACAGGCATTTTGAAAAATTGCTCTGGATATGTAGAAGATGATTTAGGGAGGAGGTCAGAACCATAAGCAGGGATTCCGTTCAGAAGATACTGCAGTTACCAAGACAAAGTGTGATGGACTGAACTGCACAAATGGAAGGATGAAGGATGTAAAGCAAATTTACTCAATAACAATTCGTGTCCGGTTGGCTCAGGGAAGAGTTAAGAGTCAGCAGTGATACTGAAGTTCCTGCCTTTACCCAGCGGTTGAGAAAAAAGGGAGAGGTTTAGTTTTTTAAAAAGTTCTATTTTATTTATTTATTAAAATTTTTTGTTTATTGCAGTAACATTGGTTTATAACATTGTATAAATTTCAGGTGTATATCATTATACTTCTATTTCTGCATAGATTACAAAAAAAGCTCTATTTTAGAGGTGTTTAGTTTGAGTACTTTTAGGACATCTGGGTATTGAGGTCCACTAAGACTTGAAAGTAATGTTTTGGGGTTAGGATGGAAGTTTGGGGCTGGTGATACAGATTTGGGAATCATGGTGGTATATTATGACATGGGATCACAAAGAGAAACCATGGGGAATTAGAATAAAGGAACAGAATGAAATCCCAAGAGACTCCAGCATTTAGAGGGATTGTGGAGGTACAAAAGCTAACACAGGAGGATGAGATGGAGGCATGGGGAACCTGAGGAGAAATCAGGAGAAAGCTGCCATCATAGAAGCCAAGGGAAGGGAAATTTTAATGTGGGCGTGGATAGTAATGTAAATGCTGTAAAGTGCAAATAAGGTAAGGCCTAAAAAGTAACCACTGGATTTCATAGGTTATTGATAGCCTCCTTAAAGTAGCTTCGGATGAATGGTGGGTGTGGAGCCACCAGGGGTCCAGTTTACAGTATACAAATACATCCCAGGGCCTGTCTGTGTACTGCCCTCAAGCTCTGAATGGTTTTTACCATTTTAAAAGCACTCTAAAGTAAAAACAAAAAGTCTGTATGCCAGAGACTTTTATTGCCCACAAAACAGGTTTGCTTCCTGGTATAAGGAAAAGGAATAGATTATTACTCTTGTTTCAAGATGCTTGACTGGGAAAGTAAGAAGGTAGAAAGGGCTTATAGCCAGAGAGGACTGACGAAAGCTTCAAAAAACAACAGAAGAAAAATTCATATATACAATTTAAAACAGTCCTAAGATAATCAGCTAATCAAACCATTTAGTTGAGAACATAAGTGTCAGACATAGGCATATTTATTTATATCATCAAATTGGTATGACTTTAGAATACGTTATTTTCCTTGTTATATTGTAATATGCTTGAATTTGTGTACTTGGCAAGGCAGTTTATTCTTATTTATTTATTTTTTAGATGGTAAAAGAAGTGCCATTTCTCTTGATCCACATTTAGGGATAGATGATGTCCATAATTATATAGATTTTAATGCTTTTTTAGGACTGGCAAGTAATATAGATGAATATAGAATTAGTATATGAAGTATTGTATTTGTCTATGAATATGTAGCTTCCATCTTTAACATTCTCTCTCATGCAGTATTTTCCAGTATTAAAAAACCCTTATTTGATATGGATAAAAATTAGTCTGTTTATGCTAAAGAAGCATCTTAATCTAATTGATATTAACATTTCTTAATTTTGTCTCTTGAATTACCTGATTTTGTTAATTTCAAAACATATTTAACATCCACATAAAATGTTTATTTTTGCACTGCAAAGCGTCTCTCAGTTATTATTTTCCTGTTTGGTTCTTTTCAGCAACCATATACTGAGCATTAACTAGGTGCCCAGCATTATCATTGGTATTAGAGATACAAAATTAAATAAGAACTGCTTATGGTCTCAAGTAGATGTAGGCATAAATAATTGCAAAACTATATGATTACATTTAATGTGATTAAATTTAGATTAAATATATTACAGTGTTTTTATTGAGACCTTATTCTGATTGGATATCAATTCAATGTGGATAACTTCAAGTGTCTGAAAGATTTATCATGCAAATTCCCTTCAAGTGATTTTTAAACTGTAAAGTCAGAAAAATATTAAATTCTTATACAACAATTTCATTGTTTTACTGTTAATTATAGCAAAGGAAGATGCAAACTGTGCAGTGTGCGACAGCCCGGGAGACCTCTTAGATCAGTTCTTTTGTACTACTTGTGGTCAGCACTATCATGGAATGTGCCTGGATATAGCGGTTACTCCATTAAAACGTGCAGGTTGGCAATGTCCTGAGTGCAAAGTGTGCCAGAACTGCAAGTAAGTTTTAATTTCAACTCAAAGGTGTGTATTCAGTTTGAGAGACCCTGTTATTAGGTGCTAAAGGTTTGTGTAATATGATAAAGGTTCATAATGCAGCTATATTCATTCACACTGACTTCAATTAAAAAAAATTGCTAGATATTTATTAACATTTATATTACTTTGAAACAAGTCTAAACAAAAATTAATTTTAATAATTTAAATTCCTCTGGTTGCCTAAAAAGCTAATTTAAATTTGCCAACAATTTTTAAATGAATGATATTAACAATTTAAAATAAACAAACAGAAAAATAAAGCAGCTTTTTTTGAGGGAGACCGGGGAGGAGATTTAATAGGAAAATAAACCTCTAACTATGGAAGGTAATTCTTATAGTGAGCCAAAGAATTGGTGATATGTTTGAATTTCCATTCCAGGAAGAACAGTTAATCCTAAGAATACTGTTTTAAAAAAAACCTTTATGTCTGTCTGAAAAACAGTGACCTTTGGTAGATCCTTGTCACCATAATACTGAAATGAAGTACTGTATGGCATTTAAACATTTGTAATGGGGTGATCTTTTCCTATTTGTGTATTCCATCCTTTGGTCATTTCTCCAGTCTTTTCTGTGATATTTTTTTTCTCATGTTATTAATTAGCATGAGAATTTGGGGATATTACCTGCATCTACAGCAGTCTTCAAATTGTTTACAAGCCGAGGACTTTTGTAACCAGGAGAAATTATGCCCAGCACTGCCATGATCAGTCTGTTTTATTTGTAATTTAATTTGATAACAATCATCATCACTGTCTTAGAATTATGTGGAATAAATAGGACCACATGCTTTTATATTTTGGTAATTAAAGAAAATACCAGTAAACATTTATTTGATACCCTGTATCTGTGCCTAGTTTCTTGGGAAGGAATAAGAGAACTTGAAGAGTGTTTTTCCTCCAAGATCTTTCCATGTAGCTAAAGAGATAAAATATACAATTTTACATGTAAAATATGTTAAACTGAGTAAGAAATAACTGGAGGCCAACTAACCTATCTTCCTTTTTACTTCTGTTTATCCCCAGGTTTTATTCAGCGGTTCCTCTCTTAGCTCTTCTTGCATTCCCCAGTGTTTCTTTTCCCCTCCTCTTGAATTAAATTCTTAGTATCTGAGCGTGATTAGTAGCCAACAGTCAAGGCAGAGAGCATGCTGTAGGGCAGGGGCCCAATCATTCAGACAGAAGAGCGTTCAGGGAAAGATTTTAGGTTTTTGACTACAATTTTTAATAATTGACAAGATTATTATTCTTATACCTATTTATTTAGCACTTATTGCTTAATGGATATTCTAAGCTCTTCAACTAGAATTATATTTAATTCTCACAGTAATCTTTGATTATAATTCACATTTTATACCTGAAACTAAGAGGACTCAAGTCTAAGTTAGTCAGGAGTCACATAGCTAGAAAAACAGCAGTCAGAATGCAAGTATAGGTCTGATGCCAAATTTGATCCTCTTTTTATTATATGACAACGTCTTTCCAGTTCACTGTGCCAAGATTTGTTCCTTTTCATGTAGCTTCACCTATCAGTTATAGCACCTTCCCCAAGAAAGGATGGGTTATGAGATGTTTAAAAAGTAAAGATCAGAGTCATTCATCTTGCCTTAACCCCTCCGTCTTTGCAGGAATCCTAAAATGACTAAAGCAGGTTCACCATAGGTGAGCATTCAGTAAGGATAATCCTTTAGGGACCTTTTGATGTCTGTCTCATCCTCTAGGGGATTACCTCTATCATTATCGGTGCATAGACAAAACAGACACTGAGGTATTTATGAACTGGGCAGTTCCCAGAACTGATTCTTTTCATGATTACTTATGTTACAAACATAAGTTTAAAGATAAGGCATCATTAATGCTATCTTATTTTTTAGACAATCGGGAGAAGATAGCAAGATGCTAGTGTGTGATACGTGTGACAAAGGGTATCATACTTTTTGTCTTCAACCAGTTATGAAATCAGTACCAACCAATGGCTGGAAATGCAAAGTAAGTTGTTTGTTTTTTTAAGAAAAATATCATCATCTGTATGTTTTTTATATAGAGCAGACAAATCGGATACCTATTCAAATCTACACATTACCATCAACTTTTTAAAAACCAGCTTTATTGATGTGTAATTGATATACAATAAACTGCACATATTTAAAGTCTATAATTTAATTTGACACATGTATACACCCATGAAACCATTCATCACTTTCAAAATAATGAACATATTCATTGCCCCTAAAAGTTGCCTGGTGCCCCTTGGGAATCTCTCCTTTCCAACTGTTCACTGCCCCTCCCCTCCTGTCTTCCAGACAGTCTGCTTTCTCTCACCATAGATTAGTTTGCATTTTCTAGAATTTTATATAAATGATGTCATATAGTATATACTATTTTTTTTTTGGTCTGGCTTTTTAAACTCAACATAATTATTTTGAGATTCATCCATATCGTTGTGCATACCTTTTTATTGCCGAGTAGTGGAGATACCACAGTTTGCTTATTGAATCACTTGTTGGTGAACTTTTGAGTTGTTCACAATTTTAGGCTGTTATAAAAAATGCTGCTGTGAAACTGTTAACTAGTATGTGTATAGTGCTTTATGGCTTAGAAATTGTTTTAAATGATTTACCTTTAATCTTCCCAGAAACTCTCTGAACTAGGTAGTATTCCCATATGAGGATACTGAAACACAGAGATGTATTTTTAAATCCATTAATTTAAAATCCAGAGATAAAATACATTACATTTTGATTGACTGGCTTTTAGCTGATTTTATAGTGATTTTATATGTACATACACTAATGTGTGTATGTACTTATGTTTACATTTGTATTAAATATTTGTATTCATATTGTATGTGCATATGTATTACGTATATTGTACCTCCCTTGTGGTAGTTTTGGTAAGTGATTATTGACTTTGATATTTAATTTTTAGATACTGTTTAAAGTTTCTCTTGGTTTTGAGAGTTAGATGTGATCTATAGACATTTTTCCACTTCTTTTTCATTGCTTAAGATATTAGTCTTTTTGTTTGGGACACTTTTAAGATGTATTTGCAGTTATTTTAAATTTTTTCTGGATATTCTTTTAGTCAGTGATTCTCCCTTCTTCCATTTATTTTGGTATTTGCATCTTGATGACCCTGCGGTGTTCCATGCTGGTCTCTTTAAGATTCTTGAGGCTCTGTTGTCTGTGTCTCTAAACCCTGTAGGTTGGCTGGCAACTCTACCTACTGGGCAGAGTCAGTATAGTAAGTACCAGGTAAACAAGAACAAATTTTAGAATTATTTGTCCATGGAAGCACAAAATACTTAAATCTTAAAATGAAAGTAGAAGGTAAGAATAATTGAAGTTTATCTTTAATTCTCAAATGACTGAATAAAACTAATTTTTTTTCCCATTTGGAAGATATTTACAAACAATATTTACTATGACCTTTCTTTGAATGTTCTCTAGAATGAATCAATCATAAAAATAGTTCATTTGATTCTTTTGAAATCTACATAGGTAAACTAATAAATTCTAGATTGAGAGCTGGTGAGGGCCTAGTGGTTAAGTAAATTGTCCATATTTAATTGTTTGTAGATGCAGAATAGAGACTAACCCAGATTTCCTGTCTTATAATGTAATGTTTTATCCAATATATTATGCTATCATGCTATACTTACTTGAGTAACAGGGCTTTTCTCCCTAGACTAAGAAATATTTATTGATCTAATTTTCATTTCATATTAGGATGTAGATCCTAAGAAACTGAAGACGCTAGATCTATAAGCCATCTCTACACACCCCCTAGGTTATTTTTTTATTATAATCTTAATTTTATAGAACAGACATGAAGCTAGGCATAAACTTCTTTTATCTACAGTAATTACACTGGCTTTTAAAAAATAAAACTAAATAGAATGTATAAATATTAATTTAATCTAACAAATAATTTTCCTTTGAAACTAAATTGCCAAGACTGGGTTTAATAGATATTTTCTCAGGTCCAGTTCAGTGTGTAAGCTTTTTGTTGGCTTTAATAAAGTTGATACAGAGAATGCCTTTTGTATAAGTATTCCTATAAAAATAGTATTGATAATGCCACGACCGTGTTTACTAGTTCCAAGTAATCAGACCTCAGAGTGTCAACAAGCAGTCCTCGACCATTGGATGTAATGAAGTGTCACTCTAACTCTAGAAGGCTTTTTGTACACAGGTGCACCATTGTGGCACAACTGAAATCTGTAATAAATGGGGTATCAATCCAGTTATTTCTAAAATAGGAACTCCTGACTAGGTGTCTGGTGTGCTGTCTGCAGTTGAACTGTTGTCAGCTGATGTGTGTGGAGATGAGTCCTGTGCTGCTCTGCGGGTGCAGCTGCTGACTGGTGCATACCCCTGTGTCATCTCCTCCTCCTTACCACGATATTACTGTGTAAAATCTTGCATCTTTCCCACGTCTTTGACAGCACTTGGGACTAACATAATAATAAACACAAACGCTAAATGCAGGTATTAGAATCTGCATTGGGTACCTTTGAAGGCTAGTTAAATTTTATGTTAATGTTTTTAGGTTAGCATTTCTATGAAAAATTTCAAGTTCTCAGAAAACACATAACCCTCCAAGAACCCATCTGCATCCTCACATTCCCATTGGCACAGAAACGCGCCGCTGGCACCTCTGCCCTGGCCCTTCTGTTTGCCGCCCGGTGTGTCGTGTTCTCGGCTTCTTCTGGGTCGGCCCTCCGGAGGGGTGGGGTGGTGTGGGGTGCCAGAGATGGTCCCTGGAATCCGAGGTGCGGAACTGCCTCCTGGCGGAGGCATCCCGGCCTGGGGGGTTCCCACGCGGCAAGGAAGCTCCAGCCCGAGGCGTCTTCCCGGAGCTGGAGAGGCGTGGCGGCCTGCGGGAGGGAGGCACTGGCCGGGGGCGGGGCGGGGGTCGTTTGCCTTCTAGGGAAGGTCTTGGAAAGGGGTGCGATCGCGCCGGCAGGTCCTCAGGGATGGAGTGCGGCTAAGGGGATGGAAGGAGACGCAGAAGGGGCCGCGCACCTGCGCCCCACTCCCGCCCCCGCCCCAGGTGAGGCTCCGCCCCCGGTTCTAGGGCAGTGGGCGGTGAGTTCCGAGGGTCGGTCCGCGAGGGGAGGGGCCTTCTCCCCCGGCCGGAGAGCCTCCGCGTAACTGCCCTCAGGTGTGGCCGCCCGGAAGGAGGGGCCTGGGGCTGAGGAGGGTCGGCGCTGCGGCCGGCCTCCCCCCGGTTCCGGTTCCTTCCAGTCTGCGGGACGAGGTGGTTTCGCGTGTTCTCTCTGGGCTTGATTACTGGGCTAAGGGAAAAGCCTGCTGTCGGACAGATTTGTATGTTTATACTACTTTTATCTCCACTACCGTGCCCCTTACTTGTCTTTTTACTTTTTTAAAGTAGGAAGTTGAATTTGTAATTCGTTTTCTTTATTTTCCTAGGGAAAAAAGGATATCTTAAGACTATAAATTTACCTTTGATTATAGATTTGGCTGCATCCAAATTTGCTGTATTTGTAACTTTGTATACGTCTGACCTAGTAACTTTACCTTTCTTTTTTAGGGCGTGCTTAAGCAGGGCAATTTCTACTTTAATTGCATTTACTCAGATAACTTAATCACTGTAGATTTCTTTTTAAAAAATATTTTGATACCTGAAATAGTGACTTTTTAAGGTGTAGTATTTGTGTTTATTTAAAGTTCTTTTTCCTTATTTTTTCACAAGTTCATTCCACAGTGTATTAGAAGGTGGATAAAAATTGACCACTACAGTGTAGCGAGTAGGTCAGGCTAGTGTTGATATATTGTGCCTCTTATCAATGTCAAACTACTCTCTTTGTCCTGTGTAATGCTTTTTTTTAGCCAGATATTTTGCTTTGCCTGACAATGTGGCTACAAGGGGTTTTAGTTTACCAATTGAAAGTGATCTTTTCACGTGTTTTTATTTGGGGTCTTTCTGTGTCATTTTAAATTTAAGCCTTTTGAAAGGCTTAATAGAGTTAACTATTTAAATTAATGGTTGTAATTGAAATGCTTGGCTGTTTTAAGAGAAACTTGTTCTTTTGATTTCCTTTTTGTTTTTCTGTTCCTTTTATTATCTGCAATGATTTGCAATGCAGAGTCTTACGAATGTTGTTTTAAGTATTGAAATTATAAATTTTTCTTCTCCCACTTCCCATTGCAAGTAAATAAATGAGAAATTTTCCTTTTCCTTCCTCTCTCCTCTCTGTCTTGATTAAGTTAACCCAGACCATAAACCTTGTCGCTTATTCTTTGCAAAAAAAATATTTCCTCTGTAAATTCCAATCTCATTTCACCCCCAATCTTTGAGACTCTTGTAAATTATCTGAAATTCTACATATCTGAAAGAGACTGTTGCCTTCAGACTACCACAAGGACTTGGTTTGGTATAGTTTTGCGTTCCGACTTTTTCTTTTTCATGCTCTGGAAACATTTTTTTTTTCAGAGTTTTCCCAGCTTGTGGTACCACAGAAGAAAAAAATGTTTTCTTTTCTTTTTTTTTAAGTTTACTTATTTATAATCACTTTTTCTGCTTGAAAACTTTGGGATCTTCATTTTTGTCAGTTCTTTGGATTTGCTTCCAGGGTGTATCTGATCGTACTTCTACATTCACTAATTAGTGTTGTCTAGAACACGGTAATCGCCCTCAGTCTCCGTTTGGGCTCCTGGAAAGGTCCAGAGAAGTGTTGGTGTAACTTTACCTTTTTTTAAATGTAAATAATTACCTTCTTTACATTCTCTTTAATAACATCTAGATAATTTTGTGTCTTACTCTTAATTCATTGTCTTCTTTGTTATGTTTTTCATTGTCTTGGAAAACATCTTCAGAATTCCGGGTTTATTTCTCCAGGTTGTTCTCTGACATCCCTTTGTCCTGCTCTCTTATGAATTTACTCTTATGAATTTACTCTCTATAGAATCTGCTGTTCTCTTTCACAGTGACCATGTCATTTATAATATTGGTGAGAATATGATTGAATAGTGTTGTTTAAATAATTCTGTTCTATGGCAGTATTAGAATGCGGTTAAGATTAGGCTGCGGAGTAAAATCTCAGCTTTTTCAGTTACTAAATACAGGATCTTTGGCAAATTATTAACTTCCCTAAGCCAATTTTCCTCATGTAGAGAATGTTAATAGTTCCTACTTCACTGGGGTTTTGGATTAGTGAGATGATGCCTATAAAGTGCCCAGTGTGATGCCTGAAATAAGTACCCAAATATCGTGGAGTTTTCCATAGGAAGGCTTATCCTCTGAGCAGTTTGAAGAATGATCTTCTTTCTTGACTGTTCAATTGTTTCATAGATCTCTGTAGTCTTTAGTCTTAATTCTTTCATTTGTTTAACATTTGAAGGCCTACTATGTGTCAAACACTGTGGTGGAGGCTGGAGATGCAGGGGCAAATAGGTGTGCCCTTGGGGGGATGTCAGTCTAGTGAGGCTGCTCACACTGAAGTAAGGGTACCTGTTCAGGAACAGTCATTGTCAGCTAGGTTTTTTTCCTTGTTTCTCTCTCAAGAATGCTTGTGTGTTGGTATACTTTTAAAAACTTTATTTAGAAATAATTTCAAACTTTAAAAATTGGAAAAGTAAAAATAACACCCATATGCCTTTTACCTAGATTCACCTGTTGTTAAGATTTCGGTATCATTGTGCATTCCCTTTCTCCTTCCTCCCCTCCACTCCAATATATTTCTTTTTTCTTGCCCTGAACCATTCGAGCGTAAGTTACATGCACTGTGCCCCCCTTACTCCTAAATGCTTCACTGTGTATTTCCTAATAATTGGGATATTGTTACATAATCACAACACTGTTATCAACTTCATACGTTTACACCAATGTAATATTTTCGTCTCATCTACCATCCATATTTCAATTTTGTCACTTGATCTGATGTCCCATATAGCATCCTCCTCCATGTAGATTCCAAGATCTAGTGTTAGGTGTTCCATTTAGTTGTCATGTCTCTTTTGACTCCTGTAATCTGGAAAATTTTCTAAGTGTTTCTTTGTCTTTTTGATATTGACATTTTTCAAGAATAGAGAATAGAGTTCTTCCCCACATTTCTGGGTTTTTTCCCCCAAATAGAACTTTCTTAATTTTGTCTTTGATATTTCCTCATGATTGTATAGAGTTATGTGTTTTTGGCCAGAATACTGAATAGGTGATGATGTGCCTTTCTCAGGGTGTCACAGCTGATGTTCATCTCTCCCTCATGGGTGACGTGATTCTGATAATCTGGTCAAGCTGCCGTCAAATTTCTCCACTCTTTTCTTTTTCTCCCTTGTATCTAGTAAGGCAGTATGTGAGGAGACACTTTAAGACCACGCGAATATCTTGCTCCTCTTCAAAATTTCCTCCAAGATTTTAGGAATCATTGCCTGATGCAGTTTTTACCTGTTGGTTGTAAAATGATGTTTTTCTAACTCTGGCACTCCCTTCACATTTACCAGTCAGCCCTTCGCGTTCTGTTGTAAGCAAGAACACTCCCTTCTTTCACATGGTAAAATTATTTATCTATCTATTGCAGTATTGACTCATGAAATCCTATTATTTTCAATAACTTATAATTCATTACTGTACCTAATTCATTTTGTGCTCAAATGGTCCCATATTTGCCTTTGGTAGCCTCTCCAAGCTGACTTCTGTGCCCTTGACATCACCTCATCGTTTATTTGAGCACTTCATTACATTTTGGCATCATAAGATGTTCCAGGCTCATCTTGTATCTCCCCTGCCCCAGCCCTGGAATCAGTCGTCTTTTCTGTAAATATGGGTCAAGTTCCTTTAGCGGAGAATGGGCACTAGGTGTGTTCATTGCCGTGGGAGTGTTTGCTTCTTTACCCTTTTGGCAGATGAAGCAGGAAATGTATGCGTATATTTACATTTGCATATACATATGTAGAAATACACACATACATACACATATAAATATACGTATATTCACTCATATACCTAATTTATAAATATGAATTTACACCGATACCTCCAATTCCAATTTCTCTGACTGAGTTCTTTTCCTTCTCCCATTCTTGCATATCCATTCTTCTATAGTAAGAATCTTGGGTCCAACGACACCAACACATTTACTCATTTGCTCAATCCAATGAAACAAACCTACTTCAATTTGTTCTCAGTAACAGATTTTATTGATTTAATTTTAAAAATATATAGGACATTAACATGCTTTTAAAAGTCAAAGTTATATAAAAACTCCTACTCAAGAGAATTATCATTTCCTCCTATATGACTTCTACCCCCTTTCCTCTATCTAGTAGGTAACGAACTTATTTTCTGGTTTATCCTTCTTGAATTTTTTTGTAATGATAAGCAGATGTATTTATGTTATTTTTCCCTTTCCTACACTGAGTAGCATATTATATATGTTCTTTTTGTTTTGCATGTTGCTTAATAAAATCTGAACATCACTTCATAGAGATCTTCCTCATTCCTTTTTCTTTTTCTTAAACAGCTGCTCCATTGTGTATCTGTACCATAGTTGATTCAACCAATGTCCTATTCTTGGATATTTAGGTACTTCCAATATTTTACATTACACATGATTCTGTAGTCAGTAACTTTGTGCATATGGGTTTTTGAATTGTTGAGAGTGAGTCTCTGGGATAAATTCCTAGAAGTGGGATTACTGGCTCAGGGGCAAATGCATATGTAGTTTTCTAGATATTGTCCGGTTCCCTTTCTTGGGGCTTGTGGCAGTTCTCATTGCCACCAGTAATGTATGAGAGAACTTCTTTTCCTGCATCCTTGACAACAGAGGGTCATGTTCAGCTTTTGAATTTTTGCCTGTCTTATGGGTGAAAAGTGGTGTTTCAGTGTAGTTTAATTTTCATTTCTCTTTTAAGTGAAGTTGATTTTTTCAAATGTTGAAGGATCATTTTTACTTCTTCTTGTGAGTTGTCTATTCATATGTTTTGCCTCTTATTCTTGAAGATTTTGACTTTTTATTCCCCAATTTTTTATTTTATTTTATTTTATTTTTTTTAAGATTTTATTTATTTATTTATTTTCCCCCTGAAGCCCCAGTAGATAGTTGTATGTCATAGCTGCACATCCTTCTAGTTGCTGTATGTGGGACGTGGCCTCAGCATGGCCGGAGAAGCGGTGTGTCGGTGCGCGCCTGGGATCCAAACCCTGGGCCGCCAGCAGCAGAGCGCGCACACTTAACCGCTAAGCCACGGGGCCGGCCCTTATTCCCCAATTTAAGTGTTAATATATTGGGGATATAACCCCTCTATCTCTGTTATATGGTGTAAATATTTTCTTCCAGTTTGTCATTTGCCTTTTGACTTAGCCTATGTTATTTTTTGCCACGCAAAAGTTTATTTTTATGTAGTCAGATCTATCAATCTTCTATTGCTGCTGGATTTTTGAGTTAAAAATAGAAAGCCTTTCCCTACACTGAGTTATAGAGGACTTCATATTTTCTTATAGGTTTTACATCGTTTTATTTTTTACATTTAGCTCTATAATCCATTTGGAGTTAATGCTTGTGTATGGCGTGAAGTGTTTTTTTCCGATTGGCTACCTAGTTGTCCAAAAACCATTCGCTAAAAAGACTGTCTTTGCCCCGATGACTTGAGATTCCAGACTAGAATTTGAGATTTGGTTGGGTTTATTTCTGGAATTTCTTGTCTGTTCCATTTATCTGTCTTTCTATTCATGAATCAATACCATACTGTTTTAATTACAGAGGTGTTGCAGTAGCTGATAGTGTTGATCCCCCTTCAGAGCTTTTCCATTTCACATTTTTTTTAGCTGTTCTTGCGTGTTTATTTTTCCCTGTGAACTCTAGGGTCAACTTATCTAGCTCCATGTAAAACCTCATTGGGATTTTTATTGGGATTGCTTTAAATTTATTAATTGATTTAGGGAGAAATGACATCTTAATGATGATAAGATATCCTAAATAAGAACAAGATATGCTTTGCATTTGTTCATTTCTAGTTTAATGTCTTCTAGGAGTGTTTTATAATTTGTCTGCTAGGAGTGTTTTGTAATTTTCTTTGTATAGATTTTGGACATTTCTTAAGTTTATTCTTAAATATTTTATCTGTTTTGTTGCTGTTATAAATTGGATTTTTGCATTCATTGTATCTTCTAACTGGTTATTATTTATATATGTGAATTCTATTGACTTTTCATTGCTAAATTCATATCCTGCTACTTTGTTAAATTCTTTTATTGAATTTATGATTCTTCAGGATTTTCCAAGTATACTGTCTTGTCATCTACAAATAGAGTTCTGTTTCTTCTTTTCCTATACTTCTGCCTCTGTTTTCATTTATTTCAGTGTTTACATTGGCTTCAGAACCATTTTAAATAGTAGTGAAGATAGCAGGCCTCCTTGCTTTGTTCCTGACCTTAGTGGGAATGCCTCTAGGGTTCCTCAGTTAAATAATATGCTGGCTTTAGAATTGAGATATGTGTGTATATATATCACATTATGGAAATACCCATCCATTTTTATTTTCTCAAGGATTTTGATTAGGAATGGGTTTTGATTTTTCCCAAAGGCATTTAGAGCAGCTATTGAAATAGTATTTTTTCTCCTCAAACCTAGTAATATGTTAAATTTTATTAATAGATTTTCTAATATTTAACCACCCTTGCATTTCTTGTATAATTGCCACTTGGACATGATTTATTATTTTCTTAATTTGCTGTTGGAGTCTATTGGCTAATAATATTTTATTCAGGATTTTTTCATCAGTATTTATGAGTGCATCTGTTTTAAATCTGTAAAACTTCAGCAGATCTATGGTTCATGCTAGTTTCTCTTTTTCTATGAGCAGATCTTTCATATCAACTCAGCAGCTGAAAAAGATACAGTCCTTTTTGTTGGTATATTAGTTTGGAAAGTTGGGCTGGATAATGAGGGCCCCACAGTTGATTGGCCTTGTGCTCAGGATTTTAGGGCAGGCTAGCTCACAGGCATAGAAGAGGGTTTTGGCTGGCCTCTGGCAGGTCTTGCACTTCATAAACATATGTGGATAGTGGATATTTTTGACGTGGATAGTGCCATTCTCTGTTCTGAAAATATGACAAGCTATAATTGGATGTTGATGTGGAGTGATTATTTTCACAGTTTCAGACACCAAGTCATTGGGAGAGGGTCATGATATTTCTTCAGTGCAAATTCTTGTTTTTAGTTCCTAAGCTACCCATAAGCAAATTGAATACCCTGCTAGCACCATTTTGCTTCCTGCAGTAGGGGTTGAGTAGACTTGTTCCACACAAGCTACTTCCTGATTTTGAAATAGGTTTCTTTTTTTGAAGTTTAGGTTGCTATGTTCTCAGTTTTCTTCCTTCCTTATTTCTGTTTTCTTGGATGTTGCTGTCCCCTATTTACATTTTCTTGCAGATTTTAGTGCAAATTGAGTGATGTCTCATCAGATGTTCAAAACAAACTGCTTTTTCAAAAACATATACCCTAAATTAGTGTCATGAAAATTAAAGCCTAATGTATGATCTGCGAATGTTTCATTGATTTCAAAGAGGTTTACACCGAAATTACTATACAAATGCATACCAAACTGTTTTTGTTTCATTTTTCCTGGTGTTTAGAATTGCAGAATATGTGTAGAGTGTGGCACACGGTCTAGTTCTCAGTGGCACCACAATTGCCTGGTATGTGACAGTTGTTACCAACAGCAGGATAACTTATGTCCTTTCTGTGGAAAGTGCTACCATCCAGAATTGCAGAAAGACATGCTTCATTGTAATATGTGCAAAAGGTAAGAAGATACACTTATTCCATTTAAGTGTTTCATCACTTCTTCTGTCCATGTGGTCATTTGCTCTACCATTTATCTTTGAGCTCTAACCTTTCATCACTCCTGTAATCCTTTTAGTACTGAGTACTTTTATAGATGGAATTAAATTACATTTTTATTAATCTGAAAGGCATAAGAAAGTGAGTGGGCAAAAGATAATAAGACCAGAAATGAGCAGTAAGAGGGAATACTAAAAAGGAAATAGTGTGAAAATATGTCAACACCTCTAATGACATCAGAAAATGCCGATTCCTTTTCTAGAACCTCCACCAATTGCCAACCCTATAACGTCTCTTCTATATATATATATATAACTCTTAACCCTTCCTATATCCAGTTTTTCAGCAATTACCTCTCTTTTCCCTAGATATTAACTTGACTTTAAGTTAGAAAATTTTGTTTAAATATATTTATCACTGCAGATGGGTTCACTTAGAATGTGACAAACCAACAGATCATGAACTGGATTCTCAGTTCAAAGAAGAGTATATCTGCATGTATTGTAAGCACTTGGCAGCTGGCATGGATCCATTACAGCCAGGTGAAGAAGTGGAGATGGCTGACGTCACTACAGGTAACCTGAGATTTTTTTTTTATGATGTTGTGCCAACCAGTCACCGATATATTACTTTAGCAATAATGAGGGAATCCTGTGGATCAGATCCCATCTTATTCTTAATTTCTTGACTTTTAAATATACATGTGATCGTGTCATCTCTGAATCTGATGGCTCACGTCTCATTGAGCTTCTTTACAACCGTTCTCCTGATGTTTGAATCCCAGGACTAGTGTGCTTTACTCCAGTTGTGTTCTTTGAGCCGCAGTGGAAGTTACTCAGTGTTTGGCCACATGCATTTAATAGTTTGCACTTAATAATCTCTGTTATGTCACTCCAAACAAGTTTTAGTTTTATCATATCTTTCTTAAATGTTAATTCTCACCTCTTGAGCCCAAAGTTTCGTTTAGGTATTTTTAGTAGTGTACTGTTGGTTATAAACATAACAACAAGATTCTTAGATGGTAAAGAAAACAGACCTACTTACCAGATTGTTTTTTATTTTCATCAGTATGAATGACAACTTCTATACAAATCTTATTTTATCATCTGCAAGGGGTTTAAGTAGACACATCTTAATTACTAATATTTTTCTTTCTAAGATACCATCAGTATACAGTAGTGGAGTATCCTTTTAAAATAATAAAAATGCCAGTTACCTTTTAATTCATTATACTTTTCATGTTTTTTAAAATGTAAATATATATTTGGTTCAAAATAGAAAAATGTGAAGAATTTATGGCATTTTTGATGACAATTTACCCTCACTATAGCAAAATAATAATTGTTGACTTGGTTAACAAAAACAGAAATACTCATTCTGAGCTAAAGAATAAATAATTTTCTGTTAAGATTATAACAATGAAATGGAAGTTGAAGGACTTGAAGACCATGTAGTATTTCTGGAGCAAGCAGCTAATAAAGATGTCGATCGTCAGGAGTCCACTCCTGGAATTGTTCCAGATGGTAAGAATGTTTTTGATAATGGATATAGTCTATTTTCTGAAGAAAAGGTGTATATACAGTGAATAGGTGAACATCTACAAAAACTTTAGTACCCCTAAATAAAAATTAGCCAAGATATAGTCACTTAGGAAATTGTTTAGAGAGGAACATTTTGGTAAAATACACTTAGGCAAAAATTAATAGGGGAAGGGCATGTGTATATTTGCAGTTCCACTGTAATCTAGACTTAATCAGAAATATATACTTTGTTAGGGATCACATTTTCATTAAAAAGCAATTGATTATTTTCTCTTTTGTTATACTTGTAATTACTAAGTAGAGCTGTTGCGGATTGTGAGATGTTGCACGAGATAATGAAAAATTTGTTTTAACCATCTCTGCAGTCCTCTTGAGGGTTATTTTAGTTATTTCAGTGATATTTCAACTAAGCTTTTTGCAGTATTGATAATAGCTCTTACTGTATTTGAGAATCTGGAATTAATGAGAGAATAAGTTGGGGGAAAACTACTTATTAAATTTATTCTTGGGCTCATCTGACAGTCTGTGGGATTTTATGTGAAATTATGTTATATAGATTGAGTATATATAGAACAGACCTGAGTTTTTTTGAGATTGTTTATATTTAACAACTCTCATTAAAAAGTATACTTCAGAGGCTGGCCCAGTGGCGTAGTGGTTGGGTTCACGCTCTCTGCAGCCCGGGGTTGGTGGGTTTGGATCCTGGGCGCAGACCTACACGCTGCTTGTCAAGCCATGCTGTGGTGACGTCCCACATGCAAAGTGGAGGAGGATGGGTGCAGATGATAGCTCAGGGCCAATTTTCCTCAGCAAAAAGAGGAAGATTGGCAACAGACGTTAGCTCAGGGCCAATCTTCCTCAGCAAAAAAAAAAAAAAAAGAAAGAAAGAAAAAAAAAGCAGTATACTTCATAAAGGTGTAATGTGAAGAAAAATAAGACAAAGCTATCTATAATAATCTTATCATAGTGCATAATCAGATTCCTAATTTAATCTTCATATCCTACTTACTAATAAATAGCAACAGTATGTTTTGTGCTTTTATTGGAAATTGGCATTTGGCAGTAGGATAAAGATCTTACTTACTCAAATTACTGTTGAGAGAGCAGTGTTAGAGAAATTTTGATTCCTTGATAGCGATTCCATGAATGTGTTATTCACAGCAGTTCAGATACACACTGGAAAGCAGCAGAAGAGTAATCCACCGGAGAGTCTTGACACACGTGGTCTTCTCATTTCTGGTAAGCAGTGTGTTCATATTGTCGTAATTTGAGTTACAACATTACGCTCTTATAATTGCTATGCAAAATTTGAGTCATTGTCTGTTAACTTTTCAAATTATCCCAAAGAATTGTTTGCTATTGCTATTTACATTACAGTAGTGAAATCTTTTAAAGTCATCTTTTTCTTGAAAAGAATTGGCAATGGATTTCTAAGGGAGGTTACATTCTCTATAAAGAGTTGCTAAGTCAAATGTTCATTATTAGGCAAGTTAAAAATCATTGTATAAGACTACATAGTAGCTGAGCGTAATTGAACTGCTTGGGATGTAAAGTATGTTTACATTTTTATCTTAATACTTCTTGCCCAGCATAGAATAGACACAATAGACTTGTGGTCTATAGGTGTATTACACATGTTCCTACTTGCCAGTGAGACTTGAGGTAATTGGTCTTCTTTTAGCACATTTAGGCTTCATAGAGTATTAGGATACGTTTGTTTCACTTGAGTCACTCAAATGATGGTACTTTCGGTTTTAAACCATTAAGTGTTCACTCTTCACTTATGTGTATTTAATTTTCTGTTATAAAAATCTGGTTTTGTCCCTTTTTTATATTAAGTATTTTTGAAGCATTTTTGTGTTTAAAAATATTTAGTGATCAAATTCACATTTGTGACACAGATCTGTTATTTGACGTTTTTTCTTTTATCCAACTGTGTTCTTTCAATAAAGCAGGAATGAGAAGTGAGATTTCATTTTGATATCTGAATGTAAATAAATTTCAGTCACTATGGTAAATAGCAAATGAGGAAATTAGTGTCTCTATTAATGTAACTTAGAAATTATGTTGGTGGTATTTGAAATAAGTGCTTTTATCTTCTGTGGTCTTACTTTATAGATTATCTTCTGTGGTCTTACTTTATAGAGCCAGTTAGGGCTCATGTCAGTTGGACCTCTAACTTAGTCGTAAGTAAGACTGGGTTAAAGGTTAACTAGTACCTTGATTTGAAATTTACTAGTCAATGATTATATATATTTCTGATATTTAATAATGTTTATTGACTTGCTAAGATTAGTCTCTTGGGTTATAGATGATGAGGAAGAAAAAAAGATTGTATCCAAAAAACGTATTGAGTATGTTAGTAGGTACAGCTAAGCAAAATAAGTCTTTTCTATCTGTGGTCATTACTCATTTGAGTCTACAGAAGGTTTGTTTACATCTGGGGTGTCTTGCAAAGATATTGCAAAATATCTTTATATTCTAGACTAGTCTTCGCTTTTTAACTTGGACTCCTCACTTAACATCACTGAGCCTCATTTTCCTAGCTATGAAATGAGTATAACTTCACCTACAAAATTTTAAATCCTTGTGTAAGTGCTCAAATTGTAAAATATCATATATGTATAATAGAATTATATTAGAAATTAATTCTGATTTAATATTCTTACCAGAAATTACCTTCAACTCTGGGGATCTATTAAGGTGATGTTTTTGTAGGTTTTTCTGGTCTGATCTGGTCTAATCCATAAACCCTGGTGTATTTTGGTGTTTATTAACTTAATAATTGCTTTTCTTGATGAATACCTTCTGGTTTAAGTAACGGTTTAACTAAAAGTTTATTTTGAGAACCACTGCCCTTCTCCTTTTTTTGCCCAAGCCTATTATTTTTAAGCCACAAAGTTATACACATATAAGACATTAGTGTCTTATACCTACTCATAGTTAGAGATTTTAAAATTCATATGTAGATTAACATAACAAATATTCCAAATTTTGTAGACTCATCCCAAGATAAAACGAATCCTGAATTGGAAAATAAGATTTCTCATGAAGTTGATAGTGAAAAAATGGAAATGTCTTCTAAAGTGATGCATATTTGTGATGAAGATCAAAATGAAAACAAAATGGAAGTGACAGAAAATGTTGAAGTCCTTGCACACCAGATTGTTGTGCAGCAAGAGGAGCTGCAGTTGTTGGGTGAACCTAAAATGATGGCATCCACAGAAGAATCAAGGCCACCAAAAGTAATCACTGAATCCATCACTGTTCCACCAGAAACCTTAGTGTCCCCATGTGAGGAAAGTACTTCTTTATGTTCCAGGGAACAGTTGGCTATAGAAAGGGTACAAGAAAAAATGGAACAGAAAGAAAACTTGGAATCTTCCGCTGCATTTATGGACTTTGAAATGACTCCTGCAATTGAGAGTTGTGTGAAAGATAGTTTATGCCAAGAAGAGAAATCTATAAAATTATCATCTGAGACAGAGTCATCATTTTCATCATCAGCGGACTTAGGCAAGGCAAATGTGTCTTCCTCTCCACTTTCTTCAGAGTTGCCTTCCCATGACATGCTGCCAAGTTACCCTTCAACTCTCCATGCTTCTCTTGGAAGCATCATGCCCACAACTTACATCTCAGTCACTCCAAAAATTGGCATGGGTAAACCAGCTATTACCAAAAGAAAATTTTCTCCTGGTAGACCTCGATCCAAACAGGTAGGGTGATTTTAATGATGTTGACAGAAAAGATGTTGGAGCAATTATATAAAGTAAGAAAGTGTATGTGTAGCTTTGGTTTGGAGGATAATTTTTTCTATCTTCAAGTAGAACTTAGATGTAATGTTGACTTATGAGTTTTGGCCGTTTTTTTAAAAGAAAAGCTGTTAATGAAGACTAATTTATTAAACTCGAAGTGATCTTATTTGGAATGTTAGCCTAGTTGGGACGTACAAATGCAACCTGTAGTTGCATTTTGTAGTTTGATTATAGTTTCTAATAGAAAACACTTAAAAAAGTTTTTAGTTCTGTGCCACAATAACAGTAGAGCCTCTAAAAAAAAAAAGTAAAGTTTTGAGTATACACTAACATTTATTTTTCCCCTCTAATATATTTGTTTATTGATATTATTCATTGTATATATTTTTAACTGCTTAAGCATTAAAATTTACTAAGAGTTTTTCATGCTAGGGGATTTCTCATTTTGATTTTTCTACTCATCACTAACTTTTTTGTGGGGTTTTTTTTTTCAAGTTAGGACTTACTTCGGTGATTTCATGGCAAAAGCTTAGAATTGTATTGTTGGTCTTCAGGAAGTGAAGGGAGCTCTTTCTATGATTGTTTTAAGTAGTGTGGATTCTACCCTTTAAGGGTAAGTTCCAGTTCTTTTTAAGTGAGATTTAAGTGAAACTGTAAGGCAAAGTGAAGACACAGTACCTCAGAATTATTTTTTCCTACAAAATTCCTACTTTCTGAAGTTTTTATAAAATGATAAGATATCAAACCATGCAGAAGTGTTTAGTCACAATAGTAATTTGGAATTTTAAGTCTCATAATTTAAATTGCTCTCAGTGATTAAGGTTTGACTTTTTATAGGAATAAGGATCAAGGAATATCTTGATCGTCTAATTTTGGAATTATAAGATCAGTAGAAAAATAAAATTGAATTTTATTTTAACGTGAAAATTAGTCCCCTCTAAATATAATCCAGATATATTTTATTCTCTAAAGGCGGCAAGTCACACCAAAGGCAGAATAGTTGCCACATGGGTTTTAACTGTTTCTCTATGGCAAAGACATTTGCAGTAAACTAAAACACCTTATATATGCCTTTCTCTAAGTATTTCCCTTGATATTTATTTTCTATTCTACTAGAAGGATTTTTCTTCCTTTAGCAATGGAAATTTGAATTTCAAATTTAATTTTGTTTCAGATATTTATCTTCTTTAAGGATATTGCATCATAAATGTTCCTTTTAAATTATACTGCCTCTCCCCTAATTTAGAGACTTCTGTTCCAACTGGCAACATTTAGGATTATTTTTCTGTTGATTTATGTTCCAGAATAGTGTGTGTGTGTCTGAGTGTGTGTGTTTGTGTATGTGTATGAAAGTGTGTATTTTTTTTCTTCCAGGTTCATGCATTTTATGTGAGTCATGTCCTAACATTTGCTATTGCTTCTGCTGTGATCCCTTCAGTTCCCAATTCTGGTAGTATTCTGTTTTCTGTTTAGCTGCCACCATTTCATTACTACTTCATAATTTGCTGCTAATCTCATAAGCAGTTTGTAGGCCATGTTTTTCCTCCCCATTAGCTGGGTGTTAGTTGTGTAGCAAACAGCCTTCACTTGGTGATTCATAGCTTGCTAATATACTCCCATTTTTTTGTGAAGAGTATGAATTGGATAGAACAAGGTAGCTCTTGCATTTTTTTATCATTGCTGAGGTACTGGGATCATAACTCCAAGGAATAGTTTGTACATAAACAAGAGTGTGTATATACTGATATTTGAAATCCTGAAGTTCATTATTCTATTATAGTAGTTTCTTTGATTTCAGGCATTTCTGTGTTATATTTTTGTTTTCATTTAGTGTTTATTTTGCGTATTCTTGGCAGTAGGGACTGACTATAAAATGAAATGGATTTTCATGGCAGTGACTGTGATGTAAGCAAGATTCTTTGATTTCCAGCTGTTTTTTGATTAACATCACTGGCATTTCCATATTTTGTTGAATGTCATCAGTTCTGTAGTCTTTACCAGTGTAGTGAATACCTTCCTAACCAAGGAACTGCACATTTCACTGGTTAAATTCTGTTTCATAGTGGTCAAATCTTTATGTTTATCCTAACCATTTTCTAATATTACATGAGCTTTCCTAAGAATTCACTTAGAAATTAAATGAATACTTTGATTAGAAACAGAGAAAATCCGAAAGCTTTAAAGTTTATGACAATTAGTGATTGGATTATTGAGTATTATCTGGAGATGTGAATTAGCCAGTCCAAGGGTAGGCTGGTGCTCTCCAACAGAATATAATGTAAGCCCTCATATATCTAATTTTAAATTTTCTAGTAGTTCCACTTAAAAAATAAGAAAGAGGTGAAATAAATTTTAATGTTTTATTTAACCCAATATAGTCAAAATATTTTAGTCTTTAATATTCATAAGAATTATTAATGACATTTGACATTCACTTCACGCTAAGTGTTCAAAATCTGGTTTCAGGCTAACTACGTTAGAGGTGGTCAGTAGCCTCATATGACTAGTGGCTAACCTTATTGGACAGTGCAAGGCAAAGCATTTTTGAAAATAGGAAAACTTCAGTTCCAGAGTTATTGATGAAATTAAAAGAAATATCAAATGAATTTGAAATTGATAAACTAAGAATGTTGCTGTGCTTTTACTGTTTTTAAAGACTGAAGTAGAAATATTCTACCTTCTCCAGTTGCTCATAGGACACTTTAAAACAGATGATAATGAAACCATTTGTTGCAGTAACAAATCACACCGTGTATTTTCAGTGTATATTAATCAATATACAATCCGTACATATAGATACACACACACTCATATGTATGCATATATGCACATATATGCATATATGCACACATATATGAGTACATGTACACATGCAGATATGTACATACATGAGTTTCGTGTGTAGTGATATTGGGGTATGGATGGATATAGATTTATGTAAATATATATCACTATCCTGCATCTGTGACATCAGGACACAAAGTGGAATCTGTATCTCAAGTATTGAAAGTCCGTCATCAAATGGCAATTTGTATAGGATTATTTTCCTTTTAGAAGAGGTCACTAATTGAAGTTTGGTGTTTTATATTGTACCTTTTATATGGAAAATTTTAGGTGTTATTTAGCAAGAAATATGCTGTTTTCTTATGAAATGTTTCAAATATATCTCTAATGTATGCTTCAAAACGTTGCTAACTCCAGGAATAGAATGTTAGTTTTTTTCTGATGGTTTTGGATGGAAAAAGATTCTTTTTTGTTTTCTTGCTCATTTCAGACACAGGATTTCACAAAGATAAGGAGGAAAAATATAGACATGATTGGTAGTAGGAGAAGGAAATTGGTGGGAGCAGTGACAGGCAGCAAATTGGACATGGTTTCATACAAATTGTCCCAATGAGACCCGTTATTTTTTCTCTCATCCTTTATTGAAGTTATGCATTTGTATATATTTTAGTGTTTTATTTTTCATTATTTTTATAGATATGCCCACGTTGGACGTTGGGTTTAGAAAAGTGGTTATTGACCTTACAACATAATATAATCACCTTGAGAGGTTTTAAAACTTACAATGCAATGACCCCACCCTACACCAATTAAAACACAGCCTCTGACAGTCTTCTTTTACCTTAACCCTGGAAGTAGAGTCCAGGGTTAGAGAAATGTGTTACTCATTGTTTTGTTATTTTTGTGCATTAAATATAGTATTATAAGAAATGCTCTTAAAAAAATTTACAGTGGAAAATAGGATGGAAAATTTTTTTATCATATCAAATCATATGTGTTTTTTGGTTTCTATTCCATTTCTCTCATCCACAGTTCTATTTATCCATTTTAATTTGGAAATTCTGAGATAATAGTAATCTTAGCTCATCTTCTATTATTTACCCTATTGGTGTCATCTCATTTTATGGGAAAAGATTTAATGTAATCACCCAACTATGATCTACTTGAGATGCTCATGTACTAAATGCTTTCATGATATTATTGGAAGAGTTTTTATTAAACTTTCTGTGAAATATGTTTTCTTAGAAATGTTTTCATGAAATATTATTAAATATTTCAAGAAAATTTCATAAAGAAAACAAGTACTCTTAACAGTATTTTGGTAACTTTCAAATTCTAAGGATTTTTTCTTCATTTTTGATTTTACCTTTACACCATTTTTTGTTGCTAACGTCGTATACAGTCATGCGTTGCTTAATGAAGGGAATGTAGTCTGAGAAATGTGTCATCAGGTGATTTTATTGTTATGTGAACATCATAGAATGTACTTACACAAACCTAGATAGTATAACCTACTACACACCTAGGCTATATGGTACTAAACTTATGGGACCACCATCATATATGCAGTCCATCATTGACTGAAACATTGTTAATGGGGCACATGTCTTTATTTAGAAAGCTTAGGACTCACTGTAAATTCTAAGACTGATATCCATTGAGAGGTTCTCATAGAGAAGGTGAAATTTCTTCAATATAGTAGGTTTCCAAAGGTAGTACTTCATTAGATCATAACTACTTTCCCATTACATTGTGAACTAAATTTCTTATTTTTCATCAATTTAAGTAATTTTATTATGAACCATAGAATTTTATAACATTTGTGTACTGCAATAGCATTTTATTTTATTATTTTTTATAATTTTATTTATTTATTTATCCCCCCAAAGCCCCAGTAGATAGTTGTATGTCATAGAAGCACATCCTTCTAGTTGCTGTATGTGGGACATGGCCTCAGCATGGCTGGAGAAGTGGTGTGTCGGTGCGCACCCGGGATCCGAATCCGGGCTTCCAGCAGCGGAGTGCGCGCACTTAACCGCTAAGCCCCGGGGCCAGCTCTGCAATAGCATTTTAAATGAAGTGTTTCAAATTAACCTATTAATTTCATAATCTATTCCTGTGAGAGAAAAACAAGCCTCCAGAGTGGTGAGCTGTAGAGGATTGTAGTTTTGTTAACAATTAGTTATAAATAAGCAATCTCTTTCTTTTTTCTTTTTTAAATAGTAGACACCATTTCTGGCTTATAAATGCAAATCTGTTAAGCAAGAAGCACTGTTGACGTTTTTTGGTTTTTGTTTTTAGGATAAAAAAGGCAGATCAGTAAATCATATTGTTTAAGGAGATTCAGTTCTTGATAAATTATTTCACATCCAGCTTTTAATTGAAATAAGTTTGAATTTTGAAATGTTGCTTTATGTAGTATATACACAGTGATATTCATTGAAGGGAAAGAAATCATGCAGGTAGTTGTCATTGTCCATTCTTGGATACCTACAAGGTAAAACCTACATATCTGAAGCTTTATCTTAGAACCTATTGAAGAAGGTTTCATTAGTAGATAGATACATATTCTCTATTCTTTATGAGGAATAAAAGATGCAATGTAGACGCCAACAGTGATTTTTCCACATGCATTCTAGTCTAAATACTATGCTGCCTTTTTAAAAAATGACTTTTAAGAAGTATTTTGTATTATTTATATCTATTTATACTCTAGTGAATTGATACTAGAAAAGACTGATTAATATAAATTCAGCATGAACATTTCCATAGTGCAATTGCTTGGATTCAAACCCTTGTTCTTCCTTTATTGTCTGTGTGACACTAAGCAAGTTACCTTGTGAACTGTCTTGATTTCTTCCTCTATCAAATTATATCATATGGTTGTTGTAAGAATTTAACAATAACGCCTGTAAAGCGCCTGACACATAGCAAAATGGTAGTGCTGCCTTGTTTTCTTTCTTGAATTGCAGAATAATGCAGATATTATTCTGTGAAAACAGAGACTTGAGAAGGATATAAGTATCGTGTATTAAATGTAGCTCTGGAGTGGTGGTCCTAAAACCAAACAGATTGACTAATAAGTATTTGTGCTAAAATGGGCCGATAAAAATAACTGCAGGCCTTGAGCAAGTCAAACACTGGTCACAGTAAATACCATCTGTAGTAGGTTTCTTATGTTCAAAGCCACATAATGGTTGCACAGATTTTAGATCTAAGCAGCCTCTTACTAATACTACGTGTGGTATGCACTGCAGTAAAAGACACCACAGGTACTGCGGGAAAGCAGAGGAGGCAAGAGGGAAAGCTCACCTCAGCCTTGCAGGCCTAGGCGTGTTTTCTAGGAGAAATGAAGACTAAACCCTTGCTACTCAAAGTATGACCTGCAGACCTGCAGGAATACCAGCATCACCTGCGAGTTTGTTAGGTAGAATCTCAGGCTCCACTTAACTTGAGTGAAAATGTGTATTTTAAGAAGATCCCCATGCAGGCTAAAGTCTAAGAAACATTGCTCTAAACCATTGAGAAACTAGTTTTAAACCTAAAAAATGTCTAGCCCTTTGGGTGTCAAGCTACAAATACATCAGATTAGAGGCCTCAGACTTTCCTCTTAGTTTCCTTGTGCCTCTCATTTTATTTCTGAAGCCATTACCAAAACCATTACAGCATCAGCCAAATTCATGATCTTAAATTACTGAAGGCTAAATCTGGTAACAGCTATTTCTGTACTTCTATAGTATCTTATCAAGTCACTATCAGGACTGAATTTCTTGTTCTATTTGATGTTGAACTCAGTTTTGTATAGGAGACTTATGTGAAAAGAATTCCGTAAGTCCTAAAAGTGAGTTGTTTCCTGCAGTAGCTGTAACGTACATGAGTTAATATATGTACCAAAAAGACAAATTATAAACTCTTATGTTTTCTGTTTCTCTCACTAGTTGTCCTCCTTTCTGCTCTCTCTTCATGGTTTTCACTTTCTCTAAATCAGACTCACCTTTTAATAGCATCCTGGTTTTGCACACTGTGTTAGGAGAGGGTGGACCTGAGGTTGACTTAGGACTTGGAGGTGTGACGTTTGCCCAGGAGACATCAAACCTTCTCTGGCCACTCTTAAAACTGGTTCAGTAGATTAGGATACTCTTGGGCTCTAATTGTGACAATTATCGTATTTAACAGCCAGCAACAGGATTTGACTTCTAATAGAAGGTTGCCCACAATAGCCTGTCCTCCACCTGCCGTGATTGTTTCCATTTGCTTATCCTACAGTCCTTGTAACAGCTGTATAATTTACTAGGTTGACAAATTTATGTGAGAAATTGGCCTCAAAGCAGAAAGAAGCTTAATACTATCTTTAAATAGTTTTTGGGTTCAGTAATTATTGTTGGAACCTAATTCAATCTCTGCCAAGTAGTGTTTTTTAAAAGTTCCTACATATAGGATTTGATAGCAAGTTGGTTCTCTTTAGCTCTCTTTACAATTTCAAGTCTCCTGGTGCCTACATTTTGCAGCCTTTTGCTTTTAATTCAGTTGGTAGATAGTTTAAGAGTAACAGTGTATTGGATAGCTTGGTAAGTTTTTTTAATAGGTGAGGAAGTCCAAGATTCTAGGCCACAACTGGTGGGGGAATTAGTGTATTTTCATATCTTAGAACAGTGTTTATTGGTGCATTTATGCATACGTGCATGCAGAAAAGATAATAAATGCTCAGTAGAAAAAAATAGATGTTCAATATGTGCTGAACAGAATGCTTAACATAGCAGTGAGTAAAAAGAGCATGGTCTCTTCTCATCAGGCTTATAGTCCAATGGCAACAAATAAGTACAAGTGTAGTAAGTGTAAATTCAAGTGTAACGATGTAAACCATGTAGCACTAGACAGGGCGAGCTAACGTCTTCTCAGTGATGTGTGGGTTCTTTTTGATCCAAGCTGAGATCTGAAGGATAATTTATAACTAAAGTTGATAATTATAGCTGTATTTTAGTTTTAAGGTGTAAAGAATATATTAAGTAATTTCTTCTTTGTCAAAATATCTAAGTATAATCAATTTTTCTTGAGTTCCTATAAAATTGCACACAATCTTCCAATGTCTTATGATAATAGACTTATTGAAATTCATAATGTAATTACCCAAGCTTTTAGTATATAAGTTCTTCATAGTAGTTTTCTAGTTATTCCAGAAATGGCATCCAAACATTCTTAATCTATAGAGATTAAAATCTCTATAAAATCCCTTCATTTTGTTCGCCCATGCTATATGAAGTGTGAATGCTTTTTGAAATGCGATATAATTTTGGCAACAAAGCCAACTTTTAAATTACAATAAGTAACATTTTATTTAGAGTATGACTTTTTATGGTATGTTTTAAGAACTGTCTACTGACAACATTAAAATGACCTACCAAAAGGAATTTAAGATGTACACTGGCCAAATATCCTCAGAGAAAAACCAGTGGAAATATTGAGAGAACTACATTTAGAGATCTCTTGCCCCCACTCTCTACCACTAAATAATTATAAACAATGAAACGTAAGACTCCAAATTGTGATCAATGAGAAGTTGCTAAAAGTGTGTTAAGGGAGATGATGGTTTACTTAGAGGACTGAGGAAAGACCTTTCTGATGGGGAAATATTTAAGACCGTACCTGAAGAATTGGAAGAAGCCAGCCATGGGAGAGTTAGAGCCGTTCTGAGTCTGTGGGGCCCCATTGGTGAAGAGCTTGACATATTTGAAGGATAGCAAGGAAGGCAGGGTGGCTAGGGCACACCGGCAGTGAGAGAGTGAGACAAGATGAAGCTGGAGAGAGGTGGTGGGACAGGTTTGTATGTTTAGTGCACTGAGGAGCTGTTGAGGGGTTTAGAACAGGGTAGTGACTTGCTTGATCAGATTTACATTTTTGAAGAGTCCCTCTGGCTGCTATGTGGAAAAATGCTTGAGGAGATGCAGGCGAGGAAGAAGCGTAAAGAGCAGTAGACTGTTAGAACAGGCTAGGTGAGAGGTGACGGTAGTAGCCAAGACTGGTCCACTGGCGTGGGAGTGCAGAGAAGTAGAACGATCAGGGACAAAACTTGAAGATAAAATGTACTGAATTTTCTGATGGTTTGGATTGAACGAATGGTGGGGGAGAGGACTGAAGGGGCAGAGGAGAGTGATGAGGGAAAAGAACACATCAAATGACTCCCAGTTTTCTGACGCAAGGACTGGAATCTGTTTCTAAAGATGGGGAAGATTATGAGATGGAACTGGGTTAAGGGAGAGATTTTAGACCTGGTAAACTTGAGAGGTTTTGTGTGACAGAATGGAAATGCTAAGAAGGAAGTTGAAAATCATGCTAACTTGGAGCTCTCAGAATACCTTAGAACCAGAAATGTGAATTTGGGAGACACCACCTTCCAAAATGGTGTTTACAGCATCATTATAGATAATACCATTTAGGATGAGACTACACAGAGGAGCAGAGTTGTCCAGGCTTTAGCCCTGGGAAACACTGGGGCTTTAGAGGTCAGGTGGAGGAAGAACTTGTGTGGGAGGCTGGGCAAGGTCAGCAAGGGAGGGCAGAGAAACATTCACAGGTGTGCTGCACCGAATCCAGCAGAGCTGTATGTAGATGTTGAGAGTTGGAGTAAAATGAGAGTAGAGAAATGAGGTCATTTCTCATCAGGCTTATAGTCCAATGGCAACAAATAAGTACAAGTGTAGTAAGTGTAAATTCAAGTGTAACCGTGATGTAAACCATGTAGCACTAGACAGGGGGAGCTAATGTCCTCTGAATGATCTGTGTAGGTTCTTTTTGATCCAAGCTGAGATCAAAGACCCTGAGGTTCCCAAAGACCCTGGACGCAGTAGGAAAGACATAGGTGTAGATGCAGGTTGATCTGATAGTGGGAAAGTGTGGTAACGCTGTTGTCAGTGAAATCACCACAGCCATTAGCTGAGTTTGAGGGTAGGTTAATTAGAAGTGATACCAGTCTCACCTTGGTGTAGTGTTTCTTAAAATACTGTTATTCCATTAACTATGTCCTCCCCAAAGGGTAGTCAAGCTCTTATTTCTGGCTGATTATTTAAATTCCCAGTGGCATTTTTATGTGATTAATAGGCTGTTACTTGTTAGTTTGTTAATATTCTCAAAACCTGGTAAGTACTGTGTTTCTTGTCTTAAGTTTTGGTCATTTAATTGGTAAAATTATAGCATGAATTGTTGAATTACCTAATTCAAAATAGGTTCTTTATTGTTTGACATTTGTTTTGTGTTTTTCTTTAAAATGTTATCTTTGTGGAGTAAACATTTTTCTTTATGCTGCTTAGCATCTTCATCAGACTAGTTCACTTTATTGCTGAATGTGGTTATTTGAAAGTGAAATGTTTTCGTTTTATTTTAACTATTTTAATAAATACTATTTCTTGTGTAAATAAACAGGTACTTTAGGCGTTTTGATTTGCAAATTTAGGACAATTTGCTTTAACATTTTTTCACTTTTCAAATTAGGCCCTGGGATGTAATCTGGTTAAGGGAGAGATTTAGTATAATAGTCTCCTAAATAAAAATGAAACCCAAAACTCAACAACTGATGGTCACTGAAGGAAGAGTAATTAAATGCTAGGATTATAATGGTTTTGCATCTTAAGGTTACAAACTAACTTTCCACAATTTAAAGTGAACACATCTATTGATTGCTCATGTTTCTGATTGCATTTTTGGCCTACTGGTATGTATGGTTGTTTATAGCATAACATTTTTTAAAGTTAACCACTTCTGCTTTCCAATAGAGTGATAATTGTTAGAAGAAAATAATTCCCAAATAGTTTCTTATAGTGTTAATTCTTAGAGTTTGATTGACTTTTATTTATATCTTGGTGCTATAATTGCAGTTTTTGAGCCAATGTTGATGTCATATAAACCTTAATTTTTAATATGTTTCATTGTACCAATGTTTCAACCAGAATAAAATATTTAATGTAAATTGTAGCTGTGAACGTTTAAGTATAAAGTCACCGTAAGTGATAAACTTATTTTCCATACCTTGAAGCAATTTGTCCTAAATTTCCATACGTCTACATTTGTTTTTGCTGTTCTAAAATTCCTTGGTTGCTGGCTTGGACCTTTTACGTTGCTGAGTTTTATACATCTATTTTCTCACCTGCCATATCCTAGGGGGCTTGGAGTACCCATAATACAGTGAGCCCACCTTCCTGGTCCCCAGACATTTCAGAAGGTCGGGAAATTTTTAAACCCAGGCAGCTTCCTGGCAGTGCCATTTGGAGCATCAAAGTGGTAAATAAAATTGCATTTACATTCATATATCATTTCTTTCTGGTTGGTTTTGTCTGAGTAGAAATTAAGAATTAAACCTTTCTTTTCTAGATAAATAGTTCAGCTTCCACAGCCACTTTTTTAATCTAAAAATTTTTAATAAGCAGCATGCTTGCACTTAAAAATCTGGATTAGGAGGAAATTTAATTGCAATTTTACATGACTGACTTCAAGTATAAATTTTTTTTAATACCTTTTTTATAATTGCTTCCTTTTATGTTGTAATTACCAGTATTACTATGGGGGGAATCCTTGTCACACAGACTGTGAAGTAATTAAGGACTTGCTCATTTATGATATCATAAAATTTTGTTGCTGAGAAAAGAATAAAAGAAAACTACACTAATCTGTTATGTACTGATGGAGAAGAAATACCAGAATTGCAGCAGATTTCACTGTCTGTTAATAACTTCAGAGCATTAGGGCCTGTTTTCCATGTCGTTGGTGGATGTCTCGGCTAGTCTTTGAAGTTAAGTAGTCTGTTGCATTTTGAAGGGTAAAAAAATTAATTCGAAAAAGTGTTAATCATCTGAAAAGTTAAAATATTTTACTGACTAGAGAACACAGTTTTTCTTCACCTTCTATATTTAATATAATTCTGGAGTAAGGCTGTTTAGACTAATCAAGGATTTCAAAGGAGTTCTAGATTCCACTTTGTTATTTTCTTTTTTCTTCTTCTTTTTTTTTTTGTGTGAGGAAGACTAGCCCTCAGCTAACATCTGTTGCCAATCCTCTTTTTCCTGAGGAAGATTGGCCCTGGGCTAACATCCTTGCCCATCTTCCTCCACTTTATATGTGGGACGCCTGCCATAGCATGGCTTGATAAGTGGTGCCTAGGTCTGCACCCGGGATCCGAACCTGCGAACCCCGCACCGCCGAAGCTGAGTGCGCGAGCTTAACCACTACGCCACTGACCCATCCCCTCCACTGTCTTATTTTCTATCACCGTTGGAAGAACTATTTTCAACTCACTCTGATGTATCATGCAAGGTGTTAAAAGTATAAACACTTGTTTTAAGAGTATGAAAGATGGCTTGTTTGACAATTTTGAAGCAAATACCATTGATTTTTACTTATTCATATCTGTGTCATTGGATGTTGGGGGAAAATAAATTGAGAGATCATTATAGTCTTGATTTAGTCATTGTCTTAACTTTTAAAAAGTCTTTTCTACCTATTAAAAAAACAACAGAAACTATCCAGTTCAACCCTACCTTTTCCCTTGTTCAAAGAAGCTGAAGAGATCTAAAGGAGAGCAGTTTAAGAGGACAAGGAGAGGTCATTTGAAAACTGGAAGTTGGCTGTTATTTATTAAAACCGAAGGGAAAAAAAGGTCCCCCCTCCCTTTTGTTCATGTGTATCTATTTCATGCTCACAATATAATCATAAATTATTGACTGGGAAACCGTTCTGCTACCATAATCATAGGTAATGAGCTCAGCATTTCAAACTATGATAAGTGACGTCAATTGAAGATAAAACATACATTTAACTTGTTAGGAAATTTTTTTCCTATTTTAATAGTTTTAAATATACATAATGTAAGTATGTGTAGATGCCAGGTTTTTTCAGGTAGTAATACATACATTAGTCTGATTATAAACAAGAGAAAAACAACAACAAATAACCTTAGTACTTATTTGTTAAAATATCAGGGAAGTTAACATGTTTTCCCATGGAATTTTTTCTTGTGTTAGGTAAAGATTCAGATAAATTATTTCCATTTCAAGTAATTATTATCTGAATGATTTAAACCACATCAGCTTTCCTATAATCTTTAAATAAATTGTCCTCTAAATATTATGGTAGAACGAGGTACACATTTGAGTTCATATAGATAGCTATTGAATAGTAAAGGAAACTGACAATTTTAGTGACAGGAAAAATACCGTTGTACACTCCCTCAAGTTAGCTTTCATGCAATGTAGCCATTCAGAGTAATGGTTAAGCATATGGACACTGGAACCAGACTTGCTAGCTCTATGATTTTGAACAAGTTACTTAACTCTTTCTTATCCCTTTTGAGCACTTATCTCTAAAATGGGGATAATAAAATAGTACTGACCTTATGAGATTGTTGAGAGTAAAAAGTGCTGAGAGCAGTACATAGTAAGTGCTCAGTGCATGCTAGCTATTACTGTAATTATTGAGAGACCAGTTAGCAAGAGTCCTTCCTTACACTTGCTCTGTTGTTGCACATGGAGATACCTGGATGGGGCTGTGGCTGTTGTAGCCATCAGAATGTAGGATTAGGAAATGGAAAAATAATACCAAGGTTTGCTGATGCAAGGCATTCACAGTGACAGACGTGAAGTTTGATTCTAAGCTTAGAGGCATTTTGTATTTATATTTTTAAGTCTCAGAATACATATTGAAATATACAAATAATAAGCCTGGTCTCTTAATATTTATAATCTGGTCAGAATAAAAGAGAGAAGCAAGTATTTGTGTAACATTTAGTAAGATGTTTTATCTCACATTTGGATTTTAAAACTCTTTTGGATGTTTTCAGAATGCTGACTTTTCCCTATCTGTTGTGTAGGGCCGTGGGTCGGGATTTCCAGGAAAGCGGAGACCTCGTGGTGCAGGACTGTCAGGACGAGGCGGCAGAGGCAGGTCAAAACTGAAAAGTGGAATTGGGGCAGTTGTCTTACCTGGGGTAAGGCTCACTTCCTTTACCTCTGCTATAATCCTTCGTGTGTCGACAGATGGAGATATCTCATTTCTAGCAAATTAGTTAGATCCTGAGAGTCACATAAATAGGCTAAAATTTTTATTTTATTCTATCTCTACTTTGCATTTGTTTTAAACCTTTGATCAGATTTTCTTTTATATTTTCTACTTTCTCATCCTCTTTTCTTGCCTTCCTCTTTGACCTTGATCTTTCTATTCCAATCTTTCACCAAAATTCAATATGTAATATATTTGCTTTTTTATTAAAAGGGAAAAAAGCAAATAAACTCCTGGTATATTCTTGAGTTTATTTAAAAATTTTAATTATGTTGGCATTTTAAGGTTTGGTTTTGTTTTGTTTTGTTTTTTGTGAGGAGGACCAGCCCTGAGCTAACATCCGTTGCCAATCCTCCTCTTTTTTGCTGAGGAAGACTGGCCCTGGGCTAACATCCATGCCCGTCTTCCTCTACTTTATATGGGATGCCGCCACAGCGTGGCCTGACAAGCGGTGCGTCAGTCCATGCCCAGGATGTGAACCTGTGAACTCCGTGAAGTGCGTGAACTTAACAGCTACTCCACCAGGCCGACCCCTTAAGTTTTTGATTGTGGTTGCTCTCTGTGTTGTAATATGGCTAAAGAAGAAACTAGAAAGGTTGCACATTAGTGTGGACTCTAAAAACATTGAAGGTTTTATGATTATCTTTGACATATTTTAATTTAAGATTGATAAATATTTGCTCATTGGCATGTTAAGAGGCTTTATTTGAATGTGTATTGAAAAAGCTGTATTTGACAAATAATGGCAGATATTTTATGGAGTAACTTTATTATTTTACCAAAATCCTGCTTTTCAAGTTCTAGTTGTCATTTAAAGTTCAGGAGACAGGTGGGTTTGTTCAATTTTAATACTAAAAGAGTAAAGAAACTTGGATTCTGGTCCTTTTTTAAAAAAACCAATCCCCCCACAGAATTGACATTGAGGTATCATTGATACAAGGTACGAATATCTGAAGTGTACAGTTTTGTAGGTTTTGACATACGCACCCTTGAGAACCACACCACAATAAGACAGTGAACATATTCATCCCCCAAAGTTTCTGTTGCCACCCCGTCATGCTTGTAGTTGTGCTGGTTCGCTGCTCTGCGTCCTCGAGGGCCGGCTGCTACAGCACAGTGGGCTCTCCCTCAGACTGGGCTTCTGCTCTGCAAGCGTTTGCACCATCCCACAAAGTTTCTTCATGGCTCTCTGAAATCCCTCTGCTTTCCTCCTTGCCACCAGTCCTCAGCCCCAGGCACTGACTGATCTGATTTCTATCACTGTTGATTAGTTTGCATTTTCTAGAGTTTATATAAGTGGAATCATACAGAAGGTACTCTTTTTGGTCTGATTTCATTCAACATAATTATTTAGAGATTAATCCATGCTATTGCATATGTTAATAGTTCATTCCTTTTTGTTGCTGAAGAGTATTCCGTATTATGTATGTGCCACACTTTGTATATCTCTTCACCTGTTCAAGGACATTATGTTTACTTCCATTTTGTGGCTATTAGAAACAAAGATGCTATGAACTTTTATGTTTAAGTCTGTATATGGATATATGCTTTCTTTTCTCATGGGTAAATATCTAGGAGTGGAGTGGCTGGATATATGGTAGGTATATGCTTAGCTTTTTAAGAAAAGACTTTTTCAAGTTGGATGTAACGTTTTATGTTTGCAAGAGTATTTGAGGTTCTTGTTTCCCCCACGCACTCACCTACGCTTGGTATGGTCAGTCTTCTTAATTTCAGCCATTGTAACAGGTACATTAACAGTGTCTCATTTGCATTTCTTTGATGACTGATGATGTTGATCAGCTTCTCAGGTGCTTATTTACTCTCTGTATATCTTCTTTGATAAAGTTGCTCATTTAGTACATTTTAAAAAATTGAGTAGTTTTTTAACTTACTGAGTTTTAACATTTCTTTATGTATTCTGGACACAAGTTATTTATCATTTATATAATTTGCAAATATTTTCTTGGATTTTTTTGGTTTTTCTTTTTATTTTCTTAACTATGTCTTTCAAAGAGCAGATATTTTAATTTTGATGAAGTCTGGTTTATTGTACTTTTGGTTTCTGAGAAATATTTCTGTAACCCAGGGTCACAAATATATTCTGTCTTTTCTTCTGGAAGTTATATGGTTTTAGGTTTTACATTTAGATCTGTGATCCAGTTTGAGTTAATTTTTATGTATGATATGAATATGGATCGAAGTTTAGTTTTTTCCATACTGAATATCCAGTTGCTTTAGCACCATTTCTCTGAATTGCCCTTGAATCATTCTTGAAAATTAGTTATCTGTATATTTGTGGATCTAATTTTGGAATGTCTGTGCTATACCATTGATCCATTTTTCCATCTAGGCCAATACTGCACTATCTTGATTACTTCTACTTTATAACTACCCTTGAAATCAGACACTATTAGTCTTCTAATTTTCTACTTTTTCAAAGTTAATTTGGCTATTCTAAATCCTTCGTATTTCTATATGAACTTTAGAATTAGCTTGTCAGTTTCTACAAATAAGCCTGCTAGGATCTTAATTGGGTTTGCATTCAAACTATAGATTAATTTGGGGAAAATTGACATTTTAACCATACTGAATCTTTCAACCCGTGAACATTGTGTATCTCTCCATTCCTTAGGTCTTTAATTTCTCTCAGTGATGTTCTTTAATTTTCAACATACAGGTCTTTCACGCAGTTTCTCAGATTTATCTCTAAGTCTTCTATATTTTTTTGCTATTGTAAATGGTAGTGTTGTCTTAATTTCAGATTGTGGTTGTTGGTTGCTAGTATCTAAAATACTACTCGGCTGGCCCCGTGGCTTAGCGGTTAAGTGTGAGCACTCCGCTACTGGCGGCCCTGGTTCGGATCCCGGGCGTGTACCGACACACCGCTTCTCCGGCCATGCTGAGGCTGCGTCCCACATACAGCAACTAGAAGGATGTGCAACTATGACATACAACTATCTACTGGGGCTTTGGGGAAAAAAAAAAAAAGGAGGAGGACTGGCAATAGGTATTAGCTCAGAGCCGGTCTTCCTCAGCAAAAAAAAGAGGAGGATTAGCATGGATGTTAGCTCAGGGCTTATCTTCCTCACAGAAAAAAAATAAAGAAAGAAAGAAAATACTATTCATTTTTGTGTATTGATTTTGTATCCTACAACCTTACTAAACTCCCTTATTACTTCTAGTTTCTTATTTGTAGAATCCATTGGATTTTCTACATATATGATCATCTTGTCTGCAAATAAAGTTTTATGCTTTCTTTTCAATCTGGAGGCCTTTCACTTTTATTCTGTATTGCATTGCTGTAACCTTCAGTACAGTGTTGGCTAGAAGTGATGAGGTCAAATAACTTGTTTTGATCTTGGAGAGAAAGCATTTAGTCTTTCGTCGTTAAGTATGGTGTTAACTTAGTTTTGTTTTGTTTTTTTAATAGACATCCTAAATCAGTTTGAGGAAGCTCCTTTCTATTCATAATTTGCTGAGATTTTTTTTCTTTTAATCAAGAGTAGACGCTGGATTTTGTCAAATGCTTTTTCTGTATTTATAGAGGTGATCATATGGCTTGTTCGTTGATATGGTGAATTTTTAGATTGATGAGCTTTTTTGTATGCAAAAGGATTCTTGCATTCCTGGGGTAAACTCTACTTGGTGATGATGTTTTATCTTTTTTACATATTGTTGGATTCAATTTGCTAAAAATTTTAGACTTTTTATGTCTGTATTTATGAGGGACATTGGGCTATAGTCTTATTTTCTTACAATGTCTTTGGTTTTGATATCAGGCACTTAATTATTCCTGATGGAATGACCATTTTGCTTTTATGAATCATCTTGTTAGACTTTCTAAAATCTTAAAAAGCTAATTTTGAGATACACATATAATATATGAATACATTTCTTCTAATAAAAAAATTAAAACATAAGTGGATCAAAATTTTCTCTACCACCACTACCCCTTCAGTCCTGATTTTCTCCCTTTTAACAGTTTGGTGTCTTTACATATTAGGTTGATCCATATGAAATTGCCAACATTCAACCATTTTTAACCTGCAAAACAGCAATTTCTTATGATTCAACTTATTATAAATGTTTCAGTAGACTACATATAGTTGCTTTGTATGTTTTTATACCATAGTGCTCTACCTCAGACATTATTCCCCAGCTTATTTTTCCTCTCAACAATGTAGCTTGGTGATATTTTGCATGGAAATTCATAGAAATTTCTATCTTGCTATTTTCTACATGCTGCATAATTTTCCAAAGTTTGGATTTGCCGTAGTTTTACTTGTTCCCTAGTGATGACTATTTAGGTTGCTTACAGTTTTCTCTTGTAGTCTTTAGGCTTTTTATTACTGTAAATTATTCTCATTGTTGACTTATCATGAAACAGTAGTACTGTCCACTAAAACTGCATTGAACTTATTTATATTGAAAAATATTATTCCTGTAATATATTGCTTCTGTTTAGTTATCATTTCAGTCATTCCTCAAAAACAATAATTATTTTACTTTATATTTTGACCGTAACCTGTTATGTTTCGTCTTTGTTCTTCCAGGCTAGATTGTAAGCTTTTTAAGGGAAGAGGATCGTATTTTATAATTTTGGCGTTGGCCTCCTTGTTTTCTTTTTTAGCATCTAATTCAGAGCTTTTTTCATGATAAGCACTCTGGAAATAATTATTAATAAACCAGTGTGTACTTAGGTGATTTGGTCAGATTTAACCACCTCCAGAAATGAACATCTATGGTTGATAATCCTTTGGCTAATACTAAAATTTTGATAAGTTATTCAAAATAATAATATTCTAAAGCAGTGCTGTCTAAAAGAAATAAAATGTGAATCACATATCCAATCTAAAACTTCCTGGTAGCTACATTAAAAAAGGGAAAGAGGAACAGGTGAAATTTAATTTTAATGTACTATGTCTTTTGATTCAATATATCCAAAATATTACCATTTTAACGTGTAATGTATAAAAGATACATGGTTATTTATGAGCTGTATTCACATTCTTTTTTGTTTGGTACTAAGTCTTTGAAATCTGGTGTGTATTTTATACTTATAGCATATCTCAATTTGCCCTAGCAAGTTTTAAGAGTCACTAAATAGAGTGATTGATACGTGTAAATGTATGTATATGTATGCATATCTACGCATATATACCCACACACACACACAGTTTCTTGACTAGAATTTCTGGGTAATCAAGTTTTACTAAAGGCAGGTTTATATTTTCTCATTGCTTCCTGACCTGTGGGACTTGTAGCTATGAAGAAACAGTTAGGTGAATAAAAAATGTCATGACTTATACATTTTTATGGTAGTATCTTGGCAATAATAATCTAATTTGGAATCGTTGTTCTTAGACCCTGGCAAAAGTTGTATTTGGAATATGAATCTTCTCAAGCTTTCCAGTTAAGACGTAGAATACAAGTGAAAAATATAACTTCACATTTTGTGTATTTTCCTTTTTATAGGTGTCTGCTGCAGATCTTTCATCAAATAAGGATGAAGAAGAAAACTCTATGCACAATACCATTGTGTTGTTTTCTAGCAGTGACAAGTTCACTTTGCATCAGGTTTGAACTAAATTATTATCTTCCACTTTTGAATTCCTTGTTCATTTCTACTTTATCCCGTATGCACGGAAGTCATCTAATAGTTAGCTCTAGAGCTTTATTAGCCAAGAAGGTATTTTTTAAGAATTATAAAATGAGTATATTCTTAGCTTAGTCTCCAATTTAAAATATATTCATGTATTCTTAATTTCAGGATATGTGTGTAGTTTGTGGCAGTTTTGGCCAAGGAACAGAGGGAAGATTACTTGCCTGTTCTCAGTGTGGTCAGTGTTACCATCCATACTGTGTCAGTATTAAGGTAAATACATTTGTTTAAATGAGTTAGCAAGAATGTATTGAATTTTGATTTGATTTGAGTAGTACATGCTGCTTCCAGTTCTTATAATTAATCAAGTATTGTTTGTGAGGATTATTATACATATATGACCATATTTAAGGACTTTAAATATTGCCTTTTGTGTGTTACCTCAAGAAATTAACTCCTATGAATCTGTCGTCTTAAATTGGAGTAATTATCCTGCTTCTGTCTTGAGAAAGTAAAACATAAAAATGTATGCATTTAATTTAAAGGATACTTTATACTATTATTTGCTAAGGCACAAGGTTCAGTTGATGCATTCTTTCTATTGATTATAAAAGTTGAGAACAACTAGAGTACTTAGGAAAAATTCATTAGCCCACCCTGGTCTCTCCCCACATTCACTCTTCTCAACCTTGACCCTATAAAAAAGGACATTTTCTGTTCGGCTTTTTGCATCTGTGGGTTGATACTTTTAATCAATTTTGGAGCAGTTTTAGCCATTATTGAAATGTTTTTCTGCCCCCACCCCCCCACCCCACCTCGGTCGTGTGTGAGCAAAATTACATGATGTTGTCCCCTGATCACTGGGTTGATTTTTTTTTTTTTTTTTTCAGTTGTTTTTCTCTCTGGGCTTCAGTTTGTATAGTTTCCATTACATTCCCCAACTCTCTATTATTATGAAGTATCTAAGCTATTTTTAAGCCTACCCAGTGGATTTTTAATTCAGATAGTTGTATTTTTTAGTTTGTTTCATTTTATTGTTTATAGTTGTCTTGTTTTAACGTTAAATTTAGTTTTAAATTTTTTCTTCATTATGTTTTTTCCTTTCAAGTCCTTATATATATTTATAATTTTCTGCTAATTCTATCGTCTCTGACATTTCTCATACTAATCAGTCTTTCTCCTCATTAGAATAGGTTTTCCTGCCATTTCTTTTTTTTTTTAATCTGGTAATTTTTGAGTGTGGACGTTGTGTATTGTGATAGTATATTCTTGGGAGTCTAGATGTTGTTCCTTTAGAAAGTATTGAGTTTTTGTTTGGCATGTAGTTATTTGTGGATAATTTGAACCTTTTGAAGCTTCTTTTTAAGCTTTCTGGAGCCTTCACTCTGAGGTGGCTATTCTCTGACTTTTTGTTCTTAAACCTAAACACTCTGAAACATTATTGAGGATCCCGTAGAGTTTTTGTTTATGAGGATAATAATTATTAAATATTTACCATTTTAGAAATTAAAACTGAGGATATTTTAAAACAGGAATATGTAAACACAGCTTGTATGATGTCAATGTAATGATGTTTTATATATCAGGTAGCCTTTGCAAAACATCACTGTGAGTGAATTTAAGTGAAAAAGACCAATAACATCTTAGTATTATTATGAAAATAGTTTTAACCTCGCAAACCTGCTGGGGCTCCCCAGACCACATTGTTGTAGCACTAGTTTAATCCTATACTTGAGGCCCGGCCTTTATGAGATCTCTACTGAATCCCCCCGGCCCCGCCCTCCTTCACCAGTGCCTTTTCAGTCTGACTGGTTGAGATTCAAATGTCTTCCAGCATTGTGTGAGCTCTGATAAGTGTTCAATTTACGAATTCCCAGTAGCTCTTCTTTGCCCGGGTTGTGGGTCTTTGTTTGGCCTCCTAGATGTGCCACTTGGTGTTCAGCCAAAGACTTCAGGGAAGTCCTTTGTAGATTTCTGGAGCTCTTAGTCTTTACTGCCGCACCCTTTCTAGTCCTCTGTCCTGCAGATTCCAGCTACCTCAGCCTCCCTGAACTCCACCACGTGTCCTGACCTCAGGGAGACCACTGTGCTCTGCTGGGGTTCTCCCTCCCTGGGCAGCATTCTGGAAAATATCTGCAGGCCGAATATCACAGGACTCACCTCACTTGTTTCCCTCCTCTCAGAAACCACAGTCCTGTGCTGCCTGTTGTACAATATCTGAAAACAAGTGTTTCATACATTTTGCTCAGTTTTCTAGTATTTTATGATGGGAAAAGATCTCATCCCAGTTACTCCATCATGGTTGAAGCAGATTTTCATTATAGATTTTATTAAAACTTTAGACTTGGTACCGTGGTTAGAACCCTGAGTAATACCTTACTTGAAAGAGCTCTTGAAAATAAAGACTAAAGCAGTTTAGTAGAGAAAAAAGAGTTGATAGTAGAGCCCTGAAATATATACTAAGAGGGAATTTCAAAGAGGGAAAAATTGTTCAAATGTTGAAGTACTGCAGAGAAGTCACGTAACACAAACACTAACATGTCAATTAGATTTGAGGGTAAGGGGGTCTCGACTGACTGACTTGAGCAGTTTCAATGGTGACAGGCATAGTGACCAGAGTGTAGTGTGTTTAAGAGTGTATATAAACTGAGTAACTTGAGATTTGGGCTGTAAAGAACCACAGGATAGGTATCTGTGAAATAGGAAAACTTAGTAGGAGTGGAGATATAGTAAAAAAAATTTCTATCACTAAACACCTTGGATCTGTCTCCCACTTTATCTTCATTTTACTTTTCTTCTAAGCCAAAGATTGGTAAACTACAGCACACAGGCCAAATCTGTCTAGCCTATTGCCTGTTTTTGTAAATGAACTCTTGTTGGAATGCTGCCATGCTCTTTTGTTTACATATCTACAGTGAGTGTAATACTACAATGGCACAGTTGTGTAATTCAACAGACCAAATGCCCTGCAAAGTCTAGAATATTTACTATCTGACCCTTTACAGAAGAAGTTTGCTGGCTATTGCTCTAAGCCACCCTGCTCTTCCTACCCTAGGCTCTCTTCCATTTGGGTGAATAATATAACTTGATAATCTAAGGCTAATTTAAAAGAATCAGTAGGCTAATCAAAGTAATATATGTACATGCTTAAAAATCAAATGGCTATAAAAGCCTTATATGACTGACTGACCCCTGTCTTGTCTTACTCTGCCTCTATATCTGAGTCTTCTTCCCTACAGCCAGCCACTTTTGATCCTTTTAGGTCCTGCTTCTTGTAGTTAACTCTATAGCTCTAAATAATGTGCTAGTGCTACTGCTTTATCTATGTTAGATTTTGTTGACTTTCTGCTGTGAATAAATAAATGCTGAGTTAGCTCTTAAAATAATGCCCCCTGCCTTCTCCCAGCATCCTCCCAATACATTTGTTTTACTACATTTAGTTAATAGGTAGTAGTGGTTATGACTCAGTAAATGTTCACTGGAGGTCTGAATAGTGTACTACGACTTGTTTTTGTTTTTCATGGAGTTTTTAATAGCAAGAAGGAAACAGTGATTCATGATTCTCCATTAGGTTTTGTTGTTATTTGTTTTTACCTATTGTAGAAGCACGATCGTGTCAGATTATTTTGGCAAGTACCTGGTTTCTGGGAAGCATCCTACCCCTTCCTGCACTCTCCTTTCCCTCTTCTAGTCTGTGTCAGTAGCTTCTAGGTCTGTTGCTCAGCTCTCATTCTTAAACTTGTCTGGGCTGATGTCCTTTGTTGGGTTCATTGTTTTCTGGATCCCATGTTTTCCTTTTTCTTGGTATACACCCTCATTTTGTTCGTCATATCTCCAGGTAACTTCATTAGAAAGGGGTATTTGGGAGCTGAATTTTGAGTCCTTCTATGTCTAAAAGGTGTTCTACTTTCACATTTAACTGCTTGCTTAGCTAGGCTAAGAATGGTACCTTGACAAATATTTTCCTGTAGAACTGGAAACTGTTACTCTACTTGAGCATCCAGAGTTGAAAATTTGAAGCCATTTTGATAGTTGTTCCTTGACTTAACTCTTTTATTTTCCTCTCAGATAGCTTTTAGACTTTCTTATTCCTCATGGTCTGAATTTTTGTTCTGTATCATGATTGCTTACTGTTTCATTCTAACACAGACACTTTGTGGTCCTTTCTATCTGTAGTCCCTAGTCTTTTGAGATCTTTAAGTTGGTTCCAAATTCTTAATATTACATTTTGTGTCTGCTTTGAGGAATTTAATCAGAAGTATAGCGATTCTTAAACTTTCCTACTAACTTAGACTCTTGAGGCAGAGGAGAATAAACAGGGAGTAAATGTGAACTTCAAAAGTTCTAGTTTCGTAGCCTAAAATCCTCCAAGACCATAAAATATCCTTGGGAACTCCTATTTTACTTTAATTTTTTTGCATTTTTATATTGATTTTAATAAACGAGTCCCTATGCAGTGTGCACAAGTTTCAGAAGCATGATTCATAAAATGTCGTAGGTGGAAACTATGTCAGTACATTTTCAAATCCTATGTTAACAATAATGGGGCAGTTTACTTGATTTCTTTAAAATCCAGTCACTACGTCTGTAAAGTGCACATAAAACTTATAGCACAAGGTAGTTATGTGGACTTAAAAAAGGCATTAAAATATGTACCACTTTCCATTATTCTGTCCAATAAGTGGACTCCTAAAAGTATATGGATGTGCCCACTCCAGTATTAGGCCACTGTTGGTGCTCAGTAAGTGTTGGTTGCTTGCCTCTCTTCTGCTACTAGGTACAAAAACGCCATATTCATTTATATGGTATATTTGATCATGCAAAATGAGGTGTAGGTTAATGTATAAATCACATGGATTGGTTGTTTCTTTTACAGATCACTAAAGTGGTTCTTAGCAAAGGTTGGAGGTGTCTTGAGTGCACTGTGTGTGAGGCCTGTGGGAAGGCGACTGACCCAGGAAGACTCCTGCTGTGTGATGATTGTGACATAAGTTATCACACCTACTGCCTAGACCCTCCATTGCAGACAGTTCCCAAAGGAGGCTGGAAGTGCAAATGGTACTCTAGGATTTACGTTTCCCTTGTTAGTCTTTCAAGTTCAGAACTTCCCCACATTATTTTAGTTTTTAAAAATTAGCCACATCTGCTTAATTGCATAATACATGTTTACTATGATGGATATCACTAATCAGAAAAATTTTCAAGTATGCGTTAAATAATTTTCCCCTGTTCTGTTCATGTGTAGCTTCTTGAATTACAGTAACTAAATAACTAAGTAAATAAAATTGAGACTTGTGGGGGGTATTGGATTTCAGGTGTGTTTGGTGCAGACACTGTGGAGCAACATCTGCAGGTCTAAGATGTGAATGGCAAAACAATTACACACAGTGTGCTCCCTGTGCAAGCTTATCTTCCTGCCCGGTCTGCTATCGAAACTATAGAGAAGAAGATCTTATTCTGCAATGTAGACAATGTGATAGGTATTGTGCTGTTTTTTTCATCTTTTGCAAACTTTTCTCTCTTAAATGTAGCAAAAGGAAATTGGAAAATGGCTTTCTTCCATCTTAAATTTAAGAAACAAGACTTTTTGCTTTCCAGATTTTTAGTCAGCTAGAAATTTACGGAAATTTTCTGTTTTGAATTCTCAATTCCAGACTAAAGATTTTTAACTTGGGGCTTTTTGAGGTTTTATGAATCCCTTGAAATTAGATGCAGAATTATTGCCTGTGTATATGTGTTTTTCTATGGAAAATTTCTGAATCTTTTAATTAGATTCTACAAAGGATCTCACACATTCTGTGTTCCTTCAACCACTTTTTCTTCAAGCTCTAGATACTGAATATCCAGGTATCAGATGCCAGCTCCTGCTCTCCCCAAGTAGTATATGTGCAGCTTCAAAATCAAGACTGTTTTCTTTCATTTCAGTGGTATATTATTGTGCTCTTGTCACAGTTCAGCACAGTACACATGTAATATTAGTAGGGTAGTGGTATTTCATCAGTAGTACCGGATTCTCAGGACTCTGCCTACCAGTTCTTTGTTCTAAGGCAGGATAACTCCTTTTATTTCCCACTTACCATTCGCCATCCCTCACATGAGCTGTGTCTGCTCCACAGTAGACGCATTACATGGAGCACGTCCCTCCCACACCGTTTGCACTCTTCTGAATTCCTTTCTGCTTGCCTTGACTGGCTTCCTTGCTGTCTCTGAAATATTCAGTATGTGATCGTAACATGATTATCCCATCTTCCTCATGTAATGTGCTTTTGCTTCCTTCCTAGTACTTGTTCTCATTCCTTTTCCTTTCCTTCTCAGCTGTAAAACCTTGTGTGGGTGAACAGGACTGGCTAGGAGAAAGGGTGAAAGGGCCCAGATAGGAGGAGCATGCGAGGATTAGGGCTCTGATTTGGGAGACTGTCAGCTCTGTTGTAGTCTGTAAAAGGAAACCATACTCAGGATATTTCTTTCTTTTTTTTTTTTTTAAATGTACAAATATGGTCTTTTTAGATGGATGCATGCAGTTTGTCAAAACTTAAATACTGAAGAGGAAGTGGAAAATGTAGCAGACATTGGTTTTGATTGTAGCATGTGCAGACCCTATATGCCTACGTCAAATGGTAAGAAAACAATTTAAACAGAGTCTGTCTTCTACACTCACGGGGCCTTGCTGACCGTAACCAGTGAGTGGGCTTAACTCTAATGTTTTTTTCTTTTAGTGAAACTATTATTTGGACAAATATTTTCTGAAAAATAAGTTATTTTTTGTTAGAAATTAACTCTTATTATCCCAACTTAATATACTAAAGCAATTTACCTACATAAAGAAAGTAAATTAAGCATATATTTTATATATAATGTAATTTTGCTTTCAAGACTCATAATCTTAGTTATTAGCAATATGTAGAAATCCAGTTCTTTATCTTGACCAGTTTTTCCTCCCTTATGTGTATTTCCTTCACCACTTCTCCTTGTTGTTTCAACTCTAGTGTTTAAGCATTTATTTCAGTAAAATGGGTACATAAATAGAAATTTTAATCGTATGTAAGTTTTTAAATACACTTTACCTTTTCTCAAAAAATTACATGAATTTCTTTTTTCATTTTAGTGCCTTCCTCAGACTGCTGTGAATCTTCACTTGTAGCACAGATTGTCACAAAAGTGAAAGAGCTAGGTAAAATTGAAAATGCTTTATTTGACTGTTCTTTAGAAAAAGCATGTAAATGCTTAATTTTTTATATAACTGACTTGCCACATGTTACATGAAACCTGCCTTAATCATATAGGTGTTCAGTCTAAATTCCCTAATGTTGGTAATCATTTCTATAATTGATATATAAAATGTTCACCTTATGCAGTTTTAGTGAGACAGTATTCCTATGAATCTCAGCAAATTGGCAATGAAAATAACCGCTCTTAAAATAACCATTAACTCCCTACTTGCTTTGGTTTCATTGATATATTACTGTGCTTAATTATCAGTTAGCAGGAAAGAAGGCCTAGTTAGCAAACATTCCTTTAGAATTAATTCAGTCTCTTCCTATTTTTTCTGTAACACATAAGCCTGGAATGGTGATTAATAATGATAGTCTTATTTATTTATTTTGTTGAGGAAGTTTGGCCCTGAGCTAACATCTGTGCCTGTCTTCCTCTGTTTTGTATGTGGGCTGCCGCCACAGCATGGCTTGATAAGCAATGTGTAGGTCCACACCTGGGATCTGAATCCTTGAACCCAAGGCTACCGAAGTGGAGCATGTGAACTTAACCACTATGCCACTGGGCCAGCCCCAGTGATACTCTTATTAATCATATTAATTAGATTAACTATCATTCTTTTGCCTGCTTCTATTTGTTATCCTCTGATACAGAAACGTTCGGATAGTACAGAAATTGTTCTAATGAACAGCAATTTTGTACATTTAAAAATTTGCAGGATTTCTATTTACTTACTACCTCTCCCTGGAAGTGATTATGTTGATATTTGATTTCCAGATGGGCCTCTGGAGTATTCTTCTTTATCATATAAGTTGATCCTCACCTTTTATTCTGAAAGGATACTCCAGGAAAAGGCTCGTAGTCGAGTAATTGAAGCATTGCTTTTAGCTTCGGTGCTTTCTTTCTAAATCTTCGTATCACTAGGTGAAAATATAAATGCCAGGAAGACCATTTTTTCAAAACTTGCCACCTTTCTGCCAAGGAAGTTTGGCCAGTTATTCTTAGTTTTGACTGAGTACTGTTAAGTTAATTATTTGTGCATTTCAGAGATAATTGCTTTATAGAAGTTACATTCCCATAACGTGGGTATTTTGGAACAATAATCAACTTATCAATCAAATTTAAAGTGAGAGTTGTAATTTGTATCCTTGGGATATTGTAATTTTAGATCCACCCAAGACCTACACCCAGGATGGTGTGTGTTTGACCGAATCAGGGATGACTCAGTTACAGAGCCTCACAGTTACAGTTCCAAGAAGAAAACGGTCAAAACCAAAGTTGAAATTGAAGATTATAAATCAGAATAGTGTGGCTGTCCTTCAGACCCCTCCAGACATCCAATCAGAGCATTCAAGGGATGGTGAAATGGATGATAGTCGAGGTAATACTAATTTATTTTCCATAGAAAATGTTTGCAAGAATTAAAGCATTTCAAATAGCTTTTAAATAATGTGTGATTTATCTGAGGTAAATTCTATTGACGTAGAGATAACCCTTGATGTGACACTTGTCCTTTCTAAGCGAGTGGTCTTCTTGGACCTTATCTTTTCAGGTTGTCTTCCTGTCATATATCCTTTTAGAACAGGCTTGTGTTACAGAAATCTCCAGGAGCCCCATATCTTTGAGGATCACAGATGGGAAAATTCAGAGGGCTTAACTCTAGTTTGCTAGATAGCATAATAAATCTTCTCAGATGCTGTAAGCTTGGATGCCATGGTTAAGTTAAAATAGAACTCAGATCATGCATTTTAGAAATGGAAAAACAATCATTAATCTTTAAGTATAAATTTATATTCACAAATGTTCATCATAAACCATTTGTAGACGTTTTCTTGATCAGAATAAATATCAAGGGTTTTGTAGCTGAATTCTTGAGATGACAAAATAGTTTTAGTAGTATTCAATTTAATATGTTATATTTTTGCTTATCTCTGAAGAAGATCACCATAGGCTTTTTTATTTTTAAGGTAGTTATTTCTTTTCAGCTGATTCAGAAATAAGGTAATAATTATTTTTGTTCCATCACATCTTGTCATTCAGCAGTATTTATTGAATGCCTAGTGTGTGCCAGACGATGGAAGTCATTTCAGTGAACAAAGCAGATAAAATTCTCTGCTCATGGAACTTATATTTTAATGTTAGAAGAATAGACTATTAAAATAGAATATTATAGTAAAATATAATAAAAATAATAACATGAAAGTAATAAAATATAATTAAAACATAGTAGGTTAATTATAATGTCTTGGGCAAGTGCTATGGAAAAAATAGAGCTAGAGTAAGAGGAGTTGGGAGTGCATACTGCTGTGAGGGATCAGATGAACTGAGAGTAGCATCTGAGCAGACTTTCAATTTAGAGTTCAGTGAGAGAGCCACTTGATATCTGAGGGAAGAGCATCTCAGACAGTGAGAAATCCAGAGGCCCTAGGTGGGAGTGTGCCTTGCATGTTTGAGGAATGTTGTGAAGACAACATGTCCAGCAGAGTGAGCAAGGGGATAATGGAAGGAGATGAGATGAGAGATGTAAGGAGAGGAGGGGTGACTTGATAGATCAGGCAGGACCATAATGTGATGCTTAAGGAATTTGCATTTACTGTGACTGGAATGGGAAGTCATTGGAGGTTTCTGAAGAGACGAATATAAATAATCTTATTTATATTTTAAAAGGAACACTCTGCTGTGATGTGAATAGACTGTTAGGCCCAAGAGTTGTGGCAGGTAGATCAGTTAGGAGGCTATTGCAGTAGTCCAAGTGAGAGATAATCATGGCTTAGAATGGATCCGTCTTTTGTGTATTCCTGAAATTTTATCAATTTATCTCACGTTTCTTTTGTAGTAGTGTGGTTTTGGGTTTGTGTGGTTGGAAGAAAAGCTTTCTGATGCTCATGCATAACTGATGTTTAAATACTGTTGAACAGAAAATCTGATTTTGAAGTTTTGTGTGGGGCTTGTGAAGAAGTAGTCTGTATATCTAGGAGGAATTGATCAGATTACCATCAGCCAGAGTACAGTGAAGAATTCTAGTTTCTGAAGAGATTAGAAAATGTCTGAAAAATGGTTCCGTAGTCACTTAAATCTGGGAAATGCTGCGTTTCACAAAATTGGAAAAGTTTCTTGATAGTACACATTAATTCCCCTAGTATGAGATTATAGAACCTTTTAATACAAAATAAAACAACAAAAAGACCTGAAGTTTTCCTTGTGACTGTTCTTTAGAACAGCAGTATGAGAAATGGTAGATATTTTTTCAGCTGTGCTGTTTCCCAATTGAGGCTGTCAGAAGGTAAATCCCCATAGAAGTAATATTATATATTATATTATACACATAATACATACACAGTGTTAGATTCCACAGGAGTCTACAAAGTCCAAATGAACTTGTGAGACTCCTGAAATATTGCAACAATACCCATGTTTTTTTTGTTGATTTTTAACTCTTCTGATAAATATTTCTTTAGGAAAATAAGCCATAAACAATCACCTTAGCATATCAGAAACAGATTCTTTGTGCAATAAAATCAGACTTCTTCTAATTCACCTACTGGGATCTGGATATATCCTGTTAGTACAAAAAATCCCAACCTGAAGAAAACAAAAACACTCTGTGTGTCTCCCGAGTGGGAGCACAGTCCTTTCCCTCTCTGTTGCCGCCCCAGCACAGGAGGTGTGGCGTAGGAGAACACTTAGTCTCTGGCAGGCAGAGGGGCTGGGCAGATAGAGTGGAGCCAGAACGGTATTACTTACGATAGGGATGGGGGGGAGGTAAGCCACGTGGAAGCAGCCAGGTGGATAGGTTATTACCTCCTGTAATGTTAGTGCTAATTCCCTCAACTTTTTAAATTTGATTTTTGGACAAGTAATACATTCACATCATTTAAAATTGGAAAGGAATAAGGGGAAACAGTGAAAAGTGTTCCCCTCTCCCCTGTCCTCATGCCGGTTCACTTCTTGAGAGGCATCCATTCTTGTATATCTTTCCAGAGGTGTTTTATTCAGATACAAGCAAATGGGTATATTTTTTCATTGCTTTTGTCTTACTGTTCTTTTCTTTGCCTTTATACTGTTTTTCACTTTTCACGGCCTCATTTTTCGTATTCCTTTCGTATTCCCCTATTGATAGACCTTCGGTTTTTTTTCAGTCTTTTACTATCTACAGTGAATAACCTGGTATTTATAATGGTGGCCCTGCAAGATGCATTCCTTGCTAAATCAAGAGGTGCGTGCATTTGTAACTATTTTTGGTAGGTAGGGGAGGTTTTTCAGTAGGTAATGTTTGTGCATGATATAAAAAATGCAAAGGGTTCAAAGTGTAAACAGTGAAGTTAGTATCACTCCCAGCCATCTAGTTCCCCTTCCCAGCAAGAGTCACTCTTTTCTTATGACCTTCCAGAGGTTATCTATAGACCAGTATGTATTTATGGGAGAATTTCTCACATTTGGGAAATAAGGAGTGTTTTCCTTCATTGCAGTCTGTGGGAATCAGAATGCCATTGTTAAGATATTGGTTAAAAGAGACCTTAGGTTTCAGTGACACTAGTCATGTTTGAGCCACTTTACAAACCACTTTATACTATTTATCTCCACATGTAGGCTCACTGGTATCACTACCAGTCTCATCAATAAATGTGGCTCCATTGGCTTTCACTGCCCCTGTGTGCTGTGTTTGGAGGGAAAGGGGGTCTTGTGTACCAGATCTAGTGCTGTCTTAGGCCACAAATCATTCAAGGTGATTAATTTTGGAATTCCTTCTTCACCATCATTCTGAAGATCATCATCTCTTCTCTCTTGTGTTGGCATGTGTTTCCTATGATTTCATGTATTTCTCTTTCTTATTTCTCCCTCATTGTGGTGGAACATATCTTCTGTTGTTTCCTGAGAGAGCGCGTATGGAAGGTAAATTTTAGGGCTTGTATACTTCTGAAAATGTTTTTATTTTATCCTCCTACCTGATTGATCTTTTCCGGGTTGGAATTAAATTTTCCTTCAGCATTTTGAAGTCGTTGATCCATTATCTTTTAGTTTGTAGTATACAGAGAACTTGATTCTTTGTATGTGACATATGTTTTGTCTGGAAGCTGTTAGGATTTTAGGAAATTTTTTGTCCTTAGTGTTCTGAAATTTTATGGAGATATGTCTATTTTAATCTATTTTGGATATTTTTTCTTTATTTTGTCAGGCGCTGTGTGGTCCCTTTCAGTCTGCCCTCTCATTTCCTTCAGTGCCAGCAAATGTTCTTTAAATCCATCATTGATGATTCTTCCCCTCAGTTTCCCCTCTTCTTTTTCTAGACTCCTGCTGTTCAGATATGAAACCTACTCAGTTGGTTCTCCCTGTCTTTTCTCTCCTTTCTAGCTCATGTCTTTTTGCTTTACTCTAAAGTAAATTTCCTTATTTTGTCTTCCTACCCCTCTACTGCTTTTCAGTTTTGTTTTGCTTTTCAAATATTATATATTAATTTCCAAGAACTTTCTTTCCTCCCTTTGAATTTTCCTTTTTGTAGCATACTTGAGCATGTTCTTGCCTCAAGAGTGTTTTATCTTACCTCTCGGAGGATTTTAATTTTTTGAGTTTTCTCTTCCTACATAGTCTGTTAACTCCAAGTTGCTTTTTGGGGTTTCAGATCTCTATGTTTCATATTATAGACTTTTCATCAGATAATACTTGATTGTCCATGCATGATTAAAAGTGAGGAACTAACAGTGATGATTGGATAAATAAATTGATAATTGTATTTTTTTTTAATAATTTTATTTATTTATTTTTCCCCCAAAGCCCCAGTAGATAGTTGTATGTCATAGCTGCACATCCTTCTAGTTGCTGTACGTGGGACGCGGCCTCAGCATGGCCGGAGAAGCGGTGCATCGGTGCGTGCCCGGGATCTGGACCCGGGCTGCCAGTAGCGGAGCGCGCACACTTAACCACTAAGCCATGGGGCCGGCCCCGATAATCGTTTTTTCTTAAAATGAAGAATGAAGGACTAAAAACTTGATGGAAAGCTTCAAGTATGTGGGTGGTCTTTGTTGACTAAGGTTTTGTGATCTCTGTTCACTATTTGGGGGATCCTCTAGTGTCAGTATCTTTAGACATTTCCCCTGGACTGGTCAGGTTTCCCAGAAGAATCTTTTCAAGTCTCCTGCTTCAAGAGTAGAGACTTAGCTGCTGGCTTTCTGGAAGCTCAGGGTGGAAAGGCCCTAGGGGAGTGAGAGGGTCAGCATTTAGGCTGCCTGTGGTCACGTGATCCTGTTTTCAGTCCATTTCCCCAGTGTTCAGTTCAAGGTTGTCGAGGAGTCTTGAGTCCTCCGAGTTAGAGCAGCAGCCCCCAGTGTGTGAGGTTGTCCAGGAGTCCTGAGTCCTCCGAGTTAGAGCAGCAGCCCCCATGTGTGAGGTCGTCCAGGAGTCCTGAGTCCTCTGAGTTAGAGCAGCAGCCCCCCGTGTGGGAAGTCGGGACGAAGACCCTAGGGAGTGTGACTTCTGTGGTTAATAGAAATGAAGGTCTCTCTTTGTTTTAGCTTCCTCAACCTATTTCCAAAGGGACCTAGTTCTGCCAGTTCCTCGGCCTTTTGAGGATTGTGTTATAAACTGGATTTTTTTTTCTTGGTCCTTCCGCTCTCAACTGAGAATTTTCATTTGCCAAGTCAGCTATTCATCTTTCTACTTCTCCTTCCAAAATTGTGGCTTTCCTCATTTCCTGTTTTCTCTGTCTTTGTTGGTTTATCTTTTAAAACTAGATTGCTTCACTGTGTTTTTAATAGGATTTTGGGAGAGTGAAATTAGATACATGAATTTAGTCTACCATCTTAACCCAAAATTCCCTCTCATTTATTTTTCACTGAGTTTGTTTTAAGATAAACAATGGTATTTGATTATCTTTGGTGCTTGCTAAGTTTCAGTAAATATTTGTTTTTGTGGCTTAGTCTTAGCTATAGAGAGTAGTTATCAGATTGTTATGGAATTGGTCTCAAACATTGACCTAATATCATCAAAAACAAATAGACTGTGGTATTACAGAAATATGTTGTATATAATACTTAGAATAGTGAAGAAAAGACTTAACAAATAAATGTATTTGATAACTTTTTTTTCCTATAGCACAGTGTAAAGCATGTACAACTTAGAAAGGTTTGATTACCATAGTGTTAAAATTGCGTTTTTCTCTAAGAACTGAGCTTTTGTATACATTGGTTAATTTCATTGTTTACTTCATTCAGTGAAATATTTATTGAATACCTGTTAGGTAGCATGCTAAGGATGCACCTGTTAATCAGAGTCTTAATACCTGTTTTCAAGGAAAATATAGTCTATCAAGGAAACAGACGTTAAACGAACCAATTAAAATGAAGCATAATACTAATGTACAGGAGCAAATAACTGTGGAATGTAACCTTGTCTAAATATCAGGAATTCTCTGAGAAAGTGATGGTTAGAATAAATCCTGAAAGATGAGTAGATGGCAGGCAGAGGTTGGGGAGGTAGTGGAAGAAAGAACTTGATGTGTTCAAGGCACTGAATATGGCTCGTGGTGGTTGGAGTGAGATGAAGCCAGAGAGTTTACAAGAGCTTGTTATAATTGGGCTTAAAATTTGAACTTCATTTTGAGGCCACTGGGAAGACATTAAAGGATTTTAAGCAGAAAATTGATACATATTATAGAAAGATCATTTAGGCTGCAATTTAAAGAACTGATTTGAGAGGAGGGCAGGCTTGGCAGCAGGGAAGCTAGATAGGAGGAGGGTATTGCAGTAAGTCAAGATTGGAACAAGATGGTAGTAGACAGGGCCGGCCCCATGGCTTAGCGGTTAAGTGCACGCACTCCGCTACTGGTGGCCCGGGTTCGGATCCCGGTCGCGCACCGACGCACCGCTTCTCCGGCCATGCTGAGGCCACGTCCCACATACAGCAACTAGAAGGATGTGCAGCTATGATGTACAACTATCTACTGGGGCTTTGGGGAAAAAAAAGAAAAAAAAAAAAGATGGTAGTAGACAGAAATAAAATGGTTTTGAGAGATAGTGAAGAGTCGTGATTGTGGGAGAAAAGAGATTAGGAATTGTCAAGGCTGTCCCCCAGGATTCTGGCTTTTCCAGGTTAATTTCCATGCCTTTTAATGATGATAGGTAACACCTGGAAAGGGAGAAGGTTTATCTTTTTTTGTGTGTGAGGAAGATCGGCCCTGAGCTAACATCTGCCAATCCTCCTCTTTTTGCTGAGGAAGACTAGCCCTGGGCTAACATCCATACCCATCTTCCTCCACTTTATATGGGATGCCGTCACAGCATGGCTTGCCAAGTGGTGCATCGGTGTGCGCCCGGGATCCAAACCGGCGAACCCCGGGCCCCCGCAGCGGAGCGCGTGCGCTTAACTGCCTGTGCCATGGGGCCGGCCCCAAGGTTTATCTTAAATTAGTTCAATTTTAGGTATAGAGTTTTCAGTAACTAGATAATATCCAATTACAGCTATGGTGGGCGCTCAGAAGAGAGTTCTAGGCTAGAGAGACAGCTTTAGGAGCCTGGATCTGATGACATAATGGATTATGTCATCTATCTAATCTATAATGGATTATCTCTCCCTCCCTCTCTCTCTCCCTCCCTCCCTCCCTCCCTCCCTCCCTCTCTCTCCCCCTCCCTCTCCCTCCCTCTCCTTCTCTCTCTCCTCTCTCTCCCTCTCTCTCTCTCTCTCTTTTCCCCTTTCCTCTCTCATGTTCCCCTTTCCTGATTCTTATCTTCCATTCACTGAAAACAATCCATTAAGTAGCGTGAGATCTATAACCATTCTGGGGCCTTTTCCGTCTCTTTCTATACTTTCCCTACCAACTGGGATGCATGATTAGAATGGCTCAGCAGCCACTTGGCTTTGTATTTCCTATTACATAGGAATTATGTATTTGATAAGTTTTTCTGGTTTTATCTGTACATTTACTTTTTTCCAGAAGGAGAACTTATGGATTGTGATGGAAAATCAGAATCTAGTCCTGAACGGGAAGCTGTGGATGATGAAACTAAAGTAGTAGAAGGAGCAGAGGGTGTCAAAAAGAGAAAAAGGAAACCATACAGACCAGGTATAGTGCCTGAGCCAACGTTTTAATATAATCAAAACTCAGTTAATTTAAGAAAAATATAATGTCAAGGACTTCAATTATAAATAAATACTCAGAATGGAATATAGCTTCTTAACAATTCTCTAAAACTTATATGAATAAATTAAAGAACTGAACTATCTGAATATGCTTTTTAGGTGACAGATTCCTTGGGTTCAATATTTGAATATTTCCCAGGAAATCATTATTTAATACCTTTTCCAACATGTTGTCCATTTTATTAAATGCTTTACTAGATTGGCTTTTATTTGTACTTGGACTTTCAAAGCCATTTATATGTTTTCCCATGATGTGTACTTCTGTAATTCTTTTAATTTTCAGCGTTCACTTTCTAATATTTTTATGTTTTTTAAAACTTATTTCACTGTTTACATGGGAGTGCCATTGAGTGTACAACATGAAAGTGACATGACAGGATTCTTGTGTCTCCTAAAATTTGTAGTCCAGTTAATACTATGGCTGATTCAACGCTCTTTTATTTTCTCTCTGCCTCAGGGGTGGAGAGAAAAAGTGTCTTGCTTGTCAAATTTTATTTGCCTTATTGAAAAAGAATTGTTGAATTGGTAATAAATTTGTTTATTTCCAAACTCGTATATTTTGCATGAAAATGAGGTTATTGGTTTAAATTAGCCCATATTGAATTTGGGAAATGCCTCACTATTTAAGCAATCTCACCCTACTTACTTTGGAAATATAGGGTAAATTAGTTTTTTACGAGGTTACCCAGTTTTTTTTTTGGATAGGTATTGGTGGATTTATGGTACGGCAAAGAAGTCGAACTGGGCAAGGAAAAACCAAAAGATCTGTGATCAGAAAAGATTCCTCAGGCTCTGTTTCTGAGCAGTTACCCAGCAGAGATGATGGTATGTACTGACTATTGGATTTAACCCGTTTATCTTGTTTCCCCTTTGAAAAGAACTATCCTGAGTAATGCTACAGTCACAACCTTTTTGCTTCTTATTGGTCAAAGGATTTGAGTGCCTATAGAGTTCATACCTGTAATATGGAAATTAAGTTTGATAAGGAAATAATTTAAATCCAATAGATTATATTCCTTTGATTTTTTTTTTTAACAAGTTACTTTTTTTCCTGTGTTAAATATATTTTAAACAGTTTAGGGACTGAATCACTTAGGTTTTTTCTGGTTCTTTCTGGTCACAAAAGGCCTTTGTTTGCCTGCCTTAGCTACTTTGCATAAAATTGGAAACTTTGAGACTATTTAGTTGAAAGTGACAGGGTTCTCCAACAATTTTTGACAAAATTGTATTTTGATTGTAGAAAGATGTAGAAATACATATTTCAATTAATATTCTGTACTCCTCAGAGCTTCAAAGAAAGTAAAATCATTGTATAAGCCATTGCTTACGAATTGGTTCTAATGAAGACTTTGTGGTCAGTATAGTCAAGATCTGTATGCTTTATGTATTTTAAATGCTGTATATAGGATGTGAAGAAAAATGAGATGTTTTCAGCTCTAAATACAGTTCCTCTTTTACTGTGGGATGGAATTTTGATCTGTGAATTAATAAAAATTAGAAGTTGTGGCACATTTTTAAAAAGAAGCACCATAATGGTTTTAAAGAAGTTTCTAATGTGACTTAATGTGGCTCTAATAAGCCTTAATTAAGAAATGTGATATGTTTAATGAAACTATTTTTTGTATTCCTTTTCTGTCTATTCTGTCCTCTAAATAATTTTAGTTCTGTCTTCTAGTTCAGTATTTTGTTCCTTCATCTATATCATCCAAAGTCATCTGTTGAGTTTTTAATTTATTATACATTTTTTCCTTTTGTAAACTGCCTTTTTGATATTTTAACACATTGTAGTTTCTTTTGACAGCTTACTCCTAGTTTCAATCATCTTTAATTTTTCATGTATCTAAATTGATTTAGAATATAGACTATCTAAACCCTTTGCACTTCTGATTTTACTCTGTCTCCTGGCCCTGTCTCCTATTGTATGAGATAGATACATATATATTTAAAAAAATTTTTTTTATTGTGAGCTCATATTCTTTAGAATGTTCTGAGGACTGAATTGAAGGTGTGTTCTTCCAGAGAATATTTGCATTTGTTACTGCCAGGAATATGAGGTGCTACTACCCCAGGACTTCTTTAAGCTGAATTCTTAGCTTGAAGTTTTTTGGTCCACCTATGTTATATAAATTCAGATTTCTTACTCATTAGGGCCGTATTGAGTTTATGAACTCTCAGTGACGATTTTCACGTTTTGCATTTCTGCCCTGCAGTTTTCTTTGCTGTTGGTGGTGGAAAGGGGGAGGGATAGGCGAGTGATGTATGGATGTATGGAGGGGAGTGGCAGGTGTCTTTCTTGTTAAACCAGCCCTCAGCGTGGAGTCCTTCAGGGTTCCACCTTTATACACAGTGGCGCTGGTTAACCTCTCCCTCTAGGGGAGAGGCCTAAGCTTTGTCTTCTATTCCCCATCGCTCATAAAGCTCTGAAAACTGGACTTCAAGGGCACTGGATTTTAGCAAAATTTCAGAGAGCTTTATTTATTTCTTTGCTTATTTCTGTTTTGCCTTAGTTTTTGGTCTTTGAGCGTTCTTTATTTTCTGACTAGATTACTGGTCCATTAAAAAGATTGTTAAAAAATGTTTATCTGCTATTAGTTGTTCTCAGAAGAGTGAGTCCACCTGTGTAGTCTGGTAACAGAAGTGCCCACCTTGATTTTCAGAAGGGATGTGCCATTTGCTCTCAGAAGTATTAGAGAGTATCATTTGATTGCTCACTTACCTGCTTTAGGTAGTGTACTTGTTTCTTTGCTAATTTCATAGTCCAGAATTTTGTTTTATTTCCGTTTCTCTGATTGATTTTAAGGTTGAGCATTCATCTCATATTTATGAGCATATTCTAGGATAGTCATATTATTATCACCATATGTATGTACTACAAATACCTAATCTGCAATAAATCCCCAAACTTGGAATTCCTGGATTGAAGGACACACTTTTTTTTTTTTTTTTTGGTGGGGAAGATCAGCTCTGAGCTAACATCCATGCCAATCCTCCTCTTTTTGCTGAGGAAGACTGGCCCTGGGCTAACATCTGTGCCCATCTTCCTCTACTTTATGTGGGACACCGCCATAGCATGGCCTGACAAGCGATGCGTTGGTGCGCGCCCGGGATCCGAACCCAGGCCGCCAGCAGCGGAACGCGCACACTTAACCCCTACGCCACGGGCCGGCCCCTAAGGACACACATTTTTAAAAAGACTTGTTGAGTAGTCTTAATAAACTCTACGAAAAAGTTGTACCTGCTAAATTCTAAATTCCCTTTAATGTAGCGTGTAAGTAGCTATTTACCCATAAGTAAGAGTGTTGGGTATTTTCATTTTTTTAATCTATAACAAAATGTTAAAAACAAGTTTCTGCTTTGTGAGTAGGAAATACTCATTAGGAGTCAATAAGAAACATATGCTGATAGTAAATATATATGAAATGAAATTTTTATGATACTTAAAAATTTATAAATAAACTTAGAGATCTTTTTGTGAAAAAGCTTGTTTGTCAACTCATGCTGTACACCTTAAACATATACAGTGTTGTATGTCAATTATATCTCAAAACTGGAAGAAAAAAGAAAAAGCTTATGTATATGGAACTGTCTATGTTGGTAAGCAATAAAATTACTTTGGGTGGATTTGTCTGAAAATTTTAAATACCATGTATTTATAAATGTGACTATTGTTTCAGGCTGGAATGAGCAGTTACCAGATACTCTAGTTGATGAATCTGTTTCTGTTACTGAAAACACTGAAAAAATAAAGAAGAGATACCGAAAAAGGAAAAACAAGCTTGAAGAAACTTTCCCTGCCTATTTACAAGTAACGTTTTGCTTTACATCATATCATGTAGTTTGTTAATGAAAGAAGTGTAACATATTGAGTTTTGAAAAATAGGTTTGTTGTTTTTTTAAATTTTTTGTTTTGTTTTTAATTAGTCATCATAAATGGCATTTTTACCTTCCAGGGCCCCCATAAAAATTAACATTTACCCTTTTTGTGCTTTGATACAGTTCACAAAGCTGTTTTTTATTCTAGTTTTTCACTTCTAAATAATCTGTAAGACATACAAGGACACTTTGGGCTGGGAAAAGCTCGTTCTTACAAACCAGTACTCCTGAAACCCAAGTCCTGTGGGCGGGTCCCTTTGCCAGCACAAGTTACAGTAATTCTGTTCACTGAATAAAAACGAGCTTTTAGCAGCCAAAGTTATAGCTTTAATAATCATTTACCGCTTTTAGAGGCCTAGTGAACCAAAGATATAAGCAGAATTTTTTGTTTTCTAAAATATACATTAGACAGATATCCCTCAATATGAAGAAATTATGTTTGATAGATGTAGACTATGTGAAAATAGAAATCCTTCTAGTTCATCTTGTAGACATTGTCACAGAAGAGTTCAAGGCCATGTGATACATTGGAGAGAGCCCTGTATTAGAATAGGACTGAGATTACACATCTGGCTCTGCCACTAGCTGATTCTAGGTTCTTGAGCATGGTATTCATCCTTCCTGGACTTCTATATCTTTATATGTAAAAACTGAATTGGACTAGGACTATCATTGAGTCTTCATCCTAATTTCAGTTTCTGTGAGTGTTTTTCTCATCTATCCCTCCCACAGAACTGTGTCCTACATGAATACCTCTTCGTTGCTTGAATTGTACTTATTTTTGTACCTAAATTTTCCAGTTAGCTGTTACAAGTTTAATTGGTTTTAAAATACATTTCCTTTTAATTAACATACAGCTTCCTCAGTTTTCTTTTTTAGTAATTAGAACTATAAAAATCAAATGCTAATTTCAGTAAAAAGTCTTCTGTATTTAATAAGACTTTTAAATATAGTAACTTAAGAATATAGTAATATTTATGAGTGTAAATTTTTTTAGACAGCTAACATCTTAAGGACAGTGTCCCTTTTAGAGAGTTCTGCCTTTGAAGTCAGAGTCCTGGGTTTAAATACTGCTCTGCTAGCACTTAGCTATGTGATCTTGTGCTGTTTAACATCTTTATGTTAAACACCCAGTTCTCTTACCTGTAAAATTGTGATAATACCTACTCCACAGAAATGTTGAGAGATGAAACAAGCATTATGTACGTGAAGTGTTTAACTCTGCCTTACATGTTATCTATCTTTAAGAAATGTTTTATTTTCCCCTTACTCCCTTCCCATTCATTCTGGTTTTGTAGCTTTTTTAAATATATAACAGTAATTGTATTGATCGGAAAATAGACCCATTTATTGTTTGGATTATTACCTTTAATTGCATCCTTTTTGTTGTTTCCTGTTCCCTTCACCTTCCTTCTTAATAGTCCTTTTCCTGGGATTATTGAGTGGGTGAGGTGCCCTTCCTCCTCCTCCTTGCATCGATCCTTCTGTAAAATGTAATCTATATTTAGGAAGCTTTCTTTAGCAGTTTATAAGAGTATGAAAACTGACCATTTCATACTTTGGCACGAGAGCCTTTGAAAGTAGTGGATCTGATTTCCTGATTACTGCTATGATCTTAATCTGTTGGGCTAGATTGTTTCCTCTGGTGTACAGGTGTAATTCCTCTGGTATACATTAGTAATACCTAACTTTTCTTTTTGGGTGTGAAGGAAGCCTTGGTAGTGGTACCCCTTGGACATCTTGTGATAGCAGTTGTATTTTTCCCCCCATTGACTGGGGGAAATACATAGTGATGAAAACCCACTAGGAATTCAATAACAATTTTTTCCAGTTATTCTTTATTCATCACAGCAGTCTCAAGATAACCTATAAATAATTGTATAATCTACCCAGTCAAAATATTTTATGCAGTCTACTAAGAGCTAGTGGTGCTTTGTGACCTTAGGAATCCCTGGAGTAGATCCAAAGTCTCCAGTTGGTCCTTGGAATCACTGACAAGATTATCAAGCTAGAAACCATGTGGAGCCACTCCTTTATGTTAACTATAGGAAATGAAAAGCCACCAAATTATAGTTTTTGATAAATGCCACTCAAGTCCTCATGAGTCATTTAATGAAAAAATTTTTGCTAATGCTAATTTTGAGTAAAAAGTCTTTGTAAAGTAAAAATGCCTTTGGCGTTAAATAAATGATCTCTCAACTTCTAAGATCTTTTTGCTATTCAACATTTTTCTTAATGATGAAAGGATTTCTGGCATAAAAACCAGCTTTGTGGGTTTTCAAATTTCTTTTTCATAGTGAATCAACTTGTTCATTTGAAAACTGTGAAAATTTCAAAGCAAATATATCATCACCTCTACCAGACTTCACATACCTCCTCCATATCCCTTTTCAGAAGTTAGCATTGTTAACAGTTTGGTGTTTATCCTTTCAGAGCATTTTTTATAATTTATTTTTGCATAGTCATAATAGTCTTGGTTTGTATTTTATTTGTTGACATATCAATCAACTTGCTTGCTTTTTTTTTTTTTTGTGAGGAAGACCAGCCCTGAGCTAACATCCAATGCCAATCTTCCTCTTTTTGCTAAGAAAGATTGGCCCTGGGCTAACATCCGTGCCCATCTTCCTCCACTTTATATGGGACGCCGCCACAGCATGGCTTGACGTATGGTGTGTTGGTGCGCGCCCAACATCTGAACCTGCGAACCCCGGGCCGCCGCAGCGGAGCATAGACACTTAACCGCTTGCACCACTGGGCAGGCCCCGAACTTGCTTTCTTTTAATACTGTATTTCAGAGCTTTTCTTTGACAGCATAGCTCTATATCTTTTTTAAAAATTGCTGTATTGTATTTCATAGTATGGGTATCTATCATTTATTTAGTCATATGCCTTTTGACAGACATCGAGGCTATTTTTACTTGTTGGTATTATAAAAAATGTGGCAGTGAGCCTTTTTTGTGTATGTATCTTTGGCAAGAGTGTGTTAAATGTTGATAGTTATTGCAAAATTGTCCTCTACAAAGGATCCCTTTTCCAGGGAGACCACATTATAGAAAATACACTAAAGCAGAGTTGTTGGGTTGAAGTAAGTGAAGGGGGTCCCAAGAGCTTCCTTTTGTCCCCTTTATTGATCCTAGAGAAGGTTTGGAGAAATCCTCACATTGTAAGGAACCCAGCTTGAAACATTGGTCTCTAGAGTAGAGAAACTATATTGAAATGGAGAAATGTTAATATGAGTAAATGAATAAAATGCCAAAAGCCTTTAACAGCAATAAATTTTGTACACACAATATAGTTAAAATGACTATAAAAACCCTCTTTCAGATTTATAGTGTGTTAAGTCTTGAATGTGGTTATGTGAATTGATATGAGATTACTAAATCTACCTGAGGTATGTACATATTAAGGCTGTGGATCAAATCCTTGTGCTATCGTCTGCAAGTAATCTATAAATATTAGTAATACTCATGAAGCTTCAGTTTTTCTTTTAATATGAATTAAGGTGCCAATAATATTGTAAATTTATCATTTTTAAATTTAATTGTAGCCTAATCCCCTGAAATTATTAAATTATTATACTGCAGTTGCTAGAAACACATTTGACAGAATTGTATGGTTTTTATTTGCATAGTTTTATTTATCTCTAGTAAAACTACAAAAAAAGTCTTTTATAATAAGGGGAATCAAATAATTGACAGGCTATTTTTGTGTTATGTATTTCTATATTCCTTTTCTATATTGTTAAATACCAAGCTTTTCTGTTATTTCTGCCTTCTTGTTAGAAACAATGGCAAAATTATCTGTTGTCATTTTAGAATTTTATAACTAAGTCAGTCTTTTTCTTTTGTGCTTATCTTTATCTCTTCAGGAAGCTTTCTTTGGAAAAGATCTTCTAGATACAAGCAGACAAAACAGGCTAAGTTTAGATAATCTATCAGAAGATACAGCTCAGCTTTCATATAAAACAAACATGAACACAAATTTCTTGGATCCCTCCTTAGATCCGTTACTTAGTTCATCCTCAACTCCAGCAAAACCTGGAACTCACGGTATGTAGAATAATTCACAAATGCTTTATCGTATGACTTTCATCTTCGTTTTAATTAAACCTTTGAAATGCTTTAGTTTGGCCTCATATACGTTTTTAAAATCAACTTTATTGAAGCCTAACTTGCATTCAGTAAATGCAACTATTTTAAGTCCACAGGTCTATAAGATTTGGCAAATAAATTTATCTGTGTAACTACCGCCAAAATCAAGAGTTGCGAAGGAAAATGTTCAGTTTACAATTTGCTGAGGGTAATGTAAGGGAGTGTAGTTTGGCCATAGTAATCTTCAACTTAAGTAAGATAGATTTTTGTTAGTTGCATAGCCCAAAGAAATTCAAAGGAGGAAAAAAAGATTGCTGTAGTTGAGAACTGGCTGACAGTGTTAATAAAGTGAAATATATTGCCTTAGATTAGGGTTTCTCACTACTGACCATGGGGGCCAGATAAATCTTTGTTGGAGGAGGGAGGCCATCTAGTGCGCTGTTTAGCAGCATCTTTTGTCCTCATGACGTCATGATGATCAAAAATGTCTCCAGATATTGCCAAATGTCCCCTGCAAAACTGCCCCTGATTGAGAACCACTGCCCTAGATGCAGTGAATATGGGGGCTACTTACAGTCAGAGAAAGGTAAGAGAGCTTAACATGTTTATGAAGTAATATTAACATCAGCAAGATTCCAGGAGTTGAACTCGTTCAATATGTAAGAGTTGTGATCAGAGTTTTCCCCCCGCTTCCAGATTTTTGTCTTACTGTCAGTTATAAATTATTGTTCTTCTGACAAGCTTCCTTTTTGCCATCAGTTACATTTGTTGCTCACTTGATTTTGTACACTCAATTTAGAAAAATCTTAAGACAACCTTCCACTGAAAGTTGACTTGATAGATTAAATAGTTACAGCCTCATTAACTTGGCATTATCCTGGATTGAAATACAGGCATTTGTTTTTGATTTTAACTTCTTGAAATAATTAGAAGCAATCTTATCCCCTTCTTGTACGTGTACGTGTCCAGTCTTCCTGTTGGCAGTGAGGAAATTAAAGCAGTGTACTGAAGGCCATGCTTTTTGTTTGTTTAATCTTAGCAGATCATTTTACTTTTACTTTAATTCTGCTGTTTCAAGTATTTACCTGCTCTTACCATGTCAATATGTTACTAAAATAAGGTATAGTGAAAGACCTGAGGGTCTTTCAAAGGATATCTTACTGTGAAGGATATCTTATTATAAAACTTTTGACTAGCTGTTTAAAGCCTTAAACAGAAGTTATTTGCACTTGAGTTTTTATAAGAAAGAGAAGTTGGACGGAAAACATACTGTGACAGGGAAGACATTGATTACATTATTTTTCTTCCTGTTTCCTTTTTTTGAAGTTGTTTTTTCCATAAAACTGCTGAAGAGAGAATGGTTTAATGATAAAGCCAAGGGCTGGCCCCCTGGCTTGGCGGTTGGGTGAGCGCGCTCCGCTGCTGGCGGCCCGGGTTCGGATCCCGGGTGTGCACCAATGCACCGCTTCTCCGGCAATGCTGAAGCCGTGTCCCACATGCAGCAACTAGAAGGATGTACAGCTATGGTGTACAACTATCTACTGGGGGGCTTTGGTGGGGGGGGGAATGATAAAGCCAAGATGTGGAAGACTAGAATAACACCTGTTTCAAAACCTAGATTAAATGTAATGTTCTTTGCAGTTGAACCTCTCTTTTGCCTTTATAGTGGGAAATTTACAAGTAATGGCTTTTGTTTTTTTACGTTTCATTCAGTATAGTCCATTGCATCAATTTTAGTGATTTGTTGATAAGATATAAAATCTCTTTCTTCAGGTAGAGGTGAACTTTTTAAACATGGTCTTTTAAAAAAATGTTATTTATAATTCATGTAGTAGAATTCCATTCATTTAAAACACACACACACTAGATGACTGCTGAGAATTATTCAGAATTTTTTTCTTTCAAGTGTACTGTTGTCTAGAGAATACATTATTGAAATAATTTTATTTCTCAAAAATCTTATGAATATTTGGGCATATAAAATTTACCTTTCAATTTGAAATATTATAATATTCTTAAGTATGTATGAATTCTATTTGAGAAGTATACATTTAATGGGACAAGACTATTTGTGTTTCACAGAGGTTTTTGATCTAAGATCTGAATTATAAATTTTATGTCCCCCTCCCTTTTTTTTTTAAGTAAAAATACAGTTTAAATGGATTAAAAAATTCAGATGTTCCTTAACTTAAATGACTAATATAATTATTAAAGCTAGCCTAAATATTTTTCTGCTTGATTAGGCCACAAACCCTTAGAGTCCTCCTTGACTTTTCATTATCTCACATTCCACCTCTAAATACATTCCCAAATTTGTCTCTCCCTTCAAAATATATCCCAAAGCCAACCATTTCTTATCTCAGTGCTCCCTACCACTCTAGTGCAAGCTGTCATCAGCTCTCACTTGGACTGCAGCGGTAGCCTGCGGACTGATCTCCAGGCTTCCAGTCTTGCCAACACTCCCTACTCCCATTGACACCCCCAGTCTGGTCTACACATGGCAGCCCATGTGTTTCCTTTAAAATATCAATCATAGCCTCATAGCCATCAACCTTCCAACAACTTCCCGTTGTACTTTATACTTGAGAATAAAGCTCAGTCTTCACCGTGACTCCTAAGACCATACATACTCTTGCTTAGCTGCCTGTTTTATTTCTGACCATTCTTTCCCTTATTACTATAGCCACACTGGCCTTCGTGTTGGCAGAACCCTTCCTGCTCCAGTCTCTGCTTCTGCTTTTCCCTTTCCTGGAGTGTTCTCATCTTTGTGAATATTACTCCCTTAGTTCATTTAGATTATGCTCGTCATATCCTTTAGAAGGTCTTCCCTGACCACTTTATCAAATACATCATCCCCACATCTTAGTCCTTTTTCCTTATTTTCTATCTTTATAGCACTTATACTGATGTCATTTATTTACTGTCTAACTCCCTCTGAGAAAGGAAGCTTTGTGAGGGCATACACTTTGTTTCAGTCACTTCTGTATTCCCAGGGGCTGGAATAATGCCTGTTAACGTGATCCAGAGACATGGTTCTGTGGATACTCAAGTGTTTTTTGAATAAATAAGTGAATAAGTAATCAGCATTAAGAGCAAAGCTGGAAGTAGGCATCTAACTAGATGGTATCTGGTTTATACTTTACAACGAATTTCTAAATAAGGGATTTCTTTTATATTTTATTTATCTTCTGTGTTTTATTTTCTAGATGTAATTTTTAGAGATGCTGCTTTCTTAATGAATTTTTTTTGCTTTGTTTCTTAAAGCATTCTATTTCATTTTTATTACCTGTAGGTCTTAATTTTAAATTTTAATTGTTAATATACATTAATCACAGAACAAAAATAGTCCTAATTTTTAATGTTTTGTTACTCAAAACATTGGAGTGCCTTTTCTATGAAAAATCCCTTACTTCAGAAGTAATAATCGTAACTTTTTATGATTCTAACACTTACCTCAGCATCTGCTATCCTCTATATATTTAGTAAATGGTTGAATGAGTGAGAATGTTTTAGAATTTGATGTCTAGGAAAATACTGAGACTTAAAAAATATACTTACTGTATTTAGGTACTGCTGATGACCCTTTAGCTGATATCTCCGAAGTCTTAAACACAGATGATGACATTCTTGGAATAATTTCAGATGACCTTGCAAAATCAGTTGATAATTCAGGTATATACTGGTATACACAATATATACTATTTGCCCAGTGTCTATGTTTTATGATATGAGTGAGAGGTGTATGTGTGTGGAACAAGTTTAGTCTTTTCTCTGAAACTGAAAAAAAATATTTTTTTGGCGTTGTCAAAGAACTCATCATTTTATTTGATCTATCTCGGCTTTCCTGTTTTAGGAGGGGAAATAGCAAATGAGTTAATTTCTGTTGTCCTTCTAATGCATCAGATTTAAGGCTTGTTGCCTTACGGCCTTGCTGTATCTTGTCTCTTCTTCTGTGTGCCTTGCTCCCACTTCCCGCCCTGTGGTGATCATCCATTTTATTTGGTTTGGGTCTTGTAGGTCTTGATTTATGCACTTTCCAGGTTGAGAGCTCACCTTTTCCATTTGGTAAGAAACTGAGCCATGGATGATGGCTGGCTAGAAGTAGTCTTCTTTTTTATAGTGATTTCAGCTGAAACAGCCTGTAGGTGCATGCATATTTGTTCTAGTGCTAATTTGTCCCTAACCCGTACTTCGCTCTTCCGTTTGTGTGTGCAGCTAAAGCGTGGTACAGCTGTACTGTGCTTTGGATGACTTTCTCAGTAGTGCGTTTTTTTTAATGACTGGTTTTATTCTTGTTAATATGTAATTTATAATATTACCCAAATGTTATAGAGTTAGTTCCTAATATAAAATCAAATAAGAGCAGACTAAATTTTACTTTTTAATAGTAGTAATATTGAAAAAGCATGATAAAGAAAGTAGATGATAGAGTGCTTTTAAATGTGACTCTTGCTTAAAAACCAATTTTTATGAAATGAAGCATGTTATGTTATAATCTCTATCTTGTTTTCTGGCTACAGAATATTTTAAAAATATGATCTGTAGTAGAAATTAGTCACAAAAGGATAATGTTTGCTAAACATTGAGAATTTTAGAGCCTTTTATTAATTTATGTGAAACTTATCCCTCCTGTTTCACATACTGCATATGATAGTTGAACTACACATTTGAAACCAGTTTTCCAAGTTAAAGCAATTATTCATATATTGAATATTGTATATTGAATCTTCTCATAGATTCCTATCTTAATAATATGATGCTTATTTTTTGTGGAAATTACAACCAGATGTGGTCTTTTGTTCCTCAGGAAATGTATTATTAATCAGAATATAACTTTAAGTGGCACCTAAATTTACAAATACATTGTGCCTAATTTTTACTGATTGACTATCCAGATTGTTATAAGAATCCTGATTAATTCAGAATTACAGACTTGTGCTGTATTGCTCTATTTTAATGATATGGTTATATATTAATGCAGGTAAATAGTGTTGTGCATTTTGCATGAGTATTTCAGAATTCACTTTTTAATGTATTTACCTTGCTCCTCTAGCTGGAATAGATATTGGTCCCGTCGCTGATGATCCTTCCTCTTTGCCTCAGCCAAGTGTCAATCAGAGTTCACGGCCATTAAGTGAAGAGCAACTAGACGGAATCCTCAGTCCAGAACTAGACAAAATGGTCACAGATGGTAAAATATTTGCCCTACATCTAGGCTTTCTAAAAGACCTGAGTAAATATGATTTTAAAGATTTCTGCATGCTTATTTATAATTTAACTTCTGTTCTGTTCTGATAATTTCTGTGTCAAATGCTATTTTGTATCAGTAGATTGAAATGGAAGTAGTTAATATTTCTATTTCTTTATTTTATTCTAGGAGCAATTCTTGGAAAGTTATATAAAATTCCAGGTATTTGTGTTCTGACTTTTTGGTTTATGAAAATGGCATTCCCTATACTATGGCTCTAATAGACTTTTAATCTTGTTATCGTAATAATTTTATCTCAGAGCTTGGAGGAAAGGACGTTGAAGACTTGTTTACTGCTGTGCTCAGTCCTGCGACCACTCAGCCAACTCCATTACCACAGCCTCCCCCTCCTCCTGCACCACAGCTGTTGCCCATACACAATCAGGGTATGTCACCTCTAGAACAGTTTCATGAGTATGGTTCTGCAGTGTGTGGGTCTGTGTATGTGAGTGAGTGAGTGTTCACTAAAGCGAATTCAGCCCTGTGCCTTAGTAACAACGTATACAAACTGATAGGAGAAAATCCTCTTTTATGACAATGGAAAAATACTAATCTCTGAATTTATCTCAGTCAGACACCTACTTCCCTGAAATTCTCTGGAAATCGGTGATCCACTTTGTGACCAGAATTGTTTTCCTCACTGTATTGGCAGTGGGGAGAACGTAACAGTGCCTGCCCTTGCTCCCTTCCCAGTCAGTCCAGTCACTTGTACCCAGTCCCTCCTGCACACGTGTTTGGAGAACTCCTCCCCTCTCCTGGCTGCCTGGACTCATTGATCTGGTCTCAGGTTCGCTGGCATTTCCTCAGTGGTTAGCAAATCACCATCTCACACCTACCCCATGCTTTTCATATGTGGCATGTGGTGCACTTATATATAAATACCTGTTTGGGTAATTATGGTTTTCCCTTTAGATAGTGAGCTCCTTGAAGGCTGGGTGATATCTGTCTTCATCACCCTGTACCCTGCCACAGAATATGTGCTTAGTATGTACTTTCAGAGTAAATCAGTGACCTTTCTACCACTATCAGCTATGAAATTTCTAATTTTATGGAAATTTGCCTATTTTGTTTAATCAGTTTTCTTCTACCTACTTGTAACTAGTTGCTGGATAAAGTAAGTTTAAGGCTTTAATTTCTCCCTCTTTCTGGAGAGCTGAAATTGGATAGCCTAGAATTAAAATTTGTGGGAGTCGATAAGGAGATAGTGCTGCAGGTAGGGAAATCTCCTATAGAAAGGAGTTTGGAGGCCTGTGGTGTTGTGTATTTTTGATAATTTGAACGTGGGGTCATTTCTCTATATTCTGTTATCTCTGCTTCATGATTATATACTGAATTGAATAATTTAATGATACTTTATAAACTCTTACACTGTTTTTGTATAAGTGCTGAAATGCACAGTCATTTAATGTTATCTTTACTACCAATTTTGTGTATACATGAAAAATTCCATAAGGCACATAATTAAAATATTTTAGTTTCTACTGGTTTAGCCTCTAAATATAAATTTACCTTGATTTTTGCTAGACTAAATGTGTGATTTACATTTGGATAAAACAGACACATCATCAGTACTTCTTGCCTTAATTATTACCATATGCTTTCTTAATGCTTAAGAATTCTTCAATATTTCTCTTCTCAACATGTAAAAAAAGATCTATCTCCATGTTTTCTGAAACTGAAAGTATGTATTTTAGAAATCAAATCAGTTAAAGATGTATTCCTTTATAAAAGGTTTCACAATCATTTAAATCATTTCACTCTGCAGCCTCATTTTTTAAAAAATTAATTAATTTATTTATTTTTTGTGAGGAAGATCAGCCCTGAGCTAACATCCGTGCTAATCCTCGTCTTTTTGCTGAGGAAGACTGGCTCTGAGCTAACATCTATTGCCAATCCTTCTCCTTTTTTTTTTTCCCCCAAAGCCCCAGTAGATAGCTGTATGTCATAGTTGCACATCCTTCTAGTTGCCGTATGTGGGACGCGGCCTCAGCATGGCTGGAGAAGTGGTGCGTCGGCGCGCGCCCGGGATCCGAACCCGGGCCGCCAGTAGCAGAGCGCGCGCACTTAACCGCTAAGCTGTGGGGCCGGCCCCTGCAGCCTCATTTTTTAATTTATTTTTTAATTTAATTTTATTTTTCTTTCAATTATTGAGATCATAATGGTTTACAACACTGTGTATTTCAGGTGTGCATTATTATTTACCAATTTCTGTATAGACCGCATTGTGCTCACTACCTGTAGTCTAATTTTTTGTGTGTCGGGGGAATATTGGCCCTGAGCAAACATCTTTTGCCAACCCTCCTCTTTTTGCTTGAGGAAGATTGTCACTGAGCTAACATCTGTTAGCACCTCTATTTTGTATGTGGGATGCTGCCACAGCATGGGTTGATGAGCTGTATGTAGGTCTGCGCCCAGGATCTGAACCCACGAACCCTGGGCCGCCAAAGCAGAGTGTATAAACTTAACCACTGTGCCAACAGGCTGGCCCCCCATAGTCTAATTTTCGCCTGTCACCGTACATATGGGCCCCTTTACCCCTTTCGCCCTCCTCCCACCCCCTTCCCCTCGTAACCACAAATTTGTTCTCCTTATCCATATGTTTATCTTCCACATATGAGTGAAATCATACAGTGTTTGCCTTTCTCTGTCTAGCTTATTTCGCTTAACATAACAAGGTCCACCCATGTTGTTGTAAATGGCACGATTTTGTCTTTTTATATGGCTGAGTAGTAGTCCATTGTATACATATACCTCATCTTCTTTATCCATTCATCAGTTGACTGGCCCTTGTGTTGCTTCCACATCTTGACTGTTGTGAATAATGCTGTGATGAACATAGGGATGCATAAATCTCTTTGAATTGTTGATTTCAGGTTCTTTGGATAAATACTCAGTAGTGGAATAGCTGGATCGTATGGTATTTTGATTTTTAATTTTTAGAGAAATCTCCATACTGTTTTCCATAGTGGCTGTACCTGTTTGCATTCCCACCAGCAGTGTATGAGGGTTTCCTTTTTTCCACATCTTCTCCAGCACTTTGTTATTTCTTGTCTTGTTAATTATAGCCATTCTAACAGGCGTGAGGTGATATCTCACCATAGTTTTGATTTGCATTTCCCTAATAATTAGTGATGTTGAACATCTTTTCATGTGCCTGTTGGCCATCTATATGTCTTCTTTAGAAAAATGTATGTACATATCCTCTGCCCATTTTTTGAACGGATTGGTTTCTTTTTTGCTGTTGGATTGTATGAGTGCTTTATATATTTTGGGAATTAACCCCTTGTCAGATATATAATTTGCAAATATTTTCTCCTAGTTGGTGAGTTGTCTTTTCTTTTTCTTCATGGTTTCCTTTGCCACGCAGAAGCTTTTTAGTCTGGTGTAGTCCTATTTGTTTTTTTTCTTTTGTTTCCTTTGCCTAACTAGACATGGTGTTCGAAAAGATGCTGCGAAGACCAATGTCAGAGTGTATTGACTATATTTTCTTCTAGGGGTTTTTTGGTTTGAAGTCTTACATTCAAGTCCTTAATCCATTTTGAGTTAATTTTTGTATATGGTGTAAGATAGTGGTCTACTTTCATTCTTTTGCATGTTACAGCCTCATTTTTTAGTTTTTTGAGGGGATGGCTTTTTTTTTTTGGCCAGATGCTTACATGTAGATGAGTAAGGCTGCCTATCCACAGGAGTTTATAATCCTAGTATTGTAGACTTCCAGGTTTACAACTCATTTATATTATAATAGAGCATAATTTAAGTAGAGCCTTAACAGTCACTAAGATTTCAACATTCATGTTTAGAAGAATAATTCTAGTTTAAGGATGAATCATGATCATGTCACGTATAGAATGACATAGATATTCAAGAATGGCAACTTTAACGTTTTTTGGGGCACAGGAGAAGTAAATGGGCAGTGTTTAAGGAGGTACCACTAGAAAATGCACGTTGGAGCACATAGATTGTATTAGATGGCTATGGAAATAGGGAGTGACACTTGGCCTTTTTTTCTCCCAGCTTCTGAGAGTCATTGAAGACCTCACACTGGTGAAATGACCTGATGAGTTACATGTGTTGCCAAGGTAGCTCTGGTGTCAATACAGTCATGAGTCGCTTGATGATGAGGATACATTTTGGGAAGTGTGTCGTTAAGTGATTTCGTTGTTGTGTGAACATTATAGCGTGTACTTACACAAACCTAGATGTTATAGCCTACTACACACTTAGGCTATACGGTACTCATCTTTTGGGACCACTGTCGTATATGTGGTCCATCATTGACGGAAACATCGTTATGCAGTGGCATGACTGTATTGGAAATGAATTTGAGACAAGAAGAGTTGTATTAATGAATTTACTGTGGTTGGGACTAAGTGAAAATTTGTGTTCCATGTAAATATATCTGCAATGCTAATGGATATGAAAGACAATGATGTTAGAATAAGTAGGATTGTGCTACTGAATGGATGTAAGGTGTGAGGAAAAAGAGGGAAATAAATTGAATTAGACTGTATATCAGCCATGCTTGCCTAGAGGATGACTCATCATACTGTAAACAAAAAACATGGAGCAAAGGAGACTCTGTTTGTGTGATAGAGCATGATGGAGGCATAATGAATTTAGTTTTAGACCATTTTTAGTTTTTTAGAATGAGACATATGCATTGTTCTGACTTACAGGCAGTTGCAGTTGTTCAAGGCTATAGATGAAAATTTAGGAATTAGGAGTGTAGTGTACTAATTGAAGTTGTGGGAAGGTGAGATTGCTTAAGAGGGTATACTGCCCGTAGGGTACAGAATCTCGCAGAGCTCTTTAAGTAAGTGTAGTGAGTTATATGCTTAACTCATCTGATTTATATTAGGTGTGTAATTATATGTTCCTTTTCTTTCTCATTTTTAAGGGTTAGGTGAAAGTGAAAAATCCAGTGAGACACTGAGTGAGAGGTATAGGATCTTAGACACGATGATCATTGGAGATGGGTCATAAAGTTAAGGAGGATGAGTACTTGAAAGATGTTGTTTCGTTGGACTATAAGATTAGTGATAATCCTCAATAGAGTAACGTCAATAGGAGTGGTAAGGAAGGGTGGCAGAGTGTAATGTGTTGATAATAACACAGAAGGTCAGAAGGCAGAGAAGGGAAATTTCAAGAAGATTGAGATAGAGTAACTTGAAATCACTTTACATGAAAGTTAAGTGAAGTAACTTTTCAATTCTTACCATGATTCATGCCTTGAAAAAGATTATTTTATAAACCAGCATGACCAAGTTGAGTAGGTATAGTAGACTTGTAAGAGAGGGAGAAAAAGACCAACACTTTTTTTTTTTTTTTTTGGTGAGGAAGATCAGCCCTGAGCTAACATCCATGCCAATCCTCCTCTTTTTGCGGAGGAAGACTGGCCCTGGGCTAACATCTGTGTCCATCTTCCTCCACTTCATGTGGGATTGCCGCCACAGCATGGCCTGACAGGCGGTGCGTTGGGGCGCACCAGGATCCGAACCCGGGCCGCCAGCAGCGGAGCGCATGCACTTAACCACTACGCCACAGGGCCAGCCCCTCAACTCTTAATTAAAGGAAAAAATGCTTTGAACAAGCTATTGAACTTCCCTGGGTCTTTTTACTTAAATGGAGCTACGTGTAGTAACCCATTTCATGGGGTTGTTGTGAGCATCAGAGTTCATACATGTAAAGCTTTTAGAACAGTGCTTGGCATGTGGTAAAGTGCTTAATAAGTAATAGCTATTATTATTATGAAAGGTTTTAGTATGGTCATATTATGGTTACAGTACTCTGCTGACAGCTACGGGATGGATCACATTCTCATTACCAATAAAGAAGCTTTTGTTTATTCTAGTTACATGAAAGACGTTTGATATTTTTCAATAAAATCTCATATTCCTTAATGGAACCTACCTTCGCTGAAGTCGACAATAGAAGTAGCTTTCTACTTGGAGTAAAAGCAGAAATCTTGCTCCTCATTCTAATCCTTGAAGTGAACTTAATGTCCTGAGACACTTGTTGTTGTGGAATCCTGATCCAGTGGACCCTGCTCTGCCATTTAGTAGGATAAGCCCTAACCTGGAGTCAGATGGCTCTAGGAAGTCCTTGAGACAAAATCCTGAAAACCTACCAGCCATCAATCTCCATGTCCTCACGTAGGAATTGGAGCTCTGTGCACTTCAGAGTTGTACCAGTCAGAGAATCTGGTTTAGGTGAGAGGACATTATGCAACGTAAAACATTGTGTGGGCGAGACACTGCTCCTAGGGATTCTTTTTCCTAGCAGTTTGGCAGAGTGATCAGGTTAGGAGTTCTCTACAGTTAAACCAAGTGTGCCAAGTATTAGCCAACTGCATACTGTGTTTCCTTTTGCATAATTCATTGACGATGTGGATTTCGTAGTGGTGTTCTGAGTGTTAAAACAAGTAACAGAGGCCATGTATTTATTACTTTAGAGTATGTCTCTAAATTGGGAGGGGTTTTTGAAGGTACACAAAAAAGTTTATTTGCTGGGAAGCTGCTCAGCTAAGGACAGTTGGCTTTTGTCCACATGGTTTAGAAGAGTAGAAGATCACAATAAGAATTGGAGTTATGCTTGAGGAGAGTTGTGGGGAAGCACAGGGTAGTCTTATTATGGTTTGCCTAGTCACTGTGTAGAAAGAAGATGATCAGGTATTTGAAGCTTGTGAATAAGCTGGAATGAGAGCTAAAATGTATTTGGCGCTGAAACTGCAAGTAGTGAAAATTAGGCCAAAAACAGAATTGATATATTTTTAACAGTAATCATCTAATTGATAATGGTAGATGAAATATTGCTTGTTCGTTCTGAACTATTTTATAGAAGGTGCCAACTTAAGAATCATAGGTGGTTTTTTGTATTACCAGGAATAAGAGTAAAATATATGGAACACCTATTTGTAAATTTTGAATGAAAAAGAGAAAATATTTGATAAAACTTACTAGCCTTTACTGAGATTCTTTTCGTAAAGCTAATATGTAATGAATAGTTACTGCATCCCAGACACTATGCTGAGAACTGTACATAGAGTATGTCAGTCTCATTACAGAATACCTTCATTTTGTAAAATAGTAATTGGTCCTGCTTCTAACAAGTAGCAGAATTAAGATTGAAGCTCAGGCCTGTCAGACTCCAAAACACATGCTGTTTCCAGTACACCATGATGAAGTAAACAGAATTATAAAGACCGTATTTCAAAATTCTGGAACCAAAAGTTATTCTTTAAGCATTGTTTTACAATATAATATTGAAAAAATAATCATACTTAGTCATTATAAATTTTTATTTAGAAATATTTTAGCTGCTTTTTTGTTATTTATGAAAATATGCAACCTGAATTGTTGTTTTCTTCTTTTAAGATGTGTTTTCACGGATGCCCCTCATGAATGGGCTTATTGGCCCCAGTTCTCATCTCCCACATAATTCTTTGCCTCCTGGAAGTGGATTGGGAACTTTCTCGGCTGTACCACAATCCCCTTACGCTGATGCCAGGTATTTAAAAGCCTTCACTTTCTATGGAAACTTAAATTACACTAATTTTTGTTATATAAATGTTAATTTGTCTGAGTCATTGTGCATGATATTAGTGCTATGTTGCATGTATTATGATCTTTGCTAAAAATCACCAAACATTTTAGCTAGTTTGTAATAATAGGTTTTAATGAAATTGTATTTGACCATAGTATTTAGAAAATTAATTTATGTTTACGAAGTAAAGTTGTTTATTATTTGCCAGGGAAAAAAATCCAGCTTTTAATCCAATGGCAAGTGATCCTAACAGCTCTTGGACATCATCAGCTCCCACTATGGAAGGAGAAAATGATACAATGTCAAATGCCCAGAGAAGTACACTGAAGTGGGAGAAAGAGGAGGCTCTGGGTGAAATGGCAACAGTAGCACCCGTTCTCTACACAAATATCAATTTCCCCAACCTAAAGGAAGAATTCCCTGGTAAGTCATGGGTATATTATTGCTCCTCGTATTATGTTACCAACTTTCTTGCATGTGTCATGACTGTTTTTTTACTACAAGATAGGAGCTCGTGTATCATCACTAATTTTCATCTAGTATGACTATGCATAATTTGAAAACTCCCTAGATATGTAGAAACATCTTGCATTTTCTTAGTCCTAGGCCCTCTACTCATTTGCATATTTCCCCAAAATTAATTTTAGTTAATGAAATGACCTGTTTTCCAGCTCCTAGCAGTCAATAAATATATGGAAGTCAGTGTTATGTTATGTGTGTAATTCTACAAAAAAGTTCCTAGAACAGAAACTTATCATTTAATCAAAAGTATTAAGTTAGGCTATATCAGACTCAATTCTAAATATCGTTCCCATCGAAACTAACTCGATATTATTTCCCTCTGTCCCCAACTGTCCAGCTTATGTGAAAAAGCAGATGGTACAATGGTACCATTTTTGAAAATTTTGATTAACCAGAGGATGAAACATTTGGATAATGAAATGTCATTTGTAAAATATTTGTAAGCAAATGCTGGTTTATTATCTTGAGTTCACGTTGCAAGACAAACCAGGATTGAAAAGGTCATTCAAATTCTGTCTTGTAATAGTTTCCCAGCTCTCAACACATAGCTCTTTTAAATTACTAGAGGGGAACCTAAAAGTTGATTTTGTTATGGATGAACCCTGTCTTATAGTACCTTTTTTGGGTCAGCCTCATTATAGAACTTTTTTCATTATGTATAGAAGTAAATGCTACCTTATCCAACATAAGGTATCCAACATATAAGGATAAGCCATGTTGGCTTATCCTCAGTGCAGGGATGGCTTAGTGCCTTTAGTGGCTTAGTGCAGGGATGTCTGTTAAAGCAGTATACACGTTCTTCAAGTACTTTTTACCTCACTTTTATTTACTGTTTATAGATGAGTGTATCTGGTATGTTAAGTCACTTAGTGTCACTATAAATCGTGCTTGGAGAACTGTGGGTTTTTTTAAAATTAATTTTGTTTAATAATTTTACTATATGATTCTAGAACCTCATAAGATACCATGTTAAGGCTGTTGGTCTGTCAATTGATTTCCATTTTCAATGGCTTTTTCGAAGCTAGCTAGCTTTTTTAATATGGACTAAATTGTTTCTGCATTTATCACTAGCTGTTGATCTTACTCAAGCTTCATTTTGTATACTGTCCTGACATTGTGAATTTCATAGAAATGGCTTAAAATCATTACTTTTCCGTGTCTTTGTTGTGCACAGTGCTGGTGAGATGCTTATTTATAATTATGATTACTTTCTTTTGGTCAAATTGATAGACTTCTCTTGAGTATAGATGTTTTACAAAACTTGTAGCTTTGCTTCTGATAGCATCTTGCATGGTCGAGGGAATTTGTTATTTGGGCTTAAATTTGTCTTGGCTCCTTAGCCCATTTGATGTAAAAACTTCCCAACTCTGCAAGTGAGATTGTTGATAAGGCTGCACTTCATTCAGCAAATATTTGTTTGGCCTACTGTGTGCCAGGAACTTGGTACTGTACAAAAGCTTAATACAAGACTACTCATTTACGAAAACATGACCAGAATAAGTTTAATAGTCAGCAGTTCATCAGCCTTTTTATTAGGACACGTCACTGCCATGGCTCTGTCAATGTGTATACTATGTTCTTTTGTTGCAGACTGGACTACTAGAGTGAAGCAAATTGCTAAGTTGTGGAGAAAAGCAAGCTCACAGGAAAGAGCACCATATGTGGTATTTTAAAAAAACTCCTGCGTCTTCTGTCTTAAACACAAAACCTGAACCTTATTTCTATTATCTTAGGTTAATAAAAAGATTTTCTGTTGCAGAGAACTATGTTAATACTTGTACAACTAATAAACAGCTTTGTTTATATAGTGATTTCCTACCTCATAATGTCTTCATATAGCATGTGACATTTTTATAAACTAGTAAGAGAACCAGAATACTGAAGATTGAAATCAGTTATTTTAGGGGTATGTTTAATTCATTTCACTTTAAAATTGTTTTATCTCTTTGAAAGAGTACTAAATTTTGAGGCTGCATTAGGGTGCCTCACGTTAAGCCTTTGTTCCATGTTAAGCTCTTTTTGTATTAGGTTTAGTTAGATAATCTTCGTATATCTTGATAGAGACATATCTAGATACCTTTAAGGAGCTTTTGAAACGTGAACTTTATGAGGAATTATTAGAGTATTTTATAAGATTCATAGTTGAGATGGTGAATTGTTTTCTCCCAAAGAGCCAAAATTGTCAGCTGGATCCAAATACTTGCTTTCATTTTAAAGCATAGTAAATCTACATTATTGTTTTGAAACAATATATACAGTTCTTTTCCAATTTGATTGTCAACACACATTGTCGGTGATAATGATTGCTTGGATAAAAGAAAAGGTTTTTTTTTGATGTGTTGATAATGGCTTGTTTTGTTTTACCCTGACTGTAGTAAGGTAATGGCAGGATATTTTTAGTATTTCTCAATGATTTCCTTAGATGTTAAGCTTCAAATTCCAGATTTTAGATTTGGAGGATTGATTTGATATTTTCCTTTTCTGTAAATTGAGATAATTTTTCATTTTTGAAGGGTCTTAAGAAAATTAGGATTGACAATACTAGATTATACTGGGTTCTCTAGCCTGATTCAAATAGAGAGGTGGAAGCATGTTCTCAACTGAGGTAACATGCATTATAAAAGGGAGAAGTTGAGGGCCGGCCCCATGGCTTAGCGGTTAAGTACGCACACTCCGCTACTGGCGGCCGGGTTTTGGATCCCGGGTGCGCACCGACGCACCGCTTCTCTGGCCATGCTGAGGCGGCGTCCCACATACAGCAACAAAAGCATGTGCAACTATGACATACAAATATCTACTGGGGCTTTGGGGAGAAAACGAAGAGGATTGGCAATAGATGTTAGCCCAGGGCCAGTCTTCCTCAGCAAAAAGAGGAGGATTGGCATGGATGTTAGCTCAGGGCTGATCTTCCTCACAAAAAAAAAAGGGGGGGGGAGCAGATGAGGTAGTGTCCACATGTTTTCACACACGAGGCTGTAAGTTCTAAAGGATAGTAGTTCAAGTATTTTCAACTATTGAACCTGACTTTTTCTTACTTTTATATTGTAAAGTTCACCATAGTTTTATTTATTAAAACATGTTAAAATATACTGGGAAATAATTTTCTTCTCCTTTTTTCAAAGCAAAAAGCCAGAGATAACAGAGCTGCTTTACGTATTAATAAAGTACAGATGTCAAATGATTCCATGAAAAGGCAGCAACAACAAGATAGCATCGATCCCAGCTCTCGTATTGATTCAGATCTTTTTAAAGATCCATTAAAGCAAAGAGAATCGGAACATGAACAGGAATGGAAATTTAGACAGGTATTTTTTTTTTTAATAATCTGCTTTTTTAAATTGCGTTTTTGCTTTTTGAGAAGAGGGCTATTTGTCATTTCAGAATATAGTTCTTATTAGAATATAAAAATTTGATTAAAAAGAGACTTTTTTTCTCAGTAAAATATATTTAAGTTGATTTGGGAAGTTTATTGAAATATTGTAAACAATATACTGCCTGAGGCATAAATGGGGTATACTATGATGAATAATAATCTCTCCTCTTCAGGGATTTGTAGTCTAATATGGGAGCACCTTGGTAGCTGATAACATCAAACAAATTAATTTTCTGTTGCTTTTTTACCCCCATGACAGTTCTATTTTTGCTTAACTGTATGATTGCTTTTTCTTTCCTATTTCAACAGCAAATGCGTCAGAAAAGTAAGCAGCAAGCTAAAATTGAAGCCACACAGAAACTTGAACAGGTTAAGAATGAGCAGCAGCAGCAGCAGCAGCAGCAGCAATTTGCTTCTCAACCTCTCCTGGCACAGTCTGGCTCAGATACACCAAGTAGCGGGATACAGAGCCCCTTGACCCCTCAGCCTGGCAATGGAAATATGTCTCCTGCACAGACATTCCATAAAGATCTGTTTACAAAGCAACTACCCAGCACCCCTACTTCTGCATCTTCAGATGATGTGTTTGTAAAACCACAGGCTCCACCCCCTCCTCCAGCCCCATCCCGGATTTCCATTCAGGAGAGTCTGTCGCAGTCTCAGACTTCTCAGCCGCCTTCACCACAGATGTTTTCACCTGGGTCTTCTAACTCCCGCCCACCATCTCCAGTGGATCCTTACGCGAAAATGGTTGGTACCCCAAGACCACCGCCTGCGGGGCATAGTTTTTCCAGAAGAAATTCTGCTGCACTAGTGGAAAACTGTGCACCTTTATCATCAGTATCTAGGCCCACTCAAGTGAGTGAGACAACAGCAAATAGGCCATCCCCAGTCAGAGATTTATGTTCTTCCTCCACGACAAATAGTGACACCTATGCAAAGCCTCCAGACACACCTAGGCCTGTGATGCCAGAACAATTTCCCAAACCCTTGGGCCTACCCCGGTCTCCTGTAGTTTCGGAACAAACTGCAAAAGGTCCTCTAGCAGCTGGAACCAGTGATCACTTTACAAAACCATCTCCTAGGGCAGATATGTTTCAAAGACAACGGATACCTGACCCATATGCACGACCCTTGTTGACACCTGCACCTCTTGATAGTGGTCCTGGACCTTTTAAGACTCCAATGCAGCCCCCTCCATCCTCCCAGGATCCTTATGGATCAGTGTCACAGGCACCAAGGCGATTGTCTGTTGACCCTTATGAAAGGCCTGCTTTGACTCCAAGACCTGTAGATAACTTTTCTCATAACCAATCAAGTGATGCATACAGTCAGCCTCCCCTAACCCCACATCCAGCAATGAATGAATCTTTTGCCCATCCTTCAAGGGCTTTTTCCCAGCCTGGAACCATGTCAAGGCCAGCATCTCAGGACCCGTATTCCCAGCCCCCAGGAACTCCACGACCTGTTGTAGATTCTTATTCCCAACCCTCAGGAACATCTCGCTCCAATCCAGACCCTTATTCTCAACCTCCTGGAACTCCCCGGCCCACCACGATTGATCCTTATAGTCCGCAGCCACCAACCCCAAGGCCATCTACACAAGCAGACTTGTTCGTTACATCTGCAACTAATCAGAGACATTCTGATCCATATGCTCATCCTCCTGGAACACCAAGACCTGGAATTTCTGTTCCTTACTCTCAGCCACCAGCAACACCAAGGCCAGGGATTTCAGAGAGTTTTACTAGGTCCTCAGTGACAAGACCAGTCCTCATGCCACATCAAGATCCTTTCCTGCAGGCAGCACAAAATCCAGGAGCAGCTTTACCTGGCTCATTGATAAGACCACCTGATGCATGTTCCCAAACACCTAGGCCACCTGGACCTGGTCTTTCAGACACATTTAGCCGCGTTTCCCCGTCTGCTACTTGTGATGCTTATGATCAGCCTCCAATGATTCCAAGATCTCAGTCTGACTCTTTTGGAACAAGTCAAGTCGCTCATGATGTTGCTGATCAGCCAAGGCCCGGATCAGAGGGGAACTTTAGTGCACCTTCAGACTCTCCAATGAATTCTCAAAGCCAACAGTTTTCTAGTGTCACCCAACATCCTGGACCTGTACCAACTTCAGGGGTCACTGATACACAGAATACTGTAAATATATCTCAAGCAGATACAGAGAAATTGAGACAGGTAAACACGTTGTATGTTCTCAGATATTTTAAATGTATTATTTGAGAAAGCTATTTATTTCATGAAACTGAGTACTTTCTACATCCATGTTAAAGTTTATCTTTTTATTCTGTAGAATTTGTCATACTATAAAGAAGGAAAATGAAATTGATAAAATTAACACCAGTTGAGGGGCTGGCCCCGTGGCGTAACAGTTGAGTGCGCACGCTCCGCTGCTGGCGGCCCGGGTTCGGATCCCAGGCGCGCACCAATGCACCGCTTCTCCGGCCATGCTGTGGCCGTGTCCCACATAAAGTGGAGGAAGATGGGCACGGATGTTAGCTCAGGGCCAGTCTTCCTCAGCAAAAAGAGGAGGATTGGCATGGATGTTAGCTCAGGGCTGATCTTCCTCACAAAAAAAAATAAAATATAAATTAAAAAAAAATTAACACCAATTGAAATGAACTTATTCTGTATCTAATTTCGATCTTCATGAGTTTGTAGGGGAATTCTTAAATATGAAAGCTTTCAGTTTTGTGATTATCATCTGGTAATTTATTCTTTTATGTCTGTCTTTATATTCTTTTGTATCTTTTTTATATATCTTTCTTTATATCTATTCTTTATATCTTCAATTTATTTTTTATAACCTATTGAATAGTTAAGTGCAACTAGTGTTTTATCAAACTTTGAAACATTAAGATTTGTTTTTTTTTTCTTGAGGAAGATTGGTCCTGAGCTAACATCTCTCGCCAATCTTCCTCTTTTTGTTTGAGGAAGATTCATCCTGAGCTAACATCTGTTGCCACTCTTCCTCTATTTTGTATGTGGGCCGCTGCCACAGCATGGCCACTGATGAGTGGTGTAGGTCTGTTCCTGGGAACCAAACCCAGGCCACCGAAGCAGGGTGTGCCAAACTTAACCACTAGGCCACTGGGGCTGGCCCCTGAAACATCAAGATATTTTAAACATTACCATAGGCACGTACTGGAAGCATTAGGATTCAAAAAGCCATTAGTTTTCAGGAATCCCAGTGATTTTTGTTTCTTTCCGTTCAGCGGCAGAAGTTACGTGAAATCATTCTCCAGCAGCAACAGCAGAAAAAGATGGCAGGTCGTCAGGAGAAAGGATCACAGGATCCAGCCGCAGTGCCTCATCCAGGGCCCCTGCAACACTGGCAGCCGGAGAGTATCAGCCAGGCTTTTACTAGGCCTCCACCCCCCTATCCTGGGAGTATCAGGTCGCCTGTTGTCCCTCCTCTAGGACCTAGATATGCTGTTTTCCCAAAAGATCCACGTGGACCCTATCCTCCTGGTGTTACTGGTATGGGGATGAGACCTCATGGATTTAGGTAATGCTTTTAATTTCAAGCCAGATTTAAATTGTTGTTAGAAGAAGGGAATAGGCAAATGAAGCTACTCTTAATCAAGAAGTTGTTACTGCTTTTTACTTATTGTTCCCTTTGAGACATAATCAATGTTATTTTCCGCTAATGAGAGGTCATGGATTTGTTTTTTCCTCTAAGAACTCTAAAAATATTCCCTTTGTTAGTAAGTATTGACTGTATTAGCATTACATTACAGCCACAATGATGTCATTTGTCATACCAGCCAAATCTCTGACATGTAACTACCACATTCAGTCAAAGCCTCCTGTGACGTGATGAGTGAGAATTGTCCTCTCCCCAAATTTTCGATTTTAATTTACGTTGTAAATATTTGTGGAGGTTTCCAAATAGAAAGGTGGTTTTCCTTTAGGAACTTTTGGTGATGTGGTAGGTTTGTAAAGTTAGTGGTTTCCGTTTTTGAAGTGGCTGTAGAAAGGTCAAGGCCAAATGTATGCTTAGTTATTGTAATAAGGAAATAGTTCTCTATGATGTTTTTAGTTTTCTCAGATATATTTTTTTAGTCTAATACCTACCTCCATTTTACAGTCTTACCCTTGTTTTCCTTTTATCTTCCTCCTTAGTTATTTATGCCTGTTGTTGTTTTATATTTATTTGTAAATTAATTCTTTTTAAAATAAGGTACAATATAAATAATAAAATAGTCCTATAATTTATTCCTTTACTAAATCTTAACAGATGATGCCTATCATTTTTTACCTCTTACTACCTCCTGTCCTCATTACTTTCAAGCAAATAGGTTGGTCCACCCAGTCGTCATGCCTGTGTCTTTGTCTTCTCATGTACTGCAGAGGCCTGTCAGTCTCTCTGGGACAGTTAGACCTCCTACCTTCATTCAAGCATCCCCCCAAATCAGCTTCCTCCATAAAGCCCTGCTAAATATAGAAAAAAGAAATGGACTCTTATTCAACTCCAATAGTATTATGCTTATTTCTAAATAATTGCTTCCATCTGCTTGGTGGCTCTTCCTTTGTCTCTGTGTATGTTATCTGTTAGATCATATGTCTCTAGAGCTCAGACATGGTGTTCACTATAGGGTACTTAGCAAAAATTTAGTTGCATATTGATACTTTATAAATGCTTTCTAATGGTGATAATTTTGTTTGCTAAGTCATTGTATTTGGCAAAATTAATTTTTTATATGTTTAATCTCAGACTTTTCCTTTTTTTCAACCTAACTCTAAATTCAACAAAATAATATTAACTATTTGCTTTTTTTTTCTTTTAGATTTGGATTTCCAGGAGGTAGTCATGGTACTCTGTCAGGTCAAGAACGCTTCCTTGTGCCTCCTCAACAAATACAAGGATCTGGAGTTCCTCCACAGCTGAGAAGATCAATATCTGTAGATATGCCCACGCCTTTAAATAACTCACAAATGAGTAATCCAGTTGGACTCCCTCAGCACTTTTCACCACAGAGTCTGCCAGTTCAGCAGCATAACATACTGGGCCAAGCATTTATAGAGTTGAGGCATAGGGCCCCTGATGGAAGGCCACGGCTGCCCTTCAGTGCTTCTCCTGGCAACGTTATGGAGGCACCTTCTCATCCAAGACATGGAAACTTCGTTCCTCGGCCAGACTTTCCAGGCCCTAGACACACAGACCCCATGAGACGCCCTTCCCAGGGTCTACCTAATCCGCTACCTGTGCATCCAAATTTGGAACAAGTGCCACCATCTCAGCAAGAGCAAGGTCATCCTGTCCGTTCATCTTCTATGGTCATGAGGTCTTTGAGTCATCCCTTAGGTGGTGAATTTTCAGAGGCCACTTTGTCAACATCCACACCAGCTGAAACAACATCTGATAATTTACAGATAACCACCCAGTCTTCTGATGGTCTCGAAGAAAAACTTGATTCTGATGACCCGTCTGTAAAAGAACTAGATGTTAAAGACCTTGAAGGAGTTGAAGTCAAAGACTTGGATGACGAAGATCTTGAAAATTTAAATCTAGATACAGAGGATGGCAAGGGAGATGAATTGGATACTTTAGGTAACTTGGAAACTAATGATCCCAATCTGGATGACCTTTTAAGGTCAGGAGAATTTGATATCATTGCATATACAGATCCAGAACTTGACCTAGGGGATAAGAAAAGTATGTTTAATGAGGAACTAGATCTTAATGTTCCACTTGATGATAAGTTAGATAATCAGTGTGTATCTACTGAACCAAAAAAAAAGGAGCAAGAGGACAAAGCTGTGGTTCCTTCTGATAAACACTCTCCTTGGAAAAAATCCGCTGGTACCAGTGAGATAAAAACAGAAGTACTATCTCCAAATTCTAAAGGGGAAACCAAATGTGAAAGTGAGAAAAGTGATGAGGGTAAAGATAATGTTGACACCCCCTGCTCACAGGCGTCTGCTCACACAGATGTAAATGATGGAGAAAAGCCTTCATTGCAGTCTTGTGATACAGATCTACTTGAGACAAGAACTAATCGAGAAACTGCTGGTTCTGACACAAATGGTGTTTGTGGACCCACTCAACTGCCTGCTAAAGATGTAATAAATTCTTGTGGCATCAGTGGATCAACTCCAGTTCTCTCAAGTTTACTTGCTCATGAAAAACCTGATAATTCAGACATTAGGCCATTGGGGTCTCCACCACCATCTTTGCCAGCCTCACCATCCAGTCATGTGTCAAATTTGCCTCCTCCTTTAATGACACCGCCTGGTCATGTTTTGGATAATACCATGAATTCTAACATGACAGCAGTCTCTAGGGTAAATCATACTTTTCCTCAGGGTGTGCAGGTAAATCCTGGATTCATTCAGGGTCAGTCAACGGTTAATCACAGTTTTGGGACAGGAAAACCTACAAATCAAACTGTGCCTCTAACCAGTCAGTCTGGCACCATGTCTGGACCCCAGCAGCTAATGATTCCTCAAACATTAGCCCATCAGAACAGAGAGAGGCCCCTCCTTCTAGAAGAACAGCCTCTACTTCTGCAGGATCTTTTGGATCAAGAGAGGCAAGAACAACAGCAGCAGAGACAGATGCAAGCCATGATTCGTCAGCGGTCAGAGCCGTTCTTTCCCAATATCGGTAGGAATTCCCTTGAGTTTCAATAGTAATTACTGTGGGCATTAGGGTGGTATGCGGTAGGGTTATAAGATTTCAGTATTAAAATTACCAGTGGACTAGAGCACTGAGGGTCATATTTCTGTTCCTCCTTCGGCTTTAAAATGAAAAACAGAGTTTTAGATTCCTTCCAGGCAAATCAAGAGATTCAAAGCTCAAGTTTCAGACTTTCTGAATTCTGTTACTTCTGGTATCATTTAATAGAAACAAGAGTCTTCTTTTTAATTCCTTCCTTTTAACCATTACTACTATGTATTTTCAGAGTCATTGAATGGTGAATTTAAAGAAATTCTGTTAGAAGTAAACTTTTTACTGTCCTTTTGTGTATGATAAATGCTTGGCAGTTTTTTGTCATATAAAGCTCTTTAACTTATTTCCAATAGCTTACTAATTTTGAAAAACAAAAACCACCAAACAGCAATGTGGTAAAAATACCTGAGTGCCCCTAAGAGTAAGAATTAGCAATCAGAGGACACATGTCTAAGGAATGCTTTCGTCTGAACAATAAAGTTGACATTCTGTTCCATATACATTACCAATTTCATCATATTGGCCCATTTCTTTTTCATTTATATGCCAAGATGCCTTTTCTCGGTAGCCTATCCTTATTGCAAGAATATACCCTCGAGAAAGTGATATATTTTTCTCTTAAAGAGTGATAACTAATTTAGTGGCATTCCTTAGTTTTGGAAATAATTGCAAATTCTCATTCATGGTTTTACATCACTAAAGAAGCAATTCTGATTAGCATTGTAAAAGTTTGGATGAAAAGGAATTGCATTGCTTTAGATTGCTATAATCTCTCTTAAATTTGACAAGCTTCTTGTTTTGATTCTTGCAGGACTAAGGTGTTAAAGCATACTTCAATTATGGATCACTGCGATAGGATTAAATTCAGGATAAGGTTCTTAGCATCTCATAGTTCCTTACCTAGGATAGAAACGTATAATAGTGATTATTAATTAATAAGGAATTAAGAGTCTATGAATTATATAATGTTTGTGATAGTTACATTTCCTCTTACTGTAACTTGAACCAAGTACTATGAAATAAGTAACTTTAAAATATATTTTTTCTTTAGATTTTGATGCAATTACAGATCCTATAATGAAAGCCAAAATGGTGGCCCTTAAAGGCATAAATAAAGTAATGGCACAAAACAATATGGGCATGCCACCAATGGTTATGAACAGGTAGGTGAAGATGTTTCTCATTCTTACTGTACATCAAGAAGTGCACGAAATTATTGCTAGTTCCTAGAAAGGGCATTTAGTGACTCAAAAACCTATATTCTAGGAATGAACAATAAATACTTAAATTGGTTGTGATGTCAGCTGGATAGACTCAAATGTAAAATATATACCAATGTAAGGATTTAATTTCCATTAGTTTCAGGGTAAACATAATAAAACATTAGAAGGTTTGGAAGATTGACTTGATTAAATCAGGAATCCAGAGTATTTAAGTGTACGTTCGTTTAAATACCTTTAGAATAGTTAATGCTAACTAAAAGCTGCTTAGGACGGAGATCTTTCATCCTCAATAGACGAAGATGAGAAGATAAGCAGGAAAATAAAAATTAAACTGTTCTGTATCAAGAAAAGAAGATGGTTTATTTAAGCTGTGAATCATCTTTTTCCATCAAAGGAACAATGCAGAGAAAAAAGTGGGACATTTCAGTGAAGATACTGAGTATTAAGGCAACTGTGAATTCAGCTCTAAAATAAAATGTCCCCAAACTGAATTTGAATCAGAAAAAGTCGTTTGGAGTAGATAAGAGGACATTTGAAAGTTAACAGTTAGAGAATTCGTAAGCTTTTTCACTGTTAGCAGAAAAATGGAAATTATGCATGAAAGACTATAAGAGTTGTGTTTGACTATCTGAACTTCTGAAATTAGAGTATTTATGCCCCGTAAAGCGTATTAAATAACCACAGGATTATGGTCATTCAGAATTATGTGGTAGTTTCAAAAGAAAAACACAGGTTCATTTACTCAACCGCATACCTACTGAATCAGAATATCTGGAGATGGTGCTTGTGTGTCTGTATTTTTGGCGAGTACCATGAATGCTTCTTACGTGTACTGCTGTTTGAGAACCTCTTGTCAATAGGGTAGGCATAAAACCTCAATTTAGCCTAATTATCTTGTTGAAAAACTTTTTTTATAAGAAGGAATGTGAGTAATTATAGAATTGAATATAAAATCTACATGAATTTAAGATAAACATGAGGGCCGGCCCCGTGGCTTAGCGGTTAAGTGCGCGCGCACCGCTACTGGCGGCCTGGGTTCGGATCCCGGGCGTGCACCGACGCACCGCTTCTCCGGCCGTGCTGAGGCCGCGTCCCACATAGAGTAACTAGAAGGATGTGCAACTATGACATACAACTATCTACTGGGGCTTTGGGGGGAAAATAAATAAATAAATAAAATTATAAAAAAAAAAAAAGATAAACATGATACTTCAGCTAAATTGGGAATCCATAAAGGTATAGCTCTTTTCATTTGTTTAGATACTTTGGAAATGGTTAAGGAGCATTGTTGCGATCAAAGGAGAGAACAGTAGTTTCTAACGATTTTCATTTTTGAACAGCATCTGTTAACACTATTTCTCTATCATAAGGGTTCTTAACTTTTTTTATGTTATGAACCTTTTTGACATTCCAGTGAAGCCTTTGAATTCCTTCTCACAACATTTTGTGTGCAAAACCAAAACTATAGTATTACAAAGCAAATCAATTATATTTGAAATATAATTATTTAAATTTTAAAATTGTGGTCTATGTGCTTCTTAATGCATTTAACAAATTTAGCAGTAGGTTTAAATTTGAAAGTAATGATGAAGTGACCTATTGGTATGTGCTACAACTTTTGTTATGAAAATAATGTGAGTCTATCAGTGACAAAGTCATGGCACTGCCAATAATATTGAAGTTTGCTGCCTATAGTCAAAATAGAAGGAAATGCTGAATTTCTTTTAGCACTTAGTTTAAAATATGGGCCTCAGAATTAGAAACCCTGCTCTTTCAGCACCGTACCTCTACCAGTTAGAGAACAGTGATATCTTAGTCACCTAAGCTCATTGTTTGCTGTTTTACTGAGCGCTTTGCAGAAGTGGAAGTGATGGTCCCTCCTTAAAGTAGTGTGTTATGTTCAATGGGGATGATGTGAATGATATTCAGATTAAGAGCTCATTCCAGACCAGGGCTGTATGAGGGCAGGGGGATAGATGAATCAAAAACCTGAGTAAAAAAATTAAAAAGCATATGTTCTAAATTCTAATAGTACGTAAATACTAATATACAATATTTGATATATAATTTGGAAGTTGTGCTGTGTGTATATCTTATTATGTTGAAGCATTTGGTAACTCTAGAGGAAGTGTTTTCATTAAAGAAGTAATGTTTCTGTGAAGTTTTTATAGCTTTAATTAGGATAAGGAACATTTTGCTAAATATTTTTAACCATATAGACTTTTTCTTGGTCAGAGACCAATTTTGATTTGCTTTAACATTAGATATAGAAATGTACAAAAATGTATGAAACTTCTTAATTGAGATACATCTTTTGTTTTAGAACACAAAATATATAGGCTACCAATTTTTTGTTTATTTATTTTTTTGGTGAGGAAGATTGTCCCTGAGCTAACATCTGTGCCAGTCTTCCTCTATTTTGTATGTGGGACGCTGCCACAGCGTGGGTTGATGAGTGATGTGTAGGTCTGCACCTGGGATCCAAACCCACAAACCCCAGGCCGATGAAGCAGAGCGCACGAACTTAACCACTGCGCCACCGGGCCAGCCCGTCTGCCAATTATTTTTAAGTAAAGATTGGAACAAGAAATAATTTTCTTAGAATTTATTTAGTAAAACTGTGTCTTCACTATATTTTTTAATCCAAAAGACTTGAATTTATTTTAAGGTGTACTCAGGCATTTAGCAGAGGGTAAAACGTCTGGAGTAGCCTAGCTGGCTGCTTGTCGCAGTCTCAGTAGTCATTGTAAGGAAAGGTTACTTATCTCTCTGAATCTTCCTTTCATCATAAGTAACATGAGAGTAGTAAGAGTCCACACCTCATATAGTTGTTCGTTAGTGCTGTCGAGTCGATTCTGGCTCTTAGCGACCCCGTGCACAGCAGAGCAGATCCATGCCCAGTCTTGTGTGCCATCCTCTCACCTTCCAGCACTATATTAGACAATGCTCAGCTGCCATTCATAGGGTTTCATGGCTAGGTTTTTTGCAAGTGGGTGGCCAGGTTCTTCTTCCTAATCTGTCTTAGTCTGCAAGCTCCACTGAAACTCGTCCATGGTGACCCTGCTGGTATTTAAAATACCAGTGGCATAGCTTTCAGCACCACAGTAACATGCAGCCACCATAGTATGACACCTGGCAGCTCGGTGGTGTGGTTCCCTGACGGAGAAACGAACCCGGGCCATGGTGGTGAGAGTGCTGAATCTTAACCACTAGATCACCGGGGCTGGCTTCGTACAGTTGTAGTGAGGATTAAACGTGGTTGGTACACGAAAAATAGAACTTTAGTAAACGTTTTTGATGAGGAAGACATTGCTGTTAATTATTCTTTCTTCCTTGGAAGAGAAAATTATTAACCACTTAAAATAGTTTTAGTTTCTAAATGCTCATCATTTGATACTTAGTACTTCCTTTTTACAGGTTCCCTTTTATGGGCCAGTCGGTGACTGGAACACAAACTGGTGAAGGCCAGAATCTCCTACCACAGGCAATTACTCAGGTATTGCTGCTTGTAATTAGTCACTCTAGAATGCACGTTTTCCTATGTTTCTCACCAGCCTTACTCTCTATAATGAGACCACTTCTAGAAAGTAGTACAAGCCTTAGGACACGGCCAGAATATATTATCAGCTCAGCAGAAATAAAGACATTTTATTACTTTTTAAGGGAAAGACAAATTAAGGTTAAAGAATTGACAGTAACTTCTGGATAGGCCCTATATATTTAAGGGTAGATAGTCACTTGGAGGGAAACCAAATGCTTAGGGTTTGGTTTTGCTTTTATTTACTTTTAACTCTGCAAAGACATTTTCTCCTACATTTTGGAATTAATCTATTACATTTTAAATGTAAGACTGCTATAAAGAGTAGAAAATAATGATTATAATCATTCTTTTTAGATATAGTCAGGTTCTACTATTTATTCCTTGGAATAATTTAGTTTTTTGAATATTTGCCATTCGTAATAATCAGCTTTAAGTGTAAATACTTAAATATTTGATGTCAAGCAATGTCCAGGAAAGTAGAACTGCTCATTTCGTGTAGGGTTTTCTTCAATGATTTTTTTCTCAAATATCTGCCTAAAAAAATAGAGAGAGAAAGCTCCCTACTATATGTCCTTTTAGAATTTTCTTTTTTGCCCTTCCAGTTGTGCTTTAGATTTATTGTGCTGATTATTTTTCATTATTAAAAGAAGAGAGAGACATCATCTGATACGTGGAAAAAGCACAGGCTTCATAGCTGAGTTAAAAAAAAAAATCTCAGCTCCAATAGGAATTTACTGTGCAACTTTGGGCAAGTTCTTTAACCTCTGTTTTCTGATCTGTCAAATGTTACCCCACCTATATTATAAGGATGACATGTAGTACATTCTGGCTGCCAGTATCATCTGCAGTTGTTGCCTTGTATACATCTTATGTCTAACAGAACTTGTAACAACTGAGTAAATGTTTTTTTCAAAGTTAATTTTATTTATCAGATTGTTACCCCAGAATTGTGAGATTAACAACTATTTATTCAGTCACCTGGGAAGAAACAAGACATTTAATTAGAAAATAAGACTAATATTTTTAATTAGTGTATATTTGTTTTAGTGTTTATGCATGTTAAACACATTGGTTCTTGTTTATATATAACTATATTGTGAGGTGGAATTTAGTAAATCTGGCACCCATATTTATATCTTTAATTGCAGAAGAAACCAGGTAGATTTCATCAAAAAGTGGGATTTTATGTGCATCTGTAGCTAAATACTAACAGTATTTGATTTGCCCTACTATTATATTTCTGATGAATAATCCCTTACCTCAAACATAATTGCTTTTCAACTGAAATCTAGAAAATATAACAGTTCAGAGATATTTGTAAATTTTCAGAAATTAGGTTGTCACCACTAAATTTAGTCTACTTTAAATAAAAAGCAAAGCTTTAAAGATGTCTTAAGAAATTTAAGGATTTTTTTTTCCCTTCCATTTCTTTTTCTTTTTTAAGTTTTTTCCCCGTTAACTGAAATGTGGAATAAACCTATTTGTAAATTTTACTTATTTTAGGATGGCAGTATAACACATCAGATTTCTAGGCCTAATCCTCCAAATTTTGGTCCAGGCTTTGTCAGTAAGTATAAATCTAATAAGTTACATATTCTCTGGGGATTGCTTGTTTGCACTATATTTGTCTTCTTCTAAAAACTTGGAGTTAGTTTAGGTGTGTTATTTTAAGTCTTAAGTGCCCTCATCTTTTATGAAACATCACTGCCCTGTTAGGCGTCTTTTCCTCAAGGCATGTATTTTCGTTGCTTTTTTCTCTGTGCATGAAGAATTATAGTTAGAAATAAATATTTTAATACAGAAAAATCATCTTCCCCAGTCTCTTCAATATTGTTGTTGCTGTTTTTGTATACAGATCGGGCACTTTACAATCTGTAGAATTAAACCGCTTCTTGCGCTTTTGACTGTCTACCTAAATGACAAGGACGCTAAATGGGAACAACAAAGGGAATATGCTTAGAAATAAGTTGGGTTAGCAGCATGGTGTGAAGGTCGAGGATGCAGGACGCCACTGAATCCTTTCTAGCTATCTTCAGGGGTCCCAAGGTGGTTCAGGATAGTATTTAAAGTTCTCCCCAAACTGAACCTTTCTGAAATCTTCAGACTGTTTAGCTAACTTTTTTTTCACCATTATTTTTCATTTTGCTCACCTCTGCTCTCCTGGTTCCAGAAACCAGAAAGGCTTTCCTTGCGGTAGGTCTCATTCTACCAGAAGCAGAACTTCTGAAATCTTGTGAAAAAGCCTGTTCTTGAAAAATGCCCTTCAAATTTAGTAGACTAGATTTCAAGTTCATACATGTACTGGAACTTCTGGGTTTAAGAACAAACCCAAAGTCTGACCTTTTGAAATTACCCCTGTATTAATTATTATTATAATTTGAATACCTATTTGCATTAAAAACAAGTAACGACTATAACCAACGGGCTTTTTCTGGCTTTATTGTGCCCATTGGCTTTGGTTGGATTCTTATTGTATGACAATATTCTGTTATCATTGATGTAATTTTTCAGCTAATATTCTTGGAATTGTATTTATTCATTTCTTTGTCTTATAGTGAGTCAAAAAGGTATATTCTGAATTTCACTACCATAAGATGACTTTTTTTGGGGGGGCTTGGCATCAGTGAAGTAAAGTGCCCTTAAAGAATAAAGAAGGAATATTGGTACAAGATGAAGAGATACAACTATTTGGGGAGATATTAATGACAGTCATAAAAGTAGAAAAGATTTTACTTGGTTAATTATTCCCTGCCTTTGATTATTTATAGAAGGATAAATTACAAAATTTATAAAAATTACCAGTGTTTTTAACTTGTGGATTTCCTTTATAAAACATAGACTTCATGTTGGTTCTTTCTAAAACATTCTATGTTCCTTCCTTCTCAGTTTAGGACATTCTTTTTTACTATTAAGAAATAGGGAAAACCTTATAAACTTAGGAAAATTAGCATGGGAAATGATACCTAATCCATGCTCTGGACTTTGAATAAGGATGTCTTACTTTGTCTCTTCAAAATCTGTAAAGTTGAATTAATAAAACACACATATAATTTAATATGTAGTTTGGCTTGTGTTTTAGAGAATTTGATAGTTCAGTAGATAAAAGCATTCCATTAGATAACAGTCTTCTGCTTTTCAAAGATTGGATATATAGTATTTTTAACTATGAAGTTAACCCATGTCCTAAGAACATGCATTCTTTGGTTTTCTTAAATAAATATTTTCCCAAAGTCTCCTATTTTATAGTTACATTCTGGTCTAATAGTTAGTATTGTGTTTTCAAAATATTTATTACAAGGTCTTGTGAAACTGCGTTTCCTTATAAAGTGGATTTGTGTAACTTTTATATTGTTAGACTCTTTAGAAAATTAACACAGATGAATTTTTAATTTTTTCCTCAGATGATGCACAACGTAAGCAGTATGAAGAATGGCTTCAGGACACCCAGCAGCTTCTTCAGATGCAACAGAAATACCTTGAAGAACAAATTGGTGCACACAGAAAATCTAAGAAGGCCCTTTCAGCTAAACAGCGTACTGCGAAGAAAGCTGGGCGTGAGTTTCCGGAGGAGGATGCGGAACAGCTCAAGCATGTTACTGAGCAGCAAAGCATGGTTCAGAAACAGCTAGAACAGGTAATAAATAGGTTTGCAAAATAGAAATAGTTGTTAATGAGTAGAATGTTTTGGTCTGTCATTCGTTAATGATAGACTATTTTGATTAGTGTTAAATGGCATACAAAAGTGACAGCCCTGAGACCTCTTACTAACTGAAGACATAACAGCCCCAGTCCTTTCCCTAGAGTGATAGTCGCACAGCACATACTCCATAAGTGCTGCTGGATAGATTAATTCTCATAATCCTGACTTAGAAGAACTGTTTTTACACTCGGGTATGAAACTCTGGTGTAGCTGATATAGCTTGGGGAAATTCAGTAACTTTCGCTGCACTGAGAAATCAGTCTGTGGAGTCTTCAGCTTTCCTGAGGACAGAGCTCCCGGCAGATCCTGGGTTGAGGTGGGAACAAGAGCCAGGGCCCGAGAAGTAGTTTTTAACTTGAAATTGACCTTTTCTTTACTGTATCCTTTGGTTCCCTGTTTTCTAGTGGAATTTCAGAAATAGCATTTGAGTCATTCTGGTGGTTCTTTTTCATGGTATGTGTTTATTATTATTTCTTCTCAGTATTTTGGTTTAAAATACATTGGTAAAGGGGCCGGCCCGGTGGCGTAGCAGTTAAGTGCGCATGCTCTGCTGCGGCAGCCTGGGGTTTGCAGGTTTGGATCCAGGGTGGGCACCAATGCACCACTTGTCAAGCCATGTTGTGGTGGTGTCCCATATAAAGTAGAGGAAGATGGGCACGGCTGTTAGCCCAGGGCCCATCTTCCTTAGCAAAAAGTGGGGGATTGTTAGTTAGCTCAGGGCTGGTCTTTTCTCACACACACACAAAAATAATTAAAATATTAAAAAAAAAAATTGGTATATCTTATGTAAAGGACTCATTCCTGAAAAAGTAAATCATTTTGCTGTTATCTTCCTTATAAACCAGGTGTTTCTCAAAATGCTCATACTGAAATAACAATTATACTTAAAAAGAAGTAAAATTTTAAATTTTTATTTAAAATAAAACAATAGTAGTTGGAGCTATTTTGAGGCAGCCCTGATGGCCTAGTTGTTAGAGTTCAGCACTTTCACCGCTTCAGCCACCCGGGTTCGTTTCCCGGTCACAGAACCACACCACCTGTCTGTCAGTTACCATGCTGTGGTGGCCACTCACATAGAAGAACTAGAAGGACACTAACTAAGATACACAACCATGCACTGGGGCTTTGGGGAGGAAAATAAATAAATAATAGTGTTCAAAATGGGTTAACAGCACACTCCTAGGTATTTACCCAAGTGAATTAAAACCTATACGCGAATATGTATAGCAGCTCTATTCCTAGTCACAAAAACTGGAAACACGCCAGTATCCTTCAGTGGTGAGTGGTTGGACAAAGTGTGGTACAGACACACTTCCGAGATGTTGCAGGTTTGGTTCCAGACCGCCACAATAAAGCAAATATTGCAATAAAGTGAGCCACACGAATTTTTTTGGTTTCCCAGTGCATATAAAAGTTATGTTTACACTATACTGTAGTCTGTTAAGTGTGCAATAGCATTATGTCTAAAAACACAATGTGCACACCTTACGAAAATGTGACAGAGACACGAAGTGAGCAGATGTTGGAAGAATGGCGCCAATAGACTTGCTCGATGCAGGGTTGCCAGAAACTTTCAGTTTGTAAAAAATGCAGTATCTGCGAAGCACAGTAAACCGAAGCACGATAAAACGAAATATGCCTGTTCATCCATACGATGGAGTACTACATAGCAATAAAAAAGAATGAATCCTTGATACACACGGCAAATTGGATGGATCTCAAAAGCGTTATGCTGAGTAAAAGCTAATCCCAAAAGGTTATATACTGATTTCATTTATGTAACATTCTTGAAAGGGCAAAATTATAAAGATGCACAATAGGTTTAGTGGTTGCCAGGGCTTAGGGGTGGAGGGAGGAGGGTTTGACTACAAAGGGGTAGCATGAGGGCATTTTCTGGGGTGATAAAACTTTGCTGTATCTTGATTGTGGTGATGGCTACGCTAATCTCTGTGTTAAAGATCAGAGAATTGTACACCAACAAAAGTCAATTTTGCTTTTTAATTGTCAATTGTAATATTTAAAATAAAATTGAAAGTAATCCAAATGTTGATAGTAGAAAGGGAGGAGTTCAGAGTAGATCAACTCACTAAAAATCAGAGTGCTGTCTGTATAATGAACACGCTGGAAAACACATTCGCGTACGTTATCTGATGTAACCTTCTCTACAACCTTCTGAAGAAGTCAGTATTATCACCATTTTACACATGACGAATCTGGTGAGTCAGTGTAGAGGTGGGTAACATGTTTGCTCATAGCTGATTGTTTGATTAGGGATCTGGACTCATGTCTTATCTCCAAGCTGAAGCTTCCACAATAATGTACCAACAATAAAGTGATTATAATTCCTATTGTTTAAAACTAGGACTATTCCAGAATGAGGTTTCTTTTCTCTTTAAATTTACTCTCTGGATCCATGTTTATTGCAAGTAAATATTCTTTTAAGAATAGGTATTTCTTGTAAAGTATTTTTAACACTGTTATTGCCTTCTGGTGTATTTCTATAAATTCTTTATGATGAGGGCCTAGTTTTTGCATATCTGTGGATCGATCCTATTTAAAAGCTAATGCTGTACTTGGAAAATGGGACACATTATCTGTTACTATATGGTTGCCAACAATCCATTGTAATCTCATTAAGCAATTGATGATAACATTTTTTAAAGTATTTTAAAATGTCATAGGAAAGGTATGGATGACCACCTTCTATATTCCAGATAACTGTTCTAGGTGCTTTATGTATATTCATTCTGCTTCATCACTCCAGTGGTAATTCCTCAGTGCTAACCAGTCAACTGGTCAGGAAAGACAAGAAAATAAGATAGCAGTTATACAGCTACTGGAGAACAGGCCAAAACCATTACGTGCAGAGAATATGCTAGTCTGCCTAGGAAACTGAAGAAGATAAACTGAAAAACTATTAGAACTACTGGGTTCAGTATACTAGTATAATATATATCCAAAAATAGAACGATTTTGAAGGATATGTACATCATAATGCATCCCTTCCTCCGCAGATCCCCACGTGAGGTGGTACATCCTCAAGACATGGGTTGCATTTTTACTGAGATTGGTTTGTAGCATCTGGCACATTGGGGCACAAAGGTTTTTGGAATGAATTAACTGACATAAGTCAGTCATTATATTAGGAGCTTATTAGGAACTATTCAAAATATTACCTTAGAGCTTATATATGTTTCAGAAGTTATAATTTGGTATGTTACCCATGAAATTCAAAGAGTCTAATCTGTTTAACCTGGAGGGGAGGGTGTGGTATATATGCTAGTAGTTCATCTTGTTTTAACATGTTGTCAATTTTGTATATTTAAGAAATGAAATCTTAACATGTTTAAATGGTTAAAGTTTGGGTTAAATCTCACATTCTAACCTTATATATTAATGTAACTTCTAAGGCATCCTGTGTAGCCTTTGGTTATTCTTTTATCTTATTTTTTGATGTGTAGTTTGACGTTCACAGTAAGATTTTTCTTAAAATTTATTTCAGAAAAATGTATTTTGAATTTGTTTTTGGTATTTCGTGTGTGAAGAAGTTTTACAGATGACTTCAGAAAAATTCTGTTGTTAAAAAGATTGGCAGTCTTTAGTTAATGTTTATCAATCTAATTTTTTGTAATTTTTGCTATTGCCTTAGCAAAATATTTTTGCCTCTACAAGATCTAACTGCCTTCTCTAACCCCCCACCATAATCATCAGTAAGTGTTTTAGTTTGATACTTGTAGTATATATAAACGAGTAAGATTTAATTTCGTTATTCCAGATCCGTAAACAACAGAAGGAGCATGCAGAGCTGATTGAAGATTATCGGATCAAGCAGCAGCAGCAGCAGCAGCAGCAGCAGTGTGCACTGGCCCCGCCTTCCGTCATGCCAGGTGTCCAGCCACAACAGCCCCTAGTTCCAGGTGCCACCCCACCCGCCATGAGCCAGCCCAGCTTCCCCATGGTGCCACAGCAGCTACAGCACCAGCAGCACACAGCGGTCATTGCCGGCCACGCCAGCCCTGCTAGAATGCCCAGTTTACCTGGATGGCAACCTTCCAGGGCTCCTGCTCACGTCTCCCTCAATCCTCCTAGGATTCAGCCTCCAGTTGCCCAGTTACCAATAAAAACTTGCACGTCCACCCCAGGGACAGTGTCAAATGCAAATCCGCCGAGTGGACCACCACCACGGGTGGAATTTGATGACAATAATCCTTTTAGTGAAAGTTTTCAAGAACGGGAACGTAAGGAACGTTTACGAGAACAGCAGGAAAGACAACGAATCCAACTCATGCAAGAAGTAGACAGACAAAGAGCTTTGCAGCAGAGGATGGAAATGGAGCAACATGGCATGATGGGCTCAGAGCTAAGCAGTAGGACGTCTGTGTCCCAGGTTCCATTCTACAGTTCTGACCTGCCTTGTGATTTTATGCAACCTCCAAGACCCCTTCAGCAGTCTCCACAACACCAACAGCAAATGGGGCAGGTTTTACAGCAACAGAATATACAACAAGGATCTGTTAATTCACCCCCCACCCAAACTTTCATGCAAACCAATGAGCGAAGGCAGATAGGACCTCCGTCATTTGTTCCTGATTCACCATCAATTCCTGGTGGAAGCCCAAATTTCCATTCTGTTAAGCAGGTACATGGAGGTCTTTCTGGGACCAGCTTCCAGCAGTCCCCAGTGAGGCCTCCTTTTACACCTGCTTTACCTGCAGCACCTCCAGTAGCTAATAGCAGTGTCCCATGTGGCCAGGACCCTGCTGTAACCCATGGACAAAGTTATCCAGCATCAACCCAGTCTCTCATTCAGTTGTATTCTGATATAATCCCAGAAGAAAAAGGGAAAAAGAAAAGAACAAGAAAGAAGAAGAAAGATGATGATGCAGAATCCACCAAGGCACCATCAACTCCCCATTCAGATACAACTGCTCCACTGACTCCGAGTATCTCAGAAACTACCTCCACTCCTACAGTGAACACACCCAGCGAGCTTCCTCACCAAGCAGAACCCAAGTCAGTGGGACCAGTTGACTCATCAACCGCTAACATGGCAGCAGGCCAGCTGTGTACAGAATTAGAAAACAAAGTGCCCAATAGTGATTTCTCACAAGGAACTCCAAATCAACAGACTTGTGCACATTTGGAGGTGGATAAGCTCTCCATGGAAACGCCTGCCACAACTGAAGAGATAAAACTGGAGACAGCTGAGCTGGAGCAGTGCCCAGGCCAAGAAGCGCCTAAATGGGAGGAACAAACCGGGAAGGCTGCAGAGAAAGCCGTGGCTGGTCCTGTCTCCTCAGGGCAGAGTCCTCCCCATTCTGCTGGGGCCCCTGCTACCAAAGGAGATTCAGGCAATGAACTTCTGAAGCATCTGCTGAAAAATAAAAAGTCATCTTCCCTTTTGAATCAAAAACCTGAAGGTGGTTTTTGTTCAGATGACGACTGTATAAAGGATAACAAACTAGTTGAGAGGCAGAACCCAGCTGAAGGATTGGTAAGTGTGACTCATGAAACCTACAAATTGCTTTTCCTTTTGTTTTAAATTACAGTTATAGCAGATTAGTACCAACCACTGTATTAATTTCAACACTATTTTGTGCCTTTTTACTCTAAAGGACCATTTTTTATTTTGTTGTTTCTACCTCCATGTACCCCGTGTTTTGACTTATACCCATACATTATATTACATAATCATTTACTATATTTTTTCAAAATCAAAGACGTAGTAATGCATTTCGTATGTAACATTTGCCTGTCAGCTGATTATTGCCACATTGAGTCAATCTAACCAAAGCAAAGAAGTAAATGTCTATGTATCTTTATTGCAAATAAGTGTGCAGTTTCCATTAACCTCTTTGAAATACAGAAAATAGCTCCTGCACCCCTGTTAATACGCTTGGGGACCCTCAGGGACAACCCATATTGGGAATCCATTGTGTTGCAATGTATTAATACTTATACAAACTCAATGTTACATGTAGATACTCTTCTATCTTTGTAGTTTTCCATGTATCAATATTCTGCCCTTTTTAAGTTATAAAACATTGGGTATGATTTTGTCTTTTCCTTTGTATGAAGAGTTTCCTTTTGGGGCCGGCCCCGTGGTGTAGCGGTTAAGTGCTCGCGCTCTGCTGCTGGCAGCCCGGGCTCGGATCCTGGGCGCACACCGACGCACCGCTTGTCAGGCCATGCTGTGGCAGCGTCCCATATAAAGTAGAGGAAGTTGGGCACGGATGTTAGCCTAGGGCCAGTCTTCCTTAGCAAAAAGAGGAGGATTGGCAGATGTTAGCTCAGGGCTGATCTTCTGCACCAAAAAAAATAAAAAAGAGTTTCCTTTTAAATATACCTTTACAAGATTTCCTCCTCTGCATTTCAGTGAACTTCCTTGCGATATTTCCCAGATTGGGGTTCCTGGATCATAGGAGTTGGTCTGCTTGATTACTCTTGCTTCTTTATCTTTCAAAAGCTGCGGTGTCATTACTAGTATATTCATAAAGCTTTCCCTACAGTGCTTCTCACATTGGATTTTATAATCTTCATTTGTTAATTGAATGGGGGCGAGGTAGTATATTTAGTTGTCCAAATTTGCATATATAAGATTGTTAATGAAGCCGTTCTTTTTGCAAGTGTTGGCTTACTCTGTTTTCTCTTGTCTGTATGACCATTCAGTAGAGGTTGAGTGTTTACCCAATAGAGTTATGTCATTTTTAAAAATTTTAGTGGTAATACTTAGTCATATTTGTCACCAGCAAATATGCCCCATCTCTAGTCACTTTCTCCATTGCATCCTATGCCCCTAGGAATACGGAACTACTTGCAATCCCCCGAGTGTCTTTCTGATTTCACCCTTCCATATATAGCCATGTGCTGCTGTTTCAGCCTGCTCTGCTCTCCCTTCTTTTTTACATCTGGTCAATATCTTATCTTTTAAAACTCTGTTCTGGAATCATCTCCAGATACCTTTCTCAGCTCAACTGATCTCAAATATGTGTTGGTACCCATGTGTTCATATAGCAGTTACTGTAGTGCCACTTACCATAAATAGCTCCTTAAAGGGCAGAGGCTGCATCTGGAGCACTTTTGTATCCTGAGTACCTAATGCAGTACTTAGCACATGGTAAGTACTCAGTGTATTGAATTGAAGTCCTAATACTGGTGATTATATAGTTAAAAAAATGGAGAGAGGGTGTTATGATAGAAAAAGGGATGAAATCACTTGTGTATGTGTATATATATATAAGTTTGGACTCCGGCAAATGTTCTCGTATCCGTTTGGTATGACAACATAGGGTAGAGGCACTTGATAACTAGGGGTAATGTCTCCTTACCACATTCCAGGTGTTATGCTGTGCTGAGCATTTGCCCCTAAGATACCATTTAATCATATGGCAGGTACATTTATTATCCCTGTTTTACAAATGATGAAGTTTATTTATTTTCTAGTCATACTCAAGGCAAAATAATTGTGGCAATAGTTGGATTGACCCACTTTTTCTCCATGCTGAGTCTGTTTTCTCATACATAAATTGCAATTAGGAGAACACCCTCCTAGTTGTAGTGCAGTGGTAAAGCCTTCTTGGAAACTGTGAGAGGTCGAACCACTCAGCCTGCGTTAAATCCGTGTTGCCTCACTGACCAACAGTGTGGCCTGGGCAGGTCAGCCTTTCTGTGCCTCGGTTTCCTCATCTGTAAAACAGGATTAATAATATTTCCTATCATGTAGGGTTGCCACAAGGATTAAAGGAGTTAAAATACACATTGTGCTTGTAATATTTTTATAAAAAAGTATTTTTATAAAAGGTGCATACCTTTGACCTAGAAATGACATATTTAGGAACCTGGCATAGGAATGTGAAATTCTAATGTGTGCAAAGATGTAACTGCCTGAATAGCTAGTGTCCTGAGAGAAAAAATGAGAGAAAGAAAACAACGTAAATCTACTACAGCAGTTGTTGATTAAATTATTATTTCTGTAGATCTATATCTGAATGACACACAGATGTTTTTCCAGCATTTAAAATTTATGCTATATAAGAATGTTTAATGTCATGGGGAACAACCATAAGTCAAGTTTAAAAAGCAGCCACCAAAATAAAAGAGTACAAGGTATGGTCCATTGTGTTTTTAACAAAATATATGTAGGCATAGATAAAAGATTAAAAACAGATACTTTAAAATGTTGACTTTTTATCTCAGGCAGACTTTCCGGATGATTTTTAATCTTTTGTGCTCTTCTATAATTAAAAGTATTCTTTGAAGCGTAGTAATATCTGCCTTTTAGGGTGATGGCGAGGATTAGAGATAATGTCTGTAGAGCACCTACAGTGCCTGGCCCATACATACTTAATGAGCGATTGCATTGTAAGTCTCTTATATGCCAATAAGAGATTCTCAGGCCCTTGCTACTCAAAGGACAGTCCTTGGGGATCAGCAGCATGGACCTCACCTGGGAGCTTTTTAAGGCGTGCAGAATCACATGCCCTAGCACAGCCCTACCAGTCAGAGTGTGTGTTTTAACAAGATCCCAGGTGATTCGTATACATGTGCATATGGAGAAGCCTGCAGTTCTCAGAATCACCAGGAGGGCTTGTGAAGACACAGTGCTGGGCCTCACTCCCAGAGTTTCTGATTCGGTAGGTCTGGAGTGGGACCAGAGGATTTGCATTTCTGACCAGTCCCAGGTGTTACTCCTTATGCTGCTTTGGAGACTTATTGCCCTTTGAGAACCACTGATCTAGCTCCAGGATGGGCAGTTTGAGCCTGCTTCCACCTCTTCCCTTCTTTGTATCAGCTAAGAATGGTTCTTAATTTTTAAATGGTTGAAAAAAAAATCTAAAGAAAAGTAATATTTTACAATATGTGAAAATTAACAAAATTCAAGCTTCAGTGTCCATGAATTTAGAAAGTTTTATGGGAACACAGCCAAGCTCATTCATTTACAAATTGTCCATGGCTGCTTTTGGAGTACCAGAGCAAAGAGTTGAGTAGTTACGACAGGCACTATATGGCCTACAAAGCTATAATATTTACTGTTTGGCCCTTTACAGAAAAATTTTGTTGTCCATGCTCTAAGCCATTTAGAATATATCTGGAAACTATAATCTTCAAACTCTCCAAGATTCAATGCAGAATACATTAAAATAAGTTCAGCTAAAGTTGCCCATAGCAAAGTGGAGCTATCAAGTTTAGAACTAATGGCCCCTAAACAATATTCCCATATTTTTAGGTATTGATAGCACTACCCTTAAAAACCTCTTCAAGGACTGGTATATTCTCACTTCTTAACCATAAAGTAAAGAAAGACAAAAGTAAAGGTTTACTTGCTATCATGTAGGTCCTCTTTCATTGACTTCGAGTATATAAGCAGTTATTATTCAGGTAAATGTCTGATTGTAAGCTAATTTGAAAGACCAAAATTGTTTTTTTATTGATTTCTGAGGCTAGCTGGTCCTCTCAACTAAAACGCATCAGCTATGAAGCTTTTCAGGTGCCTGTCCGTCATTTCTGCAGACCTGAATTTCACCCACTCCTAACGGGGACCCGAAATTACTCACCCAGACCACTATGCAGAGGCCCCCACAGCCACCTGGCTAAGAGCAACCTCTTCCTCCACAGCTCCCAACGAACAGGAGTAAGGGATCTGGGCTGCTGCCGGCACCAGTGTGCTCAGGCCTGAGGAGCAGTGCTTCCTCTGAAAAGGAAAATAGTCACACTTAAGAGCTCTGCTCTTTGCTCAGGCTTTGCAGGTTACTGATTTCCATAGTTGAGAATAATTTTTGAAAAAGATGATATTTTCAGAAAGCAGACCTTTTGATGCTGCCATCTTTTCTCCTTAACTTTTAGTACCCATGTTAGGAATGTGTCATAGGATGGAACTGGATTTGCATGAACTGAAAATCAAACATGTGAATAGTTCACTTATTTCTTAACCTTTCTAATTACATTAGCAAGCTTTGGGGGCTCAAATGCAAGGTGGTTTTGGATGTGGCAACAACCACTTGCCAAAAACAGATGGAGGAAGTGAAACCAAGAAACAGCGAAGCAAGCGGACTCAGAGGACTGGGGAGAAGGCAGCGCCTCGCTCAAAGAAAAGGAAAAAGGATGAAGAAGAGAAGCAAGCTATGTACTCTACCACGGACACCTTCACACACCTGAAACAGGTGGGTCCTTCACAGCAGCCCCTTTACAGATACCAGGAAGCGAGACATCAGGTGCCTTTTCAGCCCTGTTAAACTGAAGCTTTCTCTTTATTGCGATCATTTCCTAATTAAAGTAGAGAGTTACAGGGATAAAAGACATCTCAACAAGGAACCTAATAGATTTCCCATTTGCAAGCAAAATTGCACCTTATCCTATTGGCATCCAAAAATTACAGTAAAATAGATGGATTGGTAGGTGATGATCAAGATTTACTTATGTTCAAAAGGAGCAGCCTCAGCACCAAGAAAAACTCTGTCCGCATTGCTTGACTCTGGATGCAAAGAAATGCAGCTGCTGGTCTCTCTGCATAGTGAACTTTACTTTACACCTTCATGGTTGTTACGGAAGGGAGGAGACAGCCACTAAGTGCCATCCGTGGTACCTAGCCTCAATTCGCGCCCTGATTCTTGCTGAGCAGAGATAAGGAATGTGTTTTTCTTGTTAGATGCCTGGCAGCATCCCTTTAAGACAGATAAGAATAAAGCTCATTTTTAAGTATATCTCAAAGATTCTGTAGTCTCTCTCACTTATTCCAGCATTTTGATACCTGATTTTTTAAGTCTTACTTTTTTCAAGCCTTATTTGACTAAGTTGCCCTGGGTCTTAGAAAAGTTGAGAAACTCTCTGTTTTGTTTATCATGTACATTACTCTCAAATGTGTTTTTTAATAGCAGCTCTCTCTGCTCCCTCTAATGGAACCAATCATTGGAGTGAACTTTGCGCACTTTCTTCCTTATGGCAGTGGCCAATTTAATAGTGGGAATCGACTTCTAGGAACTTTTGGCAGTGCTACCCTTGAAGGGGTTTCGGATTACTATTCTCAGTTGATCTACAAGGTATGTTTCTTTGCCAAGGTATTACCTTGCTTCCTCTTTGGATACCATATCGAAATTGGTAGAGCTTGTCTTGTTTTTCCATCTAATCCTCCAAGTTTCATTTAAACTTTAGTTCAATGAAAAGGTTAAAATTTTACCAGGTGAAGTGTTTCTAACATGAGCATTTGAAATTTTTGTATAGATAAGAAGACAAATTATGAAAAACATTCATTGTCTATTTCCATGGTAGAGAAAATATTTATTTCCCTGTAACCTTTATTAACTCTTAAAATGAATCCAAATTCATAGTAAATTGTGAGAATAAAAAATGTAGTTAGGAATATACCCAGAAATGAAATGAAAAAATTTAAAAATGTATTTTGTCTAATAATTTAGGTACTAATTGCGACTATGCATTAATTCCTAGGCTTCTAAAATGGTAAACTTGATTTAGTTTGATGTTTTTTGGTATTTTTTTTTTTAACATTCTTTACTTCACATCTGACTTAGGTAAAATGATCTTTTTTACAAAAATATTTGAGAAGATCGTCAGTTTTCCTGAGGGCTTCTCTTCTGACTTTAATATTGAGATCATTCTCTTGTGATGCTCCGTTGATTATCGTTGTTGGCTTTTCTCTTTAGTTAGAACCTGTCCTAAGTCTTGTAAATGCCTTCTCTTCTGCTGCAAGCTGTTCTCCAACACAACTTCATCATCTTCATGAAATCCTAGATCTTTGCAACATGTGTAATTTTACTTTGCACTTGATTTGCATGGTGGTACTGGTAGATTCCAACGATCCCTGAGAGACTAATTAGTCAGTAAATGACAAATTGATGACAAATGTTAAGCAGGGAGAAATGTTTGGAAGGGAACTACATTTGTTAATGATTCAGTTATTTTAGTAGTATTGGTATAACTTTTGCTTCTTGTAGAGATTTTGGACCATCCAAATTCTAATATCTAGGATGTGAGTTGCAATTATAGGATTAGAACCACAAATTCTCAAGTTTTTTATAGAACTGGGGCATATCTTAATGAGAATTTAGTAAAGGAATTTTTGAGAGCTTTATACAGTTTATTGGTTGAATCTTAAAGCTAGCCTTCACAGCTATAACAATGAAACTTGAAGAGTTGTGTAGAATAGAGTCAGGCATAATGTAAATTTGCTTCTTAAAATTTCAAAGCTGAGTACTCAAACTGGGCAAAATAAGCAAGTGGATAATATGTCCATATAATCATGAGTATTTGCTACACTAAAAAGCCTCCTGGCCTCGTACGTTATTTTTCTTCTTGGTGTGCGTTTAGGAATGAAGATGCATCTTGATTATGTTTCTGTAGCCTTGCTTCTGTGTGTTAAAAATTCACAGAACTAAGTTGTAGCAAGGTCATGGCATGTTTGTTCAGTAGCATATAATTTAAAATTTTTTGGTCTCCTGCAGCAGAATAATTTAAGTAATCCTCCAACACCCCCTGCCTCTCTTCCTCCTACACCACCTCCTATGGCTTGTCAGAAGATGGCAAATGGCTTTGCGACAACTGAAGAACTTGCTGGAAAAGCTGGAGTATTAGTGAGCCATGAAGGTATGATGTTACGCCTCCAGATTTGACGCCTTTGAGGAACGTGGCTTTGCCAGCTGTGTGTGGTGGCGTGGCAGTCACATTGTAAAGTTCTACCTATTTATCAGTTTTGACTACGTGTATTTATGGTTTTGTATTTTTGCTTTTCCAGTTACCAAAAGTCTAGGACCTAAACCATTTCAGTTGCCCTTCAGACCACAGGATGACTTGTTAGCCAGAGCTATTGCTCAAGGCCCAAAGACAGTCGATGTTCCAGCTTCACTTCCAACACCACCTCATAATAATCAGGAAGAATTAAGGTAGATGTTCCTTTTTTCTCAAATATTTTTTAGTTATTTCATTTTTTTAAGTATGTATATACATATGTATTTAGCATAATGTCTGTAGGAATAGCATGTAAAAAATATTTAAGGGGTAAAATTGGGTGAATAATTTTCTTCAGAATTTAAAGTTTATAAAACATTCTTTTTTGCGTGTGTGTGAGGAAGATCAGCCCTGAGCTAACATCTGCCAATTCTCTTTTTGCTGAGGAAGACTGGCCCTGGGCTAACATCCATGCCCATCTTCCTCCACTTTATATGGGACGCTGCCACAGCACGACTTGACAAGCGATGTGTTGGTACACGCCCGGGATCTGAACCGGCAAACCCCGGGCTGCCGCAGCAGAGCGCGCGCACTTAACCACTTGCACCACCGGGCCAGCCCCTGTAAAACATTCTTACTATTAAATATAATTAATTTGTGCATTTTTAAAGTCTTAAATGGTATAGGAAGTTCAAGCCGTGATAATAATTGAATGGACATTTGCCTGGGAGTCTCCATGCAAAACATTTCAAAGATCATTGTCCTTTGTAAGCTAATTCATGTGATTTATTGGGTTTATTGACGTTTGCAGATGCCTGACATGAAAGTGCAGTAGTCACAGGTATCAGAGAAGGCTTTTGTAGAAGAGAATTTAAGGACTGTCTTGTCCAGAGTTTTGTAACTTCTTTGTATCAGATCTTTAGCCCCAAGATTCTGATTGGGGAGAATCAGTTCCTTTCGTAAATAATCAAGTAGTCAGATCCAGCAGCGGTTCTTAACGGACTTCCTCAAATACTCTCTCTTCCTTGGAAAATCTGATAACTATCCTCTATTTGATGAGACATCATTTATTTTATTTTAAGATTTTATTTATTTATTTTTTTTCCCCCCAAAGCCCCAGTAGATAGTTGTATGTCATAGCTGCATATCCTTCTAGTTCCCGTATGTGGGACGCGGCCTCAGCATGGCTGGAGAAGCGGTGTGTCGGTGCGCGCCCGGGATCTGAACCCAGGCCACCAGCAGCGGAGTGCGTGCACTTAACCGCTAAGCCACGGGGCCGGCGCTGATGAGACGTCATTTAGACTAAGTTGCTTACTTTATTAATAAGAAAACTATGTGGGCCGGCCCCGTGGCTCAGTGGTTAAGTGCACGCGCTCCACTGCTGGTGGCCTGGGTTCGGATCCCGGGTGCGCACCGACGCACCGCTTCTCCTGCCATGCTGAGGCCACGTCCCACATGCAGCAACTAGAAGGATGTGCAGCTATGACATACAACTATCTACTGGGGCTTTGGGGGGGAAAAAAAGGAGGAGGATTGGCAATAGATGTTAGCTCAGAACCAGTCTTCTTCAGCAAAAGGAGGAGGATTAGCACAGATGTTAGCTCAGGCCTGATCCTCCTCACAACAAAAAAAATAAGAAAACTATGGACCAAAGAGGAGAAGTCACTTGTCCAGACTTAGAATCTAGGTCTTCTTTTTTTCTCCTGTACCTTTCTGCTAAAATTGCCAAATTTGTGAATCAGGGGCAGGTGTGGGAGGCAGCCTCCTACGTATGTGTGTTTGGTGCCCTAGGGCAGGGATCTGCTCCACTCCTGGATTTCACAGCGACTGTCTGGAAGCCTTTCTTGGGTCTCGTAATGATGCTGCTTCTCACGTTCTCCTTCAGCATGACAGCATCTCCTCTCAGCAGGGGAGTGGGAGACACCAGGTTCACAGGGCCTTCTACCCTGGTTGGGCTGAGACCACACTTGCCCTCCAACCCCAGTCTCCTTGGTAATCTCTAGCTTCTTGGACTAGACCAGTCTCTTATTTTTTTCCCCTTGCTGTATCAGTTAAGAAAAATAAAGGCCTATGAAGCCGCAGTGACCAGGTTTTCTTGCGTCCTGCCACTGTAAACAGCAGCCGCAGGAGCCTGTGCTGTCAGCGACACAGTGAGTTCTTGCAGGTGTGACTTGGGTCTGTGCGTGAACTGCTCCTTCCTTTTCCAGCCACAGGAGTGTTCCCGTCATCTCAGTGATCTGGAACTTTGCAAAGGTGTGGGTATTCATCCTTTCTATGCCAGGTTGTAATCTGAACATCTTCCTTCTTTGGCAGGTCTTAAAACATTTTTGCTGAAGCTTTAGTCAGAAGGAAACATACCATTTAAATTACTTTATAGTTAAATATATTATTTTTTTCCCAAGAAATTTCCTGTTTGGCTCTGAACTGATTCATTGGCTTATGTCATTGCCATTGTCCAAAGGTGCCTTCCAGTCACACTCGTGGATAGGGCTGGGTTGGTGCAGGAGACCCCAGTGGTGGATTTGCACGTGTTGATGGGCTGTGTCTGTTCTTCTCTCAGGATACAGGATCACGGTGCTGATCGGGACACTCCTGACAGTTTTGTTCCCTCATCATCTCCTGAAAGTGTGGTTGGGATGGAAGTGAGAAGATATCCAGATTTGTCATTGGTCAAACAGGAGCCTCCAGAGCCTGTGCCGTCTCCCATCATTCCAATTCTTCCCAGCAGTACTGGGAAAGGTAGAGAAGATGCCTGGCCACGTTGTTTCTCTTCACATATGCCGATTTGCTCATGTTAATATTTTGATTTTGAAAAGCCATTAACACTCACTTAATCCTTCCTCCTCCTCTTTTTTATTGTCTTCCTTTTTAAGGTTCGGAACCTAGAAGGAATGACATCAAAACCGAGCCAGGCACTTTATTTTTCACATCACCCTTTGGTTCATCCCCAAATGGTGCCAGATCGGGTCTTATATCTGTAGCCATCACCCTGCATCCTACCGCTGCTGAGGTAAACAGGAAATGGCTTTTTTATGTGATAGAACACGTCCCCAGTTTAAAGTTGTATCAGGTGGCTTAACGATGAAACGTGCAGGGTCATTGAGGGTAAAAGACTGAAGTTAGGGGTAGGGTTAATAGTCATTTCAGACATGTAGGCTGCTTTTGAGTACCATAAATACGCATTAAGTTATCTCAGCCTACCTCAAGGCAAAAAGGGCAAAGGGAAGTTAGAGTTCTCATTTTTGTATTAAAGGCTGTGTACTTCAGAGAACTCTTCAGAGAGAAACTTTTTGATAACTGTTTGCACGTAGAAAATTAAGCAGTGAAAAAGAACTTTATCAACAATAGAAGTTTTACAGAAGCAATGTCAATGTTCAGGTGGCAGCTGCTGACATCAAACACGAGTCTGAGGTTTTTCTTTTTTTTAATTCTTAATTCTGTGAAGACATTTCATTGGCAACCAAACTAATAGTCCAGTGGTGACATTTTGGTCATGAACAGAACATAGCAGGAGTGTGACACTTGTGTGTTTTCGTGGACGATTTCAGACTTCTGCCCAGAGCCACATAGAATCCACTGGAAGCAAGCTTTCTGACCAGCTGTAAAAGCTGATAAGGTTTAGCTCATTTCTTGTGGTTGTGTCCTCTACACCTGTCAGATATTAAGATATCTAAAATATTTTAATGCTCTCTCAAATATTTAATGTTAATTAGAATCCTTTTATGAAGATTTCTGTTTATGAAAGCTTTTTTTGGATATTGGTCCATTAAAACAAATTCTTTCCCAGAGGCTCTCTGAAGTCTAAGTAAAAGTTGTTGGATTTGCTTGCAATGTACGTATCATGCAAATGATGTCTGCCCTAAGTGTGAAGTTTTCTTCAGTGATTCCCTGTTGCCTTCTGGGTGGGTAACAGTGTTTGCACTTCTGTTTTAGAACATTAGCAGTGTTGTGGCTGCATTTTCCGACCTTCTTCACGTCCGAATTCCTAACAGCTATGAGGTTAGTAATGCTCCAGATGTTCCATCCATGGGTTTGGTCAATAGCCACCGAGTAAACCCAGGTGTGGAGTATCGACAGCATTTATTTCTTCGTGGGCCTCCACCAGGATCTGCAAACCCTCCCAGATTAGCAAGCTCTTACCGGCTGAAGCAGCCTAATGTACCATTTCCTCCAACAAGCAATGGTGAGCTAGTTTATGTTTTGTTAACGGCAAATTTATTCTTGATTCAAAAGTTAAGCTTGCTCTCTTTAAAATCTAACTTTAATTTTTAACAGATAACAGGTCACATGTTGGTGTGTAGCCCTTGGTAAATTAACCTTCTGTGAGTGCTCTGTCTTCTGTGGTGTGATTTCTCTGCTTTGGGATGTGTGTTATATCATGCTGTCAACCAGGAAGTATTTGAGTGCCCACTCTCTGTGCAGGCTGCTAGAAGCAGCCTGGGACTTTTTACCCTTGGGCAGCTTTTGTTCTTCTGCATCCCCTAGACCTCCCCTCCTGCTTACTGCCTGCTTCACAGTGTGCACATGAGGCCAGCATCTTTACTTGTTCTCCTTTCCTTTTCTTCTCTGCCTTCCATCTTTACTTTCCCCTTGTTTTGCCTTTGCCCCAACTCCGCAGGGCCGTTCTCCTCCCCTGGATGTGCTCGGGCCTTCCTGGCTCAGAGAGAGGGCCGGTTGCTCAGACCTACTCATGTGGCTTCCCTCCTGTCTCACTGGTCTGTCTCATCCTTGTCCCGCTTCCTCCCATCTCTCTCTCTCGCACTTGTTTCTGTCCTTACCCTGTTCTTAGACCCTAGCAGCTTCTCAGTTCTCAGCTTTGAATGCTTCTTGAGAGTTGCCTGTGTTGGATTTTGAACTCTTAGCCTCTAGCTGCTTCTGAAACACTCGTTTTTTTCCTGCTTCTCCCTTTCTGCCTTCACACCCTACATGAGTGATGCGCCCTGACTATGCCTCAGACTTTCTAATCCTGAGTCCTGGCTTACGTTTTTTATCTTGGCTCTGGAACTCTCCTCATCCCTCTTTGACTTTCGAAATCATACTTATTTAAGACTCTTGAACCCATACCTTTTGATCTTTCACAAAACATTTTTGTGTTGTCTTAACCTTCAAGCAAAAGTAATATCTCTTTCCCCCCATCTCACTTTGCACTTAGTGTGAATGTTAACATATGGCGGTGCTTTGGTTTTCTTCTGTACTCCTTATATACTGACATTGTTCTCCCGGCTGTTTGAGAATAGGCGTGTAATTTGTACCCCACTGCCGTACGTGTAATCGATGCCCCATAACCATTGCTTAGCAGATAAAGTTTTTATTAATTATTAAAGAATAATACAAGGTAAGTTAAATGAACCACGTTATAATAAGTTGATACAGCACAGTTTTACACCATGTGCCACCTTGTGTTCTTAGTCAGTTTTAATCACTAACAAAGGTCTTTTGCCTTTAGGTCTGTCTGGATATAGGGATCCTAGTCACGGGGTCGCAGACAGCGCTGCACTCAGACCACAGTGGTGTTGTCACTGCAAAGTGGTTATTCTTGGAAGTGGTGTGCGGAAATCTTTCAGAGATCTCACCTTTGTGAACAAGGTACTTTGATATCCTTCTCTGAGCGCACCGCCTGCCTCCCCTGGGCAGTGCTCTGCTCCGACATCAGGAAGAGAGTCTGTTCAGGGTGGCTCCATGGGACACATTCCTGAGAGTAACATCAGCATATACTTGATGTGCTTGAGCATAAAACCAAAGAGCTACAGCAGACTGCTAAATTGAATATTATGAGAACCGCTGTTTTTTAAATAGAGTGAAATATGGGTAGTAAAGTTAATTTTTGTAAATTTATTTCTGTGTGGCTAAATTATTATATGGTAAATATTGGCACATAGTTACCTTTTTACTTTTAAGATAAAGAGCTACTTTCACTTTCAACATGACATAAAAACCAACAATGTATAGATCTTGTTTTTATTAAATTTTGACTTGTGGAGATCCCCACGCATTTTTCTTTGCTTTTCAGGATTCTCGAGAAAGCTCCAATAGAATGGAGAGGGACATTGTCTTCTGTAGTAATAACTGCTTTATTCTTTATTCATCAACTGCACAAGCAAAAAACTCAGAAAGCAAGGTAAAATTAGGACAATCTTAGTTAATCAACCATATATAATGAGTGACTTGTGTGTTCTAGGGATACATTAGTGAAGCAAACAGGTGTGTCCCTTGCCTTCACAGAGCTCTCTGTATGGGGAATCTAAGCAGATGCTACTCAGGTTGAGTAAGAGCAGTTATAAAAATCTTCCATCCACGTTGCCATTTCAAATAAGTTCAACTTATTTGACAAGAGCGGCTAGACTTGAATTATATCTTAAAAGTTCAGGATTGAATAAAACACTAATAGTAAAATCTTTAATTTTACTTATTTAAGTACAAATATCTTAGTTTAGCACAACCATAAAATATTGCTTTTATTGATCTTAATCCAATGGGAAAAGCTGTTCACAAACACAATTTAAGTCTATAAATGTATTTTGGGGAGAAAGTGTTTTGCTCATGCTGTGGTAGAAAAGCTCTACTTTACCTGATTTTATGTAACTTAAATGTATCTAAGTATTAGTTGATGTGGATGATATATTTTTAATTGTTTGCATTGAAGGAAGTTTTTTTCTCTCAGAGATACTGCCAGTCATTCCTCCCTCCAGATCATTGCTCTCCTGGGCCTTTCTTGGAAGAATGTTCTGGAGAGTCTTATTTTTTAACAGGCAGTGGTCCCCAGAATAATGAAATCCATGCTATATGCGGAGAAGTTTAGACTGCGAGTTAGAGTGCCAGCCTATGCGAGAGGAGGAACTGTGCTTCCCAGAGAGTGTCAGCCTATGCGAGAGGAGGAACTGTGCTCCCCGGAGAGTGTCAGCCTATGCGAGAGGAGGAACTGTGCTCCCCGGAGAGTGTCAGCCTATGCGAGAGGAGGAACTGTGCTCCCCGGAGAGTGTCAGCCTATGCGAGAGGAGGAACTGTGCTCCCCGGAGAGTGTCAGCCTATGCGAGAGGAGGAACTGTGCTCCCCGGAGAGTGTCAGCCTATGCGAGAGGAGGAACTGTGCTCCCCGGAGAGTGTCAGCCTATGCGAGAGGAGGAACTGTGCTCCCCGGAGAGTGTCAGCCTATGTGAGAGGAGGAACTGTGCTCCCCGGAGAGTGTCAGCCTATGTGAGAGGAGGAACTGTGCTCCCCGGAGAGTGCCAGCCTATGTGAGAGGAGGAACTGTGCTCCCGGAGAGGGCCAGCCTATGTGAGAGGAGGAACTGTGCTCCCGGAGAGGGCCAGCCTATGTGGGAGGAGAAACTGTGCTCCCCGGAGAGTGTCAGCCTGTGTGAGAGGAGAAACTGTGCTCCTGGAGAGGGTCAGCCTATGTGAGAGGAGAAACTGTGCTCCTGGAGAGTGTCAGCCTGTGTGGGAGGAGAAACTGTGCTCCTGGAGAGGGCCAGCCTGTGTGGGAGGAGGAACTGTGCTCCTGGAGAGTGTCACCCTGTGTGAGAGGAGGAACTGTGCTCCCGGCGAGGGTCACCCTGTGTGAGAGGAGGAACTGTGCTCCTGGAGAGGGCCAGCCTATGCGAGAGGAGGAACTGTGCTCCTGGAGAGGGCCAGCCTATGCGAGAGGAGGAGATGTGCTCCTGGAGAGGGCCAGCCTATGCGAGAGGAGGAGATGTGCTCCCGGAGAGGGCCAGCCTATGCGAGAGGAGGAACTGTGCTCCCCGGAGAGGGCCAGCCTATGCGAGAGGAGGAACTGTGCTCCTCGAGAGGGCCAGCCTATGCGAGAGGAGGAGCTGTGCTCCTCGAGAGGGTCAGCCTATGCGAGAGGAGGAGCTGTGCTCCTGGAGAGGGTCAGCCTATGCGAGAGGAGGAGCTGTGCTCCTGGAGAGGGTCAGCCTATGTGAGAGGAGGAGCTGTGCTCCTGGAGAGGGCCAGCCTATGTGAGAGGAGGAGCTGTGCTCCCGGAGAGGGCCAGCCTATGTGAGAGGAGGAGCTGTGCTCCCGGAGAGGGCCAGCCTATGCGGGAGGAGGAACTGTGCTCCCGGAGAGGGCCAGCCTATGCGGGAGGAGGAACTGTGCTCCCCGGAGAGTGTCAGCCTATGTGAGAGGAGGAACTGTGCTCCTGGAGAGTGTCAGCCTGTGTGAGAGGAGGAACTGTGCTTCCCAGAGAGTGTCAGCCTATGCGAGAGGAGGAACTGTGCTCCCCGGAGAGTGTCAGCCTATGCGAGAGGAGGAACTGTGCTCCCCGGAGAGTGTCAGCCTATGCGAGAGGAGGAACTGTGCTCCCCGGAGAGTGTCAGCCTATGCGAGAGGAGGAACTGTGCTCCCCGGAGAGTGTCAGCCTATGCGAGAGGAGGAACTGTGCTCCCCGGAGAGTGTCAGCCTATGCGAGAGGAGGAACTGTGCTCCCCGGAGAGTGCCAGCCTATGTGAGAGGAGGAACTGTGCTCCCCGGAGAGTGCCAGCCTATGTGAGAGGAGGAACTGTGCTCCCGGAGAGGGCCAGCCTATGTGAGAGGAGGAACTGTGCTCCCGGAGAGGGCCAGCCTATGTGGGAGGAGAAACTGTGCTCCCCGGAGAGTGTCAGCCTGTGTGAGAGGAGAAACTGTGCTCCTGGAGAGGGTCAGCCTATGTGAGAGGAGAAACTGTGCTCCTGGAGAGGGCCAGCCTGTGTGGGAGGAGAAACTGTGCTCCTGGAGAGGGCCAGCCTGTGTGGGAGGAGAAACTGTGCTCCTGGAGAGGGCCAGCCTGTGTGAGAGGAGGAACTGTGCTCCCGGCGAGGGTCACCCTGTGTGAGAGGAGGAACTGTGCTCCTGGAGAGGGTCAGCCTATGCGAGAGGAGGAGCTGTGCTCCTGGAGAGGGCCAGCCTATGTGAGAGGAGGAGCTGTGCTCCTGGAGAGGGCCAGCCTATGTGAGAGGAGGAGCTGTGCTCCCGGAGAGGGCCAGCCTATGTGAGAGGAGGAGCTGTGCTCCCGGAGAGGGCCAGCCTATGCGGGAGGAGGAACTGTGCTCCCGGAGAGTGTCAGCCTATGCGGGAGGAGGAACTGTGCTCCCCGGAGAGTGTCAGCCTATGTGAGAGGAGGAACTGTGCTCCTGGAGAGTGTCAGCCTGTGTGAGAGGAGGAACTGTGCTCCCGGAGAGTGTCAGCCTGTGTGAGAGGAGGAACTGTGCTCCCGGAGAGGGTCAGCCTATGCGAGAGGAGGAACTGTGCTCCCGGAGAGTGTCAGCCTATGCGAGAGGAGGAACTGTGCTCCCCGGAGAGGGTCAGCCTATGCGGGAGGAGGAACTGTGCTCCCGGAGAGGGTCAGCCGATGCAGGAGGAGGAACTGTGCTCCTAGAGAGGGTCAGCCGATGCGAGAGGAGGAACTGTGCTCCCGGAGAGTGTCAGCCTATGCGGGAGGAGGAACTGTGCTCCCGGAGAGGGTCAGCCTATGCGGGAGGAGGAACTGTGCTCCCGGAGAGTGTCAGCCTATGCGGGAGGAGGAACTGTGCTCCCGGAGAGGGTCAGCCTATGCAGGAGGAGGAACTGTGCTCCTAGAGAGGGTCAGCCGATGCGAGAGGAGGAACTGTGCTCCCGGAGAGTGTCAGCCTATGCGGGAGGAGGAACTGTGCTCCCGGAGAGGGTCAGCCTATGCGGGAGGAGGAGCTGTGCTCCCGGAGAGTGTCAGCCTATGCGGGAGGAGGAACTGTGCTCCCCGGAGAGTGTCAGCCTATGTGAGAGGAGGAACTGTGCTCCTGGAGAGTGTCAGCCTGTGTGAGAGGAGGAACTGTGCTCCCGGAGAGTGTCAGCCTGTGTGAGAGGAGGAACTGTGCTCCCGGAGAGGGTCAGCCTATGCGAGAGGAGGAACTGTGCTCCCGGAGAGTGTCAGCCTATGCGAGAGGAGGAACTGTGCTCCCCGGAGAGTGTCAGCCTATGTGAGAGGAGGAACTGTGCTCCTGGAGAGTGTCAGCCTGTGTGAGAGGAGGAACTGTGCTCCCGGAGAGTGTCACCCTGTGTGAGAGGAGGAACTGTGCTCCCGGAGAGTGTCAGCCTATGCGAGAGGAGGAACTGTGCTCCTGAAGAGGGTCAGCCTATGCGGGAGGAGGAACTGTGCTCCCGGAGAGGGCCAGCCTATGTGAGAGGAGGAACTGTGCTCCTGGAGAGGGTCAGCCGGAGTTCAGTGTCTGCCTGCTGCTGGTCTTATAGGAGGCGTGTTGCTTCAGGGACCTTGGAGGATGGGGGCGCATGAGAAGAGGGCAACCTGTGGGTTTGCTGTTGACTAGTTCACGACCCTCGGCATCTAAATAGAAACTGCTGGAGCTTCTCCCTCAGCGCAGCTCTTTGGGCGGCTGGGTCAGGAGGGGGCAGTCTCAGAGAAAATGGAACATGATCTGCTTGTTGTCAGGAGATGTCTTCCCCTTCTGTCACGTTTATGCCGATTAATTGAGCCTGAGATTAACAGACAAATTTCAGAGAGTGGGGATAAACTCATAGGAGATTATGTTCCAAAATTCTTATTTGGTTTAACAAAAAACACTGTTCCACTGTACAAATTAAATAAGCCAGCTCCTGTGCAGCATTGATTTTTCTGGCTTTATTAGGGTTACAAAGAGGGGTGTCCAAGAAGGTTTAAGAGCAGAATATTCTCTGGAATTATGGCTTTGCAGAAAAGGCCTGGGAAGGATCCCCCCACAGTGTCCTGCTTTCATCAGCCCTCTATCGATACCTAAACAACTTGGCCATTCAGCATGGACTTCTGCTGTGTGTGAATCCTCACCACTTACTTAGAGACCCTTTTCCTACCCCTCAGAGTCACATACCCTGTTGAAACCCTATTGCTTGGCTTCTTGTTTTAATAAGAATTGCTTTTAGGGCTTATGAATTACTTTTATGTTTCTTTTTGTTGCACAGGAATCTGTTCCTTCATTGCCCCAGTCACCTATAAAAGAGACACCTTCCAAAGCATTTCATCAGTACAGTAACAACATCTCCGCTTTAGATGTGCATTGTCTCCCGCAGCTCCAGGAGAAAGCTTCTCCCCCAGCATCACCTCCCATCACTTTCCCTCCTGCTTTTGAAGCAGCCCAGGTAGAGGCAAAGCCAGATGAGCTTAAGGTGACAGTCAAGTTAAAGCCTCGGCTAAGAACTGTCCATGGTGGGTTTGAAGATTGTAGGCCGATAAATAAAAAGTGGAGAGGAATGAAATGGAAGAAATGGAGCATTCACATTGTAATCCCCAAAGGGACATTCAAACCACCCTGTGAGGATGAAATAGATGAATTTCTGAAGAAGTTAGGCACTTCCCTTAAACCTGATCCCGTGCCCAAAGACTATCGCAAGTGTTGCTTTTGTCATGAGGAAGGTGATGGATTGACAGATGGACCAGCAAGGCTGCTCAACCTTGACTTAGATCTGTGGGTCCACTTGAATTGTGCTCTGTGGTCCACGGAAGTCTATGAGACCCAGGCTGGTGCCTTAATAAATGTGGAACTGGCACTAAGGAGAGGCCTGCAGATGAAATGTGTCTTCTGTCATAAAATGGGTGCCACCAGTGGATGTCACAGATTTCGGTGCACCAACATTTATCACTTTACTTGCGCCATTAAAGCACAATGCATGTTTTTTAAGGATAAAACTATGCTTTGTCCCCTGCACAAACCCAAGGGCATTCATGAGCAGGAATTAAGTTACTTTGCAGTCTTCAGGCGGGTCTACGTTCAGCGGGATGAGGTGCGACAGATCGCTAGCATCGTGCAGCGAGGAGAGCGTGACCACACCTTTCGTGTTGGAAGCCTCATCTTCCACACGATTGGCCAGCTGCTGCCACAACAGATGCAAGCGTTCCATTCTCCTAAAGCGCTCTTTCCTGTTGGCTATGAAGCCAGCCGACTGTACTGGAGCACACGCTATGCCAACAGGCGCTGTCGCTATCTGTGCTCCATTGAGGAGAAGGACGGGCGCCCGGTGTTCGTGATCAGAATTGTGGAGCAAGGCCATGAAGATCTGGTCTTAAGTGACACCTCACCTAAAGGTAAGATGCACGGTTGGCATGCTCTGCAGAGCTAGTTACTCTAATGTGAGGCTAATGAATGTGTTATGTCAGTATTTCCATGTTTTTTCTCATGTTTCTTTCATATTTTATAACAACAGATGTGGATTTTTCATTTACAAATGCGTATCTTCATGTATTATTGTACCTTGCTCTCTTTGCTGTTCAGTTTTCCAAACACTTGGTAGACTTACTCTAAATCAGAATATGTATTCGAACATAGAGTTGTTAAAATAACTAAAACAACTTGTAGATAAAGGTTGCCTGTTGTTTGCACTGGGGACCCTCCTCTTGATGTCAGTTAGAAGGCAGGAACCATCTTTGGAGCATATTGTATACATTGTCTTCTCTCAGGAGCATCAGAAATTAAACAAATTTAGAGGAGAAATTAGACACTTAATTTTGACCTCTAGAGCTAAGCCTAGATTGTCATTTTTATTGATGCAGAAAATACCGGGGGACTGCTTTTTCAAAGCTTAGCAGTTTTTTAAAAAATATATGAAAATGCTCTAAAGGTAATTCGAATGGAAAAATCAATTTCATATTTTAATATAAATCTGAGAGGAAGGGAATATATCTACAGAAATTACTAATTGGACTAATCATTTGAAAATCTAATATGTTATATGGCCAGTATGAAAACGAAGTAACTGCTTGCATTAATTTCAGTTATATTAAACTTTCTTTTTCACTTTTACTATTTAATTTCCTTAGTGTAACATATTCTTTTCCCCAAAATTTCATAAAGTCTTTAAAGTAAACTGCTGCCGTCTGATAGGCAGGCAGTGCCAGGCCTGTCAGGTCATGGCCCACAAGGCTTTATTGGAAACGGGTAAGTCTCTGTGAGTGGTGTCTTCATTTTGCTCCTGTTTTTATACTGCATCCTGTTTTCCTCTCTACTAAGCTACGAGCAAGTTTGTCATAAAAAAATATTTTTTTTGCTCGTGTGCAGGTGTTTGGGATAAAATTTTGGAACCTGTGGCATGTGTGAGAAAAAAATCTGAAATGCTCCAGCTTTTTCCAGCCTATTTGAAAGGAGAAGACCTGTTTGGCTTAACTGTCTCTGCGGTGGCACGGATAGCTGAATCAGTGAGTGCCAGAGCGGGATTCAACGTGGGCTGCTTTCCTGTTGCACGTGGTGTTTCTCAGTGTGACCGCTGTAACACACGTCAACTTGTGCCATACCAGTCATGATACTTTGGGGTAGTGACTTGGCCTGTGGATTAACTTCTCTCTCTCTTAAAGAAAACGAGGCGCTTGTGATTCATCGGGGGACTCAGTAAATGTTAATGTTTACTCAGGGAGGTGGTCCGCAAACTTCAGGTTCTCTTAAAGGGTGAAGACCCCACACCGTTTTGTCTTCTGGTTGTGCTGGGTGGGTGAGGGTCCTCCTCTCACCTGTGCTCCCACAAGCCATCCTGCACTCCCAAACGTCAGCGTGCCATTCCCTGACGTGGGGCGTTTCTGGCTGCTCTCCTGCCCTCATCCTGGGGCTAGTCACCAGAGGGCACTTGGGTTACAGTAGACTCATGTCTTCTCGACATCTCTTTGTGATCTTACATGATTACAAGCACATTTGCCAGGGAGTCTACACACAATACTTTTAGAAAATTGCATGATTATAAGACATTATTTTCTTTTTTTTTTTATAATTTTATTTATTTTTTTCCCCCAAAGCCCCAGTAGATAGTTGGATGTCATAGTTGCACATCCTTCTAGTTGCTGTATGTGGGACACGGCCTCAGCATGGCCAGAAAAGCGGTGCATCAGTGTGCGCCCAGGATCCGAACCCAGGCCGCCAGTAGCGGAGCGCGCGCACTTAACCGCTAAGCCACGGGGCCGGCCCAAAGACATTATTTTCAAGAATGAAAAATCATTGATGCGTTCTCTTTGGAGAAGCAGAGGACACCCCAAAAGCCACTGAGTAATATGCCCAGTTGCTTCCTTTGGTAGAGCCCTGCCTAAATGATATGTATCTTTTATGTCTATAGAAAAATATGTTCACAAGAAACATATTCTAGAAAAGACTTTAAGCATACAGATAATTTTACAAGTAAACCTTAAGTTACCACCTGTACTCCCAGGACTTGGAGAGTGATAACATCATCACATCATAGTCAAATGGAAGCAAGTGAGAAATGATCAAGAAAATAAACCATATAAATGATTTAATGATTTTTAACTATACTTAATTTTAAAATTCCAAACAAAGATATAAAAGTTGGTGTTAACCTAGATGAAAGAACTAAGTTGTGAATTACTACACTCTTCGTGTTTGGGAATGTTGGAAGAATCTGATTTTAAGATCCCACAGGCATGTACATTGGTTGGTATGGAGTTCTGTGGGTTTATCTTTTTCTTCAAGGAGCATTTGCCAGAGTTGACTGAGTTCTGTTTTGAAACTGAATTTTCTATATTCATACTTAAAAAGATCTGAGTGCAGGCTGGTTATGTGAAGACCATTTTGTTACCAACATTTTGAAAATGTTGACAAGTTATTTCCATATAATTCCGGTTGGACCACCCTTGGCCAGCTCAGGTTGCCTGTGGTCTTGAGCAAATGAGTTAACGTTTTGTCCATTTCGCTTCTTTCCAGCTACCTGGGGTTGAGGCGTGTGAAAACTACACCTTTCGATATGGCCGAAATCCTCTCATGGAACTTCCTCTTGCCGTTAACCCCACAGGTTGTGCCCGTTCTGAACCTAAAATGAGTGCCCATGTCAAGAGGTTTGTGTTAAGGTATTTTGTTTTAACTTCACATAGTACAGCCCAGGGTTTCTAGGCGTATTCGTGGTTTCTGTGCTTGATTTGTCTGCTGCTTACAAACCCTGTTGTCTCTGGTCTTGTCTGTGCCTGACCACATCAGAGAATTTGCCGTGTGGCTCTGCTAGGCAGCTTTCCATGTATGTTCCTGTCAGTAAGAATTTGAATCAGCCTGGCTTTGGGCATTATTCAGAGATATCTTCAGTTTTCCTTTTATATTTTTCTGTTGATATGCCATTGTCTGCAGGCCTCACACCTTGAATAGCACCAGCACCTCAAAGTCCTTTCAGAGCACAGTCACTGGAGAACTGAACGCACCTTACAGTAAGCAGTTCGTCCACTCCAAGTCGTCACAGTACCGGAAAATGAAGACTGAATGGAAATCCAATGTGTATCTAGCCCGGTCTCGGATTCAGGTGAGGAAATCCTTTCCTTTCGGGAAGAGGAGAGACAAGATGGGATCGAACAAGCGGAAGATACTGACATCCAGTATGTGAAAAAAGATTTCACATGGCCGCAGGAATAGAATCACATTTTCAAAATCATATCATATCGTGTTTGCTTATAACACTAGCAATTCAATGTGTAGTCCTAGAGCATGGGTGCTTTACTTCCACGACTGGAGAGACCACCCTTGGAGTCCAGTCTCTGCATCTTGATGAGAGCTTGTGGAAGCAGATGGCACTGTATTTTGCACACACTGGATTTGTGGAGAGCTCACTAGAGCTATTTCAAGCACTTATGAAGTGAAAAATACAGATGAAAATATTTTCAAAAGGTGCTTCAGTTTTGAAAGGTACCTTTTGGAAGCCTTCTTTTCATGAAATCCTTATATATTTTCTGGTGGATAGACAGTGGAATACCTTATAGATAAAGCCATCTATAGGCTAGGCATTTAAATTTACATCCAGAGTCCAGTCTTCCTGAGCTCAGACCCGCAGAACGAAATGCCTGTTCAGTGTCTCCCCTTGGATGTCCCAGAATGGAATTATAAAGCTCTCACTTGGCCACACTTCTTCAGTCCCTCAGCCTGATGATTCTTCAGGCTCCTCAGGTTACAGAGCGCTCTCACCACCTACTAGTGCACCCTGGCCTCAATACGCCTAGATCCAAGGCGTCATCACGTTCTGTTGCCTTTGTTTTACCCCCTCTCCTTTGAAAAGTTGTCTGAGATCCACTCTCAGGCTCTGCCACTCCTGATTTAATCTAGCATCTCACTTGTCTACACCATTGCAGACCTGCCTGTCTCCTTCCATCCAGTCTCACTCAGAGCCAGTGCCATCCCTTCAAAATATACATCCATCTACATTCCATTGTACTCATTCAGATTCTTGTTCCTTCCTTGGAACCTTTTTCCTGCTCTCTGCAAGATTTTAGGGTCTTCTCTTTATTTTTTATATTTGGGCATTTTACAAAAATGTGCCTGGGTTAGGGTCATTTTTGTTTATTACCTTCCTCACTTGAGCCATTTCAACCTGGAGCGACGTGGCTTTTGTATGAATTCTTTGGCAATTCGTGAATGTATGAATTCTCTCTTTCTCTCTGGGTGCACCCCTGTGAGCCGGGATCTCTCAGTGTGGACCCCAGACTAGCAGCATCAGCACCTCCTGGGGACTTGCTGAGACAGGCCTGGGGGCAAACCTCACTGACTCCTTCCCCTGAGGGGAGCCCAGATGGTTCTAACGCACGGCCAGAGAAGATTTCTGTCTCCCAGCAGTCCTCCCTCTTTCCTCCGCCTGTTTTTGGTTTCTTCTTCCTCATTCTGACACTTCTACTTTATCTGCTGATCTCTCTTTTGTGTTTAAAAAAATCAGCTAAGAGCCCTTTCTGGTCTTGATCCTTTAATTTGATATCTTGTTTTCACAGTACGAATACAATATCTTTTCTTTTCTTTCTGCTGTTGCCTTGAGACTGGGGCCTCTCTCAGGTTCCTGGGGAAATGAGTGCTCTCTGCTCCTGGCGGTGTGTCTGTCTTCTTTGCTACATCTGTTACTTTTCCATGTTAAGGGTTTCCAAAGAGCTCCTTGACTCTTTACCGTTCCTATTCTCCAGTGTTGGTTTTATTCCCTTACTATCATTTTCATAGTTTCTTCACTACCTGTGTTCAGTCTGTCATCTTTAACCTGAAGCATTTTTGTGAGTTTTCGTTGTTTGAGCATCTTTTTCTTCCTTCATTCTGTCCGCCTCCCTTTCACCCACCTCCCAGCTAACCATGCTGACCATCTAGTCTGTATCCTATATTTTTTCTGTGCTACTGTCTTAACAATACATACACATCTGTGTATATGGATAAAAGTGGAATCATGTTACATACACTTCTCTGCTAGTACTCAGAGTCCACTACATCAACTAAGGTGGCTCTATTTCATTCTCTAATGGCTGTGTGATGTTCTATGATGTTGATAACTTATAATTAATTAAACCATTACACCACTTATGAGCATTTATTTTGTTTATAATTTTTCCCAAAACAAACAGTGTTGCCATCAATATCTTGTACAAATAGCCCCATGTATTGATAGCTTCACTCCTCTGGGGTATATTTCCAACAGTAAGATTTCTGTACAAAAGTATTTGCACTTTTCATTTGAGTAGACATTGTCAGTTTTCTAAAAAGGCTGCGATGCGCATCTCTTGTTTCCTTGGTTCCCATCTGCAGTAAGTGTTCCCACCCTTTTGTCTTTTCACCAGCCTGGTAGTTGTAGACTGATACTATCTTAACTGCCATTCCTAACTACCGACGAATGAGCAGCTTTTCACGTTTGCCATTTGGATTTGCTCTTCTGTGAATTGCATATTCATATCCTTTGCCCACTTTTCATTTTGTAAGAACTTGCACTATTTGATATTTTCCCCTACAAAACATCCTTTGCCTACCAGGAAGTATGGTATCTTTTCTTACAAAAGTTTTAATTTTTATATAGTCAAACGTGTAATTTTCTATAGCTTCTTGTCTTGGTTAAGACTAGATTGTATATGTAGTCTCTTAGATTTTTTTTTTTCTTTCAGAGATTTTATTTTTTATGTTAAAGACAATTTTTTCTTCCATTGAATAACCAGTTGTTGAAGCACCATTTAGTAAATAACCCATCCACATTAAACTGAATTTTCACACCACCCTATGACTGTACATTGAATTTCCACGTGTGCATGATCTCTTTGGGTTCTCTGTTGGTTACCACTGGTCTTCTTATCTCTTATACCGATTATACTCAGCTCCATACATATTCTGTTTTGGGGTTCTGGTTTGTTCACCTCTGAGTCATATCTGGAATTGAACAGATAAACTACATAAATGTTTTTCATCAGAAGACAATTCAGTCCACATGCAAAATCTCTAACATCGGTAGGCCCTCTGTACTGTGTGCTCCAGGTTGGTGGTTGAGGAGGAGTGGACCTGGGGGGATTCCCCAGGCAGCACATGCTCTTCTTCCTTCCTTCTCCACTGCTACCTTCTTGTCGGTTTTGGTTGAGAATGCAGAAGCTCAAATATTCATGGAAATTATCCATATTTTTTTTCAGTACGTTATTTTTCCAGAATTTTATTTATTTATTTATTTATTTTTTTTAATTTTATTTATTTATTTTTTCCCCAAAGCCCCAGTAGATAGTTGTATGTCATAGCTGCACATCCCTCTAGTTGCTGTATGTGGGACGCGGCCTCAGCATGGCCGGAGAAGCGGTGCGTCGGTGCGCGCCCGGGATCGGAACCCAGGCCGCCAGCAGCTGAGCGCGCGCACTTAACCGCCAAGCCATGGGGCCGGCCCTTTCCAGAATTCATAATGCAAAACAGTTTGGTACGTATAGTGTGTGATCTATTAGGCTACTAGCATAGACGGTACAAGCTGCCGAATGAGAGATGCTTCAGTGTTTTAGCCGACTCAGATTCCTATACATTTATTTAGCAACCTCAGAATTTTATGTTAGGGGGCCGGCCCCGTGGCTTAGTGGTTAAGTGCGTGCGCTCCGCTGCTGGCGGCCCGGGTTCGGATCCCGGGCGCTCACCGACGCACCGCTTTTCCGGCCATGCTGAGGCCGCGTCCCACATACAGCAACTAGAAGGATGTGCAGCTGTGACATACAACTATCTACTGGGGCTTTGGGGGAAAAAATAAATAAATAAAATTATAAAAAAAAAAAAAAGAATTAGGGAAAAATATTGCCTTTCCCAAGAACTTCATTTCTTTCCAACTTACCTGATAATTAGAGCAAAGTGACTTTCCCTGTTTTTCCTTTTTGCCCTGGCTTACAGGAACTCATAGCCAAATCTGTAACCTGTGTGTAGTATTATTAATAATCCCTTATAGTAAGCCTTACTTCTGGCTTATTAATGTCCAGTCCTTTTAGAAATAATGGATAAAATAAATACCAGAAGTCATTACCCTGCTTAGTTGGTGGGATCTCAGCATGATATTACATGGAAGGTATCCTGATAGAAAATGTGGCCAGCCAGTCAACAGTATTACTTTGTAAATATGCCCTAAGAATTTAGTGTAAAAAAAACACAAAAACAAGGTAGTGATGGCACAGCTTTCAGTAGTAAGATTGTCTAGTCTTCAAGTTTCAGAGGATAGCATATTCAATTAAAAAGATCACTTGAGGGCCAGCCCCATGGCATAGTCGTTGAGTTCTGTGTGTTCTGCTTCTGCGGCCTGGGTTTGGGGGTTCAGATCCCGGGGGCAGACCTACACCACTCGTCAACCATGCTGAGGTGGCGACCCACGTACAAAGTGGTGGAACATTGCCACAGATATTAGCTCAGGGCTAAAAAAGAGGAAGATTGGCAGCAGAGGTTAGCTCAGGGTGCATCTTCCTCAGCAAAAAAAAAGATCATTTGCGTTCAGGTGAAATCTTCATTGTGGCTTTTGATATGACCCAAGGGTACTATCTTTGTATGAAAGAGAAGGCAGATTTGTGGTCCAAGGAATTGAAGTGCTTTTTGTGGTATATAGACACATTTTTTTTTGCAGGGACTGGGGCTGTATGCTGCTAGAGACATCGAGAAGCACACCATGGTCATTGAATATATTGGGACTATCATTCGAAATGAGGTAGCAAACAGAAAAGAGAAACTTTATGAGTCTCAGGTAAGTGCCACAGCCGTCTTCTCTCTGTCCCTGTGTCATCCAGATGCCCTGAAAGGCAGGGCCAAAGCTGACTGTCCTGCTAGGTTCACTTTTGAACAAAAGCCATATCTGGATGGTCTTGTATTTTCCTCTGGTTTTTTCCATCAGTCTTACCTTTTTCAATCAGTGTTATTATTTATGTAGATATAACTGTAGATTAATGAGCCTGGCTCTACCCACCAATTCATTGATTTCCCTTCAGACCATGTAAAGGTCGTGACTGGTTAATGTAACGTCCACGGCTTGTGTGGTCAGGGTGTGTTTCCCTCGGGTCACTTCCGACTCAGCCTTCCTGGTGTGCATGTGGACGAGGAGAGGCGTTCTTTCTCTTCCAGAACCGCGGCGTGTACATGTTCCGCATGGATAACGACCACGTGATCGACGCCACGCTCACAGGAGGGCCTGCAAGGTGAGACACAAGGAATCTGGTCAGGGAGGATCTTTCGCTCGATGGGGCAGTGTGCTCGATAGTCTTTTAGTGATTGAAAATTCAGGGCACATAAGTTTTGAAGAGAATTTTTAGTTAAAACTGTATATTTGTTATTGTTCTATTAATGGACAAATAGAAATGCAATTAGGAAAAAGTATTCCTTATGAACTAAAGGTTTTTAAAGCTTCTTCCAGTTGTTTTACAATAAACAGTTTTCTGAAATGACGGCTTGCAGATACATCAACCATTCATGTGCACCTAATTGTGTGGCTGAAGTGGTGACTTTTGAGAGAGGACACAAAATTATCATCAGCTCCAATCGGAGAATCCAGAAAGGAGAAGAGGTGAGAATGTGGGATCGTGTCTGCGGTGTTTGTATCCCTGTGTGTAGTTCACTCCTTTGTACCCATGACTTGCTCAGTTGTTTTCCAGTTCATTGCCAGAAAAAATCCCGTGGTTGGTCAGATTCTGCTATCCTGTCGTATTTCTCCTTCCGACACTCTTCTTCCTCGTGACAGCATCAAAAGTGTTACATACCAGGTCTCCCCAGCCCTCCTCTGTTACAGAGTCCGCGTCCCTGCGTCCCTCCTGTGGCGTCATTTCCTGTCTTAGGCTCCTCCTTCCCCCCCGCTCATCCTGGTCACAGTTGGGCAGGATCCCTCCCTTTAAAGAGTGGGCCTGTCACTGAACTAATGTGGAAGAGGATCATGGGGTTGTGCCCTGTGGTCTCCAGGAACACTGGGGCTCACGTGAGGTCACCGTAAGGCCTGGGCAGCAAACCTGGCCATGCCGTGTGGCAGATTGCTTGCACACTCGCCTACGGTCAGTACAAGCTTACGTGTTTTTCACATCAACAGATTTTCAGTTTGGCTATTTTATTTTATTTTTTCAAACGCTGAACGTGACATTTGTTTCTTTGGTCTCACAGATGACGCCTGTTAGGATTAGCATTAGTCTTGGTTGCCTCATTTATGGTTCTCGACTTTGTTTTTCGTGATGTGGTCGGCACACAATCCGAGGGGTGCAGGTGCCCAAACGTGGAGCTGGCATTCACTGCACACCCTGCGGGCGGCCGGGTGGGTTTCTGTAGCACACTCCCCTGGTAGGGGCTGGAGCCTGGGTGTCGGCACTTTGTTGGAGCCCCCACCTCTTCATGAACAGACGAGTGGGATTATACCTGTATTTTTTGGTCTTTCTGGAATTCCTTTTTTTGCATCAAGAATTGACCCAAGGCCCATTTTGCACATCTCGAAGTAACCTGATGAGTACATAAGAGAAAGATGTGAGGACCCCAGCATGATGCCAGTGATCATGGGGGGGTATCCCGGCCCCCGGACAGATGGAGACCTCGCTGAGTTCCAGGCCCTTCTGCCTGCTACCTGCTTGAGTGTTGTGGAATAGGTCGCTTAACCTCTGCAAACTTCTGCTTCATTTTATGTAAAGTGGAGAACATAATTTCCTCACAAAGCACCTCTAAGAACTCAGTGACTATCTAATAAAAGGTAGTAGTATCATTACTAAGAGAAGCAGCTACTCAATAAGTATTGGTGTATTCCACGTGAGTGTAGAAAGGAAGTCTTTCCGAATCGTGTCCTAGGATATTTGAATCGGAAGGACCTTGCAGAGGACTGGTCCTCTCCTCATTTGGCAGGGTCAGATTTCTCAGGGGTTGAGGTGAGGCTGGTCCCGTGGAAATCGTGCAGACTCCCACCCACTTGACAGCAGGGTTGGTCTGAGATATTGATAATAATTGGGTAACCCCTAAATAGAGAGACATCTTGTAAATATTCCTTGAAGTGAGGAAAGATGGAGGAGGAAAAAAAAAGGGCAGTTCGTCTCTGTCAGACTTGCATGCCCCATTCAGCAAGTAGTGGGGAGGAGGCCTTGCGGGGGGCCCTCACCCACCCAGAGCAGCGGGCCTGCCGACGCCCTATCCATCTGCGGGGCCGCACTGGGAGAAGTTGGAGAAATGCCCCTTTCTTAGATCTGGCTCACCCTAAAAACACTGCCTCCCCATTTCATTTGTCCCTCTGCGATCCCCGGGTGAAGCACAGCCGTGCTAGTCTCTCCACTCCTTTGCGAGGTTTCCCCATCTCCCGCCAGGGTCCTACGGAACCTCAGCAAATCAGGTCTTCCTTTAATTTGCATCTCTTTTGTTTGCTGGGTTTTTGAATACTAGGCAGACGGAGGCAGGAAACCCCTTCCTTTCTTCCCCCTTCCGGCCTTTCTTACACTGTGTCTTTGCTGTGGGCAGCTTTGCTATGACTATAAGTTTGACTTTGAAGACGACCAGCACAAGATCCCGTGTCACTGTGGAGCTGTGAACTGCCGCAAGTGGATGAACTGAAATGCATTCCTTGCTGTCTCAGCGGGCGGCTTGTCCCTAGGAAGAAGCGATTCAACACACCATTTGAATTTTGCGGACAGAAAGATATTTTTGTTTTCTGTTTTATGACTTTGAAAACTAGCTTCTGGGAGTTCTGATTTCCTCAGTCCTTTGGGTTAAAGAAGCACCAGGAGAAAGCTGGCTAGAGCAGCTTTCCTGGACTTGCTGAGGTTGACCAGAATTACAGAATGGTCCAGCACTTTTGTGTTCTTTTTCTTTCTTTTTTTTTTTCTTTTTGTGGGTGGGTTTTGTTTTGTTTTGTTTTGTTTAGTTTAGTCTCACTGAGGAGAAACTTTTACTGGGGCAAAGAGCCGATGGCTGCCCTGCCCCAGGGCAGGGGCCTTCCTATGAATGTAAGACTGAAATCACCAGCGAAAGGGAGATGTCCAAAGTGCTGGCCACGGCCTTATCTGAAAAAGGGGCAGGCCCTCTATTTAAAAGTTTTTTAAAATAAAAGTAGACACCACTGAACAAGGAATGTACTGAGATGACTTCCTTAGGGATAGAGCTAAGGGATAATAACTTGCACTAAAATACATTTAAATACTTGATTCCATGAGTCAGTTTATTGTAGTTTTTGATTTCTGTAAAATAAGAGAAACTTTTTGTATTTATTATTGAATAAGTGAATGAAGCTATTTTTAAATAAACGTTAGAAGAAAGCCAAGCTGCTGCTGTTACCTGCAGAACTAACAAACCCTGTCACTTTGTACAAATATGTAAATATTTTGAGAAGAAAATACAGTATGAAAATAGTTATTGACCAAATGCTCCCGGTGCTGCAGCAGCTTGGTGCTGATAAAACGTTCTTAGGGATGTGACAGTATGACTCCGTGTATTAAATATGCCATTATAATTATGGAATAACCAAAACTTCAACCTAGAGTGTTTGGGCTTTTTTGGAAACTATGGTCTATTAGTACCTAATTGTTTTATACACCTTACTTCTGATAGAACAGCGTAGGCTATGACTACAACTTTTATAGCTGTTTTGGTAATTTAAACTAATTTTTTCATATTATATTGTTGCATCCCTACTTCTTCAGTCAGGTTTTTTGTGCTTACAATTTGTGATAACTGTGAATAACTGCTTAAAAATATACCCAAATGGAGGCTGAATTTTTCTTCAGCAAAAGTAGTTTTGATTAGAGCTTTGTTTCAAACCGCAAAGAATCATGTAAACATACTAGGATCATGTAGCAGGAACTCAAATCTAACTCTCTAGCCTTCTATTTAACACAGAAATTTTAAAAATTAAAAAAAAGATGTGATTATGCTTGCAGCTGCAGGACTCTGGCAATAGGGTTTTGGAAGATGTAATTTTAAAATGTGTTTGTATGAACTGTTTGTTTACATTTCTTTAATTAAAAAAACACACTGTTTTGTGTTTGCTTGTAGAAACTTAATCGGCATTTTGAACCAGGTTAGCTTTTTATTTTGTACTTAAAATTCTGGTACTGACTCTTCACAGGCTGAGTATAAAATGAAGTTCTCGTGTGCACAATTCCAGTGGGCTGTAAACTGTCGGTATATTCAGTGACGCAGTTCTGAACTTGTAATGTATATGGCATGATGTATTTTTATCTTACAGAATAAATCAATTGTATATATTTTTCTCTTGATAAATAGCTGTATGAAATTTGTTTCTTGAATATTTTTCTTCTCTTGTATGATATTCTGACATCCTACCAGTATTTGTCCTACCGGGTTTTTGTTTTGTTTTCTGTTCTGTATAATAGTATCTAATGTTGGCAAAAATTGAATTTTTTGAAGTATACAGAGTGTTATGGGTTTTGGAATTTGTGGACACAGATTTAGAAGATCACCATTTACAAATAAAATATTTTACATCTATAAGAGCTGCCCGCGTCTCTGTGAGCCCCTCTCGTGCTCCGATGGGAGCCCTGGAACCAGCGGTCGCCAGTGAGTCCCAGGGTCGGGCCCGCCTTTCAGAGTGACTGGCCTGTTGATGTAATCAACTTGGTTCTCTTTCTTTTCAAGTAAAAAATTTAGATGTAAGTTTATAACTCATTCCAAATAGAGACTCTCTCTTCCCTGCAGTTGAATGAAGAAGGGAACTTGGGTTTCTTTTTAGGGTGTTTAACAAGTCCAAATTAAAAAATATTCACAGTGCCTTATTCCCTTGTTTCAAGTCTATTTTTGTTTAATTGTTAAATTTAGTCTCCTGATTTTTTTTTTTTGAGGCAGCTCTCCTAGACTTATTCAGTGTGAAAGAGAGATTATTTGTATCATATTCAATGTGTTTAACATTTAAGGGGGTTGCTAAGAATTAAAATTGCTCAAAATCCCCATCAATTTCTAATTTGTGCTTTTAATTAGATTTTTAGTTTGTGCTTCATCAACACCCTAAAATAATACAGAAATTCTCAGAGCGCCTGCCATCTGACCAAAAGAATTTTAAATACTATTCTAAAACATTTCCTGTTTGGGGAATGGTTTGTCTGGCTGAGGCTGGAGCGTGTTCACGGTCTGCACCGGGTTCAAAGCTGTTGCTCAGTGCAGCCTTTTCTTTGACCTTGTACTTGATCTCCAAGGATCAGACACACAAGGAAGGAAATGTCTTTGAGTCATCATAGAGCCTGGGACCTGCTCTCTGCTGGAGCGGGTGCCAACTCCTCATCCCACAGCAAGGCCAGGAGAGGCAAGAACGGCCGTCCCAGCCGTCAGATCTCCTGGTCTGCGCGTGGTCTCACGGGGAGAGGGGCATGGGCAGAGGAACTGTGGGAGGTCATGAATCTGGAGGGGGAACCAGCATAGGGCGAAGTACCTGTGACACCAAAAATCAGTGGCAGGGGGTTCCCTTTGCAAGTTACCGAGACATGACAAACGAGACAGCTGTGGCCCTCTGGCATCACTGACTTGTATTCTGGAGGTGAGACAAAAAAAGCAGGCAATTTTTTAGATGGAAATCTAATGAGGTGGGCTGGGAGTCAGGAGAGGCATCCCTGGGGAGGTGACGTTTAAGCTAAGCCCTGAGGAATGAAGAGGAGACAGCCACGGAGGGACGAAGGCAAGGCCTTCCTAGCACTTGCAAGAGTCCTGAGGTTTGAGAGGGGCTGATGTGTGGGAAACACTAAGGCGCGCGTGGCTGGAGCACATCTTGGGTTCGGATGACCTCAGTGCAGTGGGAAGCCACTGGAGGACCTGTGCTGTGACCTGACCCAACGAGAGACACTTGTGCTGCTGCTGAGGAGGGTCGATGGTGGGGCTGCGGGGCGGGAAGAAGGCTGAGCAGGCCGTGCACTAGTCCAAAGAGCTGGTGGTGGCCTGACTGAGGCAATGGCCATGACGATGGGCCCATGTCCTGCAGATAGACTCGCTCAGCTGTTTGAAATACAATCTCCCCGCCTGCCCCCTGCCCCCGCCCTCCAGCCCCCTCCTGCTTCCTGACGGGTCCCTGTCGTCCCTGGCCTCTCCTGTCCATCCTCGGTAGCCTACTGTCATCTGGCTGTGCGCTCCCTCCCCTCTCAGTTTCTCCCTCCCCAAGTAGAAACACCCTTCGCCTGGTCGTGGGGTTCCTGATGCAGCAGGTGTTTTTCTGGCCAGTAGAGTTTTCTTGTCACAGGTGACTGTTGACCATTATCGATCACTTTGAAACTCGCTCTAACCCTTGTTTTGTGGACGTCCACTCTTTCCTGGTTTTCTTCCCATCTCTCGGGCTTAATCTTTTCCCTAAAAGGACTCGACCTTGTTTTAAATTTAGAAAGGTACGTATTATCACTCTGAAAAACAACTTCTAAGGGATCACTCTTCAGGACGCCCCTGCTATGCGGTAGTCCTTGGCTTCTACGATGTGAAAACATGTATTAGGCTCAGATACCAACACCCTAAAAAAAACACCCAAGTTCAACTTTTTAAATGCCCAAAAGCAATATAGACAGACATTCCGAAGAGTGGCCTGTTTACTTCAAACACTATGAGAAGAAAAGAGCCAAGTTACAGAGACTGAACTAATCCCTCTGCACTAAGAACACGAGCATCTTGTCGTATTGTGTTATAAAAGTACGGTGTCGAAAACGGTCACCCGCGTTCAAGCAGCTTCGTAAGCAGGCAGTTTCTCCCATGGTCTGTTTCCTCCCCGTCCATCATCACAAACACTGGCAACAACTCTGAAATGAGAAGTGCTACATTTATTTTCTGTTCAAATAAATAGAAAAGAAACAACTTCATTTCTGTTGTTATGCCCTAGCACTCTGTAAGTACATTATTACAAAGAAGGAGGTGAGCGTTTCTTAACAAACGTGCTCCCAAGGTGACTGGCGGCTGTCAGCCTCTCCCACAGGCTTCTAACAGTGCGCAAGGGGAGCCACCGCATCGTCTTCTAGCAAAGCTGAAGAACTCTTTGCCAAATACCTAAGGAAACCGGGTGACTAATAAGCAACGAGGCAAGGTGGTTCTCGTGGAGACGTGAGTAGACCAGCGTCGCTCCCGCTGGCAGATGCGCTCCGCAGACTGGAGCACGGCGCCAGGCTTCAGCCTCCTGCTGGCCGGGACGCCCAGCATCACAGGAAGCACCGTTTCATTCCTGCCCTGAGCTCATGAACAGCGCACTCCTCATCTGTAGTTCCGGAAGGTGTCTTAAAACTTTTCATAATCTAAAATGGAACCCACAGTCTACTTGGTAGGAAGACAGAATAGCTCCTTCTCCCCATAATCAAGTCCCCGTCATCAAGAGCCATTCGTTAGTTCTTCAGGAATCTTCAGTCCCCGTGGCGGGTTCCACTCAAGCCTTTCAGGGGTGGGTGAGGTCTCACTGGCCAGCTCCACCCCCGTTTCCCAGGGTTCTGTTTCATTCCCCACGCTGCTATTGCAGAGATCTCCAAAGTCAGATTCATCTGTTCTGAAAAGGACCCTTCATCGTTTCTCTGCTGTGGGCCGGACCCCTCCTTTCCCAGCAGGGCCTCTCGCGGGCCCCCTTACAGATTGCTCCCAGTCTGGTTTCTCAAGTTCTCGCTATTCCTGCAGAGTAGGGTTCTCGTATTTGAAGACTGCTTTCTGGGGCCCCAGAAATTCTTTTAACCCAGTTCTTATTCCAACCACTGCAGTGTAAAAAGTACTTCACTTCCTGTTCTTTGATGGCAGCGTTCCTTACTCTGCTTCATAAAGCAGAGTCATGCACACACGGCGCACACTCACCCTCTTGCCCCAGAGCCATTTATACACGATTTCCTGCCACCCCAAACATCCACCCGCACAGCTCACAACATTCCCATTGCTGCCAGCCAGAGCTTCATCTCCTTTTGCCTTTTAAACGTCAGCGCTCTGCAAGCTTCCATCCTCAGCTCTTACCCTCTGTGCTCTCTAAGCTGACCTCATCCAAACCTACAACTTAGCCAATATGGTGACAACTTTCCCTCTTAGCTCCAAACCCAGGTACAAACAGCAGCCTACTCGTTATTACTACAACAGCTTGCTCATATTACCATAAAGCTACACTTCCAAGACGCAATCTTTATCTTCTTCCACAAAGCTGCTCCCCCAATATTTCCTAACTCCCAGGGGCAGTTCCTCCACCCAGGTGCCCAGCCAGAGACCCGACATGCTCTAAAACTCCTGCCCCAGCCTCATCTTGCCGTCCTGGTCCGGGAACACCCTTCACCTTCAGCACAAAACTATGTGCTGTTCCCTGACTGGACGTGCACGAGCAGGCCTGGTGCCTCTCGGTGGGCTGTGCCTTCTGCCCGGAATCCTCCCCTCACGGACTTTCTTGACTGCCCAGGAAGTCCTTCCCACCCTCTTGCCCCACTGAGTGAGCAACAAGTACATTTTTAACTTTCGTTTTACTTGACAATCTCACCCACTAAAATTCCTCTGAGGGCAGGGACTGTATCTTCCAGCTGTCTCTCCAGCACAGAAAGAGAAAGAAAAGGAGGTGTGCCCGTTAGTCAGTCACCTTTCCCTCCCTGCAGTCCTCCCCGCCCTGCTGTGTCCAGAGGCTGAGGCTCCGGGCTTCGGGCTCCTGGCTTCTGCTTGGGCTCAGCCAGTGGGCAGCACTGCGGGAGGCAGGAGGGCTGCTGGCTGGTGTGAGAGAGAGAGCCTCCTGTCAGGACTACAGCGCCTCCCATGGCGCCATCTCCCCCCAGGCTCAGGGGAGGTTTCCTCCTCTTGCCCTCAGGCTGAGTGGTGACTGCCCCCACCATCGCTCATCCCTCAGGAAGTCCCTTCAAAATCCCAGAGAAGCATGCCTTCTGTTTCCTGATGGGACCCCAATGGACAGAGGAAGGAAAGACTCTCAATTCTTGAAGCAAATTAATAGATTACTTTTCACAGTATAAATTAATACAGTACTGTGTAAAAATACTTGATTAATGTTTTGTGATTAAAATATACATATTTATCCTTAAAAACAAAAGAGGTCAAGAGAACAAAGAAAAAAAACTCTAAAAGATGTTTAGGTAGTTTACAATTTTTTTCTCATGAATAATGCTGTGATGAACATTTCAGATATGTACATTAAGTAAACTGCATTAGAGAAATTTACTGGACTTGAAAATAGACTTATTTGGGGATAATTTTAGATTTATAGAAAAGTTGCAAAGATGATAATACAGAGTTCCCAAATACCCCTCACCCCATCTGCCCTAACGTTAACATCTTGCATAACTACAGGACATTTGTCAACACTAAGAAATTGACATTGTTACATCACTACTAACTCAAGTAGACGTTGTTCCGATTCACCCGTTCTTTTGATAACGTCCCTTTTCTGTTCCAGGATTGATTCCACAACACCACATTGCATTTGGTCGTCATGTCTCCTTAGTCTCCTGATATGTGACAGTGACTCAGGTTTGCCTTGTTTGCTGTGACTTGACAGTTTTGATTTGACAGTTTCATTCCTCATTATGCTCGTTTTCCTTTAAAATTTTTAGCACATCGAACATAGTTATAACAGCTCTTTTTAATACTGTTGTCTCCTAATTCTATCATCTTTTTCATCTCTGTGCCTGTTTAATTAATTAATTGATTGATCTTTTTCTCCTGGTAACAGGTCACATTTCCTGCCTTTTCCATGTCTAGTAATTTTTATTGGATTCCAGAATTTGTGCTTTTATGTTGAGTGCTGGATTGTGCTGTATTCCTTTAGAGTGTTAGACTTTATTCTGGCAGCAAAGTTACCTGAAAATCAGTTTCCTCCTTTTGAAGCTTGTTCTCAGAGCATTTTTAGGATGAGTCTAATTTAGCCCCACCTCTGAGGTTATGGCCCTTTGGGGGAACACACTGGATGCCCTGGGTTTTCAGTGAGGAGTCTTCACTTGGCTAGTGGTAGCTTAAATGATTCCTAGCCTGTGTGATCTCTGGGAGTTGCTCAGTTTATAGCTTCCCAGTACTTGTTCTGTCCTTGGAACTTGTTCTCGGCCCAGTCTCATGGAGTCACACTTTACCTGTGGACACACTGGTACACAGCCAGACTCAAATGGAGACCCCTATGCACATTTCTGGGCCCTTTCTCTGTGTAGCCCCCTCCGCCCCTACATTCTGTGCTGCACATTCTACCACTTGGGCCTCCTGATCTCTGTTCTCCATCTCAACTCAGCAAGACCACCAGGCTCTTGTTGGGTTCCCCTCCCTGCACAGTAGCCTGCAAACTGTCTCTGGGCAGAAAGCTGGGATGAGTCTGGGCCACTTTGTTTCTCAGGATACCGTCCTGCAGTCCCTGTGATCCCATGTCTGAAAAGAGTTGTTTCATGTATTTTTTTCTACTTTTCTAGTTTACCCCAGGAGGACAAGCCCAGATCCTCTTACTCCCTTTTGGCCAGAAGCAGAATTTTCCTCTTTTCTTTTTGACTTAAACATTCTTCCCTCTTGTCTATTTTCTTTAAAAGCATTATTCATCATGTTTCTTTGCCCCTGTGTTCCTCTTTATTCTTCATTTCTGAAATTATTTTTTAAATTTCACATTTTTGCTTCAGTTCGAGTTCTGTCACGTTTCTGTTTTCAAATTCTGCTTTATATTATCATTTCATGTTACTTACTGTCTTTTGGTTTGTTTTGAACAAGCATGTTACGGTTTTGATCAGTTCTGTGAGCATATCTTTCTGGGGTACTTTCATTCTTTCTTCCCCACATCACCTCAATTTTTTTTCCCCCTATTTGATGCAGTGGTAGCAAGTACAAGGGCTGTAAACAGGGATGATTTCTAAACAAGAAACTATATTTTTAACTTTTACGTCAGAATTTCTAAGGGCCTGCCGAGGCAGGATGTACCTTCAACCCCATCTAGCAAAAGTGGGGCTAACAGTGAATGCGGCTATATTGCCTGGTGCTAAAGATAGCCCACTAGCTCTGCACCTGTGTAACCTTACCCTGTGTGAATGGGAATGCAGAGGGGGATGGACTTACTAGACTAGTATTGCTGCGTGCAGTGCAGACCAGCACAGTGACCGAGCTAATGACCCTTCCAAAGGTGAAAAAGTTTGGTTATAAATGGAAAGAAGGAAAAATAGTAGCTGAGGGTAAAGGAATGAATAATGGTTATATAATGAGGGAAATCCAATATTACATTAACACCTCAAAAGAGGCTCAGAGCAAGAGATGATACTGTCTCTTAGCTCGATTATACCAGATGCCTGAAGGGACAGAAGCCATATATTGCTGGGACCACTCCTGCTTTTGGAACCTGATCAGATGGAACAGAAGCCTGCAAACCTGAGTGGCCTCGCCCTGGGAGACATTATATACGATACGATGATGGACCAGATAGTTATTAATGACTGAATCAGATTCTAGTAATGTGCAAGCATCTTTTGACTTTTATGGTTGTTTTGCTATTACGGATCCATGTTTGAGGACCAGGGGGTAAGTGATATTGTGATTTATAATAAGAAATATACGTTTGGTCTTCGTCCTGTAATAAGTAATATATATTTGGTCTTGTCCTCATTTCTGGCACGGAGCTCCTAAACGCTTGGAATTTCCTAAGTGAAGAGAGCCATAAAGGTATCTTTTGTTATGTTCATGTAGTGACTTAGACCCCATCTAAGGATGGGGGCTGGTTGCCAGGAGAGCCAACCTTGTGATTCGAGGGTTGGAACTCTCAGTCCCACCCCCTGACCTCCAGGGAGGGGAGAGGGGCTGGAGGTTGAATCACTTGCCAATGCCAGTGATTTAATCAGTCAGGCCTACGTCATGAAGCCTCCATGAAAACCCGACAGGACTAGGCCCGGCTTGGCGGACACGTGGAGGTGCTGGGAGAGTGTCATGCCCAGCAGGGCATGGAGGCTCCAGGCCACTTTCCACATACCTTGGTCTACTCATCTCTTCCGTCTGGATGTTCATCTGTATCCTCTGTCATATCCTTTTATAATAAACCAGTAAGCATAAGGGAACTGTTTGTCTGAGTCCCATGAGCCGCTCTAGCAAACTAATCGAACCCGAGGAGGGGGTCCTGGGAACCTCCAATTTATAGCTGGTTGGTCCGAAGCACAGGTGGCAACCTGGACTTGCGACTGGCATCTAATGTGGGGTGGTAGCAGTCTTGTGGAGCTGAGCCCTTAACCTGTGCAATCTGATGCTATCTCCCGGGAGACAGTGTCAGAATTGAATTGAGCTGTAGGACACCCAGCTGGTGTCACAGAGAATTGCTCGGTGTGGGGAAAACCGCCCCCACACTTGGGGACCAGAAGTGTCGGAAGTGAAGTGTTCTGCGAGAGTAGTCAAGGAGACACACAGGAGGGACAGATACAGCAGGGAGGAACTGGGTTGTTCCTTACACGGGAGATGGACCCAACTGGGTTTTTCATAGTAACTGTATGGGATTCGACCTTGATCCTCTTCCACTGCCCATGTGATGAGAAGTTAGTTTTCCTGAACTCGAAGGAGGCGTATCCAGCCTTTCTAACCCGCAGAGCTCCCTCCTCTCCGGTTCGTGTGATCTTCAACACGGTAGCCTGCTGCGGAGACTGCCTGGCTTTGCTTCCCTCCTCCACTGGCCAAGTTTCATCTGTCCTTTTTCTCTAGGATCCCTATCCTACTCAAGTTGTACTCCATTCCCAGAAGTTTCTCCTCAGCCTGGGGCCCTGAGCTAGAAAGAAGCCCTGGTAGTAAGTTTCAAGAGTTCAGAGGAACTGATGCTTCGGCCCCTCACGCCCATCCACTCCTCCCAGGTGGGGAAATCCTCCCAGGCTCAGTTGCTGGTCTCAGACTCACCCACCTCATTTCCAGTTAATACCTGTTGCCATTTTGGGTTCTCTTATTCTTGGATCACAGATGCTCTGTTGTGCTTCCTTTTGCTTTCTGCCACACGCGTGTCAGTAACCCACAGGTCTTAAGACTATGAGTTTCCCCTGCCCACTGAATTTGGAGAGTGTGAGGCTACCTTGTCACCTACTTTGAAAATGCTCCCCTTGGGTCTGGCTGTCTGGCTGCTCTCACTGTAATGGGTATTGAGTGGGGAGATCCAGAAGCGATGCTGCAACAACCTTCTCTGCTGTTTCCTCCCAGTCCCTCATGTCCATCTTTTTGATCTTAGCCATTTTAATGAGTATAAAGTGGTATCTGACTGTCGCTTTAATCTGCACTTCCCTGATGACTGTGACACTGAACACCTCTCCTCATAATGCTGACCCATTTATACATCTTTGGTGAAAGGTCTATTTGAGTATTTTGTCCGTTTTGAAAATTGCGTTTTCTTATTAAATTTTAAGCAGTGTTTATACACTCTGGATGCAAGTCTGTGGCTTACTTTTTCATTTTCTCAATGGTGTCTTGAGCAGAAGCCTTTAACTTTGATTAAGTCCAATGCATTAAACTTTTATAACTAGTTCTTTTAATGAGTTAAGAAATCTTTGCCTATCCTAAAGTCATGAAGATATTCTCTTTCATTTTCCTCTAAATCTTTATAGTTTGTTTTTCTGTCTAGATCTGACCCATCTTGAAATACTTTCTGTGTATGGATAAGGCAGTGGTCAGATTGCATTTTTGTCCACAGGGATATAAACTTCTTCCAGCACTCATTTGTTATATCTCTCTTTCCCTGGTGAATTGTACTGGTTCCTTGGCTGAAAATCAATTGCCCATACACATGTGGGTCTATTTTTGTTCCACCGATCAATTCATTACCCATAAGCCAATACCACAGTCAGTCTTGAATTGGCGCAAGTCCTCCCACTTCATTCTTTTCAAAATTATTTTGGCCACTCTTAGTCCTACGCATTTCCATGTAAATTTGAAAATTAGATTGTCAACTTCTACAAAAAGCCTACTGGGATTTTGATGGAGGATACCATTACACCTGTAGATCAAACTCTGAAGAATCAACATCCTAACAACACTGAGGTTTGTTTTTTTTTTTCTGTGAGGAAGATCAGCCCTGAGCTAACATCTGATGCTGATCCTCCTCTTTTTGCTGAGGAAGACTGGCCCTGGGCTAACATCCGTGCCCATCTTCCTCTACTTTATATGGGACACCGCCACAGCATGGTGTCACAAGCGGTGCATTGGTGCGCACCCAGGATCCGAACCCGGGTGCCGAAGCAAAGCGTGCGCGCACTTAACTGCTTGAGCCACCAGGCTGGCCCCTATATTGAGTTTTCTAGTCATGAATATAGGATAGTTCTCCACTTATTTAGGTTTTCTTTAATTTCTCTTAGCAGTGTATTGTACTTTTCATTGTACAAGTCTTATACTTTTCATATGTTTGATGCTATTGTTAACTGCAGTTACAATACCATTATTTTCAATTTTTTTTTTTTGTGAGGAAGATCAGCCCTGAGCTAACATCCGTGCTAATCCTCCTCTTTTTTTGCTGAGGAAGACCGGCTCTGAGCTAACATCTATTGCCAATCCTCCTCCTTTTTTCTCCCCAAAGCCCCAGTAGATAGTTGTATGTCATAGTTGCACATCCTTCTAGTTGCTGTAGGTGGGACGCCGCCTCAGCATGGCCGGAGAAGCTGTGCGTCGGTGCGCGCCCGGGATCCGAACCCGGGCCGCCAGCAGCGGAGCGCGCGCACCTAACCGCTAAGCCACGGGGCTGGCCCCCTTCTTATCCTTTTTAATACCTGTAGAATCTCTAGTGAACTTGCCATTTTCATTCTTGATGTTAATAATTTCTGTCTTTTTTTGTTTTTGACTAGAGGTTTATCAGTTTTATTGATATTCTTAATCCAGCTTTTGGTTTCATTAATTTTCTCTATTTTTGTTTTCTATTTCATTCGTTCTGATATTTAATATTTCTTCTGCTTCTTTGCCCTTCTAACTTGTTCTTCTTTTTATATTTTCTTAAGGTGGAAGCTTAAGTCACTGATTTTAAACTTTTATTTTTTTCTAATATAGGTGCTTAGTGCTATAAAATTTCCAAGTACTGAGTTAGCTGTATCCTACAATCTTTGATACGTTGTGTTTTCATTTTCAGTCAGTTCAAAATAGGCTTTGATTTGTTCTTTGACCCAACCCACAGGGTATTGGGAAGTGTGTTATTGGTAAATTTTCAAATATTTGAAGATTTTCCAGGTATATTTTTATTATTGATTTCTACCACTGTTATCATTGCTATTGATTTCTAATATAATTTGCATGAGCTAAATTTGTATAAATTTATTGAGACTTGTTTAATATCTTGGAATATGATCTATCCTGGTACGTTTCATGTGTACTTGAAAAGAATGTGTATTCTGTTCTTGTTGGGGGGAGTGTTCCATAAATATTAATTATGTCCAGTTGGTTGACAGTATTGTTCAAGTTTTCCATAACCTACTGATTTTGATCTTCTGTCTACAGTCATGTGCCACAGAACAACATGTCAGTCAACAACAGACTGCATATATGACAGTGGTCCCATAAGAATAGTACCACAGAGCCTAGGTGTGTAGTACGCTATACCACCTAGGTTTGTGTAAGTACACTCTATGATGTTCGCACAATGACAAAGTCGCCTAACAATGCATTTCTCAGAACGTATCCCCATCATTAAGTGACGCATGACTGTACTTGTTTTATCAATTATTGAGAGGTATGTTAAAATCTCTACTTATAATTGTAGATAATGTCTCTTGGCAGTTCTGACAGAACAATTTTGATGGCATGTACTTTGAAGTTCTGTTACTAGGTATATAAATGTCTGGGATTATTTCCTCTTAATGAATTGTCCCCTTTATCATTATGAAACAACTCTCTTTATCCCCAGTAATATTCTTTGCTCTGAAATCTCCTTTGTCTAATATTAATATAACTACTCTAGATGTGTTTAAATTAGTATTCAACATGCATATATTTTCCCATCTTTTTATTTTTAACTTACTCGTGTCTTCATATTTAAAGTAAATTTCTTGTAGGCAGGACAGTTGGGTCTTGCATTTTTATCCACTCTAACAATCTCTGCCTTCTAACTAGAGCATTTAGATCCATTTACATTTAATCAAATTACATTTAATGTGATTATTGATTTTGTTGGGATTAAATCTACCATATTGCTGCTTTTTGTTTTCTATATGTACCATCTGGTCTTTGAAGTTGAATGAGTATGTATGTATATATGTATGTATGTATGTATTTATGTATGTATGTGAGGAAGATCAGCCCTGAGCTAACATCCATGCCAATCCTCCTCTTTTTTTGCCAAGGAAGACTGGCCCTGAGCTAACATCCGTGCCTATCTTCCTCCAGTTTATGTGGCACACCGCCACAGCATGGCCTGACAAGTGGTGCGTTGGTGCACGCCTGGGATCTGAACCCAGGCCACCAGCAGCGGAGCGCGCACACTTAACCGCTGCGCCATGGGGCCGGCCCCAAAGTTGAATGATAGATGAAATGCTTAGGATATAGGATATATTATTCTTCAACATGTTTTTTATATGATGCTTAAACTGCTTTGTGGTTCAAGGTAAAATAACTGAGAAAGTACCCTATATCATGAGATTATGTCTCCTCTGAGATGTAATTTTGGTGAAAAACTCACATTATATTTGGGCATTTACAATAAATACAGACGATTCCTAAATTTATCTCTCTAGCTGAGATATATCTTCTGAGATCCTGATCTCTATATCCAACTGCCTAATTAACAACTCTACTTGGATGGTCCACAGGCAAGTTTAATGTAAAGTATCCAAATTCACATACCTTCAGCTTCAAACTCACATAGTTTAAGCTAAGAAACTGTGAAACTTCCTTAAGTTTAGGGCTGCTACCTAGTTTATTGGTTCATCAGCCAAATCCAAGTATATGTCTTACCATGTATCACATACATAGGACAACTCAGACCAGAGGACCGAATACAAGATAAAAGAGCAGACAAAAAACTCCTAGGTAAACAATCAAAAGGATCTTTTATTTTAAATGTAGATAGTACCATAATTCATCAAAATAATTTATAATAGTTAACTGCCTCTTAAATATAATCTTATAAATGATGCCTTCTGAAGTTAAAAGTAACGTGGATTCAACCAGTTTGTTTAAAATTATCTATTTAGAACATGATAATAGAAGTAAAAAAAAATTAACTGTCTCCTACATAGTCTTCTAAGAAAGGAAATCATGACAAGTTCCTGATCAGATAAATGCCATTCCATTATTAAAGGAGATTAAAAAGATGCATAAATAAATTTGACATTATTAGACATTTCAATTTCCTGGGTTTCATCCTTCTGTACAAAGCTGACTCTATATAAAGAGTTAAAATTGAATTCTGGTTTCCTACCATAAGCAAGAAATTCCTTAACAGCAGCTCAGAAATGACCTTAATCCCTTGGTGAAACATACTTCTTCACCTCCTAATGGTTACTCGGTGCTCCAATCTTGAGCTGTCTGATATCTCACCTCTGCTAATCTTCCCAGGCATCTCCACAGGAGGACAAGCATGATGAGTCACCATTCCAGCCATGGTGTCCACTTTAACCTTCCAAATGCCATTGTTGTGAGGAAGAGCCATCACAGATTGCCATAGCAACATAGCCTTTGTGACTCAGTGGATCAACCGCTCTCAGGCACTGTCCAACTGACACCTGGTATAGCCGATTATTCTTCTGAAACAAAGAGGTAGCAAGAAAAAAAATTCCACCAATTATTTGCTTTAACTTAAAAAACTTACTGCCAGAATATGGTAAAGACGACACAGAAATCCAGAAGAGATCTGGCACATTTAAGATTACTTACTTGAGGGATACTACCAACTCAGAACTCCCTTCTACAAGGCAGAATGAGTCCATCTGCCATGTTCCCTCACTCAGCCTTGCTGGTGTCTTCACATCCTCCCATCATCACTATGTAAGTTCCTCACCCCAAAGGTCCACTGCTGGGATCCTCCGGACCCATGGCACTTCATGAGACGTGGTGGGTCTGATGAGCGAGTTTCTGACATATCCAGGCAAAGGAGATTATTTAAAACCAATTCATGCTCTTCATTATAAATCCAGATCTAAGGAAGAAAATAAAAGATCAAAACCCCAAATTTTGCTTTAGATTTTTGAAATTCAGACTGCACACCACTTCATATATTTGTGGAAGAAGAATGGATTTATTCTGTATGGCCTCATAAAGTGGGAACAGACTCACGTACTAGAGTTACATGGAGGCAGTATCAGCTTAGTTATCCAAAAGTGGAATGAAGGCAGGAAAAGGCAAGGTACAATTCCAGGAAGAAACCTAAGCAGTGGCTGAATTTTGTTAATTGAATTTAACGTAATTGACTGAATTTAATTGAGCACATGATTGTAGATCATTTCTAATTCTCAGATTTCACAATCATACAATGCTCTTAATTCCTAGACTGCATAAGAACTGGAGGAGCCCAATGAACCTGCCAGTTTGCCTTCTGTAGACAGAACACACAAGGCTCTCACGTTCATATTTCCCTCATGTTGGGCAGTGATGACGTGCAGGAGCTGTCACATCACATTATCCTGTGGAATATTAGACTCTAACCCCAGATCATAATAACATTTGGACAGAGATTATGATTTCATCTTGACAGCCCAGAAGCAGGACTTTCGTTAGATGTACAAATGATCTTACAGGATAGTCTTCTTCATGGTCTCTCAGATTATTTTCAGGAACAAAGAGCTGAAGTCGGCTGAAGTGGTCAAATGCAATGAAGAACTTATTCTCCAACATGTACCATCACCAAATCCAAAAGGAATACATTTTCTTCTATTCTGTGAATTATTTTACTCACTGCTACTTCTACCTACAGGCCCAAAATGTATGTGTGCTGTCTCCATTAACATGACGAGACTCTCCACTGGTGCTATAATAGAACTTTCTGTGATGATGCTAATGTTTTATAATCTATGTTGTCCAACATGGGAGCCACAATCCACATGTGGCTATCGAGCACTGGAAATGTGGCTAGTATGACTGAGGAAATTAACTGTTAATTTTATTTCATTTAATTAATTAAAATTTAAATAGCCACATGTGGCTAGTGGCTACGGTATTAGCCACTGGGACTCTGTTTAGTCACAACATAATACGGATAAGAGAGTTTAACTCCATCTCCTCAAACTTCTTACACTTTCTGGAACGAACTTCAACAATCTCATGCCACTGTGATCTAAACCACCGAAATGTCACTACAATTTAACACTTCAGTGTCTACAACACTAACGCCTCTCATCCCCAGACATGGCACAAAAAAATCATGTTTTCCAGTAGGTATAACATCTTAGAAAGTGTGCATAAACTTTCCTAGAAATGTGTTCTATGAAATTTCAAAGGAGAGACTCTATCCCAAAAGCCCAAGTGTTCTTTTCATTCTTGGATGACAGCATCCCACCACTCAAGTGGAAATGAAAATTACTTACTTAGGACCTGTTTTGAGCACTGCAGTCTTGAGGCACTACAGCTAGGAGATTAGATTGCTGTTAGGTTATGCTGTTTTATCAGATATAAATCAGTTTGAATTACAGTTCCAAACCAAAGTAAGTTTCGCTTATTTTTAAGTTCATTTAATATCATTCAAAAGACACGTACAAACAGATTAAATTATGTGAATGAAATGAACTTAAATTTTGTTGTGGTTTCCTCTGATGAACTCCTAAAAGTCAGTTAGGAAAATACAATTTCAGAGAAAACTCTACCAAAGATATTCTGATTCATCTAATGCAGATTTAACGTTCTTATCCAGAAAGAAGGTACACTTTCTTTGTCATTCCTAACAAATTCATATAGCTTTCAATTCATTCTATATAATTCAAATTCATTCCATATAATTCAAATTCATTCTATATAATTGCTACTATGACAAACATAATAAGTAGAGGTAGGAATAATATACAAAGGAGACAAAAACAGTTGTATTAGATGATCTCTAAAATCATTCCCAACTTAAACCATATAATAAAGAAAAATCACATTAAAATCTTGATGTTTACTCCTCCCTCCTCAGGAGCGACTGCTGGCAGCTCCCCTTTACTGAAGGACACGTTCCAAGGACTGGCTGTGCCCAGAGGCATCACTCACCTGATTTGGGTCACCATAGTCACACGCCTTAAGCACTACTAGGCCTCCCTTCTGACTTGGGCGGCTCTGGGCCACCAGACACTTGTTGGTCTGGAGGTGATAGAGCTGTAAAAGAAGAAATTGCTCTTGACAACCCAGCAAGCAAAGAGAGACCAATGTCAGAAGATGCCTTAGAATGCCAGAAAAGGTTTTGGATAAAATATGAAAATATTGTTCCAGAGGTATGAATTCCAAGGTCACAAAAAGATAAGCATTTTTTTATTCTTAAACTCTAGCTTCAGTACACAGGAGCATCACAATAGGGATTTCAAGGTTATAGGCAATTTTAACAATATATGCAAGCAGTGTCAAGGAGAAATTCTACTTAATACTATCTACAAGTTTACTAATCTACTATAGGGGAAGAAGGAAATTAAAATATCACCCCTGCACTAAAGAACCTTAAAATGAAACTGAGGAAATAAGAACAAAAGGTATAAACCAGACAGTACCTAATTAAATGTAATATACATGCTAAACTGGAGAGAAATACAGATGATAAATGCCATAGGAATTCCAAAGGTCAGATACATAAAAGAAGAAAAGGGTGTCTAGTCTGGGTAAAAGGATTAGTTTAAGTATTAAATGAGATTAGATGTGCAAGGCAAGAATACTAATGGTAAAGGATTTCAACTATGTGCACCTACACTGGTGCCTATTTTCACTTAAAGAGAAAACAATAATAAATATATTAATGATTTTTTTATATCTTATAAAGTAGAGAGAACAAGAAGGGGAAAGCTCTAGGCTCCATTCTAACCACTGAAGAATTGTTGGCATTGGGAAAGAACTTTGAAAGGAGTGCCTTCTTTGTAACACAAAAGAAGGGAAAACTGGGCAACAATTATAACATCTACACTTTCGGAAAGCAAATTCTAAGAAACAATTCAGGAAAAAGTTATGACTTTATGGCTAGACCCCTAAAATTTAAGTGTGATTACAAAACTGAAGAAATTCTATAAGAAACAAAAAGGAACATCTAAAGAATGTGGTTGATCAATGGCTTTTCTGCTAAGCTCAGATGATTGCTCGGAACATTGAGTGTGAAATCTCACTTCATGCCACCACTTAGACCCTAACCATCTTTCACTTCCTGTCTGGAGTCAGTTCCCAGAGCTGTAGCCAAACAGCACACAGCTGCCCCACTTCTCCTTCTGTTTTCTTTTTTGGACTGGTCTCTGCCCAGTGAATTTTACACTCACTTATATTGCCTTTATTTGTATATTCACATTTACATCTATCCTCTTGGAATCTAGCATATAACTTAGAGAAGTCATGCTCTCTTTAACACCGGCAGGTAAAGGATCTTAATATTAATAGTGAAGATAAAGATATTAAAATTTCTAAGGCGTTACACCTGAGTAAATTCCCATAAAATGAATATAATGGAAAACAAGTTAAAGTCTATCATTAAATATTTTAAGTCTACAGTGTCACTTATTGTACCACACAACTCTTAATGACACACTTTAGTAAGATTACTTTCTTACCCTTCCACGTTGAAGGACTTTGGGACGTTTTGGCCCTCTATTGATAAAAATAGGCTGCTGGGGTTTGGCATTGGGCCCAGAAATCTGCATCTCTGGGTAAATATTATCCAAATACCATTTAAATGATTTACAACCCAACTTTTTCCTCAATTCAACACGCTCACTGATATTTCCATAGCTTTTGGTCCTCAGATCAGGTCTTAAGGAAAAATACTGCTCCTAAATTTAAAAAAGAAAAATGAAAAACAAGAGAATGGATTTTTTGTTTAAAATAAAGATTATCAATTATATCTGAGGTTTAAAGTACAACTGAAAAAATGGATCATGAGCAAAAATATTTTTTACACCAGTGTTTTCTTGATGTTGCCAGAAAATGTCAATGTAAAGTTTCACACAATTACCTAATACATCATTAACAATGAGACAACTTAAATTGTAAGATACACTCCAATTTCCAAAATGGCAAAACATGTAAAAATGTGCATCTTAGAATCAAACAGGTTACATATGAGATTAGCAGTTCTCCAACTCTTTGGTGTCAGGACTCTATATTCTTAAACATTATTGAAGACTCCAAGGAGGTTCTGTTTGTGTGAGCTGTATCTACTGACATTTACCACGTAGACGTTAAAACTGAACATTTGTTAATTCATTAAAAACAATAAACTTACTACCTATTAATATAAAGAACACGTTTTGAACAAAAACAAAACATTTAGTGAGAACAGTGACACAGCTTTCACATTCGCAAATCTTCTCAACGCTGGCTGAAAGGAAGTCACCTTGAATGTCGTCTCTGCATTCAATCTGTTACTATGTGTTGTTTGGTTAAATACATTTTAAAAAATACAACTTCATGAGAATACGTAGTTTAAAATGGAAGGACTATTTTAATAGCTGTTTCAGAAAATTACGGCTCTTCTTTTTTGATACTGCACCAAACTCAGTAGCTTTTAAAGGTTAATTCCAATGTGGAATATGAAATCATATCACTGAGCTTTCTGAATTGTTGTATTAAAATCTTCTGGTCTTGGGCCGGCTCCATGGCTTAGTGGTTAAGTGCGCACGCTCTGCTGCTGGCGGCCTGGGTTCGGATCCCGGGCGTGCACCGACGCACCGCTTGTCCAGCCATGCTGAGGCCGTGTCCCACATACAGCAACTAGAAGGATGTGCAACTATGACATACAACTATCTACTGGGGCTTAGGGGAGAAAAAGGGAAAAAAAAAAAGAGGAGGAGGATTGGCAATAGATGTTAGCTCAGAGCCGGTTTTCCTCAGCAAAAAAGAGGAGGCTTAGCATGGATGTTAGCTCAGGGCTGATCTTCCTCACAAAAAAAAAAAACAAAAAAAACCCAAAAACTTCTGGTCTACCTTGCTCTTTGAATGGATCTTTTACCTATGCAAGATTTTTACAACATCATGCATTAGTCATTTGGAAAATACTGGTCCACTGGGCTGTGAAGTTCTTTCAAATATCGACAAATTTCACTATACAATATCCAAAAAATCATATTCATAAATAACACTACTGAGCTCATCAGAAAAGTTTTTATGTACTAGGAAGCTATCAAGCTTATGGTGGTGGATACAAGCTTTCCAAAATTCCAATTTTCACTTGAAAGTTTGAATTTGCAACAAGTACAATCAGTTGTTCTCCTTGAAGTGAGAGGCTCAGTTGGTTCATTTTTGAGAAAATGTCTGCCTAACACCCAAATACAAATAACCATGGTTTGTGAGACATTCTTTTACATGAAGAGTGTTCCATGGAGAAAAGTGATTACTTCAACTCTCAACTCAAACAACTGCACAGATGTTTTTCCTTCACTCTCTGTACTTCAGGATACAGCAAAAGTGCTTTCTGTGTACACTTGATATGCACACTCACACAGAATACTAAGAGATGTTGAGATTTAATACAATTATTTTTACTACTTCATCAATGACATTCTTAGATGAAACTGGCTTTTTCTTTTTTTTCTGAATGGACTGGCAGTGAAGAATGCCATTTAGTGCCAATGCTGTGATTTATGCTAAGGCACCAGTCATTTTACTCTATTGCTTTTGCACCCTCGGTGCAATGTCAACACAGTGAAAACCGGCAAATACCGTGCTGATCTGACTGTGAAAACAGCTTTGACCTGGCAGACCTCCTGAAAGGCTAGCCAGGACTTCCATGGGTTTGTGGACCACATTTTGAGATCTGCTGTTAGACAGTGATGATTCAAAGATGATAAGCATGGAGTTGAAGGAGCTAATCTCACAGGATTAGCTCCTCAAGGAGCTCACAGTCCAGTACAGGGAGAAGGGAGGACATAAACAATGTTGTAGGAGAAGTGTGATAGAGTCCCCACTTCAACTCCCCAAGCACAGTTAGTTGCTTCATCCTCATTATCCCAGAGCACATGGTACGTACCTCCACTTACATTTACCTTATAGTGTTAAAAATTACTGTGCGCTCCCCCTCATTCATCTTTGTATCCCCCTAAACCTAACACAGAGCCTGGAATATAATAGGTGCTCGATAAAGGCTTGTTTAAAAAAAATTAATTGTACACAAATGTCCACAGCAGCATTTTTCGTAACTGTTAAAAAGTGGATGGGCCGGCCCCATGGCTTAGCGGTTAAGTGCGTGCGCTCTGCTGCTGGCGGCCCAGGTTCGGATCCCGGGCGCGCACAGACGCACCACTTCTCTGGCCATGCTGAGGCTGCGTCCCACATACAGCAACTAGAAGGTTGTGCAGCTATGACATACAACTATCTACTGGGGCTTTGGCAGGGGGGGAGTGGAAACAACCCAAATGTCCATCAACTCATGAATGGATAAAATATGGTATAGTCACACAATGGAATGTTATTTGGCAATAAAAAAGAAAGAAGTACTGATACATGGTATAATATGGGTGAACCTGAAAACATCATGCTAAATTTAGAAAGAAGACGGTCACAAAAGACCACATATTATATGGTTCCATTTGTATGAAATGTCCAGAATAGGCAAATCTATAAAGTCAGGAGGTAGATTAGTGGTTGTCTTGGGCTGGGGAAGATTAGGGGAGTGACAGCTGAAGAATACACAGTTTCTTTTTAGGGTGACAGAATGTTCTAAAAATGATTTGTGAATTGTATCTCAAAGCTGTTACAAAGAAAACATCATTGAAAGTCGTGTATGACAGAAGAGAAGGCAGGAAGGAATATGACATGTGCAGAGTCTAACAGGGGAAGCAGTGGGATTGGGTCACAGCGAAGCCCAATGAGCAAAGGAGCCAGGTTCTGTGGGAGTCATAGGAGAGGGATGTGAAGGAGTAAAAAAACTAGAGAGAAACAATTTCTTCTGATGTTGGCTGTATCATCTTTTATAGAGTGGTCATTTGGAAAATTAAGAGAGTCAGAAAAGGGAGCTGGCACAGTGGCACGGTGGGTAAGTTCATGCATTCCGTTTTGGCAGCCCGGGGTTCGCTGGTTTGGATCCTCGGCATGTACCTACTCACCACTCATCAAGCCATGCTGAGGCGGCGGCCCACATAGAAGAACTAGAAGGACCTGCAACTAGGACATATAACTGTGTACTGGGGCTTTGGGGAGAAACAAGAAAAAGAAGAACATTGGCAACAGATGTTAGCTCAGGGCCAATCTTCCTCAAAAAAAAAAATAATAATAATAAAATAAAAGAGTCAGAACAAAAAATGAGTGAAATACTGGGTGAAGAGAGAGAAAAGAAACCTAGGAAGAGATGGCCCTAAAGTGAAGGTCACCCAAACAGAGATATGCAAGAGTGAAAAGCAACCAAAGCCCCATCCCCAAAGGACTGACCAGCCTATTGTTCATCCTTCTCAGTAAGAAATTGAATTTCACCTTGTATTCATCCAGCCAGACATATGCCAGCCTCAAGGAGTTGTGTGTCATGGTGTCTTGGCCTTCAGGAGAACCATATGGTCGCCTTTTTCGGAAAATATGTCCAACTCTAGAGCAAGGGATGATGAAGAGTTTACCTCCACACATCCAAATCTGGTCAGAAGCAAAATATGTATTAATAGTTGCCTCACAGTACTGTGAAATCAATGTATGAATTTTCATGCAACTTATCTTCATTAAGCAGGTGTTCGTGAAACTTCACAAGATGTTTTATCCTATTAGATATAACTATTCAATAGAAGAGAGTCAAAGGGTACATTTTAAAAATTATCTTTATGATTAAAAAGAAACTAAATTCTAAAACAATGTAATATTCTTTTACTACCATGTGTCTAAAATCACTTACCATACATTGTTGTTTTAACAGATCAAGGGACTTGATCTTCAAGACTTAGGGACAAGGAACGCTTACTAACTGGTCCTCTAATTTCAGTTTTACGGGTACTTTCTTATAAAATGTATACATACTTTTTTTTTAAGAAAAAAGTTTTTTATAAAATATACAGAATAACTCTAGATGAAGATTCAAAAGATCTTTGTTCTGGTCTAAATTTTGCCCTTGACTATCTGAGTTACGTTATACAGTTATTCCAATTACCATGGGATTCACTTACCTTACCTACAAAATAAGAAGACTGAACTAATGATATCTATTATTCCTTTCAATGTTAAAGTTATAAAGATTATGTAGGAAAAACTACCTTTTAAAAACACTGTGGTTAATATATTTGCAAAAATACAAAATAACATACGTAACAAGGTATTGTGGTATTATCTGAATGGGGATTCTGCTGTCTAGACCAGGAAATGGGAGGCAGGGAATGGGGACCTCTGCTAGAAAGGAGCAGTCTGAGTTCTCTCCCTCGCCCTCTTTCTGCCTTTCCCAAAGACTGTCTTACCACCACCACAGCTCCCTGAGCCACAGACCCCACCCATTCTGTCACCTTTCCAATCTTAGCAATTGGAAAAGAGGAGAGATTATGAAAGGCAAATTTCTTCCTCAGGTTGGAGGTGCCTGTATATATAAAGGATTCAGCAAGCTCTACATGGGGTGATGATATAATTTATCATATAACTGGGCTACTTCTGAAAGTGAAATGGGGAGCTATTAATAATTTCTCCAGGAGAACAGGTGTGAACCAGGATGCTCTTGGGCAATCAGGGAAATGTGATCACCCCAACTACATATATCCAGGGTTATCAAATAAGGTTAATAAACTGACAGAGAAAGAACAAAACTCTACGTTAAATGCACATTAAGAATTCTAAATTTATACCCAACCATTCATTATAACTATCCCTTTTAAATTCTTATAAAATGAAGATAAAGCTTCTTATATGCTTTTGACATTTTGAATGGATATTATCCATATCATAAATTATGGTAAAGTAGCATTAAGGACAATTTGTTAATAAACATAATCAAAGAGAATTTGCAGAAAATATGGGATCATGGATGAAAATTATATTCCACTACACACAGTTAATAATTAAGCATGCAAAAAAATAAAATTACCCGAAATGATATTTCTAAATTTTCTCCTCCCCAGATATCCATGCCACTGTCATACTGCCCAAGTTCACTGAAATAGTGTCTGTTCATAGCAAACAATCCTCCAGCCATTGTAGGTGACCTAGAAAAGGAAAATAATTACTGCACTGAATCTATAGAGGTAATTATCTTATCTACTCTTTTTGTTTTAAACAATTCAGTGACGCTCTGCAACATTACTAATAAAAACTAGATTAACTATTATGAAATATATTTTATCTAATATCAGGGGATGAAGTGGGCCACATAACTGAATTTTCTAGATGGGTAATGATATGCTAGATACCTGGCAAATGAAGGCTACTTTTTCTAAGTATCCAAAGTACTTATTTATTATAACCATTGTTGACAGAAATTTACCTGAAATGAATTATTTAATTCCTTTTGACAGTATCACAGAGCCACTGGGATAAAAAATGGACTCCAGGGCCTGCCAATGGGAGACCAGACAAACTTCACACTTTAAATTGGACTCAAATGTGTTAGACCAGTGGCTCTCAAATAGGATGATTTTGTCTTTAAGCAAACATTTCATTAATGTCTGAACATATTTTCAGCTGTCACAACTGGGTGGGGGGGGTGCTACTGGCTTCTGATGGGTTGAGGCCAGGTATACTGCTAAATATCCTAAAATGCACAAGAGAGCTCCCACAACAAAGAATTATCTGGCCCCAAATGTCAATACTGAGAAGGTTGAGGAACCCTGCATTGTTGAGAGAGTCTGAAGTAGACTGGCCCTCAGAGACTCAAGCCCAGCTTCCAGTCATCTCACTTCCTGTAACTGGATTAGGTGATCATGAATTCCAGCGTCCCAAGCTGCCTGCCAAAAGTGAAGCAAAATTCTCTCTGCAGGGAGAAAACATCATGCCAGGTAGGAATGTATTTCTATAATTTTTCATATACAATGTCTGGTGCTAAACAAAAATAAATAAGCAAACAAACAAATAAATAACCAGGCAATCAGGAAGATAAATCACATGAAAGAAAAACAAGAGAAACAATCTACAACAGAAACAGATGTACAGGGGTTTCAAATAATGAAGTGAGTAGGCAGAGACTTTAAAATAACTGTTCAATATGTTCAAGCATTAAAGATAAAATTGACAATTTGGCAGATAATTAGATACTATTAAAAAAGAAACCATGGGGCTGGTCCCATGGCCTAGTGGTTTTAAGTTCAGCGTGCTCCACTTCGGTGGCCCGGGTTCAGTTCCTGGGCGCGGACCTATACCACTCATCAGCGGCCATGCTGTGGCAGCGACCCACATACAAAACAGAGGAAGAATGGCATGGGTGTTAGCTCAGGGCTAATCTTCCTCAAGCAAAAAGAGGAAGATTGGCAACAGACGTTAGCTCAGGGCGAATCTTCCTCAGCAAAAAAAAAAAAAAAAAAGAAAAAGAAAGAAAGAAAGAAAAAGAAACCAAATTCATGCATATCTGAAAAACACTTCTGACAAGTAAAAACAGAAAAAAATTTTAAGCAGCCAATGAAAGAGCTTCCCTTGAAACGAAACAAAAATAAAACTTGCTGACTTCTCACCAGAGAAAGTGGAATCCAGAGCATTCTTGAATGATACCTTCAAAGTCCTGAAAAATGTATCTGCCACTCTAGAACTGGACATTGAGTAAAACTATCCTTCACAATAATGGTGAAATAAAAACATTTTCAGAAAAAGGCAAGAGAAATCACCGGAAAGTCCAACCAAAAGAAATACTAAATGTGTTTTTTAGTCAGAATGAAAATAACCCCAGATGGAAGTTTGTAGATGCAGAAAGAATAAAGAGTAACGTAAAAGGGGAAATAAGTGGGTAAACCTAAACGAATACTCGTTACATAAAAAATGTCTTGTATGGACTCCTAGAAGAAAATATAGGCAGTACACTCTTTGACATCCGTCTTAGAAGGATCTTTTCGAATACCACATCTACTCAGACAAGGGAAACAAAAGAAAAAATAAACAAATGGGACTTCATCAGACTAAAGAGCTTCTGCAAGGCAAAGGAAACCATGAACAAAATGAAAAGACAACCCACTGACTGGGACAAAATATTTGCAAATCATATATCCGACAAGGGGTTAATCTCCAAAATACATAAAGAACTCATACAACTCAACAACAAAAAAACAAACAACCCGATCAAAAAGTGGGCAGAGGATATAAACAGAAATTTTTCCAAAGAAGATATACGGATGGCCAACAGGCACATGAAAAGATGTTCAACATCACTAATCATCAAGGAACTGCAAATCAAAACTACAATGAGATATCACCTTACACCTCTTAGAATGGCTATAAGTAATAAGACAAGAACAACAAATGTTGGAGAGGATGTGGAGAAAAGGGAACCCTCATACACTGCTGGTGGGAATGCAAACGGTGCAGCCACTAGTATGGAGATTTCTCAAAAAATTAAAAATCAAAATACCATACGACCCAGCTATTCCACTACTGGGTATTTATCCAAAGAACTTGAAATCAACAATTCAAAGAGACTTTTATGCACCCCTATGTTCACTGCAGCATTATTCACAATACCCAAGATATGGAAGCAACCCAAGTGCCCATTGAATGATGGATAAAGAAGATGCAGTGTATATATATATATACACAATGGAATACTACTCAGCCATAAAAAAAAGACAAAATCATCCCATTTTCCGCAACATGGATGGAACTTGAGGGTATTATGTTAAGTGAGATAAACCAAACAGAGAAGGACAAACACCATTATGATTTCACTCATATGTGGAAGATAAACAAATACAGGGACAAAGAGAACAGATTAGTGGTTACCAGAGGGGAAGGGGGTTGGGGGGTGGGCATAAGGGGTAAAGGGGCACACATATACGGTGACTGACAAATAATGACGTACAACTGAAATTTCACAATGTTATAAACTATTATGACATCAATGAAAAATGTCTTGTAGGGTTAAAAAATACATGCACACACACACATATATAGTTCAACAATACAACTTATGGGGGGATACCTGGAGTAGGAACATTCTGAGATCCTTGCATTTTGGAGAAAGTACCAATTTATATTACCCTTTGATAAGTCAAGGATGAATGCTGTGTTCTCTAGGGTAACCACCGAAAGAACGGTATGTAAGAATGTTTAACATCTAGTGATGGGGCGGCAATTGGGAACAGAATAATAATAAATTGGAACTCAAACCAAAAGAAGGCAAGAGAAGAGAAAAAAGAATATAAAACAGATAAAAGCAAATAGTACTACAGTAATCATAAACACAAAATATAAGCAATATTATTGAATGTAATCAACTAAATGCCCTAATTAAGACAATGTTTTTCACACTGGTTTAAAAACAAAACATAATAAAACAAAAGCCAACTCCATGCTACTTACAAGGGACATGTCTAAATATAAGACCCTAGAAAGATTGACGGCAAAAGGGAAGAGAAGTTACACAATGCAAATACTAATCAAAACAGAGCCGGAACAGCCATATTAATGTCAGACTATAAAGCAAGTCTCACAATTCTAAACGTATAGAATAAAAGAGAGACAATTCATAAAGATAAATGGTTTCATTCACCAGAAGATTTAATAATTCTAACCTTTCATGCATCTATTACCACAGCCTCAAAACAGATGAAGAAAACATATAAAGAACTACAAGGTGGGGCCAGCCCGGTGGTGCAAGCGGTTAAGTGCACGCGCTCCGCTGCAGCGGCCCGGGGTTCGCCAGTTTGGATCCCAGGCGCGCACCGACGCACCGCTCGTCAGGCCATGCTATGGTGGCGTCCCATATAAAGTGGAGGAAGATGGGCACGGATGTTAGCCCAGGGCCAGTCTTCCCCAGCAAAAAAAAAAAAAAAAAAAAAAAGGAGGATTGGCAGATGTTAGCACAGGGCTGATCTCCTCACAAAAAAAAAAAAAAAAGAACTATAAGGACAAACAGACAAATGCACAATTGTAGTGGGAAACTAATATACCATTTTCAAAAACTGATAGAACATGTGAATTAAAAATTAATAAAATATGGAGTACTCAAATAATGCAATAAACTTGACCAAACAGATACAGAACCTCATCTTCGACAACAGCAGAAAATACAAATTTTCTAGGCACACAAAGACCATTTATAAAAATCCATCATATGCTAGCCCATAAAGCAAATCTCACCAATTCCCACAGAATTAAAATCACACAGAATGTTTTCTGACCACAGTGTACTTAACCTAGGAATAAACAACAACTATAAAATCTCCATATGTCTGGGAAATAATAAATGCACTGCTAAATAACCTACACATCAGAGAAGACATCATAATGAAAATATTTTGAAATAAATGATGATATAAAATATCATAATTTGTGGGATGCAGCTAAAGCCGTGGTTAGAAGAAAATTTATCATCTTAAATACAAGTATTAGAAAAGAAAAAAGGCTGAAAATTTTAAAAATCTAAACATTCAACTCAAGGAGTTAGCAGCCATATTGTAAAAGTGAAACAGCTCACAGAAGAGCAGAAAAAGTAGGAAAAAAGTGGAAGGAGAAAGGGGTGCTAATGTCCTCACTGTACAAGGAGGGGTGTCAAAAGTTCTCAAAAGTCAGTAGAACAGGAAACAGACTTCAAGTATCAAAAGGAACCAATACAATAACTAAAACAAACCATACCACAACACCAGGCGATAGAGTACAAGGGAGTGATGTAAATGAGCTAACTCTTCATTTCTCCCATAGAGAGGGCCTAAAGTTGGTTTGAAACTGAAAAGAGCTCTATGCGTATCATCTAGAGTTAAGGAAGAAGTAAGAAACGGAGGACCAAAAATAAAAATGATTAAAAGAATCTGCCTCTGGGGAGGACTGAGAATAGGGAGGAAAGGGGTGGAGTCAGCTACTTTTCAACCTCAGTTCTTCCATACTATTTGATTTGCTAAAAATTAAATAATGAGGGATGGGCCAGGTGGCATAGTGGTTGGGTTCACGTGCTGAGTGCTCTGCTTCGATGGCCTGGGGTTCGCAGACTGGAATCTTGGGCGTGGACCAATGCACCATTCATCAAGCCACGCTGTGGCGGCATCCCGCATACAAAATGGAGGAGGATAGGCACAGACACTGGCTCAGAGACAATCTTCCTCTTTTTGCTGAGGAAGATTGGCAACAGATGTTGGCTCTGGGCCAATCTTCCTCACCAAAGAAATAAAATAAAATAAACAAAGAAAAACAAATACCCATGAAGATAATGAAATAGGCAAAAACTGGCAACTGCACTGAAGCTAAGAATGAGAATATATCTCACAGTCTGGGGTATGTTCTTCTCGCACTAGCAAAGGAAAACAAAAAATACTTTACTGGACTACACATATCTCACTTTCTGAAAAAGAACAACATGGGCAGTCGTAAAGGAGATAGGAAAAAATGGAGTCACCTCTACTGTCTGCCTTCAATTGTAGGATGTGAGGTCATAGAGACCAGAAACACAGATGGACAGTCCCCAGAGGCAGCCCTGCTCTCCTGAGAGACGTGCCTCAGCACCCAACTCCCATCTGCAGAGCTGGGGAGGGGAGGGTGGGTACTGACCCACGCTGAATCCCCTGGTAGGTGACGTGAGAAGAAGAGCCGCAAGCATGTGAAGACAAGAAGACAACTGAGAGCTGGGTGTGCTTTTTTAATGGACTTCAAACAGAACTGCAACAGATTCCCACACAAAGCCTGAGAGAGCAGAAGACGACCCCGCCCTGCCAGTAGATAACATCAGGCACCTGGAACTGGCCAAGGTCTCTATTAGCCTCCCCTCCATGTCTGGTTCAGATGAAGGGAAGCTGGAAAGGACCCAGAGGCCAGCTGAGGAGCCAATCGCATTCTAGTCACCTGAAGTGTTGGGAAAACATTATCTACTAAAGGGAAAGAGAGGCATACCCTGTGACCCAGCAGTTTCACTCCTGTAAACTAGAAGTCATGAACAAGAATGTTGGTTACAGCACTGTCTGTAATATAAAAGAAAACAAAAAACTTAAAGCAATCTCCCCAAAAAACTTAAAGCAACCCAATTGCCCACCAACAGTAAACTGGATGTTATGATATATTAATATAGCAGAATATTATACAGCAATGAAAATGAATCAACTATAGCTATATACTGTAAAACAGATGAATTTTTAAAGCAATATTGAGTAAAAGAAGCAAAACAAAATAATGAGTCCCATGGCTTCATTTGTATGAAGTCCAAAAGCAGGCAAAACTAAACTATATTGTTGAGAGACGCATACATAGGTGGTAAAACTCTACAGGAAAGCAAGTAAATGATTACTAGGTCAAGGTAATGACACCTCTAGGGACAAGGGCAGGGGCTGTGACCAGGAAGGGGTGTACAGGGGGCATCTGGGTGCTGTTTCTTGATCTGGGTGGTGGTTACACAGGTGTTCACATTATGACCATTTATTAAATTGTGTGCATATATACATGTATATGAGTACTTTTTATGTATGCTATTTTTCACAGTAAAAAAGTTAAAAAAAAAAAAAAAAGAGTAGGTCCAAGAACTTTAAAAAGTAGAAATACAAACAAACCTCTCTGAAATCTACACGAGAAATTTAAAAGAAAAGAAAGGAGAAAACATATAAGAGCAGATGTATATTAGATGTTAGCTCGGGCTCATCTTCCTCACAAAAAATAAATAAATAAATAAAATATTAAATTTATACTAGCAAACAACTGAGGATAAGTTAATAACCAATGCAATAAACCATGGCATTTGACATGAATAACACAGCACATGGGGTACTCCCATGGTATCCCATGCAACGATTATCCCAGGATACTGCTGACTTTGTCTGCCTTTCTCACTAAGCTATAAATCTTTGAGGGTGTGGAGTTTCTCATTCATATATCCTTCCTTAGGACTCGGCAGGGTGCATAAAATTCGGTAAGCACTTGAGAATTTTTAATGGACAAACAAATTAAGCCAACGCTTTTGATTCTTGCAAAGAAGAAACTATCTTTAAAATATTTTTTTCTCTTCTGAAGAAGTACTGGTGGGAATTTTTCAAATACACAGGAGAAATCTTACTTGATTGGTGCAGTAGCTCCTTCTGGTCCTCCGAGTTCAGAAAGGGGAACAAGATCCCATTTGAAGTGTAGCCCCCAGTTGAATCCTCCCCGCACCACAGGGGACGAGCTGTAGGCAAGCGTGTCAGCACTGATGATGTCGATCACCGGGCACACTACCGTCTGCCGGTCCTCCTGGATGACAGCCAGCAAGGGCTGCAGCCACATCACGTTCACTTCACAGTGGCTGTCCAGGAACACCAGGGCTTCTCCTGAGGAGGCAAACAACATAGGCCCCAAGAGTGTCACAGCACTCAATTTAGGTACAGCTGCCAGTTCAACTGGATGATGCATTTACATGGCATGAAATATAAGTGCCACCCTTCTAGTCCAAATAATTAAACCATTACTTTATTGCCAATCAGAAACAGGGGAAGTCTTTTAGCCATGAATTCAGCCTGAAGTGTACTGCTATGATTGAGGAATTAATCTGCACAACTCTTGAAAAAATCTACAGACAATTCAGATTCTCTTCAGTGAAAAGATTCCAGGGGCCGGCCCCATGGTGTGGCAGTTAAGTGTGCGAGCTCCGCTGCTGAAGGCCCAGGTTTGCGCCCACTGATGCACTGCTTGCCAGGCCACGCTGTGGCAGCGTCCCATATAAAGTGGAGGAAGACGGGCACGGATGTTAGCCCAGGGCCAGTCTTCCTCAGCAAAAAAAAAAAAAAAAAAAAAAAGAGGAAGATTGGCACAGATGTTAGCTCAGGGCTGATCTTCCTCACAAAAAAAAAAAAAAGATTCCAAGTCTCACAGGAACAATTCAGTTGTTTGGATAGCCAAGTACAGAGTGTGGTGCAATGACAGTGGCTAGTTGTGTGTTAATATTTTTATTACAATTATTGTAATCAAAATATTTCTAAATTGTGCCCGGTGGCACAGTGGTTAAGTTCGCATGCTCCGCTTCGGCAGCGTGGGGTTCTCAGGTTCGGATCCCAGGCACGGACCTATGTACTGCTTATCAAGCCATGCTGTGGCAGCATCCCACATATAAAGTAGAGGAAGATGGGCACAGATGTTAGCCCAGGGCCAATTTTCCTCAGCAAAAAGAGGAGGATTGGCAACAGATGTTAGCTCAGGGCTGATCTTCCTCACACACACACACACACACACACATACACACACACACACAATTTCTAAATTTAGTATACATTTCCCTGCCTTAGTAAACAGAGGATAGAGAGCATAACTCCATTTTCACTGGTGACTCAGAAACATGACTGCAATTATCGATTATTGCTACAACACAGCAATTCTCTCAGGAGTGAGAGAAGCAGGTACCCCTCTTGTCACGTCAGTGAGGCGGCTCCCCTCTCCCCTGGATTTACCACTGGACTGCCACGTGCTCACTGTCTTTCCTTCCATCTTCCACCTTTCCTTTCCAATTCCCCTAACCTGCTTGGCTGTAGTGGCTCTCAGCCAATGGGAGACACTTTTCTTCCAGTTAGTAAAATAAAAATCATAAAGGTTTTATCTTGCATTTTTAACTCCTCTTGATAAATGGTAGCAAGAATAAGGGTTTCTTTGATAATTCCAAATTTCTTTGATAACTTCATGGTTATTCTGAGCAGCTGAGAAACTTAGAATCTCATCATCAGATAGCATTATTATTATTCAAAAAGGTTTATCCATGAAATGTATCGATATAGACTTTACCTGAATTACTTAAAACACCAGATGCATCCTATTTTTCAATTAATGATAGCAGAAATACCTCACACAAGAAAGCTCTTTATGATGACAGTGAGTTAGTCATGTTACTCAATGTCTGTAAACTACATTATGAGGATGTAAACAGCAGACAGCTCACCAGACGTCATTTAATGCAGAAGGGCAAAGTGCTCAACCTGTACACTATTCAATGTGAAGAAAAGTCAATTCAATCAAGGTTCCTTTAAAGAGAAAATAAATTCCTAGCTTTTCTTAATTCTAAAACTGTTACTTTTTCCAATTAAAGCCAGTTTAACTACATGAAGTAAGATTATACATGGTCACATTGAACCTGAGACTGACTTCCCCAAAACTGGCTTGTTTCTGAAAGATCCTAAACTATATTTGAACGAGGACCGGCAGATGACAAAAAAAAAAAAAAAAAAAAAAAGCTAAATGGCTATTGTTATCTGAAAAAAAGTAAACTCTCAGTAATAATATATTATAACAGTACAATGTTTCAAATGGCATAATCTTGCCATTCCCCACAATTTTCTCTTTATCTCGTTGCCTTCAGTAAGTCAATAGAGCGAAGTCAGTCAGTCTTTACTTGACTAGAATTCTAAAGAAGAAAAATCATAAGCCTGAATTCAGACTGCATATGACTGCAGACTAGATGGAGAGGAGCTCCTTCTCATTTTTTGTTAATTGCTTCAGAAACCTGTAGGTTTAAGAGAAAGGAAGGAAGAAGAAAGATTCTAAAAATGAAGTCCCAGCTAAATCCAGTAAATGGGATAGTGGGTGTATAGGACAGGTGGTGGTAGCGAGCAGTGCCAACCACCTTAAACATCAGTGACTGGTTATCTTGAGAAAAGCAGGCTACAGGAAGGTAGGAGATGTTGTCACTACTAGGGAATACCCCCCTAAAGTTCTAGAATTCTCAATTTACCTTCATGATTTTTATTTTGCCATATCCATGGACTACATGTAGTATGATATACCTAATATTTTTAAACAAATTCACTTGTTTTAACTTAATTTTATTTTTTTTTAAATTGAACTTGGTATATATAATCATGCCAGCAAAAACATAAAATTGAAAATTTAAAGAATGAATTAAGTATTATAGTACAAAAGGAGAAAAACTATAGATAAAACATATTGATTGGGGCCGGGCCCATGGCTTAGCGGTTAAGTGTGAGCGCTCTGCTACTGGCGGCCCGCGTTTGGATCCCGGGCGCGCACCGACGCACCGCTTCTCTGGCCATGCTGAGGCCGCGTCCCACATACAGCAACTAGAAGAATGTGCAACTATGACATACAACTATCTACTGGGGCTTTGGGGAAAAAAAAAAAAGGAGGAGGATTGGCAATAGATGTTAGCTCAGAGTCGATCTTCCTCAGCAAAAAGAGGAGGATGAGCGTGGATGTTAGCTCAGGGATGATCTTCCTCACAAAAACAAAAAAACATATTGATTGCATTAACATGTTTTCTGAAAAAAGAAAAACTTATATGTCATAGTAATGAATAATAGCATTACAATTTCCATATGTTTTCAAGGCTTCTGCAAATTTGTCACATTGTTAAAATAGATCTTCTTTGCATATTCATGTTCAGTAGACAGTATAGTGAGATATGTCAATCCATCTTTGCTCATAGTTTACTGAAGAACATTTTTTTATTAATTTGAAATTTTAAATGTTTCTTTCACATGGAGCAATGGATATTTAAAATAGGAAAAGGCTTAAACATAAGAACACATTTATCAGAAATTCCTAAATAATCCCATTTTACAAAAGAATTCCAGAAATTTCAATACTGTCCATTTTGTTGTTCTAAATTTATTTTAAAAGGAAAATTTTTTATCAAGATCATAAATGAGGGCTGGCACCGTGGCTTGGCGGTTGGGTGCACACGCTCCGCTACTGGTGGCCCGGGTTCGGGTCCCGGGCGCGCACCGATGCGCTGCTTCTCCGGCCGTGCTGGGGCTGTGTCCCACGTGCAGCAGCTGGAGGGATGTGCAGCTATGACCTACAGCTATCTATTGGGGTTTTGGGGGAAAAATAAATTTTAAAAAAATTGAAAAAAACAAGATCATAAATGAAAATCACAATCACCAACCTTACATAGAGGTAACCACAAAAAGAAATACAATGGAATCGATATAATGTAACTGAAAACTACTATTGCTAGGGCCAAGGAGTCAATTCCGACTCCTAGCAACCCTGTGCACAGCAGAACGGGACCCAGAACGGGACCTTGCCCAGTCTTTTTGCACCATCCTTCTGGTGCTATATTAGACAATGCTCTGCTGCTATTTATAGGGTTTTCACGGCCAATTTTTTTGTAAGTGGGTGGCCAAGTCCTTCTTCCAAGTCTGTCTTAGTCTGGAAGCTCTGCTGAAACCTGTCCATCACAGGTGACCCTTTTCGTATTTGAAATATCGGTGGCACAGCTTTCAGTATCATAGCAACATGCAGCCTCCACAGATGGTGACAACTGACAAACAGGTGGTGTGGTTCCCTGACCAGGAAAAACTGAAGACTAACCAGATATAGTTTTCAGCAGAAGACTCTGAATTTGATACTCATTCTTTCTTTTTAAAGGGGGAGATTAGCGTATGTTGGAAAGGTTTTAAAGATATATTAGTAATAATGGAGACTTTCTCCTTGATGGAATCAGAAGATTTGAGGAAATTTTAAAGAAAATACCTTTATAGTTATGTAAGTCAATTTTTAACCTTATGTCCATTTACCCAACTAAAATCATGATTCATATCACCAGTGGTAGATGCATTCGCACTTTAAGAATTATTGGCATACTTCAATCAATTTGGGCACATACATTTTACATTTTGTATTAAAAAAATTACAAAAGTTCAGTTATATTTTGGACTCTTCTGCTTATATAAGTGAATAAGATATAAGCCCATTTGAGGGGCCATAAGTGACAATAAGGGCCACTATGAAAATACACCAATGAGGACTAAATTTAGACTTCACCTCCTTGGAGTCTGTACTTTGGGAGAGCAGGGTTAAAGTTATGAAAAGGCCTTTCCCAAACTGGACAAGCCAAATCTCTCCTACTGGCAATGCCCATTTAAGACACCACTTTTGGGCCGGCCTCGTGGCGTAGCGGTTAAGTGCGCGTGCTCCACTGCTGCCGGCCCGGGTTCAGATCCTGGGCGCGCACCGGCGCACTGCTTGTCAGGCCATGCTGTGGCAGCGTCCCATATAAAGTAGAGGAAGATGGGCACAGATGTTAGCCCAGGGCCAATCTTCCTCAGCAAAAAGAGGAGGATTGGCATGGATGTTAGCCCAGGGCTGATCTTCCTAACAACAACAACAACAACAAAAGACACCACTTTTCACAGACCTCTGCAGGTTCAGGAAAGGCTCCAAGGACACAGCCCTCATCACATAACACTCACCGAGAAAAGCCAACGGGGAGTTATACCTGTTGCATGAGCTGCTCCGATCATTCTTCCTCGAATCAATCCCTCACGCTTTGTATTTCTTATTACTTTAATTTTTCCAGGGAGGTATTTTTGGACATATTCATCTAGTTCTCCTTTCAAATCATCTGAAAATAAAGAGTCCCATAATTATTCAAACCACAGGAGACATGTACAAAAGACATTTTATAGCTACTCTAAAGTTGTATCTGGTACTTGCAACAAGAAATCATCAAGTAAATTATAGAATCTTCTTCTGCTTTCTTTTAAAAGATGGCAGCTTATCCTGTAAGGAAGAAAAAGGAAAGAGATGAAGGATAAGAGTTGGACTACTAGCCAAGAGGAATAGTTACCTTAGTTATAGACTTATTTGCATTTCCATAGCAACTAACACAACGCTTTGCATAAAGAATATTTGAAATTGATATCTTGAGTGAATGAATGTTCAACTGACTGCATATAAATCAGATTTAAAATAAAGAAAATGAGATGTAAATGTCTTTTGCTTCAAAGTAATTTATTAACTTACTCCATTTCAGAATAGTTGAGAGAGAACTTCTACTGCCCCTACCAAGAATTACATACTAGCAGCAGTAAATATGTCCTTTTATTAATTTAGCACCTTCCAAGGGCACTAAATATTTTTTATAAATTCTAGATCATTTACCTTTAAATTTCATAACAACTGCAAAGATCATATAAGATAATAAGAAGTAATTCTTTCCATAGTTAGTATATACACCATTGTAAATTATCAGGAATTTTCCCTTTTAGATAAAATATCCACTAAATGAAAAACAAAATACAAGTTGACATAAAAAAAAAAATTCAACACCATAAATTCTAGAATTTAATATTTAACCAACCTTCTACTTGGTCAAGACTCAGGTTCTTGGTTTTCTTAATCATTCGTTTTTGAAATTAAGTTTTGTTATTGTTTTTGTTTTTTGCTGAGGGAGATTCACCCTGAGCTAACATCTGTGCCAGTCTTCCCCTAGTTTATATGTGGGTCGCCACCATAGCATGGCCACTGACGAATGGTGTAGGTCCATGCCTGGGAACAAAACCCAGCGGCCAAAGTGGAACATGCTGAACTTACCCACTAGGCCACAGGGCCAGCCCCAAGTTTTGTTTTATATTAACCTTTCTAAATTTTCTCTTGTGAGGTTTCAATATTTACCAAGGTTTGAGAATTTTACTCCCAATGGTCTCAGTGTACATTTCCTCACTTTGTATATTTAAGTATACTGGCATACCAATTCTGTTGTTGATATAATAAGTGCCTAATAAAAACTAGAGTTATGAAAAAATATGTGATTGGCATACAATTTATCAGTGTATCTCTGCAGCTTGCTGTAATGAAAAGAGCAGAAGGTTTGGGGCTATGTGGACAAGGGGTGTAATTTGAACTCTACCACTTAACAGCTATGGGATCTTGAAGAAATTATTTAATATCTCCTTCTCTATAAAACGGCGATACAACCTATCTCATAAGGTTGAGAAGAGCCTAAATAAAAAGCCCTCCTCTATCCTTCTGTGTGTACATGAAACCACTCTTAGGAAGAGTCTATGTTGAATTAAAGAAAGGTATATAAAATATGTACTGAATCATAAAATACTGGCAGCATTCAGAGATCTAAGAGCTCTCAGAATGCAATCCACTTTTATCTGAGGACAGTCAGTGTAACAGACTTACTAGATAAACATAAGCCAAGGCATTATGTCAAGTGAAAAAAGCCAATCTCAAAAGGTCACATACTGAATGATTCCATTTATATAATATTCTTGAAACGACAAAATGCATAGAGATTAGGGCTAGCAGGAATTAGGGGTGGTTGGGGGAGGGAGGTGGGTGTGAATATAAAGGGGTAGCACGAGGGAGATCTTTGGGATGATGGCGTAGTCTGTATCTTGATAGCAGTGGTGGCTACACGAATCTATTCAAGGAATAAAATGACAGAGCACTGTACACACACATCGTACCAAAGTCAAATTCCTGGTTTTGATATTGTACTATTAATTATGTAAGATGTAACCAATGGAGGAAACTGGGTGAAGGGGTACACAGGACTTCTTTGTAACTTACTGTGAATCTACAGTTATTTAGCAATAGAAAGATTTTTTTAAAAAAGGTAAGCCAAGGAAAAAATTTCAAGGACTAAATTTGGGTAGCACAGTTTGTAAACAGGTTACAAAGGTATTGCAGTTTCTTCAAAATCATCCTATAATCAATGGACAGGCATTTATTTGTGGGTGGCTCCACTGCAACTGCACGCATAATTATGGTCCTCCTATCCACTATGTATTGAATGGTCAGCTCTGCTGATGTTGTCAATGCTACAGTGAACAACAGCCTCGATCCAACGTTACCAGTTACAACGTTCCTTACCGAAGTCACTATCATCGTCCACAAGGATGATTTCATGAAGAAGCCGGGCTGGCGTGCGGTCTAGGACACTGTGTACGGTCCGGAGCAAGGCAGACAAGGCTTCGTTGTAGAAACAGATAACAACACTAGCAACTGGCAGATCTGTCGGGTAAGACTTGTCTTTACATCTGTAAAAACACATTATGAGAAAATTCCAACATTTTCAAAGGCTCAAGTGTTAGCGTTCACCAAACATTAACTGCCCCCTTGTTCAGCCTCTTCTTTACATTACGGCAACAACAATTGTTTAAAAAGGATTTAAGAAAACAATGTGGTTTTTCACTCAAGAGTTTTACATTTGTCAATAATTTCCCCCAACAATACCTGCTACTCTGCTTCTTTTTAGGTCAACATTTAAAAATTTTGAATTTTTTTTCTTTTTTCGGTACATAAGTTACATAAAAATGTGTTATTTTTTACTGAAATCACTGCAAGTTTATAATGCAGCACTCATAAGCTGATGTTCAGCTTCCCTTCAATGAGGTTTCAAAAGGAAATAACAGAAATATAAAACTTTCTTTGAAAATTTTATTTTTTGCCCAATAACAGAAAAAGATTTGAGTAAACTACGATATATATCAAGATAATGGAAGAGCTTCCACGTAAGCACTGTTTGATAAAAAGGGTTAGGTGACTTCAAGCAACAATAAAAAAACACTAACCTAAAGACTAAAATCTGGAATTCCACATTCTCTTGCATGGCATACACTCTTCCAATGTCTGGGCCCTGCCTACCTCCAGCCTCTTGCCATTCTTCCACTACAGCCAAAGAGATCTGTTTCAGTCCCTCTGACAAACCATACACAGTCAGGTGCCACCTAACGTTTCAGTCAACGATGGACTGTATATACGACAGTGGTCCCATAAGATTAGTACCATACGGCCTAGGTGTACAGGAGGCTAGACCATCTAGGTTTGTGTAAGTACACTCTATGATGTTCACAGGACAACGAAATCACCTGACAATGCGTTTGACCCATTTCTCAGAATATACCCATCATTAAGCAATACATGACTGTAGTTTTATGCCTGAATCTGTTCCCTATACAGTAGTCTCTCCCTTATCCACAGTTTCACTTTCTACAGTTTCAGTTACACATGGTCAACCATGGTAGGAAAATATTACATGGAAAATTCCAGAAATAAACAATTCTTAAGTTTTAAATTGAGCACCATTCTGAGTGGCATGATGAAATCGCTCTCCACCTCGGACATCCAGCGTATCCACTCATCCCTTTGTCCAGTGTATCCACACTGTATTTACCACCCAACCATTAGTCCCTTAGTAGCTGTCTCAGTTATCAGATCGATTGTTGTGGTATCATGCTTCTGTTCGAGTAACCCTTATTTTACTTAGTAAAAGTAAAGCGCAAGAGTAGTGATGCTGGCAATTCAGATACACCAAAGAGAAGCCATAAAGTGCTTCCTTTAAGTGAAAAGGTGAAAGTTCTTGACTTAATAAGTAAAGAAAAAGAATTGTATGCTGAGGTTGCTAAGATCTACAGTAAGAACAAATCTTCTACCCGTGAAACTGGGAAGAAAGAAAAAGAAATTCATGCTAGTTTTGCTGTCACTCCTCAAATATGCACGTATAGGAACACACGTAAGAATACAGAGGGTTCCATACTTTCTGCGGTCTCAGGCATCCACTAGTGGTCTTGGAACATATCCCCGCAGATGGGGGACTCCTGTACATGGAAAAACCTTCCCTTGCATTACAGCTCAGTCACCACCCTCTGTGAAGCCTTTCCTGACCACTCTGATTTGGAGGCCCCATTTCTCTAATTCCTATCACAGCCTTCATTCTTGTGTTACTGCAATTACTCATTTCCTTATCTACCTCCCCTGCTAGACTCGAAGCCCTGCGAACCCAGGGACTATGTCTTATTCTGTTTATTTTAAGGGCTTAATACAGTGTCTAGCAAACAGAAGGTACTCAAAAAGATCTGTCTGGGAGTGACTGATTGAGCAAGCATACGAATGAAAAGCCTTTGAATAAACAAAAATAATGAAAACAGAAAAGCGAGATGATGAATAAATTCTTCACTGATTTTAATGCCTTTTTGCCCTGAATCCAATAAATATTTAAAACAAACTTATGCTCAGAAGGTTATTTAATTATGTGCAGTTAGCACCTTCCTCCTTTTTCCTACAATTTTAAATTTCAAAAGAGACGCAGCAAGCTCTAGAACTTTGTCAGTACAGTCTCAGAATATGTGGCTTCAGGTAGTAAGAATGGAAATCTGGGGCCGGCCCCGTGGCTTAGTGGTTAAGTGCTCGCGCTCCGCTGCTGGCGGCCCGGGTTCGGATTCTGGGCGTGCGCCGACGCACCGCTTCTCCGGCCATGCTGAGGCCGCGTCCCACATACAGCAACTAGAAGGATGTGCAACTATGACATACAACTATCTACTGGGGCTTTGGGGGAAAAATAAATAAATAAATAAATAAAATTATAAGAATGGAAATCTGTCTCAAGTTTTCTAGTATCCAGAATAATGAAGCCTAACTGCAAAATATCAACACCATCCTCATGACCTGTTATACTGGCACTAAAAGCACTGTGTTATAAAAGGATTAGCAGAAACTAATAAGGAACATACGCTGCATTCCTTGTATCGGGCACATCTCTGTGGTAGCCCAAGCGGTTACTAATAAGCATATTGAAGGCATGTTTCTGATAGCCCAAGTCTCGCAACTCTTGATCATGTTCATTGAAAATCATACCTGCAAAAGAGCGAAGTTACAGTCAGTGCATTAAACCGAGAAAGGATTACTACAATTACTATTACGATATTATGATCTTAAGAAAATCCTGACTTTAACCTCTTATAACCAGATAATAGCCATGTTTCTCAAATCTAGATTGTCTCTAGTTTCAAAAAAGTAAATTGAGCTTAAAGTCATATTTTTATCAGTCTAGCTCAAAAAGCAAGTAAGCAAGTGTACCTTAACCATAAATGACATCTGCTCACTAGCCATAATCTTAAGAATATTTTCAAGATAAAGCTTACCTAGGACTAAGAACAGAGAGACTTAATGACGATTCTTCCCATAAAAGCAATAGATTATAGAATCCACAAAGACCTCAACAGGCCCCAATTATAGGCAACCTTTTATATGAACCCCTCCCCTAAAAAAGACTATTGATAAATCTTTCTATAAAAAATCTCTGGCTCTAGAATTTAATCAGCTTCACAGTCAAGAAAGTTCTCCACAGATGTAATCAAAATCACCATAACTTAACATTCTTGCTCTAATATTCTGTCAGAAATCTTACCTTTACATAGAACAATAAAGTCTCCTTTTGCTTTCTCTTTCCTGTATCAAATCTTTAGCCTCTCCTCACAGAATGACTCCCTTGTAACTGCATTTCTCAAAGTCTGGTCATGGAAAACTAATTCCACCAGACATTAATAGACGTTAAAAAGAAAAAGGATTTCACAATCAAATAATGCAGGGAAACACCGGATTTTAAAAGTCGAAAAGGTATTTTTTTTTATGGCAGGACAACTCTGATCCTTTAATAATGTTTTATGGATATCCAGGTGTAAGGGGATGGAATACAGAATGAAGTGTTTCCCCAATTTATTTGACCACAGACGACTAGAGCCCCCAGTTGCACTTTGGGAAACCCACCTCTTAATATGCTTTCTCTCTGGAACTTTTAAAGCTGGTGGACATCCTTTTTTAAATACAAAAGAACAAAGCTCTATTAGCATTTTACATGAGAATGGAAAATCCATGAGAGCAGAGACTTTGGTTATGTTCAAAACATAAAAGAAATAAAACAAAAATTGCTTAATACCCAGAACCTAGGACGGTGCCTTGTACGAATTAGATTCTCAATAAATATTCCTTGATTCAATGAATATCAAAGAGGACTGTCTCATACTGAATAATGAAAGAATTATTTTCTAATACAGACCTCTTGAAAAATTATTCCATAAAGATTAGTTTATGTCCATTTGATAGATGAATAAGAAAATGTGGGGTATATATACAGTGAAATATTATTCAGCCATAAAAATGAAGGAAATCTTGCCATTTACAACAACATGGATGGACCTTGAGGGCATTATGCTAAGTGAAATAAGTCAGACAGAGAAAAACAAATACTATAATACTGTATGATCTCACTTATATGTAGAATCTAAAAAAAGCAAACTCATAGAAACAGAGCAGATCTGTGGTTGCCAGAGGCCAGCGGGAGGGGCAGCAAGCAGCAGATTGGGTGAAGTTTGTCAAAACGTACAAACTTCCAGTTAAAAAATAAATAAATTCTGGGTATGTGATGTACAGCATGGTGACTATAGCTAACAATACTGTACTGTATATCTGAAAGTTGCTAAGATAATAGATCTTAAAAGTTCTCATCACAAGAAAAAAACATTCGTAACTATGTGAGGTGATGGACGTTAACTAAATCTATTGTGGTAATCACTTTACAATATATACAAATACGAAATCATTATGTTGTACACCTTAAACTAATAGAATGTTATATAAGTCAATTGTATCTCAATAAAACTGGGGAAAAAAGATCACTTTAGCTTACTTTTTCTCCCTCCCCTGCTCAAATAAAATTACAGACAAATTTCAATTAATTAGCATGCCAGAGGAGCTATTTCAATTAATTTTATAACTGTAGATTAAATCAGAGAATCTATTTTTAATTTTAAATTTGTTGTTGATAATCTTTCTAAAATGTACTTTTTCTTTTTTTTTTTTTTTTTGTGAGGAGATCAGCCCTGAGCTAACATCCGCCAATCCTCCTCTTTTTTTGCTGAGGAAGACGGCCCTGGGCTAACATCTGTGCCTATCTTCCTCCACTTTATATGGGACGCCGCCACAGCATGGCTTACCAAGCAGTGCGTCGGTGCGCGCCCGGGATCCGAACCAGCGAACCCCGGGCCGCCGCAGCGGAGCGCGCGCACTTAACCGCTTGCGCCACCGGGCCGGCCCCTCTAAAATGTACTTTTTAACAGGTTCTTTTCCCTGTTTAAGGATAATGCCCTATTCAGAAATGAGCATACTTTTACTACATTGATTTATATTAATTCCTTCTAAATTAAGTTTTCTAAGAAATTTAGTGGGGTTTTTTTTTTCACTTTTTGGATTTTGGTAAAATGTACATAACATAAAATCTACCATTAGTGACCTTTAGTACACTTACGATGTTGTACAACCATCAAAACTATCTTGTTGCGGAACATTTTCACCACCCCTCAAAAGAAACTCTGTACCCAATAAAGCAGTCACTGCCCATTCCTCCCTCCCGAAGGCCCTGGTAACCACGAATCTGCTTTCTGTCTCTATGAACTTCCCTATTCTAGACATTTCACATAAATGTAATTACACAATATTTGACCTTTGTGTCCTGTTTCTTTCACTTATCACAATGTTTTCAAGGTTCATTTATGTTGTAGCATATATCATAACTTCATTCTTTTCTACGCCTGAAATATTCCACTGTACAGATACACCCACATTTTGTTTGTCCTTTCATCAGCTGATGGACATTTTGTGTTGTCTCCACCTTTGTCTATTGAGAATAGCGCTATGAACAGTTGTGTACAAATTTTTGTTTTGAACACCTGTTTGCAATTCTTTTGCGTATATATTCAGGGGTGGAATTGCTGGGTCATATGGTAATTCCATGTTTAACTTACTGAGGAACCACCAAACTGTTTTCCACAGTGGCTGCACCATTTTACAATCACACCAGCAATGTATGAGGGTTCCAATTTATCCACACTCTCACCAAACACTTGTTACTTTCCATTTTTTAAAAACCACAACCATCCTAGCAAATGCGAAATGGTATCTCATTGTGGTTTTCGTTTGCATTTCTGTAATAACTAATTATGTTGAACATCTTTTCATGTGATTGTTGGCCATTTGCATATCTTCTTTGGAAAAATGTCTATCACATCCTTTGTCCATTTTTAAATTGGGCTATTTGTCTTTATTGTTGAGTTGTAAGAGTTCTTTATATATTCTGGATAATGGACCCATTAGAGATATGGTTTGCAAACATTTTTTTCAATTCTGTGGGTTGTCTTTTTTCACTTTCTTGATAGTGTTCTTTGATGTTCAAAAATTTTTAATTTCAATGAAGTCCAGTTTATCTATTTTTTCTTTTGTTGCTTGTACTTTCAGTGTCATATCTAAGAACTCATTGCCAAATCGAAGGACATGAAGATTTATCCCTATGATCATGATTTTAGCTCTTATAATTAGGTCTTTGAACCATTTTGAGTTAATTTTTTTTGAATGATATAAGGGTCCAACTTCATTTTTTTGCATGTAGGTATCTAGTTGTCCCCGCATCACTTGTTGAAAAGACTATTCTTTCTCCATTAAATGGTCTTACATCCTTTTTGAAAATCAATTGACCACAGATGTCACTTGACCATAGATGTCATAGATTGTGGACTCTTGGTCTATCCACTGATCTATACGTCTGTCCTTACGCCAGTATCACATTGTTTTGATTACTGTAGATTTGTAGGAAGTTTTGAAATCGGGAAGTGTGAGTCCTCTAACTGGGTTCTTTTTCAAGATTGTTTTGGCTGTTCTTGCAATTACATATTAATTTTAGAATCTTTTCAACAAAGGCTGTTGGGATCTTGATAAGGTTTGCATTCAATCTGTGGATTGCTCTGGGTAAGTACTGCTAGTATACAGGCAACTGGCTTTTTGAGTGTTGATCTTGTACCCTGCAACTTTGCTGAATTCATTTATTAGCTGTAATCAATTTTTTTGTGTATTCTTTAGGATCTTTTATAAAGAATTTAGTTTTTCAGTTAGGCAATTTGGGTTTGTCACTTCAAATATTTATAATTCTCTCATTACTACTTTCAAAGGCAAATACAAAGTCCATTCAAAACGGTAAACTCAATGTTATTTCTTTATAAAAGTTTTAGCAAAATCATTATGAATAAATTAAAAAACTAGAAATTTTCCCATTAATGCTTTTTAAATGTCTAAATGGCTGTTTGAAAAAGATTGGAAGGTGTATTTTATGAAAATTGAAGTATTAGCTTCCATTTCCTCATATAATTTTAAATACTTTCGACTGCATGGATTAGAAAATCATTAAGTCCTAGAAACTGATTTTTTTTTTTTTTTTTTTTTTGTGAGGAGATCAGCCCTGAGCTAACATCCGCCAATCCTCCTCCTTTTTTGCTGAGGAAGACGGCTCTGGGCTAACATCGGTGCCCATCTTCCTCCACTTTATATGGGACGCCGCCACAGCATGGCTTACCAAGCAGTGCGTCGGTGCGCGCCCGGGATCCGAACCAGCGAACCCCGGGCCGCCGCAGCGGAGCGCGCGCACTTAACCGCTTGCGCCACCGGGCCGGCCCCTAGAAACTGATTTTATTTCTTTGAAACTATGATCAAATTTTAAAAATCTGTTTTAACACTTTCTTCATATTCTATGGATCTTTTGACCTCAAAATCTCTTACTATACGCTTTTGCTCCTAAATTACTTATTATTTGATGCTTTTATGACAAGATCAAAGTTCTTTTTTTTAAGTTTTAAAGAACCAAAATGGCTCATTTATCTCTTAAAATATGTTAAAACCAGGACTCTACTATTATAGTAATCAAAGACATATACAGTAGATTCTTGCTTCCAAATTGAACAGAATATATTTTTGAAGAAAAAAAAGTTTGTTTTATACTAAAATTTTACAAACTCCTATATTTAATATATTCCAGCACCTTAATAATTCTTATGAGTAGAAATCTTATCAAATATAAGTAATCTCAGCTTATTTCTAAACCTGGTTTATGTTCTGTTTTAATTAACTCTGCCTTTCAAAATATGTTAAATATAGTCAAGTAACCTTTCAACCATTTCTTTCCCTTATGAAATAATGCTAGCTATTAAAATCTTCCCCCATAGGTTCCATTTTCTTTCCAGCCACTTAATTTTTCATTTTTTTTTTTCTATTCTGGACCTTATTAGTTTCTCCCAAGTGGTCATAAAATATTGAAGTCAGAATGAGACAAATTAGAATATAACTCCCCACTGAGGGCAAAAATCATAAGACTTCAGCTAGTTCATGAATGAAATAAATCAGTGGGGAAAAAAATGATACATTTCTAATCCCCTGAGCAACACATGATTTAAAGAATAATTAAACTTCTAATGATTAAATACTTTGACATACTACTAGTAAAAATCAAGTACACTTACCCAATTCAGAAGACAATTTCACATTGCCTTTTTCTGAATCTTCAATATGATTATTATCTATCACATCATCAATTTTGTTTACTTTGAACTGTGATTCTAATACTCGACTTGGGCCTCGAGTGAAACGGGGATAGAATTTTTTGGGGAATGGTCCATGGGGCCCAGACCCCTTGATGGGCACATTCCTAAGTGGCTGAGTCACTTCACTGAAGTTGAAATAAACAAAAAGCAAAACCGTCCAGGTTGCAGATGTAAAAAGGCATCCATAACAGAAATATCGAACTGTGACACTTCCCATTATAGACTTAGCATAGCTGAAGGGCCATTTTCAATTTCCTAAAAGAGAAGGAGAGATATGTTAGACACTTTAGGACACTTACAAATCATCCACCAAGTTCATATTTACTGTTTTCCAAACCACCAAGTAGCACTTCTGAACTATTTACTTAGGACCCCTATGCATACATACCGTTAATAAAGATTCAAATGTAAGAAGACATACGGATAGCATTGAACAAAAAAATAAGGGCCGGCCGGGTGGCGCAAGCAGTTAAGTGCGCACGCTCCGCTGCAGCGGCCCGGGGTTCGCCAGTTCGGATCCTGGGCGCGCACCGAGGCACCGCTTGTCAAGCCATGCTGTGGCGGCGTCCCATATAAAGTAGAGGAAGACGGACACAGATGTTAGCTCAGGGCCAGTCTACCTCAGAAAAAAAGAGGAGGATTGGCATCAGATGTTAGCTCAGGGCTGATCTCCTCACAAAAAAAAAAAAAAAAAAAAAAAAGGATTCAACAATTAAAACCACAGGCCAATGTGTTAATGCTCAGAAAACCAATAGCTGCAAAACAGCTGACTTATTCATTTGCTCATGTTAATGGATAATTCTTCACCTTTGTTCTGGATTGCTTTCAGAAAGTTTAGTAATTTTTTTCAGGTTCTAACTTTTCATGAGGAAAATTTAAGTATATATGTGTCGTGACAGTACATGTAAGGTCCCTTCCAACTGTAAAATTACAACTCTTTTAACTCAAGGATCTTAAAATCTGTCATTAAAAATAAGTAACTTGAAAAAATAGTTCTACTTTCCAATCAAACATTAAACCTGCCCTGATGCCTACTCTCAATTCAACAAATCTAGAGTTACATTTCAAATTTATAACTGAAAGACTTCAAACAATTCTATTTTCCCTCTCCTTATGATGCCCTGTAAACAATGTGGCACTGAACAGCAATTTTTTCCGATGTTTTCTGATAATATTTGGTCTTCACAGAGGCCTCACAGAACTTCCTGAGGAATCTTTGTAAAGAGCCCAATGCACATATAAAATAGTCTCACTGAACATTAAGGCAGAGAAACCGTATATAAGTAATGTACACACAGAAGAAATGTACAAAGCGATGCTTCTACATTATTTCTTATTTCTACACTATGAAATAATTTAAAAAATATTATCACCCCCTCAAAGTTAAGACAAAGCAAATCAGCATCAGTAAACTCCACTTCAAAAATTAAGCTGTTTTGTACAATGTTATGCCATAAGCCTAGAAGACAGTAAACAGCTCAATTTCTTAACTGTCTGACAACCAAGAACTATTATTTAGGGGCTGGCCCGGTGGCGTAGCAGTTAAGTTCTCATGGTCCGCTTTGGCGGCCAGGGTTTCCCTGGTTCGGATCCTAGGCACAGACCTACTCGCCGCTCATCAAGCCATGCTTTGGCAGTGTCCCATACTGAAGAGCTACAACTCTACAACTATGATACACAACTACGTACTGGGGCTTTGGGGAGAAAAAAGAAAAAAAAAAAAGAGGAAGATTGGCAACAGATGTTAGCTCAGGGCCAATCTTCCTTAAAAAAAAAAAAAAAAAGAAAAAACCCTATTATTGATTTCACTGCATATCAATTCAAAAGCTTCAAAAACAAAAGAAACCACCACCAGCACCCAAACAAACAAAAACTCCCACTACAATAATACCAGAGGGGCAGCTGGAAATGACCACAGCACAAAGGGAAAGTCAGACACCAATGAAAGTGCTGTCATGTCAGCTGTTAGCACTTTTTAAAGACATGCACACACACAAAAACTGCAGAAGTGGAAGAAAATGTTCTCTAAGCAAAATGAATGGAGCCATGATAGCAAATGAACGGACAAAAAAAGTTGCAAATTTGCAACTTGCAATAAAAATGTTGCAAAGAATACAGAGTAGAGACATTTAGGTAAAACATTTGATTTCACCTAAAACAGACATTACAACTTCCTAAAATATTTGCCTTGGGGGTAGGCAAAAACCAAGCAAACGAACATCAAAAATAAAAGTACTACTTTCTCAAAAGGCCATGAAATCCTGAAGTTCAAGACTAACTGTAGAGGCTGCTCAATTCCATAAAGAACTGAGCATCTAAGGAGCCATCCCCTCTTCAACATATATACAACGAGATTTCTATTTAGATTGTTTTCCTCAAACAACTCCAGACCTTCCCACTTCCATCTTGGCCTCCTTAACCCTGAACACAGAAAGGAACCATGCAAGAGGGACCAAGAGAGAAAGCCAGCCAATTCCCTCTCCAATTACTGGGAAGCCAGAGGATGCTAAATCAGGGGCTATTCCATCAAGCAGCTCTGAACAACAGGTGGACACTCGGACATTAGGTTCACATCTTTTTCTTCATTCTAAATCCCACCAGCATGTGGGGCAATGTCCAGAACCCTTCAAAACCCTAGCTTCAAAATCTGATTCATGTTCCTCCTATAACTTTCACCCATATTCTACTTAAGTAACCCTGCCCCTACCCTGGACTTCATCATCACCCAGAAATGATTTAATGACCTCTTAAGTCTTAAATTAAAACCTCACTATCTGACCACAACCCTGACTTCCCAGCTGTGTCATTCTTACTCACACTACCACTACTTTTCAATCTCACTGCAGGCAAAGCCTGGACACTCAACTTTCCCTTCTCTTACAGCTTACATTTCGTTTCTGTCCCCAGCCACAAATCCCTTAGTGGCTTTACAGTCATGCATTGCTTACAAGGGGAAAATGTTCTGAGATATGCTTTGGGTGATTGCATCCTTGTGTGAACAGCAGAGTGCAATGAAGGGGAACAAAACTTGCCACCTCAAAATGTGTCTTATTTAACATGAAGATTATTTTAGGCTGATTATTTTTAAGAAACAAAAGACTCAAAGTTTTTCTTATTAACTCCCCTTTAACTGCCTAAAAGAATTCAGATAAAAAAACCCATCTCAGGAAGCAAGCTATCACCTTAGTTAGCCTAACATGAACTAGGTGGTAGACAGGGAGGAACCTAGAAAAGCCTGTTTGTTGGGCTCCCCTCTGTTCTTCTGTTTTTTTTGTGTCCTCAGTCACTAGTTTTCCAAACATTTGCTCCTTTTCACCTACCTGTGAAGTGCTTTCCTTCCCTTTGAAGTCCCTGACCCTCCCCACTCCAACATCTTTTGTCTTTAGCTGAGGATTTAAGGTGAGGGCTTTGGCCATTTTATCAAGTTACTCAGTTTTCCTGGGTTTCTCCCATGTACACATGTTGTTACACTTTTGTTCATTTTTCTCCTGTTAATCTGTCTCATGTCCATTTAATCCGTTGACCAGCCAGAAGAACCTGGAGGGGTAGAGGAAAATTTCTTCCTCCCCTACAGTATTTACACAAACCTAGATGGTATAGCTAACTATACACTTAGGCTATATGGCACTAATCTTACGGGACCACCATTGTATATGTGGTCCGTTGTTAACCAAAAGGTTTTTAGGTGGCACATGACTGTACTTCCTTCCAGATCCAGTTTGGAACGTGATGTTGGATAATATTAGAAAGTGATAAGTGGTAAGGAGAAAAAATAAAGCAGGGAAGAGTGATATGAAGTAGAAGAGGGTGTGTGAAATTTTTGGTAGATGGCTAGGGAAGGCCTCACTGAGAAAGTGATAATCGAGTCAAAGCCTGAACAAAATAAAGTAGTGAGCACTGCAAATATCTGGGGAAGAGCCATCCACGAGAGGGCAGAGCAAAAGCAAAGGCCCTCAAGAAGCAGTGTGCAGTGGGGTCAAAGAGTTTGCATCATATAGACCATGTGCTCTGCTCACAAGACAACTAAGTTAAAAAACAATCAATGACAAAAAGATAACTAGAAAAATTAGAAAACGTCTAAGTGGAAATTAGAAAGTATTTAGAACTAAATAGTGAAAATACTACTTTTCAAAACCTGTGAGATACAGCAAAAGCCAAATTTATAGCCTGGGATGCTAATATTAGAAAATACAGCCCACAAACTATGAATTTAGAAAAATATAATTGAATAAACCCAACAAAAATGAAAGACAAAAACAATAACAACGATGTCAGGAAGTAACAGAAAATAAAGATGAAATAAGATGATAAAAGGCAAAAGCTGATTCTTTAAAAGATCAATAAAATTAAGAAAGTACTGGCAAGACTAATCAAGAAAGAGAGAAAGTAGAAATACACAATACCGAAAATGAAAAAGAGGACATAAATATAGATGCAGATTAAAAATAAAAAGTATTATTCATAAGCAAAAAGTTGGTTCTTTAAAAGATCAGTAAAATTAACTAAGCACTGGCAAGACTAATCGAGAAAAAAGAGAGAAAGCAGAAATAAACTGAAAATGAAAAAGAGGGCATAAATATAGATGTAGCTTAAAAATAAAAGTGTTGTTCATAAATTTAGGTAAAATGGATAAACTCCTAGAAAAATATAAATGCACAACACTGACTGGAAAATCAGGAAACTTGGAAGGCTTTATAGTCCTTTTGAATATTAAACCATTGCAAAAACATTTCTAGACAGTTTTACAAGTGAGTTCTACCAAACATTTGAGGAACAAATGATTCCAGTCTTGTATGACTACCTGCAAAGAACAGAAAAAGAGAAAACGTTCTCCACCTCATTTTCTGAGGCTATTATCACCCTGATACCAAAACAAGGACAGTATAAGGAAGCAATATTAAAGACAATCTCAGAGAGATTACAAAAATCTTAACGAAAACATTAAAACTGAAACCAACAATGTTTTTAAAAATGAATACATCACGAACAAGTTGTCTTTACCTCAGGAATACAAGGCTGGTTCAATATTTGAAAACCTATTACTATTATTATCCACTATCTTAAAAAATTAAAGGAAAAAAACATATGAATTGATCAGTGGAGATAAAGAGTTTATCACAATTCAACACTCAATTCTCAGCAAACTAGGAATGTGGAAATCTTGAACCTGACAACAAGAATCTCCGAAAATCTTACAGCAAAAATGATACTCAATGGTGAAATGATAAAATTATTTTCTTTAAAAACAGCAACAAGATAAGGATGCCCATATCACTACCTGTATTACACTACCAGAAATATAATATTGGACGCAAGAGTTCCAAAACACAGGAATCCCTGGAGTATTTATTAAAAATACAGATTCCTGGAGCTCTGTGCCAAATATGCTAAACCTGAATTTGCAGAGGTAAAGTTAAGGAGTCTGTAGCTTTAATAAGCTTCCTAGTTAACTCTGATAAACGGCCAGATTTGGGAACCAATGGTATAATGAAAAGACAAGATTAAGTTCTAATCCCATTCTGCACAAACTGGCTATGCAACTTTGGAAAAATTACCAAATTTTCTTAGCCTTATTTTCATCAACTGTATCCCAAATTAAGAATACTGTCTAGCTTATTGGATACTTAGATTTAAATGAAATACTTAGAATTATATGAGATGATTAATACACAAACACAATGATCTGCACTGTACAAAAAACAACAGGCTCTCATTGTCCAACTTCACAAATTAAATAAAGGTCTTTGTGATAGAAACAGAAGGCTACTTTCCATTTTGTCACTGCACAATCTTAGGTTCCCTCTTGGCTGCCAGCGCCTAAGGGGAAAATGAAAGTTTTCTCCTCAAGACCTTACCCATGGGATATGGCCAACTCTGTTCAGATTCTTCACAGAATACCCCTGGCTCAACCTGTCTGTAACAGTTCAACATCAAGAGTCCTTGTTTCCTGAACTGTAATTAATTCTCAACAACCCTATCAAGTAAATATGATTATTTTCCTCAAGCCATATTATGATAATTCTTTAGAGAACATTTTTTATGTAGTGAATCATTATACTAAATTAAAGTACCAAAAAATGAGAGAAATTTATAAAATCAGGTCATTTCTTTTTAACCACAATAGTCCTCAGAAGCAACAAAGATGCTATCAGTTTTTAGACAACGTCAAGAAGTTAACACCCAAATATGAAGTGCAAAGCAATTTAATAAAATAACAGTTTCTTAATTGCTTAAGAAATTAAAACATCCAAACAAAAATCAAAAGCTGAAATTTTAATCTAATCTATGCTAACAAATAATAAATCCAGCAACTACACAATAAAGTCTTTTTGTTTTTACTGCTTGCTATTCCTTCTATAAGCAATTACCCATGGCTTCAATATCCTTTAAAAGCCTTTAAAAGGAGGGTCAAAGGAAATATTTAAGGTTAGTTAATACAAAACAACTAGTGAACAAATTCTTTCAATCATAAACTTCAATAGTTAATAAAACCAAAACTTCAGCAGTCAGATTTCAACGTAATATATTTTTCAAAAGTTAAATGAATAAAAGGCTAACCAGCTGTGTACATGAATTTTCACTGAGACAAGGCAATATGGTTTTATGTTTTTCTCTAGTCATGGTCTGCTAACTGCTCAGGGACAGGTGCCTTGTAAGCTGAGGTCAGGGTTTTGCCAGGGAGGTAGAGAAGAATAGGGAGAGGTATATGCAATGTGATGATTAGAATGACAGACCGTAGATTTAAGCCAGGCAAGGAGAAATGTGAGGATGTGGAAGAATGAGACAGGATGAAAAAATGTGGATGGGCCAATGGATTAGAGGTCCTGGCGTGGCTAAATAATTGTTGGAGTTATGTTGCCAAAGAGAGTTACATGGAAAGACTGAATGCTGTGATTGGAAAATGAAATGCCAATACTCATATTTTGGAGAGGTACAGTTAGTGACAGTAAAAGAATCCTTTCCAGGGCCGGCCCCGTGGCTTAGCAGTTAAGTGTTCACGCTCCACTGCTGGTGGCCCGGGTTCGGATCCTGGGCACGCACCGACGCACCGCTTCTCCAGCCATGCTGAGGCCGCGTCCCACGTACAGCAACTAGAAGGATGTGCAGCTATGACATACAACTATCTACTGGGGCTTTGGGGAAAAAATAAATAAATAAAATCTTTAAAAAAAAAAAAAAGAATCCTTTCCAGATCCAAGAACTGGAAATATCCCAATAAACAATCTGCCTATAGTATAAGCATTGCTATACTTACTATAAGCAAATCCCCTGAGGACAGGCGTCATTTCCATCTTTTCAAACTCATTATGTTTAGCACAGTGTCTAGTACTAACAATTAACAAATAATTGTATAATTTTTAAAAGTATATTTCTGTTCCAGAAAAAGTTACAGGACATTGTTTAGATTCTGGGCAATGTGAAATCCTAGAAAAGAATATAATATGTGAGCAGAGCACATTCTGGGAAATAAATGTTTATTGTTAAGAAGGAGGAGAGGAAGAAGGAGAAGATGGCTAACTGGTTTAAACAGATGGTTTCATTAGATGTTGTCAGTACTAAGCAAAATATTCAGCATGTAGCAAAAGTCCCAAGTCTTCCTTTCTCAGTCTATGATTTCTTACTGATAAATTTGAAAACACTGCAAGAGGAAATTTTATAAATTAAGAGATGGCTTCATACAATTCTCTACAAATCAATTTGAAAACCTAGAAGAAAAGAATAACTTTTAAGGCAAATACAATTTACTCCAACTGATCCCAGTCCCAATAGAAATCCAAATAGACCAATCACTAATATTCAGAAGAAATAATGTCACAAAAGTTCCTCAAAAAAACCCAAAATCAACAAAAACAAACCACCAGGCACAGAGGGAGTTTCACAGAGGAATTCTACCAGTCATTTAAAGATCTAGTAATCCTAATGCTACTTAAGGCATTTCAGAGCATAAAAAAAAACCTTTCAAATTTGTTTTATGAAATGAGTATGATATTGATCGCAAAACCTGATGAAGATTGAACCTCCCCTCCCCGCCCAAACAGAACTCATTATGAAGATCAGTGCAAAAATCTTAAAATACTAAGCACAAATTTAACAAGAAATGTCTAAACACGTATAAGGAAAGCCACGAGTCACTCCTGAAAGCCCCAAAAGAAGACTTGAACAAATGGAAAGATGTACTATACTCTTAAATAGAAAGACCTCAAATCATAAATATGTCAGCTTTCCCTAAGTTAACTTATAAATGTTACACAATCATGTTAAAAATACTAGCAGATTTTTTTTTTTCTGGAGCTAGACAAGCTGATTATAAAGTTCACTTGGAAAAGAATGAACAAGCAGGGAATAGCTAGGCAAACCCTGAAAAAGAACAAGGAGGGGGTGAGCCCTACTGGATAACAAACTTATAAACTCCAGGGCTTTTATATCTAAATAGCACAGCATGACAACATGCATAGACTGACAAACTGATGGGATGGGATGAGAAAATCTGAGAGAAAGACTCAATTACATTTAGAAATCTAGGACAGTAGTCCCCCCTTATCCTTGGGGGATATGTTCTAAGACTTCCAGTGGATGCTTGAAACCACAGAGAGTACCAAACTCTATATAAACTATGTTTTTTTCCTATACCTACAAACCTATGATAAAGTTTAACTTATAAATTGGGCAGAGTAAGAGATTAACAACAATACCTAATAATAAAATAGAACGATTATAACAATATACTGTAATAAAAGTTATGTGAGGGCCGGCCCGGTGGCTTAGAGGTTAAGTGCGCACGCTCTGCTACTGGCAGCCAGGGTTCAGATCCCGGGCGCGCACCGACACACCACTCCTCCGGCCATGCTGAGGCCGCGTCCCACATACAGCAACTAGAAGGATGTGCAGCTATGACATACAACTATCTACTGGGGCTTTGGGGAAGAAAAAACAAAGGAGGAGGATTGGCAATAGATGTTAGCTCAGAGCCAGTCTTCTTCAGCAAAAAGAGGAGGATTAGCACGGATGTTAGCTCAGGGCTGATCTCCCTCACAAAAAAAATAAAAATAAAATAAAATAAAAGTTATGTGAATGTGGTCTTTCTCTCTCTCTCAAAATATCTTATTATACTGTACTCACCCTTCTTCTTGTGATGATGTGAGATGATACAATGCCTATGTGATGAGATGAAGCGAGGGGAATGACGTAGGCATTGTAAGGTAGTGTTATTGTTGGACCATGGTTGACCCAGGATAACTGAAACTGCGGAAAGTGAAACTGCAGATAAGGGGGGACTATTGTATAAATAAATATAATATCACAAGCCAGTGAGGAAATGAATGACTTTCTGCTAAATGGTGTTGGGACAACTGCTTAGCCATATGGAAAAGGATACACTAGAGTCCATCCCTCACACCACTCACCTAGATATATCTGATGTGAATTCGGTATTCAAATATAAAAGATGAAACCACACAAGTACTAGAAGAAAATAAGGGTAAATTCCTCTATTATATGGAAGTGGGCCAACTTTTCTAGCTATGACTGCAAATTCAGAAGCAATATCGGAAAACAGATAAACTAGATTATATAAAAACAAAACAAAACAAATTTGATAGCAAAAAACACTAAAAGAAACGAGAAAACAGAAAACGAGAGAATAGAAAAAATGAGAAAATAGAAAAAATACTTGCAACTTGTCTCACAGACAAAAAGGTAGTATCTTGGTATCAGTTATCTATTGTTGTACTACAGATTACCACAAACTTAGTGGCTTAAAACAACACACATTCATTATCTCACAATTTCTGAGAATCAAGAGTCTGAGCATAGCTTAAAGGGAGCCTCTGCTCAGGGTCTCACAAGGCTTCAAGCTAAGTGTCAGTCAAGCTGCATTTTCATCTGGAGGCCTGACTGGGGAAGAACTGCTTCCAAACTCACCTAGATTTGTTGGCGGAATTCATTTCCTTATAGCCGTATGGGGCGGTGGGGGGCACCTGGCTTTTTAATGGCTGTCTTCTGGAGGCCACCCTCAGACCCTAGAGGTTACCTGCAGTTCCTTGCCAAGTGGGCTTCACCAGTATGGCCCCTAACTTCATCAAGCCGGCAATGAGGAGTCCCCTACTCCAGTCTGCTTACGATGGAGTCTTATATAATGTAATATGATCATAGGAGTGACATCCTATCATCTCTGCCATATAACCTAAACTTATCAAGAAACTGACATTCTATCACCTTTGCCATGTTCTACTAGTTAAAAGCAAGTCCTACACCACATGCAAAAGAACAGACCATTATCTTTCGCCATACACAAAAATTAACTCAAAACGGATTAAAGTCATGAAGATAAGATGTGAAACCATAAAACTCTTAGAAGAAAATATAGGCACTCTTGGACATCAGTCTTAGAAGGATCTTTTTAAATACCATATCTACTCAGACAAGGGAAACAAAAAAAATAAACAAATGGGACTTAATCAGACTAAAGAGCTTCTGCAAGGCAAAAGAAATCATGAACAAAATGAAAAGACAACCCACTGACTGGGACAAAATATTTGCAAATCATATATCCGACAAGGGGTTAATCTCCAAAATACATAAAGAACTCATACAACCCAACAACAAAAAAACAAACAACCCGATCAAAAAGTGGGCAGAGGATATAAACAGAAATTTTTCCAAAGAAGATATACGGATGGCCAACAGGCACATGAAAAGATGTTCAACATCACTAATCATCAGGGAACTGCAAATCAAAACTACAATGAGATATCACCTTACACCTCTTAGAATGGCTATAAGTACCAAGACAAAAAACAACAAATGTTGGAGAGGATGTGGAGAAAAAGGAACCTTCATACACTGCTGGTGGGAATGCAAACTGGTGCAGCCACTATTAAGAACAGTATGGAGATTTCTCAAAAAATTAAAAATCAAAATACCATACGACCCAGCTATTCCACTACTGGGTATTTATCCAAAGAACTTGAAATCAACAATTCAAAGAGACTTTTATGCACCCCTATGTTCACTGCAGCATTATTCACAATAGCCAAGATGTGGAAGCAACCCAAGTGCCCATCGAATGATGAATGGATAAAGAAAATGTGGTATATATATACAATGGAATACTACTCAGCCATAAAAAAAGACAAAATCATCCCATTTTCCACAACATGGATGGAACTTGAGGGTATTATGTTAAGCAAGATAAGCCAGACAGAGAAAGACAAACACTATTATGATTTCGCTCATATGTGGAAGATAAAGAAATACAGGGAGAACAGACTAGTGGTTACCAGAGGGGAAGGGGCTGGGGGGTGGGGGTAAAGGGGCACACATATATGGTGACTGACAAATAATAATGTACAATGTACAACTGAAATTTCACAATGTTATAAACTATTATGACATCAATAAAAAAATATATATATATTAAAAAAGTTTTTAAATAGCCAAGCCCTAGGTCCCACCCCCACTCACAGGGAAGGAATAACACAAAGTAAGGGAATCAGGTGACAGGAAATTATTGGGGATCACCTTAGGGTCTCACCAGTCTCGAATAAAGAGATTCTAACAGAAAAGAAAAGTACCAACAGCCCTATAGACCATTCACAGAAAGAGAAATACAAATGGTTCTTAACCATATGAAAAAATGCTCGATCTTGCTCATAATAAGGGAAATGCAAATTAAAATGACACTGAGATACCATTTTCCACTTGTTAGATTTATAAAAATCTAAAAGTGTGACAACATATTCTGATAGTGGGGCTATAGAGAAACTCTTATATGTGGTATAGCTTCTATGCAGGGCAATCTGGCAACATCTAGTAAAATCACATATGCATTTACCATTTGACCTAGCAATATCACTCCTCAGAGTCTATCCCACAAAGGGTAAAAATAGGAAACAGTGTATGTACCAGGCTACTCACTATAGAAATATCTCTATATATTACTGTGGCTTAATCTCTAAGATATGTTGTCAGGTGAAAAAAGTTAGATGGAGAAGAGTATATACAGAATGCTCCATATAAATACATCTACATACACGCACACAACTGCTCGTATTATAAAACAAAGGAAGGATAAAGCAAAGGAAGGACAAAGCGTAATATTGAGTTGGTTTCTAGCATTCTCCCATGAACCATAAAAAATAAAAAAGTTGATACCCATTAGGAGAGGGAGAAAATAGAACAGAGGGGCAGGATTAAAAGCTAGACTTCATCTTTATAGGCAACAAGTAGCTCTGTACTACTATGCAATCACAGGAAACTAGAAAAATGTGTATACAAAAATATGCAAATAACAATTTAAGCACATAGCTTTAGTCGACTCAAAAACCAAACTTACTATTGCTACTGTTAGTATCTACTGTTGTTATATCAAAAATGCTTTGTGGCAAATTACTTAGGTCCCAGAGGTCTAAAATCTCACAAAACCTCACCCAATTTAAATTCCATCATCATTACCAGATTAGATTGAGGGGTATTTCTCAAGAGCACAATAGTTTGTGGTAAGACGACCCATTTTGAGATGCTTTTCATGGTAATCTCCTAATAACAAAAAACAAAGTACACACTAGCTACTAAATTATGCTCCATAAAGTGAATTATGTAAAGTTCACTAAGACAATACCTGTTATGCAATGTCACTCTATAGATATTTTAAATCATTCCATACGTCTTCCACTCATAGCTTATTAAATGTACTAAACAACCCAACATTTTTCTTCTGAAAATCATTAAATAACCCTAAACAAAAGGCTAATACTGGGAACACAGTAGGAGCTATATGCTAGATACCATGCAAGATGCTAGAGATTAGTATTTTAAACTCTGCTATTACACTAAAAAATCAGAAAATACAGATGAGCAAAAAGTTAAAAATTAAAAACTACTTCAAATCTCACCACTATTAATGTTTTGCTGTAAATCCTGCTACTTATTTTTAATCTTTCTACACTATCTATAAAATGTTATAATGCTAATGACAATTACCAAAAAATAAATTTAACAGACTCAGGTTACTGGCATTATGGATAATTTTCTATTTACTTTTATTTAAAACATTTTTTTACAAAGAATATGTATTTCTTTAATAATCAAGGTAAAAAATTTCCTAATTTAAAAATATAGGAACAAATTTGGAGATGATTAAATATTCTAAAGCTTTGAATGAAGAAATATGATGGCCTTTACTTTTAATCTCAGAAGCAAATGGGATTTTAGCATACCAAAAGGAAGAAATATTTTAATTCTATTAATTTGTCAAAAATTTGAGAACAAAATTTGAACACTGAACAAATATTCTAAAAGCACAATTAAAAAACTTTTTCCTCTATGAACAATTATCTAGTCTGCAACTCATATGCCTCTTTTAAGGTCCATCTTTTTTTACTAAAAGACTAGTAAGACAATTCTATTTAACTAAACAGAACAGCTTTCATTTTTCTTCAGTACAAAATAATTTTCATAATATTTAATGAAGTTTAAAATGTCTTTCTTTAAATGTTAAGTATTTACCTTTCAGTAGTTTCCAGCTATTTTCTCATCAGTATACTCTATATTCCAAACTGTCAAACAGCAAACTTTTTTAGCTTTTTCCATAAAAGAGACACACTCAGCTACAGTCATGTGAGTACAAATACTGATTTACAACAGTGCCCTTCCTACATACCCCTGTGAAATTACCAGGTGATGACAACACAAAAACACACGTTATTCTTTCTCATTCCTTATTTACCGGAAGACTAGAAGAAAACATTGTCACCAACATATTTCATAATTACAAATAAGGAGATTATTGAATTAGGAAAGATTCAGAACAAATTCCAGACATCATATGCTCCCTGGGAATAATCTTTTGACATCCCTCAGATATTTATGAATGTCCTCTCTACAAGAAAATCAAGAAGAACATAAACGCACATAGTGTCTACATATTATGTCTCAAATGCAGAGGAAAACCACCTGGTAATGTTGATGGGAGAAAGAAGCAAATTTAATTAAACTCTAAAGGAAACTAAAAGGACAGACAACATGACAAATGACAAAGCACCTAAAATAACCAAACTTGGGACACCTGGTTGACCAGTGAATATGGGCTGGTAGAGGCTGACCATTATTGTTTAATATCCTCTCTGATCAAATGCCCAAGTAGAAAGTAGCAGCTCTCCCTGGTTAAGACCTTCGGAAGACAATAAGGAGAAAGTGACCATAGCCTCATAAGGGCCTGCGCAACAAACATTCATTTCATGGGATCATTCCATTCAAGACCTTTCTAGCTATATATTCTACTATATATATTAAACCTTCTTTATTGTGATCGGTCATATTTTAATTCATTAATTTCTGTCCCCATGTGTCCACTCGAGATTGTCAAGCATTCTCAGGAAGAGGCCTGACTGCAACTGTCTTTTTCTCAGTTCCAACAAGAACAGCCCATATCATGTTAACACAGAGTCATAAAATCAAATGCAGTCAGAAGACAAGTAGACAAATGAGGAGAGAGAGAGGAAACATAAGAGTGGTGGGAAATGGCAGGGCATGTCCCCCACCTAAAGAAATTCAAATTTAAAAACTGCGAAAGCTCTGTTGATCAGCCTCCAGATTGCAACTCCCGAGAGAGGTGCATAAAATGAACAGTACTAATCACTTATAACCCAAAAAACTATGAAACTATTATCTCTTGTTCCCTTTCTGGCCATAAAAAGGATTAAACCCAAAGTACATAAGATGAAGATGAAATAAATGAACAAGAAAAAAAAACGGTTGCTAGAAATAAGTGTTCTGAGATATCCAAAGAACTGAGCAACTAAAATGGCTTTAAGGACAGCTAACATAAACAAGCAAATATATATCCATGGTCAACAAGGCCTTTTACAGCCAGCTTGGTCCTAGCGCCCAAAGAAATACTGGTGGAGTTGATTACCCTTAAATAATGGCTGTTGAGTGTTCTGCTAACATGTCATGAGTCTCTTGGGGTACAGAGTGCTGACAAAGTGGCTTACATCAAATATGCAAATTAAAACTAACCAAAAAAGAACAAAATACTAGTCCAGGGTATAAAATAGAAAGAACAAGTCTTCTCATCTTTTTATCCTCTTGATCTTAGAGAAATTAAGTAACTTGCTTTAAGGACACACAGCCAGAAGGAGAGAAACTGAGATTTGAATCCTGGCCATCTGACGTGAGACCTACGTCCTTAATCACTTCGTTATACCACCTGGATAGGAAGAGTCCAATGATTTCCTGTTTGCCATTCTTTAAAAAATATAAGTCATCCAGTGATTTTTTTTTTTTAACATTAATTTGTTTCCCACAAGGTTAATGATATGGGTAACCACCCCTTGAGGTTACCTAGAATGACCACATGTCCAGGTATCGATAATTATTGCTCATAATTATTAATAGTTCCCCCTTGTACTCTAAAAGGTCCTCATTTGCAACCTAAGCATTCTGCCATTCCTAAGTATGCCCCTCACTTGTGAGAGGCTTTCTGCCTAGCTGTCCAGGGCAGACAGAATTGGGACGACCTGTGACCATGACTGAGGGGTGCTAGCGAGGGGCTTTGTCCCCTAAATATTCTGCCCGAAATTCCTGTATTATAGAATCATTAGGTCTGGAAAGCCTATCTTGTCTTTAATATTTTTCTATCTCAATGAATTTCAATTCAAATAGCAGTTACATCATTTTTTCCAATCAAAATCTTTGGAAGTCCAATATATAAATTATAGAAATGTGATAAAAGACTGTGTAATTCTTCATGTTAGAAAAACACATCCTCAGCAGAATACTGAAAACCACTGCTAAAATCAGAAAGAAAGAGAAGGAGAGGGGCCAGTCCAGTGGCATAGCAATTAAGTGCGCGCGCTCCACTGCTTGCGGCCAGGGTTTGGATCTGGGCGCGCACCGGCACCGCGTGTCAGGCCATGCTGTGGTGGCGTCCCAAATAAAGTGGAGGAAGATCAGCCAGATGTTAGCCCAGGGCTAGTCTTCCTCAGCAAAAGAGGAGGATTGGCAGATGTTAGCTCAGGGCTGATCTTCCTCACAAAAAAAAAAAAAAAGAAAGAAAGAGAAGGAAGGAGGGAAGGGTGGGAGGGTGGGAAGAAGGATGGAAAGCAGGCAGGCAGGCAGGACGCAAGCAACTAACTCACTCTAAAGAAAATGAGCCATAGACTATTATTTAGAAATAGAAAACTTAAAAAAAAAAACAAAACACTTTATCCTGCTTAGGATCTCTTATTTTGTGGATTCTTATTTTTCATCAGTTTTCAAAATACTCAGCCATTATTTCTTCAAATATTCCTTCTATTCCATTCTCCTTCCTCTCCTTCTAGGATTCCAATCAAATATACGTTACACTTTCTCACTATATCCTCCATATTTCTTACACACTCTTCAGTGTTTTCCATCCCTTTTCTCTCTCATACTTCATTCAGGGAAGTCTTCTGATCTTTCAGTTCATTACTTTTCTAATCTGCTATTAATCCACTGAATTCTTAATTTCAGCTGTATTTTTTAGATCTAGTATTTAGTTGATTCCTTTTCAAATCTGCTCTGTCCCTTTATATAATTTCCAGTTCCTTGCTGAAATATTTAAGTTCAGCTTTTATCTCCATGAACATAGTAAACATGTTTTATGGTCTGTGCTTTTCCCACTGTCTAAAATGCCTGTTTCTACCGTCTGTTATCTGTGTTGGTTCTTGTTCAGGTTGTCTTCTGGCATGCCTAGTTACACTGATTTGATTGTGTGCTGGACACTGTATTTGAAAAATCATTTCAGAAATAACTTGAGGCCTAAGATGATGTTATTTTCCTCTAGAGAGGATTTTCATTTGCTTCTGTTAGGTACCTGGGGTCACCAGCAATGTGAGATCACGTGAATGCAATTCAGCATTTGAAATTTGCTAAACTCCCCTAAATGACTCAGCAGGGCTCCAGTTCAGGCAAAGGCTAGTGTACTCCCACTCCACTTGTATTCCAGGCTGCAGCCTTTCAAGATTTCAACATTAACCATGGTTGGTTCACCAGGATTCTCACCTATGGCAAGTCCTAGACTCTAGCTTCTGTTCTCCTACCCTGTGAGTCTGTCAACTACACTGCTCAGCCTCTCAACTGCTTTTCCAGAATAGCAAATATGAATGGCAAGAGTGGCCCCAAGCAAGATGTCCAGCTCTCTAGATTTCTATCATCTCCTAAATCTTAGCCCAGTAATTCTTTACTATCTTGAAAATTCTCATTCTTTTCAGAAGCATCAACGGGCTTGAACTAGGTTATCCAGCCTGCCATTACCAGAAGCACAAGGCCAGGGTTATGTTCTAAACTGTTGATTTTGCATTACAAAGTGAACAGGCTAGTTATTGCCAAAAAGAGACCATCAGCCAATCATAATGTGACAGAATCTTGGGCCTTTTTTAGTAAACTCATTTCTGAATGCAATCTACCACCTCAAGAGGTTTAGAAAATTGACAAACCTAATCCATCTGGCAAACGGTCAATTTCTATCCTAGCTCATTCTGTTCAATCAAGCTGCAGGAAATCAGTATGGCAGACACTGTCATTTGCACATCCTCCTGAGCCTTACCATCCTGCACAGGTCTGGCTTCCAACTGCCAGCCCCCGTATCTCTGGCCTGTAGAGCCCATCTGCCCACGCTCAGGGCAGGCCCACAAGTGTGGGAGAATGTACCTCCCTGGAGGCAGCCCTCAACAATGGACTGGTAAAAACACCCAGCTCCCCCATACCCTTCCCCTTCGGATAACTCTGGCACCTGTATTCTACACTGGCTCCCAGAGTTCCCCAGCATGATTAAGTTTTAGTTGCCCACAATGGAAACTGGCTTAAAACGTACCCTTTACTGGCTGACTTTCCTACCTCTCTCACTTACTCCTTCCCCTACTGGTGTGTCCTGGGATTGCCTCACACATAAACTTGGATTTGAATTTCTATCTCAAGATTTGCTTCTGGAGGAACTCAAACTCATAAAATCAGGTTTCAGCAGAAAAAGGACAACTCGACAAATTCTTACACGTACTAATTTTTTATTTGTAAATAGAAAATTTAATAAAGATGGAGCTTTTATAGTTTTTGTTGCCTATAAAGTACAAAATAATGCATGCATACAAAAAGTTTTTCTGAAGAGTTGCAAGATATTTTTATACCTGCAAGAAAAGAACATTTCAAAGTGATAAGCTTTTCTAAGGAAAGCAAAAGCTATCAGGCAATGTAGCTTGAAATCATTATTAATCAGCTGATAAACATAAAATAGCAAATTTACCCTACATAATCAAAGCTAGATACAACACCACAGTCCTGGACCTCTGCATCTAGTTCACTCAAGATGATAAGTCATAAAATCTAAGTTAAAAAGAATGGGGGTGACTTCTGCTTTCACCTCCAACATGAAAAGAGCTTAGAAGCCGTGACTCCCATCCTTACAGCAAGAAAAAGCTGGACAAACTGACAATCAATGACACTTTGGACCCCTTAGAGAACTGAGGTTATAGGGCAAAATGCCACCGAAAATCTGGAGACACGCTGAGATCTGCCTACCTGGAGCAGAAGCTGGTGGAGCCATAAACCGGTGCTGGAGGCTGGGTGGGAACTGGTGTGAGAGAGAGGAACGCCAGGGATGGGGGTGGGGGGCACAGTTCTGTGCACTTTACCTAAACGAACCCCACCAGGTCCTCACAGTGAAGGTGAAGATCCCAGAAAGAGCTCCTCCTGACTGTTAGGGAAGGGGAAAAGTAAACATTGTGAAACACACCCACAGCCTTCTCCATAACCAAGGCATATGCTCCAGGGGAAAAGATATTGTCAGAGCTTTCTCCTGGTTGGGAAAAGGCATTCCTCCCACTCCAGCCCCTTCTAGCCTTCCAGCCAAACCTAAGGGGGAAAAGATTAATCAACAAAGGTCAAGGCTTCCAGGAAACAGATTGGAAACTCTGCAGCTAGGCAAGGGAGTAGGTTGCAGGGGAAAACAAGCTACACCACTGGAGAACACTTGTGAAGGTTATAGCCCTGAGACACAGGCTGAGATCTGATCAGATTATAGAACTCTTACTTCCCCACACTTTAGCACCACACCAACAGGGCTCCAAATATAATAAAGGTGGGTTACAGCTGAAAGAGCTGCAAGACATAGACTCTCTCTGGGGAAGAGTACTTGGAAAACCCCAAAGTCAAGAGGGCAGATAAAAACAAGGACACCAGGAGAATCTGAAGGCTCTGACACCTACAGCTACAGCAAACATTCAGCACAGCCAAATCCCTATTAGTTCCTATCACCTGATAGAACATGTCCGGCTTTCAAAAACAACAATAAAAATACAAGGCATACCAAAAGGCAAGAGAAAAGACAGTCTGAAGAAACAAAGCAATCATTAGAACCAGACTCAGATGACACAAATTTTGGGATTATCAGACAAGGAATTTAAAATATCTGTATAATATATTAAGAGCTCTAATGGAAAAAAGAAAATATGCAAGAATAGACGGATATTGTAAACAGAGAGATGGAAACTTTAAGAATCAAAAGGAAATGCTAAAAATCAAGAACACTGTAACAGCAATGAAGAATGCCTGCCATGGGCTCATCAGTAGACTCCACACAGCTGAAGAAAGAATCAGTGAGCTTGAATATAAGTCAATAGACACTTCCCAAACTGAAATACAAAGAGGAAAAAGAATGAAAAAAACAGCACATCCAAGAATTGTGGGACAATCTCGGAAAGTATTACATACACATTATTGGCATATCAGAAGGAAAAGAAAGAAAAAAGGAAGCAGAAGAAATATTTGAAGTAATAATGGCCAAGAATTTTCCAAAATTAATGACAGACTCCAGGAGATGAGAGAACACCAAGCAGATTAAATACTCCCAAAACCCTCATCTGGGTATACCACAGTCAGAAACTCAAACACAAATAGAAAATCTTGAAAGAAGCCACAGAGAGGGAAAAACACCTTATCTACAGAGGAAAACGAGTCAGAATTATAACGGACTTCTCATCAGAAATCATGCAAGCAAGAAGAGAACAGAGTGAAATATTTAAAGTATGAAAGAAAAAAACCCACCACCTTAAAATTCTATATCCACGGATATTATCCTTCAAATGTGAAGGAGAAATCAAGACTCTCTCAGCCAAACAAAAACTGAGGAATTCATCACCAGCAGACCTGCCCTGCAAGAAACAGTAAAAGAAATTCAAGCAAAAGGAAAATGATATAGGTTAGAAACCTAGATCTACATAAATGAAAGAACATCAGAGAAGAAATAAATTAAATGAAAATAATATCTTTTATTTTTTTTATTCTTAATTGATCTAAAAGACAACTATCTGTTGAAAGTAATAATACTAACAATGTATTGGGTGATCACAGCATACTGATAAGTGAATGAATGAATGACAGCAATGTCACAGAGATGGGAGGGAGAAATTGGGACTACTCAATTAATAAGGTACCTGCAGGGGCCGGCCCGGTGGCATGGCGGTTAAGTGCATGCACTCCACTGCTGGCGGCCCAGGTTCGAATTCCGGGCGCGCACCGATGCACCGCTTCTCCGGCCATGCTGAGGCCGCGTCCCACATACAGCAACTAGAAGGATGTGCAACTATGACATAACGGCTATCTACTGGGGCTTTGGGGAAAAAGGGGAAGAGGACTGGCAATAGATGTTAGCTGTGAGCCAGTCTTCCTCAGCAAAAAGAGGAGGATTAGCATGGATGTTAGCTCGGGGCTGATCTTCCTCACACAAAAAAAATAAAATAAAATAAGGTACCTGTACAATATGTCAAGCAACACAGTGTTACTTTAAGGCAGATTCAGATTAGTTTAAAATGTATATTGTAAACTCGAGGGCAATCACGAAAAAGTTTTTTAAGAGAGGTATAAAAATTGATATGCTATGGGGTATGCAGAATAATGTTCCCCCAGAAATATCCACGTCCCAACCCCCAGAATTAAGGTAGCAGATGGAATTAACGTTCCTAATTATATGACCTTAAAATACAGAGATTATCTAGGTGGGCCTAATGTAATCACGGGGTCTTTAAATGTGGAAGAGAGAGGCAAAAGAGAAGATTAGAATGATGCAATGTAAGAGGAACTCGACCCACTATTGCTAGCTTTGAAGACAGAGGAAGAGGGACATGAGTCAAGGATTGTGGGTGGCTTCTAGAAACTTAAAGGGGTAAGGAAATGGATTCTCCCCTTGAGCCTCCAGAAAGTAACGCAGCCCTGCTAACACCTTGAGTTTAGCCCACTGAGACCCATTTCAAACCTCTGACCTCCAGAACTGTAAGATACTAAATTGTGTTGTTTTACACCACTAAGTTTGTGTTATTTTGTTACAGTAGCAATAGGAAACTAATACAGGCTAAGAGAGGAGATTAAAGTTATAATTTTATAAAATATAAAATGCCTGATTAAAAAGAAACAAAAGGAGAACCAGTGAATACAAAACAGTTACAAACACGGAAGATATTAATCCAATTATATCAATAATCACTTCAAATGTGAATGGTCTAAATACACCAATCAAAAGAGAGAGATTGTGACAGTGGACAAAACAAAAAATGATCCAACTGTATGTTGTCTACAAGCAACTAACTTTAAATATAAAGACTTAGATATGTTAAAAGTAAAGGGATGGAAAGACATGGGGCCGGCCCGGTGGCGTAGCAGTGAAGTTCACGCGTTCCGCTTCGGATCCTGGGCGCAGACCTATTCACCACTCATCAAGCCATGCTGAGGTGGTGTTTCATATAGAAAAGCTATAACTCTACAACTATGATATACAAGTATGTATGGTGGCTTTGGGGAGAAAAAAAAAGAGGAAGATTGGCAACAGATGTTAACTCAGAGCCCATCTTCCTCAAAAAAAAAAAAAAGAAACCAAAAAAAAAAGTAAAGGGATGGGAAGATATACCATTCTAACACTAACCAAAAGAAAGCTGGAGTAATTATATTGAGACAAAGCAGACTTTGATAATCAGGAATAACGAGGGTCATTATATAACAATAAAGACAATTCCTCCAAGAAGACATAATCTTGAACGTTATCTCTGATACCTAACAAGAAGGTATCGAAACACATGAAGCAAAAACTGAGAAAAATGAAGAGAAAGAGTCAAATCCACTATTACAGAGACTTCAACAACACTGTCAGTAATTGATGGATCAAGCCAAAAGAAAATCAATATGGAAAGAGATGACCTGAATAGCACTATCAATCAACTTGATCTAATTGACATTTACAGAAAACTCCATCCAACACCTGAATACACATTCTTTTCTAGCCCACATTCACCAATGTAGACCACATTCTGGGCCATAAAACACACTTTAACAGATTTAAACAAATAGAAATACAAAGTATGTTCTTAAACACAATGGAATTAAACTAGAAATCAGTAACAGAAAGCTAAAAAATCCCCAGATGTGTGGAAATTAAAGTCTTAAGAGAAATTTAAAAATATTTTTGAACTGGGGCCAGCTCCGTGGTGTAGCGGTTAGTGCACGCGCTCTGCTGCTGTTAGCCCGGGTTCGGATCCCGGGTGCACACTGACACACCGCTTGTCAGGTCATGCTGTGGCAGTGTCCCATATAAAGTGGAGGAAGAGGGGTCGGCCCAGTGGCACAAGCGGTTAAGTGCATGCCCTCCAGTGTGGTGGCCTGGGGTTCACCGGTTCGGATCCCGGGCATGCACCAACACACCGCTCATGGAGCCGTGCTGTGGCGGCGTCCCATATAAAGTAGAGGAAGATGGGCATGGATGTTAGCCCAGGGCCAGTCTTCCTCAGCAAAAAGAGGAGGATTGGCAGATGTTAGCTGAGGACCAATATTTCTCACAAAAAATAATAATAATAAAATAAAATAAAGTGGAGGAAGATGGGCACAGATGCACAGATGTTAGCCCAGGGCCAGTCTTCCTCAGCAAAAAGAGGAGGATTGGCATGGATGTTAGCTCAGGGCTGATCTTCCTCACAAAAAAGAAAAAAAAATTTTTTTTGAACTAAATGAAATAAAAATACAACTTATCAAAATTTGTGAGATTCAGCAAAAGCAGTGCTTAGAGGGAAATTTATAGCATTAAATGCATATATTAAAAAAGAAGAAAGATCTGAAATCAATAACCTAAGCTTCTATCTTAGAAAACCAGAGAAAAAAGAGCAATTTAAGCCCAAGGCTACCAGAAGAAAATACATAATAAAAATTAGAGCAGAAACCAATGAAATGGAAAACAGAAAAACAATAAGAGAAAAATCAATGAAACCAAAAGCTGGTTAAAAAGATCAATGAAACTGATAAACCTCTGGGCAGACCACCAGTATCAGAAATGAAGGAGGGAACATCACTACTGATCCCATAGACATTAAAAGGATAATAAAGAAATACTACAAACAACTCTATACCTACACATATGATAAGTTAAAATGAAATAAACAAATTCCTTGAAACTACCAAAACTCACACACAAAAACCTGCACACATTTATAACAACTTTATTCATAATTGCCAAAACTTGGAAGCAACCGAGATGTCCCTCAAAAGGTGAATGGATAAACCAACAGTGGTACATCTGTACAATGGAATATTATTCTACAAAAAAAAAAAAAAGAAGAAAGAAAGAAACTATTAAGCCACACAAAGATACGGAAGAATCTTAAGCGCATTTTATTAAAAAGTCAGCTTGAAGAGGCTACATACTGTATGACTTCAATTATATGACATTCTGGAAAAGGTGAAACTGTAACCAAGCAAAAAGGGCCCCCTTCTGCCTGCTGCATTCCAGTGCCAATCAACTGCAAACGAGTCAGTGGTTGAAAAGGGAAAATTTATACGATTAGCTAGCACAATCGGAAGATGTTAGACTAGTGTCCTAAAGAACCATCTTAAAGTCATACAGAATCTTGAGGCAGTTATATAGGGGAAATGGGCAGGGAAGGAGGGGGTTTTGGGATGTCCATCATCCAGTGTGACAAACTTTAAGCCACCTTATTATCTCTTTCTTCTGTCATTCGTGACAGGTACCACCACAGAGTTTTTCTCTCTGGAGGTCATCATATTCCTGGGGAACTCACAGAACAGTTATCCTTATCACAGCTGGGAGATATACATAAGCAAGAGTCATAGAACTAGCAGATCATGTATTTTGCAAAAGTGAGAGGTGTTTAATCATCCAGGCTACGTGCAGGCTAGAGTGCACTCAGAGACTAGTGAGTCAGGATCAGTTACAACACTGCTTCCTTTCCCTGAGATGGCTTCCCTCATGCTAACCTAAGATCTAGCTGTGACAAAACTACAGAGATGATGAACAGACTGGTGGTTGCCAGAGGCTCAAAGGCTGGGGAGGGTGAGGGTTGAACAGGAGAAGCACAGGAGATTTTTTTTTTAGGATAGTTAAACTATTCTGTATGATATCCCAGAGGAGGATACATGACACTGTGCATTTGTCAAAACCCATAAAACTTTACCTAACAAAGAGTGAACCTTAATATATGCAAATTAAGAAAAGATTACTTCTGAGCTCAAGGGATCCTAGAATGCAATGCAAAATGTGATAAAGAAAAACTAACTGTATTACAAATGTATGAAACAACCTCACTGAAGGGAGTAGGCAGAAAAGGCACTGACAACTTTGGAAATGATTGGAGTCTGTAAGACTAAAGGCAAATAGAACTGTACATATGCACTGTACTCTAGGTTAATAAAGTTGTTTCCCCAAAAAATACAGGTTAACAATTCTGAAAACACTATATATATATACAGTCATGCGTCACTTAACAAAAGGGATATGTTCTGAGAAAGGCATCCTCAGGCGATTTCCTCGTCATGCGAACATCACGGAGTCTACTTCCACAAACCTAGATGGTGTAGCCTACTACCCACCCAGGCTACGTGGCACTAATCTTATGGGACCACCATAGAGTAGAAAGTTACAGATAAGCAAGGGCAGAAGGCTAGAATAATCCATGTGGTAATGAATTAGAGTTCAAGACATCAGTATGAACACGTTTAGCTTAATATGTTAGCTTTAGATATAGATGGTTACACACATAAATATTTACATATATGTATATACAAGGATTAGTACATACACATATATTTCCTTGCTTGTCAGCTGAGAGGTCCTGGAATAATGATACCCCAGTAACAACAAGCACACCGAGTGCCCAAATCTGGGTGGGTTTGTTTGTTTTTTTAAGTTTTTTCTCTTTTTTTGAGGAAGATTGGCCCTGAGCTAACATCTGTTGCCAATCTTGCTCCTTTTTTCCTTTTTTCTCCCCAAAGCCCCAGTAGATAGGTGTATGTCATAGTTGTACATCCTTCTAGTTGCTCTATGTGGGACACTGCCTCAGCATGGCTTGATGAGCCAGGCGTAGGTCCATGCCCAGGATCCGAACCTGGGAACCCTGGGCCGCTGAACTGGAGCACACAAACTTAACCGCTACACCACCGGGCCGGCCCTCGAATCTTGGTTTCTAATAGCATTCTCCAATAAAAGGAACCAAGGCTCCTTGGAGAAATGACTGATTCTAGGACTGGGGCAGGAAATATACAATACAAACCTGGAGCACCCTGTATTGCCAGAAAGGAAGTGCCAAAAAAAAGAAAAAAAAAGAAAAAGAAATACAAACCCACAATGATGGGGGTATGCCAAAGGAACAGATGGAACCAACTGAAAGAGCTCACAATGGCCATAGCTAGAATAATCTGAGCAACAAAAATAAAGTGGTATTGCACTACAACCAAAAGTACAAGATAAATATCCGTGAGTTCATACTAACATAAATCACTGAATAAATAATAAGTAGGGTAGAATAAAATATGTCTCCCTATAGAGTTCCAAATAATTTATTTAGATACTTTGTCCTCAAGAAAGTGGAGCATAACCTCCACTCCTTAAGTGTGGGCCGTGCAGAGAGACTTCCTTTCAAAGAGTACAGCAGAAAAAGAGTAACTTCACAGTGGAGAAACCTGAAAAACACTACCTCAGCCAAGTGATCAAGATTAACAACATGATGGGGCTGGCCTGGTGGCAAAGCGGTTAAGTTCAAGTGCTTCGCTTTGGTGAGGTTCGCCAGTTTGGATCCTGGGCGCAGACCTACTTACCGTTCATTAAGCCATGCTGAGGTGGCATCCCACATAGAAGAACTAGAAGGACCTACAACTAGGATATACAACTATGTATTGGGTGCTTTGGGGAGAAAAAATAAACAAACAGGAAGATTGGCAACAGATGTCAGCTCAGGGCCAATCTTCCTCAAAAAAAAAAAAAAGATTAACAACATGATGATAGTATACACCCGTATCCGGTGTGATGAAAATGACACTGCAGCTCTGTGGTCTTCCTCCTCCAAATCCATATTCCCAATTGTGATAAAAACATCAGACAAATCCCAGTTGACAGACATTCTACAAAACACCTGACCAGTATGCCTCAAAACTGTCAAGGTCATCAAAAACAAGGAAAGTCTCACAAACGGTCACAGCCAAGAAGAGTCTAAGGAGACACAATGACTACATGCAATGTGGTATCCTGGATGGGACCCTTGGTTATTACCTATTGTCCTTAGAACAGAAAAAGGACATTAGGTAAAAACTAAGAAAATCTGAGTAAGTATGGATATTACTTAATAATAATGTATCAATATTAGCTCATTAATTGTGATAACTGTACCACATTAATGTAAGTTGGAAATAACAGGGGAAACTCAGTATGGGATTTGTAAGAACTCTCAGTACTATCTTTGCAATTTTCTGTAAGTCTAAAATAAAAAGCTTATTAAAAAAAGATTGGAGGTCAGAATGGAACTTGTTTTATCCTGCTAATGTCACCTAATCCTATGATATCTGAGATTTGCTTCTAATTAACCAATAGGAGGTAAGATAGGTGGGGTTATAGATGAAAAAAGATTGACTATTAGATTTTTTTAAGAGTCTGAAATTCTCCATAATAAAACTTTTAAATATACACACACACACATGATGTATAGATACATATATATCACCCAACAAAAAAATGCTCCGACTCTTATATTAAGGTATTGAGCTCTGTATATATGTTGGCTTCTAGGGGCTATAATGTCCTTATACGATTTAGTCCTCAACTAATTCTTGTCCATGGAGTCAAAGGCACTATTTTCTCCTCACTCCTGCTTCCTCTTCATTATTTAATACAAGTTTCATTGGAGTTAACTTTACAATTTAGTCTAGATAACAGAATGTTCACATGGAAATGTGTGTTGAAAGGCGTGTAGAGATGCAAAGTAGTCAGAAGGGTAGATTGTGCCAGTGAAGTTACAGTGTTGGAGCTCTAAGTTCACTCTCTATACTTCACTCCAGTGGTTCTTAGCCAGGGGCCGAGATATTTGGCAATGTCTGGGAAAATCTGGCAATGTCTGGGAAAATCTGGCAACCCCTGGGGTCTTTTGGCAATGTTTGGAAACGTTTTTCGTTGTCATAACTGGGGGGAATCCTACTAGCATCTGGTGGGTAGAGGTCAGGGATGCTATTAAACATCCTACAATGCACAGGACAGTCCCTGGCAACAAAGAATTATCTGACCCAAAATGTCAACAATGCCAAGTTTGAGAAACCCTGCTCTATTCTGTCATGCCAGGGCTGGGATTCTACCTATAAACAGCATTTTTCGAACTACTGATAAATGAAAAACATGGATGAATACTGGAAATACATATGGAAAAGTCTTCAGTTTCAAAAATTGGTAAAGACTTGCAAATGAAAATAAGATACTGTTTTCTAACTCTCAAAGTAGCAACTTTTTTTTTTGCAGGAAAAGATATGCCCTGAGCTAACATCTGTTGCCAGTCTTCCTTTTTTTTTCCCCCTCCCCAAGCCCCCCACTGCATGGTTGTATATCGTAGTTGTACGTCGTTCTGGTTCTTCTATGTGAGCTGCCGCCACACACGGCAACTGACAGACTGACAGATGGGTGGTGTGGTTCCTCTACTGGGAAGTGAACCGGGGGCTGCCAAAGCAGTGAGTGCTGAACTTGAACCACTAGGCCACAGGGGCTGGCTCTAGCAATGTTTTTAATACTCACTGAAGTACCGGTAGTTAAATGATATATTTTTCAGTGATGAAATTATAAATTGCAGGGTCTTTTAAAAAAGCAGTTTGAGGGGCCGGCTCGGAGGCAAAGTGGTTAAGTTTGCACACTCCACTTCGATGGCCCGGGACTCGCAGGTTCAAATCCTGGGCACGGACCTACGCACTGCTCATCAAGCCATGGTGTGGTAGCATCCCATATACAAAATAGAGGAAGATGGGCATGGATGTTAGCTCAGGGCCGATCTTCTTCACCAAAAAAATAAATAAATAAAAATAAAAAGCAGTTTGACAATGGCAGAGGAGCCTTAAAAACCTTTATACCCTTTAGTCAGTAATCTCACTTTCTCTAAGAACAAAAACCCTAAAGAAATAATAAATCGGGGGCCAGCCCCGTGGCGTAGCAGTTAAGTGCACACGCTCCGCTGCTGGCGGCCTGGGTTCGGATCTCAGGTGCGCACTGAGGCACTGCTTGTTAGGCCATGCTGTGGCGGCATCCCACATAAAGCAGAGGAAGATGGGCACAGATGTTAGCTCAGGGCCAGTCTTCCTCAGCAAAAAGAGGGGGATTAGCATGGATGTTAGCTCAGGGCTGATCTTCCTCAAAAAAAAAAAAAAAAAGAAAAGAAATAATAAATCGGGTGAAAAACTTGGGCATATCCTAAAGCAAACTCTAAAAGTGCTATAATAAAGATATAAACAAAGTATATAGAAACAAGTATGGAGGAGAAATTACTTTTGTATGAAAAACTTGAAGAAAATTTTTCATAGAAGCTGAGATTTAAGTTTGACTTTAAAGATTAAGACTTCAATGGCCAAATACTGAAATATTTCAAACAGAAAGCTCAGGCCTTGGGAAACTGCAACATGTATTTGTTTTTAGTTTTCCAAATAGAATAGCAAGTGGAATGGATGGCTATAATGAACACACGCTGGCTGGATAAGGCTAGTGGAAGGGGATTAATTTCTTGTGGACAGGCTGGGGCTCTGACCCGGAGGAAGAGAATTAACTTGTTCTTCACGCAAAAACTAGTGTCTTTAAGCAAACATGTCTTAAGAAGAAAACTCTAGGAGCAGTGTGTAAAATGGTTTGGTACAGAGAAAAAAAAATCTAGAACCAGGGAGTCCAGTTAGGAAAACCTAAGTTTTCCTAAGGAAAACTGATTGCCTAAGAGGCAATCCGACATTGTGATAGAGTCAAGACTATTGCAATAAGGTAGAGAGATTGAACTCAACTCCACTAAAACAGAAGGTGGGAGAGTTTTTAAGCACTGGGGTGAAACAGTAAAAAAGTACTAGAGGACATTAGGGGAGAGGTTGGGCATTGTGATTAGGACAACTATATTTGCTAATTGGCGCACACAGAAGTTATGTTCCTACCCCCCCCCCCCCCCACAGAGGCTGGGCAATAGAGGCACTATTTTTCTTGATGATCGCATTTCAAAGACATGGCTCCCAGATCCTTGAGAAAGACGTTGTTGGGTTGTAAAGCTGGCAACAAGCTAGGAGAAGATTTACATCTCAAAGGAACAGAGAAAGTATTTATAATTGCAAGTTTAAATTCTCTAAGAAAAGGGAGGTCAGGGGCCTGTAGTCGGGAAGAAACCTATCTAAAGCTTAGTCAAGCTGAGGAGAATGTCAAGGCTGTCTTGGCCTGATTTATAGGTTCTTACTTCTGTTAATATATGTCATTAAATGGTTTCAACTCCTTTGTGTTACTCTTTTTTCCCCTCTGTTGTTCAGTTTTCTCTTGCTCTTAAGATATTCCTGCCTACCGTTGTTTTTTTTAGTGTTCTTCGTTTTCTTTTCTCAGCTCTTCCCTTTCTGCTAGTGTTCCATCTTAGCTTAGTGATTCCCCAATGCCAACCTCTGTTAATCAAGTAGCTGGTGGCTGTTCCTATTGATATAAAATTTATTAATTGCTTCACTAAGAACGAGTCTATTATTCAAGCTTTTATACAGACAAACATAAGACAAAGACATTGAAAACATTAAAAGAAATCAAAGACATCCAAGAGGCAATCAGAGCTTGATGTAGAGCTGTGGACGTCAGTGGAAAGGAGGATCAGAGGCAGGACTGTCTGTACTCAGCAACTTGGCTGGACACAGGACGCTGAGGGAGAAAGGCGGAATAAAAACAACACCCAGCTTTCAAGTCTTAGGGGCTGGGAGCAGGGAGAGGACAGGTTTGGGAGGATTGATAGAAGATGAATTTTCTTTTGGACAGGGTGCATTCAGAGAATACTGATACGGTGGTGCCCACTACTTGAAATTCAAATCTAAGCCTCAGAGTTAAAAATAGACATCAAAATTATAGTTTAAATTACATGGAAATAATAGCAGAGGAGGGTTTAAGTAACAAAGAGCTCAAAATAGATTAGGGAACAAGCACTGAACCTCTAGGGACATGCATATTTAAGGACCGTGTGGAGAAGGAAGAGCTCATAAAGGACATGAGAAGGATCACAAAGCCAGAGAACCTCAAGAGGGTGCACTGACCAGCAACGTGAGGTGTCACAAAGATTTACACAGAGATCAAGCCAGCTGGAGTCAAGAAGGGGGGGCCCTAAGATTTAGCAATTAGTAAGGCACGAGAGTCTTTAAGAAAGCAGTTTTTCAAATGTGAAGAAGAGTTTGTTAGTTCCTCAAAAAGTTAAACATAGACTTACGACATGAATCGGCAATTCCACTCCTAGGCATGACACGGCTCAACACAAGGTCGACGCAAGGGAAGCCGTACTGTACAACAGAAACCATATTGTAACTTTGAATGACCTCTGATTAACTAACCCAGACATGCTCTGTGGATTTTACAGCCCCTCCCAGCTGCTATAAGTTGATAAACTTTGTTCTTTTGCATTCCTTAAGAATGTGGTGACCCCAGGGCAGAGTCTATGCTGATAGCCATCAATGACAACTGAAAGATCAGGGTGTAGTGCATCGCTCAGGTCTCTGATGCATATCCAGTAACACAGAAGACTATCAGGAACTAAGAGCAGATGTCTGCCCCACATGGAGACCTGCACCTATACAACTGGCCTGTAGCCTTTGTTCTGTAAGATGGTTCTTTCTGACATTAGCTGGCCATCTTCCCCCTTACTGCAAGCTGTAGTCAGGTCCTTTCTTTCCTACCTCCTTGCCTCTTGACTATTGGCACATCTTGTGGCCGGCAGATGACCCCTACCCTTCTCGGGCGCTAACAGGTATATACCCCAAACAATCCAAAACAGAGACTCGAACAGATACATGTAACGCGTGTCCATAGCAGCATTATTCACAGTATCCAAAAGCTGGAAACCGCCTACTATCCATCACAGATGAACGGATAAACAAATTGTGATATGGCCACACAACGGAATATTATTCAACCACAAACAGGAATAGTGCCTGATACATGCTACAACACTGATGAACCTTGAAAACATTCAGTGAAATAAGCCAGACACAAAAGGACAGGTACTGTCTAATTCCACTTCCACGAGTTATCTAGAATAGGCAAATTCACAAGACAGAACGGGCTGGAGGGAGGAGGAAGGGGCACTTACTGCTTAACGGTTAGAGTTTCTGTGCGGGCTGATGAGAAACATTGGGAAATTCTTGGGAAATAGTGGTGATGGTGCCACAATATTGTGAATATACTTCACGCCTCTGAATTGTACACTTTTTTTATCACAATAATTTTGTTTAAGTTTAGAAGATAAAACCCAAAATGCAAGGAGCAGCACAGAAATTATCAACAGAAGCCGTGAAAACTTCCACCGTTTAACTTGAAAAGCTCAACTGATACATCTTGAGGGTAGAGCGAAGTTTTCTGCTTTCAATTTTTCTGAAGGCAGAGCAGAGCTCAACATGTGGAATTTCTAGGCAAAAGCAAAGAACTGAGCGCAGGAAAAAAAAAAAAGTCTGAAAAGTCTGGTGGAACACTGCGCTTTGGGGGAGGAGCAGCAGCACCGAGTTTTGCTGGTACGTAGCAGTCGTTCGAAAAGCACATTCCAAGTTACAATTTCATTTTATATTTGGAAAACCAAACAACCATTTTCATCATACAAAGTAAAAAGGCACGCTGGACCAAATCTCCTCTGAAGATGAAAATAAGCAAAGCTAGTCCGTCCTGAGCACTTCAACACTCCTGCAAGGGTGCGTCTACCAGAACTGGAGGGAGGAGACTCGATATTTTTAATTCGTCCAAACGGCAGGTATTTTAACAACGCGGGAAACTGTGCAAGACGGCCTGATTTCTTCAAGCATACTGCAAAGAAAAAGAAAAGGGAAACTTGAAAGGCTCAACGACCAAAGCCACGTGCGGACCCGGCCAAACTCCTGACCCCGCACAATCCAATCATAAAAAAGAAAAATTGCGACTTTCAGGGAAACGTGAACACAGCCTGAACATGACGGACACTGAGAGTTGAGTCCCGGAGGCGCACTACTCAATTCGCTCAGCTTTTCACAGGTCTGAAATTTTCCGCAATCATTTCCGGGCCACTACCCTTTGCTCTCGTCTCCAGGCTGAGCCGCACGGCGCTGGGCTCCCCCGCGGACAGCGCGGCGGGGCCGGACACGACGGCTACCTCCGCCACTCGCACGCACTGCGCGCGGCCCGCACCCCGGCCCCAGGGCCGACCCTGGCCCTCGGGCGGTTCCTCGGGGCGGCGCCGCGGTCTGCCGCGACTGCTCGCTCCGCACCCCGCCGCCCACGGGGCGCACGCCGCGCCTGCCGGTCAGACACCGCGGAGGGCGCCCGGCCCCGGGCGCAGCCTCTAGCCCTCGGGGCCCTCGGGCGGGGCCGCGCGCCGGAGCCGCTCGCCTGAGGCGCTGAGGGAACGACGGAGGCCGAGTGGGCTCAGACGCCGCCGGGCCGCGCGCTACTCACCCCGACGCCGGCAGCGCAGGATCCCGGCTTTCCGGGACTCAGGCTGTGGCATCTTCCCTCCCGCCACAGCCCGTGTCCGAGCCGCATTAGAGTAAACGCAGCAGAGGGCGCGGCGGCGGCGGCGGCGGCCGCAGGCTCGCCCAGTGCGCGCACCACAGCTTCGGCTCGAGCACGCGTGCCCGCCGGCGTCACGTGACGGGTGGCCCCGCCCCCGCCGTCGTGGGTGACGTCACAGTCCGCTGCTGGCGCGGCTAATGTTCTCGAGGCTCTGTGCGTGGCGTCTGCCCGTGGGGTTTGTCAGGAGTGGCCTTCGGGTCTTTTCTTCATGTAAGAAGTTCTTGAAAGGCAAATGCGCTTAAACATGTTACAAGATGTTCAGCCTGACTTGTGATAAAAGAAATGTAGGTTAAAATGTGAAGGTTTGGCAATATGCTCTTCAGAGAAGCTGCGGGAAAACCGCATACGTGGGTGGTGACAGTGCAGATGTACAGCAGTCCTGTGGAGCCACAGCCACGGGAAGCCACACCAGCGTCCCTGGGGCTTGTTAGAAACGCAGAGGCTTAGGCCCCGAGGCAGACCTGCTTAGTAACGGAAACCTGCATGTTACTGACATCTCCAGGCAATTTGTATTGTCCATGCAAGATAACCAATAACCATTCTATAGATTAGAGAAATTAGGTGAGTTTTACTTAAGCCAGAGTGAGGATTATAACCTGGGAAGGCCTTAGAAAGCATTCTGGAGAAGCACAGTTTTCAATACAGTCATATCTTTTTAGAACAAAGAGCATAAGTTAAACATACCCAGGACACATTTTCAGAGTTTCCAAGAGGTATTTAGTTGCAAATTAGCAGGTGAACATGACCCTGATGTTGGGAAAGCGACTAACATAGGCGTTACCAATGGGTCATAGGAGAGGAAGTATGCATTCTTATCTTAACATTATCTTTAATGGTCAAAGCAGATGTATAATGCATGCGCAACGGGGCATAAATCAGGCATTTTAGTTCAAGCCGAATCAGTTTTGAACGTGAATAGGTACCCCATATATCTCAATATGTGAAACTCTCTTGTCAGTATACAAATTAAGGTTTGAAATCAGTCTTGGGGTACAGTCAGTGCATTAGAGCTTCCATTGCTTCACCTGAAATAGGTAAACAGTTAGCCCTTGATAAGTAGGTAGCTAGTAACTGAAGTTTTTTTTCTTTTTTGCAATTACTGATTATAGCTTTTAGTTGTGCCCGCGTGCATTGTTAACTGTGCTGTTCAGGCAATATACTATCTGACTCCCCATAGGTTCCTATAGATAATGTCCCCCCGGGGCCTGGCTCACAAGGGTAATGAGTGTTTGAGCTGTTTTTCAGGAATTAGAAACCCTTGTCCAGTTCAGGCCGGTTGAGACCACCAACCCATCAACTGGGCCCATGCAGATGTCTGATAAGTGACCTTTTGACATCGAGAGGCTAAAAACTCCACCCTCAGGTCATACTAATACCACAGTTTTGTGAACATGCGTCCTATGAAGAGCCATCAAGTTTGACCTCTCCTCGCCTCCAGTCTTCTATGTCCACACTTCAGACCACCTTGCCCCCTACCCCATAAGTACCCCTGAGTTCCCATTTTCTAGGAGGCGAATTTGATACTCATTCTCCCAGTTCCTCACTTGGCTGCCTTGTGATTAAAACTCTCTCTCTGCTGCAATTTTGTCATTTCTGGTGTTTGGCTTTCCGGGTGACAGGCAAAAACAAACCTGGTTCAGTAATACACCTTCTCCTGACCCTTGATAGTGTCAGATATTTAAATATTTGCCATTTTGATGGGTATGGAATGGATCTCTTTGTTTCTAGCTGTTATTTTAAGTGAGTTCATACCATGTCACCAAATTAATGTACGATGGTATAATTCTAGCAGTTGAGGTTTTGATTTAGCTTTAGTGAAAATAGTTTTTCACTATTATAAAGAATGACAATATTATGCTCTTTGCAGTGTAGCCTTGTGGTTAAACCCAGGGTCTTTGAGGCTGGACTGATTAGGATAGTGTAGGCTATGTTAGTTTGACCCCTAGACGTGGTTGCCAGATGAAATATAGGCCTAAAATTTGAATTTCAGATAAACAAAGAATAATTGTGTAGTATAAGTATATCCTGTAGAATATGTGGAATATACTTATACTAAAATATTATTGTTTATCCAAAATTCAAATTTAATGGGACATCCTGTGCTTTTATTTGCTAAATCTGGCAACCCTAACTCCAGACAAATTCTAACTTTAGTTTTCTCCTCTATGAAATGGGGTAATAATAGGACCTATCTCTTGTGTGGGTGAAATGGGATAATCCGTGCAGAGTACTTACCACAGGATATGAAGGATAATGAGAGCTCAATAAGTGTTAGCTATTATTATTATTTTATACGGGTATGTCTTAGGATAAATTTCTAAAAGTATGCTTTAGTTACAGAACTCCCAGGCTTAATTTGAGACTTATCTGAGCATTTGTTCATACCCACACTGTGTTTTGTGAAAAGCTTTGGGCAGGTTAGCAGATACTTCTCAACTAGCTCCAGAATACAAATCAGATTTTTAAATTTCCATACAAAAACAAAAAATTGCCACCTACAGGCAAGTATCGACTTCTTTTCAATCATACCAAATACTTGGGTGTTGATTCTGATTTGTTTTCTATTCCAGAGTCAACTGACACAATATTCAATAGGAGATGTTTAATCAACATGGTACATAATTTCTACGACTTACCCATGTTATCTAGTACCTGAACTAAACGACATTACAAAACTAAGACAATATTAGGCCCATGGCTCTAAGAAAAAGAACATTTCTGTCTTTTTCTTTTGACAAAACTGCTGTTTACAACATCCTCTTTATGCTTACCAAAAAAAAAAAAAAATATATATATATATATATACACTCAAATTTCAAAACTAGAAAAAGTGTTTACTTCAAGAAGATGCTCCATATTTGTACTACTATAATTCTCTTTTTTCTTTTGGCTACATAATTTCTATTTTGTATTTCACTCTGATTTTAATAGATTCATGGGTTTGTTATAATTTTTTTTATTACTTTCTAGAAGCAGGTAAGGTATAAATATGGGCCAAGAGTATAATCATAATGTGACGCTTATTTTCTGCTGTCCAGTTGACCTTTTAAAGGCTCAATCAAGTTATCCTGGCCATCTGTAATATATGAGCACAGGTTTTTCCCATGTCTTTCTAGTAATAGATTTTAGAGTATTTTGTTAAATACAGAGATTATAAACTCATTCTTTTTTATTTACATTGTATATATTCTCTCAAAGAACACAAGATCCATGAAGGGAGGGATGTTTGTCTGCTCCATTGTCTGCTGCATCCCAGCACCTAGAAGGATACCTGGCCCAGGATGACCACTCAATTATTGATTGAATGAGCATAATAGATGAGTCACGTTGTTTCCTGCTGTAAAAACCAGCTTATATTTTCTCCAGCATAGGCTATGTTTAGTGGTCCTATCCTAAGTCTCCCCACTCCTTTTTATTCCTTTCAATGTGTTCCTTCCCTCATTTTGTCATTCTCTTTGTTGTGAATTAAATATATTTCACTTTCTTAGCCATCTTCACCAGGGTAAATGCAACAGCCATCCCTCTAACTTGAAAGAAGTACTTGAGACATCTGGGAGTGTGTTTACACGGGATAGACATAGAACCCAGCCACTTCTTCCCCTATCCCAGCTAAACAGTTCTCGAGTCAGATTATCAGCGAGGCACATAGCCCACGAAGTGTCAGGAGAGCTGTAGGCCAGAGCCATAGGAGGGGACAAATATGAAAAAGGTAAAATCAGAAGCAGGGAAGAGGGAGTGTCTCCCAGTGACAGAAGAGCCAATAGGAACAAACAAAGAGACTGGCCTGGAGAGCTGGACCAGGACACCTAGGCAAGTGGACTGGACATCAGAAACTCAGGAACCCAACCAAGCAAGGTGTTAGCACCAGCATCTACACTGGCAGCAAGAAAGGAGCTCGATACAGTTGAGTCAAAGTTATTGTGTACCAACCAATGCTCTCTGTGAAGGTCTTTCTGAGAAAGGCGACCAGGCCATGTCATTTGACTGGAGTAGGCATGGAGTTGGCAAAGGCCCCAAGAGTGGAGCAGTGCCTATGGTCTACCAGGACCAAGTGAGTTTGGCAAATAACTGGAGATAATACACTTTACCTCAATCAACTGTATGATAGAGTCTTAACTGTGTGACAGCGTATATTTCTAATGTTCAAGATCTTGCCACCCCAGAAATTTACTGGCAGACAAGTAACAAAGTATTAAGAGCTATTATTAAAGGAGGAAAGAAAAGGCACTCCTGTTGTAGACCACTTTCATTGTATTTCTTATTGCATTTCACATAATTTCATGAAGTTCCAAACTTGCATTCTTCTCTATGTTGAAGGACTAAGGGACTTTTTAACCCTTTATTAGTGAAAATGGTTTGTTTTCCTTTCATCAGCTGCCCTTAGATGTCTCCAATTCCGGGAAGATATTATCCAAATACCACTGAAATGACTTGCAACCCAATCGTTTCCTTAATTCAACACGCTCAGTAATGTTTCCATAGGCAACAGATTTCAGACCAGGTCTTCGTAAAAACACCTGCTCCTAAATGGAAATAAAAAGTCATTTTATTAAACCAAATGAATTTTAGTAATCAAATCACGATATCTGACATAGCAGTATATAATTTTCATTATCGGAACTAAAAAAAAAAACCTCTGATATCCTCTCTGTAGGAAGGGCAGAGACACACACAGGACCTGGCATTTTCCCCACACATATTCACAGTATGTGCTGTGACTGACCACAACAGAGGTGGCTGTCGTAGAGGGATCTAAGAAGGCTGGGCCCTGCTTCTCGGGAGCTCGAGAATCACAGCCACCTATTGTAGTATATCCCCTTTCTCCTGTTCTCTCAGTGATACTCAAGAACAAAACCTCTCACTCCCCAGTCCCAATCAAAACTTCCATGGTTTGAGAAATGGGGATGGTGTGGTGGCTGAAGGCAAATTGACTCTGGAGGAAGACAGCCTGGGTTCAAATTCTGCCTCTGGCTCCGCTACTTATTAACAATGTGACCTTGGTCCCTACCCTCATGAGGTTGTTGTGAGGACTGAACGCTTTAATACATGCAAAGCCCTTGGGAGACGAAGGCTGGCACATAGTAAGTGTCAGGTCGGCTTTGGTCATTATCACCACACCTGGTTAGTCTTTTATGCCCTCTGATTTAAGGAAGCACCAAGTATGAGCGTCTAAAGGACATCAGTCTGCCTCACATTAGAAGAGGCGGTAGACGGAAGCCTCCTTGAAAGCAGAACCCTTGTATTTTCATCTGTGTATTCCCAGTGCCCGGCATATAGTATAGTAATATTGTTGAATGAGAGAAGGAGCTTGCTTATCCAAATTGTTCGATAAGCTTGCTTATCCAACATGGCATGCCATGTTGGATTCTCCCCAAGAATCCTTGACCACTATAGGTCTTTGCCATCATGTCTTGCAACTCCTAGTTCCCCAGGGCAGATTGGCGTAGGGGATGGGCCTGAGCTGGGGGAGGGGTGTTGTCATTTTGGAGTGAAGGCAGAGAAGACCTTAGGCAACATCTCCCGGCCCAAAGCCCTCTCTTGTCCAGCCTCACTCACTAGATTTCCCAATGTGCTGTGTCATACAATCCATGATTTAATGCCAAACGTTATTTGCTTTTTAAGTTAGATGAAACTTTCTGTCACTATATCCTCTGTGAAATTCAGTAAACTACTCAGTCTTGGCTGTGTTCAAGTCAACATTTAAACTGTGACCAGAGTTCACAGAAAACAAAATCAACAAACATAAAAATAAGCTCAAGATCTCTCATAATTTAATAAATGCAATTTTAAACAATGAGATACCATTTTTAACCTATTAGATTAGAAGAAATATAAAGTTTAAGGCCAGGGTTGGAAAAGCTGTGAGGAGACAGGCACTTTCATGGACATTTGATGATAGTGAAGAACAGTTTGGACGTTATTCGTCAGGCTTTAAAATGCACTAACTCGTGGCCCAGCAAGTCCATGTCTTTTTTTTTTTTTTTTAAGATTTTATTTATTTTATTTTTTCCCCCCAAAGCCCCAGTAGATAGTTGTGTGTCATAGCTGCACATCCTTCTAGTTGCTGTATGTGGGACTCAGCCTCAGGATGGACGGAGAAGTGGTGCCTCGATGCGCACCCGGGATCCGAACCCGGGCCACCAGCATCGCAGCGCGCGCACTTAACCACCAAGCCACAGGGCCGGCCCGCAAGTCCATGTCTTGAGATTTATTCCAGAGATATATCTGCACAAATGCACAAAAAGGTATGTGTAAAAGATATTCATTTCAGCAGTGTTAGGGAATCACTAAAAGCCAAGATGATCAGAATGTTTATCAATGGAGGACTATTTATTTATGGGATCAATTTTAGTAGACCCACTCAAAGGAAATATTTAAAGGAATGATATATTTATATGTTCTGATTTTGAAAGACTTTGAAAGTATGTTTTTAAAATATACTAACAAAAAAAAATTGCAGAATAAAATATTGTGGGAATCTAGTTATGTAAAAGAAAAGGGTATTGACTTGTGTGTATGTGTGTGTTAATAAGAAACTATAAACACTAGTTTAATGATTACTTCTGAGGGTGGGATTATGGGCTTAGAAAGCTTACTTTTGACTTCATACTCTTCATTATTGTATGACTTTTTTAAATGAGTATGTTTTACCTTTTTTAAAATAATTTTTTTTAAATCAGGAACTATAGTAAACATACAAAAAATACATAAAACTTAAATGTGCAAGTTAAAAAATTGTTGAAAAATCTACCTCAGTAACTCTGACTAGGTCAAGAAATAGAGGCTTACCAGCATCCCAGAAGCCCCCTGCCCTTCCCTTCCTGATCAAAACCCTTGCCCTTAGTTTTAAATGCTATCCTGATGATGTATTCATTTCTTTGCTTTTCTTTCTTTAATATCTAATTATACAAAGATTATATAGTCTAATTTTACCCATTTTTAACTTGGTAGAAATGGAATAATACGGTATATATTCTATAGTGTTTGGCTGCTTTTTGTTCACTATTATGTCTTTAAGATTTACCTATACTGTTGTATGTATATCTACAGTTGGTTAATTTTTGTTACTGTATATAATTATATTGATTAAATATATCACATTTATCTATTCTAATCTTGATGAGCATTTGGGTTGTATTCAGTTTTGGCTAACACAAACAGTGCTATTTATAAACATTCTTGTTCATGTGTTCTAGTGCACAAAAGCGTGCATTTCTATAATGTATAATTAGAATGGAATTGCTAGATCGGCGGATATTCATATTTTTTATTTTACTTAATGTTGCCAAACTGTTTTACAAAGTGAGTCTGCAATAATTAACACTCCCACCAGCAGTGTGTGAGAATTCCCGTGCTTGCCAACACTTGGTCCTATCAGACTTTAAATTTTTTTGTGAACCTAGGTGGCTATGTAGAAATATCTCATTAAGGTTTTAATTCACATTGCCTCTATTACTAAAGAAATTGAGTGTTATTACTTTTATAATTTAAAATAATAAAAGAAATATTAAGTCAAGACCAGGACATATAATATCACAGAGAGATTCTTACATATTTCTACCCATGTATCTGAAATGAGGTCTTATTGGGGTTACTGTCCCTATTAGTTTGTGCATGGATTCTGGACGAATGACTTTCAAATTAAAATGGAACTGCAACTACATGTTCTCTGCATGTGCAGCCTTTTAAGTCCTGGCAAGGGGCTTTAACCTTAGGGAGGTGCACGAATGGCTCTGATATAGAAATCTTTGGCTGTGCGTAGAAAAGAGGTAGTGGAGGTTCTTGCATGGTCCCCAGACCAGCAGCAGCCACATCACTTGGGAGCTTGGTAGTGGAAGAAGAGAATCTAAAGAGTTGCCTGTGAGGATGGGAAAACAAACGAAAAAAGGACTTCTTGTGTTGGTTGATTTGCTTCCGAGAAACGTGGATTTTCCTAGAAATTAAAATAAAAAATAAGATGCAAATGTAGCAGCTTAGAATTAACTAATTGAGAATAGGGTCTGGGGATGGGTTGGTGAGTGGTTGAAGGGGTGCTGCTAATTTAAGGAAAACAGAGAAAAGAACAAAGATTAATATCTGGAAAGGCAGTAGAAGGCTGCTTTAGAGCAAGCCTGCTCTGTACTCTCACTCGTCTTTCCAAATCAGAGATATATCCTTTACCTTGTATTCATCCAGCCAAACGTGCACCATTCTGAGACTGTTATATATCATGGCTTTTGTAACTTCAGGTTGTTTTGCAACACGTTGCTTATCAATATGTCCCACTCGAGAGCAGGGAAGTATAAAGAGCTGGCCTCCACACATCCAGATCTAGATGTAAGAAAAACAGAAAACATATTAATGTATGTTTGCTAGGAACCGGCAACTGCTGAATTTTTTTAACAAACATAACAAGACCTAACGTTTATTAAGTTTCTTATTTCATTTAATCCTCACAATAACCCTATCATATAGATATTGTGATTATCTCCATCTTATAGATGAAGAAACTAATACATAGATTGGTTAAGAAGCTTGCCCAGTGACACAGAGCTGGTAAGCGGCAGGGCACAGTGTTCAAACCCAGGAAATCAGACCCCATAGCCAGCACTCTGAATATACTCTGAAGTGATTCAATGCTCTGAAGTGATTCTGCCTCTCTCTCACATAACCAATTCTGATGCTGATTGTGTATGAAGAGTGGCAAGATATTTTGTCTTAAAATATTCTCAAACAATATTCTGAGAGTAATGTTTTCTGAAATGATTAAGTGTCGCTGGATGTAAGTAAGTAATGAGAAATGCTGATCATGGCTGAATTCAATTATTCATCTTTTTTGTACTTAACACACTTTATAACACTTACTTTTAATAACTTTTTTATTACTCAAAAGTAAAATATGACCACTGAAAAACTGGCAAATGTAGAAAAGCACACAGAAGAAAATAAAAATCACTTCTTAACACTTTGTTAGTCAATATTAATCCAGGTACGTATATATATACACATATATACACAACATTAAGATAACTTTCTTTTTTTATTTGATGTTATGTGAAGTTATTTTAAAAGCCTTATATTGTTTGTACACTTTGGTATTTTCCAATTTTTATTATTATAAATAATACCACATATAATATATGTGCTTATAATATAAATCTTATGCACACAATTTATACATCTTACAGTGTACTTGCCATGACTCTTTTTGTTTACTCTAATTCAGCGATTCTTGCATGGCCTCCAGTCCAGCAGTATCAGCATCACTTGAGAACTTAGAAATGCAAATCCTTGGGCACACCTGGACCTACTGAACCAGGAACTCTGGGGCTGGGGTCCAGTAATCTGTATTTTAACCAGCTCTTTAGGTGATTCTGATGCACGCTAAAGTTTGAGAACCACTGTTCTAATTGATCAAGATCATATATCCCAGTTTTATAGATATTTTCTTAGGAAATCCACCTAATCATTTAGGGAACAATAATAGGAAATTGAGACTCACTGAAAACAATACTCAGAAGTATTATGGTGAAATACATCACTCAGACAGTCAGAGGGATTATGCTACAGAAAATGGAAAAGCAGAACATCTGACATAACATGAGACCTAATGACTGGTGCAACTAACCTTTAGAGTTCTTTAGAAATACTCGGAAATATCCCCACAGAACGTCTAGAAAAATATCCATTGAATTCTTTCTCTAAAATGGGTGGCACAGTAGAAAAACTTTTAGACCAGAAGTCCAAAGAATTAGGTGCCTTTATCAGCTCTGCCACATGCTTCCGATCAGACATATCCTTTCCTGATCTCATTTTCATCTGGAATTGAGAACTAAATAGTTGTTCATTTAAGCTACTGTTTGGGGGTGCTTTGTTATGCAGCAAACACTAACTGATACTAGCTATCTATAATGTCTTGTTCTCTTTCTTAAAAGTGAGAACTTAAGGAAATTTGGAAAATTATTAGTATCTGTTTAATAATTAGAACAGATACAGAAGTGTTTATTATTTTTGGTACATTCTTATATGTTTGAAATGTTTCTTGATTAACAAAGAAATCTAGTTATGAGTAAAGAATAGAAAACAAAAGTCAAGTAAGCAAAGTGATAAAGGAAGAATAAAGATAAAAATTTTATTAAAAAACTTTCTCAAAAATCCAACTGAGGGAAACTATAGCAATTTAACCCAGTCTTTGTAGGGCCCTCGTGGCCGCTCTTTTCCTCTGATTCGTTCTCAAAAGGGATATGATCCATCTGGGCATGGCTTCTACTCTGCTCATTGTCCAGGTAGGTGACAGTTAGCTTTCTTCCTCAGACATACTGTTGGAAGTAGTTTGTCCAGCCCTCAGTTTCTATTAGTATTATTATTAGTAGTAGCAGTAGTAGTAGCAGCAGTAGCAGTCGCAGTAGCAGTAGCAGTAGTAGTAGTAGTAGAGTAGTACTAGCAGTAGCATCACATTGAGAGTGAATATAATGCAGTAAAGAACACAGACTCTGGGGCCAGTCAGCATGGTTCAAATCCTCCCTGAGCTGTATGATCTGGGGCAAGTAACTGAAGTTACTCAACCTATTTGTGCCTCAGTTTCCTCATCTGTAAAATGAGAATAATCCACCTCGTGGGATTGTTATGAGCATTAGATAATTTGATACTTGTAAAGTGCTTCAAGGGTGTCTTTGTACAATGAGACTGTATCTGTGCTGTAGTGAAGTATGGTAGGTTGCAAGAGTGGCCACAGATTCTTTTCCTTCCTGTATGCACACTTCTTTGCAATGTAACTTTGCACTCCATTTCATCAAGAGGTGAAGTTTATTTCTCCATCTCTTGCATCTGGTCTTGGCCTCATGATTTGCTTTGGCCGATGGGACATTAACAAATGTGATGCAAACAGATGCTTGAAAAGTGTTTGCAGCATGCTGGCAACTCGCCTTCTCTTGCTACTCTTGGGAACCTTGTGACCACTTCAGCGTGAGTGAGCCTGGGCTAGCCTGCCTAAAGATGAGAGACAAACGGCCAAATCATCCCCACTGCCCCAGCTATCACTGGGCCAGTGTCCACATAAATGAGGCCATCCTAGGCTAGCCAGCACCAGCTGAGCCTCCAGATGAACGCAGACATATAAGCAACACCGGTAGAAATCAGCCACACTGGTTATGACCAGAAGAACCACTTTAGCAACACAATGAATTATGAGGAATAACAATTGTTTGTTGTTTTAAGCCACTGTGTTTTGGGGTAGTTTGTCATACAGCAAAAGCTAACTGATACATGAGGGAAAATTTTTCTCTTAACTGCAAGGTTACTCATTAAGTAATTAAGAACTCCATCCATTTAGTTGCTCATTCCGGAAACTTGGTGTGATAGACTGAAATATTGTTCAGCAAATATTATCTCACTCCCCATCCCTCACCATGGGGCAGAGTATATTTCTCTGATGCACTGACTTTGGGCTTGTCCATTTGATATGCTTTGACCAACGGAATGTGAGCAGACATAACGCATGCAGAGCTTTAAATATGCTGTGTGATTTGGCCTGACTTTTGTATTTCTGCCCATCAACATGAGAAGAATATGCCCTGAGTTGCTGCTACTCTTAGAGTGATAAGCAGACCTGAACCAAACTCAGAGACTAGAGCCCAGCCCAGCCAATCTAAATTCTGTGGCAGAGCCATCCTGGCCAACCCACAGACATATGAAAGAAAAAAGTAAATGCTTATTGTTTTAAGCCACTCAGTTTTGAGCTACTTTGTAACATAGCATCATCGTGGCATTAACTCACTGACAATTGGGTAGTCCATGACACCCCTTTTTCTCAACATCCATCCTATCAGCCTCCAAGTTCTGTCCCTTCTACTTATAAATATGCCTGGAATCTGTCGAGTTCTTTCCACCTCCATTGCCATGGCTCTAGTTCCATCCACTGTCACCAGATTATTGCAGGAAACTCCTGGTCTCCCTGCTTTTCCTCCACTATGTTAGTCTCCACAGCCACTGTCACTGCCCTACTTAAAACATATCCGTGGTTCCATTGCATGTAAGATACAATCTAAATCCTTACAAGGTCCTGCAGAGTCCTGCCCCTGCGTCTCTCTTCAGCCTTATCTTGGCGTTCTATCCTCACTGGCCTTCTCCCTTGACACATAGGAGTTGGAAGGCTGTCCACTTTCTGAGTCAGTGGGCAGAAATCGGGGCATTACTAAGTACTGTCTTACTCTTTTTCTGTCATCTGTATTGGTGAGGTGAAGTAGGGATACATCATGTGACAAAGCCGGGGTAGGATTTTCTCAGTCCTTCCATTGGCCTCGCAGTTATGGGGGTGCCTCCGAGATTCAGGCCGCCCATTAGTTTTAATTTCTAGTGGGATCTCATCTTTTCCTGTCTCAATAAACATTTTAGCAGAAAGCTAGGAGAAGCTGCTGGCAAGACACCTTTTTAAATTAGAACTCTGCACAGCTGTAGCATAAAGAGAAGGGAACAAACATTGGCCGAGGGTGCATGAGGTGGCAGACCCTGTATCAGAGGCTTCACGCACGTCGCCTCAGTGCGCACACACAGTAACACTGTAAGGTGTGTATTATTCTGATCATTTACACATGAGGCCTCTTAGACTCTGAGTGGTTCAACCATTCAACAAATATTGCTTGACCACTTTTTACGTGGTCAGTGTACCAGGTGCTGAGGACAGTTTTGAACAAGTCAGACCTTGTCCCTGCCCTCATGGAGCTTACAGCCAGGTGGAAACACACAATTGGCAGGGACCAGAGCAAAATAAAAATGGAGTCTCTGGTTCAAAAATTATTAAAAATTTCAAGATGGCAATAGCAGAGCATTAAACCAAGTGTAGCGTCCTTATAAACATAGTACTATGTGCAACCACACAGATCATGTGACCACATACCTGCCCTGCACACACAGTCAATAGACAACTCAATATAGCACAATAAGTGCTATAATAGGCGAAGCATGCATAGGAGGAGAACTGATCCTGGACTTGGGGGTGTGTGTGTGTGTGTAGGGGGAGGGAGGACAAGGTCAAGAAAGTGGTCCTTAAGAAATTACATCTAAGCTGTAACTATGGACTACGGTGGTGGTGAAAGAGGGAGGTGGACAGAGACAAGTGATGTTTTAGAGGTAGAACTGACCAGATATGGTGAGGTGACATGGGGCATAAGAGGGAGAGTGGAGTCCAAGAAGGTACTCGGGGCCGGGGAGTGAGGCGTGTAGGTATGTCGGTGGGGTAGCATGTCATCCACCCATAGAGGGAACATAGGAGGAAGAATGGGTTCGAGAGAGTAGAAAATAATTCTGTTTTTGAAATGTTGGTTTTAGCATACCTACGGGACATCCAAATGAAGGTAACCTATAGGCAATTGGACATACAAGCTTGTGACTCAGAAGGAGGTGGGAAAGAGCTAGAATTGGTGTTATCAGCATGAAGTTAGTCACGGGAGCATAAAGTGGACAAAGTTATTGATAAAGTTGAGGGAGAAGAGAAAGAGAGACTTGGGGAAAACCCTAAGGAGCAGAAATTCTGAGCAGATGGGCCGAAGAAAGTAACCCAGTGAGGCACAAGCAGGAATGCGGGGTCCTGAGGAACTTGCCTAATCCTCCATTATGTAGACATAGCAGAGTTTGCTTTACCCTTTCTCTATTGCCAGCGTGTGGTTTGTTTTCAAATCATAGCGTCCAAAGGGGTTTAGCAACCTTGGGCTGAATCCAAGCTAGCATCAATATCTAAGAGATTCAGGCTGGAAGGTGAGGCAGAGAAATGGACTTCTTGAGGCAGGTGATCCTGGAAGTGTATGGCAGGGCCCCAGTTCCTGGAGCAGTGCACCTTGCCCATATCCAGGGACACCAGGATGGAACACAGGTCCTGGGGCGATGGGGCTAGCCACGATGCAGGTTGTCACGGACTGTTCAAGGCCAGCTTCTGCTCTGCCAGGGAAACTGAAGTGCCAGTCTGAAGCCTGGTTATGAGAACCATTCTGAGGTTGGGAGTGAAACTGCAGCTCCGTGGGCACCCAGCAAGTCACCACTTTCCACAAGCAATGGAAGCCACTGAGCACAGGGCAGCTAAAACAAATCCAGAGCATTGGAGGCTTCCAATACATTGCCAGCCCCGGAGAGAAGTGACTTAGAAATAGGGTAGAACTGAGCTGGTGGGGGTCTCAAGACTTGAAGTTGAGTAGATAGTACAAGGCAAGAAGCAATAGGTTTGGCGCATACTACTTACGAATTCTGTGCATTTGGGCAAGTTACTCAACCTCTCTATGCCTTAGTTTCCCCGTTATAAATAGGAGTAACGGTGGCACCTACCTCACAGGTTTTTTATGAGGATTAAGTGACTTAATAGCTGTAAGATTTCAGAGCAGTGCATGTCACACATAATAAGAATTTGTTAAATAAATGAAATACATTTTTATCCTTTACATCTTAACTTAAATGCCACTTCTGCAGGGAAGCCATCTAAGACACAAACCACCCCCAAGACAAGGCTAGATTCCCCTTTTAGATGATCTTATAGTACTCTGCATTCCTCCTTCATTGCATTAATCAGAAATAAAATTAAATAACTAATAATCCCACTCTACCTCAATAGAATAGAAGCTTCGTGACATTAGAAACTACTTTTGCGTCGCGTGCTGCTGTATTTTAGAACCCAGCACAGTGCTTGGCACACAACAAATTCTCAATAAATATTGTTGAATAACAATAAATATTGTTGAATGAATAAACGAATGAGGATTGTGTCGTCTTCTGAATGCCCAGCATGTGGCACAGCCTGACGCAGGAGGTGCTGCTTAAATGATGGCTACTTTGAACTTAACTGGAACTCCAGAGAGAGTCCTAAATGGAAACTATAGATTTGGGTCTTGTCACCAGGCCGTGGCAGCTGATGCAGGTATGCTATGAAAAATATTAACAAGGGTATGGCAGAGACTGAGCAGATCAGAAGAGAGGCACTACAGCAGGTCCTGGTAGCCCTGCCCCACCAGGTGCTCTCCCTTTAGTTTATGGATCAAGCGAAGGCTCAGAGATCCTGGAGAAGGGTGGGGTGCTTGGGCTGCACGTGGGAGCTATTTGGTTGGCTCAGAGTAGAGGTTCTTTCCCACCAGATAAGGAAATATTGCACTATATTAACAACCAGGATGGCTTCACAGGTACAAAATGGCTGAGTGTCAGCCCTGAGCCCTGAAGAGAACGTGAGGTGAGAAGAGGTTTGGCAAAAGGTTCTGGATCCTGGGAATACAGTGTTTAAGAGAGCGCAGAAGAAGAAAAATTCCTGCGAAGGAAATTGGACATGATTGAGCAATGGAACGGGATTTTCTTGGATTCTGTCCTAAAATTCAAGAAAACTTCTGGAAAAGACTGGTCTACAGTGTCAAATGCTGCAGTAACCGCAAGTGTATGGAACAACAAAAGCTGTCATTAGGGACATCGGTGTTAAACTGGTGACAGGTTCCTGAATGATGTCACAGGATGCGGAGGGCCCCCAGAATGCTGAGTTAGTGGGATGGAGAGTAAGTGGGAAATGAAGAAGTATCTGCAGGTGTAGATGATCTTCTCTCAGGAAAGACAGGGCTATTTATCTTGGTTAGAGACGGCTGCCAGTGTCAAGAGACTGCCTAGCTGTTTATTCATTTACGTGTTTGTTTATGAAGAGAGAGACCCAAGTGTACTCAAAAGATATGAAAGGGCCATTAGGAATGGAGTAGCTGAAAATATTGAAGCAAGGATAATTAATAGATTTGAATAATAAGATAGCTATTGTTTGCTACCTCGGAGAATGTAAACCCAGGAAAAGGAATACAGTCATATACTTTCAAATATGCATGTATCATTCACAAAATTGATCCTATTCTGAGACACGAGAATGTGCTAATTAAGTTATGAGGTCCTGAAAGGGGGAAATCTCATATACCCTATGTCAGAGAGCAATGTAATAACTCCTGCATCAGAAGGGAACACATGAGTACAAAAAAATAAGCAATGAAAATAGCAAACTTACAGGATACTGCCGAATAGAGGCTTGGAGGAAAAAGATACGGCTCTAGATATTACTGCATTCATAATAAAGTATCGGAAGCATTATGAAAGAAGTCTGTGTTTAACATAACCTTTTAAAACATGCAGAAAGTGACCAGCCAAAAAAAGGAAGGAAGAGAGAGAGGAAATCCAAAACAGAAAAAAAATTGGAAAAAGAAAACACAAAAAGCAAATATGGTAAACGTTTTAATACATGCTAAGATAATATATGCAAATAAAAGTACAATCTCTGCAGATGACTTCACAGAGCATAAGGAGCAGACGGCAACAGTTCAAGTAGAGGAGTAGTGGCTGTCACTTATCAGTCAGCTCCTATAAATCACCTCTGATCTTCACAACAACCTTGGAATAGACATCATGTTTTTCTTCATTTTACTTGTAAGGAAACTAAAGCTCAGAGAGAATATGAACTTAGTCATCGATAAAGCTGCTTTCTCTACACCAGGTTGTCTCTGTTTGGAAAAGAGACAAACAAGGCAGAGAAAAGTAAGGAAAAAATGTGAAGGGTGAAAATAATGAGCTCACGGCCCAGATTTTTATGCACAGTTCAAAGTGATCATTATAAAAACCTATTTGAATTTAGTCAAAAACAAATAATTACCTATGATAAACATACAATAAACACTTGAATAGTATCTTAGTGTTTTCTTTGGACTTTCTCCAGGAATATCTATTTCATACTTTGTTTTTTACCCCAATTATTTCATTAAGTCTTCAAAAAGTTCTGAGAATGGTATTTATATTTATTCCTATTTAACAGGTGAAGAAAGTGAGGACTAGAAAAATTAATGACTTGTTGAGGATCATAGAGCAAGTCGATGGTAGAGCTGGGACTCATTCTAATGCTGATATCTAGTGTTCTTATACCACATGATTTCTTTAAAGTTAAATCTATTTTTTTTTTTTTTTGGTGAGGAAGATTAGACCTGAACTAACATCTGTTGCCAATCCTCCACTTTTTGCTGAGGAAGATTGGACCTAGGCTAACACCCGTGCCCATCTTCCTCAACTTTATATGTGGGACGCCACCACAGCATGGCTTGATAAGCGATGCGTAAGTCAGCACCGGGGATCTGAACCTGTAAACCCTGGGCCGCCGGAGCAGAGCACGCGAACTTAACCACTACGCCATCAGGCCGGCCCCTTACATCTATTTTTTTTCATTGAGATATAATTCACATACCACAAGAAATTCACTCTTTTAAAACATACAATTCAGTGATTTTCAGTATTTCCACAAGGTTGTGCAGCCATCACCACTATCTAATTCTGGAACATTTTCATGACCCCAAAAGAAACCTGGTACCCATTAGCAGTCACCCTCCTTCCCCTAGCCCCTGGCAACCACTAATCTACTTTCTGTTTCTATGGATTTGCTCAGTCTGGGCATTTCATATGAATGGACTCATATAAATATACGGCCTTTTGTGTCTGGCTTCTTTTACTCACTGTAACATTTTCAAGTTTCGTCCATGGTGAAGCAAGTATCTCAGGATTTAAGAGTTAGGACACAACTTACACATCTTCTACAAAATCCTCTCACTTTATAGATGGAGAACTGAGACCTAAGACAGCCCATATATTTAGTGGCATCCAAGTCTCCTACCCCCGAATTTCATATTATCTCCACCACATCATGACTACCAAGTCAATCAGTATAATAAAAAAGACATTCCACAAATAGATTAAAAATATTACATTAATTTGATATATGTACATTAGAAATAACATGGTAAGAAAATCTATTTTCTTAAAATAAAATATTTTATTAAATATTTTCAATTTTTGTAAGGAGTCCCATAAATCATTTATTGCATGTGACACCAGAATGGTACCAGATGCTCATGTAGGAAAACAGGGCATAATTGCCACAGCATACTATGTGACTTAAAGTTACATTTCACTCTCTACGTACAAGGGTAATTATTTAAAAAGCAAAGTCTGAATTACCCTCAGTGAAAGTTCCAAATTTTCTCCTCCCCAGAGATTCATGCCCTTGTCGTACTGTCCAATCTCATTAAAATAATGCCTATTTATAGCAAAAATTCCGCCAGCCATTGCAGGTGACCTAAAAAGGACACATAGATATTAAATTGCACAGATTTAGTCATTATGGATTTTTGCCAAAATTATATTGAATATTAGCGATAACAGTTAAAAACTAAAAAATCATATTAATACCAAAATTATCTTAATATAGCTATAATATAATATAATATAGTTATAACTACCTAAAAGTAGGCAATAACTTTTACTTAATGCTCACCAAGTTATGTAAGCAATATATTCTAAATGTTGTCTTGGTGAGAGGGAAAATTATCTTTAGAATGTGAGTTTCATGGAGATGACAATTGAATTGGGTAGAGGAGTTTAGAGATCTTTCTTTCTAAGGGCATTAAGTGAATCGTAATATTGACTTCTGGGAAAACTGTAATGTTACAAAGCAGCATTTTTGTCCACCAATAGCAGGGCTCAATAATACCAAACTACGTAGTTTGAAAATAATACTTGTTCATTCATTTGTTCCGAAAAGCATATATTAAGCATCTATGATGTGTTAAGGATAAATCAGTGAATCAACAGGCAAAGGTAGAAGTAGGGACACCAGTCAGAGGTTACTGCAGTGGTCTCAGAGAAAAACAATGGAATCTTGGATAACGGTATAGCAATGAAGGTGGTGGTGAGATGTGGTCGAATTCTTGATATATTTTGAAGACGGAGACAGCGGATTTGCTTATGGGTGGGATGTGTGATGTTGGAAGAAGAGAAGAGTCAAGGCTGCCTTCAACGTTTTGGGCCTGAGTACCTGGAATATGGAGTTGCTATGCACTGAGATGGGGAATGCTGTGGGCGGAACAGGTTTTTGGTGGGAAGATTCAGTTCTGGACATGTTTGAGGTGTCTTTTCAGCATACAAGTGGAGATACCAGAAGGCAGGTGGAGAGATGAGTCTGGCACTCTGAGAGAGGTCAGGGCTGGAGACATAAATATGGGAGTCATCAATATAAGATAAATGAAAATCACTCTGGGAGTGAGGGAAGTGGAGGAGGGGACAAAGGACTGAGGCTTGGGCACTTCAACAGTAAGAGGTCAGAGAGAAGAGGAGGAATGAGCAAAGGCAATCAGAAGGAGCAACCAGAGAGGTAAGAGGAAGACCAGGAGACTGTGGTGGTCTGCAGGCCAAGGGAAGAACTCGTGTCAAGGAGAAGGGAGAGGTCAGCAGCATGGAACACTGCTGATAGACCAAGTGAGATGAGGATGGAGAATATTGGATTTAACAATGTGAAGGCCATTAACAAGTTTCGGGGGGTGGGGAGGTGGAGAGGAAAGGGCAAAGCCTGATTACAATGAGTTTACGAGACAAGAACTAAGAGTTTAAGAGAACTGGAGACAGTGACACAGACAGCTCTTTCTAAGGGCTTTCTAGAGAAAACGAAAAGAGAGGTAGCTGATAAAATAAGGTTATTTTCTTTTTTTAATTGCGAGAAATAACAGCATGTCTGCATTCTGATAGGAGTGATCTTGTCTGGTACACTGGATGATGTACGTCCTGTCTGGTACACTGGAGGGTGTGCGTCCTGTCTGGTACACTGGATGACGTGCGTCCTGTCTGGTACACTGGATGACGTGCGTCCTGTCTGGTACACTGGATGACGTGCGTCCTGTCTGGTACACTGGATGACGTGCGTCCTGTCTGGTACACTGGAGGGTGTGCGTCCTGTCTGGTACACTGGATGACGTGCGTCCTGTCTGGTACACTGGAGGGTGTGCGTCCTGTCTGGTACACTAGAAGACTATGATTACAGGCAGGCCAGAAGGCCTTGTAGAAAATGCTTACTCCCCTGTCATTGCATTATATTGGAATTATATTTTTACCTGCTTTCCTTCCCACTAGAATACACACATTTGAAGGCAGAGATCATGTCTTCTATCTTCAATACACTGCCTGGCACATAATAGGTACTCAACAAATACTTGTTAAATATAGACATTAAGTAATTTCACAAAACAGTTCTTAAAGTTATGCCATAGGTGCCATTGAAAATAGGGCAAAAATATATGCAGCTCAAAGATTTCAAGTTACACCTTCTTCTCAAGAGAGAAAGCTTTTATCCTAAGAATCTTGAAATCCCTGGGAAGTGTATGTGTCTCTCAGTGGCAGAAGTGTTGGGTAGTGGTGGTAACTCGGGCAAAGCTCTGAGACAGCAGGGAGAAAGTGAAAAGGGCTGTGATATGTCCTTGGACAAGGCCCTGGGTGGAGCGGAAGCAGCATGTCCCTTGGTAGTGGTGACCCTGCTTGTCCTCTCTTCGGGAGCGCAAGTCACCATGGGGTGCGTGCAACGCCACAATTTTCCTTGCTTGTTCTAAGTTTTCCAAAACTCATTGCACCTACTTTTTTTTTTTTGTCATTAGAACTATTGAAAGTGGGGAAAAAAATGTACCTTCAGATACGAATGCTAATTAATACCATGGCTAATATCTAAAATTTATTTTTTCTTTTAACTCTTTAAAACAACCTATTTTTCTTACATATATTGTTATACATTATAATTGATATATTAAAATTATATTATAACACATATAATATGTATAATATATATTCTATATATATATATACACATACACACACATGTATAATCACACAATTTGGGATCATACTGACATAAGTTTTTTATGGCCTGATTTTTTATTTAACATATTGTGAGAATTTTCCTTTTTAGTTAATTAGCCTTCAAAAACTTTAACTATATGATATTCCACAAAACATGAATACACTTTGTTAACCATTTCAATACTGAACATTTTTGTTGTTTTGATTTTCTTCCTGATATAAATACTGATACAATATACATGACTGTACGTATTTCTCATTAACTTCTTAAGGATAAATTCCAAGAAGTGAAATTATTGCATTAAAGAATAAGAACATTTATAAGATTTTTAATTTATATTGCCAAATGGTTTTCAAAATCACGTACAAATGTATATACACTAACAGTGTATTAGAATTCCAAACTTTTACTTTTCAGCATTTAAATATTAAGAATGCAATTTCCCTGTTGTTAGAGCCTAGAAAATACTTGATATGTGACATATGGAAATATTACAAAAATTATAAGTTAATTTTTTTGTAAATGGAATATGACAGCTACTTCTTATTAAAAGTAACTTTATTTTAAATTATTTTGAAATGAACTCAAAATACTGATGCTTTATTTTTTGTTATTTTTGAGTAAATGAAGATTTTTACATATTACATTTTATTTAAATGAAGTATATCTTTGTTCTTTTTCATTCTGAAGTCTGTAACATTAACAACAGCTACTGTTATACTGATGACTTCCTCTTTGTCAGGCCTTAAGCTATATGCTTTACAAGTATTGGCTCATTTAATCCCCTCAATAATCTAGAGAGGTAGATATTATTATTATCATCACCATGAGAGAGGTAACTGGCCCAGCTGAGGGTTGCCTTAATGCACAACCCCAGGGATGCTAATCACCTATAGCCTCTGTGAACAGTGCTTCCTGCAAATGTGCAGTGCACAGCCTGTGCAGCTGTACATGGCAGTCCTAAACAGCTAACAAGTAATGGCTGGAGCAGAGGAAAGATCAGGGTCATACACAGTGGAAGATGCGTGAAGGAATCTGTATGTTATCCTAAAGGCAATGGAAAGACAATAAGGAAGATTGGTGACATGTGAAAAATAGGATTTTAAGAAAATTAATGTAGCAACAGAGAAACTGGAATGAGGGAGGGGGGCCTGTAGGCCAGACTGTCCCTTATGGTGTAGAGTCTAAGCCTGGGGCAATGAGGACCTGGTCCAGGGAGACAGATGGACAGAGGTGATGTGAGTCATCATAAGGATGGTTCTCCGGGAACTGGGTAATCACTGGATTAGAGTAGGCAGTGGAGATTTGGATACGGCGATACAGCGTTCATATGTGGTCGTGCTTAATGGCTGCATAGTATCACATTATAGTTCTAGCATAAAGTAGTAAATATTTCCCAGTTATTCCTCCCAATTCTTAGCTAGCCTTTATTTCATTCTTGAATTAGGAGGCCAAGTTGCTTACTAAGAGCAGGGGGTCGGGGCAGGGGCAGGTATCAGGACTAAGGGAAGTAATAAAGGTTTGGGATACTCACTTCAGGGAAGGCATAGATAAAGGGATTGCAGAGCAGCATGAGGTTGGAGACCATCAATGTGTAGAACAAAGGAACAAAGAAAGCAGATGGTGGAACTGGTCCAGAGGTGGAGATTTGCGGGGTGCTATCGCGCTATAGGGCGCAGAAGTACAGTGGGATGCCGCAGCTGAAGATATTGGAAAGCAGAGAAGGGAATTTATAGACTAGAAAGTCTAGACAACAGAAGAAGAAAGAAAACCATGAGGGGTAAAAGGAGAAATCAAAGAACTGGAGATCTTGATGCTGTCCAAGGGTAGGTGTAGCTGGGGCAGAGCAGGAAAAAGCCAGGAGGCTCCTACGTTGTGGCCCAAGAGAGGGATATCTGGTAATTTAGAAGATGAAGGTGCAGGATATGGCTGTAGGAATAATAATAGCTAACAATGATAAAATAGCTAACATTTATATAGCACTTACTATGGACAGATACTGTTCTAAGCTTTGATATATATTAAGTCATTTAATTCTTATAACAGCTCTGTGAAGTATTATTATTCTCCAGACTCTACGGATAAAGAAATAAGGCACAGAGAATTTAAGTAACTTGCACAAGATCATACAGCTCTAGCTAAATTAGAATAGAGGCGAAGATCCAGGACTTGCTAGGCTATAGTGTTGGAAAGTTTACTCATGTGGTTTGTGAAACAAAGAGAGTAACAGTAAAAGAAGAGAAGTGAGCTTGGTGTCAAAGTTATCAGTCAATGTAAGGACTGACCCGAAGGAAGTCTCTTCAGAAATAGCCTCATAAATGCAGTTAAGAGTCACAACATTCAAACTGTTCTCACATTTAGAAATACATTTTCCAAGACTAAATAATCTAGGAAAATCATGTTCATCTCAACCATAAAATTACAGATGGAAACACTTGGATAAGTATCTTATAAATGAATTTGGCCAAGATACCTACTTTTTCTGGGCTATCCACAGAGCTGCTATTTTGTTCATTGATCAACATACAACTTGCTCCTGAGAACCAAGCCCACGTTCTAAAATGGATATCTGGAATCAGAGAGATACTAACCATGGTGGTGTTCTGAGCTGGGGTGAGATGCTCATTTTCAATTGAAGAAACTCAAAACCTACCAAATTCTATTATTACAGATTTTTAGAAACAAGATAGATAACAAAATTCTCTTCATTAAGCCTAAGAAATCGAAGGAATAATCTCTGAAAGCTTCTTTTTTTTTTTCTTCACACTTCCCAACACACATACGCTATATCTCCATAATCAGAAGAAATCTTACCGGATGGGTCTAGTGGGTCCTTCTGGTCCATCCATCTCATAAGAGAAAACATTATCCCATTTAAATTGTAGATGCCAGTTGAAAGCTCCCCTTACTACAGGAGAGGGCTGGTATTCCAGGGTCATGTAATCAATGACATCTATCAGAGGACACACCGCCATTTTGGGGTCCTTGGCGATGGCGTACAGCAAGGGCTCCAGCCATACTTTATTCACCTCGCAGTGGCTATCCAGGAACACCAGAACATCCCCTGAGGCAGGAACAGACTAGCGTTAGAGCACAGGGATGAAATGTCCAACAACACACATGGAAGTTCAACACAAGTATTTGTCGAGCATTTAGTACGTGTTTGGCTCTTAAGGTGGTTTCAGTTTCATTGGGGAGACAAGAAACACATACTTTGTTTTGTACCAAAAATGTAGGAGCTCATGTGCCATAGATGTTCAGAAGAAGCTGTGAACTGTAGGTTAGAGAGCGGCTTGGGGAAGATTTTGAAGAAGGAGGGGAACCGAGCTGGCCTTCAACTAAAAAATATCATTTTAGGGGTCGGCCTAGTGGCGTAACGGTTAAGTTCACACGCTCCGCTTCAGTGGCCTGGGGTTCGCAGGTTCGGATCCCGGGCATACTGCTCATCAAGCCGCGCTGTGGCGGCGTCCCATACAAAATGGAGGAAGGTTGGCACAGATGTTAGCTCAGGGACAATCTTCCTCACCAAAAAAAAAAATATGTATATTTATATATTATTATAAATTATATATATATATATATATATATATATATAATTTTAGCTTGGCCTTGATCTAAGGCCAAATGTTTACTGTGAGGATACCTTCTTAGGTATTTAGTTTGGCGCTTGGGATGCAGAGATGCATAATTATTTTTGCTCTTGAGTTCAAGATTTAATGAAGGTCTACTCTGCTTAGAGAACACAGGAAAATGCAAGGCCAAAATAAAGATCATGTGTTGTTAAAGTATATTAGATGGACTCAAATTGGAAGGGACCTCAAAATTCAGGTACAGAATTTAGGCTTTTTTTTCTTGTAGCCAACATAAAATCATATGAAAGTATGAAAAACATCCCATATTTAGATCAGAAACTTAATATTGTTAAAATGGCAATAATCCCCAAATTGATCTACAGATTCGATGCAATCTTTATCAAAATCCCAGCTGGCTCTTTTTGCAGAAATTGATCCTAAAATTCATATGGAAATGCAAGGGACCTGAGTTAGCTAAAGCAATCTTGAAAAAGAAGAACAAAGTTGAAGGACTTCCTGATTTCAAAACTTACTACAAAGCTATAATAATCAAAACAATATGATATGGTCGTAAGGATAGACATATAGACCAAAGGAATAGAATTACGAGTGCAGAAATAAATCAAACATCTATAGTCAATTGATTTTTGACAAAGGTGCCAAGACAATTCAATGGGAAAAGAACAGTCTTTTCAATAAATGGTCCTAAAGGGCTGGCCCAGTGGCATAGCGGTTAAGTGCACACGCTCCGCTTCGGTGGCCCAGGGTTTGCAGGTTTGGATCCCAGGCGTGGACCGACGCACTGCTTGTCAAGCTATGCTGTGGTGGCATCCCACATAAAGTAGAGGAAGATGGGCACGGATGTTAGCCCAGTGCCAATCCTCCTCATCAAAAAGAGGAGAATTGGCATGGGATGTTAGCTCAGGGCTAATCTTCCTCAAAAAAATACAAATAAGTAAATAAATGGTCCTGAGACAACTGAATATCCACACGAAAAAGAATGAAGTTGGACCCCCTACCTCATGCCAAACACAAAAATTGAGTCAAAATGGATCTTAGACCTAAAAAGGTAAGAGCTAAAACTATGCAATTCTTAGAAGAAAACATAGGCATACACTTCATGACCCTGGGTTAGATGGTTTCTTAGATATGACACCAATAATACAAACGACAAAAGAAAAAATAGATAAATTGGGCTTCATCAAAATAAAAAACTTTTGTGCTTAAAACAGACACCATCAAGAAAGTGAAAAAAACACCCACAAAATGGGTGAAAATTATTTGCAAATCACGTATCTGATAAAGGACTTGTATCCAGAATATATAAAGAACTCTTACGTCTCAATAATAAAAAGACAAATAATTTAAAAATAGGCAAAGGATTTGAATAGATACTTCTTTAAAGAACTTATACAAATGGCTGATAAGCATGTGCTCAACATGGTTACTCATTAGGGAAATGCTAATCAAAATTACAATGAGATATCACTTCACATCCACTAGGATGGCTGTAATCAAAAAGGCAGACAATAGCAAGTGTTGGAGAGATTATGGAGAAATTGGAATCCTTGTCCATTGCTGATGGGAATGTAAAACGTTGCAGCCACTTTCAAAAGTTATTTGGCAGTTCCCCAAAAGTTAAATATAGAGTTACCATATAGCCCAACAATTCTGCTCCTAGGTAGTATACATACACCCAAGAGAAATAAAACTCAGCATCACACAAAATCTGGTACATGAATGTTCATAGCAGCATTATTCCTAATAGTAAAAAAGTGATAATAACTCAAATCTAACTCAAGTCTATCAAGGGATGAATAAACAAAACTTGGTCTATGCACACAATGGAATGTTATTTGGCAGTAAAAAAGGAATGAAGTACTGATACGTGCTACGACATGGATGAACCTTGAAAACATTATGTTAGGTGGAAGGAACCAGTCACAAGAGACCCCATATTGTATAATTCCATTAAATGAAATGTCAAGAATAGGTAAATCTATGTATATAGAAATTAAATTAGTGATGGAGGGGAGGGGGAATGGGATGAGGGGGAATGGCGAGTGACTGCCAATGGGTATGGGGTTTCTTTGCAGTGGGACAAAAATGTTCTAAAATTAGGTGGTGGCGATGGTTGCACAACCCTGGGAATATACAAAAATACATTGCATTGTATGCTTTAAATGGGTGAATTGTATGATATGTGAATTATATCTCAACAAAACTGTTAAAATCCTTAGGAAAGAAAGAGTCATGTTGGGCCGGCCCGTGGCTTAGCGGTTAAGTGCGCGCGCTCCGCTGCTGGCGGCGCGGGCCCGCATCCCGGCGCGCACCGACACACCGCTTCTCCGGCCTCATGGCCGCGTCCTACGTACAGCAACTAGAAGGATGTGCGTCTATGACATACAACTATTTACTGGGGCTTTGGGGGGGGCGAGAAAGAAAGAGTCACGTTGGAAAGAAAGAGTACACCCTCCAAATCTTACTATAAAATACACCTATTCTCGTATATAATTCATAACATAATTTGAAATCATTAAAAACCATATAACCTTTATCCCTCAGCTCACATCACTGGTTTCTTATCTATCCATCCAAAACAGTGTCTACACGGATAAGCAAATGCGCACGTGTATTTGTTCTACCAGTTCCTTGAATGACAGAACTCGGGAAAAACAACTTTATTTTGTTCCTTTAAAAAAAAAGGGAGGAATGGTCTTTTCCCTGCCCTTGGTTACAAACCAGAGCAGGCCACAACTACTAACACAGAAACAAGTGTCCTCAGTTCTGCAGCTAGCTACAGCTCTTCTTTTGTCCTTTTGATTCCCAGGCAGAAGCCAACATCAGTTCACTTCTCCTCACCCCCAAGGTGTTTCTAATTTTGTTGCATTGGTGTCTGAGAATATGCCTAATCCCCAATATAGGAAACTCATATCAAGTCCCTCTCACCAGGCTTCAGTGAGCAGCTTTCTCCAAAAATCCTCTCTAAGTCTAATAATCTGACTCAACGAGGCTGAGTTATCTCATTGCTTCTCAGATATCTATTTTAAAATTTCTTTGTGGTGGTGTGTCTGACAACTTACTCTGGAATATACATCTGTTGTCTTCATGCCTCAATTAAAACTGAGCTAAAAAGAGTCCCATTTTGAACTTACATAATTTTTCATACTCTTGGCAGCACACACACTGTTCAACACTTTGCATATTTCACTTAAAAATAGCTGCTATAATGTTATATAACATTAACATTTAAAAATTTTGTCTGCTAATTTGATAGGTGAAAAATAACATCTGGTTCTCCAAAGAAGATATACAAATGGCCAAACAAGCACATGAAAAGATGCTCAACATCATTAGTCATTAAGGAAATGCAAATTAAAACTACAGGGAGGTACTGCTTCATATCTACTAAGATGGCTAGAATTAAAAAAAAACCCAAATTTAAAAGATGGAAAATAACGAGTGTGGGTGAGAATGTGGAAAAATTGTAACTCTTGTACATTGCTGGTGGGAATGTAAACGGTGAAGCTGCTACGAAAAACCATTTGGCATCTCCTCAAAAAGTTAAACAGAATTACCATATGACCCAGCAATTCCACTCATAGGTACATATTCAAAAGAGCTCAAACAAACACGTTTGCACATGCTCATAGCAGTACTCTTTACAATAGCCAATAGGTGGAAACAGCCCAAACATCCATCAGCAGATGAATGGAGAAACAAATTGCCAATATCCATACAATGGAATATTATTCAGCCATAAAAAGGAATGAAGTGCTGATACATGCTACAGGTAGATGAATCTCAAAAACATCATGAAAAATGAAAGAGGCAGAAGCAAAAGGTATGATTCCATTAACATGAAATATCCAGAATAAGTAAATCTAGAGACAGAATGTAGATTGGTGGTTGCCAGGGGCTGGAGAAGGGGAAATGGGGAGAAACTGCTTAATGGGTATGGGGTTTTCTTTTGGGGTGATGAAAATGTTCTGGAACCAGATAGAGGTGGTGATTGCTCAGCATTGTGACTATACTAAATGCCTCTGAATTGTTTACTATAATCTCATGTTATGTACCTCTCACCTCAATAAAAAAATAACTAATCTGGTTACATTTTTTTTTAACTACTGGTGAGGTTGAACTTTTTTCAGGTGATTAGCCATTTGTAAATGAAATGTTCATACCCTTTGCCCATTTAGGTATTGGAGTCATGGGGGTTTTTTAAATGTTTTTAATGGCTTTGTATATATATTATACATACTAAGAATATTAATTTTTTGTCTATCTTAGTTGTACTATTTTCCCTAGTCTGTTGTCATTTAATTTTATCATTTTTTATTTACAGGAGTTTTTCATTCTTTGTAGTCAGCTCTGTCTTTCCCGTTGGGTTTTTTTCTTTATTGAGGTATAATTGACATATAACATTATGTTAGTTTCAGGTGTACAACATAATGATTCAATATTTGTATATATTGCAAAATGATCACAAAAATAAGTCTAGTTAACATCCATCACCACACATAGTTGCAGAATTTTTTTTCTTGTGACGAGAACTTTTAAATCTATCCGTTTTAAGACTTGAAATTTCTTCTTTATTCATAGAACAGGTAAGTATTAATCTTTTGGGTTTTTTTTTCTATTTTTAAAATTTTCTTATAATAATTTAATGGTTTGATTTAAAAAAATAAAATTATTAATTCAGCTAGAATTTATTTGGGTTGTGGTATGAGATGAAGATTAAATTTTTTCCCAAATAACTAATTGAGCACCATTAAACCACCACCACAACAAAAACAAAGACTGTCTTTCCTCCCATGCTGATTGATGGTGTCTTCTCTCTCACATATGATGTATCCTTGTGATAAGAGATTTTCACATGTTTAGGTATATGGGTTCAAAACTATTTGAACTATCCGGATTTAAAATTGATTTGGCTTGAAATGAAAAGCCTGATTTATGGCCTATCACACATGCATTGCACATCTGCTTTAAAGTAAAGAATGCACTCCATTAAGATAAGAATGCATACTTCCCCTCCTACACCCTCTTGGTAACGCCTGGATTGGCTCCCTTCCTGACATCAGGGTCATGTTGACCTGCTAATTTGCAACTAAATACCTCTTTGAAACTTGGATAAAAATGTATCCTGGGTGTGTTTAATATATGTTTTTTGTTCCAAAAAGATATAAGACTGTACTGAAAACCATGCTTCTCTGGAACACTATCTAAGGCCTTCTCGGGTTATAATCCTCAGTCTTGACTCAAGTAAACTCACCTTATTTCTCTCATCTATAGAATGGTTATTGGTTATTTTGCGTTGACATGGCATTTAAAGATTTAAATATTTTAAACTCTGACAATTTGAATGACCCAGAAAGACCATACGGGAGATCAAGATTTGGCCACCCTGAAATATCTCTCTTTACCTTGATTGTTTTCTCTGACGGACATTTGACCTCCCCCACTAACTGCCTAAAGAATTTGACATAGAAGATCTGTAACATAATGTAAAATGTTACAATAGAAAAGGCACCAACAAGCCTATCTTATCTGAAGTTCTGTCTCTCTGGCCACGTTCTCTGGATGGCCCTGCGAGGAGTTGCCAGACAAACATTTACATTTATAAGGGAAATCTCCATTTGTAAAGGTATCTCCCTCTCTGTATTGGGAAGAGGGGGGATGACCTCATTTCTAGAAACTTATCAATGTGGAAAGTGAGGCCTTAAATCTGTATAATGACGTTACCCTTGTTTACAGTGCTTTGGTGGTAATCTCCTGTAACTGACACCCCCTACCCCCAAGACCCTCCTTTGTCTTTAGCTGAACATGGTATTTAGGACGAAAATTTATGCTATTGTGTTGAGAAACGCAGTGTCCCTGGTTTCTCCCATGTATACATGTTATTAAACTTGGTATTATTTTCTCCTGCTAACCTGTCTTGTTAATTATTTGGCCAGCCATAAGAACCTTAAGGGAAAGGGCAGAAGAGGATTCTCCCTCTTCCCCCACAATCACAAATGTAATATTATAAATCACAAAATAATTTAAAATTATACTACATGCAAAATAATATCAAGTTTTTCTGAGCATTAGTTGAAATTAACTAGCTGAATTAACTAACTAAAGCCTGTGGGAACAAGCCACCTAGCACCTGCATTTCAATAAAACTTGATTTTTTTCACTCATCTTAAAGCATTATATGGGGGAAATTTATATGCTATAATGAGAGCAAAGGAGTACTGGGGTCCCCTTTGGCTGATTCCCACACTCACAAGAGTATTTTGTAGGAATTTCAAGTTTATTGCCAGGAAATGGAGCAGTTGTGCTACTTCTGTGGGCCTCAGCAGTTATAGAAAGGATTGTGCTATTTGTTGTTTATGGAGATAATCTGTTACACATTCGTCTGTGTCCTACCCAAAAACCCTGGGTCTTCCCAGAATAAGCCAACCTCGCCTTAAGGCCTAAAATGAGTGGAGGCCCGTGAGGTCAAATCTGCCTGATAAAGGATCTTTTCCATACTCCCTCCCAAAGAATATCTGTGGAATGTTCAAAAGAACTCAATCGCTCACTGAAGTGAAAAGTTGGGTGCTCTAAGTGTCTTTCCCTGCGTAGAAACTTACTCTCTGCGTTTCTGTAGCAATCTATGCACAATTTCTCTGGAGATTGTGGTTTGTAAGTTTTGTTGCCCTGTTTTTGAAAAACAACAAATGCTGTATCATTGCACTCTTAACATTTTCAGTCTCTTTCTCTTCTTATTTTATTTTCTGCTTTTCTTTGGTTAGTTTCTATATTTTTACATTTAAACATTACTCATTATATTTAATGTATTCTAAATAACATTAAAATACCCTTGATTTGGTTTCTAAAGCAATCATTTTTAAGGTCTTAAAATGTTTTCATTTTTATTAACCTACACCTTATGTTTTGGCTATATCTTTTAATTTTTTTGTGTTGATGTTTAAGAATGTGGTGTGCAAAATCTATTTGGGGGGAATTTACAGAGAATCTTTTTGTGCTTAAGTGTATGATCAACTTCTGTGAAATATCTAAGTATTTCCATTTAATTCACACTATAAATGTTAAACAGCCATTTGGATTTTGTAAAAAGCAGTTCAAGTGAGTATACTATTTGACTTTCTCGTTTTTGTTTGTTAGCTGCGTTCCCATAACCTGGTGGTGCGATGACACTGTCTACTGCAATGGAAATCAGAATCGTGGGTCTGCGTCCTGAGTCATGTGACCTGTAACAAGTCCCTGCTCTTTCCGGAGTTTAGCTTCTTTAACTGGGAAAAGAGGCTGATGAGTTCTAAAATCGCTAAGAGCCTTTCCACATTTTCCAAATAAAAATGTTCTATCTTTAAAATTTTTTTTGCCCTGTATTTCTCCTAGTTTTATTTTATGTAGTTTATCATTTTGAAGCATATGCATTCAACGTTTATATTTTAATTATTTATTTACTTGTACTAATCACTCTGTAATAAGCATTTGTTTCCTACTGCTAAAAAAAAGAATATTTGTAATTACCTCATTTAATCATTGCAACAACCACGTTAGTTAGATATCATTGTTCCCATATCATGGATTAGGAAGCCGAGGCTCAGAGAAGTGACTTGCCCAAGATCCCATAGCTAGTAATTGGCACATACAGAACCTGACACCAAGGCTCTGGCTCAGAATCCAGTGCTCCTTGCACTATCTGTCCTGTGTCTCCTCCCTTTGATGTTTGTGGTGGAGAGTCAGCCACTGCCCTTTGCACAGCTGCCTTTGGAGAGCTCTGCTCAACAGCCCCTCTCCCCAAAACCATGGCCTCTCTGCTCCCACCTGCAAAACTTCCTGGTCAGCCCGAGCAGCTGCAGTTCCAGCAGCAGGTGAACTGCCAGGAAGTCAGATAATTACCACCCTCCAACTCGAGGTCAACCACCTACAGAGAGGTCTCTTTCTAGACATGTTAGTGTTCTTTACCACAACGTAGTGGTTTAAAACAACACAAATGTATTCTCTTACAGTTCTGTAGGTCAGCTGTCCAACACAGGTCTTCCTTCCTAAAATCAAGGTGTCGGCGGGGCTAAATTCCTTTCTGGGGGCTCTAGGGGAGAATTTGTTTCTGTGCCTCTTCCAGTTTCTAGAAGCTGCCCACATTCCTTGATTCTCTTCCTCTATCTTCAAAGCCAGCCTCAGTGGATGGAGTCCTCACACACATCTCTCTGACTCTCTGACCACAGCCTGGAAGGTCCTCCAGTCTTAAGGGCTCACGTGATTAGAGTGGACCACCTGTCTAATCCAGGCTAATCTCCCGTCTCCAGGCCCTTAACTTTAACTGCAGGTGCCACGTAGGTAACATAGTAACAGTTGCAGGGAGTAGGACTACCTCCTTGGGAGAGGGCGTTGTTCTGTCTACCACATCAGACAACAGAACAGTCTCTCGTTCCGCGCGACTGTCAAGCAACAAGGCAAGCCCTCAAGGCCATGTTAGGTTTTGTTAAGCTTTGTCTTTTAGGACGTCGATTAAACTTGGCCCCGTAGCTCTGCCTTCTTGGCCGCCTGCTGACCATCCGAGCTAACTCAGTGCAAGATCCTCCTCCGCGTTCTCACCTCCCAGACTGCACTGTATTTATTCCCCCAAACGTTGTCTTCCACCGTGGACCCCCCCTTACCCTTTCCAAAGGGCGCTCATTTGAAGCATATTTCCCTACACTATTTTTTTCCACAAAATTCTCCTACAGCCTTCTTGCCTTATGTGAACCCTGACTCTCCCTAGAACATGCTGCTTCCCCAGCAGCGTTACTGATAGAAAGTTCCTCTTCCTCCTCAAGCTGCATGGGTCCTTGGGTCCTGGGCAACATCAGTGTCTCCTCCTAACTCATGGCTACCTCTGAACCATAACATGTCTGCTCCATGCAAAAAAAATCCCCTTTCCTTTAGATTCATGCCATCTGCTTATAGCTTTCTCTTTCTCACCTGTTCTCCATTTTGCAAAACCCCCGCCTTCTAATTCTCCCTAATGGAGTTATCTCCCCATCTCAGTCACTTTCCTTCCTTCCCTCGGCACAGCACAGAGTTCGGCACAATGTTCTGTCTCAGCTCCTGCAATTTCTGGGCAACCTCAGTAGTCACCCCGGCAGCACCACTAACATAGACAAGTTGACGGGCAGCAATAAATACCACAATTAAATATCAGTGAGAGTAAGGATGGTCGAGAGGGATAGGGGCTTGCTCTCTTACACAGTGTGGTTTCGAAAGACCTCTCTGATAAATTGACATTCGAACAGAGAACTGAAGAAAGTGAGGTGCAGGTCATGCAGATACCTGGAAGAAGAACATTCCAGAGGGAAGACATCATGTGCAAAGGTTCTGAGATAGGAGTATACGTGGTGAGTTTGAGCAGCAGCGAGAAGGTCAGTGCATCTCGGGTGGAGTGAAGGGGAGGTCAGAGGTGATAGCGAGGGAACAGATCCAGAAGGCTCTCCTAGAGATAAAGAGAGTCCCTTCATGATAGTGCAAATGTCAACTCCTCAAACTACAACACAACTCTAAATGTGCATGCACACATTAACATTGTATGAAAACCCATGTCTGTGTTCAATGGGTACAGTTTATTTTATGTAAATTGTATCTCAATAGAGTTGATAAAAATGAAAAAAGAATAAATGTGCACGGCCAGCCCATAGAAGGCAGTACATAAATCCTTGTTTGGATGAGTGAATACATGAATGAGTTAATGATGGGTCACCAGCTGCTGCCTCACCTGCCTGCACCACAGGATCCCACAGCTTCTAAGCTGGGAGCAATGCCTGGCCCAGGGAGCCCACATCATGGCGTGGAGGCGGGCAGCAGGCAAGTATAGATAGATTGATAGGTAGCGGGTACTGACAAAATTACAAGAAGAAATGAATGGACAAATCTATAATCTTAGTTGAAGATTTTAATATAACTCTATCAGAAATTTATTAATCAAGTCAAATTAGATGAATAAAAATACAGAATCTTTGAACAACAAAATGATATACATATAGAACCTACAACCAAACAGAGAAAATTTACATTCTTTTTAAATACGCATAGAAGTTTTGAAAAATCGGCCCAACTTTAAGACACAAGGAAATCTCAACAAAACAGACCACAGATTCTAACCACAATACAATTAAGCTACTAGTCAACAATTAAAAGACAATTTAAAAAATTTCTTATGTTTGGAAACTTTAAAATTGACTTCTTAAAAAATACCTGGATTAAAGAGAAAACCAAAAAGGTACCAGTGCCTAGACAGTTTATAGGCCAATTTTGTGTAACTTTCCAAACACTGATAATCCATTTTATGTAGATATTCAGAAAAGAGGAAAACCATACAGTTCAATCTATGTGTCTAGTAAAACAAAGTATAAGAAAACAGTAGAAAAAAAAGAAAATTATAAACCTAAATGCAATGTGTGTGTGTGTGTGTGTGTGTGTGTGTAAGGATGGTGGGGGAGAGAGAGTATGGGTGTGTACGGAGTAGGTATTGTAAGATATTAACATCTAGTGAATCTAGGGGAGAGTTTATATAACTGTTCTGTGTGTTTGGTAATTTTCAAAATAAAAAATTAATAAGACTCTTTACTCCTTCTCCTTAAAAAAACACAAACTTTATGGTAGTATTAAGGGTTGAATTTTGTCCTTCAAAAAGATATATTCAAGTCCTACGCCCTAGTACCTCAGAACGTGACTTTATTTGGAAATAGTGTCATTGCAGATGTAATTAATTAGGATGAGGTCTTACTGGTGCAGGGTGGGCTCTTAATCCAATACGACTGGTGTCCTTAGAAGGAGAGGTTGCTCTGGACACAGACAGACACACAGGGAGAAAGCCATGTGACGACAGAGACAGGGATTGGAGTAATGCAGCAGCAAGGTGACGATTGACAGCCACCACGAGAAGCTAGGAAGAAACAAGGAAGGATTCTCTCCTATAGCTTCCAGGGAGAGCACCACCCTGCTGACACCTGGATTTTGAACTTCTAGCCTCCAGAACTGTGAGACAATAAATTTCTTTTGTTTTAAGCCACCCAGTTTGTAGTACTTTGTTATAGGGCAGCCCTAGCAAACTAATACTGGTAAACATAATATTTAAGTGAAAATGTATTGTTGTTCCCATTAAAGTTAGGAATAAGGAAAGGATGCCTACTATCGCCACTTCTATTCAACGTTAGAGAGGAAGAGGGAAAAAATTGTCTATTTTCAGTTGATAGAAAATGCAAGAGACTCTACCAACTAACCATTAACAATTAAGAGAGTTTATGGAGGTTTCTGGTTATAAAATCAAATAAACAAAAGTATCTCATTCCTATATACCAATGATAATTAGAAAATACAACAGGAAGATCACAATTTAAAAAAATACAAAAAATCATGATAAACAGGAATAAATCTTTTCATATGACATCTATGGAGAAAATGATAAAACATTATTGAAAGAACAAGAAAGCAGATCTGAATAAATATCCATGGATGGGAAGACCTAATCAAAAAGATGTAAATTCTCCCACATTTAACTATAAACTCAATGCAATTGCAATGAAAATTTCAATAGATTTTTCATGGAACTTAATAAGATGATCCTAGTTAAGACAATTTTGCAGAATGAAGTGGAAATATTTGTCCTACCAGATATAAAAACTTCTTATCAAGCTATACTAATCAAGACAGGGTGTGATTAGCCTAGAAATATACAAACACAATAATAGAGCAGAAGAGAGATGCCAGAAATAAACCCAGGAATATATAGATACAAGTGATGGAAGTAGCATTGCAATCCATGGAGACAGAGTGGACTATTCAATGAATGGTGTGGGGACAACTGGTTATCCATAAATTACATTAGATTCTTACCTTACAGCATTCCCAAAACAATCAATTCTAGGTCAATTAAAGATGTAAAAAGCAAAATTTTTTAAAACATAGACTATCATCATGATCTCAGAGTAAGGAAGGATTTCTTAAACAAGACACAAAAATCATGAAGAAAAATATTGATAAATCTGATTCTTACTATTTAAGTTAAAGCTAGTTGCTATTATAATACTAAGACTCCAAAATGTATGACGCCTCAAACGCAATAGAAGCTTATTTCTACTCATTTGCAGGTGTTTCTGATTGAGGGGCGCTCTTCTCCATGGGACCATTCAGGCTGATGGAGGCTCTTCCGTCTTCAACCTCATGGCCTCCAAAGTTACTTAGTCATCTCCACCCTTGTCAGCCAGAAGGGGACGTAAAGTGTGGAGGGGGACAAATCAACCTCCTAAAAGCCTTGGTGGAGAAATGGCATGTATTACTTGCACTTAAATCCCGCAGTTAAAACGTAGTCACGAGGCCATTGCTACTGAAAGAGAGGCTAGAAAGTTCAGTCTAGCTCTGTGCCCAGCAAGAGAAAATGGATTTTTTGGTGAACTGAAAGACTTAAAGACTTTTGTTCAACGTAAGATACCATCAACAAGGATGGAAAGATAAGCCATAGAGTGGGGAATGATATCCTCAGTGTATATAATACAGGATTCGTATCATAAAGGACACTTTGAAATCAATAACAACAATACAAACAACCCAATCAAAAAATTGACAAAGGATGTGAACAGACAAAATTCACAGAAAAATCTATCAACAACCTACAAAAATATTTTAAAAATACTCTACAATGCTAGTAATCAAGGAAATGCCAAGAAAATAAAGGATATCATATTTTGACCATTTTGGCAAACATTAGAATAATTGGTAATATCCAGTGCTGGCTAGGCTCCAGGGAAAGGGCCTTCTTGCACACTGTGATGGGACTGTTAATTAGTACAGTCGTTTTTGGGACAATTTGGCAGTATCCATCAAAATCTAAAATAAGAATTCCCTTTTGCTCAGCAATTCCACTTATAGCAATTTATCCCATAGGGACAAGCACACATTTGCCAAGAATTACAAAAATTGCCAGTGCAGCATGGTAACAGTATAAAATAAAAATCACCAATTGAAAAATGGCTAAACAAATGACCACAATCCATTATGGAATCCATATGGAATGTCATACTATGTATGCAGCAATTAAAAATTGAGGTAAGTCTTAAGTACCATCATGGAAAAAATTCCATTCCAAAACATTAAAATTAAATTAAAAGAGTAAGTCTCAGGACAATAAGATAGTATGATTCCATACATTTAAAAATCTTTAAAGATATGTATATGTGTATGTATGTGTGTACATGTGCGTATATACATACATACACACATGTATATAAATACATAAAAACAGAAGTCTGAAAAGACACACACCATGCTGTGTTAGCGGTTTGTATTGTGTTTTGCACAATGAATATGTATTATCTGTGTAGTTAAGAGAATGTCTCAATTGATCAGGCCAACATAGAAAAAGAGAACTGAATTTTGCTTTTACTTGGCTTTCTACTAAGTAAGGAGGTGCCTCTGCTAAGAAACAGAGATGTTTTGTCAGATTGCAACATGGCCTGATGAAATACCCTTGAACATTACCCATCTCCTTTGGTTGTAGTTTAATATTCTGCAAATGACCTTCTGACCATTCAAGTTTCCAGGAAGCTTGATGGTTGGAAGGCTCAGATCCCCCTCAGGACTCATCTCCCAGCAGTGCTGACTGCTCGGGCTCACAGCTGAGTCCCTCCCCAGGAACCGCCCTGGGTGGAGGTGATGCTCCTTCCCCAGGGGGCAGGGGGTGTCCTCATACATGCCTGGTCCTCTTACCTGGATGTGGGACCTCTCTGCACTGCTCTTGGTGGCTCAGGGAGCTCAGATTTCCCTTTAAGAGAACTTGCTGTGAGGAGTGGGTCTGACAGCTTCCAAACCTTTGGGATCTACTGCAGTATTCACACCAAGGCCACACTCTCCCCAGGGGCTCCCAGCCAATGACTAAGCAGTGTGTGTGTTGGGGAGGGCGGGGCAGAAGTGGGAGAGGGAGGTGGAAGGGGAGAGGACTAGAGTTGTGCCATTTGGGCCCAATGCAGGACTTCTCTAACGGGTGATCTGGGGCTCCCCACTAGCCCAAGGGAGCCTTTCTGAGAGCCAAAGAGTAGACTGAAGCTCTTTCAACCCAAATCTCCTTCCTTCTCTCTGTCCTTGGACAGGTGTCAGGTCAGAAGCTTCTGGCCCACACTTCTTCTCCCCTTTATCTTTCACAAACATTTCTCCTAGTAAACTTGTTCTCTTCTCATTTCATCTTGGCCTCTGTTTCCCGGAGGCCCTGAGCTGCCACTCATCCTAGCGGCAGAGTTTCCTGTGGGATAGGCAGCTGCACCACAGCTCCACTCTCCCTGTAACGTCCTGCTTTCCTCACTCCATTACAGACATGGTTCCCAAGAGCACCCCAGTGGGTTCCCTGCATGTACAACTCCATCTCAGAGTTTGTATCTGGGGGAACTCATCTTGTGATGGGGCTGACATTACGGCCCCTGCAAAAGAGTATCTTCTATTTGAAATAATAAATTGACATTTTGAAGTAGAACACTTTCAGAGTCAAAAGAAGATTAAAGACTCATACGACGGAAATATATTTCTACTCTTCTGTTTTTGTCAGTGGAGACATACAGGGCCTCCATGACGATTATTTCTGCATGGGCAGGAAGATCTCTGTGACATAGACACTGGGTCGTTGTCCCGAGTTCATACCTGAAGCACGAGATGCTCCAATCAGCCTTGCTCGAATCAGTCCCTCTTGCTTTTTGTTTCTTATTAATTTAATCTTTCCCCGAAAAAATTCCAGGTGATAGTCTAGTTTTTCTTTCAGATCCTCTGGAAAAAATCCAACACTTGACTATTTATGGACAATAACTACAGAAATTAAAACAATTTATCACAGTTTTGATTGATTCCTAAAAATCATGCTATTCTCCAGAGGTTCTAACTTTAAAAAGAAAATTTTATCCTATGTAAGAAAGAGAAAGAAAAGTGATTCAGCATTGAAATGAACTGTAAATATTCTTCTATGTTTCTAGTGAAATACTTCTATTTTAATAAATCACTATTAAAATTTTAATAGAAAAAACATGAGTTATGGTGCCTTGGAGCAATCTGACTTTATTACTAACAACTGTGCTTCTAACTTGGCAGTAATTCTTAGGCAAGTTACCAGACCACTCGAGTCTCAGTTTCCTCACTGGTGAGAAGGGATATCCACCACACTCCTTGCAGTGCTGTAGTGAGAGGAAGAAATACCCCACTCAGCACTGAGCTTGGTACCTAATAGTCACTCAATATTTGGAGGTTAATGTGATGATGATAAAGAAGGCTGGGCTCAGGTGAGATGGATACAGATGCCTCAGAAGTATAAATTCCTAAGTCCTAGGATTCTGGATCAGGAAGTTGGGGATTAACAGAAGCAGGTTCATTGTAATCTTGGCAGAAGGAGGGATCTCCTTCTTTGTCTTTAAAAAGAGTGCCAGGGTCCTGCTCAGAGGCAGACTGCAGGTTGCCCACCTTCACTTGCAAAGTGGGGGCAGGATCTCAGCTCAGATGTCTGCAAACACCTCTCTAACATCCAGGACACAGGGGAACTCTGTGAGCCAGATCTGGGAGGAAATAAAGGCAGTTCTGGCAGCAGTAATCGCTGACATGAAGTGGAGGGCTTGGGTTTTTCAGAAGATGGTCATATTTGGCTTGTAGTCAAGAGGGACCAGGACTATGAGAAAGGTGGATGGCAGCAGGTCAGCTCTGAGCATGCCTCTTGTGTCCCTCAATGGGGCCAGATCCTTGGGCCCCCATCCCCTGCTCCCTAGGCTGAGGGAGTCCATCAGCAGTGCCTACTGGTGTCAGCTGGGAAAGACTAGCTGCAGATCAAAAATGTTCTCCTAGAGCCCACATGAAACCATTGTGAATTATAAGCAGGAGTGTGTTGATCCTGAGTGCCATCAGAACACAGAACACCCCCCTTCCTGCATTTCCTGTGTTTGAGCTTCCATGTGGGCCCAAGACTAAGTTCCTTGGTGGGGTGGGTAAAATCACCACAAACCAGGTGACCATGGATCAAGAAGTAGAGGTGTCTGATCTGGCAGCACACCCATATCTTGGCCATCAGCAGTGATTTCCCTGATGACTAAAGAAAGTATGAGCAGATCAGCAGGTATGTCTCTGAACTCATGGCATGGTTCTGAAAGGCTAGGGGAGGTGTCCTATGGTCATCCTGGAACTGCATCTCCATGGCAGGACCCTTGTTCTTACAAGATCCTACCCTGTTTCCTGCTCATGGCTTCACTGGGGACTTCTCGCCCAGCATGTGCCCAATGTGTTGCTCAGTGCTACTGATCAGACAAGGACTCTGATCATCTCTCCACATCTCCTCCCATGCACAGGACTAGAAATAAACAGTACTGTACCCCTCCAATATGGGTGGCGCCTGTTGAAATAATGTCGTATATGATAGTGCCTGGCTAACATGTGAAATTCCTAAATATAGCTGACACTAGCTGAGTTACAGTCCACCTTTGAATTGATGCACCTAGGGTCACTTCCCAACGGGTGAACCTCCTGGGATGTCTTCTTTTCTTCCCTTGCCTATTCCTCTTCCTACTGTTTCTCTCTTCTTTTTCTTTCCCAGTCCACAGTGGATCAGATTCACAGTGGATTAGGTAATCTTTTAGGTAGGAAACCTATGCAATACTGATCCATTGCTTCCATGGGAAATGGACCCCACAGGGACCTGCAGACTCCACAGATCTTTTCACTAATCTGGATCCTCTTGGCTTGCCACAGGCTTGTAAATGTAAAATAGAAAACTAATTTCAAATGCTGTGTCGTTAATCAGATTTTATACCAGTTTCACGACTCTTTAAAACCAGTGAGCATGGAGGAACAAGCACTTAACTATGGTTGGTCTGATTAGAATTCTTTCACATAAAGTACCTGGATCGTGTCACTTACCTGCATTAAGCCCTGTAATAGTTCCCCATTTTCTCCAGATAAAATTCAAACAATGCCCTTCATGAGTGGTTGCCCTTTGATATCTTTGGTTTTATGCCAACCCCCTCCCCATCAACACTATACTCATATATAAACTACATAATATATAGAACTATTCCAAACTCATCATGTTTTCTCTTGCCTCTGAGCCTTTACAATGTTACTTCTTCTGCCTAAAACATCCTTTCCTTCCTCTCCATCTAGATAACTCCAACTCACCCTTCAGACCTCAGTTTAGATGTAACTTATTCCTGAACGTCATTGATGATGTCTAGAGACCAGGTTGGTGGCCCTACATCTACCTCATGGAAGCACTAACCACCCCATTAGCCCAATACCATAAGGACGGGGACCAGTTCTTCCATCCACCAACGTACCAATGGCATCCAGCACAGCGCCTGCCTCAAAACCCAGCGAAAAACGTCCTTTGTATAAAATAACTCGAGCACCATCAGAGACAGCACTGCCTTCGAAGTAGATTAGATGGATTACTAGCGCTCTGTCTTACCAAATTCGCTCATGTCATCTACCAAAATAATTTCTTCAAGGAGATGGTGTGGAGTGAGGTTCATGATACTGGACACTGTCCGAAACAAGGCATTAAATTCTTCATTGTGGAAGCAAATGACAATGCTGGCAGTAGGCAGACTGGTTGGGTAATATTTTTGAAGACACCTGCAGGCATAAATAAGAGGAAGAAAAAGATTCATCTAAAAGCCTTCGATGTTTTGGGGTCTCATTCAAACATCTTTATTTGCAGGGTTTTCCTCTTTATTTCTTTAATTGATGGTTATGATAATAATGTGACAGTATATTTAAAAACACAAAAATTAAGATACAAAAATTTCTTTAACTTCTTATGCTGTTCTAATATTTTCTAAATCATTCCCTCCTTCTTAATGTCAGTGATAATTGCTCTTCTTAAGACTCTGTTTTGATATTAGTTCTATTTTGAACGTAGTGTAAACACAAATTATACCTATATTTTGGTTTCTATTATAAAAACGAATTAAACATACATATTAGAAGGTTCAAATTAACTTGATTGCACTATCTTCAAAGAAAATATGTGCTTTTTCTTATTTTGTGAGTCTGTTGCAACAAAGAAATGTAGTGGATATGGTGTAATTGGATTTCTTCCAAGGATATGATAAAAATGTTTTTTTGTGTGTGTGGACTTGAGAGAAAAATAGAAGCTGAATTCTAATAAGATTAGTTATTAGCTGTTAAGTATTGTTTGGATTGCTACATTTTTTGTTGTATTTTGAAATATTTTGGTTGTAAATGACAAATCCACTGGAACTAGCTTAAGCATAAGAAAAAGAGGTATATTGTAAGGGGACCCAAATGTCTCACAGGACCTAGTGACAGGCATGCGGCGGAGCCTCTGAGAGCGATTGGAACTAGAGGCTTGAAAGCCACCTGGACACTTTCTCCGTTTCTGCTCTGTCTTTATGTCTGGGGATAATGATAATGATAACAATAACAACATCAACCTCTCATAGGTTGTGAGGATTCAATGAATTAATACATGTAAAATGCTCAGAACAGTGCCTGGCAGGTAGTAAGTATTGTATAAGGCTCATTATATGATTCTTATTCTCTCTCTGCAACTTGGCTTGTTTCCGCTTCTTTACCCCAGTGTGGGAAATGTGGCTGACATCAGCATATCTTAGAGTCCAGCACCCAAGGAGAAACTGGTAAGATTTTCTCTTTCCCAAAAACTCACAGGAAAGGATTCATTAGCCCAACCTGGCTCAGGTGCCCATCCCTGGGCTAATCAACTGTGGCCAGACAGTGGGGTCAAAATAGAAAGTCACTATTCCCACTGCGTCCACGTAGAAAGGGGAATGGGGCAGGAAGCACGGGAAGGGAGGTGCTGGTAGGCAGTCCAATGGGGTCCTGGACAGCCCTTCAGCGTATTCATGGCTTGATGTCACCAAGGAAGAAGAGGGCCTTGTCCTGGTCAGCGTTTTTATGCAAGACGAGACGACAATATAGAAGGTGTGCCTACCAAGTAGAAGCTGACATCCTGCTAGAAGGAATGAGAATACGAGAGGTGAGAAAACCAATAAAAGACCCGAGACACGGGAAAGGGGGTGGGTGCCACATCCTGTACATGGGGCTAAAGCATCAAGTGGGAAAATGAGGCTTCATAGAAACATGTAGGAAAATGATTAAAAGCCTTCAATTCCAGTAAGATCACTGAGTTATCAAAGAGGAAATCAATGAGGAAGACAGAGAGAGAGAGGGAGAGAGAGAGAAAGAGAATGAAAGGATAACACCAAGAATGAGAGACATGCTGGTCCAGGGTGAACTTGTGCTACTCAGATCACATCTCTAATATTATATTCAGTCCTGGGTATATCATTTTAAGAAGACTATAGATAACCTAAGCCTCTTTGGAGGAATGAGACAGGGATGGTGAAGTAGCCTGAAACCATGTCACGTGAGGACTCTATAGACCCCTAAGAGAAACCCGGTGTGAATGGGTTTTTCTAAAATTAATTGACAAATGTTGCTGTGGTCTATCTATATAGAAAAACTTTTCTGACCTAAATAAGCACGTTTTTCAGGGTAAAAATAATTTGGACAAGGCCTGAGTTTGACTGTCGTTGGTTAGCTGATCTATTCTTTGCTGATTGTATAGATTACCAACCATATAGTATAAAACAGGACTATTATGGGTTGAATTATGTCCCCCCCCAAATTCATATGATGAAGTCCTAACCCCCAGTGCCTCAGAATGTGACCTTATTTGGAAATGGGGTTGTTGCAGATGTAATGATGTCATTAGGGTGTCCCTAATCCAATAAGACTGGTATCTTTATAAAAATGAAAATTAGGACCCAGGACAGATGCTCACAGAGGGAAGGTGATGCTCACAGGGAGAAGATGGCCATCTACAAGCCAAGGAGAGAGGCCTAGAACAGATCTTCCCTTATAGCCCTCAGAAGAACCAACCCTGCCAACACCTTGATTTCTGACATTTCTGTCATTTAAGCCACCCAGTTTATGGTACTTTGTTACAACAGCCCTACTAAACCAAGAGAAGGATGTTAAATTTTAATGTGCATACATATCTCCTGGGCTTCTTGCTAGATGCGGATTCTGATTCAGTATATCTGGGGTAGGGCCTGGGATTCAGCATGGCTAACCAGCTCCCAAGGGCTGCCAGTGCTGCTGGCCCTCAGACCACACTTTGAGTTGGAAGGGTCTAGTGGGCAGGGGCACTACTTAAAATGACAAAATGACAGTCTTTCAAGCATTTTAGAAAAACATGGTCATAGATGACAAACAAATTTGTAAGTATTATTCATTTGTTTAAATTTGATTTTAACCCATTTTTCTAAATAATTCTTGGATCAAAGAGGAAATTAAAAATTGAAAACTATTTAAAGATTAATAAAGATGAAAACACACCATGTTAAAACCTAAGGTATGTGGCTAAAATCCTAATCAGATTAAAATGAATACGTATAAATGTATTATTATTATATAAGAAAGAGATAAAATAATCAAACTATTTAACCTTAAAAACTGGTAAAAAAGACTACAAAAAGAACCAAAAGAAAGAACAAAGATCCAATAAAGGTAGCTAGAAATTGATGAATTAGAAGACAAAAAAGTAAAATTGATAAATATAACCAAAAGTTGATATTTTAAAAGATGACTAATATAGACCAACCCCTAATAAGCTTAAGAAAGAGAGGGAAAATGTACAACAATAAGAATGAGAAAGAAACTATGGTACCAGCGAAGATAAAAAGAATTACGAAATTAGGATGTGTAACTTTATGCCAATAAAATCGAAAAATAGGTGAAATGGATTTTTATTGAAATAGAATGTCCTAGATAGACCCTAGAAGTGGCAAGCCTGAGCAGAACGATAAATAACCTTAGAAGAAACTAAAAGTTTTTCAACGTCTGCCGCTAGAAAATGGACCCGTGACATAATTACCAGACAAGTTCTATTTCAACATAGAGAATAGATAGTTGTATTATTTCAACTATTTTAGAGCATAGAGATAAATGGAAGACATCCAAATCCATTTTGTGAAGCTGGTGTAAATTGATGTCAAAATCTGATACAGAGGCACAAAAAAGAAAAACATGAGCCCGAGTTGCCTAAACTTGAGCCATGCATAGACTTCTTTTAAAGAGAAAGTAAGATCTCAACTTCCAGAGTTGATTTAAATTACTTGAATGTTTCCTAAATGTGCTTAAACAAACAAACAAAATTAGGTAGAATCTCTTTGTGTTTATAAGCTCTTACACAGCTATAAAGAAAACAGTTAAAATAGTGAAATACAGCTAAAAACAGTTAAATTCCAATTAATAAACTAATTTTAACTTCAGGTTGTGTTTTGCTGAAATGAATCGCCACTTACAACCTCTGTACTGCCTGTTACAGGAAAGTTTCTTTAAACTTGACCAGACTGTACTACTGTGTATTATGTGACTGCTCAACTCTCCCAGCACTTTTTTTGTGTTTGAAATATTGTAAAAAAGACTTTATTGGTACAACACGCTGTAAAGTAATTTGGCATAACTAACATAATTTATGTATTAAGTCTGCCTCTGTTTGACATCCTTTATCTATTAAGTCTACCACTACTCTTTTTCATTACCTACTGAATCTGAGTGCCTATAGTAAGGTTGTCATCCTGTATATACATATATTAATTTTGTGTGTGTGTGTGAGGAAGATTAGCCTCGAACTAACATCTGTTGCCAATCCTCCTCTTTTTGCTGAGGAAGATTGGCCCTGGGCTAACATCCGTGCCCATCATCCTCTACCTTATACTCGGGACACCTGTCACAGCATGGTTTGATAAGCGGTGTGTATGTCCATGCCTGGCATCCAAACCTGTGAACCCCGGGCTGCCAAAGCGGAGTGAGCGAACTTAACCACTATGCCACTGGGCCAGCCCTACATATATTAATTTTTAAATATTACATAAAAATGGGAAAATTTTATGTAATATTTAAAATTTTAAAATTCTCCTGGAGAATTTGTAGACCTCTGAGAATATATACATGGATCTCAATTTGAGAAACATTGATACAGACTAATCTCATTTATACAGATCAAAACAGTTAAAATATTAGCAAATCAAACAAAGCAGCATTTTAAGAGAATAGGATAACTAAGGTCAGTTTATTTCAGGGACGTTAAGGATGGCTCAACATAAGCTATCAATAATTGGAAGGAGGAAAGCCATATGATCATGTTGATTCAGTCCTGAGAAATCATTTGATAAAACTTAGCAGTCATTTCTGATTAAAATAAAATCCCAAAACAAAATTAACCCACTCCCACTTGATGCAGCTTTGGCCAGTCAGTGCACATGCCAAAAGTGGACTTTCCCACCAATAGAGCACTTCTGTTGCTCTGCCAGAATCCTCTGGCATTCATGTGACACACCCACGAGAAGAATTGTTTTTAAAGAAAGAAAAGGAACATGAATGTTAATAAAATAAGGGAGCAAAGTTCAAGTGAAAGAATAGAAAGAAATGTCCTCAGTGCAATCAAAAGTATGTATCAGAAGTCAACCACAAACATCAAAAAATTAAGTATTAAAGGAATAATTCCCAACTCATTCTACAAGGCCAACATTACTCTGATAACAAAACCAGACAAGGACATTAAAGAAAAATACAGATTGATAGCCCTCATGAACAATAATATAGAATTCCAAAAAAATTTCAGCAAACCAAATTCAGCAATGTAATTTTTTTTGAGGAAGATTGGCCCTGCACTAACATCTGTTGCCAATCTTCCTCTTTTTTTTTCTTTTTTCTCTCCAAAGCCCCAGTACATAGTTGTGTATCATAGTTGTAGAGTTGTAGCTGTTCTATGTGGGATGCCGCCTCAGCACGGCTTGATGTGCAGTGAGTAGGTCCGTGCCCAAGATCTGAACCAGTGAACCCCGGGCCGCCGAAGTGGAACATACAAACCTAACTGCTATGCCACCAGGCTGGCCCCAAATTCAACAATATTAAAAAGGATAATACATCATGACCAAGTGGAGGATATCCCCAAAATAGAGGTTTGGTTTAACATTAGAAAATCAAGCAATGTAATTTACAATCTTTACACACTAAAGAAGAAAACCCATACTATCATCTAATATATACAGAAAAGGATGTGCCAAAATCCAACATCCATTTCTGATGAAAAAACTCTCAACAAACTAGGAACAGAAGGGAATTTCCTCAGCCTAAAAAAGAACATCTATGAAAAAATGTATAGATAACATCATACTGGTGAAAGATTGAATGTTAGAATCAAGAACACAACAAGGTTGTCCATTCTTACCACTCCTACTATTCAACACTGAATTGGAGGTTTTAGCCAGTGCAATAAGTTAAGAAAAAGAAAAGCATCCAGATTGGAAAGGAAGAAGTAAAAGTACCTTTATTTGCAGATGACATAGCCATCTATATAGAAAATCCAGTGGAGAAATCTTTGTGATCTTGGGTTAGGTGAAAGCAAAATAAAAAATTTTTTAAAGTAAAATTAATCAATTGGACTCTGTCAAAATTAAAACTTTTCTTTTCAAAAGCCGCTGTTAGGAGAATGAAAAAACAAGCCACGGACTAAGAGAAAATACTTGCAATCATATATCTGACAAAGATCTTATATTTGGAACATATAAAGAATTCTCAACACTCAATAATAAGAAAACAATCCAATTTAAAAATGGGCAAAATATTTGAACTTCAATAAAGAAGATAATACACATATGAAAAGATCTGCAACAGCATTAGCCATCAGGAAAATGCAAATTAAACCACAATGAGATATCACTACACACCTATTAGAATGGCTAAAATTAAAAAGACTGGCCATACCACATGTTGGCGGAGATGTGGAGCAACTGGAAATATCATACCTTGCTGGTGGGAGTGTAAGATGATACAACTTCTTTGGAAAAGTGGGTTTCTTAAAAAGTCAAACATACATACTAAGATCTAGCCATTCCACTTTTAAATATCTACACAAGAAGAAAAATGTATCTGTCCATACAAACCTTTACAAGAATATTCATACCAGTTTTATTTGTAACAAAAACTGGAAACAATCTATCAACAGTGAATGGATAAACAAATTGTAGTATATCCATACAATGGAGTACTACTCAGCAATAAAATGGAATGAACTCCTTGCAACAATATGACTGAATTTCAAAATAATTATGTTAAGCAAATTTCGTTTATAAAAAATCCTGGAAAAGAAAAACAAATCTATGTAACAAACCCTATGACTAAGAAATCTCATTCCAGAAATCTTTCCTCCATAAATATTGACATGAATGCATAAAAACATGTGTACAAGTATGTTTATTACATCATTTTTGAAAAGTTGAAAAATTTGAAATAATAGGATTTCTCTTATAGGGAAATTGTACATTTATACAATGGATAACTGCTCTCAATTGTTAAAATTAATGAGGCAAATTTTATGTGAAATGCTTTGAAAAAGTTCTCCACGATATGTTAAGTGAAAGAAACACATATTGCAGAACAATATAAAAAGTAAATATAAAAATCAGAAAATGTATATGATTATACTGTATGTTTACTGTTTGTTTATAAATACGTGCATGTGTCTACAAATTCTGGAAGGCTATACACTAAAATATCGAGAACGATGGTCTCTGTATTGGGTCAGGAGAAGATAGGTTATATTTTATGCATTATGACACAAGAAACGGTGGTAAGACTGTGGGTATTTTTACTTTCCCCTTTTGTGCTTTTTAAATATTTTTCAGGTTTTTTGTAACTAACATTTAAAAGAAATCTGCACATTTATTAATTACAAAAGGATAAATAGTAATTTTACAGTGCAGAAATCTGACAGCTGCTGTTTTCATTAAGTGATCAAAAGCAACTTCACCACCAGTAACTTCACCAGTAATGAGACGAGTGGACATCATGTGCCTCTTAACATGATGCTCTGAGAAGGACACAACATCACTTCTGTGGTATTCCTACCAAAAAAGCATGACATGCATTTAGTCATGAGGAAACATCAAACTCAAATTGAGGAACATTCTAGAAAATAACTGGTTAGATCTCTTCAACTGTGTCACACTCATGAAAGATAAAGACTTAGGAACAGTTTCAGATGAAAGGAAACTAAGGGGACGGGAACACTGCATGCAACCTGTGGTCCTGGGTTGGATCCTTCCAGAAAAAGGACCCTAGTTGGGCAATATAAACATTTGAATAATGTTGGTAGATTGGCTAATGTATTGTATAAATGTTAATTTCCTGATTTTGTTCATTGTTCTTGTTCTGAAGGTATGGAAGATATTAACGTTTAGGGAATTTAAAAAAAGGCTATATGAAAATTCTTTGAAATATTTTCACAACAATTTTATGTCTGAAATTATTTCAAAATTGAAAAGTTAAGAAATAAAAAATTAAATTAGAAGACCAAGCAACACAAAAAATTTACTCTTCAAAGATCTGTATCAAATATTTCTATAGCTAGTGAAAATAATCATGTGAACTTCAAAGTAAGGCAAAGCTGAAATGAAAATTCCATGTAATGGAATAATACAATTATTACAATAATGGCTGAAAATCTGCTTGGACTCCAGATAGTGGTAGTTATTCCTAGCAGTTAAAATGATGATGGTTTTTTGGATCTGACACCAAAAGCAAAGGTAACAAAGCAAAAATAAATAAGTGGGACTACATCAAACTAAAAAGTTCTGCAGAGCAAAAGAAACCATCAACAAAATTAAAAGGCAACTTACTGAATGGGAGAAAATATTTGCAAATCACCTATCTGATAAGGGGTTAATATCTAAAACATACAAAGAACTCATACAACTCAATACCAAAACAAACAAACAAACAAAAAACCCCAAACAATCCAATCAAAAAATGGGCAGAAGATCTGAAGAGACATTTTTCCAAAGAAGATATACAGATGGTCAACAGGTACACGAAAAGATGCTCAACGTCACTAATCATCAAGGAAATGCAAATCAAAACCACAATGAGATATCACCTCACACCAGTCAGAATGGCTATCACCAAAAAGACAGAAAATAAGTGTTGGTGAGGATGTGGAGAAAAGGGAACCCTTGTACACCGTTGGTGGGAATGTAAATTGGTACAGCCATTATGGAAAACAATATGGAAGTTCCTCAAAAAATTAAAAATAGAACTACCATATGATCCAGCAATTCCACTCCTGGGTATTTATCTGAAGAAAATAAAAACACTAACTTGAAAAGATATCTGCACCCCCATGTTCATTGCAGCATTATTTACAATAGCCAAGATATGGAAACAACCTAAGTGTCCATCAGTGGATGAGTGGGTAAAGAAAATGTGTTATATATATATACATACAGTGGAATATTGTTTAGTCATAAAAAAGAAGGAAATCTTGTCGTTTGCAACAACATGGATGGACATTGAGGGCATTATGTTAAGTGAAATAAGCCAGACAGAGAAAGACAAATACTGTATGATCTCACCTACAGGTGGAATCTGAAAAAAAAACAACAACTAAACCAAGCTCACAGATACAGAGAACAGATTGGTGTTTGCCAGAGGTAGGGGGTGGGTGAAATGGGTGAACAGGGTCAAAAGGTACAAACTTCCCATGATAAAATAAATAAATCATGGGGATGTAATGTATACTGTGGTGACTGTAGTTAGTAATACTCTATTGCATATTTGAAAGTTGCTAAGCAAGTAGATATTAAAAGTTCTCATCATAAGAAAAAAACTTTTTTGTAACTCTATATGGTGATCAATGTTAACTAGACTTACGGTGGTAATCATTTTCCAATATATACAAATATAAAATTACTTTGTTGTACACTTGAAACTAATATAATGTTATATGTCAATTATACCTCAATATAAAATAATTAAAAGGAACATACATTTTATTCCTAGTATCTGGCACATCTCTCTCGTTGCCCAAGATTTTACTGATAATGGTATTAAATCCATATTTTGAAAATCCATGAAAAACTTCTGGGTCTGAAAAGTTAAAATCCTTACCTACAAGAAAAGGTAATTAGAGTTACATAAATATAGACTACTACCACGACTTTGATAAAGAACAGTAAGAACAACTATATCCTGAATTCACTCCTTTTATAATGAGTCTGAGTCACTTTCTTGGAACCCAGATGACAAACTTAAAATCAAAGTATTAACACAAATGAAAGCAGATTACTTAGCAAAGTATGAACAACGAGCTAGTCTTCAGTCAGTGAGTCTCTCCGGGGAAGGAAGTGCTCAGCCTCCTTGGTCCCATCATGAGTCACAACTGTCATGTGAAATGATTGTAACTGAGGGATTTAGGGAAGGTGAAAGGATGAAATCCCTCTTCCAAAATTCCATAAGAGGGAATAAAACAAGATGACAGAGGGTAACTCAAACATATCAGTCATAACAATAAATGAAGTTGGGGGAGATTTCATAATAAGAAATAAAAACTCAGACGGCAATAGAAAACAAAACGTAATCATAAAAGATAAACAGAACGAATTAAAATGGATAAAAGTGAAAGAATGGTCAAAGAATACGGGAGTCAAAATATCATTTTAAAAAATATAGAATTCATTGGAAAGAGCATCCAGAGAGTCATTTTATACTCACATTAAGAATAAGTCACAATACAAATACGAATACGATTTCACTCACATGTGGAAGATAAACAAACATACACAGAGATAAGGAGAATAGATTAGTGGTCACCAGAGGAAAAGGAGGTTGCGGGGGAAGGGGCACATGTGTATGGTGACAGATAAAAACTAGACTACTGGGCCGGCCCCGTGGCTTAGTGGTTAAGTGCGCATGCTCCGCTACTGGCGGCCCGGGTTCGGATCCCCGGTGCGCACCAACGCACCGCTTCTCCCGCCATGCTGAGGCCGTATCTCACATACAGCAACTAGAAGGATGTGCAACTATGACATACAACTATCTACTGGGGCTTTGGGGGAAAAAAAGGAGGAGGATTGGCAATGGACGTTAGCTCAGAGCTGGTCTTCCTCAGCAAAAAGAGGAAGATTAGCATGGATGTTAGCTCAGGGCTGATCTTCCTCACAAAAAAAAAAAAAAGAAAAAAAAAAAAACTAGACTACTGGTGCTGAGAAAAATTAATTAATTAGTTAATTTTAAAAAAGAATAAGTCACAATAAAGATTTAATAGTTATAAGATTGTAGACATCAAATAATGCTGCGACAAAATACTTAAAGAAAAATGGTATATACTGCCACAAATCAACAGCAATGGACTATTTTAAGAACAACTCTGAATCAGAGAAAAAGTTAGAATGAGCTTGAATAATGTGATTAGTTAAGTTTCCCTAGTGGATTTATATTGTGCTTTCTTTTTGAGAGAATAGACTTTCTTTTCCAATGCCTAAGGAGTGTTTTCCAAAATTGATGTAAAAGGCTATATTGTATATAAAGGAGATTCCCATCAAGAAGCAGGAGTCTCATTTCCCCTAGCACCTTTCTCTTACACCTAAAAAATCCTGAACATAACGCACAGATAAGCATAGGAGGGCTCTGAAAGGTGGAAATAAGGAGGCAGATCACCTCAGAGCCTGAGGACTTGAGGAAGGAGCTCTCGATTTCCCTGTTGCCTCCCAGAAATCCCAGACAGGGTGCTGTAGAAGCCTCCCAGTGGGACCATCAACAGGCATGGACAAAAAAGCTCCAAGACAAGCCTGTTCCCGCTCACCACAGAGCCAGGAAAAGGGAGGCTCAACCACAGAAAACCTTTGGCAGCGCCTACTCTAGGCAAGCACCAATGGGATAACCACACTGCCTCCTGCAGCTTCAGTGGGGCAGGCAGGGAGCAGGTCTTCCACCACACCTGAAGGGAGCAGAGGGCGGTGCTCCTCTCCCCACCCAGTGGTGTTGGTGGTGCTGAGCAGAGCCTACCCTTCCATCCTCCTTCCTGGTAGAAGAGGGCAGTGCTCTGATTACCCAACATTGTGGGCCAACTGAGCAGGGAGCTGGTCCTCCATAAGCTCACTCTATGGAAGCAGGTGATGCTCAGATTCTCACCAAGGTAGGGTCGTGTCAGTGGCATGCTGAGCCTCCAACCCCACCTGGCAGCAACAAGGGTTAACAAGGTGGTGCAAAGTGGGGCTAGTTACTACTCCATGACCATCCTGCCCCTCACGTCCATGGGGCCCAGTGGAGAGCTGAACCTCCACCCCTACATCGTGGCAACAAGAGAGAAGCAGGTTGTGCGAGGTAGGATAGTTGACACTCGGCTTTCCCCGTAACATAACCCTGGTGTCAGTGAGGCTCATCAGGTAGCTGAACTCATAGGTGACAATGTCATGCAAATTGGTGCTCCATTTCACCAAAGTCAGGGGCTGAACTTTCACTCCACCATCCACAGTGAGGCAGTGCTCCATGGTTGCCGGGGTGGTCTTGGCAGGCCAGCAGGAAGCCAAACATACTCACCTACCCAGCCCTTGTGCTGCATCTTAACAGGGCAAGGCCTACTAAAAAAGAAGTTTAAATAGGACCAGAGTTTCATAATACCAAAAATGCCCAGAATACAATAAAAAATCACTTGTCATACTAAGAACCAGGGAGATCTCAAATTGAGTGAAAAAAGACAATAGACGCCCAGACCAAGATGAATCAGAGGTCAGAATGATCTGACTAGGATGTTAAAGCAGCCATCAGAAAAATGCTTGGAAACAAATGAAAAAAATCTCAGCAAAGAAATAGAAGTTATAAAAAAAAGAAAGAAAAAGAGCCAAATGGAAATTATAGAACTAAAAAATACCATAGTCTAAATAAAAAACTTGCTGAATGGGCTTAATGGTAGAGTGGCAATGACAGAGCAATAGAATCCACCTAATCTGAACAACAGAGAAAATAGACTGAAAAAAAATGAGGAGAGTCGCAGGGACCTGTGCACTAACAACAAAAGAGCTAATATTGATATTGTTGGAGTCCCAGATGACAGGAGAGAGAGTGAGACTGAAAAAGTACTCTAAGAAATAATGGCTGAAAATAATGGCTGGGAAACCAAAAATTCAGGTGACTCAGTTTATTGCAATATGTGCTTTACTGCAATAGTCTGGAACCAAACCCCCAATATCTCTGAGGTATGCCTGTATATATACGAATTATTTCATAATTTAAAAATTGAATTGCTCTAAAAAGGACGTTCTCTTATTCTTCTAAATATTAAATTTATGATATATTTTCCCCTTAAAATGGCTAACAGAGAAAATAAAAATACTCACCTAATTTTAAAAATGGCCTCTGTTCTTTAATTTCCTCTTTGGTAGGCCTTTCAACTCTTACAGGCGGTCTTGGTATTGGCTTTGGGCCATGGTTAATTTCTTGTTGCAATTTTTTTTCAAGAGACCAAATTGGTGAAGGCTTTTGTATTTTCTTCTGCTGGTTGCTCACGTGATTACGGTGAAAATATATAGATAACAGAGCTGTCCAGATCCCAAATGTCAAGGATCCATAGAATAAACATTGAATTATGACATTTCTCATTGTAAACCTAGGATTTTCGAAGGTCCATTTTCAATTTCCTAAATCAGAAGGATTTAAGAGAAGCTATATTAGATATTTTAATGGTTTGTAGATCATCTATTTGGCTTAAATTCAATTTTCAGTGCTTTGAGAACAATCATTTTGATATCACTTCTTATCATATACTTTGATAAGATAAAGTGTATCTTTTTTCTATCAGCAAAAACAAAACTGATATTCATAAGATTACTTAACATCAAAATGTATAACATGCTTATAAAACATACAATATCATTTAAAGTCATTGGCCCCTACTCCTGAGCAAACGGCTAAAGGAAATAATGGGAAAGAAGACTTATTCATCCTTTATACATGCTCAATCCATCTTGGAGTGAGGTATAGGTCTCTATTTCAAAAATCTGATTTAACACCAATCAGACTGTTAAAAATGTAAAAACATAGACTATCACATGCTGGAAAGAAAGTGGCAATGAGAACTGTGGTGCACCACGAATGGGACTGTGAAATGGTACAGCCGTTTTGTCAATATCTAGTTAAGTGGAATTTATACATATGGTATATAGATCTTCCTTGACTTATGATGGAGTTACATCTGGATAAACCCATCATAAATTGAACATATCCTAAGTTGAAAATGCATTTAATACACCTAACCTACTGAACATCTTAGCTTAGTCTAGCCTGACTTAAACATGCTTGGCCTACAGTTGGGCAAAATCATCTTACACAAAGTCTGTTTTATAATAAAGTGATGACCTCCACGGCGAAGGGCTTTGGGGAGGAGAGTAAAGAGCTCCTACTGTGTCCTCAACACTTATTTTTTAAAAAGCTTTGAAGCAACATAATGAGGTTTGATAAAGCTCGATGATGTGTACAGAGTGTTCATGATATTTTTCTCTATATTTCCCTTATGTTTGAAATATTTCATAATTTATCAAAAAAGAAGAAAAAGAAAGACTTGAGAGGCTTCCTTCAAAGACGGTAGATTGAATACATGTGTCTGTCTCCTTTCCCTCTTGACTCAACTGTAAATAAAAATAAAACTAAAAACCCTCCTGGGGAAACAGTGGTAGAGGGAACATCAACGCATGTGAGATTTCAACACAGGTTTGGAAGACTGGCAGCTATGAGACGTGTGATAATGATTTGGAAGGACAGAGGACATCACGACTCCAAGTGTGCAGTGAGAGGGCTCTGAGATGGAAAGAAGCCTAGCAGAGTCTGGGGCAGCTCAGGGCTTGGAGGCACAGGCGTGTCAGGTGACGCACAGGGAGCTTTGGGAAAGGACAAGTGGCTACACAGAACACTCGGCTCTCTTCACCCCTCCCTGCACAGAAAAGTCAAGATGGGAGCCTGGCAATTTCTTCTCTGGAGAAATGGGACTGCAGAGGCCCAGCCTCTAGAGAGGGAAGCTTGGGGCTGAAGTCCAGAGGGTCACCTGGATGTGGAACGTTTGGCTCACTCAATCCTCTTTCCTGCCTCACACACGGGATCCCGGCAGCCAGGTTGCTATCCCTGAGGGAGGAGATGGAAGAATTATTTTATGAAGAGAAGATAGGCCCCAGAGAAAAGACTGCCACATACTTAAATGTGGGAGTGCCCGATGAAGCAGCCGACTCCCCAAGTGGCACCTTGAAGGCAGCACACCTGCGGCTGGGGTAGACAAACAGCAGAGATTCCAATCAGTGGGTTAGTGTCTCACTTTTTTCAATTGGAGTGGAATGCTGCTATGGACTGAATTGTGTCCCCCAAAATCATATGTTGAAGTACTAACTCCCAATGTGACTATATTTGGAGAAAGTGTCTTTAAAGAGGTGATTAAGTTAAAATGAGGTCATATGGGTGGGAGACTAATCCAGTCTGACTGGTGTCCTTATAAGAAAAGATTAGGACACAGACACACGAAGAAGACCATGTGAAGACACAGAGAGAAGACCTTCTACAAGGTCTCAGAAGAAACCAACCCTGCCAACACCTTGATCTTGGAGTCCCAGGCTCCAGACCTGTGAGAAAATAAATTTCTGTTGTTGAAGCCACCCAGTCTATGGTATTTTATTATGGCTGCCCCAGTTAACTAATACAAACACCAAGGATTGACCAAGGCATTTGAGGAAAGCCTCCAGAAAGAAAGAAAATATAAATAGAACCAGAAAAGGGGAACAAGTAAATGAGAGCTTTCAAAAAATCAAAACACTGATTTTGATTGCTCAGAGAGTGCTAGGAAGATACTACATTCAGAAAACCAGAGAGGGCTATGAAAAAGGAACAATTAAAGAACAAAAGAGGCTGTTGAAACTTAAAACATGATCGTTAAAATTAAAAATCATTAGAAGGTTGGAAAATAGTGTGAAAGGAATATTCCAGGAAGCACAACAAAATGACAGAGAGAGGGAAAACAAGAAAAAATGAAAGATTATTTCATTCTAGGAGGTATAACATTCAACTAGTAAAAAGAGTTCCAAAAAATGAGAGAAAAAGGGAGGAGAGGAAATTATCAAATAAATAATACAAACATTTTCCCCAGAACTAAAAGGGCCCACAGAATGCCCAACACAATGAATGTAAAAAGATCCTAAAAGCTTCCAGAGACAGGAAAAACAGCTGACATATATGAAAAGAATCAGAATGATATCAAACTTCTCAACAGCAACACTGGATTCTGAAAGACTATGGAGAAATGGCTTCAAAATTCTAAGCTAAATGATATTCCATCTAGAATTCTATACCTAGTCAAAATTTAATCAAGCTTGAGAGTGGAATAAAGATATTTTCAGATCTGTAAAGGACTCAGAAAAATTACACTCCCTGTGTTCTTTTTTGGGAAACTACATGTGGATTGTAAATGCCAATGAAACAAAGAGTAAATAAAGAAGACGAGGACCCTGGATGGTGGATCCCACCCGAGAGAGAAGCAGAGAAGTCTCTGAGGACGGCTGTGCAGTGGCCTAGAGAGCAACGGAGAGATTGGAACAGAGGCTGGTGAGCTGTGGGGGCTCCAACTCCACCCCAAAAAAGAGATGGGTCAAAAGAGTATCAGATTTGGTGGATTATTTGGGATGGAGAAGTGTAGGTAGATGACACATCTGATGGTAAAAATTAAGGAGTAGAGTGATAAAGATCTAAACACTGATTGCTGTGTTCACCAAAAAAATCACGTAGATTTATTGGGGAAAAAAGCTAAAAAAACATGGAAGTCATGTAAGAAAAATGAAGTTGATGTATAAAATAAACAAAACAAGAAATAGAAGTCTAAGAATAAGATTTAAGGGCCAGTCCCAGCAGCCTAGTGGTTAAGTTCGGCGTGCTCTGCTTTGGTGGCCCAGGTTTGGTTCTGGGGCACGGACCTCCACCACTCGTCTGTCACTGGCCATGCTATGCTGGCAGCTCACATACAAAAAGAGGAAGATTGGCAATGGCTGTTAGCTCAGGGTGAATCTTCCTCAGCAAAAAAAAAAGGAATATGATTTACAATGTGAAGGTAATTGTCATAAGAAACAGATTAAAGAGTCAAAGTCATTGCTTTTAGGGATTTTTTCTCCATTTTTCTCTGATTATTTTTTGGAACTCTTTTTCCTACTTGAATGTTATACCTCCTAGAATGGGGGTTAGGGCTGGAATTGGGCAGGAGCCTGCTGACTTTCTTTTGAAGATTTTATTTTTTTTACATGTATGCATTACTATGATAAACACTTTTAAAACAAAGATTAAAAATGAAAACAAGCTGTGCCTATCCAATAGCATCAATACTGGTAAACACAGGACTAGAGCAGCTGTTTGTCTCTCCCATCCCTGTCCCTTTAGATCACATGACATCCCCAGCGCATGGAAAATGTAATCAATGAAATGCGCCTCAAGCTGTCTAGCTCCATCCTCCGTCTAGGCCCTCCTGGCCTGGTCCTCCTCCTCCTCACGCCCTGATTCTTTCAAGAGTCTTCCCGGCATTTGAGCACTTAGTGTTGTCTCCCGTTTTCATTCTTTCTCTGACCTGGGGAAAGAATCTGCCTTCTACGGTTTTGACCTTAGGCCTTCCCTAGGAACAAGCTTGTACACGCGTTCTAGCTCTTACTGTTCCTGCTCGCACAGGAAACTGGCACCGCTCGACAAAACCCAGTACCCAGAACAATTCCGTGGCATCAAACCACCAGAACAGCTCCTCGCCCCTCAAAGAGACCTGAACACACCTGGATACAATGTCTGAGGCGTGGTGTTGTGCAGTGCCACCAGGTCGCCCCTCAGGACTGGGCCCCCTTTCCCCCTACTGCCCGGAGTATGGGCTGCTGAAGGCTCACAGCTGAGTCCCTTCTCCAGAATTTCCTTTGGTGCAGGCAAGCTGCTTTGCCCAAGGTTCTCCTTCCCTGAGGGAACTCCCACTCAGAGTGGTCGATAGGCCCAACCCCCTTGTCTCAATGTGGGACGACTCTGAAGACCCATCAGGCCCAGGGCGGCCCATGGGATTGGCAGAGGCCCCTCTTGCAACCACTCACAGTCCACCCTCTTCCTCTGCTTGATCCAGTTTCCCTCACTTGCAGGTTGTCCCCAAATCCACGGCAGTAAAATGCCTGCCTGCAAATCTCAGTCTCAGAGTCTGCTTCCTGGGGAACTCGACCTACAACACTTGGTAGTGGGGGTGGTCCTGAGAAACAGACTCTAAAATGGGATTTGGGGGCTGCTGGGTCACCCCTCGGCAGCCGGCCCTGAGGCCCGCATTGCTGGTGGAAAGGCAGCATTCTGATAGCCCCGGCATGCTGAGACAGTATACTTGTTAAAACTTCACTGGTGGTGAACTGGGAGGGAATACTGGTGGAAAGGAAGGTTCTGGTTGGCGCCTTTGAGAAATGGGGGCAGGGAGGAGTCATTATAAGTACCGTGGAATCAGATGGCTCTTGTTAGATGCTAAGAAAGGCAATGAAAGGCTGAGGGTGATGAGTCACCAATTTAAGGCAAAAAATCATAGTAAGTGGGCAGCCTATAGAGACTCTCATCTACAACCAAACGGTGGAGAAGGCTGGGAATCATGTGCAGGGCTTGACATGAGGGTGGATGAGCTCCAGGGAAGGTTGACTTCTCAACCCTGGCCAGTCTTCCAGCCTGGGGAGGAGGGAGACACTGAGACTTGCGATGGAGATGTGTGGGTGGAGGCACACCTGAAACTTGAGATCCATGGGGACCCTCTGGGCCCACAGAAATGGCCCACTCCTCCCTGTTAAAGGCTAGCTCTCCTTCTCTGCTTGAGGATGATACAGAGGCCTCTGCATTTGCAAGGCAACACATATCTTCCCTCAGGATCACCCTCAAGTCCCTGCCTGGCCACCAGATCAATGACTAGGGTCAGATTACAGCACAGCCTGCTCAGGGAGGAAAGAAAGTGTTCCCCAAGGGACTGTAGAACCCAGGCCTCACGATGCAGGAGGAGTCGGGGGCCTGGGCATGGGCTGAGTCCTGAGGATTCTGGATCCAAGGAGGGGATGGGATAGAAAGTTGGATTAGGTGGAGTTTATGAATATGGGGCATTCTCCCAGGACACAGCATTTAACACCCTGACCAAGATCTTGATTGCACAGTAAAGGCTCATTGATTGAATGAATAACACTTTAAAAATGAAATCTTTGATTATGCAAAGAAAAAGTGTCAAATGTATAAAAGAGGAAGATAACTTCTAACTAGGGGAAATGGGTGGATTAAAGCAGCTGAAAAGAGAATGAAGCTGTTTTAACTTATATCACCACCACATCTTCCTATTAAATGTCTACATTTTGAGAGACTTCTGTTTTAACTTTCTCCAAAAACTAGAAGCAATTAGAAGCTAGTTAAAGGAGAAAATAGGTGAGGGGAGTGTCTTGACATGAGTACAGCCATGTTTGGCCGCTCCATTGACCTACAGCCACCAGCACAAAAAGAAATATAAAAAAGCTGCTTTCTGTGTGGTGGGAACTGGCCTTTTCCCGGGAACTGGCCTTTCTCTCACGGAGGGAGTTGCAAGTTGTAACATTTCAAGGCTCTTGGAGCGTCGTAGCACGGGATGGACTGGCCATCTGTGCCGGGCTGGGACGATAGCCAAAGAGAACAATGCACGTACACAACTACTGGGCCGGGATGTTAGCCAGGGGGCTCAGTGCACGTACGCCGCTGATAACCATTTTGTGCATGGGAACACTAAATGCTTGCTCTGCAAACTCTGTAATTGCTTACTCTGAAAATTACTGATGGTATAAAAACTGCTGGAAACTGAGCCCTGGTGAGAGTTCCACCTGTGGAAGGGACACCTTGCCCAGGACGTGTGATCCTTGCCCAGCCGCGTCGATTGACAGGGCTCTCCCGGCAGTGGGGCGTGGATGTTGTAAGTAATTGATTTGCTATGAAGTAATTGATTTGATATGAAGTAATTGATTTGATGTGTTCTCTTTTCGGTCAACCTGGTGTTTCTCTTTCTGGTTGATTTGTGTCATTTCTCTTGAGCCAATGTGGGTGTTTTCCCTTTCCAGTCGGGCTGATGTTTTTTCCCTCTTAATATTTGACCTATTTGGATCTGTTTGCAGACTATCGCCTTTACTATCCTCTATATAATAAAATATACCTTCAGTCCGTTTGTTTGGAGTGGAAAGTGTCTTTTACGTCTCCGATCGAATCCTCGAACCTCTCATAACAGGGAGGCAACCAAATTTAATACACAAAATATACACACGACTTTGTATGATAAGATTATTACTGAAAAATAAAATAAATCCATATTCTTTAGAAGATTTCTACTATACTAAGAAAGTTTAGGGGTAGGCCAGCCCCGTGGCTTAGCGGTTAAGTGCGCGTGCTCTGCTACTGGCGGCCCGGGTTCGGATCCGGCCATGCTGAGGCCGCGTCCCACATACAGCAACTAGAAGAATGTGCAACTATGACATACAACTATCTGCTGGGGCTTTGGGGGGAAAAAAAAAAGGAGGAGGATTGGCAATAGATGTTAGCTCAGAGCCGGTCTTCCTCAGCAAAAGGAGGAGGATTAGCATGAATGTTAGCTCAGGGCTGATCTTCCTAAAAAAAAGAAAATTTAGGGGAAAATTCTCTTTATGTGTAAACACTTATGAAAATACCCCTCCTCCCAATTTTCTTATTTCACTAATATAAGTTTTCTTTCTATTTTTTTGTGTGTTTGTGTGAGGAAGACTAGCCCTGAGCTAACATCCGATGCCAATCCTCCTCTTTTTGCTGAGGAAGATTTGCCCTGGGCTAACATCCGTGCCCATCTTCCTCCACTTTATATGGGACGCTGCCACAGCATGGCTTGACAAGTGGTGTGTCAGTGCGTGCCGAGGATCGGAACCTGTGAACCCCGGGCCACCGAAGTGGAGTGCCCGAACTTAACCGCTATGCCACAGGGCCAGCCCCATATAAGTTTTCTTATATTACATTTTCTTAAAGCAGAGGACCCCTAGGTCTCTGGAATATGCACCTCATCTTTCCCGCAGTCACCATACCCACCCCCACACTCCCACAAAATGCAGAAAACATCTCTTACCAAGAGACAGATCTTGAGGAGATAGATCTAGGAGGGGTGCAACTTTCAACTCTGTATTCTCAGAAGGAGATCATGTTCAATTACTTTCTTCACTAAAATATGTTGAATTCACATGCTAGAATTAATTTGTAAAACACATTTCAATGATGATTTACTTTCATGTACAAATGAAAATTTAAATGCATTAAAAAACCCTGAGAGTTAATTAAAAGAATCCAGGAAAGAAGAGAAGAATGCTGCTAGTAATTACTAACACATGCGCACACACTCATACATGCACACACTGAAATCCCAAACCCTGAACTAAATCTGGATTTGCGGTAATCTAGGTTGTTTTAACATGTGAGTTTTTAGAGTCAGGATAACGTGGCCATGCATTAGATAATGTCATAACTGATTTTTCTGGAGAAAATCAGTATTTGTAACCTCTTGGTTTCCTGGGGCGATCTTGATACTGATCTCCATGTAAGATCTATGACTTTCTGATACTACGAAGGGCTTTTTTCTATTTAGTGTTTTTGAATAAGGAATACATTCATTTGGTATAAATCTTAAGAAGCACAAACGGGATTATAATGAGAATTGGTCCCAATTTTCAAGAACTAAAGCCATTATGATGCCCGGTCCACCTCTAGGGTTGCATAACCCAGCCCAATAGCCATAATCCCTTTCAGAAAATCAGATCTTCTTAATCCTGATCCCCAGAGCCAGCCTCCCATTCAAGATTCAGTGATTTGATGCGCTGCTTCCACTGATTCTAAGTGGAAAGAGCCCCCCTGACATCTTTGTCCCACTTTTTCAGCCCACCGAGCTCACCCCCCTACCGCTGAGACAATTGCGCTGGCTGCTTTGTTGTTGACGTATTTTCCAAGCTGAGTCATAGGCAAAATAAGGCAGGAGTCTATGCAAAATGATCTGAAAAGTGGATTTTTTCCTGAATGGCTGACTTTGTGGTGCCTGGATGCTGAGCAAATACTTGATTGTGCCTGGCTTCCCTGCCCGTGTGGTAGAGATCAAAATGCAGCATCGGGCTGCCTCACAAAGGCCTGTGACATCAAACAGGGCGTCGCCAGCTCCCAGACGCCCCTCCTGGATGCTCCAATCAGCAGGTGGAAGCTAGGACTTCCAGAGTTCAAAGGGTCCTTAGAGAAAGTCTTAGAATCCTCCCTCCTCAGCTGAATAAGTAGGAAAAGCCTTGTATTGGGCAAGTCAAAATCCTAGCCTTCTTGCTAGGTTCACCTTGTTTGAAATAAACTTAAGAAAAAGGAGCTTTCAGAACACCTCAAGAGACTTAAAAATGAGCCAAAGTGTTATTTGGCTGCCTTTTAATTTTTTTACTCTACGTTACTCAGCATTTAGATATTAGTACATGAGTTCAGCCAAATGCTTGTGAAATTTCTTCTTTCTTAACATGTGTGAGCAGATTCGTCCCTCCCCGTGTTGAAGAGGCTGACAGTGTTTTGCTAGGACCAGACACCTGCTTCAAATTATGTGAGAGGCAAGGGGTGGGTTGGGGCCTTTTGATACCTCTCCTGGGGCAGATACGATGGGCAATAATGACCTCCAAGCATAGGTTCAAATCTCCTTTGGACAGGCTCGAAGGGAAGATTCTTCTTTGTCCTTTTATAACAATATTAATACTAAAAAGTAAGATTTATTCATAATGGCCCCCAACTGGAAACAACCCAAATGTCATCAATAGTAAAATGGATAAAATGTGGTTATTCATATAATAGAATGCAAAAAGGCAATGAAATGACTGAGCTAAAGCCACACGCAACAACACGGATGAATCTCACAGACATAATATTGAGCGATAGAAGCCAGATACCAGAGTTTATAATTCTATTTCTATGAAGCTCAAGAAGAGGCAAAACTAGTCTAGAGTTACAGAGCAGTGGTTACCTTTTGGGGCGGGGGGGTGGAGATGGGAGTGCTTGTTACCGAGAGAGGCCAAGATGAGCCTTTCACAGTGCCAGAACGTTCTATATCCTCTCAATCCGGGTGAAGGGAGCCTACATATACAAACATTCATTGGGCTGTTCAATAAAGGTTGTGCACTTCATTGTATGTATGTTATATACTCAAAAAATTAAGGAGAAAAAAGTTAGTGCAATATTTGGACAGATTTATCATGGGAGTTTTGCAAGCATTATGTGGTTGGTTTGTTATAATAGTCAAATCTTTCTTTCTGAGAAAGGTGCACATAGACTTTATTCAAGGACAATAGACAAGGTAGAATTTTATTCTATTTTTATTTAATTTTTATTAAGAAATAATTCACATACCATAAAATTCACCCTTTTCAAGTATACACTTCAGTGTTTTTTAGTATATTCACAAAGTTGTGCGACCATCGCCACTATCTAATTTCAGAATATTTTCATCAGCTTAAAAAGAAACCCATAACACCTAACAGTCACTCCCATTTACCCTCCTCTCCTGCCTCCATCAACTACTAATCTACTTTCTATCTCTATGGATTTACCTATTCTGGACATTTCACATAAATAGATCATACAATATGTGGTTTTTGTTTTTGGCTTCTTTCACTTAGCATAACGTTTTCAAAGTTCACCCATAGGGTAGCATGTATCAGTACTTCTTTCCTTTTTATACTCGAATAATAATCTATTGTGGGAAAACACCACATTTTGTTTATCCATTCACCAGTTGATGAACATTTGGGCTGTTTCCACTCAGAAGGAATCAAAGACTTAAATGTTAGGAGATAAAACCATAAAAACTCTTAGAGGAAAACAGGGAGAAAGCTTCATGACATTGGATTTGGCAATGAGTTCATGAATATGACACCAAAGTACAGGTAACAAAAGAAAAAACAGATACACTAGACTACAGCAAAATTAAAAACTTCTGTGCATCAAAGGACACAATCAACAGAGTGAAAAGGCAAGCTACAGAATGGGAGAAAATATATAAACCCTCATCAACTACGTGTCAGGCTCGTCCAAGTAGAAAAAGGGAAAGTATTTATCTACCAGCTCTTGTTTTCTACTAGGTGAATGTTTGTAGCTCCCCCATGCTTCTGAGTTGGGTATTCATAGCACTAAGAGGAGTCCTCAGGGCAGGAGACAAGAGGGATGAGAGGTGATCAGAGATGAGCTCTGTCGTGTGCATTAACATGAACTCAGTCAGACCCCATCAGAGAACCGATCACTCCACGGCAGCGAAGACAAGACTGTGCAAGGCCAAGAGTGTCTAAAGTGAGGCAGAAGAGGGCTCCTATACAGAAGGCTGTTTCAAATCATGACATCCAAGCCAGGAGTAGGTAGAAATTAGTCAGCCAACCTTCACCTGTCTTCTCAAATCTCCAACCTCCCCTCTCTCCCACCCTCATTCTCTTTTGGTGATGGCTGAGAACATGGAAGCACTCAGATGAGAACTACCTGATCTTTCCCCCCCATCTATTCCACCAACCACCAACATTTGTACGCACACTCTCTGCATTCTCTTTTTATTTTTTATTTTTTTATAATTTTATTTATTTATTTATTTCCCAGTAGATAGTTGCATTTCATAGCTGCACATCCTTCCAGTTGCTGTATGTGGGACGCGGCCTCAGCATGGCCAGAGAAGCGGTACGTTGGTGTGCGCCCAGGATCCGAACCTGGCCCGCCAGCAGCCGAGCACGAGCACCCAACCGCCAAGCCATGGGGCCGGCCCTGCCTTCTCTTTTTAAAAAGAAGAAAGGGGGCTGGCCCGGTGGCGCAAGTGGTTAAGTGCGTGCGCTCCGCTGCGGAGGCTGGGGGATCGTCGGTTCAATCCCGGGCGCGCACCGATGTACTGCTTGGCGAGCCATGCTGTGGCGGCCTCCCATATAAAATGGAGGAAGATGGGCACAGATGTTAGCCCAGGGCCAGTCTTCCTCAGCAAAAAAAGAGGAGGATTGGCAGATGTTAGCACAGGGCTGATCTTCCTCACAAAATAAAATAAAATAAAAAAATAAAAAGAAGGAAGGTCCCTGTTCTTACTGTAGGCTAACCTCCTCTTAAGCTCAGAATCCTATCCTCTTGCCTTCTCAAGGGCTGACTTCAGATCTACATTTATCTCGTCTTCCTGCACCATCAGTTTCTCCCTCTCTACTGAATCTTTTCCATGAACATCTTTAAAATACCCTTTCTTGACTCTTTGTCCCCATCCAGCCACTGTCCTCCTCATGGGAAATCTTGGAAGAAGCCTCTATGGTCACTCTCTCCATCTCTGACATACATTACTCCCTGTGGTAAAAGTTACAAGAGGTCTCCTGGGCTGGTTCTCCTCTCATTCCTGGGTACACAGGAAGATTTACAGCCCTTTGCAGTTAAGCAGGGCCGTGCCACTAGTTCTGGTCAAAGGCCTAGTTCTGGTGTAGGGGATTTAAGAGTAAGTAAGAGATCTCTCTCTCTTTCTCTCTCTCTCTCTTTTTTTTTTCCTGCAGAGTGACCTTTGAAATATGCTAGATGGCGTAGCTACAAGATAGAGAATGTAGATACTACAAGGTATAATTACAAGACACCAGACCCACAGCAGGCTTAATTTAAGCAACAAATAAACATTCATTGTGTTAAGCCCCTGAGATTTCAAGGGTGATTTGTTACCCCAGCACAATCTAGCAATACTCTGACTATACCCTCCTCAAATCAATCTAATCAGTTCCCATCCCGACCACTTCACTAGTCTGCTTTCATCACAGTGACCAATGAACAGGTGTAAATCCAACAGTCACCATTATGTCCTCATCTGTTGGCCTTTCAGCAGGTTTGGCACAGTCGGTCACCTCCTCCTTTTTGGAACGTTCTCTTCACTTGGCTTGCCTGAAGCAGACTCTCCTTTGAGTCTTCTTTGCTGGATCTTCCTCGTTTTCTCAACCTCTAAGATCAGAGTGCTGTGGGGTTCAGTCCCGGATCCTCTATTATGTTTTATCTACACTTCCTCCCAGACGACCTCAGTGATCCCTAGACAGTAAGATACCATTTGTGTGCCACTGACACCCAAATTCATATCTCTAAGTCCCACCTCTCCTCTGGGTTCCAAACTAATTTATCCAACTGTCTAAGAAGCATCTCAAAACTTAACAAATCCAATTAAAATGAAACCTCTAAAATATGATAGTTTTTGCTTAGCCCATGGCCACCCAGCTAGAGGCTACATTCCAACCTTCCTTGGGTCGCTTGGGACTTTTCCTGGGTGCCTCTGGGTCCTGGGAGTGGGTGTGGATCTTAGAGTAGAAAGTATTCCTCCTTCAACCAGAACACTTCTGCCTTTATCTGATTACATATTCAGCTTCCACTTAAGACTTTATTTGAGGAAAAAATTCCTCATCTAAGAAGCCATCTGCAGAGCCAGTGAACCACTATATGATTCCGTTCCATTTGAAAAAGAGTGACGTAATCCCCTCTGAGCCTCAGCTGGCTCATCTCTGCGGGTGGAGGGTAGTGTTGACTCTAGGTGGCTGTGTAGGTGAAGCATTTGGAAAAGTCTTCAGATACATTATAATTCATAGAAAATCCACAAAAGGGGAACTGGTGAATAATCACAGAGGGCTATGTAATAACACTGAAAGACAGTCTTTTCAGGGGACACTTGGAAAAGGTCCAACATAATGTTTGTTGAGCCATTAGGATTTGAGTGATTGCTGCCAATTTACTGCAAAACCAATAGTAATTGCTGATCTTTCTTTCCTAGCAGCCTGTGAGCACCAGGAGGGAAGAGACTGTCTCTTGTTCATCTTTGTATTCTTGGAACTCTGGCACACAGCTAGGAATCCTGACCTGAATCCTGAAAATAGCAGAGTAATGGAAGTCGAGGTCATCTCCTTCTACACCCGCTGGGAATGGGCGCTAAAGAATCCAAGGTGTAGTGTGGCCCCTCGCCTTCCCTGGGGATAGGACCAGTTGCCACCCCTTCTGAGGAATGGCCAGGGTAAATTAGACTGTGTGCTCTTTTCTCAGCCCTCCCTTCAAAGCTGATTTAAATGGGCCTTATGGACAATTATCATAAAGAGAACTTTGAGGAGAATATCAGCAAGGTAGTCTGTAGGTAAAAGGACTAGAGGGAGGAGAGAAAGAGGAGAAGTCAATAGCATTTTTCCTGTTGATGCTAGTTGTATTTCATTCTTCTAGATATCATCTTTTTAGGCGCTGAATTGTGTCTCCCCAAAATCCATATGTCAGAGTCCTAACCCCCAGTACCTCAGATGTGACTATATTTGGAGATGTGGTCTTTAAACAGGTGATTAAATTAAAATGAGGTCTATGGGTGGCTCCTAATCCAATATGACTGGTTTCATTATAAGAAGAGATTAGGACACACATACAGAGGGATGATCATGTAAAGACACAGGGAAGAGACGGCCATCTACAAGCCAAGGAGACAGGCCTCAGGAGAAACCAATCCTGCCGACACCTTGATCTCAGACTTCAGCCTCTAGAACTATGAGACAATCACTCTCTTTTGTTTAAGCTGCCCAGTCTGTACCACTTTGTTACAGCAGCCCTAGCAAACTAATACACATCTCTATTGCAGACACATCTCAGATGCTTCTGCTCAATAGAACTGAGTTCAAGAATAATACTTTTGTAGAATGCAAGGAATAAAGTGATGGAATGAAAAGTATGAGGAGTGTGAAAGAGAATGCTATCTGTCTCTCCTAATCTATTCTCCTCTTCTCCTGTAATAGCTGGGCACCTCGTCCACAGTCTGGTGCAGTTGGATGTGGCCATGACTATGATCTCTCCAAAGGAATGGGGCAGAAATGATATGCCCCATTTCCAGGCCTGATCCAGAAGCTTCCCAGGAGCATCTCTCAATGCTCTGCCTGGGGTGACGGCAATCAATGCAGCCTTGGAAGCCACATGTTCAAGATGGCAGAGCCCCATCAACCTGGTTCCTGAATGACCATGCAAGCAACCTGGAATATTTACCCTGGGTAGTTAAGTGAGCAAGAAATAGACTCTTATTTTGTTGTTTTATTGTATTTTGGATATTCTTGAACAGGGGTTGGCCTACCCCAAATATAAGAGACATGAAAGAAAAGGATAAAGATAAAGAAGATGTGAATAGTGTTACAATAAACAGGTACAAACTGAGAACATGCTAGATGTTCCATATTTTTCTGTAGATATAAAGGACATAGAAGACATGGATGCTAGCCAGGAGTTGCTTAAGGGTTACCAGGGAGATAGAATAATCACATGAGAAATTAGAGGAAGACACAAGATAACAAGTGCATTCAGTTGCTACAGGCTGGTGTTGAGGAAAGAACACTGGACCAAGAGTCAGGGGTACAGTTTCCAGAATCAATTCACAAGGGGAAAGGATAATGTACAAAACAAAACAACAGGCATAGAACAAAGTCATGATGCAGGCACTTGGCTGGCAGGAGCTGAAGGGAGGAAGGTAAAACTTACGGAGGGCAGGGACACGGGGGAGAGAGCAAGGTGCGTGTGCAACAATGAAGGTCAACTCCTTGGGAGTGAGCAGAACGCCTGGAGCTTTCCCTGTGGATAAAAGGAAATTAGGAGGCTGAAACAGTACATATTTTCTCTCAAATTAGTAGGCATGTTTCATCCTGCTCGATTTTCATTAAACAATTACAAGGAGAAACAAAGCAGCCCTGAGCTTTATTCTCAGATGGAGAAGGAAAAGGAAAGGACACGATGGGAAGGCATTGTTTTGTTAAGACAGTAAAACTTCAAACTGAGAGCCAGGAATACCATCTTCTCTCTGGTCCTGTGTCTCCTGAGGGGAAAAAGCAATGCTTAAAACAAAGTGCAGAGATGCAGAAATAGGGAATGCAAGTTAAAAGAAAACAAGCAAAAACACTTGAGTATAAAATTTGCCAATTATTGCAAACAATCCCAAGTGTTTTGGGGAGTGCTAAGCTCTCGGAGTGCAGGGCCCATCTCATCCATTTCTGTGTTCCATGACACTGTACCTGACATGTGATAGGTGCTAGCAGACATTCACGAAATGAATTCTTAAATAATTATAACACTTAAGACAAAGGAAATGGTAATGCCAAATGCGATTATCTTTTGGGGGAAAAAGGAAACAAAAGGATGGAGGAGGGAAAAAAGGAATTAGAAGTTAATGAAGTGACCTTAGTCTCAGTCCTGCCTGGCTCCCTCCAACCAGCCCGGTTGGCCTCATTTATCCAAAAACTCCATTCTGTCTGATTCTTTGCTCCACTGAAAAAGGCCTACATACCTTCCCAACACAGTGCTCTTATCTCGAGATCCTCAAGATGCTATTGGTCAAACCTGCCAACCTATGCTCTTCCTTGTCTTAAAAATCCTTCCTAAGAATCCAGTCCCCATCCACTCTGGTTCCCAACCATTCAAACAATCCATTGCTACCATCATTTTGGATCTGATCATCTCAGGGTACAAGCAGCATTTCTCCCAATAACCATGTAGTAAGCTTTTCCCATGGAAGTGGGCAGTTGTCTTAGGAAACTCACAAGGAGGGTTGTAATTCAAGAGGTTCCCCATTAGAAATCAATGACTTATTGTCTTAGAGTTGGGGGTGGGGGGGAGGGAATTATTGTGGGCCCAGGGCTGGGGTGTGGGGTTGGGGAGGAGGAAGAATCTGGTAGTAAATGGACCACCTTATTTGATAGACCTTTTGCTGACTGCTTCCATTCTAAACCAGTGTTTTGTTTATTTGACTCAGGTTATAACACTTAGTACAAGACTGAAGAGTTTGTAAGCAATGGCCAAATGTAAATATTTGGGGGCTGGGGGAAGATGTTGTTTTTCATCTTTAGGTGACTTCTGGTAGCTAAAGGCACTGTGTACTGAGACCTGTGCTAGGCTACATCAGGGACGAAGAAAAAGAATCTATAGTCCCTATCCTAGAGTGGCTCACGTCTTCAACAGGCAAAAAGACATTGTTCAAGACATTGGCTCAAATTCCATGAACGGATTTGGCCAAATGAGGCCAATTCCCCCGGATAATACCAAAATTGTTTTTGGTAGATGTTAATCAGTGGCCTCTTGCGTGAAAGATCAGTTTTGTCTTCAATTAATGAAAAACCCAGAAAACTTGGGTTTTGGGATACCAAGAACATCTGTCAGACAAAGATGCTTTAAAGACAAGAATTATGTACACTCTAGGGCCCTAGGCTAGTTATTCAAAATATTAATGATTTCATGAGAAACTGTTTATTTGGAGCTTTTGATGTTGGTAGCTTGGTTTCCATGCCAAATAATAATCTTTTCAGGCAGCATTATTCATAATAGCTAAAACGTAGAAGTAACCCAAGTGTCCATTGATGGATGAGTGGATAAGTGAAATGTGGTCTATCCATACAATGGAATATTATTCAACAGTAAAAGGGAAGAACATTCTGACATATGCTACAACATGGATGAAACCTCAGGTCATCATATTAAGTGAAATAAGCCAGTCACAAAACGACAAATACTGTATGATTCCACTTATATGAGATATTTACAGTAGTCAAAATCATAGAGAGAGAAAGTAGAATGGTGGTTGCCGGGGGCTGGTGGGTGGTGGGGGTGGAATAAGTTATTGTTTAGTTTTACAAGATGACAAGCGTCATGGAGATGGATGATGGTGATGGTTGCACAACATTATGAATGTATTTTATACCCCTGAACTGTACGTTTAATGTGGTTAAGATGATAAATTTTATGTTATGTGTATTTTACCACAAAAAAAAATTGGGAAAAAATGTACATAAGGTGATTTATATCCTTTGACTCATGCTAGGAAAACCTCCTCCCTCACCCACTGTGTTCTCCACACGCTTTTTAAAAAGAGGTTTCACTTCCATACCCACACTTGCTTCCTGTCGACTTCCTGTACCGCTTGTCAACTTTCACTTCTGGTTTGCTTTGACTGCTCTATTGTGGATGTCATTTTCTTTTTAAGTAAAGCAAACATTAACAACTCTAATATATAGCCTACATGCTTTTGTGTTAGTAAAAACAAAAGCCAGAAGCACCCTAGCGTTTTTCTCCTTTAATCCAAGTAGATGTCAGCATTAGATGATAGCTCAGGCTCTGCTGATGTGCGGATTACTTAACTCCTCTTAAAAATAAAGAAGGGAAGCTTCTTTAGAAAACGTGCAGAGCCACGTGCCCCGGAGGACTTGGTCAAACCTACCGCGCGCACAACACACAGCTCCCTGGGGGTACAGAAGCCATTTGTCGCTCCTTTGGGGACTGAGGAGAGAGCAGCTATAGAAGACGCTTCCTTTTTCCTCTGTTCTCCCGCCCTACTCTATTTCTGTTTTTCTTGTGTTTCTAGTCAGATACACACCCCACCTTCTCTCGTTTCTATCTCTTCTCTCCCACCGCACTGTATTTAGGTCAGCTGTTCCGAGCACAGGGTGAAGCACGTTTAGGTTCCTACACTGTCATAAAATGATCGCCGATTCCTAGTCATTAAAAGGAAAACTAATAGTTGATTTTAAAAATAAAGTTTTCTAATGCTATTTTCTAACAGTGAAGTCTTTTCTTCTTAGATGCCTTTAATTTCCGTTTTTCTCACTCCTTTCTTACCACCTGTTAATTTTAGTTTTTCCTTAATTATACCTTAACATTAAATAGATATTTTGCACGTATGATGATTTTCATAATTTAAAACATTAAACGGCATATCCTTTCTTGTTCTTTTCTCTCTCAGCTCTCAGCAACCAGGCTAAAAGGCTTCAGCGGAAGGGGTGTCTTCCCTCCACCTCTGGGTGTCCCGCAGTGTGAGTCTTTAAGGACCTTCGCAGCGCAGCTCCGGGGTCAGACAGCGGCGCTGTGTCAGGTTCAGGGCTGCTCTGCTGTTTGTTGTCTTTGCGGCCTCGGGCAGATTCCTGCACTTCTCTGATTCCCTGTGAAACAGAAATGCTAATGCCTCCTCATAAGGATGCTGTCATTATTAAACGCGGACATCCACGCCAAGGCTCATCACACGGTGCCCAGTTAATGGCGGGACTGCTCCCTCCACCCGGCTGCCCACGGGCAGGCAGACGAGAGAGAGGAAAATAAAGAGCGCTGGATGCTGCTGGGATGTGAAGTAATAGAATCCTTTCGTGAGCAATTCAGGATATGCAGAAAAGCGGAGGAAACCAAACACAATGACTCAGCAAGCTGCCGGTGGGGTATACGCTGGGGAAAGGCGCGCACAGCTACGGGGAGGCAAGCGCAAGAATGTCCCGTGCAGCGTAGTTTGTCGAGAGGAAAATTCGAAATAACCTAAGCATCCCAGCATAAGAGAATTGGTAAATAGATTGTGGTATTCGTACAATCAACAGGATACAGAAGAGGAAAATGAATGAGTCGGAGCCACAAGGGTAAAAGTCCACAGCGTAAAAATAAGGGAGAAAAGCGGATTGGAAAAGAATCCATCCAGTGTGATACATCCGCATAAAGTTTAAAAAATGTAAAACAAGAATTTGTATTGTACTGATCTGCATACATGTAGAGAAGTATAAAATATGTACGGAGTGATAAATACAAATTCAGAATAATGGTTATCTTGGGGAGGGGGCGTGCGCAGAAAAAGAGGGTACACAGGGCCTGCCAACTGTATGTATTTTATTTTTTAAAAGATCTGAAGTAAATACGGGGCAAAATGTTAAGATTTGTTAAAGCTAGTGTGTGGGTGCATGGGTATTTTATTATTTTCTGTATACTTGTTATGTTGTAATATTTTGTAATAAAAACAATTAAAGATTCTGTTCAGATCAAGATTCACAGAAATCGATTCCTTGTAATCTATAAGATTCTTCATCATATCTGTTAAAAATAATTGGTGTGTTTTATTTCCTAGATGGCCCACAAGAGGGAGATCTAGAACAGGTCAGCAACCAGATGTATAAATATATAAACGTATATAAAGACGAACAGCATCTTGGGAAGCTTTGCCGGAGCGCCATTGGACCAGGGATGGTCGGAGGCTCCTGTCTGCCCTCCGTCTAAGGCGGGGCGCTTTCGACGCGTAGCAACCACTCATGGTCAAGACGCATCACAGGATGCAGTGATAAACTGAAGTGTTTAAAAAATGCAATTTAATGAGATGTTTGCAGAGTGAAGAGCAAACCGCAGCCAGAGGAAAAGAGATCAACAGAGGGCAGGCAAACGAGGGGGACGGATGGCGCCCTCTGGAACGTGGCCAGGAGCTGGTGTCCGCTCCCTGGAGCAGCACAGGAAACCAGGGACTCTCGCTGGGTATCCGTGGAACACAGAAATACTGAGATAGCTATTCCTATCACTGCAGTTGGAAACAATGTAACAGTAGAACAGCACAGCTGTCTTAAAGCTGTCACTTAAATTTGCCATTAGGAGCACCCCCTCAAAGATTTAAACTGTGAATGGTGATTTGCAAGCTTTTCCATTAATATTTCTGCTACTTATTTTATTCATTTTTTAATCAAGTGCCAATGGTTTTATTAAAAATTGTGGAGGATACGTAAATTAAGAATAGTCTAGGGGCCCAGCCCAGTGGCGCAAGCGGTTAAGTGCGCGGCTCTGCTGCGGCTGCCTGGGGTTCCCAGGTTTGATCCCGGGCACACACCCACGCACAGCTTGGCCAGCCATGCTGTGGGGGCGTGCCATATAAAGTGGAGGAAGATGGGCATGGATGTTAGCACAGGGCCAGTCTTCCTCAGCAAAAAAAAAAAAAAAAGAGGAGGATTGGCAGATGTTAGCTCAGGGCCGATCTTCCTCACACACAAAAAAAATAGTCTATTCTTTGGTGTCTTGTTGAACTGGGAAGAAACTGCCATTACTTTTGGCCATTACTATTTAGTGCCTCTTCACCTCTGGGAGGGCAGGGACCCACCTATTCTACCTCAATAGCAATCTTATCTTCAGTAGCAAACACTGTGCCGGCCAAATCATTGGCACTCAAAAAATGTTTGTTAAGTGTCCATTGACAGATGACTGGATATGCAAAATGTGGTCTATACATAAATGGAATATTATTCAGCCTTCAAAAGGAAGGTAATCCTGACACCTGCTACAACATGGATGAACCTTGACATGCTACACAAAATAAACCATTCACGAAAAGACAAATACTCTATGATTCCACTCATGTGAGGTACCTAGAGTCATCAAATTCAGAGATAGAAAGTAGAAAGGTGGGTGCCAGGGGCTAGGGGGAGGGGGACTGGGGAGTTCGTATTTAAGGAGTACAGAGTTTCAGTTTGGGAGGATGAAAAGTTCTGGAGATGGCTGGTAGTGACGGTTCCCATAACAATGTGAATGTACTTAACACTACTGAACTGTACAATTAAAAATGATTAAAATGGTAAATTTCATGTTATATATATTTTACCACAATTTAAAAAATAGATGAGGAAAAAAATTAATACTATAGACAGAGAATACCAGAGAGTCAAATTGCCTCTGTTCAGGGTAGAAAGGCTCTGGATGGTTCTAAACTAGATAAGTGGGTCATCCTGGCCCACATGATGGGAATTACAAAGTAATGTGGGGTCTGTTGTGCAGTTTCCTTAATGGGCCCTTCCATAGCGGGGAGGAGCCGCTCTGAAGCTTGCCCTCCCCCAATGTCAGATCAGGGTTTGGCTCAAAGTCAATCACGTCGGTTCTGCCTTCCCTGAACACAGCCCCTCACAAGTCATAGTCATGCTGAACAGCAAGAGAAGCTGGGACCAACAGAAACCAAGGAAGAAACCGCCTGGTGAGCTGAAGTGTCACAGGTAAGGGGGGTCACGGAAACCACCAAGCAGCCCGAGGATAGTGAGGGAAGAACAGAAAGGTCTCTATGCCGAGGCCACGTGTCACGGCTTCCTTCCTGCCACCCAGACCTGCCAAGGCACAGGTTCCCAGGGGCACACGATCACCTGCCACACCTGAGGAAGAATGAGTAAAAGAGAGGAGAGAGAGAGAAAAAAAAAAGAAAAGAAAAAGAGAAAAACTACAGGCCTAGCATATCTTAATTTTCAGAAAGAGAAGAAGGCAGATCCTGCAACCCATACGTTAGTGACTCAGATGCTGATTCCAGGCAAGGTCCTAGATTCTAGGACACAGAACAAAGGGCCTCCTCAAAGGAAAGTGTATCACAGGGAAAAATCATAGTCCTCCAGAATTCTCAGAAGGCTGCCAACCACCCAATTTACTAGTAAAGGGTTTTTATTACACAGTCATATAATAACAATGACCTGAGAGCTGGCTTTTATCCCACACATGTCAGGCTGACGCCCTGTGAGATAATAGAAAATACATATATTGGTCTCTGCCCCTGGTTCCTGGCACAGAGCTCCTCAAACCCTTGTAATTTCCTAAGTGATAAGAGAACCAGGAGCATCTTTTGTCCTAACATTTGGTCTTTGATTCCAGTTCTGACACAGGGCTCCTAAATTCCTTGGAATTCCCTGGGCAATAGCAGTGATAAGAAGCTTAGCATTTTCAGCCCCATTCCCCGTTCTCCAGAGAGGGGAGAGGGGCTAGAAGTGGAGTTAATGATCAACCACGCCTATACGATGAAGCCTCCATAAAAATCCCAAAAGTATGGTGTTTGGAGAGCTTCTGGGATGGTGGATATGTGGAGGTGCTGAGAGAGTGGTGCAAGCCCAGAGAGGGACGGAAGCTCCTCACCCCTTCCCACCTACCTTGCCATATGCATCTCTTCCATCGAGCTGTTCCATAGTTATGTTCTTTTATAATAAACTGGTAATCTAGTAAGTAAAACCTTTCTCTGAGTTCTGTAAGTCGCTCTAGCAAATTAATCAAACCCAAGGAGCAGGCTCTGGAAATCTCTGATGTATAGCCCGTTGGTCAGAAGCACAGGTGACAACCTGGACTTGCAATTGACATCTGAAGTGGGGGTGGAGGGCAGTCTTGTGGGACTAAGTCCTTAGCCTGTGGATCTGATGATATCTCCAGGTAGATAGTGTTGGAATTGAGTTAACTTGTAGGACACCCAGCTGATGTCGCAGAGAATTGCTTGGTGTGGGACCCCGCCCCCCCCCCCCCATATCTGGTGTCAAAAGTGTTGTGAGCGTGGTAGCCGTGTGAGAGTAAAGGAGAAACAGAAGAGGAAGACTGAGGTTTTCTAAAACACGTTCAGACAGAGATGAGGGACAGTGTCTGGCTGCCTTTGGAGGTTGGGCTTCCTACTGGGGGTCAGGGGTCTCCACCCAAGACAGAAGCAGTCAGAAACCAGGAGTGAGTCTTGGGAAACAGCAGGCTCCAGCCCTCTCTAAGTCGTCCTTTGAAAGAACCAAGACGACCTGGCCATCCAAGGCTGGCGTCTCTCTCCCTCTCTCTCTCTCTCTCTCTCTCTCTCTCTCTCTCTCTCTGTCTCACTGCAGTATAGTTCACAGTAAAGAAAGCACAGACTTTCAACTAAGACAGGCACCTAGTGGGTGTGAATTCTGGTTCTACCACCTACTAATTACATGGTCTTAGAAAAGTTAATTAATCTCATTAAGCCTCAGTTTCTTTCCTTTGTAAATTTGGGATAATATTACTTACATCATGTGCCAGTTGCTCTAGGATTGAAATAAGTACTGGTGGTAATGAACCATTCATTGATGCATTTTTAAGAACTCACAGGCTACCAGGTCAACAATTTGCTTCACAAATGTTAGTTTCTTTTTCTCTTTCCCTAAGCAAGGGAAAAAGTAATTCGTTTCATTTTCACTATCCTTAGAAGGGATGATAAAAGTCTTTTGCATTTACATTGGTGCCCAGATCATTAAGATTATTTGGAGAAAGATATTTATATGTATATGTGGGTATATACATATGTATATATACAAATTTATGAGTAGCTATGTACACACATACATTTATATATTACATCATATCATATATCATATTATAATACTGTAATCTGGTTTCCAGATGGATTTGCATCAATTTAGAAAAAACAACAACAGGATAGTTAAAAATTGTGCAGTCATTTAAATAATTTTATATTCTGCTGGTGGGAGTGCCAATTAGTAAAATGTTTCTGAAATGCATTTTACTATATTTAGAGTCTTAAAATCTTTTCATATTTTGACCACTTTTAGAAATCTATCCTAAGTAAATATTAAAATTTAAACAAAGATTATGTTTTAAAAGAGTTTATTATGGCCATTATTTATAACAGAACTGTGAGAGATAAATATCTGTTGTTTATAAGCCACCCAGCCTATGGTATTCGGTTACAGCAGCCCAAGTGGACTAAGACAAAGTGAGTCTTTTCCTGTCACTTCTCCTTGAGTGGCTCTGGCTGAGCTGGATCAGGAGTCCCAGGTCCACCCTTTCCCTTGCCCAGACCTGCAGGACAAGGAACAATTAACCTCGCTGATGGAGACAGAAATGCTTTGTGAAGCACAGGGACAGGTTGAACAGTGCAGACCCTCCCCCTCAGCGCCCCTGCACAGGCAGGCAGGCCGCATCTCCCCAGGGTCCTGCGGAGAAGACTGCGTGTCTCACAAGAGAGGGTCACCTTCGCAGTGGCTCAGAGCCTACAAGAAGTTCCTGGCTCCAGGACACTAGACTTATATTAGTTCACCCCCCCATTCACCCCACATTTAACAAATGTTTTGAGGATCTATTGCTATGTACAAACCATCTCAACTCCCAGTGGCTTAAAACAACAGCCGTGCAATTCGCTGTCTTAATTCTATGGGTTGACTAGACTCAGTTGGGCGTTCTGTTCCCCCTGGGGGCTGGCCTGCCCTGGAGCCTCCAGCTGCTGGCAGGGACAGCTGGAGGGCTGGGCCAAGCTGGGATTCCGGAGTGACTGGGCCTCTCCCTCTTCTCCATGCTTCTCCACATCGCTTTTCCACATGAATTTGCTAGCGGGCAGCCAGACTTCTTCCACGATGGCTCAGAGCTCCCCAAAGCACAAAAGAGGAGGCCACCAGGTCTCCTTATGGCCGAGAGCTGGAATGACAGCATCACTTCTGCCGCTTTCTACTCCTAGAGCGAGTCACAGGACCAGCCCAGATGTAGAGTGCAAGGGACTACACACGGCATGGAAAATGGGAGGAGTAGTGTCACCTGAGGAAACTGAGGCACAGAGAGACGGAGTGGCTCAAGTTCACACAGCTAGTAAGAGCTGGTACCTTGCCAAGATTCAAGATTCAAACTCAGGTCAGCCTCACTTCAAACTCACATTCTCAACGACTCTTAGACTGGTGGTAGGACACAATAAAGAGGGACAATAAATAACGGCTGCCCTGCACTAAGGCTCACAAATGGTGCTGGATTTTCGTTGTGCTCAGAGCAACAGCAACAAGAAAGAGGGCCTCTGCGTGGGACAGATGGTGAAATAGAACAGATGAAAACACAGACCTGCTGAACTTGTATTTGGCTTCTATTCTATCAGGGATCATGGTCTCCAAACCATGAAGGGCAGAGCAAACGCCAGCCGGAGGGAGGCTGCGTCATGCTAGACTGTGAGTCAGAAGACCTGGGGTTTACCCTGGCCAGCTGCTGTAACGGGAGCACCCTCCCTCTGAGACTGTGTCCTCATCTCTAAGGGGAGATGACGAAAACAAGCACATGGGTTGTTCTCGAGGTTAAACAAGAGGATGTTGTGAGGATTAACGACGTAACACGGATCTAGCACGGGGCTAGGCTCAACCAACGTTAACTTTTCTTGAGGAGACCACATGACCGTCGGATTTGAACAAATTATATTGCACAGGACGAGGAAAGTGCACAGAAGCCACTGAGGAATGTATGATGTGCTTTAAAGAATGTGGGAACCAGCAAAAGTGCAAGAGGATGAAGGAGAAGCAAGTGTAGTCATGAGTTCCAAAAAGCAGAAGGTATTGCCACAAAATATAGACCAGAATATTTGATTTTGATCCTGGACAAGGTTCTAGGAGAAGCTTTTTTTTGTGTGTGTGTGAGGAAGACCAGCCCTGAGCTAACATCCATGCCAATTCTCCTCTTTTTGCTGAGGAAGACTGGCCCTGGGCTAACATCTGTGCCCATCTTCCTCCACTTTATATGGGACGTGGCCACAATGTGGCCTGACAAGCGGTTCATTGGCGCACGCCCGGGATCCGATCCCGGGCCGCTAGCAGCAGAGCTCGCGCACTTAACCGCTATGCCACGGGGCCGGCCCCGAGGAGAAGCTTTTAAAAGACGGAAATCATGATATGTCCATACAATGAAAAACTACACAATCATTAAAAATTATGTTGAAAAACCATATTTGATGACAAGGAAGAATATTCTCAATACACAAGTTATAAAACTGATGGCAGAACAGAATGTATATGCTTTTACCTTAATTTGGTTGAAAAAGTTCTAAGTGTGTCTCAGAAGAAGCACTGAAGGGGTTTTCCTCCTATGCCCTGGGGCTCCTTTGCTGGCTCCCCGCTCCTTGGCTCCCTGACATGAGCGCTCTGTTCACTCAGGGCCCATTTTGAGCCTTCCTCTCTCTCCTTAGATGGCCTCATCTTTCCCGTGATTTTAAACACCATCCAGATGTCAAGGTCTCCAAGGTGCTTGTCGACATCCATGTTCTTTTCTGCTTTCCAGGCTGACACCCAACTGCCTGACTGTCTTTCAGTCCTCAAAAACGCCAGAGATAAATTAAAACAGAATTCTAAAAAAGTTCAAGTAACCCACACGAAGGCCAAAAACGAGAAACAGAGGAATGAGAATCTGGATCTCTCACACATTGCTGGTGGGAATACAAAATGGTTGCAACAATTGCCAATGCACAATGGCCGATCTGGAAAATAGTTTGGCAGTTTCTTATGAAACTAAACATGCATTTACCATATGACCCAGCAATCAGTCTTAGGCATTTATCTCTGAGATATAAAATTTAGGTTCACACTGAAACCTGTACGTGAAAGTTCCTAGTAGCTTAATTGATAATAGCAAAATCCTGGAAACAACCAGATGTCCTCTTATGGGTGAATGGCTGAACAAACTCTGGTACATTCACACAAAGGAATATTACTCTGCAATAAGAAGGTACACACAACAGGTTAGAAGGACTTCAAGGGCATTATGCTGAGTAAAAAAGTCAGTCTCAAAATGTTACCTATTGTATAATTCCATTATACCACATTCTCAAAATAAAAATACCGACACAGAGAAGAGATTAGTGGTTTCTAGGGGATGGAGTGGGGGGTAGGTGCAAATAGAAAAAGGCAGCTTAAGGGGCTCTTTTTTGATGATAGGACGGTTCTGTACCTTGATCATGGTGGCGGATACAAGAATCTATTCTTGGGATAAAATTTCATAGTACTATGCACACACACACACACACACACACACACACACACACACACACACACAAATGAATGCAGGTATAAAAATGGTGAGTGAGCTTCTGTAGTCTAGTTGACAATCATACAGCCACATAAATTTCCTGGTTTTGCTCTGGTCCTACAGCTACACAGGATTCACCCCAGGGGGTGCTGGGTGAAGAGTACATGAGACTCTTTGTACTATATTAGCTACTTCCTGTGAGTCTATAATTACTTCAAAGTAAAAAGTTATCAAAAATAAACATAGATCTTTTGTAGTTATTTTCTAATTGTGAAAATAATTCATGATTGTAATCTTTAGGGGTTATTTGCCTCTAAGCAACAGAAACTAATTCAAGCTGATTTATGCTAACAAGGGGGGTTATTACAAGGCTATAGGACCTCAAAGACAGCCTTGATGCCAGGTTGTAGGAAAGGGCTAGAACAGGATCTGCAAGGACTTTAGGGTCCAGGGCCATCTCTTGTCCTTTTGCTCTCTTTAATCCCTCTTTCTTTGTCCCCAGGATGTCTATCCACCATCTTCTTTTCAATGTCCTAATTGGGCATTCTGAGAAAGAGCATCTGGCTGGCCCAGTGGTCTCTGGTCTCCACTCCAGCCCAATCAGCTATGGTCCACCCTTGTGATTTGGGAGATGGTTCTCAAAGAAAATGAGGAGTCACAAGTTGGTCAGATGCCCCAAAAGGTGACTATTATAGGAAACTAGCAAAACACATGAAAGAACAACAAAAATGACCCAGAATCCCACCAACCAGTTGGCACAACTCAAGTCATCTGAGGAGAGATTAATCACGGGCCATTTACAACGGTGTGGGCAGGATGTGAGGAGCCCCAAAGATGGTGCAGACCCCTGGAGTTGATAACAGCAAGACCCCTTTACTCACTAGGCCAGGAGAGGTGCAGGGCAGCAGGTAGAACCTGCAGAAGCTGAGAGCTGTGGTGGGGGGACCCACCCAGCTGAGACCGCCTTGCAGGGAGAGACATGGGGAGCACATTCGCGACTTTACTCTCTTCCCTCCATCCACGCGCCTGCCATTGGTGGAAGCCGACCAGAAGCCAGAGGGCGAGAGGCCCACATAGGTCAGCCTCCAGGGCACAGAACAGGTGGAGAAAGGTGGAGAGTGGATCTGGAGGGGCGAACAGAAGATATTCAGCACATTAGATAACCTGCGATAGAATTTGGTTTATAAAAGACATCATTGGTAGCAGACCTTAGATTTAGTTTCACAGCCTGCCTTTTTCAGGGAACGTCATAGTGTGAACATTTTTCCATGCCTCCAGAAACACTATTTCAAATGGCGGATTAACATACCATTATCTGGCTGTGACAATGCGCCATTCTCTTATTTAGCATTCGGGTTGTTTCTGGTGTTTCATCCTGAGCCCTTAGGTTCGGTAATGGGTCTGCTCAGAACACCACACTGTACTTTTCTCACAGCCGTTCTCACTCTGCAGTGTAACGGTTTGCTGTCTGTCCACCTCCCTCCTAGACCATGACTTCCTTGAGTTCCTTCATCTCTGAAGCCCCAGCTCGTCGCACAGAGGAGCCTTCAACAAGTATTTCCTGGAGAAAAAAATGAATGAGTGACTAGCCAGCTAAGCGAAGGCTGGATACTAACACAGTGTTATGAATTCCTCTTGTCTCTGATGAACGCCAGGGGTGCTGATGAATGTGCCCACATATGCCACCCCAGCTTGGTGAGGAGGCAACCAGCTACTCAGGAAAGGGGCTGGGCTTTGAGAATCGTCAGACTTGGATTTGACTCATGGCTCACATACTTTCCAGGTTTTAAGAGCAAGTCACTTAATATCTCTCTGCCTCAGTTCCCTCTTTGCAAAATGAGGATGCTAGGGTTCTTATGGGGTTTTACCCAGGGTTTCTAATCCTTGCAACCCTGCAGGCATTACTCTCTCTCCATTCTCAGTAGCCATTATTACCTGCGAATTTGTTAGGCAATTGCATAGAGGTAGAAAAGGAGAAAAATGAAAAAAAAAAAAAAAAAGTTAAGCTAAGTTCTTGATCAAGGAAAGTCTAAGATTACAATGGAAAGAAACAAAGGACAGAGTCACCAGAAGGAGACAAGGGAGTGAAATTGTGACTGAGGTCTCCCTTTGCCAAGACACACACATCTGTCACTTGCACCTCTAGTTTCTACAAACACTTTATTGTTCAATATTTACCAAATCCACCTCTTGGAAAAGCCCTGATTCACCTGAGGAAATCTTATCCTGTGAGATGTTTTTATAGTGCAAGCTTAACGATCAAATAAAACAAGGGAAAATTTTCTCCCAGCTTAAAATTAACAGTCGGCAGGGCCTCAGAAATTTTAAGCTGGGAGCAAATTCTCACTGGTTTTATTAGGGCAATTAGAGGATTATTTGGACCCCTGTTTCTGTTAACCATTTCCTTCTGTTAATGTCTGACTCCTTCATTCCTGATCTCACTCCCGTCTCAAATTGCATTTCAAGCTTTTGGAGGGATGGTCTATTTCTGGTTGGTCCTTCCTCCTGGTAAGCTTACGTGCCCCCTGGGCCCTCCTCCCTGGCCGGCACAGAACTCCACCTTTTTGTCCCCCAGCTCTGTGAGACTGCTGGCAAGTCCACTCCACCTCTGCGCAGCTGCCCTCTGCTTGCTTTCTGGGCCTCTCACCCCATGCGGTCGGGACTGAGCGATGCCGTGAAGCCTGGGAGGCGGAACAGAGTGTCGGCTGCCTTCTCCACCGTCCCCTTTTCCTCTGGCCCCTCAGGTCTTGGCAGTGAATGTTGGCTTTCTTTCCTTTGTCTTTTATTCCCCATTTAGGGGGAAAGAAAATCAAATAAGCCATATTTTTCTTGCACTAACACAATTCCCAGTGGATTCCCGCATGCTGCCCTGGCCTCCCGGTTCCTTCGCCTCCTCAACTCCGCCCACTCACATGGCCTGACGCTAGACTTTGTCACAAGCGAACACTGTAGCACTCCTGAAACCTCAAACTCACACTCAGCACCCCCTTATAGCCTCACAGCTCGCTCGCTCTGTACTCTCGTGTCAACAACTCTCCTCCCCAAATGGGACTTCTAATCTGCAGCCTTGTGTCTTTCCACTTCCCGGAACCCTCCACACTTCTACTTCCTGCCTCGCCAAGCCTAAATTTCACTATAACTGCTCCTTCGGGAGCCCCCTAACTTTCCTTGCTCATTTCTCCCTCTGGCAGAACCCCAACTATGATGAAACCCAACCACCCCTCGCCCTACATCCGTTGCCAGACATCACTGGAGAGACCGCTGAACGCACTCCTTCCACATCAATTTAAATGGGCCCTTGACACAGCCTGACCATCTACCTGATGTCACTGCTGCATCCACTTCCCTCTCTCCTGTCGTCTGCCTCACAACCACGCTCACCTAAAACCTGCAACATCCTTTCCCCACTTCCCAACTCTCACCAAAATTGATAGATGAAATATATGTAGTCAAATGAGAACTCATCATCTTCCCAACACGGTCCCACCGATGTCCCTGCACGTGTACCCAGAAACATGCCCTCCCTCCTGTTACAATGATTGGCCTGTCCCTGCTCCTATCTGAAGCCATCTCAAGTCTACGGAATTCCAGCCCCTCACGTGCTCAAGGGCTTCACTCCTGATGGCATCCCATTCTCTCCTACATTGTCAATTTCTCCCTCCTGCTAAACTCTGCTGTATACCATCTTCAGATAAACATGCAATTTCACACATCTTTCCAGTGGCCCTTGACCCCATTTCTGTACTCCACTTCCAAGTCTCATTGGAAAAGATGTCTCCGTTTACTGTTTGTATTTTTTTCACTGTCCCCACTCTGTCTTCAATCCAGTCTAATCAAGCTTTTGCCCTGCTGTTTAACTGAAAAGTCTTTTTTTTTTTTTTGTGAGGAAGATCAGCCCTGAGCTAACATCCATGCCCATCTTCCTCCACTTTATGTGGGATGCCGCCACAGCATGGCCTGACAAGCAGTGCGTCGGTGCGTGCCTGGGATCTGAACCCTGGCTGCCAGCACCGGAGCCCACGCACTTGACCGCTATGCCACGGGGCCGGCCCCTGAAAAGAGCCTTTTTAAAGTTGCCCATTATTTTCCATGTTTCCATACCCAAAAGGCCCTCTGTCCTCCATCTCTCAGCAGCGTGTGCCATGGTTGATCACTCCTTCATTAGAACAGCGCTTCTCCAGATGGTGAGACACTGCTCTCGCCCGTGTTCTCCTCTCCCTCCTCACTTGGCAGCTCCCTCCCCTCTCAGTCCTCTCAACATTGGGACCCCAAGGTTCTGGCCTCATCAGGTTTCTTCTCTAGCTACACTCTGTCCCTAGGTAACTGTACTGGGTTGAATAGGGTCCCCACCAGATTCACATCTACCTGGAACCTGTGAATGTGGCCTTATTTGGAAATAGGGTCTTTGCAGATGTAATCAATTAAGATGAGGTCATACTGGAGTAGGCTGGGCCCTTATCCAACGACTGGTGTCCTTACAAGGAGAGGGAGATTTGGACACAGACAGACACAAGGGAGAAGGTCATGTGACGACTACAGCAGAAATTGGGAGTGAAGTAGCTGCAAGCGAAGGAAAGCCAATGATGCCAAAGATTGGCCAGAAGCTGGAAGAGTCCAGGAAGGATTCTCTCCTAGAGCTTTCAGAGGGAGCATGGCAGAGATGACATCTTGATTTCAGACTTCTGGCCTCCAGCACCGTGAGTGAATACTTTTCTGTTTTTTTAAGCCACCCAGTTTGTGGCACTTTGTTATGGCAACCACAGGAAACTAACACAGTAATCCTAGCCAGCCCCACGACTTCATCTACCATCTCTGCACTATGATTCTGAAATATCTAACTCCAATCCAAACTTGGTATCTCAGTCCCACACAGGACTATCTGGCCGTCTGCTTGGAGTCACCTCTTGGATGTCAAAAGGCATCTCAAATTTAACGTGGCCAAAAGAGAACTACTGATTGCCTCTAAATCTGCTCCCCTAAGTCTTCCCCCTACTCAGTAAATGAAACCCATGCAAATTCTCAGCCCGAACTCACCAAGTTCTCCATATCTTAGCTCTACCATCTTTAATGCTAAAACCCTAATCCAGACCACCGTTATTCCTCAAGTGAACCATGATCCTTCACCTTGACCATCATCCCTCACCTCAACTACTTCCTGTGTCCCAGCTTCTGCCCTTACTCTTCACACACAGGGCACCCAGATACAGCTGCTAGTTTTACAGAAAATAATCAGATTTGGCCACTCTCAATAATCTTGTGGTAAAAGGCAAACTCTTTATGAAGAATGTCAGGCCATGTGCTGCCACTTTCTGCCCTCCCGACTACCATAATGGTTTTTTCTCTGTCTCCTCACTAGGTTAAGCTGGTTCCAACCTCGGTGCCCAGGTATTTGGTCTTTATTCTTCTTCAAATGCTCCCCTCAGGTCATTGCTGGCTCCCTCCTCCTCATTGCTCAGGTGTCTTCAGAGGGGCCCTGCCGGAGCAGGCAGCTGAAGCAGCCCCTCGGTGCCACGTTCCTATGTTGTCTTCTTCATAGCCCCTGGCCGTGTCTGAAATGATCTTCCTTACTTCTTTACTTACTTCAGTCACTCTCCGTCTACTGGAATGATGCTTCCTGGGGACAAAGACTCAGCTTTGTTTCTGTGGCACCTCTGCCCCTAGACCAGAGCCTGGACTCTGTTAGGTGGAAGGTTCTCAATATTCATTTGTTCACTGAAGGACAAAGTCCATTATGAGCAGATACTATGAAACTGGACTTACTCTTTGAATATACAGTTCCATTGGAAGAACAAGAAGAAAAAACTCCACTTGTACAGTGTTTTCCCTGGACCTTCACTTCAAGAAGTGCTTCCTCTGAGAGCCTCCAAAACCAACAAGATAAAAGCCGGGACTGTACACTGTCAAGGGCACCACTGCCACATCTGGTGGCCAGCTCTGCCCACAGCACTTCCAGCCCACACCTTGCCCAGCATTAGGGGTAGGTGTAGACCCTGTCAACAAGGGTAGTTCTCTCCCTGTGAATAAACCATCTCTCTGGGTCACTACAGAGCATTTATAGGGTGCTTGATGTTTACACAGTACTCTGTTCTATTTTATTGAAGGTGGCAAGGTCCAGAGCAAACACACATGTGTAGACACAAATGTTGAATCAGGAAACCTTGGATTTGTTCCTAGGTTGGCTTCTGACTTACATGATTTTTATAAAGGGTGTTGGATGTCTTGATGCATATAGAGTAAAAGTTGCCCTTGCTTTACTACACAGGGAGGTTGCAAAACCAAATGAGACTGTTTGTGAAATGTCTCAGCTACTTATAATAACAGGATGTACTTTTAGTTCCAGTATAGTATCACCAAAGACGTCAGTTTCAATAAACCCACTTTCTAGAATAGAAAACTATGGCAACCGTAATTTGATTTCAGGCTGGAGTGCCCATGGGTGCCTCGTCACCTGGTGAGCGCAGGGCTTTCTTCCGCATTGATCAAGAAGGCTTGTGGCAGTGACGGGGCCTCAGGAGTCCCTTCCCCCGGCAATGTCTCTTCAGCTCTCCACACTCAAGTACCCTGGCGCAGCCCTCCTTCCAAATGAGTCCTACTTGTTTATCTTTTCTGTGTGAGTGTCCCTTTGCCCATTCCTTTTCATTTCATACCACTATTCTTCTCTTTGCTGCAGTCCTGGACTTCAGACGTTGTCTCTTACACAGGCCCCCTGCCAGCAATCTATTCCTTCCATATACTCTGCCCAGTGTGATGCATGGTTATCACTAGATTAATATTCCCAAAATACTGCTTGGTGTGCTTCTCGCTTGCTCTAAAACTTGCTGTGGCTCCACGTGCTTAAGGAATAACATCTAAACTCCTTAGGGGTGACCGTAATCTGTAAATAAGATTGCCTTTCCTGCTTTATCATTTCCTATTTCTCCCCCTGGACCCCTTTCCACCTTTGCACACTCTCCCTGTGTTGACATTTCTCCTCCCCTCTCGCGTGCCCTCATCGACAACACCTAGATGACGTTGTTCCCATCTGTACTCAAGATCCAACCAATAACAACCTCTTCCAGTCTCAGCTCTACAACTCCGTTGACAGTCAATCAGGCACTGCCTCAGTTAGTGCGACTGTGTGTGTGTGTGTGTGTGTGTGTGTGTGCATTTTCTCTCCAATAAGATTATAGCTCTTTAAAAGGAGACACAGTGCCTCATCCAGTATTTCGTCAATTCTAAGACACACCTCTTTTGGCATTTTAAGAACTCTGAAATCGGGATATGTCTTAAAATCGATGCATGTCATAGTTTAACTGTCAGGGCATTTCTTGTGTGGCGGTAAATAAAATAACTGCGCCAATCAACTGTGTCTTAGGTTCGAGGAAAGGCGATGCTTGTTTAGATTCCCTGCAGCTCCTAGCACAGGTCTTGCACATGGAAGGTGATATTTACATGTCTCAGTGATGGTCTGCCGAACAGATATGCCTTCAGGTGACCAGCACAGAAGCAGGTTCTGGATATATGAGAGCCCACGGGACAGCCACTACAAACCGCCGGTGTACAAACCACCAGTGCTTCGAAGTGGAAATGCAAATGAAACCCTAAGGGAGCAGGCATTCGGGGCTCTGGCTGCTCCTTCAGCCTCACAGGTACACGGCAGCCTGTAGACCAGGTGCCTGCTGGGGAAGGAGTCACAGAAGGATTGGGACACCCCAGTGAAAGAGGGACATGTGTCACACCAGGTAGGACAACAGATAGGATGCAGCTGAGGAGCTGCCCATGGAGTCCCCTGGGAGATGGGCCAAAGTTGTCTAGATTCAAATCGGTCCAGGGAGGCTGGAGGAATATGTTGGCAAGACACAGCACATTGCTGGCTGAATGCACACGTGCATCAATGTGACTCCACCTGTGGTTGTGATCACTGTGGAAGCAGGCTGCTTCAGCTCCATGCATTCAGGGTTGGTTAACAAAGCTGTGAGCCTGGCCAGTCTGATAAATAAAAGGCCATTAAATGATTTAGCATCTGTGTGGGAGAAGGCAGGGAAGTGACGGGGCACCTAACAGAACAAGAGGTAGAAGCCTGCAGACCAATTTGCCAACAGTGGCTGAAACCAGGAGAGGTTTCGCCCATTTCAATAGAGGATGTGAGGGTCCTGCAGTAAAACCTCAGAGGGCTAGATCATCCAACCTTATGAGCTCTTGAAACTGGCCCACAGGGCTCCCTCCTTGGACAGGGCCCACACTAAGGACAAATTGCTCTGAGTAAAATCAAGATTGAGGAGAATAGGGTTAACAGAAGTGAAGAAAAGAGAATGCCCGGATAATTGAGAAGCAAGCCAATAAACGTCACCAAGCCAACTGCTACATGAAAACAACAGAAGGATCTCTAAGTTAAAAAAAAAAAAATGCAATTAGAACAAAGCTTCTTGTAAAAGTTCAGGAAAAATAACTTCATATAAAAATTAACAGCAGAAAAATATCCAGAGCAAATCTCATGCAAAGTTACTATTTAGAAAAAGAGGGAAAGGAGTAGAACAGCATCCCTACGAAGAGTAGAGCACCCTGGAAAGAGGTGCTCACTGAGCAGGGCAAGGCTGCAACGGACTGCGTGCATTTTCTGTTGCTGCATAACAAATCACTACAGACTTAGCATGTAAACATGTTTATTATCTAACAGTTTTCATGGGCCAGAAGTCCAAGCACAGGTTAGCTGGGTCCTCTGCTCGGGGTCTCATGAGGCTAAAATCAAGGTGTTGGCTGGGGCTGTGATCTTATCTGAGGCTCAGAGGCCTCCTCCAAGCTCACTGGTTGTTGGTAGGATTCAATTCCTTCCGGGCGTAGAACTAAGACCTCAGCTCCTAGAGGCTGCCTGTTGTTCCCAGCTACATGACCCTCTCCACAACATGGCAGTTTGACTTTTCAGGACCAGTGCGAGTGTGTCACTTGCTGCTTTGAATTGCTCTGACTTTGGTGTCTCTGACCTTTAGACTCTCATTTAAATGAGTCTACTGACTAGGTCAGGCCCACCTAGGATACTCTCCTTCTTGATGAACTTAAAGCCAACTGATTAGGAATCTTAATTACCGCTGAAAAATCCCCTCATCTTTGCCATACAATGCAACCTAATCATGGGAATAATATCCCTTATATTTACAAGTCCTGCCCACAGTCAAGGGAAGGGGATTATACATGGCATATACCCCAGGTGGCTGGACTCTTGGGGGCTATCTTGGAAGATATTTCAGAAAAAGCTAAAATACATTAATAAAATGACAAAAGATGAAAAAGAACCACATAAATCAAAATTAGAAAATCTCAGAATCAAGTTGACAGAAATGAAAAAGAACTAGAAACAAACCATCTTAGAAATGAAGACCAAATTATAAGAAACACAAAAACAAATAAATATAACAGATAATGACAATAAAAAATAGAAAAGAAGGAAAATTTTGAAAAATCCAAAAAAAGTAAAGAAAAATGTGGAAGTATTTGAGAGTGTGAAAAATATTGAAGATAGACAAAGAAGATCCAACACATCAATAACAGGAGTCCCTGAAGAAAAAAACCAAAGCAAGGGATCAGAACAAATACTAAAAACTATAATTCAAGAGAATGTTTCTGAAATAAGAAAGATTTAAAACTACATATTGAAAGAGAACATAATGTACCTGGGAATAATGACCCAAAAAGATCAATACCAAAGTATATTCTAGTAAAATTAAAGGACTTTAAGGAAAAAGAAAAAATAAACCTTGAGTATCTAGATAAAAAAAAAGAAAGTGATTTATAATGAATACTGAGTTATTGTCAGACTTTTCAACAGCAATTCTTTATGCCACAGAGTAATATATTTGAGGTATTCAAGGAAAGATAGGAACAATGGATTTTATACTGACCAAAAATACTCTTATGTATGAAGAGCACACCTTCTTGTCAGCATGCAAGAACTCAGGAAATAGTGTTCCCTTGACCTCTTCCTAAGGAATCTACTAGAGAATGAGCTTCAGACAACTAAGTGTCTGCAAACATCAATATAAGGACTGTGGTGAGTATTAAATATATAGTTACTCATAAAACTAAGACAAGTGAGAGTTAAAAAGGAGAGATTATAGAATGTGATGACTTTTGATTTGACAATATAAATATAATATAATCATAAATACAGGGAGAATGGAGATAGCATTATATGCAGACAAACTTTTTAAGTGTTTTCAATAATCATAATTAATGTGGCAGTTTTAGTATTGTTGTGCTGAGACTGTAGTATGTGCATTGTGGGATTAAGGAAATGAGAAATTATGGGATATTCTAATTCTATTATTCTCCATATCACTGAGAACCAGGATTCTCAGTGTGGAAGAAAGAAGTTACAGACGGAATATAGAAACAGTTAAGTAAAAATCTTGTTCTCAATTTGACTTGAAAAATTCTGCATGAACTCAAGATCGACAGATAGATGGTGGATAAATAGACAGATATCTCCATAAATAAACATATAAAATTTCATACATAGATAGACAAAACTCTGGAAACAATGACCAACCAGAATGCAATGATCTTCCAAAGCCTCTAGATTGTAGTCTCCATTAAAAGAAACCAGAGATTCTAGGAGAAATGGCTGATTCTGGATTGGGGGTAGGAAATGTACTAGAAGAGTCTGGAATATCTTGAGATCTCAAATAGCAAAGAACTACCAAAGACTATTAAGGTCATGGCAGAATGACTCAAGAGTTCCCACTGGCCAAAGATGGGACAATTTGCAACTCAATAAATGTGGGAATTGTAGTGGATTGAAACACATCAAATTTGTTTAAGTCTATAAATTCATAATGATATTTAAATAAAAACTAATTGATCACCTTCTGAGGAGGACAGGCACCCAATTTATTATCTTGAAAACTGAGTAAACAAAAGCAAAGAATCCAGCATTTACCCTGTCTGTCCTATATGAACAGTACCCCTGGACAACAAAATAGTAGATGAAGGATGGATCCTCTTCTAAATTATTATAGCTAACAAAGATTTTTAAACTGTATAATTAGAATATCACCAGTTTGCAACTCCAGATGAATGAATAGATCTGAGCATTCAGCATCAATAGCTGCTAAATCGAAATAGAGCAAAAACCAGTCCTCCTGAACAAAAGTACATCACTTACAGTTTTTGCCAAAGGAATGGAATCTGAGTCTGATCAAGCTGCTGGACTCAGCTGCCAATTTGCAGGACACGACGAGGTGGAGGAAAATGTAGAGCTGCACCATAAGTATGCAGTCAGCAAAATCCTGAATTAGGAAACTTTACAGGTCAAATGGCCAAAGTTCTTCAACAGGTAAATTGTCCAAGTAAAAGACACGGATGGAGAGCGTATCAGTTTCCTATTGTTGCTGTAATAAATTATGACAAAGGTGGTGGCTTAAAACAACGCCGAGTTTATTACCTAACTGTTCTGGAGGTCAGAGTCTAAAAACGTCAGGGCTGCATTCCCTCTGGAAGCTCAAGGCGAGGCTTTGTTTCTTTCTCTTTCCCACCTTCTAGAGGCTACCTGCATTCCTCGGCTCAAGGTCCCTTCCTCCACCTTTTGTATGCTAATGAGATGACTGGTGGGTGGGGGCCCCTAGATAGCTTCAGGATGGGGGCTAGTCAACAGAAAGACCAAGGCAGGATTAAAGGGTTGGAACTTTCAGCCCCACCTCTCTACCTCCAGGGAGAGAGGGGCTGGTGATTGAATCAATCACCAATGGCCAATGAGTTAATTAATCATGCCTACGTAATGAAACTTCCATTAAACCTTTTAACAGTGAGATTTAGGGAGCTTCTGGGTTGGTGAGTACATTGAGGTGCCCGGAGGGTGGCCTGCCTGGAGAGTGCGTGGAAACTCCGTGCCACGCCCCCCCAAGCACTCATTTTTCTTGCCCTATGCATCTCTTTCATTTGCATTTGGATACTTCTGAGTTGTATCCTTTATAATAAACTAAGTGTAAGTAAAGCGTTTTGCTAAGTTCTATGAGTTGTTCTAGCAAATTATTAAACCCAAAGAGGGGGTGTGGTAACCCCTCGACTTTATAGCCAGTCAGTCAGAAGTAAGGGGCAACTTGGGACTTACCACTGGCATCTGAAGTGGGGGCAGTCTTGTGGGACTGAGCCCTTAACCTGCATTAACTGCAGTTAGTGTCAGAACTGAATTAAATTGTAGGACGCCCAGCTGGTACCTGGAGAGTTGGAGGATTGGTTGATGTGGAGAGAACCCACACACTTGGTATCAGAAGTGTTCTGTGAATAGAAACAGATCATGGTACACACCTAGTTTGGAAGGCCTGGCTTTTGGTCTGTAGGCCAAGCGTTGCTAATACCAAGCCCCAGAATTAGGAAGACTTGGCCACGCCCTCACAGGCCATGCTGGGCATTCAAGGTCTCTCTCTCAGGGGGCCTGCCCAGTAGAACTTCTGGCACAGAGGAGCAGAGCAGGAAGAATGTTCCCTCTTGTCAGCTGGCTCCCACAGGGAAAAGGAGGAAGAAGGATCTGAGCTCACATGTCAGGTAACCTGCTTCCTTCATGGGAGGAAGAGGGATAAGGCATGAGCCCATGGCAGTTAAGGAGAATCCCCCTTCCCGAGGCCCAGAGGACTCGGGAAACAGTGAGCCTCACGAACAGACAACACTTGCATCCTGGGGCTGATGCGATGATCACGTACGATAACAGATTGAAAGTGCCTCCGACCACCTGGAACAAGTTCACTGTCAATACACATAAAATGTTATGTACAAAAAAATAGTCTGGTGACTTTCTGTAGAACAGGCTTCTCTCTGTCCTGCTTCCCATGTTCTGTTTCACAAGTGTGGGAGGAAGTGCCGAGACAGGGGCCAGGTCTAGCCCAGGCACCACCCCTCCTTGGTTTCCTAGCAGGTGGGAGCCGCCCTAGGGGAGCCCTGAACCTGCCTGCCCGTCATTGCTCAAGAACGACTGTAATGTAGACAGTTCATAATTACACTGAGAACAAATATTTCCCCTATTGGCCCAGTTTAGGCCCCTGGAACATCATAGAATAAGCCTGTTCCCTTCTCCATCGTGTAGGTGCCCAGGTAGGAGGTAGTTCTCAGATTTTCTCCTGTCCACCATCTTGCTTTTCCCAAGGAGGTAAAATAATAATCAGACTTTTCAAAATTAGGAATAGGACCACTCTTGGTGGTGGGTGGTGCCGCTAGGCAGCAAAAGCAATGCCTGATGTAGCCTTGCCTGCCTGCCTTCCTCCCCCTCCTCCTCCCCTTCTCACTCCTCTCCTTCTCCCCCTCCCCCTCCTCCTTTCTCTCTCTCTCTCTCTCTCTCTCTTCCTTTCATCTTGCTACAGGGTAGTACTAACAATCATAACTAATATTTTTGCATGTTTACTCTGCACCGGATACTGCAGTAAGTGCTTTACGTGAGTTAACTCATTTGTTCCTGCCCCAGCCCTATGAGGTAGGTACTATTATTATCTCTGTTTAACAAACGAGATACTGAGAAACTTGCCCATGGTCATACGATGAGTTCAATGGTCGAGCTAAGATTCTAGCCGAGGCTCTGAAGTTTGGCTCTAAGCCTGTGCATTTCATGACCATCTTCTGCTGCCTCCGGTCCTGGTACAATCAAGATTTAGGGTTGGGGGCCAGTCTCAGTGGCCTAGTGGTTAAGTTCGGCATGGTCCACCTCGGGGTTCGGTTTCTGGGCATAGACCTACACCATTCGTCTGTAAGTGGCCATGCTGTGGTGGTGACCCACATACAAAAAGAGGAAGATTGGCAACAGATATTAGCTCAGGGCAAATCTTCCTCAGCAGAAAAAAAAAAAAAGATTTAGACTTGGGCTCAGAGAGGTGAAAAGGAGCAGGCTTCATGGCCTACTTTAGTCAGAAACCCAAATAACCAGGAAAAAGGAATGTTTGCTGAGGTCCAGCCCAGCTGACAGAAATTCTCTGCACCAGGGTTAGAAACCAGGTGAGAGCAACCATCACAGAGAGCTCTTTTCCTTTATCTTGCCGCTGGTCTTTGTGAGTCAATATTTCCTGGGAACCTCCTGGGGAGGGGTTGACCAAGGTCTGCAGCAGAATCTGCTATTCCTGGCTTCTCAACCCTCACGCCACCATTGTGTCTAACACAGACAGCCCTTTGGGTATCTGAAGCTATTTCTCACATGCCCAGTCCTTTCTCCTCAAGGCTAAACAGCCTCCGTTCCTTCAAATATTTCTCCGTGGAGTGGAGTAGCGATGCCTCAGCGCCCCGCAGCCCACCAGCCCAACCTGGAGCTCCTTGTAGCTCGAATGCCCGGAACTGGGTGCAGGGCCTCTGGTCTGCCAGTTTTATACTGCTGAAGTTCAGCATTAGAATTCTTGAAAGGTTTGTTTTCTGTTCCCATTTTTACTCGTCATTTTGGTGATGAAATGTAGTTTTTTCACTGAGCCCATTGGCGGTACAGGGCATCACCAACATCCAGTCTTCCATCCTTGGCTGAACAATCCGGAGCTTTTTCTCCAACTTTCAGTCCCCGTGGCACTGTGGTCAGAGGAAATCCAGGACAGCAGAGCAAAGAGCCAGGGACTGCTGTCTGCTGGCGACAGTGACCATAGGCAACTGAAAACTGGGAGGTGAGAGGCCAGAAGTGGGAGAATGAGGCTCTGTGGGGATTTCATTTAGTTTTTATTTTTACCATAATTATACACAAACATAGCTTCAAGAGTCAAGTTGGTTAAAAGGTCAAATAGTTTAAGGACTTAAAAACTGGACAAAGACTTATTAAAATAAATAAATAAATAAAGCTGTCTGCTCTCGACTTTCTCTAGAAAGCAACTACTTAAAATAGTTTTTTAACTGATTCTTAGGTGCTTGCCTCCATATCACATACCTCTGTGGCTTTTCAAGGTGAAGAGCCCCTACATTTTATAACTGATCCAATTTGCAAGGTTTGACATTTGGTGACTTGATGCGGTGCCACAGTTTTTAAAGCACTAAATATGGAGACCAGCTATCTCGTATTAGGAAGGTACTCGATATTACCTAAATGATGGCAGTTCACAACTGAAAGCTTTCATAGCAGGTTTCCCTGGAGCAGATCTGAAATACTGGAGTCATTTCTTAGAAATATGTGTTTAAAATTCTTTCTGAAAATGTTGCCTTTTTGCAGACTTATACTACTATCTGCTGTGGTATTTGTAGTATTTGCCTAAGAATACCTCTGTGAGATGGCCTTGGGAATACTGCAGTTAAGCAAAGACGATGGCATGGAGTGCAGGGGTAAAGACCCCACACCCAAAACTGTTCTGTATCTTTTAACACAGATTCTTCACATTGCAGGTTCAAGCTTATTAAAATGCAAACCCTTCCGGGAGGCAGTAATGCTGTTCACACAGAGCTGGTAATGACTTTGCAGTGGTCCTTTCTGCAGACTAGTTTTAATGGAAGAAACCAGCATGAGTTCCTGCCAGGGTGTCGATTTCATCTTCCCGGGGTCCAGAGGTCTCATGTTCTTTTCTTCCTCTCCCCTCCCATAATCCACTTTGGAAAGAATTGGAAAAGCAGTGTTAGCCTGAGAAAGCAGTTTAATGATAGCAGCAAGTATAACTTTCTCAACCACATTATTAAATGAATAATATAAATAACCATCCACGATTTAAAATGTCGCAATCATCATCTGTTACTTGATCATTTGGGGTTTCATCATCCTGCATGTTTCCTGCTGTACCACTGCTATGTCTTTTTTATTATTACTGTGTAATATGTATAGTCTGCTAAAGAAAGCCTCCCTCATTATGCATTTTTCCCCCAAAACCATTAATGGCTTTTGTCCTCTCTTATTCTTCTGGAGGCACTTTAAAAGTACACATTCCAATTTTTAAGAATCCTGTGGGGGTGACAGGATTCGATTCTTCTCACTTCCTATATACTTTGTGAAGTAATGGTGGCTCTGCTACACGGAGTCTCCTTCTCCAAGAATGTGACTGCCTCTCCACTCATTCTAGTTTTCTTCAAGTCTCGTACTGAGGTTTCGTCATTTTCTTTGTATAGGAGCTGCACATTGATTTTTGTGAATCACATCTTTCTTCCCTTTAATTTTCCAGCTGGTTATTGTTATTATACAAGAAAAGCATTAAGTTTTAAGTATTTTCCAGTTAGTCATTTTATGGGATTACCTTACTAGTTCTAAGCATTTTTCAGTTGATTTTGTTTTCTAGGTAGGTGATTATATCATCAAACAAATTCTTGTCTCTCTTTTTTTTTTTTTTTTTTTTGTGAGGAGGACCAGCCCTGAGCTAACATCCAATGCCAATCCTCCTCTTTTTTGCTGAGGAAGATTGGCCCTAGGCTAACATCTGTGCCCATCTTCCTCTACTTTATATGGGACGCTGCCACAGCATGGCTTAACAAGCGGTGCGTCAGTGCGCGCCCAGGATCCAAACCAGCGAACCCTGGGCCGACGCACTGGAGTGTGCGCATTTAACTGCTTGCGCCACCAGGCTGGCCCCTTGTCTCCTTTTCAATGTTTATAATTCTTGGTCCATTCAAAATTTAATGAGAATACCTCTTTTGTTTCAATGACTTTGTTAGGTATTTTTTATTACGTTAAGGAAATAACATTTGATTACTGTTTTACTAGGGATTTTTTTTATTCAGGGGAGAGTGCTGGACTGTGTTCAGATGAATACTCTGCAGACAGACTTCCGAGTCAGGTCCCATGGAGTGAGTGGAGCCTGGGATGCTGTGCATCAGGAAGACAAATCTGATACTGGTGTGTGGGGGATTAGAACTGGCCACCCCAAAATGTGTCTCTTTGCCTTGGCTTGATTATTTTTAAGAACAAAAGACTCTGAAGGAAACTTTGGCCTTCCCCCTAACTGCCTAAAAGAATTTAAGATAAAAATCCTGTCCCCAGGACAGGCCATCACCGTGGATAACTCTGGGTATGGGTAGACTGGGAGGGTCCTTGCTAAGCCCATTCTTATCTACCAAACATTTGCTTTTCCATTTCCAGGTGAATTGCCTTCTTCCCCTTTGAAGTCCCAAACCACTACCCCCAACATCCTCCTTTGTCTTTAGCTGAAAGTGCTGTTTGAGATGACAACCTTGGCCAGGATGCTGAGTTGCTCAGTTTTCCTGAGTCTCTGCCATGTATACATGTTATAAAGCTTTGTTTGATTTTCTCCTCTTATTCCGTCTCATGCCAGTTTAATTCATAGCCCCGCCAGAAGGACCCAGAGTGGGTAAAGGAAATCTCTTCCTCCCCTAAAGGTACATAAGGGGGACTGATACTTAAACTTTCAGGAAATGTCAACAGTTTATGGGGACAATAGGGCAGTATATTTGAAATTAGATTATTCCGGATAACCCAGGACTATTCCATGTGGGATTAATGGCATGTCCCTCAACCCCCATTTGCTCTCAGATCTATCCTTGTGCTCCCTGCACTATCCTCGTTGTAGGGACTACATTTCCCAGGCTCCTTTGAGCCCTAGCTCCGCACTGGCCCCAATGGAGGCACTGGAAGAGGAGTAGAGTCTGGAGGTAGGAGGAGGCCAGAGTGTTTCACCTGCTCTGTCTCTGCTTTCTGGGGTGTCCTTGGAAGAAGCTGCCTTGCCTCCTTGGCTCCACTCCCACTGAATGGCCCTCCTTTGATGGCCAAGCGACAGTGAGATGGCCCTGGTTTGGGGGCTTTTGGTAGAACCACCTCAGATCACCTCTCCTCCCCTTGGACCCCCAGCCCTCAGAGCAGAAGCAGCCAGGGCTAGCTTCATGGGCTTGCCAGCCGTGCAGCTGTGCAGAGACTGCGCTGGGTTTGATGCTCTAATTAAATTCTCTCTGGTTGAAATATGTGCAGTGGACCCTGACAAGATGGTCATCACAGTCGAGTGTGGCTGCTGAGGACACTCTCACCTTGCAGCCTGGGTCCGTGACTTAGGCATTTGGCTTTCCCGTGCACACTTCTCTGTTGTACATGAATGAGTGAGCAACCTTGAGTCCCGACGCCAGGACCTCTCCTCTTCACTGGAGGATTGGGAACGGCTGCTGGGAACCAGTTCTTCCTCTTCCAAGCTCCACAAACCTTCCAGGTTGGCCCAGTGTGTGGGCGGGCTTTAGATAGGCCTTTTCGCAAAGCATTTGGCATGGGGAGTGGTGTCAAGGGCTTTGGAGAGAGTCATATGTCTGTCCTTGTTCAAGAAGACGTGGTGATGAACATGCTGTTCACTTAAATTCTTTTCTCAGCAGCTTAACTGCCATGTCAGAAGCAAAACTAAGTCCAGTATATTTCTCTGGATGTCAATCAGTTCTTCCACGTCCCTGACATCGCCTGAGCCTGGCGGGCCTTTCCTCTTCCTCTGTTCAGTGGAGGAAGCATAAGCACCACAGTGCTGAAGAACTTGGATTTAATCAGCTCTGCCACCTGCTAACTCTGTGGCCTGAGCAACTTACTTAACCTTTCTGTGCCTCAGTTTTGTCATCTATAAAACGGAATTAATAGCAGCACCAGCTCTTCCTCAGATTTAAAGCTCTCCCTGACTCCTCGCCACCCACCAGACAAAACCCAGCTCCTGAGTGTGGAGCATAAGGACCTCCCCCATCTCCCCGCCTCCACCGTGTTTGGAGCACCTGCTGTCTACTTCTGTGCCAGACACCGCCACACACTAGAACTTAGTTCTCGGCACAGATTTGCCAGGCTCCATTTACAGATGAGGAAAGCAAGGTTAGATGGTTAAGAAACTTGCCAAAACATCACCAGGTGAGTGGGAGAGCTGCGTCAGCCGAGTGTCTGCACGACCCCCAAGTTCTTCCTCCCAAACCTGCCCTCTGACGTCTCCCTGTGCTCCAGTCCAAATCGAACTTGCTGCAGTTTCCAGAACATTCCATGCTGTTTTATCCCTTGTTTCTTTCCCTATATACTGTTCTCTTTCCCTTATAATTAGAGAATTATAAGTAAGTGAATTTGGCAAAAGCAAGTGGTACAGATGTGAGGGGGTAGGGAGCGTAGACAGGAGGGGTGGAAGCAACGAGGGACACAGTCTAAGCAGAATTTTAGAGGTTTTTCAGCAGCACTGTGAATACGCCCCCGTGCGCTCCCTTTCCTGAAGGGGGAGCTGTGGCTTTCTGCTTGGGATCCTAACACCAAAACCTGTGGTTTCAACATTTCAGGCAGAGGTTGAAAAGTGTGCGAAGCATGTCTGCATCAGATAAACTTAAACTCAGCTTAGCCTGGAACGGACCGGTTGGCATGGCGATGTGTAATTACCATGATGTGACTGGACAGGGGAATGACTGCCCAATCACTGCCCATTGCTGCGCACATCTTTTGTTTCTTTCCCTACAAAAGGTCTTCCTTTGAGACCGGTACATCCCCGAGAAACACTTCAGGCTGACAGGAGTCAGAACCCTCCATGTCATCACTCTGTGTCTTCTTGATGGGGGCCAAGGGAAGAAATGGGGGGAATTTGCTACCAAAGGTGGCTTATGACAGGGGCCTAACAATCTGCTGCAGTGCCCAGACATCCTGGGAGCCTGTGTCCCTGCCCCATGGGGCCCGACTTCACATCCCAGTCACTGATGTTCCTGCTTCACGTGTAAACTTCCTGACCCTATCTACCTGGGGTTTGGCTTCTCCGGAGTTTGTCCCTCGCTCTGCCTCAGAGTAGAGCTCTGAAGAAATGGTTCCTAAGATTTCACAAGTGTTGGTTTATCCCAACTATTATTATTATTATTATTATTATTATTATTTAGTTTTACCCTTCCTTCAATGCTCAGTTCCAGGCTTCTTCATGAAGCACCCCCAGCATCAAATGTGAGTAATCATGGTTGTGGAACTTACCCTAGGCCTCCTTCCTCCTTCTCCATCCCCGTAGCTCTGGGTCTGCACCACATTCACTCATTCAACAGACACTTAACGACCATCTAACTAAGCACCGGGCACTGTACTGGCTTCTGGACACTGAACAAAACAGACAAACATCTCTGTTCTCATGGGCTTAACACCTCACGTGTGAGCAGACAACAAACACAGTATATAAGTAAATTACGTGAATGAGGAGGTGACATGTGCCAAGGAGAAAAATAAGCAAAGGGATATAGGGAGTGCTAGGAAATTTCAATTTTAAAGGGGATCATCTGGGAAGGACTCACTAAGTGGCATTTGAGTGGAGAGCTGGAGGAAAGCAGGAAGTGGATCATTGGGATATCTAGAAAGAGAACATTCCAGGCAGGGAGAGTAGCCGGTACAAAGGCCCTGAGGTAGGAGGGAGTCTGGCATGTTGGAGCAACATGCTGGAGTGGGGGCAAGGAGGGGATGAGTGGTGGAAGACAGTCCAGAGAGGAATGGAGGGCGGGTCTTAAAGGCCTCGTAGATGATTGCAGCGACATTGGCCTTCACGTGAGTGAGATGTGGAGCCTTTGGAGGGTTTCTGGCAGAGGATCACTCTAACTGTTGCTTTGAGACTAGACCACATGAATCGGGGGTGGAAGGAGAAACCAGTTACCAGGTGACAGATGATCCAATTTGGAGCAGACTGGCACCAGGGAGGGGGTGAGAAGTGGGGGTTCTGGATATGCTTTGACAGTAGGGCCCCCTGGATTTGCTGATGGCACTGGAATTGCGTAGGAAGAAAGCAAGCAATCAAAGACAACTCAGTTTGGGGCTTGAGTAATGGGAAGGCTGGCCAGGCCACGGTGAGAGGAGAAGACCACAAGGAGGAACGGCGTTGGGGTGGGGGCAGAGCAGCAGTGTTGTGTTCAGTCTGAGATGTCTATGAGACACCCAAGAGGGGATGTCAAGCAGGCATTAGGATATGCGAGTCTGGAGTTCATGCAAAGAGGTCCAGAACAGGGATCTAATAACGGAGACTGAGAAAACCAGCCAGCGAGGTGGAAGGAAAGCACAGCGTGATGTCAGCAGTGAAAGAAGAGCTTCGAGAAAGAGAGAGAGATCAACCAGTCAGCGCTGCTGGGAGATGGGCGAGATGAGGAATGAGGACCACCAGAGGCTCAGAGGCAGGCACAGCGTTTCAGGGGAGCGCTGACTGAAGGGCAGCTGGAGGAGGGTGTCGAGAGAAAAATAGGGGAAAAGAGAGACAGGAAGCCTAGCCAGCTCTTTGCAGGAGTTTGGTTGTAAAGGGGACCAGAGAGGCGGGCAGCCGCTGGAGAGGGACGTGGGTGGCCAGAGCAGCCTGTCTGTGGCTGGTGGCAGCGGCCGTGAAAGCCCACTCTTGGCCACCCATTGGAATCAGCGGGGAAGCTTCAGGTCTCCAGATGCCTGGGTAGAACTCCAGGCCAATTAAGTCAGAATCTTGGGGACAGGGACCCGTTCATTTTTTTTAAAAAGCTTACCAGGTGATTCCAGTGTGTAGCCAAGATGAAGAATCAATGCGTGAGAGAAAGAAACACTGATGGAGCAGGAAAGAGAGGGAGTAATTGCTTGAGTAGAGGAGAGGGGGTGGTATCTGGTGAAGAGAAGAGCGTCATTCAAGGGGAGCGTTAATGGGCATTAATGCCTCCTTAATGGGCAAGAGAGTAGTCTGTGGGTGTCGCTGCTGGTGGGGGGCCCAGGCAGGTGGGCCCTCTGATTGTCCTTTTGTCAGAGAAATAGGATGAAAGGTTATCATCTGGGTAGGGGGAGTGTCGGAGGCTTGAGGAGGGAGGAGAGAGCTGGAAATGGTCCTCTAGGGGCATGGGAGAGAGAAGGTACCTCGGAAGTCTCCTGTGGTCCTAGGCAGCACAGGGGCCCCTTAAGCTTGTGGGTGTAATTTAAAGTGAGACCACTCAGCCTGGCCACCCCGTCCCTGTGGCTCCTGGTTCTGGGCATCTGCTCTGGGGCCAGCAGACCCGGCTGAAGTCCTGGCTCGGCCACTTGTTGCTGTGTGATCGTGACCGTGTTATTTAATCTCTCGAGTCTCCATTTCCTTATCTGTGAAATAGTGAGATACCTACCACCGAAGAATGTGTTAAAGGCCAGAGGTGGACTGAAAGCTCCCCATAGGACAGCTGTCCCATGGCAGGCACGTAACTGTCCGCTCCTGTTGTAACCGCTGATTAGTCAGGGACTGGCTGCGTTCTATCGGAAGAGCAGCCTATCACCTCCGTGTGCGGTGGGGCTGCGCTTTCTTCTTCGTGTCCTCCAGAGAACATGGGACACGCTGGCCACGTGGAAATTACGTGGTCAATAAATGCCTTTGACTGAATCATTAACTACTCCATGAGTGTTTGTCTCCGCATAAGCTATGAGACCATCGAAACCAAGAAGAGGGCAAAGCAAGGTGCAGATGTCAGTCTGTTTCACCAATATTTTTGCCTCTCCAATCCTCCCCATTCCAAACGCTCAGATTCTGACCTTCACTGCAGAGTTATAAATAAAATGCATGATTTGTACCTCTTCTACTTAGAAGAAAAACATCTGAGATCATGTACAATAAGGGGCACAAATATAACACAGCCTTTAAAGTGAGGATGAGAACAGGATTGGACAACCCATTGAGGGGAAGTGTAGGGAGCCCGGCAGCGCAGGGAGCTGTGCGTTCCCGTCTCTGAACTTCCTGAGGTTGGGTGTCTGCTTATCTGACTGAAGACAGCACCCCCTCATTCTGCAGGTGTACTTTCACCTGGATGAACTGTGATTTTTTTTTCTCTGTTTCGGAAAATGGCTTTCAGAGCTCTTTAAGACACAGCTTCCTCTGGGCTGGGAGGTGGTCCCTGGGAACAGGCCTGAGAGCCTGAGTGATTTCATGCTCCCTCTAAAGCCCACTGATGGTGAAATGCGCGGGGGCCTGCCTGCCCCTGGGCGAGGAAGGGGTGGCCTCACGGGAAAGGGCACCCACCACCCTGTTACCAAAATGCAGGAAGGAGACGGAGGTCAGGTTTCGGGGCCCTGCCAGCAAACCTTCAGGTTGCCTGCAGTGGAGGGCTGTCCCTCTTGAGGAGCCCCAAAGACCCCTTTCCTGCATGAGAGGCAAGGAAACTGAACGGGGAGAGGCCGACCTGGCACCGTTGGCTTGGGGCTGTGAGGTCCGAGCAGAGTCTGTAATGAAGGGTCACAGGGGACCCAGACACCCCGGGCGGAGCCCTCTGTCCTGCTCCATGCCATCGGCCCCTCTGCTGCAGCTGGACTTTGCTCCTACCCGTGGGCCTCTGACATGCCCATCCCAGCAGGAATGACAAAGCAAAGTGTGTCGTCCTCGTGAAGGAACTTGAGTCCTTCATGACACAGGTTTCTCTGATTCGTGGGACGTAACGGTGATCATAAGAATACTCACATTTAGAGAGGGCTTCACGTTTTACAAATGGCTGTGACATATTCTTCCTCCTTCAAGCCTCAGAATAAAGGACAGGTGAGGCGGATGCCCACCGTGAGGAAGCTGTGGCAGGCGTGGTGGTCAGTGCTGGGGTAGGGGGGGTGACTTGAATCCGGAACCTGACCTGCTGGGAGGAGAGCCCGGAGGCAGTGTGTCAACTTAGAGGCCAGCATGGAGGGCTGGGGCTTGGAGCAGCTCAGAGCCTGCCTCATTGAAAGGGGGCGACCCTCTGAGGGTCCCTCGTTCTGATGCTCTGGGATCCTGTGAGCAGGATCATTATTACTACTCAGCTCTCACATCACAGGTCAGAATGAGGCCTCCGGGAAGCAATGCGCAGCCATCAGGTGCATAGCTGGTCTCCAGGCGGCTGTCACACCCAAAGCCATTCCGCCAGATTACATGGTGTGTTGTGAGAACGTGCTAATTCTCTGGCCTTGATTGGAGATGAGCTACTCTCTGCCTTAATTAACATTGAAGCTAATGGTACTAAATGTGGCTGTTGAAACGCTGGATGCAAATTGCCTTTGATTTACATTGGGAATGGGTCCTCCTGTCCCCTTTCCACGCAGTAACTTTCACGTGGCAAGATCTAGAATTTAATTTTTTTTCCTATTGAGAGCTATCAAAGGACTTGGGGAGTTTGGGCTTGGGTTTATATTTGAGGCTCTGCCCAAATCCTCAACAGATTGTCATTCTCATAGCTTTTGCTGTAGTCATGTGACACTGTGGCCGGTCCAATCAGAGTCAATGTCTTAGACATTGCGTGTCTCCCAGGAGTCATGACAACGTAGTGGAGCCCCTGTCCACCTGGAGTCCAAAGATGGACGTGGTTGGGTCCCAGACAGCTGGGTTCTCACGAGGCCTGCACCCAAAAGTCTGGCTGCCTCTCTGTGCAGGTCCTAAAGACCGCATGTTGAGGCCCACCGTGTGCTCACTCTGAGGTCTGAGCTCGGCTCCAAAAACCATTGAGTCAGTCTTGAAAAAGTACAACAGAAATAAGCCTTTCAGCAAACAATAGGAAGCAGTAGTTGCCTAAAATCCTTTCATGGAGCGTAGTGAGATATAAAAATAAATCAAGCAGGCAGTTTATAATTAAGTGCTAAGGGGTACGCTGTGGCCTATAAATGAGTGAGGGCCTGAGCAGGATTTAGGTGGGGCCCTGAAGGGGTTGGAAGGAAGCCGTGGGTAAGTGGGGGAGAGAAGAGGGGTGCTCCGGGTGGGAGAGGACACAAGACAAAGGTACGGGGGGCAGCAGAGAAAGGCTTATGCGTTAGCTTCCAGGGCTGCCGTAACAAAGGGCCGCAAACTGGGTGGCTTATTACAGAAAAGTATTCTTTCACAGTTCTGGAGGCTAGAGCTTGGAATCAAGGGGTCAGCAGGGCCAACCCTCTGAGGCCTCTGGGCAGGGATCGGTTCAGTGCCTGTCTCGCAGCTTCTGGTGTCGCTGGCCATCCTTGCTGTTCTTTGGTTTGTAGACGCATCACTCCAATCTCTGCCTCCGTCCTCACAAGGCCTTCTCCTTGTGTCTGTGTCTTTACATGGTGTTCTCCTCTCTGTGTGTGTCTGTCTCTGTGTCTCTTCTCCTCTTCTCATAAGGACACCTGTCATATCAGATTAGGGCCTGCACTAATGACCTTGTCTTAACTTAACCACATCTGCAAAGACTCTATTTCCTGATGAGGTCACAGCCGCAGTTGTTGGGAATGGGGCTTCAACATTTCTCTTTGGGGGACACAATTCAACCCACACAGTGTGATCATGGGCCACAGAACACAGCCTGCCTGACTCTTGGGGGAGATACTGCCGAGAAGACCTGGGGAGGAGGCTGGAAGAGACCCAGGCAGGCGGGGCTGGAAGTCTGGGAGGCGGTTGATGTTACAGCAGCCATGGAGGTGGCATTAGGGTCTCCTCCCCAAGGACTCCCTGCAGTGTTGGTGTCAACAGTGGGAGGAGATGCAGCACAGAGGTCACAGCCAGCCCGGGGGAGAATCCCAAGGCAGGCCCCAGGAGTCTGGAGCAAGGCCATGCCAACTGCAGCAGAGAACTATGTTCCTTTTGCGAAACAGATTCTGGTGGTTACTGGGCCCCAGTGGAGAGAACATCTGACCTTGGAGCACCAGGTGTCCATGCATCTGGAACTGCCCACTATGACCTGTGATCCTAGCAGCAGTCCATTGTAAGATGGAAATGGCACACCTGGGATCAAGCCTCAGCAAAATCAGAAGGCGTGAAGAAGCTGCACAAGCAGGATTCCAGACCCCACATCATCTCCTCTGGTTCCTCCAGCTCTCCATCCCCAGCTCACACCCATGGCCATATGGAGGAGGGAGGTGTCCTGTATGTTGAGTGTAAGAAGGAGAGAAAAAGTCCAAGCTTGATTGACAGATGGCCATACTGAGGGAGTAATCTGAAAATGTTTGGCAGCTGCGTTACAGTCATGATCAGGGATGGCCCTGAATAACAGTGGAGACAGCTCTTCCCAATGGGCAGGGCTGTGAGCAGTGCAGCTGTTCATCCATGTTGTGTGGAAGGAGAGGCAGACCAACATAAGGATATGTACAGTGGCCAGTGGTCCAACCAGCTGGTCAGGGATCTGGAAGAAAAAGGACTAAAAGGTCAGAGACAAGGAAGTCCGGGGCGGAGGCATATGGATAGACACGTGGGAGTGGGCACAAGGTGGGAAGATGTATGCATCACACATTAGTACCTACCAGACAGCACCTACCATGGAAGAGGCACTGAACAGCCCACTGTACAACATGACTGACTGGTTAATGGCAACTGGCCTCTGTCACCAGCCACCTTGGGATTGACAAGATGGGCACATGAATAAAGTAGCCAGAGTGGCAGAGAAGGAGCCTATGTATGGGCCCAACAGCATGGACTCCCACTTACCAAGGAATGATCTAGCAACTCCCACCTCTGAATTTCCAACCAGTCAGCAATTGAGACCAACACTGACTCCAATATGGTACTATTCCCTCAGGAGACCAACCATATGCTTTGTAGCAAGGTGGCTACATTGAGCCCCTTACATCTTGGAAGGGCCAGTGGTTCATCCTCACGAGGATAGATACCTATTGCAGGTACGGATTTGCCTTTCTTGCCCACAGAGCCTCAACTAGTACCATTGTCTGGGGGCTTATGGGAAGCCTGGCCCACAGGCATGGAATCCCACACAACACAGCATCCAGCAGTGAACCCACTTTATAGCTAAGAAGGTGCAGGAGTGGGGCCACAACTGTAGGCTCCACTGCTCTTATCACCCATCACACCATCTAGAAGCAGGCGGCCTCACAGAGAGCTGGGATGGTGAACTGAAGAGCTTCCCATTAAAGCTCTGAGGCAATGCTGTGCAGGGCTGGGAGGGAGCGTCCCTCAGATGCAGCATGTGCATTAAAAGAGAGATCTCTCTATGGCACCATGTCTCCCATAGGAAGAACACATGGACACCTGGACCATGGAATGGAAGCTCCAGTGACCCTCTGGGAGACTCTTTGCTTCCTGTCCCTGCAACTCTGCCTCTGCAGAGCTAAAAGTCCAGGTGCCAAAAGGGGGCACACTCTTGCCAGGGTACACAGCTGGGGTCCCATTGAACTACAAGCTATAGCTGCCACCAGGACACTTTTGACTCCTCATGTCCAGGGCCTGGTGAGTGAGAAAGGGAGTCACCATCTTGGAGGGTTAGTGGACCTTGATCAGCAGCAGGAGGTAGGGTATTTTGGTGTAATGGGGTGGAGGAGGAGGAGGAGGAGTGGAACCCAGGGATCTATGTGACTCCTCCCCCACAGTTGGCCTAGCGTGACTGTGAACCCTGCAACCCTGGCCTGGGAAGGGTGTGATTATCAAGGGCTCAGGGCCCTCAGGATAAGGTTTGGGTCACATCACCAGGAAGCCATTTAGAACAGATACTGTGGGGAAGGGGGGTAATGAGCACCCATGTGGCCCCCAGACCAGCTGCAGCAATAGGGGCTTATGGTTAATCCCATCCTCCTCCTTCTAAGTCTCCCTTAAGGATGAGAGGCCCAAGGAACCCTAGGGGAGCTGCTCCCCAAACATGCCCAGAAATGTGGATCTGTGTGGTGAAAGGGGGCAGGCGGGGGCCAGGGAGGTGACAGCCAGATCTCCTTCCAAAGTTCCCACTGCCAAGGCATCCTTCCCACCTGGGTTCTCTGGGGCATCTGCACTGAGAATTTCCTGCATTTCCCTGGGCTTTCTGCACGCAATGTAAGAACATGTGGGGTCCCAGAGCCGCCGCTCCTGCCTTTCGCAGTATTCCTCCGATGAATTTCACTTGGTGATTCCCCGTTAGTCCGGCTGAGACCTTCTCAGAGCTGTGCTGGTCTGAGGCTTCTCCTACCCGTCCTTCCTTCCTGCTGCCCTTCCACAGGTGTCGGACCTGGACCACGGTCTGAGGCTCTCCCCGCCTACTCCTGTTCAGCCCCCTTATCCTTCACAGACATTTCCCCACTGTAGCCCAACCTGTGTTGGCATCTACCTCCCCAAGGGCCCAACTGACACAGACGTGGTAGGAAACGGGAGCCTCTGAAGTTGTCCGTTTCTTCATATAATAAGAGAGGGAGAGATGAACTGAGTAATCCCTGGGATGCTAGTGTTTCAGTCTGAAATAGATCCAATTTTTCATTAATAAGGTTAGAGCAAAATTCACAGGCTGGTGAGCAGAGACTGACAATGGAATTGCACTTTGACCTGCAGCAGAAATTTCCACTGGATCTTTTATGTGCCTCTTCTATACTAAGGACTTTGCTAGGTACTTTCACAAATATTCCATTGTAAGTTTATTGACATTGATATTTTTGCTTTTTGCACCTCACAAACTGGCCCTAAACTAATTTTTTTTAAAAAAAGGAGTTCCAAAATATTTTGTGCAATGGGAAAACAATTAGAACAAACGTAAGTCTTCCCAGTGGACTATTGTAATGTCATTGTCTGTGCTCTGTTACCTTGCTCTACCTGGTAGAATGCAAGGCAGGTATTTTGCGATGTCATGTAGCCCTAGGACCAGCCATTTTGTGAATCTGAATTTAAAAACAGAAAGAGATACTGGGGTCAAAAAAAAAAAAAAAAACAATGAGGATGTGGTAAGAATAAACCAGAAGGAAAGTGGGCTCTTTTATATCAGATCTTAGTAATTCTCTGAACTAGATATCCGACCATTTATATCAACCCAACAACCTTGTTTTCTCCTCACTACTCAGCCCATCCTCCCCGCCCGGAGCGATCTGGTTACGATGCCACGGAAGTTTAACCAAAAATAAAAAGAACTGAATTACGCCTGTCAAAGTAAGTGACCAGTGTACACTTGATGATGCTGAGTCTCTACTTCTGTAATCACTGTTTTTTTCTTGCTCAGGTAACTTGAAAAATTCCTAATGGACATTGATAATCCCCGCCATCAGTAAGCTTTAATCAGGTTTCCTTCACTTACAAAGGGAAAAGTTCTTTTCCTGCAGGAGGAGATTTATGCAGTCCAGTTCCATGAACACCCATCGGAGACGCTCATCTGAATCCCCAGAGTAACAACAATCTCCAACACCTCTGCTTGAGTTGAGCCTCTGAAAACGGCGCTGGCATCCCACAAACAGCCGCCCATCCACACGGGAGGGCGGGTCTCACGACCGGCTGAGGCTTCCATTCCCACAGATACTCAGACCTGGCTTTGGGATACACACCCCAGGGGCTGCAGGCCCTCTGGGAGATCGCTGGTCACGAGGGCCAGGGCTACCTGAGCACAGCAAAGACTGTGGTCAGGGTGGGGAGGGGCAGAGGGGTCAGGCTGTAACAGAAATAACAGGTACTCATATTAGTTAACAAACTCTGCTTACACAGCCTGCCTTTCCTTCTTTGCTTTTCTCCTCCCTTCCTGCCTCCCATCTTTTCCTCCCCACTTTGTTCTAGAGAGAATAACCTACAGGGGGACAAAAAAATACAACAAGATTAAGTTAATTAAAAATGAGAAGTTTATTAGTTAGAACTCTTGCCTTGTAAGAGACAGAAATCCAACTGTATCTTAAGAAAAGGTGGGAATGTTATTGGCTCACAGGAAGAGGAAGAGGAGGAACTGGTCTTAGGGAAAAGGGAGACCAAGGCTTCCATGTTCTCTCCATCTCTACATCTCTCTGAGCGCTGTACCCAATCTCTCAAGCTACTGTCCCTCTAGTGGGGGCAGCTCTTGGAGGAAGTCTTCCAGCCGTGGGCTCAGGATGGAAAGGGTTCCATCAGCTCCAGTTAGAATCCCAGGGAAGGGCTCTGATTGGCTGTCCAGGATCAAGCCACCAAGTGGAGGTGGTTATGATTGGCTGAGCTGGTTGTCAAGGACCAGAGCACCCACTGAGAGGGGCAGCCCCTACCAGTGGGGGAGGCAAGTTCCCTAAGGAGGAAAATAAAGCAATTAATGGACACCATGTGTGTGTATGGGCTACAGCTTTGATACTCTGTATTCTGACCACTCGTGAAAAAGACATGAGGGTCAGTTCCAGTGCCCACAAAGAATGAACAACCCAAGAGGGTGGGAGCAAGACAACTGTTCTTGGTTTTAAGATTAAACAGGAATTTCTCTCTGGGGATCTTAACATAGGTCTTTTCTATGTTTTGAATGATCAACTACACAAGTTGGCTAGCCTCACTCATCTCTGGACCTAATAAAATCGAGTCCTCTCTGTCAGGGTTTCAGACACAGCTCTGGTTGGAGCAGTTCTAGGTAGAAACAGCTTTCTCTACTGGGGTCTCATGCCTTTCTTCTTGGAACTCTATCCCAAATAACCCTCTACCCGCATCCCCCTCTGAAGTCCCCAGTCCAAAGCTCATCACGCCTTCCAAAATCCTGCATGATCCCTCTTCTGCCTTAATAAAAATTCCTCCTTCCACCCGGTCCTTAGGAACTACCCCATTTCCAGGCCTCAAACTCATTCCCCGTCATTCAACAATCCAAAAGTCACTCTAGAAAGACTCTTATAAAATCAACAACCCTTCAACCCACATTTGCATCTCATCTGTCTTCAGCTAAGGTCCGGTGCAGCTATTCTGTACGTCAGATGGAAAGGGGAAGTATGTTGGCAGCCCCTCCCTACATTTTCCCCGATGGGGGAGTGAACTCAGACAGGCTCGGGGCCCACACAGCTAGGAAGTCAGCTCAGTTGCCAGCTCCGTGAGAAGCAGCCGTGCTCTCCCGTCTGGCAATCCTGTGGGACTTCTCCAAGGGCATGCTCCACAGCCACGCACCTTCTGGTGGGTGACAGGCAGGCACAGTGCCTGCAAGTCTCTTGGCAGGAAAGGCAGCGTGTACAGCCATTTTGTCTCTGGTTCCCAAAATACTTTCCTAGGGAAGGAGCCCAGGAAACTCCCAGGTCATTCTGAAGCAAGTACCTGAGGACCACTCTGTGAGAGGTCTGCTCCATCTCTGAGGTGTCAGCCTTTGGCTGCCCCTGGACCCATGGCAACTTCAGAACAGCGCTTCTAGGAAATAAGCTTTCCTCTGGGGTGAACGTCACCTCTGGGTGCAGGCTGCATGGACTCCAGAGGGCCAAAGGGCACGTGCTCAGGAAATTGTGGACTTTTTGCAATTTTCCAGGGGAATTCTGGAAAGCAAACAGCACTGACCATGCCACTGCTGCATGCTCTGCTTTTGGGACTGGCCTCGAGGAAAAGAAAGGAACTAATGTTTACAGAGCCTCTCCCATGCACAGGTGTTTATACTCCCAGGCATTTTCGTCCCCGTGTTTACAAAGTGGTTACGCAACGTGCCTGCAGATACACCACCAGGGAGTGGCGGAGGCAGGTCTGACCCATGCTCCTCCCACCACACTTCTCTAAATATAACAGAAAACCCAGCAGCCATAAAAAACAAATTAATAAAATAAACTATATAAAAAAGGAGAAATCCTGCATGAAAAAAAGGCAGGATAAACAAAGTCAAAAGACAAAATGGAAAGACGTATTTGCAACCCACAGAATTGACAAGGGGCTGATTTTTTCCAATATATAAAGAGCTCCTATAAGTAGATATGAAAAAGACCTACCACCCAATAAGAGAATGGGCAAAAATCACAAATAGATAATTCACAGAAGGTATAAAGGAAATACGAATGTGCAAAAGGTGTTCATCCTTATTCGTAAGATGGAAAATGCCCAGTGAAAGTGCAGTGAGACACTATTTTCACCGAACAGACCGGCAAATATCAAAAAGTTAGAAAATACACTGTGTTGGTGAGAGCCTAGAGAGACAAGCGTGTGCACGCACTGTTGGGGGGAGCGCAAACCAATCAGCCTCTGAGTAAAACTGATGACTGTCTATTAAAACGGATTTGCTCCAGCAGTTCCCCCTCCAAGCACGAGTCCTCCAGAACACTCCAAAATGTGTGAAATGACATGTACCAGCATTCCAGCACGGACAGCAGCCTACATTTTCATCAGTAGGGGACCTTAAATAAATATAATGTAGTAAATACTAAATCATAATCAATTAAGTAATGTTCCCAAGAACACAGCAGCCCTCCGTAAACTGATTGGCACAATATTTAAGACGTATTGCTGAGTTAAGAGAAGAAGAGCAGAACGTGGTCTGCAGCGCACTTTCTTTTGTGTAGGATGTGTCCCCATGTGTGCACCCTCCCACTCTCCTACAGGATGCTTTCACACCTTTCTCTCTCCTCAAACCTCCCACATCTCTTCCTCTATCAGCTGGTGACATTGCTTCCTTTTCACAAGGAAACCAGAACGGCTCAGAAAAGAACCCCCACACTCCCTGCCTGCAGTCTTCCTTCTCTTTTCTGCATCATCGATTCCCTCCCATGACTGTGACAGGGTCATATCATCAGCTGAACGTGCTGTGACATCCCCCTCCTTAAAACATACAACAGCCCTTTCTTGACCGGTGTTCCTCTCTCCTCCGCCGTATCTCTGCTCCCCCGTACAGCGAAGCTCCTGGAAACAGCTGTCCACTATGTGCCGCTTCCACCGCTCCATCTCTTGAGAGCCCACTCCCCTGGGCTGCTGCTCCCACCTCCCCTCGGCCCTTGTCAAGGTGGCCAGGGGGCTCTGTGTCACCAGACCCCACGTTCATCTCCGAGTCCTCTTGTCCTTCACAGCGCACCGCTCCTTCCCTCCTGAGGCACTTCTTCTGGTGGTCTCTGGATCCACTTTCTCTTGGTTCTCTTCATAACCCTTGTCTCTCCTGTAGACCCTTTCACATAGCAGCCAGGCTGATCCCTAAAACCTTAAATCCAATCGTGTCATTCTTCTAGTTGATATTCTCCAACACCATCCCATCTCACTCAGATAACTAAGTCCCACAACACGGAGCCCACCTGTCCTCTCACCACCTCTGGCCACACTGCTCTCCTGACCTCTCCTAGAATCCTCCTCCCCCACCTGCCCACCTGGTTCACTCCCTCATGTCCTCCAGATTTCTGCTCAAATGTCCAGAGGACTCTAGAGCCACAGTCAGGGTGGCCTGGTGAAGCTGGTCCCGCTGAGGGAGGGTCTGGTTCGTGGGGCTGGAGCCATAGAGAAAAGAAACACTGCCCCAGATGCTGCCAGGGGCAAAACCAGCGAAGAAGAATCCCCTGGCCTCCCTCCTTCTCCCACACTCCCGGCTCCCCCACTGCCTCCCACTGGCCAAACCTGGCCTGAAGGAAAGGGGATCCCAGGGCTAAAGATCCTGGGACTGTGGTTCTGGGCAACACAGAGCAGGGCAGGACAGAGAATGGATCTAGGAGCAGAGGCAGACGACCACACAAAACACCCCCATGCAAAAGGACAAATTGCCAGACGGGCTGAAAATTCAGTCTCTTTTGCGAGTGGTTACAATGACACAATTCTCTAGCTCTATCAGTTCTTGGTGAACAAATTACATCAGTTTCTTAAACCTGCAAAGATAAAGAAAAGACTTGGAACCAATGATCCTATCAAGATGTAGACTCTCCCTCCACTCGAAACAGATGTTCTCCTTGCATCCTAACCACAAGAGTTAACGGACAATTTGCCGGCCTCGGTGTTGACCAGTGTGGGCCCTGGGGTCTTGGAGAGTGCTCTGTATCAGCAGCAAGCCCCACACTCACCTGCGCTAACACAAGTACCTTCGGGTAGCCCAGAGAAACTTGTCCCTCCCTCTCCATAAGATGCTGCAAGCCCCTGTGGCATGAGTGAATAAGCTACAACGAGAGGAAAATGTTCTCTTGGGCTGGTCGAGGAACAATGAACTTCGTAACTATGCTTTATTTTTTGACCTAGAGAGTAAAAGGCTACAGTGAGTGGGCATAGGAAAAAACAAGGCAAGACCTTTTGCACAATGGTGCTGTTTGGAGTGTGTGTTGCAATGATCTAAAATGACCTTACGCAAGCCCTCAGCACAGAGTTGTACTTGGAAAGTTTCTCTCTCCACACCCTCTCCCAAGACCTCATGCAACTCTTAGGAGTTATATTTAGGAACATTTCACAAAATACCTTTTGACCCACAACCCTTTGGCATGAGTAGTGTTGTCAAAAACCACTATGTCCTTGAGACCTTCCCTGCACACCCAGAGTCCTTGAACAGAGCATCTTTGGGCTCTGTCTCTGCACAAATGGGCATTTACTGATTACGGTATAAAGTGCTATGGTACAAGGATAGGGCTAGATGCCGGCGAGGTCAGGGATGGGTTTAATTCTAGGTGTAGCTAGGCCCTTCGGGGAGGGACACAGCTTTTTCTGAGAGTCAAGATGATAACTGTGTGTCTCCAGTGGGGCTTAGAGGTCAACAGGTCTAAGCCCGTACGCACCTGAAAATCTAGGTCTTGACCTGATGCTCTGCTCTCCAAACGCTGCCAATCCCAAGGGATTGTAAATATATTTTTTCTGGAGTCTTGTTGAAAAGCTGTGACTGGCATTCTAGAGGCCAGGTCTGGATAGCAGCAGCCAGTCACAGGAATGGATGGTAACAATGGTGCTGGTGACCTAGGGTTTCAGACGCACCTTCCATGCAAGTCAGGTTCAGATGTGTGCTGCAGTACGTGTACCCCGGGGCCAGTACAATTAGCAAAATAATTTTATTTGCTCAGGAAATTATTACCATTAATTTGCATTATTTAATCACGTCCCAAAGGAATGGGTGAGTGAGAGGTTAGAAAATGAGCCATATTCAGATAATAGCGGTATTCCAAATTTCCCAGGGTTAATCTGGATGCTCGTGGTGTGTCCAAGTTCAGAACTAAGTTGAGAGGCAACACATAAAGACCTTTAGTCAAATTCTGCAGCCTAGGGAGCCCAATCCCTCTACCCCAATGAGAGGTAATGATGGATCACCAGGATGAGAGCCACACGAGACACTCCGTAAAATAATTACGAAGGCAGCCATTGGCAGAACCAAAGACTTTATTCCCAGCTAATGCTGCTTACGTGACTACTACCCTTAGTCAAGGGAGGGAGCATAATTGCTGGGATTACCTATTTTTTTATTTAGCAAACAGACACCTCCCCACTGCACAGTGCTGTGTGGTCACACATATCCTGCTTGCTGAATCTGTCATTCTCTAGAACCGCTGAGTGCGTGTTTAGGCACAGAGCTGGTCAAGACACCGGGCTATTAAATAGAGAAAAGATGTGAACAGCAAATCTGCCCCTTGGGAGAATATTGCCACCGAGTTTCCCTTTACCTTAACCCAAAGTACTTCTTGGATTTCATGACCAGGATAGTCTTATGGTTAACCAGCTTTATGGATGAAGAGCAATCTGAAACACAGATAAAGGAGGTGGCTTGCACGGTTCCCCCGGAAAACCAAAAGGGACCCAGAAAAGGGCTGTCAGGAGAGGTGCTGTCCGAGACAGCCCTCCCCCCTGGTCCTGAGCGCCTGCCTCCGCTTCTACCCTTGGATCGATATTAATGGCTCCATCTGCAGCAGGGAGCAAAAGCTATCACAAGGTTATGCAATCATAAGGAAAATAAAAACTGGAATGTGACTCTCAGCTCCGGTTTTCAAGATTAGATAACACCCCCTTAGTTTGGCACCCAATGAGTTATCAAAGCATTTACAGCGAGTCCTCAGCCCAGACCTTGTTGTTTCATTTTTCAAGTGTTGCTTTTTGCCCAGAATTGAGTCACTGGTTTCCTGACTATATAGACCACTGCTCTCACCCCAGCTCTACGTCACAGGCAGAGAGACCAAGGCAGCTAGGATGTTGAACAGTCTGGCCAAGGTCACCCTGAAGGAGTTTCCTAAATAGTACTGTTAGCCCTGTGTAAAGCTTTCAAAAGAGGAGGGGGCCACGTTTTTTAATGTCTTTTCAGAAAGCACGGCAAATTAAGGTCAATGGACAGAAGTTAAATGGATATCAAAGTCTAACAGCTAGCTCTCAGTTCCCTTAGTCTGTAAAATGTCTATGAGAGTTCTCTTGGGGGATGTTAACAGAAATTAGGTAAGATAATTAGTATGAACTACCTAATATGATACTTGGAATCTAACAGGTGATAAAAAATTAATTCCTTTCTTCTTTCTGACAGTGGAACACATTGCCACTGAGTACAGGAATTCATCAGACACAGATGTCTGTCTACAGACCCTTGAACTAAATGATCACCAAGATTCCTTCTAACTGTATCATTCCAAGTTTACAGGGCAAGGCTGGACTTTAAATCCATGAGTACCCACCAATTCTAAGACTTTCTAAGTTGTCAATGTTCTACAAAGATGACTCATGGTTTCCAAAGTCATTTTCATTTATATGGGATATTAATAGACAAAATGGAAAAAAAAAAAAAGCAGAGTGGAGGCAGAGACGAGTAAGTTGGAAAACTAGGTTAAGTGAAATTGAACCTCAGATATCCCCTTCATAAGCTCTCCAGCCGGGGTTTCTCTACATTAACTCTTGCACTCTGTGTATTTCACTTCTCAACTAGGTTGCAGGTCCTCAGTGCAGCATTTTAAATGATCTTCTCTGAATGGAACATTGCCCTGGCTGGGGAAGAGGTGGCACCGTCACAGCAGGCCAGTGTGATGACCTGGAGCCCTGGGTGGCAGCACTCAGAAATGGGTACATCAAATGTGCAGGTGATGCTAGTCTGGGGTGTTAGTGGTGGTATAGCAGTTACATCAACACACGTGTGGTCTGACAAGAGGTTAATAACATCCTCCCCATAGATGTGTTAAAATCTGTACAACCTCCCAGCACTGGCACATACATGGCGCTGTGTATCAGTAACTTTCACTATTATAAGTCTAGAGAAATGATGCCCCAAATGGAAACATCTTCAATACACCTCTTTCCCCTGAGAAGCACTGTCCTAAATCATCTGTGCTGAAAGACGAGGGGTCTTTTGTTTGTTTGTATGTTTTTAATTTCCAATTCATTGTGCAATGATACTTTTGTAAAGTTTGGTAAAAAAGGGATTCCTAAAGCAATAAAAATAACAAAGACATACAGAATACAATCAGGACAAAAAACACATTCTCATTACAGAGGCTGTAGAAATCTTCCAAGGACCATCGCGCTCCTCTTAAGACGGGGGAATGAAGTCACTTGCTCACAGTCCCGCAGCGCATCAGCGGCAGTGCTGGGACAGGACTCAGGTTGTCCTCTTGGAGCATGTGAAGTGGTTCCCAGTACAGCCTGCGGTCCTGGCCAACCTTTACTCCTCATCCTTCCATCAGTCAGAAGGACAGGGTCGCACTAGGGTGAGGCGAATGAGCCACTGGCCTGAGTGTAAAAGTTAAGGGGGTGTCAAAAAATTAGTCATCAAGATAAATAATATTTCAAGCAATATTTTTTATAGTCAAGGCTATGCTGTGGTAACAAATAATTACCAAAATCTCAGTAGCTTAACCCAACTCACCAATTCCAACACGGGTTGAGTTGCCCCCCGCATCTTACTGTCGGCCATCTGGAGCATGTGGCCTCCAGTACCCAGGCAGCATGGAAAAAGGCAAGTGGGGGAGACACACTAACCCTTCACTGCTTGACCTGGAAGTAATACACACTGATTCTACTCACACGTCATTGGCTAGAATTAATTACATATTCGTGTCCTAACTGCCAGGGCGCTGGAAAAGGTAGGAGAGCACAGAGATTTCTGGTGACCGTTAAGAGCCTCTGCTTTAGTCTTGAAAAACAAACAAAATATATATATAAACTTTATTTTATACCTAAAAAAATCAGAATTTTGGGGGCCGGCCCGGTGGTGCAAGCAGTTAAGTGTGTGTGCTCCACTGCGGCGGCCCGGGCTTCCCCGGTTCCGATCCCAGGCGCGCACCTACGCACAGCTTGGCAAGCCATGCTGTGGTGGCGTCCCATATAAAGTGGAGGAAGATGGGTACGGATGTTAGCCCAGGGCCAATCTTCCTCAGTAAAAAAAAGAGGATTGGCAGATGTTAGCACAGGGCTGATCTCCTCACACACACACACTCAATCAGAATTTTACATAAAGACGGATCAGTAACAGTGCTGAGCTGACCAACATTGGAGCCTGAGACAAAAGGCAAAATCAGTAATGCTGTCTTTATTTAAAATTTTGATATTTTGTTCAGTATAGATTTTATTGCATTATTTTTGAGAAGGAAGTCACAGGTCAGGGCATTCAGAAACGATTGATGGCAGGGGTCATCACTGACACTTGCTTGGCCGTGCCACATTTGGCTGCCGGCTAAAATATCTGTGTGCAGCAAGGTGGAGGTGAGGACAGGGTTTCAGAGGGCACCCCAAAGCAAAATAATCACCGTGCTCCCTCCAGCCTAAGACTCCATGATTGGAAGACACATAATTAATTTACTAATATCTTTTCAGAAGGAAAAAAAACGGCTGGTAAGCCTCTTCTGATACCATCTATAGGAAACACCCAGATTTGAGAAAAATCAACACGTGGAACCAAAAATAAAGCTCATAAAATGCAGGCAATATGGTAAAATGTTTTAATTTAGGATTTCCAGGGACTAAAGTCTGCACTCCAACAAAATAAACTCAGAGAACAAATTAATTTTATTAATGAACGATTGGGCATATTTACAGAAATCAACTGACAAAAGTACATATTATAACACTTGTTAAACACTGCCCATCAACCAGCACAGGCCCCAGGCCCAGCATTTAGTGCGAGAAATAACACTGGGCTTCCTCAGTCTGAATCCCCTCCCTGTGCCTCTTCCTAAACTTCCCTTCCATCAACTTGCTCCCTCCCCACTTCTCTGTCTTTCCTTTCAAAACCAGTTCTCATCAAATGGTGTGATTTCATCCCTGGCAAATTATTGTGACAGGGATTAACATTTTAAGCTAAACAGAAGAAACTGAAATGACAGTTGGGGAGTAATTTTGAGTGGGTAAGGGTGGTCCTTGGTCCCTTAAACTCCATCACATAGGCTAAAGGCCCACTCTTTCCTGCTTCCAACCAACGTTTCCAGCGGTTAGTGGAATCATGCAGTCTCCTGTCTCTGGAAGACAGCCGGTCAGAAAAAGGTCAAAGCAAGAAATTCCACACCTGTGGGGCGGGGATGGCCACTAGGTGTCTGAATCCAGCCAGTGGCCCCCTCCAGAGCCTCATCACCCTTCTGTTAGGCAAGCACTATTCCAGGACGAGGACGCTTTTCCTGTCCGGCTTCATTCTGGACTTGAGAGCGGGGGAGAAGGAGAAGGAAGACAAACGCACCTGAACCCACCCCTACGCACCGAGCAGCCACCCAGGCTGGAGGGGATTTTACACACATGGTGGAACTTGGATTGGAAAGGGAAAGGGGGACGACGGCTGGAACAGGATTGCTTCTGGCTGGGGGGGAGGCACCACTTAGGGGGTGTCCCTGCAGCGGGCTAACCCCTCCTCTGAGGAGAGAACTCTGGCCATCTCCTCGCCGGCCCCCCTGGCGTTCCCAAAGCGACTTGTATCGCGTTCTTCCTCTGGGTGGCCTCCCGCCATACAGATTACGGGGAGCAGCGGGCCTGACGTCAGCATTCAGGGCGCTCAAGCGACTTTTGGGGCCACCACATCCTCAGAACCTAGAGCAGGAGGGGGGCGACTCCCGACCGAGCAGTCATCCTACTTCCAATCAACGGCAAAGGTCGCGCCATCCTGGGGGGGCCACCCCGCAACCCTCAAGAACCCCCCCCCCGACGGGCCCTCGGCTACGGGCGGCACGGGCGGTGCCAAGTTGGCAACGCGATGGCTCTCTAAGACCATGGCAGCACGTGGGGGCCTCGCCGGGGGTCTCGAGCCCTCTCCTCCACCCATTTCTTTCCGTAGTCTTGGGAACCCCGCGTGTTCCGGCGCGGGGGGGTTGCTGATACCGCGCCCGGACACTTACCGCGGATCCACCGCGCAATTCTTGTCGAACCTGAAAACAGCCAGGTGGGGTGGGCTCGGGGGGTGAAAACCCGCACTCCCCCAGCAACACACACCGCCCCCTGCGCGCATTCAGGTCCGCACGCCGGCGGGCAGGGACCCGGGGCCGCGGTTTTCCGGGAAGCACGTGCGGGTCAATGCGCGTCCCACCGAAACCCAATGCTTCCGCCGTGCCAGGTCTGCGGGGCACAGGGCGCGTGTGCGTGTTTCAGGGGGTCAGGCATCAACGGAGACGTTGGGGGACGAGGTGGATCAGCCATCAGCTCCGACCGAGCCCCGCGCCGCCGCGACCGCAGGGGAGGGGAGCCGCCGCCCGCCAGGCAGGCGACAGCGCGCGGCCACCCGGGGGCGGCGTTAAGCGGCGGGGGGAGCGGGCGAGCGGCGCGGCACGCCGTGCACTTCCTGTTCGATGCACGCCGCCTTCCACCGCCCGCGCTCCCCCAGCCTGCGTCGGTGCCAGGCCCGGCCCCTCGCTGTCCCTTCACTGTCCCCGGGGCTGCGGCGCGGCGGTGGGACGGAGCGGGCGCCCTGCTCTCCTCTCCCGCGGGGCTCCGGCGCGCCCTCCGGCTGGCAGGGCCACGCGAGCCGCCGCCAGAACTTCTGCTGGCGGCCGAGCACTAGCCCAATTGCGAAGGGTATTGGCGTTTGCACCTCCTCTTCCCCTCCTCCCTCCCTCTCGCCCAGAGAGGAGGACGGACCTAGTTCCAGGCTCGGGGCTGGTTTATTCTGCAGCCGAGGATTACATCTATATGCAAACTGTCTCACTCTCGCCAGATTTTCCACTTAGGCTCAGGCATAGGTTGTTTTCCAAATTACTGTTTTTAATTGCACCTGCCTTTCAGATTACCTCTGGGAATCTGTGGGAGGAGCCAAGAGGGTGGAAAATGTTGCTTCGCTTTGCAGAAGGAAGAAAACTTTGACACAGCGTGAGACCTCTGCCACGCGTAACCCGGCGAGAGACCAGAACCGGGACAGCCTTTGGCTTTGATTTTGCATCCGATGAGCCCGTAGGAGGAAGCGGACACTTGAACTTGGCGCTCACGGCGACTGCCATCCCTCCCGGGTGGCAGCGACCCGAGGTACCTGCTCCACCCTCCCTCCCCGCGGAAATCCCCACGCGGCGTCTTCAGGGTGGAAGGACAGTAAAGAGCGCGCGGCTCGAGGCCAACGGCAGCGGCCGGGCTAGGAAAGAGGACCGAATTCCAGGAACGAGTCACCCGGAATTAACTTCTGGTTAAAGTTATGGGAAGCGCAGCCATGGACACCAAAAAGAAGAAAGATGTTTCCAGCCCCGGCGGGGGCAGCGGCAAGAAAAATCCCAGCCAGAAAAGGCGTTCGCTGCGCGTGCACATCCCGGTGAGTCCCAGCGCCGCCGGCCCCTGCTGCCCACCGTCGCGCCGCCGCCCACCCCGGCGCGGAAGCGGTTAACGCGGGACGCCCGGCGGGCGCCGTGCGTGGACAGGCCCCTCCTGTCACTTCGGGCCGCTCCGGGGAAGGGTGGAGGAGCAGGGCCGAGCTGGGCCTCGGAGCCCGGGCTTCAGCTCTCCCTCCACCGCGTGCAGCCGGGGCCCAGCGACCGTCTGCGGTGGGGCTGGGGCGAGGGGCCGAGGGGCGCGTTCCCGCGCCGGGCGCGGCTGGTGGCCGGCTGGGCGTAGCCCAGATCCCGCCCGGTGCGGGTGCGGGGGGCGGTGCGTCGTGTTGTTTTGTTGAAAAAGGACCGTGTGGACTGCGCTCCGGGGAGGTGGAGCCCCGCGCGGCTGCCGGGGATGGAGGGGAGGGGAGGGGAGGGGAGGGGCGTTGGGTGGGGACAGCGGGCGGGGTGGGGGAGTGGCTGTGTAGCTGCGCCCTCAAATGGACCTACCTCCTTCCCAGTTTCTCCTGGGGTGCCTCTGGGTCGGGGGTGGGGGGGTCCTTTGCAGCCGTTCCCTTTGCCTGTCCCCGGGGAGCACATTTCGGGCATTTGGGGGCTCGGGGCTCCCTAACGCGTGCAGGGCTGCCGCGAACTTAGCCCTGGCCAAGCCGGGACCTGGCCCGGACTTTGGCGACATCGATCGGTCTGTGACTTGACTTTGTCCAGCTGGAGGAAGCGGCGGGCGAGGTGGAGCGCCCACCCTGCGGTTTGCCTGCCCAGGTAGCCAGTGGCCCCTTGTCCTGGCCCCACGCAGCGTTCCTTAGCCTCCGCTTAGGGTCGGGGGGAGGCAGGTGGTGGGATGTGCGTTCAGCCCTTACCTGCACTTGAAGAAAACTCGACTGGGTCACACCCCCGACCTCCACCAACCAAGTAAATGTTTGTCCAAACACAGTACTCACAGACACACACATGCACAGACCACACATGCACACACAGAGTAGAGGGCTCCATGAAGAATGTGATTTTCTTCTCTCTTCCAGATGACTGGTCTTGGGTGGGAGTGCACAGTGTGTCCCACCCTCGAGGGTTGTCACCTCGTTAAAGCTAATCCTTCCTGACAGCAACAGGGCGGGACTGGGGTGGGGCAGCTGGCCACTCACTTTCCACTGCAAACCCGAACCTGGTGAAGCACTTTCCTCCAGGGTTTGTGCACGTGCATAACACTTGGATGGGGAGGAGCAGAGCCCCAGACATCTGATGCGTATTTCAGGGAGCAGCCTGAAGTTGGGACCCGGTGGGCAGCTCTTCCTGGCAGGGGGAAGCAGGTGACGGGACCGCTGGCTGCTGTATGGCAGCAGGGTGGTGACCCATGCAGTCAGGAATAAGCATTCCTTTGAATAAGCTTTCTATTTGAAAATGAAATATTCCTGCTTACTTTGTTAGTAAATTAGAGGTTAGATGTTGCTGCCACAAAGCTCCCTTTAGCGCTGATCACTTGAGTGAGCCATTGAACCGCTCAGTTTCTCCCTTTTGTCATAGATAATAATTCCACTTTGCCTACCTTACAGGGAGGTTGAGATAAAACAGATCATGGAAAGCTCTTACAAATTTAAAGTGTTATGTAAATATCTGGCTAGTACATCTGCATCAGAGCACCTAATTTTAAGAAAGAGAGAGAAAAGAAAATGATACTGCCTGGTGTACAGGCCACGTTGTACTGAGGCCAGTTGGTGAGGCTGGTCCCAAATGCAGAGTGGGAGTGTGTGGGGGGTGCTCAGGGGCTGGTGCTAGTGGTAGTGTAGGACCAAATCCAGGACCCGGAAAAGGACTGAGAGGCCAGGCTGTGCAAGTGGAAAAGCAGCAGTATAGTTGGGGTCGTCTGACCGCCCCTCCTGCTGCTGGTGTGACTTTGGCTGCTTTAGACAATGTTCTTGGCATGATCCAGCCGTCACTGCAAGTACTGTTCACTCAGTTATTCCACAACATGCGTGCAGCGCTCCGGTCGATGGTGAGATCCAGGGGTGAATGAGGGGGCTCTGTCTCCATTCTCACAGGGCTTGCATTTGCTGCAGATGACCCAAGAGTATAAGATGACCCGTGCAGCAGGGAGAGAAGGGGGAGAGCACGGTGAACTGATGTGTTCAGAGAGAACTTAGACCCAGAGACGGTAGGCGGGACAGAGACTCGTGTGAGAAGTTGGAGGTTGTTCCTATCAGGGACCCCGCTTGAGCACCCCGTGGAGTCAGGGGTTTGGATGACCACTTCCAGGTGCCGTGAAGAGCCCTTCTCTTGGAGGAAAGGGTTTGAGAATCAGAGCCATCAGAAATGGATTGAGGCCAGATCAAGGAGGGCCTTGAAATAGGGTTGCCAGATTTAGCAGATAAAAATACAAAATGCCCAGTTAAATTAGAATTTTTTGAATGAATAACTTTTTAGTTTATGAATGTCCTGTGGGCTATTTGGGATAAATTTATACTAAAAAATTATGCTCTGTTGTCTGAAATCCCAGTTTACCTGGGCATCTTGTATCTGATTTGGCCGCCCTACCTGGCAGGCAGGCAGGCCCAGGGAGAAGCTGCAGGAGTTGCTGCTGATGCCCTGCCCCACATGCCCAGGGCGCCCCAGAGTTCACTGCAGTCCTGCCAGACAGCCCCGCTCCACCCCACAGCTCTCACTGTGTCTTTCTCGCTCCTGGAGGAATCCTCTCGGACACCCGGTGGTTTACTCAGCCTGAGTGTGTGGGGCTGGAAGACCTGGAATTGGGTTTATGCCCTGAGGGGCAACCCTCAACCAAGGATCGATGAAGGTGGGGCAGTACCCCAGCCTCCCCATCCCGCGGTGGGACAGTTCTGATGTGTGTTCTGCAGGATGCCTCAGAGGGTCCCAGCAGGGTCCAGCCGCACTTGCCCACAGTGGTGGTCTGTTCAAAAGTGTACCCCTGCTGGCTTGTCTGCCTCACTCCCCCACTCCCTGGGCTAAAGTCCTGAACCTAAGCCATCATCTCGCCGACTGTTTGAGGGAGAATCTAAACTAAGAAGCAATTAAAGGTGATGGGAACAACGCTTCATGAGAATTGGCCTGGTAGCAGCGTGCAAAGTGGATTCGTGGAAAGAGGGGCTAGTGTCAAGGAAACTGATTCAAATGCCTGGTAAAAATCCAGGGTAAGGGTTGAGGACTGAACAGCAGTAATGATAAGAGAAAGCAAATGAAGGGGAGAGGTGAGAGGTCAGAGGGAGACCAGTGAGCCTTAGTGTCTGATGAACGGCGAGGGAGACAGGAACTGAGTTGACCAGTGGTGTTGAGATATTTGGTATAAGGAGCCAGATCCTGGGGGAAAATGAGGAGCTAGGTCGCAGCAAATCGAAGGGGACTCACGTCCACTTCCTGATCCCCCAGCGCCAGCTGATCACTGGTGTCCAGAGGATGCCATTTCCCAGGATGTTTGGGATTGTAAGGAGTGGCTCCTGAAAGACACTGTGGCTCTGGCAGTCCTGTGAGTGGGTCATTTGGTGGTGTCCAGTGGCGCTCGCAGTGAGGAGGCCTGCTGGGGCCTCTATGTCTGAGCAGCCTGTCTCGTCACTGAAATGAGTTGAGTTCCTTTTGGACACAGTCAGCCTTCGTCTCCACCCTTGTACCTGGTGCGTGAACAGAGCCATGACCTAGGATGTTGGGGAAATCATTGCAAACCTCCACTGCAGGCTCTGCTTGTCTTTAGCCATCTTCACCCTGCTGTCCTACCGATAGCGCCTGCTGTGCCCTGAGACACCAAAAAGGAGGCATCTATTTAGGGGACACCCTGGGGCCTATGGGTTATAGCAGATAATGGAGACCTAGAATTACTAACCAAAGTGACAACCAGGTGGGACGGGAGAATGGCCTCGGGCCTAACGGAGGACCGGCCTTGCTTGATCTGAGCCTCCTTCTTAGGCAGTTTGGATCACCTTTATAGGAAAAACCTCCCAGATCTTATCAGGGGAAAGAGAAGGTGTGAGAGAGAGGAGAGGAAGAGGAAAGCCTGAGTGCAGATTCCTCGTGGGGTTGCATTGGGCCTTTAGACGTAGCGAGGTGGGCATCGTGTTTAGAGTCTGGGTGAGCCGGGGCCTCGCTTTAGCTCTTGTCTCTTAGCCTTCATTGCAGATGTAAAGCAGGAACAGTGATGAAGGTGGTAGGAGTGGCTTTAGAAAATAACTCATTAGAAGCCTAGCTGTGTGTGGCGTGCTGCCGGAACTTTGCCAGAGAAGCTGTTGCTGGGAGCAAACGTGTTCTTTTCTTCTTTTTTGTCCCTGAAAAAGCAGCTTCTCTATTAATGCTGAAATCCATATGTCTCAGACTTATTTTAATTGATGACTGTTGGCCGGTCTTTGGAACTGTTTACCAGCTGATGACAGCAGGAGGCCAGGGGGCAGGGAGGGCTTTGGAGAGAAGGAGCTGAGCAGGACTCTGCAGGGACACTGAGGCAGGCCTGGAGGCGTTCAGACTTGAGGCAGTGGCCAATGCACGTGTCCCTGGCCCTCTTGGGAGAGGTGCTCCAGAAATCCTTCACAGTCACTGGAGACAAGCTAAAAATAGAGCCAAGAGCAGCCGGCCAGGCACAGGAGGGTGGCTTGGCGGGCCTGTCACTAGTGATGCTTTTGCCTGTGGTGTCTCCGGAGGGAACCCTCATGCTGCTTGAGGCTGTGGCTCCCTCTGCATTGGTGACAGGCCTGCGATCAATGGCCTCTATGCGACCAAATCACTCTGCTCGGCACTCTGACGCCCAGATGCGCATGGTAACGGGAGCTGCCCTTCCGCCCCTGGGCTGGACCACCAAGTGACAACAGTGCTCACACCACTAAAACTGCCCAGACCGAAGCCTTGGCAAAGGGAAGGAGGTGCCGTGCGGCACAGTGGGGGTGTCAGTTTGGACCTTGGCCTTGACCTTGGTCAGTTTGTACCCCCCTGAACAAGGTTCGTTGGGTTAGGGTTTAGGACAATGTTTGTCAAAGTGTGGCTCCTGCACCAGCTTAAGTAGAATCACCCAGTGTTTGCTTAAAACATAAAATCCTAGATCTCAGCCCAAACTTACTGAATCAGAATCTCTGAGGAGTGGGACCCATGGGTCTGTGTTTCTGATAAGTTGTCTAGGTGATTCTTAGACCTACAGGGGTTTAAAAACAATGGATTTTCATCTTCCTCAGTGTGATACTGATCCATTTTTTTTTTTTCATGAGGAAGACCAGCCCTGAACTAACATCCAGTGCCAATTCTCCTCTTTTTTGCTGAGGAAGACTGGCCCTGGGCTAACATTTGTCCCCATCTTCCTCTACTTTATATGGGACACCGCCACAGCATGGCTTAACAAGCCGTGTATCAGTGCACGCCCAGGATCCAAACCGGGGAACCCCAGGCTGCCGCAGCGGAGTGTGCACACTTAACCACCTGCGCCACCAGGCCGGTCCCAATACTGATCCATTTCTTCTGCCCCCATGAGTTACTCTTTCTATCAATCTATCCGTCCATCCATCTATATATCTGTCCATTTATCCGTCTGTCTATCTATCATCTGTGCTTTTTCAGCTGCCATTGAGGAGAGATATGCTTGGCTACTGACTATTGAACAAAGGCAGGATATTTCTGGTTTCCAAATGAAGATGAATGCCCACATCAGCCCCAGCCAGGGTAACCCCATGAGGGCCAGCCTGTTAGGCCACACTGGAATATTTCTTGACTCAGCCCTTCAGTGGCTTGGTGCCTCCTGGGTGCCCTGAGCATAGTCTCTTATAGGGCCCAGAGTATGAAATTGGGGCCTTCAGGAGTCAAGCAACTCGGTGATGGGGCCCCCAGAACTGTCCTGTGGCTCTAGGGTTTATAAACAAGGCCTGGATGCCCCTCCACAGCTTTCAGGGTGTGAGTATGGCTTACTGTAGAGTGGGCTTCCTGAAGCGTGGGCATTCCATGTTGGTTGAATGCCCACAGGTAAGCACAGTCCTCTAGAGCGAATGGGCAGGTAGGGAACAGACACGAGAGTCCCCTTTCTTGAAGTCTCTACCTTGCAGAGAGAGCACAGACCTCCGTAGACCAGCTCACATAGTGACATAAGTGGCACATGCACGAAACGCATGGATTTGCAGAATCTCACATTCAGTGACTTGGGGTGTAGGCTTTGGCTGGATCCCCTGTCTCATCCTCTTATCCCCACTTGACAGATGGCCCAACTGAGAACAAGCACATCCCCCTTCCATGGCTGAACAACACGGTGGAAGTGAACTGTGCACTTTGTTCCAGTCTAGCCTCTGCTGCCCTACTCCCGCTCTGTCCTGGTACCTATCTGTAGAGAGTTCAGGATCCTTGTGTAGACCAGGCTCTGAATACTGTGTAGTAGCCTAGTGGTAAATGCACCTGTCTACATCCTGGGTCATTATTTCACCGAAAGGACGTCTCTAGTACTGAGGTGACAGACAGAAGCAGCAGCCCAGTATAGTTTGTGTGTTCACTGTTGCATCTTTCCACATATCACAAACTTGTGAGGGTCTCAGTGCTTTACGGTATCTCTCCCTGCCTGTTTTCTTTGAACTGCCCTCCTCCAGTAAAACCTAGCAAAGCTTGGTTCTCTTGCTAATCTCCACTCGGGGGCTGCACCTTGACTGTGCTAAACATTCCATTGACTGAAGACAGATCTTGGAAGCACTTCTGACTTGCCAGTGCCTTCTCCCCTGCTCAGACTTCCTTCACATAACTTCCAAGTCAGTTTGTATCCTCTAAAACCATTCAGACAAATAAATGTGCTCTTAGATGATGCTGTTTCTTGACTGGTTATTTTCTTTTACATTCCCTGTTTTCCTGTTTTGATTTTTTTCATCTTACTCCCAGCAACGTTCCTGTTTCCAGGCACCATTTCACTTGGATGGGGGCTACTCAGGTTGCTACACAGGGCAGCACAGACCAAAGAGCTGGGTTAGAATCCAGCTCTCTTTCCCCGTTCTCCTCCAGCCACCCTCCCTTTGACCCAGAACAGTGAGTCTGAGCCACTCACATGAGGCGCCACGTGTCTCCCGCTTCTGTCAAGGTGATGGACCAACCCATCCTGATAACCCGTGACACTGAACCAAGTGTCAAAATGTTGTCAGCATCTCTTAAAATGTGGACAAAGGCCGATGAAGGGCTGAGCAGCGAGTTGAAACAGAGTTTTTAATTTGCTCGGTTAATTGACCGTGGCCTTGCTGTGAGACGGGCAGAGCCACATGGGAGTTAAGCTGTGTCCCTGAGACTTAACCACAGGGAATTCTTCGAGAGACCCCACTGTACCCATTGCACAGTCTGTGAGCTAGACAGAGGGAAATGGTTGAATATCTGTCGGCTGTGCTTCCCCTCCGGTGGAAGAAGGTGTCTCACCTTCGACTGGGTTAGCCCTGCATTGGAATGGTTAATCTGAATCTCACTCATCTCTATCTTCCACTGCCTACTTTGAAAATAATTTGATCTCCATCCTATCCTTCCTGTTGACAGGAAGGCCGTCTCTGCCAACTCATGGCTTGTCACAGACCAATCAGATATCATCTAGGCTTTGGGGCCTCTGCCAGGCCTCTGTGTTTTGATCTACTCTGACCTGGCAGCGAAGTTGCTGATGAATGTACGACAAAAACCAATTTGCTCTTGGTGACCCAGGAGTTCAGCCTTTTTTCCATGAGGCAGAGGCCGGGTCCCAGCTGTAGGAAGCCCTGGTGCTCTGCCAGCCTCCTGCTGGGAGCACAGGGGGGACTCAGCCCTTTGTGCAGAGCCAGTTCAGGGTAGCGCTGGGGTGACCTCCATTTGTCCTGGGGAGGGCAGGAGGAAGGATGCCACAGGGCCAGGGGAGAGTTTTAGGAAGTGGGGCACCAATTTCTCCATTTGTAGATGAGAAATGGAGAGCTGGAGAGTTGCTGAGGGCCATGTTTACAGTTAGGCAGGATTGGAGCCGGGGCTGGGAAACCAGTCAATTCGTTTATGTCTGTTTCCCAGGCACTGAGCTAGGTGTTGGGGATACAAAGATGAAAAAGATGAACAAGGTTATGAGTTGTATTGTGTCCCCAAAAAGATATGCTGAAGTCCTAACCTCTGGTACCTGTGAACGTGACCTTTTTTGGAAATAGGGTCTTTGCAAATGTAATTAGCCAAGGTAAGATGAGGTCATGCTGGGCTCCCAATCCAATATGACTGATGTCCTTATAAGAGGGAGATTTGGATACAGAGTCAGAGATCATGTGCAGATGGAGGCAGAGATTGGAGCGATGTTACCACAAGCCGTGGAATGCCTGGGGCCACCAGAAGCTGGAAGAGACAAGGAAGGATCCTCCCTTGAGGTTTTGGAGGGAGCTTGGCCCTGCCAACACCTTGATCTTGGACTTCTGGCCTCCAGAACTGTGAGAGAATACATTCCTGTTGTTTTAAGCCAGGCTGTTTGTGGTGCTGTTATGGTGGCCCCAGGGACCTAATACAACAGGGTCCCTGCCTTCGAAGCCCAGTTGGGGCGACAGTGACAAGACTACCGGCTGCGTTCTGTAGAGCCATGTGACAGGTGCTGCGGAGCGAGGGGGTGGGACACCCCAGCGCTGCCTGACGAGGGCGGGCCAAGGCCCACGAAGCCACCCACAGCTCTGTTGTCTGCATTTCCCCGAGATCTGGGTCTTTCCTTGCATCCCCCTCCTCTCGCTGACTGCTTCTCCCTGCTGGAAATCCTAGCTGATGGTGCTGGGCCGGGCTCTATGAGAAAACTGAGTGCGAGGAGGCTGGTGTGGCAGCCCCAGGACCCAGACCTGCTGTGCTTGTCGGAGCACCTCCTCTTGGCCCTGCTCTGTCCCTTCTGCATAACCACCCACCCAGACTCAGTCCTGGGGCCAGGGGTGGAGATGGGGGAGAGTGAGTGGGCAGCCCGGCCCGGTCTCCTTTAGCTTCCAGAAGACTAGCAGGCAAACCTCCACCTTGTTCTACTCGGCCTCGCAGCATTGGCCATGAGACAGCCGTTGGGTCATGGGCTTGAAGCCTCATTCTGGTGTAGGGCATATTGTGTAATAAGCACCCAGAGAGCTTTCTTCCTCCTTGCAATTTGCACGCTGCTCGATAGGTACTTTCATTCGTGGTGGCTCTGCCTGATCGATATTATTGGTGATCAGATGCCATCTGGGAGGCACGGTTGTCATCAGATTTAGCTCATTCTGATGCAGCACTTGCTAGGAGCCAGGCGTGTCCTTTTATATAAGCCATCTCTCTTTAAAATAACCCTGTGAGATATCATTACTATTGTTGTCACTGTTATTATCCTTACCATAGAAAAGAAGGTTAGGCCGTCCGCGGCTCACAACCATTCTAGCCCCATCTGCCCGGAGAACTTTCTGTTGTGTTTAATTGGGTTTTTGATGTCTCTGCTCTGCTCTGCCCCAGCCTAGGGCTTTTCATGCCCCGTGAACGGGCTGGGCAGCCCGGGGGTGGGAGGCAGGACTACTGGGCAGGACAGAAGCCACCAGGATGGTGGGCACACGGAGGACAGAATACCGGGTCTGTGTGCTGCCTTCCAGCAGTTTGCCCTTGGGGTTGACTGGGTCTTCATTCTCTTTGCTTGGCTCCTTTTTAAATGAAGGGCGTTGAAGGCTATCCTTTACCCTTCTTGTCTCAAAAATAAATAATCCGCCCTCTATAATTTCACAGGTCTTATTCTCTAGTTCTTTCTCATTTTTTGTTTTTTAAATAACTGAATATTAGAATAAATGCTAAACCAGGAATTGGGAAATTCTGTGCTGGCTCTTCTGTCAGATACCTGCAGGCTTTTTCTTACTGAGTTATCAGACATTTTCTGAAAGCCTTTGTGTGCCAGGCACTGTGGGAGGCTCAGAGTAGACTTGTAACCAAGGCGGGCATGGCCCTGCGCTCACAGGCCTAGAGGCTCGAATCACCATCTCAGTTCACTTTTGCTGCTGTCAAAACTCTCAAAAACATAGTGACTGAGAACAACAAACGTTTATTTTTTATCAAATATATATAATATATAGTATATATAGTAATTGTATATATTATAATTGGTATGTTAATCACATATACTATATAAATAGTAATGTAATTATCAATTATATATTATTACTTAATTGTAATATATAATAATTACTATATTAAGATCTTAAGCAGGTTGATACATAATATTGTTTAATAATTAGTATATTGTTAATTGTATAATTAATACATAGTAATATTATATATTACATATAATATATATTATATATAAAAAAGAGGATTGCAATCTGAGGTCTCCATTGACTCAAGCACCATGATTGTATGGAGACAGTGCTTTGTCCCAGGACCGGTGGGCTTCAGGAGGCCTTGAGGGAGGGTGAGAGGAGAGGCATGCTGAGGAGTGGTGGAGCCTGGTCCTCCCAAAGCTGGGCATGTGACAGTGTCACCCCAACCTCCCATTTCATCACTAAGACAAGTGAGTGTCAGAGGAGCTGTATTGCCTGTGGGGAGAAGCCAGGGCCAGGAGAACAGAGAGGTTACTCTGCTCTTCACTTACTCTTCTTTGCTTGTTAGGTGTATTTTGAGATTTCTAAAATGACCTTGGGGCACAGGTAATAGAATATTCTCGGCTCAGAGACAGAGGGAGATGCTGGGCAGCGGTACAAACTGGTCTAAGGGAGGACCTTGGCCAGGTGACTTCCCACCAGGTATGGAAGTAGCCCAGAGGGCACGTGGTGGCCCCTGGCAGCCAGAGAGGGTGGAAGCTTGCCATGGACCACTTCATATGAGGAGGCAGCCTCGAGAGGTTGAGCGGCTCACCAGAGGTCACATGACTGGCCAGTGGCAAAGCCGGGAGGAAAACTCGCGTTTTCTCCTGGAGGAATGCTGGCAACAGAGGAAACTCTCTCTGGCAGGTGGGCATCCGTGGCTGCAGGTGAGAGAAGGCTTCTGGGGAGCCGCAGTCCCACCTGTCTGGCCCGCCATGGCTCTCTGCCAGAGATATCTACAACTTGTGTTAGATCAGAAAACGATTTCAAAGCAGTTCTGTTTTTCGATGGCTCTAAATCAGGCGCTGTGGGCAGCAGTGAGCTAGCGTCGAGTCCTTTCAGCACAGACCCAGGCTCCAGACTTGCATGTCTGTCCATCCTCCATCCGTCTCCCTCCTTCTCTAGATGTGGCAACATCAGTTTTCAGGGAAGGCTCAATGCAAAGTTGTGTAGGCTTGGCGTGCAGGCATAGAATTTACTACCATAATAAACTATAACTTAAAGTCAAATGGACACACTGGGTTATATTCCTTGTTTATTGATGATCTACCCCTCAAATGACCTTTGTTACCTTCACCTAAAAATTATTCTTAGTCAATGATGCTGTGCCTCTAGCTTTGTGGCAGGGGAAGGAAAGAAAGCTGGGTGGGGCAGAGGGAGAAGTTGGGCTATGAAGCAGTTACAATAAAGCCCTCAGCTGACCCTCTGGAACATTCTGTAACTGGGATGGCCCTTCAGTGTTGTCCTAGATTGAGGCAAAGGGGGCCAGACTTCTGTCTCCTTAGTTAGACCATGCACTCTTTTGAGGATGGTGTGCATCTCCACCTTTCATGTCCCAGCCGCAGGGAACCCACCCTCCCACATGGCCAACCCTGACGTTGATATTGATCATGATAGTGAGGAAATGCAGAAACCCAGCTAACACAGTGGGAAAGAAAAAATATGGACAGTCTTTGAAGATCCAAATGCTTAGTTAGTGAACTAATTCCGAAAAATCTGAGTGAATCGCTTGTTTACAAATCTTGTGGGAGCCAGACAGTGCAAAGAGAAAATTTTCAAACCATGTCTTGTTGGTTCAATAAAAGGGAAATTTTTAGGGACATTATTGTATCAGTGGTTTTTTTTCCTTCATCTCTTACCTGAGAAAGTTATTTGGGCTTTTTGCTTCTAGTAAGAGCATCATAAATGTGCCAAGAGGTATTTTCGATGGCATGATAATCCCTCATTTGGAAAGTGGTCTGGCACCTAGAGTGACGTAAGATGCCGAGCATAAGCAGGGAGGGAGGGGATGACTAGGCAAAGGCCAGGCTCCAGCCCGGCTCTTCACCACCTTCAGGAAACATAGAAGGCAGGGAACATCCACCCGCTGCAGGGCAGGCATGGACCTTGCTGTCATTTGTACTAGATTCTTGAGAACAGAATTCTTTGTGTGAGCAGGGAAAACATGATGGTTTTTGTCTGCTCTAGAGGAGGACGGCGTGGTGGAGGGGTGTGAGTTTGGGCATCAGAGGCCAAGGTTGCAATTCTAGTGCCACCGTTTGCTCCTGCATCTCTTGGGCACTTTACTGATGCTTTCTGAGCCTCAGTTTCCTCACCTGTAAAATGTGGATAATAGTCTCCACCTCGCATGGCTTAGGGGAGAATGAAATGAGATACGTGGAAAAAAACAAGAAGATGGTACTCTAGGAATGTTGGTTTCCTCTCCCCTGTAAAGGGGCCGGTGGGGAAGACTGCCCAGCTACCATCCTGCTCCAGGTTTTCTGGGCTGGCCCCGTGGTAAGATAATTTTATTCTTTTCAAAGGAGGTGATTCCTTAATTATAAGTTCAAATGTGACTTCATTTTTATCCCTTCTAACACTTTGGCTAAACACATTTACAAATTTATTTCGTAGGTCTCCTTATTTATAGTGAGATAGTCCAAATGGCCGGGCCCCCAGCCCAGAGTGAAAGCCAGTGTGAGCTTCAGGGCTGGAAAGTTGAGCCCTAAACTGAATGTGGTTGGAAATGGCCTTTGCAGGGAACTTGAAGGTCAAGTCCGGGGTGAGGCTGCTGAGAGCTGGGGTGGTGGGTGTGGAAATCAAACCTGGCAGGCTGCACCTGGAAGCAGAACCCTGTCCCTGCAGGCTCCTGGAGCCTCGCCTGCCTCCACCTCCTGCTGCCTCGGGGCTAGCGGGGCCCCAGTAGAGTCGCCAGCACAGGAGACAGGCTGGGCTCTGGGGGGTGGGGGGGTGTGCTCAGTGGGTGAGAATATTACAGTCTGGCAGAAGGTAGTAAGCAGCTGGCATTCTAGGGCATTGGTTTATCAGGTTAGTGTGTTTTGTCCTCATCCCGTTGGGGCATTTGCCATTTAATAGGGCTCGCCTGGGAGTTTTGCACCGTGACTCCAGAGGGTGAGTGTTCTGGGGCTTTTGGGGGGCATTTTGAGCCCCAGGTCGTGTCCCCTTCAGCCCTCAGGTGGGCCTGGCGTGGGGCGGGCGGCTCTCCAGTTCATTCCCATGTGAGATGAGACCAACACCACCAACCACTCAGGCCGTGGGCACTGTGGGTAGAGTCTGTGTTTCTGTTTCTAACCCCACTAGTACAGGAATGGACTAGAACACGCTACAAGGAGTGAATGAAGGAGAGGCGGTGACAGAGCAGGGCGAGGGCGGGAAGGCCTGGGGAAGGAGGAGCTGAGCAGAGGCACAGGCAGGAGTGGAATTGGAGGAATGAAGTGTGTTTAAGCAAGTTCCGGTTGTCTCTGTCACAAAGCATGAAGGCGAGACACTTTCCGGCCTGTATTTTTGCCCTCCTGGCTCCGCGCGCCTTTCCTGAGAGCTGGTGTGCCCTTTCTGTCCCTGCCTCTCTGGGCTGGGGGTGCCTCACAGACTGCCCGTTGATCGTTCTTAATTAAGGGATAGATGAAGGCATCTGATGGGGAGATAGAGCCTCATTAGGGACGGGAAGGGCCCTTCCAGGTCTGGCATTCTGTGGTTTTGTGAGACCTGCCGAAAGGGCAGGTGCCCAGCCACGTCCCCCAGTCCACAGTCCCAGGAGGCAGGGGCAGGGACCACAGTGGAAAGAATCTTGGACTACGTGGCAGAAGAGGGGGTTCCAATCCTGTGTCCCCCAGCTTTGCTGACTTGGGCAAGTCCTGTAACCTCAGATTTCCATCTGGTATCACCAGATGACTTCTAAGTGAGCAGAGGGGTCAGTTATTTGTCACATCTTTCAACACGCTGAGCCCTGGACAGAGATGTGGGCGCATCCTTGTGGGTTAGCATACAGTTCTCACCCGGAACAAAAGAGGGTTGACAGCGTCAGTTTGGAAGGCCCGGAGGATTCAATACAGATTCCAAAGAAACAGGAAGATTCCTTCACCAAATGGCGTCTTCCTCCCGTGATTCTGAGAAGGCCGTTGGAATCGAAAAGCAGGAGGCTGGGTGGTTATCCCAGATCTGTGCAACAAACCTGCCGAGTGTGATGCCAGTGAACAAACCAGGACGTCGGGTTCGGGGAGGTGAGACCACTCAGCTGGCTAGCGGCTGAGCAAGCTCAGAAGAGTGCCAAGCGTCACGAGCCACTCAGCTTTTGACAAAGCAAGGACAGCGCTGGGTGCTGGTGGCTGACTGCACACCTGCCTGCAAGCCCGGCTCTGGGTGTGAAACCTCAGGCAGGTGCGGGCAGGAAGGGAAACTCACTTAACTCACTTCCCCGTCTTGCGAGCCTCGCCGCTGGACGCCCTTCGCAGCTGACTGCTGGTGGCTTTAAGCACACTTCCTCCAGTGGTGTCTCGGGAAAATCCCAGAGAACGGCTTAGCACTGCCCTCGAGCTGAAGACCACGATTCATACTGCCACCTTAGTCTTCTTTTCTTTAGAGAATCACACATTTCAAAGGGTAGGACCTATTCACACCCTTTTCCATTCGCAGGTCTTCCTGCTGAGACAGTGGGGAAGGACGGCTGCCACGTCTTGCTGCGGCGTTCTGCGTTCCCCACTGAGTGCCACCCAGGAGCGGCCCGTTTGTCACTGTTTCCTAAGTGAGTGTGTGTTGGTACCAGAGCTGCTGGCACATTCTGCACAAACCCAGTGTCTGCTCTCTGCTGTAAGCCTCAAGGGCCTGCTTTTCCCCAATCTGTTCTGTGACACTGGCCAGCGTCCAGCCCCTCCTCAGAGGATCCTAGTTCTCCAAACTTTCTATGATCTGAGAACTTGACTGATGGAGGCCAGGGATGTGCTGGACAAATGGTCCTGCTGTTTGTGCCCCAGTCTTGCAGGAAGAGGGGCCCTCAGCATCCACCATACTGAACCCTTTAGGGAACCAAGCCAATCTTCGTCTCCTCTATCCGATTCTTTCCTAGCAACAGGAACCAAAGGCCAGAGTTGTATGAAGGTGGAGGAAATGGTAGTGCCTGCCCTCCACTGCTCCATGTCGGTGGTACTTGGTTCAAATGATTCTCAAGGTCAGCTTTGAAGGGAAAGGAAGAGGAATGTGGCTAATAAAGATAGCTAATAGTCACTGAGCCAGCTCGCCCTGAGCGTGTATGTGCATTAGCTTCTTGGGCCATGTGAGTCAATGCTGTCATTGTCCCCATCGTACAGATGGGAAATCGGCACAACAGAGGCCAGCCTGCAAGCTCCAGCCACCTGGCACCCGAGCCCCGTGCCAAACTGCTGTGCCCTACAGCCCGACGGTGCTTCGAGGCAAGGTGCGCCCCCAGGACACGCGTGCAGGGGACGAGGGCATTTACCTCCAACCATTGTTGGGGCTGATTGTAGACGCAGGAGTCTGAAGTCTTTATTTTGGACCTCCGGCTGCCAATGGGTCCACTTCGGACACAGCTGCCCCGTGGTGGGTGGACCCCCAGCGCTGAGCTCTGTGTGGTCTCTGTGAACTCTGTGTCCTCGGTGGTCTGCGGGGAGCCAGCTGGCAAGAGAAGAGGGTCCTGAATGTCACCCAGCCAAAAAAAGTGACTTTTCCCTTTGAATCCTCGAGTCTTCTTGCGTATGATGCCGTAATTTCCCTGCCCCCCACCTCGGCCAGGCCAGGCCCTGACTTACTCACTTGTGCATTCCCCCGACGACTCCTCATCCTCAGCAAACATTCTTTTACAGCAATGATCAGTCCATGGCTAATTGAGAATGGATGGGTTGTAGGGCTTTTTTCTAATGTTGCTTTCTAAAAATTCTACTGGTTAGGGTCTTTGGGTCCCTAAAAGAGTACCGTCTTTTATATAAAGCTGAGAGAAATAGATGGGTGCTTAAGACTCTTGGCTGCAAACCAGTAGTTTGTCATCCATTTTCCCTCCTTTGCTCCATTTTCTCTCCTCCTTTGTGTTTCTTTTTCCTTTTTCATTTTCCTCTGTCTCCCTGCCCTGGATCTCTTCCCCTCCTTTGTTTTGTTTCTTTAGAGCTGGATTTCACCAGGCTTGAAAAACCTGCCTTCTGACCCAATTCTCTTCCCTGTGGTTGCCACACCAGCCAAGAGGCACTGGCAAGCTGAGCTCCTGTGGGGTCACTGTCCCTGGTGCTTCGAGGCTGATCTGCTTGTTTCTCAGACCATTAGGTCACCCGTGGATGAAATTGTGAAATACACGTTTACTATGTTAGGTACTCAGCACCATGACGGCCTCTTTCAGGTATTTTGTCATTTAACTCCTCGTCACTTCTGCCTGGTTCATATTATTGCCCCTATTTTTACAGTTGGGGAAACTGAGGCTCAGATAGATTGAGTGATTTGCCCAAGGGACACAGCTGGTGACAGGCAAGGCCAATGTTTGAAGGAGGTGTGGTTGTCTCCAAAATCCATGCTCTTTTCCTTGCAAGATTTCTTCCCAGTCCCCCTCCAAGTCCTAAAGGGCTGATGGGGAAGGTAGAAATGCCTGCCCAGGAGCTGCCAACATCACAGGATGGATGTTGCCTGTCACCCGTGTGTGCTCCCTGAGCAGCCTCCCTCAGATTACGGCCTCATGAAGACCGTGACGACGATCAGGGCTTCGGGGACCTGGGATTCCCACCCACTGCATCTCTAGCTAGACAAGCGCCTCAGCATCGCTGAACTGAAGTTGCATCATTTGTAAAGTAGCAAGGAGAATACCTACCTGAGGGCTGGTATGAGAATTGAATGACATCACAGAAAGCGCCTGGCGTGTCGCAAACTTGAATGAATTATAATTATTGACATATCATCTTCTTCATTTCCTGGCTACAATGTTGGAGAAGCCCAAAGAGCAAGGCGTATGGCCCCTATCTGCACAGGCATAGGAGTCACGGCTTCGGCTACAACCTCACTCCAGACCTGCCCTGCTTGGTTTTTCCATGGCTGCTGATTTTCCTTCCTGCAACATATTCTATCTTACCGCACTGCAGTATCCTTTTGGTAATGAAGACAGGGTGTAAATAAGTATCATTGGGACTCCATAAATTCTATTGAAGCAAGCAAACAAGCACATCTCCATGGAGGCCGTGTATCGGGTGGGGGCGTGGAGCTAGGCCCCATTCCCAGTCCTTCTTACTTCTGCGCTCACTTTCTTCATGTCCTCCCACCCCCCTTCCCTGATGGCGCATCCCACACACACCTGATCTTCCTGCTGGCTCCTTGGCATGTACCTCCCACTGCCCGCAGTGGGGTTTGTAGATGTAGACATGTAGATAGAGATTAAGAAAGAGAGCAAGTACCAGGTTCAATTTTCTGGAATTTGCAAGTTGAATCAAGTTCCTTGGAGGTCCATTTTTTAAATATCTTTAGAGAAATAAATGACAGTGGCCAGGGGGACAGGAGGCCTCTTCTCTATCATCCAAGTTGGGCACAGCATGGTGATGTCGTGGAACAGGAAGTGAACTGGGGTAGGAAGCAGTGGATTTGGGCTTTGGGTTTGCGGCTGATTATCCAAGTGTCCTCAGGCAGGTCACCAGGCCCGGCCTCAAGGCCCCGGTTTCCGTGTCTGTGACGGGGGGGAGGGCCGGGATTCTGTCGTGGTTTTGGGGCAGGAAGCCTCACGGTCTACTGCGAAGAGCCTGGACTGGAAGTGAGAAGGTCTTGGTTTGAGCTGTGATCATCCTTTCTCATCTTTGTGTCCTGTTTCCTCAGCACCGCAAGGCAGCTGGTAACGTTGGATTAAACCATATGAAATACCCAGTATTTCAGGATTTTTTTTTAACCGAAAATTCATAATCTTATAGAGTTCAACCTAATATCTGACCTATCCACCATGTAAAATTGTTGCAATTATCATAAGGGAAAATGTATCTAAGAGCCATTTTTAAACCGCCAAGTTTCAAAAATGCAAATTATTTTGTTGCCAACCCTGTGATTGTGATTTTTTCCCTTTGCTGAAGCGGGTGTTTCCCTTCCCGTTTCTGGACTCCCGCCGCATCACTTCAGCTGCAGCTCTTTGCTTCCCCTCCGTCGAGATGCAGGGCCTGGGGGCAGCGCACTGCACGCATCGAGCCCTCGTCGGCCTTGTCGCAATCGTCACCTATTTTTAAAAAGTTATCATGTCAGCGTGTCCCGGGTGGGAGCTCCTTGAGAGGACACGAGAAAGGGACGTAGGGCTGATTCTGGAGATGCGGTTTGCATGTGGCACTGTGGGGAAGCCATTCGAGGCAGCTGCCCCTCCTCTTACATTTGGTTCAGAGCTGGAATAAGTGCCCAGATGGCTCCTCCTTCCTGGGGAGCCTGCCGGGCTGTGGCGGGGCTGCCAAGGGGAGCAGGTGTCCCTCCTCCTCGTGTCAGGTCCCTCCTCCTTGCTGATTGATGCTGAGTGGGGGCCACGTGCGGGCTCTGCAATGGAAAAGAGGAAAAGCCCTGGGGCCCTGGCTTTCTGGGAAGGGAGGGTCAAGATCTGAGCTGTTTCTCTCCAGTTGTCATGTGTAACGCTCTCCCCACCTGCTCCCCGTATTTCTTTGGGATGGGAGCACTTCTAAGGTGATGGCGTTCCTGTGGGAGCCTCAGGTCTCTGGGGTTGGAATCTGCACTCCTGGGGCTGAGCTCTTTACCCCTTTATCTTCTCAGGGCCTCAAGGCTCACGATTCCTAATGCGTCCCTAACTAAGGATGGAGTGCTTCCCACTGCCCTTGGCTCTGCACTGGGAATGCGGCAGTGAGGGACAGGAGGCTCCTACGCTACCCTCACAGGGTTTACATTCTTGAGAGCTGGAGCCACGCCCGCCGCCAGGGCCTCCGTCTTTTAGGGGCTTCACTTCTGTCTGACCTGGCTCCTCACAGTCTGCAGGCTTCGTGCAGGTGCTTGGGCTCCGAGGTGTCCGTCTGTCCACTCATGCGGAAGCAATATTTACTGGCAGTTTGCTTTGAGACAGGTGTTCTTCTAGACATGGGAGGGGGGAGGTACAGGAGACAAACAAGGCCTGACCTCCCTCTCTCGGTCTTGCCCCGCACGGGGCTCACTGGCAGGCTCCTCGGAGCTGCCTTGCCCTCTGCGTCTGCTGCCCCTGCCCTCCCGCTGAGGGCAGTGGAGGTGGGCCCCTCACCTGGGCGGAGGCGGCCTGGCCCCAGCTCCCCTTCATGTCTCCGCCCCTGGGAAAGCTGAGGGGTCTGAGCAGCGAGTGAGTTTTAAAGGTGGTAGGATTGCAGATGCATTCAGTTCACAGAAGATAATAAGACAGAGTATTATTGGACATGAGGTGTGGAGGGGGTCTGTGAAAAGTAAGGCTTCGAACCCTTTTTTCCAAAAGTGTCCACTTCTGTTACTCCTGGCACATGAGGCGTCCCAGCGTCCACAGCCGTGAGCCCCAGGAACACGCTCCAGGCTGTTGCTTTAGGGTTCCACCGGGTGTCAAGGGTTACTGGTTTGACAGTGATGATGAAACCAAAAGCCTGTAATTTTTGCTGAACAGGGGAATACGGAAATTTCCATTTGTGGCCGACTGTGGAGAGAAACTTAACATCAACATCAGAAAAAACAACTTGCCCACAACTGCACTGTTGTGATGCACATCTCGGAGCCTGGCCCTGGGACAGAGGCTGGCGGGCAGGAGCAGCTGCCATTGGCAGAGGCTGCTGACGGGGCGGTGGGGAGGGGAGGTGCGGGGGTGGTGGTGCGGGTGGTGAGCAGTTTCCAGAAAAGGGGAAGCTGCTTGGCAAAAGCAGAAGCAACTTGTTTGCAAGAAGCCCCAAACTCGCCGGCTTCAAACGGGGAAAACTTGTTCTTAGCAAAATGCCCAAGTGCGTTATGACAGCAGGAAAACTCACTCCAGCGCCGGAAAGTGGTGGGTTTGGCCTTTCACAGGAAGAGGCACCAATTTATCATCACCACCAACTCTGGCGTTTGCTGAGTTTCTTTTTCTTTGCTTTGTGTGTACTTGTTTTGTGTTATTTCCCTACTAGGCCATTAAAAATCCATTAGAGGACAGTTGTCATGGGAAGAAAAATGAAAGTCACTTGTTCTCAGAATAAGACCCTCAGGCACAGAGAAGAGAAAGCAGTTAACACAATTTGCTGAAGTGACTTGGAGTTGATCTGCTGCCCCCTCATTTCTCCGGGGGAAGCGGGTGAAGGTCAAGGCCTTGGAGGCTGAGAAACTGGCCTGAGGTCAGATGGAGGCAGCTCACTGAGGACTTCTGATTCCCTCTGGTCAGACTTGGCTTCCAGTAAGATTGTCAGCAAATGAGAATGGAGGAGTCGGATCCTTTGTGTCTTCCCGTTTCTCCTTGGCACAAAGTAGACATTGAATTTAATTCCTGGGCTCAAATTGATCGCCCCTCTGTGCTTCGCTGGCAGATAACCGGGTGAGGTGGATGGACAGTGATGGGCGAAGGGGGTGGGGGAGGGACATTTTTCGTGGACACAGGACAGTGGAGGTGGGGTGGGTGTGAAGGAGCTCGGGAAACTTAAGGGTTTTGGACTTACCTGGGTTCAAATCTAGGTCAGGATGCTTCCCCTGGCCGTGAGCTTGGGCTAGTTTACCCAGCAAGGCTGATTGCTTCTCTGAGCCTCAGTTTCCCTTCTAAGGTGGAGGGAATGTCCACCACATCAGGTTATTCCGAGGCAGAGCTCAGGACAACTTACTTCTTGCCCGATGTTCATTTTGTCCCTTTCTAAGATGAAGTAATATAGTGTTCTCTGATGAGTTACTTTGCAATTTAAACAAACAGGCAAATTTGATGTCTTCTTCCAGGAGAAATCTTTCAGAGGGCTGCCTTTCATTAAACACTCAAGAAACCCCCTAGATAAGGGGAACATACCTGGTTTGTCCTGAACATGCCTGTCCTAGGGTAATTATTCAAAGTGCCCGGCAGGGTTTCCAGTGCCCCCCTCCTGCGTCATTCCGTGGTCACCTGTGCCTGTGTCCAGGGCCCCCTTGGTCTGTGGTGGTGTGGGGTCTCAGCCTCCCTGCTACTGCCCACCCAGGGCCTGCCCACTGCCCTCCAGAGCCTGTGGTCCCCATGCTGGGCACCCTGCAGCCCAGCAGTTCCCCTCTCTGTGACAGCTCCATTGCCCTCTGGAAAATGGCAGAGTTCTGGGGGTGAACGTGATGGGATTCTCTGGACCGGCCACATCCAGCAAAGCAGGTGTTGCATGCTGAATCACGTCCCTCAAAAAGACATGTTCAAGTCCTAACCCCCAGTACCTCTGGATGTGGCCTTATTTGGAAACAGGGTCTTGGCAGATGGAATTGGGTACGATGAGCAGGGTGGGCCCCTGATCCAATGACTGGTGTCCTTGTGAGAAGAGACACAGACACACAGGGAGGAGAGGCCACGTGAGGACGGAGGGAGAGATTGGAGCGATGCAGCCACAAGCCAGGGATTGCTGGTGACTACCAGGAGCTGGAAAAGGCGAGGGAGGATTCTCCCCTCCAGATTTCAGAGGGAGCTTTGCTGACACCTTGCTTTTGGACTTTTGACCTTCAGAACTGGGAGAGAATGAATTTCTGTTGTTTGAAGCCACCCAGTTTGTGGTACTTTGTTACGGCAGCCCCAGGAAATGACTACAACAAGGTTTCGTGTTTCTTTCACCCTCCATCTTTTGCTCTCCTGTCCTTCCTAGACAGAGACAAATGGAGACGTGGAGAAACTGAGGCATGCAGTGCCTTGAGCCTGAGCTTCCCCACCAGTCCCCTCACGCCCTGGGATCCCTGGACTCTTGCAGGCGAGTTCAAGGAGAACGGTGCATCGCCAGCACTGCTGGGGCGCTGAGTGTGGGAGAGAGCTCGGAGAGTGCGGACCAGCCAGAAACTGTCTGCAAAGACGCTTCATCAGGAAATCCTTCCCCAGCAGCTTGCCTCTCAGGCCTGCCTCGTGCCGGGGCGGCAGCAGTGTGCCCGTGCCTGCTCCTCTCCCTTAGCGCGGGTGTAACCCGTCCTGCTTCCAGTGCGGATCACAGACAGCTTCCTAAGCAGTCGATAGTTTTTATTCAGAAGCAGATCTGTTGGGAGGAGGCCCTTTGGGAGCAGGAAGCCTGGGCCCTGGACCGGCTGGGTGGGTCTGTGGGGGGCGGCTCTGCACCGCTCTGTCTGCCCCATCCCCTCCTCACCTGTGACGGGATGTGAGGATCCTCAGGGGGCGTGAAGAACAAATGAGATGACGTGTGCAAGCTGAGTTTGAACTTAATCTTTAAAGTTATTTATTATCCTTAGATTTATTTTCTCATTTTGAGATAGATCAAAAAAGGTAAGGTGTTTGTCCGGAGTTTCATCTGGTCAGCGCGCAAAAGCTGCCTTCCTCAGCTTCGTCCTTATGGTTTGGCTTCACCGCCTGGGACGGGGGGGATAGGGTGAACACCAAGCAGCACGGTCTAAGGGCCGCTGGGCTGCAGGCAGTGGGCTGCTGGTAAATGGTCAACAACTGGCTCTAGAAAAGCAGCCCAGATTTGTGGTGCAGGCTGATTGCCCGGGTGTAAATACTCCTCCACGGCAGATGTCACTGTGAGGTCACTTGATGGAGATGCTCCCAGTAGGCTCCAGCGAGCCAGTGCGAGCTGTGTCACCTGCCTAAACATGTCCCTTCCAGGTGCGAATGTCAGAGGGGTATATCTCCTCTCCTCTTGACCTGGAACCCCAGTGGAAGGAAGCATTGTTCTAGAAGAAAGAGCCATTTAAAAAGACTCCTTGGGGGCTGGCCCGGTGGCGCAAGCAGTTAAGTGCACGCTCTGCTGCAGCGGCCCGGGGTTCACCGGTTCGGATCCCCGACGTGCACCAATGCACCGCTTGTCAAGCCATGCTGTGGCGGCCTCCCATATAAAGTGGAGGAAGATGGGCATGGATGTTAGCCCAGGACCAGTCTTCCTCAGCAAAAAGAGGAGGATTGGCAGATGTTAGCTCAGGGCCGATCTTCCTCACAAAAAAAAAAAAAAGACTCCTCCGGCCTGGCACGAGGCAGGGCCCTGCTGGGGACGGGAGGAGGGCGGGCACGGGAGGAGGGCCAGGCCAGCCCTCACAGAGCACTCAGCACTTTGCCATTTGGGTTTACCAGATTAGCTCATTGTCACCTTGGAAGAAAAAGGAATCTGAGTCTTCAGAGGGTGAGTGAAGCCCCAAGATGGGATGGAGATGGAAGGTATCTGTCTAAGGGGCATAGCCTGAACAGAGCGCTCCACCAGGGTCTCAGGCTTCATGGGCCCAAGAAGGACCAGTTCCTAGACAGAGAGCCTGGGCAGAAGCACCAGGAGGCCACCGTCCTGTGAGGATGTGGCTTGAAAAAAAAAGGAACAAAGCTGATAACGGAGGGAAATTCACCTAAGACCGACTAGCCTAGTTCACGTCTTCACCCTGGCGGGCCCCTCACCCGGCCGGTCACCACGCCTGACCGTTGTCCAGAGGGAAGCTACCAGCAGCCGAGGGGCGCACTGTGGATGCTTTGCCAAGGAGGCTTATTTCTGCCAGTCCCAGCTCATCTGCGTGGTGAGGCTGGTGTTGGGTGCGTGGGATGCTGCCGTGGGCCCAGCTCGACACTAGATACCCAGAGACCTCAGTTTGGGTACCCCCCTCCCCAACCTTTTACCCCCACGCCCACTTTTATTATTAAAAGCCTTGGTGATTTTGCTGAGAACAATTTAATAAGCAGGTGGGGACTCACATTTGTGTTAAAACACAAATCCCCCTGCAAAACAGCTGGATCTCATTCCCAACTCCGGTGAAGCCCCCTCACCTATGACCACGCTTCACAGAACAGTTGTGGAGATGTCCTAGGATCAAACTTTGGAAAAGTGCAAATATGTAAAATGTATTATAGCACGCAGTTTATTGAGTCCTGCGGTGATTATAAGAGTGGGATTCATTTTACAAAGATACCTGGAAGACTGCTCACTGAGCTACACATACACACACGCATACCTACATACATACACACACATACACACACACACACACATACACACATACATATAGACACGCATGCATCCATACGTGGGCTGAGATACCCTCTCCCTCTAGTGTCCTAAATTACTTTCTTCCCAGGGAAAGAGAGGAGCATTGTGGCATAGGGAGGTCTCAAATCATGGTCATTCACACCTGCACAATTTTTATCCTATGTAAGTGCTATTTTTTAACTTAAATCTGTTCTTGAAAGAAGCGTCCTAAGACTAGCAGAAATGGAAAACCAGCGCGGCTCGCCGTGAACCGTGGAAACAAATACGTAAGCAGCAGGGTGAATTGTGTCCATCAGGAGCCTCCTGAGCTCGTCTCATGGGGCTTCACTGCTCTGCGTGCTGAGCTGGCCGGCCTCTCAGGGACTCCTGCCAGCCCTCTGAGGGGATGACAACTCTCTTCTTTGCTCTGGTGGCCATGCACGTGGTTTGTGGGGGAACCCAGTCCCAGAATGAGGGGAGAGGGGCCCTGAGCAGCAGATTCCAGGGGTGCTGTGGTTCCCAGGAGCAGATGAGCTCGAGGGTCCTACCATGGGGGCTTTGGAAAGACTCTGACCTCTGAGGGGGGTCCTTTCCCCCACTACAGTGTTTGGGCAAATGCCTCCCCCACCGTCCCCGCCCCCCTGCTCTCAAATGCCTCCCCATCCGCCCATCCACCTATTCTCCGTATCTGGTAGCTTGGCCTCCTCCCTCTGTGAGGAGGCGGGGGGAGGGGGCAGAAGTCTAAAAATGTCCCTCTCCACCTTTCCTTTGTTTTTTTGGTGAGGAAGATTGGCCCTGAGCTAACATCTGTTGCCTATCTTCCTCTTTTTGCTGAGGGAGATTGTCCCTGAGCTAACATCTGTACCAGTCTTCCTCTGTTTTGTATGTGGCAAGCGGCATGGTTTGATGAGCAGTATGTGGGTCCGCACCCGGGATCCAAACCTGTGAACCCCAGGCCTCTGAAGCGGAATGCACGAACTTAACCACTACTCCTCTGGGCCGGCCCCTCCCCCTCCCCCTTTCCTTGTTTACTTCCCTCTCACCTCCAGTACACCCTGGTGACTGAACTTTCCTTTTCATGAACCAACCGATTCATTTGTCCCACAGGCGTTTGGGGTGGGGGCGTTTACTAAGCATTTGTCTGGGGCCGGGCCCTGATTTAGATGCTGGGGCTACCAGCTAACAAAACCATCAGAAATCCCTACCTCATGGAGTTTCCATTCTAGTGCAGAAATAGACAATCAACAACAAAGTAAGTGTATTTCAAACTTTGGACCATGACCTGCAATAGAAATAATAATAATTGCAATGGCTTACACTGTATAGTGCTTCTTTGTGCTAGGCACTGTGATGTTTTCTACTCTGTTTTATTTCATTTTTAAAAACTGGTTGGGTACGGCCCACTTAAAATATTTCATGATCTACTAGAGGGGCGGGCATTTGGAAAGCACCACTCTGATAGAAGCCTCACCCAGGTGGCGGGGTCTTCTGACTCTCGTTCTCCTCCCTCTGCCTTGTCAAATCCTGCCCCTCCTTCAAATCATGAGTCTTCCTCATCTCCTGGGGAAGCCCTTCTGACTTCAGCCCACTGATGGCACAGAATGACAGGCGCTGAGAGCCACAGTGACGTCTGAGTTGAGATAACGTAGTGTAATCTGCCCACTTTACAGAAGGCGAGCCGAGGCCCAGAGGTCCCCCGTAGACCAGCAGACCAGAGTCCTGGTCTCTGAGGTGCTGCCTTCACTCCCAGACCCGCTCTTTTCCCACGGCCCCACCACACCCCTTTGCTTCTCCATCCTACAGAGCTTAAGACCAGTGCTCTCAAGTCCTTTGAAAAGACCTGAGACGTGGAAGGATTGATTTCTGTGCTTGCTGCTTCCCTGGCCTCCCTCTCCCTCACCCCCACCCTCCAAACCCCAACCAAGAGTCAGGATGTCCAGGACAATGCCTTGGAATCTGAATTGTTAAAAAGCTTCCCAGCCATTCTGGCCATGGCGTGGGGTCACGGCCACAGATGGGCGTGCTCGTGTGGTTCACAGCCGCCCCCTCACTGTCTGCTCTCGATGGCCGCCGTGAGCCTCCTGAGGCCCACGTCTCGTGTCTCCTCCTCAGGCTCCCTGGCCCAGCTCTGAGGGCGTTGGCGCCTTCGGCCATGACTCGTCACAGATGGGAGATGTGAAGAGGGTGAATTTCTATCTGCTTTTAACCACAGAGAGGGTGAGCTTTGGTCCAGATGTTTGAATTGGGTCCAAGTCTCTCTGACCTTGAGTCTGCTGATTCCCAATGAATTTATTTTGTTAATTTGCTTGGTAATTAGTGATCTCAAGTTCCAGTCTAAACTTCCTCAGGAGGCCCCACTCCAGTGTGGATAGAGATAGGCTGCATGATCCCAGATCCTGGAAGGAGAAGGAGAAATCCATTCATTCTCTTTGGAAGCACACCAGCAAGATATCACTTCAGCTTCATTCCAGAAATTATTATTTTTTTGGTGACATAATTTATTAAACTTTTGGGAAAACAACAGTGGAGCAACATATTTGAAAAACATAGCAACAGCTACAGCCACGTGATAGCCCAGCCTTCCTTTGGCAACCTTTCAACGCCGTGGTCCTAAATGGCAGGCCCACCGGTTCCTTTCAGAAACCACAGAACTGGAGTGAGCCTTCTGATGTGTACAAGCTTCAGAACGCACAAAGTGAAACACAGCCCTGCTCCTGGGTCTCATTTGCTTTTATATGCCAACTTGATGATTTTTTTCTAAGGTCTAGACATTTGGCCCCTCAGTTCTGTCTGTGTGAACTGCATGTGTGTGCCTGGGCTTGATTCAAAACTCAGTGCCAGGGCATTGCATACATAAATTCACGCACACAAGTCTGTGCACACATGTAGGTGTTGACACCTGTGTGTTTGCATGTGCGTGAAAGTGTGTGCACACATGTATGTATGTGTTCTAAATGCCTGGTGTATTGGCTTGTAAACCTGCACAGATGCGCCCAGATGTGTAAATCGAGATGGGGCCAGTTCAGCAGCACTCTCAAGAGTTGGACCTCAAAGGGAATCCCACAGTTGACCTGTTCTCTGTCCTGAAGATGTGCTTCCATCTGAATTCTGAAGATCAAGGGCTCACTTAAGAAGGAAATTTGCATATAGAGCTCTTGTAAGTGAGCTTTAAACATTTTTTTTTTTCCAAAGAAGATTCGCTCTAAGCTAACATCCATTGCCAATCTTCCTCTTTTTTTGTTTGAGGAAGATCAGCCGTGAGCTAACATCTGAGCCAGTCTTCCTCTATTTTGTACGTGGGTCGCTGCCACAGAATGGCTGACGAGTGGTGTGGGTTGGCACCCGAGATCCGAACCTGCAAACCTGGGCTGCTGAAGTGGAGCGTGCTGAACTCAACCACTACGCCACAGGGCGGGCCCCATTAAGTGTTTTTTAATAGCACATAATAGTCTAGTAGGCTGGACTTCATCTTTCCTCCCCCACCCCCATCGCTGCACCTGGCCTCATGGCTCACCCCGCACTGCCCATGCACTCACTCTCTCCTCTGGGTTTAGGGCCATACCCATAGGTCTGAGGTGAAATTGCTTTATCATACGTTCATTTGCTTTTATTAGGAACTTTACGTTCTTTAACTAACTTAATATTCACGTTTGGCAGATGAGGAAACTGAAGCTCAGAGAGGGTAGGCGCCTCGCCTCCACATGTCTTATTAGGGGGAAGTCAAGTCTCCCTCTTGAACCCCTCCCCACAATTATCCAGGAATCCTCAGCCCGTGCAGCCTCCCAGAGCTCCAGAGAGCGCCCTGCACAGCCTCCTCTGCCACAGGGTGTCACTGGGGAAGGCCTGTTCCCTGCACAGGCTCCGTGCAGGAATCTCTCTGGAGGATGAGCTGCTCCCCATGCTCAGCAACATTGCAGGTGTGACAGCTGGGGGCTCAGCACCTCGGGTCTGGACAGAGCTCCAGCCAGGAGTGCTGATCACTTCAGACCAGGTCTTCCGTCGCCTTCCTTCACTAGTGGTTACCCAGGCACGAGGCTGCGTTTCTTTTACACCCTTATTTGCTTGTTGAAGGAGTAAATCGTGTAGGTGAAGCATTTGGTAAGCCACAAAGCAGGGTTAAAATACAGGACACGAGTAGGGCGGGCCCAAAGCTTTTGGAAATGTAGACACTAGTGTTCTTATGAATAATAGGCACAGAATACAAGTTTGCTGAATGAGAAATAACAGAAGTAACAGATTCATGGACACTCATCATTTTCTAGGTGGGGAAACTGAGGCCCAAAGAGCTGGGGCAGGCTGTGTGCAGGGCTGCAGACAGCTCCTTAGCTGCAAACCAGGGTGAGAACTCCAACCCCATGGCTTTGCCATGCCGCACTGCCTCTCTGTCAAGTATCATTTGATTTCTTCTTTATATTTTCTTTCTTTCTTCTGGTCCTTCTCTGTAATTGGCTCATGTTGGAGAAAATAACTACTTTTTTGATTCTTAAAAAATAAATGTTTTTCTAGGTAGGTTTTTGGTCCAGGGAGCACTGGGTGGGGGGCACTTAAGCACAGCATGTTCCCCTCCTAGAGGATTGGGAAATGACCTGATTAATGTCTCTGGCGGCTGCAAGTCTACAGGCTTGGCACCGGAAGAGCCCGCTCTTTTTCTTGGTGACCTTGCCTCCAATTAAGTCAGGTGGGATGTGTCCAGGAAGCGTGCTTGCCCGAGACCAGCAGGACAGCATGAGGCTGCTCGGGCCAAGCACGCAGCGGGGACAGACAGAGGACAGATGGAGGCCAGCCTGAGGCCGAGCCTGGCGGAGCCACTGTGTCACCCAAGTCCGGGGGACGCCAGGCCCTTTGCAGCCTAGAAAGCTGACCCCAGCCCAGCACACCATCGAGATGGGAGTTGGCCTCCAGCCTCCTTCCTCTGGTCTGGATCTATTGTGTCACCATTGTTGCTTCTAGAAGTAGAGGAACGGCCTGAAGGGAGAGGGAACAGAAAGATGAAATTCAGGTTACGTATTTGCTCCTCCTTGTGCCCACCGGCCTTGGTCTGTCTGCATTCTCAAAGCCCCGAGCCTTCAGAGATTCCGGCCCTAATATTGGTACTAGCCCTGCCCCCACGAACGTCTCCTCTCAGGTCTCCACTTTGCTGGGAGAGCTTGCCATTAGCCCCCATTAAGCACCGAGTTAGTTTTGTTGCAGGGGGTGGGGAACCAAGGCTGGGATTCACGTGAAAGTCTCGTCTGGATTTGCTTAGCCCCCACCCAGCTCCTCTAGCCTAGAAAAGAATTCCTCCCTGCTCAGGCCCACTCAGTGGGGACCTTCGGAAGGCGAGAGGATGAAGGGAAGTTAGCTAGAAATAGTGATTAATTGATCATTAGCATCTTAAAGGGAAAAGATAAAGGTGTTAATGCTTAAAAGCTCACTGCCGAGGCGGTGAAGAAAGAGCCGCATTTAGCCTTCAGAACCTTCTCAACTCTCTGCTTCTCTTTTCCTCCCTCTAACTTTACGATGCCCCTTTTCCCAGCAAGGCCTCTAATCTTTAAAAAACATTTATTTTAACTATGTCTATACATGCTAATTAGTTGTGGACTATTTCTGTAGTGTTATTAACCATTTCTCTGTTTCTATTGTGAGGCCCTATGAACGCTTTGGGAAAACTGTTGGGGTGCAGATGACACATGGCCGTTGGTAGCCTTGTCCTTGTCCCGTTCGTCAGCCACTCTCTCCCGATGAGCCGCCCTTGTTTCCCTTCCATGACTGTATCTTGCTGCCCGCTTTTCCCTTTCCCTCCTCATCACCCCTGAATTGGCCCCAACATGGAACTGAAGGCCATTTCAGAATATTTGTGATATTATTTGAAGAAATTTAACTTTCTCCTTAATTAGAAAACAGTTAGTATCTCAACGCCAACCTGAGGGCTTTGCTCTCTCCTGGGACTGTGAGGGGGAGGAGAGCTGTTGGCCCTACACAAGGCTCTCACACGCAGGCCTTGCTGAGAGTCCCGATGTCACAGAGTGTGTCCTTAGAGGAAAAGAGGGCCGTGGAGGGGCACCCAGGGCAGGGCTGGGCTCAGAGCACAGGAGGTTCAAGTGGAGTTTAAACAAAGAGCCGCCTCAAATAAGCGCTGGCTGTTGGGTGGGGTGGCCGTTGTTTGAGGGTGACTTTGTTTTGGGGTGACTTTGTTTTGGGGTGACCTTGTTTTGAGGTGACCTCGTTTGGGGGTAACCTCGTTTGAGGGTGACCTTGTTTGGGGGTGCCTTAGCAAACAGGCTGAGCGGAGCCCTTTAACATCAAAGAATCTGCTCCGCTCATTTCCCTACAGTTTCCTCCGGTATAGATGATCCAAGACCTGAACATTCCGAGTCTCCCCATGGTCCTGAGGGAACTTGTCACAGGACCTAACAGCAGGAAGCCAGAACGCCTGCCTGGAGAAGGGGGGAGCCCACCACCAGGACACAGCACTCGCCTGGCCTTCCCGGGGAACCAGGCTGGGCAGGGGCCAGAGGGGTGGACCACATGACCCACATGTTTGTTCGCCAGCCTAGGAGACCCCGTCACACTCCCTCTGCACCCACGCAGCATGAAAGGGCTCCATCCTGGGAAAGGGGGAGCAAGAGGCCTGGGTTCCCCTGGAGGGAGAGGAGCCAGCATTGGGTCCAGCTTTCCTGGGGACGGGGAAGAAGGGACTGGCATCGAGGGACTTGACCCCTGTTTGGTTCCCCTGGCGAGGTCTTGAGCATTGTTGGGGAGGGTCAATGGAAGATGCCTCCGGCTCTGGCCTGGGCGAAGCCCCTGCTGCCGCCTTCTCTTGCTTCTGAACCAAAGCAGCTCGGGGTCGTCACCATCCCTGGCCTGTGGTTGCAGCCCAGTGTGTCAGCCTGTGGTCAGACCACGGTCTCATGCTGGTGCTGGGGGAGGGCAGTGAGGGAGTCTTCCCTCAGCCTCGTGGGGAGAGGAGGCACGCACACAAAGTGAAGGGAAATCATGGTTAGTGGAAGAAAGGATCAAAAGACGCATGACCAGGGATAGAACTTGTGCTACTGGAAGCTGTCTGTATGATCATTTTCACCAGATCTCACTGTGTAAAAACCAAAAGCATACAGTCTGGGGTGTTAGACAGCACGATGCACCCCAGGTCCTGCTTGTCTCCAAAATTAGATGAAGTCCTAACCCCCAGCACCTCAGAGTGGGGCCTCATTTGGAAATAGGGTCATTGCAGATGTAATTAGTTAAGATAAGGTCACACCGGAGCAGGGTGGTCCCTAATCCAATGTGACTGTGTCCTTATAAAGAGGGGAAATTTGGAGACAGGGAGAAGACCATCTGAAGATGAGGGCAGAGATCAGGGTGATGCTTCCACAAGCCGAGGAATGATGTGGATCTGATCACCAAGAATGATTCTTTGTATAAGCTGAGAGATGCCAAAGATTGCCAGCAAACCACCAGAGGGAGGAAGAGACCTGGAACAGACTCTCCCTCACAGCCTCAGAAGGAACCAACCCTGCCAACACCTAGATCTTGGGCTTCTGGCCTCCAGAACTGTCAGACGATACATTTCTGTGGTTTGAAGGCACCCAGTCTGTGGTACTTTGCCGCGGCAGCCATAGGAGGGTAACAGGCACACAGTGGGGAAGGGGCTGCACTGGGGTCAGGACTGTGGTCATAGCCCTGCTGCTCCCAGCGCTGCCCCTCGGGCGCACCTCCAACCTCTGGGCCTCATGAGATATTTTCTAGGGTCCTTTCCCACCCCAACATGTCTAAGTCTCAGGAAGTAGAGGAAATCCTTGGTGTTCCATTGGTGTTTTCCGTCCATGCTGTTTAGAGATGGGATGTTCAGCCTGAAAACCACCTCCCTGCAAGCACTGCATGATGCAAACAGAAGCTCGTGTGACTTCCTCGTATCCAGTCACAGGAAAAGGAAGACAGATGTCCACGCTGCTCCAGGTCCCAGAGTGGAAGGAGAACTTCATAGGACCTGACTCACGCCAGCCTCCTGGGGCTTTGGCGATGACCTAGGTGGGGTACTGGCAGGTGGGATGGGCAGGTGCCCCTGAGCCCTGTGCCTGACCCCTGGAGTTATCCACCTGCCCCCTGCATTCTCCGTGATGTTGGGGTTAGGCAGAGTCATGATGACATGCTGGAGAAAGAGGGAGGTTTTCTACTCAGTTCACTACCATTGGAGACCAACGAGAGTCCCCAAGGACTGTCCTACCATCAGCAAGGACAGTGTCCAAAAAGTCATGGGGGAATTAAAATTTGTGTAAGGAATAGAGAGGAGCGCCCAGAAAACTCCTAACTTTTATGCAGAAGGGTATTAAAGCCATTAAACTAGGGAGCTGAGTTCTAATGGGGGTTCTGATGATATGTGTTACGCTGAGCAAGCCCCTGATGCTCTCCCCTTGGTCCCCGTCTTAAGGGAGAGGGACTGGACTAGCGTGATGCAGCCATTTCTTACCATCTCCACTGCTGCCACCTGCCCCAGCTGCCACCAGCTGCCACCTGGACCACAGAAGTAGCCTCCTCGCTGGTCTCCCAGCTTCCATCTTTGCTCCTCAGCAGTCTACTCTCAGCCAGAGTGATTATGTTAAAATATATTGTATCATGTCATCCCCTGCTAGAACCTTCCAGTGGCTCCCTGTCATTTTCAGAGTTGAAGTCCTAGTACTTACGTTGGCCTAACAGGGCCAGAAGAATATGATTTCACCACCTTTCTGACCTCGTCACTTACTTCAGCCACACCAGCTACTGTGCTCTGCCGTAGACAGTCCTGGCCTTCTCCTGCCTCAGGGCTTTTGCACATGCAGCTCTTGCTGCTGGAAGACTCGTTCCTGAAAGAATCCACATGGTGAAGTAAGGAAAAGACACGTCTCTGACCTGGAGGGAAGGAAAATCCTCTCACTGCCTCTCCCACAGTCACAGCCCATCTCCCCAAACTTCCTCCAAACCCTTCCTCATTCAGGCATGTTTCGGTTTTCTGATTTTCTTTTGCTTTCTGCATGACCAGGGCTGTGTTGATCTGTTCCTTCAGTGTGTCCTTGACTGATATCCATGACCTTGACTGAGTTAGTGATGTGCTGACTGCTCTTCTCTTGAGCGGGACTGAACCAAGCACCTTGGGTGGTCTGTTGATCAGTACACGTAGACAACCTGACGTCCACAGTAGGGAGGGTGCCTAAGAACGTGTGACATGGGCCCCAGTGCAGACGTGTGGGCCATCTGCGTGAACCCAGTGTGCTCACATGCGCATGTGTGCTTTTGGTAGGTGTCACCAGATTCCCCCCCAGGAGGGTGGTACCAGTTTGCATTTTCAACAGCCATGTACGAGAGTACCTATCGCCTGTTTTCCACAGGCTTGTTGACAGAATGCGTAGTCGTACTTCTTCATTTTTCCAGCCTGGTAGGTGAGGAATGGGTCTCTATGTGGTTGCTGATGTTGTTGTTGTTGTTTTGTTTGTGAGAAAGATCAGCCCTGAGGTAACATCCGTTGCCAATCCTCCTTTTGCTGAGGAAGATTGGCCTTGGGCTAACACCCATGCCCATCTTCCTCTACTTTATATGGGACGCTGCCACAGCATGTCTTGACAAGTGGTGCGTCAGTCTGTGCCCGGGATCCGAACCTGCGAACCCCAGGCCGCCAAAGCGGAGCGCGCGAACTTAACCTGGCCGGCCCCGCTGATGTTGTTTTGCTGGTCCTGGTATACCTTCTCTCTATTTTTTTTAAACAGCTTTATCAAGATATAATTCACATAGCAACAGTTTACCCATTTAAAGTGTACAATTCAATGGTTTTTAGTATATTCACAGATATGTGCAACCATCACTGCAGTTAATTCTAGAATATTTTCTTCACCTCCAAAGTAAACCCCTTACCTTGTAGGTATCACGAATCTATTCCCCCATCCGCCCAGCCCTAAGCAACCATGAAATGACTCTCTGTCTCTGTAGATTTCCCTGTTCTGGACTTTCATATAAATGGAATCGGATAATATGTGGTCTTTTGTGACTGGCTTCTTTCATTTACCATAATGTTTCAAGTTCACCCATGTTGTAGTATGTATCAGTACTTCATTCCTTTTTATGGCTGAACAATATTCTGTTGTATGAATATGCCTTATTTTGTTTATCTGTTCATCAGTTAAAGGACATTTGGGTTGTTTCCACCTTTTGGCTGTTAGGAATAATGCTGCTATATACATGAATGTAAACATTCATGTACAAGTTTCTGTGTGGACATATGTTTTCATTTCTCTTGAGTTTATACCTAGGAATAGAATTGCTACTCATATAGTAACTTTACATTTAACTTTTGAGGAACTGCCAGACGACTTTCCAAACGGGCTTACCATTTTACCTTCCCACCAGCAGTGTTTGAGGGTTCCAACTTCTCATCCTCACCAGAACTTGTTATGGTCTGTCTATTCATTTTAGCCCCCCCTAGTGGATGTGAAGTGGTGTCTCACTGTGGTTTTGATTTGCGTTTCCGTAATGACTGGCGTTGTCGAGTATCTTTTCATGTGTTTTTGGCCATTTGTAAATCTTCCTTGGAGAAATGTCTATTCACATCCTTTGCCTGTTTTTAAATTGAGTTGTCTTCTTATTATTGAGTTTAATAGTTCTTTATATATTCTGGATACAATTTCCTTGTCAGATATATGATTTGCAAATATTTTTCTCCCATTCCATGGGTTGTCTTTTCACTTTTTTGGTGGCATCTTTTGAAGCATACAAGTTTTTAATTTTGATGAAATCCAATTTATCTGTTTTTTCTTTTGTTGCTTATGATTTTGGTGTCATATCTAAGAATCCTCAGAACACATCAGAACACATCAAGTGAACTCATATATTTGCAATTTCATATCGATGTCTTTGTGAGGCTAAAGGCCCTTAAAGGAGGGAGGAAGAGAGGGGACAGGCCATTGTCAGTTTGTAAGTTTCCTAAATCTGCAGAAATTCCTTTCTTTCTCTCATATTTGCTTTATCAGACTTTCTAGCATCGTAACCCCCTGTGAGATGGACTTTTTGTGTCATTCTTTTTTTTCATGCATTTTTCATTCTCTCTTTCAACAAATATTTGCTGAGCATCTACTCTTCATCAGGAACTGTGCTCCATCAAGAATGTATGAAGATGAATCAAATGTCGACCCTGCTTTCAAGGAGAGCCCTCTTCTACTTGTTGGGCCCGGATTTGATATGCATCTCAATACCCTCTAAAGACCCCTAACCTGCCGCTCTGACCTTGGGGAGCTGTCTCAAGCCTTCATGGGAAGGAGATGCAGGTCTCCCACAGAGATCCGTGGACAAGCAGGTGCACTCATCCCAGGGCCAGCCTGAGGCCAGCCTGCTTGAATGAATAGGTGGTGCCCAGAGCCCCTGATCCACTTGAGATTCCTCCTCCATCCCAAGATGAACTCAAACCCCAGGCTTGTGTGGACCCAGGTCGTTACTCCAGTGTCTTTCTAGACGGGATGCTAAGGGAGAGTGAAGCAGCGTGAGGCAGAGTTCATCACATCTGCTACAGAGCTGGAACCCAGCACAGGCCCCCAGTGACATCTAGGGAAATGCAGCACCGGGAGGGATACCCTGTGGTCCTGGAGTGCCCACAGGGACGTGCAGGGTCTGGTATTGGAAGCCATGCCAGAAGAGGCTATAGTAATCCTGGTTTTACCCGAGGCCATCTCAAGAAATTTCTTTTGGAACATGTGTTCAGAAGGGCTGTACTTCTACCCAGGAACTGGTCTGTTTTCTCTTTATGTAAAGCAAGCATCCTGTGACCCACTGTGACTTCATTTTTCTTGGTCGACTGCAGTGGGTCTCAACCTTGGCTGCACGTTAGACTCACCTGAGGGGCATTTAAAACTACCAGTACCCAGCTGCACCCCAGGTCAATTAAATTACAAACTCTGAGGCCAGATATTGAGGTATTTGTTGGAGCCAAATGTACGACCTGCCTGTAGGGTCCTGCCCTGTCCCCCGGCTCTGTATCTCTGGTTTCAGCTTTCTATCTCTCTCATCCTGATTTCTATTGGCTGATGGGAAATTAGGGTGGCTTTGGCTTAAACACGGCCTTTCATAGCTACAATCTCTGTCATAATGTACATTTGCAATGTTAGGAAAATGTTCTGCTGAATGAATGGGTCAACGAATACAGTAATTAAAAAGCAGGAGACAAAATGGAATTGCAGTGCTGTTTTGTTTATCTCCAAAGTGGTATTTTATGAAAAGAAGATTAGAGGAGGAAAAAGGATGAAGAATGTTATAGAAATTCTAAAGGGACCTTCTAGACATTCTCAATATATTTGGGGATGTGGGGACCCTGGTAGTTATGTTTAATTTCACTTTAAAACTTTTGTTTTCACTTACGTAATTACTTTTTCTTGATAAACACAAATCCCTGACTCTCTCTTTTTTTTAAGTTTCTTTTTTTTTTGGAAAGACTGGCCCTGCGCTAACATCTGTTGCCAATCTTCCTCTTTTTTTTCTTTTTTCTCCCCAAAGCCCGAGTACATAGTTGTGTATCATAGTTGTAGAGTTGTAGCTCTTCTACGTGGGATGCAGTCTCAGCATGGCTTGATGAGTGGTGAGTAGGTCCACGCCCAGGATCCAAACCAGCTAACCCTGGGCTGCCAGAGCGGAACGCGTGAACTTAACCGTATGCCACCCGCTGGCCCCCACAAGTCTCTTTTTATTCAATGATTAGGGTGGATTTTTACCATATAAATTAAACAAAGAGAGAGGAAGGGAAAAGTGGGAGGGAATTTCCTTAGTTACCAAAGAGCTGGAAAATGCAAAGGGGAAATGGATGAAATTGATGGAGCGGGAAGTCAGGGGAGAAAGAGAAAGGGTGTGTGGATGAGTGTAGGAGGCTAGGGCAGGGCAGCCGTGGACAGACACATAGATGGGCACACGGTCTTCCGGCGGGGGTGATCTTCTGTCTGTAGGGTGACCAGCTGTGGGGTTCACCTGGGACTGAGGGGTTTCTTGGAACGTGGGACTTTCTGTTTTAAAACCAGGACGGTCCTGGGCAAACCAAGACTAACTGGTCACCCTAACTACTGGCTGAGGATCTTCTGGTTGCTTGGTTACTCATTTTTGTTTGGAGGCAGTTTGGGGCAGGAAAGGGGGGTGAAGGAGTCCCAGGGTGGGACAGGAAGTTTGGCCTGGCAACTACTGACATGGATTTGAAGCTCCAGTGTCCGTAATTCTTTACCTGACTCGTTTGTTCTAGGAGAGGATACACGAACGGGTGCCCAGTCGAGAGCGTGGGAGGTGAAAGGAGGGTGGGCCTGAGGGGAACCTCAGAGAAACAGGCAGGAAGCTTCCTGCTAGATGACAGGCTTGGGCTTTTCCCACAAAAATTCCAATCTCCAATGTGTCCTTCCCACCCACCCACCGGGACATGCTTGAGGGCTGAGACTTTGCCCTGCATCTCTGTGCCCTTGTCACCTGTGTGCTTGGTACACAACGGATGTCCAGTGCGTGTTTGCTGAATTAAATCCAACCAAGAGGAAGCACACGTTGGGTGTCTAGCTCTACGTTAAAGGTTATGAGCATTTATAGAAAGATCATCATAACGTTATTTTAAGATAATCCACTGAGGATTCAAAACATACACTCAAAGTATTAATAATTAGAGAATAAAATAAAACAAATTTGTTGATTTGTTGAATTGTGTTGTATTTGGGTTCAGGGCTCGCTGTCCGAGGCCCCTTCAATCTAAACTTGACTCAAATAGCATGGCGGGTGAGGGAGCCAAGTAAACACCTTTTTAACCACAGTGAGTCACAATGAGCTTATGTAGCGGTGGGGAATAATGCAGAAGAAAGAGGGAAAGGGGGGCAGAGAAATAGTGAGTATCAGCCAGGTTATGCTGGGTGACAAATGACCGCAAATCACAGCAGTGAGTAATGACAGAGGTTTATCCTCTCCCAGTCTGTGTATCCATACTGGGCAGCTGTGACTCTGCTCCACGCCCTGTTTTGGGAACCCAGGCTGAAGGAGTGGTCCCTATCTGAGTCCTCGCTGTCAGAGGGATAAGAGGGGCTGTCAGACCTCAGGACAGCTCCTAAAGCTTCCCCTGGGAAGTGGCGCACATCACCTCTGGGAAAAGCAAGCCACGTGGCCGAGTCTGATGTCAGTGTGGGGGGAGGTTTCCATCCTCCGAGAGAGAGGGGCCCCACAGGGAGGCCACTGTGATCTCATTACAGTCTCCTTATGATTTAGAGAACGTTGGCCATGTTTATGAGTTATCACTGTCTCTACTGTTCGCCGCGTCTTATGACCTCATGCGGTTCTCTGAGATATATTTCACACACCTTGGTGTTAACACAAGCAGCACAGTCCAGGCACGTATCATCTTCTTGGAATTTGGATGTCAGGAGACTGCAGGATGACACATAGAGGGGAAAGCAAATGGAACAAAATGCTGCCCGAATTGGGACCTTTGACCTTAGCCAGTTACGAAGCTTCCAGCTGTGAAGCTTCTCAGTCATAGAATATTATAAATATTCTGGATGGAGGGCACTTTACTGCACCGCCCTTGAATAACCAAAGTCTAAATAATTCCTTCTTAGTTTGCTTTAAATCAAAACCTGATTCCTTCTTAAAGGGAGAGCTCAGATTCCTGACTTCACATTTCCCTGCTCAAAGGCCCCTGTTTTGAGTCTACAAATTAAGCCGTGCACGACCGAGGGAGCCTGAGCGTGTCATTTTCTCACTGTGTTTGTCTCTCGTCTACAGTGAGGTGCAGGACTATACCAGTGGTTCTTAATTAGGGCGCATTTCGGCCTCCCCGTTCTCCGCCCCAGAAACTTTGATTCAGTAGTTCTCGAGGGGAATCTGGGCATCTATGTTTTGAAGAAGTGCCCCTGGGGATTCTGATGGTCCCTCCAGGTTAAGAGCCATCAGACGAATGATGTAGCCAGGAGTTGACTTGACCTCCCTCCTGGCTCCCGCCCATCCGGAGTGGATCTGGGCTCAGCCCTGGTGGAGGACCATAGAATCAGGCTGAAGGTGTCGTTTCTTCCTTCCTCCCTGCCCAGCCTCTGGTGTGGCTGAGTTGTGAAGTTTCTGGGAGGTGAGGCGCCTAATAGTGTGATGGTCCCAGATTCCATCTCCTCAGGTGCTGCTTTCTCATCCCTGAACGTACATGGTAGAGGGGACGCGGTGAGTGCTCATAAATGGAGGCCGGATTCTACCTTGTGATTTGTATTATGGAGCCTCCCACAGCCTGCCTCTTCTCCTGGCTCTCCCCCCGGTGCTGCAGTCTTCATATCCTTCCGGTGTCTTTGTCTTGGTCGCTAAAGCCGATGATGGTGCTGGGCCAACCAGGTTGTGGGGAGACAGCGATGAGTCCCTTGCCACGGCAGCTTGTGGTTAGGTCCCCCCATGATAATTAGCAAGTGGACGATGAGCTGGCTGGTCACAAACTTATGGATGGTGGTCAGGCCCCTGACAGCTCCCGGTCGCTCCTTCCCAGACAGGGCGGCGGCGGCGAAGTCTCTGAAAACGAAAATGTGTTTAGCAAGCTGACTCAAAGTAAAGGGACAGCTGAGAGCGAGGAAGGGGCCAAAAGAATCAAATCAAAACAGTAATTATTTGTGTGCTGACTATTTGATTTACAGAACCTAGCCCTGGGCTACCTGATAGAAAACTGTTTTTTATCAACTACGCGGAAAGCCCAGCAGTTTGGGGGATTCAGTGGAGGGGCCACAAGGCCCCACCTGCCTCAGCATCCTAACGCCATCTCTCTGTTAAATGACAGCTTTACCAAGTGGCACCTAGTCTTCAAGGCACGAGAAGAGGACCAACAATTAGTTAAATCAGCGATGCCAGGCCCGCACATATGTTGTCACTGAATCATCACAGCCCTGTGAGGCTGCAATTCGTCCCTTTACGGATGGAGGAGCTCCGGGTCAGGCAGGTTAAATAACTTGCTTAAGGCCATGGAGCTAGAGAGTAGGGAACAGGTTCAAACTCTGATCCTAAAGCCAGTGGGTTTTCCCCCGTATAGCACTGACTCACGTTTAAATAACTAGGTTATATTCTGGTTAAGAAGGTAAGGAAGCCAGTCACAAAAGACCCCACACGGTGAGTGATTCCATTTATAGGAAGCGTCCAGAACAGACAAACCCACAGACACAGAAAGTAGATCAGTGGTTGCCAGGGGCTGGGGAGAGGCCAGGGGGATGGGAAGTGACCGCTAATAAGTATGGGCTTTCGTTGAGGGTGATGAAAATGTTCTAAGATTGGCTGTGGTGACGGTTGTACAGCCCTGTGAATATACTAAAAACAATTTAAAAGTGCACTTTCAATGGGTGAATTGTATGGTATGTGAATTCTTTCTTAATAAAGCTATTATAAAATGAAAGGGAAAAAAAGCAAGTGTATTTGTTTCCTGGGGCTGCCGTGACAAAGTACCACAAACTGCGGGGCTTGGAGCAACAGAAATGTGTCTCACGGCTCTGGGGTCAGAAGTCTGAATCCAGGTGTGGGCAGGGCCTCGCTCCGTCTGAAGGTTCCAGGGAGGATCTGTTCCAGCCTGTCTCCTCGGCTTGTGGATGGCCGTCTTCTCCTTCTCTGCATGTCTGCGCCTGTGTCCAGATTTCCCCCGCTGTGTAAGGACACCAGTCCTCCTGGATTAGGGCCCGTCCTAATGACCCTGTTTTAGCTTGATTACTTCTATGAAGACCCTATTTCCAAATAAGGTCATGTTCTGAGGTACTAGGGGTTAGGACTCCAACATATCTGTTTTTAGCGGGGGGACACAATTCAACCCATAACAGCAAGGAAGAGTATAACACATTCTGAGAGACTTCTTTTAAAATTGTTAAAATGCTTCAAAAGTTTCAGCCTAAGCTTTAGTATTTATTCAGTTTTCGGAAAAAGTCATTGATATGAATCCCTTTAAGGCATCAAACCTGAATTCTCGAACCTTTCTATTCTTCCTGAGCTTCATAGGGAGGGTCCACAGGCATGTGCCATGAGAGGGCCACGCCGGCCGTGTGGGCGGCTGACCTGCGCCCCTGCCCCGTGGAGCCAGCTCAGGCCTCGGGCTCCTGCCCGGCTGGCCGTGACCAAGGCCAGGGAGCAGGTTCTGCGGCTGAGGGGAGGCCGTGTTGCTCCTGCTGTGGCCGTGCGGAGGGGAAGGGGGCGGTGGGAGGCAAAAACCAGGTTGCCGTGCAGCATCCTGAGGACGCTTGGATGTTCACAGTGGTGCCCCACGCTGGCAGCAGCTCAGCTTCCCCAGGCTGGTGAATTGCTGGGGTGTTGTTCTTGTTGTTTTGGTTTTCGTTCTTAAAAAGCGGGGCTGAAATTTTCTTGCTGTGGATTCATTGTTTCCCCCACCCCAACAGCCATTTGTGAGAAAGAAGGGAGTCTGACGGGGGGGTACAGCTCCCCCTGCCCCACAGGCACCCCACCACTGGCCAGGGGGCTGGTGGCATCCTACTGGGCCCGCTCTCTGGTGCCCGCTCAGAGCCTTCAGGGCGCTGCCTGCCCTCCAGTACCGTGGAGCATGGTGGCCTCGTCGTCCAGCCCCCTCCCGGGTCTGGAGAGAGCCTGTCCTGTCCACCCTTGCCTCACGGCTTCCTCTGACCCTCTTGCCCGCTGCCTTAAAATCTTACCTGGCCCCAGTGCCTCCCTCGACTCCTGCCCTCTCCCCCCAGCCCAGCCCAGCGCGGCCGGGCCTCTCTGAGCACACTGGACGCATCTGTCCAGCCCATGCCATGAGTGTGTGCTGCACGACGCCTTGTTCCACAGCGGCTCCGGAGCTTTTCCAGGCAGGCCTGTCTCCAGCTCCTTTTCTCCTCTGGCAGGGCCTTTACCAAGTAAGGCTCACCAAAGGGTAGTCGGGGATGATTAAAAGAGGCGACAGCATCACCCAGGCCCTTCCCCCGGCCCTGCTGCCCTTTCTGATGCTAGGGCATCCACAGTTCTGTCCCAGCCCCAGACCTGCCCCAGAGGTGACTGCAGGTGTATGTTTCCGGAGCTTTCTGTTGTATACTTTCCGCCATTTCCTACTTTGCCTTAAGGTTCAGAGTCTCTGTGGCACTCCAGTGGCAACTGTCATAGTGTGAGCTGCCCACGTGGGGCTCCTTTAATACCTGGGTCACACGTCATTCAAACGGACTGTCCTACCTTCCAGGTTGCTGGCTCCCATCAGCTCCCAGGCCCTGTTCACCTCTGTAAAACTCAGCACTGACACTCACACGGTGCACACTGTGTGCCAGGTAAATATAGAGAGATATTTAGAACACATATGTGTATACGTGTGCACGTGCGTGTGTCTATATGTACACACACATACTCATTTAATCCTCACAGCAACCGTGTTGCATGGGTACAGTTATTATTAATCTCATTTTACAGATTCGGAAACTGAGGCACAGAGAGGTTCAATGACTTATCCAAGGTCACAGCACTAGTTAACAGCAAAGCTAGAATTTGAACCCTCAGAAAAGAAGCATCAGTTTAAAAGGACGAGCGAGGACTTTTATGCTTCGCAGCATGCTCAGGGAGATGAATCCAGCTTGTCTGGGAGAGGACATGCTGAGGGGCATCGTTACAGAGGGCAGTCTGGAGAAAAAAATTGTTTTGTGCCCCAGTGTGATTTGTGTTGGTTTCAATTAAATCTGGAGGACTGGTGCATGTTAAGCAACAGCCTGGACGTCCACCACCTGGGCAGCCCAGAACCTTCTGTTCAGCGGTGCCTTTGAGGCGGTTTTAGGTCACAGACGTTCAGAACTGAAGCACCTGCATGAGACCAGCCAGGCTCAGCCCCTCAGCATTCAGCTTGGATGAGTCAAGCCGGCTTCCGGCTTAAATGGAAGATCTAGTGGCTTTGAGCCTTCTAGAGCCTTCCAGAGCCTTGGCAGCAGGTCCAGGGACCAAAGGGCAATCATGGACTAGGGAGCCTTACAAAATGGGAGGACCCTCCAATGCCTCTTTTTTTCACCTGCTCCTGCTTATCTCTCAAACTCTCAGCTTCAACCTTACTTCCTTCATAAAGCTCTTTTTTACAACTTTCTTCCAAAACAAGCACTTCCTTCTGGAAACTTCCATGGTGGGTGCTGTCTGTACTACACCGACCCTCAGCTTGCTTGTTGCCCGTCTCCACAACTTTCCCCCCAGTCAAGACCAAAGTCTATGAGATTGGGGGTCTCTGTCTTCTGTTTCTCTTGTGTCCCATAGTTGGTGGTTTCATGAACATTTGTTGTTGGGGGAGGGACTGCCGAGAAATAGAGTGAGAGCTGTGGTGGACCACGGAGACCTCCAACAGATGGAGGGAGCGTCATGTTAAGGGAGAAGCTGTCTTGTTTTTTTTTTGTGTGTGAGGAAGATCAGCCCTGAGCTAACATCCATGCCAATCCTCCTCTTTTTGCTGAGGAAGATTGGCTATCCTTCTCTACTTTATATGGGACACCGCCACAGCATGGCTTGACAAGCAATGCCTCCGTGCGCGCCCGGGATCCGAACCCACGAACCCTGGGCTACCGCAGCAGAGTGCACGCATTTAACCGCTTTTGCCACCGGGCCAGCCCCCGAAGCTGTCTTGTTTTGTTTAACTACAAGATGAAAGAGGAGAATGGGGGCTTCCCAAGTGCCAAGCTATTCCTATTGAAGGTGAGTGCACTTCCCTTCAGAAGGTGGGGCTCCCACTTCTTGGGTCTAAGGAGCCTTCTCCTTGGTTGGCCAATGAACCTGGATGAGACATTCAGTCAGAGACTGTGCAAATATGGGGTGGGACCTAAAAGTTAAGAGGATGGAAACCAAAGAAACTTGTGGCCGTGGATGTGGGAGAGTCTTTGTGACGGCGGGGTCAGAGAAGACCCCAGGAGGAGGAGAGGCCCAGTTGGCTTTGACAGGCAAACACCTGCACGTGGGTATGTGTCTTATTTACCCTGAATCCATCAGTGCTCCTTTATGTGCTTCATCTTCTTGGCTGCCAGCATGAATGGCGAATCCCTCCCCTTTTCTCCTCTGTTCTCTGCACTGTGCACCCACTGGGCTTGTGAGACTGAAGTTAGGGGAGAGGTCACTGCAGGGCCACATGAACAGCCCAGCCAGCTTTCCAGCAGGCAGGGTGAAGCTCTTCCTTGTCAGGTGCAGGGGTCAGAATCAAGAGCTCCTGGGTCCTGGTCCTGGCCCTCTCAGCACCCAGCTGTGTGGCCTCGGGGGAATCACTGCCTAATGGTCGAATGTGATTCAGAGCTTATTTACGTATTAGCTTATTTGATGGCGGGAACTCCATGATTGGGCGGGTGACAGGCCCCAAACACAAATACTACCACGCGTACATGTATGGTCAGTGCACACGGCACTTTTTGGGATGGAGGGCTCAAGCCTGTCCCACATTCAAAACGGGGGAGCTGGTGGCCCGGGAGCAGTCTCCACACCTGGGGTCCAGGCAGTAGCCTACATCTCTCAAGACCTTCAAGAGTCCAGAACGTGGCTGTGAAAGAAGGAGAAATTGTTACCCTTTGGGGGAGCTTGGTTTGTTTTTGGTTCCTCTCCATTAAAATCAGGGCATGAGATCTTAATGATTCCAAATGTCTTTGCAATCCAGGAGATCTAGAACAACTTGTTCTACCAGGATGGAGGTTTCCAGGGAATGCTGGGTGGCAAACAAATCTAAGCCAATTTGGCTGTTCAGCAGACGTCCGGGTACTTCAGTAAATATCAGTGGCCTCCAGGAGGCCCACTGGAGGTGGATGAGGCTGTGTGTCCCCCCCAGTCCCCCATCCCAACAGCCTCTGTACTGGGTGGTATGTTACAATGAAAGGAAATCTTAGACCAGAATTGGCCAAACCCCTACAGATGATTTGAGGCGGCAGGTAAACCTATTCTTGTAGCTCAGAGGAAGTCTCGCTGCTGCTCTTTGGCAGATTCACTCTGAGCAGAACCCAAAGTTATTCTTAGGACGGGACTGGCTGACCTGGAAGCCGAGGTCAGCTGCAGGCCCTCTGAGGCGGAGATGCAGGACCAGAGGGTATCCTGGCCCCGAGGGCTGCAGAGTGGATGGGCTGCCGGGCTGGCTGGCTTCTCGAGCTGGTTTATTCAAGGGTGCTGCAGCCTGTCCTCCTGACCCAAAGCTCACCTTGAACACCGCTCATTTTGCCAATGAAGAGTTGTGCTCACGTTTCCTGAACTGATTGACGAGCCCTCTGGTGTAGATTTCAATAAGGATGTCCGAGGTGCTGAGTAGCCCTCTTAGACATGTTGATTCCCAACTGGGATATTTTAGAGGCTACTAAATTGCCTCAATGTATTGCATAGAGTTAGTGGATGCAGGAACGCTGGCCTCAATCTGTTTGTAGGAATGAGGTTCCAAAGTAAAGTGCCACACCATGGACGCTGATACTTGGCCCGGTAGATCTCGGATGCTGTTCCCAATGGACGGCCAAGCCAACGTGATGCTGACACCATGCCGTGCCCCCTCTTCCGGGCTGCTCGGCTTCTAAGTGAAATGCGAGTACAGACGGTGCAGCCAGCAGCCGGGCACTGGGCCTAGGGGACCCCTCTTGTTTTGGAGTCTCACCAGCTCGCTGGCCCGGCCTCTGGCTTTCCCGTGCACAGCCCCAGGATTGCTGACTGAGAGCACAGGGACAGCAGGGACCACCTACAAAAGGAGGGAGGATAATACTTTACTGAGCACTTGCTGTCAGTCTGCAAGTTTCCGCAAGTGGCGTGACATGGAGGCCTGGCACCGTGGCTGATCTGGACGTGGGGCTATGGGTCCCTGTGCGGTCAGGGCTGTGGCTGCGTTCACAAGGATGAGTTTGGCACGCAGCATTTGGCTTTTAGGCTCATGGCTGAAGATGGCATGGGATTTGGCAAAGGGTCGTGCTAGATAAGAAATCTAACCCAGGTCTGTTACACAGGGGCTGGCGTGAGGGGTGCTCTTTCACTCACGTGTGACATGTGTTTCTAGTCGTTTGTGTCACTTACACAGCCGAGGTAATCCTGTGTATAGTTTGAGATTTCCTGCCACATCTCCCACGTCATTTGCATTCTTTGAAGTCACTGTTCTGATTTGCCATGACTCCCTAACTCCACGCTGCACAACTCTCCCCAAGCACACTTGACAGTAATCCCGCTCTGGCACACTGGGGTGGCATCGGATCCTTGCCCATTGCTGCAGAGACTATCTTTGTGCATAAACCTTTGTTTGCATCTTGGATTTTCTTTGGAATGGACCCCTAAAAGGGGAATTACCAACTTCGAGAGTGTGAGCCTCTCCTCTTATTTTTAATTACACAAGTAATAAACAAACCTGTGCCACAGAAAAACTAGAAGATACAAATAAGCAAAATTAAATAAATAAAAGGGGTGGGGGTGTGAACCAGTTAGAACAGCGTGGAACACAGCCATGCGTCGGAGGGAGCGCACCCATGATTGAAACCCTGCGTGACAACTGATGTGTCTGTAACCTTGGCAACTCAGCCTCTCTGAGCAGCAATTTCCTTATTGATAAAATAGATAGTATTTTACCCATTTTTACCTGTCGTGCAGGTTGAGATAGCATTTGTGAATGCCAGCACTAAAAATACACTCAAGAAATCAATTCCAGGAGAGAGGCCGGGTGATAACCTATAGATGCCAGGGAAGCCTATTGGGGATGGAGGGGGAACCATGAGGCCTTGGAATACAAAACTGCAGAGTCAGTTGTGTGCAGGTATAGGGTGCTGAGGGACCCACGAGGACTCTGGGTGACAGCTTTGTGCAAGCTCGAGGGGTTGGAAGGTTGGATGGCTGTGGGCCAGGCTCTTATGGGCCTATATGCCTTACTGAAGATACTGGGTTTGTTCTGTAGGTAGTGTGGAGCTAGTGTGTTTTTTTTTGTTTTATTTTGGTTTTGCTTTATCATTTTTGGTCTAGTGAGGGTGCTAGGAGTAACGTTCAGAAAGCAGTGTTTAGGAATATAAATTGGGGGGTTGTGAATCAGAGGGGAGGTATCTCAGGCAGGAATATCCCAGAGATGGCAGGTTGGGCCAACAATGGTCTTCTGGCTTTACTAATATCTTGATCTCCTGGGGCTTCTCCTTCAAGAGGGCTGACCTCCACCCTCTAAGGAGAGGGGTTGGAAGAGCTCTGAGCCTGAAGAGGAAGCGTGAACCCAGGAGTGTGTGGAGATTTTGGAAGCGAGAAAAAATGCAGGTAAAACAATGACCATAATCGTGGTTGGCAGCTTGCGAGCAGGAGCAGAGTTGTGTGTGCTGCTCAGTCTCTGAGGAATAATACCAGGTACCCGAGATGTGGAGCTGCTGGCAGTCAGAGCTGCAGAAAGTCACTCACACCCCGTAAGTCACTCACAGGCGCTTGTCTCCAAGTGTAGGAAACCTTTGAACACTTTGCATGGTGGAGCCCATTTCCCTGGCATTTCCAGCTATTCCAAGCAAAACTAATTAGGCCTTTTTCCTCAGGCTAGTTTGTATGCTTTGGAATAAAGCACACAGAAAATAAAACAAGTCCAGCTAACCCAGCAAGGCTAGTTCCAGAACCAGCAGGAGAAAATATTGTGATTGGCTGGGTCCCTGGTGGACCACTGGTCCTGGTGCCTGGGGGCTGCCTGCAGGGTGGCCGCCCTTCGCTCATCTCTAAATGGCACCAGCTTTTTGCTAAACCTCGAGTTTACGCTAGCAGTGCCCTCTGGTTCCAGAATAATCCCGCACATCCCAAGCCGATGCTTATTTTTGTCCAAATGCTTGCTCGTCCACTATCCCAACAGCAGCCCTGGGAGATGTACGGACCAAGTGTTTTCACTCAGATTGTTTTCTCAGAGGAAGAACTGAGGTGTAGAGAAATGATTGAGCCAGGACTTGGACCCGGGCTGTTGTCACAGAATGTTCATGGTTAGGTCTGAGAGGACCTGGAAGTATTTCAGGTAACACATTGCTTATCCTACAGCCAAGAAAACAGAGTTCCAGCGTAAGCTGACTTTCTCGGGGAATCAGCTTCTTGGGGCCAGAACCAAGGCCAGGCCTCAGGATTCCTAGTGTCCAGAGAGATCTTGCCGCCAGACCCATGCCTCTGATCTCTCAGGTCTCAGAATGGATCATAGGATGGACAGGGACTGCCCCTTACCCTGCCTGAAGGTAACCTTAAGAGAGCCACAGACTTCCAACCCCATCAGATGCCCTGCAAAGCCCAGGCTCTTACTCTGTCGCCTTTTTGTTCCTGGCCTTGGTGTATGGCCACGCAGCGTTCTGCCGTCAGCTCTCCATGAAGCCCTCCTGCTTACCTCATCCACATTCGTCTTTCCCTACGTTTCACATCTGTCACCCTCACCTGAACCACAAATTTGCCATCTAAATCATATCAAAGAATCGAAGAGCTTGAATACTTTCAGCGATGGGTCACTCACTATCTTTCAGCGCAACCCCTCCGTTGCCCAAAAGGTGAAGTCATTAGTAAGTTTTATTTAGTGGTGAACGTTGCAGGGTCTGAAATGGGGACCCTCATTTTCTCCTGATGATTCAAACCCATTTTCTTCCCAACCAGCTTGCACACCCCTTAGGGCAGGGCGTTAAGGGTACCCAGGATGCGTTTTAATCAGGTATGGTAAGACATGCAGATGCCAAAATGACTGTCATGAGGAAGAAGTTTATGACACACAGATCCCTAGAAGCAGGAGGCTCAGCGTGCCACACAGGACCATGTGGGGAAGCAGCAGGGTGGGTCAGGGCAGAAGGGGCGAGGGGAAGATGTGGGCAAGAGCCTCTGTTGTGGTTTCAACAGGAAGGAACAGGCGAGGTGGGGTAAGCAGGCTTAGAGTTCGCTGGTTTGAATAATTTCAGGGGGCTCTGGGTGCAGGGGCTGTCCAGGTTGTCTGGTACCTGCCCTGAGGTAATTAGGGCAGGGGGACAGCGGCCCAGAGTGTGAGAGCAGATGGAGGAGGTGAGGGGGTATGGGCTCTGGATTGGCTGGTTTGCATATGAAAGGCATGCTCCCAGGTGAGCAGTTTACCATCTCTAGAGATTCGCTGACCCTGGGAGGGGCAGTCCCCCTAGGGTCAGCGAGGCCGCAGATGTCAGAGCATCAGAATCACAGAAAATAAGACACTGTTAATACAGGCAGGGACCATGCTGCCTTCCAGGTGTTGGCAGGTTGTCTGGTCAGGATTGGGGGCCCGGGGGATTCAAATGGGAATTTCACTAGCAGAGCCTTCTGGAAGGGCCTTAGCCATCATTCTGCCCCGAGAGAAAACTGCAGTGTCCATATTCCAAGGGCAGGGATCCCTAGGGAGTCCAGGTTTCTGAAGCCACCGTGCTGTTTTCCTCTGAAGCCAAGATGGGGACAGTGCAGGGGGCTGTGTTGGCTAGAGGACCTCGAGTGAGCCCAGATGCCATTATCTGCTGCATCATCGGCCTCTCCTGCCTTCATTCGTCCTGCTGCCTGTCTTTTTAAGAGACCTCGCTGGGCCCTCCCTCCTGCTCACTTGCCTGTGTGTAGGGATTTGCCTCCCCAGCAGACCCTGAGACAGGTGGTAATGACAGTTTGCTGCAGTCCCGTCAAGGAGGGGATCTGCCCGTGCTCTGCCAGCATTTTGAGCAGCACACCAGCTCTAGCCAACAAGACTCTTGCCTGCACTGTCTCAGGCCAGCTCATGCTGTCTGCCATCCTCTTCTTGCGCTGCTTTGGGGACTGGGAACACACCCAGCCCCGGTCCCCATCTGTTGCAGACGTGCAGTGGCAGCAGCTCGGAGAGCAGCTGAACCCTAGAAATCGCCTGTGCTGAAGGGGCTGGGACACCCCTTCTCTCATGGACCTTTGGAGCCAGCGAGGCAGCAGGATTTTTCCGAGCTGGGAGCGCTGTGTGTCTCCCATCACTTGCATCTTGTCAGCCAGCATTTTACAGCCCTGCACCTCTGATTAGCACCCGGGAAGAGGAGACCTCCAGGACCGCTTGGGGCTGAGTAAGCAGACCTTCTGGAGCTGGATTTCTGAATGCGTGGCAATTGCACGTCCCCGTGTGTGTGGCTTTTCCCCTTATGATGCTTTGTCTCCTCTGTACGCAAGACTGATGCTGAATTGTCGCTTTGTTCTGCAGGAGCCTCTTGTTAAATTAAATACCCTCAGGCAGAACCAAATGTTCCTTCCCCACCTCGGCGCTGTATGTTTTCTCCTTACATAACTTTTTCTTGGTGATTTAAAGAGAATAACTAGTGAAGTGGTGTGTGTGTGTGAGCGTGTTCATCTCTTTCCTTCTCTGAGATCTGTCCCTCCTTCCCCACCCGGCTCTGGGGGAGCTGCCGGCTCCTGAGTGTGGGGTCTCCTCCCCGCCTTCGACTCTGTCTTCAAGTTCCCTCGCTGGAAGCTTAGTGGAGGAGACATTCTCTCCCTTTCCCTGAGTCATCATTTATTAAATTTGTCCCAAACAGAGAAGGTTGGGGATGATGTGGGTGGCCTTTGGGCACGGCCCGAGTTGTCCCTGGGAGGGCTCTTGACCACATACACGAGCCTACTGGTCTCCTGTCGGAAGAGGATGAGCTCTAGAAAGTCTACTTGTTGCTTTTAACTTACGAGGATACATTGAAGAAACAGAAAATAGGAGGAGGGGGGAAAGACAGGAAGGGAGAGAGGGGAAGACGGTAGATGTCCTCGCCCGTGACTGAGCTGAGGCTCGCCTGTTCTCGGGTGGGGAGGAGGAGGGTGGCAGCTGTGAACCAGAGGCCTTCACTGTGGACCGGGTCTGCGGAGCAACAAGTAGACCCGCGGGCTGGGAAGGGCTAGATCCGCAGCTGGGGCCGGCTCTCGCCTCCGCCTTGGCCTACACGATGCAGGGGGCTGGGAGCAAGCCACTTCATTTGTTTTGGCTTTTTGTTTTTGTTTTTTTTTTTTTTTGCCCTTCAATCTGCTTCCATAAGCCAGGGGCTGCACTAGTTACGTGTGAAGAGAACTCAGCCTAGAGTCCGTGATGGCTGGTATTTGAGTCCTGGTAATTGGGAGGGACGCGGTGGGGGGAAGGGGGGGACAATAGAAGAATGAGGCTTGAGTCTGTGTTTCTGAATCTATAGTCTAGGTGGGGAGAAAAGAGAATATTAGACAATTCAAGACTTGAGGGCTAGAAGAGACCTGAGCACTGGATTGTGGCTGATTCTAAGTGCTAAAGACGGGCACCGGGGTCTGGAGCGGTTGGGAGAGGACAGCAGGTAGCCCCCTGGGCCTGGGGGACAACGGGGATGAAGCAGACAGAGTGGTGCCGCCGGGGGTCGGGGTTGGGCTTACGCCTGAGAGCAGGGGAGACCCCAGAACATCGCTAAAGGAGCCTTTCAGGTGTTAGGTGTGACTGGTAAGAGGAAGGTGGGAGCAGAGGGGCGTGGAGTGGAGGGCTCAGCCCATGAGGCTTCCTAGGAACACGGTAAACATAAGCAGTGAGGGTGAGCCAGTGCCCTGCGGGCTCTGTGGACTGACTTCTGACTCTGAGAACAGCCTGGCTGCTGACTGACCGGAGAGGCATGGAAACGCAGCCTGTTAGATCCAAGGCTTCTCCCCCTCCAACTGCTTCCCCAGTTTGCAGGGAAACTTCCAAGGGCTACATAAACCTAAGGTGGCGGTTTTCATTTGTTTTTTTAGCCCAACATTAGGCCTATGAGACAGGTGTAAAGTCTTTTTTATAGAAGAGGAAACTGAAGGTTAAATTCATTCAGTGAGGGTGATTGAAAATCTAGGATATTTAAGGCACTTAATCTTCCTGTCTTGACTAAAGTCACAAGGGTTGAGCTGGGAAGAGGAGCCAGGTACCCTGAGGTCCAACCCGGTCTTGATTGAGGTATGGAGTGGAGAGGAGGGAGGCAGGTAGACTGAGGACCGCTGGGCAGACTCATCCCTGGTCATGGGCTGCTCCTCAGGTGTGGTCCCCAGGCTGGTATTAAAACCAACTCTTTATTGAAACAAGCTTTTGAGTCCTATGTGCCAGGCACTGGCCGTTCCAAGATGAGTAACATGCTCGTCTTGACTTCATCACTTAATGGCCCTGGATAGCCAGGGAACATGGAGGTACTCATTTTGGGTTCTCATTTCAGCTCAGCTCTTAACTAATGGAATCCGTCTTGGATTTTCCCAGCCCCCTCACTGTTCTCTTTCAACCTATAGACCTTTTTCTTCCTTTAAAAGTATTCCAGTCTCTCCTCCCACAAGATGCCCACATAGACCTGTCTTGCCCCACCCCCTTCCAGCGAACCCCTGTAGCATTCCCTCATACTCAGCCTGTGGGCTAATATAGGTTAATGCCTATACTTTTGTCTTACACATTATATTAAGTTGTGTTCAGATAGTTCTTGTAGATTGATCCGATTGGTAACTCCCTGTTGTCAGCTGGGGTTTTCATTTCTTAGAAGGGTCTGCCTCCATATCACCTCTTCAACTGCTATTAGCTGTACATGTTTTGGTAAATATTTATTGACTATGTATTAGGCATCAGGCACCGTGCTTGACGTTTTCATGGATGTTAATTATTTTAATTCTCATGACAATCCTGGGAGGTTTGCTTCACCTCACACATGAGGAAATTGAGGCTCTGTGAACTTGAATCATTTACCGAGATTGCATAGCCGGTAAATGGAAACTAGGGTTCAAATGCAGGCCCTCTGACTCCAAAGTTGTCCCTCCCACTGCACCCTAGGGGCGTGTGGTGAATGTGTGGCAGTGGGGGACTTGCATCCTAGCTGTCATCATGGCATGGTGACTTAGTGAGAAACCTAGGCAGGGCCTACAAGCGAGTGGCTCCTTGAAGGCTCTGGCTTCCCCAGGTCTTGGCATTCTCATTCCCAGGGGGTGAATTCTCTGTGCTCTCTGGCCAAACCTTTTGTCTGCCTGGACCTAACTTCTTTCCCATGAGCATGACTTAAGGCCCTAGAGCCCTAAAGGGGTTTAATGACAGACTGCAGAGCTCTCACCTCAATTACTAAAATCTAAGTTACCAGAAGGGTATAATCGAATCGCAGCACCTGACGCCCAAGAACCTGGCGATATTCCCCCTTTAACCCCAGAGCCTCTCAGCACTGGGCTTGGGAGTCAGACTGGAGTTTGAGGCTGTCTTCTTCTGTTTACTGGGGGGGACCACGGGCAAATTATTTCATCTTTCTGAGCTTGATTTTTCTTCTAAAAATAGAGATAACAGTAAGGCCTCAGAGGGTCGGTGTGAAGACCAGCTGACCAAAGGCCAGTTCCCGGCACATAACAGATGCTCAGTAAAGAGCAGGCCCCTCCCTGAAGGTGAGTGTTCAGAGTGGAGGGCCCCAGGGGAGTCCGGCAGAATGCCTCTCAAAGCAGTGCCTGGAAGGGACTGAGTTTCCTAAAACAGTTCTGTGGGTCTTATCACTGATTATTCATCAGGAAGTCGAGGCGGGGGGGCTTTGGGTTCTGATGGGTCCACCTGGTTCCCCTGCTGCTCCAGTCTGGCCAGTTCTCCACCAGTCCTTGGTGATGGTCACGTCCGGCCCTCCCTCCTGCCCCGCCTGGCCTGCGTGGACAGTTTGTTGTCTCCGGTCGGTTGTCTGCTTTCTCCATGTGGTTCTCCTACTACAACCGTCTCCTAAAGGTCACGGTGGCATGTTTCCATTATCTTCCTCGAATCATAAATTCCTTTCCTGATTTCCTTTGGCGTCTTTTACTCTAAGATATAGCATAGGGGGAAGTGGAGAGAAAGGAGAAGAAAAACAAAACCAGACTTGGGTTTTTGTTTTGATTTTACTTTGCGGGTGAGGTATGTGGTGGCATTTTATTGTTTAATGTCTGCTTTTAGGGGAGCCTGCCATCTGCCTGGTAATAATGGTTTCAGCTCGTTAGTCACCCGTGAGTTAGAGTTCCAGTAAATAAGAGAACAGACACCAGCGAGGCAGTCGGAGCAGAGCCAGCCCCGTCGTCTGCAGGCAGCGCCCGCAGTTACCCCACTACAGTGTTGAGGGGGTGGCAACTTGGTGGGGGTTCCAGACAGCCCAGGGTGGGTAGAGCAGAGGGCTGCAGAGTCAGGGGTCTGCGCTCCCTCCCAGCGCATTCCTCCTTTTCTTTTGGGTCCAGGGCCCCTGTGGTTTGGGAGCTCCTAGGACAGGGTTTCACTTCTTGGAGAGAGAACCAGACACAGAATCAGGAGCTAAGGAGAGAGAGGATGAGGCACCAAGCCTCAGAAAACTCTGTGGGGCTTGTCCTTTTCTTATAACCCAAAAGGGTCATGTTTTTTACCTTAAATGCAGGCATTCTCCTTGATCTGCAAGCTGCATTGACTAAATCATGTTCGGAGTCACGTTCTCATGCCCAGAAGTAAAACTGGGGCTGATACTTGTGAGCATTTGGGGTATCTGAGACTTTCAAAGTGGAAGGGAGAACCGTGTTCAGGAGAAGGTCATAAGGAAAACAGTTAGAAGTCTTTCCTGGAGTCACTTAGTGTAGGGACCGTGCACAACACTCCAGTTAACCAGGGCCAGCACGCAGAATCTTCCATGATCCGTATTGGGTGTGGGACTCTCTCTGGAAGGAAAAAAGATGACAGAACACGAGGTATAATGAATAAGGCGAAAAGCCTTCTTCGGAATGAGACCCTGGGACATGCCCTTGCGACTCCTCCCCCTCCCACAGCTCTGGCTGGTTGAGGTGGGGGCTTGGGTGCCTTACACAAACCGTAGCATCTGACGGTTAGATCCTGCCCACTGGTGCCTCTTGTCAGAGCTGGGCGATGTGTGAAGACATTTTTGGGGAATATTTTCACCAGTGAGGATCAGAGGGGTGATTTCTACTCATCCAAAAATTAAGTTAACTATAATCCTTCAACTGATATTACTAGTACCTAATCCTTCCCTACCCAGCTTTGGCAGGAAACAAGTAGTTGTACCAAAGCGAGTTTCCTGGATAACGGAACCTCCTTCCCATAAAAAGTACCTGACGGCTCAGAAGCCAGGTGAGCTTTCCTATTTCAGAGTTAAGACTGAGCTGATAGGGAATCTGGATGTGTCCTTGGAGGGGCCTCTGCATTTTAGTAGAGTGCAGAAATGAGATGCTGAGGGATGATATGCTTTTGAGGCCCAGAAGACAGAGATGAAAGGGAAACTTCTTGTACTCAGACGCTGGTGGGAGAGCCTGGCCTAGCCCCCGCACAGACCCCCAAACACATGGGCAGGGCAGCAACCACTCCTTTTGAGTGAGGCCGGTCTGCCTCCTGCCCCGAGTGCCAAGGGCATCCCGAGGCCCCTGCTGCTGACACTGCACCAACTTGGGGCTGAGTGGGGGTGGAAGGGGCTGGACTGGCTGGGGATTCATCTGTTCTGAACGGACTGTTCACTTGGATTCCCAGAGCCCTCTGGCCTCTGGTAGGATTCACCCTTCATGTTAGGCCAAGACTCAAGCCAGGCATTTACCCAGAACCGGCCAGGCCTGGCTCGGAGCTCGATGCAGGCATCTGTCACCACCCACTCGCTCTGAGTCATCCACACTTATCTGCTCAAATCACAGAGCCTTGAAGTGCGCTTACCAGTTGGTCTTCCAACACAAATCCGGGGGGAACATTGGAAAGAAGGATGGGTCCTGGAGATGGAGAGGCGGGGCATGCTCCAGCCAGTCCTGGGAATCAGGTAAGGGGGCTTTGAAGCCCTGCTCAGAGGCCTGAGAACCCCTCTGTTCTAGGTCCCTCAGAATAGTCTCAGGACACCCCTCCAGGCCGTGCCCGACCCCTCGATGGTCTCACTGGCGGCCACCTGGTGGCTGTCCCCAGGAGGACGTTCACCTTCTCCTGGCTGCCTGCAGAGAGGGCACTGGGCCTTCGCCTTCGCTGCTGCGCTTTTGAGCTTCACCCCTGAGGAGAGACTTCTGAGGCCTCAGAGCCTGGGGGAGGAGGGAGGAGCAGCTCCTGCCGGTTTGTTTTTCCTCTACACCTCTTCCCCTCCTCCTTCCCAAATCCCTCCTTAGGAGATGAGAACCACTTCCCTCCACTGTCTCCTAAGTGGGGAGGAAAGACTTAAGCCAGTGGACCAGAGCCCCAAGTGTTTCTCCAAGCGTGGCCCTCCTCACCTGCACCGGAATCTCCCAGGGGCTTCTTAAAGTGGGCCTTCCTGGTCCCACCCAACCCACTGAATAGGAATCCCCCCGGGTTCTCAGCAGCGTCTTACATGCACGGAGGACCACTTTGCAGGAGAGAAGAATTTGTTCTTGGAGTCGTTAAATTGGAGTCAACCTTTTCCCCTCCTGCTCATTTCTCTAAAAGAAAGATTCCAGACCTTTTTGCTCAAGGTCCAACTAGGCACCAAGTCTAGCAGTTTCTCCTCAAATCATCTGTCTCTAATTTCACTCATGGAGAAAGACAAGGAAATCATTGTGCAATTACAAAAAAAACATCCAAAGAGTATTTTTCAATAATCCCAAATGCCTAGGTACTCTGGTTAATCCAGAGTCCTGACTGAGAGCTGCCAGCTCTGCCTTATCTGGAATGCTGTCAGGAAACCACAGGGCTATAGCATGCACTTAGCAGTGAAGTAAACCTGACACCGCCCAGCCTCTGACACTGGAGGCTCCTTAGGGTCTCAGGACCGCCACTTTGACAAATCTGGAGTGCCAGTGAGTGAGGACGTCGGGTTGAGATAAGCTAGCTGTGGTTGACGTTCTCCATCACATTTAAATATCCACGTGTTCTTGGTGTCAGTGATCCCCAGACTTCCTAGGTGGCTGGAGGGAAAGGGGTGGTTATAGAGAGGTGGTGGGGAATCACAGCCTCAGCCCCTGAGTGCTGCTGGGCGTCCCCTTCCCCGACTCCTAGGGCCTTCCTCTGTATCTAGGGCTCCCACTGCAGTGCTCCCCAAACTGGCCTCACCCACTTGTTCTGTCTGACCATCTCCATCCCATCTGCATTTCTCTCTTCTCTCTCCTAGGCCTTCAGGGCCTCTTCTGAGATCAGCTAATCCAATAACCTACCAATTCAGAGAAAGGGTGAATTTAATGAGTTGTCTCTCCCGGTTGTCTTTTAAATACTGCCTTGACCCAAATAGGGGGCCTTGGGAGAGGCGATTTAAGCACCTGTGTAGGTTTGTGACATCTCACGCTGTTGGGGATTTATCTTTGAGAGAAATTGGGCTTTTGGTATCCAACAGATCTTTCCTCCTAGATCTGTAGCAACTGTGTGTCTAAACTGGGTTCTGGAAGGTGAAATGCTGGCCTCTCAGCTCCCAGGTGGGGAAGAAGGGACAGATGTACCCTGTCTGACAGGTGTAACAAAGGGCTTTGGCACCAAGAGGGTGATTGAAGCCAGAGACTTTTGCTAGAGAATAAAGTATAGTTATCACCCACAGCACAGCTGCTTCCTGAAAATTCTACTCCCGCTGAGTGAAAAAGCACATTCAATATTCCAGGATTAATAACATGGACATCTGCCCCATGTTCTGTAGCTTGCTTGTTTTTCTTCTTTCTCCCCCGCGGGTGCAGGGATGGGTGGTGGTTGACTGGTCACTTTTTGGTCAGCTTTACTGACATATAATTTACAGACAATAAAATCCACCAATTTTAAGTATACAGTTTGACAGGTTGTGATAAATGTACAGTCATGTGACCACCGCCACAATCTTGATATGGAACATTTCCATCACCCTCAAAAGGTCCCTGAGTCCCTTTGCACTCGATCCCCTCCCCAGCCCCATCTCGAGACTGAGGGTGGCTCTGTGTCTTACCGTGAATGCCCTGATTCCAGCACAATTCCAGACACGTGGTGGCTACTTACCAGATGTTTAAATGAATAAATACATCAGAGGCGCTAACATATTTTTAAATCCCCCCAAGATTCCTTCTGGTTCCTCCTATTCATCCTGAGTTTTGAAAGATTGTCTAACAAGCGGTTGTTAATAAATAATTTCTGCTTTAGTCATTCCTGATACCAGCCTTTTGATCAGCCTTAGATAGTCAATGTTACAGAGCTGATGAAATTCCAGCTGAAAGCAGAGACCTGCCGTCCCCTTTGCTTATGCAGTCACCGGCAAGTGTGCCATTTCCCTTCCACTTTTCAAAAGACTGACAGCACTGCGGGAGCGACCATTGCTACTCTGGTTACCTCCCACCCTAGACCAGAATCACCAACCTACATCACCCCCGGCGTTTTTTTTGTTTTTGTTTTTTTGGTGATAAATGAGCAATTTAGGAGCTCACGTGGAGAACAGCCCAAATGCTTTCTTAGTTACAGGGACTTTTCTTTGTCCCTATCTTTGTCACTAAGGGCTCAGAGTCTCTTTATCCTGCCTCTGCAAACTGCCCTTTCACCCGTAAGTGTGGGATGGATCTTGGCAGGTATGAGGGTGCAGTTGAATCTGCCTCTTTCCCTAATCAAAATTCTGAGAGAGAAGATTCTATGGCTTACCCTCTGGGCTGAATAATAATAGCATCTTGCCCCTAAATAGTGGCATCTCAATCAGTCAAGTATTTTAAAGTAACAGCCAGCGTTTTCCAAGTGATTATCCTGCATCACTGTAATCTCTTGATGTGTTAGCTCAGATGTGTTAGGTGTTTACATATTTTTATATGTTCGCTCATAATCTGATAGGAACTCCTATGATTCCCATTTTAGAGATTAAAAAACTGAGGCACAGAAAATTAAGTAACTTTCACAAGATTATATCAGTTTCTGGTCATCTATTGCTACAGCACAAACCACCCCAAAACTTAAAATATGATTTGGGATCATCACGAGTCTAGGGGTTGCCTGGCTCAGCCCAGCACTTCTCACCTGGGGTTCCTCCTACATTTTCAGTGAGATGGTGGCTCAGGCTGGAGTCCTCAGGCTTCTGCGCCCTGTGTCTGGTGCCTGGGCCGGTGGCACAGCTGTTTCTCCATGCTGCCTCTCCACGTGGCTAGCTTGAGCTTCCCTAGAACATGGTGGTCTCAGGGCAGTCGGATTCTTAACATGGCAGCTGGTTTCCCCCAGGGGAGATTCCAGGAGATCCAGGAGGAAGTATCACCTAACTCGGAGGTCACTTGGTGTCACTCCTGCTGTGTTTCTGTTGATGACAACAGCCCAAACTCAAGGGATGGAAGGGGGACTCAGCTTCTTAATGGGAGATGGCTTGTGTGTGTGGGGGGAGGGGGGGGGAAGACATGAAGACACGAATGGTGGCCGTCTTGGTGGCAGGCCACCACATATGCACACTGTGCTTCAAGCCATCTCACCAGCAGCTTACAGACCATGACAGTGAGCCCTGGGGAGGAGCTGCACGTCGTGAGTGGGTTGGGTATACACACCGTGAAACAGGGTTCCTGGAGCACTGGGTCTATTCTATTTTATTAACAACAACGAAGCCTGTTGGGACCGAATTGATTTCAGGACCCGGGTCCTACTGCAGTTGGAGAAATACTGTCCTGTCCGGTCCTAACTCAGCTACTTACATCGTGCTGGGAGGGCATACCGGAGATTAAATAAACAGATGCAGATGTGGGTTACACAGATATCGTTTCTCACTGATCCGGCAAAATCCAGAAGTTTGGCAGCATTGAACTGTTGGTGAGGTTGTGGAGGAAACAGCTCCGCTCCTACACTATAGTTAGGAAGCAAAATGGTCCAGTGCTAGTGGGGGGCATGTTGCAGTGTCTGTCAGAAATCATAAATGCACGGCCCTTTGAGCGGCGATCACACTTGTGGGAACATATCCTGGAAATACGAAGACTGTACAAAGTGCTCATTGCAGCAGCCTGTGACCTCTACAGGGCTTGGTTAGACTAGAGTGTTCCATACAAGGAAATATGCTGCAGATACCCGAAAAATCTCTATATGCTGATATCGCAAGATCTCCCAGATATGTAAAGTGAAAAGCAAGGTGTGGAGCAGAATATATAATATAATAGGATCCCTTAGTATAAGAAAGAGGGAAAACACTTGATGTATACATTTGCATAAAGAAACTATAACTGGATGTGCAGCTAAAAGTGGTTACTTTGGGGGCACAGCATGGATGGGGATAAGGGTGGGAGAGCCCAATTTTCAATTATACAGTGTTTTGTTTTGGCTTTTGAATCCTATGAATTTACTTCTTATCCACACACTCAAAAAAGTTAGTTGGATAACATGGCTGCTGCCCTCAGAGTGCTCACAGTCTACAGTCATGTGTTGCTTAATGATGGGGACACATTCTGAGAAATGCGTCGTTAGGTGATTTTGTCATTGTGCAAACATCATAGCGTGTCCTTACACAAACCTAGATGGTACAGCCTTACCACACACCTAGGCTACGTAGTACTAGTCTTGCAGGACCGCTGTCATATATGCAGTCCATTGTTGACATCGTTATGCGGTGTGTGACTGTGTACAGAGGTAAAGTTTATATATAAATCGCGAATGGACAATGCTTGAGTGAGTTTATTTTAAACTCCTAAGTATTAAAACGCAGTGGAGTGAGGGATCGTTTCCAACTGGACTCGTTAGAAAAGGCGTCATAAACCTGTGGGACTCGAGCTCGTTCTTGAAGGGTGAGTAGGAGATAAGGGGGTAAGAGAAAAAGCGGGGGTCAGTCCCAACAGGAGATCTTGGCATCAGCCAGCACTTCTCAAACCATGTGAAACAGGAGGCGAGAGAACTTTCTGGCCCTGACAGTGGATCTTTGAACTCTTATGAGAACCCCTGACGTAAATTTTATTCCATCGAATATTTTCAACTGCAAATTGTCACAATAGAGGAATTCTGGCTTCCTAACTGCTACCTTTAAAATCATTTGTATATAATAAGCTTAAACTTGTGCGAGTCGTGAGCCCCCAATCTGGAGGTGGGGAGGGATCAAGGGTGTTCTGGCGACAGCGTGTAGGCAGAAGAGTGAGGGAGGAGAAGGCAGAGGGTGAGGTCAGGCTGTGTCCTGAGAATGTGGCAAATTCTCCCCCAGGCAGGAGGGACCCCTGAGGGTTTCAGCCAGCAAGGTCCCGGGTCAGCGGTATTCTTTTCTCTAGGTGAGGCACACAGACAGGCGAGGGAGAACAGCTTATGTGATCCTTTCATTCTGTCCTTAAACCATGAAAATTGGGCAATGGGCACACAAAAAGGGGACCACGTGGGCAGCTGGGAGCATCCCTGGCAGCTCTGGTCCCCAACCTCACCTGTAGTGTTTCCCTTTCTTCTCCATGGGCCTCGCCAAAGATGTGCTGGTCTCCCAGATCAGATTAGGACAGATCTTTGGGAAATGTCGGCTCCCAGAAGGTCAGAGTCTGCTTACTTTGGGGACAAGGACCTGGGATGTGGAGCCCCATGTTTCACAAGCCGGGGGAGGTGTCCCCAGGACCTTGTAGGTACAAAGGGCAGAGATATATGGTCCAGAATCTTCCATGACACACTGGTGGTGACCAAGAGTGAAAACGAAAGGGCTGGCGTTGCCAAGGGACAGACAATCCCAAGGGGTCCTCTGGCTCTAGGAATATCCCCACAGGACCTGACCCAGAATCTTCTGTACTTTTTCAGTGAAAAGTAAAGATCCCAAACCACTCTAGCAGGGACTAGATGAGAGACGCCGAGCACACGCTCAGGGAGGTGTTTCTTCCTAGCCCCATCTTGCCCCAAAGGGAGGCCTAGAGGGCCTGGGGACACGTCCTGCACATGAGAACATCTCGATGACCAGGTCCTCGTAAGAGATGATGGCTTTTAACCCAATTCCTAAGATGTGAGAAGCAGCCTTTTGCCCCCCTTCCTTGAAAAAACAAAGCCACAAACAACCTCTGTGTTTTGTACCAGACTCCCTGCTGGAGCAGCAGCTGATCTAGACGTTTCTGCTCTTCTGGTGACTTTGGCTTCGTGTCCAGCATTTTTCTCCCCTCCCCACCTTATATAACGAGCCCCTCCAGAATGGAACGGGTTTGTTGGCCGCAAACAAAGAAACACAAAAAACAAAAAACCTAGCAAATTCCCTATTTGGATTCATTAGCGCCGTGGTCTGTAGCCGCAGGTCCTCGACCAGGCACCGTGAGCTGCGCTGTACCCACTCTCTCTCCAGCGGGCCCTGGGACTTGTACCCCTGCAGACATTCTGAGGCTGCCTCGTAACTCCGGCCAGCACCTGCTTCTATCTGGAGCGTGAAGGCCAGAGCCCCGGCCTCATGGTCCACATTGGCAGGCGTGGCTGCGAGAGGGCCTGGCTTCTCAGACCTCTCTCCCAGCCCTCTTGCTGCCCAACCCCGGCTAGTCCTTTCACCTCTGGGCTTCACTCGCCTCATTTGTCTTCTCTGCCTGAAGGCCGAGCCTTGGACAAGATGCCCTTGGCCTCGGGACCCTGAGTCTGGGCGTGTGCATTGCACCTGCTCCCCTGCATTCCGGAAGGATGTGGAGCCGTGGACGTGGGATGAAGTGACCGTTCCAGCTCCTGTCCCCGAGTGGACTGATGACCATTGGTCTCAACTAGACTGCCGGCTCCCTTCCAGCTCCTGTAGTAATGACAGAGGGTGGGTGGGTGAGCCCAGCATGAGGGGGGATTGGTGGGCCATCTCTAGCCATTTGCGGCTATTACTTTTTTTTTAATTAATTGACTTTTTTTTGGAGCAGTTTTAGATTTATAGACAATTGAGCAGAAAGTACAGAGAGTTCCCATACACTGCCTTCCCCTCCCGCCGGGATCCCGTGTTATTAACATCTTGCATTATTTGGTACATTTGTTACAATTGAGGAGCCTTTATTAATACAGTATTACTAACTGAAGTCCACAGTTTACATTGGGTTCACTCTTGGTGTTGTACATTCTATGTACATTCTATTGGTTTTGACAAATGTGTAGTGACATGTACCCACCATGACAGAGTCAGAGTAGTTTCACTGTCCTAAAAACCCTTGGCCCCTGCCTGTTCATCCCTCTCTCCCCTTTCAACCCCCTGGGAGCTATGACTTCTTACTGGTGTTCATCCTGCCACCTCTGGGGCTTGACCCCAGGGTGCACCTGCCAGGGGGCAGGGTGACCCATCATGGCTGTGGGGCCCAACCTGAGCATATGGAGAGGAGTCCTGTCATTTCGATGCTGGGAGGAGGGATGGCCTAGAACAGAATTTGGGGATTGGAGGGCCTTTGGAGGAGCTCCAGGGTTCAGGCCTGAACACTTCCTGTCTCAGATGAGGAAACTGAGGATGAGAGAAGGGAAGTGAGTTTCTAATCAACACAGCGGTTGGGGGCAGAAATCCGTATCCAGGCCTGTCACAAAGAGGGTATAGGCTCAATTCAGCTTCTTTTTTAACAGCAGGAGCTAAATTAGTAAAAAGGACCAAAAAATATATTTTGAAAAGAGCTAGCGACTTGGCCATTTTGAGTGTCAGAAACCTGCCCTGCGGGCGACTCTGGCCCAGGATGGGGTTCGTGGAACCCTCAGTGGCCACCGGGCATCCTTTGCTCCCAGTGTGTCCCTCTTCTACCTGAGAACTCCGATTTCCCACGTGGAGTGCCCAGCGTGGCCCTAGCAGGCCCTGCCCTGGTGGGAAGGGGAAGTGGGCAGATACCATCTCCTGGACCCGCTGGGCTCCACGTACCTGCTGCATTGGACTTTGGCAGGCAGCACCTGGAGCCCCTCTGTGCAGAGCGCCCATCAGCCTTCAATCGGCGGGAGGACACTAAGGTTTCTGTGGTTCTGGAAAGTTTTCGGAGCAGCTGCTCTCCCTTATGGCCATGATCACAAGCGTGGAAGATTCCTGGGAAGTAACAAATTCACACAAAGCTGATGAATGACAAAGAAAGGCTATTTGGAAGAAGAGCTTTGTCACTGGATGCATAGAGGCCAAGAGAACTTAAATTAGAGGATGGGGTTGTATAATAATTTCCATTGACGTGTACTGTACAGCCAGGCCCGTGCTGGGGGCCTCCATCTGCACTGTGAGTCAGTAAGATAGTTGTTGTTATCATCTTATGTAATGGAAACATAAGCTAGAAAGTCAAAATTAGCTAGAAAGAGAATAGTGTGATAGAAGAGAACTTGGCTAAAAGTTGCAAGACCAGGATTTGGTTCTGGCTGGGTCACAACTCTACAATGTAGCTTTGAGCAACTTGCTCAAATCTCTCTGGACATCTGTTACCCCACCTGGAATAGAAAGGGATTGATTTGAAAGATTTCTGAGACTTTTTCCAACTGTAACATCCTATGACTGCACGATTCCCTGGGTTTAGGCATCAGGGACCAGGAGGTCTGCAGCAGGCCTGGGCCAGGTGTGCACAGGTGTGACAGATACCACTCTGAAGGGCTCTGGATGGGTGGTCGCCCCCAAGGGTATAACTACTGTTCTGGGTCTAGGGATGGCCTAGGGCTGCTGGGGTTGGCAGGAGCCAAGCTGCCCACAGAGGGTCAGAGCAGTGGTCCCCACCGCTCAAAGGGCCAGGGGAGGGAGAGATGGGATGAAAGAGGAGGGGGTAAGGAATTGCCCACCTCCACATGACAGTGAGGAGAGGCGATTTTCTCTGTCTTTACTTCATGCATATTTCTGGGCACAAAGGACAAAGAGAGGTCAGAGGGCTTCAGCCAGGACACAGGAAAACAGGGAGTGCGCATCATTCTCCACTCTCATGACGTCTAGAGGGACAGAGGGTCAGCTCCTCTCTGTTGCCTGAAATCTCCCTGGAGTGCTTCAGCGCTCATCCAGTGCAGAATCGTTCAAACTATTTGTCCACGATGCAGTGAGAAGTACACTGTATTCTATGTCCATTTGTGTTATGTGTGTGGGTAATCGAAACAAAAATTTTGTGAAACAATGAGATGCATCCTTATTTTATTCTAATTCACATTTTGGTGGTTGTGTAATCCACTAAATCAATTTCATGATCCACTGATAGGTTGGGACTGTTGGTTTGAAAACTGTGTCCAAATGCTTGTGGAGCAGCCAGTTCACCGCAGGGTGAAGTGAGGGTGAATGAGCAGAGGAAGCAGGTCTCTTCACTGGGCGCAGTGCAGGAGGCCCTCACGCTTTCAGAGTCCTTGGTGTTTGCCGCTTCCTCTGAACTCCTTGTGGCTTCAGTCTATAACATGGCCCAGAGCCACATGACACAAGTGGGGATGGAAGAATCCTTGCGTACCTGTGGAAAGGGTTTGGGCAGACTCCTTTGATATATGGGTTTATAAATATGGACATTTGATATTCTGAAAATCCTGAGCTGAAACCATTGCGGACTTCAGCTCCTGGGCCAAGTCCCAGAGCCGCAGTGGGTGGGTGGCTGGGAGCAGAAATGAGGTCTCCAAGCCCTGGCTCTTGCACAAGATCCTCCTGTGTAGAGGAGGGTGTGTCTTGGAGCTAGCCCGCAGGGCTGTGACCTTATAAAAATGTTCCCTGGGTGCCCAATTTTATTCTAATTTGCGGTGTTCCCTCCTGCAGTTTGTTTTCAGGCATAGAGCAAAACCTCCTGGTTTTTCCCCACAGTGCCAGCGCTGCCCGTGGGGCACTGAGCAGGGTGGGTGGGGAGGCTGGCTGTCAGAGGCCACAGGTCTGACTGAGGGCCATTTGGGTCTGGGGGGCAGACCCAGCAGCACCTCCACTCTCCCTCGTGGTTGGTTTTTTCCTTCATGAAGAGGACATTCAAGTGTGGGAGCCCCGATGACTACAGTCATCCGGCTGGCCGGGCCATGTGGGGCACCCTCAGAGGGTTCAACACCAAGGCTACCACAGTCTCACTTGGTGGTTTGGCATCTTATTTGTGGGTAAATAAACTCTCTTCAGAAACTCAGAGCTGGTCTTTTCAGACCCTATCTTAAGGTTTGTCTTCATAAAATCGTAGAATGTCAGAGCTGAAAAAACCCTAGAAGTTAAGGGCCGTCTGTCCTCTCACAGATAGCTCACTTAGTCTGTCCTTGCCTTCAGAAGGCCTAAGCGACCCAAGATATGCCATTAGGACGTCATTCCCTTATCGTAAGGTCTTGGCGTTTACCGTACTCTGAGCTGCCATCAGTCGCTTATCCCTCACGATGTATGAGCTCATTAGCACCTTTCCCAGTATTGGTTTTGTTTAGGAAAGACTAACTCTCATTAGGGTCCGGCCGTGTGCCTGGCGCTAAGGAGGAGCTAGTCACTGAGGTGAATGAGACCTGGTCCTTGCTGTTAGCCCACTGCTGGTGCATGAGGGAGAAAAGCCTTAGTTACAACACAGAGGCCTGGCGGAACCTCACATGACACTTACCGACAAGTGACATAGAATGATTCCCCGTTGCACAAGGGAGCGTCCAAGAGAGGAGGCTGTAATGTGACTGTGGGACTTTTCTAAACCTACCATTCTCCTCTACGTATTGTAAATGTTCTCCCATGACAGTAAAAATAGGCCTATTTGGGCTGTTTCCTGTTTTTCACTGAACATGCTGGGATGGACAACCTTTCACATCCCTCTTTGCCCTCTCATCCAGTGATTTTCTTTGGGGATTTTGCTTGGCCCTTGGCAAAGTGAAGGCTCTGCTGTGCGTGCAGAGACCCCTGCCAACCGAGTGGGCCCCGCTCACCTTCCTGGGGCAGCTGAGAGCCTGTAAACTGCTGTCTTCCTGACGCCCAGACTCTCACCCAAGGTCAACACCCACCAGCTCAGGGTGCAGAGGTCTAGGATTCTGTGTCAGTCAGGGGTCTCCAGAGAAGCTGAGCCAAGAGGAGAAAGAGAGAGGCCCTATATATATCTGTAATATACATATCTTAATATTATATACATATATGTTATATATCCTTAATATATTATTGCATACTAATATGTTAGGTATACATAATATATAGTTAGCATATAAATATATTATTATATAATATATATACATATTAAGGGATTTGTTTTAAGGAATTGGCTCATGCATTTGTGGGGCTGGCAAATCCTAAATCCATGGGGCAGGCCAGCAAGTAGAAACTCAGGCAGGAGTTGATGCTGAGATCTTGAGACAGAATTTCTTCTTCCTTGGGAAACCTCCAAGTTTTTGCTCTAAGGCCTTCAGCTAAATGGATGAAACCCACCCACATTATGAAGGGTGATCTCCTTTACTTAAAGTCAACCGTAGATGTTAACCTCATCTGCAAACACCTTCTCAGCAACATCTAGATGAGGGCTTGACTACATCACCAGGTGCTGTGGCCTGGCCAAGTTGACACATAAAACTCACCATCACAGACTCTGTAAGGGGACTGCCTCTTCTGCAACATCTCCCTCCTCCCCTCACCTGGCTCCGATCTAAAGTACCACCTGTGGACATTTGGATTGTTCTGGACTGAGGCAGCAACCTGCAGCCAGGCCATACCTGCTGAAGGGGGCTGGGAAGATGCCTGTTTGGTGGCCTGTGGGGACATGGCTGCAGCAGACCGCTCGGCTTGGATCCTCACTTGTGTGTCCTGGGGACTCCCTACCCCCTTCCTCCCTCCTTGCTGACTGTGAGCTCAGCGAGACCCCCTGTAGCCTCCACCAACCGGGCCTTCCCACTCCCTTCTTCTGGGAGGAACTTGGGCTGGAGGAAGACAAGAAGCTGGGTTGATTCAAGTTCCTAACCCTTAGTGGTTAGCAGAGGCTGGCCTCAACCTGGCCTGGGGACATTTGCCTTTAAGAGGTCACTTGGGGGGCCTGAGCTAGGAGGGGATTGAGAGAGGACCCTGGGAATGTGGATCAGGGGCACAGGTCCCTGGAGGTGGTGGACGAGGCCCGCTCTCCTCGGCACGGCCTCTTCAGCTGTAAAGCCAGGAGACTGTGGGGGCCTTCCAAAGTTCCACTTAGCTCTGGTCAAGCAAAGGCTTCCTATAAGGCAGGGCAAGGCCCAGCTGCTCTTTAGCAAGAAGAGAGCAGAGAGTCTCCTGGAGCAGCCTGCACTCTATAATTCCTCCTTAGTATTGCCATGCACAAGTTATTAATCATCCTGTCTTTCCATTGGGAAAGGGATAAAGACCACTCTCTGATTATAAGTGTCTTTGCAAAACCTTTTCAACCTGATTTCAGGCCTTAGTTGAGCGCGAGAGACTGCCCTGGCTTCCCAGGTTGATGGTGGACCCCATGTTGCCCTGGGTGATGCCCTTTGCCCTCCCCACAGCCTTCAGTGGTGAGCCGAGGGTGTCCTCAGCCAGTGGCCCTCATGATCCCCAGTCCTGGGAGGACTCACACTGTGGGAAGGGCCTTCTTTTGTCCTGTCCTGTCTGCTTTTCCCAACCCCTCCCTGGGATACAGAAGGCACTGTCGCCTCGTTTCACAGATTGGAAACCTGAGTGGCCAACAGGATTTGCTACCCACAAGAGAGCTGAGGGGAGAATTGAGGCCTCTTGACCACTCTGTTCTAGGGATCTTGGTTTTGAGAGAAGAGTTTAATGTCTGGTGCTGCTGTGGAGCTGGCGAAGCCCCTGGGTGAGAACTGGGCCAGCGGCGGGACAGGGTCTGTCCTTAAAGCCGGGAGTCAGACTGCCAGAGTCCGCCTTTCGTCTGCCCGGGCTTCTTTCTTTGGAGAAAGGCCTGCTCACCACGGGGCCGAAGCACTTTCCTTCCTGTGTCATCAGGCGTCGCTGGCGTGGGGGTCAGGGGGGAGCCTGAGCCACCCATGTGAGTCAGTCGGGACCACCAGGTGGAAGGGAGGCGGGGAAGGTGTCCACGGGAGTGAGAAATAGTGGTTTTCTTTTTTTTATACATCAGGAAGTCTCTCAGACTGCAGTCAGAAACCATGATGCCCTCTGTGGAAAATAAAGAATTCTGGAACTTCTCCGAGAGTTAAGTTTAGGCTTTCTCTAATTTGGCCCCCGTCCCTCCCCTGTTGCTGAGTTCCAGTGATTCAGGGTTTGTTCCTTATTTTTCTGAGAGTGGTTATATAACGTGGATGTTTTCCAAAGGCTCCAATTGACAGTGGCTCTGGTCACCACCCCCCGTGCTGATACCAAGAACTGTCCCGTTTGACGTTTTGAGGGACTGCGCAAAGCCAGTCCGTGTGGAGATACCTCACTTGTGCCTCCCACCTGAGGGGCTCGCCGAGGCCCTCGCCACAGGCGGCGAGCTTCAAGCCACAGCACCAACAGGTCAGATACAGTCGAGGGTAGATCATGCGAGCAGCTCACCTGTGCTAGTGACGGGAGTGGGGGTTCAGGGGGAGTGGGCATTCAGGGGGGCGGGCAGGGGTTCCATGTGGGAATCTGAGTGACCCGGGTACCCGGGTGCTGAGGACGCCACTCATGGCTTTTCCAGAATCACACCGAGCCTCCGCTAGGACGCACCTGGCATGTGTACCGACCAGCCAGGTGCTTAAGCTTGAGATACCTTAGAAATTGAGAAACCAGAGGGTTAGCACTTAAGAAGCAAATCGAGACACACATTAAGACAGAAGGCCAGAAACGCAGCCGGGCCGTGCCCACCCCATCTATGAGGTATCACCGAGGAAGCGAAGGGTGGGCCCTCGTCCCTCTTCGGTGTGGCCCATGTTCATGGAGACTCTGCCCAAAGTCCCTGAGCCTCGAGAGCAGGGCAGACTACTTGGTAGCGTGAGAGAAGAAGAACATTCTTTTTATGACCAATCATAGGGGATGAGAAGATGCCTTTTATCCTCAAGCAGCAGTCCTCCTTCAGGATGCGCCTGCTCCCGCCTGCTGTTTAGTTCCACAGATGAAAACAGAGAGTGTGTGGGCTAAACGGCATCTTCCAAAATTATCTAGTTAAACCCTCTCATCTGACAGATGAGAACCTGCATTCAGACATGCCCAGGATCCCCCAGGTAGTAAACCACGGAGCTGGGCTGGAACTCGGCCTCCTGCCTCCATCCTTGTGAGCGGGTCGTGTTCCTACGTGTGAGGGGTGCGGGACCGTGTATGCCTAGACGGGACCCTCGGTCCCCATTTCTGCAGCCCGGGGCAGCTCCAGATGTGGCTGGCACTCTGTGTCCTCGGGTCAGCTCAGCGAGAGTGGAGAATGAAACCATCCTAGATGAGTTCTTTCCTCGGTAGGAATCAAACTGCTGGTAATTTCACAGGAATGTTCTACCGTGACCCTGACATTTGAAACCCCTAGTTGGCCCTCAGGTGCAGGCCAGGGCCCCCAACATTGGCAGCCTTTCTGTTTGTCCTGTATGTGCACTTTTCATCAGGCCTCTTTCTGGGGTATCCCAGCTGCATCAACAAAGGAGTTTTGTAAGACAAAGCGTCAGAAATGCTGAGAGGGCAGGGCTCTATCTCGTCAATACACACTCTCTTAGCACCTGTCAAGGCTAAAACATGAGTAAAACAGCCCCCATCCTTCAAGAATTCACAAGTCAGTTGGGTGTAGACAGTATAAAGTTCATTCTCTTATGGAGAAATGTTGGGATAAGTGGCAGGGTGGCGGGGGGAGCTGTAAATAAGACCCTGAACTATACAAAATGTGGACATGCAGGAATGTGGAGTGATTGCGTTTCATGATGGGATACTTGATACTTTTTTTTTTTTTTTTAGTGAGGAAGATTGGCCCTGAGCTAACATCTGTGCCAATCTTCCGCTATTTTGTATGTGGGATGCCTGCCACAGCATGGCTTGACCAGCGGTGTGCAGGTCCATGTCCGGGATCTGAACCTGCAAACCCTGGGCCACCAAATCGGAGCTCACAAACTTAATCACTACACCACCGGGCCGGCCCCTTGATACTTGCTGTTCTTTGCAACAGCAGCGTGAATTCCTTCTAATTAAGTAGACCTTAAAGAGAAAGTATGGTAGGCTGCCTTGGGAACGAATCATTGAACTATACAAATCCTCATCCATCCTTCCTCTTCCTCTGAGGTCTCACTGTGCCAGAGATACTCGTTTTTCGTGGAAGGGCTCTATATCTTCACAGCCTCTGACACCGAGTTGGTTTTTGTTACTGGTGCTGAGCCACCCCAAGGAGGTGGTGGAGTTTAATAGAAAGAACTCTGAGCCGGGGGAAGGTGGACCTGGGTTATAGGGCCTGCTTGCTAGTGTCTGGTTGTCTGGCCTTGGGCAAGTGGCTTAACCTCTCTGACCCTCAGTATCTTCATCTATAGACTAGGATGATACCACTTGCCTTTCCTGCTCATATGGGCTGCTCTAAGGACCAAGTGAGGTGACGATTGGAAGATTTAACAAGGACATACCAATGGCAGATTAATGACGGCTCTGTTGCTGATACCTTACTTTTTTGTAGTAGACTTTTGGCTTTTGCCTGAAGTTTCTGAATAGGGGTAGGGATGGGGGGATTAAATGAACTACTTTTAAGGTCAGCCCACATCTCGGGAATTTTCTCAATCCTGGGGCTTTTCTCTTTTGTCCTGATGCTTTCCTGGCAGGCGACTTTATCAGCCCAAATCCTGAAAAGTCACTTTCCGCAAAGACCCTGATACTCATCTCCAGAGCGTGTGGTCAAGGCCTAACGCAGAGTGTGTGCAGCTGATGGCAATCCCAGAGTATGACGCTGTCTCTGGGTGGAAACCAGGTCTTCAATGTCTCTTGGCGCCTCAGCATTCGCAGTGAGACACCCACGGAGCGCCCAGAAGGGCCTGACTGGCTGGCCGAGGGGATGAAGAGGTCCAGGAATGGGGCCAGGAGAGGACGAAGCGGTCGTAAGGCAGGAAGCTCTGGTGGGAGTTTAAAATTCAGCAGTCGCGCGAGCAGGGCAAGCTCCAGGCACCTGGGCCTTCTGGACTGTCGGAAGGCTAAGCAGCCGGGTCCCAGTTATTCTTCTAGCTAAGAGTCTCATGGCCACAGCTGCAGTTAGATGTTTTCCCACACCTGGCCTCCAAGGTGCACGCTGTTTCTCGGTGAGCTCCAGGAGCCAGGAGCTGAGATTAGAATCATGGAATGTGGTGGGGAGGAAGCTTCCAGCAAAGCCCGCCACTCGTGCCAAGGGACTTCCCTGTAGGGATGCCTGACCGAGCAAACGCGCGCAGCGCCAAGGAGTGGCGCGCAGCGGGGGCGGTTGATTTGCTACCTTCATGAGCTTTCCCTGGTCTGCAATAGCTGCATGGGGCCTGCGCAGCTCCGTCCCGGCACCACAGGCAGCCTGTGACCCAAGCGAGACCGCGTCCTGGTCTCGGCTCTCTCGGGGCTGTCTGGGCAGGAGGCACTTCGCCGCGTGGGCCTCGGTTGCTAGAGCGTGATGGTTCCGTGAGGAACAAATGACTATTTGTGAAAGGGCTTTCACGTGTGGAAACTGCTGTGCTGAACAAATGTTAGATGGTAATGATTATCTGAAACCAGAGGAATGTACTCATTAAAATGAGAGATAAGCACCCCACACCCAGTTCCACCTCACTCCCCAGCGAGCGGCACCCGCGTGGGGCCTGCTCGTGTGCTGGCCCGTCAGCACAGATGGTGCAGCCCCCCGTGCTCGCTGCGGTGGGGAAAGGGGGTGCTTTGTCCAGGAGTTGGTCCAAACCTTTTGCACACTTGCTGCATGCCAGGCAAATGCGAGGCAGAGAATAGCAGGATGAAGAGCTTTCCCCTTGCCCTCAATGGATTCAAAGTTTAGTTAGAGAAACAGACTGATAAATGGTCGTGATAGAGTACGGTCAGTCCTGTAATGAAGGTACTGTGGGCACGCAGATAAGAGGAGAATTAATTCTGCCTGAGTGTGGGTCCCAGCCAGGGAGAATATTTGAATGGGGCTTTGCATGACAATAGAAGTTTGCCCTGTGAACCAGGATTTGGGGACTAGGGGTGGAGGGCAGGAGGAACGGCAAAGCCCAGAGAAGGGGCTTGGAGCATCTGGAAAATGGCAGTCAGCGTGGGCCGGGGGCCATGCCAGAGGCTGGTGCTGTCCTGGAGGGGCTGAAGTGAAGCGGAGTCTGTCCTGGGGGTGGGTGGATGTTTTTGGAAGAGTGGCCTTGAACTGAGGGGTTTGAGGAGTCGAGATGGCATTCCAGGCACAGTGTCCACAGACACACAGCTGCCTTGGAAGAAACCAGCAGGGGTCTGCCTGGGTGCTGCTGAAAGAAGGAGAGGGGGTACAGAGCACATTAGAAATAAGGCTGCGGACGTCGGCCAATCCATGGGGCCTGGATTGGAGCCTGCAGAGCCAGGTGGGCTGAGAGCTCCTGACGGTGACTCAGCCCGAGAATCATCCCGTGGTATTCCACCTGGGCTGCCGGCTGGATCATCGTGATGCTGGGACTGCACCGTAGGCCAATCAGCTCACCTCCGTAGTGGGACCCAAGCTCCCCAGGTGATTCTCATGTGCAGCCGGGCCTGAGACCTCGGAAATGAACCAACACTGAGAGGCTGAGTCTGGAATCTGCATAAGTAATTGCTCACCAGTGTGTTCCAGTCGACCAGGTGGGAGCCGCTGCCAAGGCTATGGTGGCATAGGGGAGGGGCGACATGATGAGGCCCACATTTTCAGGGATCACTCTTCAACCAGAGGTTTGCAGATGGCTTAAAACAGGCGAGGTTGACAGGCTTGGAGAACAATTAGGAAACCCAAAGAGAGCTGGGCGAAGGAGGATGTAGACCCTGACTCCAGTAGCAGAGAGGTGGGGAGGATAGAGTGGGTTAAAAGAAAGGTTAAGTTCTCAGAAAAATACAAAACGTGGCTGAACGAAATTAAAGACGACACAACTGAATGGAGAAACATCCCGTGTACACAGATTGGTAGACTTAATATTGTTAAGATGTCAATAATTCCCAAAGTGATCTACAGATTCAATGCAATCCCTATCAAAATCCCAGTGGTGTATTTTTTTGCAGAAATAGAAAAATCTACCCTAAAATTCATATGGAATCTCAAGGGGCCCAAGATAGCCAAAACAGTCTTGAAAAAAAACAACAATGTTAGAGGTTTTGCACTTCCTGATCTCAAAAGTTATTACAGAACTACAGTAATCAAAACGATTTGGTACTGGCATGAAGACAGACATATAGACCAATGAAATAGAATAAGAGCCCAGAAAGAAACCCTCACATATATGGCCAAATGATTTTCGACAAGAGTGCCAAGACCATTCACTGGGAAAAGACAGTGTTTTCAACACATGGTGCTGGGAAAACGAATGTCCAACATGTGAAGGAATAAAGAGGGACCCTTACCTTATTACACCATGTCCAAAAATTAACTCACAATGGAGCAAAGACTTACACATGAGCTAAAACTATAAAACTCTTAGAAGAAAACATAGGGGGAAAGCTTCATGGCATTGGATTTAGTGATGATTTCTTAGATATGACGCCAAAACCACAGGCAACAAAGTAAAAATAGCTAAGTTGGACCACATCAAAATTTAAAACTTCAACACAATCAGCAGAAAAAGACAGTAATCATGAGGAAAATGCAAATCAAAACTACAACAAGATATCTATCACCTCACACCCATAGGATGGCTACTTTAATGTTGGTGAGGGTGTGGAGAAATTGGAATCCTTTGTGCACTATTGGTGGGAGTGTAAAATGGTGCAGCTGCTATGTAAAATGGAAAACAGTGTGGTGGTTCCTCAAAACTGTTAAAAATAGAATTAGCATGTGATCCAGCAATTCCATGTCTGGGTAGACACCCAAAAGAATTGAAAGCAGAGTCTCAGAGATATTTGTACACTTGTTGTATTAGTTTGCTGGGGCTGCGATAACAAAGTACCACAGACTGGGGGGCTTAAACAACAGACATTTATTTTCTCACAGGTCTGGAGGCTAGAAGTCCAGGATCAAGGTGTTGGCAGGGTTGGTTTCTTCTGAGACCTCGTAGATGGTCCTCTTCTCTCTGTGTCTTCATGTGGTCTTCCTTCTGTGTCTGTGTCCTAATCTCTTCTTATAGGGACACCAGCCATATTAGATTAGGGCCTCACCCAAATGACCTCATTTTAACTAAATTACCTCTTCAAAGACCTTGTCTTCAAATGCAGTCACATTCTAAGGTACTGGGGGGTTAGAATTTCAACTTATGAAGGTACTGGGGGGTTAGAACTTCAATTTATGAGGGGGGACACAATTCAACCCATAATACAATAGCCAAAAGGTGGAAGCAACCCAAGTGTCCCCTGATGGGTGAATAGATAAAATTTTGGTCTATCCATACAATGGAACATTATTCCCCCTTTAAAAAGAAAGAAATTCTGACACACGCTACAACTTGGATGAACCTTAAGGACATCATGCTAAGTGAAATAAACCAGTCAGAAAAAGACAGATATTGTGTGATTCCATTATATGAGGTCCCCAGAGTTGTCAAATTCATAGACAGAAAGTAGAATGGAGGTGCCAGGGGCTGGGGAGGGGAAATGGGGAGTAGTTGTTGAATGGGGACAGAGTTTCAGTTTGGGAAGATGTAAAGAGCTCTGGATCTTGGTTACACAACAGTGTGAATGTGCTTAGCACTACTAAACTGTACACTTAAAATGGTTAAGATGGTAAATTTTATGTTACGTGTATTTTACTGCAATAAAAAAGGGAAAAAGAAAAAAAAAAGAAAGGTTAAGGACTCAGGCAGCTTCTCCAGGTTGAGGACTGCCCAGGTGGGGTTTGTGTCTGGGGTGTGGAGGGGTTTCAGGCAAGATACAGGAGGAAGGAGGAGCAGGGCTGAGGGTAAAATGATGCCTTCGTTTTAGACATGATGAGTTTGTGGCAAGCTCCGCCCCTGCCATGCCATTCCTCTTGGCCACTGTGTCATCTGGCTTTACTGTTTTGCCACAGCCCCACCCACTCACCCCGCGGCCCCTGTCATCTTTCCCAGGAAGGCACACATCCTTGGACCACTTCATCGAGGTCCACGTTCGTGTCATGAGATGAAGTCGTGTCGCGTGGCTGCCCCCAAAGCACCAATGGGGCTTCCCCTTCTCTGCTGCTCTACCCTGGGCTCTTTCCCCTCCTGACTTTAGTCCCTGCCTCATCCTCCTTGCTCTTCCCCAGGGTGACGGGGTAGTGGTTTCACATTCTGGAAGAGAATGTGGAGAGTGGTCAGGATCTCTGAGGGGGGCTAGCGTGTCCCACCCCCCCTTTACCCTGTTTGTCATCCACAGCCCTCCCTGATGGATGGTGTTTATGAGGAGGACTCAGGAAATGGGCAGTGATACACATGTGGAGCTGTGTGCAGTCCCTGGACAAGGCCAGATGGGCACCTGAGGGCCACTGTCATTGACCATGTGCTCTCTTTCCTTCCTAGGACCTGAGTTCCTTTGCCATGCCGCTCCTGGATGGAGACCTGGAGAGTTCAGAAAAGCACTCTTCTCGTAAGGTAAGACCACCTTTCTCACAGCTTCTCATAGTTCACTTGAGGTGCCACTGAGGCAGGACTCCCTCAGCAAGAGCCCAAGACACACATCCACCTGTGCTCCCACCTGCACATCCACCTGTGCTCCCACCTGCTCATCCACCTGCACTCCCACCTATACTCCCACCTGTGCTCCCAGCTGCACATCCACCTGTGCTCCCACCTGCTCATCCACCTTTGTTCCCACCTGTACTCCCACTTGTGCTCCCACCTGCACATCTACCTGTGCTCCCACCTGCTCATCCACCTGCACTGCCACCTGTGCTCCCACCTGCACTGCCACCTGCTCATCCACCTGCACATCCACCTATGCTCCCTCTTGCACTCCCACCTATGCTCCTACCTGCTCAACCACCTGCACTCCCACCTGCACTGCCACCTGCGCTCCCACCTGCACTGCCACCTGCTCATCCACCTATGCTCCCTCTTGCACTCCCACCTATGCTCCTACCTGCTCAACCACCTGCACTCCCACCTGTGCTCCCACCTGCTCACCCACCGTCACGCCTGGCCACAGCTGAGCCCACCCTGGGATGGCCCACTTCATGTGGCTGTGCCTCTTGTGCTTGCCAGGCTGTCCAATTTGAGAGCTTCCTGGGCTTTGCTCCTCTCTTCTCCCTCTGGGCTCCGCAGTGGCGCACCAGACTCCCCAAAGTGGGCAGAGGCAATGCGGAAGATCAACGATGAGCTAAGTGCCAGAGGTGCTAATTAGCGAAGAGCAGAGGCTGAAAGCGTCAGTAAATGCTAGGTTTGGAGACCATCTGTGGCTTTCGGCTTATTCTCCCGCCGTGCCTCCCTCTCTCCTTCACCTCTTTTTGCCCCCACACTAGCCCATTCCTGAGCCCTTCCTTCCCTTTGGTCCTCCTTTCCACTTTTCCTTTCCTTTCCTTTCTGTAGCCCACATTCTGCCCTCTCCCAGTCGTCAGTTATTCCTCCTTAGGAAGCCAGTGTCACAGCAAGGCTGGTGGCTGTGTAGGGTCAGGTAGCCGAGAAGAGGCACGCATCCCGTGAGGGCTGGGGTCGCCATGGCAAGAAAGGGGAGGTCAGAGCAGCCTGCAGTCAAGAGTGAGGGTGGAGCAGAGAGCTGGGGTGGCAAGTCCCTCGTTACCCCTGGCCCTGGTGGGAGGTGGCTTTGGGAAGAGGCCCAGCCATAGAGGTGCCTTGAGCAGTGTCCATGGGCCGAGATGCAGAGCCAGACTGAACGCTGGGGCCCTGGTGCTGCGAGCTGGGGTTGGGGCAGGACTTCCAGTGCTGGAGAAAGCTAGTCTATTCACTAAGCATTTTGAATTGTATACAACTGAATCAACAAATTGGTTCCGGCATGTGGGGCTCAGTTGGCCTCAGCTCCCTGCCCTGAACCGGGAACCTGATGAGCAGGTACTGTGGCCCAGCCTGGAAATGTCCTCAGGCCCTGCATCTGGCGGGACAGGACGGAGCCCCACAAGCTCCCAGCCCACTGGGCGAGGTCTGAGCCGCGACCTGTGGGCCCACAGCTGCCCGTGGCCAGTGGGCACGGGGCTGGGTCACCCTCCTGGCAGGCTAGCGGCTTCCCCTAGGCCCCCGGTGGTGGTTCCCCTAGGGTTCCAGAGTGAAGTCCTTGTCACAAATGAGTCCGAGTTGGTTCTGAGCAGAAAAGGACTGCAAGGGTTGCTGTGCCCCCAGCATTTCCTCAGGACTTTGTGAGACATTGTAATGATGCCGTCTGGGGACGTAGCCTTACCGGCCTGTCAGTCTGGCTGGGAGAGGAGACCAAACTCCCCAGAAGGCAGAGAATGTTCCGGACAGTCTGACAGACTGGCACGTGGCAGTGGACTCAGTAGGAGACAGAAGGGCCTGAGTGCCTAGTTACCTGGGGGGACAGTTGTCCCTACATCTGGTGGCCTCCTGATGCGACCTGGAGACGGGGCCTTGATGGAAGCGGTGTGGGTGAAAAGTGGAGGAGCAGAGGGGGAGGAACGCGTGGGGCTCCCCCGGATGTTGTTGCCCATGACCTCTCCTTGGCCTCCCCACTCCCGCCCCTAGGGCAGACGTTACCTCCTCCCGACCTCGCATCTCAGAGTTCTCCTTTCCATTAGACTCGCAACCTTGAATTCTATTCACGTGAGGCCGGCCTTTTGCTAGCGGTCAGGCGACTGCCTACTGAGAGTAATTTCCAGACTGCCTTGGAAGGGCTTCCCTCCCCACCTGCCAGATTCTACCCCTTCCTCTTAGTGATCCAGTTCAAACTGTAAACACCCTGGCGAAGGAGAGCGGGGCTTAGGTTCTCCTGACATCTAGCCCTTTCTGAGGAGGTGGTGATGGGAGGGAGGTGAGAGAGGCGGTGAGAGCAGGAGGCTGGGAGGGGGCGCTGCAGGAGCCACTGCCGTCCCTGAGGAGGAGGGACAGCTGGGAACAGGCAGAACAGAGGCAGTGGAGGCCGTGACAACTCTGCCCCCAGGAACCTCAGTGGTTTTATGACGTATCCCATGTAAGGGCCTCCGGATCACTTGCACTTATGCAAATGTAAATGGGTGTGAACTTGCAGCTGTGAATTTGAGTGTTAAAGACGCAACCACATTTCTTACTTTTGTTTAAACTAACGTAAATCTAACTCCACGTCCTTCATCCCACCAGGTTGATGGGAAATGTTAGTCTCTGTCATTATTGGGACTTCCTTCCTAGACTTGTGCAAAGGTCTTGGGGTCACATGCAGCACATTTTATTTGTAAAATGAAGAAACTGGACTTCAGGATGGTAAAAAGACTTTCCCATGGTCATATGACTGCTTAATAATTGAGTTGCTCCGAGTCCAGGTTGTCTGATGCTCAGCCCAGTATGTTGCACTGTGTCTGGACACTGAACTGGGGCCAGTGGGGCAGGCCATGCAGGAGAGTATCCTCAGCTGGACAGATACCACATCAGTGCTTCCTGCCTCTTCTGGCTTGTCTCTGCATCTTTGTACCCTGTGACTAAGATCCTCATCTTCTTAGGGAAGTCTTCCCTCTTCTGCAGTGGTGCCTAAAAATCTTTGGTGGCTACCAAGCTAAACATGAGTTGGACAGTTGGCAGCCGCCCCCCCGCCGCCCCGCATTCTGGGTGCCCACATAGACTTAAGTGGGTGGGCTACATCTGCACTCCCCGTGATAGGTTTTCTTGGCTACTTGAGGACGCCAACCTGGCGTTCCTGACCATCATTTGATGCAGGATCTCCCAAGTCTCCACCTCCCCCCAGAGGAGGCAGCTCTTTGTCACATAATACGTCTCCGTGCAGGAGCTTCTGGTCACTTTGAATCTGCATAGCTCTGGCATGTGGCTCCCGGGCCAGCATCTGGAGGAAGGGCAGTGCCAGTCGACATCTGGGGGATCATTCAACACCATTGCAATCACCCCAGGTCAGCCAGCATGGCCTGGTGTCGGGGGGCAGTCTGTGGAGTGCCCGGGCCCCTCCCCCCAATAAATGACCACGGGTTTTCCTGTTTGTGTCCTTGATCCTGGGACTGGGAGCTCAGCTCCTCTCTTCATCTTTCCTGACGACTTACCTTCCATGTAACCTGGGACAAGATATTCTCTCTGAACCCGTCTCCCCGTTGGCAAACCTCGGTCATGACGGTGCTCACCTTTCTGTATAAGGATTAAAGGCACTCGTTTACGTAGCAGACTTAGAACGGTGCCTGGCACAGGGCAAGTGCTCAAGGGAGGTCTGGGAATGCGCTGTGACAGCAGCACATCACAGCCGCTTTAGGGCACCGTGGAGAGGTGCACCCATGTCCCATTTACCAGAACCATAGGGAACGTTGCATTTGGCCGGGCTTTAGACACGACTCGGGTGCTTCTGTCCAGGCTGACTCTGCACACTGTTCCTCAGGCTCCTCTCCCGAGAATACCAGTTCTTTTCTGGTATTCTCTTGTCTGGACCACCCGCTGCCTCCCACCGGAGCTGCCCAGGGTCAGCTCAGTGGGTCCCTGAGTGCCCCCCCACAGCTCCACACCTGAGTGCTCCCCCTGCCTCCCCAGCATGAGTGAGGCTCTCAGGGAAGGTCTCCCTGACCCAGTGACCCTCATCTTGAGATTTCTTCTTACTCGGGCTCCCCTTCCTGGTGCCCTTCACCTGTGACCTCCTTCGTCCGGCCCATTTCCCTCAAGCTCTCAGGAGGCGCCTAATGTCCAGCTCTGTCCGTCGCTTCTGAAGTTGGCCCCGCCGGCTTCCCACTCACTTTCACATACCTGCAACATTCCTCTTCTCTTTTCTGTGTCCTTAGAGACGCAGCTAAGAGCCGAGCACCACCGGCCTGGCCCTCGCCTCAGCTGTCCTCCGGCAGCAGCGTGACAAAAGGCCCTGCAGAGTGCTGCTCGGCACATGGCCTGAGTGCCCGCTCCTCATTAGCTCCCGCGGAGCTGGGCACACACCTGGGAGTCTCCGGGCCCTCTTGTTCATCCAAACCCAGGGCATCCTCCAGTTACGTTGATCCGAGTATCGTGTAACTACGGCTTGCTCAAGGGGATGAGCGAGGCCCTGTCCCTGGCGGCTTCGATTGGTGCCTGTCATCTGGATCACCCCACCCGCCCTGCAGGAAACATACGGGGGCTGTCCTCCATCCGCGGGCTCATTTTCTCACTGTCTGGAGAGAGATTATTCTCGTAGTTCCCCTTGGAGAAGGCTGAGCCGGCCATGACCACCATTGTTTGGCCATTTTCGGGGAAGGTCTGCTTTCTGGGGCTCCCTCCTCAGGCTTGATGACCGAGTGCCTGACTCAGTTGGCCTAGAATTCTGAGTACAGAACAGAATCCCAGTCAGGAGATGCCTAGGGCTCTCCCTTGCCCATCAAATATGGTTTCAACTGGCCCCAAGGCCCTTTCTGGTGGCATTTGGCTCAGCGTTCCATTCTCTGTCTGTGCCTCCCACTCCGTCTCCTCCTTCCCCCTCTGGGCCGCCTCCGCCCACCGGCCTGTCCACAGCCCAGCCCCTCTCAGGGGCTCCTCTGACTCGGTGCTTCACCCCCTGGAAACTTTCTCCATCTGCTTCGTTCTCATGGGCTGTCTTGCCTGCCCGTCTCCCTGATCTCGTGGGACCCTAACCTTACCTCCGTCCTCGTTCCCTCCATAGAACAGACTCCCAGCGTTTGCTCAGCTCTCCTCCCCCTCCCCAGGCAGAGCTCACCGTGCAAGGTAAAGAGCACAGTGAGCACGGGGGACGTCCGTGGGTTAGCCTTCCAGGCAGCTCCCAAACGCGACTCTGCCTCTGCCCTCAAACCTGACCTTGACTCCTCTTCCACTTCACATCTTCCAGACTGCTCCCCTCCCAGCGTTTCTGCTGCTCTCAGGAGGGATATGGTGTGAGGGTTGAGGCCCTGAGGTCCCACCCCACCACTTACCAGCTTTGTGACCTTCACTCTGCCGCCAGCCAGCACCTTCTCCTCGCTTCGGGCTCAGTGGCCCTTGGTGGATGGCGGTGAGATGCTGCCAGAATGGTCTACTCTAAATAGATCTGACAGTGCCATTTGCTTGCTGAAGAACCTTCGTGGTTTCCCCTCAAAGGAGGATGAGGTTCTTACACCACACGTGGTGTCTTTCTGTAATTTAGCTCGGCCTCTCTGACGTTCCACAGATACCAAGGATCTATTAGTACCAAGTTCATGATGATGAGAGCTGACCACATATATGAGAAGTTCTTACTATATGCCAGGACCTGTGCCAGCTGCTTCCCTTGTAGTTTATCCTGTTATCCTCACAACCTGTGAGTCGGCCTGGTACCCCCGTTGGATAGATGGGGACCCCGAAGCTTAAGTCATTCGTCCACATTGCTAGAAACTGAGCCAGGATTCAAACTCTGGTCTCTGTCTCCAGAGTCCCTGCTTGTACCACCCTGCTGTGGGGTCATCCCCATTCCTTGTTTGTTCTGTTCCTACGACTCCCCACCCCACGTCCACAAAAGCATCGCCCACCACTTGAAGAGCTTCTTCTTATTAATTATCTTAGGAATCGGAAAACTTCAGAAAGCCCAAGTCCCACAGGTAGGTGGGATGGTGGCAAAACCGAGTATTCTAGAGACGGTCTAAATGCTTTTTATATTAAGTGGTTAGAAAGAGAAAAACTTGAACTTCTCTATAAGAGGTGAGCTTGAGTTGTATGGCTCTTGTAGCCCATGGCCTCTCTGCCTCAGAAGCCCACTCCACACAGGGCTCGGCACAGAGCCAGGCTGTGCACCTCCCTACGGCCACACTGGCCCTTCAGTATAGGGTGGAGAGTCACAGGGAGAAGTGGACATGTGGCTGAGGGTCACTGAAGGTGGCGCCCCTGAGAGGGCATCGCATCCTTTAAGGAACCAAAAGCCCGGTTTGGGGGTGCCCCCTGGTGGTGGAAGAACTCACAGGGGTCCCGGGTCCGGACAGGCATCCGATGTGGACCAGGTGCTGCCTCTGAGGGGGTGCTCTCACCCATGATCTCGGCATGCCTGTGGTCACCAGCCATGTGGAATCCTGGGTCTCAGTGTGCTGGCCAATTCCCCAGGCCTCATCCTTGCCCCCTGAGCCCTGTGAACAAGTTGCTTGTTTCCTGCTACAGACCTAGGTCAGCCCTGAGGTCCTTCTGGCTCCTAGGTTACGGGTTTACCAGTTAGATTGCAGCAGTTTAACGTACAGAGTGTGATTCCCACGCATCAGGTACCGTGCCCATGTCCATTCAGACAGCTCTGAGGGACCGTGCGACTCCTCATTTAACCCAGAAGGAGACTGAGGCTTAGCGAGACTAAGTAATGCCTGGGATGGCCCAGTGAGGGGCGAGCCTCAGACTCCTAAACCCACCAACACAGTACATTCGTTATTCCTCGAAGTCTGTGAGTTGTGGCCTTTGCTTAAAGTTACCGAGTCCAATCATTTTTCAAACCATAACTACAATTTCAAGTCATCGGTGAATGAGCCTCAGAGGTTTTCAGCTTGTTAACTTTCTTCCTGACCTCTGTCAGCAATCCTGGTCATTCCAATGCCCAAGCAGCCTCAAGGTGAAAAATTCATCACCTCCCAGCACCAGGGTCCCTTTGGGATGGAGGCCCAGGCCCACTATGTTTCAGATCACAGTGATTTGTGTTTCTTCCTTCAAAGAGAATCAAGAGAATATTATTCCAGCATAGTCAGACCTCAAGAAGGACAAATGTGAGGTCTTGAGATGTGAGGGCCCGGAGACAGACTCGCGGACAGGATGAAGGGGAAGGTGCACTGTTTCAAGCCATCATCACTGCCTTTCCTGTCCCCCTCCCCGCCTCCAGGAGGCCCCTTCCAGAGAGCTGGACCGGGGTCATGGGCCTCGGGGCGGTGCTGAGCAGCCTGTGGATGGCCGTCCTTGGGTCAGGCCTTCTCCCAGACCACTGGTGGCCACCTCTGTTTGTAGAAGAGCTTAGGACTGTTTCTCAGGCAGGGTGCCATGGAGAAGCAATTCAGTGATAGAGGACATTGGGAGGGACAGGTGCGATAGTGACAGGTCCGAGGTCTGAGTGCCCGGACTCGGAGTGACCTTGTCCATGTATCTGTCTCTCCACAGGCGGACAGCCCCTTCAGCTCTGGCAGCCCCTCCAAAGGGTTCTTCTCCAGGGGCCCCCAGCAGCGGCCCTCCAGCCCCGTGTCTGCTCCCGTGAGGCCCAAGACCAGCCCCGGCTCTCCCAAAACTGTGTTCCCATTCTCCTACCAGGAGTCCCCGCCGCGCTCCCCACGCCGCATGAGCTTCAGCGGGATCTTCCGCTCCTCATCCAAAGAGTCTTCCCCCAACTCCAACCCGTCTACCTCGCCAGGGGGCATCAGGTTCTTCTCCCGCTCCAGAAAAAGTAAGACATTGATGCTATTGTTTCAGGTGGGTGCCGGGCTGCTGGGGCCCTTCCTGTGGCCACTTGGCCACAGTGCCACCTGCAGGGCCCCAGAGCTGGCCGGGTGGCTGTCAGTGGCTTGGTGCTGAGTGCATGTGTCTGTGTCTATTCCCCGAGAACCAATCTCTCTCCAGAACAATGTCAGTTTCCACCTGTCACTTTCTTCCTACACTAATCCATCCGGTGTGGCATGGCCCACGGGGTTGACTGTAAACATCCCGATACTCACGGTATGACTTGTAAGGACAGCCACATGAAACATTGGCCTCCAGCCCTCTCTGAAACACAGTAGTAGTGCGAGGCTAAGGTTCAGCCCATGCCCAGGGCCAGAGGGCCCAGACCTCGCTCTAGTCTGCCCAATGTGGCCCCAGTGCCTGTGGCTTGGTATTTGGGGGATTTGAGTGCACCTGTTTCTGGCAGATCTTGACTTTCTGTTTTGGGTCCTGGGCAACTGGGGTTGATTTGCTAGAGCAACAGCGGAAGGACATGTGTGCTTAAGAGAGAGTTCTTTAGGCTCATGAGTATTTGTGACCTAAAGTATTTGGATAAAATATTCTCAATTGAGCACCGTCGATCATAACTGGAAATATACAAGGCACACCGTAAAGTAGGTGGAGTTTATTTCCTCCTTTCCTGTGTCCTAGTGCATCTCTCTACTCTTTGCAATTCTTTCTGATGACGTAGAAAGTTCCCATTTGGAAAGACAATGGTTTGGAAAACAGACTTGCCCTGGGGCATCAGAGGTTGGGATTGTCTTTCTGTCTTTCCAGGCTGCATTTGCACTCAAGACCTGTGGGTTAGAGCTATACTTGGTCTGCAAAGCCAGGCCCCAGGGTGCAATTTCAGTCTCTACGAGTTATAAGGAAGGGGGAGGAGGTGCTCTCTTCTTTAATTTTTTTTTGGTGATGTGAGGTATTGTTCCTAGTACCCCTAAGTTGTCTTCCATGATGACTGAACCTAAATGTAAATGCACAAATGTATATGACAAAGTGGTCCTCACGCAGACATTAGAGGATGACATGCAGTGGGAACTATATTGACGAAGCCCCATAGGGAGGTGTGTCCTAGCGCTGATGTCCTACTGCCCTCGAGAGCATCTCCAGTTTCCTTGACCAGGATCCTGAAATTCTCAGATATTCCATCATGTACTGCCTCTAGGAGGAGGGAACTCAGACCAGACCTACATCAGGGTGTCCTGTTTCTGAAAATGTGGCGTCATGCCTGTGTTGGTTACAATAGAACTAGGTTGTATTAGTGTCCTGGGGCTGCCATAACAAAGTGCCCCAAACTGGGTGGCTTAAACAACAGAAATTTATTCTCTCACAGTTCTGGAAGCCAGAAACCCAAAATCAAGATGTCAGCAGGGCCGTGCTCCCCATGAAGAGTCTGGAAAAGAATCCGTTCCAGGCCTTTCTCTCAGCTTCTGGTGTTGCTGGCAATCCTTGGTGTCCCTTGGCTTGTAGAAGCATCACTCCAATCTCTGCCTCCACCTCCATCATCACATGGTGTTTTCCCTTCTGTGTCTGTGTGTTTCTCTCCTCTTCTTATAAGGACAACAGTCATATTGAATTATGGGCCCACCCTACTCCAGGATGACCTCATCTTAATTCAATTAATTACATCTGCGATGACCCTATTTCCAAATAAGATCACATTCTGAGGTTCCTGGAAAGGCATGAATTTTGGGGAGCACTGTCCAACTCAGCACACAGGTTACATAGGAAAAGCCAAGATCTGCAATTCGCGTCACTGGCTGGGGATGTAGAGGGTTTGCGAGTACAGAGTGGTTAAGACCAGGGTGGTTTCTGAAGGCAGAGAACAGCAGCCAAGGTACGGGGTCTGGGAGGTCTGGGAGAGCTGCAGGTGGGATGTGGGGTAGTGAAGATGGGCAAGACTTTCCCCTCCCTGGGAAGCAGGAGTCCATGCTGCCTTTTTCTGTTCAGTATTTTAAAAGGCCTTTCAGTGTCCTTAGCCAGAAAATACCCAGTTTCAAAGGTCTGTCTTAGAAGATGCTGCGGAATATCCATAGTTTGTTAAGGCTCTTCTCTACCATCTGGCTAGGCAGATGTACACTGGGCTCAGGAAGGCTATGGAATGGCTGTGGCTGCTCATAAAGACAAGCATTGATTAGTTTGGGGTGGGGGCTTGGCTTCTTCAGAGAAGCTCTCTGGGAGGGGGTGCTCAGACCAGGGTAGGCCTGGTCCCAGGACAGCTGCCTGTGCTCTTGCCCCTGAACCACTGAGCCCAGGTCCTTGGCTTTCTCTAAATGGGAGCCAACCCGGGCAGCCCTGCCATTGATGAAGTGCGAAGGTGCAGGCCTACATCCAGGTGGAGCATGCACTACTTCACTGGGAGGGTCTCCGGGCTCTTTGCCTCAGGATTTTTCAGTTGTGCTTGGCATGAGGCTTGCGTGGAGGGTACACAGTCTATCTGCTTTTCCTCATACTTGAATCTATTCCTGGATCAAAGTGCCCAGACTATATTTTGCTCCCCGCCGCCCCAGAACTGATTTCACAAAATTGAGCTTGAGAGTAATGCCATCAGCCTGTATGGAGGGTCTTTATAAGAAACAGTCCATGAAACCTGCTGTGTCCATTGGAGGGATGTCATAAAGACATTATTCGTTACACAAGGCCACTGGGAGAAATTTCCTGTCTGGTCTTGGTACCCAGAATAGCTGTACTTCTGAGTAACTGGATTGTTTTTATCTATAATGGACACTAATCATGTAACAACCCCGTTTTCCCTGCCTGCATTGCCTGCTAGAAATCTTAGAACCCAATTTGTATGAGGGGCATTGAGGGATGCATTTTTATCCTTATTTCTGAATCCATTCTTGGTCCCTATCCTTTTCCTGTCACATCACTTTGTTTAAAACAAGGAAGACAATTTATTGGAAGGATTTGGGGATATCTATGGAATTCAAAGAAGAGCTGAACGCTCAGGCCCCAGAAGGGGAAAGAACCAGGCTGGCTCTGGGGGCCTTGGCAGCAAGAATTCATAGATCTTTCCATGAGATCCAGAGAATTCCTAGTCTTTGTGTCTCTCCACTTACCATTTTAAACTCCTCATTATAGGATATCTGATTAGCCCAGTTAGGATCTCCAAACCATCAGTTATTGGGGGATGGGGTGCAGAATCATGCAGCCAAAGCAGAATAACCAAGAACCCACACAGCACATGGGCTGGAAGTTCCCAGAGAAGAGGTCCCATTGGCAACCCTGCATGTGTGCACACTCTCCTCCCCCACTGCCCAGCATGCGTGCACGCGCTCTCCTCCCCCACTGCCCAGCATGCATGCACGCGCTCTCCTCCCCCACTGCCCAGCATGCATACACGCGCTCTCCTCCCCCTCTGCCCAGCATGTGTGCACACAGTCTCCTCCTCCACTGTCCAGCATGCGTGCGCATGCTCTCATCCTCCTCTGCCCAGCGTGGGTGCACACACAGTCCTCCTTCATTGCCCAGCATGTGTGCACTCACTCTCCTCCTCCTCTTCCCGGCGTGCGTGCACACACTCTCCTCCCCCGCTGCCCAGCATATGTGCACACACTCTCCTCCCCTACTGCCCAGCATGGGTGCACACGCTCTCCTCCTCCACTGCCTGGCATGCATGCACACACGCAACCTCCCATTTTTACAAAGATGCCCTCATCACATTCGGTCCACTCATCCTCCACACAGTTGTAAGTGTATTCGCTGCTTCCCCAGTGGGAGGCCACCCAGCATCGTGTTCAACCATCACAACGAAGGATGTCGCTGCAATGGACTGTTTTCCGAGTCCTCAGTCTCAAAATAATGCCCATTTCTCCTCAAGTTCTGTCTGCATCCTGTCTTTCTCTCCGTGACTTATGGCCCACACAATGAACGTGGAATCTAAAGGTACAGAAAGCTCCCCAGGTGACACTGATCTATACCACGCTTGATAAACATTGTTATCTATTACTAGGGGGAAAGAAAGCAGAGAGAGAAAAGTTATGATCACGATCATTCTCAAAGAGGAAATAAAAAAGGAAAAGGAGATCATTCAATCTTCAGACACTCCAAGATCGAGAAAGGGATACAGATGGAGGCCACAGTTCCAGATGCTACATCTGGTCTTGGGACCAGCAAGCACCTAGGCTGGCTGGTGCTCTTTGCCCAGGGAAGAGAACCAGACCTTTGTTCTAGAAGGGTCTTATCTCTTGGAGGGCCTACTTGTATGGAGTGCTGTAGTCTTTCACTAATAAGTACCCCTGGTCCAGTGGCATGTTGATTCAACGTCTTGGAGACTCGGGGGTTTTCATCAGACTCCCTCCAGCCTCACTGTGTGGTAGCACTGTGTAGTTCCCTTTGATGATCGCGGTCAGTCACCCCAACCAAAACAGAAACCCGCTTTCCTGCCTCTTCCTCCAGTACAGTGGTTGGCAAACTACAGCTAGGGAAAAATCCAGTCTACCACCCATTTTTGTAAATTAAGCTTTGTCGAAATTTAGTCCCGCCCCTTTGTTTCTCTCATCTGCTGCTGCTTTCGCAGCAGCAGGATCGAACAGCTGCATCAGAGACCATATGGCCCACAGAGTCTAAAATGTTTAGACTTTGTCTAGTATCTCAAGAAGTCTTAAGTGGCCGTGTGGCATGGAAGCTTCCAGAAAACAGTGAATCTTTATCTGAAAAAGGTTTTTTACAACTTGATTGGGGATGATCTTGCCTTAGGAGACGAGGAAAGGAAAGCGCATGGCAGGATGTTCATGACCTGCAAATAATCAAAGTCTTTTAAAAAGCAAAAACAATCTTGCACAGTCAGCAAGGCAGGACCTCAAGAAGGATTTAATTTCATGTTACTAAACTTTCCTCCCTAATCATTGATAATAATTATAAATGCCTATGTGCATTGTAAATGCATCGTATGTGGTCATTGTTTTAATCTTCATGAAAACTCGATGAAGTAGTATTTTTACCATTTTTATCAAAGTAGAAACTGAGGCACAGAGGGGGTAAGTCATTGAGCAAAGGCCACAGAGCTGGTAGGTAGTAGAACCGAGATTTGAACTCAGGTGGTCTAAGTCCTGAATCCACTTTTATCCCAGATAAAATCCCTGAGACTTTGCTTTAAAGGAGTGGATTTTAGGACTATGTAAGCCAATGAGAGGACAACTAGCTAGTCGTTTAGGAAGAAGAAAAATAGAGGTGGTGGTTCCTTGGTCATTCCTTACACCAAAATAATTTCCATATGGAGCAAAGGTTTAAATGTTTTAAAAAATGTCCCCCCAAATGGGTGACTATCTTAAACTTGGGGTGTCAGGCCTTTGTAAAGTGTACAAAATATGTTTATAAATGTAATGTTGATGTTCAAACCTTTCCTGCCATCCTTGGAAGGTTGCAGGCTTGGTTCTCAGAGCTTTTGTACTTTGATCTGAGTGGTAAAGAGCTAGATGGGTTTATATTCAAAAGGCAGAGGACTGTCGAAATGCATAGAAATATGTTGGGGTCCGGGTCAGCGAAAGGAAGACTCCAGAAGGTGGATTTGAGTTAGGGATTTTTGGGAGAGTTCTGGAGAGTGACACAAAAGATTGAAGCCCCGTTGCTGTGCTGAGTAGGACAGTGGGAAAGGGATAGGGGGCACATTCAAAGAAGCATTACTGTGGGAGCTACAACCCCATGCCCAGCTCCCACTCTGCCCCTCTCAACCTCCCAGAGACCTCCTGAGAGGACCCACCTCGTTAGAAGAATTCCTTTAGTGCCTGTACGAAGTAGAAGCACTCTCCCTCCGCATGATACCACTGTTTCTCCACAGGTAATCCTATCTATTTACTGGTTTACTTGTCCATCTTTCCCACCAGACTGTAAGCTCTCTTGTAGGGGGCGAGGGGGGACTTAGTTTTGTTCCAGGCTCTTTTCTCCATATCTAGAACAGTGCCTGGCACCTCGGAGGCATCCAACAAACCTCTTACATTCGTTCATCAGCAACTTCACCTGCTGTTCAAGGCTTTCTCAAACTCAGGCCGCTGCTGCTTCTGACTACCAGCCATCGCCCGTGCTCACCGAGAAGTTTCTACAGGTCAGATAAGCACGACAAAGATCAGACAAAATAAAGGAAGGATGAACTAAAATTGACCACATGCAGATAATCACTTCCAAAACATAAACGTGAATAACAAACACTCCCTCTCCAGCTACAGGCAGGAGTTCTGCCAGCAGAGAGCTTCCCTCCAGCCTGCACACGAAAGAGCCTGCAACTAAAGCCCGAGTCTTGGCTCCTTGCAGCCCTCCAGCTGTTTCCAGTGTTCACGGATGTCTGTCCATCATTGGGCCTCGCCCTCCACCTCCAGAGGAGGTTGACATCGGATCCATGCTACCTCGGTGAGGGCAGGGTCCGCCAACCCACCAGACCGCGATTGCTTTCTGGGCTGCCAGCCCCGGCCCGTGGGTTCTCAGTTGCCTTCTGAGAAGCCATTTATACTCTTTATCTCAGACTGCTATGGGACCTGTACCTGCAGGGACCAGCACAAATCCTCCTCAGTCCCATCCGTGGAGCTCATTCTTTTCCACCACCTTCTGGCAGCTGTGGCCAGAGGCAGGAGAGCTTCTCTGGAGCTCGGGGTCTCCGTGATCTTTCTCCAGATTCCTGTCTTCTGCTGGCAAAGGGGTACGCTTTCTGCTGGAAGTAAATTCAGCATAGAAATCTCGGGGGAGTCCTTAGATCCATTCTCTGTGCCGCAGCCAGAGTGAGTCACTCGGATGGCCCCAGGTACATGGGATCGGCCTGCTAGCTCCCAACCTCAAGTGCAGGTAGATGGTTTTGACCATCTGCGGACAAGAGACCATCCTCGTCCAGGTCACGTGCCCCACAGGGGTCTCACACCGATTCTGCCGCCCTGCTTTTATGGTATCCACCTGTATTCTGTATGTCCTTGTAAAGTGCTTTAAATTCTTTGTGGAACAAGGCAGCCTCTGAATTATGAGGACATAAACTTTAACTCTCTTGAATATGATTTTGAACCTGGCTGAGATTCGTTTACACAGGGTCTATAAACTGCTCCCCTTGACAGGGAATTGTAGAATTAAGTCCGTTCTCCCAGCCGGTGAAAACTTTGATGTTAAGTCATTTTAACTTAGAAAGCCCAGATCTCACCTCCCTGACATTTCTAGAAGAATTCCTCTTTCTTCTTTGATTCAAGATTTTATCTCCCAGGCTCCTATCCAAACCTCCTGGGAGAAAAAAAAAGAAAAAAAAGTGTGCATTTTGTTCAGGAGGTGTTTCTCTCAGGAGTATTTACATTTCCTTCGGAAACAAAGGCCTTGTTTTGGCTTGACCCCAAAGAGTGGTGTTCTGATTGTGAAACTGAATACCTGAAGCCCTAGAGGCTCAGCCTCAAGTAACCACCAGCCTCTGGGTAAATCGGGCTCCTTTACTTCCTCCCGAGAAGAGTCCTGGGAACTTGACAAGGTGGTTAGGCAGTTCATCTTCCCACCCGTATAGACATGACACGATTTGTACGGGGCGGTTATGGGAGATTCGAAGGAGAATGCGGCCTCACTCCCCTCCGCCTGGGCTCCTCGGGCCTGGCGGGACCTGGGAGAGCTAATCGTCTTGAAACAAGGAAGTCTGAATGCAAACTCTGGACGGTTTGTTCTTCCTTCAACAGTAAGGAAGAGGAATTCTTCACATTTTTTAAAGTCTTCTTTGAGAACTGCCTCCAGAGCCATAATCCATTCTTTAGAACATTCTTGGTGATGGGCGATCTTTGTCTTTTGAGGGTGATTTTCTTCTGTAAAGAGATGTCTTTGGGCAAATAACATTTTGGGTTAAAATTTAAGATGAAGATATAATAGTAGAAATGCTAAAGCACAATGAAGAAGCTGCTTTTCTCATTGATTGTAAATTAGCTTTAGAAGTTGTGGGCCGGGCGCTGAGCGCAGACTTACCTCCTCGGTGGACACCGCTGGCTTCTCCACAGCGACGGGCACGTTGGCGTCTGGATGCTCAGCGCGTTGTTTTGGCCACACGGCTCCTCCCGCGCTTCTCTCTGCCGCATGGTGTTTCGGGAGTGTCCTGATGTGGTCTCGCCGTACACATTGTGAGGGTTTGGGATAGTTTATGGTTTTCCTGCCTCAACTCCTAGTGGAGTGCAGAGCATTAAAAGCTTTAATAGAGAATATGTTTTCAACTTGGATCCTTCTTTCCTTTTTCTTTGAATCTCAGTGAGCAAAGTAGGGCCAGCGAGGAGCTGGAGGACATGCTGCTTGTCCCGAAGAAGCCCTGAGGTGTTGACGCCTGGCTTGCTAAACGCACGGAGAGGTAGCAACCCAGCATAGAGGCGTTGGCGCTAATGTCATTTCTGTCCCTTTTCCTCACACCCCTCAGTGGCAATCTAAGCTGGGAGGATATTCTAAATACTCCTCAGCCAGTAAGGCCCAGCACCTGACCTCTGGGGATGGGTGGGGTTCTGGCCATAGCACCTGAGGCCCCTTGTCCCGGGGTTACCTTCTGGGGTAACTGTTCTTGCTGTGTGGTGGGCTGTTGGACGTCCCAGGAGGGCAGGGAGGTCTCCGGGCCGTGGCTATTTACTGACTGATGCAGAAGTAGCTCCATCTTTTTAACTGGCCCGACTGTCCTGGCGCTCTGCCCCCAGAACATTGGCTTCTCTAGCATGTTTCACCAGCTCTCTTGTTAGCAGAAGGTTCTCAGGGAATCGTGGGCCCTGTCTTTCCCCTCTGAGTGGTTTCGGCTCAGAGGCTTAGTCTGCGGCGAGACAGAGAGAAGGGACCCGGGCTCTGCTCCCTCTCCTGGGACGCCTGCAGACAGGTGTCACGGGCAGCCGCTCTGACTCACTGTCCTCAGATGATCCATCAGGGGCAAATGCAGACCACCTGAGGGGTGAGGAGTCCTGAGAGACGGTCTGACACCTGGGAGGAAGAGACAGGTTTCTGGAAAGTGAACTTTGTGCGGCCTCCCCTGCCACCCCCACAGCACCCCCCAACTTCCCACTCCCACTCACCACCCTTTACTCCGGAATTTCTCCTTTTGACAAGTCTTCCTGCAAGCCCCCTGAAACCATCCCCGCCACCACCCCCTGATTAAAAGGAGACGGATTTTGATAAATGCTGCTGTTTGCCATAAGCGATGCTGGAGGAACAGAGACTGAGACCTGCAGCCAGCTGCTGCCCCACCCCCACACTGAGGCATCTGTGTTCTTTTTAGAAGACCTTGATGGGGCCGGCCCCGTGGCTTAGTGGTTAAGTGGCGTGCTCCACTACCGGCCGCCCAGGTTCAGATCCCAGGCGCACACCAACGCACCGCTTCTCCAGCCATGCTGAGGCCGCGTCCCACATACAGCAACTAGAAGGATGTGCAACTATGACATACAACTATCTACTGGGGCTTTGGGGGAAAAAAGGAGGAGGATTGGCAATAGGTGTTAGCTCAGAGCCGGTCTTCCTCAGCAAAAAGAGGAGGATTAGCATGGATGTTAGCTCAGGGCTGATCTTCCTCACACACACAAAAAAAAAGAAGACCTCGATGTGGGCTGAGTATTCTGTCTGGTGCTCCATTGTGCTGCTGTTCATGTGGTGTCGCAGGAAAAGGAGATGAAGGTGAGTCTGAAATTGCTGTTGGTTTCAGTTCCTGGAGGTACATTAATATCCTGTAGGCAAAGCACACAACAGACATTCAAAACGATTAGTGGATGAATCGTCCAGCCATGTTAGGAAGGCACCTAATGCGGTCGCACAATGCTGTAGTCAGCGTCAGGGTCTATGGGTCGGGAATGCAAGGGTCGTGGAGGAATTACACTCAGTTATCAGGCCAGGGCTAGTTGGGGAATTAGGCAAGATACATAATTTATTTCAGGCACTGTTAGGTAGATTATAAAAATCTATAATTTCATTTATCCTTATAACTGTCATGGATTTAAATGTGTCCCCTCTGAAAAAGGTATGTTGAAGTCCTACCCCTTAGTATCTCTGAATGTGACCTTATTTGGAAATAAAGCCATTGCAGATGTAATTAGTTAAGATAAAGTCATCCTAGAATAGGGTGGGCCCTAATCCAGTATGACTGGTGTTGATAAGATGGCGACGTGAAGACGGAGACACACAGGGAGAACGCCACGTGACAACAAAGGGAGAGGCTGGCGTGATGCGTCCACGAGCCGAGGAACGCCAAGGGTTGCCAGCAACCACCAGAAGAGCAAGGCAGGATTCCCCCACAGCTCTCAGAGGGAGCATGGCCCGGCTGACCCCTCGATTTCCAACTCTGGCCGCCAGACTGTGAGAGAGTAAGTTTCTGATGTACCCAGTTTGTGGTACTTTGTTCCGAGCAGCTGCAGAAAACCGATACAGTGACCTTCCACGGGAAAGTGATACCATTTAACAGATAGGAAACTGAGCTTCCTAAGCCAGCTTTGGCCCATGATCTTTCCATCACGAGTACTTCCAGTGAGGGAAGGTGCCACGTGACTCAGACACCCCCCACTTCCCAGTCAGGGAAAGAAGATGTGAGGCCATCTCGGCTGCTGCCAGTTCCTCCTGGCCCCACCTCGAAATCATTGGTGATTTTCGAGAGAGCAGTTTCAGTAGCCAGGAAGGGAAAGAAAGTGCGTTAGTGTGCTGAGGTTGGGTGGGAGGCAAGGAGTTGGAGACCTTGGCCTTCTTTCAGGGCGTTTGGGTCAGAAGGGAAGGTGAGTGAGGGTGTGGTGGAATCCCGGTGCTCCTCAGTAGCCACGGCTCCTCTGCTCCTCCCAGCCCCTCCCTGCAGCTGGGCTGGGACCTGGTGCAGGGGCCTCAACCCAAGGGAGTGAGAGCACAGGACGTCACTTCCTGCCCAAGATAGTTAAGAGCCGATGTGAGTTCTTTACTCTGCGTCTACATGGCTGGAGGAGAGAAAGCCGAAGTGATGAGGATGCAGGAGGCAGGCAGCCCAGATCTGGTGCCTCACTGGGGAAGGCAGCCAGGGCCAGATGCCTGCCTTGTGTGGGACTGTGAGGTGAGCAAGAGAGAAACCCTTTTTCGGTCAAACTACTGAGAATCTGGGGCTCATTTCTTACTGTGGCACAGCTGAGACCATCCTGACAAATGCAAGTGAAGTGGGAGCAAGCGGATGGGTTGAAGTTAATGGGAGTTTTGGATTGGCTTGTTGGCTTCATGATGGGGAGAGACGAGTACATTTATAGGCTGAGAGGCAGAGCTGATGAGCGGACTCGCAGAGGCGCCGACAGGTTGTGAGGGGCCAGGGGCACGAGCTTGCAGGGAGCGCAGTGGCTTTTGTTCTCCATTAGGCTGCTGGGTTTTTGCTTTGGGGGACACCTCTCATTTGTCCTCACAGCGCCAGCATTGCTGTCTGTCCTCCCAGAACTGCCCTCACCCCGAGTCAGCCGTCTGGGCCCCTCTGGATTATTCAATGAGTTGTACTGCTCTGTATGGACATGACCGTCCTGTTTGCGCCATAAAGCAAGGTGGCACGGGGGTCCTGCCTTTCTGCAGCTCCCACAGTGTTTGGCGGTGAGCTTTTTTTTTTTCTTTTTTTGTGAGGAAGATCAGCCCTGAGCTAACATCCATGCTAATCCTCCTCTTTTTGCTGAGGAAGACCGGCTCTGAGCTAACACCTATTGCCAATCCTCCTCCTTTTTTTCCCCCCAAAGCCCCAGTAGATAGTTGTATATCATAGTTGCACATCGTTCTAGTTGCTGTATGTGGGACGCGGCCTCAGCGTGGCCGGAGAAGCGGTGCGTCGGTGTGCGCCCGGGATCCGAACCCGGGCGGCCAGTAGCGGAGCGCGCGCACTTAACCGCTAAGCCACGGGGCTGGCCCTGGCGGTGAGCTCTTAGTGGGGCTCAAGTTCCATTTTGCAAGTAGAGAGCATGCATTTGCCTCGCAGCAACCCTGCAAGGCAGCTGTTTATCCCTGACACAAGGCAGGTAACTTGTTCCAGGTCACATAGCTTAGTAGTGACAGTCGACCTGTGTGAGCTGGTCTGAGCTGGTCTGCTCAAACGCAGTGGGTGCTAAGCAGAGTTTGTCTCATTGCCCCTTTCCCAAGGACCCCGGAGTTTTGCTTCTGAGAAGAATCGACCTGCCCCCCTGACCTCACTAAATTACTCTGTCTAGCAGTGGTGGCTCCTCTGTGGGGCCCTGAAGAGCCGCCAGTACCATCTTTTCTATGCCTATCTATTTGGTCCTTGCACATATATACATATTTTATAGTGTGGGGGTACCTTTGTGAAATAGTGTCAAAGAGCTACACCTCCTTCATCCACAGGCACCGTCTTAGAAATGTCTCTCTGCCTGCTACAGAGGCGTCCCCAGCTCAGGAGACACGGGCAGTGGCCTGCTGCCCTCGCCGCTGGTGCAGCAACTTCCTCTTTCTCTTTTCTGCCCCTGCCCCTTGGCCCTTCCTCCCCCAGGCTGGTTACATGTATCCAAGTGCACAGTTTGCTCCTTACCGAGTGTGTGGCAGGCTCTGGTAACGCATCCCTCCTCTTTCTTCGTAAGAGAACCCGGTTTTCTCCAGGGCCAGCCCCAGGGCCTGAGTTATGGTTGGTCTGATTCAGCTGGAATTATCCCTGTCCCATGGGGGAGGTGCTGGCTGCAGGGTCACTGGCCTGGGGGTGAACCAGGGACCTACATCTTGCCAACAAAACGCAAGGAGTCAGCTGGGTGCAGACTTAACCCCCACCCACCCACCCACCCTGTGCTGTGAAGGGAAATAAAGCCGGGCAAAGGACAGGTGGGGCAGAGGCTGTTTCGTGCATGGCTGGGACGGTGAGGGATGTCCTCTCTGATGAGGTGACCGTGACTGAGCCAGCAAAGGGGCGTGCAGAGGCCTCCAGGCAGAGGAAACACTCAGTGCAGATTAGCAAAGGCCTCATCACGTACGTCAGTCCCGGCTTTTCTGGTCCGAAACGCACCTCTATGAAGTGGATAAGCCAGTTCCTCGGGCCGGCTTTTGGCGAGGTCTTAGTCTGAGGGCTGCCTTCTGTAAATGCACTTTTTCTGTGTTCTTTCTGTACCACTGCTTCCACTTAGTTTCCTTTTTAAAAAACTTTTATTTTGAGAAGTTCCCCCTAGTCTTGATGACTCAAGAGGCTCTGAAGGGGTGGCCATCCCCACTAGAGCCCAAGTCCTGGGGCAGCTGGTCAACCTGGGACCCCAGAGCAGAAGGAAGGGTCCGTATTAAATCTCTCCCACATTCGAGACAAGATGGGCTTAATATGTGTCCCCCTTTCACCTTTCTATTCTGAGTGTTCATTTGAATCTGATTTCCCACAGAAAAATGTGGAGGTGAGAGAATAGCTCTGGGTCCCCTTAACAGCCCTGCCAGGCCCCGCACACCTCCTGGGGCTTTTCTGGCTTTGTGGCTGAGTGACCACCAGGGGGCAGTACAGCCTCGTGTGCTGAGCCTCATACCAGTGGCAGGTTGGCCCTGCCCAGGGGACAGATGGAGGACCCCTGTCCCTGCCTGGTTTCTCTAGCCTGGGGTGTTCACCTTCAAATGCACCTCCCAAACAAAAGGGAGCTGATGTTGCAGAGCAGCCCAGTCGACCTCATGCCTGACCAGCCCGACCGGGCCTTTTAAAGCCTCTCCCTCACGTTGAATCCATTTGTTCCCTTGGTATTTATGAGAACCTGCGGTTCCCAGGCACTGGGGATGCAGCCGTGGACAGTGAGGCTCTGCCCTTGTGGGGACTGCATTCTAGGGAGGGGAGAAGAGGAGAAAGATGTATCATGTGCACAATGTTGCCTGGTAAGGGTTGGGGTACTGCTGTATGTGGGACCAATAAGGAAAGCTGATATGGAGGCATTCAAGCAGGGATGGGATGGAGCCAGGGAGTGGCCAGGCAGATGTGTGGCACAGGGCACGCCTGGCAGAGGAAAGAGCAGTGCAAATGTCCTGAGGCAGGGGCAGCCTCTGAGCCTTCAGGGTTAGGTCAGTGTGGCTAGAACCAAGGGGGAGGGGAAGTGTGGTGACATCAGAGAGGTGGGTAGGGCCTTGCAGGCCAGGGCAGGATTCCAGGTTTTCATGGAGTGATCTGGAAGCCATTGGAAGGTGTTGCTGAGGGGCTGACTTACACTCCTGAAGGATTAGTCTGGCTACTGTGCAGAGAGAGACGGTAGAGATGGAAGTGAGGGGACCACCTGGGGGCCACTGGAAGGGACCTAGAGTTCAATTCTGATGGTCTCCCGCCTCCTCTGAGACCTCCTCAAGCCCTGCCTTCTCCAGAAGGCCTTATCTGCCGGAGCAGTCTGCCAGAGCCCCGAAACAGGACTGTCACTTGGAGTATCTGCACGGCCTATGTTCCATGGTGAGACGCATCTGTTCCCTTCTGTCTTTGGGAACATCGGGTGTTCAGTGTTTCACGTGCTTGCCTCTTACTTCCCCACGCTCTACCAGGTCCCCCCCCAGCCAGGCAGAGCCTCAGGCAACACGAGCCTGAGCCTGAGCCCCTCCTGGGAAGGTAGCCAGGTCAGAAGCCCTCACCAGGCTCTGGGCTGAGAATGCCTCCGATGTGCAGGTGTGTCTGGATGGAGGATGGAAGGCTCTCGTCACCTGCAAGCAAAGGGCTGGCCCTGGTCGCACTGAGAAGGCGCCCTGGAGCTCCCTCTCTGTCGTCTTCCTCCAGGGGCTCCTGGCACTGAGAGCTGGAGCGCTCTTGTGATTTTCCCTCCTCCCTCAGACCAAAACCGCCTTTCAGGGAAGGTTCTGGCAAAAATATTCAAACTAAGATGTCCGTGTTAGAAGTTAAAGGCGACAAACTCCGGGGTAGTTAACACGTTTAGCGTACAGCTGAGAAGAGGTTTCTAGCATCAAAATCAGGTGCCACCGATAGTTTCTGTGGAAGCGGTTATCTTCCCAGAACCCCATGACCCGGTGGTGATGGCTCTTGGGGTGAGACAGGGCGGCATTTCCCAGCTGGCCCTCCACTGAGCAAGCAGTGGCATCTTGTCCTACGTGGGCAGCAGTCCACACCGAGTGACCACACCGATAGAGGTCGGCCCCGCTGGGCACTGGGACGTTATCTTTGTCCTGCTAGAGAAAGGGCGTTGAAAATCGCTGACCTGGACAGCCACCTGCCCTGATTCCACTGAGGGCTGCTCTAGGTCATGGCGCGGTGTCTGTAGAGCAGGCAGAAAGGAAAAGGTGGAGACACACCCTGGGTCCCAGGGAGCTTCCGTCAGCCCCGGGGGCAGTGAGACGAGGCCTCATCACAAGGAACTTCATCCCAGCAGTGGTTGGAGACTGACCGCAGCCCCGGGGAAGAAATACATTTTGTGTCGTGACCCAGCACATACGACTAAAACCCGTTTCTCCTGAAACAGTATTTACCCTGGCCTATATGTTCTGTTTCCATTCGACTGGCGTTTGTTTTGAACGCGTGCCTTATCTGACCCCGCCGTTGGTTTCATGACGGGCAGGGGTGGGGGGTGGGGGTGTGACTGCGCTGCGGAAAACACCGCCCTAGATGGTCATAAACAGCAGGAGGGGTTGGAATGCCTGCGAAGCGAGTCTGGCTGGGAACTTTTAGGGCACTGAGAATCAGTGGGGTGGAATGGTAGACGTTGGAACCGTCTGTTTCTAAGACCAGCTTGCAGCTGTGGCCGAGGTCCTGGGTACTTGAAACACCCAGAATACATTTAGTTTTCTGATCGTAGTTAAAATACTAAAATTCCACCCTGGATGACTTTGAACCTGGAGTAGGTTAGTTTCATCTCAGCTCTTTAAACCCAGCTCCTTTGTCTGTGGATCTGGATCAGAGGAGGTTAGGAGAGCCGTTTGAAATTCAAATGAGCTTTCCAGAGAAGTTTATTTAAGTTGTAAAACTCCTGGTCCTTTCACACCATCTCTGTGTTGGATCACAGACAGCTCTTCCTTTCTCTCCCAGCAACCTGAGTTTATTTTTCAAATAAAAGTCTGTTTTCTCATAAAATGCCAAAGGTTTTGTACTGTGTGTGGAGGAATGAACTCGGGCTTTTAACACTTCAATTTAGAGCCTCCGAGTCTTCCATTCACAGGCCAAGGGCTTCGCTGCCTCAGCTGGCCCGCAGAACCACCCCATCAGGAGCCTGACAGCCTGAGAGCGTCTGTGGGGCCGACGGCACCTAAATGTAGAGTGGGGTCAGACTAGGGATTTGCGTCCTGCAGCATTTGGGTCTGGAACTCAAGGCCGTTACTCTGTAGAACCTACGTGCTGACACCTTCCCAATCTTCTCTTAGAAGGGTATTCATGTTACCTGTCAGTGAGGGTCTGCCAGCAGGACGGAACCACTCTATTATTTCAAACAGATGGAACTTAATGACTCTATGGTTATAAAGGTGAGGGAGGAGCTGAGAAGCCAAATGAGAGGCAGGGAGGCCAACGGAGACTGGTGACAGACCCTCCGCCTCCCTAGGTGGCAGAGGCGAAGGGAGGAAGGCAGCACAGGGGTGGGGGCAGTGACCTGTGGAAGCTGGAACCAGGAGCCACAGTTGGTCTGGAAGGATCAGGAGCCAGAGGGGCTGCAGCCACAGCCAGAGATGCTGCCCAAGGCCTCTCCCTCCCCCAGAGCCTGACCCAGCTGAGAAGGGAGCCTGGGCGTCGAGGCTGCAGTCAGCCCTCTGAGTGCCCAGCGGAGCAGGGGACCCGTGAGGAGAGGGAGTGAGGGCCAGCAGCAAGGTCCCAGCCCCCTGGTGAACACCCCTGAGTGATCATGTGCTGGGGCCGTGCTCGGCTCCTGGGATGCAGTGATGGGCCATCAGGCGCACTCCCAGCACTGTGGTGACAGGAAGCAGAGAGGTTCATGGTAAAATTTTGGTGGCACCTCCATCAGAAGGAGTGGGCTCTAGGACGTCCCTGACGCCCGGTCCAGCCCACTGCCTCCTCATTTGCGGATTCCTGTGTTTGAGGAATGCTCATTGAGCATCATTGGTGTGCCCTGCGCATGGGTGGTTCGCTCCCCACTCTCAGAGGAGGTCTGGGGCCTGTGTGGCTGGTGCTGATGCCCGAGCGGCGGAGAGTGCGGTGGGGGTGCGGGGATCACTAGCCTTCCTGAGGCGTGATGGGAGGAGGAGATCGTGAGAGGAGGAGAGCAGATGGGTGATGGGAGGAGAGGCAGGGAGAGGACAAGGACACAGCCCGAATAGAGTAGAGCTGTGTCCTCTCCAAGAAGCCTCATCTCAGAGAAACACCTTGGAAGCAATCTGAAGCCTTTCCAGGAAGCTGAGGGTCGGTGGCCGGTGGGGGAATTTCGTCCTATAACACACACAAAATGCCCCAAAACCCTCCCTTCCGGGTCCCCCTGGGACAGACAGCTGCTCGCCTCTCCCACCCAGCCACCACTCACCATTTTCATCCTCTCCAGAACGCCAGCCTGCCCCTCTCACCCTGCCTTCTGGCCTCCTGTTCCTGATTTTCTTTTCTTCCACACTTTTTGTTCTCATGTAAACCCACTGTCTTTTGGACTCTCGTCTGTATGGTGTCCTCCTCCCTGTGAACACAGTGAAGTGCTGAGATGCTGAGCGGCATGCACGGGATCCTCGTCACAAGGTTAGGCAGGGCCAGTGCTGAGGTGGAGGCTGGACATGCTGTTTCCGATGCTGGCAGAGATACCGGGGACTGTCACTCCAGTGTTTGAGGTAGCCTACTCCTGCCCGGAGGCCCTGAGAGCCACCTGGAGGAGCCTCCTGGCATAGACAGGTGATATATAAATGTGTATTACTAATGCAAAAGCATGTGTACACAACCCTTAAACTGAATGGTGTGAACGTGGGAGTGAGAACCGGGGGGGGGGGTCTCGAGGGGCCTCGGACCCCGTAGGAGCTGTCTGACTGCCTGGGAGACGATGCAAGGAGAGAGTCTTTTAAAATGGGTCTGCAAGCTGTTTCTGTACAAGGCCAGATGGTAAATATTTTAGGCTTTGCGGGCCACCTGGTCTCTGTTGCAACTACTCAGCCACAGACGAAAGGTAAACTGTGTTCTAATAAATCTTTATTTATAAAAGCAGGTGGCTGGCAAGATCAGGTGCCCCTGTTTTAAAACATAGATCCAATCATCTCATCCCCTTTTCAACCCTCAATGCCTCCCCAATACGCTTACGTTAAAATCTGAAGTCTTGTCACTTCCCCCACGGCCTGGCCCTTGGCTCTCCCTGACCGTCTCACAGCGTGCCTGCCTGGCCTCCTACGCTCCTGGTCCTTGAAAATGCCGAACTTGTCCCACCTCCAGGCCCTCTGCTCGGAACACCCTGGTGATGGATGCTGTGCTGTGCCTCCTAGATTCTCCTTCAGGAATGAGGGGCTCAGTCCCTGAGCCCCTCACACAGGGTCATGCCCCTTCCTGAGCCGGCCTGTACCCCACAACTGGTCAGTGCATGGATATAAAGGATCGGCCCCCTCGCCCCACTCAGGACAGCTCTGAGGGGTCATCCCAGCTCTGGAACTCTCTCTAGGGGCCTCGCTGGGTCTGCATTGCCCCTCAGCTTCGTCCCAGGCCCTATCCTGTCTCCTGCCTTTCCTTGTCTCTGATGTTGATCTCAAGAGCGTTCCCTAATAGGCGTTCTGCGCACCACTTTCCATCTCAGGTCTGCCTCTGGGGGCGCCTGCAGCGGCTTCTCTCGCAGATTGCCCCTCACCTCCGTTCTCTGCTCCACTGTCCTACATCGGAGGGGCCATTTGAATGGAGGAAGGAAGCAACGAGTGGATGAACGAACGAGGCAGGCTTGAGCGGGGCCTGACAGACATGTAGGCACTAGTTACGTGCTGGGGTGAGACTGTGAGAGGGCAGGGAAGGCAGCCCGGGTGCAGGAACGTGGGGGATGTGAGCAAGCGCCCAGCCCTCCCTCAGGCTGCTCATGGTAAGCTGCACTCACGGCCCGGGGTCTGTCCCCAAATGTTGCCAGCGTCCAGCGTTATATGAGTTTTACCCTGTCCCCAGCTAAGTAAGATTCTCCCTGGCTTGCTGGCGCTCCATGGCAGGGTTCCGAGGCTGAGAGCGCTGCGCCCTGTCCTCCGACCTCCCCTGAGCCGCCCTGGCTCGGTGCTCACCCGTCGCCACTGGAGCCTTCTGGATCGGGGCAGCTGGTGAGGTCTGAATCCTGGGGCTGAGCAGACTTCAGAAAAACGTGACTCATCTTGCCTGCCCACAAAGAAAGGAAAAGTATGTGTGGCATCCAAGTTTCCTGAAAAGTTCAGCCAACCCATTGCAGAGTTATGTGGCCTGGCACCGGGTGTGGTCCCCTGGGAGGGCGCCCTCTGGTGGCCATCACGCAGACGTCCCTGAAAGGAGCCAGCGTGGGCGCCAGCCTGGCCGGGGCTGCAGGCTCGAGGCAGTTATTATTTGGAAAAGCCAAGGAAAAATTTCCAGAAGAATCTCCTTCCCTCAGTGAATCGTGGAGCTCTCTAGTCCTCAAAGGGCCTGCTTGGGCGATGATTCTACCACAGGACACAGTAAAAGAAGAGACTAGTGAATGCTACATTCTTGCCCTGACCGCTTTATTTCTTAATCCCTTTTTAAAAATAACATTTTATTTTGACAATTTCAAACTCACAGAAAAGCTGCAAAAGTGGTACAAAGAATTCTCATAAACCTGTCATCCAGATTCCCCAGTGTTAACATTTTGCCACATTTGTTTATATCTTCTCTCTCTCAGTGCATATGTATTTGTGTGTGTTTATATGAAATCTGAACCATCGAGAATAAGTTGCAGACATAATGTCCCTTTACCCCTAAATACTTCAGTGTGTATTTCATAAAAACAAGGACATTCTCCTAACAGCTTAATGATCAGAATCAGGAAATGAACATGAATGCAACAGTATCAGCTAAGCTTCAGACTTTATTCACATCTCACAGATTATCTCGGTAACGTCATTTTTTGGAAGAGGAAGTCCCTGACCACACATTTATACGTTGCGTTTGGTTGTCCTTTCTCCTTGGTCTCTCTTAACCTGCAGCAGCCCTCAGTCTCGTCTTCATCGCCTCGTGGTTTTTCCAGACTGCACAGGCCGGTCGCTGTGTGGACCGCCCTTCACTCGGGTTTGCCTGACACCTCCTCACGGTTAGATCAGGTGTGCCAGGCGGGCAGGAGTGCTGCGCGGTTGACACCCTGTCCTGGCGTCACAGCGGGAGCATGTGATGTCACCCTGACCCATTCCAGGTGGTACTCACTGGCGCCTGGTTAGGGGAGGAGTCAGCCGCGGTCAAGTTCGCCATTCTAATAATGTGAATAAAGTGATTACTTTCCCCATTGTAAGCAATAAATAGTTCATGAGGAGCTTTAGAATTAGGTAAATATCTTCTCATCACACTTTCACTTGCTAGTTTTAGCATCACTCAATTGTTCTTGCCTGAATTAGTACTGTGGTGGTTGCCAGAACGTGGTTTTCTGATTTTATCGCTACTTCTACATTGATTGGTTGGAATTCTACTAAGGAAGAAATTTTCCTTTTCTCCCTATATGTGTATGTATGTAAGTATGGATGGACTCATGGATTCATATTTTATTCAGTGGGGTTGGTTTGTCATTATCATATTTTGATGCTCAAATTATCCTGGGATTGGCCAGCAGGAGCTCCTCCAGGCTGGTCCCTGTGTCCTGTGACTGCCCCCTTCATGTCGTAAGCACTGCCTTACGTTCTGGTGCAACAAAGTCTTCCAGCATTGTCTTGTCCTTTCCCTGCCAGGCCCTGGAATCAGCCATTTCTCCAAAAAGCCCCTGTTACTTTTTGTGTGAATAGTATTTAGATATAAGATCTAGGCACTACTTAAGCTCATTGCTACTGGGATGTCATTGCTTCTGGGCCCTCTCAGCAGACATATTGGAAATATGCTTACATGTGGGAGAGGAACTGGATAAAATAAAGAAGGTACATCCACACAGTGGAGTACTTGTAGCTGTAAAAAATATAAAGATGGTCTCTTTGAGCCAATATGGCAGAAGACATGAGTAGACAATTCTCAAGAGACATGAAAATGGCCCTTCGACAGTAGCAGTGAGCACTTAGGCATCAGTGGAAATCCTTTCTCTAAATCCAGATTGTAGAATTCACCTGTATTTTCCTCTAGTATCTGTATGGTTTAATTTAACTTTTTTTTGTAAAATACACCTAACATATAATTTACCACCTTAACCATTATAAGTTCAGTTCAGTGGCTTTAAGTACATTTGCATTGTTATGCAACCTTCACCACCATCTAGTTCCAGAACTTTTTTTTTTTTTTTTTTTTGGTGAGGAAGATCAGCCCTGAGCTAACATCTGCCAATCCTCCACTTTTTGCTGAGGAAGACTGGCCCTGTGCTAACATCCATGCCCATCTTCCTCCACTTTATATGGGACACCGCCACAGCATGGCCTGCCAAGCAGTGTGTGGGTGCGTGCCTGGGATCCGAACTGGCGAACCCCGGGCCACTGCAGCGGAGCGCACACACTTGCACCACCAGGCTGGCCCCTAGTTCTAGAACTTTTTCATCTCCCCCAAACAGAAACTTCATACTCATTAGCCATCACGCCCCATTCCACCCCACTAGCTCCTGGCCAGCACTAGTCTGCTTTCTGTCTGTATGGATTTGCCTATTCTAGATGTTTCATATAAATGGAATCATACAAAACGTGACCTTTTATCTTGGGCTTCTTTCACTCAGCATACTGTTTTGAAGGTTTATCCCTGTGGTAGCATGTACTTCATTCCTTTTTTTGTGTGTGTGTGAGGAAGATTGGCCCTGAGCTAACATCTGTTGCCGGTCCTCCTGCTTTTGCTTGAGGAAGATTGGCCCGGAGCTAACATCTGTGCCAATCTTCCTCCATTTCGCATGTGGGACACTGCGACAGCATAGCTTAACGAGCGGTGTGTAGGTCTATACCCGGGATCCAAACCCGCAAACCCCGGGCTGCCAAAGCAGAGTGCGAGAACTCAACCACTGAGCCACTGGGCTGGCCCCACTGCATTCCTTTTTATGGCTGAGTAATATTCCATTGTATGGATAGACCACATTTTGTTTATTCATCTGTTGATGGACATTTGGGTTGTTTCCACCTTTTGGCTGTTGTGACTTGTGACTTGTGCTGCCATTAACATTCATGTACAAGTTTTTGTTTGAACACCTGTTTTCGGTTCTTTGGGGTGTATGTCTAGGAGTAGAATTTCTGGGTCATATGGTAATTCTATGTTTAAGTTGTTGAGGCATGGCCAAACTATTTTCCACAGTGGCCGCACCATTTTACAATCCCACCAGCAATGTATGAGGATTCCAATTTCTCCACATTCTCGCCAACACTTATAATTTTCCATTTTATTATTATTATTACTACTACTATTGCCATCCTGGTGAATATGAAGTGGTATCTCCTTGTGGTTTTGATTTGCCATTCTGTAATGACATTGAACATCTTTTCATGCACTTGTTTATCTTCTTTGGAGAAATGTCTATTTGAGCCCATTTCTTAATTGGATCTTCTTTCTGTTGTTGAGTTGTAAGAATTCCTTATATATTCTGGATACTAGACACTTATCAGATATATGATTTACAGAGATTTTCTTCTTTCTGTGGATTGTCTTTTCACTCTCTTAATAGAGTCCTTTGATGTATAAAAATTTTTAATTTTGATGACAGCAAGGTTTTGATGACCAAAAATACTTTAATGTATTGCTCTTTAGTACTTGGCTCACATAGACACTAGGATTTGTTGAAATGAAAGATGGGGCATGGGGAGGTGGACACTGGTGACCACAGGTCATTGATTCCGAGGATCGACTCTTTCCTGGAGAATGAGACCCTAGGACAGGCTGATGGACAAGGCTGCCTCATTGTCACTCACCATGTCATGAAAGGCCTCTAGTGAGGGAAGAGAAAAGACAGCAGATTCTCTGAAACATCCGTTTGTGAGTTTCACCTTCTGCCCATCGAGAAGTTCTCCTGCCTGACTGGTGAGTCTGGTTTCTTCTCAGCATTTCCTCTGTGGTGGAGACATCTGAGAAGCACACTCTTCTTCTGGCTCGTAGGCCTCTGAGAGGAGACACTCCCAGCTTCTTCCTCTCCTCTGATCCTCCGAGGACCCTAGACCAGCCCCAAGTGGCCTAAAGGCCGGGAAGCCGGGGTCTAGAGCATTGGTGAATGAGCAGATTCCCTCACGGTCCTCATCGAGGGCAGGCTGGGGTAAATGCTCACGGCTGATCTTCCGCCTCTGGAGCAGAGATGGGAGACGACGGCCGCGTGGGAGGGCAGGAGGCGCTCTTTCTTCACGCTGCTCGTTACAGACATGTTTCATAATATTTTTTATTTTTTGGATTTGCTAAAGCAATTTATTGAGAATGTACCTTGCTGTTTTTTTCTGTTATAGACACTAATCACCATTTCCTCAATTTTTTGGTGTGTTTTATTTTGTTTTTTCCTTTTTACATTTTAGTTTTCAGTGAAGAGATTCAATCACATGGTTAAAAAGATCAAACAATACCAAATGCTAGGTATTGAAAGGCAGTAGGCCCCTGCCCCACTCCACCAGAACCCAAAAGGGACCTTTTTAAATTATACACATGTTCATCTATTTTATGGCTTATCAACGTTAAACCTTGTATACTGACTTCCTATTATGATGGCTGATGAATTCTCGCTTCCCACATCTTCACCAATTTCCTGTCTGCTCTCCTGTTTTAAAAAAATTAATCATCCTTTCTTTTTATCAACCCCTGAGAGCCTTCTTAGACATTTTTTTCTAATCACCGCCTTGCAATTTTAACAAAACAGATATACTGTGTATTGTTTATGTACTGTGTGTATATCCGTGCTCTCCATATAAAAAGAGTACGTTTTTCCTCCCTAGGAGCCCATTTTCACCCCCTTAGGGGCAATATCGTCCCCCATGAGAGTGATGCCGTATGCAGAAAAGGATTTGAGGTGAGCCATGTCACTGAGAAGGGTAACATCTGATTAATTTGGGATAAGGCCAATCCGAATTAGTCAACAACCTGAGTTATAGAATATCATTCTTATGTTTTATCAACGTCAGGAAATGAATCGGCCAGATAAGTTAACTTGCTAGATATCTGAAACTTAAGCCATTAAGCACCAAAACATGCATCCTTTTAAGTGTTAGATGCGTTATCCTCTTTGCTGTTTTCTTATTCAAAAGGTACTAAATATAATTCACTCTTTAGAGATGATTTCAGGCCCTCGCTAGATTGCCCAGCGCTGTCCATCGATGGGTCCAGCACCACTGAGATGTGAAGGCTGAGCTCTGTCGTAAAGGACTTACGCCCGCCCTATTCCTGAGTCTTTTCGCACTTCTCGCCTCCTTCCTGGTACCGGCTACTTGCTCTGGGGCCGTCAGTGTTCTTGCCTTTAGCAGCACCCACCTCTCCCCCCATCGCAACTGGCTGCTAAGAATCCAGCGGTCTTCGTGTGTGTGGTTAGAAAGTAAAGTATTAGTCGGAAAGTCCCTTGGCTCCTCATTCAAGAAATAAAATCCTCAGGCTTTGAGTGTTTTGGCTGATGAGGAGGATTTTGTCTGATTACTTCTGACTTCTCACTTGAGATCCAGAGCAGGAGCTGCACATACGTGATGTTCCAGCACATCCGAGTGCCTGTCCGGCCAGGCCAGGGTGGTGCATCCCGCACTGTCCCTGCACAGAGCACCAGCCGCCAACCCTGGCTCAGCGCCAGAGGAAAGGAGGCGCCTTCTGGTAACTGAGGCTGTGCCACGGTTTCCCCATGATGTCCTCGAGGCACTTGGAGGAGCTCTTGCAGGGCTGCTTTAAGCTTCAGACAATGCTGTCCACTTGTAAAGTGCTCTGCAGCCTTCAGGATAGTTTGGCTGTTTTATCTCATTTAATTTCCTTAAAACCCCTGTGAAATGGGCTCAGGCTGTATTATGATCTCTTTTATGGGAGAAATGTGGAAGAATAAACTAAATGGCTCAAAATCGCATGCCTGTAAGTGAACTTACATTGCTTTAAGGTGCTATGTTTGACCTGTTTTCTAAACCTTCCTGCTTATCATCTTGTTTTATAATCTATTTCACTCTTCAGGAGAAACAGATCAAAGGCAAACTTCAGCTCAGGCCTCATATTCTAAACTAGTGGTTCCCAAATGAAGGAAATGCAAAAGCAGCTGGGGTCCTCCTGGGGGAGCCTGGGTTCCGAGAAGTGGAAGCCGTGCGTAGTTGCCTGGGAGGTGAGGGCCCAGGTGGACCACACTCTGGCTGTCCGCCAAGCCTGTGAGTTAATGAGGTCTTAACCCTTTTTTTTTTTTTTTTAATTTAATTAATTAATTTATTTTTTCCCCCAAAGCCCCAGTAGATAGTGTATGTCATAGCTGCACATCCTTCTAGTTGCTGTATGTGGGACGTGGCCTCAGCATGACCGGACAAGCAGTGCGTCAGTGCGCGCCCGGGATCCGAACCCGGGCCGCCAGCAGCAGAGCGCGCACACTTAACCGCTAAGCCACAGGGCCGGCCCTGAGGTCTTAACCCTCGCCAAGGATTCTGCCCTTTCCTGTATCACTTTGGCCTTTCCAAGACATACCTTAGAGAACTAAACACAAAATCCAGATGCGTGGCCTCCAGAACCTTTGGAATCCAGCTTTTGAACGCCGTTGCTCTGTGGCCCCTAAGCCCAGGGTCCACCCTCGGGCCGCTCTGAAAGCTGGAGAGCAAAGTAGTTCTTGTCAACTCTTGTCTTTGGTGCCTTCGGAGCCCTTGGCCTGGCATGGAAACCGCAGGGACTGCAGGGGCCATGAGAAGGGGTTAAGTAAGGCCCCCAATGTGGGCTCCCAGGAGCACAGGATGCCCTTTTAAAATTTAAACAATGTCCAGAGATTTCATCCCTTTTGGGTGCTGTAATTTGGCATGCTAAAAATAATTATTGCCATTGGTTTCACTTTTTCTGTACTCCTCTGCCTTTTTAAAATTAAGATACCCCTGTTGTCACTGGGTTTAGATGTCACTGGTATGAGTTGAACTGTTCAAGCTGGGGTGGTTTGTCTTTGCCGAGAAAATCACCCTCTTGTCACTCAGAGTCTCTGAACTCCAGTTCCTGGGGAGCCACGAGGCTGTGCGTGACCGTGAGTGTGTTGGAACGTGGAGGGGCGGGTGTGGGTGCCTGAGTCAGGGGGAAGTGTCACTCATCAGAGCCGTGGCCTCATAAACAGCTCTTGGGAAGGGACGTGGAAGGCCTCGATGAGGTGACATGGCAATCTCAGAGTCAAGTGCCGCGGTGACCTTTAGAACTTTCCATGAAATATGACACAGGATTTTGCAACCAGCAGGAGAGCGCTCGCAGATATGTGCTAAGGCGTGTTGCTGCTCCTGCTCTGAGGGGCCCACTGCCCTCTTGCATAATGGGATTGTGTTTGGCTCCCAGCCTTTCAGGGATCTGGGTGCTTTTCAGGTACTGTCACATGATCCTCAAAGGTTTTGGAGTGAATTTTCAGTTGAGGTGTCTTCATTTACTTTTCCAACATCCCAACAGAGAAGAGGCAACCTGGGGTCCTAAATGCCACTGGACGGGGGACTGGTGGACTCTGTGTCTAACCCCAGCCCCGCCACCGGCCTCCCGTGGGATCTTGGGCAGATCATTCACTTCTCTGAACCTCCGTTTCTTTTTATTTCCTAAATTGAATAGTAAGGGCTGGCCTCCCTGCCTCACGGCAGGGTGGAGAAGAACAGGGAAGTGCTTTGGGAAAAGTCTGTCAACTCGGCACAGATGGAAGGCCTGTCAACTCAGACGGATGCCCCATGGCAGCCAGGCCCTGCTCTGCTGGCTGCTTCTGTCTGCACGGAGCTCACAGGCCTCCTCAGCCCTGCAGCCCCCAGACGCGAGGGCGTGGTGGGGGGGTCTGCCTGGACATGGGGGTGAGAAGTGCCCATCGTATGAATGAAAGTGCCTGTGGTGAGGACGGTCTGCACCGAATCTCAACTGCTCCTCCCTCATCCAGGCCCCTCGTGACCGTGTCTGTGAATTGTTTGCAGCTGCACGTAACACAGTACCCACAGTGGCTTCAGTGATAAGGTTTTTGGCCTTTCTAAAATGTTTATTTGGAAATCCAGAGGTAGGCTTGGCTTCAAGGAGATTGCTTCTGTGGGTGTTCCGTGGCCTGCCTGGCCTGGGCTTCTGATGGGAGGACGACAGGACTGTCTCCGTGACCTGCTTGGCCCGATGAGGACCCCCTCAGCTCTCAGGGCCTTCTGCTGCTGCACGGTTGGGTGTATGGAGTGGGGTGGATGACAAGCGGAGGTTGGGCATCAACCGTGGTGTCTACCACGGAGCGATGACCAGTCCTGGTTGGGGCTACAACCGGAAGCCTGGACTAGGACCAGGTTATTGGGACAACAGACACCTTGTATCTCAGCACTTTACCCCAGACTATGGGAACAAGGCTGCCTGGATCACCAGCTAAGAACGTCCAAAGATTGAACTGGTTTACCCACATTTTGGGGTCATCAGGATCTCCAGAGAGGTTTACACATCAGAACTATAAGAGCTTGTTACTGCTCGTAGCATGGAAATGCAGCGTGCCGCCCGGAGGGAGTGAGAGCTTTCCATCCTTGGGCATCCTGAAGCACAGGTGAGGGTGCACCTGTTCTGCTTGCCAGTCTGCGGTCCCCTTGACGTTTGTTCCCTTCTTCCTCACCTCTCCTACCCTGGTAGTGCCAGTGATGTTGATAGACAGTCTGGCTTTTGAATGGTTTGCAGTACCCAGATGTGCAGAGACCAACCCGCCTGGTAAAATCAGAACATTTGGGTACCGGGACCCGTTCTCTATTGTCCTGCTGAGTGGATACCACCTCAGGGTAAGTGCAGACCAAGGTTAGAGCCCTGCAGAGCAGAGGGGAGCCATCAGCACAGCTTCTCTTGGCTCCAGGGCGGTAGAGGATATGCTACCCCCGGGTGACCGGGGAGCACAGAGCGCCTATCTCCCTGCTTGGGAGCCACCCCCAAGAATTCGATCACTAAGTGCTGATGATATTTCTCCCACTGGGTAAGATCTCTGCTCTCAGGGAGCTGTCAGTCTGGCTGGGGAGAGAAGAAACAACAAAATGAAATACCGAAGCAAGTTCACAGTGTGAAACGCCTCCAGGAAGTACTCTTTATGCCATTGTACTTCTCTAGTTGTCAAGTGTAGGTTTATAGTTGAAAAACCAGAACTACCACAACCACAAAAACATAAAGAACATAATTGGAATTACCCATAATTCCATCCTCCCCAAACCTCGTAGAACTCGCATCAAAGTGGTAACCCAGGCGGCCTTGTCCCCTCAGCCTGGGGAAAAGTGCTGAGGCAGAAGGCATCTGCTGCCCCATCACCTGGTCCTCTTCTAGGCTTCTGGTTGTGGCCCCCACCAAGAGCGTGCTCTGTAAAGAATGATCCAGAAAGGCTCTGGACCTTTTAAAATACATTTTAGAATATAGTTCCATTTTGGGAACCACTAGTTCCGTTTTTTTCAGCCCTCCCCTTAAAAAAACCTTCCCAAGTGTGGAAAGCATGCCATCAGGGCATGTTCCTGCCAGCTGAATCACAATCGCGTGAAGGATTTCCGCCTCTCGTTCATTTGGGACCATCAGCTGGTGGAAACTGAAGAAGGGAATGGTTTGTGCTTCTGTGAGTGGTCATCTCTCCCCGGCCCCTCAGTCAAAGGTGCTGAAGAAAGGGTCCTCGGTCACTTTACCTGCAGTGCGAATCTGTCACCTCTCCCTGCAGCAGCATTCATCTCTAATTATGGAATAAACAGCGTTGTCCCGGTTTAAGGACTTACAGGCCTGTGTGAGTTGAAGAGGAAGACCCTGGCGGTGAGAGAGCCAGCTGTTAAATTTTCAGGAATTTGCCGGTCTGTCTATGCCACACTGGTACCTGAAATGGGCCGAGGTTGGAGTATTTACACCACCAAAAGTGGCAGACCCCACACGTCAGCCCTCCCTCTCCCAGCCTCCCAGAGAGCTGCCTGCTAAACATCTTGCAGCGGCCACTGCTTCTATGCTTCTGGAATCCAGTGTCGCCAGCGCCTTCTTCTCTGCTCCTGGGTAAAGCCGACTCTGGGAGGAACATTTTGAGTGAGGTCAAAAGTACATGCTGGTGTAGTTGGGGTCTCTTTGGGAACTTGTGTCCAGTGTCAAGTTGTCATGTAGCTTTTCTTAAAGCTGCACTTAACCCTGCTTCCCAACTCCTTCCACCAAAAGCTTTCCATGATCCATCCTGTGCGACAGAGAACTATGTTGGGCTAAAAGCAACTTTTTGCTGAATCAGGCCAAGTCCACCATCTCTTTTCAGAATATTCTGTTACCATCTCAGTAATGAGATGACCCTGAATGATCTAGGTAATTCTTTTCTTCACTCTACCTAAGTTGCCATACCCTTACTCCCCTACCAAGGCACCAGATGTTCCTATTCAGTGAACTCATAGAGTGTGGAGCCCAGAGTGGGGCAGCAACAATCAGTTCTGGCCCTGCAGGGCAGTGGAAACAAGAATGTTCTCCCCACTTCTGTGCTCAGCAACCTGGAAGTGTCCTCAGGGCAGGCGGGCAGGTCTGCCGTGTGTTTCTAAAGCATGGTACACCCATTCGTCAAGCCAGCTGGTCGGAGACTCCCCGCTCCACTGGTCTGGGTTGCAAGGTGGACTATGATGGCACTCAGGACTTTCAAACATGGTTCTTCTCTCTTTTGCCTTTAAATTCCCCAGCCTGAAGATCAAAAATGACAAGTGAGAATGGGGGAGAAACTTTCCTTTCCCGATCACTCCAGTCCCCAGTGGTCCTCTAACGCCCTGTAGGATTCAACCTGGGGCATTGCCTGGACTAGGGACTTACTGTTGGTGAATTCTTCTGTGCATGTGATGAGAAAGTAGGGTACAGTGGAAGATGGGAATTTTGGAGTCAAATAATCAGGTTCAAGTCCATGTTCTACCAACTTGTTAGCTACTTCTCTGACTCGCAGTTATTCATCTTTAAATAAAATGCTGTTAATAATACCTGTCTCACAGGTTTGTGAGGAGGAGGAAATAAAATAATACTTGTGAGGTGAGCAGGACGCCCACTGGCATTTGGTAGGCACTCAACAAATGGGGTTTATAGTTTTAGTAATTAAAATAGAATTCTTGGAGGACAGGAATGTCTTTGAATGATTCAGAGCGCTGATCCCCTCCGTCAACACATCCTGTCCATTTGATTGAGGTTGAATAACTACTTGATGAGTGAAGACCATGTAAACTGGGTACAGAACCATCAGGCATGCCTGAATCCCTGTTTATTTTCCACACAAATTTAAACTCATTCACTTTTAGTCACTAACTTGGGAATGTCATCTCTTTCTACATACATTGTCACATAGTACAAGAATATTACGTTGGCTTAGACAAAGACTTTCCATTTTCGGGCCGGCCTCGTGGCTTAGTGGTTAAGCGAGCGCGCTCCGCTACTGGCGGCCCGGCTTCGGATCCCGGGCGCACACCGATGTACCACTTCTCCAGCCATGCTGAGGCCGCGTCCCACATACAGCAACTAGAAGGATGTGCAACTATGACATACAACTATCTACTGGGGCTTTGGGGGAAAAAAAAGGGGGAGGATTGGCAATAGATGTTAGCTCAGAGCCGGTCTTCCTCAGCAAAAAGAGGAGGATTAGCATGGATGTTAGCTCAGGGCTGATCTTCCTCACAAAAAAAAAAAAAAAGACTTTCCATTTTCCTTATAGTCAAATATGCTCCTTTCTTACTGGGACACGTGTTTGGCTGCCCTTTCCTCAAGAAGTTCTGCTTTGTTTTATTTTATTTTTAAATCAGGAGAATATTGCAACTTCTGTTAGCAGCTAAATTGATTTAAAAAAAAAGGAAATCTAAATGTGAAATTCCAAAACCTACCTACTTAGTCTTTTTCAGGGTTTAATCACAGGAAGTTTGGGCCACCATATTTAACAATAGAGATAACCCACTAGTATATTGGGGGCCCCACTGGAGGGGGTTTTGCTCCTTGTTTCGGAAGGCTGGGCTCCTCCACGGGTGCTATGTTGGCCTGGCCTCTCCCCTTTTCTCCGACCCCTCAGCCCTCAAGGCTAACTCAAGCTCTCTTTTCCAAGCAGGGCCATGCAGTTGCCCCCTGTCCATTTGTGCTGATGACACTCGTGCATTCTGGCCTCTTGCCGTTGATCACAGACAGCTTTTTTATGCAGTTAGTATCATTTAACAGTCTATGTTTGTCTCTCTAAGTCCTTTGCAAATTCCTTAAGGGCAAGACCTATTTTGTTTGTTCGTCCACGCATCCTTGCATAATATTTGATCACTGTGTCTATTCATCGGTCCCAGCAGGAAAGGAAAGGCACACTGAGTGACCATTAAAGTTCGGACTTTTGGAAGTAGACCGAGTCCTAACAGGATCAAGTCTCATCTCGGTTCACAGAGGTGGAAACCGAGGCCCAGAGACAGAAATTAACTTTCTCAAGGTCACAAAGCTAGTTAGGAGCAGATCCTGTAACTTCCTTTTAGTCTAGTGAAGATGTCAGCAAATAAATTGAAAATTTTTTCCCTAGTTTGTGTTTTTCAAGTTTTTTTTTAGTTGCAAAACACATAGAAACTAAAAGTGTTTTGTTTTGTCTTATTAGATCAGGGGTTTGGCTTAGGAGTCAAGGAGATTAGAATTCTAGTCCTGGTTCTGCTATTAGCTACAGGACCTTGGCAAGTCACACCCCTTCCTGAGCCTCAGTTTCCCCATCTGTAATGGAAGGGAGTGGACCGGATCCTCTGGAAATCTCTTTGAGCTCTGTCATTCTACAATTCTTAGCAAGTCCAGGGCTCAAACTGTTCATTTGCTGAAGACCCTTCTGTTGAATTCTGGGAGACCCCATACCCTCTCCTTCCAGGGGGTCTTGCTTTCTTCATTGCGAGGCACCGTGAGCTGAAGTAGATTCAGCAGTTTCCAGCCCAGGGACTTGTGGTTTCTCCACCAAGAAGCAGCCGCAGCCTCCTGACCCCGTGGAGCCCTGGAACACATGAATCAAAATAGTTGTGTGATGTCATGTCATAATGGGAATGTGCTCTGGCCAATTGGTGCCAAGAATTGTCTGTACGGGGTGGTTTCCTTTTACAGTCTTTTTAAAGAGACATCTGCAGATCTGCACATGACTGGCGGGCCGGCACTCAGCTTGCCTATTTCGTCTTCCCTCCTTTTTTAATTTTAAGGAGGAAAAAACCCTGGAGTATCTGAGTGCGCAGCCGACCTTAACTGTGTAAACAAACAAACCCACGGCGAGGTTCTGCCTGCGCTTCCAGCAGCTTCTTGTCTACTTAAGGACAGCAGGCTGCTCCGGCGCTGTGGCCGGAGCTGCAGACCGTGAGGACTCCTGGTCTCTCGACCTGAGGCGGGACTGCCGGGGGCTTGCCCTGGGGGTCCCGTGGCTGCTGGCCCCAAGAGGGACTCACCCTGTGTTAGCGGGAGGGCCCCCTGTGAGGACGCCTGGCTCACACAGGCTGTCGCTCGAGCACACGCTGTGTCTTCAGCTCCTGGTGGCCGAGGCTGCCGGGCGCCCTGCACCTGCCGGCTGATGCTGCACCCCTCCCGGCTCCCTGCCACCTGGGGCTGACACTGGTTCTGCAGGTTCTGGTATGTCCACCTGTCGCTGCTCCTGTGGCCACAGCTACTCATGAAGCGCTTCGGCAGTCTCAGGGGGAACAAGAAGCACAAGGACCCGAACCGAAGCACCGAGAGGCGCCAGTCGGAGCCGCATGGCCTGTTTGGTAGGACATTGCCTTTTGCCAGTTCTCTGGGGGTCTGTGCCGTAGAAGGGAAACCCCACGGCGTGCGCGCGCTCGTGTGTGTGCGCACGCAGCCTCCTGAGCAACAGCTGTGTGCAGCCTCGCCCTTTTAACTGTGGGTGTAGTTGTTAGGCAGTAGCTAGAGGCATAGATTGATGAGCGTCTCTTTATTGATGGTAATGCTGCTGTCACAAACTGCCCAACATTACTTTTTCTGAGGCTCTTTTCTCTCCCTTGACCCCCTGGCCTAATGAGGTGAGTGATCAACTGGATTGTCATTTGTTTAGGCAAAACCAGCAGCTTGGGATAAAGTAAGAATGGATTGGAACTGTTCTTTTTGGGTGTTAAAAATGAAATGTGCATGTGTGGAGAAAACCAGTGTTGGGAGAAGCACTTCTTCCGCCCCCTTCGCCTGTGGCTGAGCAATCGGACAGATCAAGCGTTAAGCGGGGAGGGAAGGACACCTGCCTGGTTTGTGTCCCCTGGGGGAGGAGCATGCTTTGTGGTCTCCCTGGCTTCTAGGACCTTCTACAGCTTCTCCACTCACAGGGGTTGGGACCAGTGTGGCCGGAGCACGTGGTGAAGCATCTGCGATTCAGTATTTCGGGGACCTGTGGACTTGGGGTGGGTTTTGCCCGGTCTGGTGGAGTCAGGCAGGTAGATTCCAAAGCATTCTTAGCTTCCTGGGGGCCTGGCTGAGACCCGCCCACTTAAAATTAAATGGTCAACTTCGTCCTGTTAAGAACTGGAGTTCTCTTTCTGGTCGCTACTGCTCGTATAGCCTGGGCCATTCCTGAACACTCCCTTGTAAGATGGGACAACAGCCCCGCTCACAGTGGTAGTAAAGATGGGGAAGCTGACGGGTGCGTTAAATTGTGTCCCTTGAGTGGAATGTGACATGGTAAGTGGCAAAAAGTAGTCATTATGTGTAGTGGGAAATGAATTTGGCAGAACATCTGGGCAGGACGTGAAAACTGGAAGGGTAAGAAAAGAAGAATGCAGATATAGGACTTGCCTACGTCTCTGGCCACATCCAATTGAACCAGTTATTTCTGGACGGCCCAGTGAGCCGCTGGAGACCTGGGGACTGCAGGCGAGGGAGACAGCAGCTCTGGGATTCAGGGAGTTTCAATCTTGTGAAGGAACTGGAAGGTGGTGTCTAACCAGACACAAAGGTGAATTTCCATAGGGACACGATGCCTCGCCCAGACTGGGGCAGGAATGACAGACGTCCGGACTTGATTCATAGACGTGGTTTAAAAAGAAGACTCATTTTACATAACAAAGTAATAAACACTCATTTACTATAGAATTAAATATGGACCTATGACTTAACTAAAAGTCTAGTTTTGCTAATGGGGACGGGCAGGCCCAGTATTAAAAGCCTATTATTTGCCAGACAGTGGTTTCTCCCCTTGCGGTTAAAATCTGGCTGTCATCCCGTCTCCTATCCTTCTGAGATCAAAAGTAATATTTGCATGTCAACCAAATTTTATAAGTGCTCACATACAAATGCCGGCTCTGACCACAGGGTCAGGAAAATCCGGGCTTCCTCCAGAACACTCCTCTGGGATTGGAGAAGCAGGCTGAGGCCACTCCAGGTGGCTGGAACCCAGGTATCCAGGTTGATGGTGTGTCCTGATTTTCCTTCTGTTGGAGTCTCAGTGGGAGAGGAGCCAAGAGCAAGGCCAGATGGCAGGTGTTAGCCCCTCAGACAGCGCCAGGCATGGATATACCAAGAGAAGAAAAAGCAGAGAATGTCCACCGAGCATCCCCTCCCACTCTCTACCTGTCTAAACCCTACGTACCTTTCAGACCCAGTTGAACCATCCTTCTCTCTAAAACCATCCCAAGCGCCTCTTCTGTGATCTCCTGGCTTCTCAGGGACAGGGACCTTGTACCCCAAGGAGCGCTCCAGCTGCCATTCTGAGCCGAACGCCAGAACGGCTGGTTGTGGGACGGATTGAAGGTGCCGCTCCAGGGTGGTTCCTGGTTCCCTGGTGAGCATTGCTTCAGGGTTTTGTTTTTAAATTCGCTTTCAGCCACTCCCTGTCCTTTATACAGTTATTCCTGTAACCCGAAGGATTTCGGAGGAGGCCTCTTCTTCCCCCTAGGAAAGCTTCCTTGAGGGGTCGTGATATTGTCTTTTACTTCTCTGTTTTTCCCCAGATAAAGCGTCCTTAGGAAGTCAGCACAACTGACGCTCTCTTGCTGCTTCTGGGGCTGTGTCGGTCTTTTCCAGGAACCGCTCACGGTCCTCTGCTCTGTTCAAGGTGGAGCCGTTCCTCCCAGGACGCGGTGCCCGTGTGTCATCGGTTGGTTTCCCTCAGGTCAAGAGACATGTCTTCTTTGTTACACACATATGCACGCGCGCGCACGTACACACACACTCACTCTCACACACAGCTGTCCCCGTAGCCTCCTAATCAGACAGAACAACCAAAAGAGAGATTCAAGGCCCAGCAAACAGATCACCAGTTACTAAGTCCGTTTGTATTGGCCTGTGGATGGCACTTTTGTATGGAGTACGTGGCTCTCAGTGGAATTTTGGACACTTCAGGCCTTGTGATAAAATCCTGTGGGAGTTCTGATTTGTGGGGAGCTCGTCCCTTTTGGTCTCAGAGTTCAGCACCTGCGTGGTCCCACTTCGAGGCTGAGGAAGCTCGTCCCACCACAGGCTTTCATGCTGCCTGTGATAGACAAGCGATGATTTTGACTTAAGCCTTTTCTTTCCATTTCTTTCCATCAACAGAGATCCAGAGTGTGTGGACAAAGGGCATGTGGCAATAATAATAAAAATGTGAAAGGAAGATTAGGAAAGGTTTATGTTAATCAGATAAAAGAGAATTGACTGTAGCAACTTTTCTACCCTCTGCAGTTAGAGAGGAGTAATTAAATAAAAACCGTCTGGAGTCTTAGGAGATCCTTCTGAGGGCCAGCACTAGAGGCAGGAAGCCAAGGGGTGCGTCAGGAAGCTGGCTCTTTGTCCCCGTGCTGCCAGGGTCTAAGTGACACTGGAGACCGGAACCGATGACGAGTCTTTATGAGGAGCCGCCTTTTCCCATTAGCCCTCCTCGAGTTGACCGTACAACCTCTTCTGGTACAAAACTCCAGAGTTCCTCATGCCCAGGTGTACACGTCACCTGCTGCCTGGTACAGCAGCAGCCTGTCCCAGCTCTCTGTCCCCTGTTAATGCCAGCGGAGCCCTCGGCTGGGTGTGGCACTGGGGGAGGCGTCGATCGCTCTTTGCTTCAAGCAGCGGGCAAGGCTGGAAAGTGAAGTCTGTTGTCCTTGCGGCCTGCCCCGTCCTGTCCCCTCTTCTCCCCGCCAATCCCCTCATGGTCTTCCTGCTGCTTCTGGCTGCCTACCTGCCCGCCTGGCTCCTGGTGTCCTGATTGGGGTTGCCTCGAAAGATCTCAATATTCGTTCAGTCACTCATTCAAATGTATGTATTTAGCTTTTTATAATGGGAATTTTCAAACATATAGAGAAGTGGGGAGAGTGGTTAACATACCTGTCTTCAGGTCCAGCAGGGACCGACACTCTGCCAGCACTGGGGGCAAAAGGTGAGCAAGATGCCAGTCCGCTCTCACGGGGCACACAGCCTGGAGAGGCAGGCACCTGAGATGGTCTTTTAAATTGTGGTAAAGTACACAGAACATAAGATTTACCATCTTAACCAATTTTAAGTGTACAGTTTAGTGGCATTAAGTACATTTACATTGTTTTGCAGCCATCACCACCATCCATCTCCAGAACTTTCCATCACCCTCAACTGAAACTCTGCACCCGTTGAACAACAGCTCTCCATTCTGTCCTCTCCCCTGGCCCCTGGCAACCCTCTTCCACTTTCTGTCTTTCTGTATTGACTGCTCTAGGTGCCTCGTACGAGTGGAATCACACAGTATTTGTCTTTCGTGTCTGGCTTTTCCACAGACAAGCAGGTTTTCATTTGCGATGCCAGGCAGTGGTGAGCACTGTGGAGGAGGAGGCAGGACGAGGGGTGGCTAGTGGGGCAGGAGGGCTCCTCTGCTGGGGCTTGAGTGACAGGAGGGAGTGGGCGATGCAGATACCTGTGCTCAGGTCTTTCTGGAGAGATGGAAGGCCCAGGCCCTGTTGGGGAGACCCTTGGTGTGTTTCCAGAACACCAAGAGGCCAGTGTGGCTGGACAACAGGACACAGAGTGAAGAGCGCGTTCAGAGACGAGGTGGGGAGGGCGTGCACAGCAATGTATTCGCCGTCCTGTGTGCATGGGGAGGACTTGGGATTGTACCTGCATGAGATGAAGCCCCTGGGCGTCTTGAGAAGAGCACGGATGGGCTCTAGGGTGGGGGCCTTGCCCAAGGCCACAGTACAGTGAGGGTAGCCCTGGGACTTGAGCCCGTGCCCCTACCCTGCCTCTCCCAGGCCTAGTGCCCACTGACCCGCCCAGCCCTGTCTCCCATTCTCCCTGCTGAGTTTGTGCTCCCAGAAGACTCCTAGAGATGCAGGATGGGGCTGTATGGGGGCGTTTCAGACCCTGTAATGGTCAGTGGGGAGGTGTTTGGGATTAGAGGAGAGCACTTACAGTGCTCCTTGAGCAGCACACAGTTTAGGAACGCTCATCTTGGCTGAAAATCGAATGTGGCCGGCTCACCGCCTCCCGTCCGGCCCACCCCAGGCTGTGTAGGAAGAGCTTGTCATTCCTCTGCCCTGCTCTCCTCCACATAGCCATCACCAGACACTGCTTGGCAGCCCCTGGACAAGGGCCCCTCGTAGACGACAGGTAGAAGGAGGGTCCCGGACAAGGGCTTCCTGGGAAAATCTTAGTTAAGCACTTCTGGATTCTCCTCTCCCTGAGGACCCCCTGGACCACTCAGCAGGCCTGGCCGGAGGCAGAGCGGCTCAGGGAGTGCGTTTCCTTAGACCATTCACTCACCTGCTCTGTACCTGAGTTTTCCGTCTGTGCACTGACGCCACCAGGATTGAGGTGGGGATTGAAGGAGACAGTGTTAGCTCGGGCTGTCACTATCGGTGCTCCTTCCCTTCTCTACCCCCAACAGAACAGATTAGGAACATTCTAGCAATAGGCCCAAGGGATGATGGAGACAGTCAGTGAAGTAGGTGCTCTACACGGAGTGCTCCTGGGCTGTGAGAGGTGAGGCTGTGTGTGAAAAGGGTGGTGTGGGGAGCTGCGTTCCTCTGGGGAGCCCCGGGTCTGAGCAGAGAACCTCGAGGCTGGACAAATGGTTCCGGGACAGCAGGTGTCTGAAAGTATCAAAAGACAATAGGATAAGACTGCAGAGCCTGGCGGCATGAATAGCTTCTCTGAGGGAGAAAGAAGATTCGTGAAAGGGGTGGATTTAAACACAGGGACTCTGGACACTCATGGAGAAGCCTCTGTGGCTCGGTGACTCTGGCTCAGGGCTGGAAGCCTGGCTGGGGTCAGACGACTCCTGCTGCTCTGTCCTCCTGACCCGCCGGGACAAGCCCTGGCCCAGGACAGGAGCCTTGGCGCCCAAGAAAGCATCATGCGGGCTTCTAGCTTCTAGATGAGATCAGAACCTGGTACATTTAAAGAGGAAGGTGAATTCTCTTCTCGGGGAATAATTTGTCTTTAATAATTGAGAAGAAAAGATATGTGAGGGCCTAATACTCGAGAACAAATCAACAGGGATATTCCCCGAGGGCCAGAAAGCTCTTGTACCACTGCATCCCTTGGCCCTGGCCCTGCTGGCCTCCATGGGTATCTCATGCCAGTGGTGGTGGTCCAGGTGTAGGCCCCCAGGAGGGAGCATGTCCCCTCCCACCTAGGCCCCTGGTCAGACCTGAACTCAGCCTGCAGAGTCCAGCGTGAATGGTGCCCGGAGCCGTGCGGTGCGGTGGGCTCACAGAAGACCCAGGCCATGAGGGTGGGTGGCCGGGCGCCCAGCCTTGGGGCTCCAGGGCCAAGAGCAGTGCTGAGAAGGAAGAGGGGAAGGTTCCAGGCGGATTCAGAAGGGAGCTTTATAAATAACTAAAATGCATTGCTGAGCCCCACTTTGGGCTGAAAGAGGCAGCATAAATCAGCTAATTCTTGTGATTTCATAAATGAGCAGCAGATAAGTGATGAAACTGCTTGGCCTTAGCTTAGCCCACGTCAGCCTTCCTGGAGCCTCACAGCTGTAATCCAGATCCTTTACCATCCCTTCCTCCTGGAGACCTTCAGCTTTGCTGGGGAGACAAGTCTGAAACAGCCAGAGAATGATACCCCTGACTCTGAATTCTGAGCTCAGACTCCAGGCCGATATTGACTGTTTTCCTCTGTCCTGGACCCTGGAAGGTGCAGGCCTTGGGACATCAATTCAGCAAGATGTGCTGCACCAAGGGCGTCTGAGAAGTTCTGTTAGTCAGAATGAAATGTGTGTTTCCTTTGAAGCATTTCTGTTCACAGATAACTTGTTGTGTATACATATTGGGAAACCTTTTAGTGTCTGCCAGTACAAAGCAAAGAAAGAAAAGGGAATGTGCCCGGCATAGACAATGAGGAGATGTATTTTAAAATGTAGGTTTTATTGTTACTCAGGTTCGGTGAGGCCAGCAGATCAGCAGACGACTGCCACTGAACAGAGAGTTTGTTCCTTACAGTTCCCAGGAGGAGGGGGCCCAGCACACCACGCGGCTCACACGGCCCACACGGGGAAGCACAGGGTGGGTTGGGAGGAGGAGCGAGGGGAGAGCGTAGGCGGGAGCCTTCACCGTGGTTCCCATGGGAAAGGCCAGGCCAGGCAGAGGAAGCAAGCGGATGGCTGGTGCAGTCATTTCAGCAGGCTCTGGGGTGTAGGGCTGTCTCTAGTTGTTGGTGCCTGGCCCTGGGTTGGTTAGGCTCACTTCCCTCCAGGGATGCATTTCTCAGCCAAGATGAGACCAACTTCCTTCTGTTTAAAGAACACCATCTGTCTGGGCCCTAGGAGCAAGGTGATGGGCTGTCTGTGCCTGATGGGTATCTTCAGGTCCTCAATCCCATTTCCAGGCTGCAGAAAATGCCATGTGAATGTCCGCAGACGAGCGCACGGGCACCACCTTCTCTCCCATCGTCGTTAGTGCTGTTCCAGGAAACCACCATGTGCCAGCTCTTAGTGTGGCTGGTGGGTGGGTGATGAGAGGGTTCTGAAAACACACACCTGCCAGGGATGCTTTATGGCCACTTTTGCATGGAGTCTGGGACCCACCTAATTGTGACTTTATTTCTGGATGAAAGTGACAGGAAGGTGTGGCCAGAGCAATGCAAGGACCCGCTGAGGACCTGGCATCGCCCTGTGGGCCCTTGGGAGGTGCATAAGAGATGTTCTGATGCGGAAGTTGCTTCCATGTTGAGGTTTTCTTTGAGCCAGAGCTCCACTCGCCGTCCTGACCCCCGCTAGGTCTGGACCCCTCAGCCTTGTCTGTGTTCTCCAGCCTGCCTCGGCCTCAGACTCGAACATCACAGACTTCCAGTTCTTGCTTCCTGCTCAGCCTCCAGGGTCATCTCTGTTGGTGTGTTCACTGAACACATCTATTAGGCTTCTACCATGGGGTATGGGTCTAGGTGCTGGGGATACAGTGGTGAACTGGATAGACATTGAGCAAACATGCATAAATAGGTAATTAAAATATATGATAAAATACGATAAAAATTAAAGGGTAAAATGAGATTTTGTCAGAAGGGTCTGATTTCACTGTGGAGGATGAGAGTCGGGGAGGTGGAAGGCTGCTCTGCTTAAGACCAGGCCATATTGACAGAGATCACCATCCAGTGGGGAGGGGAGAGGGGCAGAGGGGAGTGGGAAGGGGCTGAGGGAGGAGAAACAGCGGGGCAAAGGTCTGGGGCAGGCCTGGGCCTGGCACGTCTGAGAGGTTGCCCAGAGCTCAGGGTAGCTGCAGAGGTGTCTCAGGCGGCAGGAAGGTCGTCCTCGGGCACCAACTCAGCACAGCATCCCCCACAGACGTCAGGGGAAACGTGATGGCCAGTCCTCCGGTCTGACTGCTCCTGCTCCTGACTTCCCTGCTGAAATCTGTGTGGCCTTCACCCGAGGTGGATCCACATATTGTTGAGTCTGCCTGATTAGTGGCTGGTGTATCAGCGGCAGATGGAAGAGAGCAATTCCATCCAGAAAAGCAGGTTTTCTCCCAAATAACGAACAATGGAGCCCTCGAAGCCTGCCCGTCTGGAGGTTCTATGGTGCAGCTTTTGGAGGTCCCTGGTCCTCCTCTGCATTGTGTGGGTTTGTTGAGAGTGCTGGGCACCCAGATAACAGCAGCAAAATGGAAGTTTGCTTCCATTCCAGGCTGATACGAGAGAAGCCAGGCAGGAGGCTCTGACAGTGACTTCTCTGGGTCACGGGGCCGAGAGGGCTCCCTTCTGGCTCCACAGTTGTCTTCAGAAGGTGAACTAGAGAGAATGGAGCTGAGTGTGCTTTTCTCCGTCCTGCCGCCCTCCTCCTCTAGGTCCACTGCCCTCCGAGGTGTTTTCCACAGAATCTTTCCTGAGCTCTCCAGGACTTGCCCCGGTCTCACTCATTTTCACAGTAAAATGATCACTCAGCACAGCGTCTGGTTAGTCTGGTTGGACTGTCTCGTTAAACTCGAGTATGGAGACTGTGTCTCATTCTCTCTGACTGTGACAGGTCTCTGGTTGTTACCCATATTCATGTTCCCCATCCTCCTCAATACCAGGACCCCCTTTTTTCGTTGTGTGGCAGTGCGTATGGCTCGATAGGGCATATGACAAAGTTATTCAGTGAGCTATAAATGAGAATGTTGTTTAGCCTTATGGGAAAGCCTCTTAGAATAGGAGAGAAGTGAGTCCCCCTTGGTCCCCTTTTCCTTTCCCTTGCCTTGAATGTAGATGTGATGGTTGGAGCTTAGCATCATCTTGGACCCTAAGGCGACTGCTAAAGATGGAAGGCACACACTGAAGATAGTGAAGAATAAAGACAGGAACCTAGGTTAACACTGGGAAGCTGCCGTAGCATCTTTTGTGTGAAAGGAGGATAAACCTCTCTCTTGCTTAAGCCACTGTTTCTATTAAATGAGGACAAACTTAATCCTAACTGATATAGCCTAACATGGAACTTGACCCATACTAGGCACTCAAGAATTACTTGAGGACTGAGCAAGTGATTTGTGAGTTTCTCCTCATTTGTAGATGTGGCTCCATCAGACTGAGGATACTGAGGCACGGGTGGGTGAGGGCTGCCCAGGCTGGGATGAGGGACCTGTCTCTGAGGTCATCCCATTGACCTTTATCCAGCTGTGTATTCTGTAGAGCTGCGTGTTCACTTGACTGCAAGCAGACTGACTTTAAGAAAACTCTAATATTGTGTGTTCTAAAAGCAATTAGACCTGTGGATGCTTTATACAGATAGGTCATTTTCTTGAAATTGCTGTATCCCTTTCTGTGGATTTTAAAATATGGCTTAGTTTGAGAATATTCTACTGCAGAGAGAGATGGGTACGATATTTCAGCTGAAGGTGCACAGGCAAACTTCAGACTGGCCTTCTGGGCCACTGAGTCAACCTTGGAGTAGACTGCGTGGTCTGGACTCTGCACCACCCAGGTTTTGACACTTTCTTTTCTGTGATGCCTATCTGGCTGCACATCAGAATACGCCAGAAACCAACAAGTTAATCTGTCTGATAAGTGCATTTATTCATGTGTATGTTATGCTGGTGCTGAAAATGATGCAAAAATGTAGGATGTGGCTTGTGGCAGCTTGTGGTTTGGTTGGAGAGCAAGGAACACCCGCCCAGAGAGAACCCCAGTGACGGGCGCTGGTGCTCCATGCTCTGGGGTGCAGTGGGAGTTGGGGTGGCATCTGCGCTGGACCCCAAGAGATGAGGCTGGATTGGTGGAGACATGAGGGGCAGTCAAAGAAAAGTCCAGAAAGAAAAGATGGAACACATTTTAGAAAACCTAGAATGCCAGGCTGAAGAGTGAGCCAAAGAGACTGGGACTCCCGGAAGGAGTGTGGGCCAGGGGGGCTGTTAGGAGAGGGGTTCAGGGAAGGAGAGCTGGAGGCTTTCCCAAATGGGAGCTTGTTCTGCATGGCAGAGTCCTCCCAGGGGCTCAGCTGCAGCCTCCCTCAGCATCCGTCTGGAGAGAGGGGCTACGGGTGTTTCTAGCCCCTCCCCTGCTCCCCCTGCCCCTTGCCTGTCGGCAGCCTCGTCCCTCTGAGCCAGGGTGTCTCCTAGGCAGATGTCTCCCAATGCCAGCCATGGGTGGGCCCGTGTCGCTGGCCTTGAGAGATTGATGTCAGAGGCCAGAGACCATGCAGCCGACCCCAGAGAGAGTCATCTGGGAAGCAGAGGAAGGCCACTGTGGGAAGGGGCTGGGGGCTGGGACCTTGAGTGCTGGCTTAGGTGGTTGGGACGTCACTGTTAGCTATCAGTGATGGTGTCACGTGGTGTGGCCTCTACCATATTTTATGTTTAGTAACTCTGTTAAGGCAGGTAGACTAGATGATGGAGATGGTGTTCCTTTTTTACAGACAGGGGACCTGAGGCCCAGAGAGGCCAAGAGATGTGTCAGTCACACGTGGCAACGTGCCAAGGAAGAGATGAGTGTTCCAGCCCCTCTCTAGGTGGTACGGGGTCCACGGGTGAGCCTGGGTGCTTTTCCCTGGGCTTCCCTCTAGTGAATATGCATGAATATGCACTGTTTACCCCTCCCCTCTCCTGCAGTAGTATGAAAGGCATCCCCTTCTCTGCCACATTCTTCACCCCCGCTCCAACTGCTACCCCAGGCTGCTCGTGAGTCAGAGGATATTGAGTCAGAAGTCCCCTCTGTCCTCCCTACTTCTCATTCCTGGGTGACTCAGCCTGGTCACAGAATAGCCAAAGCTGGTCGAAAGGGACAACAGAAGTGGCTGAGCCTGGAGGTGACCTCTAAGCAGCTGTGGCCAGTAACCTGAGGAGATGCCCAGATGGTACCACAGAAAGACAAGCAAGTCACCCACCATGTCTTCAGACTGGCACCTGTGGGCCAGGCACCCCTAAGGTGCTCTAAGCCTGGGAGGTAGTTACCCTCACCTTCCAGAGCCCTCCCAGGGCCTCCCTTCCAGGGTCTCTCTTCCAGGGGCTCCTGCTCAGGGGTCTCCTGCTACACCAGCCTCCCTTCTCCGGGATCACCCCCCATAGTCGAGCTCCGGTGGCTGGTGGTAGATCACTTGGAGTCCACCCTGTCCTGATGCCCAGGGCTGGGCGCTTCTGCCTCTGGACTTGCGGCAGCCAGGTGGGGCTCGGGTCCCCTCCTCCTGGGACGTTGGGAGGGATCTACGTTGAACTCCTCCAGCAAATGCTTTTTGGCACCATCTTTTCGATACTTGACTAACAATGCAGTGCGAACTTGTAAAACCTTGTTAATGTATATTTTACTAAAATAGAAGCATACAGAAACAGGTACAGATCACAGGTGGTAAATTTGCTCAATTTGAACATACTCACGTAATCAACATGCAGATCAAGAAACAGCATCGCCAGCGCCCCAGCAGCCTCCCCCACACCCACTCAGTCACGTCCCCCCAGAATTAGCGTTGTCTGGTTTTGAACTTTATCTGAGGGGTCCATATAAGATTTCTTTTTTGTCTGGCTGCTTCACTGGAACATTATGAGGTGCGGCCATGCCAGTGTTGTCACTCGAGTTCACTCACTTCCGTTGGAGGATCATTGCTCCGTCATCTGTGTGGCCCACAACTCCTCCATCCATCCCGCTGTGGGTAGGCACTGGGCAGTCTCCAGTGCGGCACTGGGCCGCTCTGACAGAGCACTGCCATGAGCGTTCTTGTACGTCTGCGTGCGTCTCTGTTGACACACACCGGGACTGCTGGTAGCAGGGTACGCAGATGTGCAGCCTGGCTAGGTACTGTGGTGTCAGCTGTGTGTGCCCTGCCTCCCAGGTGAGTCTGTGAGCAGGTGCCATGTCTTCATTTCCCTATGCTCCCTAATCTAGAGCCTTGCACTGCACAGCCAACCTCCTTCTGCCCATCCTCCAGCTCTGCACAAATGCAGGTGTATTTCCTCACCTGGTAATTGAGGTGACAAGGCCCCCCGGCTTCCTCTGAAGGGCAGTGCCCAGCATGCCACTTCCTGATCCACTTCCCCGCTACCAAGGACTCAGGCACAGCCTGGTAACTGCACACCATGAAGACAGCAGGCGGGGACCCCCATGGATCGGGGAGGAACTCTGTTCTCCCTGGGGCTCAGCGTTTGGGATGTGTTTGTAACTGGGAACTGAAGCAGGACCTGGTTTGTAACCACCAGCTGTCGCTATAGCAACTCCTCACTTACACCAGCCTCTACACTAAAAATAGATCACCTTCATCCCGGGGATAGAAAAATCAAAGAAAATCAAAGTGGGGGCGGGCCAGTCTGCTCAGCTGTGGGTCCTCAGATGGCATTGGAGGGGCACCGATGTAGCTGGTAGGGGCCTTTTTAGCCGCCCACCTGAAAGCAGGAAGGGAGGTGGGAAGGCAAATCTGCCTGCGAGCTTTCTTGGAGCCGCGGGGGCGTGGAAGTCTCCCTTGTCTTAGACCTCGTGCGTCTTCTCCTTGATGGTCTGAACACAGGGTTTAATACTGAATTATAAACAGTCGTTTCATTTGGGCTTTATTCAGTTTCTTAATCTGAAATCTTAATTCTTCTGTGAGATTGCAGATCTTTTTCAAGGTCAAGGACTTAACTAGCGGGTGGGACATGAATGCAAAGTCCTGTCATATGAAAAGGAGTTGAGAGAGTGGGAAATGTTGGCACGGACAGGAGCGAACTGGGGAGGGGTGGGAGCAGTCTTCATGTATTCGAAGGACTGTCCCCTGAAGCGGGATTACCTTGTTCTCTGTCCTCTTGTAGGAAGACAGAACTCACCTCCATGGGAGGAGAAATATTTCCCCATGAAAATGTATGTATTTTTAATGCCTTTTATTGTGTCTTTAAAATCTTAAAAGTAAAATAACATTTCAGAATGTTTGAAAGCTGGATGAAGTCCCCCATGATCACCGGCATCCACAGGATCTCTGAGGGCCTCTAAGGACTACAGCGGGCTGGAGGTGGCTGCCTCGGGCAGGGGGTGCCCCATGTGGACAGGGCCGAGCCGAAGCGGGCTGAGTGGGGTGGTGGTCCTCCGAAGGTGGCTGTGAAGACTTGGTGTGCCACCCTGAGCACCTTGCCCTGCACACAATTGGCGCTCAACAGCGTTGGTGGTTATTGCCGGGAAATTCCAGCCGAGGGCAAGTTTTTAAACATTGGATGGGAGATTTGCGGAGGCGCTCTCTGAGGTCCTAGCAGGAATACAACATAGATTTGTGTGAGAATGAGAAATAAGCTTGAAATGTGGGATAGTTGGAGCTGGTGGTGCAGGAAGCAGCCCTCTGTGCACAGGCGAAGGGCAGTCAGGGGCCCGGAGATCCTTGGGTTTGGACCTTCCTAGGGAGCCCCCTCTCTGCTCCACTGGACCACTCACTGCCCCTGAGCCACACATGATGGCTCTTAGTGATATGCCCACTCCTTCTTTTGCATTTTTTATATCATGGTAAAATATACACAACATAAAATTTACCATTCTAGCCTTTTATTTATTTATTTATTTCACTGAGGAAGATTCACCCTGAGCTAATATCTGTCACCAGTCTTCCTCTATTTTGTATGTGGGTTGCCACCACAGCATGGCCGCTGGTGAGTGGTATAGGTCCATGCCCAGGAACCGAACCCGGGCCACCAGAGTGGAGCACACCGAACTTAACCACTAGGCTGCTGGGGCTGGCCCCTTGACCATTTTTATGTCCAGTTCAGTGGCATTAAGTATTCACATTGTCGTGCAGCCATTGCCACCATCCATCTCCAGAACTTTTTCATCTTCCCAAACTGAAACTCTGTCCCCGTTAAACAATACCCACCCATCCCCCTGCCCCCAGCACCCCCCATTCTACTTTCTGTCTCTATGAATTTAACAACTCTAGTACCTCATGTAGGTGGCATCACACGGTATTTGTCTTTTTGTGACTGGCTTATTTCACTTAGCATAATGTCCTCAGGGTTTATCCATGTTGTGGCATGTGTCAGAATCCTCTTCCCTTTTAAGGCAGAATTCCATTGTACATAGATACCACGTTTTGCTTATCCGTTCATCCATCAATGGACGTGGTCCTCTCTCCCTGCCTAGACTGCAAGTGCTTTGAGGCAGCGATGGGCCTCGTTCCTCTCAGCCTAGGCCTGGACAGGTGGCGCCCACTCTGTGTGCGGTGAGATGAATGGCTCCCCTGCTGCTGTGTCCTCCCAGGGCTATGCCGTGTGCCCGCGGGCCAAGGCCTCATGACACCGTGTGTGTGACGAGGAGGTGCTGCGCGCGTGGAGGCCTCATCTGAGTTATTGCCGGGGTGTCAGGTCTGCGGGGCTCTGAAGGGGCAGCCCCGTGCAATGTGATCAGGAGACACAGTGAGCACCCTGTCCCCGGCCAACTCCCCCCAGTCTGATTTCCTAGAGGTACAAGTTCCGGCTCGGTGGCGTGCTCAGGCTCTCAGGTCCTGGCATCACCCTCTGTCACAGTGACCCTCCGGAGGCCTGTGCCTCTTCAAGCCTGTACCAACTGGCACTTAACGGCTAAGGGAGAATTAGCTTATCACAGAGCGAGGCACTGGGAACGGGTGAGGACAGGTGCTTTGGGTTAGGAAATGTGCAGGGGCTGGAATACTGGGCGTGGCCGGGGAGGTGGCCTGGGGCACGGGGTCCTTCGAGAGGGCCAAGAAGCCTGGGAGGGTTTCTGGGAGGAAGGCAGTGGGACCTGGCGTTCGTGGCAGGTGAGTGACGAGCAGCCCTGCCTTCTGAGAGATCTGAGTCCTCTTGCATTGGGGCCTCCCAGCAGCGCAGCCTGTGGAGAGTCTCCTCCATCCCTGGCTGCGATGTCTTTGGGATCAGGGCAGGGCTGACTCACTGTGGAGTCCTGGGCTTGCCAAGTGGAGGGAGAAGGGTTCTGGGAAGTGGAAAGGGCAGCAATGGTGTGTTTGGTTCGTTTGGCTGAAACATGGACCCAAAGGTGGCCATGTAGATGGAGTTAGAAGGCCAGACCTGTCCTGGGGCTCGATAGAGGAAGGTACCCAAAGGCTTACGAGACCGGAGTGTGAGCACAGGTTATCATATAAGACCTGTTCACCCTCCCCGGGAGCGTCCAGAGGACACTCCTTTCACCAAGACTGTGACAAATAATGTGGGAAGGGAGCCCCAGAATCCTTGAAGAGCTCTGTGGTCACTCTTCTCAGTAGATCAGAATTTACAGTGAACCTCAGCCACTGAACTGGAAATCCTAAATGTGATGGAGATAACTGGACCCTGGGTGGCAGGGCCAAGTGGCAGCACTTAGTCACCAAAGACAAGGTGGGCATGGTGACCGTAAGGGGCGGCAGAGTCGAAGCCGCAATGGGAATAGTCTGACCCGCGGACCTACAGTATTGGCTAGTTGATCGTGGTATTCCTGGAAAAGAGAGAGATGGGAAACCTACTGACTTCTTACTTGATCCACATAAGCAAAAGAGTTCTAGGTCAAGTGAACAGGTGAACAGAAGTCTAACTCGGGTCGTAAAAACCGAGTCATGGCCCCTCTGTCAATTCCCAGACCAGAGCCAGTTTACAGACCCAGAACCCCTTGATGAAGGGGAGACCAGATCCCTTTGAGGAAGGACCCAGTACACTACTGAAAATGTATACTGTTACTCTTTCTCCCAGCCTTCCCCAAAGGGACCTTTCCCCACAGCCTTTACCAGGTGACTGTGTTGGGGAAAAGGTAATAATTAGACTCTTCAGAGATGACTGGACACTGACTCCGAACTGACGCTAAGTCCAGGAGACCCAGAGCATCGCCGTGGTCCACCGGTCCCGCAAGGAGTTTGTGGAAGGAGAAAGAGCTGGTGACTCCAGCATGGAATTTCTCCAGCTCGCCCTCAATGGGGGCGAAAGCCTTTCCTGTCTACAGTCCTTGGTTTCCTGTTTCTGGAGGGGGAGCAGAAGGGAGGGGCTGGGGTGGGGCTGCTAGAGGCTCAGAAGTGGGGAGCCAGTTAGGGGATACAAAGGCATTTGGGGAAGTGAGGAATGTCATTTCATCAGAACCTGCCGGGGCTGTGTCTATCTAATCAGCTTTGGTGTGTGTTAGCAGCACATCCATAATAAGAAAGTGCTGGCTGACGTGACAGCTGGGGAGCCGGGTCGTTGCTGAGCTGTTGGCTGACCGGGGAAGGCAGAAGCGCCACAGGACCCCTAGGGCATCAGGGCTGCTGTCTCAGTTTGTCCCCACCAGAACTGTGCTGGTTTCAGGAGAATAGGCGGAATTCTCCCTCCCATTCCTTGCCTGTTTATGACTTGCATTCCTTTATCAGAGCAAAGCCCTTCTTTCCACGGTGAGAGATAAGCTCGGAGAGGAGCAGCTAGGGAGAGTGACTGAGAATAGATCCTTTTGCAGGAGCAGGTTTTGATGCCGAGGGGAGGAAAGGAACCCAAGGGCACTATGTCCTTGTGTCAGGGAGGAGAACTTGGCGGGGTGAGGCAGGGCGGGCAGGTAGAAGGAGATGGAGGAGTTTTCCAACAGTCCTGTAACCGCAGCTTCGCCCAGCATTTGTCTTTTGGCCCCACAAGCCACAGGTAGGGAGGAGCATTTAGCTTTGCTCAAAGAGGATTCATACAAAGGACAGTCCTGGGACCCCTTCACTAGGACACACAGTCTTTGTGCTACGTCCACGGGGGATGATAAATCTTAGAGCGGGAAGGAATCTAAAAGGCCCCTGTCCCAGCCTCCTGCTTTCAGGTGGGTGAAATACTGTTGCACCTGTTTTACAAATGAGGCATCTGGGGCTCAGATTAAGTGATTTGCACAATGCCAAGTAGCTGAATATGTTGGAGGTTCATAGATCAACTTCAATCCCTAGAATAATATTGCTCTGTTTAGAGCCAGCCCTGATGGTGTAGCAGTTAAAGTTTGGTGCGCTCTGCTTCAGAGGCGCAGGTTCAGTTCCCGGGCACGGAACCACACCACTCATCTGTCAGTGGTCATGCTGTGGTAGCGGCTCACGGAGAAGAACTAGAAGAATCTACAAGTATACACAACTATGTACTGGGGCTTTAGGGGGGAAAGAAAAAGGAGGAAGATTGGCAACAGATGTTAGTGTAGGACGAATCTTCCCCTGCAAAAAAAAAAAATATATATATATATTGTTTTGTTTATATATGCAATTGAATAGGTAATATATGTGCATGTTAAAACATTCAAAAGGTACAAAAAGATATATGGTAAAAAGTAAGACATTAGTCCACCCTGGACCACAGTCTTTCAGTTCTTCTGCCCAGAGGCAATAGGTACTTCATATACTTTCAAAGATAGTCTATGCATTTCCAACCTTTCTATTTTTTGTACAAATGGTATCGTATCATACATACTGTTCTACAACTTGCTTTTTAACTCCTTAGCAGTTTATGCTGGCAGTCATTTCCTGGTAGTACATAGGGAGATGCCTTGTTCTACTTCATGGTTGTATAGTACTCCATTATATGGACAGCCCATGAATCACTGAACCAGTCGTCTGTTGATGGAGCTGTTCTCAATCCTTTGCTACAAAAAAAAATGTTGCAACAAATATTGTTGTACACACTTTTTGTGCATATGTGTAAATATATCTATGATATAAACTCCTAGGAGTAAACTTGTTGGGTCAAAGAATGTCTTTCTAGTTTGATAGCTATAGCCAAATTGCCCTCCATGGAGGCTGCACCCCGGGTACTCTCACCTGGACGAGAGCTCAGGTCCCCCCTATCCGGGTTTCAGTGCTGCGCTATGAGGGATAGCCATGGCACCAGCATAGGGGCAAGGATGTGTGTGTGAGGGCGCTGATGCCTGATAAGAACCCACCCTCACCTTGACCCGTGAATGTTACAGGGCCTTACAGCGCAGATGCCCCTCCTGTCCTGGGATAGCTCCTTAGGCTGGTAAGATATTTCCATACATAGTGCCTCACAGATCCACCCAGTGTCCCCCACGAAGGAGGTAGGGCAGGGGTTCTGTCTCTCGATTTTTACCTGAAACACCACAGGCCCAGAAGCACCGAGGGACAGCAGCACTGGACAGTGTCAAGGGCAGGCGTGGGAGGCTGCCTCCCTGCCCACCATGCCTCCACACTGCAGCCTGCAGGAGGCTTTGCGACCGTCAATGCCGTCGCGTCTCACCCAGCGTCTCACCCATGATTTTCCCAAAGGCAGCAGGAAGCCATGGGCTGCTAGAAAACTCCAGATTCCTCCGTGACCCAGCGTGAGCTGGCTCAGCCCTTACCTCCCCTCCCACTGCACTGTAGCCTGTGCTCCAGGCTGCCTCCACTACTCTGCCCGTCTAAACCTGCTCTGTGAGCTCACAGATCCTGGGTCACTCAGGTCACCCACTTTTGGACTCCTTCCCCCAGGAGACTTTTCCTGGGCCCTCTCCCTGCAGCCACCACACCACCCACCCTTTCCATTCCTTCAGGCCACCTGTGGTGCTCCTGTACAAGGGCTTACTATGAGATGTCCTTGTTACCAGTGTCCTCGTCTGTCTCCTCCAGCAGCCTGTTAGACCCTTTGGTCTCCGTGTCTTCAGCCCTGAGATCCTTGCTTGAACGTTTGTGGAATGAATAAATGAAGGAACGCAAAGCTCCTTCTGCTCCAGGAAATGCGTCGTGCTATGGATTCCATGTCATTTGTCCTCCAACTTGGGTTCAAGAAACTGCAGTGACTCTGGAGATTTGAATATTTCTAATCTGTTCCATGGAATGTGGCCCTAAGCCAACGAGATCCTATCTTCCCTCTGGTTATATCTTTCATCTCAGTGCACTCTGTGAGACCTCAAGCCCCTCAGCCTCACTCTGGACTCCCCTGCAAATGTCCACACAGGCCTGATGCCCCAAATTTACTCTTTTTCACTCTTTTCAAAAAAATATATAACTTGAGATATATTGAGATATAATTCACATACCATACAATTCACTCATTTAAAGTGTATAATTCAGTGGTTTTTAGTATATGCACAGTATGCATCCATCACCACAACCAATTTTAGAACATCATATGGTTCCTAGCACATGCCCCTGCTGTCACAGGGCCAGTAGCCAAGGGGACGTGGAGCATGCAGCACCGTGGTGGCACCTGCAAGAGCTGGCTGGTTACTCTGGGTCCTGGATGGGAGGGAGTGCTCACGGGAGCCAGGTCCAAGGTCACTCAGCCACATGGCCGGCTACTGCATCACTCTGCTGGCTTCTGGCCCCAGCCCTGTCTTCGGTTTGAGCTTCAGTCCTAAATGGAAAGCAGTTCCAGAAAGACAGATGAGATGGTGGTGGAGGCAGGAAGGGGGCATTTCTGAGCGACGGAGTGGGGAGAGGGCCCAATCCCACAGATGCCGGCTCTGCAGGACGGGGGGCTGATTGCACGTGAGGTGAACAGGGCTCCTGCTCCTGGCAATGCTGAGCGAGGAGAGAAAACAGGAAGCACAGGCTCAGGAAGGAGACTGAGCATGGGCCGAGCTGAGGAGACATAAAGGGGGTGGCAAGGGTCCAGTACTGTGGGCACACAGGAACACACGCCTCCCTGGGCTGCCGCCCCTGCCCTGAACGGTTTCAAGGACCTGGGAGTCTCCCTGGTGCTCTGTGGAGCTGTTTGTTCTCCACACACATTGGAAGTAGTATGTTTCCAGTTGTGTTTCTTTAATGAACGGATGCTGTGCTTGGACAATAAAAAACAGATACCACTTCTCTTACTCTGGGTAACAGAGCCCGAGAGGAAGACTCAGGGCTGGGGAGTGGGGGAGGGCTTTTAATTTGGAAGGTGACCCCAGCGAGCAGGGAGGGAGTGTGAACAGGGAGGGGCCCCATGGTTGCCTTGCGTGGTTACTGGGTGGGTCCAGGCTGGTAGAGGATCGCCTGGGAGTGTTAATGCCGCTGTGCTTCAGGGCCCAGGGCCGGGCTGAGCTGAGGGCTGAATGGGCACCTGTGGCTTCAGGGAAGGCCCTGTCCCCGTGGGGTACTGTCCACCACAGCTGCCTGAGAATCAGAGGTGGCCCAGGAGATGAGGCCTGGGTCTATAAGCCCCTGCCTCACCATATCAGGCTGCCTCAGGAAGGGCTGGGCTAGAGACCCACTCTGTCCCCCTGCGCCCATCTCTGTCTCCCTCTGTCCCCCATCTGCCCATCCCTATCCCCCTCTGTCACCCATCTCATCCCCCTCTGTCCCCCATCTGCCCATCTCTGTCCCCCTCTGTCCCTTATCTGCCCATCCCTATCCCCCTCTGTCCCCCTCTGGACTTGGGTTCCTGGCCCTTTTTTACCCAGTGCACATCTTCCAGAGCTTGACAGAGCCTTGTTTTCAGAACAGACAACTCTGAGTGCTTGTCTTCAGAGTGTCAAGGTCTGTTCTATCTATTTTAAGAAAATTGTTTTCCACAAATAGCAGTAAGAACACAGTTTGTGTCACACATACAAAGCTTTAGTTGCCTGTAGACCAGACTCCTCAGCTAGTGGCTTCTGCTCACCCTGGAAGGCCGCGGTGTTGTGTTAGATAGAATCTCCTATTTAGGAGAGTAAATGCTTTGGGACTGTGAGTAACAGAAAGTCTAACTCAAACTGGCTTGGACAATAATAATATTGGTCTGGGGACAGCAGGGGTGGGGCTATGTTCTTTCTCTCTGTGTCCTCATGGTCACAGATGGCTGCCAGCAGCTGGAGCAGTTTCTGTGTCCATGTCCTGGGAGGAGAGAAAGAAGAAAGAATACCCCCCGATCCTGGAATGGAGGGCCCCTGCCTCAGCAGGATCACCCTGGCCAGAGTTAGTTGCCAGGCCTGTCTCAACTCCAAGTTTGTCAGTGAAGCAAGCTGTCCTAGGGCAAGGGCTGGGGAGGAGTGGGGCTGGACTGGTCCCTAAGTGCCCCGGGCTGAGCAAGTCCAGACAGCAGGGAGGATTCTGAGGGTAAGGCACAGACGGATGGTGGTGACCTCTCCAGGAGTCCACCCTGTGGGGCCCAGCTGTCTCACAGGCCAGGTGGAGGGCGATCCCAAGGGAGCCAGCAAAGTACAGAGTATGGGGCCAGCCTCCAGTTCCTGGGCGGGGACAAAACAGGGCCCCAGGCCCAAGAGGGGTCTGGTCACCAAGACAGGAGTGATAGTTTTGGGGACGAGATGGTGTCCTGCTGGCAGAACCTGGGTACAAAGTTGAGCCCAGATATGCTGCGAGAAGCACATGCCAAGACAGAATTCAACATGCCAGAAATGTATAGGGTGAACTTCTGGGAAGGGTAAGGGAGAGGAGGCAGGAGCAGGCAGAGAGAGCCTCCTGGCTGGATGCAGGTCTGACACCTGGGGGCAGAGAGGACGGGAGGACTGGTAATGAGAAGCTCAGACAGCAGCATGGCTCTGAGAATGTCCCAGCCAGATGGATGGGGCGTCGCTCCTTCGAGTCCCACGTCCTGCAGGAATAGGCCTACACTAGTGCCTGGACACTTGGTCGTGGCTGGGAGCGGCCCGGGCTGGAGGGGCCTTGGCCTCTGTGTGAAGGGGGCTGGGCAGTGGAGCGGGTAGGTCCATGCTCCGCCCTGCAGGAGGTCTGAGCAGTGCATTTTCATGACCACCACATTCGTTAAATCCCTCCTGCCCAGGGTAGTAACTTCTACAAGAAATTGGGCTGGGAGTAAACATGGCAGGTGAGCCCAGCAGCCCCAGCCATGGGGCAGGGGCGCAGAGGCCTCCCTGTGCTGTGCAACTTTGCTGTCTGGCACTTACACTACTTCTGTTGCTTAGTTTTCATAAGATGTGTCTTGTCTCTGAGCAACCTGTGGGTGGGAGCGACGTTTCATGTGTCTCCTTCAGTACCTCCATTTCCATGAGCTCAGTGCCTTACACTTAATAGGGCTGTAATGAATATTTGTCAAGGGATCGATGAGTCTGAGCACAGAGAGAGTACGAATCTGCTGTGGATGAGAAACCAGGTGGTCACATGGCGGCTCTGAGCTCTGGAAGACAGAGTGAAACCGGCTGTCCTTTCTGACTCAAAAAGCCGCTGCCAAAAAGAGAGAGGATGCAAGTTCTCCAACATAAAGGGGAGGTGGGGGCAGGCCTACTTTCAGATGCCGTGAGCAAGACCTGGAGAATCCCATTCGGAAATTCAGAGAAGTCAACTTTGGACTCAGTGGAAAGGGGTTCTGTTTGGTTGGCATCAGTTAGAGTTCTTAGCCGCAGGCCCAGAAATTAGTTCTGGCTAGTGTAAATGGACAAAAAAAATGTATCCAAGGATATTGAGTAGCTCACAGAATCCCCAGGATGCAAAGGACCAGGCCAGGTGTTCCCAATAAGTGCCCAAAGTCACTTCCAGAGCAGGGACAGTGGACTCCCACACAGCGCTGGACGCAGAGGCCACAACCCAGTGCCAGGCTCTGGGCACACAGAGAGGACCTCTGCCACTGCTGTGGACTGAATTGTGTCCCCCTTCCCCAAATTCGTGTGTTAAAGCCCTAACCCTCAATGTGACTGTATTTGGAGATAGAGCTTTTGGGAGATAATTAAGGTTAAATGAGGTCATAAGGGTAGGGACCTAATCCAGTAGGATTGGTGGCCTTGTAAAAAGAGGAAGAGAGAGAGAGTTCTCTCTCCACCATGTGAGGACACAGCGAGAAGGCAGCCATCTGCAAGCCAGGAAGAGAGATCTCACCAGAACTTGACCATGCTGGTACCTTCATCTTGGACTTCCATCCTCAAGAACTGTGGGAAAATAAATTTCTGTTGTTGAAGCCCCCCAGTCCGTGGTATTCTGTTATGGCAGCCTGAGCAGACTAAGACAGCCCCCCATCTCTGGGAACCAGGGTACCCTGCTTTGCACCTGCTTCTGTGCGGCAGGTGTGGAGTCTGCTTGGGACGTCCACGGTTGGTCTGGGTCTCGTGGCGGACTGCAGCCTCGTTGCTTCTGTTGTTTCCCCACGTTATGGGGCAAGTCGCTGCTGCTCTTGCTTACTGCCAACACCCATTTCCCTAGAAGCTAAAGGTGGTCAACTGTTTCTTCCCCCAGGTCAGCGTGTGTCCTCACCTGCTCCATAGAGGTTCAGGTCTCTGAGTCAGTTGCTTGCCTCAGGCCTACATGTTTTCTGCAGTGCTCTGGGTTTTAGAAACTTTTCCTTAGAGGAATTCAGACCCCTAACTGATAGAATTTCATTAATCCCTCTCCTTTACGAAATGAATTTCTGTGGAGGCCCTTTATAAGCTTGATTATGTCTAAGCCCTAGTTTCCACATCGACGCAATGGGAAACCTTGTCCCCCATCTGCCTTTGTAAGTGGTTATTACGCACCTATTCTGTGCAAGGCTGGGTTGAGCTCTGTGCTGAGGAATAGTTTGTGACCTGATGGGCTCTGGCGTTTGAGCCCTGAGCTGGTGAGACCAGGACTGGTGGATTCAGTCCCCATCTGGACAAGGTGGGCTTGCTCTGCCAGCCCTGCCTCTGTAATGACCACCCAGGGTCACAAAGGGAAGTAGAATGACAGGCACCAGACAAATGTCCCTGTCCATTCCCTTGGCAAGCTTACTCCACGTCTAACAGTAAGAGCTTCCACGCTCATTCTCCTTTGATCTCTGACTTTTCTTAATAAGGGACAAGGGAACCTCAGGTTTAGTGCCATATCTGACCCCCGAGGGCTAATATCAAGATGTGGACTCCCTGGTTTGTGTATTGTTTTTTTCTCTGTTGGTCAGTGGCCCTAAACAGAAATGCATACGGCTCTACCTTAGCACCACGAGATGGCAGGGCTCCCTCGGGAAGCCCTTGCAAATTCTCCCTCTTGGGGTACATTTTCCTTAGGACCTGAAAATCAAACCTAAGTGAAGCAGATTAATGAGAGCATTGGGTATTTCACGAGCGTTTACTGGATCTCGGGCACTTCTCTCATGCTGTCTTGTTTATTCCTCAGCAACCCTGTAATATCTGTATTCGGATGGAGATGTCAGCTGAGAAAACATAAGAAACTTGTTCAAGTTCCCCAGCTGGTAAATGGCAGAGTGGAGCCCCACTTCCAGGGTTCTCTACCCCACTGGTAAACCCCACACTTTACTGTCCATGATAATCCTTTGGGGGAATTTTGGGAAAAGTGCGGATTCTTGGACTTTACCCCCCAAATTGTGATATACTTGGTCTGGAGTGGGGTCCAGGAATTTGCATTTTTAACAAGACTTCTAAGTAATGCAGGCATTAGCTTGACAGCACTTACACACACTGTCTTCGTGAGTTGACAGTTGTTGAAGCTGGGTGATGGGAAAATGGAGGTTTATGATTCTGTTCTACTTTTATATATGTTTAAAATTTTCCATGCTAAAGAGTAAAAAAACAGGCCTGCGTTACACATATGTATGAGACCTGGCACTGTGTCTTTGAAAAAACTGCAGACTCACAGCCAGGCTTGCAATCAGGGGTGTGTCCTACAAGACCAAAATTAAAGAATAGAGTCTGCCTGTGGCGGGGAGGGGGATCGGAGAGAAAGATAACGAAGTCTGCAGTTCCCCCTCTCCCGGAAGACAGTTTAGGGCATTTAGATTTGCAAACTAGCATATCCGGTTTCTAAGATGTCAGGCCCAGAATCCTTTCTTCACTGACGCCTTAACTTCTGGGATTTTTGCCCTTAAGTCTTCCTTCTCCATGTTCTACATATCCGATTATCCCGCCTTGATTTGATTATCCAGCCCCAAAAAGGAGAAATTAGAAACTGCTTCAGCCGCAAAGCAAGAGCCATCCACCAGGGTGAAGAGTGTTTGTAGAGGGAGCAGAGACAACCCCCAAACCAGCTTGTACTCCCCTGCTCCGGGGCATGGCCACTTTCTCTGAGGACACAAGAATGCCCCATAAATATGATTTGCTTTGGATGCTGGGAATCTGCTGAAAATAGCCTATACCCAAATGAGTGATGGAAAATGCAAATGCAAATGGGATGAATTTGCATGACTGGAGCATTTTTCTCCTTGGAGTCATCAAGCTGTGCGTACTTAAGTCGCCATGAAAGATAAAGATTGAGGTAGAAGAGGATGGTCACGTCTTCCCTCAGCAAATGTGCCGGTAACTCAGCATGTGGTTGACCCTAGTGTTTGTAACAGGAGCCTAGTTTTGCCCCGACTCCCCTCGTGCAGCTGGCAGCCCTGGGAACTGTACCCTCAGTCAGGCCAGCAGGCACCTCCCACCCCCAGCCCTAGGGTTGGTTCTGGGGGGTGTCAGCTCATCAGAGCCAAGGGCGATTTGTTTGTTTCATGAATGGGGATCAGGGACTTTCCCTCTCCCCGCCACTAGATCAAGGGACCTTGCAGGGCCGTCCCCAGGCAGACATTTGCAGGCTTGTAAGGCCTGAGAGTAGGGTCAGTTCCAGGGAGTGAGGAGAGATCCCACTGTCGCCGCCTCATTACATTCCTGGAGCCAGCACACAGGAGACCCAGGTACACAGGCCCCTTCTTGTTCATTCACCACAGAGCTGGCAGAGCAGTAGGGGACGCGGGGGGCAGGGGGAACACGTGAGGGTAGGGGTCACGCCGAACCGCCTGGTCACATTGCGCCACGTGACAGGCAGGCTTCGGGAAGAAGGCTGAGTCCCAGGTGGCAGTCACACCCTGACACTGGATCCTCTCAGCTGCTAGTCACCTGAGAGGAGGCCCAGCCACCCGGTGGGGATGAACGTCACGCCAGGAGGTGGCACCAGGAAGTCTCAAGGCTGCTGCCAGCTCTGGGTCCCCTCAGGGAAGGTGGGGCTTCTGGGGTGACTGCGCCAAACCCAGCCAGTGGCACTCCACCAACGCTTGGCCTGCGTCCCACATTCACTGGGTCACTGCCGGGCTGCGGCGAGGAAGAGTGCTCGGGTCTGAGGATTTCTGGAGTGGAGGAGAGAATCCACAGGCAGGCCAGCAGCTCTCAGGAAAATTGCATCTGATGTTGCAGTCTCCTCTCAGTCACCCTAATAAGTAGTCCCCCATTTCTGTTTAAACATCTCTAGTGATGGGTAACTTGTTCACTTATTCGTTCAGCAAAGATTTGTTAAATATCTGCAGGTTACCCTTCCTGTGCTCAGTTTCATCATATATAAAATCTACCTGGTCGGTTTTAAGGATTAAGTGAATAGACTTACAGTCTTTAAAAGTATTTACCCGTTGAATATCAGCTAAACTGTTTTCTGAAGTGACTATACGATAGTGCTCAAAAATTACTCCCATTACTAGTACTCCTGTTTCTGTCGTTAGTACTCCTGTCACTGTTGCTAGTACTCCTGTTGCTGTCACTAGTACTATCACTGTTACTCCTCCTCCTGTCACTAGGACTCCTGTCACTGTCACTTGCACTCCTATCACTGTCACTAGTACTCCTATCACTGTTACTCCTCCTCCTGTAATGTCGCTAGGACTCCTGTCACTGTCACGTGCACTCCTGTCGCTGTTGCTAGGACTATCACTGTTACTCCTCCTCCTGTCACTGTTACCCCCATGCCTGTTGCCATTACTGCTATGCCTCTCCCGTCAGCACTCTCTGCCCAGCACCAGCAGGCTCTGCCAGCAGAGAGGTACAGAAAACAAAGCTCCTGGCCTCGTGGAGCTTGCTGTAGAGGGAGGAGGCCGAGCGGATTGGCTGTTGTTATATATCCATTTGTGTATTAAGTCGGGTAGCAGTCAGTGGAACCAAGAAAATGAAGCAGAACGAGTGTGGGGAGAGAAGGTGTGAGGAGAGAGGGTGGGTGTGCCCTCTAGGAGAGTTGGGCCAGGGAGGCCCCATGTGGAGCTGGAACCCGGGGGAGGGGGAGGAGAGCTGGGAAGAGAGGGCAGCAGGTGCAGAGGCCCGAGGTGGAAGCATGGCTGTCATATTCAGGGCCCGCAGGCCTGGGGAGGGTGAAGGTGGCAGGAAGTGAGTGTTGGCAGGTGCCAGGGTAGGATCCGTGGGCCCAGGGGCCCTGGTACCTTGAGATTTCTTCTAAGTGTGATCGCGGAGAGGTGCCAGGAACCAGCTCTTCTTTTGACGGCTTGTGCAGCCTCTGGGTGGAGGGAATAGACTGTAAGGGGGCAAGCATGTAGGGGAGCACAGGAGGCCGTTGTGTGAGTGGGGACAGTGGGGACGGGCCAGCAGTGGAGCGGGTGGAGTACGGATATGGGCCTGGGGTGTGAGGGTGAGGCCACAGGCAGCCACGTGGGGCTGAGATGGAAACAATCTGGGCCGGGCTTGGGGCTGTACAAGGTCTAGGACCGAGAGTTCCGTTTTAGACAAATGCATTTGACATGCCTCCTGAATATCCACCTGCCTTTGTCGTATCTCCATGTGCACATCTGAGCCAGAGCTCAGGGAAGGAGCTCAGAGGCAGGCCATTCTACTTAAATGGCTGCTCTAACAGGAAAATTGATGTTAAAATGTCATTGTAATTTCTATTCTCTGCCGTTGGTTCATCCTTCTGGACTCTTGACCACTCTTCAAGGCTCCAATGTAAATCCTTTTCCTCCTGAAAGTCCTTCTGAAAAGTAAAGTGGCCATCGAGTCCCCTGCACTCAATGTCACATGTCCTGGTCCCCAGCACCCAGAATTGAGCGTAGCTCACCTGCTGGGCTCCGATCAGAGCGGTGAAGTGCTGTTGGCAGCTCTGCTATTGGGCACTCGGTTTAATCGGTGCAGCCCAAGGCTACACTGGCTGACCGGGAGGCCATCGCGCTGTTGGCTTGCATGGAACTTGAGTTATCTGCATCGCTGAAGATTTTCTGTAGATGTAGTTCTGAGTCATCGCTGTCCTGTACTTGGCCAGTTACATTTTTATATTCAATTTGCCTGTAGAATTTGCCATGGTGTCTGGACATTTCACTATTCTTCTAATTGTTGCCAGCATTACCTGGATAACATTGGTGTAAAAAGAGGACGATGTATTCAATGTGAACAGGGTTTTCTCATTAACTTGGCATTGGCCAGAGCTAACTCTGTGCTGAGGTGGTGCAAGCTGCTGCTAGAGGTGACGTCAGGGGCACCATGAGCACCCCGGCCCAGGCTGTTCACCTTGCTGCCTCAGGACCTTAAAATCCATCATTATAAATGCACTCCTTTGTTAAAGGAGAGGGTTACAGAATTAAAACAATGTTTGTGCTCCTCAGAAGATGTTTATCCGGGGCCAGCCCCGTGGCTTAGCGGTTAAGTGCGCACGCTCCGCTTCTGGCGGCCCTGGTTCGGATCCCGGGCGCGCACTGACGCACCGCTTCTCCGGCCACGCTGAGGCGGCGTCCCACATACAGCAACTAGAAGGATGTGCAGCTATGACATACAACTATCTACTGGGACTTTGGGGGATAAAAAGGAGGCGGATTGGCAATAGATGTTAGCTCAGAGCCGGTCTTCCTCAGCAAAAAGAGGAGAATTAGCATGGATGTTAGCTCAGGGCTGATCTTCCTCACAAAAAAAAAAAGAAAGGCAGAAGGAGGAAGGTGACAGTGTGAAAGAGATGGGGTCTAAAAAAAAAAAAAAAGATGTTTATCTTCTCTATTTTCTATTTCCTCCATGGCGGGAAGGTCCCAGGTTGACACAGGACAGAGAGGCAATGGGACGCCTTGTTGAACAGTTTTTGCTGAGGGCAAACCCTGACGCCAGTAGTTGCTGCAATTCTGAGTTCATTCGTTAGGCCTCTCCCAGCCCAGTAAAAAAAGAAAAAAGAAGTCACAATCATATTCATCATACTTTTCCTTTACAATATTTAACAGTAGCTGGCTTCATGGAGAGTATGAGGGGAAAAACAATTTGAGCTTTGGAGCCAGACAGTCCTGGGTTCAAGTGCGGCTCAGCTGGGTGCCCTTGGGCAGTATCAGGTAGCTCCATCTCTTCCTACTTTGGTTTCCCTACTTTACAATGGAGGCAAGACCATGCCCTGTGACAGGCAGTGGCTAGCATCACATAGAGGGTGCGTTTACGGTGCCTTGCTGAGGCCGATGCTCTGTACAGTGTCCCTATGCGCCCTTACCCCACCCTTTTGGGGTCGGGTAAGAGTTTTCTGGCTAAATACCAACCCCGTTCAATGTCAGGCTTCCCTGTGCCTCTGGAGCAGTGCAACCTTTAGTCTCTGCTTTGTGTTGCCCCCTGGGGTTCGCTGGATCTGCAGGCTCAGCTAAGCCCAGCTCGATCCTTTGTGTGTCCTGTGTTTGCCACTTGGGGGGAGTGGGCCTCTTCGAGGGCCCCACCCGGCCCCCCGCAGGCTCCTTTCCTGTCGCTGAATGGCCTGGACTTGGGCGGGGTGGGCATCAGATCCGAGGTTGTTAGAGAGCTGGATCACGGTCTCGCTGTCCCTGCCCCAGAAGCCAGCGGATGGTTGCTGCCGGAAGAGAGCTTGTGGCTTTTGAATTCCCGTTTCTCGCCCCTAGAGGCCACAGCCCGCTCGCTCTGCGCTTTGGAGATCCTTGGGGAGCTGACACGCAGGCTGGAGGGCATGGGGGAGTTTCTTGGCATGTCATTCGGTGGTTCTGTAAAGCAGCAGAGGCTTCTCTGGCTGCTGGTCAGTGTGAGGGACCCCTGGAAACATGGCAGCAACACCTCAACAGTGCTGCCCCGCGCTTGGCGGCCACCGAGGATTTGCCTCATCACGGTCTCCAGTGCTTTTGTTAGTGAGTTGACATTGCCTTTAGCTCTCCTGCCAGCAAACTGCTGTCTAGCCCAGACAACGGCACCTCGAGTCTGGGAAGCTTCTGAGAGAGGGGGATGGGGCTTTAGTGACATGACCCAGTTGTCACCCAGGTGCTAAACGTCCTGGGGTGAGTGAACAACTTTCGGTCCCTCTCTGAGTTTTTCCTTCTGAGACAGAGAGCATGCAGGGCTCCGCAAGGCTGGAGCTCCCTGGACTAAAGATCAGGAAGGACCTCCTTGTGACCCGAGGCTGATGCAGGCTGGGCCCCAGAGGAGCTGTCTTCCCCTCAGCTAGACACCTTTGAGGTGTGTATTCAAGTGCCCTGTTCCTTGCACTCCCTGGCCAGGCCCCACCTCAGGGTCAGGTTTGAGAAGTAGAAGCCATTGCCAGAACGTACTCTGGAGGCAGCCTGTATTGAGCATTTTTTTAAGCTGCTGTTACTGCCACGGTAACTCTCAGGCCTGGAGACAGCCCAACAGGTTTACATCTTTCTTTTGAATCATTCCTTGGGAGCAAGTCACAAAGACTTCAGCTAATGACATTATGAAACCATAGTTTGCATTCTGAGGGTGCTTCTTATTGAAGCAGATGAGTGGCTGTTGCACACTCTGGCCTCCCATGAGCCCCTCGGTCAGAGAGCTTTGTGTCTTCCTAGGACTCACCCATATGGTACATCCCTGTCCCTCATGGACAGGACCCTTGTTTCGTGGCCTGGGGAGACCAGTGAAGAATCTGACTTGGTTAAAGGCAGGGCGAGGCTGCGGCCTGACTTCCCGGGCCAGGGCCGTAGCAGTGAGGCCGCACCTTCACTGTTCATTACAACCTACACGTAAAGCTCGATTTCTCCTTTGGTGCTCCAGGGACAAGAGGCAAGAGAGGCCAGTGCCCAGGAACCTGGACTCTGGAGCCAGACTGCATGGGTTGACAGCAGCTCTGACACCTACCAGCTGTGTGGCCTCGGAAAAGTCACGTATTTCCCTGTGCCTCGGTTTCCTCATCTGTAAGGGGCCACAATGCCTCCCCCAAGGGGTGATGTGAGATTAAATCAGCTACTATTTGTAAATCACCCCAAACAATGCCTGAAACAGAATAATCACTTTATAAGAGGGCTGGGGAATATGGTCTTTCTCATCAGTGAGTTTGCAAAAGAACTGAAACTTACCCTTCCAGTGTGTCATTCCAATGGCATCTTTCTAGAAGACATCCCATGCATCCCTGACTTCCCAGGCAGCAAAATACCACACTCGCTATAATTAGCCTTCTTTTCATGACTCAGCAGCATCACTGTAATTGGCCGTGACGGAGCCTGCAGCTTGTCTGGGTCTCCTGCAGGCTATGTCCCCTGGGCCTCTCTGGCTTTCTGCTTCTCATACATCTCAGCTGGGACACCAGCTACAACAGGCCAGGTGGCATTCTGTGGCAAGGGCAAATATGCCACCAGGCCCCAAGGACTCCTCCAGAGTCAGGTGCCCTGCGGCATCATAGCTCTGCCGTCACAGCTGTGGCTGCAGAAAGGTAGGATGGCCCAAGGTGCGACTGCTGGGGAGATGGCTAAGTCACGTCCTGTCCCTGGTAACCCCTACTGAGGGCACAGGTAATCTTCAGTCGTTTGTAGCTGTGCTCTGTCAGTCATGTCCCTGGAGGTGGCGGAAGAAGGGCTCGGCATTGGGAGGACCTTACTTGGCGTGGAGAGATGCGGCCTTGGATGAGACTTGGTAGGCTTGCAGCCAGCTGTTGCCAGGGGCTCCCCTTGTCCAACCCGACCCCTGTGGGGTGGCTTCTTTCTGAGGAGGAGCTGCTGCGCTGGGCCACATGGAAGCTGAGTGAATAGTTGGTGTCTAACCTTTCACTCCAAGGAAGGGTGCCATCTGTTTCTGACCTGCCTTGCGGTGTACCAGGCCGTTCCACGGCTGCTGCTGTTTCATCTTACTCTGAGAAGCAGCACTCAGGAGACTCAGGCTCCAGGCTTGAGATCCCGCCTCCGACACCTCTGATCCCGGGCGTGAGAGGAGCAAGGTCATGAAGCTGGTGTGCAGGGATGTGCAGTAAAAAGGCCATAGTAAGGTGGTATGGCCAAGAAGGGCCACTTCGAGGCCAGCCCTATCCCTGAGACTCCTAAGGGCGTGATGCCCACTTGCAGCGCGCACCAGGAGAGAAGCAGACCTGTGGCTCTTGCTTGCCCTTAGGATGGGGCCTGGGCACTCGGGCCAAGAGACGGAAACTCGCCTGAATCTTAGATGGGACCTCTAGGAGGACCTTAGGGAGCCGATCTTCTGGACAAATAGGATTGTTTCCTTTCTGGGCCCTTGTGAAAACTGACTGCACCTCACTCTCACACCCCTTCTCTCTGAAAAGTCCCGTTTTCCCTTACTGCTGCTGCCCATAGCTGTTCAGTTGGCCAGACATAGCCATGTCTCATGTCCCCTACAGAAGAAAGCAAATCAGGAGCTGGCCTGACAGGGACACGTGGCTCCTAAGTCAGGCTTCCAGAACGGCTGAGGGTAGCAGTCATCGACGACTTTCTCCCAGTCCCTCCTGAGCAGAGAGACACTGCCTCACCCAGTGATAGCACAACACAAACAAGCGGAAAAACAATCCTGCGGGCATTCCTAACGTCTTATTACATACCTTGCGTATAGACACAGCCCCTCTACCATCTGCCTCCCTGAGGAGTGTCTGTCACAGGCAGTTGGGCTGCAGCAGGAACCACACCGACGGTCCCCAAGGCCAGCTCTGTGTGATGGATGCATATTGGCAGCCACATGCTGGCTCTGTGCTCTGCCTGCTGGGGTAATCCTGTTTGGGGCTTAGTGCTCTGCCACCAACTTTCCCAGCAGGATTAACTTCCGACTTGTGTCTGTGTGTGTGTGTTTTATGATCAGATTGAGAAAAGGGAACGAACTTGATAAGCCTTTGTTTTCTTGGTGTGGCTCAAAAGGAAATGGGCTTTTCTCTTATCAGCGGGAATGAAAAGAGAACCTGACATCCTCAGCCGACTCTGACACCAGAGGGGTTTCCAGAGCAGCTCGATAAGGAACATTGCATCGTGTGTTTCAGACGCCAGGGCCTCTGTCCACGGAGCCAGCCGAAAGTACAGCCTGATTACATTTACATTTTATCAGAAGGTTGAGAAATTCTCGTTAACCTGCTAATCATCGAAAATGTGTTCAGCATTTGACTGGTCAATTCAGCCACAGTATGCCTTACAGTAGATAGTATCAGCCTCCAAAGAAACCTCATTCAGTTCAGGGTTTTTGTTTCCTGTGGCTGAGGTGCTGGGGTTGGACTGTTGAGCACTAACATTCTAGGACACGCTCTGTCTGCTAAATATAGGTTTTGGGGTTGGTCAGACTTGGGTTCAAAACCTGGTCCACGGCTTCCCAGCCTTCCTCCTCCTCTGCTTCCCTGAGCAGCAACCACTCGCTCTCTCCACGCCTTGGCATCCTGGGACAGAGAGGGGGGATCAATACCCGCCTCCTAGGTGGTGCGTGGACTCCGTCAGATGAGATGTGCAGGCCCAGCACGTTGTAGATGTTCCACAAATCCTCCAACATTAGGCTTCTCCCCTCTCCTGCTCTCCCGTGAGATTTTTGTGCTGAATAAACAAGTCAAATCAAAGCAAGGAGCAACCCAAAGGAAGCATACGCACCTCTTGGTGAACCGCGTATAGGATGTTCGGACAGCATCGTTCATCATTGCCCAACGTAGAGACTACCCAGATGCCCGTCAGCAGCAACAATGATAAATACCCTGCAGCAAGTTCACATAATGGAATATTCTGTGGCAATGCGAATAAGCAGTCTGCAGCTGCGTGCAGCAAATAGGGATGAACCTCACAAACAACATGAGCAATGGAACCGTCTGGTTCCATTGGTGTAAAATACAAAAACAGGCAAGACTCAGCTATGACGTTAGAACCCTGTTGGTGATTATCTTAGGAGGTGGGCATCCCCAAAGGGGGCTCCTGGGTAGGGGGTGGGGGGTGACATCCTGTTCCTTATCTGAGAGCTGCTGGTGCGGATGCACTCGCTTTGTGCAAATTTGCCGAGTCACACACTCCTGATTTATGCACTTTTCTGGATTATGCTCTGATAAAACATTTTTAAAAACACGAGCAGCAAGAAGATGTGGGAGGAGGGGAGCTATCCGTGTTCACTTCCTCAATTATACAAATTGAGGAGAGTGAGGGAGTCATCAAGACCTCATGCCAGAGCTGAGAGCAGAATTGCTGGTATCCACCGATTTATTTGCCCATTGGTAAAATAAGTTGGAAACACATTGGAAAAACAGCCAGAGGGATTCTGCAAACAGATTTTCTTGCTGGGAGCAATCTCCTTGCAGAGCCTTATTCACTATGGTGGAGAAGGACCGCTTTTTCTTTTTCCCTTCTTTGCCTGGGGCACCACTGATGACTAAGTCAAAGAACTAGAATGGCATTAAAGAGAAACAAGCAGTTTTCAGCAACAGGCAGTGTGAGAGGCCGGAAGGGAGGGCTGGTGGGGGTGTCTTTCTGCTAGGCGGTCCCTTTTCTCTTGGGGCAAGCTGGTGTGTGCTGCACTGGGGAGCTTGGCTAAAGAGAGGCAACGGGTCCAGGGAGAGCTGAGTGGTGACGAGGGTATGTAAGAATGGTTGGAGGCAAAATTGTGCCATTGACAGTTCCCCAACAATTTCACTTTGTTTTACTTCTCTGGCTGTAACACCCAGCTTCTGGCTTGGGGACTGGCCTGCAGTCCTGAACTTGGGCCCTTCCCAGGAGACCTCTGGGCTCTGGTTCTCCCCTCCTTACCATCACCCCACTCCCCCAGTCAACTTCACTGTGGTAGGGGGCCGTGCGCCCCAGGCTTTCACATGATCATTAATTCATGCTACAGTCTTATTATCCAATAATTTGGATATTTTAACTTGGGATTCTTGGGACTATGAATGGGAAAAAATTATTAACAGGTGAGTGTTAAACTTCAAAGTTGCATTTGTCTATGCGCAGAGTAGCTATGGCATGCCCCTGATGGGCTCACTAGCAGATGAGAGAGGAGACAAACATACGTAAGAGATAAGTTAGTCGAGCAGATGAAAACATGCCTGGCAAGGCTGCTGGAATAGGCTCGTTCTGTGGATCTGATTCTCGGGTTCCATGTGGACCTGCAGCCTAGCCATCTGCTGTCAGCATTTATGAAGACTCTGGCCTAAATGTCAAGGTCTACTTTCTCGTCTCAGGGAGCAAGAGCCAACACAGTCATGCACTTCTTAACACGGGGATGTGTTCTGAGAAATGTGTCATTAGGCGATTTCATCATTGTGCAAACATCGTGCCAACTACACAGCTAGGCTATGTGGGGCTAATCTTATGGGAGCACCAAAGTGTGTGCAGTCTGTCATTTACCGAAACATCGTTATCCGTTACGTGACCATCAGTGCCTTTTGATTTCCCCTTGACAACGAGGACCCCCGTCCCTTTGGAAGGACCAGGACTAGGGATTTGCAGAATATGGAAGACAAGATTGGGCCAACCCAACAAAAGTTGTTGACTTTTTATGAAAATCAAGCTGTTAATCTTTGCTTCTTGCTTATGAAGGCATACTGTAGAACAACACTGTCCAGTAGAACTCTGTGCCAAGATGGAAGTGTTCTGTGTCTGTGCTGGCCGGTGTGGTAGCCACTAGCCATATGCAGCTATCGAGCACCAGAGATACGGACAGTGCAACTGTATTATTTCCTGGGGCTGCTGTAACACAGCACCACAAACTGGGAGTTAAAACAACAGACATTTCTCACACGCTGTTCTGGAGGCCGGAAGTCTGAAATCAAGGTGTCGGAAGTTGGCTCCTGCCGTAGTCTCTGAGGGAGAATCTGTTCCAGGCCTGTCTCCCAGCTTCTGGTGGTTGTCAGCAATTCTCGGCTTGCCACTGCCTCCTTCCCACCTCCGCCTCCGTCCTCCCATGGCCTTCTCCACTGTGTCTGTGTCCAAATTTCCCTCTTCTTATAAGAATGCCAGTCATTTTGGATTAGGGCCACCCTAATGACCTCATTTTAACTTGATTACCTCTGTAAAGACCCTGTTTCCAAATAAGGTCACATTCACAGGTTTTGGGGGGTTAGGACTTCAGCATATCCTTTTTGGGGGTTACAATTCAGCCCATAACAGCAATAAGGAACTGAAGTTTTAATTTCATTTAATTTTAAACAGAAACAGCTACGTATGGCTAGTGACTGGCTCCTGGACAGCACAACTGCGGGCTGTGGAGGGGAGCTGGGAGAACTCAGCATTTCCGTTCAGAGCCGCTCTTGGCCCAGTGACTGCTCCAAGGCCGTGTCACCTGCTTGCTCCAATGAGGCTTCCTCCCTGGGCAGCATCCCCTGAGGGCTGGGAGGCAGGAGGGGTGCAACTAACCCTTGACAGATGAGGGAGAAAAGGACTGGCGCTCTGATGGGCGCTTTTAAGTGCATTTATGACTCGGTTGGCCCAGCAAGGCTGCCTCTTAATTCCTCGTGGCCTCGCCTGCGTGAAGCAGCGGGGCGTCCTGTGTGATCCCTCCTCGGATCCCCAGGCGGGCTGCCTGGGTTCTGCGGAGGTGTTTGGTCTCTGAATGGGCAGGACAAGTGCTGAGGATCTGCCGGGGCTGGCACAAAGCCAGATTCTTCCTGGATGGAGGGAGGGGTGTGGAGAGGTAGGGACTGTGGCCTGGCCCCACAGGGGAAGCCGCCATCGGGCCTCTCCTCGGGCGTGGGGCCAGGAGTGTCCCTGGCTTCCTCCAGCACCCAAGAGCGCCCTTAGAACACTTGGCTCTCAGAGCGGGTCCCAGACCAGCTCGTCACCTGGGAACTTGTTAGAAATGCAGCGTCTCAGGCCTCCAGCCCAACTACCTAATCTCCATTTCTGGGCGTGGAGCCCGGAAACCTGCAGCGTCACAAACCCTCCAGGTGATTGTGATTCTTGCTCAAGTTCTGAACCACTGGCCCGGAGCCGAGTTCTCACTCTAAGGTGCGTGTGGGTCACCGAAGGGTCTCCTTAAAGTGCAGATTCAGAGTCTGTGGGTCTGGGGTAGAGCCTGGGAGTTTGCATGTCTAACAAGCTCCCGCTGATGCCAGGCCACTGGTCCTTAGACCACACGCCAAGGAGCCAGGGTCTAAAAGCCCAATTCCACGAGGGCTGGCCTCTGCTCTTTGCCCACTCTTTCCAGCACCCTGAACAGAGCCTGGCATATAACATGCTGCTCCCCTATTCATTTAACGTAAAATATTTGGGTGCTAGAGTGGGGGCTGCTAGAAGTCACCTCATATTTCTGTTGTGGGGGAAGAAAACATTTTGCAACGACTTATTCAATGACCTCTTTCCTGCTAACTATTAAGACCAAAGACACATTGCTCAGAACTGCACTGTGCAACTTCGCTGGAACTATTTCATTAATCAGGATGCAGCAAAATAGTGGCAGGCTCACTTCTGTGAGGCTTCCTGTTCTGCTGGGGCTACTGTTTTTGCAGTTTGGGAGTACTAATTTGTGACTACCTACGACAGCAGGCCACCATCCCCCTCCACCACCCTCTTGCTTGCCTAAACACTACCTCCCCCAGTTTATCTAATTCTAATCATTCTCAGACCAGCCTCTTCCAAGAACCACCCCCACCTCGAACGCCTACTACACTTTGCTGTGTGCCAGGCTCCGTGTCTTATCTTACTTTCGTTTATTTATGAACACCTTCTCTTTTTCCAAAAAGGATTTGTGCATACCTAATTACATGCTTCCTTGCACTGCAGCTTAATGGACTCGTACGTTTCTTTCCGTCTCCTCTGCCCGGTTCCATTTTCCCAGCACAGGATGTATGGCTTGTCCACCTCCAAACACTTCGCTGTGCAGAAAGTGCCCAGTAAATTCTTATCATCTCATTGACTGATTGATTATTTCAAAGCAAAAATACTCTGAAGGGTCCCTTTGCCATTTCTTAATCAAAAAATAAACATCTGCAGCAGGAAGGGGGAAGCTGTTTATATCAGCCTCCTTCATGATAAAGGTGGAAGAGAAATGCTGTCCCAATGAATCCGAGGCGCCGCCGGTCCCCCCCACCCTGCCCCAGGCGCCACTGGCCTCCTCCCCCCACCCCCTGGTCTCTGTGGTAACGCTAGGTCCTCTTTCTCAGCAGGAGACTGAGACCGTAACCTTGACCGTGACCCCACAGGCATCGGGCCAGCCTGGCGGCATCTCCCTGAGGTCTGTTGGGACTCGGCCAGCAGCAGCCTCACCCAGGGGAGGAAGGCAATAACCTGCACGTGGGATTTTCACGAGTCACCAGGCCAGATCGTTCCCCAGAAGAATTAATGGCAGCCATGCCCTCATTAGGTTTGGTTTCTCAGGGGTCTCCTAGTAGAACGCGGGTTAGCTTTCACAGCTAACGTCCCAGCTATCAAGGGAAAACAACTCAGGACGTGGGGGGTAGGGAATCTTTGAGGTCAGAGAAGAAGGGGTGGCCTCAAATGTCATTAGGGCATTTAGGGTACTACCCAGAGATTCTGGAAAGGCTGCTGACTTGCAGGTTATTTCCTTCACTCACTGAAATTCTACCAATGACCATTGAAGCTTGGCAGTCATTTACACTGTAGTATGACTGAATTATAGGGCTCTCACAGAGGTGGGTTCTTGTAGGGATACTCACTGCATCTCTGAAAAGCCCTGAGTTTTTGGAAGTTGATGATGTTGGGTGGGAGGTTGGGAACCTCTTATAACCTTTTGTAACTGGGGGTGATGGTTTCTTCTTGGCCCTACGATATTTAGGCAAGGAAAAGAGGACCTTGTTCTGAGTCAAAAGAGAGATGATGACATTCAGGGCTGCGTGATGCCTGGCAGGAGGCCCAGGCCTGCAGAGCAGATGACCAGAGCAGCCAAGAAAGCCTAGCTTTGTCCCCAAAAAGCCCCCCACTTTCCACCTGCCCCAGGTCACCAGAGCAGCCACTTTGCCACATCCACAATAGGGTCCTATGGTCACGCTGTCCTGGAGCCTGGCTGGAGGATCCTGCACCCTCCCCGACACTGCAGGTGGCCACACGTGGCACTGAGAAGGCCCCAGGAGGGCTATAGTTTTCTCTGAAAGCACCATTAGCTGCAGCTGAGGCTTGTCAGAGCCACACTCTGAATGGTAACAAACAAGAGGCAGCGGGGAGGAGGAGGAGGAAGTATTTGGGGCTGAAATAGAATAAAGGCCTGTGGAGCTCTTGGCAGCCCTGGCAGGGGCTGGGGAGGAGACCCCGATATGAGGCCAAACCCCCGGGCTTTCAGGGGTGGGCTGGGAAGCTCTGGCAGGCCACAATGGGCCCTTGTGCTGACATCGAGCTCACATCCTCAGGCCCCTGAAGAGCTGGGGTGGTGTGTGCACAGGGTAGGGGTCTTCCTCCACCACCAGATGAACCCCAGACTGCTCTTGCTGTGCTGAGAGTCTGGCAGATGCAGTGCCTACAGTTTCCACCTGTCTACAGGGGACAGAACCCCAGGTGGGCCTAGTCTGAAGGTGCCCTGCATGTTGGGCCAAGGGCCAGGCCAGGGCCAGCCTTACAGCTTCTGCTCAGACCACCATGAAGAGAGCCAGCTGTCAGCACTCTTTGGGAGCTAAGTTACCCTGCTAGCCGGTGGAGGTGTCTCATGCAAGAGTTTAATTTTGGTCTGTCCACTTCACTGATGGGCAAATCGAGGCTCAGATTATAAGTGAGCAGCCCTAGTTGGCAACAGAGCTAGAGTTTGCTGCTGGAGCCCTTGCAGAATGAGTTGAAAGAGGGCGGGGGCCGTGTCTCCTACCAACGCATTCACAGCCCCCAGCACAGCATCCAACTCTGTGCTGGTTCTCAAGGAGCCCACAGAGCATGCATGTGTGAGCAAATCCACAGGATGGCCTGTCACAGATGCCTGCTGTGAGGGCTTGTCCGCTCTGGGAGTCTCTCAGAATAATTCACTCAAGGGCGTTTGCCTTATCCTCCCCAGAAAGTTAATAGGTATTTTCTCCAACGGCTTTCTTGGGGAAAGTACGGGAAAGGAAGGCTGGAGAGCCCCGAAGGCGGAGGTGACCGCCTTCGTGATTCTGTGACATGGAAGAACAGGTGACCGCTGCTTTAATTTACACAACACCGAGTCATCGGACTGTGCCCAGCGCAGGCTCTGTGCCCAGGGGACACACCCCCAACCCTCCCTTTTCCAGTTATGTCACTGCTGGCAGCCTCACCAGGTGTCATGTAAATGTCACATTACCCTTGGCAGGGCTTCTCAGATAGCACGTCGGAAACTTGGCTGCGGGAAGGCAAGGAATGTGCGACGCCTCCCTGGCCTCCCTCCCATCGCAGGCCTGGTGACCCGTTCAGAGTCCTGTGACCATGGCTCGGCATCCCACCAACGCCCATAGCCCAGAAGGGACGAGCATAGTCACGGGCTAAGGTGGACAGATTCTGACCAAGAGGGACAGTGAGGGCAGCCCCAGGAAAGGGGAGCCCTTTGGGAGCAGTGTGTGTGTCAAATGCCCTGACTCTTTGTTTGGGCCCCTTGAGTCCCGCATGAGGGGGATTCGGAAGCCGAGCTGTGGGGCTACAAGGAGGCTGCTGCCGCTGCAGGAAAGGGCAGTGGAGACCCAGGAGGAGAAACAAAGCAATAGCAAGGCAGGGAGGGAATTTTAAAAGAAAGCACTCTACAGTCTAGCCATCCAGTGGAATATTTTTCAGCCTTCAAATGGAATAAATTCTATACATGCTACAACATGGATCAACCTTGAGGACGTCATGCTAAGTGAAATAAGCCAGACACAAAAGGACAAACACTGTGTGATTCCATTTATATGAGGTCCTAGAGTAGCCAGATTCATAGAGACAGAAAATAGAATGGTGTACCAGGAGCTGAGGGAAAGGGGAATGGAGAGTTAGTATTCAATGGGGGCAGAGTTGCAGCGTGGGGAGATGAAAAAGTTCTGGAGATGGAAGGTGGTGATGGTTGCATGAGAATGTGAATATATTTAACGCCACTGAACTAAATACTTAAAAATGGTTAAGATGCTGAATTTTATGTTCTGTGTATTTTACCACAATTAAAAATATTTTTTTAAAAGACAGTTTTGGGCCGGCCCCATGGCATAGCCGTTAAGTGCGTGCACTCTGCTGCAGGTGGCCCGGGTTTGTGATCCCGGACGCCCAGCGAGGCACCACTTGTCAGACCATACTGTGGCGGTGTCCCATATAAAGGGGAGGAAGATGGGCACAGATGTAAGCCCAGGGCCGGTCTTCCTCAGCAAAAAGAGGAAGGATTGGCATGGATGTTAGCTCAGGGCTGATCTTCCTCACAAAAATAAAAAATAAAATAAAAGACAGTTTTGATGATCAAATTAGCTTATTCAAAACATATTTACTAACATATATCTCAGATATTTATGAGTCTTCATGTACTCAGCATATGCGTTTCTAAAAAACACCGTATTTTACCACGATGTTTTAAAATGGAAAAAGCCCTGACGGTGATGCCCAGAACCATCTGTGAGGCCCAGAGTGGCTGCCGTGGAGAGAGCCGGCGAAGGCGAGGACGAGTTCCCAGGGAGATGATGGGTCTGGGAGGAGAGGCCACTCTGGGACTGCAGCCGCTTGGCAGGGGCCTCGCCCTTGCACCTTTGCTCTGGAACCCCCATGCATCCCTAGGAGGGCCCCAGAGTCTCCCGGTGGTCTGGGCTCAGGCCTCCTGCGCTGCCCCCGGGCAGCAGGACATCTTGAGGCTTTTCTGGGTGTTCGGGCTATGCTAAGAGCCCCTGGAGAAGACCGTGACTCACTGACTTGTCCAAGGCCGTGGGTGCCGCTCTGGACTCCGCTTAGCTATGTCTGCCCAGAGGCATGGAATGTGAGGTTGGGTGAGCCTGTGAGCCGGGGCCTCACTGGGCCTGCTTCTGCCTGCCCACTCTGCAGGGACCTTCTTCCCTGTCCCTGGACTGACCTTTGAACTCTCTCCAACTGCTCTCTCTTCCCAACAGCCTCAGGGGCACAGGCTAGTAAGCCGGCTGACTGTCCTCAGAAAGGGAGGAAGGTGCCTGAGCCTCAACGGCTCCCAGAGCCAAGACCTCACTCCTTTTCCCCTGCTCAGCAGTGGTGGCTCCATCCTGTCTCCTGAGATGACCAGGAGATTACAGCTGCTATTTTTAATTGAGCAGGTCTTGGGCGCCGGGGGGCCAAGGCAGCACCTCTCCTGTAATGCTTAGGAGTCTCCATCAGAGCCCTACCCGTGTCTCCATCAGAAGCCCACCCGTGTCTCCCTCAGAGCCCTACCTGTGTCTCCATCAGAAGCCTACCCGTGTCTCCCTCTGAGCCCTACCCGTGTCTCCATCAGAGCCCTACCCGTGTCTCCATCAGAGCCCTACGCGTGTCTCCATCAGAATCCTACCATTCATCCTTCAAGGGTCAGGGAAATGGCACCAGGTCCCCCCATTAGCCCAGGCTGCACAGACAGCCCCCCTCAAACTCATGTTAAAGCATTTTTTAGCAGTTTATTGGTATATAGCTTACATACAGCAAAATTCACCCTTTTTAATGTACAGTTCTGTGGGTTTTGACAAACAATACAAATAATTGTATAATCACCACCACCATCAAGATTTGGAACAGTTCCATCGCCCCAAAAAAATTCCCTCATGCCCCTTTATAATCAACTTCTTCCGCCATCCTCAAACCCTGGCAACCTATAAACTTTCTGTCCCCTATAATTTTGCTTTTTCCAGAATGTCGTGTAAATGGAAAAATACAGCATGTAGTCTTTTGGATCCAACTTCTTTAGCAAAATGCATTTGAGATTCATCCATGTTGCTACGTATATCAATGGTTCTTTCCTTTTTATTACTGAGTGGTGGCCCATTGTATGAATGCACTAGTTTGTTTATTAATTCATCAGTTGAAGGACATTTGGGTTGTTCCCAGTTTTGAGCAATTATGAATAAAGCCACTATAAACATTGCATCATGTTTTTGTATGAACATAAGTTTTCATTTCTCTTACGAGTGGCTTTGTGGGGTTGTATGGTAGATGTATATTTAACTTCAGAAGAAACTGTCAAGCTATTTTCCAAACTGGCTGTACCATTTTGCATTCCCACCAGCACTGTATCAGAGTTTCTGTTGCTCCACATCCTCACTAGCACATTGTATTGTCGGCTTAAAAAAAACTCTTAGCTACTCTAATAGGTGTATAGTGGTATCTCACTGTAGTTTTAATGTGTGCCTTTTCCTAATGATTAATGATGTTGAGCATCTTTTAATGTGCTTGTCATCTGTATATCTTCTTTGGTGAAGTATCTGTTTAAATCTTATGTCCATTTTTTTGATTGAATTATTCTCTTATTTTTTGAGTTTTGAGAGTTGTTTATATATTCTGGATGCAAGTCCTTTATCACATATGTGTTTTGCAAATATTTTCTTCCTGTCACTTGTCTTTTTTCATTTTCTTAACAGTATCTTTTAAACAGCTTAAGGTTTAAATTTTGATGAAATCCGATTGATCCATTTGTTCTTTTATGGGCCATGCTTGTTGGGTGTTGGTTGAACAAAGGTGTGCCATGTAAGCACTGTGACATTTATCAAGAAGGGAGTGTGTGCCAGGCACATGCGTGCTGGGGACGTGGTGACAAATAGGACTCACTATGGCTCATGCTTAGTGGAGGAGACAGGATATGTAAAGAAGTAAGTAGAGCATACTATAATTTTATAATGTTGGACGGTGCAAGGTGCATAAAAAAGAGGAATAATTCACTCTAGAAACTATTGAAGGCTTTACAGAAGATGAACTTAGCCAACAATAGGTGCTGAAGATATGGAGTGAATCTGAAGGTTAATGGGAAGAAGCCCGCTCCCCTAAGCACAGTGTCCTGATATCATTTCTCACACGGATTCTGGAAACCCAGTGAGGGGACACCAAACAGAAAATTCCGTGGAAGCAGAGTGTGCTAACTGGGTCCCCCTGAATCAGGGGTCCCTCCCCTGTTCTTCCTTCCCCTTGCTGCACCTCCCAGTGACTGCTCCTCCTTGATGTGAGCCACTGTCATCAGGGCCAGCCTTCAGCAGATTGGCCACGACTAACAGGGATGGAGCCTTTCAGGTGAAAGTGTGAGAAAGGGGAGACAGTTATCAGAGGGATTGATGGAGGAGGTGAGGTGTGTGAAAGGGGCCAGGGGGCCTTCCAAACCCTAAAAGGATGCAAATAGGGGAGACTTCCCCCCACCCACAAAACAAGCTCCGACAGTGGTGGTTATTGTAGGTCAGAGGCCGGGAGGGAAGGGAGTTCAGGGTCCCCAGAAAGAGAGTCCCTTTCCCAGTTCCCCCTGGTAGAGTTGTTACCTCTCTCCTAAAAGCACAAGGGAAAATTCAGGTATGGTGCTGTGATCTTTTATTATGACCCTGAACTCCCAGAACTGTTGTTACATTGTTGTTGAGGGCAGAGGCACATCCTGGGTCTGAGGTTCTGGGTTGTCTTTAAAAGGACGCAGCTGGGGCTGGCCCAGTGGCATAGTGGTTAAGTTCGCACGCTCGGCTTCAGCGGCCCGGGGTTCACAGGTTCAGATCCTGGACACAGACCTACACACCACTCGTCAAGCCATGCTGTGGCAGCGTCCCATATATAAAGTGGAGGGAGATGGGCATGGATGTTAGCCCAAGGCCAATCTTCCTCAGCAAAAAGAGGAGGATTGGCAACAGATGTTAGCTCAGAGCTAATCTTCCTTACCAAAAAAAAAAAAAAAAAAAGGATGCAGCCGGTCCATGTGTTTCCACGATGAGATGCTCGATTCCCTTCTCTCTGCGGCTCTCCTTCCTCCCCCCTTCCTCCTCCAGGGAGAATCTACCCATGAACCCCTGAGGCAGATGACCAATAGGGCCCACAGTTCGTGAGGTGAATGAGGAGAGCTGCGAGTTCAGAGCAGCACCATAGAAACCTGCGCTGGTGGCAGAGGCATGGCCTGGATGCCTTCCCAGCCCGAGGCCTCCCTGGCCTTGCGCACACCCCGTCCCGTCTCACCGGCACCTCACACCCAGAGGGCCTGGCGGGTGGTGTCAGGTGATGTGTTGAGTCAACAGACCCACAGGAGAGCCCTGGTCGGAGTCCCGTGGCAGCCGGCTGCGGCCGGCACCCCAGGAAGGGAATGCCCGCGCCTGGCTGCCAGCCACCACTTGGCCTGCCAGGAGACCCAGCAGGGAGGCGGAGCAGGGCAGGAATCACACCCCACCCCCCAGACTGTCTCCCCAGCTCCCGGCCTCTGCCGCCTCCTCCTGCTTTGATGAATGTCACTTTCCAAAGTGAAGGTTTGGAATCTGTGGTCCCAGGGCCCACATGCCATCGTGCCAGGTAGAATAGTGTGTTCTCGATGCGTCAGAGAGCTGCACATCTGGAGTGACCCAGGACACACCTTGGGGAGGGGACTGTGGCTCAGAGCCCTTCCTAGATCACCCACAGTCCCTTCCTACCCATATCGAGTCTAGAGCGTGGAGGTGGGGGCATCTGGGAGCCCCTCCAGGGTAAGGCGGAACAGCCCAGAAACCGTTCCATCAAGCACAGCTGGAGGGACCACATTTCACGAGCAGTGGGCACCTGCAATCTGTGCGGGAGGAGGAGCCATCATCAGGGGTTCTGAGCAGATTCAAATAGCCCAAATTGCAGAAAGTATAGAAAAAACTCAAGGCACGGTTTCAGATTTTCAGAAACATGCTCCAGGAACTCGGGGGTGACAGTGCTAGTCAGGCGTGCCCGCTGCCTCCTCTTGATTTGGTTATCACGCTGATTTTCCACCTCATCTTCAGGCCCCATTTTCTCCTACTGAGGGTCCCTGAGAGATTTCTGATTTGGGGTTCAGACTGCAGAGTGGACACAGCTTCTGTTAGAAGCTGAAACAGTGGGACTCCGACCATCCTGTAGGAATAAGGAACTATGAAAATATTGTTGGAACTCAAATTCTTAAAACCTGCTTTTTGGGGAGTTAGAACTGCCCAGAGGTTATTTCAGAAAGAGAGAAATTTGTGTGTTCGTGCTCTATTTATGGATTTCATCAGATTGTCAAAGGGTCCTGGGACCCAAAAAAGTTTAAAAATCATGTCCTTCCTAGTTTCTAGGGGAGTTTCCCAGTAGCTAGAATAATAAGCGGGTGGTGGACAGCCAGGAATTCCGAGCAGGGAGAGCGACGGCGCATCCGTGTCCCGCGCACGGAGACGGGAGGCCCGGCACGGAGTTCCCCGGTCTTGTCCGAGTGTACCCTCAAACCAGATCTGCTGATTTACATCATAGCCATGCCTGCGTGTACGAGACAGGCTGGCTTTGCCTGAACGATGTGCCTGAATGATGCTGTGTTATAAACAGCCATCTCCGAGAGATCAGGGTTAGAAAGATTTGTCTGAACTCGCACAGAAATCTGGTCCTGACCTAGGAACACATCTGAGCAGAGTAGGGCACAGGGAGGGGCTCCTGCTCAGAAATATTCTGGCCCCACTTGTGGCCGGTGCCAGAAAGCCTTTCCCCTGCCCACCCGGCACCTTGGCATCAGCTGGTGAGTATAAAGCTCCATGGGCTCCTACTGAATTATTGTCCTTCCCCGTGTCCTCTCAGGAAATGACAGTCACCACACTGACCCAGGAAGGACCCTAGAGTTGTCTCAGCGTCTTCTCCTCTCCCAAATCCAGCGTGTCCGAGTCATGGCCTTCCACCGCCCCCTCCGTCCTGTGCAGCCTGCGGGAGCTACTGGGGGTGCTGGTGGGCATGGGGAGAGGAGCCCAGGGCAGGCCAGCAAGAACCTGTGTGCAGAGGTGTGGGGTACAGAGGGTACCCCACAGGTCCCACCCTCCCACCTCTGACTCCGGCACCTGCCATCCTCCCGTGTGAACGCGTGCTCTTTCCTTTCACCCATACAGATGGTCCCCTCCCCTGACACTCCGTGGCTGTGACGTCAGCATCTGAAACCTCTCACAGCGCAGGGAAAGCGCACCACTGTGGATCTAGAACCCAAGTCGTTGGCCTTCTAGGCCTGGCTTCTGACCTAGCTGTTGCCCTTGGGCCTGACACTTCCCCCCTCAGGGCCTGCGCTTCCTCCACTGTAGCACGAGGTTGTGGATGTTTGTCTGCTAAGGTCGCTTACCGCGGATTCCACCCTTGGTGGGACTATCCTGATTCTGTCACGTTCAGCTGAATTAATCTGTACAGCACCAAATGTTGCTTTTGTGGTTCCACAGAGACCATCATCAAAGGGGACTGGCGTCATGATTTCCCCTTTGTTAGCGCATCGTTAGCAAATTGTTTTTCAGAAACCATTTTATATGGGAAATGGATTGTTCTAGAACTTCTCCCTCTTACAAAGCAACTGAGGGTTTTTTCTCTCCTCCCTTCCCCGAGGATTGCATTTTAGCTTCAACAACAAAAGGCCCATGTGCTCTTATCTTCTGCTCTAGTGAAGTATCGAGGGTTACATTTTGGGTCCATGAAGCAGGACTCAGACTGCAGAGAAGTGTGAAGAGGGCACAACTCTTCTAACTCTTCACGCTGCGGGGCCACACCTGATGTAAAGTTGGCCCGAGAAATGCCCACTGCCTCCCCCCGCACTGGTTTGTTTGTTTTCTTTTGCCAGTTTACCCATGCAAATATCAATATGCTAGAGCCAACTATTTAACAACTAGATACAGAATGCTGTTGGGTGTACAAAGCTCTCTAAAACTGCTTTTATTCCTGGATTCCTTCTGGAAGAATAAGAACCTTAGAAAATGTCCTAGAAGAAGTTTGTTTTTTTTTTTTTTTTTTTGGTGAGGAGATCAGCCCTGAGCTAACATCCACCAATCCTCCTCTTTTTTTTTTTTTTTTTGCTGAGGAAGACCGCCCTGGGCTAACATCCGTGCCCATCTTCCTCCACTTTATATGGGACGCCGCCACAGCATGGCTTACCAAGCAGTGCGTCGGTGCGCGCCCGGGATCCGAACCAGCGAACCCCGGGCCGCCGCAGCGGAGCGCGCGCACTTAACCGCTTGCGCCACCGGGCCGGCCCCAAGAAGTTTGTTTTTTTAATAGAATTTTTCACCCACCACGTTACTGTAACGCTTTGACTCCAAGATGACTTCCAACATTCTGCAACATATTTTGAATTGTTTTAATTATAAAAAATTGTAAAACAGGTTCTTAAAGTCCGTAAGCAAAACTTGTAGCCTAAAACCTTATTGCAAATTAATATACGAATTAAGAGTAAGCTCAAGTATGGTCAGAGCCAAAGCCATTGGATTATAAAGATATCCAGGCCAATCCTGAGACAAGAATCGAGAAACTCTAACCCTGACAGAGAGGGCCCTGGTGGGGTGGGGGTGGGGGGAGGACAGCAGGAGAGTGTTTTTTAGGAGATGGGTGATTCTGGAGCATTCAGAGCAAGGTCTCAAAGCAGCCAGCTGAATAGGAGCAGGGACCCTGGGGAGAGCTGGCTGGTGGCTGTATGGACGCTTGGTGTCCAGGGACGAGGCATAATTCAGGGAGCGTCTGCGTGACACTGTCATTGGCTACAGGAAGGGTAATTTCCAGCAGAGACCAGGCAAGGAGGGTTGGGACTCAGAAAAAAGAGAATTTGCTCTCTCAAAGAAGGGAGCTAGGAGGAGGAGTGCTGAGGCCCTGGGACTGCATGGCCACAAAGAATGGGTACTAGAATTACTTTAGAAGTTTCTTATCTGTAAAATGAGGAGGTTGGATTCACTTAATGATTTAAAACTTGTCTGGCCACTGAATCACCTGGGGAACTTTAGAAAACCCAGATTCCCAGGCTCCTCCTTAGACCCACTCAATACATTCTTTAGGACCTGGGAATATGTATTCTCAGAGCTCCCGGGTGGCCCTTATGCCTAGCTGGCTTTGAGAACTGCGGGCTGACAGCATCTCAATGGACCTTTGGGGTCAGATGCTCTCCATCCAGCGCGTTGGGTTAACTCAGTGCGGCTAGAGCCTAAGGACTGCCCAGACCAAGGGTTTTGAGCAAAACCTTCCCATGGGAAATGGAGGCAGAAAGTTATCCAAAGTTCAATGGAAAAGCTATGGGGACTCCTCAGGGGTGTTCTACCCAGGGCCTCAGAGCAGATGATGGCTGGGCTGGGACAAACCCAGACCACACACGTACCAGGAATAGGTTGGCCAAGCTGTCCTCATGAGCAAAGAATGGCTGCTTATGTTTGCACCCAGTGAGACCAGAGAAGTCTAGTTTCCCCCAAGTAGAGTTCAAGCCTCAGAAAGTCCAGCTGCTACTGGACGTGATTGGTTTCTTAAAATCATGAAGGATCTAGAAACCTACCATCAAGGCTCAGAGCTGAGGTCAAGCCTGCACCTAGGATTCACCAGGGTCTCAGGTCTTGACCCCAATGTCCTGATGATGCAGCTTCCTGTTCCTTTTTTTTTTTCTGTTTTTTTTGTGAGGAAGAGTAGCCCTGAGCTAACATCTGTTGCCAATCCTCCTCTTTTTGCAGAGGAAGATTGGCCCTGGGCTAACATCTGTGCCCATCTTCCTCGACTTTATATGTGGGATGCCTGCCACAGGATGGCTTGATAAGCTGTGCATAGGTCCACGCCCGGGATCCAAACCCACAAACCCCGGGCTGCTGAAGCAGAGCATGCGAACTTAACCACTACGCCACCGGGCTGGCCCCAGCTTCCTGTTCCTTTGACATGAGCTGACACTGCCTTTAGTATTTCTCAAGCTCCCTTAGGCTCCTCTACCAGGAAACGCAGAGAGAAGAGAGGCAAAGGGATTTCCTTCGGGAGTCCCACCCCCAGTTATTGCCAGTACCCTTCCTTCTTGGCTGACCTGCCCTGTTGAATGGGTTGACAGCTCCAGCAAGCATTGACTAGGCAATTCAATGCACTGGGTGGACAAAGTGGTAAGCCTATGGTCTTCTTGGAATTCACAAATAAGGTGCGGGTGCAGATCAGCTGGCCCGGTTTGCTCGCAGGCTAGCCTCCCAGAACACGGCCTGGCTCAGGTCCAGCCACCTCCTTGCCAGTGTGGACTGAGCTGCACCTTCAGTTCTTGCCTCATCCTCTCCCCATGCCTCAGTGAATGGGTGCAAGGACCAAGGCTGGTGAGGCCTAAGGGTGCACTTTGTGACCCTAGAACAAGATCTGCTGACCGGCCCCTGGGGAGCTGGGTCTGCACCTTCAGTCTCGTAGCCATCAGCCCTGGTGGGACACACTGGTGTGTGATGGGACATCAGCGGTGTACCTTTACAACAAGAACTGCACCCCACAGGGGAGAATGGAGCTGCCGTCACCGACTGGCTAGAACCAGTGAACGTACTCGAGTGCCCAGTATCCACAGAAGAACTTTGTGGGGGCGGGGGGAGCTGTAAGCAATTTAATTTTGTTATTAAAAAGCACTGTCCCATCAATATACAGTCAATGGAACAAACTGGTTTAGTATGCTAGGTCCTTATGTCCTTCCTGCTTTCTCTAGTAACCTCTCTTCTATGGTGGTGCTCTTTATCTGTAGCACAGTTGGGGAGCCGTGAAAAGAAAGTTCTGGAAGATGTGACACAAAGTTGACCCAATTCAAGACAACATTTATTTGACAAACACAGAGTTGGTGTCAACCAGATGGTAGGCACTGTGTGAGCCTCCTGTATCACCTCACCTGCCCCTGGTCGCTAATTCTTAGGATATCAGAAGAGAATAGCAAACCAAATATATTTTGAGATTTAATGAACAAAAAAACCTCACTTGTGTAATGAAACAGGAAGTGCTATTAATATAGTTGAAGAAACAAAACAAAGTTATAGAAAAATGACTCAGGGGGGAAAAAAATTAACTTTTCAGGATAATGACGAACCAAATTTGCTCTTTCTACTGTTGTCCATTTCTGTTCGATTTTCTCTCCATGGCTTCGGGATCAGGTCTCTTAAAATTGACACTGGTTTTACATTCTTGATAAAAGGATGTTGTAAAGTTGCGTTCAGTAGCTCTCTGCTCAGGATTCTTCGCTAGACACTTTTTAACAAAATTGGTGAAATCATCAGACCAAAGTTCTGGCTTCTGGATGTTCGTGGTGGGTTTGTGGCAATCATAAAAATAGCGCTGATTGGATATATTTCATGTAAGGAAGTTTTCCTTCAGCAGCTTCTATAGAAGTAATGCCAAGTGACCAGATGTTGGCCGCACGGTTATAGCCTAGTTCTTGACTTACCTCAGGCCGCCCTGTGGGATTCTGTGTGCTTGACAAACCCCTCAGGATTCCTTTGATCAGGCCAGTTTAGGAGACAGACATCATAATTGGTTGTGAATCAGCTGTGCCCAAATTTCCTGAGGTTGGCCTCCAGAACACCACAGAGTTTCTGAGGAATTGAGAGATGGTGCTCACCAAAATGGATCTAAAGTGCAGATAAGTTCGGGCAAAACACAGAGGCTCATTTGATGCTGGCCTTCTCAGATCCGGAATATACTAAATCTGGTGAATCTTTGAGGGAAGGAGAGGGTGAGAGTACTTCTGAGCAGAGCTTCCTAAACCTATGTGATCATGGGACTCCACTTTTTTGGGGGAAACACTGCACTAAAAGTACTCCGTCGAATCCTGCTTGCTAGAAGTCAGTCAAATTTAAGTACTTAATTTTCACACACAGATAGTATGATCTGAGAGAGCTTGAAAGGCCCTAAATAGAAATGCCCCTTTCTCTGAACTGTGCCTAAAATTCTATTGTGTATCATCTTTGGTTGTGCCTTTGTCCCCCATTAAAAATGCAAACACCTCTAGGGAGAATAACCAAACAACGAGTAGTAAATATGTTTAGAATTGTACTTGGTGCCACAGGTTACTGAGACATGGTCCTTATCCCTGAGGGTCTCGGGATGTAGTTATGTGAAGGGAAGCAAACATCGCATGAAGTGACCACTAAGAGGTGGCCTGTGATTAGTCATGTGGCCCTAGCTGAGGGTGCTGACACCTCCCAGGGAGAAGGAGGGTCTATGAGGCCGTTGAGGAGGGCGCCATGTTCTAAGAGTGAGGTCCAAGTTCTCCTGGGGCCCCAACACTCTTTCGGGGCATCTTGAGATCTTCCCTTTTTCCAACTGTTTGCACCCAGTGACACCCCAGACCACTGAGGAAGGCTGGATTTTTTTTTCATATACTTCAGCTAAAACCACCATGTTGAACAGATTGAATGCAGAAACAGATACAGGAATCTAGTGTCTTCTATTAAGCCAGACATTTGCAAAAAAAGTATAAAATAAATGCCACCCCCTCTTTTATGTTTTAAAAGATATACTGGTGAGAAATTATTTCAAAAAAGTGATTGAGGACCCTAAAGAGCTTTTGTTTATGTGGGTTTTATGTATTAGTATCCATCATATTAGAAATTAAAACTGAGAAAATGGTAAAATATTGATTAATTCGTTTACAAATAACAGTAATAAACTTATTACATGTTAACACAAATAACATTTTTTAGGAGTGTAAAGGGGTCCTGAGCCCAAATACCTACTGCAGTGGTTCTCAGAGGAGCTGAGGGTGGTCCGGGAGGGCACCCTGGAGCACAGCCTTCTTCCAGTCTGTGCTCTGTGGGCTGTAAAATGGGCAGGCTGAATGGGCCGTGGTCATTCTTGAGTGTATCCCACCAAAGCAGGCAACGGAGAAATGGTCTTGAAGGATGACCTAGCAACTCTAGTTGAGCTGAAGCGAAAGAGAATTAAATGATTGAAGGCAGAGGCAGGAGCATGTCACCATCACACAGGGAAGGCCTGCTCTATGCAGGGCATTCTTGCCTCCTGGCAAACCCCACAGCTGACCAGTGGGTTGCAGAGCAGTGTGTATCTCCTTGTCTTAAATATTGGTGGGATGTGATGCCCACCTTGAAGGGAAACACCATTTAATTAATAACGAGTCGCCCTTGGAACTTCCCTTTGTGGCCTCAGGCTCTTTCACATTTCTTAAACCATCAGTCTCTGATGGAAAACCAGTGACTGGCCTTGACCTGGCCTTGACCCCTCCCCCCTTCCAGACTGCCTCTGGGGCTGACTACGACTTGGGTGGAATGTGCAATGGCAGTGGCCAGGACTGCCCAGTCAGACCCCAACTTGCCAAAGATGGGGAGGCTGGCATTTCTCACCTCCTCACCAAGCCGTAGTGGAGGGACCATAGGTTTAGAGTTGCCAGAAGTGAGCTCCGTCAGACACGTCAGACGCCTGCCCCTCTAAGTAAGGCTGACAGCTGGAGACAGCTGAGCACGCTCAGGTTTCTGGCCAGCGGAGTGCTTCTCCCTAAGATCGCCTCTACTATTAATAGTAGCTCCCAGTGGTCAAGTGCACACTAAGTTATTGAGTGTTCTAGGACGCTTTCCTTGTTACTTCTAAATCACCACAAAAAGCCCGTGGGCAGCTCAATTTTCAAATAACAAACCGAGGTTCTGAGCTGCTGCTGACTCGCCTGAGGGGTGGATGGAGGGTCAAAGCAAGGTGTGCTGGCCCCAGAGCCCAGGCCCTTCGGCCACTCCGGGCAGTGTTTGCCCCAGTTTGGGGGCAGAGGCTGGAGGCTGTATCAGTCAGGGTGGGAACAGGGGCACGGTGAGCTGGGATTCTGAAGGGCTTCTCACAGAGTGTGGGAGGGGAGCCAGAGGGCGGAGATGTTAAGACTTAAACCCAGGGACAAGCAAGGGCAAGAGGCCATCACTGCCCAGGCCTGAAGGGATAGGGAAAGAGGTGATGTCACTGTAGAGGCCGAAGCAGGAGGGCAGCAGGTAGGGAGAGGGTGGAGAATGTAGGTCCATACCCACCTTTTCTTCTCCAGCCCCCACGGTCCTGCAGGAGCCTTCCACTGCCCAACCCATTCTGAAGCCGGAGGCCACGGAGCCACTGAGCACATGAGGGTCAGTCCCTGGGACACCAAGCTGGCAGAGGGCAAACAGTGAAGAGAGTGAGGGGGCAGTGCAGGGAGGAGCAGAGGATAACCAGGCCAGAGGGAAAGCTGAGAAACAAAAGGTGAAAAACTCTAAGCAGCTAATTTACTCCTTGAAAAGGCGTCCCAAGCAAAACTCCACGTGGTGGGCGGGTCCTCCTCGCGCCACACGGAGACCTGGAGTGTGCACACTCCACTGTATGTCTTGTATTGCCTGAGGTTTTCTGTCCCTTTTAACATCCCTGCATGGTTCCTTAGCAGCAAGGACCCTGCCTCTCCCTGGCTGTGTGCTTTTCCTTGACACACACTCTCTGTGCCACTATTCCCTGTGACCCTTGTCACCATCCCTCCAAAGTTAGGAACAACACCAAGCCCCTCATCTCCGCGATGAGTAGTTGGTTGTTTCTTAAACTGCGTATAAGCAAATCGCTGTCCAGGGTAAATTGAACATTTGCTCTTCTCACCCCATCCTCTTGGAACAACGGTTAGCAAGGACGTTTTGAGATCAGAAACAAAATGAAATTTTTTCCTTCTTTCCTGCTGTTCCAGACCATCTGCATGAAAAAGGCTGCTGCTGCCAGAGGGTGGGTGGGGAGAAGAGGAGTGTGTACGTGCGCATCACGCATCTCGTCTACCTGGTCTGTTTTTCCAAGGCAAGGGGTTGGTTTGCTCAAAGGCCCATGACTAGTTAGTGGTAAATCAGGCCTAGAACTTGGGGCTTCTACTTGCCACCCCACATTGCTGTGCTTCTGCAGGCCCCTGCTTACTTTTTTCCCAGTGACACCGCTGTTCTCCTTTCTCCTCCCCCATCTCTCCAGATGTAGCTCACGCCAATATGGCCGGCCCTGTGAAGTCACCAGCTCATGGCTCCCTGGTGTCTGGAGCCACTTGCCTGGTGTCTGGTGTGGCTGCCAGGAGCCGTTTCTGTTCACTCACTGGGCCTATTCACTTGTCCTGGCTGCTGCCCCAGAAGATCAAGGGCATTGTTCGCTTTCAGAGGCTGACAGCAGTCCTGAACAAAGCTGTTAAGAAGCAGGAGAGGAGGGAAAGCCTTCTCAGAAGAAACACAACAGGGGAAACCTGTCTGTCCTCCTGGGTTCCTGTTGCCATGGCCCAGTCCTGTCTGGGCCCATAGGAAAGTGGCCTTAACTGGCCACTTTTCCTATGGGCCCGAAGTCATGGCCAGCGCCTTGCTGGTGTCTCTGTGGAGCTCTCCCGCCCCCCAGCCCCAGGGCTCTCCTCCTCCCTGAGCCTCTCTCGGCTTTGGCATCGCAGGCTCTTGACTGTCACGGCTTACCGTGTGGCATTGTTGGGTTGGGTTTTTGGTTTTGTTTTGTCCCATTTCCCCAACCAGACTGAAAGGTGGGATTTGTCTGATTCATCTTAACATGCCGCCTCCTCCACGCCTGCACGTGCTTGGCCCACAGCAGCTGGCTGATCCGACGCATGGTTTTCCTGAAATATCGGAGTTTGGCCATTTAAGAAATAAATTGGTCTATTTAAAAGTAATGGGGATTGTGTCAGCATTGCCCCAGTGTCCTCCTTATTTATGATTTGTGACACCATTATTCAAAAAAAAGAGGAAGGTTTAGGAATATCATTCTTACCTGCCCCACTCTCCTTTCATAAGGCAGTTTTCCTCCTGCTGGGAAAGTGACATAAACTGAGTAAGAGTCTCCTCTCTCTGCTGATCCTCGTCTCCTCTCTTTCTGCCTGGCACGGAGGAGAAAACACCTTTGGAGGAAGCCCATCCTTGCCTACCCAAGGCCACCCCATCGTCAGAAGCCCACCCTCTCCTTCCTGTACCCCTTTCCCTCCCATGGCACCTCTTACTTCCCTTCAGGCACCCAGTGCTTTCCCAGCTCTCCTTCTGTTGGCCTGTGGAACCCCGCTTTCTGGAAGAGTAATTCACGCACCTAAAATGTGATTTTAAGTCTGTGTTCTTTCTCTTGGCAATATCCCAATGTAATCATGGCAAAAAAGAGTTTGGGATTTGGGGTGAGGACACCGGATTCAGGTGTGATTTCTGCTGTTTACTCTCTAAAGGACCATGGATAAGGGACTTCTCTAGTTACTCATTTCTTCACCTGTTAAGGGGGGTGATAAACCTGCCCCCCTCCATGGGGTGGCTCCGGGAAGCAAACGGAGCCGGGGTGTGCAAGAGCCCTTGGCAAGCAGTGAGACACGATGCAAAAAGAGATGTTACTGCAAGACTCTGCCCCTCTTACAGGTATTTCAGCTGTCAGTGAAAAGAGGGGCATATTTTTGGTTCTAGGAAGGTTCTTTCCCTGCGTCCCTAAACTACACACGTATTCCTAATCCACATGTCACTTTACCTGTCCCCTCTCTCCACAACTTTCCCTTCCCCCACTCTCCAGTCCAGAGTATCATCCTGTTTTCCCCCACAAGAATCACTCGCTCTGGGAAGGGAACAGGGAGGAGGCAGGAAGGCCAGGTGGAAAGATGGAAGCATCTTTTGAACTTGGAAGATTTCAATGAGAGGAGCTTTCTCGAGGGGCATGGAGAATCATTCCATTCCACCAGCAACAAATTATTCCCACCACCGGATGAAAAGCCCACTTTGTCTTCTCCTCATCCCAAGCAGTTCAACAAAGTTCTGTCTAGGGGTATGCATCTTCTGCATCCAGCCTTCTCTCATGCCCTCAATTGGGATTGGGTTAGGATCGTTGCAGTATTCACACGGGGACAGCCTGCAGAGGATGAGCCACAGGAGAAGCAGAAGCTGCCATTTGTGCTCTGAAGAGCCCTCTTAGTGGCAAGCTGCTTAGTCACCTTCTTTTTATTATTTACGCTTGGGAAACAAACATTCTGTACCCAAAGAACTAGCAAGCAGTTCCACCAGCTACACGTGTCCCTTACGCAATGGCGACTGGGCTTCGTCCCTGGAGAATGTTGTCTGTGGGGCAGCCTCTGGCAGGGATAGAGACTGTGAGGTAGAAATGGGGGAGGAAGCACACACTCTGTAGACAACAGCGAGCCCGGGAACACCGGGCCTGCCCTCCAGGGCTTCTGGCTAGTCGTCTAGTCCAGGAGACGGCCCTCCACAGAGCTGGTAGGGGCAGCTGGGATCAGGACAGGAGGCACTTAAATACGGTGTTAGCCAGCCTCTTGGCTCAAAAGCAGAACAGTGGCTGAAAACGGCAATTTTCTGAATAGGTAATACATTCACGTGATATAAAAATTAAAAAATAGAAGAAGGTATACAATGAAAGTCTTCCCCACTAGTTGTTCCCGTCACCATACACAGCCAGTGTTTCCAGATCCTTCCAGAGATGCTCTAGGCATATGCACACAGGCAGAATATATGTGTGTATATAAATATATATTCTTTTTCCCTGTTTTGAAACTATAAATGGTATCATTCCATACAGATGGCTCTGCAGTTTGCTTTTTCACCTCCACTGTATCTTGGAGATGACAAGAATGATGGGCTGTCATGTTCCTGTAGGAGTCATGGCTGTCTGTGTGGACATGCCGTAATTTATGTAACCTCTTCCTGTGCTAACCGTCTGTGTCTCCAGTCTCTGCTTTTACAAGCCCCATGGTGACGAATGACCCCACACCTCTCCATTTAGCAATGATACAAATATGTCTGCAGCAGAAATTCCCAGAAGCGGAATTGCTGGGTCAAGGAACATGTGCATTTGTAGTTTTGATACATAGTGCCAAAATACCTCCACAGAGGCCGGTATTTCCTCTGAGCCTCTGAAAATTCCTGTGGGGTGTGGTCTGAGCCAGGAGGTCTGAGCTGGGTCTGGGGGTAGAGTCACAGGTAAGATGGAGGGACTGGTTTGGGTTGTCCCTGGCGTTAGAATAGATGGGGGTGCTTTTCACTGTTAACTGAGAGGTGCTGAGATCACTGGGCCAGCCCCTCCCTTTACATGAAGGACCGAGGCCCCCAGAGGGGCTCCACCTGAGGGGCTCTCGCAGGTGGTTAGGCGGTGGTTGGTGGCACAGGCTTTTGAGCCTAAACTACCCCCATCCCGTCCTGCTCTGTCCTGCCCCTCTGTCAGGTCTCCAGCCCTCGCCCCCGGAAAGCAGGGCAGGCCCAGGAAAGTGCACAGGATGGGCCTCTGTGTCCAGTGGCCTGGGCAAGAGTTGGGAGCACAGACCACAAATGTCCTGCTGGCTGTGACTCTGGGAACTGGCCTGTTGCAGGCCGCACTGTGAGGGGCCAGGCTGGTGCGCTGCTGCGGACTCTGTCACTGGAAGAACCATTGAAGGACACGCCGCTGCCCCTGGGGGCCTGAGGCCCGAGAGGTGTCCAGGCTGCACAAACAAAACAACACAAGAGCTTCCTTCTCCTGTGGCAGCAAAGCCCTCTGAAGGACCCGGCACGCCCCCTCTGGCCTTGGCGGGCGTCCTCATTCCTGGCTATTCTGTGAGCATCACTGCGGAGCGCTGGTGCCACAGTGCTGGAGCCTGGAGCCGGGCCTGGAGAAGGGCCCGGACCCAGACCAGGCGGCCCTTTGTCGGCCTGCCTGCCGGAACACCCCCCTGTCCCCATGAAGAGCCGCTAAACCGTCAGATCTCTTCCTGCTCCTGGTCCCCACTCTCCCTCCTCCTCTCTTCCTCTCACTCCCGGCCCCACCTCAGAGCGGGCCTGGCTTTTCAAGACCTTTGGGGGAAAACTTTTGTTTTCAAGACCTTGGAGCTTTGTTGTTGGAGGCCTTTCATGTTTTGAGTTTTGAGACCTACAAAAACATGGTTGATAGAACATTCTATCTCCTTCTGCTTTTAGCTCGAGCTGCCTCCCAGAGGTCAGCCTGGGGCTTGGGAGCGGGGATTGCCACGTGGTGTGGCTTCATGGGATAAGGGGTTCCCTGGAAAATGGCACCCTTCCTTTAACTGGTTACTTCCAAAACTCCCACCCAGGAAATACGTACCCCCCACACACTCTCCAGCCATGGAGAGGGAAAGAAGATTCGAACTAAGCTTGAGCCTCAGCCCTTCCCTGCTCCCTTCTCTCTCCTTGCCTGTTGGGTGGTGGGTATTCACCAAACACCTTGCCCTCGCCCAGGACAGTGCGGCTGCCGTGGGGACCCAGAGGGTGTGGTCAGGATCCCTGCCCCCACAACAGATGGTAGATTTTATTGGGGACAAGAGACTTACATCCTTTATATTTGGTTTCAGTGTTAAACAGCTTGTTGTTAACTGACAACATGCAGTACAGATGAAACGTGCTTTATGAGCTCGGGGGAGGGAGGACTCGCAGGGCCGTCGAGTCAGGAGAAGGCAGATTGGATGGACTGACCCCTGAGGAATGGGAGGCCGCTCTGGGGAGTGAGGGTGGAAGCAGAGGAGGGAACACACACGTGTGCAGGGACTGAGGGGAGGAGTCTGGACAGTGGCGAGGGAGATCCAGGCTTACGGCTTTGCAGGCTGACCGTCTAGTCTAGGTCAGAAGTCGCAAGGAGGGGCCGGGGCCATGTCTGCTGACATGTTTGCCTTGACTTGCATAATTTACAATTTTTAAATAACTAATTTAAAATAAAAATTTTATTTGGTTACTAATTTTTATTTAGTATTTAGTTTAATTTATTTAGTTATTTATAAGTGTGAGAGAGCAGACCCAAATCCAGATTCTGCTTCTCTTGGAAAAGGAATCAATATCAGGCAACATTATTGTATTGTTTCCCCAGAGCTGCCATGACAAAGTACCACAAACTGAGTGAAGTTTATTCTCTCGCAGTTACAGGGGCTAGAAGTCTGAATCCAAGGTGTCAGCAGGGCCGCGCTCCCTCTGACACTCTGGATAGAGTCCTTCCTGGCCTCTTCCAGCTTCTGATGTTTGCTGGCAGCGCTGGGTGTCCCTTGGCTTGTTGCTGCATCACTCCAGTCTCTGCCTGCCTCGTCACATGGCCTTCTCCTCTGTGTGTCTGTCTGTCTCTGAGTCTTCTCCTCTTACAAGGACACTAGTCACATGGGGTTAAGAGCCCAGCCTACTCCAATATGACCTCGTCTTAACTTGATGACATCTGTGAAGACCATGTTTCCAAATAAGGTCACATTCACAGGTACTGAGGGTTAGGGCTTCAACATACCTATTTGTGGGACACAATCTGACCCATAACAATGATTTTATGGCATAATCCGCTAGGTGTGAGTGATGACTGCCTGCCTGAGCGAGGCCCCCTGGATTGCACAGACCCTGTTGAAGGGGACAACCTCTTACTCCTGGCAGATTTACGTGCCCAGTCTCCCTGCAATTCTTTGGTCACCACTCCCCATCCGCTTCCTCCTGGTTCCTGTCCATCTACATCTTCACTTTGAAGGCCCCTGCCCAGTCCCGCTCCTTCCCTGTGGTCTCCTCCGGCATGCATCTTCACAGTGAATTCTCACTACTGCGAAGTGACAGTGGCAGTAGTTACGTTGCACATTTTGATAGTAATGTCTCGTCTGGTTCTTAGTGTATGTTGTCATGTGACTTCTGCCCCATTGACCTTGTGTCTGGTGAATACTTGATGAACTTTCCTATGTCTTATCTCCAGTAATGTGGGTTCCACTCGTGTGCTTTCGGCAACGTGCCTTGCAGGGGAAGAGAGGGATCAATCGGTATTCGACTCAGTGGAGGAAGGTAGCATGTAGTGTGTGTGTGCGTAAGAAGTCTTTCCAGCAGGCTCTGAACTGTGTGAGCGCCTCCCCCCTCACAGCAAGGGGACCTGCCCACCACTCACATTGGATGACAAGGGGATTTCTGGACACAGCTGATTCTAAGGGGTTAGAAATAGGCTTATAAAAGTGTGTCCCCCAAATTCAGAGTTTAACGATTTAGATTCTTGCCGTCTGAGATGTTTGGCAGTTGGAAATGGAAGAGCCTGCTCTGCCTTCCTCCGTCTCGGCCCGACTGCTCACGGCACTTTGTGGTTCCCTCCTCAGCGTCAGGCCTCTCTTCCTCTCCGTCGACACCCACCCAAGGGGCCAAGCAGCACGCTTTTCCTCTCGAATCCCATCAGCATGAGCCTGGGCGGCTGGAAAATCGCATCTCTGCCTCCCCTTCCCCTCCGGACACAGGCCAGAGGTTCTGCCCGTCCTCCTTCCCGAGTTCAGCCAGGCCTCCGTCAGCATCACCGGCACACTACACTCCCTCCAAAACCGTGAGTCTGGGCCTGCTCCTGGGCCGGGCTGCCAGGCGGGGGTGGCGAGGGCAGTCTGATCGTTTCTAGCTGAAGCTACGGCTGTGCACTCCTGACGCTTTTGGTATATGTTATCATAAATCACAGGCTGGGAAAAAATTGCTGAGGGCACCGGAGGCAAATGGAAATCAAATGAAGAGTGGTAACATCTGGAACATGACCAGAGAACGTTTTTTGTTTCCTTGGCTTCTTTTTAAAAATCAGTCCTTAAAAGCTTTATTTGCATTTACCTTGATTGGGATACTAAAGTAAAAAGTCATAGGCAAAGCAAAAAAGTTTTAAAAACTAGAAATTTTATTCTAGAGTTTTAAGATTTAAAGTTTGACCTCGTTTGACTTGGGAAGCATTCCTGAAAAGGTGAGCCTTTCAGAGTGGAGTGGTGTAGTGAAACATGTCTTTGCATCCTTCGAAGGATTAGGATTAGTGAATCTTAGTGGAGGAAGCTGGTTTAGCTACAGCACTTAAGCACTCTACATTTCAACACAGTGGGGACTCGAAGTGTGGAGACTCTAGCCATCGTTGCCTGCCTGGTTCCCGTTAGGTACTGCAGGTGCTCAACGCTGTTCTTGTGCCCAGCAAGGATATAAGAACCATGTCACTCAAGTCCATCTATATGGATGTAACTGTTTTATTCAGCTGTTGTATTAGTTTCCTGGGGCAGCTGTAACAAAGTGGCACAAACTGGGTGGCTTAAAACAGCAAGAAGCTATTGTCTCACAGTTCTGGAGGCTGGAAGTCTGAAATCAAGGCGTTGGCAGGGCCGCGCTCCCTCTGAAGTCTCTAAGCAGGAGGATCCTTCCTTGCCTCTTCCGGCTTCTGGGAGCCCCAGGCTTTTCTTGGTTTGTGGCAGCATCATTCTAATCTTTGCCTCCTTCTTCACATGGCTGTCTTCCGTCTGTATCTGTCCGTGTCCAGATTTTCCTCTTCTTATAAGGACACTGGTCATATTGGATTAGGGCCCAAGCTAATTCAGTGTGACTTCATCTTAACTTGATGACATCTGCGAAGACCTTATTTCCAAATAAGGTCACATTCACAGGTATCAGAGGTTAGGACTTCAACATAGCTTTTTGGGGGATATGATCCAACTATTAACAGTTGTTATCTTTGGGGAGAAGGATGTGTTTGTCATGCAGAGAACATACTATTACTATTCTCCTTGTTCATGCAGCGATTATTTTATTAGATGTGTGCTTAGCAGAGTGTTGTTTTAGTGCTGAGGGATAAAATGCAAGGTATTGTTTCTGCCTTCTCTGTCTTACAGTCTTCCTGGGTACAGAATTGCACTCAGATGAAACAGTTAAGTAAAAGCAGAGAGTAGGGTGGGTGGGGATAAGGAGGGGAACAAATAGTTGACCCTATAGGAGGTGGGAAAAGGAAAGTGCTATTATCCGATGAGGGCAGTGAAGGCTTCAGTGCAGTGGCACCACCTGAGCTGAGCCTTGGGTAATTGGTAGGGTTTAAATAAGGAGAAAGGTAAAGAGAGAGCCTTCTAGAAAAGAAAATGAGCCATGACTTGGGGTGGGAATGAGTGTGAGGTGGAGCATGGAGAAGGAAGAAGTGCGTGGTGTAGGAGCAGTGGTGTGGGGCCCGACTCTGAGGGGGTGGGGATCTGGCAGCAGACTGTGAGATGGACTGGAGGCAGGAAGGCCACTAGGAAGGGGTGAGGAGTCCAGACGTGGAATGGTACAGGGCTTGGCCCTGTAGAGCTGTGGGCCTAGGAGTAAGGTCATCCATGTTCTTGAGTGTGAATGAGGAAAGATCTAGAGAGGTTTCTGTTCTCCTGGGCATTTAACAAAGAGACTCAGTTATAGCGATAATGGAACAACAAAGAATCCAGAAAGAGAATGATGAGGCAACCCAAAGATTATCAAAGGCAGGAAGCCACTACTCCCCTAGGGATAGAGGGACAATGAGAGGAGGTGGTGACACCAGAGCCCATCAGACGGGAGATAGAACAATGTGCGTCTGCCTGGCAGGAACTGGAGCCATGAAGGAGAAGCAGCCACTGTCCAGAGATGCCATTTGAGGCAGAGAGATAGGAATCCTGGTGTCTCCTCCTCCTCCTGTGCCCCAGCCTTGTGGTAAACCTTCCCGGAGGCCAGTGGGCTGGGAGATCTGGGACAGATAGGCCTTGTGCAAGCAGGAAGCAAAGGGAGACCAGAGAAGGGAGCAAAGAGGGAAGTGACCAGCAGAGAGGCTTAAATGGATATGGGAGATGAAAAAGTCTCAAAATATTGGCTGCTTCTCATTGACTAGTGATAATTGATAGAATTACCCCATTTAAGAAGACACTGATTTGAAGAGAAAACAGTTATTTCAATTTTAGATCATTTGAAGTGGTGGCGACAGATACAGACGCAGAGTTTTTCCATGATTGCAGAAGTTTTGTGCTCGGGACAAGCCCACAGCCTCTCCCAATCCAAATAAAAGAGAATCCAGAGAGTGCGCGTGGTCCGCTGTCACCTTTTCCCCTCATGATTGTGACGAGAAAGTGATGTTCTTAACTGTTTATGCTTCGTACATCTATGAAGCCCTTGATCAAGACCAACAAGTGTGGGTCCTTCCTGGCTTTCTAAGGTGGTTCTGGGGCCAGAAAGAAAGTGTTCTCACTGTATCCCACACTCAGTGATGGACAGGTATCATAGGCCCTGGTCAGGACCTGTGATTCCACACACATGACTGACAGTGAATGTGACAGGGCAGTGCGATTTCAACAACAATCCAAATGTTGTGAGTGGATAAACAAGATGTGGTCATTCCATGCAATGGAATGTTATTCAGCCTTCAAAAGGAAGGAAATTCTGACATATGCTACAATGTGGATGAATCTTGAAGACATTACGCCAAGTGAAATAAGCCAGTCACAAAAAAGACAGGGGCTGGCCAGGTGGCATAGTGGTTAAGTTCACATGCTTCACTTTGGCGGCCCGGGGTTCACGAGTTCGGATCCTGGACATGGACCGATGCACCGCTTATCAAGCCATGCTGTGGCAGCGTCCCGTATAAAACGTGGAGGAAGATGGGCATGGATGTTAGCCCAGGGCCAGTCTTCCTCAGCAAAAAGAGGAGGATTGGCAACAGATGTTAGCTCAGGGCTAATCTTCCTCACACACAAAAAAAGACAAATACTGTATGATTCCACTTATATGAGGTCCTTAGAGTAGTCAGATTCATAGAGACAAAAAGTAGAATGGTCGTTGCCGGGGACCAGGACGGAATGGGGAATCATTGTTTAACAGGCACAGAGTTTTAGTTTGCGAAGATGAAAAAAGTTCTGGAGATAATGGTGGTGATGGTTGCACAACAATGTGAATGAACTTAATACCACTGAATTGTACTCTTAAAAAAGGTTAAAACGTTAAATTTATGTTATGTATATTTTATCACAATGTTTTTAAAAAAATGATCCAGGGGCCAGTCCAGTGGCATAGTGGTTAAGTTCGTGCTCCACTTTGGCAGCCCGGGGTTCGCAGGTTCAGATCCTGGGCACAGACTTACACATCACTCATCAAGCCATCCTGTGGAGGCATCCCATTTATAAAATAGAGGAAGATTGGCACAGATGTTAGCTCAGGGCCAATCTTCCTCAAGTAAAAAGAGGAAGATGGGCAACAGATGTTAGCTCAGGGCCAATCTTCCTCACCAAAATAAATGAATGAATGAATAAGTAAATAAGTAAATCAATCAATCAATCAATCAATCTCTGAAACGGATTAAATTGTTAAAAAAAATGATTCAGTCAAGACTACAATGTTTATATAGTTTGAGCTTTAAAAAAGCCAGGGTGATCACCTGAGGTCCCCACTTCTGTTTTGAAATATGTTTCAAGATTGAAAGACAACATCCCCTTGGCCGGCCCCGTGGCGTAGCGGTTAAGTGCGCGCGCTCCACTGCTGGCGGCCCCGGTTCAGATGCCAGGCGCGCACTGACGCACCGCTTGTCAGGCCATGCTGTGGCAGCATCCCACATATAGTGGAGGAAGATGGGCATGGATGTTAGCTTAGGGCCAGTCTTCCTCAGCAAAAAAAGAGGAGGATTGGCATGGAAGTCAGCTAAGGGCTGATCTTCCTCAAAAAAAAAAAAAAAAAGAAAGAAAGAAAGAAAAAAGACAACATCCCCGCTGGCTACCTGACGTTAAACAGGGCCTTCATCCCATTTGTGAGTTTTATCACCCAAGCCCTCCAGGGGCTGCCTTCCGCCACATGCTGCTCACAGCCTCTGCAGCCATAGTCTGGCCCGGGTCCCTTCTGCTTGCAGCAGCCCTTGGCAGCAGGGCTGGTGGTCATTTCAAGTTTATATAAAGTGTGTTTCTTTAAAATTGGATTGTGTTGAATGTCTTTAATTTATGTGCTAAGTTCCTTAAGGGCTTGGCTGATATCATTAATTTGGCTACCAGCATAATCTTCATGGAGGAATGTGAGTTGCTTAAAGACTTCTGACCCTGAAAATATTTAGATAGAATTTATCTCTGCCTTTTGGAATAAAAAGACACTTTCTGTAAACATTGACCATGAAGATCGCTTTTATAAAATTTGTTCCCATGAATTTTATTCTAAAATTGGAAAAGGGATGAGGGTAATTAATTAGTCTTTAATCGACAGCACTCATTTTATCATTTATTTACTCAGCAAACGCTTATTAAGCAACCGCTATGTGCCAAAAACTGTGCTCAGCATGGGTGACGGGATGACAAATACGTGAGTCACTCTCATGAGGCAGGGACAGTGTTTGTTCTACTCACTGCTTGATTAACAGCACATTGTGCATGGGAGGGTTTCAATAAACAGCTGCTAACTAATTGAACAAAGGAAGGAGCTTTTGTCTATTTGGGTGGTATAGACAGGTAGATAATTACAGTAGAGTCTGATAGAACCTGTGTGGTTATTATGGGAGAAACACTCAGTCTGCTCTTAGTGAATGGAAGAGCCCATCCCAGAGGAAAGCAGTGGGAATGTTTCCAGCAGCAGAGAGCAATAATCAGCTTTGCATTTTCGGATGATCCCTCTGCCTGGGTGTGGAAATTAGATTGGATTTGGGTAGAACAGGAGCTCAGGTGAGTTGCAATGTGCCATGATTTGGGGCTGGTGGCAGCTGAAGGTGGAAAGAAGTGGACTAGTGTTAAAAAGTGAAGAGCTATTTAAGAGGTGGAATTGAAAGGAATTTGGAATGTAGTGATTGACTAGTTGAGGGGGAAAGAGGGAAGAATCAAGGATGATTCCGAAGGTTTTGCCTTAGGAGACTGGATGGATGGTAGTTGCATTTGCTGGAATAGGGAACAGAGGAGGAAGAGGAGCACGCTGTGTCAGTGTGCATGTGTGCGTGTGAGCACGTGTGTGGGGGGGGTGTGCAGGCACACACACATATGTGTGTTCAGGTGGTGGTGGTACAATAAGGTGCCCATGGACATTCAAGTGGAGGTGTCCAAAGGGCAATTGGGTATGTGAGTCTGGAGCTAGAAATTAAGATTTGAAAGTCATCAGAATATGAACGGTAATTTATGCCATGATAGTAGATGAAATAATCCAGATAAATGTATGGCAGGTGAGAAGAGAGCCAAAAAAAACACGGACATTAAAGGGACAAAGGAAAAGGATTCTGAATTGCCTAGAAAGCAGACAGAAAACCAGGCAAACACAGTACCACAGAAGCAAAAGGAATGGGTTTCTTTGTGCTTTATGCATTTGGAGGGAGTGATCAGCGATGTCAAATGCAGCAGACTGGCGGTGGAACAATCTCAGTAAGGACTGAGGTCATTGATAATCTTGGCAGGAATACCTTCAGTGGCATGGTCAAGAGCAGAAGCTATGTAATGTGGTTTAAATCATTAAGAGGTAAGAAGTAGAGATCAACTATTTCAAGAATCCTGACTTTGAAGGGGAGGAGATGGGGCTATAGCTGGAAGAATGGAGGTGATAGTTTTTTCCTATAAATGGGAATCGATTTAAACACTAATGGGAAAAAAGTCAGTAGGAAGGGAGCAATTAAAGATAGAAGGGAAAAAGCAAGCATTACATTCTGGTCCTGTAAAGGAAATGGGTGAGTTTCCTTGGAAGGTGGAGGCACATCATTAAATGCCTCTTTAATTTAATTGTCTTGGACCAATGAAAGAATCGTCTTCCATTGGGTTGAAAACTTGAAGCGAAGGTATTAGAATGATCAATACTTTTCCAATTTCCCTTCCACAACAGTTACTCTGTGTTCTCCCTCTTTTTCTTTCAGAAATTTCACTCTTGACCTGTGTCTTGGGTCAGAGTCCCTAGAACTAGAGCCTGAGATGGGGTTTCTGATGCAAGTTTGTTTATTTATTACGGAGTCCTCGCAGGAGAAACCTGTAAGATGTTAGGGAAGGGAAGAAGCAAAGCAAGGATGTGGTTTTGGGTGACATCTAGCCTCAGCCTGATGACAGGGGGAGCTCTGGAGTGTAAACTGCACCAGAATTTGCCCCACCTGAAGGCAAGGAAGCTGGGCTTTTGTGCCCCGACACTTAGTTATGGGATGCCCCAGGATAAGGGAAATGCACCTCCAGCTGTCACTGAAGACAATCCTGTAAGAAGGTTGCAGGTTTGAGCCCTTAGCAGCAGGTTGGTGTCCCAGAGCCAGTGACAGGGAACCCAGAGCATCTGCTGCAGCCTGGAGTCTCCATCCTCTTCTTCTCTTGCCTGGTTGATTCCTGTATCTAACAGGATTGGGTACTGTTCTATTGCTGCGTAACAAACCTCCCCAAGACTTAAGACAACAACCATTTATTTAGCTCACAATTTTGTGGGTCAGCAATTTGGGTTGGGCAGTCTGCTGGTCCTGGCTGTGTTCACACATCTATGGTCGCCTACCAGGTCACTTGGGGACTGACTGGACCAGAGTGGCCTCAGCTGGAACAACTTGTCTCTGTTCCACGTAGTCTCTCCTCCTGCAGCAGGGAGCCCAGACTTGTTCACATGGCAGTGATGGAGTTCCAAGACAGACAGAAGTGTATACAAGGCCTCTTGAGGCATAGGTTCAAAACTGGCCATTGTACCTCCTCCTATCCAAGGTAGGATCTATTTCCTCTCCCTTGAATCTGGGTTGGGCTCATAACTTGCTTTGACCAACAGAATGAAGCGAAAGTGACAAAGTCACATTGCAGAGGGCATGGGTACAGGCAGAAGTGGAGGGTGTGGGCCAATTTTGCAACCTACCAAGTGTCTTACCACTTGGTTTCAATGGCTGGGTCTGCACTTGAACACACGATGTACTAGAGTCTGGAAATTTATTCATCTGTATTTCAGGAGTCTAACTCAGATGGTTAACCTCTCTGAGAGTAACTTCCTGTAAAGTAGGCTGTTGTAGTTTGTGTTCCCTGGGAAATAGACTCTAAGATAGAGATTAGTGTGCAGGATGTTTATGAGGAAGTACTCTTAGGATCAACACCTGTGGGAGAGAGGGAGGAGGCAGAATGGGCAGAGGGAGAAGTCATGATGCAGTGCAGTCTCAACGAAGGTCTCAGCAGACCCACAGGGAGGACTAAAGCGAGGGTGGCTCCTCAGAGTTGTCCCAAGTTTGGCCTTTATACCCTCACATCAGCCAGCCATTAAATGACAGCTGTCCTGGGAAGGGGCTTGACCTTGGGCAAGGCAACTCTCTCCAGCCAAGGGCAATCCTGGCTAATAGTTGAGGGTCATCAGTTGGCAGTATTCCCAACAGCTGGGGGGAAAATCCTTCATTCCTGAAAGGGGATCTGAGTCATACATCACAACTTCTACTACATGGACTTATTCTCTGCTTTGTTTTTTTATTTATAATGCCAAAATTCTGATAGTTGAAAATAAGGGCTATCGTATTTCTTCCTATAATATATTTAATATGTAACTAAACTGAGGAAAAGGGTTCAGGATGATTGCTTGGGACTGAATGAAAAAGGTTTCACTTGGCCCAGGTGGGGAGGAACTAAGGCCCCCAGCCAACAACCATCACCAACTTCCCAGCCATGGGGAACCACCATGGAAGGAGATTGCTCAGCTCCAGTCAAGCCTTCAGATGAGACTGCAGCCCTAGCCAATTCTCAATTGAGAAACCTGATGAGAGATCCTGTGTCAAGACCACCCAGCTGAATTGCTCATGAAGCCGCCCCCAGAAACCATAAGACACAATGTATTAGTCTGCTAGGGCTACCATAACAGAATACCACAGACTGGGGGCTTAAACAAGAGAAATTTATTCTCTCAGAGTTCTGGAATCTGGAAGTCCAAGATCAAGGTGTTGGCAGATTTGGTTTCTCTTGAGGCCTCTCTCCTTAGCTTGCAGATGGCTGCTTTCTCACTGTGTCATTACCTGGTCTTTCCTCCATGCACACATATCCCTGGTGCCTCTTCCTCTACTTATGAGGACACCAGTCCTGTTGGATTAGGTCTCACCTTAACAGCCTCATTTAACCTTAATTACCTCTTTAAAGGCCCTGTCTCCAAATACAGTCGCACTGGGGGTTAAGGCTTCAACATATAAATTTGGGGGTGGGGGAACAATTCAATCTATAACCGATAAAAAATTATTGTTATTGTCTTGAGCCACTGAGTTTTGGGGTGATTTGTTGTGTATCAATAGATAACCAATACTTGTCTCATCATGTATGTGGGGAGATAACATAACTCAATTGAGCAATAGATAATAAACTCAGGAACTTTGGGTTCTTTTAAAAAACTGACCATCTTGTCACTGAATCAAGCTCCAGGACCCTTAGTTTTCCTAGTATGAATATGTAGAAGAAAATCACTAACCAGTCTTTCAAGATTGTTATTTGGAATAGTTACCCTTTTTCAGTGTGAGATAGAAAAGCACTGTAAAAATCTAAAAATATTTCAGATCACTTGACATTAAGGAGTAGTTATTTTATATACACTACTTTGTTTTTATATTCTTGTCTATCATTTTATCAAGTTACAACCTAATAAGGTCTTGATGTTAAAACTATCTGCCCAGAAATGGCAAACTAACAGTTCCCTAGTCTGTTACTCACAGCAGATTAGATATTTTAAAAATAGTTTGGAAAAAAATTCGCATTGGGTCAAGGAGTAGGAAATTACAGAGAGAACTGATTCATAATGGGATTGGTTATCATGAGAGCTGGAGCTTAGACAAGTGTTGCCTGTGTGTTGAAGAGACAAGCAGAGGATATCTATTCTCCTGGCTGTCAAAAAAAGGTATTATAATTGGCATTCTTCCTGTGTTCCTGTGCTGTTAGAATCATGACTCAATGAGCAGAAAGAAGGCAGAGCCCAAATAAGAGAGATATACTTGGCTAAGAGCTTGGCCCATTTTTCTGAGCAGTGGCCTGGGTCTTTGGGATTCTTATTTATTCTCTTCCCCAGGTTAGCTCAGCTCCAAGGAAAGAATGTTGGATCTTATTATCTCAGGATTTTTTTTTTAATTGATAAATACCCTGCCACTGTCATCTCCCCAGGGACTCAGGAGGGAAATCATTCATTCAGCAGTTGTTTCCTAAGACCTTATCATTTGCCAGCACTATACTAGGTACTGCGTCCTCAAAGATAGTTGAGATAATTCCTGCCCCCAAGAGTCTCCCAGCAAGAGGTAAGTCCTACAGAGTGAGGACCCTGAGCTAAAGCATTGAGGAGCACCTTTCATCTCTTCATTCATGGGTCACAACGTAACAGATGAGGGATCTGCTTCTAAAGATTCACAGGTCCCATGGCCATGCACTTCGCAATGTGTGATCACAGGGTACAAATGTGGGGTAAAAAATGTAAATTTCTAATAGTGGATTATTTTGCTGTCTTGTTTGATAGAGCCAACCCTTCTCATGGTTAAATCTGCCTCCCTTAATCATGACAGTTGCATTTTAGGATTCATCTTGACCGTTTCCACCCTAGAAAAGCAACTCTGCCTTCACCTGGGAGGGGCGATGGTTAAAATATTGAGTCACACGGAGCTGGGATGTTCATGGGAGTTTATCACAAGTAATCTACAAATAGTACCTCTACCAGAAGGTGGACTATATTGCAATTATCTTTTTCCTTCACTGGGGCTGGCATTGTGAAGGACGTCACTTAAATATGTAACAGGCCTTGACTAAACGTATCTCTTGTTGAAGGAAGATCTTGATTGCCAATTTCTGTAGCTAGGGGCAGAAGCCGGCTTGCAGAGGGTCACTGAGTGAGTGTGAGGTGACAAAGTGTGGACGGAGAATGTGGACAGCTTTATCAAGAAGCTTGGTGTGAAGAGGAGATGGGAGTGAGGGCTGTAGCTGGAGGAGGATCCAGAGGGCATTTCTTTTCAAAGATGGGCGTGACTTGAGCATGTGAATATGCTGATGAAAGGAATTGTAAATTGCTGAACCTGTGACCCATCTCTACCCACACCTCTGTTCTAGGAAGACAGTGTTTACCTCACAGGATTGTGGTGAGGATCAAATGAGATAATCTGTGTGAAGTTACCCAAAGGCTCCATAGCTAGCAATCACTAAGTCAAGATTTGAAGTAAGGCAGTTGGGCTCCAAAACCCATGTTCTTGGCGCGGTTTTATACTGCCTCTAGAGAAGTCTAAGCTTCTCAGTCTATCCATTGCACACTGACTCAGCATCTTGCCTCATGTGCGTAATTCAGGGGTTGGCACACTATGGCCCATGGGCCAGATCTGGCCCATCATCTCTTTTCGTAATTAAAGTTTGGTCAATATACAGCCACCCTTATTCATTTATGCATCGTCTGTGGCTGCTCTCATGCTACAACAGCAGAGGCGAGTAGTTGCAACAGAGACTGGATGGCCTGCAAAGCCTAACATATTTACTATCCGGCCTTTCTTTAGAAAAAATGTCCCAGCCCCTGACTAATCTGTGCCAGAGCGTCCCTTTACTGCCGTCCAATTAACTGATAGGCCATCCTGTGCAAAGTGGCAGAATGAGACGAGTCCCCAGAAAGGCAGAAGACAAGCAGTAGAGCTTTGCCCCACTGCAGACATGGAGCAGGTTCCACTGGAGAGCGCAAATGACATTAGCCATCACTCCAGCCCGAGAGGAGGTCCAGGAATCAGACTGGCCGTAAAGTTGGCAAACTGATAGATAGTCCTGTAGAGTTAGGACTGGAGGACTAGTGTTCTCCTTGCCCTCAGAGCGTTGTAAAATTATACAATCTGCTTTGGACTAGATCGAGGAAATTTGGAATAATATAAGTTTAAGATGGAAGGGCCCTTATTCTTCCGCTTAATCTCCTTGAGTAAGGAAAGATACAAATTTGACATCAGCAGCACAGATGAGCATCATAAACTTTTCATTGCTTACCCTGACAATGGTTTAGTGGAGTGAGTTGGTCAGATGTGCATTTTAATAGAAGGATTATTCCAGTGATGGTCTAGAGGTTGAACTTCATGGGACAGACTAAGCAAGCAGACCAGTGAAGAAAGTACTGCAATGGTCCAGTGAGAGATAACAAAGGGCTGAATTAAAGCCACAGGAGTAGACTTAGAGGAAGGGATTAATTATAAAAGTACATAAGAGATAAAATAGGCTGGCCTTGGTGATGCCTAGATACACAGCATGTGGAAGGAGGATGCCAGGGTGACTCTCTAGTTTCTGGCGTGAAAGGATAGATGGCACTGGCACTGTCATTAAATTAGAAAGAAGTAGATCTGGGGATGAAAGATAAGTTCCGTTTTGGCGTACTTTCTTTGATTCTTTGGAAACATTAAATAGAGCTATTAGGGGCCTGGATATATAAGTCTGGAGTGGAGAAGCAGAAGTTAGAAAAATTATTCTCTTTGTCCATTTTATTTACCATATATTAAGTCAAAGAAATCAAGACTCTGAACACCTTTACCTGTATAACTGCTGGTGTGGGGAAGACAACATAGTTTCATCCTAATAAAGGACATTTCTTTACCAATACAGTTGTATAAAAGTGCATTTTGGGGGCTAAACAGTAAATGGTGGAAAAATTACTGTACCTACTCATGCATTCTAGATGGGCTTGTCTTGATTTGCATTTAGATGCGAATTCCTCTAGCTCAGAACCAGGATTGTCCCCTAACTCATAACACTTAGAAAAGCATTAACTTCAGCTAGTGAAGTATCATTGGTACAACAGTGACACAAACCGTAACACCAGTATTAATAGTGTTCCCTTAATGACTCAGTAAAAATTAGCAGTTGGAGTGCTGGAAAAGTTTAGAACAAGCCTCCTTTGGCATCTCTCTGAGAATGGAGTGCATAATCTGTTAATGAGTGACTGCCCAAATTCTCTAGCAGTGCTTGAGCAAACTTGTTTCAAGGGGTTGTGTGTTGTAACACATTTTTTCCACTATTTTTGAGGCTCAGTGCAGAACCCTAAATTGTCATCGTTTTGAGTCCTGAGTAAGGATGACATCGGCTCACTTGAGCATGACTAAAGAAGAGGTATATTTTCTCCAGAAAAAGGGAGATTGAAGCAGGTGGTTCAATAAAAAGCTCTCTGAGCAACTACACAGAGGAAATTCTAATATGATTTCTACGTCTCGACCAATGATTTCCTATTCATACACTGTATCAAAAGCAAGTTAAAAGCCCATTGCTTGTAATGTGTTCATTCACAAATTGGTAAGGCTATTCAGTTATCTTGGTTTAGTCTGATTAAGTCATTCCATTTACTTTGCATGTAATTTTAAAAATTAGATACATCTGGAGAAGTATTTGATTATCTCTTTGAAACACAGCTTTCCTCTAAGATGGAAAAGTTCTGGAGATTGGTGCACAACAATGTAAATGTACTTAACACTACTGAATTGTGCAGTTAAAAATGGTTAAGAAGGTAAATTTTATGTTATGTGTATTTTACCACAATTAGAATTTTTTTTTTAAAAATAGCATTCCTCTGATTATAAAAAGAAAAGCATAAAGAAGAAAATAAAAACTTCCAGCAATTCTGCCACTTCGAGACAGTCAAATTGTGCTGGAGCGTTTTTGCTTGCTCATCACTGGTGATGAGATTCTTTTAAGAAACTGACTATACGATACTCCAGTACCTGGAGGCTGTAAGGATTTTGAGCTGTTGCCTGCCCGAGGCTCAGCTGTCAGTTTGCGAGTTCAGGCGAGCAGGAGAAGGGAAGGAGCAAGATTTCCCTTCCTAAGATCTGTGCTGTTCCTGGACTTGAATCTGGCCTCCCACGTTTACTATGTGTGGCAGTTAGAGGTTGGGCAGGGGGAATCCCCAAATACTGACTTACGTGCTTGCCACCTACATTTAATGGCACTAACATTGAGATGTAACATCAACATGGTTTATTCTTTTCCGAATGTAAGAATGAATTGCAGAAATAATTTTCTGTTAGGTATGTTTGATGTGTTAGAGCATAGCTAGTGGAATATATACACTTAATTCGTTCAGGATTTTTCCTAGTATGCCCCCCAAGAGACTGTTTATAGCACTACATGCTGAAATAATCAAAGAAATTATCTTCAAAATAGAGGCCTGATCTCAGCAGCTCAAGAATCTGTGATCCTTCCTGCTCTCCGGACACAGTTCCATATATGGGGTTGTGTTTTCACTCTGCCTGTCCACTTACTCAATCTTACAAATGGGCGATTAAAGAAAAAGTCTATTTCCCACTAGGCATAAATTGTGGACTACATTTAACTTATGCATTGGGTTTGCATACATCTATTCAGTGACCGTGCAAGGACCCCTAATGTTAAGGTATCTGTGTGATGTGAGAGGGAAGGCCTCAAAGTCAACATAAATACTTGTCCATTGCCCTTTTTATACGGTGGTAAAAGCAAACATAAAGGGCTGTTAGAGCCGATAGCTCCAGGGACTTATCATGTCGTCACCATTTAGCTTGTTGGCCTGACTCAAATGGAAAGGGGTGTGCACCCGTTGGTCTCCCCTGAACAAAGGAAAGTCATTTTTTATTTTTCTGAGAAATAGATGGAGGAGGCAGAAACAGGAGTAGAGCAGAGACTGTATTGCCTGGGTAAAACACACACAAATAAAAGGTCTATTCAAAACAAAATTACAGGTAAAGAGACTGCTTTTTAAATAAACCACCAAGACCAAATGTGAGAAGATCAAGTTATATTTACAAATGTATTTTGTTGAATAGTTGCATGCATAGAATAAGGTCAAATTTTATTTCCATTCAAACAGCACTGTAACAGATTAGTTTGGACCATGGTTGATTGCTCAGTCACCAAATCTCCTCACTACTTGGAGAGTCAAGCAGGACCTTCGTGCAGCTCACCATGGTACCAGAAATTCTGTAACCATCAATTTTATCTCGTTCTCCTCTCCTCCAGCATTGTTGAATTAAATTCTGAATTGACCCAGAAGATCATCAGCAGTCATTAATTAGGAGATTCTATGCCTTATTTCCATCTTGGTCCTTTAATACAAATGGACAGCAGTCAAAATAATATAAACCAGCTCATTAGTCATCTACACCAGAAATAACTTTGATGGAATGATTATAACACACACTGTTCTAGATGCTTAGTGATCCTAGCTGTAGGTTAGTTAAAATCATCTTATAACATGTTCCTTATTAATGTGTTTGGGATAATCCTATTTTACAGTGTTTCTGCATGTATTCTCAACCTGACAATCAAATAAGGCACATTTTGTGGCAAATAATTTATGAAAATGTCATTTTCAGTCTTAAAGTGATCTTCAATGGATTTAGAGAGTGCATAGAACAACAATAGGAACTTGGGGATCTGTGGAACAAATTTGACCACCATTCTTTGCATAATGTGGTTGATTATTCTTTCTTTACGAGCATTCAGCATGTTTGATTTCTTACAGCAAAGTAGGTTCTTTGACTTCCCATCCTCACAACATGATACAATCAGTCTCTCCTGCCTGGTTTGTAGATTATGAAATTAGAGACTCAGTTAAAACCCACTCGTTCATGCCTATTATGGGCCAGCATACACTATTTCATTTAATTGTCATGCCAGCCCTGCATAGGAGATATTATCATCTCTGTTTTGCAGGTTAAGTATCAAGGTTTATGGACAAAGATGGTTCAGTGTCTGCAAATCAATCAACGTGATACACCACATTAACAAAATGAAGGATAAAAATCATATGATCATCTGAATAGATGCAGAAAAAGCATTTGACAAAATTCAACATCCATTTATGATAAAAACTCTCAACAAAACGGCTATAGAGGGAATGTACCTCAACATAATAAAGGCCATATATGACAAACCCACAGCTAACATCATCCTCAATGGTGAAAAGCTGAAAGCTTTTTCTCTAAGATCAGGAACAAGACAAGGATCCCCACTCTCACCATGTTTATTCAACATAGTATTGAAAGTCCTAGCCACAGCAATTAGGCAAGAAAAAGAAATCAAACGCATCCAAATTGGAAAGGAAGAATTAAAACTGTCACTATTTGCAGATGACATGATACTATATATAGAAAACCCTAAAGACTTCATCAAAAAACTGTTATAACTAATAAATGAATTCAGTAAAGTTTCAGGATACAACATCAATATACAGAAATCTGTTGTACTTCTATACACTAATAATGAACTATCAGAAAGAAATTAGAAAACAATGCCATTTACAATTGCATCAAAAAAAAAAATAAAATACTTAGGAATAAATTTAACCAAGGAGATGAAAGATCTATGTACTCTACAACTATATGACATTGATGAAAGAAATTGAAGACACAGGTAAATGGAAAGATATTCCGTGTTCACGGGTTGGAAGAATTGATATTGTTAAATGTCCATACTACCAAAACCAATCTACAGAGTCAATGCAATTCTATCAAAATTCCAATGGCATTTTTCACAGAACTAGAACAAATAATTCTAAAATTTGTATGGAACCACAAAAGACCCCAAATAGTCAAATCAATGTTGAGAAAGAAGAACAAAGCTGCAGCTGTCACACTCCCTGATTTCAAACTATACTACAAAGCTGTAACAATCAAAACAGTATGGTATTGGCATAAAATCAGACACAGAGATCAATAGAACAGAATAGAGAGCCCAGAAATAAACCCACGTGTATATGGCTGATTAATTTATCACAAAGGATCCAAGAATATACAATGGGGAAAGGACAGTCTCTCCAATAAATAGTGTTGGGAAAACTTGACAGCCACATACAAAAGAATGAAACTAGACCACTATCTTATAACATACAGAAAAATGAACTCAAAATGGATTAAAGACTTGAATGTAAGACCTGAAACCATAAAACTCCTAGAAGAAAACACAGGCAGGAAGTTCTTATCATCAGTATTGGCATTGAATTTTTGGATCCGACTCCAAAAGCAAAGGAACAAAAGCAAAAATAAACAAGTGGGACTACATCAAACTAAAAAGCTTCTGCACAGTGAAGGAAACCATCAACAAAATAAAAAGGCAACCAACTGAAAGGGAGAAAATATTTGTAAATCATACATCCAATAAGGGGTTAATATCCAAAATATGTAAAGAACTCAAACAAAAAAATTTAAAAATTGGCAAAGAATCTAAATAGACATTTTTCCAAAGAAGACACACAGATGGCCAACAGGCACATGAAAAGATGTTCATCATCACTAATTATCAGGGAAACGCAAATCAAAACCACAATGAGATATTACCTCACGCCTGTTAGAATGGCTATTATCAAAGAGACAAGAAATAACAAGTGTTGGTGAGGATGTGGAAAAAGAGGAACCTCCGTGCACTGTTGGTGGGAAAGTAAATTGGTGCAGCCACTATGGAAAACAGTATGGAGGTTCCTCAAAAAACTAAAAATAGAACTACTGTATAATCCAGCTATTCCACTTCTGAGTATCTTTCCAAAGAATACGAAAACACTAATTCGAAAAGATATATGCACCCCTATGTTCATTGCAGCGTTATTTACAATAGCCAAGATATGGAAATAACCTAAGTATCCATGAGTGGATGAATGGATAAAGAAGATATGGTATATATATATATGATATAATACTACACAGCCATAAAAAATAAGGAAATCTTGCCATTTGTGACAACATGGATGGACCTTGAGAGTATTATGCTAAGTGAAATGTCAGACAGAAAAAGACAAGTATATGATTTCACTTATATATGGAATCTAAAAGACAAAACAAATGAACAAACAAAACAAAAACAAACTCATAGATACGGAGAACGGATTGGTGGTTACCAGAGGGGAAGGAGGTGAGTGGGTGGGCAAAATGGGTGAAGGGGTTCAACTGTATGGTGATGGATGGTAACTAGACCTGTGCTGGTGTTCACTTTGTAGTATATACAAATATCAAATTATGATTTTGTATACCTGAAACTTATAGAATGTTGTATACCAATTTTACCTCAATAAAAAATTTCTGAAAAAAAATCAATCAGGTTTAGAAAAATTAAGTAATCTGCTTGAGATTTTATGACTAGTAAATGGTAGAGACATGATTCGAATGGAGATCTACCTCTGAGACCCGTGTTCTTTTCACTTTACCAAATAGCACCCCTGAATTAAGAGCAGCTATCATTTATTGGCACCCAGGCTGAGCAGAGAACTGTGCCAGGCTCACAGCACACATTGGCACGAGGCTCAGAGACCAATGTGCTCAACACACAGCCATCATATCACAGAGCTGAGATTCAGAACCAGGACTGTCGAGGGCAGAAGGGCGTGAGCTTTGAGGTCAAAATACCCCGTATTCTCAGCAACACTATTCGCTTTCTTCATTTTATCTGTGCTTTGGTCACATGTTTTGACTTTGAGAACAGTCTTTGAAATCTTAATTAAAAGAAGTAACAGCTAGTGAACAGTCTTTTGAGATTTTTACCCTTGCTTAGCTTTTGAATTCTGTGAAGTTACTTGAATCAGAGTACTGATCCTGTACAATGGAGTCACCTTCCATTCAGAAATCAGGAAACAACAACAAAAGAGAAGACAAATGTTGACTTTATTCACACATGCTCTCCAAGACATTAACATCCCTTTACTCAGATCATAATAAGTGGATCCGATCCTTCAAAGATGTATGTTTAGCTAAATATATTGTTGGATTAAGATACTTGCATGTGAAAAATAAACTGTGGTTTTTCTCATTGTCAAGAAGTGTATTTTGTATTGTCATCCTTTTTAAACTTTTAGTTTTTTCCAGTTTTTCTTAATTCATCAGACAGCATGTTTATATTTCTCTGTGGCCATGATAAACAATGATATACTGTAATTTTTTAAACTTAACCACAAAAATGAAGTGTAATACAGTAGTACTAAGATTTTAGGTTTAGACTGAGTTTTCAGTCATCATAGTTAATCACTGATAAAAATCCCAGGGTTTAAAAAAGCACGTCATCATTGGCCATATTCCTGTTAATCAGATTTATAAAGTTAGTTTTGTCTGTTTGACTACTACCATATCACCGAGAACTAACTGGATGGATTTTCACCAAATTTGGATAGTATGTTTGAGATGGTCTCATGTGAGGTATAGGCCATGCAGGGGTGTGATAATAATTTCTTGAGCCCTTGCTAGATGCTGGTATAAGTGCTTCATGTGTAACTAACTCACATATTCCTTACAATCCTACAAGATAGGTACTGGTATGATCCCCATTCTACAGATGAGGAAACTGAGGCACAGGCAGCTTCACGGATATGTGACCTATGTAGTCGCACAGGGCCCTGTGCTTAGAAGGGCCCCACTCTTGGTTTAATGCTCTGTTGTTGTCATAATTTTGAAATTCTTAATTTCTGAGCAAGGGGGCCCTCGTTTTCATTTTGCTCTGGGCCTGGCAAATTGTGTAGCGAGTGCTGGCGTTTAAGACCTGGCTCGAGTGAGAGAGCCGGGATTGAGCCCAGGTGGTCTGCTCCAGAATCCACACTCCTTGCCCTTGCTACCCTGCCTCTCAGAGAGTCAGTTCCAGGCCAAGAGAGGCTGCCTTCTGTAGCAGCTGTGGGTTTCTTTTCCATAGAGCAACTCTGTACACACGTGGTTCTAGGTGGTGCACGTTAGGATGCAGCATGGGGCGTGATCGCTTAACGATGGCCAGTGACTCTGAGGAGGAATCCGCTAGTGTCTCCTGGAAAGAAAAGTGCCTGGCAGCAAACTCATGGGCCTGATACCACCCAAGTGCAGTGTGAGAATGGGGCACTCTCATTTCTCTTATTTTGGGTCCTTTACGAGTATACAACTATTGCTGTTCTTTTCTGAAGAATGCCCAAGGAAACAACACATAAGTAGAAAAATAAAAAATATGATTACCCATTCACATATTTCCTGAGTAATACCTGTAATTTGGGCAACTCTCCTCGAGTTAAATTTGGGAATAATTTCGTTCTCAAGAATGAATTCAACAGCAGTAACGTGTCCTGAGCTTCTCTGATGCTTCTCCTCCCCCTTATCTGTCCCAATTCGCTGTCTCTGGCCCTCTCTCAGATATCACACTGAGGGCAGGAAGAGTTTGGGAGAAAGAGGATAAGGCACAGCAGTTGGCCCCTCACACTACAGATAGCTGAAGGGAATTCCTTTCCATCCAACTCTAGATAATTGTTCTGCTTTTAAAACCTAAAATGCTGCGTGCCTCCCAAGTTTCCTCGGTTTCAGCAATGTTTGTGCCACCCCTGTTCTCCTGCCACGGAGCCTGTGTCACCTCATTTGTGAAGAGCCTTCACCAGCCGCCGTAACACTGTGACGAGGAGCTGATACAGGTGAGGGAAGGGAGAGAGGAGAGGTCCTGAGTTGTTGGGGATAATGATGCTTTTTTAAAAAACCTTGTAATTGATTGTTTAAAAAAACAAAACAAAACTTGAAACACTATTTAGGACCACCAGAGGAGAACAATCCTGATCAAAACTGAATTTTTAAGTTGCATTCTTTTTAGGAGAGTCATAAAACAGAACAGAATACTAAGACTAAGCCAGAGGTTTTGAAACCTAGGCAGTAAAAGGTGTTGGCAAAGGCCTTAAATAAATAAGCAAGTAACTTCAAAAAGCTTTTGAGTGGTTTTTACAGCCACACTGTGCAGCCTTCATGACCCTGTCAACTTCCCTATATTGGCTTTCTTTTGCTTCTATAAAGACTTCATTGCTGTATTTAAAGGCTTCTTTTGATGGATGCTTCTATTTTCAATTATTACTCTTCTTGAAAAACTCACTTTCAGCTGAAATGGGGCATGGGGCCTGTGGCTCAAAGGCAAGTACCTCTGAAGGCAAGGGGGCGCGTTTGTTTGCAAGTTCCTACTCAGAGACCCCCGGTCCTCCCCACTCGCAAGAAGATAAGTTTGCTGTCTGAATACTTGCATGGGGGGTGGGTTCTGAAAACAGAGGTATGATAAAAGCCTATATACAGACTAGTGAGCTCCCCAGCCCCTGTACCCCCACTTGGTTCCCAAAATGTTGGCAGCTAGGCTGTCCCCATGACCGGCCACCTGAGCAGGACAGTGGAGGGTTTCTCTTTAGAGAAAAGACCCGCAGATCCTGAAACTTTTGGCTTGCCACTTTTATTTCGCTACAGTGAAGCCTACCAGTCAGTGATTCCCATCCATGCCTGCAGACCTGCCAGCCTCGCTCTTGAGGGATCCCTGTTAAATATGCAGCCAAAGACAACCAGGCATTTGAGGAAACCCTCTTTGATGAAAGACAGAACAAAAGCAAACAGAAAAAAGAGACTCCGAGGAAGCAATAAAGGGAGCAAAAGGTGGTCCGGCCGTGAAATAAGAGCAGGAGGCTATAAAAATTAAAAAGGAGCATTCCAAGATCAAGAGTTCCAGGAAAGTAAAAATATGCAAACAGATACACATATATATTCATACACACACGCACTGGAAGATAAAGTTGAACGCCTCTCCCAGGAAGTAGACAAAAGGCAAAGATAAAAATTGATTTAAAAAAGAAAGAAAATGAAAGCATGAGTCCAGGAGGCTCAGCCTCTGCATACGAGGAGTCCAGAGAGGAAGAACGAGGCAGACGGGAAGAGGAGCAGAGGCGGACAAGGTCAGCCCGTCAGTGAAGGGTATGAGTTCCCAGGCTGATGATGCCCAGCACAGAACGCACCAAAACAGAAGGAAAGGGAAAGGAAAAGGACGCACACCCAGACACAGCATCATGGAATTCCAAAGGAGCAAGGATAAAGACGCGATCTTAAAACCTTCCAAAGAGGAGGTGGAAACAAAGTTTACTTTTTAAAAAAAAGGATTGTGAATCAAAATGGGATCAGGCATCAGAACAGCAGAAGCTAGAAGGCGATGGGGCAATGCTTTTAAAACTGAAGGGAAATGATTTCAAAACTGGTAATTTGGCAGGGCGTAAAACTGAAAGCCATTCTCAGATGTGCAAGTTCTCAAAAAAATTGCCTGCCCACATACCTTTCCTCAGGAAGTTACTGGAGCATCTGGTCCCTCATGATAAGGGTGGAAATTAAGACCCAGGCGTCAGGAGAGATGCAGAGGGACATGCCCAGGCTGATGGGGAAGGCGAAGCGGCTGTGGGACCACCCTGCAGAGGGTCCGGATTGTGACTGGAACCTGGAGAGCCTAGGATGATGCCTCCAAGAAAAGAACAAAACCCACAGGTCACCTGATTTGTCCAATCATACTGAGAGGGAATTTCTGGCTTTGGCAGAGTTTGGGGATGTTTTGTGAAAGACTTGTAGAAAATTAAACTCCCAGAAAACATAAAAATGCATAAAAAGCAAAAGTAATTGTAGTACATTATACAGTCTGGCTCAGATGTGAATAATATTTACATAGTCATAATTTTTAAATTTTGATGGGAACTCATTGAATGGGAACTCATTCAATTTAAACCTTGAATATTCACAAAACAAAAAAGGTCATAGCTGTATGTGGACAATGGGAGCAAGAGTGATGTGGAAGGGTGCAACTGAGGGTGGTCATCTGGATCTTCTGCAAAGGAAGAAAACGGAAATGGCTAAAATTAATAAGAAATAACATGTAAGCTTGTTGTCTAGCAGTATGAGTTGAAGAGAGGGGGAAAATGCTAGATGAGAAGTGATGGCATCCGGAGGCCAGGGGACGGTTTTGATGTAAGCCTTGTCATCCTCGCTCATCACCATTTAACATCATGTAGACGTATTTCTTTGAAGATAAATAGGGAAAAAGTCATTCCCTCGAATTGGCATATCTGTTGTCTGCTAACGGACATTGTGTGACTATTTCAAAAGATTGGTTTGTCCAAAAACAGATCAAGAAAACCCCAGTGCTTATAAAACACAGAAATTCTTCTCATTTTGAAAACATCATGGTTTAAAATATCTAGTAATAATAGTAATTATCGTTTTTTATACAGGTAAATTTATATCATATATGAGGGCATTTATCAACTTAGGGTTCAATCTCTTTTTAGGAATAGAAATTTGACAGATTTCTGTCATTATAAATGTATGTTTATATATATTTATGGTAAGTGTATATAAATATATACTATATAATATGTAATATATATAAAATAATATATGTAATATATATTTTTATATAAATATATGAAAATATCAAATTGATTTGGCTCATCTTGTAGTGGGAAGTGTACTAAAAGAAGTGTGTAAGATTAAAAAAGAATTTTCAAACTATTGTCAGTTCATCTATTGCATCTTCCTAACTATGATTCACATCCTGGTAGCCTGAGGTTGTACAAGGTTGTCATATTGGTGGGTGGAAGTGACTAAGTTATGCATACTCTGTTGACTATCTAGAACTCACTTAATAAGGACCGTTTTTATCCTGTTTTCGAACTGAAGGTGATTCAAGCTATATTAGTCAACGCTAAAATAGCGTAAAATGCCTTGCCCTTTAAAATACATGGGTTGAAAAGCATTTAGGCAAAAAGCTCGTATCTTTTTTTTTCAACAAGCAAATTCCATAGTAGTTTTTCTAACATTGAAAAAACGATGAGTGACATGGCAAGACTTCTTGGTTTACAGAAGGTAATATAAATTCAGGTTGTAGCTGTGCTGGGCTCTACTACGACGATTAAGATTTTCTCTTTTTAATAATCAAAGTGAATTTCTCAATAAAAATGGAAAGAAATGCCTACCTAACAATCTAAGGGCATTAAATACAGAGAAAAGTGTTTTTAAAAGATTTTATTCTACATAAAGAAAATCCAGGCTTGCACTGATACGTAGTTGGAAAAGGGAGGAGTATTTTAATAGCCTCTTCAGAAAATTTTGGATTGTCTTCTTGACAAGTGGTAGTTTCTTAAAGGTTAGTTGCAATGTGGAATCTGAAACCATATTAATGAACTTTCATAGTCTTTTTAATAGAGTCTATCCTGTTACATTAAAATTCATCCAACTATCTTACACTTGGAATGGATCTTTAACCCATGCATGATTTAAATCATGCATTAGTGGTTTGGAAAATATAGGGTCACTGACTTATGCAGATCTTCCGAATGCTGACACCTTTCATTCCACAATATCCAAAAAGCAAAATCACGTTTACTAATGACACGACCGATTTCCCCCTGAGAAGTCTCTAAGTATTGAGAAGCTGTCAGGCTCATTGTGGCAGAGAGAGCTTTTCCAAAATTATAATTTTTTCTTGAAACCTCAGATTTTATCATTGGCAACAAATACGGTCAGTGGTTTTCCTTGAAGTGACAAGCTCACTTTGCATTTTGGAAAAAATGTCTGCCAAACACCCAAGTCTGAGTAACCACAATTTTTCAGTTTTTCAATGTCCCATTAGAAGAGCAGCTCAACCACATGAGTGCCTTTCTTAAGAATGCCATGTACTCAGCATGCGACAGAAGGGGTTTACGTGTACTTGTTTCTTCACTCAGAATATTAAAAAGACACTTATTCAAGGGCTGAGATTTAATAAAGTGAATAAATTTTACTGCACTATCAAGGACGCTCATAAGTGACACTGCCTTTTTTCCCCCAGAATGGAAAGTTAGTCTCGTTTGCCACTGCTTTAATGTGAACGAAGGTGCTGGAGTTTTCCAGTGTGTTGACTTTGATGGGGCACATGCAGTCAGTGGTGGGGAAAAAGCAAATAATGCCTTCGTGTTTTCATGGAATGTTTCAACCTTGTAGACTCCCTGAAGAGGATGCGGGGCCCCTCAGGAGTCCTCTGACCACACTGAGAACTGCTAGGATAGCTTGTGGGTGTTCACTGCTGTTGTAAAGCATCGCTGTACGTATCCATTGATCTTTAGGAATACTAAGTGACAGAGACAGGCACTGCTGAGGTTCATAGGATTTATGACCATAACCTCGTCCCCTCGTCTGGTCCCAATCTTAACACGCAAACCATTCCCTAGAGGGAGATTTCTTAACCACTCACTTCTCAGCAGGAAATTAATAAACCATTGCCATTTTTCTTCAAAATTTTTCATGTTTGAAAAAAGTAGTAATACTAAGTAGTCATTATCCTTTGCCACTCCCATATCTGTGTGTGTGTGTGTGTGTGCGTGCATGTGCGCGCTTGCGTTTCCTCCCAGATACATAGACCTATATACCTGAATGTACTTTTAAAAAGCACCAACCAAAATGTCAAGAAAGTTTGGTATAGACTAATTTTTCACTATATTACTTGCGACTTAAAAATGAGTGAGCTGAAACCTTTCTTCCCTCAGGCTTAACTTAGTCCTGACAGATGCTGGCTGCCTTCTCTCTGGTGAAAGGAAACTTGATCATGTTTAGTGACAAACAACATTTCCTGTAACTAATGTCCCATACGGATGACTGAATCTTTCAACCAAGAGGCATCAGAAGTTATACACTATCTTTCTTATTATCTAGTCTCTAACCATAAACTATGATATGAAAAAAATCTTCACCCACTCCTCACATTCATGAATATATAATCGACAGCTTTGTTGAAACAAGAATTACCCTCAATGACCCTCAATGCAAATTGATATTTCTCTGATATTTTCTTGTAAACTTAGCTAGTCTTGCCCCATTAAACTGCTTTCATGACCCATGAAGGGGTCACAGTTCACAATTTTAAAAACACCGGTTTAGACTTGCATTTCTTGCAGCCGGTTTCTCATATTCCAGTTGTAGTAGACGGGCTGTGCTGCCGTTCCTAGGCAGCTCCTTGTTAAATGCAATCTCTTCTCTCATCCTGTTGATGCCTCTCATTGCTGCAGTGAGGGCCCAGCTCCTCGCCGGAAGTTTCCTCCCTTTGCCCATGTGAACGCCAGCCCTGGGCTGCTGGCTCTCGGTGCCGTCTCCTCTTGTCTCCTAGACCAGTTTTCCCGAAGTGTAGAGTGAGTACCACTATGGTGTGCGAGATGATTTTAGGTGGGATAAGGATGAACATTTTTAATAGCTACATATTTGTGTATCAGAAAAAATTTATCTAGAACATCCAAACCTATGACTTCTTGGAATTGTCGCCTAAAGACTAGTTTCTTTTAAAAGTCTATTTAAATAATTGCACAGGTTGTAAGGGGATATGACAAAAATCATAAAAATGGTGCCTGGCTGAAGTTTGGGAAGCACTGCAGATGAATCCAGGACCTCTGTCTTTCTTCCCCAACACGATGCACCCCACCCACCCCTCCTTTCCTGCAGACGCTCACACACTCACAGCCGCGCTCTAGGAACATGCCAAAAGGTACACCTGAGATTTAACAGATTTATCACAGCATTTCTCCTTTCTTCTTACCTCAACTAGGCTCATCCTGTCAGTCTTCCCTGATATTCTTGTCTCTTTTCTATTTCTTTCCTAATCCCCTGAAATACCAAGTCCAAACTATTTTTATTTCTGTGATGCTTCTCAGACTTGCTCGCTTAATTTTTATATTCATCGTAAAGACATCTTAAATATCCTCGCTGATTCCAGGCTCTCCCATATCCATCCCTTTCCTCTCTACACAGATATTAAAATCTTTTTACATTGCCAAAAGCACTTTGAGGAAATTTACATTCACTTCTTCTCTCCTACCCTATGAAATCTAATTCTGTTCCTTTAGCTCCCAGTGGTCTTTATCAATCTTTCTGTAACTTCTCTCCAAGAACACTCGGCTCTCACATGAAGGCCATTTGTTTGCAAATGTCTTTACCTTCAGAGCTTTTCCTCTGCCAGAGCTGTCAATCTGAAATGCCCTTTTTCCTTGCTTCCTTCAAAATCTGCCTCAATACATCTGCTAAAGGAAGCCTTCCCCTCAAAGTATTCCTTAGCATTTGTGTAGACTATGCAGTTGCTATAGTTTTATTTTTACTTAAACTACTTTGTAACTTTTTATAGTGTTCCATATGCGGAAATATAGTTCCCACAATTAGAATATAACCTTTGCCTACTTAGAATATCACCTTCTGAGGGCAGGGCCTGTATCTGACATAATAACCACATGTCACTGAGGATGTTTTTGGCTTCAAAGTAACAGAAAAGTCCAACTCAAACTGGCTTGAAGGATAAAGACACCTGTTGTCTTGTATTACAGGTCCAGAGGTGGGTCAGGCCTCAGGCAAGGTGAGATACAGGCCTGCTCGATGATGTCACCAAGGACCCAAGTTCTTTCTCTCTCTCTCTCAGCCCTGGCTTCATCTGAAAGCTGGTCCTCAACAGCAGTCAGGGCTACATCATGTCTGTGGCAAGAATAGAGGATGGGGCAGGGACGTGCACACATGCCTGTGGGCGCTGGCTCTCTCCTACCATAAGTCCTTCCCTTTAGTCCAGGATAGCTTGAGAAAGATTGTCATCATCGTGATGGTGTAAGGAATGGGCGTATACTGTGACAAAATTAGGGGGTTATTCTAGCAAAGAGGGTGGTAGAAGAGGAATGGATGCCAAGTAGGTAACCAACAGTATCCACTACAACTTAGTACAATGTGCCACACACTGAAGGGTCCACATTGCTAATAAGGGGTATGCAATTGAGTCTAAAGTGGGGAATATATGTGTCTATATGTGTGTATACACACATACACACACACACACACACACATATATACACACACATATTCATGCATATTATTACTTATGTAATACATAATAGTACATATCTACATGTATATATTATATATATAATATTATCTAGAGTATCAGAAATACCATCTTTTCTGAATCAAGGAATACATAAAATATATTTAGATAAGAATCAGAGTGTGTGTACAATACACTAAACACATAAGTATAGGTAAAATTATACAGTATCAGAGAACTAAAAGTAAAGAACTAAAAGTAAGAGGCACTAGATGACATGGTTACTTACGTAGAAAATCCTAAGTAATCAACAAAACAGCCACTAGAACTTACAAGTAAATTTATCAAGGTGACAGGATACAAAGCTGATGTACAAAAATCAATTGTATCTTTATTTGCTAGCAGCAAACAATTGGAAAATGAAATTTTAAAAACAATTTCATTTACAAGAACATCAAAAAACATAAGATACTTAGGAATAAATTTAACAAAAGATATGTAAGACCTCTACACTGAAAACTACAAAAGATTGCTGAGAGAAATCAAAGAAGACACAAATAAACAGAAAGATATAACACAGTCATGAATTAGAAGACTCAATATTGTTAAGATGTGAATTCTTCCCAAATGGATCTACAGATCAAATGCAATCTCAACCAAAATTCCAGTAGGTTTTTTTTTTATTCTAAAGTGTATATAGAAATACAAAGGACTTAGAGGAGCCAAAGCAGTTTTTAAACTGAAGAACAAAATTGGAGAATGTTCACTACCTGATTTTAAGAGTTACTCTCGAGCTACAATAATCAAGACAGGGTGGTCATGATGAAAGTATTTGCTGTTAGTGCTGTCGAGTCGATTCTGACTCCTAGTGACCCTGTGTACAGGAGAACAGAACCCTGCCCAGTCTTTTTGCACCATCCTCTCACCTTCCTGCACTATATCAGAAGTGCTCCACTGCTATTCATAGGATTTTCTTGGCCAGTTTTTTTGGAAGTGAGTGGCCATGTCCTTCTTCCTAGTCTATCTTAGTCTGGAAGCTCCACTGAAACCTGTCCACCATGGGAGATCCTACTAGGATTTGAAATACTGGTGGCCTAGCTCTCAGCATCACAGCAACACGCAGCCGCCACAGTATGACAACCAACAGATGGGTGGTGTGGTTCCCTGACTGAGAAACAAACCTGGGCCATGGCAGTGAGAGTGCCAAATCTTAACCATTAGATCGCCAGGGCTGGTCGATGAAAGGATAGATATAGATCCATGAACAGAATGGAGAGTCCAGAGATGGACCCCACATATATGGTCAATTTTGGTTGACCATGTGGTTGATTTTAGATAAAGGTGCCAAGGCAATTCAATGGGGGAAAATAAAGTCTTTTTAATAAGCAGTGTTGAACAACTGGATATCGGTATGGAAAAAATGAAACTAAATCCTCACTATATATCATAATGAAAAATTAAACCAAAATGGATCATAGACCTAAATGTAAAAGTCAAAATATAAAACATCTAGAAGGAAACATGGGAGAAAATCTTCAGTCTTGGAGGAGGCAAAGATTTCTTAGGGCACAAAATGCATGAACCATAAAAGGATAAATTGGATCTTATCAAAATTTTAAATTTTTGCTCTTTGAAAGACGAGGTTAGGAATATGATAAAGGCAAACCACAGAATGGAATAAAACGTTTACAGTACATGTATATGACAGAGGGTCAGATCTGAAGCCTCGACCGGGGAAGGAGCCATTTCTAAGCTCATGTGGTCCAGCAAGGGGGAGAGTCTGCTAGTAGGACAGAGCCACAGTCTTATGTAGCCTAATCACGGAAGTGATATCCCAACACGTTTGCTATATTCTGTTGGTTAGAAGCACATCACTGGGTCTGGCTCACACTCAGAGAGAGCGAATTACACAAGAACCTGGGGATCATCAGGGGCCATCTTAGAGTCTGCCTGCCGCATTCATACAAGTCAATAAGAACAAAAGAAATCCAGTCAAAAAATGGGCAAAAGATTTGTACAGTCACTTCATAAAAGAAGATATACAAATGGCCAATAAACACATAAAAATATATCATTAGTCCTCAAGGAAATGCAAATTAAAACCACAATGAGAAAGCATTACACATCCACTAGAAAATAAAAAAAAAGACCATGCCAAGTTTTGATGTGGATATGAAGCAGCTGGAGCTCTCATACATTGCTGGTTGAAATGTAAAATGGTACAGCCAATATGCAAAACTGGCTGTTTTGCATGTTAAACGTATACTTACCATATGACCCAGTCATATTCTATTCTATGTCTAGACTATTCATAGTCTATTCTATTCTATTCTATTCTATGACCCATTCTATTCTTTCATATTTATCCAAGAGAAATGAAAATGTGTTCACACAAAGAATTGACCGTGTATGTTTATAGCAGCTTTATTCGCAATGGTCAAAATTGGAAACATTCCAAATGTCCATCAACAGGTGAATGGTCAGACAAAATGTGGCATACTCATACAATGGAATACTACTCAGCAATAAAAATGAAGTGAATGAATCTCAAAATCATTATGCTAAGTAAAATAGTCCAGGTGCAAAAGAGTGTATACTATGTGATTCCATGTATACAAAATTCTACAAAATACCTGTAGTAACAAAAAGTAGATCACTGGTTGCGTGAGACCGTGGAGAGAATGAGGGATGAACCACCAAGGGGCAGGAGGAATCTTTTGGGATGATAAAAGTGTTTTATCTTGATTGTAGTGGTGGTTTCATGTTGACTCATCAAACTATACACTTGAAATGAATACAGTTTATTGGAGGTAAATTATATCACTATAAAAAAAGAGACAATAAGAGGCCAGCCGAGTGGCATAGTGGTTAAGATCTCACACTCTGCTTTGGCAGCCCGGGGTTCACGGGTTTGGATCCCGGCTGTGGACCTACACACCACTTATGGAGCCGTGCTGTGGCAGGCATCCCACATAAAATAGAGGAGGATGGGCATAGATGTTAGCTCAGGGCTAATCTTCCTCACCAAAAAAAAAAAAAGAGAGAGACAATCAAAATCTTTCTTAAAAGATTTACATTTTTGGGCCGGCCATGTGGCACAAGCAGTTACGTGCGTGCACTCCGCTGCGGCGGCCCCGGGTTCACCGGTTCGGATCCTGGGTGCGCACTGACACACCACTTGGCAAGCCATGCTGTGGCGGTGTCCCATGTAGAGTGGAGGAAAATGGGCACGGATGTTAGCCCAGGGCCAGTCTTCCTCAGCAAAAAAAAGAAGAGAATTGGCAGATGTTAGCACAGGGCTGATCTTCCTCACAAAAAAAAAAGATTTACATTTTGAGGTATGCAGGTCTTACATCTGCATTTAGTTGGCTCTGTGTTCCCAGTTCACCCGAATCCATCCTGATTAGCTACATAAATAACATGGTAGAGAGTGAATGGGGATCACAGAATTCCCTAGAGCCAAGTGCAGAAGATACAACGGAAGCATTAAGAGGTCCCTTTTATTTCAGCTTGACTATTATACTTCCTTTTGATCACTTTATGTAGAACAAAATAAAACAAAAATGGAAGTAGTCTGTCTCAATCATTTCTGTAACTTTTTACCAATTTATGGCCAGAGTTTCCATAAAAGACGAGATAAAAATGGCTGAAAAACTATCAGTGATCTGTCTAGGAAGGGTTAATGAGTAGGCCAGTTGTAGGGGAGGGGAGTAGAGAATAGTGAAGAAAGAATTCCTGGTGACTTTATATCATTTTTTGTGTTGCTTTATAATAGAAATACAACACATTTCAAAGTTTATAGCTTGACGCAGTAAGAATTGAAAGGTTAATTGAACTTGTTGAGCAATACTTATTTTTCTATTTGCAAAGTATTATGGGACAGTAAGTTGTCAACATAATAGAAATAGATTTAGCTCCCAGTAAATCATGCTAAACAATAAACATTTTTATATTTTCAAATAATAAAATGTTTTTATTAGCAAAAAATAAAAACAAATGTGGATTTACTTGTGAAAGGCAAGTGAAATGCGTATTTCAGACCCTGACTAATGAGCTCCACAGAACCGGAATTTGAAGAGTAACAAACTAACCCTATGTATGTGTTCCTACTTCACATCTCTGATGCGCATTTCTAATCCTACCAGATATTTTATTGACCCACCAACCACGGTTCCTGGCATGTAGCAGATATTAAGTATTTGCGGCGTGACTGTCTTCAAAATCTTAATATTGTCTACTTTTTGGAAGTTAGAAGATAATTTAACAGAAAGAATCCAGACAAAAAGTACATTTTTCATTTAGTCCATTTTTTTCATCTCTTATTTAATAACACTTCCTTTGAAACAGGTTTCCAGCTGACTTGTTGAACTGTAGAAATTGGTTGCTGCTCTCTCCAAAAAGATACTGTGGAATAAATGCTCTTTAAAGGAAATCGTAAATAAATGTTAGGAAGGAACTAACTTTATTTTAGAGCATCTGAACTTATTTGGAAAAGTATCAAAATGAACAAAAGCTTTTCCCTAAATATACTGATTAAAATCAATCAGAAGAATTAATAATTATGGTGTTAAATATCTTATATTTTTGAGTTTTTATAAAATTTCTACACACATTAAAAAATCAATTGTTTTCACTTAACAGAAACAAAAATTGTAGGGTGGTAGCCAGAGCTGTGGCAGAGCTCTCTGCCAATATCCAAACCAAGACGTGACGTGTGTCAACAGCCTCTAGTCCTCGGAGGGAGTCTATTCAAATAAAAATGTCTGCTGCTGTTATTTCTTAGCACACTTTCTTTTTTCTTCAAAATATCAGTTCCAACACCCAAGGGAAAGTGGTATAATCATTTCTAAATAGGAATGAGGTCCAGGAGAAGCCTGAGTAAATGGAATGAAATCATCTCTGAACCCATTTATGCTATTAAAATCAACATTTACCCACCACATTTTTAATTGATTTGCTAATAACAAACAATTCATCTCACTCAAATATTTTTGGAATGCCTACTATGTGTCAGGCACAGGCAATACAAAGATGATCAAACAGGGTCATTCTTCCCCTTCAAAGAGTTTGTGGGATTTAGAGGAGACAGAAAAGAAAATTCCAACCCTGTGTTAAGTGCCTTACAGAAGTCTGTGGGTGAAGAGAAGCAATTATCTAGGGAAGTTGTGAGGTCAAAAATCAGGAAAGGCTTCCTGGTGAAGACTGAGCCGCCTTCTTAAGACTCATTCTTGAAGGAATGAGTAAGAACTAGCCAAGTGGCAGGGCAGGCAGGAGGAGAGGCCAGAATGTTCCAACCCTTAGCTCAGTGCGCAGGGTATACTCCAGGAACAGTGTATCAAGGCTCAGGTGTAGGGACACAGAGGGAATTGGCAAGCCAAGAAGTCAAATGATCAGGCCCCGCTCTGAGCTGAGGGGTTGGCACGACATTCCTAATGCTTCCTGCGAGTCATTGAATGGTTCTAAACAGGGAGTAACAAGAACAAGTCTGTGTTTTTAAAAGGTCACTCTGGCTCCAGGGTAGAGAATGGACTAGAAAAGGGCAAGACAAGAGGAACTGGAGCTGGTCCAACAACCAAGCATGAGATGGTGGCAGCCTGACTAAGGAGTCGTAGTGGAGATGGAGACAAGTGCGGCCGCCTCAAAGGACACTAAGACAAAGCGAGAGGACTCAGGGACTGTTTTAGATTGATAAGTTTGAATTGTCCATAGAAAATTCAAATAGAGATGAGCAGGGGGCCATCTGCAGCTTATGAGAGCTGTGAGCTTGCGATTGAGGCTGGGAAGCCGTCAGCACAGAGGTGGGTGTGAAGACTGGTTAGAGAGTGCAGAGGGAGAAGTTGAATGGGTGGGTGTACACAGCTCCTGTCCCAGCACCGGTGGGAGGTTCGCAACCTACCTTTTCTTCCGCATAGAGGAGGCCTTTGCAGAGCAGAGCTGGAGCTCAAAGAAGGCAGCAGGGAGAAACATCAAAGCTTTGGGTTTCAATATGCTAAATTATTCAGGAGCTACTTATCCAGTATTTAAGGTTGATTTATTTCTTGCAGTAGCTATTTAAGATTACAAAAAAAAAAAAAAAAAAGGCAAAGGGAACTCATATCCGACCTCAGTGCATCAAGGAAAGCTTTTTTGGCAGTCGTTTTATGATTAAGTTTTCAATCTGAAGTTTTTTCCCTTCCGATAGTCATTCAAAATCTGTATTTTGCTGCACCTGGGCATAATTATGTAAGACAAACCTTCATAATTTAGCATTTTTCACCAACCAAAAATTCACACTTGTAATGGCTCCATATTTTTCAGGCATTCTCTCAATAAAGTACAACTCAGAGCTTTCCACTCGCTCGTGTCACACCGGAGTCCAGTAAACCCAGACTGGCTGCAGAAGCCGATGGTATACAGGTAGAGATATTGTGGATCTGCACGACACCCAGCTAGGAAAACCTGGTGCCTTTCTACCGTGTTCTGTCAATGTGGCTCTCGGGAAAGATGAGGTGGCATCATAAATGCAAGCCCTTCTCTGTGCACACAGAACATTGCCGGAGCCCGTTCCCTCTGCTCCCCTCCTCTCCCAGCTTCCCCGCCGGCCTGAAATAGCTAAAATTAAGTCTGGCCTGTAAGTCTGTTGAGACTTTAAGAAAACAGCACCATGAAAGGGCAACCGACAACCAGCAACTTTAAGTTATTTCTAATAACTAATCCATCACTTATCTGACCCTGTCAACATTTATGTACACACCTGAAAAGCTTTGCAGGCCCTCAAATTCCTGAAATCAACCTCGTGTGTTATGGAGAACAATTTCATCTGCCTTTTTCTAGTGACCTATGACTATGCTCCTTTCTAAGGAAGAAAACATGAGATGTCTAAGTGAAAACAACCTGTGGAAATAAATTCAGCCTCACTCACATATTCTATAGAAACGTTTTTATTTTAATCTACTCCTGTACACCTATTATCAAGTGAAGTAAAACCTAAGAGTCTCACATTAATTTGCCTCAATCTCTATTCTGTGCCAACTTCTACAGTAATGGGTACAGGACTTTTTAGTCTGAGGACTACTTTTGCAGAGTTCACAGCCTCCAGAAATACTTCCTCCCACTTGCTGCTCATTTTTGCCTCCCAGAAAACAACTCATCAGGGTTACAGGTGACATTGATGGCGCTCCTAGTAAACACCAATTAGGGATTTCTTTTTAAAATTATACTAAAATTACTGCAAGAAATTAAAATATAGACTTTTTGAAAATTAGGATGATTGACACTTCCACTATGTACCACCATACTTTTTTTAAATTAAACTTTTTATTTCAAGATCATTGTAGATTCACATACAGTTGTAAGAGATAATACAGAGAGATCCTGTCTGCCCTTTACCTAGTTTCCCCCATGGTAACATCTTGTAAACTATAGTACAGGAGAAATTGGAATCCTCATATGTTGCTGGTGAAAATGTAAAAAGGTGCAGCCACTGTGGAAAACAGTTTGGCAGTTTCTAAAAATGTTAAATATGGAGTTACCATATGACCCAGAAATTCCATTCCTGGGTCTATACCCAAGAGAAATGAAAACATATGTCCACACAAACACTTGTACATGAATGTTTATAGCAGCAATATTCACAACAGCCAAAAGGTGGAAGCCATCTAAATATCCATTAACTGAGGAATAGATAAATAAAATGTGGTGTATCCATACAATGGGACATACCTCAGCAATAAAGAGAAATGAAGTGCTGATACATGTTACAACATGGATGAACCTTGAAAACATTATGCTGAGTGAAATAAGTCAAAGACAAAAGACCACATATTATATGATTCCATTCATATGAAATGTCCAGAATAGGCAAATCCATAGGGACAGAAAATAGATTAGTGGTAGCCTAGGGTTGGGAGTGAAGATTAAGGGAGTAATAGGCAGTGACCGCTAATGGGTACAGGGTTTCTCTTTGGGATGCTGAAAATGTTGTCAACACAGATGGTTGCACAACTCTGAATATACTAAAAATCATATTTTATGGTATGTGAATTATATCTCAATAAAGATGTTTTCTTTAAAAATTAACCCAAATTGTCATTTCCTCCACACAATTAAATCAGCTTGGCTTGACTCATGGGGGAAACAATATAGTATGACGTCACAAGCAGGGTGTTGCCATTGGCAGTCAAGATGTAGAACAGCTCCATCACCACAAGGTCCCTTATGTTGCCCTTTTATAGCCACAGGCACCTCTGTCCTCCCACCCCCACCCCTGACCTCTGGCATCTGCTAATCTGTTCTCCATTTCTCTCATTTTGTCATTTCAAAAGTGTTATGTAAATAGAATCGTATAGTATGTAACCTTTTGAGATTGGCTTTTTTCACTCAGCATAATTCCCTGCACATTCATGCAAGTAGCTATATGTTTTAATAGTTCATCTCTTTATTGCTTAGTAGTATTCCATGGTGTAGATGTAACATAGTTTGTTTAACCATGCACCTGTTGAATGACATCTGTTATTTCCAGTTTGGGCTATTACAAATGAAGCTGCTATGAACATTCGCAGACAGGTTTTTGTGTAAACGTAAGTTTTCATTTCCCTGGGATCAATGCCCAAGAGTGCAACTGATGTGTCATACGGCAGTTGCACGGTTAGTTTCATATGAAACTGCCAAATTGTTTTCCAGAGTGGTGGTACGATTTTGCTTCCCTACAGCAATGCAGAAGTGATACTGTTTCTCTGCATCCTCACCAGCATTTGGTGTTGTCACTATTTTTATTTTGGCCATTCTAGTAGGTATGTAGTGATAGCTTATTGTGGTTTTAATTTGCATTTCCTTAATGGCTAATGATGCTGAATGTCTTTTCATGTCCTTGTTTGCCATCTGTATATCTTTTTTCAGTGAACTGTCTCTTCATATCTTTGCCCATGTTTAAACTGGATGGTTTTCTTTTTCTACTGTTGAGTTTTGAGAGTTCTTTATGTAGTCCAGGTGCTAGTCATTTGTTAGCTGTGTGATTTGCCAAATATTTTCTCCCACTCTGTAGCTTGTCTTGTCATCCTTTTAACAAGATCTGTCACAGAGCAAATATTTTTAATTTTATTGAGGTCCAATTTATTAATTTTCTTCTCTTATGGATCATGCTTTCAATGCTGTCTAACCCTTTGCCTAGCAATGGGTCCTGAAGATTTTCTCCATTTTTTTCCTAAAATTTTCATAGTTTTACATTTTAAGTCCATGATTCAATGTGAGCATTTTTGTATAAGGTGTGGGGCTTATGTTGAGGTTTATTTTTTTGCTTATCAATGTCCAATTGCTTCAGCACTGTTACTTTTGCACTTTTATCAAACATTGGTTTGACATATTTGTGTGGGTCTATTTCTAGATTCTCTATTTGTTTCTATTGATCATTGTGTCTATCCCTCTGCCAATACCCCAGTCTTGATTACTGTAGCTCTACAGTAAGCTTTAATGTGGAGTAGTGATCCCTCCCATTTCATTCTTCTTTTTCAAGATTGTTTTAGCCATTCTAGAGCTTGTGCCTGTCCATATAAATTTTAGAATAAGCTTATCTTATCTACAAAAAATCTTGTCAGGATTTTGATAAGAATTGCCTTAAACCTAGAGATCAATTTGGGGGAGGACAACTTTACTATGTTGGATCTTCCAATCCATGACCGTGGGATGCCTCTGCATTTATTTAGGTCTTCTTTCATTTCACCCACATTTTGTAATTTTCAGCATATAGATCTTCTGCATGTTTTTGTAAGTGTATACCCAAGTATTTAATTTTCTTTGCAGTGATTGTAAATAGTATTGTTTTTAATATCAGTTTCCACATGTTTATTGTCAGAAAATAGAAATGCGATTGATTTTTGTGTGTTGATCTTGTATCCTATGACCTTCCTGAACTCATTAGTTCTAGTTTGGGGTTTGTTTATTTGTTGTTGTTTCAGGGGGTCCTTTTTGGTACATTCCTTGGGACTTTCTATGCAGACAACCATGGCATTTGCAAATAGGGATAGTTTTATTTCTTCCTTTGCACTTCATATGCCTTTTATTTCTTTTTCTTTCCTTATTGCAGTGGTTGGAACTTCTAGTACTATGTTGAACAAGAATGGGGTGAAAGAAGACATTCTTGCTTTGTTCCTAAATTTAGAGGGAAAGCATTCAGTCTTTTGCTGTTAAGCATGACATAGGTATAGGTGTTTACCACTAAAGGTCTTAGAAAATTAGTCTTCTTTTCTTCCCCACCCTCCCCTTTTTAAGGAGAAGCTTAAGACTTAGGGATTAGCCCAACTGAGATGACAGAGCAAATAGAAAGCACAAAGGAGATTTCAGTACTTCTTCTTCCAGGCTAGGCTTGCAAGAGTGATGGAACCAAGTTCCTTTCAAGAGGTTGGGGCCCCTTTACAGCCCTAATCAGCGCTAGAGAGCTAATCTCATCATCAGGGCGCTTGTATTCTACAGTGAGCTAAGGGCCCCTATAGGTGGGGCAGAAACTGGCTGTCACACAGGACAGCCTCACCGAATGGGGTGCCTGTCCCTTCTCCGGCTGCCCTGCTCTCCCAGGCAGCTCTCGGCTGCCAGCCTCGTGGCCTGCCAACCTGGGTTGGTGATAGGAGAGTCTCAGATACCCAGATCCAGAGTGTCAAGAGTGGCCAGGGCCAGATTTAGATTTATGTGAGCTTCTGGCAGCGGCTCACCCAAAGAAGAGAACCGGCTGTGAAGAGAGGAAGCCAATTAAGAATTCCAGGGCTGGGTAACACTGATAGCAACAAAGTGCATCTACAATACGTGTAACCCACGGAACAATTTTTTGTTTTTTAATAGGGGAAGGGGATGAGCAGTTTAATCTAAAATTTAAAAAAGAAAAGCAAGCAGTCACCCCCGTGGGCTGCGGTGCCATCTCCCTGTGGGGTCGGGCGGCGTCCAGCCCCTCTCCCTGGCACCTCGCCCCGCTCCCCCACCTCCCCTCCCCGCGGGCTCCCCCCGGGCTGCCCCGGACCACACCTGCGCAGGTTAAACCTGCAGGAACGCGCTGGCCTGGCCGTGGGTGGCGGGGGAAGGTGAGTGGATGCGTGCGGTGGGGTGCCAGGACGAGTCGAGGAGGAGGAAACAGGCCTCCGCTAATGGCCGCTCGGCGGCCCTGGCGGGAAGGAGGGCCGTGGCCGGAGGGGGGCGCCTCAGCTGCCCTCGCGCGAGCCAGCCCCTCGCTCCTCCGGGTCCTCTTCCCACGCTTCCTCCTCGCCGGTCCATACCAAGCCGCCGGGGGTGGGGTGGGGAGGCGGACCGTTCCACTCGGGGAGGGGCGGCAGAGGCGGGGGTGGGCCGCCCGATCTGTTCCTTGCTGGGGGCTGGGCCGCGTCGCGCCGCCCCCGCCAGCCGCTGTGCGCCCGGGAGGTCCTTCCTCCCGGCGGCAGGGCGCGGAGCGAGGCCGGGGCGCTCGGCCGGGCCACGGAACCCGCCCCGCTAGCCCCCGCCTCCCGGCCCCCCCAGACCGCGCCCCCACCCCGCCCCCGCATCCCCGCCCGCGCGGCCCGGACGAGCGCCGCCGAGCGCATGCTGATCCCTGTCCTCCTCCTCCTCAGGCGGCGCTGGCGGCGGCCCCGGGACCTGCGGAAGCCGGCATGCTGGAGAAATTCGAGTTGGAAGAAGAAGGTGAGTGCCCCCCGAAGGAACGCGCCCTCGTTTCTACGCCGGGCGGCCGGGGCGTGGGGACAGCCGCGGGTTCACGCCCCGGAGGCCGCGGGACCCCGCCACCCGCCCGGCTCTGGGCAGCGCGCCCGGCCGCGGCCGGGGATGGAGACGCGGAGCCGGGGGAGCTCGTCTGCAGTGGCCCGCTGGTGCCTTTCCGAGGGCGAATCCAGCTGGGTTCAGAGCGGAGCCCCGAAGCCCGACCGTCAGCACCGATGGTCGGTCCTTTTGTCCTTACTAGCCGAACTCGAATGACAGCAAGGTGTCATGCAGTAGTAATTGTTTGTAATGCCACCACACACGTAGAGGTAGCCCCCAAATCGTGTTTATGATCCGTACCTTTAGATAACACAAACTGGTTCTCTTATCTGTGTTTGTGAAAACACCACCAGCAGGGTGTGTCTCCTTGTTTTAATAGGGAAAGTTAAATAGAACCAGAAGTGGCTTGGTGAACTGGTTCTGAGTTCACATGGCCCTGTCACTCCATCATTTTTATCGCCTCTTCTCACTCGGTTTTTCTTTTTCCTGCCTTGTTTTCTTCTTACTTACCTGGATCTTATTTTGAAGCTGTTAAAATGTGAAGGGGATGGGTTTGTTCTTTGGCAGAATTAATATGTAAGATGGAATACGATGAGCTTTTACCTGGATCTTATTTCGAAACTGCTAAAATTTGAAGGGGATGAACTTATTGCTTGACAAAATTTGTATTTTAAATGGAATATGATGAGCTCAAGTCGAAAAAGAGTTGTTTGTAAGACACTTGACAATTTGAAGAATTTACAAGACCTCCACACTGTCTTATGTACTTCCATTATTTATTTAGTGATTCTCTTTTTTCTAAGAGTATTGGTAGAATAAAGCTCCCGGGACAAAGAATGTGCCATGTGGATGCTGTGCCTCCTGCCAACTTTCCTTTAATACTTCTGTTCGTTTACAGTCAGGCAGTTAAATAAGCATGCATAACCAGTAGGAGAATGTTAACCCGATAGTATTAGGCCAGTGCCTGCGTTTATTTTAACGTTTCAGATTCTCTGCAGCATTTCAGCAACATGTTAGCTAGAAGATAATGCCTTCATAGTAATTATTAAAAGTCTGCATCCATATTTATTATTAACAAGCAGTTACATGATACATTTCAGAATTTTGCTAGGACTTAATTTGAATTTTATCCTACTGAAAAATAATCTGGTGTCTTAAATCGAATCCACCTCATTATTCCTGGGTTTAATTATATTGCTGGTCAAATTTTGGCCACTGTCCACAGAGCAATATGGTGTGCCCCCCTTTCCATTAAGACTTTGAACGTCTAAATCATAGGGGTTTTCTTTGTCCCTGATATTAGTGACAATGAGAATCTATTGCGTTTAAACTTTTTCCAGATTCGCATGGGAGCAAGAGAAAGGTGGAGAGCAGATGCTGTTAGAGACGTACCATAGTTATGGTTAAGAGCATAGGCCCAGCTTCAAATCTTACCTTCACTTCTTAATTAGCTGTGTGATCTTGGACAAGTTACTTAATCTCTCTGTGCCTTAGTTTCACCATTTATAAAATGGAGCTAATATCAGGGTGTTTTGAGCATTAAATGAGATAATCCATGTAATGGTATTTAGTACAGTGTAAAGCCATAGTAAGCACTCTGTAAATGTTAGGTACTGTTATTTTTTAAGTGCCATTAACCATTATACTGAGTTCATGCACTTTTTAAGGCTTTTGTTAATGAATCTTAACATAGAGATTTTTCTCAACACGAGTTTCATGGCTTTTTTTCTTACTTGAGATTTATTAACTTAATTATGCTGCATTTCTCAAAGCAGATACACAAGCCTTATTTCTTTTGCATTGTTTCTGCCAATGGAATTAATGTAAAGTGTTAAACCTAAGCATCTAAGAAAGGGAATTTCCCACTGTCACCCATCTATTTTTATCTATATTGCTGTCATTTCTGTAAAGCATGCTGAATCCCGCAAATAACCCTGTCAAACTTTTCTAGATTTTTAAGGAGGCAGAATGTTAAATAATTGCTTGGAAGCTGTTAGGCGAGCTGGAAGAAGGAATAGTGTTGGCGTGGTTGTCTAAAATGCTGCTTTGTTTCTTTTGAACTTTAGATTGCTTATTCATCCAAAATGCAGAAGAACAGAATATGAAGCAGAATCTTACATTTATTTGGGGGGGAAAAGTCCCAACAGTAAGACATTACACCTTTAAATATCCGGTGAACTGATGTGTTAGCAGCCTGCGTAATAGATAGCTGTTCAATAGATCCTCGTTTAATCTTCACACTTCCTTTTTTTCCAGTTAACGTCATAATGTATGCATTGCGGTCTGAGGCATTACTTAGGTGCAGATACTTTTGAAATACAGGGAAACACATGATTACTAATATTTTTGTTACCAAGTATTTTTCTTTTCTCTAGTGAAGAATAACTGATACTATATTTGTTAGAAATAGTTTGGAGGCACTAGTGAAGTTGGAGTAATCTCTTAAAATGTTTTTTGCTTCTGGGAAGAAAGAAGAAGCTGTCCTGCCATCTACCCTGCCTAGTTCGGGGCATCTTTTGCCTGGGCTCGGACACCAGCCGCCCACCCCCTTTCCGCCATCAGCTCTTCCTACCGTCACACTCTGACAGAGGGACCTTGTTAGAGCGTGGATGGATGGCACCACTCCTTTATGGGAAGATCTTTACCACTTTGCTCCGTCTATATATAGGAGAAGTGCAGATTTCTCTTCATCTGCAGCCTCACCGCCTCCTCCCGGCCACGCACACCAGTGATTGGAGGGCCTTCTCTGCATGAGAATCACCAGAGATCTCTTTAAGAGGCAGACTCTAATTCTGTGGGTCTGGGATGGGACCTGAGAGTCTGCATTTCTGCCAGACTCGCAGGTGCTGCTGCAGCTTCACAGACCCCTCTCTGAATAACATGGCTCTAGAATAGGCATCGGCAAACTTCTGTCAAGGGGCAGATGGTTGATGTCTCAGCGTCTGTCATGACTGCTCACCTTGCCTGTGCAGCAGCCGGGCAGAAAGCAGCTGGAGACCAAATCACCAGGCAGGGCTGTGTTCCAGTAAAACTTTATTTACAAAAACAGGCCGGGTTTGGCCAAGAGGCATAGTTTGCCAGACCCCTGCTTGTGTATCCCTCGTGGTCTCAGTGTGTCCCTTCCAGTCTCTGGGCCTTCAGGTATGACGTCTTTTGGATGGTAAGACCTTGCTCCGTTTCTCCGCCCTGCCAATCTTACTTGTACTTCATGGCTCAACCCACATCTCACTCTCTTTTTGAGGCTGTCCCCTAAACCCCTTCTCTCCTTCTCTCACAGTTCATCTTTCTCTCCCCAATGCCTGGTGTGGCTGGCACCATGTAGGTGCTCGGCAGTGATTCGGTATCTCAGCGGGTACATTAAATGTTTATAGTTACTTTATGGGAACGTTGGGAGGATGAAAGGATTCAGGATATGCAAAGCAGTGAGAGCATTGCCTAGCCCAGAGCAATCACTTTATGTGTTTGCTTTTCAAATTTTTTATTATATCGGTCATGTCTGTGTTTGTTTTTAATCAGGATTAACTTCTTGAACTTATTTGATGGCAGGATCAAGCACAAGTACTTTGTAAGCACCTAAACACAACCCGTGAATGCTTTTTGAAATAGATAAGTATTCAGCAATTTATTCATGATTAATAACTCTGTAATTCTGGCACTACTTCAAGGATTTTACAGCCCTTGACACTCTCTGTGTTATCTCCTAGCTTCCCTCTTGTCATTGCAGCTGTCGTAGACTCTTCAGTTATTTCAGGTTTTCAATGATTTTCTGTGGTTGCTTCATCCCAATTCTTAGCTGTCTTTCTAGTCGGCTTCTTCCCTCTCTTCTCTCACCATCCACTTGCCTCTTTTATCCCAGGCCAGCCATTCTGTCCTAGCTATTCCTTCTTCCCCTGCAAGACTTTTTCCAAAGTATAATCTTTTCACAACTCACCTCCAGACTCATTTTTCTAGAAAGACTGGTCAACCTAGTCTACACTGATCAAGTCTACACTGATCAAAAATAGGTAAGAAATGGGGGCCACTTTTTATAGGAGGGAAAGCATTATTTTTCAGTCAAGACCATCAGAATTTTAGGCCTCGTTCTATGGTGAAGAAGCTGTATCCTTGGATCATCTGTAGTCTCTTGGGGCTTTGCTTGCTTGTTTTGTTGTTGTTGTCATTGTGGGTTTTTTCTGTAAAACAAGGCCCAGCACTTAGTTAACTTGTACTTTTCCTTCTGGCTCAGAAATATGACCTAAAGCAACCAGCAGCCGCTCATATAAACCAACAAACAAAACTGAAAATTAGTGTTCACTCAGACTCATTCATTCCCAACTGGGGGATATTGCCCTGAAGTGAGTGAAGATTAGTTCTTGTCTGGAGACAAAAAATCTTAGATATCACAGTGCTCTGTGGCTCTCCAAAGGGCCGTAGTACATGAACGGATATGCAGTATATCTGCAGTATTAAAGTTTCATGGGGGTAGGACAGTTGGGGGAGAATGTATGAAAAGGCTCGGAGGGGGTTGGATGATGAAAAAGAGGTTGAGAAACACTGCTCTAATTTACTTAAGGGAGAATTGTCTTTCTGTGTATTTGTGGTAACCTAGTAAAGTATTCCCTTATCACTTAGCTTTTAGAGCAGCTTCTCAGTGTGGCTCAGCTGAGTCCAATTTTATTGACGTTTATTGACAGTAATGTGAGGGGTGCTGACCCCTGGTGGTGACGGGTTGGTGATCACAGCTTGGTCGCGTGTCCGTCATGTCTTGTAGTATTGGAAGGCTCTGATCATCTGTCATCCCAACTCTCCCCTCTCGACTGAGTTTGCATACTCTTCTTAGGCAAGAGATTTATTGTTTCTTGATTATAAAAGCAGTCCGAATTTTATAAAATATTTACAATTAATATTTTTCTTCTCTAGCTGGCCCCATATTTAAAAGCTTGCCATATTTAATAGTTTTTAGGTACACGTTTTAATGCCTCTGAAGGCAGCCTATAGCTTCACATTTTATGGTATCTTAGATTTGATGAGTAGAGTAGTTGTCTCATAGACTGAGGAGGTTTTGTTATCTGAAATGGAAAGATCCCTGACTACTTGCACAGAAGAGGAGAGTGCAGAAGAGGACTCAGGGACATCCAAAAGTGGGACCTGTCACCGGGCTTCCCGAGTAACTAGAAAGTCATCAGGACCCAGGGCAGCACTCTATTCATCTCCGTGATGAAGGGATCTCTGTGACCTTCTCTCTCAAGACCATCTTTGTCTGCTCCTTGGTGGGCAGTCAGCTCTGAGCCCAGCAGTCACCTGACTGGAGTCCAGACCAGTGATTCAGACGACTGTGCAGTGGCCAGAAATGGTTCCATCCTACAACTCTGCCTGGGCTGGGCAACACCCCTAAAAAGTTATACCAGGATCCCTGCAATGTCACAGTATACCCGTGGATTTTGCAGTGGCAAAACTGTTGATACTACAAAGCATTTGGAGTTTACTTGAAAAAAATGGAAGAATTTTTATGTCCTTTTTTCGATGATTATAATAACTGGCATATGAAGTATATTGAGGCACTGTTCTAAGTCCTTTACATTTGTCTCATCTGATCCTCCAAACAACCCGAAGAGGTAAACATTTTCATCAGCCCTGTTTTATAGAGGAGGAATCAAGAGAGTAAGAGGCTAGATAAATCACCTCAGGGGATGTATCTGGGAAGGTGGGGGAACCGGGTTTCAAACACAGTCCTCAGGCTTCCGGAACCTGGTCTGACTAGCGTGCATGACCAGTGTGAAGTCATCCTTTACTCGGAATCCCTCTCTACATTTTCTCACCTCCTCTTCGTTCTTCAGCCTATTTCCTCCACTCCACCCAGGCTCACTCAGATGGTTAGCAGTGGCGCCATTTTGCAGACTCCAGGGGACACTTCTCAGTCCTCTTCTACTTTGAACTCTTAGTGGCAGTGAACAGAGATGACCTCTGCTCCCTCTACCACTCACCACTCCTGTGTTCTCCTCATACATGTCTGGCTGTTCGTTTTACTTCCTTGATGGTTCTTACTCTTCTTTCTCTTTCCTTCCCTTTTTTTTTTTTTCTTTTTGGTAACAGGTTTGGTGAGATCTGATTCACATACCCTACGCTTACTCTTCTTTCCTGGGCATCAGCTGTTGGACTTCCTCCTGGCTCTGTCCTAGGCCCACTTCTCTTCTCCCTCTCTGCTCTCGTCCTAGACAATCTTACACCCTTCCATGGCTTTCTCCACCATGATACCTGTTGCCTAGTGTTTTAATCCCACCTATTTAATTACCATGATGCTTTAATAACTGCTAATGCCCAAACAGATATCTCTAGCCAGATCTCTCCTGATGTATTTTGTTGCCTACTCAATGTCTCTGCCTGATTCATTTCATGGTCTCTCTGTTCTAGTCTCCTGCCCCCCCACCCCACCCTTTTAGCCAGCCTGATTCAATAAATGGCACCACGTTCAACTGGTTGTTGTTTTTTTAAAACAAGAATGATGTTTGGCTCTAGCTCTCTCTACCATATCCAAGTAATCAAATCCTCTCAATCTCACTTCCTAAATATTACCTCTATCTATCACTTCTGCCGTCACTCCAGGCCAGGCCATCATCATCTTTCTATTGAACTACTCAAGTAGTCCGGTCTCTCCCAGCATCTACTCTGGCCCCCTCCAATCTGCTTTACATGCTGTAATTAGAGATATTTTATAAAAACATCTATCTAATCATGTCACTAACATGCTTAAAAGCCTTCCATGATCTTCCTTTGCCTGTAGGCTGGAGTCCAAATATCTTAACCTGTTCTCTGATGTACCCTACTCGCTCTTCCCTTTGCCTGCCTCATCTTGCACCTGTCTTCTTTTTTTTTTTTTTTTGCTGGGAAAGATTTGCTCTGAGCCAGCATCTGTTGCCAATGTTCCCGTCTTTTTCTTTTTCCCTCCCCAAGCCCCAGTACATAGTTGTATACTCCAGTTGTAAGTCCTTCTAGTTCTTCTGTGTGAGCCGCCGCCACAGCATGGCAACTGACAGATGGGTGGTGTGGTTCTGCAAACCACACCCGGGCCACTGAAGTGGAGTACACCGAACTTGAACCACTAGACCCTTAGGGCTGGTCTTCCATCTCTTTTCTTGCGTCTTCCTCCAGCTGTGCTGGCCTTCTTTAGGTTCCTCAAACTGCCTTGTTCCTCCATGCCTTCTAGGCTTCGTACAGGCTGTTCCCTCTCCCTGGAATGTTCTTCCCTCTCCTCATAACCACCTGCTGGTTCTCTTCAGATCGTGGTCAAAATGTCACTTCCTTGGGGAAGCCTCCTGGAAGCCTCAGACAGGACTTCACATAGTATCTCATGATCCCTCACAGTTGATAGAGGCTGGTGAGGAGAAATGCATTTACTCGTGTTTCTTTGCCATTGAATTATAAGCTCTATGAGGACAGGGACTGATAACTTAATATTTGGCAGGTCTCAGAGATATTATGGTGAATGAGATGTAGTTTTCAGTAAATATTTGTTACATAAATGAGCATATATATATTTTGGAGCTTCAACTTTTGCTCTGGCACATAGGCTTAGTGTACTTCACTGGTTGATCTCATTTCTTGTGAAGACATAAGGCATTTCTATTTAAGGCAGTGAGAGGAAATCCATTTGCCACCTAATGTGTACTGATCCACTAGCGATGACAAGGTAGAGGAATGGAGGGAAGGAAGACGACTCGAGTGTGTCCCTCAGAGGTGCAAAGGCTTCTCCACCTAAACATGAAGTCAGGATATGTTATATCTAGTAATTGACCAGCTCAAAGGCAGTAACAGTAGACGGAAATGTGATGGCTTGCTCGCATAATCTGATATCTGAGGAAAAAGTTTTAGATACTTCTTTTGTGGCTGTGATTGCACTGGCGCTAATGGACAAGAAGTCTGGCTTATCTCTGATAATACAAGGGGAGAGTCATTTTGGGGAAGGAAACTAATTTGGGAACCTTTTGGTTAAATTTTAGTCACTATTTAATGTTTCGTTTGCTGCTTCTTCCCACTTTGAGCTGTTTCCTGAGTATCTGGATTCGTGTAACATCATTGAGGCTTCAGGTGGCTACCTGATTCATTTTGTCTTCAGTTATACTTTGGTCATTTGTAACTAGCAGTAAGTTGCTAACAATAAATTGCTATTTGATACATCATGTACTACATTTTCTTTGAAATGAATGTTTAATTGTTCCATTAAGACCTCAAGAGTCCACACATCCACATTCTCATGTGTTTGTTTATGCCCTTGTCAGGCTTTCCCTTTTTGTGTTGATTTCTCTAGCTTTGAAGTGTATGTATATGGTGTGCCCCCCTTTAAGTGCACATGTAATGAGTGTCGTGGTAATTAAGAGCATGAGTCAGACCCAGATTGGAGTCCCGTTTCTTCTACTTAATAGCTGCATGACCTGAGACAAGCTGTTTCAAGCTTCAGCTTTCTCATGTGTAACAAGGAAATAATACTAGTACCTAGCTAGTAGGATTATATGTGGATTAAAAATGTGACCACAGCATTCGTCTCAGTATCTGCTGTGTCGTACAGTCTCCATAAACCTAACTATGATGATGACCCGAGAAAGGACAGAAAAGGCACTGAGCAAACAATTAAACATCAAAGTCACTGTGAGCGCGTCATCCGGCAGCAACTGTTTATCTGGCGATAGCTTTGGTGTCTGTGCTGTCGGACTTTCCTCATGTGCATGTTGTCTGTGCTATCCAGTTGGCAGCATTTGTGATTGGATATTTGAGTTGATTTATCCCCATCCCTCAGAATCACCCTGCAGGATAGATGATGTTATCGTCTTTACAAATGAAGAAATTCAGGCTAAGGGGATTAAGTAGTTTGGTCAAGGTCACGTGGCAGGTGATGACAGTCCCCATCTAGGTTTGGTCCAGATCTGCCCTGCTCTGTCCTCTGTGCGCTCGCCCCATGTGAACTCAGAGTAGCTGGAGTCCCCCCTGGGGAAACCTGGCCTGCTTCCTGACATACCTGAGGAAGGACCTGAGGCTTAGAAAGGAATCTTCTGTAGTTAGTGCCTCACTCTGTAAATCGTGTTTTTCATATTTATATTTGAAATCATAATTCCTTTTTTTTTTTTTTTTGTGAGGAAGATCAGCCCTGAGCTAACATCCATGCTAATCCTCTTCTTTTTGCTGACAAAGACTGGCCCTGGGCTAACATCTGTGCCTATCTTCCTCCACTGTATATGGGACGCCACCACAGCATGGCCTGACAAGTGGTGCATCGGTGCGCGCCCGGGATCCGAACCCCTGGCTGCCAGCAGCGGAGCGCGAGCCCTTAACCTCTACGCCACGGGGCCAGCCCCTGAAATCGTAATTCTTAACAGTGCTTACACATATTGTAAGAACAATGATGTGCCGTGTCAGAGGTGGCCAGAGGGCCCACAGCAGAAGGATCTGTTGTATTGCTAAACCCCCAAGATATACACACATTTATGGACATACGTTTAAGCTCTGGCAAACCATCACGTGTCAGTATGAGTTAGAACAGCATTCTGTCCGAATCTCGATCTGTAGTGTGCTTGTGGGGACTTGGGTGAAGTGCAGTCCAAATTCACCTGAAAGAATTGACTGAATTGGGCTGCCCCACTTGTGATTCAAGATGGTTTGCTGAATATATTCGTTTCTTTCTCTTCCCTCCTAAAATCCTAATGAAATGACAGCAATCAGTGAAATCGGATACAAAAAGTAGTCTTTCTCAATTGAAAGAAAAACTTAGTTCTTGGAAAAGACCAATCAAGTGGATAAACTTGTCAAGTCTGTTCAAGAAAAAAATGAGTGAAAATGCAAAGCATTAGAAATGGGGGGGGGGCTTCTTAATTATAAATGCAGAGATTTAGAAAATAACATTAAAGGAAACATGAATATATCAAACTATGTTGATAAATTTAAAAATCTTTTAAATCACTTTTGGATAAATTTTATCAATTTGTATTTCCCTGTTTAATTATCCATTTCATTAATCACCATGAAAGAAATTAAAAAGTAATTAATTGAATTGTACACTTTAAATGGGTTTAGTATGTGGATGTGAATTGTGTCTCAATAAAGCTGGTGTTTTTTTTTTTTAAGTACTTAAAAGTTCTCACCCTTCCTCTGCCCCTGCAAAAGAGGCCTATTGATGAGTGAATTCTGTAAAACCTTCAACGAACAGTAATGCCTAGGTTATTTGAATTATTTTAGGGCACAGAAAGGATGGCAGCTTCCCAGCTCATTGTGTGAAGCTAGCTTGATCCTGACATCAAAGCCAGAGGATAGCACACAAAGAAGAAAACAAATGATTCACCTGGCATTTAAAATTTGGGCAGAACTCCTACATAAACATCAGCAAAGTGGGCCAGGCACTGTTGTAACCAAGCAATGTGACCGTTGTCCTGGAAATGCAAGACTGCAGCTTGTTGAGAAGTCCACCAAGGAATTAATGTCAGCAGAGTAAAGGAGAGAAACCTCTGGTCGTCTCACATATTGAAATAGCAATTGATAGAATTCAGAATATGTTCCTTTAACAAAATCCCTAATAAGCTAGAGGAAGAAGGAAGTTTCTCTAAGTTGCTGAAAGCCCATCTGACACCAGCTGGCCGGGGTGGTAGCCCTGTAGTTCCTGGCATTATCGTTGTCAAGGTGTTTCTTGCTCCGCTGACCTGTCTGGTGCTTGGGGCTTGATCCCTGTGAGCTGACCTTGGTCCTCACTGTTGCTTCAGCTTAGTGATTGGGTTCTGCTTCCTGAAAAACAGATGCTTCAGTTGTGTGATTCGTAGAATTAAACGTGAAGCCACTTGAAAATTCGTGTAAGAATCACATATCATTTCAAGGTCACTGCTTTGTCTGTTTGTGACATTCGTTAGGTATTTATTGCAACTAATTTTGAACTATCTGCTTGGGGAAACTGTGTGCCTTTGCTTACCCACACTTTTTCTTCTTTCCTAATTACTCTTTGCCTGCCAGCTCGGTTAGAAGAGTGTATGCCTTTTCCTTTTCAGTGGACACTTTTGCCCGAAACACATGTGAAACCAAATGCAAAAAGCCCGGAAAGGAAAAAATCTCATGCACTTCATTTGTTCTGCTACTTTATAAGTCCTGTAAAATTAAATTTAAGCTTTGACTTTGTTAATTTTGTGTTTCTAAGCACTTTAGAAAAACTTATGAGTTTAATCTTTTCCTTATACTCATAATGTCCATGTTCCCCTTTTTTGCTTATTTCTTGCTTTGCTGTTTTAAGTGGTTTTCTAAACAGAAAAGATACTCTATGAATATAGTAAACTTGTGTTTCTAAATGTAGAATAAAATATAAAAGATAAATTGTAAAATAGCATGTTGATAATCTTTTTCTTTGTGGAATTACAATGAAATATCTGTATATTAAGTTAAAATTGTGAGGATTAGGAATAAGGAGTCAGGTTTTTGTGTTGTTTGGGTTTTTTTAGTGAAGTTTGGGGCAGTGTGTAAATTTTGTTTTAAAATGCCTTTCATCCTTACACACTTGGCTCTCTGAGACAGGGTTTGAATCTGTTGCTGTGACCTGTGATATGACTTAAATACAGTGTTCAGTCGTGGTCAGTGACAGAAACGGGGTTGCGGCTCCGTGTCAGCTGTCTGGTTCCTCCCACTCTCCGTGCCTGCGTTAGGCCCCAGCAGAGCCTCTGTCAGGTGGGGGCTGGACAGCACCTTGAAAAACTGTCCCCCGAGGAGAAGCCACCGGTCCCTATGAGGCTTCCACCCAGTCCATCAGTCCTGTGAGCCCCCTCGGCCCCGCGGCTCTATTAAACCCGGTGACTAGCCGACGGTTTTCGTTTGCCAGGGAAGACGTCGATGGTTGATTTAGTTATCACAGCACACCAACAGGAGCTGATCAGAGTGAGCAGGTACTCTCTTCTAAACTCAGAGGCTTTCATTATGTTCTTTGACTTGAAATCTCTCAGGTTAGAGTGGTTTACTGGGGCATTTGGCCCAGAGGAAGCAGAATTCTCTGTGGTGCTGAAGGTGTAGCAGCATCATTAGAGAATCCGGGAAGTTCACTGAAACCAGCCTGCTCCTTTCTTTCACTTCGTTAGTGAATCGTGTCCCTCTGCATTCTGTGAAGCACTCAGCCCAGGCCTTCCCGGACCTTCCCTGCCACCCCACCTTGCTCTGTTCTGTGTTTGTCTCCCTGCTTTAGTCTGTCTTAGACTAACGAGTTTTCAGTGACAGTCTGTCCTATTCGTGTCCATACAACTAAGGCTAGAAATACCGAAGAATCATGCCATCTTATGGCACATTTGTTATAGATTCTTTCTAAATTAAATTCCATGTAAATAGGTTTTAGAAAAAGTCATTTGTGACTGTATTGATTATCTGTAAAATGTGAATGCGTCAGGTTGTTTTGCTCTAATTTCAGGTTTTTAAAATATGTATACAATAGTGTGAACATTTTAAGGTCTTCTGCAGTTTTATTCAATTCAATTACATTTTTTTGTCCAATAATTAGAAAATTGCTTCAATATAAAATATACTTGCAAACACTTTTAAAGCTTTAGATCGATGCCGTTTCACTTTTGAGAAAAAAAAACTACGCGGGGCACTTCCATAGGTACATTATTTCTCTGACTATAAATATCACTTTCCAATCCTTCAGTCTTATAAAGGTATGTAAATCAGGTTTCTTTACTGATTATTAAATCTGGATTCACCAGTATTCCTTTAAACGTGTGTCTTTGTTATCATTTTTCTCTCCGAGGACAGCAGTGTAATGTAGTAATCTCGGATTCATACTGGTCCTCCTCATTGTCCTCATGTGTCTCCAGCGACGTGAGATGTAGCGGCGTGCGCCTGTCCTGATGCCTGCGAGCCGGGTGCCGTCCACTGCCTCAGAAAGCTGCAGTCTAAAGGAAGCGCAGGCCTGTAACTTTAGTACACGGCATCCAGCGACTCCAGAAGTGAATTACTCACAAATCACTAATGGGAGTGTCAAAACTGGAGTGTTTACTTCTGACTTGAAGGCCTTAAGGAAGGTGTTACAGGAGGAATGGCCTTTGAACTGAACTTTGAAGCTGTGTTAGTTTCCTGAGGCTGCCATTACAAATTACCACAAACTTGGTGGCTTAGAACAACAGCACTGTATTCCCTCACAATCTGGTGGCCCGAAGTCTGAAATCAGCGTGTGGGCAGGGCTGATCCCTTCTGGAGGCCCTGAGGGGAATCTGTTCCGTGCCTCCCTCTTGGCTTCTAGTGGTTGTCTGCAGTCTTTGGTGTTCCTTGGCTTGTGGCCGTGTCACTCTAATCTCTGTCTCTGTCTTCCCGTGGGCGCCTCTGTGTCTGTGTCTTCTCCTTTTCCCTCTTTTATAAGGATACTGGTCATTGCATTTAGGATGCAGGATAACCTCATCTTGGAATCCTTACTTTAATTGCATCGGCAAAGACCCTTATTCCAAATAGGGTCTCCTTCTGACGTTCTAGGTAGACGTATCTTTTGGGGGGCCGGTGCTCAACCCACTGCCAAAAGGCAGGTAGAATTACAGTAAGCCCTGGTGGGATGGGAAGGCACTGTTGTAGAAGAGAGAAGAGCACGCCAAAGCAGAGGCAGAAACACAGGAGCACATTCTCAGAGTTCAAAATTTCCTTTGAAAAGGCAGTATCGATGCTGTCCTAGAGTGTGAGATTCCTGGGGGATGTGGCGGGGGTGGGGCTGGGAAGGGAGCTTAGAGTGAGATTGCTGGAATCCTTGAGTGATGGGGGGTTTGTTGTGGAGTGGAGAGGACTTGTTGAGGGTGGCGTGTGGTCAGTCTGCTTTCAGCAAGAGAAACACTTCCTTCTGCGCTTTCCTGTTTAGTGGCATAATTGTATGCATTTAGGCGTAGATGTGTTTTCCAAATCGTTTTGTTAACTTCACAAATTAGACACTCTAACAGACTTTTTCCCGGTAGTAGTCTTCAGCAGCTCCCTTGAGCAGTAATGTTGGGTTAGCATATGATTGGAAGGGTGGTGAGATTTATCATCATCCCACAAACATTCCTTTAGTAGACCAGTGCCACAAGTGCCAGTAAATACTCTGTAATTATGCTTCTTCCAGTGACATATAAAACAACAGAAGCAAGAATGGAACATTTTGATAACATCTTAACTCCAGTTGCCTTTTGAATAATGAGAGTTTGAACTTATTGCCTTCTCAGGAATTTTATTAATGCATTCCAAATAACCTGTTATTGTTGAATGGGTTTTTTTGTCTGGGTTTTTTTTTAATTGGTTTAACTCCAGATTACTCTTATTTTCTCTTTCAATGCATTTCTTCAAGTGCAATTTGAGACCTCATCAGAATGTAAATAATACAAATGGTGCCATCTATAATCAGAAAGTTTATATTAAATGTGGAGAAGCAATGACATTTTATGCTATTTTACTTTATTTTCCTAACTTAAAATGCTAACTTTTAACAATAACTTTTGTTATTAATGTTGTTTTATTACATCAGTAATAACCTATCCTTATAACAAATCAAAATACATTTTATTATAATTTGCCTTACATAGTTAACATTTTGCTTTGTTTGGTCAAGCTTTTCACGTTTTAAAAAAATGTGGATCCTCCTCAAAACCAATAATGCCAGTCTAATCATGAGAAAAATATCAGACATACATACAAGGAGACAACACCTTTACCAGCGTGACAGACATCATCCTTGCCCCTGTGGAAGCAGTGATGCAGCAATGGATCTGAACTTTCTAGGCAGCTATTATTAGATCTTTCTATGTTCTGTTCTTTCCTGTGGAAGATTCCTGTTTTCCGATAGATAAATGTTTCAAGGAAAATGGAAGTACATTAACTTACATTTCACTCATCCATTCGCTGCCTGCCACTGACGTTCATTCGTAAGCCCGTCCTTGTCCTGTGGCAGCACTCACGATGGTGTAATGACAGAGACATCTCTCTTCCACTGGTCCTGGTATCTGTGAGGTCCCCCCCGGAGACCCCCAGCCTCTAGCACAGGGAGGCTCTTGGTAGCTAATGCTGTCTTTGCCTCACCTGCATCCAGGTTCTCTTATGTCAACATCTCTGCGCTGTGAGCGCAGGGCAGAAATGCCAGAGGTCATGCCCCAGGGTAACCCCTAATGAGAGAGGGTAGGAGTGGTCCTTACGATGAGACAGTGTCCCTGGCAGCCTCGGCTCTCGTTGCACAAAGCTGCAACCTGCTCAGTGATGACCCTTTTTTGACTTTTTCCTTCCCCATCTCACTTCTGCAGGTCTCGGGGTCAGGTTTGGGAGAACCCACACTAAGACCATATGCAATAAAGAGTTATTGACTGAATTATTAATGTAGTAGATGGGTAGGATCCTGACCGTTCAAAGAAATTATCATCTGTGAACGAGATATAAAGTGATGGCTCATGAGGAATACAGGTAGGATGCCATCCGTAGTCAGAGGAAGACGTCGTTTTAGACTTCCTTCTTTCCCCTTCTCAGGGCTGTTACCCACCTCTGTGGTCGTATGTGATCCACTACTTCTCCTGTCGAGCTGTGTCTATCCAGGTGCCCTCATTCTCTGCCAGCGTGTGAGCTTGGGTGCAGAGACCAGGTCTGTTGTGTTCACCTGTGTGTCTCCACACTGGGGACAGTGCCTGGTAGGCAGTAGTGCTCCACAGGTATCTGCTGGACCGTGTGTTCGTGAGTAAATGAAGCAACAGAGTTTCATGAGGAGAGTGTTGGAGTCTTGGACATAGATTTAAATCCCGCCTTGGTCACTTCCTATCTGACTTCGGGCCATTACTTGGCTTCTCCTAGCTTCAGTTTACACCTGTGTAAAATGAAGAAATGAAGGCATACCCCTCAAGGTTGTTACATAAATTAAAAGAGGTAATTTATTGTAATATCTGGTATGACAGTACAAAAATATTTTGTCCGTAGCAAGCACTCAAATGTTCACTTCTTTGGTGGATAAGATGGCATTTAAGGTTGGGTTGAAATTGGACAAGAAACAGTAGAGAGGGATGTTTAAATTAAAGCAGAATGAACAAATGCAAGAAAGTGAGGTTAGAGACAGTCGGGGACTTAGCAGGGAGCTGTTTGCCTGGAAATCAGAACAGGCTGTGGGAACCTAAGGTTACAGAGAAGCCAGGCCCCAGGGCTCACGAATGCCAGACAAAGGTGTCTGACGTTATTCCACGAGCAGGAGGGGAGATATTTGAGAAGGGAACTGTCCAGGAGGTGACTGGAATGGTGGGATTATGAATTATGAATTATAGTACCCAGAAGAGAGGTCAGAATTGAAAACAGAGATTTGGGAGTGGCTCACATAGTTTATCAATAGATTGGCAAACTGATCAGCATATACTGAGTGTTTACCCCAGAGGAAATATAAAGACTAACAAGGGCTCCTTTCCCACAGTCAAGGAACTTGATGAGTGTTATGCTGTTTAACACTTACTTTGTTAATAGGTATATACACTAAAGTAATTGTTTCTTCCCAGATATTTCCCGAGTAATCCAAATCTTCTCCAAATGTACAGGTGGGTGTGGGCTGAGTGGAGCTGTCAGAGAAGTCTCTTGGAGATGTATACTTTGAGCTGAGCCATGAAGATAGGAGTTAGTCATTGCAGGCTGGAGGAGGAGGGCCATCATCCTGGCTAAGAGCACAGCTTTAGAATCAAGAAGCATCTGGGTTCAAAGTCTGGTTCCACAACTTCTCAGTCATGTCCTTGAGCTGAGGTCTAGTGAAGGAGGAGTTAAGTGGGCCAAGAAGAGATGGAAAAAGTATTCCAGGCGGAGGAAACAGTAGTTGAAGGCCCTGTGGAAGAAGAGAGCATAGCATTTAGGAGAGGTAAGAGACATGGTGGCTGGAGGAAATACTGGGGTAAGGGCACACAATAGGTGAGGCTGGGGAGGTGGGTGGGGGCCAGACCTTTCAGGGCAGGGTCTCATAGGCTACGTCAAGGATTTTGTCTTTTTTCTAAAATAGTTAGAAGCCATTGACATGTTTTCAACCGAGGGGTGACATGATTAGATCTGCATCTGGCAAAACCATTTTGGATGCAGTGTGGACAGCGATTGAAGAGAGCAAAATTGAAAGCAGAGAGACTGTTTAGGAAGTTAGGGTATTTTTCCGATCTAGGGTGGTATCCATGGAGGTAGAGAGAAATGGATGGATTGGGATATAAACTCCACAGTGCATCATGATAAATTGGTTAGGGTGCAGGAAACCATATGACAAGGTTGACACCTAGATTGCTGCATCATTGGTTGGATGGTGGTGCCATGCAGTTTACATATAAATATGCTATAAACTCCACAATACATTGTCATTCCTTTGTCAGTTGTCAGTTAACTTTTACAGAGATTTAAATAATAATAAAGACATTACGTGCATGTGTCCACATTTTCATTGCTGTCTCATTGTATAGATCCATATCTTCATTTGAGATGTATGTGAATGGTACCTTTAAAAGTTTCTTTAATTTCCAGCTGTTCATTGCTAGTATATAGAAATTTAGTAGCATGTTTTTCATTTTTTATTAACTCTGCATTCTATAACCTTGCTAAACTCATTTTTTTTTTTAAAGATCTGGGAACTTTTTTATAGATTCTTTTGTATGTTCTATGTAGAAAATTATATAGTCTGCAAATAAAGACAGTTTTGCTTTTTCCTTTTCAATCAGTATGCCTTCCTTTTTTTCTTGCCTTACTGCACCAGCAAGGACCTCCAGTACAGTTGAATTGAATTAGCAAGAGTGAACATCCTTACCTCCTTCTTGTTCCCACAGGGAAAACATTTCATATTTTCCATTAAGTCTTTTAGCAGTAGGTTTTTCATCCATACTCTTCATCTGATTAAGGAAGTTCCTTGTTATTACTAATACTTGCTTTTTTTCTTTCCTTTTTAGCAGAAGACTCAGAAAGTGGCGTTTACATGCGATTCATGAGGTCACACAAGTGTTATGATATCGTTCCCACCAGTTCAAAGCTTGTTGTCTTTGATACTACATTACAAGTAAGTGTGCCCAGTTTTCATGACTTTTTGGTATATTGTTTGGACGGCTACTTTATAAGGTAATTTAAATGCAGCGACACCTGCCGACATTTATTGAGTCCTTTGTACATGTCGGCACTGTGCTGAGGTTTCGTCTGAATTTTCATTCTTCATGGCAGCCTTGTAAGGAATGTACTATTATTGTCCTTTTTCTATAAATAAGGAAACTCAGGTTCTAGAGTGAAAGAATTTAAATCACAAAGCCTAATCCACACATTCTCGAATTTAAGAACTGAATTCACAGAGCTGGTGAATGATGGGGTCTGGAACTTGAACACAGGTCTGTCCGATGTGTGTTAGAGCCTAAGCCATTAACCGTTAAACTGGACTGGCTCCCTCCGTAGATCCTGATGTTTTTTTCTCAGTTATTTAGTAGAATATATATGAATAAATTTGAAATAATATTGATTAAAAAGAAAAAATTACCAGGGTGGGTAATCTCTCGAGAGAGAACTTGATTGATCTCTTTTAGCAGAAAATTTGAACCTGATGATTTTGGTATTAAAATTGAGCTTATTGCAGCTCATTTTATACCGATATTACTTATAATCATATATGAAAAGTCCTAAATAATGCCTCAATGTAATGATCAAATTACCTCCAACTTACATAATAAAATGTGTGTACACATATATACATGTATGCATTTAGTGTCTAGATTTATGTATAAATCTTTACCAAGCAGGATTGTCTTCAGTTGTGTTCCCCAGAAGTAGCCACTGGGCCGGGAATTCCCGCAGTCGGGGCTTTATCAGAGTGTTCTCCCGGGAGAGCCTCTGCCTGGGGAGGATGGGAGGGGGCAGAAGCCCTGCGGGGCAGATCTCAGGCAGAGGCCCGTGGAGGGCAGCTCGCTGACTCCTCAGTGGAACTTGGGGGGTAAGGTGCCCTTGCGAGTTCACCCGAGCATCTTTCAGATTCATCCAGGGCTGACGTGGGAGATGTGCGCCCAGGCTCTGCCAGCTCTGCCAGCACTCTGGGACCCCTCCCCGCCCCCCCCAGCCGCTCTGCTGTCGCTCCCCCTGGCTTGCCCCTGCAACTCTTCTGCAGAGGATGCCTGGGCTCTTGGGGCCACTTTGCTGCATTCAGTGCCTGCTGCACAGGATTCTCAGGAATGTAAAAATGGTTTTGTTCTTAATTTTATTTTCCAGTTGTTTTTTGTTAGCATATAGAAATACAACTGATTTTTGTAAATTTTCCATATCCTGTGACTTTGCTAAATTCACTTCAGACGAGGTAGCCTTCAAGATCCCTTCTAAAACCCTAAGATTTTCTGATTGTCTGACACTGAGAGGACAGGGTAGCATCCAGTAGTCTTACAGAAGGGAAAGTGGCAGACAGTCACTTTTAAGAAATATAGTCTCTACCACTGTAACTACAGGTTTCAGTAGTAAAATAAATAGAAATTCTGAATTCCCCAGATGAAGAACTGCTAGAGCAACCCACCCTCACCTGTGCTCCCAGTCCTCAAAAGGCTTATTTTTTCAAGAACCAGATCTCCTGACCGTTGGTTTTCCACCAACCGCAAAGTGACAGCAGGTACAACCTGTGTCTGCTTTCACTTACTCAGCTTTTCCCTTGCTGTGAAATAGACTTTCTTCTGAATTTAAAATTTAGCCAAAGTGAGTAATACGTGAAAAATGTGATGCTTTATGGATCGTCGGAGGTCGCTAATCTGGTAAATGTCACTTCCCTAATTAATAGAAGGTGTGCGCGCATCATCTCTGGGCGTCACGGATCCTGTGAGGCTCTCGGCTTTGAGGGCGCTAAGGGGGCGGAGGGGTGACTGTTGGGCACTGGTTACAGCAAAGCTGAAGATGTGTGAAAGGGATGAGTAGCATGTTTTCTAGACACAGACTGAGTAGTCAGTGATACATCTCCAGGGCAAAGCAGGCAGAGAAGGTCATACAGGGATAGCAGAGTACCCGAAACAACCCGAATGTCCTCACTGGACACAAAATAATAAAATAATCCTGGTAGAGGCATGTAATAGAATACTATGGAGCCATTAAGAAGAAGGAAAAAAAGGCTTGTGGAGAATATATTTATTTTTTAAGTAAAAAAAAAGCAAGTTGCAGAACATCACGTATATTATGACCAGTTTATTCTGAGGGTACAAAGTATCAGAGTCATAACTGGTCTGGGGCCCAAAGTCAGCCATTTGCAAGTAATTAAGGTATTAAGTCAGAGAGCAAGAGGGCGAGGTAGCCTTGAGGCACGTTGGTGCTGTGCCAGGTCCAAGCGTACTGCCTTTGGGGTCCTTATACAGTGGACTGGAGAGAAGGAATGTGTCTGGGCAATCGCAGCAGGTCCCCTGAGATCCTCATCTGGAACAACCGCTGCGCTTAGAGTCACCGCATGGTAATCCATGTCATTACAGTAATCCACATCCTTCTGGGAGACGCAGTCACAGGCCAACAGGCATTTAACTAGGGGCGTGATGTGGACCTCCTCTGCCTCTCCGCATCTCCGCGCTTCCCTGGGAATGATCGCCTGCATCTGATTGGCTAGCCTGGTAGCAAGAGGAAGTTCCAGAGGCTTCCTCCTTGGTCCTTCTGACCACAGGGATCCTCATCCATGGGTCTGAGAACCAGTGTAGGGGTCCTGCTAGTTGTCAGGTTGTCATTTTTAATTACACATTCAGAAACTAGGGAAATAACCGCAGCATGGTCTGCAGAGCTCCTGAGCCCCTGCTGGTTGACCTTGGGCTAAGACTCCATCTGTCACCCGAAGACCATAAGCCCCCATTTGACTAGCGACCACATGGCATTTTGGGTTCCAGGAATTTGCATCCCTTCATACCAGTGTCTATTAACCCCGAAGATTCTGCATTTCCTCTTCCCCAGTGCGTAGTCATTCTGGTAAGTGGGGGAAGAGTAACAGTATGTGAAGGGGCAGAGCTGGGGGCCACCTCCTCAGGGACCCAGCCTCCCTCTCAGTAAGGGGCTCTGGGTCTAGAAACTGGCTGAGAGGACTCCACTCCATTTTGACGACTCAAGTCAGGTTTTGGCCCCTAGACTTAGAGTTTTTCTTAGTGTATAGATCAGGTATAAGCTTTTCAGAAGGCACTACATCTGTGTCATTCCTGGGGACACTGTAACCATTGGCCACCACCACGCCGCCTGTGGGTCAGAGCATTCTCATCACATGTGCTTGCCTTGGCTTGGGCAGATCAGCACCCGTGCCTCCCCGGCTACCGCAGGGCCCGTCGTCCACTGGAATCAGTGAGGCCGTCCCGGGCACTGTCTCCTGCCCTTGTGTCTGGCCTGCGGCATGCAGCCAGCACAGAGCTTTTCAAGGGTAGAGGGGCTCCCCTCACTCATATTTCTCAAAGACTGGGCAAAGGCATGACCTCTGGGCCCTTTCAGGGAGTATAGCTGGGGGCTGGGTGTGCAGGCCGCACGCAATGAATCTGCCGCCTAAGCCTGTGGATTCACTCTTCTTCGTTATGCCACAGAAGTTCTGGCATCTCAGCCTCATTAAACATGGACTCAGCAGTGCCCTGTATTTCAGGCAGTCAACCCAGAAAACTTTACAGCCTCTTCCAGCTACATGCACTAAACATTAAATCCACATTTCTGATAAGTCCACCTATATCAATAAATTGTGCCAAATCTGGTATAAAGTCCCCCTCCTTAGTCTAACATTATTAGAAGCTATTCCCACACTTACTTCCCAGGTTTCTGCAGATATGAAATAGCAGAGCCTTGCCATTCTTTCCGTGTGTAAGCCATTCCCCTCTGGAGCATACTGGAGTCTGTCCCCAGTCACAGGTCAGGTGGCAGCAGGGGTGGCTGCGGTTGTCTGCAGAATGAGTGACCCTGTGCAAGGCATCTGCCCAGGAAAGCTTGTCACTGGGCTTCCAAGCAAAGAAAGGGGATTCTGACACTGCAGAGCCAGCTGTTTCTACTGCTGAGGGAGGCTCAGAGTCACTCTGGGATTCAGGAATCTCAGCTTTGTCTGAGTCCAACCAATGTCCCTATGCTGGGTTCCAAGGTCACACTCCTTCCAAATTAGTGTCCGAGTTTTCATGTCAGAGACGTGGTGAGGCTGTGAATTCAGTGGTGGTGAAGTTCTGCATCCTGCAGAATGACATTTTGTGTTTGATTTTGGAAATGCCAGCCCTATAGCTACAAGATGAGGGCTTTTTAGGGCTGCCCTAGAGGACTCAGCTTCTCTGACTGTGACTGAGAGTCCACCACCTGAGCTTGTTGTTTCCTCTCTGTACGAGCCCAGCATGCTTGCAGGACGACGCCCACACCAAGTCCTGTGGTCCTCATGATGCCCTGGGCAGCAGCCGCCTGGACCCCAGCACCCCTGGCGGGGCGGGGAGGGTCGGGCGGGAGCGACACCACAGTCACAGTGATACTTCTTCCATCTTGATGCTGCTGCCTGCCTGGGGCCACAGGGATCTGATTTCCCACGACCAAGAACTCAGCACTGCATTCAGGACAAGGACATGAGCCCAATCCCAAACCCTCTGTTCTCAGAACCATACCTGGTGCCACTTTCTGTATCGATCAGGGGCCAGTCAGGATGTAAATGATGTTAGTTGGGTATAAGTTAACTGGGCAATGGAAAGTGTAAATGCAGACCTCTAAGGTGGTGGCTCAAAGCCGGATATAAGTTAACTGGGCAATGGAAAGCATAAATGCAGACCTCTAAGGTGGTGGCTCAAAGCCGGATATAAGTTAACTGGGCAATGGAAAGCGTAAATGCAGACCTCTAAGGTGGTAGCTCAAAGCTGGATATAAGTTAACTGGGCAATGGAAAGCATAAATGCAGACCTCTAAGGTGGTGGCTCAAAGTGTGACTCCCAGTCCAGCAGCTTCAACATAAGCTGGGAACTTATGGGAAATGCAGATTATTGGGCCATCTCAGACGCACTAAATCAGAAAGTTGAGGTGAGGCTCGGTGGTCCATGTCTTACCAAGTCCTTCAAGTGATTCTGACACACTCTCAGGTTTGAAAATCACTGCTGTGAGGCGTCCTGGAGGCCGGGGGTCCTGGGGTGCCTTCTGAAGAGGCATGCCTTCTGGCTATGCCGTCTCTGGGCGGGAGCTGGGGCGTGGGGGAGGCTCGTTCTGCATGTATTGGGAAAACCACAGACTGGATTCAGCTGCTGCTGCAGGAAGGCAGCAGGTGCCCGGTGGAGCATCAGTGCTAGGGTGAAGCCCCAGGTAGTGCTGTGGGCTGAACTGTATCCTCCTCAAAATTCCTGTGTTGAGGTCCCAACCTTCAGTACCACAGAATGTGACCTTCTTCAGAAATAGAGTCACTGCAGATATAATTAATTAAGAAGTGTGGGTCCTAATCCAGTATGACTGATGTCCTCATAGAAAGGGGAAATACGGACACAGAAGCATGCACAGGGGGAGAGTACCAAGTGAAAATGAAGGTAGAGATCAGTTTGATGCTACTACAACCCTACGGATGCCAAAGATTGCCAGAACCACCAGAGCTAGGCAAGAGGCCTGGTACAGATGTTGCCACACACAAAAGGAAACAACCCTTCCTGTCGGAAGTCCGACACCTCGATCCAGACTTCCAGCTTCCAATGAGTTTGTTGTTGATCCTCCCAGTTTGTGGAGCTTTGTTACGGCCGCCCTAGCCACCTCATCCAGGTAGCAACAGGTAGAAGCCGCTCCTTCTTCCCAGCCCAGCGTCGCAGTCCCTGGCTGGCCTGCTTTCTGTCAGGGGCTGCAGTGGAGCCAGTGGCAGAGCTGGGAGGTGCTCCACAGGGTCCCAGCGTCACAGAGCAGAGTTAGAAGGGAGGGTTTGGAGCTGAGAGACAGTAATGTAGTACCTGGTGCAGCAGAGAAGGGGGGACATGCCCCATCCCCTCCAAAGAAGCCCAGTAGTTCAGAGAAAGGTAGGTACGATTTAATGCCTTCAGATTCTACATGGTAATGCCTCAGGAGTTAGGAGAGGCTCAAAAATAAATAAAATTTCATAATGGAATCATCACTTCCCAGGATTAGGGTTGGGGGAAGCATTAAGAATTTATATAGGTATTCCCTCACAATGGCAGTATGATTCTTTCAGCAGCACTCTACAAACGATAACTATTTTTAATAAACTCTTTATTTTAGCCCACACCTGGTTTCCTCCATTTTTTTCCATCTTACATCAGTACGGTATACATTTGTCACAATAAATAAACCAGTACTGATACATAATTATTACGTAAAGTTCCCTCCTTTTTACCTAATGTCCTTTTCAAGGATCCCAACCTAGGTTACTCGGCACGTCTCCTTGGGCTCCTCTTGACTGTGATGTTTCTCACTTTCCTTGCTTTTGGTGACCTTGACAGTTTTGAGGAACACTGGGCAGGCATTTTGTAAGATGCCCCCCTATTGGCATTTGTCTGATGGTTTTCTCACAAGCAGACTGGGATTATGGAAGGCTTCAGAAGGAAGAGCACAGAGGTAAAGTGCTGTTCTTATCACACCATATCGTGGGTGCGTACTGTCAGTGTGACTCTTCGCTGTTGATCTTAACCTTGATCACCTGGCTGAGGTTGTGTTTGTCAGGTTTCCCCACTGGAAAGTTACTCTTTTTCCCTCTTTCCATACTGTCCTCTTTAGAAGAAAGTCACTTGCACAGCCTACACTTAGGGGGTGGGGAGTTATGCTCCACGTCCTTGAGGGCAGAGTAGCTCCATAAGTTAATGGGAATTCTTCTGCAAGGGACATTTGTCTCTTCCCCCCAATTATTTATTTATTCAATCATCTATATCAGTATAGATTTATCAATGTATATATTCCATTGGATTATAATCCATTACTACTTTATTTTGTTGCTCAAATTATTCCAATCAATGTAATTTTTAATAATGCCAAAAAGAAGAAACAGGCAAGTGTCCAAATAAGTGGCTGTTTGCCAAGCACAAGTTTTTAGAAGAACATGTTAGAAGAAGAATGAAGAGCATATGATTAAAAGTAAGTTCAAAGAAGGGCATGATTCAGAGGGCTGCGCAGGGTGATCTTAGCTGGGGGTTGGATGAGGATCCATAAGCAGAGGCCATGCGGTGCTTGCTTATCTTAAAAGCAAGAAGAAAAGAGAAGGGCCAGCCTGTTGCTCAAGATCCGAACTTCAGTGCTGATCAAGAGCAGGTGGGACTCTGCAGCTCGCCTTGTACTTCATTATTGAGGAAGATGATCTTCAAAATGGAAAAAGTACAATAAATGGTGATTAGAAGACATTAAAGCCCAAGATAAGAATAGAAATTGTAGGAGGGTGCTGTCTGCACTGAGCCACTTTGCTTTCTGATCCAGATGAATTCCACTCTGGTGTGATAAGGGGATGCAGAAAGCAGATTGCCAAACTGTTAGTGAAGTTGGAGGAATTGTGGATATCGATCTGAGGACCGAGGCTAGGGATGAAAGGAAAGAAAAGATACGTAAATTCCTCAAAAGACTGGGTGCGGAATGTGGTGTCACTCCCAGGTAAGACGTTTGAATGAATTATTAATAAAAATAAAAGAAGTAATAATCTCTAGGAACCTATCATAAATTGACCAAAAAAAAGCCACAGAGGATGAACCTGATTTCCTTTTTGGACTGTTCCATACATGTGGTCATTCCATGACAGGCATATCTGGGTTTCACCTAGACCCTTGACAGAGCCTTGCGTCATGTCCTGACGGATAAGATGTGGAAGCAGAGTTTGGCAGCTCAGTGAGCGAATTAATGGCTCATTATGGACCTTAAAAGAATGCTGATTAAATCTCAGTCTGGAGTAAGGTTTCTAGTTGTGCTGGATACCTCTTGTGGCCATTTTAAAATCCTCTCCTGCCACCTGTTACTCCAGCCACCACTCACCTCATGCAGGTGCAGTGGGGCGGCACTTCAGCCTCCTTAACCAACGGAGGACAGAAGCCAGTGGATAAACACCTCTACCTTGCGCCCTCAGAATATCCCAGTGGAACCGAGTGTCAGTCTGCCCGTACTTGTGGCCAACTCAGTCACCCATCCACATACGGCTCACCTGCTAGCCTGTTTCACTCCTCTCCTGCACTCCTGCTCCTGGGGTCGCATTCCCAAATACACAACGTGCAAGCCAGGCTCTGCTCTCGGAGGAACCTAAGCCAAGAAACTGGGGGATGCCATAGGATTCTTTTACTCTAAGCTCATCAGTAATTGGAACAATGACTTGAATATTGATTTTGTTGATGGCATCATCTAATTTACAGATGACTGGAAACCAGGAGGGATAGCTAATAATAATCGATATCCAGAAAGATTGTTCAACAAGCTAAATTATTCTTAGGACCAGTTAATAAGTAGGTACTATCCAGAACAAAGGAAATGATAGCATATCAATATTCCAGAAAAGAATAAAACTGGAGGCAAAGCACTGTGCTAAGAACTGGGGGGTTGGGGCCGGCCCCATGGCTTAGCGGTTAAGTGCGGGCCCTCTGCTGCTGGCGGCCCGGGTTCGGATCCTGGGCACGCACCCACGCACCACTTCTCCAGCCGTGCTGAGGCCGTGTCCCACATGCAGCAACTAGAAGGATGTGCAACTATGACATACAACTATCTACTGGGGCTGTGGGGAAAAAAAAAAAGGAGGAGGATTGGCAATAGATGTTAGCTCAGAGCCGGTCTTCCTCAGCAAAAAGAGGAGGATTAGCACGGATGGTAGCTCAGGGCTGATCTTCCTCACCAAAAAAAAAAAAAAAAAGAACTGGGGGCTTGTGTGGATGAACAGACCTGGCCCTGCCCTCCACAGGCTTACACTGGGGAGAGGACACACCAGCTCCCATGGACAGCAGACTGATGACCAAAGAAGTACATATAAGTAGTTGTAAATGTCAAGTGGTACAAAAACGCTTATGATAAAAAACAGCAGTCTCTTGTCCTTGTTCCTCATGCCCTTGTCATATTCCTCAGAAACCACCAGGTCATCTGTTAATTCTAGATTTACTGCCATATTACCTCAATTCATTAATTTTAGACATTTCTTACCTCCTAGTTTGGTAGAGGGGTATTTTTGCTCCTTGTATTGCTTCCTTCCTCCCTTTGTCTTCCCAGTGTAACTGTATCTCAGTTTATGGTTAAATCCTTCCCAGTGTGCCTTCATCATTTTGACAGTGTCACTGTTAGTCACCAGTGAGCCCAGTGGACACTGTGCTTACATTTCCTTATTTGAACAGTTTGGTGTTATTCCTGGAGTTTAGGATCCTTCTGTTTTTTATTTTCTTTGACCATCTAAGTCTTTTCACACCTTCTGACTTCTTGATAGAATTTTCTGCGCAGACAGACTTGTCAGATATGTTTTCAGCTACACTTGGAGCCACTGCTGCTGGGTTCTCTGTCTTCCTGCTCTACCCTGACTTGTCACTCTTACCTGCTCGTTGCTGTCACCTGAGACTTTGATTTGGTTATCCTGGAAACTACCTCCACCCTCTCCTTCATTGGAGCGCCTGTTCTTTGAACACGTGTTGTCTGCTTTCTTGATTTATTCCCTCTTTTTTGGTGGGGCACATTCTCCACTAGCTTCCTGTCTTAGTCCACTGGGGCTGCTATAACAAAACACTACGACTGGGTGTTTAAACAGCAGGAATTTATTTCTCATGGTTCTGGAGGCTAAAAGTCCAAGATCAAGGTGCTGGCCAGTTCAGTTCCCCAGTGAGGGCTCTCTTCCTGGCTTGCAGATGGCTGCTCTCCCACTGTGTCCTCACATAGCAGAGAAGAATGAGCTCTGGTCTGTCCTCTTCTGATAAAGACACTAATCCCATCATGGGAGTCCCACCCTCATGACCTCAACTAAACTTGATCACCTCCCAAAGGCCCCACCTCCAAATACCATCATATTGGGGGTTAGGCATCCAACTTATGAATTTTAGGAGACACAAACATTCAGTTCATAACACTTCCCCAGAAAATATGCATGAGAGGTAATTACTTGAAATTTTAAATATCCATATCCCTTATACTCAATTTATAGACTGCTGTGTATAGAATTCCATAATGAAAATACTTTTTATTTAGAATTTTGAAGGCATCATTCCATTGCTTCTAGTTTCCAGTGTTGCTGAAGAGAAATCTGTTGTAATTTGTTTTTTTATTAATCTCCATCTTTTATATGTGATTTTTTTCCCCTCTGAAACCTTTGAGGTTTTCTCTTTATATTTGGTACTTCAGAATTTCATACTAATGTGCCTCATTGTGGTCCTTTTTCACTCATCGTGCTGGGCACGCAATGTGCCTTTGGAACGTGACACGCACATCACTCGGGTCTGTATTTTTTGTGTTGTTTCTTCCGTAGTTTTCTTCCTACTGTTTTCTTTCTTCTGGAACTTCAGTCAGCAGATCTTAGGCCCCCTGAATTGATCCTTTAATATTCTTATCCTGTGTCTTTCTTTCCCTTTTTGTTCTACTTTTTGGGAGGTTTTTGTTTTCTTAACCCTTCTAGTAAGATACATCTAAAACTGGAACTTCTGCAACTTCAACATTGAAGATTTTGTCCAGTGGCTGGTGAGTCTTGGCTGCCCACTCATAATTAAGAGTAACACACTGTCTTCACAGATGGGCTTCTTGCTTAGTGGCTTTCACTGGAGAGTGGTAGGCCAGCCATCTTTTTCACTGGAAGCCCCCAAATGTTCATACCTGTATGTTGTATTTCTGGAGCAGTTTCTCCAGAAAATAATCTGTTGATGATGTTGGTGGGTAGCTATGGTTATGACCTGATTTGAAACAGTCTTCCTGTTTGTTTTTAGACCCTGTCCCTACCCCTCCCAGAGCATCCACAGCCTCCATCTTGGGTCTTCTGTGTCCAGGGAGAGCAGGCTGCTTCCCAACACCTGACTTTCCCCCGGCCCCTCCCCCACGAGGCTCTTCTTTTTTGTTACTCAATAACCTTTCTCCATCTGCTTTTTGTCCAGTATATCTCCTAATTCATTCTGTTTTCTAGTTTATACTCCCGGTCGTTTGAGGGTAACTTTTCAAGAGGAAAAGTTGTCATAAATGTTTTTACTCTGCCATTTGTAAACCTAAGGAATCACAAGAGGAACTCCAGAAGTAACAGAAAGGGGATAAGTTAGGTACTATGGGAGCAGAGGAGGGAATCTCAACTTTGATTGGAGTGATGTGGGTAGGTGGTGTTGTGGAGTGAAAAGTTAAAGATGAATTGGGTTTTAATAGGTAGACTCGAGGGTAAGTTCACTTGAGGTAGAAGGAACATTGTGACATAGAGGCAAACAAAAAGGAAGATCACGTTCAGCGTGTCCGCTGGAGCTGTAGAGGGTAGGCTGGTGGTGGGTTGTGGAAGGTCTTGGACACCATACTTAGGGCATTGGGCCCTTCTTTATGCCGTGGAAAGCCATCAAAGACATTGTTGAATCCATTTGACAAGCTCTGATGAAAAATTTAGTAAGAAACCAAATTGGATAGTTATAAAGAGCTTTAGCTGTTCGTCAGCACTAATTTTAAAAGGCCCACAATCAACTTAATTACTGAAAATCAGGGTAAAACTGTGTAGAAAGCAGTGAAGTGTCACAGGAACCAGATTCCCATTTTTTGGAACACAGATGTGCTTGCCATTGGCCTCAGATTGCCAGAATCTCTCAGAGCGACTAAGCCCAGCTTACTATTTTAAAAATCATTTCCATATTAAAATTTTATTTTCCATCTTTACTTATCTAATTATCACATTTGGTTGTTTGAAAATTCTATTAAAAAGTAAATTTTAAAATTGATAACAGTTTGAGCAAATTGCATGTCAGTTGAAAAGAAAAATTTTCAAAGGTACTCAAGACCCCTGAGAGCTCTTTCCTGCAGATTAGAACTTCCACTTCCTCTTTTTAGCCTAATTATTGGTTAATTGGTAACACCTTGTGCCTTCTGTAATTGTGAACAATTTTCGAAGTATAGTTTTAAATTGCTCCTCAAACAACCCCACGCATGTGTTGTTAAGAAAGCCAAGTTTCTGAAGCCTTCATTATTGGGAAGAAGGTGCCGCCGCACCACAAAAGCGACGGGTGCGATCCCTGAGCTGGGGACGTCCTGAAACATTCTCGAAGGCTCTGTTAGTGCTATCTCGTCCACTCTAGAATATGATTCTGCATCTTTGGGTGGAATTGTGACTCCTTCCATGATGTGTGGACGTGCCAGTGGTTCATGTGGGTGAAATTAAAACAGTAAATCTTCCTCTGCTTCTGGTTGGGTCAGTATAGGATAGAAGATTAAAGCATTTATTCTTCTTGGCTTTTAGTGTTGATCCCATGCTGCATATCTTCACATACAGGCCGTTTAATCCACACAGTACCCTCTGGGAAAACATGACCTGCTCGTCTCAGTTTGTAACCAAGAATGTCGAGGCTAAGGGGGGCTAAGTGCCTGAGCCGGCAAAAAGTTGGAGTCCAGTCGGTCTCGAAACTTCGCCTGTTGAGCAGAAGTAGGAGGTGTTTACTCCCAATATTTTCCTTCGAGTTTGGTTGTTTTACCTTCTCCTGCCGAAGTGATGGCACTTTTCACAGTAAATTCGTAACGTTCTTTGCCGTTGGGCTGCCGATCGTTGAGGGTTTTCTCACCATCTCCCTTGCCGCCAGGCTGCTGCCTGGGCAGGGTGTCAGCCCGCAGCGTCAGGCTCGGCGTCCGTGCCCTGGCCGGTGCTGCCGTGCGCGTGTCTGCCGCGTTAGGAGTCAGCGCGGGGCGGGCCTGGCCTCTGCGTTGGTTACAGTGGCCTTGGGACTCAGTGAGTAACTGCAGCGTTTGCAGCTGTTTGAGAGCTTTTAGGTAGCAGATTCATCGGAGAAGTTACCGTGGGGAAGCAGGGGTTTTTTCTGTTTCTGAAAGAACAGTCATTATATTTGAGTGTTAGAATTAACCCCCCGCTGATGTTTGTGTCGCCCTCGATCTGATTCTTGCTCCTTTGAAAGTTAAGGTGTCTTCTTTTCTGGCTGATTTTCTCTTTGCCTTTGATTTTTAGCATTTTGTCTATGATGTGCTTAGACGTGGTTTTCTTTGTATTTATCCTGCATGGGGTTTATTTGATTGATTCCAATTTTCTGTTGAAATTCACCTATTTGAAGATTTGGAAAATGCCCTCAGAAAACTCCAGAATGACTGTGGAGTTCAATTCCTGTGCTGCTTTTCTCTCAGGAATTGTAGCTGCTTGAATCCTGCCTGTACGGTGCACTCAGTGCTTTCAAACAGTGATTCTTGTATTTTGTCCAACCCGTGTAGTTGTTTTCAGCTATTTCCTCATGGCCAAACTCAGAACTTTCCGGAATGGCTTTTCAGCATCTGTGGTCACTTAGGGTTTTATGAATGATCTTAGTGAATGATTTTAATACTGGTTTTCTCTGTTAAATCTGTTGTTTTGGAGAAAACAGTAAGCAATTTGTGGTTTTAAGAGATGCCCCCACTCCCTTCCTATTCCAGCCAGTTTAGAAAAATAAGTTAAGCAGATATTTGTTTTAAAATCTGTTTATCTGTGACTTCTCTTCCATAATTTTTTATAATATTTTCCATGGCCACAATGAAGGATTCCCAGAGCATCATCCAGGTAGAAAGAGCAGACCATTCACATTGGCATATCATCCCTGGATGCTCTTTCGTTACACAAACAACATGAATATTTTTAGGATTCTTGATTCAAGCTGTGGTTCAAAAAATATTTTATCGATTTATCAGTGCCATTTAGTTACTGTTCCTCTCCCATGCCGTTACATTGTCTCTACTCACCTCCTCATCCCACTCCTCTGCTAGTTCATTCAACCGATGGATGGAATCCCTGCTACATTCAGGACAAAGTGCTGGACTCGGCTGAGTGTAGAAAATAATTAATGAGATCCGCCTTACCCACCAGCCTCCTGTGTGGGTGAACAAGGCGCCTACATAAGTCATCCTAAATAAAGGCAAAATGCGTCACGGTAAAGGCCTAAACAGCTGCTGAATTATTAATCCTAGTCTGAAGTGAAGCTCTAGCTTCCTGTAATTCTCTCACTTCTTTTCATTGTTAAGTTAACAAGGGGTTTTAGAATATAGTGGGTGAGAAAACACCCTTTTTTCTTTCTTAGTTAAAAAGAAAACTATGCCTGGCCGGCCCCGTGGCTTAGTGGTTAAGTGCGCGCGCTCCGCTACTGGCGGCCCGGGTTCGGATCCCGGGCACGCACCAACACACCTCTTCTCCGGCCATGCTGAGGCTGTATCCCAGATACAGCAACTAGAAGGATGTGCAACTATGACGTACAACTATCTACTAGGGCTTTGGGGGAGAAAAAAAGAAAAAGGAGGAGGATTGGCAATAGATGTTAGCTCAGAGCTGGTCTTCCTCAGCAAAAAGAGGAGGATTGGCATGGATATTAGCTCAGGGCCAGTCTTCCTCAGCCAAAAGAGGAGGATTAGCACGGATGTTAGCTTAGGGCTGATCTTCCTCACAAAAAAAAAAAAAAAGAAAACTATGCCACAGCATAAAAATATTTTAAAGAAATATACTTTCACTCTCCCAGCTCATTAATATAGAAGTTTAATTTTTTGCTTATTTCTCTTTGATCTTTTCCATTCAAACACATACAATTATAATATATAACTTTATAGTCTGCATTTTTCACTTCCATAAACCTTTTTTTTTTTACTTCAACATAGTCTTCATAATTCTACTATTTGATACTTTTTTCTCATTAGTATGCCAATACTTAAGTTTTCTTTTGTTGGCAGTGGATATTTTTCCAGTTTCAATATTAGAAATGGGGCCACATTGAGCATCTTTGATTCAGCAATCCTACTCCTAAAATTTTAGTATGAGTAAATAATTCAACAGAGAAAAAGCTAGTATACAAACAGTATGAATATTTTTGTGATTCTTGATACAAGCTGTGGCTCAAAAAATATTCTGACAGTTTATGGTGCTGCCAGTGGTTTTACAACAGCACTTGCATTAGGTGCTATAATTAAAAAATATTGGCTTATTTAGCAGCTATACATGATATTTTAAATTTGCTTTAATTTTAATTTCTTTGGTTATTACTAAAGTTGAACCATTTTCCCTATGTTTATTTGCTCTGCGTAGTTAGAGGATCGTTTTCAGCACTGAGCTTTTGGCTTTTAATAAATCGTCACTTCTGATGCCTTCTTTACCTGTCATGGTTTCCCAGAGGGTGTTTGTCATGAGGGTTCAATGAGACACCATATGTAAACGTACTCAGAACAGGGCCTGACCCATAACAGGCACACACTGTTTGTCTCTAGAAGATAGAAAAGTACAAATATATCTTTCATACCTTTTGTTTCTCAACCTCAGGAAAATGAGAAAGTGTGCTTGTTTGTTTTGTTATTGAACATATGAAAAAAAATTTTCATTTCAAGTAATTTGATATAACTTCAGTGTTTTCAAATGAACTAATAACTACATTCAGGAGAAATTAAACTCTGAAGTTTAATTCTTTTATATGGTTTTAATTATATAAAGTCTCTATACAAGTCTTTAGATACATTAAGAAAAATTTTCTGAAGTTAATCGCATTATTTCAGTTTCAAAAAATAATCTCCAATCCCCACGTGCCTTTAAATATAATACAAAAACATTTTTCCTAATGTTAATAAATTAATGTACTTTTAGCTTATCAAACTTACAAAATACAAAATTTAGCGTTGAAGATAACTGATAAGATGTGGTTGAATATTTTAGTTGAAAGTATTTTTCTTCCTTATATATGGACTTTATAAGTGTGTTTTGTTTCTCTTATTTGTCTTCAGGTTAAAAAGGCCTTCTTTGCCTTAGTAGCCAATGGTGTTCGAGCAGCGCCACTGTGGGAGAGTAAAAAACAAAGTTTTGTAGGTAAGCAGTGTGGGCTTGGGAAGAATCTGAAATGGGAAACCTTACAAGCAGAAAGCTAAGGTATTTTAATAGGTGCTGGTTCGGAATTAAGCCTAGTAAACATGTTACCAAATTAAACATTCTTGCTTTTCATCCTGGGTAAGGTGGGGCCGCTAGTAAATTCAAAACACTCATGTTCCTTTACTGAGTTTCTTTTTTATATTTATTATTTCTTTTGATTTATCCCCTTTGTGGCTCTTTGAAGATCTTCTGTGCCTCTGCCAGTTCCTGTGAGCCCGGGGAACAGGGTCTGCAGGGGAGGCTCTCTTGGCCGCCTCTGCTCACATTTACACACCTGTGGTCCATCCCTGCTTCCTCTCTGGTGAACACCTTTTTGACAGGGCAAATGAAGTGATGTAAATGTGATTGATACCTTTGCTAATCATAGTTAACTATAAAAAATATCGTGTAACTCACAATATCTAAACTCCATAATTTTTCATTTTATAAATCATAGTAGACAATGGATATCATCTCTCTGAGTATGCATCACGTTATTTTGAAATGACCAGTTTATGTCTGCCTCCCCTTGTAATTTACAGTTTCGTCAGGGGAAAGGTTCACATCTTCTTCATCTTTGTAGTCCTGGTGTCTGATACATAGTAGACACGTAATAGTGACTGTTGAAACCATTGTTTTTGGAATGCTTCTCAGGAAACAATCCAAGTGCCCCCAGAAGTGTCATATTTCTAAAGCTTATGCAATACTGTATATTATTTTAAAGTATTTTAAATTATTTACATGTAGCTGCAAGTCTTTTGTGATGTTTTATAACAATCAGTAAGTTTTCTTGCATTGGATTGCCAAATACTCTGACTAATTCCATTGTATTTACTATCGGGTTTAATTTCAACTAACTTTGCATATCTTAGTTTGGTTTAGATAATTAACAGATTAATAGTTTTAAATAATATATTGAATTGTGGTTGATATTTTAAAAGTATGTTTTAGAGCTTTTCTAGTAAATATTCCTGGTTTGCTTGTCATTTGAAATTTTTGCTATAAGTTTTCATAGTTTCATATTTAACATATAATTCTTTGTTCCAGGAATGCTAACAATTACAGATTTCATAAATATACTACATAGATACTATAAATCACCCATGGTAAGTGCCAGAAATCCTTATATCAGTAATTGGAGCTATACATTTCTATGTCTGTGTATAGGGGTGTGTGTATTTTAAGATTTTTGTGTTTTTTTCTTTTTTGGTACAGGAGTAGTTGTGCTGGTTGTTGATTTTTCCAAATATATAAAACGTGCAGGGAACCTCAGTGTAAATCACTCATGCATTTGAAGCTTGAAGAAGGTAGTCTCAGGAAAAATAAAAGGCAATAGCTTATTTATTCAGCTCTCAGAAATCCTCGGGTCGGTGGAATTCTATGTGCTTATTTATTGCCTAGATGTTCTATAAAGTTTCACTAAATTTCTCATCTTTACGGCATTATGGCATGCTGTAGACTCTGCCTGGACCCATGAGTGAAGGAGGCCCCTCCCGCCGCTCTCATCCGGGTCCTGTTACCAGTGAGGCCTCACTCTCGAGACGAGGATGCCACAGGGCTTGTCTTCACGGGCCTGTTGATGTGGGTGCAGCTTCATGCCGTTACCCTCGACATTTTATAACAAGGACTATACGGACTCTGTGGTTTTAAGGAAGTAAAACTTAAAATCGAAGAAATGCAAGTTTTGACATTTTTCTGCTGGTTAAGAAAAGACTGCTGCTGGCTAACTTTAGTAGCAGAGCTTCCTGGTCCCTTGTCTGTTTTATAAGAGCAGAGTTTGGAAGTCACACATGGCCTTTGTCTAACACTGTGATTTTCGTGATTCTACCAGCTTGTTTGGCTTTTATTTTTTCTTCTTGTGGTTTTTTGGGCTTGTTTTCTTTTTGTTTTTGTTTTTTTGGCAAGAGTAGGGAAGGACAGAATTGTATAATTTGTTTCTTTAACTGGTACTATTTTGGGTATCTAAAAGGTAAAAGACAATCCAGTTGTTAACGATTTTTACATGTAATGGTCAATATTGCCCAATAATTAAATTCCTACATAAAATGAAAAAATAAGTTTCTTCATAAGACATATTCTTAGAAGGAAGTTTTAGCAAAGATTTTGTAAGTATTCCATATTTATTTCACATGACACATCTGATTTCTTAAATACTATCAATGCAGTGAATATGGGTTTTCTTTATAATGGTCGTATCTCTGCTTTTGGACTAGCAAAATCAGCCCAAGTATGATTATTAGGTGGATATATTTTGATGAAATGCACTAACCCCTGTATAACAAATCTCAGCAGTAGTTAATTAAATTGAAATTTCTAAAAAGCAGTTATGTCTTAATATACAGCCTAAAGTTTTTCTTAATACTTTAGATGCATTTTTTTCCTCCGCATTTCACCTCCTTTTCTAATTATGAACAGAAAAATGCTATTGTGAAAGCTATGGCTCATTTCATTTTCTAGGTATTTATTGTTAGTATATAAAACACAATTGATTTTTATATATTGACCATTTATCCTGTAAGATTCACTTATTGATTCCAGTAGGCTTTTTGTACATTTGTTAGGATTTTTTCTATGTATATAATGTTGTCTATGAATAAAGACAGTTGTACCCACACCATTTACTGAAGACTTTCTTTTTAGTCATAGAATTGTTTTACTGCCTTAAGTGTGGGTCTCTTGCTGGATCTCTTCTGCTCCAGTGATCTGCTTGTCTATTTCTGTGCCTATACCATAGTCTCTTAATGACTATTTAAAAAAACAAAAATCCTGCTGGTATTATTGGGAGTCTGTAGATCAGTTTGGGGAGAATTGGCATCTTAATATTGAGACTTGCAATTTGTGAACATGGTATTTCTTTTTCTTGCTTTATTTCCTTGGCTAGGACTTTCAGTACAGCATTTAAGTCATGAGGGCAGACCTCCTTACCTTGTTTCCCATCTTAGAGGGAAAGCATTCAGTATTTCACTGTGGAATATGAGGTTAGCTATAGTTTTTTCATAGATGCCCTTTATCATGTTGAGGATGTTCCTCCTTTTCCAGGTTTGCCAGAAGCTTTTATCATGAATGGATGTTGAATTGTGTCAGGTGATTTCTCTGTATCTATTGAGATTATCATATTCTGTTTCTCCATTCTCTTAGATATTATTTCTTCAAATAGTTTTCTGTCCCCTCCCCTTTCTGGGACTCCAGTTACTCAACTGAGACTGTTTCGTGGGTTTTTCCCCAGTATTTTTTCTCTCTGTGCTTCATTTCAGATATATTTTATTTCTGTGTCTTCAATTTCACTGTTCTTTTCCTCTGCAGTATCTAATCTACTGTTAATTTTTTTTCCTTTCAGATATTGTATTTTCTGCTCTAGAAGTTCCATTTGGTTCTTTTTTATATTTTCCATTTCTCTCCTTGTTCTGTTCATTTTTTCCTTTAAATCCTTGAATATATTATATTAGTTGTTTTAAAGGTCTCTGCTAATTTCATCATCTCTGTCAGTAGACCCAGAATACTGGGTCTGATTCTATTGACTGACTTTTTTCCTGTTAATAGGTCACATTTTCCTGCTTCTTACAAATCTAATCATTTAAATGGATGTTGAACATTGTTAATGTTATGTAGTTGAATATCTGTATTGTCTTCCTTTAAAGAGTATTGGAGTTTGTTTTGGCAGGCAGGTAATGTACTTAGAGATCAGCTGGATCCTTTTGAGACCTTTTTAAAACAGTTTTATTGAGATATAATTCATATACTCTATATTTCACCCTTTAAAGTATACGATTCAGTGGCTTTTAATATGTTCACAGAGTTGTGCAGCCATCACCACAATCAATTTTAGAACATTCTCATTACCTCAAAAAGAACACCCCTTAGCTGTGACCCTCCCCTCAGCCCCCATCACCTCCAACCCTAGGAACCACTATCTACTTTCTGTTTGTATAGATTTGCCTATTCTGAACATCTCATATAAATGGAATCATACAGTACATGGTCCTTTGTGACTGGCTTTTTTCATTTAGCATGTTTTCAAAGTTCCTCCGTGTTGTAGCGTGTATCAGTACTTCATTTCTTTTTAATGCTGAATAACATTTCAAAATGGATATACCACATTTTACTTGGCCATTCATCAGTTGATGGACACTTGAATGGTTTCCACTTTTTGGCTATTGTGAATAATGCTACTGTGAACATTTGTGTACAAGTGTTTGTGTGGACATATGTCTTCATGTCTCTTGGGTATAGACCTATGAGTGGAATTTCAGAGTCATATGGTAACTTATGTTTGAGTAACTGCCAGACTTTTTCACAGCAGCTGCACCATTTTACATTCCCACCAGCAATATGTGAGCGTCCCAGTGTCTTCCCATCCTCACCAACACTTGTTACTCTCTGTCTTTTTGATTATAGCCATTCTAGTGGGTGTGAAGTGGTGTATCTCATTGTGATTTTGATTTGCGTTTCCCTGAAGGCTAATGATGTTGAGCATTTTTTCACGTGCTTATTGGCGGGCTTGTTTTTAGGCTTGTTAGGGTGTGACTCTTTACTCTGGCTGGTTTAGTTCTGCTACTTCTGGGATCTCCATGGAGTTCCCTGGTTGTTCAGCGAGGATTTTCCACTCTGCCTGCTCAGAACGTAGATGTCTTTCAGTGTAAGTCTTTGCCTGGCCTCGTGTGGTTTCAGCCCATGCGTGCCCAGCTTCATATTCAGTTCAAAACTCAAGGAGATCTCTGTACAGCCTCCTCTTCTTTTTAGGAACAGCTCCCTCTTGTCTGCTGCTCTGCCCTGCAAATTCCATTTGGCTCAGTCTGCCCAGACTTTGACTTATCTCTCCTCAACTCAGCAAGACTCTTGTGCTCTTCTCAGGGCCGGCTGACTGCGTCACAGTCCAGAAAGTGCCTCTAGAGAGAGATGTGGCGATCATAGGGCTCAGTTTGTTTGCTTCCCTTCTCTTAGGGATCACAATTGTGCCCTGCCTGTTGTCTAATATCTGAAAATGGTTGTTTCACATGTTTTTTCCCATTTTCTATTTGTTTTCAGCAGGAGACTAAGTGTGGTCCTGTCTACTCCATCATGGCTGATGGAGCTCTATCAATATTTTAGTCATACCTCTTTGCAGTGTTTTTTTTTTTTGTGGTTGCTGTATGGATTCCAGTATCAATTTCAACTTACCGCAATCTATTTGAACTTAATGTTGAATTTTTTGCATAAAATATAGTTTCATTTAATCTGCCCCTATCGTTTTTGTTTTAAACAAAATGAAGAGTAAGAAGAAAAAATATTTATAGTTTTTTATACTTAGCCTCATAGGGACGATTTCTCATTCCTTTCTGTGGATTTGAGTTACCATCTGGTATGATGTCCCTTTAGTCTGAAGAACTCCCGTCAGCGTTTGTGTAGTCCAGTTCTGTTGGTGATGAATCATCTCAGTTTTTGTTCCTCTGACAATGTCATTATTTCATCTTAATTTTTTTTTATTGGCTCTGAGCTAACATCTGTTGCCAGTCTCCCTCTGTTTTATATGTGGGACACCACCACAGCATGGCTTGATGAGCAGCGTGTAGGTCCATGCCTGGATCCGAACCCGCAAACCCAGAGCCACCAAAGCTGAGCTTCCAAACTGAGCCACCATGCCACCGGGCCTGCCCCTCATCTTTGTTTTTGAAGAACAGTTTTGCTGTTTGGTAGAAACTGAGTTAAGTTTTTTTTTCTTTAACACTTTAAGGATGTAATTTCATTGTCTTTTGGCGTCCCAATGCTTCTGATGAGAAATCAATAGAAATTTTTATCCTTGTCTCCTCTATGTGATGCACCATTTCTTTCTGGTTCAGGATTTTCTCCTGAACTTCAGGTTTCAGCAGTACCTGTGATATGCCTAGGTGTGGCTTTCGTTGTATTTATCCTACTCCAAGTATGTTGAGTTTGCATGATCTTCTAAGTTGGTTTTTCACCTAATTTGGGAAGTTTTTAGCTTCTGTTTCTTCAAATACTTTTTCGGTCTGATTCTTTCTCTCCTCCCCTTCTGAGACTTCAATTACATGTGTGTAGACCACATGATACTGTGCCACACGTCTCTGAGACCCTTGTTCATTTTTCAGTCTTTAGTGTCATTGTTGTTCAGATTGGATAATTTCTATTGACCTATCTTAAATTTGCTACTTCTTCCTGGAGTGATCTCCAAGCTCATTTTCAAACCCCATTCCTATTGAATTTTCAGTGAGATTGGGAGCTTAAACTTGAAAGATTTTGTAGCTTCTTTGTAAAATTTTCTGTGGCTGATTTTCCACAAAATGGAAATGGGACTTTTAAACAATAATTTTCATGTATATTTTGGAAAGAACTGCTCTTGATAATGAGAGCTAAGGCTGCTGTTTTTCCTATCAATTACTATATTTACACAAATGTAGGCACTAGATACCATTTTTCCTAACTATTAAATTTTGTACTCAAGGGCAATGGTTGCTTCTTCTCTACCTTTCTACAGAGCCTAGTAGAGTGTTATTCACACTCGCTATTGGTGATCCTTCTTGTTTCTCCTCTCCTTCTGACCTGATGCATTAAGTTTTTCTCTTTCTTCCTCCTCCTAATTCCTAATTGTAGGTATTTTCAAAGGCTTAGGCTTTGGCCCTCTGCTCTTCTCTGTGTGGCTTCTCTTCTTTGGAAGTCTTAATCCACTTCTTTAACTTCACTTCCACATTCTCCTTCCTGTCCTTCGTCCCTGCCCATTGAAATTCTAGTCTTTCAGAATCCTACTCAGATATCACTTTAGCGATGGAGAGTTCCCTGTGTTAGTCTCCCTGGGGCAGAATTAGTCACTATTTCAGTGCTCCCATTAATAACCTTGTGGCACTTTTCGTATTGTATTATGATTCATTGTAAGGCAGTATTTCTCAACTGGAAGCGATTTTTCCCCTCAGGGGACATTTGACAGTGTCTGGAGACATTTTTGGTCATAGTTGTAGGAAGGGTGGAGTGGTTCTACTGGTATCTAGTGGGCAGAGGCCAGAGATGCTGCTAAATATCCTACAGTGAACAGGACAGCCTGTCCTGGCACAGGACGACAAAGAAACATCCAGCCTAAAATGTCAATAGTGCCAAGGTTGAGAAATGCTGTTGTAGGGGTATCTGAGTTTCTTGCTAGATTTTGAGTTCTTTGAGGTAGAGACTGTATCTTACTCATCTTTGTACCTTACGCACACACACCCTTCGCATCATGTCAGGGCCAAACATGCCTGGTTCGGAACAGACCCTCGAGTTAGTTCCATCTTGTCCACAATGATGACTGTAGCTAAAGAGCTGAGGAGGTTGTGCAGACAGAGAGTTGAGTGAGTTGTGCAGGCAGAGAGCAAGGAACCCTCCACTCAGCTAAGCACTGGCGTCATCTCAGAACTTCCTAAGGGAGATTTAGACCAGTGTGTTCTACTTCAGACTTTGTTAAAACCATATCCTCATCTTCCCTTACCCTCAATTAGGCTTTCTTCTCTGTCATGGAGATTATCATTCAGTCACCCAGCATCAAAATTGGGGGGCTTTTATTTATTCATTCATCTCTATTTCCCCTGTTTAAGTAATCTCTAAATCTTTGGTTCTTCCTTCCAGTTGCTCCTGTATTCCCACCATCACCGTGTTAGAGCTAACGTACCGCCTGAGACTTGGTTTTGTATCTGGCTCTGGTGCTGGGAAAGTCGCCTTCTCCGAGCCTTGTTCTCTCCCGTCGTCTGCTGCTTACAGCCATCAGTGCTGGCCTGGCCTTCTCTCCCAGACTCGGAGGCCGCCGTCGCATTGGGTGCTCGAGTCAGCATCAGGCCATGTCAGTCCCCACATGCCCGCTCCTGTCCTCCAGCACACTAGTCTCCTTTCCGTGTTCCACCAACATGAGGAAGTCTGTTTCTTCTCCAGGCCTTTACTATTTCCCCTTTGTTTCTGTAAAGCCCACCCATCGCTCAGGACCAGGCTGAAATCTGCCTCCTCCCCGTTTTCCTTGCCTGACCTCTGTTCATCTCTGCTTTCTCTGCATCCCTGTACTAAACCTTGTAGATATGACCTGATACATATTCTTTCTTCAGTTGTCAGTGGCATTTTTACGTAAGACTGCCGTAATGTTCCTGCCAAGGCGATTTTAAGCTTCAAGAGGAGGCCAGGTTTTCCTATTGCAGGTTGGGATTTCCTATCCCAGTCCCGAGTTGGGAGTGGGAGGCTGCAGAAGGGGCGGTGGAGAACTCCGGCATATTAGTCCCTGTCTTCTGAGGCACTTCCTCTCGTGTCTGTCATCTTCTCCTCACGGAACCTGAATTTGCAGGGCTTTGGATCCAGTTGTTTAGGAAGGGAGAGACATTCAGAGAGGTTAAATAATTTGGACAAGAACAGCAGCTAAGAAGCGGTGAGGGTAGTGTTGAGATTTGATGAGATTTGAAACAAAGCTCAACAACTGCAAAGTGACTTTGTGTCACACACAGCACTGTTTACCCTTCCAGGCGGCTCACCCTTGCTTTGTGGAGACTGGTGGACATGGTCCAGGCATAAACTGACCTAATGACTTAATTTTAGCGCGTGATTTAACCAGTGGCCCTTTTTAAATGAGAGCTGCTAAAAATCTTCTATATCCTGAAAAAGAGGAAAAAGTATATATGTCTGTGTGTATGTTTTAAAATTTATGTGTATCAGAAATTTTCAGATTAAATTAATGAAAATATATTATCCTGGTTTATGTTTAAATTTATAAAACATTTATCTTCAAAGAAATGTAGAGCATTTTATATTTCTCGTTTATATATTTCCAATATTCTGAATTATCTGTTTCCATATGCTGAATTATGAGACTCAGCAGTAGTTATGAAATCATTTTTTTTTCTTATTGTATATGTTAACCTTTGTAAATAAGAATTTTTCTTATTTGCAGGTACAGATTTATGAATTAGAAGAACATAAGATTGAAACGTGGAGGGGTAAGCACTATTGGGTGTTAAAAATCTTTTAATATCGGGAAAAAAAGTGCTACTTAGTGTGTAATATATATTTTAATTTCACAGATCCCTTTCTTTCTGCTTAATAATAAACTATGTTATGTAAAACATTTATTTCTCTCTTAATTTTGATAGTATGCCATACTACTATAAATATTATCCATTCTGTTTAATAGACATTTATAGAGAACCTAGAGCAAGTCTTTCTACGAAGACTGGGAATATAACGATGAATAAGCTAACCAGTGCCCCAGTCTCTGCCCTGCAGTGGAGCCATCATTCACTACTAAGGATTACCCCCCAAACTTGCCTTTGTATAGAAAAAGCACCAGAGGAATGCCTAAGATTAACACAAGCAAGGATCTGTTCTTAGTTAAATTTAATAATTATTTCTTTAGAAATTATGGAGAAACATAGAACAAGTGAACCTTAAACTAGATGATTTGGATCAAATAATATGAAAATAACTTCAAGATTGCTTTCTTTTATTTGTAACATGAAGTTCACCCTTTATAATCACAATACCCTTTTCTGAAATGGAGCCATTTTTTAAATTCTAATTTCACGATTGTGGAATTGTTCTGTCTCAATGAGACCCATCGTGCAGGACGGTTGTAGGTACAAGCCTGGACGGGGATCACTGAAGAGCTCAGTCTGACTGAAATTGTGGGGTGTTCAGGGGAAAGCCTGGATAGAACTGAAGGGACCATCTGAAGGAAAATTTTGAATTTAAAATTGAAGTTTAGCTTTGTACCTTCCATAATCTGCTTGGTATGATAAGCAGCCTTTGTGACTGGCTGTGAAATCTGAACATCTGCTAGAATTCTCTAAAGGGATAGCGGCTCTCTTCATTCCATGTGATTTAGAAGTTTCATTGAGTGATATATTTGTTTTATGACAGCTTTACCAAGTCAAACCAAACAAAGTAAGTCAACATGGGGTCCATATTTTAGCACTGCCTATTATGAAGTGAATAGATAACACCAAGACAGATACTTCTTACCAAATTCTACTGTATAAGTAATGTTAGACCAAAATTGAAGTATATTTACATTTTGACATTACATGGTATTCGGTAGTAATAATAATAATGTCAAGATATTCTTGAATGCCTTCTGTATAGAAGCCTCAATAAAGCAAATTAATTACAGTTAATCTTTACAAAGATAATTTCTACATACTAGAAAGATCCCCAAGATGCAGTAGATTCTCAGCAATTGTTTGGTAAAATAAAACTTGTTATAACTTTTGTTTTATCTTTTAACTTATGCAAATGAGTTTTAAAGGATTTCATAAATGCTTCATCTCTTGAGGGCGATAGTAACTTGGCAGCATTCTAGTGACCTCTGCTGGTAATGCTCTTTTATCAGATTTTTTGACTTCTGATTTTTATAACATCTGTTATAGTACTGTTTTTAAGTATTTAATTTTTCCACAAAGGCAACATGCTGAAAACAGTTTGGAAGTTGTTTAAAATAGCCATAACTATAATTAACAGAATAGTTTTCAGTAAATTAAGTTTATTTGATTTGAGTTTTTTTTTTTTTTTTTTAAAGATTTTATTTATTTATTTTTCCCCCAAAGCCCCAGCAGATAGTTGTCTGTCATAGCTGCACATCCTTCTAGTTGCCGTATGTGGGACGCGGCCTCAGCATGGCCAGAGGAGCGGTGCGTCGGTGCGCACCCGGGATCCGAACCCGGGCCGCCGGCAGCACAGCGCACTCACTTAACCGCCAAGCCACGGGGCCAGCCCTGATTTGAGTTTTTAATCTTTCTAATTATTATCTGTAAATTGAAGAGTATTTTAATTTATGTAGTAATTACAAACAGCAAATGCATTACTAATTGCATATTTTCTTTCTATAAATACAGAGCTTTATTTACAAGAAACATTTAAGCCTTTAGTGAATATATCTCCAGATGCAAGGTAAACTTGTAGTTTTTCTCTTTTGAAAACATTCATTCATTCAGATTCATCTGTTTTGTTACCATGATTGATTGATAGATTTTTTTTATCCACATAGGGGTCAGCCTCCTTAATTCCAAATATTAAATTCAGTACATTTAGAGACAGTAGAGATCACAGCCATTGTTGGTCCAAAGGATTGGTAATGGACTAGGAAGATGGTCATACTAAGCAGTTTCAAAATCCAGTTTACCTGCCGCAGAAACCATCTAGGGAGCTTGTTAAAATTGCGGATTCCTGGGCTCTACCCCCAGCCTATCAAATCAGTCTTTGGAGGGTTGTGCCCAGGAATGTGCATTAAAACAACTCCCCACGGGTTCTGACGTACACTGAAGTTGAAAAATCGGACTCTATTGGACACTGGTCCACAGGTGGTCAGAAGAATGAGCTGCCCTCTCGGTGCTCTTCTAGCTCATACATTTTGATCCAAGCTTTCTGGGATGGCTCTGATACGTTTCCACATTTATAAGAAAGCATTCCTAAAACTCTAGAACACTAGTGAGAAAAAGTGAAATATTGATTTTTATTATTTTATTTCCGAGTCCTAACAAACAGACACACCCACCATGCCTCCTTGCTGGCAGGCACAGGAGGGACCAGAGCAGCCCAGAGGTGGGCTGGCCGAGCGAGGAAGCAGCCAGCGGGCTGCGCCAAGTCAGAGTAGCCCGTCCAGGGGCCCACGCCACCGCTCCCCTCTGTTGCTCGTGTTATTGTCAGTTAGCTGTCCTAGGGGTTAGCTTCTGTCATTCTTCAAATAAAAGCATTAAACGCACTATTAAAAAACTCTCCTAGAGATTTGTAGCTCACACTTGTATTTGAGATTTATTAACAAAGATTGTGAAAAATTAAAAAAATTGCTGAGATCTCCAATTTAAAACTTTTCCAAAATGCTGTTTTAAGTCAATCAACCTTTTATTATTGTAGTATAAAAACACTGAAAATGCTTTTAAAGCAGGGGTGGTCCAAAGTTTTCTAATTTTTCTTTAAAGCCTCCTAACGACTTTAATGGCTTTTCCCACAGCCTCTTCGATGCTGTATACTCGTTGATCAAAAATAAAATCCACAGATTGCCAGTTATTGACCCTATCAGTGGGAATGCACTTTATATACTTACCCACAAAAGAATCCTCAAGTTCCTCCAGCTTTTTGTAAGTAGTTTTTAGTGTTTCTAAAGACATAGTTGCATCTACTTTAACTAATTTACTTCAAGTAAATTGGCTCCTGTTACCCTCAGTAGAAGAAATTGTTAGTTTTGAGGTCTCCATTTCTAAACTTCAATTTTTCAACCTACTACTATTTGAATTGTACCTTCTCAAAGTTGATTCCAATTAAAAAGCAGTCACCTTTCAGTGCAAGTATCAAAATAACAACAACACATGGACTTCTCTATTTAAATTAGAATATTTTATCACCTAAAATATGTGGAGGAGTGAAGCAATTTGCAAGTCAGTCTAATTAAGGAACTGCTATACAAGATGAATTGAGCCAATATCTATAGCAGATTGCTTTACTGGTATCGTGGCTTTAGAAACGTAGATTCAAAAAATATTGTCCCCAGGATTATCTTATTATTAACTGTAGCAGTGATAGAAAACCCAAGCAAATAAAATTTTGACAAGAAAATATACCATGTTGGTCCAAATTAGGCTATATTTGTAGGTCTTCTCAGCTGCATTTGAAATGAGATGGCTTCATAATCATCCAGAACTTAGAACCTTTTGGTTGGCCATAGTAAAAGAGGCTCAGAAGGACCAGAGTGTCTACAGAGAACTTTAATTTTTTCCTTTTAATTACATGCACTGTATTTGAGGTTGCAAGTAATTGGTCAACTAGAACCGCTAGGAGGCCTCATTCATGGTTCAGAAGAGATCATTTGAAGTCACTTTTTTTTTAAAGAATTTAATAGACATTAAAAATCTACATCAAATTAGCTTTCCCATCTCCTTGTCCACAGCTTCAGATAAGGACGTAAAATAGCACGCAGCGTGGCGCCAGGGCCAGGGCTGCTCCCGGAAGGCCGCCCCACTTTCCAGACAGAAACACGGAGGGTTCAGTGACTGGGAGAAATACCTTGTCCATCAAACCAGTCCTATATTTTCATAGTTAATGTTTAAAAATAACACTCTTCATGTTTAAATAAATATTAAGCAAGAAGGTAGGAAGGAGAAGTATAATTTACAAAAAAGCATGGTTTGGTAAAGAGACAATCTAGGGAGGAAGAATGAGAGATGAACGGATACTGTTGGTCAGATTCACATCTGTTGTGCACAGGCTCTGGGTCGGCCGTGTGCTGCAAAGGCAGTCACCTCAGGCCGAGGTCTAGTAGGACCCAGGACGGGGCCGTGTCTTCAGGGCCCCCGTGTGCCAGGCTCTTAGCCCATTTACCCCTTAGAGTAATCATTTTAAAGTAACATTAATCATGAGAGCTAAATACTGTTAAGCATTTACGGTATGTCAAGCACTGTCCTAAGCACTTCAGGTGATAAATCTAATCCTCGCCACCACCCTCTCAGGTAGGTATTTTTATTGATCCATTTTATAAGTGAAGAGACCAAGTAAGTTGAATAACTTTGTTACTGCTGGTAGTGGTGGAGCAGCAGCGGCCCCAGCGGCCCCTCCCAGTCTCCGTGCGTGCCTCCGTCCACCGGCCTGTCGGGCAACGTCGTAGCTCCTCTGTACTCAGAGGCACCTGGCTCAGAGGGGAGACGTGCCCAGTCTCCCAGGTGTTAAGTGGTAGAGTTCCAGCCCATTTCAGTGGCCTCGGCCGCAGGAGGGACAATTTGAGACAGGCCTTTGGCATTTTTCTCTTCTATAGAAAGTAGGGGAGGTTGCCTCTGCCAGTACTGCCTTCTATTTGGGCCAATATGGTAATTAGAATCATGCTATTAGAATATTCAGCCCGAGGTTTTCAGATAAAAATATAGAATTTTAAATAAAGAAATTTCAGAACCTGATTTTTACTGAATTGAGATCATTTTCTGAGAACAAGTAGCATACCCTGGAGACCGTTGGCAGTTAGCCTGAGCGTGCAGTATGGAACAGGGGTTGTCCTGCATCGAGATGGGCTAGGTGGCCTAATAGGTCTTTCTTTTTTTTCTCTAAATTTCTAGGATTCTCATGATTTGAATATTGATGAACTCTTTGACTTGAACATTTTGTTTCTTCTAATTGTTCATCTTTTCCTGATAATTATAAGGTACTCCAGGAGGATGGAATCAACTATACCCTTTATAAAAGGTGGATTTTTGAAACCATAGACCTTATTTTGTTTTAGTCAAACATGATCCTAGACTTCTCTCTTCTGACTTCTCCCTCCTCCTTTAAAACAGCCCATGAAAAGAAAAGTTAACTTTTAAAGGTTCTTTTAATTCTGTTCAGTTGGCTTGTTCTTTGTTCCTAATAGACAAAAATTGGAGCCCTCCAGTGGAGAATTCAGGGTGTGGAGGTGGGATGGGGTGAGGACCAGCTTAGCAGCTCACACAGCCACCATCAAATGCTTTGGGTTTGAAAGTGTGTGGGTTCTTAATAAATACTACTTAATGATGACAGCAGGATGAGGCATTTAACATGAATAATTAAGAATAAAGGATTCTTGGTGGCTTTTGGGTCTTAATTTAATATAATCCAAATAGACCTGTTGTTCCCTTCTTCTGTCCACTTTTTTAGTGTGTGAAGAGAAGGGAAAATGTTAACAATGTTAGTGCTTTGCAGTATTTTACTAAGTAGTTAAATAAAAGCATAGACGTATAAACTGGTTTGAACGAAAGACAATTCTTCTATGTAACATTTTCATATTAATTCAGATATCCAGGTAGATTGTTAGAACAAACTAGTTTGTTGCACATAGTTTTTCATTCAAGTGTGGACATGTGGACATTGGAAAGGTCTGTTTTGGCTCGAGAGCATTTGTGTTTGTCTTGCGGTATAGATGTCTGATATGCCAAAGCCTGCCTTCATGAAGCAGAACCTGGATGTGCTTGGAATCGGGACCTACCACAACATCGCCTTCATACACCCCGACACTCCCATCATTAAGGCCTTGAACGTCTTTGTAGAAAGACGAGTGTCGGCCTTGCCTGTAGTGGACGAGTCAGGTCTGTGTGTTCGGCCATCCCAATGGAACAGAAATAACTTATCTCATTAGAGTAAAATTATTGTTAAATGACCCAGCATATCAGTTAAGTGGGGGAAATGAAAATTTAGATATGGTGAATAAATTTAGCACCAAAGAGCACTCAAGATAATAAAAATTTTAAACTGGCTTATTTTCAGATTTTCCATTATGATATGATTTCATTTCCATTTAGAAATAGATGTTTATTTTATTTAGCAATATTTAATTCCCTAGTAATTATCTAGTTAAGATTGATTTTAAATGTTATTTTTTGTTTCTAAGACATTTTTCTAACATATATTTTCATTTTTAGGAAAAGTTGTAGATATTTATTCCAAATTTGATGTAATTGTAAGTATTTTTAATTTTATTAAACCCGTCATCTAGAATGCATTTAAAACATTTTCATTAATGTGTTTTTTTCCCTAATTTAATAATTCCTAGCTTTTTTGAGTATGAGAATCTTGTTAGAGAATTCCATAGACTCCTCATGGTTTTAATGTTCATTGGTTTAGCAATGAATAATATATTGGTAGCATTTTATAATTCTTTGTCTTTTCAGTACATGTGTAGTTTATCCATCACTACAGCATGTGTATATATTATACTGTAAGTGGTCGTATTTCTATGTGGGAGACAGCATTTATTCCGCCAACAGTCATGGGCTTAGTGGACACACGAATTTGTGGATCCTTGTCATCTCCATCCCCTTGTTTGCCGATTTGGGAACAGCTGTTCTAAAGAAAACAGCAAATGTATTAAACAGAGTTATGTCAAGTCCTGTTTTTTAGTCCCTGGTTTAAATCTACTTGGTGGATTTTGGTGCTACAACTTTCCAGTTGTTCCTTTTTTTCCTCATTCATTTTAAAGGCACTTTCTTAGAGTTTTACATTATATTTAAGAAAAGGAACTGAAACTTTAATAGCCCCAAATGTGCACACCATTTTTTCCGTATTATTGACCCCAGCATTAAATATTCTTTTGCAGCTGTCTCAAACCCTTTTGTTTCATCCTGTTCTGTTTAACATAATAGACACCAAAAAATATGCTTATTGGAATTTGGTTGAGTGGGACCCTCTAAGATTAATCAGAACCCTGAGAAGCCATTTGGATCTATGGGGCTTATATGGCCTGTTCTTCCTCCATGATTGCTTGATCCTGGTGGGTCCTCCAAAAACTTCCTAGCAAAAACCTTGTTCCCTAAGGGAAGGCTCATAGGGGGAGACCATTCAGGCAGGTTCCCTAGCTGTATGGCACTTCTCACCCTTTACCAATGTTAGTCCACCTCTCCAAAGACTGTTCACTCAGGGGATAGAGCCTTATAGGGTCAGAAGGGGGGAATCTTCGGTAGGACGTGCAGCCAAAATTTAACAAAGTTGCTTCATAATTAAGGTACGTTTTGCGAGCTTTAATTATTATTGATAAGATGATGAAATAACAGTACTGGTGGCATGTTAGAAGCTGGTATGGTGGTACTAAATTAAGATAAACATTAATGTTTTTAAAAATCAGCTTGCTTTAAACTTACTAATTTTGGTTGTTAATGTGAATTGAAATGAAAGGATATAATTCATTCTGTTACCTTGTTACAGAACCTTGCTGCTGAAAAAACGTACAATAACTTAGATATCACCGTGACCCAGGCCCTGCAGCACCGCTCACAGTATTTCGAGGGTGTTGTGAAGTGCAGTAAGCTGGAAGTGCTGGAGACCATTGTGGATAGAATAGTGAGGGCTGAGGTGAGGCGGCTGCACCAGGGCCCTTCCCTCCTCCTCCTTCCTTCCTTCCTTCCTTCCTTCCTTCCCCCTGAGGCCGTACTGCAAATTTTGAATCCCAGGAACGGCCCGTGAAGGCAGCCTTCACGTTCAGTCAGATGGCGCGGTTCCCGTTCCAGAACCCGGCGCGTTACTTGGCACCTAGTGGGTCATCTGTAATCAGTGTTCACGGAACTGAATTGATAAGTCCTGATACATAGTTGAATCAAATACACTGGTAAGATACTTCCGTGGTTTAAAAAAATCTATGCTTAAGAAAACAAAATTCCCAAGAGCTTTAAGTTCCATTAGGGCATTTATGAATTTAAAGTTAAAAATGTGTAATTATGTGGTTTTAACAAAGTGAATGATAAGTCAGTAAAATGTATTCTGATCCTTTTTTTTTTTAAGTTAAAGTAATTTTCTCTCTTCCCACCAGTATCTCTCTCTTTCCTGATTTAGATAAATAGTAGATGGTCTAGTAACTTCATCCCCTGACCTTCAGCACTCATGTCCTCTTGTACTTTACTGCCTAGAGGGTTTTCAAGTATACTCTGCATAACACTCTAAATACAAGATGAGCAGGATCATTTTATAATGTACTAATTCAGTATGTCCACTCCCCAAATCATTTCTTTCCTTTCTTGTTAGACAGGGATAGGAATGTTATCCTGTTTATCACTTTTTAGGACTGAAGGATGCAACTGTGTTCATTCTGGAACAACCCCTAATTAGGCAAAATTAATTCATAAAGTCTGCTTTGATGCTTTTTATTATAAATACAAGAATCCAGTTCAAGAAGAAAAGTACTGGATTATTTTTTGGGCTAATAACAGGCGACCTTGACTTTCTGAAAGTGACGTATGAAGTAGTGTTTTGCATCAGAGCAAGCGCCCCATTTCAGGAGCCATCATTATAGAGACCCCCCAGCCCCACTTTATCATTGTGTTCAAGAGTCCCCCCAACCCCGGCCTCAGCTGAGGGCACTCCCCCAGCTTCCACTGTCACGGCTCTTAACATGTTTCATTAGAATCTCAGTATGAAGTCTTTTCTTTTTCTACTTGAATTTAACATCCACCGCTATTTGTTTTCCATAGGGTTTTAATTGACTTAGGAATATGTCTTAACTTTTTATTAATATCCTTAGAATTATGTCCCTTTTGAAGATCATAAGCAGAAATAAGTAAGGCATCCCTCCCTAGGTATTTATAAGGACAGTGGACATCCATATGATGGAATCCTTTATAACGATTAAAAATCATATTATAGAAGAACATTTGTTGACATGGAAAAACATTCACAATATATTGCTAAGAAAAGGTCACTTATTACACACAGTATGATTGTGTTAATATACATGCATCTGCATAGAAAAGAGACTAGACACTCACACCACAGTGTAACAGTGGCTGTTTTTGGGTGACGAGTCCTGGCTGACGTGAGGAACGTGGAGAGTGCCAGTGCTCCTCTGTGTCCCTGAGCTCGCTCGTTTGAGCACCTGGTACTGTCAGGTAGAAGAAGAAAGTAATTGGCTTGTCCTTTAAGCTCATCTGGTGAGCAATAGAAATTTCATCTACTGATGAAATATGAAATAAGTCATTGAGGAAAATAAAGATGTAATTAAATATCTTCTCAAGTTATACAGCTTGACTTTTTTCCTCATTAAAATAAGTTCTTTCACCAGATGACTCCTCACTGGGGGACAAAGACCAGCTTTTAGCTTCAGCATAGTTTGTTAGGAGAAGGATGTATGGTGACAGCGATGATTCAGTTTATTTATATGACGTAAATATCGCACTAGCATTTAGATATCTCAGACAAGGAACATTCCTAAGTTTAGACTCAGCAACAGATGACAAGAAAATATTTTTGGTAGTCATTTTTGTCTGGTAGGTCTCTAGGTGAGATGGTTTCCCCTTGACGTTCAGTAGTTCAGAAGATGGTTATTTAATTATCATTATTGAATGTTAACAACAGATTGTGTCTAGTGTAGAATATAAAGCATTCTCTGATCTTAGATGTAAACCATCATTTTAATTTATAATTATAATAAATAACTGTGTCATTATATCAGGATTATTGAAGAGGCTAAGTTTTTTTAGAGAAACTTTTAAAAGAAGTTTATGTTGATTGGCATGAGAAAGATGACAAAGTGATTTTTTTTAACCTAAAGCAAGCTATGATGTCAAAAGCATCACCAACGCAGTATCAAAACAATTTTCCCCCTCTTTCCATCTCTTTCCTGTGCCTCCTCCTACCCCATTTTGTACCAGCAGGGGGTTGACTGTTCAGTATGGAGAACAGGGTCTCCAAGGTAATCGACCGCCTGTGGGGGGCCTCAGGCCTCAGTCCTAAACGTTTTGTGTTTTTTTTTTTTTTGAGGAAGATTAGCCCTGAGCTAACATCTGTTGCCAATCCTCCTTTTTGCTGAGGAAGATTGGTCCTGGGCTAACATCCGTGCCCATCTTCCTCTACTTTATATGGGATGCCACCGCAACATGGCTTGACAAGCAGTGCATTGGTCCGCGCCCAGGATACGAACCTGCAAACCCCGGGCCGCCAAAGTACAGCGTGCGAACTCAACCGCTATACCACCGGGCCAGCCCCCTAGACCTTTTAAATCAGAGAAGCTGATGCTTTCTCACTCCTTTGCTGTATAAGGATGCTTCCTTATAGTGATCCTCAGAACATGATCCATTCATTTATAAAATACTTTTGAGTAGAAAATGAGACATGAATATAATCTATTTCACTTTATTATATTTCATTTATCCTCTGAATGTTATTCTTAATATATGAACTTCATAGAGAAAAGACACAATAAAAAATGAAAATCTAAGAACAGTGATGTGTTATTTAGTTTCAGTGCTCATTTGGACTTCCTTCCCTTGTAAAACAGCATCTGATAGTTATTAGACACTAAGATACAACTTTAAAAAATTAAAAACTGTTCAAGAGACTATTATAGCTACATTGTACTTCATGTTTTGAGTTGTATCTTTCATATATTAATATTTTGAAATTTGAAAACTCAGCAGGACGTAGCTGGCTAATTTTTCTTAAAAATAGTCAAGCAAATCAGCATTGCAGTTCGAAATTAGAGCCAAAGACCTTTATATGGTTCTACACACTGCTACTTCCTCTCATTTGTGGGACGTATGCATGGTATAGTATATGAAAGCTACTTTTTCTAATATCCATTTAAAAACTTCTTTATTTAAACTTTCACATGTCGCCTCCTTTTCTCTTGTTTGCAGGTCCATCGGCTGGTGGTAGTGAATGAAGCAGATAGCATCGTGGGTATCATTTCCCTGTCCGATATTCTGCAAGCCCTGATACTCACGCCGGCAGGTATGACTGCAGTCCTGACCTTCACCCTGAGGTGCAAGAAGCGCGGGAGGTGGAAGAGGGTACAGCAAGCAGCTGTTCATCCGCCCCCCGCAGATCACGGCCTTCTGTGCATTACCTTGTAAACATTTTCACTTTCTCTGTGGTTTTGAAGTTTTACTGTTCTACTTGGGTGACAGAGAAAAGTTCATAGAAAGTATTCTGACTCAGGAGCATCCTCTCGACGCCCCACAGTGCCTGAGTGATCGGGGATTCACTGCCATGTTCATCAGAACCTTTTCCACCGAAAAGCTAAGATCTCCTCCGTTTTGCTTTATTTTTGGTACGACACACTGGAAAATACAGGAGGGAAATTCTTTGGGTTCTAACTATTGAAACTTTTCATCTACCCTTGTTAAAAAAAAAAAAGCTTACTAGTGTTTTGAGTATATAACACAAAAGACCTAACTAAACACAAATTTTTTTCCATTAGTAGTGTATGGAAATTACATTTTTACCATGTTTACCAAATATGGTAAAATTACCATGTTTATTACCATTTTACATGTTTACCAAACAGCCTGGGTGGCTAAACTCCTTTTCTGCTTGATTCCCCGAGCAAGCCCTCAGGTCACAGTCAGGGAGCCTTCGGAGAGGGAGGAGGGGGCTTTGGAAGAGAGGAGTCGGTGTTCCTCCTGTGTCACACGTTTCATAGTGGGGTGGGCTGAAGGGGCCCAAAATCACCAGCTGTCCCTTTCTTCCCCCTTCCCACTTTTCCCCCTAACCCCCATTAAGTACGAACAGCCCAGCCTCGGGCCTCACCGACGGAGCCCAAGATGGGAGACTAAGTGACGTGCACTTTGAACTCTTAGAAGTTAAACATTAAAGTGTGTGTGTACTACAGTATTGATTTTTCTCTAGTTCAAAAATCAATCAAACTAAACTAGCTAAGACTAGTTTTGGCAATTGGCCTATAACTTAAAGATACCCACCCTAGAAGAATCTCCGCCACCAGCAGGAAACATTGCATGCGCTAGGTGAGGACATCAGGGGCGTGATTCCAGCAGAGGAGTAACTCACAGCGGCCGCAGAGCAGCAGCAGCCCCTGGGAATTGTTGGAATGCACATCGTGGAGTCCCTCCCCATATCAACTGAATCAGAAACGTAGAGATAGGGCCTGGTGCAGTCATTTTCAAATTTATTAGAGAACCTGAAACACATGATAATCTTTATAATCATGAAATATTGATAAAATGAATAAATGGATGTGAGATTGTTCATAGCATTATTTGAATTAACCAAAAACTGGAAATAATCCAAGTATCTTTGAGCAGAAGAATGGACAGACTGCATTATATTCGTCCAGTGGAATGCTTACACAGCATTGACAATGAACACACATAGCTATCTTTGACAGTGGACAAACCTCACAGACTACGTCAAGCAAAGGATCAGGAGCAGTCCCAAGAGTGGGTTTACATTTTATATACAACTGTACATCTCCTTCATGCATGTTAGGAAAGGCCTGTCTCTGGGCAGACTCATCCCCACAGGCATATAACTCAGCAACTTCAGAAAAAGATACCCCTTTTCCAGGCAGCTGGCCCTGGGCCAAGACACACAGTTTGCCCAGCAGAGTCAGGCCGCTTCTCAGCTCTCGTCTGTCCCTGCAGCCGAGATGCTTTGTGCATCACAAACGCAGAGTAAACAAGTTCTTATCCTCTCTGTGCCTTGGTGTCCCAAACCATAAGAATGAGAATGTTGGGCTGGATGAGTTTAAATTTCCATCTAGATTTGGTATTTCAAAACTTCTAAGTCATTAATGCTCCTCTGCAGGGAGGAAGCCTGTTCCACAGCTGGGATTTGAAATGTATATTACCATAGAAGTAACATTAGAAAGATAGGGATAGTTGAGTTAGAACTGTTTATAATAGAATGTGTATAACACTATTTAGGAAAATGCTCTGTGTTCCTAATAAGTGGATTATAAGTGAACGAACATTTGGAGCAGAACTCTATTGGAACGCGGGGACAGCCTCCATCCATCAGCAGCAGTTCAGATGTGCACTTAACCCGTGGCATAGCAGTTAAGTGCGTGGGCTCCGCTGCTGGCGGCCCAGGTTCGAATCCTGGGCACGCACTGACACAATGGTTATCAGGACATGCTGTGGTGGCGTCCCATATAAAGTAGAGGAAGATGGGCACGGATGTTAGCCCAGGGCCAGTCTTCCTCAGCAAAAAGAGGAGGATCAGCATCAGATGTTAGCTCAGGGCTGATCTTCCTCACCAGGGGGGAAAAAAAAAAAAAAGCACATGTGCATAGGAGACAGCATGGCATAAGCATCAAACTAGGGGTCCAGCCTGGTTAGCTCGTTCCCTGTCATCCCCTAAGAGCTGAGTGTGAGCAAGCTGCTCACCTCATTTAGCATCCGTTCCTTCAGCTGTAGAATGAGCAGGCTGATACAGGCCCTGTGGCCCTCCAAGATACTTTGAGTTGAAACCAAAAATGTGAGTGAAAGCTCTTTGTGCACAATAAGGCACCACACCCAGGACAAGCACTGGTGGGTGAATGTTTATGGAATAATCAATAAGAGGCACTTTTAGAAAGCATCCACTCTTATGTGAATAAAAGGTACCAGTGGTTATTCTTTTTACCAGATAATGGACACAACTCCTCATTATGGATACTGATTCAATATTTAACACTTTCTTTCCGAGAAAGTTTTTAGCCATAGTTCATTGTCAAACTTAGACTGTCCAGACAAACCTCAGTATCTACACATGCAGCCAATGAGGAAGCAATCTGATGGCAATAGCTACAGTTTTTTAGCCCTTTATTTTTATAGATTGATAATCTCTTTCAAAAGTGTAGTGTCTTCTGGGGTCTGATGAGAAAATAGGAGAGAAGCTGCTGTGATGAGAACAATGGTAGCTCCAGCAACCCATTTTGAAATATCCTGGCCAGATAGGGGTAGGTGTCATGTGCAGTTACCCTTAAACATGTTATAATGCTTTTTTTTTTTACATTTTTGTAAGTATGTACAACGGAAATACTTTGCATCTTCACTAATACATATTTATTTTTAAAAAATTTTAGCAGAACCCTTTTATTTTCCAAATGAAATCTTACATATTTAGAATTACAATGTGTAATATGGATTAAAAGTGTGCTGCAGTAATGCTGGTTGAGAGTGGGGAGCTGGAGCCCACCTGGTCATTCCCACTTCTCCACCTCCTGCAGCCTCTGGAACGTCCTCATAAGGCACTGCAGGGTACAGGCAGGAACCACTGAGGTGCAGAACCACTGCTACTGTGATGTAGGACATGCACAGCTGCAACATATTTTTGTTGCTTTGAAATTTTCATTTTCCCTCTGCTGACAGGTGCCAAACAGAAGGAGACGGAAACCGAATGACCGCTGTGAATGGAGAAGCCCTTGTAGGAAAACTTGAACAAAGATTCTGGGTCACGCTTTGCCTCATGAACACTGACCGTGATAGAAGAGACTGAAATGGCTGAGAATGTATATCAGGGTTTAGTGATGGGTATTTTTTCCAGTAATGTTGAAACTAAGCATAAAAAAGAAAGATTTTATGTGTTTGAAGATTCAGGCTTGCATTAAAAGACTATTTTCAGGCCTTTGTCTGAAATATTTCAAATGCTGTATGTCATTCAAGTGCACTGTGTCCTGAAATTTTATTAGTTTTCATTTCAAAGAACTCACTGGTATGTAACAGGTAATATGACATAAGGCGAGTGTATGGCATATTCAGATCTAGTGCCTTATGTCAGAACACAGCGATATGTCATCACTACTGCCCCTTGCAGCGGAGCGTGTCCCTGTGTGAAGTGACACTGTGCTGGCGTGTGACAGTCTTTGAACCTTTACCAAATCAGCTTGTTTTCATTAGATGTGTCAAACAGTTGTAATTGGAATATAAATAATTACTTTATAAAATTTTAATGACAGTTTTATGTTTAAGTGTTCTGTTCTGAACTGCAGTGTAAGCAAGACTGCTTTACAACAGCTTTATTTATTTTTACTTTGATGCAATTTTTTACACATCTTTTGGTGGGTAAACTTCACCATACCTATTAATAAACCATTGGTTGTTATTTTAAAATGGCAAATTTCTCATTATTTAAGTTTGGATCTGGAAAGGATATGACTTCTAAAAGAGCCACTGTTCGGCTTTAAAAGACGAAGTTTCTAAAAGCCTGTGTGGAAACCTGCTCTGCTGGACTGGAAACAGGCCGCGGTTATGAGGAAACGAAGTGCCGGGAAGATGTCTATTTTTTTCTTGTGTATTGAAATGTAAAATCACGATGTTTGTGTGACTGCTGATGCGATTGTTTCTGTAAATTTCATTGTGGCATATGCAGTATTGTCATGGTTGAAGAGAAACACAATGTTTCCTGATGTAAGTGCTCTGAAAATGTTGACACTGTATATATATGAGTATAGTTTGGTTTTTTGTTTTTTGGGTTTTTTTTTTTGCAGATTGAAAAATTAAAATAAATCCTACTATATACCATTTTGTTAAAGAAGTTCTTTAAAATACCATGTATTTCAGCACATAGGAATTAAAATTCTACATGCAGTTTCCCACTTAGATATTTCTCCCTGAATAAAGGAGAAAATGAATTCTCATATCCTTTCTTCTCATCATCAGAAAAAAAACCTTAATGATTTTACTCATAAACTTTATATCTCTCCATTATTAAATAGAACATATTTAATTAAAAGTTGCCACGCAGATTTTCTTGTGCTTAGGTGTCAATGTTTTCATTTCCTAGGAGGCCAGATATGAGGAAGAGCATATGATTATGTTTTCCCCATAGAAACAGTAGTGGTTGTGACTTAGGCTAATGGTAATGCTTGGGAAAAAGGAAGAAAGTCACAAAGCTGCTTAAAACAATGCAGTTTTGAAGCTCGGAGCATCTATTCTCAATCTGCCCCTTGTCTGTGAAGTGCACACAAGTGCGCACGGACTACACGATGTATAGGTGACGTGCTGTGTATCTTCTGCTTCAGAAAACAGTTTGGGGCCACTTACTTATAAAGAAATGTTAGCAGTTTCTCTTCCCATGAGGCACATGCACGTCCAGCAGGCCTCTGACCCTCTCTAACCCTTGTTAAGGGTTTTGAGTTGTGTGGACGTGTGTTTTGCACGTTGGCTTGAGTGGAGCAGCCTCGTCTAGTCATCAGACTACGACTAACGACAGTGTGTTATCCTTTAGTTTCCATCTAAAAGTTAGCATTTGTTCCCATCAAACGATAAAGGCTGGGTGATAGTGAATGTGCTTCCCAGTGTCCTAGGAATCAGAGAAGTGGCACTTAAAGAAGGCCAGGTGCAGGAAGGATTCTAGGGGAAAAGCCGTCTATCTCCTGAAAGAGAGACACCCACCTTGAAACCCTTGATGGACGAGCCTCGGGTGTCTGCAGCGTCCTCATCACTGTGAGGCTCGCCAGGACCCCGTGGGCAGTAGGCTCACTGCAATGCCATTGTGTCACCAGCAGGGACTCTGGCCCTCACACCAAGGAGGAGCTGGCAGCACCTAAAAGGATTGTTGTGAACAAATAAATGATGACTATGAAAGCAAGAGCACGTTAGAAACACCATGTCTGTTCCAGAAATGGAGGGCGTCCATTCTGTTTTGTATTCTAATCTCTAAGAAAAACATAAATTTATTAAACTGATGTTTCTTATAACATTTTCTTAGAAAAACATTTGCATGAGCAGATAGCCCTCTTAAACCAGTGGTTCTCAACCCGGGGAGATTTGGACCTTAGGGGACATTTTTGGTTGTCACCACTGGGGGTGGGAAGACGGGGTATGTGCTACCGGCATCTGGTAGGTAGAGGCCACGGATGCTGCAAAACCTACACTGCACAGGACAGTGCCCCCACAACCAAGAGTATCCAGCCCAGGATGTCAGTGGTGTTGAGGTTAGAAACGCTGCCCTCAACAATTAGAATCTTCTGGGCATTTTGATTATATTTGTTACTTCCTAACTGAATCCACCTGTCTTTGGAAGAAAAATTCAGCAGGCAGCCTTTCCGGGCAAGGGGATGATGGAAATAACCCACAGGTGAATTCCATAGGTCCCTGTGACCCTTGTCACAATTTCCTTCCAAAGCATTTTCACCAAAAAGAGGATTTTGCTTTGCATAATAGCACTCTCAGGAGAAAATTCCTACCCATAGGGAAATACTTGGAAAGTAAATTTTACTCATTTTATTTTCGTAAAGAAATCTAGAACAGGCTCCAAAATTGTTTTTCACATAAAATTACCTGCAAAGCCAGCATAGTTGTAAGTCTACATAGAGAGCATGCTCAAAACACCTTCACATGAAACCCCTGAAATTCCCTCATTGTGGACAGCCCCATCTTATTTCTTGGACTAAACACACTGCATTAAAATTTACCTTTAGGTGTCGACCTAAGCAAGGACATAGTAAAATTATCATTCAGCTCTCAAAGCATACTGAGGCTCCTTCCTGCAGGGAGGTCGGGAAGAAAATCAGGTACCCAGTTCTCTCTAGACATCTCTGCACTTTAAGTGCTGAACTCGCTGGAACCCCGCTCTGACTTCACGTGTGTGTGTCTCCCTGGAAAACCTGCATCGAAATCCCTGGATTTCATTTGAGACCAGAGCCCCAAGGGGCACCCATGTCTAGTATGTTGGAGACAGAGGATTGGCCTCGTGGCGGTTTCTACTCACCAATGTCAGGAACTCATAACAACTGGCCCTCTCCCACTGCTCCCCGGCCTTTGGTAGACAAAAGAGTGGTCAACACCACAACGAATCTGAGAGAATGCAGGTAAACACATCCGCCACAGGCCCTGGGGCCCCTCACTCATTCCAGCTCGCCCTGATCCCGGTGGGCATTGGAGGAAGAAATGCTTCCTAGCCTCCTCCAGGTGCCAAACTGCTCACTCTCAGCTGAGCTCCCGTGGTCTTAAGAACAGGCCCCTTCCCTTTCTTCATACCTCTTCTCAATTGTGCCCCCAAGGCCTGTGAGGAATAAGAAAAGGCCCCAAACCCTGCCCTGTGCGGCTTATGGACATGGCCTCAGCCACAAAGACCAAGTGGGAACCTCACACTACTGCCCTTGAGGCCAGCCGACTTCCTGGCCAGCAAGATCTGAGGGGGGACAGCATCTCTCCTACCTTTCCTCACTGTACACCTGAGGGCCTCCTTGCTTTTGCAACCCTTAGAACATGCTTCCTGGCCTACAAGGCCGGCCCTGGCTGTGGGATCAGCTGTCTGCTGGCTCCAGGGCCTCCCCCTGCCCCGCCAGGGGGAGGGGAGAGGTCGCGCTCGGCTCAGCCTTAACCTCTATGGACAGCCCCAGCCCTGAGCTCCAAGGTCGGGGCTTCCCTGCCCACCGGACACCTCCACCCAAACCCCCGCGGGCGCCTCACCCACGTGGGACTCACCGTCTTCACACACGAAGCAGAGACGCGGGAAACCTCTGAACCTTCTGTGAGCCTTTTAATCCTCCTTCTCTCCTCCCCGCCCCTTGAAAAGACAACATAAAATGGCAGCGTTTCTGACAAAGCTTTCGAACGCATTCAGATGGGTAAGCCCAAAAAGGCGACCCTTCCAGCTACACTCGTCGGAGTCGTTAAATTGCGTGTTTAAACCAGACATCTAATCAGCTCCTTTCACTGCTCGGAAGCCATCAGCGGCCCCACTGCCTACAGGGTCAAGCCCGACCTGCTCGGTGGGGGATGAGGCCCTTCACCGCCACCCGGATAGGACTCCCAGGCCGTCTCCTCAGCCCCTGAGCCCCTCCCCACTTCCTTAAAGCACCGCCCCTCCACACCTGCCCACCAACCCGAGCTGGTCCCCACCTGCCCCCTACCTACAGAAACGCAACTCCTCTCTCACGGCCACATCAAATCTCACTTCCCACCCCGCAAGCAGACGCCCCCTTCCTCTGTGCCGCACGTGACTGTGACACGCTGAGCCATCCTTACCTCAAGTGCGTGTGCCACTCTGCCTCCTGCCTGGCTGGCAAGAGCGGCGCGTGGAACCACGCGGCGTCTCGAGTCAGATTTGCTTCTCAGCACCGCCTTGTGCTAGCAGGAAACGGTTGTAAAACCCCTCCCCGTTCTTAGCCTGGGTTTCCCCGCTGTAAAGTTGTTGAGAGGGATAAATATATATACGTACACATACTGTTATATGGAAGGGCGCTCCGTAACGCTAAAGGGCTGTACAGATGTCAGCATCAGGCGTTGTCATGGTGGATGCGGTGGTCACCCCAGTCCCACAAGGAAGGTAACAAGATCTTATTCATCTCCATACTCTCGCCCTGGCAAGTCTCCTACACCTGGTAGGTGCTTCATGAATGTTTGTCCAACGTTTGACGAGTGGTTGGCAAAGGCCAGTACACCTACTAGGTTCGTGGGGCTCGTGAAATGCTCCGGTCACACGAAGCTTTTCCCTCTAAATTGCCGGTTTATTTGATAAAGTTAGAGAGATGCCACAGAATATGGAGCATCATCTACAAATTCAGAGGCAGCCCTCTTCTCTGTCTTAAGCCTTAACATTTGAGGGCAGACACAGGGCTCCCGGAAGGAGATGCAGAAGGAAGGCTTCTGCGGGCCAGTGTTGCTCCTTTGCTAATAACACAAAGGGCACTGCCCTATCAGAGACAGCACCCGAGGTCAGAGAGCTGCCCTCACGTGACCGTCGAGAGCACAGCACAACACAACAGACCCCGTGTGAAGGGAGCTCCCTTCCTTTGTGAGGAGAATGGAGAAAGGACACCAACACTGCTCAGAGAGAAAAATGAGACTGGGGTCAGGAGGAGCTGGGAGTAGAAAAGACCGGAAAGACACGAGGGTAGAGACAGCCCCTGACACTTGCATGGAAGGAGCAGGGGACTCGATGAGCTCACTCCTGACCCTCTTAAAATCCAGAAGCAGCCACCCCATGGTATTCTGAGAATTCCCAGGTACCTTCTTTCTTTGCTCCTTGTCTCTTTTTGTTAGCTGGCACAATTTCCAGAAACTTCCAAAAAACCCTGTTTGAGAAACAGCCCCTGGGCAGATTGATTAGCATGACAAAGCTAGGTACTGAGTACGTGTTTGAAATGTTCCATAAATAAAAAATTGTTTTTAAAACTTTACAAAAAAATGTTTACAAAAGTAAACAGTTTGCCTTCCTTTTAAAGTAACTTTATCTTAACCTGGACATATTAAAATTAAAATAAGTGATAGAAAAGACAAAGCTAAGAATCAAAATACACACGAGATTTTTCAAATGGCGACAGAGATTTATTTTCTGGTACCTTGAAATGCATCTATTAGAAATAGAGCAGGCTACTATTATTAGCAATTGACAGGGTAACCATATTATAGATTTCAGACGTCTTAACACAACACTTGGTAATGAATAATTTAGATTTGTTCATTATACCTTTGCACCTGAAAGTTCTATTTTTTATGCTATAAATTAGTTGACCCAAATGTTTTTTAAAATAGGTTTTTAAAAAAAAGTGTAAACAGTTTCTAAAGAACAGTGTGTCCTTTCTTCTATTATTTGCAAATTGCCTGGGAGAAAGAATGCTCCCCACCTCTGTTTGTGAAACTAAAGTGATAGTGTAAGCAAGCCCAGGAGCACAGCTGGCAGGACAGTGAAGCGACAGAGGGCTCCCGTCCAGGAGCTCCATCAGCAGTCGGTCCTCCCGCATTTTCAAGTGGGGGTCACTGGATGAAAGAACACACTGACCGGGGCAGGGGGACCCCCCCCTCCTCCTCCTCATCCATCACTTCCCCCAGCCCCTTGCTCGGGTCCCTGTGAGCCCACAAAACGGGGCTAGCCCACAGCCTCTTGACGGTCTGCGCCTCCCGCTTCCTGCCCTCCTCGTCCAGCCTGGATGCCAACGTCCATGCCTAGACACCACAATCCCCGTACCCCTCTCCTCCTGAAAAAGTCCCATCCCTGGATGACCCCACGCACCGCCTTGGCAGACCCCAGCTGTCACTTCATTTGCTTAGTTTTCCATCATCTAGCGTTAATTCATCTTCAAACTCTCCACGAGAAATGCTCCTCTCCTCACACTGAGTTCAAAAACATGAGGTAACCCATCTGTTTCCTTCTTCTCAGAGACATCCCTCCTGGGCCTTGCCATCCTCCTGCTTCAGTCTGGACCAGTGACTTTTCTAGAACTGCTGTCCAGCCAGACGCTTGTCAATTTTATGAGTCCTTTCCAAAACCAACATTTTACTTTGTTGATATTAAATTTTTTCTTTTCTATCTCTTTAATTTCAGCTCTTTAGTTATCCTTCTTTCTGCTTTCCTTGAATTTATTCTGTTCTTAGCCTAACCTCTTAAATATGTCACTAAGCTCATTAACATTCAGCCTTTTACTGTTGTTCTAATGTAAGCATTTAAGGTTAAAAATGTCCCTTTTATGGCATCCCATAGCTTTGCAGTGTTTATTTGCAGTATTTTTATCATTCAGTTGAAATATTTTCTAATTTGCTTTATGATTTTTTTGACCCATGAAATATGTATATTTCCTATGTCCCAAATGCACGAGGTTCTCTATGTTTTTGTTATTGATTTCTAACTTAATTGCATTGTGGTCAGAGAATGTGGTCAATATGAGAAATTCTTGGAAATTTGTTGAGACCTGCTTTATGACCCACTACATGGTCAGTTTTCATAAATGGCTTATATGTGCTTGCAAAGAATATATTTCTTTTCATTTTTTGACAGCAATGTCCTATAGGTGGTCATTAAACAAGTTTGTTTATTCTGCTCTTCAAATCTTTCCTGTCCTTACTGACTTTCAAAACTATTTCACTATTCAAAAACTATTTCACTATAGTTACTGAAAGAAAGGTATTAAAATGTCCTGTATGATTTCTATTTCTCCTTGTAGTTCTGTCAAGTTTTGCTTAATATATTTTGCATGAATGAATGTTATTGGCTGCAAAAAGGTTTAGAATTGTGATATATTCCTGGTGAATTAAACCTTTTATAATTATTTAGAGACTCTCTATCCATAATGGTTTTGCTTTAAAACCTATTTTGTTTTATATCAATACAGCATCACAGATTTTCTTTTGGTCAGTATTTGGTATATCCTTTTCCAATTTTTACTTTCAATTTTTCTGTATAATAATTACGTTTTAGATATGTCTCTTGTAATAATCATATGGATTTTTTCTTTTTAAATCCAGTCTCTCAATTTTTGTCTTTAGACTAGAACATTTAGGTCCATTTGTTATAACTACTAATATATTTGTATTTTGTGTTTGTGTTTTCTATTTGCATGGCTTTCTTTTATGTTTCTTTTTCCCTCCTTTTTTTCCTCATTCCACTCCATTTCTTATTCCATTTTTCCCCTTCTACTATTTGGAATTTTTGCATATTTCATCACTATCTCAAACAGATAGGGACTCCAGAAAATTTAACTATCATGCCATTATCCCCACTGAACAAAATTAACAAAAATCCCTTAATATCATGTAATATCTCCGTTTTCAAACACCCCCAATGTAACACACATTTGGTGTGTTCATATCAGAATCGAAACAAGATCCACACGTTGGATTTGGTTGATTTCCCTCTCAGGTCTCTTTTAACCTATCAGAGTTCTCTACCTCCCCCTCCTTTTCCCATGTCCTTATTGTTGAAGAAATCGGGATGAGTATCCTACAGATCTTCCCACATTCTGGATTGCCGACGTTTCCTTGAGGGTCATTTAGCATGTTCCTCGATCCCTGTGGTTACAGCTGGGGCTTGATCAGACTCAGCTTTAATTTTTTGGCAAGAACACCTCCTAGACCGGGCTTGTACTGCCTATTATAGGACAACCAGACGTTGTGTGCTTCCTGACATGATGCAATTCAGCGTAAAAGACAAAAAGAAAGCGAACGCTCAAAAACAAGAAATACAGTATCAAAAACCTTCAGAAATATTCCACTGATGCTCCAGCCTGGCATAAACACAAAAAATTAGCACTCCAGAAACTTGAGTCTCATTTTAGACCATCTATTTCCAACTTTCATTTATTTGAAAATAATTTATTAAATAAGAATCATATATTTAAAAAGAAATAACTTTATTTTGTTGGATATCATGATCAAAATTTTCCCATGTCTTCAGTGAAAGAGAAAAGTATGACTACATAAAGCTAACACTAATTGGTCCAGCAGCTGGCATATACTTCTGTTTTTCGCTCTTTGGAGGTAGGAAATTTTAAACATTTTAAAAGATGAAATAAAAATGATTAAAATTGAGAAATAGTTCATGATGATTTGATAAAATGGGTTTTAACTATCATTTTTGAACAATGCATACCAACCGTGGAAAAAAATATAAAAGTTTTATCCTTGGGTTTCATCTAATATATGTTAAAAATTTTGGTAGTTTAAGAAATTTTTTCAGCTATATTTAACAGAATCAGCTTAACTATCATACTGCTTTGGCTATTTAAAGTTCTTTTCTTTCTAGTTAATGATATAGCCAAGAGATGAGTATTGAGAGCAGTTGAAAAGAATTATGTTCTGATAAATTTTTTTTTCAAAGCTGGTTTTTATACATATTGTTTCTTATCAATGCTCTCTTTGTTTTGCTCTTATGAAACTCTCCCTCAAAAATGATATATATTGACAACAGCCAAGGGATGGAAGAGGGAAATAAATGAAAATGGTCTTCTCACCACCCCTCTCTATCCTATTTCTGAATATCTCAACTCAGGGTAAAATACCTCACTTCCAACACCAAGCTTCGACCTTAACATAAACGTGTATAAGAAGGAAGAACGTAGGAAGCACTAAGGGTTTATGATGTTTCCATTAATCACTTAAAGGAGTTTTTCCCCTTTATTTGGTGCCTCAGTGTTTATACACCTGGAACAATGCAACCTGGTAATACTCAGGACTGGTGGAGGGTCTACCTTTCTTTTGTACAGTGGAGAAAGAGCTACAGTGAACTCAGGTATATTCTCAGGCAGATCCATCTAGGAAACAGTATACATTTAAGTTGAAAATCTGAAAGTTGATTCTCCTTAAATTATCTGTTCTTGTGTCTCTTGGAAAGCTTTTGCATCCTCCTAGGGTTCCCTGTGCTTTTGTTTGAAGACTCAAAGTTTTTAAGTGTATACTGATCCCGTAGGAGACTAGAATCAATTTGTCCCCCTTCTAAGTACAGTTCCTGAGTTTCTACCAGCTGTCATAACACATTTACAAGCCTAAATGAGAATGCCATTAGACCATCATCCTAGGAAATCTGGATTAAATTGGCCATGTCTCAGAGATAATCTGAATCAAATTGGAAAATATCTGCCAGTCTCATTTAGCATCACAATCTATTAATGTTGGAAGTCAGCCCTGTACCAGTTTATGAACTCACTCTGCTTCCAGAAGTATTGTACTGGGTTCCAGTTACATCCAGCTAGCAGCTGCTAGCAATAGCCTTCCTGAGGCAAGTGCTGTGCTCCTTCCACAAGTGGGAAATGACTGCGTTCCTAGTGGGGAAAAGATGGGCAGATCTTATACAACGTACGTAAGGATGTTCTTTAATTTCTGACTTTTCAGCATGGGGAAAAAATGTAGGGGGCGGGGCAGAGGTCCTAGAGGGGGCAGGAGAGGAGAGGAGAGGCATTGTGTCCTTCTTGTCTCCTAAGCAGCTCTTCCTCTCTCTGCTAAGCCTGGGGAGGAAGAGACGCTGCTGGCAGCGGAGGAATTCAGCCAGAGGCCTCTGTGAAGCAGAGCAGCCTCAGGACCACGTAACGTCCTCAATCTGGGAAGGTGTGACCACAGGAGGGGAGTGGAGGGAATTAACACGGCAATCTCCTCAAGAATAGAATTAGTGTAAATTGTAATTTGAGGTTATTAAGTATCAGTGGGAAAGGCATAACATTTTATTGCTTTTACTTTAAAAACTTGTTCTATGTGGGGCCGGCCCGGTGGCATAGTGGTTAAGTTCGCGCACTCTGCTTCAGTAGCCCGGGGTTCACAGGTTCAGATCCTGGGCATGGACCAACGCACGGCCTGTCAAGCCAGGCTGTGGCGGCGTCCCATATAAAGTAGAGGAAGATGCACATGGATGTTGGCCCATGGCCAATCTTCCTCAGCAAAAAGAGGAGGATTGGCAATGGATGTTAGCTCAGGGCTAGTCCTCCTCACAACAACAACAACAAAAACTTGTTCTGTGAAATTTAAACGTTCATCTAGTTAAATACAAAATTATATTTATACCAAAATAATGATTGGCATGTGGCTTTCTGGAAGCCACCAGAGTGCCCAACAATAGGAAGCACAAAAGCACAGTTGTTAAAAGCTTGGGTGCTGGAGTCGGACCCCCAGCATTCCAGTCTGCACTTGACAGACATGCAATCTGGAGCAGGCTGACAGCCCTAAACCTCAGTTTTCTGTTTGTTAAATGGAGATACCGAATCATACCTATCCTCATAGAGTTGGTGTGAGGATTAGTTGAGATAATACATATAAAGCAGCTGGAACCAAGTAAAAGCTCCACAAATTGCTATTATCACAGATCATGATGCAGTCATAGAATGGAATACTACGTAGACAGTTAAAATGATGCTGTAGATGGATGCATATCTGCCAAGAAAGATGGTGTAAATTGGTATGGACAGTATGCCTTCATGTTTGTAGACTATAAATATATAGATAAATGATTAGAAAAAAGTCTAGAAATACATTATACCAAAATACTAATAGTGGCTACCTCTCAACAATGGAATTTCAAGAGATTTATTATTATTATTATTTCTTCCACTATGTGAGTATACAATAAGAAATCTGCGACCCAGAAGAGGGCCCTCACCCAACCATGCTGGCACCCTGACGTCAGACTTCCAGCCTCCAGGACTGTGAGAAATAAGTTTCTGTTGTTTATAAGCCACCCAGTCTACAGCGCTTTAGCAGCCCGAACAGACTAAGACAGAGAGCCTTAAGAAAAACCCTGATCTGAGGTAAGCCTTTGGTTGTATGGATCTACCCAGTAATGGTGAGTAATCTTGACTGCTTCTGCTAACTCTTTAGCCTATTTGCAGCAAAATTACTTAAAGAGGGACGGGAGCTCACGAGTGAAAAAAACTGCAAAACTAAAATTACAAAATGTCAACAATTGTCATAATCAACAATTCTTGTTTAATGGAAATCTACTTACACAATCCAAAATTTGAAAGGTAATGAATTATCATAAATTCTAAGACATATCCTCCAATTTCACAGAATTTAATTATCCTACCCCCTAATATTTTTCCCGGCTGTATTACTGGCTGGCCCATCCACCTCTCCCTTTATATATATTCTGGCTAAATACTGACCATGGCCAAGGCCAACACTGTACCACACTCACTCAATGACACCGAGAGCCACTAGTGAGAACCAGTCAGTTACGTAAGCAAAGGCCTTGCTTGGTGTCCCGGGTCCTGAGAAAAAGCTATAGGTTGGTTACCTTAGTGACAGGTCATACTGAAAAGTGAGGCAGATAGAGATCTCCACTCTGCACAGCTGGCCCCGAGGGAACATGGTGCAGCGCTGCTCTCCCACTCAGGTTCTGCTGTCACCCCAAGAGCAGCAGCAGCACCTGCACCCACTGCTTCTATCCTGCTGTGTCCCTCTCTGCTTTGTGTCTTCTGCTGCTCATGGTTCTGTCTCCCTGTGTCTTTCAGCTTCTACCCCGCTTCCAACTGCCAACTTTACTCGTCTTACGGTCAAACTCCGAGAGGATAGGATTGATTGAACCAATCACAACACAATATAGATCACCCTTCCAAGCAGAGCTTTAAGCAGGCCACAGGTCAACTTATAAATTGGCTGCCCTTCGGTCAGGTGCCCATCCTGATCCAGCTAGCAGTGGGCCAGACTTGCAGTCATATGGCACAGAACATGCAACCCTATGCAGGAAGAAATCCCCAGAAGGGTCCTATGGGCAGGAAAAGCCTTCCAAGAGCTCCCCAGAAAACAGCTGTATAATTAACCAGCAAGCACCTTGCCTGATCTGTTCAGCAGAGCTGGAAATAAAAACATCCATACAGACAGTACTGATGTAATGACCTTTATCTAATATTAGCTGGCAGGTTACTAATGAGCTTCTACATCTCAGCAAACACTGAGATAAAGCTATATTCCAAATCTGGATGAGATATTTCTGTTTAGAATTTATGTATTGCTAAATTAGGTTCTATAAGGTAATCGATTGCCCAACCAGGCCACAAAATTCTCCTACTTGAATATTTTTACTGTTTTGTATATGGCATACTGAATGGCAATTTTTCTTGAACTATTGATGGTTGGCTGATTTTATGCTTGCATTAATCTTAAAAATTATAATCTTCATGGAAATAAATTAATAGCCAAATATTCTTATACACGATAAATCAAGCTGGCTTCTTTCTTATAGTTTATCTGGGCACATCACCATTTTTTTTAACATCCAACCTGTTTTATAAGTTTTCTGTTTGACCCTGATCTTGGTCATGTTGGCATCCGACTGACAAAGGAGACTTATGAACCAAGCCTGGCTCTGCCCAGTCCCGGGAGACCTCTGTACAGCACGCTGAGGTCAGACCACTTTGTTCCTCCTGCCAAGAGCTGCCTCTAGGGCTTCTCATTGGTTCCTCTCCAGCTGGCTGCTCCTCTCTCACCTCTTAACCACTGCAGCTGGTTTTCTTTTCTTCTGGGCTACCTCCTTCAAGGTCAAGCAGTAGGAGCCCTCCCCACTTTAGAGGTTCTGGGCTGGGAACCCTTTTAGTTCAGGGAAGCATTTGATACTCCTTTCATGTTTGTGTTTTGGTTGACTTGCTTTAATTTCAAGAGATTTATGTAGCTAATCTTTCCTCCATCAAAATCAAAGGAAACTTGCCCTTTCCTTGGAAATAAAATCTTCAACAAAAACCACATTAAAGAACAAGTAACAAGAAGGGAACTACTGTTATGAAAGAATGCAGGGAAGAGTAAATATCATAGAATAATTTGAAAACAAGATTAAGAGGAAACTTCATATTCAGTGTCCTATAAAGTGTAGACAGAATCAAGCATTTAATCCAATCCCCGAAGAGAAAAGAAGAAAGGCAAGAGGAAGGGACACAGGCTGAGCCTCCCCACCGTGTTAGCTCACCCGGCCCTCAGCCCTCGTGGTGTGCCTGGGAGGCACAGGCTGAGCACCCCCTGTGTCAGCTCACCTGGCCTGCTCCGTGGGCTTCTGAGACACAGGAAGGTGGGGTAGCTTGTCCAAGGCTGTGCGGATTTTAGGAGGCAGAGCAGGATTTCAAACCCACGGGTCCTCATTCAAAACTGAAGTCCTTGCCTTGGTGACAGGCCATTTCTGGAATAAAACTGGCATACTGGTCAATGTTTCTTTTTTAATGATGATTTAAGATACAAATATCTCTTGCTAAAATCTGAGAGTCTGAAACAACTGTATCTTGTCCTCAGGCAAATAAATACCACACTTAATGGTGAAATTTAGACTGCTTACCCCCTAAGATCAAGGACAAGACAAGGTTGTCTGCTCTCTCCACTTCTTTTCAGCATCATAGTGCAATAAGGCAAGAAAATTATATAAAAAGCATCAAAAATGAAAAGTAACAAGTAAAAACTACATGATTATCTGTGTAGAAGAACCAATGGACTTTACAGAAAATCTACTAAAACTAATAAGTGAGTTTATCAAAGTTTTAGGATAGGAGATCAATAATCAAAATCCAATTGTATTTCTATATACTAGCAACAAACAATCAAAAATTGAAAAAATTTTAATCCCATTTATAATAGCATCAAAATATGAAATAGAGTAAATCTGATAAAAGATATGCATAGCCTGTATCCTGAAAAGTACTAAATGTTGCTGAGGAATTAATGAAGACTTAAATAAATGGAGCGATATACCTTGCTCATGGGTCAGAAGACTCAATACTGCTAAAATATAATTCCTCCCAAAATTGATTTATAGAATCAGAACGATGCCAGTCAAAGTCCCAGCAGGCTTTTTTGTAGATAGTGACAAGTGGATTCTAAAATTCATATGAAAATGCAAAGGACTTAGATTAGCCACAACAACTTTGGAAACAAAGAACAAGGTGGGAGGAATGAAACAACTTGATTTCAAGATTTATTATAAAGCTACAGTAATCAAGACAGTATAGTGTTGATATAAAAACAGACAAATACCCGATCAAAAAATGGGCAGAGGAAATGAACAGACACTTCTCCAAGGAAGATATACAGATGGCCAATAGGCACATGAAAAGATGCTCAACATCACTAATCATCAGGGAAATGCAAATCAAAACAACACTAAGATACCACCTCACGCCTGTTAGAATGGCTATAATCACCAAGACAAAAAACAACAAATGTTGGAGAGGATGTGGAGAAACAGGAACCCTCATACACAGCTGGTGGGAATGCAAATTGGTGCAGCCTCTATGGAAAACGGTATGGAGATTCCTCAAAGAATTAAAAATAGAGATGCCCTATGATCCAGCCATCCCACTACTGGGAATCTATCCAACGCACCTGAAATCAACAATCCAAAGAGGCTTATGCACCCCTATGTTCATTGCAGCATTATTCACCATAGCCAAGAAGTGGAAGCAACCTAAGTGTCCCTCGACTGACGATTGGATTAAGAAAATGTGGTATATATATACAATGGAATACTACTCAGCCATAAAAAAAGACAAAATCGTCCCATTTGCAACAACATGGATGGGCCTGGAGCATATTATGTTAAGTGAAATAAGCCAGAAAGAGAAAGACAAACACTGTATGATCTCACTCATATGTGGAATATAAACCAACACATGGACAGAGAAAACTGGACTGTGGTTACCAGGGCAGTGGGGGTGGGGGGTGGGCACAAGGGGTGAAGGGAGTCATATATGTGGTGATGGACAAACAAAAATGTACAACCCAAAATTTCACAATGTTAGAAACCATTAAAACATCAATAAAAAAAAAAAAACAGACAAATACATCAATGGAACAGAAGAGTGTTCAGAAACAGACCCATACATATATGAGCAACTGAATTTTGACAAAGATGCAAAGGCAATTCAGTGGAGAAAGGAGAGTCTTTTCAACAAATGGTGGATATTCGTGTGTGAAAAAAAATAAAAACTTTGATCCATACCTTTCAGCACATACAAATACTAACTCAAAACAAAGCTCAACAGTTTTGGAAAGATGCAGAATCCAGAATTTTTACAACATATAATCCATAATGTCCAGTATAAAATAAAAATTACTAGATGTGAAAAGAAACAAAAAATATGACCGATAATCAAGAGAAAAGTCATTCAATAAAAGCAGACCTATGAATGATCCAGATGTTACAATTAGCAAAGATTTAAAAATAACTACAATAAGTACATTTAAAAACCTACAGAAAATATGAGTATGTTGGATAGAGATGGGAGAATTTCAAGATAGAGATAGAAATTAAAAAAGAGAACCAAATGGAAATTCTAGAACTGAAAAATATGTTATCCAAATTTTTAAAAAATAGAGAAAAGAATCAGCAGAGGCTCGGTGACTGGTAGAAAGCTATCAAACTGTCTACTATGTGTGAAATTGGAGTTCCAGAATGAGAGGAGAGTGAGCATGGGGCAGAAAAAATACTTGAAGAAATATTGGTTGGGAAGTTTTCCAAATTGGATCAAAAACAGTAACTCACAAATCTAAGAAGCTCAGTAAACCTTAAAGTGCATAAAAGCAAAGAAAACTATACGTGAACACATCATAGTCAAACTCTGAACATCAAAAACAAAGAGAAAATCTTAAAAGCAGACAGTTGTGGAGAAAACATATTACATAAAGGAAATAAGATGATAGCTGATTTCTCAACAGAAAAAAATAGAGGCCAAAAGAAAATGGAACATCTTTAATGCATTAAAACACACACACACCCAACACCGTCTACCTAAAATTCTACATCCAGCAAAAAAAATAAAGAGAAATAAAAGGACAGCATGAGGAAGATCTTTCTGGTGATGGGACAGCTACGTATTTTGATTGTGCTTCTGGTTACATAAATCTACACATGTAGTAAAATTGAATAGAACTACACACACACACAAATGAGTGCATGTAAAACTTGTGAAATGTGAATGAGTTCTGTGGATTGCACCAACTTCAATATCTTGGTTTTGATATTATAGTATATTTATGTAAAATGTTATCATCTGGAGAATGGTACACAGGACCTTTCTGTACTACTTTTGAAACTACCTGTTAATCTATCATTATTTCAAAATGCAAAGTTAAAGAAATGAAATAAAGGCAACTTTCAGATAAATAAATGATGAATTTGTTGCCAGACTACAAGAAATGCTAAAGGAAATTCTAAAGGAAAGGCTGAAGGAAACTAGGATACAGCCTAACTCCCAGTTTGTGAAGGCTGTACACGGTGACTTCCTTCCAAAGAGGACGGTGTAGAAAGGGAGAGAAAAAGAGTAACTTTCCAGTGGAGAAACCTGACAAACACAACCTCAGCCAGGTGATGGAGGTCAACATCAGCAGTGATGAGTCATGTTGATACTAGGCACCTTTGATATGATGTGATGAGAATGGCACTCTACCTCTGTGGTCTTCCTCCCCAAAACCTGTAACCCCAGCCTAATCATGAGAAGAACATCAGACAAATCCTATTGAAGAACAATCTGCAAAACACCTGACCAGCACTCCTCAAAACTGTCAAGGTCATGAAAGACAAGAAACGTCTGAGAAACTGTCACATCCAAGAGGAGCCCAAGGAGACATGACAATTAAATGTAAAGTGGGATCCTGAAACAGAAAAAGGACATTAGGGGAAAACTGAGGAAATCCGCATAATATAGGAACTTTAGTTAATAATAATGTATCAGCATTGGTTAATTCATTCTAACAAATGTACCACACTAATGTAGATGTTAATAATGGGGAAAATCGGATGCAGGGCACATGGGAACTCTCTATACTATCTTTACAATTTTTCTATACATCTAAAACTGTTCTAAAAAATAAAGTTTATTTTAAAAAAAGACTTAAGAGATAATAGTAACCAACTGCATTATATGGACTTTATTTGGATTCTGACTTAAAGAAACAAATTGTTAAAGAAAATTATGAGGCATGAAGAGACATTTGAATAGTCTGGATATTTGGTGGTATTAAGGGCTCCTTAATGGGTTTTGTTTGTTTTCGGTGTAAAAATGGCATATTTTTTAAAAGAGTCATCTTTCAGAGAAAATACTGAAATACTTATGAATGAAATGGTATGATGTCTAGGATTTGCTTCACAATAACCCATGGGTGACTGGGGAAGCGGGCAGCACATAGATGAAACAGGATTGTCCGAGACTCAGCAAACACTGGAGCAGGTGATGGGCCCAGGGTTCACTGTACTAATCTACTTTTATATGTGCTTGAAATTTTCCAAAAAAGAGTTTCAAAAAATTTGAAAGTCTGCCTTAGTGTTTTGGATGCTTAGTTTTTAAAGATCTTGCTATTTGTGAGGGATACTTCCTCTGTCATTAGCAAATATCCAGGTGTAATTACACTTAGTCATCATTAATGAAAGTGGATGTGAATCCATATTTTAAAAGGATTTTTACTTTTTTGTAAAAATTTTTGGTCATTTTCTTGCAAAATATGATTAGATTACCACGTTTACCTTTAATGTAGTTGGCAAAGAGCTCATACAAGGAAGAGGCGGTAGCCCTGCCATTTTTCTTAGTGTATGCGTATACTGCATTTTTATTCTAATTGTTAATTCATGGTTTCTTTGACGGAAAGCTTTTTTTTTTTTTTTTTAATAATTTTATTTATTTATTTATTTGTCCCCCAAAGCCCCAGCAGATAGTTGTATATCACAGTTGCACATCCTTCCAGTTGCTGTATGTGGGACGCGGCCTCAGCATGGCCCTACAAGCAGTGCGTCAGCGCGCGCCCGGGATCCGAACCCGGGCCGCCAGCAGCAGAGCGTGCGCACTTAACCGCCAAGCCACGGGGCCGGCCCTGACGGAAATCTTTTAAGACCCACAACCATTTTGTGAGATTTAATTTAGTTTTGCAGAACTTAGGTAATATATTCTGTAATTCCTCGGAACCAGACACATGAAAAGCAACACATTATACTATTCCGAACACTAAACATTGAGGGCAACACTGCCAACCCCTCCCTGTTGAGGAAGTCCCACCAGGATACCTCTTGTACCGGTCACGACGTGCCACCCTCTGTCAAACAAGAGACGAGGGTGCCATGGTCAATCCATATATTACATATTCGCAAAGCTCAATTATTTTATTTTTAAAATAAAAATGTTAACAAAACAGAAGTTTATTTTTTTTCCTGCACACCAATGGAAGAAACTCCCTGGATCTCCACATGCTGGGTAAAATCCAACACTGAGAACTCTTCACATAGGAGGAGGAACCAATAGTGAATATATCTGTCAAAGGGTAATTATAACTTTCAGTGGTTTATGAATACTGTGACTAAATTCCACATCTAAGGCACATTTGAAGAGCACATGTAAATGCAAGCCTTACTGGCAGAAGCCATCGCCTATTTTATTGAAAGGAAATAGCCTCCTGGTTCTCCCTGAGCATCCCCCAGGTGCTGTTGCACAAGCTCTTAGGAGCAGGTGTTCTGCTCCAGCCATCTTGACAGGCGACTACCAAGGACCCTCAGGAGACTTTCTCTGCTGGGCATGCAGCCTCTGCTGGTGAAAGCTCCTACTAGGTGCACTCTGGCTTGGAGAATTGGGGAGAAGGCAAATTTCATCCACAGCCCAGCAGAAACTAGATTTGAACTTTTAATGCAATTTTATTGACGATTTGAGGATAGTTGATGGATTAGTTTTCTAGGATCGCTATAACAAAGTACCACAAACTGGGTGGCTTAAAACAACATAAATCTATTGTCTCACAGTTCTGGAGGTCAGAAATCCAAAATCAAGGTGTCGGCAGGGCCGTGCTCCCTCTGAAGTCTCTAGGGGAGGATCCTTCCTTGCCTCCTCCAGCTTGTGGGAGCCCCAGGGATTCCCTGGTTTGTGGCAGCATCACTCCAATCTCTGCCTCTATCTTCACATGGTTGTCTTCCTTCTGTGTATGTGTGTCTGTGTCTCTTCTTCTCTTCTTACAAGTACACCAGTCATTGAGGGGCCCACCCTACTCCAGTATGACCTCATCTTAACTAATTACATCTGCAACAGTCTTATTTCCAAATAAGATCACATTCTGAGAAAGTTAGGACATCAACATATCTTTTTGGGGGACACATTCAACCCCTAACAGTGAAGAACAATTTACAACTACTGCATAGGCCCAGACCTGGCCTCAGAGCTCCTTGCTGAGCCATCCAGCTGGTCGCCTGGGGCTTCAATCTGCAGACCCGCAGGATGTGAATGCGCAGTCCCCCTCTCCAAGGCGTACTTCAACAGGATGGTGGAAGGATTTTGCCCTAGCGCCAGTGCTCTAACTCAACAAAGCACATTCCTCCCTCATGAATGGCCTACCTCCATGGACTCCAGCTGGCTTACTCCATTTCCCTCTTCTGGGAGCCCTCCATGAAACTCCATATCTCAGGGTTCAGGCCAGACTGATCCCTGGCTTCAGAGAGAAGAGGATCTTTTTTCATCCCAACCAGTGTAAGTTGGGGACTTGCCTTCCCCAGGATGGCCTCATTAGACTCCTGAGTTCAGGCCTATCAAGGCCCGGTTGAGGAAACTGCTCTGCCATCCACAAGACCACGCAATGAAATGACCTTGGCATGTTTCCCAAATCTGCATGTTTGGGTTTTTTTTTGGTGAGGAAGACTGGCCCTGAGCTAACACCTGTTGCCAATCTTCCTCTTTTTGCTTGAGGAAGATTGACCCTGAGCTAACATCTGTGCCAATCTTCCTCTATTTTGTATATGGGACGCCGCCACAGCATGGCTTGATGAGCAGTGTGTAGGTTCACGCCTGGGATCTGAACCTGCCAATCCCAGGCCGCCAAAGTGGAGTGTGCCGAACTTAACCACTACCAGGCCGGCCCTTGCGTTGTTTGGTTTTGTATAACACCCTATATGAGAAATAAGCACATTTATGGGACAGTCACCTCTAGATCTTCATACAGAGGAACCCAATCCTGCAGCTCAGCTTCGTAGGGGTTCCTTCTCTGTGCTCACTGGGAAAGGCAAAGGGCCGTGACCACGCAGGTGGTCAAACAGCCCGGGGACAACAGAGGACGCTCATTGCAGTAGCGGGCTATCTGCTTCTTTAGCAACCACTAAGGGTAAGAATATCTACCACGATGGAAAAGTCTCCCTGGCTGAAATCTCCCCATCACATCCTCATTGCTCAGGCCTGGGCTTGCACCTTCATTTTCCACAACCGAGGCCTCCCGGGCTGGCGTTCCTTGCTGTAACACCCCAATGCCTCTTCAGCAGCACCAGTGGGAAAAAGGGTTGTCAGCGCGTCTTTTGTGGGAAATACAACAGCGTCCCCTTACTGGAGAGGTCAGCCCACACAGGAGGGCGAGCCCAGCGTACTTAAATCCCCCCCCACCAAGAACAGTTCGGAGCGTTCTCAGCCAACAACAGCTGGTGCCTGTCTACCGAATTAGCCACGCAAGTGTTGACATTAAAGATGTATTGACTTGCGCTATTTATTTCCTGTGAGGTGTGCTGGGTCCGCAGGACGCAGAGTTGAGACCAGAACTGGGAAGGCGCACATTTTTTAATGAAATGCATTAACATTTTGAATTAATGCATATTCCATTCTTTCCACGGTCTTTTACTCATGGATGACGCTTAGTCACCAGCTACATCCTCAAACCCAGACTCACTAACGCCAATATAGCAGCGTTTCTTCCGAAAAAAACCAACCCGGAGGAAAAACCAACCAACCCACAGCCCAGCCCGTAACGGCCACGCGCCTCGCGCCTTTTAAGGGCTCAGCGGGCGCGAGTCTACCAACCGCTCAGAGTTCCGCCAATCACCACGGCTCCCAAAGCTTGTCCCGCCCCTCCCCCTGGTCTAACCAATCACTGGGGAGCTAGCTTCTCTCCGCCCCTCCCGCCCGCCTCCACCACTGAGACGCTCCGGGCCTTCAAACCTCCCTGGCGGCTAACGGCGCGGTCACAGCCGGATTTTATTTTTAGTTCCCGGGCCAGCAGCCCCGCCTCTGGCTCCGCCTCCTCACCGCCACCAATGGGAGACGGAGTTTCCGTCGCGTCATCGCGCGGGCGGGCGGGAGCTGTCCAATCAGCGCTCGGGGAGAATTGGCGTAATTAAAAAGCGGCGGAAGACGGTGGGAGGGACATGACGCAGCGAGTTTTAGTCGTGACTTTTCTGGGGGCATCTCGGCCTCCCCTCTTTTTCCCTTTACAGTAAAACGCCGTCGCCGCCTCCCCGCGTGCCTTCCGGGGGCGGGGGCGGGGGCGGCCGCCGCGGCGGGGAGGGCGGTGCTGACGCGGGTCGCAGGGGGCCGGCGGCGGCGGCGGCGGGCGGTCACGTGGGCGTGTTTGGGGGCGGGGCCGCGCGGCGGTTCCGGGCGGTTGAGCGCGCGAGCGAGGAGCCCAGGCAGCCGCGCCCGCCCGCCCCGCCCCTGGATGCCGCTCTACCCCGGCGCGGCCGCCGCCGATCGCAGCACAGGAGCCGGCGCCGTCGCCGCGATTGATGTGGTTGGCCCGGGGCTGAGGAGGCCGCCAAGATGCCGCAGTCCAAGTCCCGGAAGATCGCGATCCTGGGCTACCGGTCTGTGGGTGAGTGGCGGGCGCCGCGCGGCCTCCTCGCGCCGGGCCGCGCCTCTCCTGGGCGCCGGGACGCCTCGGGCCGGGCCAAGTTTGGGGCCGGCGCGGCCATGTGGCGGCCGCGCGTTTCGTAACCAGCCGCCCGCCGCCGCCGCCACTACCTCCATTTTGAGCGGAGGCGGTGGCGGAGGGCGGCCCGGGGGCGGGGAGGCCGTGTGGGGAGGCCGCGGGCGCGCGGGTGTCCCGGTTCGTGCGGGCCGGCGGCGGCGGAGCGTCTGCTGCTCTGCCGGCGCCGCCGCGGGCCCCTCCGAGGGACCCGCACCTGTCTCCGCCTCTTCGCGGCTGGCTGGCGGGTCGTCGCTAGCGGCTTTTCCGCCCCGAATTCAGTCAGGTCCGGGGGTTTTAACAAAGGGAACAGCACCTTGTGAGGTTCTCTGTGGTGGAGTTCAGCGTGTTAGAGAAAACCAGGGACCTAAAGGACGTTTGGCCTCTGAGGGCAAGCTTCCCACCGCAGAGACCCCGAAGAGCCCTCTTCGGAAGCCCCTAGGTGCCGGCAGCGGCCGAAATAGAAAGGCAGAGGAAAAGAAGTGTCTGGTGTCTCGGTGTCCTATTTTTCTTCGGGAAAAATAGGGTCAGGTACTTGTAACCAGGCTGTTGAAGTAATTCAAAAGTTGTTCTTTTTTTTTTTTGCCGAAAGGTTGACATGTATTTGAAACGGTTCCCGGCAGTCGCCTGCTTGCTGGACTGGGGTGGTCCCTGGTGGGCTCGGGAGTGGACAGGGCGCCAGAAAACGAGTGAGAAAACGGAACCGGTGACCTTAACCGTGCTTCCGGGTGAGGCGTTATTGTCTGACACCTGGAAGCCTGGGGAAATTACGCTTCTCTGTCCGTGTTGTTTTTTAAGGAGTAACTGTCTAAGGAAAAGGTCCGCTTGACCCTGGTGGGGGAAGGAGGGGAAAGCGAGGGGCTGGAGTCTGGTGATCGCAGGAGGCGGCAAGGATAGTTGCCGTAGGAAAGCTCGTAGCTGCCTGCCGCGCGTTGGATGAACTCCCCCGACTGCGCTTTCTCTTCTGCTTCCTCACCCCCATTTTCCACCGCCGGTGCCAGGGTCTGTGTTCTTTGACCAAGATCAGCTACAGCATGCTTACTCATCCTTTTCTCATCTCCGTCACGGTTCCGGGGGGGGTTGGGGGTGGAAATCGTAAGAATAGAGGGCAAATCAAAGGCTGAGAGACGCTTGTTTAGAGATGGGGGTTCCAGGAGTCGTAGCGGTAAGTCGCGTGTGATGCAGTGTCAGATCGTAGGTACACGTGGGGAAGGACTGGTGACAGCCTGAACAGCTGCAGCCATAAAGTTACGATGCATCAAATTGAGGCTTTTAAAGTCACTAACAGCCCACTCCCCAAATGCCGGTATGGAACCCGGCATCCAGCCTTTATTGGCAGCCTAAATCACCAAGCCCTTGCTGCTCTGTTCTTAATTTCCTCCTCTGCGTTTTGAAGAGTGGGACTTGGACATATCCTGCTCTTGAGTGAGCTCTATCACATACAGAGTGCCCACTAATTGAAGATCGCAGTCTCTGAATAGAACAGTTACAGGTGACCTGTACCTGGGCTACCCGATTTCAACTCAAGAGCATGTCCCAAAGGTCCTGACTTATTTACCCCTTGAAATTCTTGAGATGGTGATTCTAGCCTTCAGTAAGCAAGTCTGTTTTATCACTGTTTTATAAAGAAGTTCCTTATGTCCAGTTGAAATCCATTCTGTTTTATCTTCTTCTAATCATCCTCCTCCTAAAGACCCAGATGTGACAGGTCACCCCTTAAACTTCTCTTCACAAACGTTCATTTTAAACTGCTGTTAAAATACTGTGCTAAATTAGCCTCCAGTGGGATACAGAGTAAGTTCTAGTCCCTGTTTCCTATGCCCTCTGTAGGTCGTTACTAATCGCCTCCATTTTCTCCATATTTATGTTCAAGTGTAGGGATGATTAAACTAAAAGGTATTTTGGAGAGGTTAAATTACTCTCAATATTTGCATTTGATTTTAAAGCTATTTACCTTTGTTATGAACCGGGACAACTTGGAGTCTTTTGTTTCATTTTGTTTTGCCAGCATCAAAAAAGGGAGTGATTTCCTGATTGCATGTACTAGCCACTCTTCAGAGAATTATTCAGTATTCAGACTTGTAGGAGTTTACTGATGTGTTTGCTTGCAAACGGTGCTGTACAAGAGATATTTGAGTGTGTTTCTAGGTTATGTTAATTTGTGATGCTAAGCTGTTGTGGCATGTTAGGCTCAGCTAGAAACCACACCTTTCTTAGAATGTTCTCTTGATTAAATATTTTCTGCCAGTTTGACTAGGCGAATACTTATTTTGATTTTGTCACGTCACAAATTTTATTTTAAAAATTTGCTTTCAGGTAAAACTACTAAATACTATGATTATTTTACTACTTGGCTTTCAAATTTTGTGGTTTTTTTTAAACATTGATAAAACTACCAGTGAGGAAAACATAATTCTCAGGTAATTTAAAAGCTTGTTTCCGGAAGTACTTTTCCTGTTATTTACAATGTTAAGCTTTTAAGGACACGTCACCTGTAAGGCAGGCTGGCTTTCAGGGAGTGCTGTGTATTGTTTTAGTGGTGGCCAAATGTACCAGCTCCCTTACATTCATTGTTTCTAATACAAATGAGTAGTCCCATGACAGGAGGCAACTCAACTTAATCAAGTCAGAATTTTAGTGTTGCATAACTATCTTCAAATAAAATCTGGTACATCTCTTACTGGAATCCTCTACAGAGAGCTTTGATAATCTAGTTTACCATTAGACCATAATCACAAAGTTATAAGTCTCTGCGGTTAACAGGAGGGACGAGACCACAGGAATGTGAACCATCGTAAGGGAGAAAATGAAACAACTCTGATTTGGTAAAAGGCAGTTCGGCAAAAGTAACTCAAATTATTACCTCGTCGAAATGTTTTAGGTAGTAAGAAAGATGCATCCTTTGATTTGGATACTTCATAGGTAAAGATGTCATTAAATTTGTTCCCAGTAGAATACAATCCAATTATATTCTGATTTACTGTCTATTTTTAAATTATACTGTCCTTTTCTGAGACATTTAATTGAAAATTTAAAGATAAAACATTGTTTGCCGTGTATAAAATCTATCAGTGTGTGAAACTGTATGTTCAGGTGCTTAGTAACATTTTGAGGTTGTGTACTTGTGGGTGGGAGTAGTGCTATAGTGGCCACCTTGTGTTAAAGCTTGAAATTCACTTTTTTTGGTGTCATTCATTGTTCTGTACAAGAGAATAATCAGAGCTTGCATTTATGTTATTTTGATGTTCTTGTGGGTTATATCTATCCGTACTTACCTTCAGCACCCTGAAAAGAAACTCTTGTACCCACTAGCAGGCACTCCCTAGCCTTCCTTCACCTCAGTCCCTGGCATCCACTAATCTGCTTTCTGTTTCTCTGAATTTACCTATTCGGGGCATTTCATATCAATGGAATCATACTTACATGATCTTATGTGACTGGCATCTTTCATTTAACATAAATATTTTCAAGATTCATCCATGTTGTAGCATGTGTCAGTAGTTCATTCCTTTTTGTTGCCAAATAGTATTTTGTTATTCATATACTATATTTTATTTATACATTTGTCAATTGATGGACATGTGGGTTGTTTCTGCATTTTGACTATTATGCATAATGCTGTTATGAACATTCCTGTACCAATTTTTGTGTAGACATATGTTTTCGTTTCTCTTGGGTATATTCCTAGGAGTGGAATTGCTGGGTCATATGGTAACTTTGTGTTTAACATTTTGAGGCACTCTCAAACTGTTTTCCAAAAGTAGCTGCACCATTTTGCATTCCTACCAACAGTTGAAATTGGCTTCAGTTTCTCCACATCCTCACCAATGCTTGTTATTGAAGTACTTTTTGATTTTAGCCATCCTTATGGGTGTGAAGTGGTATCATATATGATTTGCAAGTAATTTCTTCCATTCTGTGGGTTGTCTTTTCATTTCTTGATGGTATCCTTTGAAGCAAAAAGTTTTAAAATTTGACAAAGTCCGTTTTATCTATTTTCTCTTTTGTCACTTGTGCTTTTGGTGTCATATCTAAGAAACCATGGCCTAATCCAAGGACATGTAGATTTACTACCATGTTTTCTTCTAAACGTTTTATACTTTTAGCTCTTACATTTGGGTCTATGATCTATTCAGAGTTAATTTTTGTGTGTGTGTGAGGAAGATCAGTCCTGAGCTAACATCAATGCCAGTCCTCCTCTTTTTCCTGAGGTAGACTGGCCCTGGGCTAACATCTGTGCCCATCTTCCTCTACTTTATATGGGACACCGCCACAGCATGGCTTGACAAGCGGTGTGTCAGGGTGTGCCCGGGATCCGAACCTGTGAACCCCGGGCCTCTGAAGCTGAGCGCTCGCACTTAACCAGTAGGCCCCCGAGCTGGCCCCTAGAGTTAATTTTTGCATATGGTGGGAGATGGGAGTACAGCTTCATTCTTTTGCATGTAGATGTCAAGTTGTCCCAGCATGTTTTGTTAAAAGCCTATTCTTTCCTCATTGAATGTCTTGACATCCGTGTCAAAAACCAAGTGATTATAAATGTAAGGGTTTATTTTCGGACTCTATTCCTTTGATCTCTGTGTCGGTCCTTATGCCAGTATCACGCTATCTTGATTACTGTAGTTTTGTAAAAAGTTTCAAAATTAGGGAAGTATGAGTCCTCTAACTTTTCCAGATTGTTTTGGCTATTCTGAGTCTCTCGCATTTCCATGTGAATTTTAGGACTAGCTTATTAATTTCTGCAAAAAAAGCAACTGAGTTTTCATAGGATGTTTTGTAGTTTTGCAAGTATCTTTAAATGTCTGGTTTAAAAAACAACTGAATTCTCATATCTGCTTCTGAATTCATTGAGTTACAATATGTTACTCTAATGAAGTACGGATATGAAGGAAATCCGGCCTTGCATGGATTCATAGTTGGGAAAGGGAGGAGTATTTTAATAGCTTTTTCAGATAATTGTGGATATTCTTTGATACTCACCAAAACTCCATAGGTGGTAGTTTCTTAGAGGTTATTGTAGTATGCAATCTGAAATTATGTGGATGAATTTTTTTCTACCATGTTACATATAACTCCATTCATTTGCTTTGCACTTTGAATGGATCTTCTACCCATGCCTGATTTTATAACATCATACATTGGTCATTTGGAAAATACGTATTGGTTCACTATTACACAGATTCTTCCACATTTTGACGTTTCTATATATAAATACCTTTTTAAAATCAAAATTTTTAATATCACCACCAATCTCCTCAAACATTTAAATATTAGGAAGCTGTTAAGCTCTCCATAAGTAATGCAAGTTTTCCCAAGTTTTAATTTTCTCTTCAGAGTTTGAATGTGATCATTGGGAAAGTGCTACTAGTTTTTCTTGAAGTGACAGTTTCATTTCCAAGAAAATGTCTGCCAGATACCCACATTTGAAATAATGATAGTTTGTTGGTCATTCTTGCAAGTAAAAATGGTGTTCCATGATAAAAGTGTTATTTCAGATCACTTCCCAAACAGTTGCACAAGTGCTGTTCCTCAAGCCAATCATCCTACTTCCATATGCATCCATCCCATTTTGTCAGGTGGAATATTAAAAAGACGTACTTAAGGGTCAGATTTAATACAATTAATAATTGTTACTGCTTCAAGTACTGCTTTACTCAAGTACTGCAGTACTCAAGTACTCCTACTGTTAAATGAAAATGGCTTTTCTTTTTTTTACTGTGAGTGCATGGTAGTGAATAATACAATGACTTTTCACTACAGTTTGTAACCACCATCTTGATTCATGCTAAGAGGTACCAAGCCAGTAGTTTTACCTACTATTGCTTTTGCAAATTAGTGCTGATATGAACGTGGTGAAAAAAGCAAATAATATCTTAGTATTGTTATGAAAATAGTTTTGACCTCATGAACCCCCCTGAAAAGGTCTTAAGGGACCCCCAGAGTTTCACAGCCTACACTTTGAGAACCATTGAACTATGGTATGCAGAATCTTGCTAGACTGCTGCTTGCTTTTGTGCAAAATTGAGTCCAGAGTGGCTGCATCCTAGATGCTGTTCAAGGGGATGTGGTTACCGCAGTCTTAGAGGAGCCTTCCAGGAGAGGCCCTGTAACATTGTAAGAGACAAGGATGGTGAGGCAGGAAAGAACTTGGCATGCTTGAGAATGGAAGGAAGCGGGGGTGGCTAGAACATAATGAGCTGGGAGTAGGAAGTGAAATTGGAAAGGTGGTCAGGAGCTGGATTACGCAGGGCCTTGCAGGAACAGTAGGGAATCATTCCTTCTGAGTAGTAAGCAGTGAGTTACTAAAGCAGGGAGAGGTAGGATATCGAAATGCCAATTGACTTCGCCTCTGATTGTGGTGCCATATGGGGTGAATTGTTTTTTGACTTGGTAATAACGAGGCTCACAAAGATTAGTGAAAATTGCCAAGAGTGGCAGCATACCAGGACCTGTATGCTAATAACATGGTTTTCACGTACAAGTATCAGGATGAAGGTGGGGGTTACATAAATAAAAACCAACTTTATTACATTATTACATAATGAGAAACAGCCATCTCTACCAGAGATTATGAATTCAAAAATATACAGCACTTTCCTTAGTTTAGGGTCTAGAATAACTTTATAATATTGTCTATGAGTGGATTGTACTTAGTTATTTCAGTAAATCAGAGCTGACCTTGGGGCAGGATTGTTCAGGTTAAAATGTTATGAAATCTTTAGTGATCACACCTGAGAGAATCCTTTATTCTTAGTTCTAGTTTATTACAAAGTACCAAATTAAGTCTTAACAGTTGAGCGAGTACTCACTGTGTGAAAGGGATAACTGTTAGAATGCAAACTGGTAGGTGCCTTTAACGTGAATTGCGTGATTAATTTAGAAATATAACTTAATATCTCAAACACAAAGGTTCTGGAATACTATTTTAGTATTTTAATGTTCTTAAATGTATATATTGGGCTTCTGAGAAAAAAGAGTTCCACGTAGGACATCAGAAGTTGAAATCTAAATTGGTATTTGTTTAGAACAGTAGTGCTAGAAAACTTGTCTTGCGCTCTGTGGGCAGGTGAAAGAAAGCAGGGTGGTTTAAGGATCCTGGTACAATTAACTCCTCCACATCCTTGGTTGGCTGGTATCTGGTGTTGTAAGGGGAATGTAATTGAGATCCCCCTTACCTCCTGCTCCCCCTCCTCCATTTTTCTTTTTGTTGTGCTTACTTGCTTGCAGAAAGACTTCTCAGGGACTTTTGAAACAGAAATTGGTATTGTAACGAGATATGTGATCTTGCTTTTTGCAAGATTAAAAGTTGAATGGTAACTCCACGATGGCATGGTAAATAGTTTGTGAACATGGAGATGAAAATACTGGCTTTTACAGTTATAATATAGTTTTATGAAATGAAAATGCTTTTCTAAGAGTCATATGTCTTAAATATAAATGCATCTGGCTGATATTTTTCTGGTTTTCAAATCTAAATCATGTTTGAAATTTATTTTAAGGAGAATATTTTGAAATATAGATTCTCTTTATTCTTGATCGTGACTTATTGGAATGACTGACTAAAAACATAAATGGCAAAATTCAACCATGGTGGCTAATATCAAGGTGGAGGAGGGTTCAAAATGTCCTTCGCAAAGTGGACACACCAAGGTAAAATATGACACTCGATGGTGGGAGTGAAAGTGGGAAAACACTATGGAATTTCCAATCCGTCTGCTAGGAAATAACTACATGTAGCATGGTGAATTTCTGACCTGGCTTGTATGGCCTTGAGTACACCAGGGGGCAGGAGTGCCTGACACTGAGATAAGACAGCTATGCAAAGAATTCAGACCAGAACATCACTGAGGTTGCTCCTGGAGGAAAGAAGAACCACAAAAATGCAAGCCACAAATGTAAAGTCTTATCTTTACATTTCAGAAAAAAAATCTGTGTGCATACAGGTTGAGAGACCTGGATTAATTTTCTGAGCATTTAAGTTGACCATGTTCTTATTGTGAACCAGTCAAACTCTGAACCACAGGTAGAGCGTTTTCTTCAGTTCTGGATGTCACATGTTGAGGAGTGTTGCCAACTCAGGGTAGTGGTTCTTGACTTAGAGTTCATGAGCTTTCCCTGAGATTGTGTGCAAATTTTCTGGGGAAAGAGTTCGGAGTTTTTATTAGCTGTCCAGAGGATTTCAGTCCCCCAAAGGGTTGAATTGCTAAAATGACTGGTTGGGGCCGGCCCGGTGGCTTAGCGGTTAAGTGCACGCGCTCCGCTGCTGGCGGCCCGGGTTCGGATCCCGGGCGTGCACCGACGCACCGCTTCTCCGGCCATGCTGAGGCCCCGTCCCACATACAGCAACTAGAAGGATGTGCAGCTATGACATACAACTATCTGCTGGGGCTTTGGGGGGAAAAATAAATAAATAAAATCTTTAAAATGACTGGTTGAAGAGAACAGTGTGTGTGGATAAGTGTCACATGTTATTCAAATAGGTGTTCATTAAATGTTTGAATAAACTAAGTCCCTTCTATGCCAGGCACTGTGTGTTTAGTCACAAAGTCTAGGGCAATCCTGATCCCTGCCCTCAGGGAGCTTCAATCTGGTGAGCGAACCACAGAAAACAGTTACTGCTGCTACTACTACTAACAGTTGATTTAAAAACTAATAATAGTTTTTAAAGCATTTACTGGTGTGGAGCGCCCTTAAACTCTATGAGTTAGGTGCTATTATTATGCCTATTTTGCAGATAAAGTAACTGAGCTACAAAAAAATTAAATGATTTGCCCAAGATCAAACAGATATTAAGTGTCTGAGCCAGGATTTGAATTTAAGCAGTGGCTCCAGAGCCAGCATTCTTTAACTAACTCCTACACAAATTATTTAAATACAGTTGGGATAAATGCTTTGAGAAAAATAATCCAAGGGAGAGCTAATTCTACTATGGGTATGGGTGGGGGTAGGAGAATTGTCCCTAAAGAACTGTCGTTAAAGCTGGAGTTGGCCAGGCAGAGGGTAAGGAGAGTAGGGAGCACGAGAAGAACGGCAGAGCCTTCCAGTCGAAAGGAACAGCATATGCAAAGCTCCTAGGGGATGAGAAAGAGCTTGGCACGTGGGAGGTGTAAAGAGAGGGCAGTATGGCTGGACAGGTGAATGAGGAGAGTAAGCTGTGAGTGGGCGAGGAGGTCACATGGGACTTACCTGTGTGCCAACTGTCCATCAAGAACAGCCTTGTATGCCCTGTTGAAAGTTTTAGACTTTTCCCTAGAAACAGTGGGAAGTCACTGAAGGGTTTTAAGCAACAGATAAGATCATCTTCTAGACCAGGATTGGCAAACTTTCTGTAAAAGGCCAGATAGTAAATATCAGAGGCTTTACAGGTCACGTGCCCTCTGTTGCAACTACGCACTTCTGCCTTTTGTAGCACACAAGTAGCTATAGACAGTATATAAACAAGTGGTGTGGCTGTGTGCCAATAAAACTTTATTTATGGACGCTGACATTTGAATTTCATCTAATTTTTACATCATGAAATATTGATTTTTTTTTTCACCATTTAAAACTGTAAAAAACATTCTTAGCTCATAGGCTGTAGAAAAACAGACTGTAGGCCAAATTTGTCCCCTAGTCTGTAGTTTGCTGGTCCTGTTTTATGTCCTCAAGAAGATCTCTTACACTCCTCTGTGAAGTGGTTGGGGGCAGTCAGGGAATGGAAGTGGGAAGAGCAGCCATGTATTGAAGTTCACCAGCCAAAGTGTCCCAGACTAGTGTAGTGCAGGCGAGATGAAGAGGAGACAGATTTGAGATGTAATTAGAGGAAGAATTGATAAGACTGTGATGTGGGAGATGTTAAAGATAGCCTTCAGATTGTTAGCATGAATGCCTGGGAGTGGATAATGGTGCCACTGGTTAAAATGAGAAATGGTAGAATATGACCAGGATTTGGGGATGGACCAGATTCATTTCTTCACCTGCCAGATCCACACACTTGCCTTGGTTTCTGGCTGCAGGGACCCGCACCATTCCCATGGTCCAAGAGACAGGTGGCTGTGCCTACAACTGGGGTTCTGAGGGTATGCTGCTCCTGGGTCCTCATGTTGCCCGTGGGTATGCCCCAGCATATCCTCATACTGCAGGGCTGTTTCCCTGTTGCCTTGGAAACAAAGGAGATTGCAAGACCTGCTTGGCCCCACACACTCATACTACTCACTCCGCCAGGCGGGGGTGCTGAGGATTGGAGTCCAACTACAAGGATTTTTCTATCATTCCTACTTGAGGGTGGTGGGGTGGATGGGGGTCTCCATCTCTAGACCTTTTCATTCTGTATAACTGTGCTACCACAATGTATAAATATGCTTTATGAAATAGTTTTCTTAATCTGACCATGTTTCTGGATGAGCATTATCCTAAAAAAATTGGACGATATACAAAATGAACAAACCTTCCATTTCTTAGACCTCCATGGAAATCTTTCTGGCAGGCAGCTAAGTTTATAAAAGGAGGGTGTTCCTATTACCTTAACCTGTGGTATAGAGCAGCATTGTCCAATAGAAATATAATGTAAGCCACATATGGAATTTTAAATTTCCCAGTAGCCACATTAAACAAGTGAAAAGAAACAGGTGAAATTAATTTAATAATATATTTCATTTAGCCCAGTATGTCCAAAATCATTTCAATATGTAATGGATATTGTTGATATTTTACATTTTTTTCATGCTAAGTTTTCAAAGTCTTGTGTATGTTTTACACTATGTATGACACATCTCAGGACTAACCACATTTCAAGCGTTCACTGTCTCCTGTAGCTACGGGCTATGCACTATCGGACAGCACAGGTGTAGTGAGGAATGAATTGGTGTTCATAAAAGGGGTCAGTGCAGATTTTTAAAGAACTTTTGGAGAATAATCGTTATAAATACACATTCATACAGACCGATGAATATGCTGTATTTCATGTCTCATTTCATTTTCCTATTTTTTTGTTATTACTTGTTTTGATCAGTCTTAAACTTCGTGCTCTTTAATATGTTAAAGGTCATGTTATAATTTGTGAATTTATCTCTTATTTGCTTTTCTCTAGCTCTTTCCCACCCTGACACGCAGACTTCTCCCCAGTTTGGGCCACAAATCTGCCAAAATTCATTCTTCATTGTTGCCAAACAGTAATTTCCTGCAGGTTATCGGGTCTGTCCCCTTGCCATCCAGCTCTCTAAATCATCCTATAGAAATGAATATCCTATTTTTTAAAATCTTTAGGAATTTTTAGGCCAGTTCCCTTGCCTTTCTTGGCAGCACTTTTTTTTTTCTCTTAGTTTAATAACCTGACAGTTAATAAAATTCTTCATTTCTGTAACTCAAAGCTTCTTATTGTAATATAAACTTACTTCTTGTATTCTCCTCAGTGGAATATATCTGGTAGCATACTTAGCAATAGTAAGCACCCAGTAAGTATTTGAGTAATAATTTTATGAACTAGTTTTACTTGGTTATTTTCTGTCTTGTCTTTGTCATAATAATAATTACAGCTTAATTATTTTCTCTCCTAGCGTCTATTTTAAAAAATTAGGAAAGGGGTGTGAGAAAGACTAAGATGATGTCAGCCCTGCTTAACTCATAGGAACAAGTGAGATAATTCATGTGAAAATGTTTTGTAAACCCTTAAAAACAGTATCTCACTTGTAGGTGCTAGTGAATAATTAAAATGTGGATTCTCTGCATCATGCCCTCATCTGACTCTGTATGAGGGAGATGTGGGGATGAGTATGCATAGCAGAATCACAGCGAGCGCTTTTACAGAACACACAGGAACTCCTTATGTGCCCCTTTAAAAATGAGAATGGTGAGGTAAGTGTATTTTTTCAAAAGGCTTCCATGGTGACCCTGATATATATACATATGACCCTGCCCCTCAAAAAAGCAACAACTAATGCTACTGTTGACAGAACTACACATTTTTTACAAAAATGGGTGCAGTACTTTAGTAAGCCTGTAATTGGCGTTGTGTATCATGTAAGGAACACATTGTTAAACCTTCATCCCGTTGGTTGTTGTTCTAGCCCTTTTAACAGTGGTATATTCAGGTTGCAATCCACTTACAACCACAGATGATTCCACAGTCTTTCTGCTGTTTGCAGACCTGGTCTGTTTTATTGATGTCTGTTCTATTGGTAGCTCCCAGAGAAGCACCATCGTGGCAGTCATGCCCTGGCCCTGTGGCACTCGTGAACAGCAGAATGCTGCAGAGATGGTGACGTGCCAGTGCCAGGCTTTATGCCTCAAAAAGTCAGCAGCTTCTGCTTTTGTGTTCTCTGGAGCCTCGAGTAACATGTGGGAGAGACCTTAGGAAAGCACACATGGGAAGAGAGAAGGTCCAGCTGTCCCCACTGAGTCTAGCCCCCAGCCACCACCGGCGGAGGCAGCCAAGGAGTGACGACAGGGGCAGCAGAGGACCCAGCTGGGCCTAGCCTTGATTGTAGAGTTGCGAACAGATGAAATGGCTGTTGGTTTCAGCCACTAAGTTTTGAAGTGGTTTGTTATCAGCAATGGATAACTGAAACAGTCAGTAATTTTCTGCTTTACTGGAGTGTGTGTGCACTTTTCTATTTATTGATTTTTTATGATGTTATTTAGAGGCTTTAGCTGGAGTAGTTGTTGCTCTGCCATTTTCTTAGATTTCAGGTTAATTTATTACATGTAATTATTAGAATGTATTTTTCTGCTAAGCTGATTATTTTTGTCTGAAGAGCAGTTACTAATAGTAGTAACTAATAATAATGACATTTATGAGGGCTTTTTACATACAAGATATTCTACATGTATTTTCCTTTAACCCTCACAGCCACCTATAAGGTAGATACTGTTATCTCCATTTTACAAGGGAAGAAATGGGTTCAGGAAAACTGCCTACAGTCACATAGCTAATAATCACCATCCTAGTCTACTTACTAAAAAATAGTGTCTTGTCTTCCCCTTTTATATACTTTTTTTTTTGGTAAGGAAGATTCACCCTGACTAACATCTGTCCCAGTCTTCCTCTGTTTTGTATGTGGGTCACCACCTCATCATGGCTGACGGGTGGTGTAGGTCCGCACCCAGGATCTGAACCCGTGAACCCAGGCCACCGAAGCGAAGCGTGCCGGACTCAACTGCTACACCACAGGGCCAGCCCCTTGTATAGCTTTTGTGGAGTGTCTGTTCATGTCTTTTGCCTATGTTATTGGGTTCTTGTTGAGTTATATACTCTGAATAACAGTTCTGTATCAGTTTTTTTGTTTATGGTTTATTCATTTTTTATCACGTAAGGAATCTTTGCCTACCTGAAGATTGTGAAGATTCTCATGTTTTCTCCTCCAAGTTTTGTAATTTTAGCTCTAAAGTTTAGATCTATGATCCATTTCTAGTTTTTGTATATGAGGTAAAGGTCAAGATTCTTGTTTTTTAACTAGAGGTATAATTTACATAGAGTAAAATATATCCTTTTTGGTATATGGCTCAGTGAGTTTTGACAAACACATACAGTCATGTAACCACAACCACCTTCAGCACATAGAATAGTTCCATCAATGTCAGAAATGCCTTTGTGCCCCTGTGTAGTCAGCCCTTACCCCCCTTCTATGTCCCTATAGTTTTGTCTTTTCTAGAATGTTATATAAATGGAATCATACGTTATGTAGTTTTTTGTATCTGGCTACCTCACTTAGCATAACACTTTTGAAATTTATCCGTGTTGTGGTATGTATCAGTAGTTATTCCTTTTTATTGCTGAGTAGTATTCCTTTGTGTGAATTTAACATAATTTGTTTATTGAGTCACTTGTTGAAGTTTGGCTTGTTTCCACTTTGGGGCAATTATGAATTAAGCCGCTATATATATATGCATGCAAGTTTTTGTGTGACTATATTTTCATTTCTCTTGGATGAATACCTAGTAATGAGATTGCTGGGTCATATATTAAGTATATGTTTAATTTTTGAGAGACTTGTTTTCCAAAGTAGCTGTTCCATTTTGCATGCCCACTGAACATGGATGAGAGTATCAGTTGCTCCACATCCTCTCCAGTACTGGTGTTGTCAGTATTTTTTATTGTAGCCATTTTAATTACGTATATCTCATTGTGATTTTATTTGCATTTCCCTAATGAATAAGCATCGTTTCATGTGCTTGTCTCTGAATATTTTCTTTGTTAAAGTGTTTAAGTCTTTTTCTCATTTTCTCAATTGGGTTATTTGTTTTCTCGTTACATTTTGAGTTTGTTATATATCCAGGATACATGTCCTTTGTCAGACACTGTGTTTGCACATATTTTCTCCACGTCTCTGTAACTTGCCTTTTCGTTTCCTTAAGAATCTTTTGCAGAGCAGTTTTTAATTTTGATGAAGTCCAATATATCACTTTTTTTCCTTTATGGATTGTGCTTTTGGTGTTATACCTAAGAAATTTTCCCTAACTCAAGGTCACAAAGATTTTCTATGTTTTCTTCTGGAAGTTTCATAGTTTAAAACGATTTTACGTTTTGGTCTATGATTTTTTTTTTTTTTTTTTTTTGGTGAGGAAGATTAGCCCTGAGCTAACATCTGTTGCTAATCCTTCTCTTTTTGCTGAGGAAGATTGGCCCTGAGCTAACATCTGTGCCCATCTTACTCTATTTTATATGTGGGATGCCTGTCAAAGCATGGCTTGCTAAGCGGTACATAGGTCTGTGCCCGGGATCTGAACCCGTGAACCCCAGGCCGCTGAAGCTGAGTACATGAACTTAACCACTACGCCACCAGGCCAGCCCATGTGATCCATTTTTGATCCTGTACTTTGTTATGGAGTGCACATAAGATGTGGTCAAATTCTCTTTTTTTTTTTTTTTTTTTTTTTAAAGATTTTATTTATTTTATTTTTTCCCCCCAAAGCCCCAGTAGATAGTTGTATGTCATAGCTGCACATCCTTGTAGTTGCTGTATGTGGGACTCAGCCTCAGGATGGACGGAGAAGTGGTGCCTCGATGCGCACCCGGGATCCGAACCTGGGCCACCAGCATCGCAGCGCGTGCACTTAACCACCAAGCCACAGGGCCGGCCCAAATTCTCTTTTTTTTTAATATTCATATCCAATTGTTTCAGCAATTTGTTGAAAAAGCATTTGTTGAAAGCATTTGTTGAAAAAGACTATCCTTTCTCCCTTGAATTGCCTTTGCACCTTTATTGGAAATCAGTTGATCATATATATGTATAGGTCTATTTCTGGAGTCTATATTTTGTTCCGTTAATCTATATGTCTGGAGGCCAGCCTGGTGACACAGCGGTTAAGTGCACACGCTCCGCTTCGACGGCCTCGGTTCAGATCCCGCACGTGCACCAACGCACCTCTTGTCAGGCCATGCTCTGGTGGCGTCCCATATAAAGTAGAGGAGGATGGGCACGGATGTTAGCCCAGGGCGAATCTTCCTCAGCAAAAAGAAGAGGATTGGCATCGGATGTTAGCTCAGGGCTGGTCTTCCTCACAAAAAAAAAAAGCAAAAGAGAAATAATCTATATGTCTGCCCTTATGCGAATACCACACTATGTTGATTACTACAGACTCCTGCTAAGTCTTGAAAACCAGTACATACATGTTCTTAAAATTTTCTGAGTTTTTTTCCCTTACAGTTTAATTTTTCCAATTTTTTCTCTTTGGGGTTTGTAGTAAACACCTATTTTGAAGCAGGTTAAAATGCCCCGTTTTCATTTCTAGTCCATTTTTCAGAATTTCATCCTGATCTTCCAGATGTTTCATCTTCTCATGTCCCTCTCCTGACTGGAAACCCTCCGGTGGGTTTTATTACAGGATAAAGTGGAAAATTTTTGGCTTGTTTTTTTTTTTTTTTTAAAAAAAACACTTTCAAATTCTTGGTTGGGAGGTGGTTGACTTTTCATGTGACTGTCTTTCTCCCTGTTAAGATTACTGGGTCCTTGTAGATGGCAATCAGGTATCTTGTACTGACATCTTTTTCAGAGTTACTCATGGAATAGGATTTCAGTCAGTGTGTGTGGACTCAAAGTGTACTGTGTTGATCGTAATTTGCGGAAAGCTTTATTGACTTTGGAATGCTGTACTAGAATTTAATAACCATTTATTGAACAGGTGATAGGTGCCAGGTGCTGTGCTTTATATTTATGATTTCGCTTAGTCACCGCATGCGTCAGGATTCCGAGGCACAGAGGGGTTAGCTTCTCCAAAGACACAGCTGGGATTCACGACATAATCTGAGTTCAAATCCTGAACCTTTACCCACTATCCTATTTCTGCTAATTATTACATTTCCCTTCATTTTGTGATGCTTGTTTTCTCATGTTTTAATGTTTCCGAAGCCAGAGTGTATTGTAATTTTAACTTGCTTGTGTACTGTCATCAACCCCTGTCCCCCAAAGCTGCCATTAACAGATGATGTGTCTTGGAATAAATGGAGTCCTAGAAATGGGAAAAGATGGTTATTATGTGGTGAATACTTGTTCTTTTTGCGCTGTGGAGATTACCACAATTACCCCATTATTCATCTGAAATGACTGCTGATCTACATTTTATGTCAAATAGTAGGAACTTATTTCAAAAGATGTTACTTAGGTTTTTTTTCTATTTTTCTATTAGAATGTTCATGAAACAGTTTTTTCATATTCACTTGATTGTGTTTCGTCTGTTTTTTCATAAGTTTTTAAAAGTAGAAGTGATGCCTTCGATAATCTTTGGAAACTCAACGTATTTTGTTCAAGTCTTTGGCACACTTTTATAAAATTAATTTCACCTGTTTCAATTATTTTGATGGCTTTTTTTTTTCTTAGTAATAGTGTTCTTTGTGCGGTTGGAAATTTGGGATTGCAGGTTCATGCTTGATTTGTTTTCCTCTTACTTCCTCTGCCCTCCTCCCATCTTTACCCCCTCTTTTCTTTTGGGTTTTTTAAATCAGCCTTCATCTGGCCCCTATCCAGGATCCCCTTGTGGGCTTGCTTGGTGCCTGGTGGGGAATCAGTGACTGTGTCCTGTCCCATTTGCCACCATTTCCCAAACACACAAAAAAACATGGCCCCAGTGCTTGATCAGCAGCTTTCTTTAAGTTTCTGCCTTGGCATCTTATGAGGATCACTCAAGTCATTTACTAGAAGGCATCACTGATGCCTGTTTCTCTGCAAAGATCTAAGTTTCTTGAGGTATTTTACTTCTAGATTCTGTCAATTAAGAGTGGGTATAGATCGATTGGAAAACTATTAGAAGTAGTCAACAACTACAGCAAAGTTGCAGAGTACAAAATCAACTTACAAAAATCAGTTGCATTTCTATATGCTAATAACCATCTAAGAGAAAGAAAACTTAAGAATACAATCCCATTTACAATCACAACAAAAAGGATAAAATATCTAGGAATAAATTTAACCTAGGAGGTGAAAGACCTATACAATGAAAACTATGACATTATTGAAAGAAATGGATGATGACGTAAAGAAATGGAAAGATATTCCATGCACATGGTTTGGAAGAATAAATGTAGTTAAAATATGCATACTACCTAAAGCAATCTACAGATTCAGTGCAATCCCAATCAGAATCCCAATGACATTATTCACGGAAATAGGACAAAGAATCCTAAAATTCATATGGGGCAACAAAAGACCCCAAATAGCTAAAGCAATCCTGAGAAAAAAGAACAAAGCTGGAGGCATCACAATCCCTGACTTCAGAATATACTACAAAGCTATAGTAATCAAAACAGCATGGTACTGGTACAAAAACAGACACACAGATCAATGGAACAGAATTGAAAGCCCAGAAATAAAACCACACATCTACTGACAGCTAATCTTCAACAAAGGAGCTAACAACATACAGTGGAGAAAGGAAAGTCTCTTCAATAAATGGTGTTGGGAAAACTGGACAGCCACATGCAAAAGAATAAAAGTAGACCATTGTCTTTCACAATACACAAAAATTAACTCAAAATGGATCAAAGACTTGAAGGTAAGACCTGAAACCATAAAACTGGAAGAAAATATAGGCAGTACACTCTGACATCAGTCTTAGAAGGATCTTTTCAAATACCGTGTGTATTTGGACAAAGGAAACAAAAGAAAAAATAAACAAATGGGACTTCATCAGACTAAAGAGCTTCTGCAAGGCAAAGGAAACCAGGATCAAAACGAAAAGACAACCCACCAACTAGGAGAAAATATTTGCAAATCATATATCCAACAATGGGTTAATCTACATAATATATAAAAAATTCACGCAATTGAACAACAAAAAAACAAACACCCTGATCAAAAAATGGGCAGAGGATATGAGCAGACATTTATCCAAAGAAGATATGCAGATGACCAATAGGCACATGAAAAGATGTTCATTATCACTAATCATCAGGGATATGCAAATCAAAACTACCCTAAGATATCACCTTACACCCATTAGAATGGCTATACTCACCAAGAGAAAAAAGAATAAATGTTGGAGAGGTCATGGAGAAAAGGGAACCTCCATACACTGCTCTTGGGAATGCAGACTGGTACAGCCACTATGGAAAACAGTATGCAGATGTCTCAAACAATTAAAAATAGAAATACTGTATGACCCAGCTATCCCACTACTGGGTATTTATCCAAAGAACTTTAAATCAACTCTTCAAAGAGGCTTATGCACCCCTATGTTCATTGCAGCATTATTCACTATAGCCAGAAAGTGGAAGCAACCCAAGTGCCCATTGACTGATGACTGGATAAAGAAGATGTGGTGTATATATACAAGGAATACTACTCCACCATAAAAAAAGACAAATTGTCCCATTCACAACAACATGGATGGACCTTGAGGGTATTATGTTAAGCACAATAAGCCAGACGCCTTATGATTTCACTTATATGTGGAAGATAAACACACACGGGCAGAGAGAACAATTTAGTGGTTACCAGGGGGAAGGGAGTTGGGGAGGTGGGCACAAGGGGTGAAGGGGCACATTTATATGGTGACTGACAAATAGTAATGTACAACTGAAATTTCACAATGTTATAAACTATTATTTTAAGTGCTATTTCTTAAACCAAGAGGCTAAAATAAAATATGACAAAATGTTAACATTGGTTAAATTTGGTGGGGGAAAAAGAGTGAGTGAGTGTAGAGTCAAGTGATATGTAAAGTTCCCTAGATCAGAGAAGGCTCCTGTCATGGTAAAATACAAATTTATCAAATAGAAGAGGAGTGATTTGAGTGATCCTCATAAGAAGATATAAATTTTTCAGTTCTATTGTAATAATACAATTAATATTGTAATCAATTAGGATACTTTTGACTGTAAATTAGTTTAACTCATACAAACTTAAACAGTAAGGAAGGTTATTAACTCACAAATGGAAGACTAGAGGTTGAATAGTCAGTTAGCTCAAGAGCAGAGATTCTTTCATCTCTTTAGTCTGCCATCCTTGACCTTGGCTTTAAGGCAGTGGTTCTCAAACTTGTGGCACCTTAGAATCACCTGGGAGGCTTTTAAAAAGTCCCTGTGCCCTGGCTGTACTAATTAAATCAGAATTACTGGGGGTAAGACTCAGGCACTAGTTTTTGGAATTCCCTAGGTGATTCCAGAGTGCAGCTAAGTTGAAGAACCAGTGTTCTAAACTTTAGAACTTGGTTTGGAGATCAGTGTCACCAGGGACCTTGGTAGAAATGGAAAATCCCACACCCCATTCCAGATCTAATGGATTAACAGTATGTACTTTAAGAAGATCCCTAGGGGAACTGTTTATTCTTTAATATTGAGGAAGCACTGTGTTAGAACACTGGTTTTCAAAGTTGCTGCACATTGGAATCACTGGAGGAATTCTAAAAATACCGAAGCATGAGTCCCCCTGGAAATTCTGATTTATAGGGAGGGACCCTGAAGTGTTACTCAGATTCTGGGTTTTGCTGTTCTATCTGCATAGTATTTTACATGTTCATTTGTACCCTGTATTTCCTGTAAATTGGTAGTTAGATCTAGTGGTTTGATCAGATTTAGGTGGTTTCTTTCTCTTCTACCTGCCACCCCCACCCCCTTTTACAATTGCTTGGTGGTCTATATTTGCGTCAGGGAGATCCATAATGTCTGGTTATTTCTCTTTTTGTGGCATTAATAGCCACTCATCATCGTTGCTTATATCCATTCGTTCATTAGTTTAAAAAATCATGGTAATTGTTAATATTCTTTTGGTTACAGGGGATAGATACACACTCAGATTTTCTTAAATTTACTGCATTTGTTGTATTTTTTTGTATGTGTGTGTGAGGAGATCAGCCCTGTGCAGGAGATCAGCCCTGTGCTAACATCTGCCAGTCCTCCTCTTTTTTTTTTTTTTGGCTGAGGAAGACTGGCCCTGGGCTAACATCCGTGCACATCTTCCTCCACTCTACTTGGGACGCCACCACAGCATGGCTTGCCAAGCAGTGCGTCGGTGCGCGCCCGAGATCCAAACCGGCGAACCCCAGGCCGCCGCAGCAGAGCGCGCACACTTCACCGCTTGTGCCACCAGGCCGGCCCCGCTGTATTTTTTTTTTTTTAATGTGTTTCTCTCCATTAGAATTTACATGCCAAAGAAGGAGTTTCGGTTTGTTCACTGATATATCCCAGTGCCTAGAAATGTGCCTGGCACATAATAGCTGCTTTAAGAGATATTTGAGTAAACAAATGAACTAATCCATAGTCAGAGCTCTAAAAACTCAGGATTCAGAATGAATGAAATGTCACCAAGCTTGACACTATAAAAATACAGCTGTTAGGAGCTAGAATTGGGAGGAAGAAAGGTAGTTGGACAGGTGGGGGAATTAATCTCCTTATTTTACACAGTGAATAGTCAAGCAGTTCTGTTTGTAACTGATGAAACTAGAAGTAGGGGTTAAGCGCACGTACAACGTTAGCTCAGGAGGAATTGGATGGGAGAACAAAGCACTTCGCTGCTTTGTGGCAATGTCAGCCTGTAGTCCCTGTGGAGATAGTCATCCAGAAGTCACAGCATGTATTTCTTGCAGTGGTTCTGTCCTGCAGACTTCTTTGTAAAGTGAAAAGCTGCTTTTCTTCCTTAATTGCCTCCATAGCTTTAGCCTCAATTTACCTGACCTTTTCCCTGAAGGCTCCTCAAACCAGAGTCAACACACTTTTTGTCAGGTGTTATGGTCCGAATACTGTGGGACACATCCAGGTCACATGCATCCCCATGGATGCATTTAACTTGGGGTTAGTGGAATGGAACTCTAGGTGGTTGAGAGCATTTTCTGTAGAGTGCTCTCATCTTCTTGGTCAGGCAGGTAGCACCCAACAGCTACGGCACCCAACGAGATCTTCCTATAGCACTGAGAGCAAAGGGGGAACATAAGTCAGCATAACACCTTGGATTTTTAAATATATGTAAATATTTCAGAGGCACCATTAGTAAACCACGTGGAATGGAGTAAACCAGTAGAGAATCTAAGAATGTGTTGATAACTATTTCAGGAGGAGGAGGGTCTAGAGGAGACCAGGAGGGAGTGGGATCTGGAACACAAAGTGCTAGAATAGCTTTTGCGAAAAAGGTGTGTTGACCTCTTCCTTTGATGCTTGGTGATAATGTAAAGAGGGCCAGGCAGACAGGGCTGCATTGCACAACCCAGGGGCTCTGTTCACATTGTCTTGATATGCATGGAGACCAAGACAAGGGTGAGTGGAAAATAGAGATGGTCACAGCAGGCGACCTCTGAGGTTAGACACCACCTCGTAACCATGGCTGTATCCCAGTGCCTGGCCCTTATTGGGTGTTCTTTAAATGCTTGTGATCTGAGCTTTTGGAAGGGACTGGAAGATTTGGGAAGATGCTGGATCCTGGAGGAGATAGGCGATTTAGGACAATCAGTTAAATCTGAACTCGTCGCCTGAGTGCAGGGGTTCTTAAACTTCAGTGTGCAGTGGAAGGGGGTGGGGGAATGCTTGTTAATACTCCCAGTAGGTTTGGATGGGGCTCAAGAATTTGCATTTGTAGTAAAACTACCCTGTGATGCTGCTGGGACCACACTTTCACTACTGCTTAAGGAGGAAAGGAGGGAGCCTCAGAGAGGATTCCTAAAGAGATAGGACAGCACAGGAAAAGACCAAAGCTTGAGAACGGTGGCCAAACCACATTGTGGAGTTTTTCTGGAGCTGAGCTCAACAGGCTCACCAAAGGTAAATGAGTAGATTGAGAGGACGGGATTTTTCAGAGGGCCCAGAGAAAGGAAATTGGGAGGTTCTGACAAAAGACTAGTGGACAGTGATTTGTCTTGGGGCTTACACTGATAGGGAAGGAAGTGAAACATGATGGAGATTTGGAGAGTCAAAGTTTCGTAACTTTATTATTTGCATTCCACCGTGGTATTCCTATTTCTTTAAAAACAGTGCTGGTCATAGCTCAGTATATTGATTTCATGACCTGGTGGGTTACAAGGCCTAGTTTGAAGATATTCTAGAGAGGGTCTGGATAGGAGTCAGAAGTGAGGGCACTGGGAGAACGTGGGAGGTGCAGCCAGCCAGCATTTCATGGTGTGCTCATGAGGTGGGTCACTGAAGTGGCGTGGAAATGATTATTGCTGGCGAGACCAGTGAGCTTTGAAGCTCAACTGTTAGCTTGTATATACATGGACATCAAAGTCCCATAAGGTGATATGAAGAATTTGAGTAAAAATGAAAGCAGTCCTTGGCCTGGGTTGTGTCCTAGAAACATTACATTGGTCCTGATGGACCCTTGTGCTGAATGACTTGATAGACTAGTTGATAGACTGAAACCTACTCCTCTCCATTATGTTCCAGTGTGAACAAGTAACATGTCAACTTTTCCAGAGAATGCCGCTTTGAGGGGGTAGGGGAGTATTATACAAGTAGTTATTTTTTTTTAAGAAGAATAAGCCTGAAAACTAGTTCAAAATTAGTTTGAAAATTATTAAAATATTTGGTGTAAACAGTACCTGTTTTGCAATAATCACACAGTGTAAGAAATTCATAGTCAACAACTTTGAAAGTATGTATTCTATAGTGAAAATACTGGATGGAAAACTTACTGTGTCATATTATCATTGCAAGAAAATATATCAATGCTATTTTTACCTGATAAAAGTTTAGAAGAAACTTCTAAAAAATAATCTGTATGATTTTTCTTGTGTATATGAGGAAGATTAGCCCTGAGCTAACATCTGTTGCCAATCCTTCTCTTTTTGCTGAGGAAGACTGGCCCTGGGCTAACATCTGTGCCCATCTTCCTCTACTTTATATGGGATGCCGCCACAGCATGGCTTGATAAGCAGTGCGTAGGTCTGCATCTGGGATCCGAACCCAAGAACCCCAGGCTGCTGAAGCGGAGTGCGTGAACCTAACCACTACGGCACCGGACTGGCCCCTAATTTGTATAATTTTTAAAATTAAGGTGATTTTGAGTTTGGAGGAAGAATATTTGAAAGTTAATTGTGGGATATTGGGATATATTATTTTCAAACCTTTTATATACGGAAGTTATATAAATATAACTTTTATATACTAAGTTATGACATAAAAGGAGTGATTCGTGTCTCTCTGTAAATTGATAAACACACATCTGGCTATGTGCTGCTTTTCAGTTCATTCAAATCACTCCTGTATTGTTTTCATATAGCATTTCTCCAAAGAATTGGTCTGGGGCTGGAGATACTCAAGTTGTACAAATTTAGCAGCTTTCTGAGAGCATAATGGTTGGTGAAATATCTTCACAAAATAACTAGTGTTTCAGAATCTGAATTTGATAAGGACAAAGGACAAAGTAAATGTCTGACGTCATAATGAGGGACTAGTTAAAAAGGTGGCTGAGTAAAGAATATAATTTGCTGTAGACCAACAGTGCTTTTTGTAGCTGCAAGCAAACTGCATGGAAAACTTGACCAAAAGAGCTGAATTGCTACTTTAGAGGACCAAGATGTCCTTTAAAACCAGAAATTACTAGAACCAGAACTGAGAATAGTATGAGCGGTGGGATTTATTTACTAAGATTAATTATCGTTTAGTGCTGACTAGTAAAGATTTCAACACTAGTTGTCTAATAATTCTACTTTTTAATGGAAACAACAGAAAACATGTGTGTCATGTCAGCAAATGTAGCCTTCCTGTCCCTTCTTAATTTAAATAATTCATGATCTTCCCTTAGGGGAGAGTCCAAGGGAAGGGAGACCCGAGGGACACCTAGCTTTTCTTCAGTCCCACTTCTGCTAATGAATAATCCGTTTCTCCGAGGACCAATCTGATTGAGAAATCCAGCCTGCTCCCTGAGGCCTGGGGTTTTAAATTCTGTGTCCCAGTTTACTGGTGAAGACAATAGTTTGCTGTCAACCTGCATTGTGATTTGGGTTAGACTACATTTGTCTGCTTTTGCCAAAATGATTACTTGTGTTTTCAAGTTAAATGTTAATTTAGCCTGTCAAATAATTTATGCCCTTTATGATGTAAACGAGGAACTCTTCTTTGGATATGTACCCATAATTGTATTTTTAAAATGTGATCCACTTGTTATCTGTAACTCCATTTTTACACTTAATCTCCTACTGTCTTGTTCAGTGTCTAACTTTCTTTTCAGTTTGGTTGTGGCTTCCTAAATGTCCTGTGATAACTCCTGCGGTCCTTCTCCCCTCTCTTCCCTCCTGCAGGGAAGGCTGCTGAGGCTCACCTGGTGCCAGTACAGACCATTGTCTTAATCCATTGTTTCTTCCTCTTGGGGGAGCTTATCACAGATATCATACTTAACCCCTTTCTTTCCTTTTTTCTTTGTAACTCTTGCCCATTTAACTTTAGAAAAAATTGTCTTCTGCTTTCTTCCTTCCCTTCTTTCTATTTGCAAGCCAAAAAATCCCCCCTTATCCTACGTAAGGGTATCAAAAGCCCACCAGAGTACCTAGAAGTACTCTTCAGAAGCCCTAAAGAAGCTTCTTTTCTTTCTTCGTAATTGAGCTTCTTTTGGGTCAAGCAATAGCATTCGAAGTAAATAAGAATTTTACTATTCCTTTAAGTTTTTCAGTTTTGCTAACTTATAAAAGAGGGGTTTTTTTTCTTGCTATTTTCATAAAGTAGTTTGGCTATATTTTGAGATAAATACTCCTTTATGAGCTAGCTTATGTAATGTGGTTTCTTTTGAACACAATCCATTTGAAATGTATGGAGTTCCTGGACTACTACTGTATCCCTATGTCACAGGCAGGCCTGTGATTAGGTACCAATAAATACTAGATCATTGTTTCTTAATTTCTATTGAACTTGAATTGTGTTTCCTAGTCACATGTATAAAATTGAGATCTTTGGTAGTATCTGAATGTGTGCAAGTGCTCTTCCGAAGTCTGAGTTTTAGTTTCTTTCATTTGTTCAGAAACCTGAGTGTCTACAGCATGTCAGGCACTGTTCTGGTCTCGGTAGACCAGCTAATGAATGAAGATAATTTCAGATGACTTCAAGCACTAAAAAGAAGTAAAACAGGATGGCTATGATAGAGTGACTGTTAGGGAGTAGGCGTCACCTTAGATGGGGTGGTCTTATTGAAGGCTTCTCTGAAGAAGGGACATTTGAATTCAGGCCAGAATTATGACAAAAATGAGTCATACGTTCAAAGATCTGGGGAGGTGGCTAGAACAAAGGCGCTAAGGCAGGCAGGAACTTGGCAGGGACAGAAGGGACGTGACTGGAGCCAGGGGTGTGGCAGCAGATGAGGTTAGGGAGGTGGGCACAGCAGGGCCTGAGCAGGGAGGGCCTGGGATTGGGGGCCATGGTTAGGAGTTAGGAATTTATTCTAGTTGCAATGAGGATTGTAAACAGGGAAGAAACATTTAATTTTTAAAAGCTCTCATAGGCTGCTTTGTAGAGAATGATTTCAGTTTTTAATAATTCTAAAGACACTGAACTATGTGTTGAGTATATAGGCCTGCTAACCTGGGGGTTTTCTAGTTGTCTCCCAGCAGCACCCACTTGTAAGCCAGTTTATTAATTTCTGAGTATACGGAGCCTGCCTCTGGTGTGAAAACATCGTGCCGCCTGTGAACTGCGCCTCTCTGTGGTTTGGAGGAAGGCAAGCACAACTCAAACCTTGGGAGTAGAAGGCTTGCATTCCCAAACCTCTCTCCTTGGCTCTCCCTGCAGGTCCTCTGAGGTAGAAGCTCAGCCAGATGCGACAAGCTTATAAGAACGTGTGTTTAATAATGCTCTGAGGATGCACAAGAGAAGGAAGGGTTTGGGGAGAAATTAGGGAGGGACCACTTCCCGTTTCCTGGTGATAAAATAATCTGGACTGTGTTCTTGCACTGTGTCTTCACAGGGCACCCTGTTCTAAAGTCCTCTAGTAGAAATTTTAGGTAACAAAGAGGGGTGAGAACTTAGGGCTCTAGTTCTTGATTTGTTAACGTACAGGCCCAGTTATTAGTGGTGATTTTGGGAAGTCTGGAACATTTCTTAATTGTCTTCTGTGCACCAGACAGTGAGAGGCCTTTGATACTGAATGATTGAGACAAGATTTCTGCCTTCAAGGAGTTTTTTAAATAAAGGTTTTTGTTACATATTTTCACGTTATCCTCTTTAAAAGCTGTACCTGGTGACACTTCTAACAGCTAACAGCTGTGCCTGAAAGAGCCCAAAGAAACTAAATCATGTTTTATTAATTTCCATATTAACATTATTAGCCAGATTTCAAGGACACCAGAGGACATCAGCTTAGCTTATTAAGAGTTTGTTTACCTCTAATGGAATGTGTGATGTACTTGTCCATCAGTAATATTTGTTAATGTCACGAAAGTGTTTAATTTGTACTAGCTTAATTGCTTAAACTCCTGTCATATAAAGCAAATTAATAAAATTTATTTCCTTTTTTGAAATTGCCCAAATGCTAATTAAAGGAATGTTTTCTGAGCCCCAGTACCTTCAGTTTCTTCATCTGAGTGTTTTTTGTAAAATAGTAGAATTAAAATTTTTTGCTTTAATATGCCAATACATGCTGAGCTGTTGCTCTCTTTTATAGGGAAATCCTCATTGACGATTCAGTTTGTTGAAGGCCAATTTGTTGACTCCTACGATCCAACCATAGAAAACAGTAAGTATTGTTTTGAAGGATTTATAAACTGGGAAGCCTGCATTCTGCATACAAATAGCCATTGTGTGTTCCTGGAGCTTTGATTACAAGGGGCTATTCGGTGAACCTATAGATCTGCAACTGGGGTCCAAGAAAAGCTTCCAAAAGCTTTACCCACTTTATACTGAATCATTTTTTATTCACTGTCCAGATCCCGCCATCTAGAAATTGTTATTCAGTTCCGTAGAAATAAGTCCTACATTGGAACCTCACATTCCAGACTCTGCTTTAGGAAAGCAGAATAGAGAGTACAGTCTTTTTTTTATTTTTCTTCCTCTCAACTGTAGCCCTTTTTAGGGATTCCAAGCTTAAAAAGAAAAAGGGTGAGAACACTCCAGATCCTTTGTACCTTACTCTTGTAGAAGCACTACCCACCCCCATCCCTTCCAGTCCTAAAGACTTGAAGGCTTTGGGGAAATGAGCTATTCTGGGATTGGAGAAAGCAGGTGCAGCATTAAAACAAAGTTGGCTCCAAAGCCTGTGGCATTTCAGGCTATGTGCAGAAAGAAGCACAGAAGACCAGAAACAGCCACGGCCTTTACACCTTGTCCAGTTTGAATCCATGGTTTAGAATCTGCCTGAAGGATTCCAGAATCATAAGACAAGTCTTGATTCTAGGGATCACAGAGGAAAATCTGAAACCCTTCCATCCAGGGAAGCTGGTTTGTTGGAAATTGGTCTTGTTTCAGACTATCTTAGAACCCTAGGTAGCCCTGGAACCAGTCTCAGATTCTTGACACCAGTACTTACTACCTAGGATTTGTCACCAGGAACGTACAGATTTAAACATGGGATTCATTAAAACCTGATTGGTATATTAGACATGGAGCTGACTTAACAGCCAGGTTCATAAACTTTAACAACTAGATTAGTAGAGTTCACCTGCCCAAAGTTTGCAAGAGAGACTTACAGCAGGGGGTTTGACAAACTCCGGCCTGCAGGCAAAAAGACCCAGTGCCTTTTTTTATGGCCCACAAGCTAAGGGTGGTTTTTGTTTGTTTGTTTATTTTGAGGAAGATTAGCCCTGAGCTAACATCTGTTGCCAGTCCTCCTCTTTTTTGCTGAGGAAGATTGGCCCTGGGCTAACATCTGTGCCCATCTTCCTCTACTTTATATGGGACTCTGCCACAGCGTGGCTTGCTAAGCGGTGCATAGGACACGGTGCATAGGTCCGGGTCCGGGATCCAAACCTGCAAACCCCAGGCCGCCGAAGCGGAGTTCGAGAACTTAATCGCTACGCCACCAGGCCAGCCTCAGGATGGTTTTTAATTAATATTTGAAAAAAGTCAAAAGAAAAGTAATGTTTGTGACATCTGAAAGTTATATGAAATTCAGATTTCAGCACCCATAAATAAAGTTTAATTGGAACATAGCCATGCTCATTCACTTACATATTGTCTATGGCAGCTTTTTCTCTGCAGTAGGAGAGTTGTCAAATAGTTCTGACAGAGACTATAAGGCCCACAAAGCCTAAAATATTTACTATCTGGCCCTTTACAAGAAAAGTTTGCCTACCTCTGGCTTAAAATAGTCAGCAGTCCTTTGTGTCCCAGTATGCTGGTGGCAGGGAAGGAAACCTGTTGCTTGCTAAACTAACTCTGGGAAAACCCGTGTTTGAAAGTAACCTCTGCTGGTATCTGGAAGGAGGAGTCCTGACTACATCCTGTCTTGATTTGTATAGCTATCACTTACAGAATAGTATGCCCATGTGAGGAGCAGATTAATTTGAATGCTAGGTGAACACATTTGGTTATCTCTCCAATGGAATAAGAACATGAGAAAACCATGATCTTGGTCTTAATATTTGCTATACATAGCAACTTAGAATTTTATGTCCTTAAAGAGAAAAGACTTGATTGGGAATTTTATTAATGATAGATAGTTTTCATGGTAAGCTCTGCTCATAAAAGTGGTTTTTATAAGTGGATATCTTTGTACCATTTAAAATTGAGTTGGGGGCCCAGCCCAGTGGCATAGTGGTTAAGTTCGGGTGCTCTGCTTCGGCTGCCTGGGTTTCACAGGTTCGGATCCCAGGCGCGGACCTACACACCACTTAGCAAGCCATGCTGTGGCAGGTGTCCCACAGGAAAATGGGCATGGATGTTAATTAACTCAGGACTGATCTTCCTCAGCAAAAAGAGGAAGATTGGCAACAGATGTTAGCTCAGGGCTAATTTTCCTCACCAAAATAAAATAAAATAAAGATGAGTTGGAAGGAAAGTCATGGTGTTCTATATAAATGCATTTTCTTAAAAAAAAAAGTACATTTTCTTTATATGTAAGTAATGGATCAGGTAAAAGTCCAACTTTCTTGATACAATCATCTCAGAAACCAAATGATATGACCCTACTTCAGAGGCTGTCAGTATCATCTTTAATTGTGTTTTTAGTATTTTCCTATCTAATAGTGTTCAATAATAAAGATTTTTCTCATCTCAAAAATAAATTCAAAGTATAGGGCTTGGCCCAGTGGCGTAGTGGTTAAGTTCGGCGCACTCCACTTCGATGGCCCAGGTTTGCAGGTTTGGATCCCACGCACAGACCTACACACTGCTCATCAAGCCATGCTGTGGTGGCGTCCTACATACAAAATGGAGGGAGATGGGCACAGATGTTAGCTTCAGGGCCACTCTTCCTCAAGCAAAAAGAGGAAGATTGGCAACAGGTGTTTGCTCAGGGCCAGTCTTCCTCATCAGAAATAAATAAATTCAAAGTATTAAAGTCTATAAGCAAGAGCAGAAATGAATATCAGATTACGTGAATCCTTTCATGAGGAGTATTCAGACATCAGATTCTATCTACTATGGTCTGACAGTCTAACACAGGGCCGAAACCCTTACTCTACCCTTTCCCCACTATTTAGTGGAAAAACATTGTTCAGTGATAACAGAATTGAAGAGAAATGGAACCGTTATCATAAACTTGTTGTTAGGAGCGTGAATGATGGATGGTTTGATGGTTTTAAAAAACACAGTACTCTGTAAATCAGAACATAACCCAGTAGTTATTTTACACTTAACTTTATAATATAGAATAGGTCATTTCTATGTAGTGAACATTCAGTGGTGACAAATCTCTGTGAAGTATCACTGCAAAAGCAAAAATTCTGGGACTATGTCATCTTCTTTTAAAATAGGGTCATACAAGAATAAAACCACATATTTTCTAGTTTGGGGAAATTTTTAGAGCAAAAGTACTGCTTGTGCAAATGTACTTTCTTAGTTACTGTAGTGTTAATCTAACTACTCAATACAAACTAAATTGATTTGATGAAATTTAACTAGTGGTAGTTTATAATTTAAAGGAAAAATAGCAGCAATTTACAATTTCTGCCATCTCAAGGTAGTACTGTTGATGAATTAACAAAGCTCCTGTCAGAAAATTGGGAAATTCTGATTAGGAGTTTTGCAGCATTATCAAGCATTGCCTAGTGGGTAGACTTCTCAGTAGGATATGGATTAGGAAGTCTCTGTTACTTTGCTTGTTAGTAGGTTGTACTAGTTAAGTAACTATTAGTCTGCTTAGAGTAATTTCAGGATTTTAGGTTGGAAATTGGATTAATTTCTCCAGTGATTGAAAAAGGAAGGAGAGAGGGTTCAAGGAAAGTGACAGGAGAAAGCCAGCTTTCCATTTCTACACGAGGTTGAGAGTACAGGGCGTAGAAGAATTTGTTCCTGGACTCTGGAACTGACAGGCATGGCTCTTATTACACTTCTCTTTTTCCAATAGTAACAAGAAGAGAGTTTTCCCATGACAAATGGAAGGTCTTCAGTTTCATTTTACTGCTGTGTGTAGGAGGATTTACATCCTTTTTATGTGCAGGGATATATGAAAACGTTTATTGATATTTTATTTCTTTTATATCTTATGTACAATTACATCTCCTGCCTTTTTACTCTAACCTCACTGGCCAGTATTTCCCCAGTCTCCTTGGCTAAATCTTCTTCAGTTTTCTGACCTGGGCAGTGTCGGGTGCCTCTGGGCTTCAAGCTCAGGCCCAGGCTTTCTCTACACTTGCTCTCTAGTTGTCTTCTGTCTCTTCAGGAATTTGCTTGTCTCGTGGTACCCCCAACCCCTGCCTCTCCCTGAACTCTGGGCTTTTTTATTCAGCTGCCCTTGTTTCCCGTTGGATATTTAATAGGCTCCCGGACTGCACACATCTAAACCCAGCTCTCAATTCCCTTCCTCTCCATCCCCAGTGCTCCTCCCCTAGCCTTTCCTATAGTGGTAAATGGCAGCTCATGCATCTAGTTGTTCAAGTCAAAGACGTTGGAGTCATCCAACTCTCCATTCTTCACACCCTACTTCCAGTCACTCAGAAAATCCTTTTAGTGTTCTACCTTTTTGGTTCGTCCATTTCTATTTTTCACAGCATAGCTATTGATCTTTTTAAAATATGAATCAAATCAGGTTACTCCCCTGCTCAAAACCCTTGGTTTCCCATCACATTCAGAATAAAAATCTGAAGTCCTTACCATGTCCTATAAGACCTGCCTCCTCCCCAACCTAATTATCCACCACCATTCTCTCTCAGCCTCAGCTGCGATGACTCGCTTGCTTTTCCTCGCTGAGCTTTTTCACTTGCTGTTTACCCTCTGCCTGGATCTTCTCCTAGAGAAGATACCTGACAGTGTGTGTGTGTGCGTCTGTCTGTGTCTTCCTTTGCTGGGCTGTAAGCTCACTGAGGTGAGAGACTTCAGTATCTGGAGCACCTAGAACAGTGCTAGGTGGTGATACTAGCCACTCAAGAAATAGTTCTTGAATGAATGATGGACATTTTATCTCAGTAATCTTTTCATAGTAATTACATTATATTTCATAACCACAATTACTTAGTTCTAATTGAAGGTCACTGGCTTTATTGCTCACGAGCGTTTCTTACATAATTTTCATCAAGTATAAAACGCACTTTTTGATTTACCTGACTAAGGTGTCAGTGGCAGGTTTTCACACAGGAGTGTCACGACTGCCCCCTGGCTGACAGTGATCAAAAAGTACAGTCGGTGCAAGATGCATCCCAAGTTCAGAGAGGTTACAGTGTGGAAAAAAAATATGATAGAATTTTTTCTTAGAATTGATGAAACAGATTATATTGAGTACTCCCTGTCTTGAGTTTTCATCTGGTTTAACTATTTCCTTAAAGTGATAATTTCCAGAAAGGGCACAAGAATGATATGAAGTGTGGCAGTGGGCTTGAGTAGTCTGGTCTAATTGGTACTCACCAATTAGTCACCTGACTCTAGCACCCCTGCTGGCACTGGGAAAGTGTGGTGCTGGTGTGATTCTCTTTGATTACTGCTTCTCTTTCAGCTGTTCTTTGTCTCCCTGTGGCACTCATCAGTCAGATAAGATCCCCTCTCCATCCTCCTTGTCACTTATAATTCCCTCGTAATTTCCTCTGTTTTTGCTTTCTCTTTTGGCTGTGGGACAAAGTGGGCAAAAGTGGGTCTTCTCTCAACTGTGCAAGGGATAGATTCTGCTGCCGGGCCATAATCAGTTTGAATGGCCAGCCAGGAGATTTGAGAATTCATCGTGAGTCAAAATGGCTGGGACTGGGTATGCAGAAGAAATCTTGTTTTGTGTAGTTGTCAGGGTTCCAGATGGTTACTTTTTAGTATTCTGTTACTATTAATAGTTCTTTCCTCTTTTGTGTCTGTATTTATTTGAAGTCTGTCTCCTTAGAATTCTGAATTGGCTTTTCCAGAAGTTGAGTCTGATTTTTTTTTTTTTTTTTTTCATTTTGGTAAGGAAAATAGTTGTGACAAATTTCTTGGATCCTTAAGCTAAGTGGGAATGATAGCTTCACACAGAACGTCTGTTCCTTTGCTGTTTTATCCATCAATAAAATTGTTAATTTTTTTTGCATACTGAAACTTCTTAGCATTTCAATTAATATTAGCTTTTTGTGCTCTGACACTGAAATTCCTATAAATTAATGAAAAATTTTGTGCTTTTTGGTTCATTCTAGACCTCAGACTTTATGTATTATATTTCACTTTTCACAAGAGGAAGGACTATCCACAGGTAGAGCATTCAAATTACTTTTACAGGATATGAATTGTTGCCTAATTTCAATTTCTTTGAAAAAGATTCAGGGTTTACCCAACCTTGATTTTAGTCAGCTAGCCAGTGTTTCTTAGTTAAATAATGGAAGTAGGGAAGAATCTGTAAACTCAGAGATTTGTTCTTTTTTTGTTTTGTGGGACCTTTTTATGAGATTATTAGGGACTCTGCTTAATTGGTTGTCATCATTCAAGCTTTAAGTGATCTAAAGTTAATTTTTTTTAGCTAACTGATGTTTAATTCCCTTTTTCCCTATAGCTTTCACAAAATTAATCACAGTAAACGGACAAGAATATCATCTTCAACTTGTAGACACAGCTGGGCAAGTAAGTATCTCCAATATCTCAGAATCTCATGCAGCATGTCTGACATTCCTATCCCTGGCGTTGATGCTTTCACAGAACAGCAATGCCAAGAAAACCCCTCGTGATTTATGTGTGATGGAATATTAATAGGCTATCTACTTTGTCCTTTCTAAGACGTTTATGGCAGTTTTTCAAATAATTAACTTGTTTTTTTACTTTAGATTTGTTTTAAATATATTCATAATATTGTGAAGGTTTATATTTATTACAGGGATAGTGGTTTCCTATTTTCTAAACTTAATTCTGTATCAGAATCATATTAATGCTTTTCCTCCCTTTGTAATTATGTATTCTCCTACATTAAGAGCAAAAGTAAATCTTTTCCAGGGAAAAGGCATGAGAAAGATTTAGGGCAGAAACAACCTGATTTATAGATGGTTATATGATTACTAGAGTAAGGAGTGTCAGTTTGATTTGCTAGACAGTCGGTAATTGCCAGAGGTTAAGTAACCCCAAAAAAAGATATTCACAGGTTAATGTAGCAGTGATGTGGGGAATGGGTCGCCAGGGGAATTGACTGGAATCAAAGGATGAAAGAAATTGAGAGAACTTGAAGGGAATTAAAAAAACCCTTTGACAGCTTAACTTCCCCATCACCATGGCAGCCAGTTCAGCTTTTACTAGAAACCATTCTGTTAGGCTGCATTTATTACAGTTTACTGGAGGGTGGGGAGTGTAAAGAAGCTGGAATGTCAGTTTCTAACTCCTCACCTTGCCTCTTATGCTGGACAAAGGATCAGACTCACAGGAGGGTGAGTGTAGTATAGTCTGGTCTGCCCCGTTAGATGGAGGCTTTTGTTCTGGAACCTGGGGAGATTAGGATAGACCTGGAATGATGTGGCCTGTCTTGTGGGTTTGGAATGAGCTCCCTCTGCTTTATGTTTTGAAGTGAACGTAGAAGGAAAGTGTAACCCGTTAGTGAAGCAAGGAAATAGCTGTATTGAGTTGTTTTAGCACTGGAGAAACCCTGGAGTTTCAGTTCTGGAAGTTTCAAATAAAATAAATCAAATGTGTATGTCAGAGATAACATGTAACTCTCATTCACCCTATATTCTCCACCTAGTGTTGGGTAGAATGTAATAGTCTTTCATCATCACACCTCATGATGGTTTTCTTAGAGCAGAGCCATCCTAGGCTTTCATTCTACAGGGTACCTGTCCATTGCGGAATGGGAGTTTGGAGCTTATTGGAACAAGAAGAGCAATAGAAGTCTCCATAAGGGAGTGATGACTTAGAGGACCTAGCTTTTCTGAGAAATTAGTGTGGAATTTCTACCTACCTCTGGGGTAGGACCTTGTGTTGGATTCTTAAGGTTTGTATCCTTCTTTTATAGTTAAAGTGACTGTGTAATTTTATTACCTAGAGTAAGACGCTTTAAGAGTGAAGGGAGCATGGGTGATAATTATGCTGAGGCGACAGGGATAAACCGAGAACGTCCTTGGCAAAGAAATAGGACCACACACCATTTATGGTGGGACTGTGACATTATCAAGATTTCAGTTTGCCTTTATATCTCTGTTTTGAATTTTCATTAAGCTCATGGAAAGTGTGAGTGAGAATGTAAATTGATAAATCGCTTCCATGTAATGTTACTATAGAAATACATTTAAAGTAGACCAGAAGGAGAACCAAGATGTCATAGTTGATTGGAGTGTAGACTCTGCAGTCACGCTGCCTGGGTTTGAATCCTGGCTTTTCTTACTAACCCAGTGACCTTGAGAAAGTTGATGAACCATTCTATGCCTCAGATCTTCGTCTGTCAACTGGTGACAATTGTGGTACCTGCCTTCACAGGATTGTTATTTGGTTTAGAGTAGGTTAATGAGCTTAAAGAGGATTTGATCCTTATTTGGAGCTCTTGGATGCTGCTGAGGCTAGAGCAGTGCCTATGCGGGCAACTCAATTGACGTTAACGACGTGAGTGAGTGTAGTGCAGGTGTCCTGGTGTACTTGGAGGAGAGCTCTCCTTGTAAACATTTCTCTGGAGAGAAAATTTCTTTATATTGACTCTCTTTATCAAAACAGAAGATGTGTTCCTCTGAGGTTCTGTTTTGCTCTAAGGCATAAATGTACACTTGGGCATCACATGTCTTCAGTTGTTTTAATGATAGAGTAATACAAAGAATGACCCCAAAAGGATCAGAGATCTCAGCGAGTGAGGGTACCGTGTGAGGGATGGTAAGAGCAAAGTAACCAGCTCTGCTTGTCTTGCTCCTTTGGGTTCTGTTACTGCAAAATAAGAATATTTAGAAAATTTTTGCACAAAATATATCCAAATTTAGCTATTTTGAATGATTTGTTTTCATTGCAGCTAATAATTCTTAAAGGCTATATTCACAGTTGGGAGACCATAAAATAAAAAGTTATGCTAGTATTTACCACCCATGATGGTGTGATACAGGTATTTCCTTTTTCTGTGGTCCTACCCCCATTCTGTAGAAACTGGATGAGATGGCACTTATAATTACTGCTCCAAGAGCTGTTTTTAAATTGGATTCATATGGGCTTGGTCTGGGGTTAAGACTGCTGGTAGTAGGGAAAGATGATTAAAGGGCAAATTCTTTAAAAGCAATCTATAGTAAATTTGTTCACTAGCTTACACATTTGGAGAGTAAAATTGCACATAATAAATTGCTATATAGCAATATATGATAGCAAGTACCGTTTACTATTATAATAGCTTATATTATAGCTGGTTTAACTGCCCAGCTAGAGATGATGATGAACGTAGTTAAATACAAGTTGATTATTTTTAGTTTGCATGAAATGTTATGTTTGGGCCTAATACAGGTAGACTCAGTGACATGTGACTCAGGGATGGTCAATTTTATAATGTCAAATTACCCTTAAAAAAAGTCAAGTATTAAGTTTATTTTTAGAAAACAGTAATAAATGCACAAAAAGGTAAATAGCGAACCTTAAATCTTCCTCACTCTAGCTACCCTAGCTCCACCCCGCAACAGCAACCCATGTTATCAGTGTCTAGTATGTACTTCCAGGATATCTTATACATGCACATGCAAATATGGTTTTAAGTTATTTTTTTCTTTTTACACAAAAAGTAACATATCGCAAGCAACTAGAAGGATGTGCAGCTATGACATACAACTATCTACTGGGGCTTTGGGGGGAAAAAATAAATAAATAAAAATCTTTAAAAAAAAAAAGTAACATATCTCTGTATCTCCATCTTGCAGATTTCTTCCATATCAGTACCTACAGCCTCTTTTTTCTCCTGCATACTAATCCCATTGTTCGGTTATATCATAATTTAACCATTGATCAACAGTTAGGTTGTTTCCAGTCTTGCTACCACCAACAGTACTGCAATCAATATCTTGTGTTATTTTAGACAATCTGTTATGTAAGAAGATTCCCTGGATGTGGGATTGCTGGAGCATTGGGTCACAGTTCACATCCTCACCAGCAGTGAATGAGAGTGCCCATTTCCCTACACACTCACCAACACAATGTGTTACCAGTTTTTTTGTGTTTAAAAACACTTTTTCTTTTTTGAAGTCATGCTGGTTTATGGCATTATATAAATTTCGGGTGTACATCATTATATTTCAACTTTTGTATAGACTGCATCGTGTCTACCACCAGAAGTCTAGTTGCCATCCGTCTTAATTTCTTGATATTTGCCAATCTGCTAGGTGAAAAATAGTATCTCAGTGTCATTTTAATAAGTATATTTCTTCTTATGAAGAAGTTGGGTCATATTTTCCTGTGTTTGAGGACATTCATATTTCTTTTTCTGTGAATTATCCTGTCTATTCGTGTACTTTGCCCTTTTTCCATTGGGTTGTTGGCCTTTGCTTATTGATTTGAGAGACCCTTTAATATGTGAGGAAAATTAGCATTTTGTATATGATCTGAGCTGCAAGGTATTGTTTGTTTTCAGTTCGTCTTTTGTTTGTGGTTTTTCAAAGGTTTTCGGCCATGAAGAACTTTTTCATTTTCATATAGTTGAATTTATTAATCTCTTTTTAACTGATATTATTTTTTAAAAAGTCTCCCATCTACTATGCACATAGTTTCAATTTTCATCTTTAAATCTTTGATTCCTCTGGAATACATTTTTGCTAAGGTGTAAGTTAGAGAGCCAACTTAGCCATCTACCCCCAGATGGCTCTGCATTTGTTCCCTATACATATTGTTGAGGGTTACTTTTTATCCTTACTGATTTGAAATGCCAATATATCATATACCTAATTCCCATATCTATTTAGGTCGTTGTAGATTTTCTGGTCTGCTCCATTCGTGAGCTGGTACTGCACTGTTTTAATTACTGTAGCTTTATGGGTTCCACCCACTTGCCTCTGAAATTGCTGTTCTTCCTCAGAAAGTATACTTCTTATCAGGATCATGTTACATTTATATATTAATTTAGGATTAATCAATGTATAGCTTTATGATTCTGCTTATTCTTGCTGAAGACCGTGGAACACTCTTCCATGTATTGAAGTCTTTTATCTCTGGGAGTATTTTAAGATTTTTTCAGATGCATCCTACACTTTTATTTTCTTAAGTTTATTCGTAGGAATTTTGTCCTTTTTGGTTGCTGTTACATCTGGGGGTCTTTTTCCTCCATTATACTTTCTAACTAGTTTTTTGTACCATGATTCTAGAATATGATTATTCTTTTCTTTATTTCCACATCTTCCTTTCAGAGAAAGGATAATTTGAATTTTGGATCTACCGTACCTGAGCTGGTGACTAAAATCATTTGGAATTTTGTTTTTAATCTGGGTGAAAAAAAATCTATCATTCCGCTAAAAATTTGTTTTCAAAAATCAACACTAAAATGAATTCAACTTAATGAAAGTTGTACTAATAATGAAAACAAAGAGTTATTTTACATATGTAGTAAGCTCTGTGATGTAGAAACGCTGTTTTCTGCTTACTGACTACTATTTATGATATCAAAGAGTTGATAGTAAAACTTAATTTTTCTCTTTTTTTTAAAGACATTTTGCCCTAGGGCAGTAATTCAGGGTCATCATGAACATTAGTTGTTACTATACTGTGGAATTACAAAGTTAACAGAGACAGTTACTTGATATAATGGTGGCTTGCCTTGATTTTTCTGTGGTAGTGCTTGGGAGATGTAGTATATTGACAATTACATTTCAACTGAGAATGAAATGTTTGTTTCAGACAGTGACGTGTGCTTGTGAAAACTGCATCATCAGAACCTTTTATATGCTTGAATAATTCTGTATCTAAAGCAGAGTTTCATAAAGCTTTATAAAACTGAGTACTAATACGCTGTTGCATAATGTGTACCTTTGTTTTTAATTCCTAAAGTTGCTGAATAAATAACTCTTTTGATCCTCAAAAGTCTGGGTACACTGAGTCTAGTGTTTTGATCCTCTTCCCTCCTTCCTCTTTCTCAAGTGCAGGTCGCAACCCACTAATGACCAGTAGATTGGTACTCAGGCCGTTGTGACTCACGTGTAGAAAATAGGTCAAGTGATAATATAACATTTCAAATATGAAAATGCAGATTTATGGAATAAACCAGTAGCAGTTGTGAATTTCCTGTGAAGTCTTAAGAGATTCTGGACTTTCCACCCATAAAAGAAATGTAGTGGTACTTTTCCCTTAATACGAGATCACAGAACTAATCATCTTTTCATTCCTTCTCTCCTCTTCTCCCAGGAATTACAGAAATCATTAGCCTTCCCCCAAAAGTCTTAAAATAGCCAGAGTCATTTTTTAATATTGACTTAAAAGCACATTATCATCCCTAAACTAGTCTTAAATAAATCTTGAGTGTGTAGGCTATGTTTCTAGAATAATATTGTAATCCATTTTTTGTTTACTTTGACTTCTTTGACCAGGGAATATGTGAAAAACTTTGGGTAAGGATTGCTTATTATGCTATATGAAGAATTTACTCAAATGTAATTATTTTTTCTTCCACAGGATGAATATTCCATCTTTCCTCAGACATACTCCATAGATATTAATGGTTATATTCTTGTGTATTCTGTTACGTCAATCAAAAGGTAAGACTGACTCTTGCTGCTTGCTTGAGTTTATTTGCTACACACAGATAGCATTAATCCTTTTAAAGGATTATGCTGGAATTGGCAGTAGTTAACAGTTAGACTTGATTATTAGGCTAAATGTTTTTTAGTGATTGTCTTGTGGAGCAAACAGGTTGTTAAGGGGAAAAAAGTACCCCAATAGATGTTCTCTTACACTGTTGAAATAAAACTCTGTATTTCTTACTTCAAGCTGCCTAGATAGATGATGATTGAACATGATCTGAGCTTTTCTACTAATTGAAATGGGAAAAACATAAATTGATTTACTCTATTTGTGTTTCTGCCATATTTATGTGGAACACGGGCTGACTGCTAGGGCCCTCAGTGTTCTACAGATGTTTATGCACAGATTGAAATTTGTGTTTATATGGTTTGTCAGCCCACTGTTAGACTTTCCTATTTAAATATCTCACCTATTTCATTTTCTCAGTATTCTGAATATTCTCAGTAAGGATTACTGAGTGTCAAATACATGCACATGTGAAAAAGATTGGTAGGAAAAAATAAAGGAATTCCTTGTGTTCAATTTATTTTATATTAAAATGGTGAGTCTGTGACAGTTTATATTTTTCCCACTATCAACATTGTATAACAAATATTTTAAAACATCAACACTAAAGTGGATATCTGATTCCATACTTTTGTTTTATAGTTTTGAAGTGATTAAAGTTATCCATGGCAAATTGTTGGATATGGTGGGGAAAGTGCAGTAAGTAGTAATACTTTGTCTCTCTTGTTAGATACACTCGTTATAGTAGTATCTCCTGAACAGTAAAATCTAGCACTGACTAGTTTACTTTGGCTTTTTTTTTTCCTCATATTAATAGAATACCTATTATGTTGGTTGGGAATAAGAAAGACCTACATATGGAAAGGTATGTAGCTTCTAAATAATTACTTATTTATAAAATCAAGTCTAAGATGATTTAGTCACTGAAGTTCCGTGTTAAATTATTGTTCTTATGGCAAGAATATTTTCAGCTGTAGCATATCTGTGTTTCTGTGTTCAGAAATGTGACAGTGATTGTGCATAGCAGAAATAAAACTGTAGTATACACCTCATCTCCCTCGACAAATGTGTCCTCTAGAAAAGAGTGAGCAAACGTTACAGAAAATTCTCTTTAGATTCTTCTACCGTTTTGCGTAAAGCAGACTCTAAAAAGACAACGGTAACACTCATTTATTCAACAAATAGTTTTTTGAGGACCGGGGTTAGGGTTAGAGCCGTGAACAAGGCGGGGAAGGACCTGCTCCCTGTGGATCCTGGCATCTAGAGAGGAAGGCACTTGTCGGCTGAATGACTGCAGCCTGTGCACAACAGAATTGAACTGTGGGCCCTTTCAGAATTGCCCCTGTCCTTGGGTGCTTACAACCTAGCTATAAAGTAGTCAATTGTTACAGATATTGGAGTACTGGAAAATACAGTCATGTTCTCTGAACTCTAAGAGCTTGCTGGAGCATGGGTAACCCCATAAGGCAATGTCTGTTCTGTTCCCCAACTCAGGCATAATTAAAATGCTCCTCTCTGTTACATACTAGATGATAATACTGAGCAGAGCGTGCTTCTGCTTCATAAGGAAAAAACTGATAAAAGTGGAGCCTTGTTTCGTAAATCAATTATAGATGTTTTATATAATACAGAGCAAAGTACTTTAATTAGAATTTTCTTTTTCCTTTAGGGTGATCAGTTATGAAGAAGGGAAAGCGTTAGCAGAATCTTGGAATGCAGCTTTTTTGGAATCTTCTGCTAAAGAAAATCAGGTACATATTTTTTAAAACTCATTTTGTACAGCATTCCATCAGTCACAGGCATATGTTCCTCCTAATCAGCATTTCACCGACATCTTTATCACTCTGGTTTAATGTTTATCCTTCCACCATTTCTAATATTAATCTTTGCATTGCTTTAGGAAGATCCTATTTATGTTTTAATTCAGTCAGTGTTCTACTTATGATGGGACCTAGAATATTTGTAAGATAAACAGAAGTTAATAGTAAAGGAAATACTACCTTTGTGAACATGTGTTACTTTTGTTTTATATTAAAGGCTGGTACAGAAATAAGTCCAGACATAGGAAAGAAACAAGAACGATCTTAAATTACTTTGGCACTAATTTTGTACCTGCACCTCCCCCGCCTTTTTCCATAGGAGAAACTGAGTTAGATACGTGTGTTGTGTTTTTAACATAAAAATATTAAGAACCATTTTACAGGCATTTATTACCAATTTCAGCCCTGCAAATGTTCCTTTAAAGGCATATCCTAGGAAGGATGTCAGTTCCACTTCAGAAGGCTTCCATAGCTCGTCTTTCTTTTTCCTTCCATGGCTTTAATTTAGACCCATAGCATCCAAGCTTGTCTCCAGCCTCCATTTTCTCACCAGTATGCTTCTCTCTGCTGCCGTTAACTTTCTAAAGCTACAGCTCAGATGATGTCACCCTCTACTCAGACTGTCAATGAGTCGCCCATTGTCTGTAGAACAAGGCTCAAAGCCTTCAGCATGATATTGAGTGCAGTGATGACTTGTACTTTTCTAGTTTATTCTCTCACTACATCCTGTACTTCTCAGTCACAACAAGCTACTCCCACTTCTTAAACACATTGAGCACTTTCAAAATGCCTCACCTTTACTCATGTTCTTCTCTGGCTTAAAATATCCTTTCTTTAATTAACTACTTAAATTCATATGGTGTTTTATAGTTTTTAAAGTATTTTCAACATGTTATCTTGTTTGATTCTCAAATAAGATTAGTTGGTTTTCATTTCTGTGAGGGAGCGACAGCTTGGTGAGGTGAACGGCTTCTTCGGGGTGAGGAGAGCTAGCACACAGTGCTCTTCGTTCCCGGCTCCACCACTTCTCCCCATTACTGAGAACCTTAGCCCTCAAGGGTCTCCTCCAGTTTCACCTTCTCAGTGACCTCTGCTGCTTGTTCACCCAGCCAATATGAACAGTACTTTCTTCTCTCTTATCCCCCTTCATTCTGAGATCCAAGACAGTATCATTGGCCTTCATGATCTCCATAATGTCCAGGACAGTGTTTTTGTATCTAGTGGGTGCTCAGTCAACCCAGCTATCCCTTGATAATCAAATCCCTTTGTCTCTGTGTTCAAATAACGAGGGATATTAAATCTGTGTGATTGGTTCCCAAGTTCCAAATAGCAAGAGATTTATCTGAATCCATTCAGTTCCTGAGTGCAGGTGGTAAGAATTCAGATCACAATCAAGAGGGTCAGAGAGATTTGTGGTTTTAATTGAATGCCATCAAACCCTGATTTGGTATCTAACCTATCCTTAAGATCATCTAGTTGAGCTGTCTCATTTTAGAGTTGAGGAGTTAAGGTCCAAAGAGGTAAATGTCTTTTCTGAGATCACTCTATATGGTGTAGGGAATAGGACTAAGTTTTAAATTTAACTCAAGGGCTGGCCCCGTGGCTTAGCGGTTAAGTGCGCACGCTCCGATACTGGCGGCCCCGGTTCGGATCCCGGGCGCGCGCCGACGCACCACTTTTCTGGCCATGCCGAGGCCAGGTCCCATGTACAGCAACTAGAAGGATGTGCAGCTATAACATACGACTATCTACTGGGGCTTTGGGGGGGAAATTAATTAATTAATTAATCAAAAAATTAAGTCTTTAAAAAAAAATAAAATAAATTTAACCCAAATTTAGTCCTCTCTCCTGTATGCCATGCTTTCTGGTGGATGGGAATGGGGGCCGTGTGCGTGACTCAAGTGTAATAGAGATTAAGGTGTTCTTGGGGAGAGAGACTAGTCTGGGTTAAGAGTCTATGTGTGAACCTTGATTGGAATCTGGTTTTAAAACCCTAGTATAAAAGACACTTTGATCATTTGGGGAGATTTGATTATGTTCTGGATAAATTAGGGAAATAGTGTTAATCTTCTTAGGTGCAATCATGGTATTGGGGTTATGAAGAGAATATCCTTATTCTTAGGAAATGCAAACCAAAGTATTCAGGGGCCAAGTTTCATAATGTGCAACTTACTTTCAAATGGGATAGCTGGGTGAATGGACAGAGAGCGCAAGCCAGCTAATACAGCAAAGATGTTAACACTTGTTGAATCCAAATGGTGGGGCTAGGTGATTATTGTACAATTCTTTTTATTTTTCTGTATGCCTGAAAATTTGCATAATAAAAATTGGAGGTGGAAAAATGCAGTTGAATGGCCCCAAGCTATCTTTGGTTGTGTTTGCTAACTTCACTCTGCTTCTCTTTGGTGAAAATATGAGGATCCTAAAGCAATTATTCTATTTGACGTTATAATTAAGTCAGCCTCAGCAGAAGTGTTGTTTCATTCTTAGAGTGTGGGTTCGAGTAGCCCCTGTGCAGGTGTGTGTGTTACTGTGCTGTGCATGTCTGGCAGTTCCTTTGTTATCCTTCCAGCACCCTTGAAGGCATAGATAGCTGTGGACCCCACCTCCACTGTAATTAAGACAGCTTGCTTAGTAAGGCAGATTGCCTCTGGTTAATTTATCTTTTTTGAAAGTAACCTGTACAGTTGCTTAAGGTATGTTATTACATTCCTATTTGGACTTGGCATGCAGGCCTTTTCTCTGTCTAGTTTATGTTATACTTCCCATAACTTAAGGTTTTAATAGGCTTCTACGTAGGTTTATTCTTTAATCTTTTAGTTTCCTTTAGCAGGTAGCATACTGCTTTTTGAATACCCAGATAAAAGATGAATTGTGCTGAAGGCTTAAAGTTAAAATGAAAAAATTTCAACTACTGTAATGCTTTTAGGTTTTGATAAATTTAGCAAATTTAACTGATATTAGCCAAAAACATAAAAGAAGGCAAGGCTCTTGTATGGTAGCCTCAAACGTCTTAAGCCAAACAAGCTCCAAGATCAAATGAGCCAACTGATTGTTGTCTCGGTCTGCTCTAGATAATGCTAGATCAACAAATACCTGAATAGATGTGAAATGAATCCTTTAAGGCGAAAAGATTGTTGTATCCAAATTAGGAAAATACAGTGGTGATGTCGATATCCTTGGAAAGCGGCAGTCCTGATCAATACCTTAAAGGCATCTAGATACGTCTCAGCTCTCTGTCACGTCTCTTGTCATACTCCTGCCCACTTTGTCTTTGCGTGTGCTGGAGGTAGTGGGCATCCTGAGCCTAGGGCGTTTCTACCTGTCGGGGAGGAAAGCACGTAATTCTAATCCCTTTTAGGGGGCCCTTACGTAAGAGGTGTAATGATTCTAATCCACATACATACTAGAATGTTACTACTATTTGTCTATTTAGTAGGAGGAGAGAGAGAATTTGTGTATGTAGTAGAGACACACACATGCACACACATACTCAATAGTCATGTGATCAAGACCAATCTGTGTAAATTGCTCAAATTTTTTATTGATAAATTTTCAAGTATAGTCTGTTTGTAATTTTTATTACTAACCAAAAATCCAATATTTTAAAATAAACTAAACTAAGTGAAGTTCAGTCAATTTTGTTGATAACAAAGTGCTCGGTGGTAAAAATTATCAAATCATTGAACATACTGCCCGTTGACTGATACTGAACTGTGAGTTGTGTTTGCCTTGCTGGTTTATTTGCTGTGGAGGCCTTCAGCTGTATTTCAGCAACTTGGTGCAAGAGGATATACTTTGACAGAGTCAGATCACACAGATAATCAAGGAGAGTTCTAAGATTTATCTAGAAAGCCAAATTCCAGGCGCACTATATTTTCTTGGTAAGAGTTTGTCATGTGTCTTTCTAGACATTTTTCTGTCCATTATTGTTAGGATGAAATAAGTAACGTGTTCGTATAATCACAGGAAAGGAGGGGGATTGAAAATGCAGAAACAGGGGTCCGGCCCGGTGGCGTAGTGGTTAAGTGCGTGTGCTCCGCTGCTGGTGACCCAGGTTCGGATCCCGGGCGCTCACCCATGCACCGCTTGTCAGGCCACGCTGTGGCAGCATCCCATATAAAGTGGAGGAAGATAGGCACAGATGTTAGCCCAGGGCCAGTCTTCCTCAGCAAAAAGAGGAGGATTGGCATGGATGTTAGCTCAGGGCTGATTCTCCTCACAAAAAAAAAAAAAAAGAAAATGCAGAAACAGGAGGGAGACTTGCTGAAGCCGATGACCTTGATTAGTTAGACGATAGGGTAGGACCTGGGACTGGCTTTGGCTTACTTAGAAGTGCCTCATTCATGCCAGCAGGAGAGAAGGAGCCAGAGTAGATGGGCCCAGATACAAGAGCACGGTCTGTTTGGTGGGCAGAGTAGGTAGTGTTCCCTTATGAGTGGTGCTTCTGCTTCCCCGGTGAACTGGAACACACAGCTCTCAGCTGAGGGTGAGAATGGGAGGGAGGTTTTAGAAATTCCGGGCAAAAGGAGAAGGCATAAAACCTTCATCTGGGAGAGTAACTGGACCAGGGAAATGTAGTTGGGCTGCTGGTGGCACCGAGGGTCCCCTTTGGACTCAGGGTCCTGGAGGTAAAGTGAGACCCGGTGCAGCATGGGTTTCCCTGGGCTGCATTGGCTGTGTGGTAGCAGGCGGACAGTCGGCAGAGAAGGGGGTTGAAGTACAGGGACTGCAATGGTGGGCCGTGCAGTCTACACTGGTCAGGGAGGAAAGTGAGGACGAGACGTGGCTGAGGGACAGGGAAAATGTAGTCGGATCAAGGAAGCAGGTCCCTGTGGGGTGGAGAGCTGTCAAGATCGGAATATCCAGAGAAAGTGAGAAGGAAGATGGGTCTGGTCTGGTGGGGTGCTTGACGTGGAGGTGAGGGAGGAGGGGTGGTTATTGGTAATGACAAAGTCTAGGCACTGCCCTCCAAGGCTTTGGAGAACAGGGGCATTTTTCGATTACCACAATGACTGCATTTAAAGGACAGGAACTGATGTTGGGCCTAAGAGACAATTTCCCGCCCAAAATGACAGTGACTCCTCCTTGTGAAGGGCTAGTAGGGTTGCCTGTGGGCTGAGAGGCTGAGGTTGGAAAAGACAGGCATGAGAGGAGAGGAGGTCACGGGAGCTGGGAGTGGTGGTGGAGGCAGTGACGCTGCTCCAGAAGAAAGGGGGGGAAGTGACTCAGAGTTTGTGAGTGGCCTGTAAGAAGCAGGGCTTGAAGGTGACATACATCGTCTCATGGCCTCAGAGTCAAAGGTGAGAGTTTTAAGGAAGTGGGAGGAAAAAGAGTCTGAAGGGGGCGATGAGAAGCAAGAAGAGCCCCTGCCTCGCTTTGGGTCGCATTGTGCCAGAGCTGTGAGAGGGACCGTGGCCCTGAGGAGGGGCCACAAGGAAGGCAGCGTGGGAGGGGTAAGAAGGCTGGAGTTGGGGGATAACAGGTGGTGGGTGAGGACTCCCTGGCTTCCTGTGGTGACTGATGAAAACAGGGATCAGAATCATGATGTGAGGTTAGTTCTGGTGGTCTCCAGTCAGATGGTGATGGGGGTGAGGTGGGGCAGGGAGGACGTCCGAGGCCCCTGAAGTTTTTGGGCGATGTCTTCAGGGGACGGGACAGTGGGTGGCGGGCCTTCTTCAGTCCTGCCAGTGGTTAAAAGTATTTATCAGAGTTCTGCTTTAAAGCTAACACTGTAATTGGTTTTCTCTTTGTTTTTCAGACTGCTGTTGATGTTTTTAGAAGGATAATTTTGGAGGCAGAAAAAATTGATGGGGCTGCTTCACAAGGAAAGTCTTCCTGCTCAGTGATGTAATTCTGCTGCAGAATCTGAGGACACTGGGAATCTATCCTACTGAAGAAGCAAATTGCCCGTTATCCTTTAAGATAAACTCTGCTTCGTTTTTCTTCTGTTAACCTGAAAGATTTCATTTGGGTCAGAGCATTTTCCCACCGTCCCCCGCAACCCCTTCAGATTATGTTAAACTCTGACTCTGTCCAAATGAGCTCACTTCCATTTTCAAATTTTAAGCAATCATATTTTCAATTTATATATTGTATTTCTTAATAATATTATGACCAAGAATTTTATTGGCATTAATTTTTCAGTGTAGTTTGTTGTTTAAAATAATGTAATCATCAAAATGATACATATTGTTACACTACTATTAACTAGGCTTGGATATATCAGTGTTTATTTCATTGTGTTAAATGTATACTTGTAAATAAAATAGCTGCAAACCTTAATCCCTTGTACTACTCAGTGTGGCTTTTAAAGAAGAAAAGCTTGTCCTCCGTCCTGAGGGTTTCATTTCCGGCCTTCCAGAAGGCTTGTGGTTGGATTCCCAGAACTAGTGGAGGATGTGGCCTCAGGCAGAGGTGAGCAGAGCCCTGGGGGCCTGCTGACCACAGGGGCTCTAGGCCTCCGGTGGGGCCCATCCCAGAATTGGGATGGCTCTCTGTCTACTAAAGCTCTCCCTCCACCCTCAGAGGCCCCCGCCTTGACTAGAAGGCTTCACACAGGCAGGGCTGTGGTGGTCACTTAGAGCCTTCTTATCCCCCTCTTGCTTGCCTGTTGGGCTACTTGAAGAAAAGGAGACATTAAGAAACACTTCCTAGCCGTCCTTGTGCTTAGCTTGATGTCCATGTCAGGCAGGATCTGATTTAGAAAATAGAACTGCCTGTCACCATCCAAAACCTCCAGTGAGTAGGTTAAAGGATGGGCAGTATTGCCCAGGAAGTGTTCTGTGATGAGCCTCTGTGAACCTCCTTCAGACCCAGACCACTCACCTCCTGCTCTGTGGGGAGCAGCATTGAAGGAGAAAGGAGGATTCGATTTTCGTGGTGGCCATCACCTCGACTGTAAGTGAGAGTTGAAGTTGAGTGATGTTTTTTTCTTTTAAATTTATTTTTATTGAGGTCATAATAGTTTATAACATAGTGAAATTTCAGTAGTACATTATTATTTGTCAGTTATATAAATGCGCCCCTTTGCCCCTTGTGCCCACCTCTCAACCCTCTTCCCCCCTGGTAAACCACTAAACTGTTCTCTCTGTCTGTGTGTTAGTTCATCTTCCACATGAGTGAAATCATACAGTGTTTGTCTTTCTCTGTCTGGCTTATTTTGTTTAACATAACACCTCCAGGTCCATCCATGTTGCGAATGGGACGATTTTGTCTTTTTTTATGGCTGAGTAGCACTCCATGGTCTGTGTATACCACATCTTCTTCATCCAGTCATCAGTCACTCGGGTGGCTTCCACTTCTGGGCTATAGTGAATAATGCTGCAGCGAACATAGGGGTGCATAAGTCTCTTTGAATTGTTGATTTCAAGTTCTTTGGATAATCGAATGGTGTTTTTAAATGATGCCCCTTCCCAGTTAAAATTGCACAGGGCCATTTCTAACATTTAAGGAAATGTTATTGACTCTATTAATAAAATATAATTTTTCTTTGTAACTGATTTTTTAATGAAAATTTTATGTTTTTAGAAAATGCCATTATTTTAGATCTTTTAACTATTTTTGTCTTGACGTTCCAGGATGAAATTTGAGCCTTAGAAGACCTCCACCAAATACTCACTTTTTAAATAAAAATAAATTTTGACAGTATAGTATCGTTACTTATTAACAGGGTTTATTCTTGGGCCTAATATTATGCATCAATACTCAATGTACCACATTAAATCTGGATCCAGTCAACCTTTTTCATCTGAAAAGTTATTTCTGTGTAAATATTCAGCAGCATATTCGTACTGGAAACTTAAGTTCAGCTCTCGCAGAGTGGTCCTCTAAGGACTGGGTCTTCTGTTGGAGGTGGCATGGTATTCCTTCACATGATGCATTTCACCCATTCAGATGTCTTCTGAGCACCTACTGTGTGCTCAACACTGTTCTAAGTGCCATGAACACAACAGAAATCTGCTAGAAATCTTGTAGAGATTGCGTCCGACATTGAACCTTGGAGATACTACAGGGTTGGTCCAGTTTTGCTCTCCAACGTGGAGATCCCATCCACAAGACAGTTGATTCACTTACTAGATGGATTGAGCTTGTTACGTGTTCCAAATGTGGTCTTGCAGCTCAAGACTTCCAGTGACGGGGAGCTCATTACCTGGTGATGATGATGGGAGGTGGTTAGTGGTACCTATTGTGTGCTGTGTTCTGGTTTGCTTCACATTCACCCTGGGAAGAAGGTGCCACCCTATTTACAGATGAGGAAACTGTCTTAGAGATGTTATCAGTTGATTTAAGGTTAATAACCAAATTCATTCTGTGTCTGCTATACTCATGTATTTGAGCTTCTGAAGAAATTCTTGCAACTGCCAGGTTTGACTTAAATTTTTTATTTAATACTATATTTCATCACTTCTAAGACTTTTTTTTACATTTTAACATTTCTTAATTGAAATAAGTCTTAGAGTCAGTGATAAAGCATTGTGTTGTAGGAGGTAATGTTTTTCTTAGTGGTACCTAAAGGCAGTCTTAGACTCACTGAAGTACGGTAAGTGCAAATATAAAACTGGGTATATATTCAAAACTGTTTTGTAGCTCATAATAAACACAATTATAAGATCACATCACAAATTAAAATTAATGTGATGGAATTTTGCTGAAACTGAATTATGCATCCTTTCTCAGCCCTCTGTAGTCTGCCATGTCTCCCACCGTGTCACCAACAGTGCTCTTTGCTCATCACCTCCTTGTCACCAAATCCAGTAGGTTTTTTCTGGTTTCTTTCTTGACCCTTCAGTAGCACTGCACACAGCTGATTGCTTTTCTTTTGAAAGTCTTCTCTGTTTCCATGACGCCACATTCTGGTTTTCCTCCCAGCTCACTATGACTGTTTCTCTTGAGCTCTGAATGGGCCCTTTTCCTGTCTACACACTCTTCCTTCACTTTATCCAGTCACATGCTCTCACTACCCTGTTTCCTAAAGACCAAAATTTATGTCTCCCACCCTCACCTCTGTGGGCTCCAGACTTGTCTTGTCTTAGATGTCTCATAGGCATCTCGGATTTATTATGCCCGAAATTGAATTCTTGATTTACCTCAAAAACCTGGTCCTCCCCTAGATCCTGTTTCAAGAAATGACATCACACCATTATTCACTAGATACTAAAGGTAGGAATTAGGGAGCCATCCTTAAGTCTTCCCTCATATCCCCTCCTAGTCCATCAACAAATCGTTAAGGGCCCTGCATTGAGAAATCCAGCTTGTATTTTGTCCATTCTTCTCTGTCTCCACTGCGTGCAGGTCTGCTGCAATAGCACACCCTCCAAAGCCTCGTCGCTGCAGCCCAAGTCAACTTGTTTAAGTTGTTTTAAGTTAGTTGTTTTAGTTTACTCTCTTGCTTTGTGTGTGTGTGTGTGTGAGAGAGAGAGGAAGATCGGCCCTGAGCTAACATCCGTGCTAATCCTCCTCTTTTTTGCTGAGGAAGACCGGCTCTGAGCTAACATCTATTGCCAATCCTCCTCCTTCCCCCCCCCGCCCCGCCAGCCCCAGTAGATAGTTGTATGTCATAATTGCACATCCTTCTAGTTGCTGAATGTGGGACGCAGCCTCAGCATGGCCGGAGAAGCGGTGCGTCTGGGATCCGAACCCGGGCTGCCAGAAGTGGAGCACGTGCACTCAACTGCTAAGTCACGGGGCCGGCCCCACTCCCTTGCTTTTAAAATCCTTTAATAATAATTGTGCCAAAACCCAAACTTTCTACCCTCAAGACCTAGCATGATCTAGTTGCTGCTTAACTCAGCCTCACCTGCCCTCGGGGCTGTGCTCCAGGCACCCTGGCCTCGGTCACTTTCAGAACCAAAAATCTCTCCTCCCTCGAGCCTCTGCTTGTCTTCCCTCTGCCCGGGACGTCCCTTCCCGACACCTCCTTCTCCACATCTCACTATAGGCTCCTCGCTGTGGGTCTGTCAGAGCCCTCGGGTTCTGTCACAAGGTACAGCACATGTCATAATTGATCGTATTTGGTCCTTGTGTGTTGCGTGTCACTAGACTAGGTCTGACTACAGCAGAGTGGACAGATCTGCCTCACACCTTTGATTCCCCAGCTCCTCCCAGCACAGGGCTTGTTAAATAGCGATTTTCCAGTGAACCATGTTGATTTCCTTGTTTCTTTTATTTATATATATATATATATTTTTTTTTTTTTTCTGGTGGTTGCCCTAGGAATTAGAATTAACGTCTTAATTTATAACAATCTAGTTCAGTTTGACACCAGCCTCAACAGTGTACAAAAACTTGGCCTCTCTATATAGCTTCATCCCCTCCCGGTCATTTGTGCTATTGTCATACAAATTACAGTTCATATATTGTATAAAATTACCAGATTTGTTACTGCTTTATGAAGTTGCCTTTTAAATAGGAGAAAAAGTTACAATCAAGAAATTTATTTATCCTGTCTTATAATTAGCCGTGTAGTTACCTTTCCTGGCGGTCTGTAGTCTTCACGTAGATTTGACTGGTTACATAATCTGCTTCTGTTCAGCCTGGAGGACTCCCTTTCTTGTAGGGCAGGTCTGCCAGCCATGAATTCTCTCGGTTGTTGTTTATCTGAGAATGTCTTAATTTCATTTTTCAAGGACAGTCTTCGTTGGATGTAGAGTTCTTGGTGGCGAGTCCTTCTCTTTGGGCACTTTTTCAGCCCAACTTGTTCAGGTCTCACCAGGAGTATGTTGCCTTTTCAGAGCCCCCTTAGACATCTTGTTTTCCAACTTTTTGTGTTAAAAAATAAAAAACTTTTTTTGTTAGCTCACTGTTTCCCCCAGTGTCAAATTGCCGCTGATTGTTTTTGACAAATGCCCAGAGAGGAGAGCAAAGGCAGGTCAAATAAGGACGAGCCTCGCAGGGAGAGTTTTCCAGAGAACTGCCAGATGTGGCAAATGTCACAGTTCTCTGACCATGGGGCTTTGAAAGATCTCCAACCCCACCGTGACCCTGCCAGGGGCTTGGCAGCTGCTGGTGTACAATGCTTCTGTGGGGTTGGGGAGGGGCTGGCAATAGGGCAAGTGAAAACACCACAGAGCTCACTGCTGGAGTTCAGCCAGTTTTCCGAAGTAAACACTCCCCAGTTGTTGCAAGCCTTTAGTTAATTTTCAGAGCCCTGAAAAGGTGGATATTTTTTTTGACAACGTGTGCCAGTGTTCTCACTGGGTTCTCAGAGGTCCTTCCTGCACCTTCCAGATGGCACCCTTATGCAGGAGATACTCATCAGTTGACTGAATGAGTAGATGAGCCTTTCTGTGGGGCTGCCTTCTAGATAGGTTCCTTTGAGTTTGTCCTGTGCCTGTTGCTGTGCAGGTGAAATTCCCCACCATTCAGGCAGTGCACTGGGATGGCCTGCCTTCTTGAGTGCACCCGTTATCGGCCCAGAACAAGGAAGGAGTGCTACTGCGTGGGGCCCTCTGCCATTGTTGGCGCAGGCAGCCTCGGACTCAGATGGCAGCAGTACTCGCCTACGAGGAAGTCATTCAGATGACCCAGAATATGCTGCTGCCTTTCGGATTATCGTCTAAACGGAAAAAAGGTTTAACAATTGGAGACATCTGGACTCCCAGGAAAATGTCTGGCTCCTGCAGGCGGCAGTCACACATGCACGCTGCTGCATTGCTCCTGGTGCCTGGAGCCTCTGTACAGCCTGCAGTGTTTCTGAGAGGACTGCGTGCTTGCAGAAGGCCTCTGGCTGCCGTGGTTACTCTAGTTGACCAAGACTGTTGTGCATACTAACGGGCTATGGCGAAGGCTGTACCCAGGAAACCAGGATGCCTTCTGAAGCATTCCTTAGAAAATTCCAGAACCATTCTATATCTCCTTCACCTCCCCCAAGAAGGGCAAGTTTTATATTAAGCAAAAGTTTTGTGTTACCCATCCCTGTTACCTTTCCATACCTTTGATAACTTCCTGAGGGGTAACAGGATGACCAGGGAAGTCTGCTCTGGAAGAACTGGAAAGAAGCTGAGCGCTAACTTCACATCCCTGTTTTCAGAGGAGGGATCTGAGGCCAGAGAGGTCTCCCAACTCAGTCCATTGTTGTTTGCACTACACTACATGTGAACACAACCCGTAAGCCTGACACCCTGATGTCCCCAGGGAACTCCGAATAAGTAGAGCATCAGACTAAGACTCAGAACAGCAGCTCTGGTCCCAACTCTGCAGCTAATGTGTATCTTTGAGCAACTCCCTTTCACCTTCTGGTCTTGATTCCTTTATCCATGAGACTTCCCTCTGCCAGGGATTGCTGTAACAGCCACGAGTCTGAAAACCTTGGCTGTTCCCAAAGCCCTAACGAATGCAAAGTCATAGTCCTGAGGATAACTATCCAACCCAGACCGCCAGCTTGAGGCCTTGCACTGATGTCGGGAGCTCCGCTCCTTTCTGAAGCCCCCTGAGCTGCTACAGTGTGTGTCTCCAGCAGCTGTCGCTATTGTGGGTGACTCCAGAATTCCTGCAGTGCTGCCGAATTATTCCCGGGCTGCACATCCACCAAGGCAAGATGGAGAATCAAATTACCTCTACAAGCAAGTTTACCAAATCCGAAAAAAATACTTCATTCCAGTCTGGCCCAAGGTATCAAGAACACGATGATCGCCTGATCATGATAATAAAAGAAATGCAGGTCTGCCACAGTCCTCACGTCAGGTGCACTGAAGGCCACTATCTGGACCCGCAGGGCTCCGTCCCACACCTGCTCAGTCAGACCCTGTTGCAGCCCAGTGGATTGTGTCCTGGTCTGGGGACATAAGGAAGCTTGTTCCCTCAGCTTCTGAGCAGGGACCTCAGTTCCACTTTGATGTAGAAGACAGACTCGGAAGGTCTTTCCAGCTCCCACATTCTGTTACAGCCCAGGAAACGGCCTTGGCTTATATTTTTAAGGTGTGAAGTTTCTCAAGAAATAGCATAGGATTCTGGAAATATTGTGGCCTCAACATTTGAGACCTTTCTCCCAGTTCTTCCTGCTGCCCAGGAAAGGCCCCAGCGGAGCTGCGTCTCTTCATTTATTACTCACAGAACAAAACCCCGGGCACGGGCACGGTCACCTGCTCCCCAGGGAGAACCTCCTTCCCCCTGAGTCACTGGCTTCCTAGGTTGCGCCTTATCATTTACTCCCTCCTCCTGCCCTGTCATTATCAGATTAGCAAGGAAGCCAGGTAAATCAACACAGGAATCTCTGGATGTCCTGAACTTTACCCTAAAAGGCTTGGGCAGAAGGCCTGCCTGGTGTTGACAGCTGGAGCAGCTAGAAAGGTTACATTCCTCCGCTCTGACGTGGATTTCTATTATCCCGTAACAGAAGTCATTCCGAGGCACGACCTTCTCTGTGCCTGTAACTGGAGCATTGTGTGAGGTTGTAAAATGATGGGAACAGCTCTAAGCCAGCCCCTGACTCCCCTGCGATGCCTGGGGGGGTGGCTGCACCTCTGCTCGGAGGTTCTTAAACATCGGCATGCCTCAGAGTCACCTGGGGGACTCGGTAAAACACATGGGGGGCCTCACCCCCAGAGTTTCTGATTCCCTGGTTCCAAGATGGAGCCCAAGACACCTGCATTTCCAACAAGTTCCAGGGCTGCTGCTGCTGGTGGTCCCGGGACCACATTCTGAGAAGCACTGACTTAGGCAATAGTACCTAAGAACCAGGGGAGGCGCAGGCAGGAGTTACACAGCTGCAGGACTTCAGAGTGCGGGAGGGCGACCAACCGCCCCGTCTGCCGGGGACTGAGGGGCTGCTATAGGCTGAACTTCTTCCTCCCAAAAGCTGTGGTGAAGTCCTAGTCCTCCGTGCATGTGAGGTGACCTTGTTTGGAAATAGGGTCTTTACATATGTAATCAAGTTAAAATGAGGTCATACCGGAGTAGGGTGGGCCCTAATCCAGTGACTAGTGTCCCTGTAGGAACAGGAAATTTGGACACGGAGATTCAGACATACATAGGGAAGAAGGCCACGTGAAAACAGAGTGGAGAACAGAATGACGTGGCTACACCCCGAGGAACACCAAGGATTGACAGCAACCGAGAGGCATGGAACGTCTCCTCCCTCTGAGCCTCCAGAAAGGAGCCAAGATCTGCATTTCAGACTCTGGATTTTAGACTCTGGCCTTCAGAACTGTGACAGAATAAATTTCTGTTGTCTTAAGCCACACAGACTGTGGTACTTTGTTATAATTTTATTTATCTATTTATTTTTCCCCCCCAAAGCCCCAGTAGATAGTTGTACGTCATAGCTGCACATCCTTCTAGTTGCTGTACGTGGGACGCGGCCTCAGCATGGCCGGAGAAGCGGTGCGTCAGTGTGCACTAGGGATCCGAACCCAGGCCGCCAGCAGCGGAGCGCATGCACTTAACCGCTAAGCCACGGGGCCGGCCCTGTGGTACTTTGTTATGGCCACCCTAGAAAACTAATACAAGGGGAGTCTTGCAATGTGGGACTTTCACTTTTATAACCAGGACAGTCCCTGGCAAACCAGAACAAGTTGGGCATCCCAAGTGTAAAGAACCTACGTGGCACGTGGCCAGGACTCTCGGGTTTACAAAGAAGGAAACTGATGCTCACAGAAGTCTTGAGCTGCTGTCTTAGTCCACTCAGGCTGCTCCAACAGAATACCAGAGACTGTGGCTTGTGACAAAAGAAACATTCCTCCCAGTCTGGAGGCTGGGAACTGCAAGATCAAGGCACTGGCAGATTCAGCGTCTGGGGAGGACCGCCTCTGGATTCACAGATGTGGCCTTCACATGGTGGAAGGGGCAAGAGAGCTCTCTAGGGTCTCACACGAGGGCACTAATCTCACCTGTGAGGACTCCACCCTCCTGACCTAAGCACCTCCCAAAGCCCCCACGTCCCAACACCATCACCTTGGAGGGTGGCATTTCAACACATGAATTTGGGGGGACACATCCATTCAGCCTCTGGCACCTGCCAAGGGTCACCTAACAAATTTGTGTGAGAACCAAGACTAGAATCCATTTTCTAAAAGTTGACCGTAATCCCCAGGTGACTTATGTACATGAACGCATGTGTGTCCACACACACGTGTGAATGTGTGAGCCGTCTTCCACCCATGGGGGTGCAGGGGGCTTAGTGCAGATTCAGATTCAGTCCTGGAGCAGAGCCCTAGAATTCCCGCTTCTGACAAGTTCAAGGTGGTGCTGATGTTGCTGGATGGGGGCCACGTTGCCTCGATTGTATATAACCCCTCAGGAAGAGGTGGCCCTTGGAATAAAGAAGAAAAGATCTTGGGGGGCCAGCCCGACAGTGTAGTGGTTAACCTCAGCACGCTCCACTTCTGTGGCCCAGGTTCGAGGGTTCGGATCCCAGGCACTGACCTACTCCACTCATTAGCTGTGTGGCGGCGACCCACATACAAAACAGAGGAAGATGGGTATAGATGTTAGCTCAGGGCCAATCTTCCTCACTGAAACAGAAAAGAAAAGAAAAGATCTTGGGCTGCCTGCTGAGGGGATGGGGGCCATGTTCTCACTGTTGCTCTGCCGCTGGGTTGACAGTCACATTTCTGGATTCATCTTTGTTTTTCCATCTACAAAATGAAGAAGCATTTGAACTAAATTGATTGTTTCCCATTACGCATGTTTCCCAAGCTGGATTAAGATGTTGCACTGCAAAAATTAAAATTTCCCCATTTTTAGCCAAAAATTTTTTTTTGAATTTTAGCTTTGTTTTTCCCAACAATTTTTCTTAAGCAGGTAGCACTTGCAGCCACTAGTCAATGTGAGTTAACCCCAAACTATATTTATCTGTGACACAGGCACATGTATCTCGATGTCTCTGGATGGATACCCACCTATTGTGAGCGCTCTGTCCGTGTCCAGGTGCTCCACCACGGGCCTGTGGGAGCCGCGGGTGTTAGCTGAGAGCAGTGAGGTGGGAACTGGAGGTCAACCACCGGTTTGCTCTGCCGTTTCCTGGAGTCTGAGAAAGGCCCAGACATGTGGGCCGATTTCTTCTTTTTCCACATTTCTTGACCCTCTACAACTGCTACGGGCAGGCATGTTGGTTCCCAAAGCCCTGCGCTCAGTCCCCGGGCTGCACACAGAGGTACAGTTCAGGGCCCCGTGTAGCCAGCTGCCACAGTGCTCGCGGTCCCCGCACTGGCCACCAGCAAGGTTTCCCGTGATCTCCTCCCTCACCTGAGATTCCCCCTCGGGTTTTCTGGGGTCGGAGTGGAGGGAGATCTGAAAGGGGGGCTCCCTAGGAAAGGGAGGAGGATCTGACACTGTTGGGTACTGCTCTGCTCAGTTTCTGCGTGTTAACCGTCTCCAGGAAGGCAGGAAAGGACAGGTCACCCCAAGTCCAGCATGGGTGCTCCACGACTCCTGGGAAGAGGGCCTCCGTGGGATTCGAGGCCCTTTCGCTGTTTCCACAGCTCCCGGCTTCCAGTGGGGCTGCAGGCTGCGTCTTTCTCTCAGGCTTCCCGGCCCGACGGGCCCCAGAGCTGCAGCCCTCCATCCGCCACCCCCGCCTGTGGGTGCCTGGCCACCAACAGCTGGCGTGTTACCCTTCCTGAGGGCCTGGCGGTGGGCTCACACTCCCCTCCCTGAGAGAGATGTCCAGCCCAGTGTTCACCGGGACCCTCCTGGGTTTGAGGGGGACCCTGTGTCAGTGGGCGTCTTTCCCACGCGCTGCGGTGGAGCTCCTGCTGCAGCCTCCTTGTGATCCAAAAGCAAAAATCCTTTCCCAGCGTGAACCCCACAGACCTCACAAATGTGTGACGCTGCTATGGAATTGTGTCCCTGCTAACATGAGCCGACTGTGCCCACACACACACACCCCACTGCATACGTACCACACACACACTCCACCACATACACATACACCACACACACACACACCCCAATGCATACACACCACACACACACACCCCACCACATACACACACACACACATACACCCGAACACATACACACCACACACACACACACACACTCCACCACACACACACACACACTCCACCATATACACACACACTATACACACATACCGCCACATACACACACACACTCCACCACACACACACACTCTATACACACACACACACACACACACTCTACCACATACACAGGCCTCAGCCCCACGCCCTCCTGGGGAGGCTGAGCTGAGTCCCACACGCCTCGAGTTCCCGCAGGAGCCGCGCAGCAGCTGAACCCGAAGCCCCTGGAGTAGCCGGGAGGAGCCAGAAGAGTGTCTGTCACCAGGTGGCCGGGGCTGCTTCCCGCCTTTCAGGGGACGTGCGAGTCCATCCCTTCTGTTTGCCGGCGCCTCTGTGATGAGTCACTGGGCTGAAGGTCCCTGAGGAGAGCAGAAACCAGGTGAGAGCTCTGTCTGGGGAAAAGCAACGTGGTGACCAGCGCCCCAGCTGCCCCTTCTGGGATGAGGTGAGGGAGGTCAAGGAGACAGAGGAACCGCTGAGGAGAGCATCTGACGATCCAACTAGACTTCGTGACAACCCCCCACACCCGGGAGACACTGTTGACTGGGGGACAGTGGCAGCAGCAGCTCAGCACGTAGTGGGGACACGTTCCAGTCTTGGGAAGCTGGGAAAGGCCCACCTGCCCACCCAGTGCCCACAGCACCTTAGGGTTTCCCCCACTCGGATGAGGGCTCCCTGAGGCTGAACAGAAAGCAGGTTAGAGAGAGGAGCCAACTGGAGGGGGGGACCCAGACTTGACAAATACTGGAGGGACTGAGGGCCTCTTGCACATGTTCAATAAACTCAGATTCGAATATTAGCAATGGAAAGAGGATACAACGGCAGATAAAACAGATTTCAAATTTTTCAATGGAAACTCTGAGCATCTACATGCCAGTAATTCTGAAAATGTAGATGGAATGGTCAATAGAAGAGTATAAATTACAATATTGACTCAAGAAAAAATAGAACACCCAAATAGGACTGTAACTGTTAAAGAGATTGACTCTGTAGTCAAAACTCCAGCCACATGAAAAGCGCTAGGTCTAGACTATTCTAAAGGCCGGTTCTTCCAAAACCTCCAAGACATAAAGTTTTCCAGGGAATAGAAATAGACGGACAGTCCCTGTCATCTTTTATGAAACTAGCTTGACTTGATGCCCAAACCAGAGAAAGCCAATATGTGGACGGGGGACAGAGGGAGGAAAGAATCGGGCACTGCTGGGAGGTGACGAGGAGCGAAGACGCACAGCAGCTGCCCCGCTGCCCCGTCCTCGTCCCCATGGGGAACACGGCAGGAGAAGCCAATAGGAGGTACAGTTGCCCCACCATGTTCCAGGGCCTGGGAGTGACAAAGCTGGTCCTTCCTCCCAGGGCCACTTGCTGCTCATAACGCTGCTCTGGCCTTACTCCCCACCCCAACCAGAGGGTGCTGGGCAGGGGCTCCACCGGCCCCCTGGCAAGGAGGCCCGCCCAGGGCAACTCTGGGGGTCTCTGCCCTGTCTGCCAGCGCAAGGCCAGCCTGTGCCACGGGCTCTCAAATGACCACTCCGGGACAGGAGCGCTCTGCACTCACCTTCTTGTGACCCGTCACTCTACTCTTCGGGGACTCACCTTGCTCATCCGTAAAATGGAAAAACTGTACAGAACTCTAGCGAGATGGTAGGTTTGTTACGAGTGGTCACTAATTAAACAACAAGAAGGTATTAAACACCGGAAAAAAGGAAAAAAAGAAGAGAAGAGAAAAGAAAAGAAAAAGAAATGGCTGCCACGGCCCCACTGCTCCCCCTCGCCTGCTCTTGAACCCCCACGGTAGGTCTGGGGAGGAGGGATTTGATTTGCCCCTCTCCCCGGTTGGGCAGCTGAGGCTCAGGGCCAGGAGCCAACCCAGGGTCAGTGGGGCGCTCCTTCCTGCCATCACAGCAGGCCCGGCCTCGCGGAGGCTCAGCACACCTGAGAGCCCTGCTCCGGGGGGACAGTGGAGGACGACACAGGGAGAGACGCAGCACAAGCCGCCCCCTGCCCAGGGCGGAGCAGCCACCAGCCCTTTCCTGTCCTGAGTGACCAGGACATGTCCTTGGTGACGTCCATCTGTGCCAGCCAACCAGACGGGGCCAAGGCTCTCCCCTCGACGGCATGCAGGAGCCATAAAATAAATTCCTGCATGAGCTGGCCAGGACCCTGTGTGACACAGCCTGTTGAATCTGCCCCCATCACCCCCTCACTCTTGTGGGTGTCACGCTGGCTGGTACTAAGGAGCAGGGAGGGACAGTGACGAAGGAGAGATGGGGAGGCGGAGCCAGGTCTGCAGGGCCCTGAGTGTCTGCACTGCCCACAGGCTCTGTGGCACTCCACACTCCACACGCCCCTCCGTCTACAACAGAACCTTCCTGTGGCAGACTCAGTTTCCCCAGAGCTCCTCTGTCCAGCAGCTCACACTGGCTCCTCGCTGTACCAGGAGCCCCCCAGGCTAGGTGCAGTGTTCCCATCCTGGCATGTCCTCCATTTCTATTGCCTCTGTGAATCCTGCCCTATCCAAGCACCTCCTCCTCCAGGAAGCCTTCTCTGACCACCTATCCGTCTCTGAGCTCCTGTCTCTGACACTGGAGCAGCATTTCTCGTCTGCTGCGTGCACCCCCTGAACCAGAGGCTCTGTGGACCCTTGTTCTCACACGTCCTACAGACTCAGTCGTTCCCTTAGAAGAATTACCAGGAGTGGATTTTGGGGTCAATCTACTGGCATATTTCTAGGACTATTGATATATAACATAAATTGGTTTCCAGAAAGATTGTGATGTACATTTCAGTTAACAATCAGTGATAATAGCTTTTTTAAATTGTCAATTTGACAGGTAAAAACTGATAATCATTATTTTAATTTACATTTCTTTAGTTACTGGTGAAGTTAAACTTTTTTTTTTTTTTGTGAGGAAGATTGGCCCTGAGCTAACATCTGCCAATCCTCCTCTTTTTGTTGAGGAAGCCTGGCCCTGGGCTAACATCCGTGCCCATCTTCCTCTACTTTATATGGGACGCCGCCAGAGCATGTCTTGACAAGCATTGCATCGGTGTGCGCCCGGGATGCGAACCGGCGAAACCCGGTCCGCTGCAGCGGAGAGTGCGCACTTAACCGCTTGTGCCACGGGGCCGGCCCCCTGAAGTTAAACTTTTTTCTTGTGTTTTGACTGTATTTATTATTTTGTGAATTATATATGCATGTCTCTAGGCCATTTTCCTTGGTCACATTCATCTTTTAAAATATTTACTTGAAAAACGTCTTCATCTATAAGTCTCAACAGTTGGTCAACCAAAAGGATGCAAATATTTTCCTTAGTTTATTGTCTGCCTTTCAATTTTTTCCTGGTAATTTTATTCAGTTGTCAATCTTTCTTTCTTTCTTTTTTTTTTTTTTTTGCTTGAGGAAGATTGGCCCTGAGCTAACATCCATGCTGATCTTCCTCTATTTTGTGTGTGGGACGCTGCCACAGCATGGCTTGATGTGCAGTGCATAGGTCCAAGCCTGAGATCTGAACTTGCAAACCCCAGGCCACTGAAGGGGAGTGAGCAAACTTAGGCACTACGCCACCTGGCCGGCCCTGTCGATCTTTCTTTTATGATTTCTGCCTTTGGGGTAAGAAAAATGTTTTATATACCTGCGAATGCAGACGATTTTATCATTTACGAGCAATACAAACTTGGTCAAGTCACGTGACTTCTCTGCACCCATTTCTTCATCTGTGAAATGGAAATGATGGCAAGTGTCCTCCTGGTCGCTGTGAGAAGAAAAGGAGCGAGTGCCCATGAACTTACTTCGCCACCCGCAGACTCTGTATAGGAAGTTCCTAACTCCACCAAGTGAGAGCCCTGAGGGCTAAGAACCCGTGCTCCGGATTAAGCACTTTGCAATTTCACGACATCAAAACGCCCAAATCCTAGGTCCACTGTGTCCTTTCTCCTCCCATCCACTTAGTAGGTGTCCTAATTTGATTTGGAGTCCGTCCAGGCCCGTGCCCCCCGTGCTCTGGGCCCTGGTGCCCGGCTCAGGCTCCCCGTGTTGCATCTGCACGGCTTGGAGAGGCTGCTTTAGCATCGCCCCGGTTTTGTGGTTGAGGAACCAGACTAGGGGCACTCTCGTTCCCACACTTGCCCAGCCTCGCTGCTTCCGCCTCCTCTGGAGGGCAGGGGGCCTCCAGGACGGCTTCAGGTCTGGAGAGATTCGCTCTGGCCCGGGAGGCGGCAGAGCTGGGAGGGGAGGCCAGCGGAGAGCGGAACAGGGAGGCTCCCGGGGAAGGCACGGCTTGGGCCCTGGGAGCAGAGGGAAGGGGAAGAACCTGAGATGGGTCAGGTCTTGAACATTCTGACCTTGAGGGGCTGATGGCATCTGGGTGGACAGAGACGCCCAGGAGGCAGTTGGGTCGTCAGCTGTGGAGTTCAGCAGAGCAGACTGGGCTGGAGACCACAGCTTGGGGGTTGTCGGGGCCTGGCTGATACCCCCTAGGGTTAGGCTCCTAGGAGGAGGTGAGTGACAACATTAACTTTCCAGGGTGGGCAGAGGGCCAGGAAGAGGGGCCTGGAATGGGAAGAGAGGGAGGAGCCACAGGTGTGAGTTTCCAGATGATCGCTGGTGTCCCCGCTGTGTGGAGGGGGCTGTGTGGAGGGGGCTGCGTGAGCACCCAGTGCCCCACTGCGGTCCAGCCCCCGGAGCAAGTGCCCTTGGAGGGGATGCTTTCCTTGGCTGGGGGTTACTGCAGCCAGAGGGAGTGGACTGTTTATGTGGCAGGTGAGGAGCAAAAATAAAAAAGAGAGGGTTGCAGTGTTGGGGTGAAAGGTGAATTTTTAAAATTCTGTTACTGTTTTAGGTATAATTTGTACACAATAAACTGCACCCATTTTAAGTGTAAACTTTGATGAGTTTTGACAAATTTATACACTCATATGTCCAACACTATAATCAAAACATAGATCACATCTATCACCCCAATATGTCCCCTTGTGTCACTTCTTAAAATTGCCGCCACTACCGCCTCTGGACCAGCCACCCACCACCTGCCATCCATCACTGAAGGTACCTTCTGTATTGTCTGGAGTTTCAGAAAATTAGAATCATCCAACGTGCAGTCTTTGTGTCTGCCTCCTTCGCTCAGCATAATGTTTTTGAGATTTTTCTATGCTATTGTGTGTTTCAGTAGTTTGTTCCTTTTTACTACTGGGTAGTCTTCTGTTGTATGGACGAACTACAGTTTATTTGTCATCCAACCATTGAAGGAGGCCCGGGCTGCCTCCAGGTTGGGGGTATCAGGAATAAGCTGCTATGATCATCCCGTGCAAGCCTTTGGGCATATGTTTTCACTTCTCTTGGGTAAGCAGCAGGTCGTATGGTAAGTGTATCTTAACTTTATCACAAACTATTTCCTAAAGTGGCTGCACCATTTTACATTCCCATCAGGAGGGCTTCAGAGTTCCACTTGCCCGCCATCCTCACCAACACTTGTTATTGTTAGTATTTTTAAATTCCTGCCATTCGAATGGATGAATAGTCATGTCTCATTGTGCTTTTAACTTGCATTTGCCGGGGCGTTTTTAAAGGATGGGCATGTTTCCCCCCTCTGAGTCATTACACCAGCGAATGTTCAGGATTGAGGTAAAGGAGCGGGAACTAAAACAAGCACAGGGCATCCTGGTAAAACTGCCCAGTGCAGAAGGAATGTTAAGAATTATAATATCTGTAGGGGTTAAGGGCACGGATTCTGGATTCAAATCCCAGCTCCACTGCTTACTTGCTGTGTAACCTTGGGCAAGTTACTAATTCACTCTGTGCCTCACTTTCCACATCTATAGAATGGGGATGATAATAATACTCACCTCCTAAGGTTGTCGAGAGAATTATATGATATAATATATGTTAAATCTTAGTTGGCGCCTGGCGATATAAACGCTATGAGAGTCATTATTACCGTCCCCGTTGAATTTATTATAATTCTACGTCCTCCCAGTACCCCGCCCCCGGCAATTTCCCTGGAGGGGAGGGGGGGTGTAGTTATCGTAACCACCATTGGGGGTCAGGCTCCAGCGTCTTTCACTTGCCAGAGTGGCGCTGCATTGGAGGTTGGGGGACCGGGGCAGAGGGGTGTCTTCCAGGACCCAGGCGTCCAGCCTTTGCACTCCCACCCTTTCCTTCCCTACCCTAATCCGACACCTCCACCCCACCCCCTAGACCTCGGGCCCCTCTTCTGGGAGGGAGTTGTGTTCTCGCCTCCTAGAAGTGGACTTGAATAGGGCAGAGTGGGGAACCCTGGGTGGGTGGGGCCTGACGCTGAGCAGACCGGAGGGTGTTTTCGCCCCTCTTCCCAGACGGTTCCGGTTCCGGGGGTCCACAGACAGACTCCTTGGAAGGGCACGGATTCTGCTAAAGGAGCTCCCTCCCTCCCACCAGCGTCCAGCGTCCAGAGGGCGCAGGCTCCGTCCCGGAGCGGCCGATGCGCTTTCTGGGCACACGCTCCGCCCAGCCCAGCCGCACCCTGGCGGTGCACTGGCCATCACTGCCCCATTGGTGTGCTTGCCTTCCTTCACTCGTTCGTTCATTCATTCATTCCTCACGCGCGCTCCCCGAGCCCACCAGGACAGGCGCCCCCCAGGTGTGGGAGGCAGAGATGAGGAAGGTGAGGGTCCTGCCTGGGAGGAGCACAGACCACCGGGGAAGCACACAACTCGGAGAAGTGGCTCTCCAGGGAGCGGCGGTGAACTTCCCGCTGTACCAGCGGGATCAAGCAGAAGGAGCTTCCCTCCCGTTACCGTCTCTCTGCAGGACCTCGGTTAACTTGAGGATCAAGCAAGACTAGAGCTGCAGCAATATTAGGGGATGCACATGCTTGGGCCCAGCACATCCACGTCTCACCCTCCAGAGCTGGCCCATCTCTGAGCTTTTGTATGCTAAGTGTTTCCAACTTTGTATTCACTTGTGAAATCTTTTGAGCACCTCCTCCCTACCAGCAGCTCTTCCGTGCTTGTGCTCATGCTTGTGCTCATGCTCAGAGCTGAGGATACAGCGATGGAGAGGGGCCCATCCTCTGCGCTCTGCAGTGGCCCTACAGAGAGGAGGGGTCCTGGGCACCAGGGGGTGACACCTAAGCTGAGACCAGGGGATGCCTCCGGTGAGCCCAGCTCAAGGAGAGGAGAGTGAGGTGTTCCAAGCTGGAGCAGAGAGCGTAGGGGGAGGGGAGTTTAGCCATGAACCTGGATGAAGCTGGAGAGGTAAGGGGGACCAGACCATTAGGCCCTGGGGAGCCCAGTTCAGGAGCTTGGACTTCACCCCAGGACCAGGCCACCCATGAGATGAGTGGGTTCCCGGGCACAGGATTTAAGGAGGTGCTCGCCCTCGGGGACCTGCTTTCCCTGAAGGACTGCGGGAGCCATGGAGGAACTTTAGGCAGGAAAGTGAAAGGATCAGATTTTAGGTTGTAAAAGATTACTCAGATCAGGGAGGGACCCAGAAGCCCCTACTGTTTGTAATGTTTTATTTCTTAAACTAGGAGGTACATCCACTGCTGTTGACACTTTGTCTGCCTGAAATGATTCATAATTTAGAAAGAGAGAGGCCACTGTCACTGCTGAGTGGAGAATGGACTGGAGGGGCCAGAACGGATGCCAGGAACCCCCTGCTGGGAGGCTCCTGCCACAGCTGAGGTGAGCGCTGATGGCACCTGGAACTAGGCAGGGGGTTTGGAGAGAGAGAGGTGGGGGAGTGGACAGAACTTGGGGATCGTGTGATGGGGCTGGAGGCAACGATGACACCTGACTTTGGCTGAGTAATGGAGCGGGAGGACGATGGTGACCAGGAGGAAGCACAAATTTTAGGGAGGAGCAGTTGGATGGGAGGTGGCAGTGTCCATCTCCTTGGACATGTGGCTCTCGGTTCAGGAGGCTGTGGGAGAGGCAGGGATGCGGGGTGCTCAAAGCCACGCAGTGGGTAGGATTGTGGGGGGGGGGTGGGAGGCCGCAGGGCAAAGTCCAGGGGCTTCAACATGGTGGGTAGGGAGAGGAGCCTGGAGAGGAGACCTAGACTGAACAGAAGAGGCTAGGGAAACCAAGGATGTCAGTGTCACGGAAGTAAGAGGATCATAAGAGAGTGGAAATGACCCCAAGCTGCCAGGACTTCGTGAAAGGGTCTGTTGTATTCTGGTGACGGCTTCCTGTGTTCTCACCTCCACTGTCCCACTACTGCCTCCATTTCTGACCCTCCCTACCCAAATTCTGACCTTCTGCCATGCTGCAGCTCAAATACATCCTATCCAGGGGGATAAAGTCCTCACTGATGTATGTGCTTTGATTTGGGGGGAGCATTCACTGTTTGTGCCAGCCCCCTTAACCCTCAATTCAAACGGTCTTTCATTATTTCCCGAGTGCTTTCACAGCCAGGTTGTAATTCCCTAGGGTAGGAGCATGGCCACCTCCACCTGTCCTCATCAATCTTGCTGTGTGATGAGCACACACCTGAGGAGGGAGACAGTGACTTCCACGTCATTCCATGTTTGGCCAGTAAGCTGCGCTCCAAAGAGAGGATGCTGGGCATGGCCAGCTGTGGGAGGCAGAAGCACCTGGCCTCAGTTTGGGCGGAAGCGCTGTGCCCCCAGGCTATTCATGTGCTCTGGAAACTCCCAGTCCAAGAAACTAACAAAAATGGCTTCCAGGCCAGTGGCCCAAGCCACAACTGGGAAAAGGTCTTTACAATGCACACACACCACAAAGGAATAGGTGACAGGTTAACATAAACACAAAACAAAGGAACAGATAACAGGTTAACAGACACACACACATCAATCAGGAAAAACTCAGAAAAAATGGGCAAAGGATACGAACAAGCAGTTTACAGCAGAGCACACCCAAAGGGACAAGGCACATACGGACAGATGCCGAGCAGCTGGACACAAATCCACCGTGGGTGCGTCTGCAGGTCCGTAGGGCCCCCTGGAAAGCTCTGCTGCATCATTGGAGTTGAGGTCAGCTCAGGCTTCACTCAGCAATTTCATACAAAGGTGTGGATTCCAAAGGGGGCAGGCTTGGCCCGCAGGGGCATTTGGAAATTTGAGAGTGTTTCCATGCGTCAGAATGATGGAGGAGGGGCAGGCCTTTTGTGGGCAGGGCCCAGGGGCACTTGGTATCCTGCAACATGCAATGAGGAACTGTCCCACGATGTCACCCATTAACACACAGTATTCTTTGACTGGTTCTAATATACACTGAATTTTCCTAGTATGCAATTTACTAGCTAAATAGTTGGAAGATTTTACTTAGTTTTCTGAGCAACTTTACCAAGAGTTATTCATTCGCCATTTCAGAAACTGGGGTCGCTAACAACAAAATAACAAATTTCAGAAGGATATACACATACAATGTTGCCACGCCATAAAAATATATATTTTTACAGATACACAAATAGACATTAAAGATATGAAAACATGCAAAGAAATAATAAACACAAAAATCAGGATAGTGGGCATTTCTAGAGAGAGAAGTCTTCCAATGACTTCTTTCTTTAAAGAAAAAATCAACCTGACATGAACATGGCACATGTTAAGATTTGACAAACTTGGGTAATGGATGTGATTGTTCCTTTTATTATTCTCTAAACTTCTCTATGCTCTAAATTACTCAAAAAGGGGAGAAACTTGACAAAAACAAGAGTTGGGAGGATGGAGGCAGACAGGTGGGCACTGAATCAGCCCATGCTCGGCAACTCTCCAACACTGCACTGAGCAGCTACTGGCAGCTGAGGGTTGCACATCATTGAGATTTTCTCAGCCCTGATCCTTCTTCCACTGTCACCACATTTACTCTGAGCCCAGTCCCCTAGCATTTTGTCCCCAGCTAGCAGTCATATATGGCTTAGGATCTCCCCTATTTCAAGGTACATTTTAACAGTGCGCTATTGAAGATGACTCACTCAAAGAAATGACTCTCTAATGGTGAGGTTTTGCTAGCCTTGAACTGGCATATGTGTGTAGCTATTGGGGGCAGGGGTTCTTCCTGGGCACAAATACATCATATGAATCTTGGTGTACCTGAACTCCTTATAATGAAAATCCTGGGTGAGAATTGAGATGTTGCATTGGGAATGGGAATGGAGGTTAAAGTGGCAGAAATCTTATGCACCTGTTCATTTTTTCCGTTTTTTTTTTGTGAAGAAGATCAGCCCTGAGCTAACATCCATGTTAATCCTCCTCTTTTTGCTGAGGAAGCCCGGCTCTGAGCTAACATCTATTGCCAATCCTCCTCCTTTTTTTCCCCAAAGCCCCAGTAGATAGTTGTATGTCATAGTTGCACATCCTTCTAGTTGCTGTATGTGGGACGCGGCCTCAGCATGGCCAGAGAAGCGGTGCGTTGGTGCGCACCCGGGATCCGAACCCGGGCCGCCAGTAGTGGAGCGCATGCACTTAACCGCTAAGCCACAGGGCCGGCCCTGCACCTGTTCATTTTTACTGATTCTTTTAGTGAGGCTTGTGGCTGGTCATTTTTCATGTATACTTTGTAGAAAACACCCCAAATCACTGCTTCAGGACTTTTGTGTGTGTGTGTGAGGAAGATTGGCCCTGAGCTAACATCTGTGCCAGTCTTCCTCTATTTTGCATGTGAGTTGCTGCCACAGCATGGCTTGATGAGTGGTGTAGGTCCGAGCCCAGGATCTGAACCTATGAACCCTGGGCTGCTGTAGCAGAGCGTGTGAACTTAACCACTATGCCACCAGGCCGGCCCCCACTGCTTCTGTTATGAATTCTGCCCACATTGCCTGTGTACATTGTCTGTGGGGTCTGGCCCTGGTGCTGTAAAGACAAATACAAATTAAAAATAAGATGCTCCTAAAACCACAATGAGATACCACTGCACACCTATTAGAATGGCAAAAATCCAAAACACTGACAACACCAAATGCTGGCGAGGATGTGGAGCAACAGGAACTCTCATTCATTGCTGGTGGGAATGCAAAATGGTACAGCCACTCTGGAAGACAGTCTGGGGATTTCTTACAAAACTAGATACACTTTTACCATATGATCCAGAATATCTCTTTGGTATTTACCCAAAGGAGTTGAAAACTTATGTCCACACAAAAACCTGCACATGGATGCGTATAGCAGCTTTACTTATAATTGTCAAAACTTGGAAGCAACCAAGATGTCCTCAGTCAGTGGATGGATACATAAACTGTGGTACACCCAGACAATGGCATATAATTCAGCACTAAAAAGAAATGAGCTATCACGCCATGAAAAGACATGGAGGAAATCTAAATGTATATTAATAAGTGAAAGAAGCCGATTTGAAAAGGCCACGTACTGTATGATTCCAACTATATGACATTCTGGAAAAGGCAAAACTCTGGGGCCATAAAAAGATCAGTGGCTGCCAGGGACTAGGGGGAGGGAGGGATGAATGGGCAGAGCACAATGGATTTTTAGGGCAGAGAAACTACTCTGTATGATAGTGATAATGATAGATACACGTCATTATACATTTGCCGAAAACCCATAAAAGTATGGCACCCAGAGTGAGCCCTAATGTAAACCATGGACTCCAGGTGATAATAATGTGTCAATGTTGATTCATCAATTGTAACAAGTGTACCACGCTAGTGGGGGACGTTGATGGTGGGCGGGGCAGGGTGTATATGGGAACTTTCTGTACTTTTAGTTCAATTTTGCTATAAATCTAAAACTGCTCTAGAAAGTAAAGTCTACATTGAAAAAAAAAAAAGAGAGAGGCTTAATTTTCCAGTTGAAAATAGGGGAAGAGGGCCGGCCCCATGGCTTAGCGGTTAAGTGCGTGTGCTCTGCTGCTGGCGGCCCGGGTTCGGACCCCGGACGCGCACCAACGCACTGCTTCTCTGGCCATGCTGAGGCCGCGTCCCATGTACAGCAACTAGAAGGATGTGCAGCTATGACATACAACTATCTACTGGGGCTTTGGGGGAAAATAAATAAATAAAATTATTTTTAAAAAAAATGAAAATAAGGGAAGAGGCTTCTCCCTCTCCTTTTTCTTCCAGAATTTCTTTCTCTGTCCTCTTCACATGTGTGTACATCTTTTTCATGGTTAAATAAGCCTCTTGCCAATCTAGCAGCTGGGAATGTTTCCTCCAGGAGCTGGGAGCCAGCTCTTTGAAACATAATCATCCAAGATAATGCCCTGTCTCCCAGGTTCCTGGGAGGAGAGGGGCTTCACTTCAGCTGTCACCTTACTCTGAATTGCAGAGCCTATCTTTGGGCAGAAAGATATGAGGAAATTAGCCATTTTATCTTGAGAACACGTACATAATAAGCTGCATCTGCCTGACTGTACAGAAGGCTGAGGTTTCTTTGTCTCTGCATCTCTTGAGCCGACTGCCTGTGATGCATGGCATTCTGGTGTAATGCCTAGTCAACGACACAATGGTATTCTCTCCCTTCTACCTTTGTGGACAGGCTCTCTGGCTTGGGAGATTTTGTTTTATATTTCCCCAGCTGGGCTGGTGTCCAGAGGCAAACGTTGGAATGTGCTGTTTGGCCAGTGTGGATGCCTGTGCAGCAACAGCCAGGCCAGCCCCCTGGGGGGTCCTTGGGTGCAAGGGTGCCATGCAGGTTGCAGTGTATGCCCTCCTCCTTGGACAGCCTCCCAGAGCAGGGGCAAGGTCACCCCTGTGCCCCAAGAACTGCATGACCTCCTTTTCCTGGGCCTGAAGTGTTCCGTTTGTGAGGTGGTAATAAAAATATACTTTGCTGAGAGTAGAGAAGCAGCTCAGACCACCCTCCACCCCCCTCCTCCCCATCCACCAGGACCCACTGGCCCCTCCTCCTCACTGGCCCCCTCCTCCGTGAAGACCCCTGGGGCACTCCTGCTCAGAGCAGAGGAGCACTCTCTCCTTTGATCTCAGAGCTGGCCCCCAGCCCAGCTAACCACTCGTGTACACATCTCATCTCCCCAGCAATCTGGGTCTGCACATCTTGTGGGCTCAATGTTGACTCAGTTCACTCCACAAACAATCTCTGAGCCTCTGTTATGTGCCAAGAATTTCTGTGCCCTCAGAAAGTCTCACGCCGCAGTGGGGCTGCATGTTTCTGTAAACCCGTCCTTGTCGTCCAGGGTGGTCTGGGTGCAGAACACTGTGGCCCACCAGCTCAGGCAGGTCGGGTCAGGGTAGGTGACCCAGAAAGGGATCAAGGGTGAGCATTGACGGGGAAGGGGGACACATGGTCATTCCTCACAGCAAGACGGCAGGAGCAGAGGCAGAAGGTGAGGACCACCACCTGGCCTAGAGACGTGAGGGGCGGGCCAGCAGTTGGGTGTTATTAGAGCAGAAAGTTTAAGGTGGGGCTGGGAGCTAAGACCAGGGCTGCAGGCAGGAGAGTGGTCAATGGCTGTCGTTTTTGTCCCCCGGGAGCATGGCTCCATCCTTGGTCCAGAAAAAGACCTCGGTAACAGTGTGAGTCTGCGTAACCAGGTGAGTGGACGGGGAGGTCAGGGAAGGGGGAAGGCGGGAGGCTGAGGGGCGCACCGCGGGAGAAGGGGAGGACTAGAGACCCCCCAGGGCAGAGGGGAGTGAGTGGGGCCGTGTGGGGGGGTGTGTGTGTGTGTGTGTGTGAGTGAAAAGACCGTGGGCAGGAGCGGGGTGCACGGCGGGGCTCCCGGCGCCCCGGGATGCCCGACAGCACTACCGCCGGCCCAGCAGATCCTTTGTCCGGGGCGGCGCTGACCCAGCAGGGCGCCACCCGCTGTATCTGGCCCCCCCGCCCCCGGGCCTCGCCAGGAGGGGCGCACCGTGGCGCAGCGCTTGGGGCAGGTGAGTGCGGCTCTCTCTCGGCCAGCCCCCAGGAAATCGCCCGGGCCCTGGGGCGAGGTCCCGAGGCAGCCCCCCTCTCATTGCTCTTTGTACTCGGGATTGGGGTGGGCAAACTTGCTTGGCACCCTTCGCCCTCTGCGTCTGACCAACTGGAGCAAAGCCGGCTAAATTCCGTTAACCAAATGGGGCAGCCTGGCCCTGGCGGAGAGCCTCTCTGGCCTCCCTCTCCCACCCCCTAGCATTGGCTCTGGGACACCAACCAGGCCCCTCAAGTCCAGAGCTGGGAGGGTGGTCAGACCTGAGGGGGTTCTTGGTTGGGGTGGGGGAGCCTTGACTTGTCCTGCAGCCCGGGGCCCCACTGCTGTCTCTTCTTTGCCTGAGACTGATCTAAAGGGGGCTTCTCCTTCCTCAGGATCTCCTCAGGGGCACTCCGGGCTGGTTCTCGGCAAAATGTTGAGATTTGAGGGACCTTCAAATCCTGTGGGTGACCAGTTCTCCCTGAATATCTCCTGGGGGGAGGGGAGGCTCCTGACCAGACCTGTCTTGCGCAGGGAGGGTGGCAAATTTGGATCTCTCTCCCCTTCTCTCTCTGCCTCTCCCAGCTAATCTGATACAGTCCTTGGTCTCCAGGGGCTACATTCAAGGTTAGTGGGTCGGAGCATTACTGGATCAGTCTGCATTGGCTAGGTTGTGCTTCAGTAACAATCAACCCCAAGGGCTCACATCCATCGTGGTCCGCACAGCCTCCCCTGTGCCCCGGAGGGACACCTTGGTAACAGCAGAGGGAAGGGAGAGCCAGGAAGTCGTGCCTGGCTCTCAAAGCTTCTACTCTGAGGGGCCTAGAGGGCAGTTCTGCCATCTGTGACAGCACAAATGACAACCACAGTTACCAGGCCCCAGGCAACATTATTTGTACTTAGCCAGGGCACTTCTAGGAGCACAATTCTTGAAACCCAAAGAGTTATTGAATGGTTGGAATTGTAGGTTCCACAGCAGAAAGAGAGTTTTGGGGTTGATATGGTTTGGGGACAAGGAGAACCTGTCAGTGCTACATTGCCATAGGACACAGTGTCTGAACTGACTGCTGGGTTGGTAAATTTCCACATCTGACACACGCCCGTCACCCAAAGGAGTGGCCTAATAAACAAGGGGACGGGTTACATTGAAAAAGCACTCTTTTGAGCCATTAATCCCGCGCCAGGCCCTGACTTGTCTCCAGTGGATTCAGTCTCTTGAGTTAAGGGGCCTGATCCCAGGAACCTGACTTTCTGAAAACTAAATGTTCGGTTATGATGGCGGGGTTGTGGGTGAAATGTTTTCTCCTGAAAACATTTCCTTGGATGTTATGTTTTAACATTAAACAAAAATTGAGTTTAAAAAATGCAGTGGGAGTTTGAAAAGAGCCTGTTTTCAAATGGGCCCCCTGGGGCAGGCCGTGTGGCTTAGTGGTTGAGTTTGGCAAGCTCCTGCTTCAGCTGCCTGGGGTCGGATCCCAGGTGTGGACCTACACACCACTCATCAAGCCATGCTGTGGCGGCATCCCACATACAAAATAGAGGAAGATGGGCACAGATGTTAGCTCAGGGCCAATATTCCTCAAGCAAAAAGAGGAAGATTGGCAACAGATGTTAGCTAAGGGCCAATCTTCCTCACCAAAAAAAAAAGGGGGGGGGCCCTGGATGAGGGGAAATCCCTGTCCCCAGCTATCTTCTGAAATGTGCTCAACCCCCAGCCCCCTGGGGTTAGGAGGGCGGGGCACTGGATCTGACCTCAGCCCGACAGCCCTGCATTCTTTCACCCAGTCAACAAACAGTGTTAGGCACCTACTGTGCGCAGCAGGTCTGGGCTTCAGTGGCCCGTGAGTCGGGGTTCAGTGGAGGGTGTTGGGCCCTAGGATTCCCTTCCCAAAACTGAAGGAGAGAAGCCCCTGACCCCACACCCTCTAACCCGCCTTTCTAGATCACTCTCTATGAGGGCAAGCACTTCACGGGGCGGAAGCTGGAGGTCTTTGGGGACTGTGACAACTTCCAGGACCGAGGATTTATGAACCGGGTGAACTCCATCCACGTAGAGAGTGGAGCCTGGGTCTGCTTCGACCACCCTGACTTCCGGGGCCAGCAGTTCATCCTGGAGCACGGTGACTACCCTGACTTCTTCCGCTGGAACGGCCACAATGACCACATGGGCTCCTGTCGGCCTGCGGGCATGGTGAGTGGGCCACGCCTCCTGGGGGCTTTCTGCTGGAGTGACCGAGGATCAGTCCTGGTCAGACAAGGGACAAGTAATCAGGGAGCCTGGCCCTCCCAGCTGTAAGATCTGACGAGGCCGTGGGATCTTTAAGACGGAGAGATGTCCCCACACAGACCCAGCCACTCCCATGTGTGTGGGATGGTGTGCGGACCTTCTTGCTGAATTTTCCATTTAAAACGCTGTTGGAAATATTAGAAGTTTGGATGTGCAACCTGTTGGGGGAGCATTTAGGGAAAGAAAGGCTGATTTGGGCCTGGTGTATCCACCGTGCTGCTCATCTTGTAGTGCTTTTCAGACTTTGATACTCTGATCGGGGAATGTCTGATGGAGGAAGCTTAGGTCACCGGCCAGTCCTCGGGAATTTGGGGGCAGGTCCCTTGGAGCTACACAGGTGGCTGCCATCTCACAGCATAGCCCAGTGTGTGTCGGGAGAGCAAATGAGGGGTGTCACCACCCATGGCAAAGGACTGTGTTTGTCTAGTTGCCCTGCAGTGGGATTTGAGGGCTGGGCATTCCCACTACTTAGGATTCTCTCAAGTCACAAGCCCTGTCTGACCTGCTGTGAGTTCTGGATGACCAGGTGGGAAACGGCTGATTGCTGAACCAGTGAGCAGCTCCCATCAGAGAGTCTCAGCCGGGGTCTGCAAAAGGACCCTCCCCCGCCCCTCCCCCTGGACGTGGGGGCCAGGGGGTGCTGGTGAACATCTGAGGAACCCCAGGGAAGGGGCCTCTTGTGTGGGGCCCCCTGTCTTTTCTACATGGGTTGCAAGACCAGCTGGACTTTGGCATCTGAGATTGTAAAAATACTTTTGTAGTATTTTCACCAGGCCATGGACATTTGGAAAAAGGAATTAACATGAGGGGCCAGCCCAGTGGCGCAAGTGGTTAAGTGCACGCGCTCCGCTGCCGCAGCCCAGGGTTCTCTGGTTCGGATCCCTGAGCGCACCGACGCACCGCTTGTCAAGCCATGCTGTGGCGGCGTCCCATATAAAGTGGAGGAAGATGGGCACGGATGTTAGCCCAGGGCCAGTCTTCCTCAGCAAAAAGAGGAGGATTGGCAGATGTTAGCACAGGGCTGATCTGCCTCAAAAAAAAAAAAAAAAAGGAATTAACATGGCCCCAGATCTTGCAAAATGCTATTTATATGAGGAATATCCTAGGTATCTTTCAAATGCTGCTCTCAGAAGAGCTATCCTGGGGCAGCTACGTCGTGGACCTAACCCCCACTGGCGCCAGAGCCCGTCGGGAGCTGGCTCTACTCTGTCTTGGAAACACGGGGAGTCTTATAGGGAGATGCATGTCCTCATCCCAGTGAGCCAGCAGGGATTTCACCAAACGAGAGCTCTGTTGTTTTAGATTTTTGGCTTCATGTTTTAATAAAAGGTTCTATTACAGTTTATAAAATATTATCGTTTAAAGTCTTGCCCGTGGACTGTGGCCCAGGGCAGGAGCGGGGGCAGTGAAGGGCAGAGGAACGTGCTGGTGTGGCTGGGTAGGGGTCCAGGAGGGAGCCCAGTGACCCAGGGCTGGCCCTGGTCAGAGCGCAGCCGCTGTCCCCCGGGCAGTCTGGCCCTCTCTGACCCTTGGATTCTTTAGCTGAAGAAAGAGGAGATTGGACCAGTTCAGGGGCTCTGGAGCTTTTTAAAGTAATAGAACCCTTTTATCCAACCAAGTCTCATGTGCAAGACCAAGCAGAAGTGCTGGCTCAAGGTGCTCGTGTGGGTGGGAGGCGCTCGTGGGCCCCCCAGGCCAGGAACTCCTGGGTGCCCAGAGCCCTGGGTGATTCCTGCCCACACGGGCTTCTGTTTTCGGGGAGGGAAACAGCGCTGTTTGCCTTCCTTCCTTCCTCCACTCATGTGGGGCCTGCAGCACGGGGAGCATTTCCGCCTGGAAGTCTTCGAGGGCTGCAACTTCACGGGCCCGTGCCTGGAGTTCCAGGATGACTGCCCCTTCCTTCAGAGTCGGGGCTGGGCCAAGAGCTGCGTCAACGTCATCAAGGTGTACGGGGACGGAGCATGAGTAGCGGCCCCGCTGGGCCCCGCACGGCCAGGTATGGGGAGGCTGCTGGGGTGGGTCAGACCCCAGCAGCTGGGCAGCGTGTCCCCTGCCCCAGAGGCCCTTCCCCTCCCTCAGGTGCCTCCTCTGCCTCAATCAAGCAGTGGGGTGGCTTCCTCCATGGCCCAGGAAGGCCAGGGTGAGGGGACTCGGGGCCCCTGAGGCAGCCCTGAAGGAGATGCCCTCCATGGCCGGAGCGGAGGTGGAGGACACTGTGCAGACTAGCGGCTCTCTGTGACTGGGCTGAGCTCACAGACTGCACTCGGTCTTCTTGAGCTGGGGAAGCCTGCTCTGAGAAGGGTGGCTCTGCCCACCCTGCGCACCCCTTACTTACCCAGCAAAGCGGAACCCTGAACTGGACCTTTCCTGCCAAGCGGGCAAACTCCCGCCATGCTGGCCTCCCGGGGGGATGGGCATCAGGGCAGCTCACTTCTGGTGGACGGACAGTGGTGAGGGGGTTTTGCCCGGGCCAGAGGGGCTTGTCTGCACGGCTCCAAGAGAGCTGTCAGGCCTGTGCTTGCCTGTGCTTCTGTTGGCTCTTGCACACTCGGTTCCTTCCATTAGTAAGGGCAGTCTCTACGCCCATCGTGCACGCCCCCATTGTGCAAAGCTTCACAGCCCCTGCACCCACTCAAGTTGGCCATCTCTTCTTCCTCCCATCCAACCCATCTGGGTGGATAGTGTTGCTCCATTTTACAGAGGAGCAAGCTGAGGCTCAGAAAGTTACCTCTGCCGGCTTGTGAGTGGCAGAGCTGGGACTGCAGCCAGGCCTTTGGCTTCAAGTCAGACTGTTGTCCCTGATCTAGAGCCTCCCCAGACCTCAGCCCCATCCCCCCAGGAGGAGAGCCCCCCGGTGGGTTCCAAGAGCCTGGCTCCTGTCGCAGCAGCTAAGGGATCCATTTGCTGTCTGTGTGCCTGAGGTACGGGATCCAGGAGCATTACAAAGGGTGCGAGTGAGTGGTTGTGGGAGGGACTGAATGAAGACGGTGGCTGAGCCAGAGGAAGAACTGTATCCCCACCTTCCCCCAGGCAGCCTGAGGTTGCCTGCTGTGCCCAGGCCCCCCAACCCAGGAGTCTCTTCCTTTCCAGAGTCCCAGAGGGACTCTGCTCTCTTCCTGCTATATCTCTGTCCCTCTGGTTCTCTCCAGGATTCTTTTTCTCACGTCTGCTGTGCTCTGCCTTTCTGAAATGCCATGTTTGCCCTAATGTGATGGCATCTGGGAATCTGGGGGTAGAATTCCAAAACAACAATTTACCTGGAAAACCACTGGCTAGATTGTGTCTCAGGAGGCCAAAGTCATACCTTTGCGTGGAAAGTGTCCTGAGACCCTAGACACAATCCCCCAACACCCACCCTGGGGGGACACCAGGGCTTGTTTAGAAACCAGGTGGAAGGTAGAAACTAAGAGTTTTGACTGTATGGTGTGCACTTTACCTACAAGGATACAGAGGTCAGAGGGGTGAGGAGTCTGCTGGAGGCTGCACGTGGTGGACCCCACATTTGGACCTGGGGCTCTGCTCAACTCCCCATGGAGCCCTCATCTTTTGCCTTCTGCGACTTTAACTTGTAAAAAAAAAAATTTAAGCCTTTGGCCAGGAGAAGCTGCAGGATGGATCACCTGGTCTGGACAGGACCTGCTTCGAGGACTTTCCTGGGGTTGGAGCGGGGCAGGGAGGTGCAAGGCAGGTCTCCCCACCACATCCCAGGTGCCAGGAGTCGTTTTCCTCTGGGGCCCGTGTCAGCTCAGGAATGACCTCTCCCCACAGATCTGTGTCCGGGGGGACTTGGAGGGAAATGTGCCAGCATTGTGCTCCTCCCTCCTGCCCTCCCCCAAGGGCACGGTCCTCGTGCTGATGTAGACCAGCCATGCCCCTTCCTCCCTTCCTCTTCTTCCTTTTGGGGACACCCATGCATGTTCTGGGGTGGCCCATGACACTGCTTGGGGGTATTTCCCAGCTCTGTGAGATAGGGAGGAATGAGCCCATTCCCTCAGAGGTGCCTCAGGCCTCACTGCAGCTGTGGGCATGGGGCATGGGAGTGGGGAGAGGGGTCAGGGGCAAGGGTGTGCTGTGGGCATGAGGAGGCTGTGGGCATGGGGGGCAGGTGGGGAGCACAGGGGGGAGTCATGGACATGGGGAGGCGGGGGCGTTCTGTGGGCATGGGGAGAGGCACTGTGGGTGTGGGGGGGCCGGGCTGGACCAGGCCTGCCCTGAGCTCCGGGCAGGTGCTCCCTGCTCCTTCACACGCTCGGCCTCTCTCTCTCCATGCTTGAGCCCTGACCCTCACACATTCTGCCACACACCAGATGCAGTGTCAGGATGGGGAGGAGAGGACCCACAGTGGCAGGAGAGGGGAGAGTGGGGCAAGCTGCCCTGAGCTGCTGGACGCAGTGGGCTGTGTGCCTTTGGGCAGTCACTCTCCTTCTCTGGGCCTCAGGCTGGGTGGGCTCACAAATTGAGTCTATGTCCCGTGGAGAAAAAGCTCCTTCAACAGCAGAGTGCCTTGGGGTCGGTGGGCAAGAACTGGTAAGGAAAAGTGGGGGTTCACTGCAAAGACAGGGTCAGAGCACCACCCCGCCTGGGCCAGAGGGACCCCATGACCAGATCTGGGTGTGTGGGCCCTTGGAGGCCCAGAGACTGAGCCCCGCTTTGCTTCCCAAGGCCAGCAGCCCCCTCCATGACTGAGAGAGAAAGCTGTTTTCCATCAGTGGTGAAAGTGAGAGAGAGGTCAGCAGTGAGGTGGCGAGGCCGGCCCTTGACCAGCAGTGGGGGTGGACAAGTTGGATTTGAGTCCCACTCTGGAGGGGCCAGCCCACATGCCTCTGGCCCTCACACTTCTAGCCCCTCAGCACAGGCTCTAGACCCTGCCTCCAGTGGGCAGTGGGTCCCCCTGGACCTTTTTCTGGTCCCTCCTCAGAGCTCCATGCTTGTCTCAGGGACGGTGGAAGGACAGAGTTGGGACAGCCATGCTCCCCAGCTGTCTGGAGGCCTCTCCCTGGACCACACCCCCTCCCCAGGTAGAGGCAACTCTCCCGGTCCCCCTTATCCTCCCCACTGCCCCTTCTAGAGAGAAACTTTCCTGATTGCCTGGGTGCCCTTCACCTGCAGCCCACGGGTGATGAAGGGCGGGGGCGTGTTCTCTCCACCCAGACCCAGGGCCAGGGCTCAGCCCCTCAAGGTGCTTGATAGACTAGTCTGGGTCCTTGTCTGCTATTTTTGCTCTCCGGGTTGTTAGCAGCTGCCCAGGAGCTGGGAGCTGTGGAAGCTGCAGCCCAGACTGCAGTGGGGAGGGAGGAAGGGCCCCCATTGGGACCAGAAGCTCCTCCTCCAGGCGTCTGCCTCCCCACGCCCATTTCCCACTGGAGTGGAAGCCCCACGGGGGCAGGAACCTGGGCGGGGGACTTATTTTGGAATCTCCAGGCCTAAAAAGTGCAGGTACACACATGAACTTGAGAGCATGCGCTGAATGAATGACTAGTAATTGGTCCCCATTCTGTGCCGGCACCTGATGCTGTCTATGCAAACAGTCCTTTCCGGGAGCAGGAAGGAGTGGCATGAGGGGCAGAGGGGGGATGAGGGTGGTCATGCATCCTGGAATCATGCCTGGCCCTTGTGATGAATATTCTGGACTGGTCAGTTTAAAACATCGACTTTTACTGTGCCCCCCTGGGCCCCAGCACTGACCCCAACACACGGGGCAATGAAAAGAGGGCAGGCAGAGGGAGAGGAAATAAGCCAAGAACAGGGCTGGGTGCCACGAGTGTTCCCGAGAGTGAAGGGGCTCTGCGGGGCGGGAGGGGTTCGGGCTGGCGGGCTGGCGCGCGGTGGGGGTGGGGGGTGGTGGTTCTTCTCTCCCAGCGGGGAAGGAAGGGGATGCGGGGCCTGCCGGGGGGCCGCGTGGCTCAGCACCCGCTCACCTGACCCGCCCCGCACTCTGGCCCTCGGTGGGTCCTGTACGAGGAGCCCAACTACCGCGGCCGCATGTACCTGGTGGAGCGCGGTGACTTCCGCAGCTTCTCTGACTGGGAGGCCCCCAGCGCGCGTGTCCAGTCCCTCCGCAGGGTGGTCAACTTCTTTTAGCCGGGCTGCCCGGGTCTGGCCAGGACAGTCTCTTCCCGGCCCACCTGGGACTGGGGACCGTGGGGAATAAAAGTCATAAAAGCAGAGAGCTGAGCGGGCCTGAGTGATTTCCCTGCCGCTTCCTGACGGCAAGACAGCCGGGTGGGGGCGCCCCAGGCCCTGGGCAGGAGGCTGGCAGGACTCCCCAGGGCAGAGCCGAGGGGACCGGGAAGGGTGGAGAGCACTGTGAGGCACCCACTGGGGCAACATTAGGGCTGGAAGGGGCCTATAGGTCATGGAGTCCAAACCTTTCATTTTACACATGACCCAGTGGGAGTGATGGCCTTGGGTCCCAGAGCAAGCTCCTGGTGGAGCCAGGAGGGAGCCAGGGTGCTTCCTGTGACCCCGGGACCCCCGGGCCACTTAGGGGAGAACGAGAGGGCAAAAGTGATGGGGAGAGGGGAAAGGACCAGGGGCAGTGATGGGGGAGGGGGCGGGGGACTCCAGGGTCTTCTTCCTCTGGGCTGTGCCTCTCCCTGACTCCGTGTGGGGGGCTGCCAGGCCACGTGGTCTGCTCTGCAGCCAAAAGCCTGACCCAGGGTTGGTGAGTCTGTATCTCCAGCAGATCTTGCCTCAGGGTTTACAAGGGAGGCCCCTCTGAAAAGATAGGCTGGACCCCAGGGACACATCCGCCTCTTACGCCCTGTAAAGAGAGAGAAATGGTGGTGGTGGTCGGGAGACCTGGAGGGAGCTTTCAGGGCTGAAAGGGGCGTGGAGCATGCGCTCCAACCCCCAGCCACTCCCACAGCTGGGCAGACCCAGGGCCCAGGCTCCCTTCACCCCCGAGGGTGAATCCGCGGAACTTCTTTGAGGCCTGGGCCCTCTCCAGGACCCTGGGTCCACCCTGTTGGGGGTGGGTTGGATGGGATGGCACCGCCCTAGGGGGAGAAGGAGGGGGGAGCCTGTCCTGGGAGGTGGTGGGATTTCTGGGAATAAGAGAGTCCTCCCACCCAGCACCTCCCCACCCACATTTCAGTGTCCAGCCTCCCCTCCCCAGTGAGAGGGGACAGGAACCTGCTGGACACTGGGGTGTCCCAGGTAACTCCTGCACCTGCCCAGAGCCGCTACCAGCATCTTGAACCACAGAGCAGCCTGGACTGACTGACCCTGGCTGTTCAGATGGAGATGGATGTGCTCCTCGGAGAGGAAGGCTTGGCTGGTGTCCTCTCCTGCGGGCCGGGCTCCTAGGAACACAAGGGCACTGGACACCTGGACAGGGTTCATGCAGATGGGGAGCCCAGCGATGTCTACTCCCGACCAGGCACAGAGCAAGTTCCCTGGATGCAAGAGGCATCAGGGGTTGGGACAGCGTGAAGCACCCACCAGCGTTCTCACCATCGGATCAAGCTCATGGTCCAGCTTTTCAGACCCGCACACTCTGTGATCCTGGGGTCCCCTGTCCCCCATGACTGGCCTCTGCCTGTCCATGCCATCTCCCACTCCCACCTCACCATATATCTAGCTGTGCTTTTCCGAGTAGGTGAGGGTCCCTACTGGGAAGGACCCCCTTGCACTGGCCACTCCCTCAGGACCCTCGTGGGAAAGTACTTGAATCTGGAGTCGGACAGGCTGGGTGGTGGTAAGAATGGAACCCTGAGTTTAGGGAGGGAAAACAGGGCCTCTGAAAGAAAACAAACCCAAAAATCGCAGGAGATGGATTCTGCCACAGGGCCTGAGTGTGGAAGAGACTAGAGTGGCTGTCACAGTGGAGCGTGAGGTGACAGTTGCCCCAGTTCCCGGGTCCCTCCCACCCCCATCCCCTTCTCCTCCACAGAGACAGAAATGGGAAAAGGGCTCCCATCAAGGGCTCCCCCCCTTCACCCAGGACGACGCCCACCAAGAGCTGGGTGGCAAAGGCATAGGGGCCCCCGTGAGTCTGCTGTGGGACCCTGTAAGCAGAGAAATTACACCCCTGGGCGACCGTCCACCCTGCCTGGGGAAGCGGGAGGGCTGCCCTTCTGCCATTTGTAGATGGGGTCCACAAAGTGTGCTCTCTACCCCCAGTGCCCCTCACTCCAACCCAGAGAACAGAGCTGGGAACGGAGGGCTGCCAGGTGCGGCGGCTCCGTCCATCCAGCCCCTCCCTCCACAAGAGGGTTCAGAGCAAGAATTTGAAGAAACCACCGCAAAACTAACAGCAAACCCGCTCAAGTCTCTAAGCCCGGAACAAATCGACATTTAAACATATTGTCACTGTGTCTGATCGGGAAGAGCGTTTGTTTAAAACCGTGCTCTTGTTTTTCGTTTCTCTGCCAGTTTGTTCAGGGACAGGGAGCTTCCTGTGTGAGCTCAGCCACACTGTCCCCATGTGTGGGAGGCCCTGCCCAAGGCCAGGACTCCGTCCCTGCTCGCCTGGTCTTTCCTGACCCCCAGCCCCTCAAACCTCCACACTGGGTCTGGGAAAGGAGGGTCAGCAGGTCCAGCTGGCCCCGGGCCTCTAAGACCTCACACCCCTTACCCCTTGTTGACGATGATGATGATACCATCGAGCATTTATTTTATGTACTGACTTTATGCCAAGCTCTGTATTGGTGGAATCTATGTCATTTTACTGATTATGTACAATAACACCAAGATCGTGATACACTGATTATCACCACTACAAATGAGCAGAGCTAGACACAGACAGGTTAAGCAGCTTGCCCAAGGTCACATAGCAGTCAGGATTCAACCCAGGTCTGGCTGATCCCTTTGTTCCCAGCCTCTCTACTGCACTGCACCACGCATTTGCATGTATAGGTGTATTTTACATTGTTAAAATAATAGTAACCCCACCCAGTAGCAATTGCACACTCAAAGCATTGTCCCCTGCATCACCTCATACAGACTCCCTGTGGCCTGTGAGGAAGGGATCCAGGCATCCTTACCCTGGACGGAGGCACATGGGGAGAGGCAGGATCTGCCTTCTCCACTCACTACGGTGTGAACTGGGAGTGAAGTGTATTAGTCAGCTTGGGCCACTGTGACAAATACCACGACTGGGGGCTTAGACAACAAAAATTTATTCTCTCACAGTTCTCGAGGCCAGAAGTCCAAGATCAAGGTGTCGGCAGGATTGGCTTCTCCTGAGGCCTCTCTCCTTGGCTGCAGATGGCTGCTTTCTCCCTGTGTCCTCACATGGTCATCCCTCTGCGTATGTCTGTGTGCTAATCTCTTCTTATAAGGACACCAGTCGTGTTGGGTTAGAGTCCACCCTAACTCCCTCATTTTAACTTAATTACACCTTTAAAGACCCTGTCTCCAAATACAGTCACATACTGAGGTTCTAAGAGTTGGGACTTCGAAGTGTGAATTGAGGTAGGGGGGCACATTTCAGCCCATAACACAAACAGCCTCAGGCCTCAGTTTCCTGCTCTGTGAAATGAGTGCAAGCATATCTGTTGTTCCAACTGTATACAGTTGTAAAAGCCAAACCAGCGACCCATGAGAAGGCGCTGTGTGAAGACGGGTTATTAGTAGAAAGCAACGAGCTCAAAGTCACCCAGGGCCCTGGCGGAGCAGGAGTGGCTGCATCGCTCGGGAGGTTAAGCATGAGCTCTGGGTTAGCATTCTGACGTGGCTCCCCCCCGATCCTCTCTCTAGTACTCACTAGGAAGTGACCTCGGACAAGTCACTGCTCTGTGCCTCAGTTTCCCCAGCTGTACAGTGGGGATAACAACACCACCCCCTCCTCAGGATTACACAAGAACACTGATGAAGGAAGCCCTCCCGCGGGCCAGGAGCTCGGTCCAGCTCGCCAGTAGCGGGGGGAGGAGCCAGGCCTCACAGCCCTTCCAAGCATTCCAGAGGTTTCTCTTGAACTTGTCCTTGCTCCTGGCTGAGGAAGAACGGCACCTCATTAACTGGTGATTTAATGCGTCACCCATAGGCTTGTGCTCCTGGGTGACCTCCCCCTCACCCCAGCCCCTGCTCCCCAATCTGTCAGCAAATCTGCTTTCCGTCTGAAAGAAGAAAAACAAGATTCCCACCAGAGTGCCTGTGGGCAGGCTTGTGATTTGTCTGAAGTCGGGCCAGGGGGTCGGCGGACCGTGGGCCAGCGCCTCCTGAGGAGAGGCACACATGCCTCACAGATTTCCGCTCCACCCGCTCGCTCTGTGGTTTGGAGAGAGGACTTACCCAGAGCCGTCCCCCCGTCCTCAGCCCTGCGTCCCCTGCCCGCCAGCCTGCTGCCCACCAGGAACCCGCGGCGCACTGTTGATCAGGCCCAGTCTGACCACAGGGCAAACATTCCCTTTGAAATCTCTGCTGCGCGCGCGCGTGCGCGTGTGTGTGTGTGTGTGTGTGTGTGTGTGTGTGTGTGTGTGTGTCCACCAGCAGAGGGCGGGCCCACTCCCCTCCTGGGGGAGGCCCACTGGCGCTTCTTCCTCCAGCCCAGCTGTCAACCTGACCCCTGGGGGCTCCCCACATTCTCTGCTGAGGGCTTCCTGTCTCTGCCTTCACCCCACCAGGAGGAATCCCTGCAGGGCCTTACATATCTTTGTTCCCCTCAAGAAACCACAACAGATTTTCAATAAAAACCTATTGAATGAGAGCGTTTAAAAAATTTAGCTCCAGAGTTTCAGTTTGGGAAAATGGAAAAGTCTAGAGATAATGGTGGTGGTGGTTGCACAACAATGTGAATGTACTCAATGCCACTGCACAGTACACTGAGAAGTGGTTCAGAGGGTAAATCTTATTTCTGTATATTTTCCCACAATAAAAACAAAAGTTTAGCTCCTTGTTGCTGGGGTGCTGAGTGCTATTGGGAGGTCATTTGGGTATGGAAGACCCTGCTGGATCCCGGAGTCCCCTGTGGGTCTTACCTGGCCACATCTCCCCTTATCTGAAGAATCTGTCACTTTCTTATCGATCTCATTTGGTCCCCCACCGACAGCTGAGGAAAGTGCACAAGGCAAGTCCTTCCGCAGGGTGGCTTGGGGAGCTAGGGTGAGGTGGGCTGAACCCTGACTTCCTGAACCCCAACCACTGCTCAGCCACACAAATGTCTGGGGGCAGCCCAGTGACACTGGAGGGAGTGACTTGCCTTGCGTGGTGTGAAGACTGGACTGTAAAATGAGCATCTTTGTAAACAGGCTCTTGGCCTCCCTGCAGCCTGTGGCTAAGCCCCTCTTTGGAATCAGGGATTGAAAACATCCCGAAGAGTCCAGCTGACTCTGTTCCTTGGCATCGGCTCTGTGTGAGGGGCTGGGCAGGGGCTGCGGGGTGCGTCCCTGGATGAGCCTGCGGGTTTGGAGAAGGCTGTGCTGAAAGCTGAGATGAACCCGTTGCTCAGGGTGTGTGTGGGGAGCAGGCTGAGCGGTCAGAGGTAATAATCCTGCTCCTGGCCCATGCATGCCCAGGACCCTCCAGGACTGGACACCCTGGGTGGGGGTCAGGGGCGAGGTGAGCCAGCGACCATGTGGGAGGGTCCATGTTCAACTGGAGGGTCTGGCGATTGTGTAGGACTGCTCAGGTTGGAGATCCAAGTTAGAGGAGTGGGCAGGGAGACCGAACCACATCCTCTCCCCAGGCACCCTGCCCAGCCCCCAACACCCAGGGCGGAGAGCCTTCAATTTGGGGCTGAGATGGTTGTCTTCTGGACCTCTTTCCCACAGAGGACTGGGGAGGCTGCCCCTGAGTGCCGGGCACGGGGAGCAGGGCAGCGTGTCCACTTCTCAGCTGTGCCCAGGCTACCCTGGGCCCCGGGGGTTCCTGAACCACATGGACAGAGAGGGCAGCAGGAGTGGGCGATGCCCACGAAATGGGGCTGCTGGCCACAGAGAGGGGCCTCCAGAGGTGGCAGCAGCCCTCCGCACAGATGGGGGGCGCTCAAGTGCCACTTTACACCTCTTGTGGGGGCTGCATGCCGAGGCCAGGGAGGGTGTCCATCTTACTCAAAAACAAAATAGAAAAGTATGTGAAGAAATCTTTGGGATTTTGAAAAAGGTAGAAGAGAAAAGGTGAGGCCACAGGAAGGTGAGCATCACAATGTTACATGCAGCACCAAGTCCTCGTTCTTTGCTGTGGGACTTTGAGAAGGACTCCTGATGGGGCCAAAGCACGCAGAGAAACAGGATCGGTTCCACGATGCTGAATCCAAAAGATAAAAAGAAACCAGTTTCCCAGGAGGTGCACAGCAATTCCTGGGACTCAGGCCAGAGGGAAATTTCTTCCCTGGGTCCTCAGGACCCATGCTGATTTCATGAGCTGCATCCTCAGCATATCCCTCCCGCAAAGAAAATAACAAGTTTCCTAGGATTTTTGCTAATAACATCCCGCAGGGCTAGGCCAATGGCATTATGCCAAAGTAAACTTTCTGTGGGGGAGAAGATTTTAACATCACTTATTTACATAGGAACATTTAGCTAATTCTAAACGAACCTAATTGGGTTATTAAAGCAGGGCCTGGTGAGACTTCGTTATCAGTAAATACTAATAACAACAATGCAGCCAACATTTATTGAATAATTCTATGCCCCAAACGCTGTGCTAAACCATTTGTACATAGAAGGAGGTGGGAATGTTATTCTCTCTTCTACAGTTGAAGAAATAGACCTAAAAGGTTATGGTAACTTACCCAAAGTTGCACCATAAGTGGCAAAAGGCACAAAGTGCCCCCAGCCTGCAGCCAACTCCTGCCCTTGGCAGCCACTGTCCTGTCTTTCTGACTGAGACTTGCCTGTGGGTCATTACGTACACAACTGAAACAGCTGTCACAGCACAGTCCCTACCCTCAGCAGGCAGTTGAACATCAATATTTTCTATTTTATTTTACTCGAAAACAATGCTGGTCAGAGACCCACTAAGTTAATTTCACAACCCCCAGTGGGTCACAATTCTCCAGTCTGGAAAACACTACTCTCCACTGCCTCATAGTGTAAACAAACAAAGACCTAAGGAGATGTGGCTGTTGTGGTGGACTAGCTAATCCAATCCCAGTTGCCTCTGCTTGCCTGCCTTCACTAACGTGCCTGGGAGAGACTACTACTCTCTTCTCAGCCTCCTGTGCACGGACACAGCTCTGGGACACAGCCGTGGGACACAGCCCTGGCCCAAGAGATAAAAGCAGAAGACTGTTAGAAGGACTTCTCAAAAAGCTTTTGTTTTCTTGATAAAAAGCCCCTTTGCCCTGGCTTCCTGCCTTGAATGAAGATGTGATACCAGGCGCTCAGGCAGCCTTATTGTAATCATGAGAGAAAAGCAGAGAGAATCAGGGAGATGCGGGCTCCAACCTCATTGAGCTGCTAAGCCAAGGTCAGCACCCACCCGCTTATTATGTTAGAGAAGTGAACCCCTATTTGTTTCGCCACTCTCAGTCAGGTGTTCTATTACTCTCAACTGAGAACATTCCTAACTGATAACATAGAAGCAAACAAGCAAACAGTTAGTTCCTAACATGTGCCCAGCCCTCTGCTTCATCGGCTGGTGAACTATTAGGAACTTGCACTCAGAAGTACAGTACTAAGACAGATGTTTTTTTTCAATCAACAGTCTATCGTCAAACAGTTTATCTATGCAAACGAGGCACCCTCTTCCCAGTTTGTCCAAATTTGAGACGTATAAGGGTAATGAGCACCGCAGAGGTTCTGTAACTCTTTAGAACATCTTTTCTCCCCAGTGGAAAGTGGGCTGATAATGTGATATCTGCATACAAAGGAGAGAAAATATATGAATCAGCATCTGTCCGTGCCCTCTTCCCCCTGTCTGGTGCGCTCCAAACTACTGACCAGCGGTGCTCGGGGCACCGTGTAGTTGAGGAGGGCTGCTTCAACCTCATGTTCACCTGCACGGGTACCACGCTCTCCTCCTTGCCCTGAGGGCTCATCCGTGACCCGTGGCATTGCAAGTAGGACCCTTGGGCGTGTGGCGCTTCGTGAATCTCCACTCCCCAGCCCGTCCTTCACTCAGGTACCTCCACAATGTCATTTGCTCCCAAAAACATTCCTGCAGTTCACTGAGTCTTTAAAACTTACTGTCAAAGACAAATATCACCACAGGATACCTGGATACGTTCACTGCCCTTCTCAGAAAAAGAATTTTCACGTTCCCATCAGAGGGCAAATTCAAATTCTTTGGAAGAGAGTTTTGTGGGATGTGGAGACTGAAAATGACTGCACTCGAATGCCGCAGTCACTGTTGGTCCGCTGGGAGGAAAACCGGGAAAGGTTTCCAGAGGGCAGGCAGTGACTCAGCTGGAAGCCGCAGAGGTGCGGAGGTTTAGTTGGAGAAGGGGCGGGATGTCTGGCGGCCGCACTGTCGTGTCTTTGCGTTAATTTCCAAGTGCATCCGTGTCTTCATTCACATTTGATGGTTACCTGTCAGGGGGCAGGAGGAGTGCTGTGGTTCCTAGTTAACAAATAAAGACACTGAGGCCCCGAGAGATGAAGCGGTTTGCTCCTGGTCACACATGGGCTCTCCATTGTGCAGTCCAGCCCTGATCTGAGAACCAGGGCTGCCTTTGTTTACCCAGAATCCCTTCCTTTGGGGAACGGCTCTCACTCCTTTTGGTTCTGGGGTACCTTTCAACTCCCTGATATAGGCCAATCCCACATTCTCTTGGAATTTGAATCTCAAGTGGAGACAAGGGGTCCAAGACTGCTGGAGGCTGGAGCCCAGTCCCCGGAAGGAGTGACCAAGATGAACAGTCACAGTGGCTCTTGTGCCAACAGACTCAGTTGTTCTGAATCCACTCTTTCCAGGCTGAATATTGAGCAATCCCTCTGATATTGTGACTTAGCATCATTTCCGTAAATTCCCCTGTCCAGCTTAGGTTGGCTACGGTCCGTTCCAGTTACCTGCACACCAGAAACCTTAACCAACACAGACATTTGTACTCTGCACATGACTGAAGGCCACAGGCCCTGAGAGGAATGTAGGATAATTGGAATTGGTTAGGGACCTAGATGGGCAGAGAATAAACTCCTGTGTATATTCTAGGATGGATGGTGTTATGGGTAGAATTGTGCTGTCATCCTCCAAACATATATGCTGAAGTTCTAAGCCCCAGTATCACAGGATGTGACCTTCTTTGGGTGGTTGCAGATGTAATTAGGACAGGGTCTATTTTGGTCTGCTTGGGCTGCCATAACAAAATAACATAGACTGGGTGCTTAAACAACAGAAGTTTGTTTTCTCACATTCTGCAGGCTGGGAAGTCCAAGATCATGGTGCTGCCAATTCGGTTCCTGACAGATGGCCCTGCCTTCTCCCTGTGACCTCACGTGGCTGTGAAAGAGCAGGATCTCTCTCTCTCTTCCTCTTTTTATAAAGCCACCAATCCTATCAATTCGGACCCTGCCCTTACGACCTCATTCAATCTTAATTACTCTTAAAGGCCATATCTCCAAATACAGTCACATTGGAGGTTAGGGCTTCAACATATGAATTTTGGGGAGACACAATTCAGTCCATAGCCCCGAATCCAATATGACAGGTGTCCTTATGAAAAGGGTAAATTTGGACACAGACACACACAAGAGAGAAGGCCATCTGAAGATGAAGGCAGAGATGGGGGTGATGCTTCTACAAGCCAGCAAACTACCAGAAGCTAGGATAGAGGCCTGGAACGTATTTTTCTTTGTACCCCTCAGAAGGAACCAACCCTGCTGACACCTTGATCTGGGACTTCTAGCCTCCAGAACAATGAGACAACACCTTTCTGTTGTCTAAACCACTCAGTTTGTGGTACTTTGTTGCAGCAGCCCTAGGCAACAAATACAGAGGGAAAGAGCTGCCGGTGGTAGAGAGTGGCAAAGCAACTAGTCAAGTTACCATCCATCCATGGCCAACCAGAGCCAGGTGCCCACTGAGGCAAAGTTTTGGAGGGCTATTTGTGCAGTTGCTGTTATGAAACAATTTTAAAAGGGTGCAGAATGAAGATGCCACGATGGGTAGTTGTGTCTACAGCTTTGGATATTTGGATACACATCAAGATTAAATCCTATAAAGTTCATCTCAAGGTGCAGAGTGGAACTCAAGGCCCTTCTGTGACCAGGCTAAAATCTCATTGGAAATAAAGTTTGGAGACTGATTCTATAGGTTGCTAAAAGAAAACACCAGTTATATCCATAAACTTCCTAGAGCTTTTATTTGAAATTTAAAGCACTAATAAGAAAAGAATGAGACCCCCAACCACTGGAATGGGGATATTAGGGAGGATTTGGCGGACTCAGAGAACCCCCAAATCCATCGAATCCTTTGAAACACTCCCCACTTGCCTGAGGAAGATGCTTCTCCCTTGAAGGAGAAAGTTAACAGTTTCCTCCATGCCCCACGCCTCATGGTTGCTTGCCCAGGAACAGGATTTCAGCTTGTTACTAGAGGCAGAAATATAGCAAGGAGAGAGACACCCAGAGAAATTGCTGGAGTTCGCTAATTTACGTCATCAGAAATCTGGAGAATGTGGGAATGGATTTTGAGGGTACTTGACCAAAAGGGGGGAACACGATTTTGGATCTGATCGAGGGTATTGATAATACAATCCTGTGTTTGATGTGCTGGTGTGGGGACTGTTGTCTGTGTTCTAACAATTTGCTGGGCTGCCTGATGCAAACTTGATGCCATTGAAACTACAGGGAAAGGTTAGAAACCCTTGCATAACACAGAAGAATTAGTTCTAAGACTGTGGGAGACAGGCATGCTGAGCTCGACCCATTCATGTGTACCCACCTCATCCACCCCCTTGGGGCGTACCCTGAGAGGACCCACTGACCCCCTCCTCCCTCACCCTTGCCCCAAGGAATAAATTGGTAATGGAAGTTCTGGAATCTTTAAAAAGGCTTTACTGGCTGTCATGGAATGCTAATGGAAGGGTTGGTGATGGAAATGGGTCCCAGATCTCTGAGGGAGTGGAGGAGCCCTGGGGGCTGGGAGCATTCACTGCCAGAGGAACAGTGGGTAGGGCCCTTACAGTGGGGAGTAGGGCAGGAGTAGGGCTCAGTCCCCAGGGAGCACTCTTACCTTCCAAGATCTCAGGCTGTGGGTGATTAACAAGGATCTCCAGAAGTTAAATTGGTAAGCAACCTGCTAAAGTTCCTTGATTTGTAGGCTCAGGGAGGTGAAGAGAGGCCTGTCTTGAGGCAGCATGTGAGAGAACCAAGGCCTAGCACACAATCCCCAGACCTGGGCCAGTTCACACACCTGGTATCCTTTGAATGGGAAGACCAGGCATCCTTGAGGAAGACACCTGCTATAATATCACAGGTACCTTCTGTGACTTCTTCCTAGCTTTTTAAAGTGAGACCTTGGGTCGTGTCCTCAGATAAAGATGCATCAGAAAAGTAAATATTTAAACTTTTCAGGGATCTAGAACACCATGGGGTTTGCCAGTGAGAGTGAGTCTTTACGAGGACAACCAGGAGGTAGGGGGGTTATGGACGGTATAGTATTGGCTGAGGGGGTCCACCCTGACTTCCAGGGGAAAAAGTGTTGCTCCAACATAGTGGTGGCCTAGAGGTGTACAGATACAACTCAAGGAGACTGCCTGGGTTCAAGTCCAACCTCCCTCATACTAACTGTGAACCTGGGAGAGTTACTTAATGTCTCCATTTCTCAGTTTCCCCACTAATAAGGTGGGGATGTTAATAGTACCTTCAAAAGGTTACTGTGAGGATAACAAAATAAGACATGTAAAGCACCTGGCACTAGTTCTAGCATATTCTAAGTGTTCAATAAATATTCTGTTATCATTCTGATTATCACACCCAGCAATGAAGGTTAATGGAACACGGAGGCAACCGTACACAGGCGGGGCCACCAAGGACTCAGGCCTCTCGGGAATAAAGGTTTCGGCCCCCCCACAATCTCACCTGTCAGAGATGGGACCCTGAAGACCGAGGACCAGGAACAGGTAATGGGGACAGGAAGCCACATATGTCAGTTACAGAAATAAGAACGGCAACCTCTGCCTGTACTTCTTGCTTGCTATGTCACATACATCTTAAAGATATTCTTCTCTTTGTAGGTAATGTAGGTTTTTGGTGTCTGGCTTTATTATTTAGTCCATATGTTGTAAAATATTAAGACAGTAGTGTATCTAGATAAGAAATTTACGTTACTCAGAGCTCTTGGACTCTGAGACCAACTACCCTTTCACACCACTTGGGAGCATGGTACACTGGGTGGGTCTTTGGATTGTCACCCGTTGGGAATGGGGCAGTCCATGTGTGGGTCACATGGGGTAGTCACCGTAAAGCAGAGGCATTTTTGGAACTGTAACTATGGAAAGAAGAGTGTTTGCATGTGAGTACTGGGCAGCCAGAGGGTAGACTACAGCGAGCGACTTGTTGCATCCCCTCTACGATTGCTGTGATTCTGATGAGGGGGCAGTCACAGAGTCCTGCTCCCAACCAAATTAAACTCAAGGTAGGGCAATTAAATTCTCTATCCTTGGAAATGAAATCTGGTGCCAAATCACACCAGGAGAGATGGCAGCTGGAACCAAGTCAACTCATAGCATCCTGGATACAAATTCCACAAGTTCTGGCAGCTGAGATCCTGGCATTTCCCTAATTCTTGTCCCTCTTTGAATCTGGTTGTTCATCTCTTCCTTCACTTGATATCCTCCCAATAAATCCCCTTTTCTTGCTTAAACTCACTAAACTCAGTTTCTTTCGCCACAACCAAAGAATCCTGACTGACCCCCGCTCGCTCCTCTTTCTGCTCCCGGCAAAATAAAGGCAGGTGTAGAGTGAGTGGTTCAACTGGCCCTGGCTTCCATTCGGAAGGACACTGAACTCATGTAAAATACCCTTTGTAGGATTAATAACCCCAGCACGAATTAAACTTGGCTTCAGAATCCACACAGAGAACAAACAAATGCATCATTTGTGGGCAGCTAGAAATCTTCTGGAAAGAGTGAAAACAGATGCTGTTAAACCAGAGTCCCTCACTGTCCCTCTTAGTCATACACACACACAAGCAAACGCAGACACCCACACACGCATGCACACACACTCTAACCAGGATGCCTTACTGTGTTCAATGAGAATGAAAGCAACTCACAAGAAGAGAGATGCCTACATGTAGAGTGTCTGCGATCTCCAACGGGGGCAGAGGGAGTGTATGAGGCACCAGGAGCTGGCTGTCGGCCTGCTTGTCTGCATCCTCAGAGAAATGCACCTAGGGTGGCGCCCACAATTCCTCATCTTATTATTCAGGGAAAGGCACTCTTGCCAGACTTTTGCCCAAGATCTCTCTCTAGGAAAATTCAGTGGGATTGGAGAGAAAGGAAGTACCAGGAGCCTTCTATGTCTTAGGGACAGCGGGATGGGGCTGCTCCTTTCAAGTTGCTGATTCTCCATCATCTGGCAGACACCTCATTTAGACTTGGCACATGCAGACCTGAAATGTCCCACTCACTAGCTGAGTGACTTCACCTACTTAACATCACTAGGTCTCAATTTCCTCATCAGTAAAATCAGGAAGATAGTATTTATCTTAAGAAGTCGTTATCGAAGTTAAAAATTATTACACAATGTGCTGAGCATAGTTCCTGCCTTATATTTGTCACTTGATTATAGTGAAATAATATGAAAATTCTAATAACAAAGGAATTTTTGTTTGTTCAGTGTTTTGGGGGGATAAACTAAGTAGAAAATGTTCTACTAGCCTTGTAAATTGTTACTTTCCCGTTGGCCAGCGGTAGTGAATACAGAGACCCAGTTTTACCTGTTCATAATCTGTTGTAGGCAAGATGCTGGGGAAAAGTGTGAATGGGTGGGCTAGTTTTAGGTAATTACTTGCAAGAGGAATTAGCAGAGTTGGCCCGAAACCATAACCAAAGACGGCTGCTGCCTGCACGGTGAAAAGTCAGGAGGTTGGGGAAGAGGTCTGTGAACCAAATGTTCCTCCCTCTGCCTCGTAAAGGCTGAAATCTGGAATGTAGGGCAAAAGCTTTTTCTTTTTTCTTAATAGCAAATAGAAGCTCAGTAATTCCACTTCAAGAAGAATTGTGTAGTATTTCCCTGTTGGGTAATGGGAGGGACCCTGTGCTGGGGGTGGAGAGGGTAGAAGGGATAGACCAGGACCCTGATGGAAGGAGGCACGCACCCCTGGAGCAGCAGCCCAAGGAAGGTCCCCGCAGGCCACTTAGCCAACAAAATGGATGCTGAGGCAGCAATACCATGGAGTAGCTTAGCTAAACGCTTGACAGGATGTTTGAGTTGTTTCCAGTTTGCGACTATTGGAAACAAAGCTGTTATACATGTATAAGTCTTCATATGGACACATGCTTTCAGTTCTCTTAGATAAAGAGAAATGGATAAGTCGTGTTAAAGGTGTTTAACTCTTTAAGAAACTGTCAAACTGTTTTCCAAAGTGGTTATACCATTTTATATTCTCATCAAATGTATGTGAAAGTTCTAGATGCTCCATATTCTTGCCAACAAGAATTCTTGGAACGACCAGACTTGTTCATTTTAGCCATTCTAATAGGTGTGTACTGGTATCTCATTGTGGTTTTAATTTGCATTTCTATAATGACTAGTGATGTTGAGCATCTTTTCATGTGCTAATTGGTTATTTGTAATCTTTTTGAAGAAATGTCTCTTCAGATCCTTTGCCCATTTTTAAGTTGGGTTATCTGTCTTTTTATTGTTGAGTTGTAAGAGTTTTTTAAATATATTCTGGACACTACACTCTTATCAGAGATATGATTTACAAATATTTTCTCCTATTCTGTGATTGACTTTTCACTTTATTGATAGTGTACTTTGAAGCACAGAAGATTTTAATTTTGATGAAGTCCAATTTTTCTATTTGTTTGCTTATGCTTTAGGTGTCATATCTAAGAAATTATTGCCTAATCCAAGGTCATGAAAATTTACACCTATATTTTCTTCTAAGAGTTTATAATTTTAGCTCTTACATTTAGGTCTTTGATCCATTTTGAGTTAATTTTTGTATGTGGTGTGAGGTAGGGGGTCTAAATTCATTCTTTTGCACATGACTATCCAGTTGTCCCAGCATCACTTTTTGAAAAGATTGCTCTTTCTCTCATTGAATTGTCTTGGCACCATTGTTGAAAAGGAATTGACTGCAGATGTATGGGTTTATTTCTGGTGTCTCAACTCTCTTCCACAGATCTGTGTGTCTATCCTCATGCCAAACATTGATTTTGGAATGTTAAACCAACCTTGAATTCCTGGGATAAATCTCGCTTGGTCATGATGTTTGGTGGTTTTTGTACGTTGTTGAACTTGGTTGCTTAAATATTATTTAGAATTTTTGCATCTATGCTCATAACAAATATTGGTGTGTAATTTTATTTTCTTATAATGTCTTTGATTTGGGTATCAGAATAATACTAGCTTCATGGAATGAATTGAGAAGTAGTCCCTCCTCTTCAATTTTCTAGAAGAATTTCTGGAGAATTGGTATTATTTCTTCCTTAAATGTTTGGTACATTTAGCCATCTGGGCCTTGAGTTTTCTTTGTGGAAAGATTTTAACTACAAATTCAATTTTTAGAATAGACACAGGACTATTCAGATTACATGTTCTTCTTAATGGAGCTTGTGTCTTTTGTGTTTCCTGTGCTTGGCCTTGGTGAGTTACTTGGATCTGTGGATTTACAATTGTCATCAAATTTAGAAACTTTCAGCCATTATTTCCTCAAATATTTTTTCTGTTCCTTCCTCTCTCTCCTCTTCTTCAAGGACTTCAATTACTCATATATCAGGCTGCTTGAAGTCATCCCACAGCTCACTGATGCTCTTTTCACTTGTAAAACTCTTTTTTCTCTGTTTTTTATTTCGGAGAGTTTCTACTGCTATGTCTTCAAGTTCACTAATATTTTATTCTGTCATGCCTAATCTGGTGTTAATCGCATTCAGTGTTGTCGTTGAATTTCAGACATTGTTTTCATCTGTAGGAGTTCAGTAGGGACTCTTTGATATCTTCTGTTCTTCTATATCACCTTTTGAGCACATGGGATACAGTTATAATAACAGTTTTCCTGTCCTTGCCTGCACTACTCAGCCTGTGTGGGGTTTGGGCAGTTACCTCTACTCCTTTCCCCCCTTGAGTAGTTTGCTCACACGCATGCATTGATCAGTCTCCAGCTGCATACTGGAGAGTGATGTTTTGTGGATCTCCAGGGCTCTCTCCTCTGGTACTCTGTCTTGCCAACTCTAGGCACTATGTTCTTCCTGGATGCTCAGCTGTTTCTGCAACTCAGGGAGTCTGTTGGGCTCCATCTGGGTTCTCCCTTCCTGCTCTGTGGTCTGGAAATGCTCTCAGGGCAGTGAGCTGGCCCAACTGCAAGGCTCACCTCATTTTTCCCCTGTCTTTCAGGAATTATTGTCCTTCATTGCCTGATGTCCAATGTCTTGAAAACTATTGCTTCATATATTTTGTGTGTTTGTTTTTGGTTATTTCAGGCAGGAGGCAGGAGGGTAAATCCAATCCCTAGTACTCCATCTTGGCCAGACACGGAAGTCAAAGCTAGTGAATTCTGAAAGCTGTTTCAAAACTGCCTTCTCTTTGTCTAGTTAGTCTCTGACATTCCTCTGAAGCTGCCAGGAAGAGTCTGTTGGGGCGATAAAGTGAAAATTTAGGAGGATGGGATGTTTACCAGCTGGCTACAGAATAGCCATGTTTTTACTAATATGGCCCTGGTCAGACACCCAGGAAAGGCCCAGACATTCCAATCCCAGATGTGAGGTGACCTCGGAGAGCCATAAGCACATCCACACTCTGGACCTCCCTCTCTGCCCCAGGGCCAGTCTCTGAGTGGCAACTTTCTTGCTCAGAGGGCCTGACTCCTGACTTTGGGGAACAGCAGTAGAGGCAGCAGCCAGGAATGGCCAGTACAAAGGAGATTTTCTTGACAGGAGAGGGAGATTTGATTTTCTAAGCCTGCTTCCTTTTAAATCTTGACCCTGATTGGAATGGACAGTGACCCCTTGGAGCAGATTGAGAGAATGTCATCCTGGGAATGACGGGATGTGGGGAGTGGGGCTGACTTGAGCCCAGCGGTCCAGCTCAGCCTGGCTCCAGACCTTGCTCAGAGACTAGGGGACTCTCTCTGACATCTAATGCTGATCCCAACCTTCTGTGGACCCCGACAACATTGACAGTCTGGGACACACGTATAATCAGGGTTCTGAGGATATAAGGTCATGTATTACTCTCCAAACAATAATTTTAATTCTCTGATAATTGTCCTCCAAACACTAACAATAGTAGTATTGAGGCTATAAAGACTTTATTTTTAATTTTTTTAATTTTATTTATTTATTTTTTCCCCCAAAGCCCCAGTAGATAGTTGTATGTCATAGCTGCACATCCTTCTAGTTGCTGTATGTGGGACGTGGCCTCAGCATGGCCAGAGAAGCAGTGCGTCGGTGTGCGCCGGGGATCCGAACGCAGGTGGCCAGCAGCGGAGAGTGCGCACTTAACCGCTAAGCCACGGGGCTGGCCCTAGAAAGACTTTATTTATTTATTTATTTATTTATTTATTTATTTATTTATTTATTTATGTGAGGGAGATCAGCTCTGAGCTAACATCCATGCCAATCTTCCTCTTTTTGCTGAGGAAGACTGGCCCTGAGCTAACATCCCTGCCCATCTTCCTCCACTTTATGTGGGACGCTGCCACAGCATGGCCGGATAAGCGGTGCCTCGGTGCGTGCCCAGGGTTTGGAACCCCGGCCGCCAGCAGCAGAGCGCACACACTTAACCGCTATGCCTTGGGGCCAGGGCCGGCCCCCCAAAGCCTTCTTTTTTTAACGGCACAATATGTTTTGTGTTTGTGTATGGTAAATACACATAACATAAAATTCACCATTGTAACCATTTTAAAGTGTACAATTCAGGGGCATCAGGTACAATCACAGTGTTACGCCACTATCACCACTATCTAGTTATAGAACTTTCTCATCACCCCCAAATGAAAACCCAGTACCCATTTGCCTTTTTTGACGCCCTGCAGAGAGGCTCCAGGGTCATTTTTTCCAGCAGGTGGAATTGTGGCTGTTTGTGACACACACAGCATGAGCACTCCTGGCACAAAATGGTCTCCTTCCGCAGGTGTCCTCCACATCCTTACTTGTTAAACATTGCCCCTTTCTTGTTTCTTCTTAAAACTTAACCATTCCCTCCCCCGCGCCACCAGGACATCTTCTGGTGACTTAAGTTTATACAATGATTTGATTTAGGAGAGACTTGTGTACCATAAGAGTTCTGGGCCTTATGGAGTGGCTCTGTAGGAGAGTTAAGGGCATGATGGGGGAGAGAGATCGGTCCTCACTGATTTCAGTTTTGCTGGCCCACCTAGCTTGGCTCCTGTATCCGTAGCGCTCTGTTTTCTCAAGATGGGGAAGTGGGAGACTCCAGTTGTAAGAGAATTAGGCATTGTTTTTCAACTTTCTCGCCTTCCTGCAATCCTGTAAGATTTGGGCGAAGTTCACCACAGCAGAGTCTGTAATTGACAACCTGTAAGAGAAAAAGGAAGAAAAGCTGGCTCAGGACAGTGTCTTTACTGCACACCCACACACCATACCCTGTCGCGCACACACTCCCCACCGGGTGACCATTGTGCCAAACCCATGTGAGAGAGAGGAGAGGAATAAAAGAGGAAGGGCAAGAAGAACAAAAAATACATCGACGTGGAAAGAGGAAGTTGGCGCAGGTGAGTAGTACTGGGCTGTAGCCTCGTTGATGTTGATGAGCTGATAGCAGCAGCACTTCTGAACCCCCTCTGTGTGCTGGAGCTGAGAATGGAGGAGCAGGGTTGCGTGGGTGGCTGGATGGAGGAACCAGAAGGTATGATCCCATGGTACTCACTAATATTGTGTGACCCCTTGGAAGTTCAACTTTTCTCCTAGTTTGGTTGTCTTGTCTCGCACACTAGTAGGCAGGCTCCTTGAGGGTGTGGCCATGGTCATCTGACCCTGCCTTGGCCCTCCTCCACTTCTTAGACACCCACTCCTCTTAGTGTTCAAGACAGCTGATGCCTGCCCAGAATGGTTGGGTCTCCCCTGGCTCTTCTCTATGTAAACTCTTCCTCTGTCTTCTCACTCCTCACCCTCACCTTCCCAAGGGCTGCAGCTCCAGGGCACGCGCAGAGCTCGCACCCCCTCTGCCTGGCCAGACCTCACTGGAGGCCACATCTGTATGGCCACCTGCCAATCAGTCTTCACACCTGGATGTTGCATGGCACCCTGAAGTTCACAGGTCTTAAAATGAACTCATGATCAGCCTGTAGGAGCATCTCTGAAAACGTGTCAACAGCCATCATCTACCCAGTGTCTCAGCACAGTGGAGACTCCCAGAGTCCTCCTTCCTCCCTGCACACATGCAATTTTGGAAGTCTCCTCTGGAGTAGTCTCCTCTTTCTCCTTCCTCTCTCCTGCTGGATCAGCCCAGCCCTCTCCTGCCTCCTCTCAAACCCCCTCCACCAGTGTCTTCCAACGACTCCAAATCCCACTCTAAGGGACCCCCAAACCCCTCACTGGCTCCCACTCCCTGCGAAGTAAGGTCCGGCTCCTTAAGCTGAGTTGCAAGCCAATTCACGAATTTGGGGAAAGAATGGATTTCTCTGCTTAGGCCACTTGGGGAATAAACAGCCCAGTGCCCTGTAGGACCCCACTGTGGGTTTGCCTTCGGAGTCTGGACATGGTCAACCATTGGGAGAAGGTCCCGTCGTCGTGATGAGGGCCGGCTTTCCAAAGCCACCCCGCTCCCCTCCTCCCCCGCCCCAAACACAACCATCAGAGGTTGCCGGACCAGCTTCTCGAAAGAGCCCTGGAGGGTTCGGGAAATCCTGCTACCTTTAGGACCTGGAGGATCTGAGTGTGTGGGGGTCACCCCTCCCCGCCCCCCGCGAAGTCGGCACCGGAACTGCTCTAATGGGAACCAGCAGACGGGCGCTCCGGGAGGGCTCGCGGCCCGGGGTGTGGGATTCCTGCAGAGACCTCAGCGGACGGTCAGAAGCCAGGGCCGAGCCGAGGGGGCGCGGGGGTGGGGGTGGCGGCTGAGAGATGCTGGCGCGGTGGGCGGGGGCCCCACACCCCCAGCACAAGAGCGGCGGGAGCCCGGCGCCTAGGACCCCGCGGCCGCTCGAGGGGGTGAACCTGACCTCTCCCGGAAGCCCCACCGCCCCCCTCCGCTCGGGCTCGCACCCCGCCCCCACGCCCAGTCCTCCCCTTCCCCTGGTGGGACTTCTTTAGAAATCGGGTTGTGCGCGTGATTTCTCAGCGAGGGCGGAGTAAGGGAACTCTCCAACAAGGGGGACCGCCCCCAAGTCCCCCGAGAGCCCCTCTGGCAGGGTCCTTAGGGCTGGGAGCCTGGAAGGAGCAGACTTGTCCAGTGGTGGCGCGCAGCCGCCGGCCGGAGTGAGTTCCCGGTCGCGCACATCTCCCCGACTCAGACCCTTCTGTCCACCTCCTCCTCCCTTGTCCTGGCCTTTGGTCCCCATGGGGGTGGCAGAGGGCAGGAACTCAGAGGTGCAGCCGGGGCAGCCGGGAGGGTCGCACGTGGAGCCGACCCCGGCCTCCCTGGGGCGGGTGCTGGGGCAGCTGGCCGAGATCGGTCTGGAGGGACAGGGGGCGGGCGAGGAGAGGGTGGTGTTGCTGCGGGAGTTCGAGGTGCGGCTGGAGCGCAGGCCCGAGAAGTAGGAGGGGACAGGTTGAGGGGTGGTCTCTGAGGAGGAGCCAGGCTTGACCGTATTGTTCGACACTCCACAACCTCGAGCGTGCAGCGCAGGCCGGGGAGCGCGCGGGGCGCGGGGCGCTCGCCTTCCCTGGTTCTCCCTACCGCCTGCGCCCCCCGAAGAGACCCGGGCTTCCCAGCGTGCCTCTGCACGGCTCGCCCGGGCCAGGAGGGAGGGGCCTGCTCAGGTGGGGTGCGGGTCTTCCGAGGGGGCACGGGGAAAGGAGGCGGTCTGCGCCCGTGGGGCTGAGACTGCACCATTGGAGGGGGGTCCCCAGTGGGCCGACCCCCGCAGCGGCAGCCTCTGCTGGGTCAGCAGACTGGGAGGTCGGGTGGGCAGCTGGAGGGAGGGTCCTCCACCTCACCCCCGCCGCGCCCCCTGTCCCTGCAGGAGCCTGGTGTCCCGGCCCCCGCGATGGCCGCGGGACACAGCCGCAGGGAACAGCCGCGCGGATGCAGGGGCGCCCACCCCTAGCGGGGCGCAGCCTCCTCCTCGTCCTTCCCCCGACCGGCGGGATGGGGGGCGGAGGGTCGGCCCTGAGGGTCTGCGCCGACCACCGCGGGGGCATCAACTGGCTCAGCTTGAGCCCGGACGGGCAGCGTCTGCTGACGGGCAGCGAGGACGGCACAGCCAGGCTCTGGAGCACCGCGGACGGCCAGTGCTGCGCCCTTCTGCAAGGTAGACTCGCCTCACCGCGCCCTCCTGACCCTCTCGCTCTGTCCTCTTCCCCTCCCGCTCGCCGGCCTCAGGCCTCGGCTCTTCCGCCCGCAGACCCCTTCCCAAAAGTCCAGCCCCCGCCGCTCCCGGGGCACTCGTGGAAGAGCGCTCGCCCGGGCCGGCGCCGGACCAGCCAAGCGCGTGGGGTGGTGGTGCAGAGCGGGCTGCGTCGGGGTCAGTTGGCCGAGGGGCACCTGCTGCGAGGGGCGAAGATCACTTGTCAGCCCGCTGCATGAAATCATTTCCATTACAACCGTTTTAACAAACGAAAAGAAATGGCACCCAGAGCCCTTCAGCTGAGCGGCGCCTTCCCTTGTCTCTCACTGGCCGGGTGACCTTTGGCCGGACATTTCCTCTCTCCGGGCTGTTGTGGTAACAGCGGGGGCTTGTTAAGAGGGCTTGTTGAGTGCCGCCGTGCTGAGCACTACAGTGTGCAGTCCTCACACTGCTGTTATCCCGCTCGTGCAGACAGGGAAACTGAGGCAGGAAGTAAGTTGCCAGGGGTCACACAGCCCGGGGGGGGGGGGTAGAGTTGAAGTTTGAACCCTCCTCCCCCATCGGACCACCCTGCCCAGCTCTCGGCTCCTTCACTTCATCTGCTGTAAAATGATGGGGTGTGGGGGTGGGATTGATCAAAGGTTCTCAAAAGGAGGTTGTTAAGTTAATTTAGCAGATTTGGAAACACTGAAATAGCAGGAGGCACACGTAGTAGGTGTACCTGCGTCTTTTATAAAAATTTTACAAATGCATACATACTGGTTTATATTTGCGTACTTACCCGAGGGAAGTGGGTGTAGTCTTACCCTGGGTCCCTGTCATGCGTCTGCCCTACGGGACTGAGGTTCCTCCAGCTCTGCCCCTGCTGTGGCCTGAGCAGCAGGTACAGCCCCTGGATGAAGCGCAGGGCTTTCCACACTGTGCAGTTATTTATCTCTGCCTGGGTTTTCCACGTAATCAGCAAATCCTGGGTGGCCTCCCCCAGGCCTCCCAGCTCATGTAGGCACAGGGAGTACAAATTAGCTTCAGTATTGGCTGATCCTGACCCTATTGGTTTTAAGTAAAAGCAGTTATGGTAGATATTTCAAAGCCCATTAGGGATGCATTTTGGATCGCCTGTTAATCAGAAGGTGGTGTGGATAATGGAGAGTTGACCACAAACTAACACATTTAACCCCCTCTCCCTGCAAAAAGAAGTCACGTACACTGACAGGCACTCAGCTGGGACTAGAAGATCTGAGATCTGTTCAGAATTTTAAATCTGACTTGTATTGCTTCCCAGAAATGAGACTTACATCTGGAGGGCTTTCAGATATGCAGGTTTCCAGGTCCCAGTTTCAGCAATCTCGTGGGGTAGGACTCTAGAATTGGCATTTCTTTTTTTTTTTTTTTTTTTGGTGAGGAAGATCAGCCCTGAGCTAACATCCATGCCAATCCTTCTCTTTTTGCTGAGGAAGACTGGCCCTGGGCTAACATCCATGCCCATCTTCCTTTACTTTATATGGGACGCCGCCACAGCATGGCCTGACAAGCGGTGTGCCGGTGTGCGCCGGGGATCCGAACCCTGGCCGCCAGCAGCGGAGCGTGTGCAGTTAACTGCTACGCCATGGGGTCGGCCCCTAGAATTGGCATTTCTAACAGGTTTGTAGGTGGATCTGATGCACAGCTGGCCTCGGGAGCCCCTGGGCTTGGGGCCCATTGTGGGAGCCTAATTTCTAGGTGGGATTCTTCCCTAGTTAAGCGCCAGGCCTTTCCAGGGTGGTTCTGGCCTGGCGGGCACCTGGCTCTGGGCCCAGGGCAGCTCTCCAGCCTGGGCTGAGTCTCCAGGGTCCACCCTCCTGCCCAACTCTGCCCTGCCATCCCCACCCAGCTTTGCCTGGCAACTCCCCTTCACATCCACTTTGGTGGTCCTCACAGCTGCTTGTCCCCTCAGGACACCAACACCTGCTTCCTAGTGAGGCCATGCCTGACCCTCTGGTGCCCTAGAGGGCCAGGCCACTCAACAGGAAAACTATCGAACTGAAAAACTGCTGCCTGTTTCTACCAGGATTTTTTCTGCTGTTATAAGGGTTGGCACTTCAAGAATTTTCAAGGACAGAGGGGGACAAAAGTAACCTTTCCTTATCCTGAAATTACGCTAATAGATGTGACTTGCACAAGAGTCATTTTGGATGTGCAACAGCCCTTGTGTGGCCCCCATGGAAAGCAGGATCTTGCCAGCTCCCCCACCCCTTAGGATTTTTTGTATCAGCACAATATTAGTACAATGTCTTAACATTTGTTTAGTACTCTTTATTTTATAAATACCCCTCTATATACTTATTTGTTATGTTATTAATCCTCACAACTGTGAGGGAGGTAGAATTGACACCGATTTATAGCTGAGCATGGGGATTTATTTATCAATACACAGAGCATCCTAAGTGTTTTCTAGACACCCACCTGTGAGGTACGTGCTGTTGTCAGCATCCCCTGAGGCTCGTGGTGCAGTTACAGCACTCGTCCAAGGTCACATAGCAGGTCACTGGCAGAGAGGGCTCCTCAATCCCTGTGGATCCTGCTGTTACCAGGACAACGCTGAGGGGAGCTGTGCTTGCCCAAGACCACACGGCTGGTCAGAGCAGTCCTCATCCCTGAGGTCTCCTGACCCGACATCCAGGCTCTTTCCACTTCTGTTGTAGAAGCTGCCAGATCGGGGTTAGTGCTAGCTCTTTGTGCAGCTCTGGGCCCACAGAAGGCTGCAAAGAAGAGCCGGGGGTGGGTCAGGCCTGGGTTTCTTGGGCAGAGTGGCCAGGTTGGCAGCTCCTGCCATGCGCTTTCCTTCTGCAGACGAGCTTCTTGCTTAGCTCACAGCAGCAGAGGCAATTGGGGGCCAGAGGCTTCTCTGTGAATCTTGCAGGGTTAGGAAGTTTGTGCCAAGGGGTGGACGGAGAGGAAGAACAGGGCCGTTTCCTGTGGGTGGGGGCTTGGTGGGCAAGTTGTCGCCCTTGGAGGCCCCTGGAGAGTAGGCGCGTAGCCAGTGCCCCGAGCTCCCCTTGCGCAGCAGCTCTGCTCCTGAGGAGCTGTACACCGGTGAACTTTTTAATAAATGGACCTGGCTTTCAAATGCAGTTGGTGAGCTGCAGCGAACAAGAAGGCTTAATTGCCAATTATTCTGTAAAGGGAAGAATTACTGTTAATGTAATTATCCCCCTCCCCCTCTTTTTCTCTTTTATCCGTTGGGTACCTGCTTATTTGGGGCGCTTCATTGGACCCGTGGGCTAAGCAGCACTTCCCCAAATGGCACTTCCTGTTCCTGTCTGTTCCCATGTGGTGAGGGACCCAGCCTGAAGGTTCCAGCCCACTGTGGCTCTTCCACAAGCTTCCTCGTCTTCTGACAGCATCTTCTAACATGGTAGGGGTGGAGTTTGTTTCTAATTCTGGGGGACAAACTGCACACCCCTCTTTACTGGAAGCCTGGTGGTGCCTGCCTATCTGGATGACCCCTACTCGCCACCAGGGAGCCGGAGGGGCCGCTAGTGGTCAAGAGCCTCGCTCTGGAGCCAGACTGCTTGGGCTTGAATCCTGTTATTTAACTTGTGCCTCAGTTTCTTCGTCCATGAATTGGGGATGATAACAGTAGTAACCTAGCCTCATAAGGTTGTGGTGGGGATTCAGCCAGGTAAGAAACAGCTCCCGGCTCGTTTAATAAACGTCTTATCCTTCACGCCTACGTCAACAAGCCCAAGTTGAGTAGCAGCGTCTTGTTGGCACTGTACTGTGCCAGCTCTGAAGCTCTTCCTCATTTGCTTCTCGAAACCCTAAAATCCCCATTTTGTAGATGAGGAAACTGAGGCTCAGGAGGGCTAGCTAGCCCTCCCGCATTTACACGGGCAGAGCAGGCCCTGGATGGAGCCTGCACTCCTCCCTCCTGGTCCAGAGCCCTTTCCCCCTCACCTGCCTGTTGGGTTGACTCTGCTGGGTCCCTGTGTCAGATGTGAAGATGCAGGAGTCTTGGATCCTGCCCCAGGGAATCTGTGGATTGGACTGAGAGAATGATTGCTAAACTGGGGCTGTCTGCACCTGGCCTTCAGATAAGCAGGAACTCTGAGCTGGGGTAGTAAGGGTTTACCTGTTGGCCCAGGGGGGCCTGGAACTGGGACAGTTTTTAATTGTAATGAAAAATACTTAACATAAAATTGACCATCTTAACCATTTTTAAGTGTACAGTTCAGAGATATTAAACATTCATAAGGTTGTGCAACCATTACCACCATCTCCAGAACTTTTTCATCTTGCAAAACTGAAACTCTGTTCCCTTTGAACAATAACCCCATGTCTCCCTCCCCCCAGTCGCTGGCACCCACGGTTCTGCTTTCTGCCTCTATGAATCTGACTACTCTAGGCCTGACTGCTCTAGGTGCCTCGTATAAGTGGACTCATATAGTGCTTGTCTTTTTGTGACTGGCTCATTGCACTTAGCATAATGTCCCCAAGGTTTGTCCATGTTGTAGCATGTGTCGGAATCTCCTTTTTTTCGAAGGCTGGACACCATTCCGTTGTGGGGATATACTGCATTTTTTTATCTGTTCATCTGCCGAGGGACGCTTGGGTTGCTTCCACTTCTTGACTGTTGTAAATAATGCCTCTGTGAACACGGGTGTGCAAATCTCTTCCAGGCCCTGCTTTTAATTCTTTTGGGTATATACTCAGAAGTGGGATTGCTGAATCATCTCATACATATTTTTAAAAGGGCATGTGGGAGCACAGGGAAGGCTCTCAGACATAAACAAATCATTATTAACTTTGTCCTGGTCAAGGAAGAATTCCATCCAAACGCAGTTTGTTTTAAGTATGGATTTGAAGGAAGCCCACACTGGTAATTCATTCTTCAGTTCTTTGGAGACCACTGTCTTTGGGGTGGGGGGCTGAGCTCCCTTGTGGGTGCCGATTGAGGAGGTTGGGGATGGAGGCAGGGAAGCAGTTCAGTCAAGGCCACGGGGCAGGAGAAGCTCGGCTGCAAGGACATGCCCTGTGGCAGCACCAGTGACAAGAGCATCAACCCGCCCTGGCTGGGAGCCTGGGTGCAGGTGGCCCGAGGCTGAGTCTTCAGTGGCTTTGTCAGACACTGTCCATTTCAGCCACACCGTCCATGCTACGGACTCAGAGCTGTCACCACTCTCCCTTGCTCAGAGAATACATCACGAGGCAGCTCTATCAGACAGGTTCCCAGCAGGAAACAAAATGGTACTGTCAAAATAGTAACTCAAGGAGAGTTTAATAAAGGACACTTGCAAAATGCCAGCAGAGTGTAGGAGAACCACAGTACTGCTGGCTGGTACCAGCTGGGCTGACGCCACTCCCAGGCCTGAAGGAGTGAGGGTGGGAACGGTCACTGCAGCCCGGGAGGGAACTGGCTTCCTCCAGGGAGATGCGACCGTGGCCCAGCCAGCGTGGCCTGACCTGCCCCTGCTGGTCATATCAAGTCTCCTGCTGGGGCTCCCAACAATCTGAACCCTGCTGGCAGTGGGGGGACCAGGGAGCTGACAGAGGTGGTGGTGATCTATACAGGGGGTAGGGGGAGCGGCAGAGAGTGGGCTGGAGAAGAGCAGAGGGACAGACAGAAGACTGCAGGGACAGGAGAGAGAAAGGAGGCACTGCTTTTAACGCTGAGTCGAAGGCGTGTTCCAGCTTGGCCGGGGCCCTGAGGCGGGTGCCCACTCCAGCCCATCTCTGCCACCGCAGGCCTGGACTGCCAGCGCTCTTAGCCCCTCCTCCTGTACCTGGAGGGGGCACTTTGACTTTCAACTTGCAGCCAGTCCGAGGGTGTGCGGGCAGGGAGGCGGGGAGGGCCGGCTATCTTGGCAGGAACCCCTGAGCTTCAGCATGTTCTTTAGAACATAATAACTGCATCTTATCTGCATTCTTCATCCCTTCGAAAATATTTAGTTTTAGTGTGGCTTTTTCGCTTATTCTGCACAATTCCAACAGCTCATGGCTGAGGCGCTGTGGTCCCTGGAGATGTGATGGGCCCTCCGTCATCCGTCCCCGGGGTCAAGGTGGGGGCCTCCACTCCCTGGGTGACCCCACGGGCCCAGTGGCAGTGGAGCCCTGTCGTCTGGTCTGGATTACGGTCAGGGACACGCTCGCAGCCCCCAGGGCCCCTCTGCTAGCGGGGCTCCGAGCTGGGTCTCGCTGGGCTTGGGTTCTCAGATGTCGGGTGGTGCCTGATGTGCAGAGGAAGGGGCTTGTCCGTGGGAGAGCCTTGACCACTGCAGGGAGCCTCAGCCAGCTCAGGGCCAGGCCCCTGAGGGGGCAGGAGGCCAGCCCAGCCTCAGAGGGGAGGTTATTTTACATGGAAAAACCCATCTTTTCATTTCGACCTCTTTTCTTCAAGTCTTTGTTTATATGCATTAATATTTTTATTGATTCTCATCGATGTATATATCCATTTTTTTTAGTTCCACGTGTCATCACAGCAGTCCTACATCTCATGGTCTTTAGCATCTCTGGTTTAATGGCTACAGTTGCACTGAGTGGAGGTATCATGGTTTACTAGCCACTCTTGGCTTTCAGTGCTTTTCTTGGCTTAATTTACACTTACACTTGGCACTTTGCCTTCCTGCTGTCCGATGCTGTTGAGATGGGACGGAAGCAGCCAGAATGGGGATGATGCCCCTGGGTAGCCTTTCCTGGCCTCGCTTAGCGCCCGACCACACTGGTCCTTAGAGTACTGTGGGCCGTGACACCTGTGCAGGGCCAGCTCGCGGCATCTGAGTGCCCCAGGACACCCTGGCAGCCTTCCAGCCAGCCTGAGGAAGATGGGGCTGAGCCCTCCCCACGGTAGATCTGGTCTCAGGGAAAGTTTGTTGACAATCTTAAAATGTTTTACAAACTCTTTGGGGTTGGCAAAGAGCTGGGTTGTGTTTTGCTGAACAAATTTTGCCCTCTACTTTTAAACAGACGTGTATTTTAAGGAAACATAAACTGCAGTGTCTTCAAGTGTTTACTTAATTCAAACAAACGTTGTTTTCTTAGAGGCCTGGTATATGCTATCTAAGAAGACCAAAAAACATTTCTTTGTTAATTTTTTTAAAAATTCTGTTTCTTAGAACCCAGAAAGTTGAGTCCTTCCAAGAGTAACTAAGCTTAAACCTAGAGCCAAAAAAAAAAAGTGTGAATCAGCTTGAAACATCCCAGGAGATCCTAAACCCCATCTACCTGATCCTAGACATCTAAATGAGGTTTAAAATTTGATCGAATCCTTAACGTAATAAATACATCCCCCGAATGTGTGGGTATTTGAGTTCATCAGTCTGCTCATCTGTGAAATGGCTCTTAGGTCTAACTTTCCTTTGATTTTGTTGATTTTCTGGTCCCTGAATTCTCCCCAAATATACTCAGCTTCAGTTTGCTGTCAAAAGTTATCTGAGGTGGAAACATCTTTGCCTAAAGGGCAGGCCCTACTATGATCTGACCGGGGCTCCCAGGGCTGCTTATCAATGCCCGAGGCATAAACATTGATCCCCGGGCTGGGCGAGAGTCAGAAGATGTGACAGGCGCACTGGTAAGAGGGATGATCAGGTACGCTCAGCTGAGAACCCAGGCTCGGCGTGGCCTCCCACTATCCCAGACCTCCACCCTCGCTGTGTCTCTGCCTCATCCACCATTTCTGCCAAACCCCTGAATTCTGACCTTAGGGGTCCCTTCTGCTTTGGTGAGTGCCGTCTCCTCTCCCAGAATGCTCTTCTTCCCACACAGGCACCATGTAGACCCTTCCTGCTCTGTCACACCCAGGCTTCTGCTCTGTTGACCCCTGGACATCCTCTGTCCCAGCTCATGTCACATTCAGCTGACTGTCTCTTCTTCTGGGTTGGCTGCCCTCTTTGAAGGCAGGGAATGTGTCCTAATCATCTCTGATCTGTGTGTGTTTCCTGTGGCTGCTGTGACTAATGATCACACTGGGTGCCATAAAACAACAGTTTATTCTTGCAGAGTTCTGGAGGCCAAAAGTCCAAAGTCAGTGTCACTGGGCCCATATCAAGGTGTTGGCAGGGCTGCGCTCCCTCTGAAGCCTGTAGGGGAGAATCTGGTTCCTCTTTCAGCTCCGAGTGGCTGCCGGCACTCCTTGGCTTGTGGCCTCATCACTCAGGTCTTCAGGGCCAGCACCTTCAAATCTCTCTCTGCTCTGTCTTCACAGTGCTTTCTCTCTGCCTCCTCAGATCTCCCTCAGCTTCCTTCTTATAAGGACATTTGTGATTGCATTTAGGGCCTGCCCTGCGAATCCAGGATAATCTCCCTGTCTCAAGATCCTTAATTACATCTGCAGATGTGTCTTTTTCCAAGTGAGGTAACATTTCTTGGTTCCAGGAATTAGGACCTGATCTCTTTGGGGCATTATTCTGCCTACCACAGTGTCTCTCCCCAAATGTAAGATCAGCTAGCACCTGACATTTACTCAGACTGTGCAACAGCCCCATGAAACAGGCATTGTTACTCTCCCCATTTCAGATGAGGAAATCGAGGCATGGGGAGGTGAAGTAGCTTGCCCTTGGGCAGTCAGTAGCAGCATCAGGATGCTAGCCTAGGCATCCCGGCTCCGAAGACCATGTCCTTGGCCTCTATACTTCTTGTCACCATAACACTGGGTTTGTTGAATGACTTGAGTGAATACAGATAGCTGAAAAGTTTGAAGAAGACTGAAAGGAGATGATGAAGAAGGGGGAGGGAAGGAGAGGAGGGAGGAAGAAGAGAGTGGAAGACGAGAGAACAAAAGGATTCAGGGGCAGACTGAGTGCTCCCTGAATTGCTCCTGGCACCCCACAGTTCCTGAGACTTGCCTAGAGTTAAATCGTCATTTAAAAGGGCTAGTCAATTCTGGACTGGCCTTACACACTCCCTGTCCCCCGCTTTCTTCCCTTTCTCTCCTTCTCAAACATTCTTCCCAGAAAACAAGAGCTGGCATGCCCCGGTATGCTGACGTCTCCCCTCATCTACAGGACATGAAAGCTACGTGACCTTCTGCCAGCTGGAGGATGAAGCTGCCTTCACATGCAGTGCTGACTGCACCATCAGGAAGTGGGATGTGCTGACAGGGCAGTGCCTGCAGGTGTTCCGAGGACACACGTCCATTGTGAACAGGTCAGTGTGGCCTGGAGGACAGAGATGGAGGCCATGGGGCCCCTGCCCTGGGGGAACTTAGCTTCTCTGGGGAAGTCCACATGTGGACACATGGAGAAGTGTTACCCAGCAGAGAAGTGTCCCCAGGTGCGACAATTGCTAACTGCCCAAGGCTGCAGGTGGGGGTTTGGGAGGCAGAGGTAGGGGAAGGGAAGCACCACCAACACATTCACTTGTGCATGGATGCCCCCCTTGGGGGCCCTGGCAGCACAGTTGCCCCCTGCTAGGCACAGGGAAAGGCACTGGAGGCCACAGCTCCCACTGATGGGAACAAATTCCAGAGGAAATGACTTAATTGGCACCGGATGGTGGACCAGGGGCTTGGAGGAGGAGCAAAATGGGGGTTGCTCTGAAGATGGAGTCAAGGGTATTTTTAAATCTGTCTTTTCTATGTTGCTGTTGAAAATATTTCACCCCCTTGCCTCTCTAGGAGGTTTGAATTTTTCCTTTCCTTATTGAATTTGGGTCTGAGCTGAGCCATGGAAATTCCTTTGCTGACCAGATCAATTTGACACTATTTATGTAACTTGTGGCCTCTCAAACTCCTGAGGGAATGCCCGGTATAAGCAGGAGTCTGGGCACCTGTCCTTGGGCCCTGGTGGCCACACCGACCAGAAGGGGCACCTGCCTGGGAGCTTAACTAGGTAAGGAAAGGGCCCAGTGCAGGCGGCCGTTTGGAGGGAGTCGGAAGGCTGAGCTGAGGCGGGCGGGGAACGAAGGTTGTCCGCCAGAGGGACGTGGCCAGTGTGGGCTTTGCGCATGGCTGGGTCAGGGCGGGCACTTTGCCTGCTTTGCGCATGCCTGGGTCGGGGCGGGCAGTTGGCCTGCTCTGCGCATGCCTGGGTCGGGGCGGAACCGACTGGCTTCATGGTCCAGTGCACCGTGGCGGGAAGGGGTGGGCTGGGCCTATCACTAACAGCTGGTGGCCCTCAGTCGGGAAGGTGCACCAACCCGGAGGGAACTAGGTAACATCCTTGAGTAGCAAGATAGATGTAGACCAGCAGACCTTGTTGTGTTGGCTCAGGGTGTTCTGAGTGGAGAAGGAAGTCGGGAGGGACCCCAGTAGGGAGCCCCTGCCCCCACCTTCCAGCGGCCCAGCTTTTACCCCCCACCCCACCCCGCTTAGCGAGAGCAGGGCCACGCAGACAGAGGTGGGAGGGAAGGGTCTAGAACTAGGACTCGGTCCCACAGCTCCTGCGGCCTCCTCCCAGCGCTCTTGTGATTGAGGAGAAGTGTGCTTGTGGGGCAGTCTCCTTTTGTGGGGCCGTGAGTGGCGCCAGGGGAAGGCCCCATCCCAGGTGACCAGCTTGCCCTCAGGTTGAACCAGAAACTATCCGCTGCTCCTGGACAGTAAATCTGGACAATTATGGCTAGAAATTATGCTCTGCCAGGTTTAGACTCTCCAGAGTGCACACACAACATGCACACATGTTCACACATACACACATACATGTGCGCTCTTGCACAAACACAAATACACATGCACTCTCACACACAAACACATATACACACGTATTCACACACACACTACTTTTGAGTGGTCAGCTATTGTAAACCAGTAGCTCTGGGGAGTTATTTGCGTTATTAAGTAACTGCTCACAAATGGGCGATATCCTTGAGGTGAGGACGTGCAATTCACTTTTTCCCGTGTTTTCAGAGCCGGGCCAGGCATGTGAGCTTCTTGGGGCACCGACCAGACCTGGCATCCCTGCCTGCTTATGCCAGGCAACACCCGGCGGGACTCAGGCCCCCAGAACGTCACTTGTCCGTGCCACATGACGTCAAGTTGTCACTTTCCTTTAGGAATACACACTCGTGAAAACCATAGTTCCTGAGTATTTGGGAAGAAGCCAGTCAGAAAGAGGGAGTTGGTGTTTCAGCGCAGTCTGTTTCCTTGATTACTCGTGGCAAGTGAGAATGATTCAGAGTGAGGGGTGGGCGCTGGGCGGGCAGAAGGTCTCTTCTCTTTGCTGGGCCCTCTGTCCTCCCAGCCACATCAGCCTCACAGGCAAGACCTTTTAAAAGAGGGAGCACAAAGTGCCTCTGACCCTGACATGGGGTGTTCTGAACCCTCTGTCCCCACACCAATGACGCGCCTGCATTCCAGCTTTCTTGTGCCCTTTGTGGTCTCCTCTCCTGGGGCCTCAGAGCTTCTTAACAAGGGTGTGTAAACAGACCCTTTGAAGCTATATGCAAAGTTCTATACTAAAGACAAATGTGTATTTTCTGGGGAGAAGTTCTTATCATTTATCAAAATGAGAATAAGAATTGTGACTGTTTACTGTGGGGGAGCCTCTCCTCCCCCATGGTGTGGACCGAACCTCTCTGCTCCTCTCACTCGAACTTCCCTGGGGCCTGCGGCCCAGGGCTGTGACCTGGAGCTGGAGTGGTGCCAACAGTCCTCAGCCCGGAGGAGGTTCTGCTGTGTGAGCTGACAGCAGACACCCACCCCAGCTCCACGGCAACTCATCTCTGACTGTGCCTCCCATGGGCCCTGACCTTGTAGAAGTCACCCGTGGGCGTGATCCCGGGACCAGTGTGGTGAGAGCAACTGCAAGGGCTGGCTGGCTTCTCCACGGCTACTCAATCAGAAATGCCCTGCCCACTCTCTTGAGTCTGACCTGTCCCTAGGGTGACAGCATGTCTCACTTTGCCCAGAACCTTCCCAGTTTTCAAACTGCAAGTCCCGCGTCCCCAGAAACCTTTCAGTTCTGTGCAAACCAGGAGGGTCAGTTTTCCTACCCATCCCCCTCTACCCCCTGTTCCCTTTGCTCTTGCTGCCATAGCTGTGGAGCAGCTTCCACGGGTGATGTGTTGGGAGGGAGCATCAGAGCCTTGGCCCCTGATGAGGGGAAGGTCCAGGTGGGCCAAGGGCCCAGTGCATGGGGAGATTCAGACAGGAGGGTCACTGGGGGCAATTCTGGGCAGTGTCCTGGGAAGGGGGCCCTTGAACTGGACGCGAGGTGAGTGTGGCTGGCTGGGTAGAGAGAGGGAGAGCCTCTTCCAGCTGCAGCGCTGAGGCAGCTGATCTCTGGCCCAGGCAGGTGTCTATGCAGGGGTGGGTGGAGGTGTGGATGACAGTGACCGAGGACACCTTCAGTCTGGGCTTTGTTCTGTGGGTGGTGGAAGCCCAGAGGCTGAGCCTCTCCCTGGGGTCCCTGACATTTCCAGGAGGGCTCTCCTGGTCCCCTCACAGTCCCCCTTGATTCAGGGGGTGGGCTCGAGTTCCCCAGCCCCACGATTTTCTCAGGTTCGTGTCTCCTCTTTGCTGGGAGCATCTTGTGGTTCCCATTGCCTGGGCTCATTGAACACATTAAGACATCAGCCAAAGGGATCCTGTGACAGCCTGCAGGGCAACCCTGTGTGGTCTGACCCCTGACCCTTCCCCTCTTGCCGCCAGGATCCTGGTCGCCAACAACCAGCTCTTCAGCAGCTCCTATGACCGGACAGCTCGTGCCTGGAGTGTGGACAAGGGACAGGTGTCCCGGGAGTTCCGGGGCCATCGCAACTGTGTGCTGACTCTGGCCTACTCTGCCCCCTGGGACCTCCCCGGGGCGCCGTGCGTGGAGGAGGCCGTGGCCGGGGGGCTCCTGGTGACGGGCAGCACAGATAGCACAGCCAAGGTGTGGCAGGTGGCCAGTGGCTGCTGCCACCAGACGCTGCGGGGCCACACGGGTGCTGTGCTCTGCCTTGTGCTGGACACACCCAGCCACACAGCCTTCACCGGCAGCACTGATGCCACCATCCGAGCCTGGGACATCCTGAGTGGGGAGCAGCTGCGGGTATTCCGGGAGCACCAGGGCTCTGTCATCTGTCTGGAGGTGAGACCTGCCCGGCCCCCCCATCTGCCGGGGAAGCCCCTGGGCCATCCTCTGAGCTGCTGCCCTACACACCTGGTCAGCTCAGGCTGTGTAACACAGTACCACAGACTAGAGGGCTTAGACAACAGAGACTGATTGTCTCACAGGTCTGGAGGCTGGAAGTCCAAAATCAAGGTGTGGGCAGGGTTGGTTTCTTCTGAGGCCTCTCTCCAGGGCTTGTAGACGGCCGTCTTCCCCCTGTGTCCTCGTATGGTCTTCCCTCTGCATCTAGGTGGTGAAGCCCAGAGCTGCCCAGTCCCTGCCATGCTGGTTTGGTTGTGTAAATCGCATTTTTCTAACTCAGATCCTGCTTGAGGACGTTGTGATGGGAAACGGGGACTGAGCTGGGAGTCAGCCATCTGGTTTCTGATTCCAGGATTTAGAGGCTGGAGGGCAGAGGAAGGAAGGTCCTTGGGACCTGGCAGGTCCCTGGGAAGCAGCACTGTGCATGATGGGGAGAGATGTGCAGGGAGCAGTGGACGCTGTGTCCTGGGTGCAGCGTGGCGGGACAGGCTCAGGGTCCGTGAAGAAGGGCGGAGCAAGTCTCTGGGTAGCCAGCTGGCTTAGAGCTTCTGGTATCGGCCAAGGGTGAGTCTGTCTCCTCTGCTTGAGTCAGCCTGGAGGACATGGAGCCCACTGCCTGGCCCAGCAGCAGGAAGTGAATGAGTGATGGGGCAGTGAGCGAATTCATGAGTACAGCGCTGGTAGGAGCTTGGCACTCTGCAGGGTGCTCAGCAGACTGCAAGGAACATAGGGCAAGGCTAACTCCCAGGGTGGGGTGCTCCAGGGTGGGGTGCTCCCTGGGCGGGGCAGTCTTTCTCCCATAAGTGCAGACCAGGCTAGTTCCCAGCTAGGTCCCAGTCAGGGAGGGAGGGTGGAGGAGGCACGTGGGGAGAGGGCCTTGCTGGGCAGTGGGATGGGGCAGGGTGAGGGTGGGCACAGTGGAGTATGTGGAGAGAGGCCCCGGGTCAGAGTCAGGAGGCAGGAGGGGCCCTGCTGTTGGCTGGAGCAGGGAGAGCGCGTCCAGTCTGAGGAGCTGGGCACCGTTGTGGAGCCGGTCCTCACATGGTGTCTGAAGGGACTGGCACAGGGCAGCACTGGCGCTCGTACAAGAGCAGCTAGCGCTTGATTCAGTCAACATCTAGTTATTGGGTTTGTTGGTTGGTTAGTTAGTTAGTTAGCTATTAAGTCCCAGCCGCTTCACCCGAGGTGGAGTTGAGGTAGAAGAGCCCCCATGTTGCAGAGTGGTTGGGGTGAGGGTCCACCTGACGGAGTTCCAGGGTCACCGTCTCCATTGGCGAAGGCCTGGTCTTCCAGAGGAACAGCTCAGTCACGGACCCGCACGACGCCTGTCAGGTTGCGTTTATGGTGCGCCTTGGTGCCAGTGCCCTGGGAGCCGCAAGGACCCGCCTTCCTGTAGTTTGGACGCTAGATAGACGAGTCTCCCTGTTCTGTTTCCTGCCATTCCCCGGTAGGAAATCAAACCTCATCGTACCTCGACTTGGGACATGCATGCATGTGCGACATTTGGGTGTTTCTAGATTCTCTCTTCTCCCCATCACAGGGCCGGGAGGGTGCCTTTCCCACCTCTCCTGATCTGCCTCTTGAACAGAGCTGCTCCCCACGACACCCTTGCCTTCCGAACCTTTCGGGGCCACCTGACAGTCTCTGGGCGCAGCCTCTGAGACTATTGCTGTGTGGTCCCTCACCGTGACCCTGCTGTCATCTCGTCTGAGTGTGTAGCACAGCTGCAGGGTCAGGGGCACCCATCTCGTTCACCTTACCTTCTCCAAATAGGAGGTGGCCCTTGGCTTCATGTCGGTTTCCTTTCTCTGTCCCATCCCCTGCAGGTACACATCCAGGTCCATCCACCTGAGACAGGGAGGTGATCTCTTCTAGGGGACCTCACAGAATTCCCACTCCTCCCATCATGGCGAGGGGCAGGCTGCTTTCCCAGACGCCCTGCAGACAGGCAGGGTTCCCGGGTGTCTGGAGACCCTGGGAGCATCCTGGGCCCCCTGGATGGTTTTGGGAGGCTTGGGGCCTGGCCTCTGGCATTGTTTTGGTGAGGAAGCACCCGTGCTCGCAGATTGAGAGCTGAGGGAGTTGCCTGCGGTGTCCTGTTAGGATGAGTGTGGGGCATCGACTGGGATCCTGATGGAGCCTGTTCCGTGGAGCTGTGGTATTTCCACTGTTCATGCTAAACAGGTCAGGCCCTTTGTGTGTTGAGAGGAACTTGTGGGCTGCCTTTGCAGAGGTCGGGGACGAGAAGAGGAAACAGTACAGAGTTACACAGCCTCTTATACCCTGCCTCCGACCCTATCGGCCTTGCATGGATGAGGTACCACTGAGGCATCCTCCCCACCTCCTCGCAGGCCTGCTGCCACTCTGAACCTTCCAGGAGCAGAGGCGAGGCCTGAGAAATCGGCCAAGCCCTGAGGGGCCTCTGCCTTTCCCGTTCATTATGGAACGTGTTTCCAGGGTTGAGCACGCCAACCCCAGAGGGTTCCAGAAGCCAGGTGGGGGCAGAGCCAGGAGCGCGCAGGCCTCCTCTGGAGGGGGTGGTCCAGAGCAGAGGTGAGGGCTCGCTTCCAAGTAACAAACTCAAGGTGAAGCCCGCTGACTGTGGTGTGGGGCTGCTCCCTCCCCTGCTCTCCAGAGGAGTTCCCAAGGTCTGGGCTCAATGGGGTGGTCCTTGTGAAGAAAGAGAAGGTGGAGACCTTTAATATTTAAAAATTTAGGGGCCAGCCCAGTGGCGTATTAGTTAAGTTTGCGCACTCTACTTCAGTGGTCCGGGGTACTCGGGTTCGGATCCCAGGCATGGACCTACGCCCCGCTTATCAAGCTGTGCTGTAGCAGGTGTCCCACATATAAAGTAGAGAAAGATGGTCACGGATGTTAGCCCAGGGTCAATCTTCCTCAGCAAAAAGAGGAGGATTGGCAACAGATGTTAGCTCAGGGCTTATCTTCCTCACACACACACACAAAACATTTAAAAATTTAAAAATTTTAGTTATGAAACATTTTAAACATAAAGTATAGCAAATAGTAAAACAGACAGCTATGCACCCACTTCTGAAATGAGATATTACCATTGTGTCATATTTACTTCATATCTTTTTAGAGAAAGAAACATTTCCAGTACAGCCAGAGAGAGAAAGGGAAGGAGCTGCCAGGTGGGGGGCAGCCCGAGGGCGGTGGGGAGCGAGCACACTTGTTCATCTGCAGCATCATCCGTGTGCGCCATTCCTTTCCTGCAGAAGCACTGTCCTGCCAAACTCCGAGGGGCTGGGGGCAGAGACTGCTATTGCATTTTAGGGATAAGTACTAGCTTCCGGGTTAGACCCGGCTATGTGCATTATTGCATTGATCCTCATGGCCACCTCTCTGAGGGATTACTTTCTCTCATTTTGTGCCTGAGAAGACGGAGCTCAGAGAGGGTAAGCAACTGGCCCAAGGTCTCACAGCTGGTAAGAGGCAGAGACAGGATTTGAACCCAGGACTGAACATGTAACCTGTGCTTGTAACCAGCAGCGTATAAAGGAGTGATGGAGCCCGTGCCGTGCCAGAGTGGGGGAGCCTCTTCCGAGTTCAGCTCTGGAGGACCTTCCGGAGCCCGGCTGTGCTCTGCAGCCCGGCCCTGCTCACAGCCTGGCCCAGCTGCTGCTCCTCCCTGGTGCACGGGCTGCCGTGAGCTGAGCCGAGGGGAGGCCCGCACCCCAGGGGCCTTGGCCGCAGAGCCCAGGCCCTCCTGCCTCATCCTCCATCTGCCCGGACGGATCACACTGCAGGGGGATGGCCCACGAGCCCCGTCCCCTCAGAGCTGCCTTGGCTGCGGGGTGTCCTGCAGGACTGGCCTCTGTGCCCCCGTCAGGGCCTGTCCTGCTTTCGCCATCTGCTTCGGGCCTCCTCTGGCCTCCCCCGCCGCCCGGCTGCTCCCGATGGGCGTCCCCTCAGGAAACGGGCCAAAGGGAACAGAGAGGCCTCAGCCCGCCAAGGACAACACGCCTGGAGCGCTTCCTTGGCCTCTGGCTCAGGGTTTGTGCTTGGAAAGCGTGCTGCTTGTTCGTTTTAGACGCGGTGTGGCAGGCCCGCGCCGCCGGGACATGCCGCGTGGGGAGCGGGAGGCGCTGTCCCTCTGCCTCAGCGGCTGTGGACGGGGGCGCCCAGGCGGGGCTGTGGAGCCTGGACGTTCCACAGAGAGAGGGGTCTCGGTCTCACACATGCCCGCGCCCCTCGTTGGAGGTCTGTGCGTCTCAGTGGGTGGTTGGGAAGCGTGGTCACTGGAGGCCTGGGGCTGCCTCTGGAGTGACAGTGGGGGCACAGCCAGAAAACCCTGGGGCCAAGAGCAGTCAGCCTGGGGGGCAGGACTCAGACACAGTGCTGGGGGCAGTGTGAGGAGGGATCCCGGGGGGTGGCTTGCTCACGAAGCCCAAGGGAGGATCAGTGTGGGGCTGCTTTCTGAGCAGAGAGGACTTGTAAGAAACCTGGGAGGAAGGTGTGTGCCCAGCGTCCTTGGGGGACAGTGAGGACACAGGTGAGCCTGGGGAAGCTAGGCCACCTCCGGGCTCTGGGCACCGGGCCAGGAAGGCTGAGAGCAGGGTTGGGGGTGCCGAGCAGGCTCGGGGAGACCTGCTGGCTTTTCCGCCCCTGTCCCTGTCGATGGCCAGGATGGCCAGGAACCGAGCTCCTGGAGGGTGGGGCCTCGGCGAGAGGACCGAGTGATGTCTGGACCCTGCTGGAGCCCCTCAGGTCTGCGGGTGTCACGCGCGTCCCTCTTTGGGGAGTGGACTGCTGATAAGAGAGGCCAGAACCCAGGGGGTTACGCTGGCTGGGGCCAGTCGTAGACCTAGTGGGACGTGAGGGCAGAGCCTGCAAAATGGCCGGCTGTGTCTGTCTCCTGCTCCCATCCGAGGGAGACCCCCGTAGCCTCTGCCTCCAGGAGGCCGTACGTGATCCTCAGGATTCCACCCCAGCTGCCAGAGGGATCAGCCCAAGGCCAGCTGTGGCATGTGGCCAGGGTGGAAAGATGAGCTGGGCCAGCTGGAGTCCTGTTCTCTGGAATTTAAACTGGGAAATAAGGGGAAACTGAGTCAGCCATGGGCACTGGAGTGGAAAGTGGCCCAGAGTGTGGCGGTGATGGGCAAGTATGTGCTTGAGCTAGGGGTGTGCGGGGCATGTTAAGGATGCCGGTGGCCAGCCTGGACTGGTTCTAAGCCCACCACCTACTGCCCCCCCGGAGAAGGACCTCATCTTCTCTGAGCCTCCAGCGGCCCCGGGGCCCCAGCAGTGTCGTGGATGGCTCTCCCCAAGGCTTGCAGCCTGCCCTGTCTTCCTGGGCCCTGCAGAGTGGGCAGAGGCCCTGTGTCATCAGCCAGCTAACTGCCGCTGAGGCCCCCACCCTGCCTGGCCTTTGGTTCTCATCTCCTCCTCCACCAGCCTGAGGTGCTGGCTGGGCGCTCTCTTGGCTTCGGGGTGTTTGTCTAGGTAAATCTGCAATTATCTTAACAGCCTTTGCTCTTTCCTCGGGCTAGTACACTGTCCCTCGTGGCAGGGGCGCTCCAGTCAGAGGTGCCCCCCAGGCCCCTTCCCCGTCTCCTGGGCCCTATCCTTATCTCCCAAGACACAGAGCAGGGGTGTGAACGCTGCTCCAGCTGGCCGGGCTGAGTGGGAAGTGGGGGAGCGTGTCTCCAGGGCCCTCTTCCCTCCCCACCTGGGCAGCCCCAGGGGCAGGACCCCATGATGGCCCCTGGGTGTCCAGCTCCAGTCCTAGCGGAAGTCTGCCTCACACACACCACAGCCAGTGAGGTTACTTCTAGACTTTTCTTCTATCTGCCCTTTCACAAGCAGAAGTCCAGTGTGAAAGCCCCGCCCTGGGACCCTTTTCTCAGCCGGGACAACACCAGGGAGCGGCTGGTGCAGTCTGGCGGTGGCTGCGGGTGGCTTCACGGTCGCCCTTCCAGGCACCAGGCTGTTCTGGGTAGGGAACTGCCAGAGAGAGATGCCTGAGTGCCGCCAGCGCCCCGCCGTCCTCACTCTTACGGTGCTGAGCGCCGTCCGGCCAGGCCGTATCTGTGTCCCCCGCGAGGAAGGGGCTGGCCTGATCCTTGTCTACAGGTGAAGCAGCTGAGGGGCAGTCAGTGACTTGGCCAAGGGCAGGGTGGCAGTCGCGCCGGGTCTGCCTGACCCCACCCCGCCCTGCGGAGAAGGGAGGAGCAGCGTGAGCTTGGGTGCTGGGGTGGGCAGTTGGTGGGCCCCACAGGCAGGGGTGTCTGGCTCATCCAGTTTCCCCACCGAGATCTGCCTGAGCCCCTCCCCGTTACACAGAGAGGTTTGGGGGAGCTTCCGAGCTACCCCACTGCGGCCGGTCGCCCCGCGTCCGTGCCGACCCTCCTCCTCCTCCCTCAGCTCGTGAACCAGCATGTGTACTCGGGCAGCGCCGACAGGACGGTCAAGTGCTGGCTGGCGGACACGGGGGAGCGCGTGCGCACGTTCGCAGCCCACAGACACAGCGTGAGCGCCCTCAAGTACCACGCGGGCACCTGTAAGTGACCCTGTTCCTGGCCCTCCCCACACTGCCCCAGCCTGCAGGGCCAGCCTGTCCCCTTCACTCCTCGCCCCCAGCCAAATCCTCGCTGCCATTCAGGAGGTCAGCGCCCAAGGGCAGTGGCTGCGGCTCCTCCATGCCCGTGTTCTTCCAGATGTCTACAAAAAAGGTCCAAATAAGGGTCTGGGGCCTCCTCCCACCCTTACCCCAGAAGAATGTTCAGAGGTCCTAGGGTCAAGAGCACGTCTCAAGGACACGTTCTAATTCTCACAGTGAGACAGTGACACCACTTACTCCATCCAGACTTGAGGGCCACATGGGTTTGGCTTCACTGGCATTATGTTTGACTACAGATAAGAGAAAACCCAGATAACAATGGTTTAAATGAGATAGTGGTTCATTTTTCTCTCAGAAGAGTTTCAGAGGCCAGCAGTCTAGGCTGGAATGGATGGCTCCACAAAGTTATCAGGCACCCAGATTCCTTCTGTCACTTTGCGTCATCATTCTTACCATGTACCTTCTATCTTGAAGGGGGCCTCATGGTTCAAGATAGCTGCTGGAGCTCCAGCCATCATGTCATGTTTTAGGCAGGCAGGAAGAAGCAGAGGAGGGAAGGGCAAAAGGATGTATCTCCTAGCTGAATAGGCCCTTTAAAAATCTTTCCTTGAAGCCCTACCCAAAGACTTCTGCATACATCTCTTTGACCATTGCCCACGAGAGAGAGAGAGTAATAAAAGCTCTTGTCTGGGGACACTGCTACCAGGATCAGTCAGGATTATTTTGGAAAGAAAGAAGAGCAGAATGACTTATTGGGTAGGCAATAAGCTGTCCTACAAATTGTCTCCCATCCGGGCTTTGCTGGCTCTGTCCAGCTGGCTTGCCACATGTTTACACCCAGACACTTCCAGAAGACAGACACTGTTCCTGGGAAACAAGCCCCCCAACCTCACCACACCTACTTGGGAGTGGGGCTCCCAGCTTCCTGAATGTCTCTCTCCCAAAGTGATCCCCCATGTTGCGTTTTGCCCTCAGCTCTCCCTTCCCCTCTGTTTTCTCACACACATCTGACAGCAGTGGGAAGCAAGCCCCACGCGAGCTGAGCGAGAGCCATCTTCTAGCACTGGAGTGGGGGCAGACGAGTGGGGAAGAGTCACAGTGGAAAACTCAAGTCGGCTCACAGCACAGGTGTTAGATGAAGCGAAAGTGTGGATCTCTGAAAATAGAGCCTGAGATGCCCTCGGGGTGTAGGCGTCTGGCACGGAAAAAATTTTTTTCCTTCTTCCTGTGTCTAAGCCTGTCAGTGTGATTCCGGCTCTGCTCCCAAGTTGGGGATCTCTGCTTTAGAAAGAAGGTTGCCTCGAGCACCTCCCCTTGGCAGCAGCTGGGATGGAACCTGCCGCCGCAGCGAATCCCAGGGACCCCACGTGCTGCCCGCTATTAGGGAACCCTGGTTCTGGGTCTTTGCCAGCAGGCTACAGGATGATCAGATGTTCCCGCCCATGGCACGCCCAGCAGCCACACCGAGTTGGTGGAGGGGAAGGCAGGAAAGGGGCTGAAGAGACCCAGAAAGGAGACTTCCCCTCGGGGCCACATTCCCCTCTAGCGTTAGCAGACAGGCTGGGAATAGGCAGGTGACGCAAGAAGTGGGGTAAGAAATAGATCCCCCGAGGCCAGGGCGCCCCCAGGGGTGCTTGCTGCGACCACTCAGGCTGCCGGGTGGGTGTAGCAGATGCTGTGGGTACCACGCTCAGGGGTGCTCTTGCTGGAGCACCTGAGGTCCCCTGCCGGAGGTCATTTTCTTGTGAGGGGCAGGTCCAAGGAGGCTGAGAGTTGACACCCCTAAGAGAGGCCCTCAAGCAATGGTTAAGGGGCTTTGAGGGATAAATAGCCCAGCATCCTTGTCCCCTGGTGGGACAATGCTGAGACATGGTCTGCACCTTCTCCCAAGGGCCCCCAGCTCACTACTTCATCATGCCCCGTGTGGGCGTCCTTCCTTTCTGTTTCTCTCCCCACGTCCTGGAATGCCGTGCCAAATGAACTGTTTGCCCTCAAATCCTAGTGTCAGGGCCAGCTTCTGGGAGAACGCAGCTCAGACGATAAGTGCACAAGGGAGTGTCCTGGGCAGTGTTCCCAGTGTGGTCCCTACCAGCAGCTTCAGCATCACCCGGAACTGGCTAGAAATGCAGTTCTCAGGCTCCAAGCCAGACCTCCTAAATCAGAAACAGGTGGGCCCAGCAGTCTGTGTCTGAACAAGCCCTGGTGATTCTGTGCCCACTGGAGTTGGAGAGCTCTTGGACTAAGTGATAAAGTAGGAAAAAGCCCAAGGGAGGCAGAATCCAGGGCCTTACCCCTGGGAGAGGTGCAGGAGCACCTAATGAACCCCAGAGGGTCTCGTTCTGTTTGGAGGGCGAAGTTCATTACTGAGGAGGGGGCCGACAGGCTTTCTGGTCAGCCCTTGCCCCAATAGGCTGCTCAGATGGTGGGGGGAGGGATGACACCCCCCCCCCGCCCCAGGCTGGCAGAGAAGCCAAGCTTCAGAGGCTTCTACCAAACGGCCTGGGCCCAGAGAGTGGGATAGAAGCACCTGGAAGGATAGCGCAGGCAGACCTGAAGCCCAAGGAAGGCTCTGCAGCTGCAGCCCTGCAGAGCCCAGCTGGCTGCAGTGGTCGCCCTGAACTCAGGAGTGTAGTAAGATCGTGAAGGTGCCGCCTCCTTCCTTTTAAGGGGCTCCTGCTATTTCCCATTTGCACCTTATGCCATCCCTGTGAGGCAGGCTGATGGGCCCGGGAGAGGGTCCGAGGCCACTCTCCCCCCTGCCCCTCCGTGCCCCCGCGCTGCGGCGTCCTGGAGAAGGCGGAGGGCTCTGGACCGGAGGCCCAGTGGCGCCGTGTGTCCACAGTGTTCACAGGCAGCGGGGACGCGCGCGCGCGCGCCTTCGACGCCCAGTCCGGAGCGCTGCAGAAGGTGTTCCGCGGGCACGCCTTCATCATCAACTGCATCCAGGTAGGCGCCCCCGCCCGTCCCCTGGGCCCCCTAGGGGCTCCTGGCTGAGCGAGGGCGAGCCCGGCTGCCTCGGGGCGGGGCGGGGCGGGGGTGGGGAGGCCAGCCAGCAGCAATGCTTGGAGCGCGGGTCCCCGCGCCCCCTCACCTGCGGAGGTCTCCAGGGCTGAGACGTCACCATCGGTCGTCCTGGGTAGTTGCTGTTCACGCCGACGCCCGGGGCCTGCCCGGCGTGCTGACCCTGAGCTGCGGGGACGGCTGCCGCGACGCGCTGGGGGCGGGGGCGAGCTGAGCCCCCCTCCAGCGCCCGCCCCACGCCTGCGCCCGCAGGTGCACGGCCAGGTGCTCTACACGGCCTCGCACGACGGCGCGCTGCGCCTCTGGGACGTGCGCGGGCTCCCGCGCGCCCCGCCGCGCCCCGCCGCCCGCAAGCGCAGCCTCTCGCGCCTCTTCAGCAACAGGGTGGGCTGCGCCGCCGCCGCGCCCCTGCAGCCGCCCTGAGCCCTGCCTCCTCCGTGTCTGTGGACTTCGACGCCCTCCCGTTCCGCCGCGAGCCTGCCCCCCTCCGTCCCCAGCCCCTACAGCCAGAGGGCCCCGCAGAGCGACCCTGTCTCAGGCCTGCTCACCGGCCCACCCGGGCCCTCCCGGCTCTCAGGGTCTTCAGCCCCACAGCCCCGGAAGCCAACAAGCCTTTCCGGCTGAGAGGAAACGGACGTTTCCGCAGAAAGCTGCTTAGCCGCAGGTGGGCGGTATTTTGGCAAATTGTCCCGAGGACACTTGGGAAGAACCGAAATACACGTCCTTAAAAGTGCTCTGGAATATGTCGTCTTTTGTTTTGCAACCGAGTCTCAGTTTCCTCTCTGAGGGAGGAGGGATTCCAGGAACCGGAGGCCTCACAGCCGGCCTGGGCCTGCCCTCCTTGTGGCTGAAATGAGGGCCTGCGGCCTCATGACCCCCCCGTGTCACTTGTGTGGGGAGTGGCCACGGAAGAGGCCAGGGAGCAAGGAACCGGCTTTTCAGTCTGTCTAGGTGACAGCGGGGATCCGTCACCCCTGCTTCGGAGCCCCCATTTCTGTGTGAATCGAGGAGGGTGTCCTCTCTCAGGCCTGGAGTGGAAAGGCCAGGGCAGTAGCCACCTAGCCGCGTGTACGAGGCCGCCCAGCACTCCACACACAGGAGAGCAGCTTAATGGGGGTCGTGGGGCTCAGGCTCTGGAGGGGCCCTGAGTGGAGCCTCCCCCAGCAGCCCCTCTCATCACCTGAAGAGGGTGCTGCTCCAGCCCTGGCACCAGCTTTCTGCATCCACAGTGCTCTCCGTGCCAGGCCCTGGCTGGCCCTGGTGCAGGAGGAGAAGCTGCAGAAGACAGTGTGCGCCCTTGAGAGCTCAGCATCTTGCCAAGGACAGAAGCCTCCCGGCGCAGAGGGGGCCCTTGATGCAGAGAAGGGGGCGCTCTATTGCCTTAAGGCAAAAGGTGTTCCATCAGCAAGATGGGCTGCAGGACAGGTCTCACCTGTCCCCCGGGTGCCCAGATGAACAGGAGCAGTAGTGGCACCAGGGGCGGTAGGACACTGTTGTGTTTTTGCTCTAGGCCACACCCTGGGAACCTGAGGCCTCTCCAGGAAAAGAGGCTTGCTGAGGAGAAGCGGTTGCAGAGGGGGCACCACTCAGCATTCTTTGGGTGGCACTCAAGCACACAGTACAGGTGTGGGGTTCCACGTGGGCTGCCTGCTGGGCCTGGGATCACTTGATTCCTAGTGGTTCTTCTCCAGGGCCCGCCCATCCCAAAAGGGCTTCCCAGGAAGTAGAAGTTCATTTCAGGGAGGGAAGGCAGAGAGAGCCACCTCCAGTACCTGCATTGATATTTAATCACCTTCTCAGACTGCTTTGCTGACAGAGGCAGCACAAGTAACCAGGCAGCTGATGCTGCATTCCTGCCTCAACAGCTCTCGCTCATATGTCACCTTAGATCCCCCTCTTCTCCAACCCCGAAGAATAAAACACACGAGCTACGATACCCCCAGCGAAACAGCCACTGGTGTGGGACCTAAAACGGGCCACTGCGTTCATTTCTCCAGCCTGCCTCTCCTGGAGAAAGAGTAGCAGATGGAAAACCATTGTTTTGCATCTATGTAGCATAATACATTTGGGTGATTTTTATTTCAGTGACACAGAGGCCTGTGCTAGATGTTGAGAATACAAAGCAGACCAATAACCAGATGTTCTTTGCCTTTGAAAATATATTCTTGCCTTTGATAAGTACATTCAGTTGGATAGGGAAGGGACAGGAAGTACTTCTAGGACATATGGGCTGGAAAAGAGGGACGGGACATGACAGTGTCACTAGAGCCAAGAGCAGAATTTCACAAGAAAAGTGATAGCCATCAGATCCAATCCACTGCAGCATGTTTTGGCCACAGCCTCCAAGCCTCCAGTTGACCCCACGAACCTTACAGACATCTGTAGCCCACTCCCCCTGGAGTTCTCCAACAGCCCCGGCATTCTGCCACTCAAATCTAGACCCGCAACCTGTCCCTCAGGGTGCTCTGTCCTTGGACTTGCCAGCTTCTCCAACCTTACTCTCTTCCCCCAACACGCACCCTCTGCTGGGTCTGGGACAGCGCCCGGGACACCACGAATATGGCACACTTAGGCTGTCCTACCTCCACTATTACCTCATTTGTCCCAGGTCTGGAATGTTCTCTTTTCTCCAAGGAGGGCCCCTCCAAGGCCCACCCCTGACTCTCCCAGCCTCAGTGCACTCCCTTCTGCTGATCAGCATTTCATCACAAATGTCCTTTGCTGCTTCTCTTGCCCTCCAGAGCAGGGAGTGAGTCACTCTACTTTCACACACCCAGCTAGAGGCAGAGGCAGGACCAGAGCCATCCCCCAGCTCATGGAGAGGGGCAGCCTGCCTGTGAACAGTGTACACCCAGAACTGTCCCCACCTCAGAACTGGCTTCTCCGCATCTCCTCACGAGAAAATGGAGCGAAGTCAGGGAACTGCTTGCGTGGCTTTGCTTCCCCAGCCTTTTCTGTAATCATTAAAAAGCATTTGAGAAGCTAGAAGCCACACCTGGCCCAAGCCCAGGATAGTCACTTGTTAGCCAAAAGCAGCAAGTCAGGCCTGAAACCCAAGTCTGACAAGGTCTCAAATGAGGCCGAGAAATCCCCCACGTGGCCTTGGCGTCAGCCACTTCCCAGACGGGGAGCACAAACCGCTCTCCGTCCTCACTTGGTCTTCCTTCCCCCAGCCCAGCCCCAGCTGGCTTTTTACATTTCTCTTTTTCATAACAGACCTGGTGATGCTTTTGATTTCCTCAGAGAACCCAACGAAGCAAACATCTCAAACCTACATGCGGCTCTAGACCACCCAGGCATTTTCAACACGTAGAACAGTTTAGGAGTCTTAGTAACTTATTGCAAAGTTAGGCTGACAGTTTTTGAATATGTTTTCCACCTTTTATTTCTGTCTGTATCGTCCATTTTAAAAGAATGACAATAAGAGATTTCCACCCATTCACATTGGACAGCTGCCCAAGCTTTATGAAAACCATTAGTGAAGAAGTTGAAGCATTTCAGCCAGCCCCTCGACGGCAACAATGTGACCCATCTGCCCTCAGTCACAGGAGCTTCCAGCGACTTCTGGAAAGGCAGGAAGTGTCAGGAATACATCTGGCACTTCACTCACTCAGTGCCTGGCTGCTGCCAGCTGTGTCCTGGTGCTGGAGTGGGTGTGCATTTAATGCACATCTACAGAGAATGCATGGTGCAATGAGAACAGTTATTTGAGCCATTAACAGGCTAACTACAAACCTTTAGAAAGAGTCTTCTGTAATAGAGATATACCAAAAAAGCCCCACAAAAACCTGGAGAAAATATATCTCTGATAGGTGTCTTAGCCAGCAGGGAGTTTAATATGACAGCATAGTGTCTGAAAATGCTAATTAAAAATAAGTTGCTTTGGTTAGCATTTAAACTTTCCTGTTTAATAAAAGATTTTATTTTTGTAAAGAAGAATTTTGAACACACAAATTCTGAATTTCAACCTTGAATTTCAAGTGCACATGTCACTAAACTAATAACATAAACACAGACATGTCAGGCTGAGGGCGTCAGCTGCAATGTGGTACGGCTGCTCTAGCCGATGCCTCACCGTCAGGCCCCCAGAGCATTGGACCCGCTGAAGACTTAAAGGACACTTCAGGGACAGGGCAGGGAGGGTGAAGCAGGGAGGCAGAGATGCATCATGGAAAGAAGGAAGAAAGCAGCAGTGGGCTCAGCGGGGCAGGAGAGCCCGGCAAGATGAAGAGGGGGAGACAGATTTGGAGCCTTCCCTCTCCACTATCTCTTCCTGGAGGCCTTCCCCAGGGGCCACCTTATTCTCCAGAAGTAACTGCCCTGCCCATTTCTAGGTGGGAAGACACCAAGCAGGGAGGGCGGAGTTAGGGCTGCAGAGTCTCATGGCAGCCAGGGAGCAGCAAAAGCAGGCCAGAGGCAGCTCCTTCCCCAAGACCACCCCTGGAGACCAGCCCCGCCCCCCACCCCACCCAGTCTCCTCTTAACCCCATGCGCCCCTGTTCCCTGTCTGCCCCTCCTACACCCAAGTAGGAAGCACTCTGGAGCAAAATCAGATAAAAAGTAAGAAGGAAAAAAGAAGACCTGTATTAGACTTTTCATAATGATAGAATTTATAAGCAGAAACTTAGTACTTCTTTCTGTTCATTATTTAGTTTTTCTTTGTTGCTGACTTTATATTTTCTACATAGGATAAGTACTCTGCAATAAGAATTTCTTCATCTTCCAGAGTTGAGTCAAGATAATCTTCTTCATGTTCTGGAATATCTTCCAGTATTTCATTGACGGCCTCAGTCTCCATATCTTCATCTGTTGAGGCACTAGAGGTACCTGCAATAAAGTAGCATAATAATAAGTGAGTTAGGAGAGAAGAACAGAAAAAGGAGAAATATCCACCAAAAGACAGCACTGATCCACATCAGCCTCAGCTGTGCCTTCCCTGGCCACATTGTCTGAGCAAGCCCGTCTCAGTCCCCATTTCAGCCTAAGCAAAGTCACATCTCCCATCTGTCAGCTTCCAGTTTAGCAGAATACTCTGTGCTCAGTCAGTATTCAGAGACCTCAGACCTACCTGCAGAATCGGAAGGGGATGTGGATGGTGTTGATGAAGAATCGTCCGCTGAGAGCTGGAGGTCAGGAGGAAGACTTCCTCCGTTGTGAGCAAGGGTCTGAGATGCCAGCTGGACGTTTCCTCTGAACACTCTCAGGGCAGCTTCGGCTGCTACCGTGTCAAAGCCCATGTACACCAACTAGGGGAGAATACAGGGAGGTGGCCGCCAGTGCCGACGGGCTTCAGCTACATCCAACACTCCTGTCCGCCCCACACACAGCCAGGACAGCCTTATCTTAGAGGGAATATGATTTAAAACCCACGGCATGCATATACCACTGGCCTTCCTGCACACCCCGCTCTTTAGCACCAATGTGCGTATGAAGCAGCCTGGAAAGGATCCAGGAAGACTTGCACCTCATGTCAGTGCCCAGTCATCTGAGAAAGGCAACAAGCGTGGGCTGAGAAGAAAGTGCTATACACACCTAGCTACCAGTACCATCAGCTAAGCGGCCATACGTACTAGGTGTGCTAATGTGAAGTGGGGGCAAACATGGACAGTCACCACGGTGACACCCTTTCAGGTCACAGGCAGAGAAATGGCCTGACAGAAACAGCAGTTGATGTATGAATTGGTGGGCTATAAAAGAGGAGAAAAGCCTGAAGAAACAACAACTTTCACTGCGTTCTCATTGTTCCTACTCTCGAAGGAAACACCTCCTGCTCTGCTTCCACCCGCTGCTGTGAGCCTGGGAGGCCCCTAGGGCAGGCCTAAATCACAGCGGGCACCCAGGGAGCCAACCACTCAGCCCTGTCCTGCCACCAGCCCTGTCACCCCAACCACGCCCACACGAGGCTGCACGTGTGGAGAGGGCGCCAGTGCATTTCACTTACTTGGTCGATACTTTCCTGGGAAGGACTTTCTTGATGGTTGTTGGTTTGAGGATCTGAATCATTTAACCAGCACATCTGAGGATTACTGAGAAGAATCTAAAAACACAGGAATCCCCTTTACTCATCACCAACACCTGCTGACTTAACAGAGACTGAGTGCCCAGTATGTGCTAGGCAGACATCGCTGCAGGACAGACAGACAGACAAGTGTAGGACACTGGGGAACCCCGCAAAGGGTGCTATGGAAACAGAAAAGGGACCCCCGACCCAGGCTGGGGCCAGGGAGGCTGGTGTTCAGAGAAGGCTTCCTGCTAAAGGTAACATCCAAGCTGAGGTCTGAAGGATGAAGATGAGCCAAGCACCAAGATCGCTTCTGAGGAAGCAGGAAGGGATGAGGGAGAGCGGGTGGAAGGATTCCAAGAAAACAGGGCGACGAGGTCACAAAAGGCTATACACAGAAAGGTTTCTTGTACAGCGCAGGACTGCCCAATGTCATTTCTCTTTGGAAGGTGTCATGCTCTGGATTTAAAATGTCAACAAGACTGGGGTTCTTTTGGCCCTTGATTTCTGTCACACAGTACCTACTCTTAACCTGAAAATACCCTTTTAAGGCATTTTCCCCCCCTTTCTTTTTTTTTGTGAGGAAGATCAGCCCTGAGCTAACATCCGATGCCAATCCTCTTTTTTTTGCTGAGGAAGACTGGCCTTGGGCTAACATCCGTGCCCATCTTCCTCTACTTTATATGGGACGCCACCACAGCATGGCCTGACAAGCAGCGCGTCGGTGTGCGGCCAGGATCCGAACTTGCGAACCCTGGGGCTGCCGAAGGGGAGCACGCGCACTTAACCGCTGCACCACAGGACTGGCTCCAAGGCATTTCCCTTTTAATACTAAATACTTCTATATTGGTTGAGTGTATTTATGTACTATTTGTATAATTTAAAAATATAGACATATATGTTTAAAAATGCTGACTTGTGGGGACTTCCAAGGAATGGGACAGGTCTTGAGGATGAAAGGCAAAGGCAGGGCAGCCCCCACTGCCTGCATGATCCAGCATGATCTCCTCAGTGGGGCAAAAAAGATGACCCCCACCCACCTGGCCTGGCCTACCTGTCCGGCCCCATCTCTGGCCACTCTCCTCTGTCCCACTCCCCCTGCCTCCAGCAAGCACACACCCCAGGCCTCAGCAACCCTGGCAGTTCCCCAGGGCTCCTGCTCACCCATGCCTCCGCCCTTCCCACTGCCCCTGCTTCTGCCCAGAGAGCTTCTGTTTGCCATCCACTCCCGTGATCTTCCACCACTCAGCTCGGGGCCCCTGCTCCCCCACCTGCTGTGCTCCCACATGGCAGCCCTTTCCCCCACCAGGCTCTGTGTCTGTCCGCTCCCTGAGAGAAGTCATTGTCTCCCACTTCACCTGCTGAGATTCAGCAGAGCCCCTGCTCCATTAAGTATTCCATCTGCTCCTTGAGCAAAAATTGGAAAGGAATGGACCCAGGTAGAATTACTACTCATCTAGATCCCAATCTCTTTAGTCATTTCTGAGGATATCTTTAAAAGGCCCCTTTGCCAGTATGTACTACTGGCTAAATAGAAAAATAAAACTAGGTATTCAAATGAAACATTTTAACTCAAAAAAATACTAAAGCTTTAATCACCATTCTCTTCTTCCACATTACTGTTAAACTCCTACTGCAAATGGAAACCTCACATAAAGTTCTGCCCTGTGGGCTCTGCCAGACTGGGGACAGGCACCGAGGTGGGGCCCGTCGTTCTTGCTCTGTCATTATGTTCAAGAACAAGAGACCTCTGACCCTTAGATCCAAACCAGGAATGAGGAGGAAGGCCCTCATTCAAGGAGTGGGGGCTCTGTGTACCAGGGAAGGACACTGGAGAGGAGCTTAAATGGAGAGGTGGCATCTGGGCCCCGAAGCAGGCTGCTCAGGGCAGGCCAAGAGGCCCCATGGGGAGGCGTTACCTTCAGGGCTTCGTCCAGGTTCCCGCTGGCCTGATGGAGAGCCTGCTTGGCTGCATGAGTGGAGTAGCCCATTTCTTTCAACGTGTTTATGTTCTCCAGGCGGCGTTTTTTCTTCTCTCTTTCCTCTTTCTTTATTTGGTCCAGTTCCTTTAGGAAAAACGGAAGTCACTGAGTTAGGGACTGAGAGTTTGCAGAAAGCCTTCTCAACCTATGCTATGTAGGATTTGCGGGGTTGCCAGGCGAAGTGAAAAACAAAAGAGGAGAGGTGAACCTCTCTGTCTCACCCAGTAACAGCATAAGGGCTACGAGGGCAGACAGCATGGGGTGCTGCTCTGGGGCACACCAGTGGGAGCTGGAGACCTCACTCCAGGGCGAGAAGGGAGCCTCTCACAGTGACCACCACCCGGCACCAGCACAGGCCACTTGGAAGCAGCAAGCTCACAGCTGCCGGTCCCAGAGAGAGGTGGACGGACCCTCTTCCAGGGAAGGGTGGAAGAGCTTCCTGTGCTGGTGGGAGGACTTCCCAGCCTTTGATGAATCACCTGGGATCTTGTTAAAATGTGACTCAGATTATGTGTGTGGGGGACCCAGGTGATGGCAAAACTGCTGATCCACCGACCACACCTGGGTAGCAGAGACTTAGGTGCCTTCTAGGGCCTATTAGTCTGTTTAAAATCCCCAGAATGCTCAACATCAGGTGCCAAGGTCGTCTAATCCCATGGTTCTCAACCCTGAGTCTCAGAGGTGTCTGGAGTTGCTGTAAGAGCCTCAGAAGGGGTGCGGAAGGTTCTAGTCTCTTCTCCTTTCCCGTCCCAGCCCCAACCAGGAAAGTTTTAAATTTGTTTTGAAAACAAATATTTAAAAAAAGGAATTTTGCTGCTTAAAAAACAACTAAACTAATCGAGTTTAAAAACCACTAATTTAATCCAACCTCATCATTTTGCCAATGAGAAATCTCTCAAGAAAGTTAAGTGACCTGGCCAAAGTCATCACCAACACAGAGGTGGGACGAGGGGTTCTGCACAATTCCAGAGACGGTCAGTCCTCACCCTGACACAGGGAGAACAGTGGAGAAAACAGCTTTTTCACCTCTGCTATATCTATTCCTACCTCCGTGGCTCAGCCTAAGCAACAAGCGCCCCTTCTACATTCTGACAGCAAGAATGTGGCCTCATCTCTTAGGAAAAGAAAGGAATCCTCACCATGGAACCAAAAATTCCCCGAGTTAGCAGTAGGACCAGGTGGAACGGAGTAAATGCCCAAAACATTTCCAGGGATGAAGGCTCCTCCTACTGTAACTTCCTGTTTACAACAACGGGAGAACCCACCAGTGAGCACACTGGCCCGACGATGGCATCGTAGCTCTGCTGGCCGTTCCCTTCACCTCTACTTCATCTGGAATTGGCCTTTCTCCTCGTCTTCACCTCCATCACATCCTCTAACTGCCTCCTAGGCCAGTTGCCCCCCACTCCAACCCCTTCTCCACAGGCAATGGGCTTGCTCATCTCACCCACCTACTCAAAATTATTCTGTATCACTCACATTTCGACTTTCATTCACACATACACCCCATGTAAAATGCCTTTACCCTGCCCATCCTCTGCTTTCAATTCCAGCTTCTTCCATTTATATTTCAAAAGGCTAAGAAACATGCATAACCTTAAAGCAGAGAAAGACCCTGCCAGCCAGCAGACACAGGATTCAGGCATTATCTAACACAGATCTGACACAAAGAATACTTTTTCTTTAATTACAAATGTCTAAGTCAGTTTTGTTTTTTGTTTTTTTTTTTGTGAGGAAGATCAGCCCTGAGCTAACATCCATGCTAATCCTCCTCTTTTTGCTGAGGAAGACCGGCTCTGAGCTAACATCTATTGCCAATCCTCCTCCTTTTCTTCCCCCAAAGCCCCAGTAGATAGTTGTATGTCATAGTTGCACATCCTTTTAGTTGCTGTATGTGGAACGTGGCCTCAGCATGGCCAGAGAGGCGGTGCGTCAGTGCGCACCCAGGATCTGAACCCAGGCCGCCAGTAGTGGAGCGCGTGCACTTAACCACTAAGCCACGGGGCCGGCCCTAAGTCAGTTTTCTTTTAATCATGTAGATAAACATGAGGAAATTAAAGTATTTTCTGATATTTCACTTTATACTAGAAAGAATTAGAAAAATACAACAGACCAAAGAAATGACAGTGAGTATTTCACTGAAATATTTCACAGATACAGTAGAATCAAACCTTACATGAGAGAAGATTAGGTCCTAAAATCAGGGCAAATGGCTGTGGATGGCCAGAATGAGTGGTGAAACCCTTAGGAAGCAGCTGCCATGCTGCCTTTCACAGCCACTTAATCCTTCAGCACTGTAAGTGACCTCGGTTTCTTTAGTCTGTTTCTTTTGCCAGATGCGAAACTGGTCTGCACTCAAGGCCATGATGTACAAAACAGACCAACTTGTAGGAATTACATATTACCCTCAGCTCAGTGAGATGCCCAAACCCAGGGCCTCATGAACTGACGGGCAGCAGATTCACGGGAGCGCATGTTCTATGGGACATGGTGCTGGTCAGCCACTGGCCGTCCCGCTCTCCCTAAGATGCAGGAGGCTGACCCAGCTCCCTGAGTATGTGCTGACTGGCCTAAGCTAAGGAGACAGGCCCAAACCAATCAGGTCTTGGCATTCCCATGGCCACACTGATTGGCTCAAGGTGGCCAATCAGTGAGCAGCTCAGGATTTCTCTGAGGATTCTGGGACCCAGACCATGCTCTTGGTGTGATGGGATGACACTGATAACACAGAGGGGACAGAGAGACAGAAACCATGAATTCAGGGACAGGGTAAAGCCACTGAATCAACTAACCCGAGACCCATCCTGCCTCTGAGCTGTTTACAATTAGGTAGGCCAGTAAATTCTTCCCCTGCCCTTTTTATTGGGCGTTTAAGCCAGTTTGAATTGGGCTTTTTGTTGCTTTCAACCAAAAGCATCCTAACTAATACACATCCATTGAGTAGAAGAGTGAGCAGGATCCACTGCACTATATACAGTTGTTTTTTCCTTTATTTTCTCCAAGGGCTTATAGCTTACTTCATTAAATACACATCTGATATGACTCCACTATTTTTTTTAAGACATTTTATTTTTGCTACTTATAAAGTTAGGAAGTGAAGTGGTACCTTTCACCACTTTATAATATGTCTTGGCTTTTCAGAACCTTTTGTAAAAACTCATCAGAATACTATTCTCCAATGGGACATGGAAAGTGCATGAGAAAACCAGAGTCTTAGTTCAGGTTTTACCACTGATTTGACCCATTACGCTAGAAATGTCAACCTCTGAGCCCGGGTTTTCCTTATTTGTAAAACTGGCATATTAGACATGGTAACATTCCTTCCAACTCCAAAATCCTAAAGTTTTTTTTACTGTACTTATTTCTAAATGTTTTATTTTTTATTTTTTTATTGAAGTATAATTGACATACAATATCCTATTAGATTCAGGTGCACATCATAGTGATTCGATATTTCTATACATTATGAAATGATCACAAGTCTAGTTACCATAAGTCACCACACAAAGTTATTACAATATTACTGACTATATTCCCTGTGCTGTACATTATATCTCCACAACTTATTAATTTTATAACTGGAAGTCTGTACCTTTTAATCCCCTTCACCTATTTCACCCACCCACAACCCCTATTTCTAATTGTTTTAAATGATTATAGTTTTGAACATTTACTTTCGCAATATAATGTTAATTGTTCCTATGATGTGACATGTTTCTAGGCAAGAATGTCATCCCAGACTATAACAATGGCCCCATGAAAAAACACAACCCTTTAAAACGGTTTCCAGAAATATGCTATAGTGAAAAAAAGAGAGAAAGAAGACTGCTTGGATAACCCCACTTATGGACTACTTGCCACCACAGCAAGAAATAAAACTAAGGAAACTGTGCTGTCTGAAAACTGATGCAATTAAAAAAGACAAGTTTTGGGCCAGTCCTGGGGCCTGGTTAAGTTCAGTGCACTCTGCTTCAGTGGCCCCAGTTTGGTTCCCGGGTGCAGACCAACACTACTCGGTGGTGGCCATGCGGTGGTGGCCATGCTGTGGTGGTGACCCACATACAAAATAGAGGAAGACTGGCACAGATGTTAACTCAGGGCGAATCTTCCTCAGCAAAAAAAAAAAAAAAAAAAAAAGACAAGTTTCTCCTGACTTCTCAGTCTGAGGTGATAAAGAGTTCCCTGTTATTAATACCTCCTATGGAATTATCTTTTTCTGTTCTTTCATATCTGAGAGTTAAGGCCCTTCAGAAAGAGGCCTGCTGTTACCTCAAGTTCCATACCTACTCAAAGGCACAGGCCTGACCAAGCGTCACCAAGACCACGTTAAGGTACCTCTTTGCGGTTGGTAATGTGGGCAGCCGCATGATCCACATTCCCATCACATGCCCTCAGGCCGAGCCGTGCTTCCTGGGCAGTAAATCCCAACTGCAACAAATTGTCAACTTTTGTTGGATCAATGTACAGCTCTTTAAAGAGTTGCTGTGCCTATAAACAGGGAAAAATATAAGACTTATGTAACTATAGCAACACTAAAGCTTAACAAAAGCTAAAGCCTGAAGGAAATTAGGCTGTACCCAATGTGAATTAGGGTGTGTCAGATTTTAGATAAAAATTCTAAATGTGACCTATTATCTACTAGTTTGAAAGCAAACAGACAACACTTTCCCTGCTCACATAACTTATATGTAATATAACATGAGAAAATAGGCTGAGGGGCCAGCCCTGTGGCGTAGCGGTTAAGTGTGAGTGCTGCGCTGCTGGTGGCCCAGGTTTGGATCCCGGGCGCGCACCAATGCACCACATGTCAGGCCATGTTGTAGCGGCGTCCCACATAAAGTGGAGGAAGATGGGCACGGATGTTAGCCCAGGGCCAGTCTTCCTCAGCAAAAAGAGGAGGATTAGCATGGATGTTAGCTCAGGGCTGATCTTCCTCACAAAAAAAGAAAAAAGAAAATAGGCTGAGTATTGTGGGAGGGGCTAGTATCCATGATCTCCTCCATTTTTGTAATAAAATCCCCTAAATTTGAGCTGTGCTAATGGCATTTCTCACCCTCCCTTGAGCTGGGTGTAGCCAGGTGGTTGTATATGCCAATGGCATGCAGAAGTGACAGGGGCAACTTCTGGGTCACCTCTCTAGAGGCTTACACTGGACTCTCTTGCCCCCTCTGCTGGCTGGAAGAGGCACTAACAGGCGCCACCTTGGCTGCCACACCAGCTGCTCCACTGCCCTGGCCCACTCACCTCCAGATGACTAGATGAGGGACAGAGAAACTTCTGGCTAATTAAATTTCACTGCCTTTTTGAGCATCTTACCTGTAACCCTAACAAACACAAATATGTTTATGGTATATATGAAGCAGAGGGAATGGGAGAGAGATGCATATTCCTCACAAGTCACTAACTACTGAGTTTATAAAATACTTAATTTCTGAGGATTAAAAAAAAATGTAGGTGAAAATGGTTACAACTTTGGAGTATTCATTTTCTTACCTTATTGAGATATTCAAAAGCCTCTTCACCATTTCCACTGAGATAATTTCGGATACCTTGAAGCAAGTAAAGTCTTAAAAACAATATCTTCTCTTTTCCACAATTTCCCTAAAAGTATTGAGGGAAAAAAGGGATAAAACTGTCTTATTTCTATTTACAGGTCTTTTTTTTTTTTTTTTTTTTTTTTTTGGTGAGGAAGATCAGCCCTGAGCTAACATCTGTGCCATTCATCCTCTATTTTGTATGTGGGTCCCCACCACAGCATGGCTTCATGAGTGGTGTAGGTCCGCACCTTGGATCCAAACCCATGAACCCAGGCCGCCGAAGCGGAGCACTCTGAAGTTAACCACTATGCCCCTGGGCCGGCCCCTAATTACCAGTCTTTAATACTCATATTTGTAATTCCCTTTGTCTCCCCAAGGGCAAAATGGCATTACTAAAATGTTTATATCTTCAGTATTGCTGATGGCAAAAGTAAAGATCTCAGGGTACAATGACATCCCCATCCCACACAGAAGAAAGTGTCAGAACACCTGTCTCCAGACACCCAGGACAGTGGCCGTTTTGGTCAGTAGGGAAGTATGCAAAAGCACAAACCAGCAATATCGTATGTTGCTTTGCAATTCCCACACAGAATTCTGATGACTTGTGGAAACCACCTTAGAAAAATCCTTATTCAGGGGCCGGCCCCGTGGTGTAGTGGTTAAGTGCGTGCGCTCTGCTGCTGGCGGCACAGGTTCGGATCCCTGACGCTCACTGATACACTGCTTGTCAGGCCATGCTGTGGCGGCGCCCCACATAAAGTGGAGGAAGATGGGCACGGATGTTAGCTCAGGGCCAGTCTTCCTCAGCAAAAAGAGGAGGACTGACATGGATGTTAGCTCAGGGCTGATCTTCCACACACACACAAAAAAGAAAAATCCTTATTCAAACCACAGCTCTTGAGCTGTGACTCACTCACATAAACTGTTACTGTTCACAATGTCTACTCTCTGCATTTAAATAGTTCATTAGCCTCTACTGAACACAGTTATCAGCTCGCTCGGTCAGAGTGATCGTGGGTTTCTATGACTAGAAAACCGTGTTCCTCTGGACACACCAAAGTAACAGCCCAACTTATAAAACATTTAACAATCCTGTTAAAATATAGCTTAAAAAGAGCAGACTGCATACTACTATCAAAAAAAATCAACTTTTGGCAGCAGTCTAAATACCTTAATAGGAATAAACTCAAATTCTAGAAATGGGCTCAATAATACATAAAACAAATTACAGTAACATACTTTTATGTGGACCAGTCTCTGATGATTTTCTCCATAACAATTTTTAAAGCATTTCTGAGCCAAGTTTAATTTTTTTTCTGCATCGTCAAGGCATTCCAGTTGTCCCAAGCGGAAGTAACACCACACGATATCCAGCTGGAGCACTGCATAGTTATCTACCGTATCCAGTAGTTCTGGGCAACACTCACTGAGAGAGAGAAAGGAAATGACATTACTGAAAAGTAGCATTAAAAACCTTTTTGTGAATTACTGGAATTCTTTTCCAGTTTTTGGTATATTTCCAAAGACTGACTGCTCTAAAACAGAGATCCCAATGTTTATGAAGGGAGCTATATTTATAATCGGAATCCTTCCAATGGGGAAAAAAAGCAGTTAGGGCTCAGGAATAGCAGCTTAACACTATTTGCCCCGGGACTCAAACACACACATAGACACCCCTGCTATGTTGGGAGAGAAGCTTGGGAGAAGTAGAAATTGGGGCCACTGTGTCAGAACCCCTGGGCAAACATGGGGAGACCATGCTTTAAAGCAGTGGTTTCCAACCTTGACTGCAAATTAGAATCACCTGGATGTGAGGACTTTTTCTTTTTTCCTGTTTTTTATTTATTTATTTTTTTTTTAGCAGAAATACTGATGCTGGGATCCATCTAGATCAACTATAACAGAAACTCCTGAAAGTGGGCCCTGGACATTGTAGTTCTAAAACCTCCCTAGGTGATTTTAATGTACAGCCAAAGTTTAGAACCAATGCTTTAAAGACACACCAAAAACAAATCACTACTAACTACAAATGCCTCAAATGATGACTCCGACAAGGCATTCATGTCCAGTTACATTCAAGCAGGGAAGAAAACAATCCAGAAAATGGCAGACTCTAAATGCCTAGCTGATCTGGGGGCCCAGGTGCATGCTAAATGCTACTTTGTAGCTGTGGCAGCAGGCTGAACTCCAGTCCAGAGAAAGGGAAAGACAGACAAGGTAATGGCATGTTGACAAAAATGAATATCAAGATTATTTATTTTGATTTTAAATTGTGATCATGTTAGAAATTCATAATGCAAATATAGATCTCAAGTTTGAACTCTCTCTTCAATAAGCAAGGAGAACATTTGGAACCATGCATTTATACATTAACAAACTTTAAAGGTCTTATCTGTTTGTTTTCATTGGTACTCTACGAAAAATAAGACTGCTCCTGTATAAAACTATCAAATCTACATGCCCTCAAGCTTCCCATCTTGCCCATCAAAAAATGCTCGGAAAAAGGGGAAAAAACAAGAAATCTAATTTGGTCATGTACACCGTAAAGCAGCAGTCTCCTAACTGGAGTGCCTGCACTGCAAGGTCTGTATGAGACGATCCACGGGGCACAAGAAAATACACCAGAGAAGGACTTGCATATTTATTTGTTGTCCCTTTCAACATTTCTATTCTTTGTGACTGTTTTATGACATATACACGATATTTTACACACAGGTGCATGACTGGGTGGGAGCACCTTCTCTGAATCTTCTGCTCAGCCTGAGAACTTGACTTCGAGGAAAGAGGAAGAAGCTTGTGGTCTGATCTTACCCTCAAGGTGAGATTACTGATCTATCGCTAGACACCTTCTGTTTCTGTGAGAAGAGCACCCTGCCATCCACAGGAAAGCAGTGCACGTTTGCCACCCTCTTCTGGGTCTTACATGTGTGAACAGGCTCGTTCATGTTGAATGAGCATCGAGAGCAAGGCCAGACACTGCCTCATTTCAGTAAAAACTAAAATCGTGTGTGCAAGTTTGACCCAGAATTGAGTATTTGTGCAGACAAAAACAACAAGCAAGTACAGGTCTCATACTCAAGAAGTACATTTCATTTAGTTTCAAAAATAACACTTTTTATTCATATACAGGTCTATAAAAGAGATTACAAAATCAACACTTGTATATAATAATTTGAAACTATTAGGCCTATATTTGAACCTTATGTCACTCAGAAAAAAAGGTTTTTTAAAGCCTTTTATAAAATTGTCTTGAAGTATATTTTTATTAATAGTGCTTTGGTTTATAGTTTTAGTAGCTTTAATATTCAACAGCCAATAAATTTTCATGGTAACAACATTAATTAATGTACAACATTTATTTAAATAAAATCTACTGAGCCTAGCCTTAGAAAAATTAAATCCCATTTGGGCTTGTCAGTTTACACAAATTTATTATATTTGCCTTATGAGTTTTAAATTTTTATGTAAAATAAAGATATTAATTTCAAGAAAGGTAAACTAAAGGATTTACTTTTTTTTTTTAAAGAAAGGTTGGCTAAAAAGTCATTTTCAGTTTTATTACTGGCTCTAAAGAATTGGATTATAGTGTGCCTGGTGTCATTTTTTCCACATTTCTTGTAGTTGGGGTTCATTAAGGTTCTTGTATCTAGGGGCTTCTAGTTTTCATCAAACTGGGAACCCTTTTGGCCATTACTTCTGCAGGTATGTTTTCTGTCCCACCTGCCTCTTTCAGGGGCTCCAGTGACACTCTTATTAGGCCGTCTGAGGTTGTCCCGCAGCTTGTGGATGTTCTGCTCATTTCTGGGGGGTCTTTTCTGTTTCATGCTGGATCGTTTCTATTGCTTTCTCTTCACATTTACTAATCTCTCCTCTGCTGAGTCTAATCTGCGGCTAATCCCACTCACCCAATGTGCTTCTCACCTTGGACACTGTATTTTTCATCTCTTCAATTCCAATGGAGTCTTTTGTGTATTTTCCATGTCATCCTTCCTCTACCTTCTTGAATATATGGAATATGGTTATAATAACTGTTTGAATGTCCTTGTCTACTAATTCTATCTTCTGTGTCACTTCTGGATCTGTTTCTATTGACTGATTTTTCTCCTCATTATGGGTTGTATTTTCTTGCTTCTTTGCATGCCTGTTAGTTTTTAATTGGATGTTGGATATTTTTGTATTGCTATAAATACTACTGAGCTCTGGGAGGCAGTTAAAAATAAGTTACTTGAAAACAGCGTGATCCTTTTAAAGCTTACCTTTAAGCTTCGTTAGGTGGAAGCAGAGCAGCCTTTAGGGCTAATTTTGCCCTACTAATGAGGAAATACCCTTCTGAATTCTCTATCTGATGCCCTGTGATCACCAAGGTTTCCACTCTGGCTGGTGGGAACACAAATTATTCTTGGCCCCCTGGGAACTCTGAAGATTGTTCTGTTTCTCTCAGGTGGTGCTTTCTCCAGCAGTGGGTGGTTTCCTCACATGCCTGTGCTGATGGTCACTCAGCAGAGGACTCAAAGGGGACCCTCTGAAGCTCTCGAACGTCCTCGCTAGGGCAGCTCTCTCCTCTCACCACTTCGGCCTCCCTGGATTCCTATCTTTGTCTCTTCAACTCAGGGGAGACCAGGAGGCTCAGCCTGGGTTTCTCCTCCCTGCACTGCAGCCTGGAAACCTCTCCAGGCAGTGAGCTGAAGCAATCACAGGGTCCTCGCATTTGTTTCCCCACCTCACAGGAAACTGTCCTGCATTGCCAGATAAGCAATATTTTCATACATTTTGCCCAATTTTTCAGTTGTTTCAGGTAAGAGGGTAAATCCAGTCCTTGTTACTCCACCTTGGCCAAAAGCAGAACTCCTATTTTCAGTTTTAAAAAACTACTCCTGGTCATACTCTATACCATAGCCCACGACGTGTAACAGAAAGTTGTGACTGAACTTTTAGCCACTTGGAGAAGGTAGAAAAACATCAAGTGGGAAAGGAAACAGAAGCACTGAAGTGTCTTCCACCTCCATTACCAATCGCATTAGAGCCGATACTCTTCTGAAGAGAGGGAACTCACACAAAAATTATGCAACTAAGTTGGCCTGAACACACAGAAGCTCAAAAAAAACGTCATTCACTACTTAAAAAGGTACTGACAATTATTATTAGGTTATTATATCTACTACTTACTGAACCTGTTAACATACTGTGAACTGAAGATATAGTTCTTTTTATTTAGGGATTCCCTGAGACCTGAAAATGATATCAAGGATTTGTTCAGAGTAAAAAGATTGAGAAAGGCTCATACACATGAATCAAGATAACCATGTCTTGATAACTGCTGATTCTGGATCATAAGTATAAGGAAATTCATTATATTAGTCTCTATCTTTACATATGTTTGAGTTTTCCATACATAACAAGTTAGAAACAATTATGAAGGGAATGAAAAATTTACCTGAATTTTAAGGACCTAACGCACAGCCTGCACTGTCTGCAGCAGAAGAGAATGAAACCAACACTCAGAAAGGAGCAGAAACAGAGGCAGAGTAAGAAAACCCGAGAGGCACCAAGTCGTTGTTCTAATTACTTCCAGCTTTGCCCCTCCTCCCAAATATTCGAGACAATAAATCTCACTTTTTGATTACGTTAGTTTGTTTAGTTAAAATCCAAGGGTGCTGCCAATACAGTCTGCAAACTATCAACATTTGTATTTATCTTCTTGAAGTGTACCTCAAGAATTTACCAAAATGGGAAAAAAAAAAATTGCACTTGTTATGTTTTCACACATTAAGTCTATTTTTCAAATATTTCATTTGCCTGGATTACAGTCTCCCAGTACCATTTCCCATGAAGAGGAACCAGGAGTCCTTGGGAAATGGCTGACTGCTGGTCTGGGGCAGGAAATGTCCAAGATGAGTCTGGAACACCTTTGGGCACCAGAGACCAAGGACCACCAGGATTAGGTCAAAAGGACGCAGGACCTGCCTGCTGGCCAAAGACTGCCATTTAAGCACTGAGTTTGAAGCATGTCAAATGCGTTAAAATCCATGAGTTCATACCGATACTTAAAAAAAAAAAAAAAAAAAAGGAGAAGGAAACTTTATTGATGACATCATCTTGGGAGGATGGCAGGGAAGCAATTCATTTATTCTGAAAACAAGAAAATAAGGAGAAAGAACCAGGCATTTTATTCTATCTTTCTGTACAAACGGTACCTCAGTATAAACAAATAGCTGATGAGGAAAAATGTTTCTTTTCAAAAGAATTTCAGCTATAAATGCAGAGGGAATAATAAAGTATCACCATTTTGTAGCCACTAATGAAACAATGGATTTGGGGAATGATTAGCAACATCTACCCCAAAACCATCAGGTGAAAAGCTGATGGGGACTGCATGATGGAAAGTTCAGGCTGACAACACATCACAAAAAACAGACGTGATATTTTACATGCTTGTAAAAAAATAAGTGCATGTTTATAAAATTCTTTACACGGAAGAGAGCTCAATTAGAAATATGAAGGGAAGAAACAATTCACAAATCGGTCTACGCCATAACTACTCTTCTACATTAACCATCTTGAGTGAAAACCTGAAGTCTGAAGCATATGGGGATTGAGGGGTGTTGTGTATAATCTGGGCCATCTTCCTTAAAACTGGTATTCACCAAGTACAAAAGTGCCTACCAGAAATATCTGTCAGCGTCCAACAGACATGGCAAGGCTATTCCATATTCTTTTCTTTTCAGGAAAGCTCTGCCCTTCTCATGATATCCCATAGCTAACACAAGGGCCTAGGAAAAAATAAGAATTTAAAAAAACATCACTACAAACTATAATAAATTATATTAAAAGCATATTAAGTCTAAAGAAATCAAATAAAGTTAAAAAAAAAAGAAAGAAAAAGATCACAACTAAATCTAAAAGCCAAAATTGAGAATATAATTAAAGCTTTATTTCATTTAAACACTGGAACCAAGCACTCTATTTATTTAATGTGGCTGCTATGGTCATAACCAACTCCTGCCCCTCTGTTTTTGTCAATCTGTTTTAGCATCTGCTGATCTGGATCTATTTCTAGTATTCTGTAAGACTAAACATATGGGGGAAAAAAAAAAAAAAAAGCAGCCAGGGGGCTGGCCCTGTTGCCTAGTGGTTAACTTCACGTGCTCCTCTTCTGGCAGCCCGGGGTTCGCAGGTTCGGATCCTAGGCGTGGACCTACGCACCGCTCATCAAGCCACACTAGCCACACTGTGGCAGGCGTCCCACATAAAGTAGAGGAAGATGGGCACAGATGTTAGCCCAGGGCCAATCTTCCTCAGCAAAAAAGCGGAAGATTGGCAACAGGTGTTAGCTCAGGGCTAATCTTCCTCACACACACACACACACACACACACACACACACACACACACACACACAAGTAGCCAGTAATGCTTGTATCCTTTGTATTCTTTTTAAAAAGAGCATTCATTTTACTTTCTGTTCTTAATCAAGTTTTTTCTAAACTATCTGTCAATTCTAGTATTCCCAAAATAATTTTTTTTTATTTTTTTTTTATTTTTATTTTTATTTTTTATTTATTTATTTTTTTTTTGTGAGGAGATCAGCCCTGTGCTAACATCCGCCAATCCTCCTCTTTTTTTGCTGAGGAAGACGGCCCTGGGCTAACATCTGTGCCCATCTTCCTCCACTTTATATGGGACACCGCCACAGCATGGCTTGCCAAGCAGTGCGTCGGTGCGCGCCCGGGATCCGAACCAGCGAACCCCGGGCCGCCACAGCGGAGCGCGCGCACCTAACCGCTTGCGCCACCGGGCCGGCCCCCCAAAATAATTTTTAAAAAATGATCCAAAATTTTTTTTAAGTTCATTAATATTTTTAGATTTGAATTTTTATGTAATTCAATCTTGTAAAGTTATTCCAAAAAGATCTGGACGTCATCATTTAATATAAGAGAGCAGCAGGCAAAGAATCACCAACATTTAAAAAAAACAATCATCAACCCACTGCTAGCTACAAAATTCTCTTATTAAAACTTAACTTTAATCTTTCATTTTATTTATTCATTCATTCATTCATTCATTCATTCATTTAGTGAGGAGGACTAGCCCTGAGCTAACATCTGATGCAATCCTCCCCTTTTTTTCTTGAGGAAGACTGGCCCTGGCCTAACATCTGTGCCCATCTTCCTCTACTTTATATGGGACGCTGCTACAGCATGGCTTGACAAGCGGTGAGTTGGTACGCACCCGGGATCCGAGCCTGTGAACCCTCGGACTGCCGCAGCAGAGCACGCGCACTTAACCGCTGTGCCACCAGGCCAGCCCCTAATCCTTCATTTTAAATAGAATAATTCATATAGTGAAACCTACTCAAAACTGACCTTTAAAGACAGAAAAATTAAAATTAACTTGACCCACAGTCATTAGAGCTTTTCATTACAAGAAGCTACTGGACTCCAGCCCAGAGACTGATCTCAGGGTCCAAGATGTAAAGTGCTGCTATAGAGACCCCCTTGGATATACTCAAAGGTAAAACCATCTCCTACCTATTCCAAATTCTAGAACAGGGAGAGGGGGAATGTGGAGCCAGGGGAGAGAGAGCAGAAGCACCTGTCATCCTTTTCCCAAACTACATGGTTCCCCCAGCCCGTGTTCTGATCCATCTTTAGGGGATATGGCCCTCTAGCAAAATAAACCACACCAAACAACCACTGTCACAGGAAGCCACTTATGCTGAACGCAGTGCGTCACGTAACTCAGGAATGTTTAGAGTCACTGCCTCAGGGCACGAGATCATGACATTTTGTACCATGGCACTGAAATCACCGGGTGAGCCCACTGTATGCAACTGCTCATTGTGTGGCTACACTCTCTGTTTATAAGCTGGAGACAGAAAACTGTTACTAATCCTTTACAACATTCCAAGATAGAATAACTAGAAAACCACCACCTCTGTTCTGACAGGAAATCAAAGAACAAGCCATAAATCTCTTACAGTACTTACTTTTCTTTCCGATGGAGGAATTCTGATTGATCTGCCCGTCTGGTTTGCTATGTCTAAGTACGGTGTGGTTTCTGGATCCACCACCATCTCAGCTGCAACAAAACCAAAAGAAACTCTATTAATTCAATGTCAAAAAGCAGTGATGGTGACATAAAAAATGTTAGACGGCTGGGGAAGGAAAAGCCAATGAGATATGTGATACCCTCCACAATGGCATGATTCGCTGCTACCTTTAAGACCTTAACTGAGGTGAAAAACCCAAAGCTCTGTGTACCTCTCTCTGCCAAGATCTCCAGTCCTCTCTTAGTCCTCTCAATTTTTTTTTCTTTTAGTTTGGCTTCATTTTGCTCTTCTTCTTCAACCTGGACGTTTTTTCTCATATCCTCTTCAGGCTGTTGTAGTTCGAGCACCATAGCTTTTACATTGTGTGTCACTCCTTGGTCCTTAAGTGTTTCCCCTGTAAAAATCAGAAATGCATATTACAAAAAGAGCTATTAAATTTACTGTGTAATAGTCCATTCTCTATGTTAAATGGAACTCTTAAACCTGCATTAGCACTTGCAAATTACCATGCCACATAATTGGTAAGAATACATTTAAACCTACTTGTGTAACTCTGTTACTGTTGAGAAGTAGATAAAATCAGCCAGTGGAAATAGAGCTGACTATGTTTATCTTTTCCAATTTTCTTTATTCTCATCAAAAGATCAAATCGAAGCAATAAATATTTGAGAATCTACTACAGGGAGAGCACTGTGCTAGGCAATATAAAAGGAAAATGAGAAAGCACAATACATGAATTTTCCTACCCTCTAGTTGGAGAAATAATAAACCCAATTCACAGCAATGGACGAGAAGCCACAGTGTAGCAGGACGCTGTGAGAGGTAATTTACTGTAGCAGTTCAAAGCAAGGACCTTGGGATCTATCTCTTTTTAACTCTGTGGGCGTGAGTAAACTACTTATTTTCTAGGACCCAGTTTCCTCAAACATAAAACAGAAATAAAGATCAGGGCAGAAATCAGTGAAACAGAATGAAAGAGAATATTAACAAAATCAAAAGCTGGCTCTATGACAAAATTAATCAAATATACAAACCTAACAAAAATTAAGTCAAAGATGCAAATAGACAACAACCAAAATGAAAAAGGGTAAAAACAGATGCAAATAGATTTTAAAATAACAAAACAGTATTAACTATAAACATACAAATTTGAACACATTTCTGGAAAACTCTAGTTGGATATATATATATATATTTTTTTTTTCTTTGAGAAACCTGACGATCATTCTAACATTTATATAGAAAAATAAAGATCCACTGATGGCCAAGTCACCTAGTAAAGAAGAGCCAAGAGAGAGACTCATCTTACTTGATTTTAAAACTACAGCAAAACCACAGTAATAAAAAAAACTCTATGGGTGAAGGGAGTCAAAAGGTACAAACTTTCAGTTATAAAATAAGTCCTGGGCATGTTATACAGAGCATGGTGACTATACAGTCATGTGTCACTTAATGATGAGGATACATTCTGAGAACAGAGTCATTAGGCAATTTTGTCATTGTGTGAACATCACAGAGTGTGCTTACACAAACCTAGATGGTATAGCCTACTACACACCTAGGTTACATGGTTCTAATCTTATGGGTCCACCGTCGTATATGCAGTCCGGTGTTGACTGAAACATCGATTGAAATGTCGTTATGCAGTGCTTGACTGTAGTGAATAATACTGTATCGTATATTTGAACATTGCTAAGAAAGCAGACCTTAAAAGTTCTCATTCCAAGAAAAAGAACAATTCTGTAACTATGTATGGTGATGGATGTTAACTAGACTTATTGTGGTGATTACTTCGCAATAGACACAAATATTGAATCATTATGTTGTACACCTGAAACTAATATAATATGTCAATTATATCTCAATTAAAAAAACAAAACTCTATGGTTCTGGCCCAAGAAAAAAACCTACAGGTAAATGGGAAGAATACATATATAAAGGGGGCACCAAAAAGCAGTGTGGAAAGAGCAAGTTTAGTAGAGATACTGGAAGAAAAATAAAGCTGGATCCTTATATATAAAGGGGACTCCGGACAGATTAAAGACCTCATACAGATTAAATTAGAAGAAGAAAACACAGAAGCCTATCCCTGCGGCCCTGGGGTTAGGGAAAGAACTTCTTAAAACACAAACAATAAGGTGAAAAATTGATGGATATGGTAATAACAAAATCAAGGATTTCTGCCCAATGAAGGATACCACAAACAGACTTAACAAGAGATGACAGACAGTGAAAAGACACCTATGTTAAAACAGACAATGGGAAATGGCTAGACGTGATGCTGGAAAGGAAGACTAGGGCTAGGCTGTGAAGGCAGCGTTACATTAAGCTAGGATGTGAACTTGATTCTCTAGGCCACCGGAACCTACTGGAAACTGTTAGACTACAGTGTTTGCCTGAACTGCTGTAATAGCTAACTGGTCTCCCAAGTCCTTTCACGCCTCCTTCAAATCCATTCCCCTAGTGCAGCCAAAGTGATCTTTAAAACACAGATATATTGTGTGTCACTCCCCAGCATCAATGGCTTCCCACTTAGGAGAAATACTCTAATACTGAATAAGGCTCACAGAGTCCAGGGTTTCTCAACAACAGCACTACTGACATTGTGGGCTGGAGAAATCTTTGTTGTGGGGGCTGTTCTGTGCCTTCTATGATGTTCAGCAGCATCCCTAGCTGCTAACCACTAAGTGACAGGAGCACAACTCCCCCCCACCGCCACCAAGTCACGACAACCAAAAATGTCTCCAGACATTGCCAAATGTCCCATGGATGGCAAAATCACCCCTGGCTGAGAACCACTGCCATAACCTTTACAATGTGGCCTCTGTGTGGCCCTCCATCCTTAAAAAGCGCTACCCTCCCCTCACTTTCTACACTCAGCCATACTGGACCTTTTTCAATTCCTCAAATTCACATTGTGGGGCTCCAGCATGAGTCGCTCTCAGTCTGGAACACTCCCCACAACAGCCTTCCCCACTATCCTCACTCAGCTTTAGCCCTTTTTCCTAGGGGAGAATTTACTAGAACCCCTATTTCACTCTCAGCACATCTACACTTCCATTCTGTAACATTTTATCAGACCTATAATGAGTGTCTTTCTTCCCCACTAGCACAGAGCAGACAAGATTTATTAGAAAAGCTGTTTTCTGCTTTATACTTTCATTTTAGTAAACCCTAAAATAATTGATTTTGGATTATATATGCAATAAAGCCACTAGAAATTTGTAAATAAAGGAAGAGTGAGAAAGAAACATGCAAAGCCATTATTTCTATATTAGCTTGATTTAAAAATTCTGCATACTTTGCCATAACATACCTAGTTGAAGTTGTTTCTTATTTATGAAAATTTTGATATAATTTTCTTGAAATCCAAAGGTTTTGGCTATTCTGTAAAATAAACCAATGAAAATTGTAGGTAATCAAATTTGTTACTGTCCATTAAATAGATTTTAATTATGATAGCTATTTTATACATTTTACTCAGAAATACTCAGTATTTCAATTTACTGACTCACACACATCACTTCACGACAAAGCTTACTAGATGGTTATTTAAACTGTAAGAGACAACATCCTTTTTTACACTGTTTTACTACTTGTTTCCTCATGAAGTGGAGACCACTGGTGTGGTACATCCAGGTGAACAGGAGGGCTCTAGCTGTACCTCAGGAGAAAATCCATTCTCTATACCTTCTGGTCTTCCTGGAGGAGCCCATAAAGGGCGCTGTTCCATATAACCTTCTACTCATGTGTGTTGAATGAATGACCCTTCCTGAATCCATCCCTAACAGCACTGATGTATACCAAAGAAGAAAATGAGAAAAATCAGCTTCAAAAACGTGGACTGGCTAGCCCTGGAGGTACTCAAAACACTTACCATTTAAAAATGTATAAGGGGATGAAATAACCAACCAGGTCTCAAAAGTTCGAATTTCACTAGTGTATGACAGGCAGGTATTCTTTCTTTTTACAGACGGGCCAACAGCCAGAAATCGGCTAAAACACTTCGCTGAACATCACAGCAAGTTATCAGTACACTAAGGAATAAAATTCAAAACTAATGATCTGGTGAACACCAGGCTGTCTCCTATTTATATCACTCATTCGTTGATTCAAACGTGTATCAAGTTCCTGTTAGGTGGTGGACAGGGAGTTCCCATCTGATCTCAAGTTACCCCAGGAAATGAAGAAGAGTGGTGCGAGTCTTGAGTTCTCACTTTGCCCTTAACTACCAGTGTGAGCCTGAATAAGTCTCAAAGCCTCAATTTTCCCTTCCATGAAATGAGGATACTAATACCTGCCCTCTCTCTCTCATAGGCTAGCCACGGAATATCACATGGGCCAATGTAAAAGGGCCGAGAGCACCTGGGGCAGCGGGCACACAGATACTTACAAAGACCTCAGTTCCCTGCCAGGGATGTTCAATCGGGTCTCCAACAGGTTTTTCCTACCCTATTTAAAAATAAGACAAATAAAATAAAATGTACTTGAATTTGACACTTTTTGGTGTTATGACCCTGTCTATAAAATCAGAAAGGTTGATATCAGATGATGTAAATACTTAGGTCTCTGGTTAAGGACTAAAACGATGCATGCCTAGTGAAGAAGCTATTGACCATAAGCTGACACATGCTGATACTGTAACCACGAAGTCCTCCAGGGGGCAGCAGTGCAGTACCACGTGCAGGGCTTCAGCTTCTGCTCCGAGGGGTTTGTCACAGTCTTTATTCAGTGCAGCTGGCCTATGCTACGCAAGGACCCAGCACACCACCTCCAGCACTGGGGCCACCTCAGTGTGCAACAGACATCCCCCTTCGCTGTACCCATTGAGCGGAGAGCAGCGAGACGTTTTTGGGGCCTCTTCACTCTCCACTGGCTGGGCTTAAGAGGAAAATGGAATCACTAGGAACACCTGTGAGACCAGGCAAATCTGCTCTGACTCCACACTCACTCACCCATCAGCTTTCTGATTGGTGGTCTGGTTTCCCAGGTACCTGCTACTAGCAAAGAGGAGTCCTGAATGTATCTACCGCCCTTTAAATTCATCAACTGGCATTCTGAGATCGATACATACGTAATTTCCTTTTTCTCATAAAGCTCTATTTTTCCTAGAAATTTTTAACAGCTTTATTGGGATATGATTTAATTTCATAAAGCTCACCTGTTTCAAGTATGAGAGTCAATGGATCTTAGCACATTCATAAAGTTATACAACCATTACCAAAGTCCAATTTCTGAACATTTTCATCACTCCCTCCAAAAAACACCATGTCCTGCACTCCCTCTTCCCTCCCCCTATCCCCCCAGCCCCAGGCACCCACTAATCTATCTTCTGTCTCTATGGATTTACCTATTCTAGATATTTCATATAAATGGAACCATACAATATGTGGCCTTTTGTGTCTGGCTTCTTTCATAATGTTTTTGAGGTTCATCCATGTTGTAGATGTATTAGTACTTCATTCCTTTTTACGGCTAAATAATATTCCATTGTATGGGTGTACTGCATTTGTTTATCCATTCATCTGTTGATGGACATTTGGGCTGTTTCCACCCTTTGGCTAGATAGAGTTCTTTTGTGAATAGAGAAGCTATAAACATTCATGTACAAGGTTTTGTGTAGACATAGTTTTCACTTTTCTTGGAGTAAACTGCTGGGTCCTATGGCAGCTGTGATACATATATATTTTCATTTCTTCTGAGAATAAGATTAACACTGATCAGTCCTCAGGACACCTTTGCGTGCCCTGCCTCAGTAACATTTCTGGACTTGAATTACTGAGGACATGGCCCTGACATGAGGGGGCCCCACCCAGGTCACTGTGGCCCTGCCTGAGCACTCAGGTGACCACCCTCTGACCTCCACCAGCATAGAAAAAGGCACGAATTCCTTTGGGAGGTGTCCTACTGCATGCCGTTTTAGAAAACCTGAAGTACTCTCTCATTCCCCATCATTTCTAAATGTTCATACAAACTCTAGAAAAGGCAAGAATGTGATGCCTAGCTTTGTAAAGTTTTGGAGGTCTAAGAGGGACAAATCTACCTTGTAAATATTCCAGTTTAAGAATCCATAAAATTAACTTTTAAGCTGATAATGTTCAACATGTAAAGTAACTTAAAAGAATTTTTACTTTGGAATGTAGCTTTAAGAAGAAATCATAATTTATTTGATCACATCACTAAGTTAACTAAGTATTAGTACCTATGTAAATTTGGGGCAATTACTCACTTTTTTCAGTCGTGCAGGTAAAAATACCTCAATTGTAGCAATTCCTGTCCTTTTATAATTTTCATTTCCTGTGCCACGCTCGATTGCTTTGCAACGTATTTCTTCCATTATCTTTTCTACTTCATTTTCACAACATTCTAGCTTGTCAGAGTACTTCTTAGCAAGATCCTATGAAGAAAAATCAGAAAACACAGATCAATGTAGTACCAACTCAAAAAAAAAGAGGGCAAAACACAGAACAGCACATGCAGGACTTTACAGCAGAAAACTCTGATGGGTGGTGGTCACCCCTGTTACAGTGAAATCCAGACAGCTCACCATCTTGAGAGGTACAGAGTGGGGAGAGGATCAAGGGAAAAATACAAATAAAAGATAGGAAAACAGACCCAACAGAAAAAGTGAAAATAACTGGGATTATTCTAGGTGGAAAAGAAAGGTGGGCTATGACTTATGTGACTATAATTTACAAAAAATTATTTTAAAGAATAGTGAACTGATCAACTACATTGGAGGGGAAAAAAAAAAAAACACTAAACATTCTAATTTTTCTAACTTGTGAGAACAAATCAGGTTAGACTTAACTTTCTTAATGGAAAATTCTGAATCACTGGTACTGGTTGTAAAATAATAATTGCTAGAATGACTCAGCAGAACTCAGGAAAATGCTATACTTACAATTATAGTTTATCATAAAGGATAAAAATGAACATCTCAATGAAGAGGTATACACTGTGGAATCTGGAAGGGTCCTGAGTATAGGAGCTTCTATCCCTGTGGAGCTGGGGTGCACCACCCTCCCAGCATGTGGATGTGTCTGCCAATCTGGAAGCTCCCTGAAACCCATCATTTCAGATGTTTATAGAGGTTCCATTTGATTAAATCATTGGCCAGTGGTGGTTAGCTCAAGCGCCAGCCCTCTCCCCTCTCCGGAGGTGGAAGGGTGGGGCTGAAAGTTCCAAGCTTCTAATAAAAGTTTGGTCTTTTTGGCGACCAGCCCCATTCGGAAGCCATTGCCAAGAGTTGCCTCATTAGAACAAAAGATGCTCCTATCACCCTGACCACTGGGGAAATTCCAAGGGTTTCCAAGAGCTCTGTGCCAGGAACTGGGGACAAAACCAAATAGCTTTCTTATTATGCCATACCTAGTTCTGAGCCAAGAGATTATAACAAGCAAATTCAGAAGAAAGGTTAGAAGGTGAGTTGCAAAAAATAAAAAGTGAGGCCTGTCAGGAACAGGAGACAGGAAAATTCTAAGACCCTGACACAGTTTGTCACCTCCCAAGTGCATCACTATGTCACAACACAGGACAATGTGATGCCCTCATGACAATCCTCAGTCCCTGATATATGTCACATCATTTATCTCAGGATACTCAGATTGAGAAAACAGAGAAGTACATGCTAGGATATTCCAATATAATACATGTCCATCAAAAATGACTAATGTTTCTCTGCTTAAAAAAGCAGGCAAACTTCAATTTCTAGAAATTTCACTTACTAAAATGCCATTTCTCATGATACTGTAAAAAACTGGGGCATAATTATTAGGAAAATATATTTTGGAAAAATGAACAAATAGCCACAGTGTAAAAAAGCTGGGGGAGGGGAGCAATCGTGTTATAGCAGACCATGCTAGCAAGGAGTACTGAGACCTGAGAGACACTCACCCTGAAGACAACACACTCACTTACTGGCCACACCAGTGGGTCAAAATTAGTTCCCAGATTAATAATTTTATGTAATGCTGTGAAGGTATTAAAAATAGTATATTCTTGAGAAATTAGATAACACTCTCATATGAATAAAATCTTACCAAACAAAAATAAACTTATAACTCCTAGTAAACAGTGGCTACCTGCTTATCACTAATGCTTTTTGTTTATGCCAAAAGCTTACATGGTTGTGCCCGGCAATTTCTGGTGACTGACTGTAGAACCTTATTTCCCAAGGAGACTTATAACACTGCTAATTACTTATGTCTTAAAACAAAAATACTGGGGCCAGCCCTGTGGTGTAGTGGTTAAGTTCGCGCTCCACTTTGGCAGCCCGGGGTACGCAGGTTTGAATCCTGGGCATGGACCCACGCACCACTCATCAAGCCACGCTGTGGTGGCATCCCACATACAAAATAGAGGAAGACTGGCACAGATGTTAGCTCAGGGCTAATCTTCCTCAGCAAAAAAAAAAGAAGACAGGCAACAGATGTTAGCTCAGGGCCCATTTTCCTCACACAAAAAAATATATATTAAAAAAAAAAAAAAAGATGGGCCGGCCCGGTGGCTTAGCAGTTAAGTGCGCGCGCTCTGCTACTGGCGGCCTGGGTTCAGATCCTGGGTGCGCACGGGCACGCACTGACGCACCGCTTCTCCGGCCATGCTGAGGCTGCGTCCCACATACAGCAACTAGAAGGATGTGCAACTATGACATAAACTATCTACTGGGGCTTTGGGGGAGAAAAAAAGGAGGAGGATTGGCAATAGATGTTAGCTCAGAGCCGGTCTTCCTCAGCAAAAAGAGGAGGATTAGCACGGATGTTAGCTCAGGGCTGATCTCCCTCACAAAAAAAAAAAAAGAAAAGAAAAATACCTTCAATGCCAAACCAACTTCTTTGTTTTCATCTGTATATGGAGGTTTCCAAAGTTGAATTCTGTCTTCCCTTAAAAACTTGGTCAATTTTGCTTGGAGATATTTCTTTTGAGCCATTCTTGAAAGCAAAACAGTACATCAATGATACCCCATCCCCCATTTCCAAGTGTTTTATAACTTACCTAACACATTGATGTGTCTTGTAGAGTAAGCAGAGCTCCCCTCCACTCCTCCCTCTCCAGTTTAATCTAAATTACTTTTAAATTAGGTTTTAACTACATCCAGACTTCTCTAACACATATATTTTTTATATATATTGAAATATATATTATATATTCAATTACATATTATGTATTACATAAAAATATGTATTTAGAGGTGCTAGTATGCAAGGTTTACTACACTTTTCTTTTTTGTCACCTGCTATTATTCTCTGATCTAAGAGAAAAGATTAAAAAAAGATGAATCCCTAAAGTAGTGAACTTTTATAAGCAACTCAACATAGAGCTTACAAATTCTCTTGTATTTTGGCTAGTTTATACGAAAGACGGTATGGTAGGTAAACATAAAGAAAAGCTGGCTTGAACTGCAAACAATCAATAACAAATATCCTCTATATGTGAATTTTTAAAATTATAAAGTTTTACAATACTAGAAAAGTTCTGCATGGTATTTTGTGACAACAGCACAACAGCTGATCTATGTATACTATTCAAATCTAACACTGGCTGGATCATCATTTACAGCTGAGAATACTCAGGCCCCAGGTTTGTAAAATGATTCGGCCAAGGTCACAAAATTAAGCAGCACCGTAACCAGCACTGGGACTTCTACCTACAACATTGGACTCTGCATTTTGTCGTGCAGTCCTTTGCTGCCTGTCTGTCCTGGGTATGTAACGACTCTCTCCCAAAGAATCACCCGCCAGCCACAGTTATCTCCTCATCTCTCACCAGCACAGCCATTCAAAGGGGCGGGTGAGGCTGCTAGAGATGTGAGACAGCCGACCAGGGCACTGCAGCCAAGACAAGCAGTAAGAAAAGCAACAAGTTATCAGCTCCTGAATGATGAAGACAAGTTCTAGAGGGTGAAAACATATATGAGGGTTACTATAACCTAGATAAGTAACTTTCTTTTTTCTAATCAGGGCCTGTATTCCACACCCCCCAAAACCGAATTCACCTGTTTTTAAAATCAGTTTTGATAACCGTATTCTACAAGTAAATATTTTAAAAGTTTAAATCTATTCTATATCAGTTTGGTGGCGAGGAAGACAGTAATTAGGATAAGGAGGAGAAAAGGCAAGAAGGAATAAACACTTCAAGGAGGGGGCTGTGTGCGTCCAAGTGACCCATGAAAGAACTCCACCTTTTCAAGCACTAACAAAAGCTTCTCACACAGAAAAGCATATTAGTACTTATATGGGGGGGGGGGGGGGCGAGGCGGGGGGGGGGGGGGTGGGAATCATTCCACCGACTGCTATTTGGAAGGCTGAGTGCACAGCCCTCTGTGAACCCACCCAAGCCACTACCTGACCAAAGGCTCAAAGAGCTCACAAACCTACTGTGCGTCCCTGCTCTACCCACAAAGTGAATCAACAGCTCGGAGGGTCTACACCACACAAGGCTTCATGTTTAAAAAAAAGATTAAACTGCTGTCTTGAAACTTACAAAGCTTCAGTTACAGACAACAGAATAAACGAGAATACATATTTTAAATCTAATCAAAAGGAAAAAGTTTAATAAATCAGTCTTCAATTTTAACTGGAGAACTGAAAGTTGCGTGCCATACAATGTCCTTTATTACAGCCAAAAAAGCGCAGAGATGTATGTCAACTACTTCTCAATAAAACAGGAAAAAAAATCTATTACTGCTCATAACTGAAAATGAAACGTTATAAACCACTGCTCTAAAAATTTCACTTTCACTTTTGTAACGAATCATCTACGCCACCTTTACCCAGAGCTTTTCAAACATATATATACAGGAATATATTCAAAATACATTCAATTTTCTGTTCGGCAGAGTAATAAAAGACGCTTGTACTAAAAAACAAGGGAAGGAGGTGAGAAATATAGAATCAGATGGCCAAAGAAAATCAACCGCGTTTCCTCATTAGCAAAGAAAATCTGGCTTTGATTGCAAATAAATCCCAAATGGCATATCTGGAATAACAGTGTTATGATTAAAGCTTTTCGTTTGGCTAATTAGGTTAATTTTAATATATACATATATTTCTGTCTCTCCCCCAAAACAATACTTAATCTTTTTTAAATACCCCACCTCCCCCGCCCAGCGCAGCGCGAACCTACGGCCCCGCGAACGGCCAGCGCGTCCCGAAGCCCCGGCCCGCCGCCTCCGGCCCCGGCCAAGGCTCCCCGCAAGACGCCCACCGCCCACCGCTGCGGCCACGCCCGACCCCGGCTGGGGAAGCGTTGGGGTCGCGCCAGGGACGGTGTCGCCGGGCGGCGTCGTGAGGCCCGCGTCGGCGACTGAACGCTCGGTCGCCGTCTCCTCACCTGCGCCAATGCCGCGCCCGCCTGTCGCGGCTCACCAAGTGCCCGGATGCGGCGGCCACCGTTTGTTTTCATTCCGGGTGAGGCTGGCCCCGCCCCCGCTGCTGCTGCACCGCCCTCACGCGACCGGGAACCAGGGTTGTGGGCGGGGCTAGGAGGGGGCGGGCCGCGGGCGGGGAGAAGGCGGAGTTGTGGGCAGGCGTGGGTGGGGCCAAGATGGAGCTGTGGGGGCGGTGGTCGGGCGGTGGGCGGTGCAGTGCTGGGGCGAGGACGGGGCGGGGCTGGCGAGGACCCCAGCCGGGGTCTGGGGGTGGACGGGGACGGGGCTGGGGAAGGACCCCGGCTAGGATCTGGGGGTGGAGGGGGGCGGGGCTGGGGAAGGACCCCCGGCTGGGGTCTGGGGGTGGACGGGGGCGGGGCTGGGGAAGGACCCCGGCTGGGGTTTGGGGAGAGGACCGGGCGGGGCTGGGAAAGGACCCCGGCTGGGGTCTGCGGAGAGGACAAGGCGGGTCTCGGGAAGGTCCCCGGCTGGGGTCTGGGGGAGGAGGGGGGGCGGGGCTGGGGAAGGACCCCGGCTAGGGTCTGGGGGTGGACGGGGGCCGGGGCTGGGGGAAGCACCCCGGCTGGGGTCTGGGGGTGGACGGGGGCCGGGGCTGGGGAAGGACCCCCGCCTGGGGTCTGGGGGTGGACGGGGGCCGGGGCTGGGGAAGGACCCCCGGCTGGGGTCTGGGGGTGGACGGGGGCCGGGGCTGGGGTAGGACCCCCGGCTGGGGTCTGGGGGTGGACGGGGGCCGGGGCTGGGGAAGGACCCCCGGCTGGGGTCTGGGGGTGGACGGGGGCCGGGGCTGGGGAAGGACCCCCGGCTGGGGTCTGGGGGTGGACGGGGGCGGGGCTGGGGAAGGACCCCGGCTGGGGTTTGGGGAGAGGACGGGGAGGGGCTGGGAAAGGACCCCGGCTGGGGTCTGCGGAGAGGACGAGGCGGGGCTGGGGAAGGACCCCGGCTAGGGTCTGGGGGTGGATGGGGGGCAGGGCTGGGGAAGGACCCCGGCTGGGGTCTGGGGAGAGGACGGGGCGGGGCTGGGGAAGGACCCCCCCCCCACCCCCAGGCTAGGGTCTGGGCGTGGACGGGGACGGGGACCGGGGCTGGGGAGAGGACGCGGCAGGGCTGGGGAAGGACCCCCCCACCCCCAGGCTAGGGTCTGGGCGTGGACGGGGACCGGGGCTGGGGAGAGGACCGGGCGGGGCTGGGGAAGGACCCCGGCCGGGAGCGGTAGAGACCCCGGGCCCGAGGCGGTGTCGAGGCAGGACCGATGGCCCGGCCCAGTGTGCCCGACTTTAGAAGAAACTGAGCCTGGCTTCGTTTCTCCAAAAGCTTTGAAAGGGGCCAAAGCGCCTGGCAGGAAGACCCTTTCCCCCTGAGGGCAGGTCTGGACCTCCTACAGCTGGGTCCCGCCCTCACAACCTGCCCCTCCGTCTAGGCCCGACCACGGGCTGTCCCCCTAGACCTCTGGATTTTCATCTCGCCCTCCATCACGCCACCACCCGCCTCCCCTCAGCGTGAAATTGGGTTGCTTCCCTGGGACTTCCCAGCCCCTTGCCCTCGCTCTCTTCTCCCTGACGCTGGCCCTGCTAACCTCGTATCCGTCACACCGTCAACAAGATCTAGGGAGATTCGCCTCCTTCTACCAGCGCTCCGCGCAGCGCTGGGCTAAATACAAACAAACCTGTGGCCTGGGGTCTGCCCGTCTGTCTAGGTGAAGAAATGGACATGTGTGCATCAAAACTAAGGGCAATCTGTGAACTGCTCTGAGAACGAGCGCAGAACCCAGGTGGCTGAGCCCAGGTACTGGCAGAGATTCGAGAGGTGGGTAGATCGCCTTTGGTAGGCGGACCCGGGAACGGAAGACAGAGCGAGTCCATCTCAGACCCCAGAAAGCTGGCTCGCATGAGACTGTCGGCCCATCCTTTCCAAGTCCCAAAGCCCATCCTTGGACCTGTTCTAGCACTGTCTGGGGTGGGAACTGAGAGCATAGGTCCTGCACGCCGGCAGCCGGCTCCAACAGGTGCCTGGGGGTACCTGGGCAAGCTACTTAGCGCTGTCTCTACCGGGATAATAATAACAGTGCCTATCAGGGCATGATGGAGAAAATCTTCCGCTAGGATTTGTCCCTCTCGCTACACCAGGACAACCCCCCCCCCCCCCCCCCGGGAATGATTAGTACCAGCAGTACATTTCCAAAAATGGATGTATTGGGTCTAGAATAAGACCACGGGGCCCTGCTGCAGACAGTCTGAAAAGGGCTTTCACGCCCTCGGACACCCTCTACCAGGGGAGGTGAGGGAGGACCCCTCCTCCTGGTGTCATTCCATTCTCTGGTGGAAAGTCTTGGGTGGAATATACACCTAAACCCATTTTAAGGACGAGAAAGGTATTCCCAAAGGCACTATGTCTGCCAGTGTTCCCGGCCCATCTCGGGGAGGACTCTGCACACACGAGCAGAGCAGTTTCAGTTCCCCTTTTGTCCTCTCCTGACTTGCAGGCATCGCCCACCTCACCAGCCCACAGTGCATACAAGCTGGCAAATTTCTGTGTCCTTCCAAATGAGGATCTTCTGTTTCGATAGCCTCCTTTCAGTACACAAACACTTACAAAATCTTTGCAATTAAAGTTCTTTACCTCGGGCCAAATCAACTTCTTAGTCAAGGCAAAAGACAAATGGCAAAACAGGGGAAGATATTGCCGATTCACGTCAAAGACAAATCTCTTTAGTACATAAAGAGCTCTTACAATTCGATAAAAAAAAAAATCTACTGAAATAGAAAACTGGGCAAAGCCTATAAAAATATGATTCTCTGAAGAGGAAATATATGTGGGTCATAAACATATGAAAAATTACTTAACCTCACTCAAAATGAGATAAATATAAATTAAAACTACGCCAAGATACCACTTTTTACCTATCAGGCTGAAAAAAATTGATAACCTACTGTGATGGCAAGGCTGTGTGGAAATAGGCTCCATGGTACATTACTTAATGGAGGTTAAGTTTGTACAAGTCCTAGGAGGGCGATATGGCAGTATCTATCAGAATCAAAATAGGTGTTCTCCTTGCCCCAATAAGTCAACTTTTGTTATTCTTGCTGTATCTTATTCACCTGCCTCCTTTCTGTTATTCCTCACACTGACATTTAGTGGCTTCAACTGCAATTTCTTGATATGAAGAATTCTTTCTAATCCACATTTGTGTTTTTGTTGCTATGGGATTTGTGGTGATAAAGAATCAAGGAACTTCTGCGTAACTGATTTTACTTCTAAGGGAGTAAAATCAGAAAATTCTTACACATCTCTCACATGACAGTGAAATTTAATGCTGACTTACCAATTCTTGCTAGAAAAGTGAAAAATAACAAAGAATTTTGGCAGATCAGCCTTATTTACAGTTGTTTTGATCAGAGCGATATACCTGCATTGGGTTAAGTTGTGTGGTAAACTAATTTTTTATAGATGGGGAAGTGGATTTAAAAAGAAAACAAGTTCATTCTTGATTTTTCTATTTATAAATGGGAATTTCTGGGAAGTGGTCATAAACTGAAATTTTGGGGGAATTTGAATGATGACTCACATTTTTAGTCTGATAGGTTTCAGTTTTACTGATAACCCTATTTAGAGACATAGTCATTTTAGTCAGCATCATAGCTGGAGGAGAAGAACATGGAAGGAACAGAGAAACCAAGCAGGGTGAGGGAAATTTGTTTTCACTGATTGGGAATATGTCATTTCAATCACCCTTGAAGATGATAGAAACTGAACAAGTTATGAAAAGATCAGATAAGAGAGTTACTCTGATTCCTAGGAAATGTGGGCTGGGAGGCTGGATCTCAGGGACTACCTGAAGGGACTTGGCCTGCTCACTGTGACTCAGGTAGAATCCTTCTGGAAGCAAATAGTCCTCAAGTTCTGTGTCCTGGTTTTGAATCGCTGACATATTCATCCCATATGTTTAACCCAAGTACCTCAATTCATCTATCAACAGGTGGTAGGTGATGTTCTAACTCTGAAAACATAAAGAATAAGGGCAGAGATGATGAAGTAAATCAAACCATGGTATTAACTCTATTGAATTAAGTTCAGGATAATCTGTCTGTTTTATTGTTTAACCCATTTTTAATGTTAAGAAGAATTTTATACAATATTGGTTTTGTGATTTAAGATTGAGTGGAATGAAAACTGAGGTGAACAAGGAGACAGGAAAGCAGGTAATCATTGCTGTAGACTTACAGATTGAGAAACTTCTATGGAATGCTAGAATAATTTACTTTTTTTTTTTTTACTTAATTCTAGAAAACAATTATAAATCACATATTGTGCATGACAGTTAAAAAGATAAAATCCGAAATCTCCACCATCCCTGTGTTCTAAATAAAGCCTGTTGCCTAAAACTTTGGGGAATGTTTAATTCAACAGGTATATTTTCTTTCATCACATTCGAGATGCCATTCCATTGTCTTCTGGCTTCATTGTTTCTACCTGTTTCCCTCCAACTTCCAACTGGGAGCCTGGGGCGTGCTCTGCAGTAACTCACCCCATCACCCTCTCAGCAGGTCTCAAACTCATATCCTTCTTTTGCAAGTCTATCAAAAGCTTTCTCTGCTTTTTGGAGGCTTTCCACCTCAGTTTCAGTTTCTGGAAATAAAGTCCCAGAATTCAGCAAACGTCCTTGGGATTTCCCCCTTGGTCTCTGACTAAAGCTCTGCCGTTTCTCTGGCCGTCTGTGGGTTCAAAGTCTGGATTCTCAGCCTCCTGCCCACATCCGGAATTGGCAGGTGCCCTCAGGGTAAAAGCGGCTACAAACATCAGCTCACTCTTCAGAGCTTCTCCACTCTCTGGAGTCTTAACTGCTCCAGTTCTTGTTGCCTTAGCAGCTCTCCACTGCCTTCAAATAGATAGTTTCCGACACTTCTTTCTGGCTTTTCTAGTGGTTGTTAGTGGGAACCTAGGTCTGCTGCAAGCTGCTCCGTCGCATCTGAGAGCGGACATCGTCTCCTATTGTTGGTCATTTATGTCTGTGTTAGCTAGAATGCAGACTTGCTTGCTGGAACAGAGACTCAAAATAACAAAGGGAAATTGGAATTTATTTTTTTCTTATCTGACGGACCAGGGCTGATATGGTGGCTCCATGGTGCAAAGAAACTGGCTCTTTCCAGCTCATTGCTATGCCACCTGCAGGGTGCTGTCCATATCCGCACAGTCCAAGGTGGCTCATTACTATGTTCACATTCTAGGCAGAGAGAAGGGAAAAGATGAAAGGGGGGGGCGGGGCTTGGTCAGAAGTCACGTGACTCACTTGTTTACATCTCCATTGGCCAGCACTTAGTCACATGGTCACCTGGTGCAAGGGATGCTGGGAAATGTAGTCATCCACCTAGCCGGCCATGTCAGGGATTCTATTACAATGAGAGAGCAAGGGAAAGAGATATTGATCGGGGAGACAACTAGTCACACGGCTGTTTCTCGTTACTTATTATTTATAATGGTGAAGGTCATCTTTGATGTAAAACCTTTTCTATATTTAGGGTGTTTTGTTGTGGTTCTTGGTTATTCTATTTTATTTTGTTGTGTTGAGTGATATTCCCAGAAGTAGAATGACTGAATCAAAGGGTACAAATCTTAGACTTTGAATACTCACTGATAAATTGTTTTCTTTAACCCCCACCAGAATTGGATATTGTAATTTTAACAATCTGCCTTTTTCGAGGGAAAAAGAAAAAGGAGGAGGAGAAAGTAGGAGATATTTTGTAGTTCTTGTGATGTTAATGTGTGCTTCATACTAGTGGAGTGAACACCTTCCCATATTTGCTTACTGGTTATATTTCCAGGCACTAGTTTGCTTGTATCTGAGTTAGACTGTTTGGGGTCAAGGATCAGACTCATTCAGGAATTTCAAATAATGGAGGGTTCATATGGGAATAGTAACAGTGGAAACTTCAGCCACATGTCTGGTCTCATGGTGATGCAGCTGGGCCTCGTGGAAACTGGACTACAGTTCTTCCCTGGAAAGATCTGGGGCAGCCCCAAGACCTGATGGGTTTACTGCCTCCTTGGCAACAAGAGTTTGTTTACCTGTTCACTTCTGTCCCTGCTTCTCCTGGTTATGCCACCAATGAACTCCTTCACCCTTGCTGGGAAGAGCCACCTGCACCCCTGCTTTGGCAGGTGCAAGCCTGGTGTAATCGGAGAGACCCAAAGCACCAGGCAAACATAGCCCAGTGTCTCTGGGTCCATGAAAACACATCCATAAAGATACCATTAAGTTTTGTATATCACAAGTTACACAATTTATAGGGACAAGTCAGATTATTTGTAATTGTACCATTGCCTGACTCAAAAGCTAAGTCACAAACAAAAGGGATCAGGGCCTTCCTTGGACTGTCTGCCATATTTTGCAGTGTCTCTTGAGCTGCTGATAGAAAAATATAGATGCATCCCATCCTCTTCTTTTAACCAAAATAATTTTGAAAGAACATTGAACGACTCATAAATTTTAGCCAGATTTAATAAATTTTCCTCTATACTTTATGCTCTATATATCTTAATGATAATAATAATAATAATAGAATGATAGTTAACATTTATTAAGCACTCACTATGTGCCAGGAAGTGTTCTAAACACATTGCATGTATTAACTCATTTAATTCTCATAAGGACCCTATGAGGTAAGCACCATTATTACCTCCATTTTCCAGATGAGGAAAGTGAGGCACAGAGATGTTAAGTAACTTGCCCAAGATTACTCAGCTAGTAAGGGCCACAGAAGGATGTGAACCCGGGCAGTCTGGCTCCAGAGCTTGCATTCTTAACCACTTATGCTTACTCACTGTTTTTACTGCCTCATTGGTCCTGTGTTTGTTTTTATTGTTTGCTGAGAACATACAGTTGAATTTGCACCAGTTAATTTTTAATACGATGTGATTTTAATTTAATAAGGAAAAATTGGAACTAAACTAAATATCCATCAATACAATGAAGGTTAAATAAACGGTAGTATGTCCTCACTATGGAATACATTCATTAAAAAGAATGAGGTAGATCTATACGCGTGTAGGACACGTGAAGGTATAAAATTGTAAGAAGCAAGTTGCAGAACAATATGTCTAGTATAGTCCCATTAAAAACCCTGTGTGTGAACTGAACAACAAAAAAACAAACAACCTGATCAAAAAATGGGCAGAGGAAATGAAGAGACACTTCTCCAAGGAAAATATACAGATGGCCAATAGGCACATGAAAAGATGTTCAACATCACTAATCATCAGGGAAATGCAAATCAAAACAACACTAAGATATCACCTCACACCCATTAGAATGGCTATAATCACCAAGACAAAAAACAACAAATGTTGGAGAGGATGTGGAGAAACAGGAACCCTCATACACAGCTGGTGGGAATGCAAACTGGTACAGCCTCTATGGAAAATGGTATGAAGATTCCTCAAAGAATTAAAAATAGAAATACCCTATGATCCAGCTATCCCACTACTGGGAATCTATCCAACGAACCTGAAATCAACAATCCAAAGAGGCTTATGCACCCCTATGTTCATTGCAGCATTATTCACTGTAGCCAAGAAGTGGAAGCAACCTAAGTGTCCCTCGACTGACGACTGGATTAAGAAAATGTGGTGTATATATATACAATGGAATACTACTTAGCCATAAAAAAAGACAAAATCGTCCCATTTGCAACAACTTGGATGGGCCTGGAGGGTATTATGTTAAGTGAAGTAAGCCAGAAAGAGAAAGACAAACACTGTATGAGCTCACTCATATGTGTAATATAAACCAACACATGGACAGAGAAAACTGTATTGTGGTTACCAGGGGCAATGGGGGTAGGGGGTGGGCACAAGGGGTGAAGGGAGTCATATATATGGTGATGGACAAACAAAAATGTACAACCCAAAATTTCACAATGTTAAAAACTATTAAAACATCAATAAAAAAAAATCAAAGAAAAAAAAACCAAAAACCCTGTGTGTGTAGGTATGTGCGTTTACAAACACACGTATGTTTATCTTGAAGAACACTGAGAACAGTCTGGAATGATACTGACCAACAGGGACTGAGACGGGGGTGAATAGGGCCTTTTACTTTCACTCTATATACTTCAAAACTGTTTTAATTTTGAAAACAAGCATGTATTACTTCTAGTTTTAAAAATTAAAAGGGGCTCTATGCAGAAATAGACGTATAATGATGTACACCTGAAATTTATACAATGTTATAAACTAATGTTATTGCAATGAAAAATTTTTTTAAAAAACTGAAGCTAGAAAAAAAAATTAGAAGGGGCAAACATAGAGAAATAATTTGCAACAATGATGATGGGTTGATTTTGCATTTGATTTTATAGTATTTTATTTGCTATCTTTGTGTGTGTAATTTTTGTCTTCCCAAGTAAATTATCAGCTCTTTGAGGGAAGATAGACTGTATCTTAAATTTCTGCTTCTCCCACCCTTGCCTAGGACACTGATGAACATAGCAGACGCTTAGTAAATATCGACTAATTTATGATAATTCCCTAGGAGCTCTTATAGAAGTTTCTGTCCACTGATTGCTCCATAAGATTCAAGATGAATCTATTTCTGGTACATGACATGAGCACAGAAATGCCTATTGACATGTGCCCTTCCCATGGTGTCCCAGCAGCAGACAGGAAGGGACCGTCCCTGACCAAGAGGGACTTCCCCTGAGTCCACAGAGACTGCCACGTGGGAGGTAAGTGAGGCGAGAGAGGCCCAGCAGACTGGAGAGGAAGTTGGAAGAGAAGAAGCCCTGAGATGTTCAAGAGGGACCATCCTAGGGAACCCTGAGTGACAGCCACTAGACCTTAAATTATAGGAGATCAGAACGTTTGTTTTGTTTTGTTTGCAACGTGTGGCAAGATCGAAGAGGCATATGTAAGACCAATCTGATGACAAGGGGCAGGAAGGACTAGAGAGGGGTCTGACGTCACTGCAATGGTTCAGGTAGAAAGAGATACAGACCTGGCTTAGAATAATTAACAGAGAGAAAAATTTGGATGCAAATGCTTCCAATGGGAAAATAACTTAGAGTATTTGGTGACCACTTGGATGAAGGATGAAGGAGGAAGTCGTTTTATCTACTTAAAAATTTTGTCTTAGTGTCATTTCACGTGTAGACAATGTAACTGAATTCATGGACTCAGGTGACATTGATTAGAGGCTTTCATCCAGTCCCCTGGCTTTAATTAGCATCTTGACATTGATAACTCTTGTGCCAGTGTTGCTAGTTGCAGAGCACAGAATCCATTCTAGGCAATGGAAACAGGAAGGGGTTTATTAAAGTATTTTTGGTAGTTCTTAGAACCTTCAAGAGGGTCAAAGAACAAGGCTTGGATGCTAAATAAAGCAATCGAGGATGACACAACCAAAGAAAATGCCCAACCCAAGAAAATGCCCAACCCCACCACGGAATTGTTCCACTAGAAATACTACTACCAGGGCCACCTGCCGCTTAGCCTCCATGACACTGGACAACAGAAATACCACCATGGTCACCCCAGAAGAACCCATGTGTGTGCTGCCTTGCCAGAAGCTTCAATCTCCCTGTGCACAATTCCACCCCACCTTGGTCTACTGCCCAGGTCTCCCATGGATATGTCTGCATGTGGGTCCTGGGTCACAGGCAGAGCCCTAGCTGCAAGAGAGTCAAGTAGCCGCCATCTTTCATTTCCAGCCTCTATAGCACGAGCAGACCTGCTAAGAGGTCAGGGGAAGGAAGGGATGCATGAGCAGAGGTCTGAAGGAGGAGCACAGGTTAACCAGGCAGAGATGGCTGCAGGTACATTCCAGACAAGGAGATTAGCCTGTGGAGCACTGTGGCTAAGATAGTGTGACCAGAGGAAAGAGAGAACAAAGGGAATGTGGTGTCAGACAAGGTTGGAGGGACATGAAAGCCTTGGGGGGCATGGCAAGGATTGCTCCTGGGAGCAAGACGCTGCTGAGATGGTGAGAACTAGTGTGCATGGTAGGAATGCAGAAAAGTGGGCCAAACCAAGAGATAGCCAGAGATCAGACCTTCCAGGGGTTGTGATGGGCTATGGGAGGCAGGGAGGAGAGGGGGGCCAAGGTTGCCCGTGTGTTTCTGGCTGGGTGGACAGTAGCGCCATTCACTGAACAGGAGGCCCTAGAAGAGAACCAGGTGTGTTTTGTTTTTGTTTTTTTGTTTTTTGGAGGGAGAGGTCTGGAAGGACTCAGAAGTTCAATTTTGGAGTTAATAAATTTAAGTTTAGAGATGTCTTTGAGACATCCAAGAGGGATGTCTAGGGAGAATATGAATAACAGAGGAGAGATCTGGACTTGAGACATGACTCTGTGAGACGTCTGTGTAGGTACGAGGGAATTGAAGGCACGGTACGGATGACTAAGCAAGAGCTTGGCTTGGAGAACAGAGCACGGGGAGAGGGAATGGCGGTGGGAGGACCCGACAACGGGTCAGAGCTTTGACACCAACAGATCCACTTTTTGTAGAAATAAAGAGAAGGAGTTTTGTGGAACTGCTCCAGCAAGTGACCAGCCTGAGTGGTCACGAAGCGAGAAAAAGAAAACTTTAGTGGGCGCTGAGAAGGAGGCTGATTTATAGAACAAGGACGTGTAGAGGAAGCGGAGGGCATCAAAACAGAAATGAGATTCGAACAAAAACCAGATGCCCGCGCAGACGTCTATTCCCACGAACCAACAGGCACAAGGTACTATGGTGGCCTCTGAGCTAAACCTTCCCCAGAAAAGTGGGTGTGGGCATTTTGTGAGGTCTTTTTCTTTGCATAATGTGAAATTAATGAGTGCAGCACGCACTGATGGTGGGGTATGAAGTATTTCCTCCCAGTCTGAAGGCGCTCACTGTGGAGGAGGGCCACGGGCTGACAGCATAAGTGCCTGGGGAAGATGATATTAGTGCCTGGTCCCAGGGGACCACACAGAACCAAGGAAGGACGGCAAGAATTGATCGTATTGTCAGCTGATAGATCATTCAAAATACTTGCTAATGATGGATCCCTGCATGATTTCTGGCACATAACTCAAGAGTCCAAACATTTTGTGGCATTGCTGTAAAAAACCCTTTCCATTCCCTTCTACTTACCTATGTGAACATTTCTCAGCACCAGCATCTACACCAATAAAAAAAGAAGGAATCGAATTGATGTTAACAATGTGTGTTATTCCAGCAGAGAGATAAATAAACTGATTGGAAGATAAAACAACCTCATTAAGAGATGCATTTCCAATAAAAATTTACTTTTTATGTTTAACAATTATTTATCAAGATTGGCAACATATTTATGTTGCTTTAATCAAATATACCTTACTAATAATGGCAATGATACCCTAAGCAGAAGAAACTTTTCAGTACTTAGAGACTTCTGATCATAATTTATAAAATTTCCCTACGTTTCAATTTATATTTTTGTTGCTGAGAAGTATGATAGGAATAATCCATAAAAGACTCCCAATCATAACGTATATCATATTAGGATAAAATTAGATAAGGGAAGTGGATGGAAAGACAAATTTATGAAGAAAAAGGATTGGTTAAAAAACTTATTTATGTATTTTTAAACGGTGGGTATCAAATTGCTATGGAATTTAGATATCACTGAATACATAGCCCAGAGTCACATAATAGTTTTGTTTTAAAATATATTAATATCTACAGTAACTGGGAGTTGCATCCTTTGCAGCCATTTAAACTCGTGAAAAAAAAATTTTAGGCGGAAAATCGAAAATCCTGAAGAGTTTCTTTGAAGACAGCACCTCACCCAACTTCAGACTCATCCTGAGTGTAGGGCTCCCTCTTGTGGTGAGATTCAGATTTTGTGTTGGGTTACAGCTCAAGAGAAGCATCTAGCAAGAACTGAAAGTGCCATATTCTGAAAGCCACACCCTTCTTGGGGTATTTCCTGGAATCTTCACTATAAAATTTGAGCGGAGTAGGATTCAGGGTTCCTATTCGACCATCATGTCCGATCTCCACCTTGGCTCCTCTCGCCCCAAATGCAAGAAAAGATTTCACTCCTCTCCCCAAGCCCGGAATCACTCGGGAGAGAAGAGAGCAGGACAGAATAGGACCCTACACACCCCACCAGGTGGGATCCTTGATGGTCACTCATTAACTTGACACATGTGTATCCAGTAGCTTCCACGTGCAGGTATGATACTCCATGATCTACTGGTAGGCTGCCATCCACCAGGAGACTCTGCCCTCTACTTCTCTCTTTTAAAAAGCTTAAAGAAGTTCTTAAATAAAAGAGGAACCCAGCAATAAATAGCAACCACAGAATTTCAAACACAAAAAATTAAAATGACCCACACACATTTAAAAAGATATTCAACCCCTCTAGTAATTAAAGAAACACAGTTAACCACATGAGAAATCATTGCTTGGTATTAGACTGGCATAGGTTTGATAATATCCATGGCTGACAAGGGTGGCAGGAACCGGGAAATACCTGTCTTCATATGTTGTTGGTGACGGTATAAATTGTTACAACAATCTGAGGGAAAATGAAGAATATTAAATTTTTTTTGAGTTCATACCTTTTGACTTATTAATTCCCCTTTTAAGACTATCTTCAAGACCCTGGCCCCGGACTGCTGCTGATTGTCAGGACCTCTGTAAGACTCTGATTACAGGCCTCCATCCACTCCCGTTGTTTAAGAACAGCCTCTTGGGCTCTGCTCCCGACACACTTTCCTGCGTGAAGAATGGGGGAGAGATGAACGATGCCTGACTCCCCTTCTCTCACCATCTCTGCCCTCCTCCCCCATACACACACACACACACACACACACACACACACACTCACTCACGGAAGGGTAGAAAGAGGACTGGCTTGAACATGACACCCATGTGGCCTTGGCCCTCAGGGTCTGGAGGGCCTGTGCCACCACGGGCCTCGTTTTCCCCACTTGTCCATGGGGGATTAGATTGGGTGACCTCTCTGAGTCCCCCCAGCCTTCCTCCTGGCTCTGCCCTCGAGGAGCTTACAATCTAGTAGAGGAGACAGAAGATGTATCTGAATTTATGGAAACATTTACTGAATGCTGCTAGGCATTCAAGTTCAAATATATACGTGTGTGTATATATATGACATGGCCTCTTCCCTCTGGGAGTTTGCCATCCAAACAACAGTACAAAGTAGGAAGTGATCATTGCTGTGAAAGAGAAAGAGAATTCTCTGTGCATTCAAGGAAAAGGAAACTATTTTGAGTGAAGCTAGAGAGAATTTTAGTTAAATAAAAATAGACAGTGGCATGGGCTAGGTGCCAAATGAGCATACAGATAAAAAAAAGTGCCTATGACCTAATAAGAAATACATATTTGGTCTCTACCCCCATTTCCTAGTACCCAATCCTAAAACCTTGGGATCTCTGAAATGATAAGTGTCTTTTTGTATGCTACTGAGAACACTGGGGGCTGGGAGCTCCTGGATAGCCTCAGGAGGGGGGCTGGTCTCCAGGGGAACCAACCATGTGATTAGAGGGTTGGAAACTTCAGGCCCTCTCATCTTCTTCAGGGGTTGGAGGTAGAGTTATTCACTAATGGCCAATGATTTAATCAATCATGCCTATGTAATGAAACCTCCAAAAGTAAAAATCTTAATTGAAGGGACTCGGAGAGCTTCCAGGTTGCTGAACAGGTGGAGGTGCTAGGAGGATGGCCCTGGAGAGGACATGGAAGCTCCGCGCCCCTGGCCACATACCTTGCCCTGCGCATCTCCTCTATCTGACCGGTTTTGAGTTGTACCCCTTTGTAATAAACTGGTAATGTAGTAAGTAAACTGTTTTCCTGAGTTCTGTGGCTCATTCTAGCAAATTATCAACCTGAGGAGGGCATTGTGGGAACCTCCAATCTATAGCAGCTGGTCAGAAGTACAGGTGAAAACCTAGACTTTCCACTGGCGTCCGAAGTGTGGGGGAAGCAGTCTTGTGAGACTGAGCCCTTAGCCTGGGGGTCTGGTGCTGGCTTCAGGTAGGTAATGCCAGAATTGAACTGAATTGTAGGACACCCGGTTGGCGTCTGCAGACAACTGGAGAATTACTTGAGGTGAAAATCCCAGACATCTTGTTTCAGAAGTACTGAGCATAGTTCCAGAAGGGGGTGAGTATCTGTTTAGCCTAAAGTATTCAGAGAAAGTTTCACATGGAATCTGAGACTTGACGTGGGTCTTGCCGAGCAGCATATTAAAAGGTTGGGATGGAGGATTTCCCACGAGCAGAGGCAGCTCCAGGTTTGGGGACTCTGAAGCTAATATAATTTGGGAAGTCCCTTTATGAAAAAATAACACAATAACTACAAATACGATACTAGGAATGAAAGTCAATATTTCCTTAGATTGAGAAAAATACAAGTTACAAATTTTTAAAAGTTGAAAAATATCACAACAATAAAATCCAGAAAGATAAAATATTTTTATTAATTAACTACTGCTACGCCTCTCTAATACTTTTTTCTTATAGTTTTTGGCTGCAAGTTCTTTGATTAACTCTTCAAATAACAACAATCTTAGAGAAATTAGAAGGATAGTCTTTCCTCTAGCATGGTGGGTAAAAACTTAGTGACTTATTAATTTAGAAAAGTTTCTTTCAACTTCTGTGTCAGTTGTCAATTTATTGCATCTCAGCTCCTAATACTCCTTCATTGCCTGCTCTCCTGTAGTAAAGATGGGCCCTGGAAATATTTATTTTGTGCCCACTGCTGTGTGCTAAGCTTCGTCGGTAGGGGGGACACTGGAGGAGAAAGGGGATTCTCTTCCTGCTACTCGTTTTCCTCTCCGCAGGCTCCTGGAGCGCATGAGGACCCTCCAGCACCTGGCCCTGCTTCTGCAGCATCTGACAGCTCCCCGGTGCGTGTGGCTTCGGCAGCACTCAACAGTCCCCAGCAGCCAGGAGCTCCCTTGGCACCTCCTGGGGCGGCTTCACAGGGCTTTGGGGCCCGCAAGGCACTGTCCTGTGACCAGCTTCCCGTGGCATTGTCTTCTGTGGCCTTGCAGCAAGTTCTGAGGCATGACACCTCCCTGTGGATGGTTCCTCTGACACACCAAGGGGCAGATTTCCAGCAAGTTCTGCTGATCTGGCACCTCAGTGAATTCTCTGCTACACAGTGAGCCACGGCCAAGCTCTCTCCACTGAGGTCTGGATCTCAGCTGCAGAGGACCTCTTCTGTGGGTGCTCTGTCTCACCCAGGGTGATGGCTGCTCCCCATATCTGCTGTCCCCGCATTTGAAGAATCCTCTTTACTTCTTTCTAGCCAATCCCTTACTACTCCAGCCCCCTGTTAAAGTTAATTCTTTATGTTTTACTTTCCTTGTTTGAATTGCTGTGCGGTTTGTATCTCTTGACTGTACCCTAACTAATACATCTTTACAACCCATTGTTGGTAACAATTATTGTAAATTTGTGTGTGCGCGTGTGTGAGGAAGATCAGCCCTGAGCCAACATCTGTTGCCAATCCTCCTCTTTTTGCTGAGGAAGACTGGCCCTGGGCTAACATCCATGCCCATCTTCCTCCACTTTATATGGGACGCCGCCACAGCGTGGCCTGACCAGCGGTGCATCGGTGTGTGCCTGGGGTCCGAACCCCAGGCCACCAGCAACAGAGCGCACGCACTTAACCACTATGCCATGGGGCCGGCCCCAACAATTGTTGTAAATTTTAAGGATAATTTTCACATTTGGGGAAATCTCTGTCAAGTTTCACATATGAGTTGTAAGGCTTCGGGGCATTTCAAGTTTTTTTAACTCAGTGACTAATCTCAAAAATCCTTTGAATTGATGACATTTATTAACCAGGGTGTCATGGCCGGCCTCCTTGAGGTGGTGCTCTGTGAGTTTTATTTTGTCTTTGTCAACGTCAGCATTTCACGTCAAAGTAGCAAAGAAGTTGCATCCTTTTCCAACGTGTTCATGTGATTCTTTAATTGGATTATCAATCTAAAAACATATTCATTACTTCTATTCAAAATTTATCTCTTCCCCTGAATCAATTGCCACTTTTTATGTAATCTGAAAATTTTTTGTTACAACTTGCATCTCAGAATAATTTATTCAGAATCATTTATATTGATTTTATCTCTCATCTTTAGCGCCTTTGTTTCAGATTCCACTAATTTTAAGATGAATTTAAAGGTGACAAAACAATGTATCCTTTATATACATCCAAAATCTAGAGTCTATAATTTCTCACTTGTTTGATTAAAATGTTCCAAAACAATTTTTTAAATTGCAGTTATATGGCAGTATTATCAAATATACCATTCGCATCAAAAAAGGAAAAAAATGTACACTGTATACTCTGCTGAGGGGTGTGGAGAGGGCACACCCCAACATCCTCTGCTACAGACGAGTCAGAACGTACAGTTTTCTCCGGGCTGCAGGACTGAACCTCCCTCCCTTGGACTCAGGAATCCCCCCAGCATCTGAAGTTCTTCATCTATCTTAATATGTCTATATTCATATATCTAGGGAAACCCTTTATTAGGCAAAAATCACCTCCCATTCTAGAAGCAGAAAACGCCAGACACTCGCCTGTTCCACCTCCCTGGAAGCTGCAGGTCGAGCACACAGAAAAGCTTCCTCCAGTTAGTCGCAGCCCCACCAGACCTCAGATGGGAAGCTAGTTACTGAAGGAGGAGGGGCTCTGCAGACTCGTTCGGCCCACGTGCGGCTGCCACTGGTTTCCTGAGTAGCAGTTCTAGCTGCCCTGAACAGTAGAGTATGGTGGAGGTGACACTATGTGACTGCTGAGGCGAGATCATAAAAACACCATGCACTTCCACTGTGCTCTCCTGGGATGCTCACTCCTGGAACCCGGGCACCGTGCTGAGGAAGCCACCAGCTCATGCAGAGCGACCACACGAAGAGGCCACGGGTAGGAGTTCTGGCTGACAGCAGTCTCATCTGTCAGACCTTCTGTTGCCGGGACGGCCGGGGGGGGGGGCCCTCCAGAGGACTCCAGCCTGGGGCTGTCAGCCACCCAGCCGGCCGGTCCTCCTGCTGAGGCCTGGACACGGTGGAGCAGAGACTACTGGCCCCTCTGCCTTGTCAGAATTCCTAACCTGCAGAACCCAGGAGCACAATCAAATGATCACTTACATCACTAAGTTTTGAGGCGGTTTGCTTTGCAACAACCGGAATGCAAGGGAACCTGCAGAGGTGTGGGCAGGTTCAAGGCCACAGGCCACCCCAAGAGTAACCACAGGGCGATGCCCCAGGCCTGAAGGAGGACAACCATGCCAGTGCAGCCCAGGGAGAGCTGGAAGGGAGGAGGAACAATCATTCTGTGGCCTCCGAGCTCCTGCTGGGGGTGCAGCCTCCAGGGCCCAGCCCCCTCCCCAACACAGAGCAGGACCAGGAAGGTGGAGAATGAATCTGGGGGTGAGGGGGGCGCACAAGGGGTAAACTAGCCCCGTAGGGCTCGGAGTTTAGAAATGGGAAACGCATAAAAGCTCCCACAAATGACTGAGATGAGGGACTCGAGTGCGTCCATGAGGAGGGTTTTCAGCGGGTGGGGAGCTACACATTTATGACAATCCTTGGACGCGATCCACGGGGCACCGAGCGCAGTGGCAACCCCTTTGTGCAGCTCTCAGAGCCTCAGCACAGCAACGCCCGAAGATCCAGGCAAGCCAAGGCCTCGGACAGGTGGCTGGAGGGCGCCCGGCCTCACGGATGCTTTCTGGCTGCCCTGATGACGGCTGCGCCAGCACATCTCGGAGGGAGGTGCACGGAATACTAAAAAATTTAAATGTTGCAATCAGGCCTCTGAAAGTAATGTAGCTGGAATTATTGAGGGAAATTTACAAGTTAAATAACCTAAAAGGCTGCAAATGCAAATGACATTAAATTAGCAGGGACTGGGGAGCACAAGAATGACTCATCCTCTCTCGAAAAAAGAAAGTGGCCAGAGATCAAACCACAGGGCAGGAAGGACGGGACCCCCCAAGCCCCACATTCCCCACATGTTGTCCTTGGACCCCAGCAGGACAGGTTCCGCGTCCGTTTGTTACAAGGCACTTAGCACCTTGCCCCCCAAATGCTAGAAGCTCCCCAGCTCTCGTGACAACTAAAATACCCTCCATACTTGGGCCTGTCCCTGGGGCCTGCGGCTGAGAAGCACAAGGCCTCCGTTTCACAGGTGGGAGCCCGAGTGGTGGCAGCTACCAAGGCTCTCGCCCCTCCAGTGACAGACCCAAACTTTCCAGGCCCTGGGCCAGGTGCCCTCTTCCACCAGCTCTGCCCCACCCCACACCCCCAGCAAGCCGTTTGCATTGCATTGTGGCTGAGTCAATCCCTCTGGGCCTCTCCTGATGTCCCTGTGCTGGAGGCCCACGAGTGTGAGAGGCCGGCTGGCTGAGAGCTATCGTCCCGAGTGCAGTTTGTGGGCCAGAGGGACTCTGGACCCTGTTCTCGCCGATGCTACCGCCTGATGGCTGGGCTGGGAGACAGCCATGGCAGGTAGATAGACAGAAAGACAGACTGGCCCGGCAGGCAGGAGGCCAAGAGTAGGTGATGCTTGGGGCAATGCATTAGTGTCCTGGGGCCACCGTAACCCAGACCACAAACCTGAGCAGCTTAAACAACAGAGACTTATTCTCTCACAGTTCCGGAGGCCAGAAGCCCGAGATCAAGGTGTGGGCAGGGCCGCGCTGCCTCGGAAGGCGCTAGGGAAGGATCGTTTCCCGCCTGTCTCCTTGCGTCTGGTGGTCCCTCGGCTTGCGGCGGCAGAGCTCCAGTCTTCATGTGGCATTCTCCCTCTGTGTCCGATTTTCCCCTTCGTATGAGGACACCTGTCATATTGGATTAGGGCCACCCTAATGACCTCATCCCAACTTAATCACCTGCAAACACCCTATTTCCAAATAAGGTCACATTCACAGGTACTAGAGGTGAGCTCTTCAAGGTCTTTTGGGGAACACAATTCAACCTATAGCAGATAGCAACTCTACACAAGCATATTTGGCAAGTTCTGTGGATAAGGCACTGTGCTGGCCATGAGGGGATATGGGCCCTGCCTTCAAGGAGCCGACTCCAATCTCAGAGGGTAAGCACCGCCACGCCTTGCTCACCAGCAACCTTTACACAAAACGGAGCACCCAAGTCATTTCTGAACTGAACCCAGGTTTTATTTGGCTCCAGCTTCCTCTGGGAGCCGGCTGCTGGCCAAGGGCTGCTTGGGGCTCTCGTTCTGAGGACCTGACATGGGGTATACGGCGGTGAACACACAGAGCACTGGGATGTAGGAACACATGCAGTGTGGACACAATTGCCTTCAGCACTTACATCTCCAACGTGAGCTTAAATGCAACCCCTCCACTCTGGCCCACTGGCCCCTCCTCCCCCAGCTGGACACCTCGTAATGCCCCCAGGGCCCAGCAGGTGAGTACAGGCAACCTCGGGATGAAAGGTGCCTCTCCTGATGTGACGACAGGGAGGGAGGAAGGAGCCCCAGATTCTAAACCTAGCTCTGTCTCCAATGAGCAGTGTAACCTTGGGCAAATCCTGTCCCCTTCTGGCTTCCACTGGGTGGCTCTAAGCTCCCTCTCGGTGCCAAGATTCCAACTCTGTGCAGAGGACAGGGAGGGTTGTGGAGAATCCTCACAAGGCAACTTACACCAGCAGGACCCACTGCCCTTCAGTTCCCAAAAGGAACCTTTACCTGCTTATCAGTCTTCACTTGGCAGCCTCACTGCCCAGGGCCTCTTTGGCGTGACTGGGCTCAGTTTGAACACAGCCTGTTTTTTCTGTGGCCATTGTTTTTTCTGTGGGAAGTCTCAGATAAGGAGCAGGCTTCACTACAGCTGTATCAGGACCAGCCTCCAAGATAGGGGCCCCCTCACCCACAAAAAACCTTACCTGATACTCCAGCCAGCCCCGCCTCCTGACCCAGGGTACAGTCACATGCACACACCCACATGCATACACACACATGCACATGCACACACACCCACTGCAGGTTCATCACAAACTCAGAGTTTCCCCAATGTGGAGCATCCAGCCCTCCTCTCTGTCCACCTATCCCTTACAAACCAGCTCAAGCTCCACCTCCTCCGTGAAGCCTTCCTGGATATATCTTCATGCAGCCAAACAGCATCAATTTCTCCCCCATTCAGCCACAGCACCTATTGCCTGGACTGTATATCGAGGTCCAAATCGTTTCTATGCAACATTTAAATGCAGCTTCTAACATACAAACCAAGAAATGTCGCCGGCATGTGCCTTTCCATGTGCCTTTTTTCATTCATCGATTGAGCTCTCCCTAGGACTTCTAGGCTGCACACTGATTGAGTTCTGGAAAATTTTTATGTGATTTTACAAATTAACTTCCTTCCTGTTATAGTCTTTTCTCCCTATTTCCAAAACTCCAATTTGGACACCCTGGATTTATCCTCTACTTTTATTTTCTCTCCTAAATTCTAAGAATTGAAGGTGATGAAATACATATTGAAAGGGTACCCTAAATGCTCTGTACCATGTAAAATTAGACCCACTAGAAAGCACAGCATTATGAGTTTTCAGGATACGAAAGATAAAGAGAAGACTCTAAAAGCTTCCAAAGAGAAAAAAAAAAAAAACAACTGGATTCACTAGGAAGGATCAGGGATCAGAATGGCCTCAGACTTCTCATCAACAACACTGGACGGCAGCGATGACGTCAAAACTCTGAAAGACATGACTCCCAAACAATTACCTTCTGCTAAGCTGCCAAGCAGAGACATGTTGAGATGTTCAAGGTCTCAAGAGCTCACCTCTCATGCGTCTTTTCTCAGGAAGCTACTGGAGGATGTAATCAATTAAAACAGGAGAATAAAGCAAGAGACAAGAAGAAAAGGGATCCAGAAAACAGGCTAACACCCAAGAGAGAAGTGAAGGGCATCTCCAGGATGCCAGCTGGGCACCAGATGCAGATATCAACCTGTTTACATCAGACTGGGCAGAGCCCTGGGAAAGAGATCTTCAAGACACTAAAATTAATAGACCATCTAACATATTTGAATTCATCAAAAGGAGATTTACCCAACTGGGGAAGAATTTGGTGATAAAATAGTAATAAACAGGGGCCAGCCCCATGGCATAGCGGTTAAGCGTGCAAGCTCTGCTGCTGGTGGCCCTGGTCCAGATCCCCTGGGCGCACCAACTCACCGCTTGTCAGGCCATGCTGTGGGAGCCTCCCACATAAGGTGGAGGAACATCTGCACAGATGTTAGCTCAGGGCCAGTCTTCCTCAGCAAAAAGAGGAGGATTGATGTGGATGTCAGCTCAGGACTGATCTTTCTCAAAAAAAAAAAAAAAAAGTAATAAATATATGAAGGACTAAGCAAAAGAAAATGCAAGGCGGTTATTAAATCCAGAGTAAATAAAAAGTTGTGGCAGAAAGGAAAAAATAATTGTGGCTCATCTGTGAATAGTAGTTCCCTAATCAGTTAACATAAGCGCTGAAAATTGATCTAACCCAAAATAAAGTATAGCTGGGAGGAGGAGGAGGAGGAGACAGGAAGTGTAAGAGGGTGAGGGGTGAGGAAGAGCTAGATCCTTATCGTGCATCCTCAGGAGAAAACACCTAAGATGGAAACGCTAAGAAAGTAAATCTCTTTTTTAGAGACATGAAGTAAATAAATAAAACAACGAGCTAAGAGAGTTGGGAGCTGCCACCGTGGAGAACAGGAAGTGGGAGGTGGGAACTGCTTTTTCGTACAAGTCTCCTATAACTATTTGACTTTAAACGGTGTAATTTTGGTAAAATTACAAAAATTGACACCCTAAAAAGTTGATTGGACGTGCCGTGTGCGTGGGCCGGGCCTATTCGCCACCTTCAGAAGGCGCCGGAGCAAGCGAGGCGGATGGAACCCCGCAATCACCCTGTGTGTCCTGTCAGTCACACCCCAGGACTGCCAGAGCCACATGGCCTCCGACGGCGAGTGGAGAATGAGCGTCAGAGGGGGGCCCTGGGAGGGCTGGGTGCCGAAGGGGCTTCCGGGAGTCAGCGCGGCACCAGGTGGGCCCGAGCCTGCCGTGGCGTGGCGTGGGGGGCCGGCTCGGGTTTGGAGCGCCGGGTTAGCCAGGCGGGTGCTCCCGAGGGCCCCGGGAGTGTCACATGGTGTCGGTCCCGCGATGGCCGCCAGGTGGCGCCAGAGCACGCGCATCTCCGCTGCCCCCTCCAGGGCGCCCAGGTCGAAGCCCGCGGGGGGGACGCAGCAGGATCTCCAGGTGTGGATTTGGGCCCCCCACCTCGACAACTCCAGGGGAAAATTGTTTCAACGGAAAATTTTAAATACATACAAAAGCAGACGGAACAGTTTCTCCTCCACCCATGCTGCACCATCCTGTTTATTTCTAAAAGCAAATCCCAGACATCCAATCATTTCATCTGTAAATATCTCAGTTGGTAACTTTGTAAAACAAAGAAACTTAAAAAAAAAAATCATAGGCTCAAGGTCATTACCACAAACGTTGAACAAACGCAGGGCCTGGATCAGGAATCCGAGGCATGGGGCAGAGGCTGGAATCTCCAGGATGAGGTAGAGAGCCGGGAGCCCCACAAGGAACACGGGATGGCAAATTGGGAGTGCCCCGCAGTGGACTGGTGCGGAGCCAGGTGAGATGGACGGTGTAAGGGGCAGGCTGGGGAGCCCTGGTGCTGCCCACACCTTCCGCACTCCAGGACCACTCTCTCCTGCCCCCAAACAGTTCCAGTTCACAGGGCAGTGAAGGGAGCATGATGGACAACTAGGCCCTTCTGGGGCTGTTCTGTCTGGTCCCATGAATTCAATGCAGTTCTTAAGGTTTAAATCCTGGGGCCTTTCCTCTGCTCAGCTGGTCCCATGTGCTCGAAGAACTAACCAGCCCATCCCTCCTCTGAGTGGCCCCTCTGCACTCCCACCTGGAGCTGATCCTCCCTGGACTGACTGCAGCAGAGGACCACCGCTCTGCTCCTTCTCTGTGCCCTTTCACATCTCCCCCATTTTACGGCCAGTCACTCCAAGGAAACGGGGGGGGGGGTGACAATAAGCAGATGCAAGCAGGTGTGGAGCGTTGTATGGTCCCTGATCGCCACCAGAACGCTGCACGGAGCTTCAAAGCAGGGCTGCGGGTCACAGACCTGGGTTGATGTCCAGCTCTGCCAGACAAGCCGGCTGATCTTGGGCAGGCTAATTCACCTTTCCTGGGCACAGATCTTCACCTAGGGGGCAGGGACAGTGGCACCAAGAGTAGCTCTGAGTCTTCGAGGGGACAATCCTAAATGCTAACCTCAAGGCATGGCCCTTGGTGGTGTTCTCATTAAGTTAGCCTCTCTAGACCCCCTTTCCAACTGGCCACTCTCACTCTGGGCCTCTTTTTGCTCACTCATCCGTCCTCTTGACACCTACTGTGTCAGTAGGTATTGAGCACCTACTGTGCACTACGTGCTAGAGATGTTGCAGCAAGCAAAACAGAGCCAACTTCTGCCCTCTCAGAGCTGGGTTTCTTGAGAAGACACAATGCAGCAAGGGCGTGCAGGTTGTAAGTGGGCAGCACAGGGTATTACAGAAGGAAACGTGGTGTGAGCAGGGCTTTCCCAGGTGAGAAGTGCTGGTGATCAGTGCCAGCCAGGGGAACCCCTGGGGCCTCCTCTAACCCCCAGGCTGCATCTCAGGGGAAAGGGCACCCCTGCTTATTCCCTGACACCCTTCCCAGCATGTGCTTCCTCCGCACTTGTCCCTTTCCCTGTTCTCTGCTCCTCACACCCATAGGCCTCATGCTGCTCTCTCGGCCCTGGCTTCCTCTAAGCCTCTGGCCCACGAAGTGGAAACAGGGCAGGGCGAAGGGGGGTGGGATGCTTGGGGGTCTGAGGAGGCTCATTGCAGCCCCCCACCTGGGGAGACACTGAATCCATCAGAAGAACTCCAATCTGCTGCCCTGGACCAGTCAACTATGGCCAGGGAGGTTGGGTCACATTGTATTAAAGGCCACAGGGCTGATCCTGCAATTGTAAAGATGAAGAGAGTGTGGGGAGAGCTGGGCCCCTGTTGGCTGCCACCTCCTAGCCTCCCTCAGGAGTTTCTTTTCCTCCACCCAACAGGGCCCGTTGTACACTTTGTAGATGAGGAAACCGAGGCTTACGGGGGGTGGATTAGTTTCCTGAGGCTGTAACACATTAATAGAAACTTGGTGGCTTAGAACAATAGAAACTTATTCTCTCCCAGCCTTGAAGACCAGAAGTCTGAAATCAAGGTGATGGTAGGGCCACCCTTCCTCCAGAGGCTCTGGGGGAGAATCCGCCCCTCGCCTCTCCCAGCGCCTGGTGGCTGCCAGCATTCCTCAACTTGTGGCTGCATCACTGCAGTCTTCAAGGCCAGCATCTTCAAATCTCTCCCTGCTCCGTCTCCACAGCGCCTCCTTCTCTGCGTGTGTGTCCGATCTCCCTCTGCCTCTCTCTTAGAAGGACATTTGTGATTCCTTCAGGCCACCCACATAATCCAGGATAGTCTCTCCATATCAAGATCCTTAACTTAATCACATCTGCAAAGACCTTTCTCCAAATAAGGTAACATTTACGGGTTCCAGTGATTAGGACCTGATATCTTTGGGGGTGATTATCAGCCTACCAAGGGACATAGGTACCTTGCTCAATGTCACACAGCTGATTAAGTGGTGAAGTTGATATATGAACTGTATATATATATATATATATATATATATATATGAAATACATAACTATATATATATGAACTATATATATATATATATATATATATATGAAGTGGTGAAGTTGACATATGAACCCAGGTCTGCCAGACTGAAAAACCCATGCTCTTACTCAACACATCCTTATTCCCTTGTGCCCCAGAAGTCCCTATTCAGAGGCGACCATCAGAATAGTTTGTCCCCTCCTTGGCTTTCATCATCAAGCAGTCACACGAGTTGAGGGATACTGAGAAAGCTTCCCTGCCATAAGGCATTTCGCCTCCTGGGACGTCCCAGCACCCAAACCAGTAATCTAAACCCCCCAAATCTGCAATAGGAGCCATTATCACCTTCATTTACATTTTCCTCATTCCATAGGCGTTTATTGACTAGGTATCTGGAGTGTTAGGATTGACCAGAACCCCACGGGGGGCAGGTCTGGGGAAACCACGGTGGAGTTTTGGGAGAGGGGAGTACCAGGACACTGAGGCCCCTGTCTCTTCCTTCTCCTGGGTCTTTAAAACCAGAACCAGAAAGAGGAAGCAGTGTAGGATCAAATACTGAACTAATGAGTCTATTGTTGATCATCAGTTGCGGTTAGTGTCACCAAAAGAGACAACCAGACAGTGTGCGCCCCTGATGGACGAGCACAGCACCACATCACAGCCGTGCAGCCAGCAGGATCCAGGCTGCGGGAAAGCGTAAAGGGCAACTAACCTGGTTCCTTCACACATGCATGCACACGCACACAAGCACACACGCACAGAGCCGAGAAACCTGTGGGGCAGAGGAGATTTAACAGATACATCAAGCAATCTCAGCATGTGAACCTTATTTGAATCCTGATCCAGACAAACAAGATTTTTTTAAAAGACTTTTATGAGACAATTGGATTTTCAAACACTGGATCTTTGATGAAATTAAGAAGGTGGTGTTAATTTTCTAGATGTGATGATAGTATTATGGTTATATATTTTTAAATAAAAAGTTATATATTTTTTTACATTTAAAATATTTTTATATATTTAATATTTTATCTTTATATTATTTTTAAATATTTAAAATATTTTTATAATTTTAATACTAATATTGAATATTTAAAATATTTTATATTTATAATTTTTTCTATTTGTCATAAAAATATTTATATATTTTATTTAAAATATAGCAATATAAAGAGAAGTCAATCTTTTAGAGGTACACACTGAAATATTTACAAATGAAATAATACGATGTCAGGGATTTTCTTTAAGATAATTCAGAACAGGGGGAGTGGGTAGGAGGATAGATAAGACAGGACTGGCTGTGAGTTGAAGCAGGGTGATGGGTGCAGGGGGGTTCATCAGACTAGCCAGTCTGCTCACACATATGTTTAAACTTTTTCATAAGAAAAAGTTAAACATTTTAAAAAGACAAACGACATGGGGCCCAGTCGAGGCTATTAACCAACCACCTAAGTGAGATATTTCCTGTTCCTTTCTCTTCCTGGACCTTGCCTGCTCCCGCCAGCTCCCCACAGAGGAGCGCAGGGTCATCTTCCCACAGGGGCCGCTGGGGGGCGCTCGTCCCTTGAGCAAGGCTTGCTGAGGCAGAGCTGCAAGTAAACCCCAATCAAGAGGCCCAGGGGGTCGCTGTTCCACCTACTGAAAGGATCGCTCTAGACCGAAGGGGCCGGGAGGGCGATCAAGTCCCGCAGGCACTATCCTTCCACCAGCACACTTCGCGCCTCCCTCCCCAGCCTGCTTTGGCACCTCCGCGGTAGGATTCTTACTGTTGGAAGGGCAAGGAGCACCGGACATGAGCAGGACTCACCCTTCCCACTTCTCCCCTTCTGCGTGGACCCCCGAGACTCCAGTGGGCGCCAGCCCGCCTCCACAGATGCTTCCGAGCTTAGAAGAGGGGCCTTCCACAGATTCACCAGGAGCTTCTAAAACTGCAGAGGTTCCAGGCTCAGGAGGGAAGGTTGTGGTATCCTTAGGATGCGGGAACTGAGACGGGGGCCCTGGCTTATGGCCACACCCGGGATGGCACTTCCTCAGTCTCCTAAGCCTTCTAGAACAAGACGATGAGAAATTAAACAGAAAGCATCTGTTTGGAGACTTAAAAGCAGTCATTTCAGCAGTCCCAACGTCTAGGGAGACAGAATATGGAGTTCAGTGCCCAGCAAGACAGAGAGAAGAAGGAAACACCCCAGGCTTCCAGCTGAGGATGCCCAGGCCAGTGCTGCAGGAGCTGGGACAAACCAGAAACAGGCCAGCCTACACAAAGCCAGAAGCCCTTCCTTGATTGGAGGAAAGCAATTTGTCTATATTCCATCTGCCTGCCAGTAGGAAACTGGAACATAATATTATCTACAACCTCTTTTTCAAATACAGTGTCCAGAATTCAATAAAAATTACCAGGCATGTGTTCAAAAAAAAAAAAAAAAAAAGAGTAAAACGTTTGAACAAACACTTGACCAAAGAAGATATATAAATGGCAAATAGCAAATAAAAGGGTGCTCATCATTAATAGTCACTAAAAAAATGCAAATTAAAATGAGATTTCTGGGCCGGCCCCGTGGCTCAGCACTTAAGTGCGCGCGCTCTGCTGCTGGTGGCCCGGGTTCGGATCCTGGGCGCGCACCAACGCACCGCTTCTCCGGCCATGCTGAGGCCGCGTCCCACATACAGCAACTGGAAGGACGTGCAGCTATGACATACAACTATCTACTGGGGCTTTGGGGGGAAAAAATAAATAAATAAAATTATAAAAAAAATAAATAAATAAAATAAAATGAGATTTCACTACATACCCACCGAAATAGCCAAAATCAAAAAGACTGACTGCACCGAGTGTTGGAGAAGATGTAGAGCAATTGGAGCTCTCATATGCTGCGGGTAGGGTAGCTTCTGGAACACAGCTTGGTAGTTTATTTAAAAATGAAACATACATCTACAATATGACCCATCCAGTCCTCATTTAGGTATTTGCCCAAGAGAAATGAGAAAATATGTCCATAAAAAAGACTTGTACAAGAATGTTCGTGGCAGTTTTTTTTGTGTGTGTGAGGAAGATCAGCCCTGAACTAACATCCATGCTAATCCTCCTCTTTTTGCTGAGGAAGACCAGCTCTGAGCTAACATCTATTGCCAATCCTCCTCCTTTGTTTTCCCCAAAGCCCCAGTAGATAGTTGTGTGTCATAGTTGCACATCCTTCTAGTTGCTGTATATGGGACATGGCCTCAGCATGGCTGGAGAAGCAGTGCCTCGGTGCGCACCCGGGATCCGAACCGGGGCCGCCAGTAGAGGAGCGTACACACTTAACCACTAAGCCACGGGGCCAGCCCATAGCAGTTTTAAAAAAATAGCCCCAAACTGGAAACAACTCAAACGTTCATCAACAGGTATATGTCCACAGCATGGAATACTACTCAGCAATAAAAAGGAACAAGCTATCGATACATGCAACTACATGGGTAACTCTCAAAGTATGCTGGGTAAAGAAGCCAGACCAAGAAAGAATACACACCATATGATTTGATTTACATAAAATTCTAGAAAATGCAAACTAAAGTGGTAGATTAGTAGTTGCCTGGGGATGGGGAGAGGAGATAGGGAGGGATGGATTATCAAGAGACACAAGGAAACTTTTAGAGGTGCATTAGTCAGGGTTTTCCAGAGAAATAGAACCAATAGAATATATATATATTCTACAGTTGACAAGCTGGAGATCCAGGAGAGCCAGTGGTGCAGTTCCAGTCTGAGTCCAAAGCCCTGAGAACCAGGAGAGTCTATGGTGTAACTTCCAGTTCAAGAGCAGGAAAAGATTGATGTCCCAGCTCATACAATCAGGCAGAGAGCAAATTCTCCATTATCTTGCTTTTTGTTCTATTCAAGGCTCCAGTAGTTTGGATGAGGCCCACTCACACTGGAGAGGGTGATCTGCTTTACTCAGTCTACTGGTTCAAATATTAATCTCATCCAACATGACCCTTACAGACACAGCCAGAGTAATGTTTAACCAAATATCTGGATGTCCTGTGGCCCAGTCAAGTTGACACATACAATTAACCATCAGAAGGGATGATAGATACATACATTCATTATCTTGATTGTGGTGATGGTTTCACAATAAATATACGAGTCAAAACTCATCAAATTGTATATCTTAAATGTGTGCAGTTTGTTGTATGTCAGTCATATCTCAATAAAGCTGTAATAGGGCCGGCCCTGTGGCTTAGCGGTTAAGTGCGTGCGCTCTGCTGCTGCTGGCCCGGGTTCGGATCCCAGGCACGCACTGACGCACCGCTTCTCCAGCCATGCTGAGGCCGCGTCCCACATACAGCAACTAGAAAAAAAAAATGTGCAGCTATGACATACAACTATCTACTGGGGCTTTGGGGGGAAAAAATAAATAAATAAAATCTTCAATAAAGCTGTAATAAAATTACCAGGTATGCCAAAAACCAAGACCAAATGACAGAAAACCAAGGGAAAAAAAATAGAAAACAAAAACAAAATCACAGGTTACCTAGATATTGGAATTATTAGATGCAGACTTTAAAATAAATATGTTCAAGATGACAGAGGAAAATAAAATAACTCTAAACAAACATTTTTTAAAAAATTAAAAAATTAAAATTTCAAGAAAATAGAAGGGAAAAGATGGAGAATTTTATTAGAAACCTGGGATCTAAAAAAAGAGAATTTAATAAATTCATAAATTGAAAAATAGAATAACTGAAATTAAGAATCCATTAGATGGATTCAACAGTAGAGTAGACACAGCAGATATGTGGCTTCATTAACTAATGAAGTTAGGTCAGTAGAAAATTGAGATTGCAGGACACAGACGAGACAAATATAAGATACAGATGAGAACATGAGGGACATATGGGACCCAGTAAAACAGCTTAATATACGTGCTACTGGTGTCCCAGAAAGAGGGGAAGTAAAATGAGGCAGGAACAATATATGAGGAGATAGTGGGCAAGAATTTTCAAAAATATGATGAAATATCAATCCACAGATTTAGGAAGCCCCGTGACCTCTAGTCCAAATAAGTACAAAGAAAACCATACCTAGTCCCACATAGGGAAACTGCTAAAAACTAAAGTCAAAGAGCAGATCTTAAAAACAACCAAAAAAAAAAAGATATATTACCTTAAAGGCAAAATAAAGATTAAAAATTAAAAAAATAGAATTTTCACCAGCAGGCCTGCACTAAAGAAAATAGTAAAGTGATTTATTTGGGAAGAAGGAAAATGATACCAGATGGAAGCAGAGTAATGCAGTAAAGAGTAATGAGCCCTGGAAAGAGAAAATAGGGAGCAAAATCTAAATCTAGACCCTGTAAAGACTAGGTGCCCATCTTTGGGTTACCAAGTAGCAACGGGGCATGAGCTCTTCCTCATGGACTGAGTTTATCTGATCCACCAAATCAAAATGTTGAGTGTGTGCAGCTAGCATTACATTAGTAAAAGACGATTGCATCTACAAGAATAAGCCCAAGCAGATCCAGAAGGCACAAATCAAGAGTAAGGGTCAGTGGCTCCGACTCTCATGGTACCTGTTCTGACTGCTTTGCTATCTCACCCTCAGCTCACATCTGTGGCTTCATGGGGAGCTCCCTAGCCTACTTAAGAGATAAGGAAAAATCAGTCTATCGTTTACAGAAAGCTTTCTGCAATACACTGTCATCAAACGGAGGTGCGTGACCACTGCAGCAAGTTCCACTCAGGAACGGCCCTGAAAGACAGCGGTGAAGGGGACGCCTCCCAGGTGACAAAGTTGGCCAGCCAGTGTGGTTGTCTGCTTTGCTTTGGAGGAGAGGTGACTTGGGGGGTATGGATCTACACTGACTAACGAGTGATGGGTAATAGATTAGCTAGCTGGTCAGGAACCTTGAATGGTCAAGATCAGAAGTCTGGTGAACCGGAAGTCTGGGACAGAGATATGCGGATGGAAGTCCCAGAATGAGCACCATGTGAAGATACTAATGTATCATGTAAGTTCCTGTCAGGGGTACCCACTGCAGAGGAGGATCCTGATAATCAGACTGATGAAATGATTACTCTGTCCTGTGAATGTGGGTCAGCCTCTTTCTCCTCTCACCTCAGTGCTTCCTCAGTAGGTACCCTTCACTAGAGCTAATATGGACATCATCTTCATTGAGTTCCCAAACTATTAAATGCTAACAAAAACCAACACTGAATCCTTGATATTGCACTTTCTGCTGGGGGACCAGGTCCATAACTTGTACTGCTCCTTCATGGAGGGAGCCAGAAATTTGCTCTCTTAGGAATGGAGTCCTGTTCCAGATACAGACTTGCTTTCCCTACTTGCAGTGCTTCTGCCAGCATCACCACTTGAAGATTTTCATAATGCCCTATTCATTGTCATGGTAACCCACACAACATCATCTCCAACCAAGGAATTCGTTATATAGCAAACGGCGTGTGACACTGAGTTCATGCCCATGGGATTCACTGGTCTGTGCACAGTTACTGAGACACTCAGTTGCAGCTGTTTGGATGAACTGGGCAACCGCCTACTGAAGGCTCAGTTATGGCACCAACTGGAGGATAGCACCCTACAAGGCTGGGGTCCTCTCCTAGAGCATACATATATTACTGTTTCCCTGTAGCCAGAATACACAGGTCCTATTCTTTGACAGGGAATCCCTAGAAACTTGAATTAGTCTGGAGTGTAGCCTGGAGAGGAGATGTTTGAGATTTGAAGAGAGAGGAGAAGGCGTGAAATAATCATTTAGGTTTGTGGGTGTGCAAAAGGACTAGAGTGGAGGTGGAAATGGCCTCTCTCACTATTTCATCAAACAGCTCTCTTACAGAAGGTTGGCTTCCCCCCATAACCTTGGGCTCAGTAGGTTTGGAGGTCTTAGCACACAGAATGAACACTTTCCCCCGAAAACACAATCTTGATCCCATTAAATTGGAAACTCAAGTTTACAAGTGACCACTTTGGGGCTTCTTGTGCTGCTGAACCAAGAGGCATCGAAGGGGCTCACTGTCCTAGTCGGGTTGATGGATCATGGTTACCGGGAGAAATTGGGCTGCTGTGACAGAATAGGGTCAAGGAGGACTGTGTCTGAACCAAAGGATTTGCTGGAGTGCCACACACACAGTCTTCCTCATCCAACAATAATGGCCAATGGGAAACTGTGGTGACTCAAGAAAGATGGGACCACTGAGAACTTAGATCCTGTAGGAATGAAGATTTGGGCTACACCGTGGGAAAACCCAAAGCAGTGGAAGTGCTGCCAAAAAGTAAGGGAACTATGGACCGGGCAGCGGAATAAGGGAGCTAGGTGTATCAACTTAAATCTTGTGATCAGCAACAAGTGGGCTTTTTTTTTCTTCTTTTTTCCTGTTACTTTGAATGAAGAGCAGTGCTGGTCACTAACGCTATTCTCTTGGTTCCTATTGGAAATCTGACTGACTGACATCACCCTCTGTGATCAATGGCAGATGGGACTTCGTGTTCCCCCTGGGTGGGGATTTATTCCTCTAACTAAAGGACAAAAACTCTCTCTGCCTTTCCTGATCCTTTCTCCATCCTGTTCCTGCCTACTTTGTGCCCCAGGAGGCTAACCTCAACGGACTGCCTCATCCAGGCTCCCTCATCTTCTGGCTTCTAATCAGATTTGGCCAGTGGAGGCACCAGCAGGAGACTGGTGGTTTGGAGGAGAGGTAGGTCAGGGGATTTATCATGATTTTGGCAGTAGATGTGTGCCCCTACAGCCCCTGCTGGGCAGACCCTCTTCCATGGCCTTGACCCCACATGGGTCTGATGGCATCATCCCCTCTCCTTGCCTCCTGGTCTCCCTTTGGTGCTAGTGTCTGTGTGCCTTATCATCATTATTGGTTCCCTTAGCCCTGCCCACATCTTGTAAAGACGCCCTTCATCAACTTTCTTCAATTAAACCTTCTTTTTGTGCCAGGTTCCTGCTGGGAGCCTGACTGATCCTGGGACCTTTAAGTAATTCACCTTTATTGAAGCATGAAGTTCAAGGTGGGGGGAAATGGTAGGAAATGAAGTTGTACAGGGAGGGTGATCAATCATGAGAAGTTTTGTACCCTGTGATAATGTCAGCTTGATGCGGCACTGGGCAAGCTCTCTAACCTCTCTGTGCCTCAGTTTCCTCATCTATAAAAGAAGGATAATGGAGTGTCACTCCAAACTTTTGGAGTGACTTCGAGGGTTAAATTGAAGAATGCATGTGAAGCACTTAAAACAGTACTTGGCACAGCAAGTGATCAACGTTGTGAGGGACAGTGAGTCATGGCAAGGTTTCAAGCAAGGAAGTGACCAGGTCAGATTTGATAGTTCAAAAAATCATTCTGGAGCCAGCCCTGATGGCCTAGAGGTTCAAGTTCGGTGCTTTCACCACTTCAGCGGCCTGGGTTCGCATCACAGTCATGGAACTACACCATCTGTCTGTCAGTTGCTATGCTGTGGCGGTGGATCACATAGAAGAACTAGAAGGACTTAAAACTAGGATATACAGCTATGCATTGGGGCTTTGGGGAGGAAAAAAAAAAAAGGAAGACTGGCAACAGATGTTAGCTCAGGGCAAATCTTTTCCTGCAAAAAAAAAAAAAAGAAAAAAAAGTCATTCTGGAGGAAATGTGGAGAAGATGTGGGATTTGTCAGTGACCAAGTGGAGTGGAACAAGACTAGAGGCAGGAACACCAATAAGGAGACTACTACAATAGTCTTAGCAAAAAATAAATAAATAAATACATCATAAAATTATGAAGACCTACCACCCAAACAAGGAATTAAACTAAGAAAGAGGAAGATACAGGATACAAGAAACAGGAGTTCCAACACAATATCTGGGACCTTTAGGTAGTTCAGTTTTGCTGAGGCATAAAGTTCCAGGTGAGGGTGACGGTAGAGCTGCCCCTCCCCCAGCTCCACGCCTACAATGAGTGGGGTCAAGAGAGAATCCTCCCAGCTGGCTGTCACTCTCCATCACCACCTCCATCTTAATTCTTGATAACTTGAATATCCACGTACCCTGGCCACAGTTTCTTAACCTCCTCTCCTCCGATGATCCTGTCCTGCACCCTCCTCCAGCCGCTGGCTTCCATAGTTTTGCCCTAGACCTTGTCATTACCAGTGACTGCAACCCTCCCATGCCTAAATCATCATCCACACCTTCTCCTCTCCTCAAACCTCCAAGCTCTCCTCCCCCATCCTCACACTCAGTTTTGAATTTGCTCCCTATTTTCTGGAGGAAGTAGCAGCAGTCAGAAGAGAGCTCCCACAATCTCCCACAGCTACTGGGCCCACCTCCCTGCTTCTGTGCCCAAGTCCTCTTCCTTCCCACCTTTTCTCTACCAGGTCATTCCCAGAGACCCTGACTTGATGGGTCTGGGGTGTGGCCTGGGCATGAGGGTATTTAGATGCTCCCGATGATTCGAACAGATGTCCAGAGCTGAAAACGCTGCTGCAGATGAATGATCCATGCTCTTGCCCCTTACCTACTCAAGGAGATTGTTCCAGAAATTGTCTTCTCCCTCCCCAGCATCATCAATGTTCCCCTCTACTGGCTCGCTCTTATCAGCTTACTGGAATCCTGTTAATTCCTCCAATTAATTGTGTTTTTTGAGGAAGATTGGCCCTGAGCTAACATCTGTTGCCAATCTTCCTCCTTTTTTTCCCCTTTTTTCTCCCCAAAGCCCCAGTAGACAGTTGTATGTCATAGTTGTACATCCTTTTAGTTGCTCTGTGTGGGAAGCCACCTCAGCATGGCTTGATGAGCCGTGCATATGTCTGTGCCCAGGATCCCACCCGGCGAACCCTGGGCCACTGAAGCGGAGCGTGCGAACCTAACTGCTAAGGAACGGGGCTGGCCCCAAGATATTCCCCCAATTAAAAGAAAATTTGTCCACCCCATTTCTCCCTCCAACTACCACCCCACTTTTCTGCTCCCCTTCACGGCAGGACTTCTCTCAAGGGCTGTCTGTACTTGCATCTGTAATTCCTCTCCTCCCACTGCTCTTCAGGGTTTGCCCCACGGACCCACCAAACTGTTGTTATCAAGTTCACCGGTGGCCTCCTCCTTGCTATAGCCCATGGCCGCTTCTCGGTCTTCAATGTTAGTGGCCATCGGCAACATCTGGCACAGTCGATCACCACCTTCTCCCAAGAACAGTTTCTCGAATTAGCTTCCAGGATACCACATTCTTCTGGTCTTCCTCCTAATTCATGATGGATCCTTCTCAGCTTCCTTTCCTGGCTTCTCCTTATTTCTGACTGCTTAACACTGGAATGCCCCAGGGCTCAGGTTTTGGACCTCTTCCCTATCAGTGTTCATTACCTCGGGACATTCATCCAGTCTCATGGCATTAATCCTATCTAAATGTTGACTCCTAAATGTATATTTCCAGCCTAAACTCCAGACTGCTACATCCTAATGCCAACTTGATATCTCTTCTTGAATGTCTAACAAGCCTCTCAAACTTATCATGTCCAAAATGGAGCTCCTGCTCTCTTCCTCAACCATGTTCCTCCCAACATTCCCCAGGGGAGTAAAAGGTAGCTCCACCCTTCCAGCCGGGATCAGGCTCATTCCCTGTAACCACCATGACTCCTGTCTTTCTTTCACACTCATGGTCAATCTGAGAGCAAATCCCATTGGTTCTGCTTTCAAAATATACTCAGAATGCAACCATCTCTCGCTTCTCTATTACTATCTGTTATTTGAACCCACCACAGTCTATCTTTCACCTGAATGATGTGATAGCCCCCTCTCTACCTCCCTTACAGTCTTTCCCTTACAGTCTATGCTCAGCATGCGGCCATATTGGTCCAGTTCCACGTCAGGCAGATCATGTCTGTCCTTGCTCGAATCCCCCATCTCATTAGAGTAAATAGCTTCCCATCTCATTCAGAGTAAAAGACATAGTCCTTACAATAGTCTCCGAGGCCCTGTGTGGTGCCTCTTCCTCGCCCCCCCACCACAAAGCAGAGGCCATTATCTCTGACCTCAGAGCCCCCAGCTACCTTGCACTCCTCCAACATACCAGGCCTTGTAAACCCAGGGACTTTGCACTGGGTGTCCCCACCTCCCCCCATTAGCAACCATCTCATTTCGCTTCTCTGTGTTTTTATTATTATTATTATTAAACTTTTTATTTGTGGATAATTGTAGATTCACATGCAGTTGTAAGGAATAATACAAAGACACCCAGTACATCCTTCACCCAGTTTTCCCCAATGGCAACATCTTGCAAAACTATAGTACAGCATACAGTTGTGTTAGTTACCCGTGGCTACTGTAACAAATTATCACCAACTGGCTGGCTTAAAACAACAGAAATTCGTTCTCACGGTTCTGGAGGCCAGAAGTCCTAAAGCAAGGTGTCCACAGGGCCGTGCTCCCTTCAGAGGCTCTAGGGGAGGATCTTTTCCTTGCCTCTTCCAGTTTCTGGTGGCTGATCCACCGCATCTTTCTCTGCCCTGTCTTCACGTCACCTTCTCCTCTGTGTGTGTGCGTGTGTGTAATCTGCTTCTGCCTCTGACACTTGTGGTGACATTTAGAGCCCACATGGATAATCCAGGATAATATCCTCATCTCAAGATCTTAATTTAATTACATCTGTCAGGACTTTTTTTCCAGAGGAGGCAACATAGACAGGTTCTGGGCGTTAGGATGTGGACATATCTTTGGGAGCCATCATCAGCCTAGCACAATGGTGAACGTGCGGAACATTTGCATCCCCACAGAATTCCTCAAGTTGCCCTTTTATAGCCATACCTACTTCCCCCCCATTCCCACCCGCTGGTTAACTCCTGGCAACCACTAATTTGTTCTCCATCTCTATAATTTTGTCGTTTCAAGAATATTATACGAATGGAATCACATGGTATGTAACATTTTGAGACTGGCTTTTTTCACTCAGCATAATTATTTTGAGAGTCACCTGTGTGGTTGTGTGTATCAATAGTGTGTTCCTTTTTATTGCTGAGTTGTATTCCATGGTATGGATGTACCACAGTTTGCTTAACCATTCACCCATCGAAGGACACTTGCGTTGCTTCCAGTTTTGGGCTATTATGAATAAAGCTGCTATGAACATTTGTATGCAGGTTTGGGGATGAACGTAAGTTTTCGTTTTTCTGGGATAAATGCCCAAGAGTGCAATTACTGGGTTAAGTGCATTTAGTTCTATAAGAAACTGCCAAACTGTTTTCCAGAGTGTCTGATCCAGTTTGCATTCCCAACAGCAATGGACGAATGATTCAGTTTGTCCACATCCTCACCAGCATTCCATGTTGTCACTAGTTTCTATTTCAGCCATTCCTATAGGTTTATAGTCTAATGGCTACTGATGGTGAACACCCTTTCATGGGCTCATTTGCCATCCCTGTCCCCTCTTTGGCAAAGTGTGTGTGTCTTTTGCTCATTTTCTTTTCTCTTTTTTTTTTTTAAATCTTGATACTCTTTTTTTTTTTCCTAGGAAGATTGACCCTGCACTAACATCTGTTGCCAAACCTTCCTCTTTTTCTTTTTTCTCCCCAAAGCCCAAGTACATAGTTTTATATCATAGTTGTCGAGTTGTAGCACTTCTATGTGGGATGCCACCTCAGCACGGCCTGATGAGCAGTGAGTAGGTCCGTGCCAGGATCCGAACTGGCGAACCCCAGGCCGCTGAAGCGGAACGCGCAAACTTAACTGCTACACCACCCGGCTGGCCCCTCTTTTGCTCATTTTATAATTGGATTGTTTGTTTTCTTACCTCTGAGTTTTTAAGTGTTCATTGTATATTCCAAATACTAGTCATTTGTCTGATACATGGTTTACACATATTTTCTCCTATTCTGTAGCTTTGTCATCCTCTTAACAGAGTCTTTCACAGAACAAATTTTTTAAAATTTTGATAAAGTCCAATTTATCAATTTTTCCTTTTATGGATTGTGCTTTTGAACTCTTCACCTACCCCTGGGTCCCAAAGATTTTCTCTTACTTTTTTCTAAGAGTTTCATAGTTTTATATTTTACATTTAAGTCTGTGATCCATTTTGAGTTAATTTTTATAAGGTGTGAGAGTTAGATGGAGTTCATTTTTTTGTTTTGTCTTTGGATGTCCGGTTGTTCCATTTGGTGAAAGGCTATCTTTCCTCCATTGAATTGCTTTTGCACTTTAGTCAAAAAAAGCTGGACATATTTGCAGGGGTCTACTGCTGGGTTCTCTGTTCTGTTCCATTGATCTGTGTCTACCCCTCCACCAAGACCTCATTGTCTTGATGACTACAGATATATAATAAATCTTAACATGGGGGAGAGTGATTTCTCCCACTTTATTCTTTTTTTTTTTCAAAAATACATTAGGTATTCTAGTTCCTTTGCCTTTCCATATACATTTCAGAACAATCTTCTCTTTGTCTACAAAAACTCTTGCTGGGATTTTGGTAGGAATTGAGTTAAACCTGTATATCAATTTTGGGAAAATTGACACCTTTACTACACTGAATCTTCCAAACCATCAATATGCTATGTCTCTCCATTTATTTAGATTTTCTTTGGTTTCTTTCATCATCGTTGTGTAGTTTTCAGTGTACAAGTCCTGTACGTGTTTTATTATATTTATATTAAGTATTTCCATTTTTTGAGCAATTGTAAATGGTATTATATTTTTTAATTTCACTGTACACATAGTTATTGCTAGTATGTAGGAATGCAATTGATTTTTATATCCTTTCATATCCCGTGGCCTCTCTGAACTCACTTATTAGTTCCAGGAGGTTTCTTTATAGATTTATTGGGATTTTCTATGTAGACAATCACGTCATTTGCAATTAGGGACACTTTTATTTCTTCTTCATGATCTCTATGTGTTATCTTTCCTTGCCTTGCCTTGTTGCACTAGAATTGTTGGCTAGAAATTCCAGCAATATGTTGGATAAGAGTGGTGAGAGTGGACATCCTCGCCTGGCTCTCGATCTTAGGGGGAAAGCGTTCAGTCTTTCACCATTGAGTGTGATGTTAGCTCAAGGTGTTTGTAGATGCCCTTTATCAAGTTGAGGACATTCCTTCTATTCCTATTTTTCTGAGAAGTTTTTTTTGTTTTGTTTTGTTTTTTTAAAGAGTTTATTTATTTTCTTTCCCCCCAAAGCCCCAGTAGATGGTTGTATGTCATAGCTGCACATTCTTCCAGTTGCTGTATGTGGGACTCGGCCTCAGCATGGCTGGAGAAGCGGTGCCTCGGTGCGCGCCCGGGATCCGAACCTGGGCCACCAGCAGCAGAGCGGGCGCACTTAACCGCCAAGCCACGGGGCCGGCCCAGAAGTTTTTTTTTTTAAAGAACATTTTTTTTTGCTAAGGAAGATTCACCCTGATCTAACATCTATTGCCAATCTTCCTGTTTTTTTTTGGTGAGGAAGATTAGCCCTGAGCTAACATCTGTTGCCAATCCTCCTCTTTTTGCTGAGTAAGATTGGCCCTGGGCTAACATCCGTGCCCATCTTCCTCTACTTTCTATGTGGGACGCCCGCCACAGCATGGCTTGATAAGCAGTGCGTATGCCTGCACCCAGGATCTGAACCTGCAAACTCTGGGCCACCTAAGTGGAGCACACAAACTTAACCACTATGCCACCAGGCTGGCCCCTCAATCTTCCTTTTTTTTTTTTAGCTTGAGGAAGATTCGCCCTGAGCTAACATCTGTGCCAATCTTCCTCTATTTTGTATGTGCGTCACCACCACAGCATGGTTGACAAGTGGTATAGGTCTGCGCCGAGATCCTAACCTGTGAACCCCGGGCCGCCAAAGTGGAGTGTGCCGAACTTAACCACTATGCCATGGGGCCAGCTCCTCTGAGAGTTTTTTTTAAAACCATGAGTGGGTTTGAATTTTGTCAAATGCTTTTTCTTCATTGATTGATGTGATCATGTGATACTTCTTCTTTAGCCTGTTAATATGGTAGATTACATTATTGATTTTTAAACATTGAACCAGCCTTGCATGCCTGGAATGAACATCCCAGGTGTTTTTCTTACTTATTTTATGTCTCTCCCGTTTGAAGATAAGTTCTAAGTGGACAGAAACTTTTTGGTTCATTTTGTTCACTGCTGTAACCCAGTGCCTCAAGCAATGCCAGGCATATAGTAAGCCCTCCATGCCTATTTGTTGAACGAATGAAAGAACAGTGAAGCAGTGGAGGAAATTCCAAGGTGACGGTGAAGGGAGATTCTAGGATGACAGCCATGGGCAACCAGTCCAGACTGGAACAGATCAGACGGCTCCAGGAAAGCCTGTAGAGTCTGAAGGCCCTGAGAGGAGATTTAGATAGCTGGCAGAGACTTGGGGTTGATTTGATGATAAATACATAGAAAACTAAACAAACAAGCACTTAAAAAAAAAAGATTATCACTGTGGTACATTCATACAATGGAATATTGTTCTTAAAAGAAATGAGCTATCAAGCCACGAAAAGACACGGATAGAGGAACCTTAAATGCATATTACTAAGTGAAAGAAGCCAATCTGAAAAGGCTACATACTATATGGTTCCAACTCTATGACATTCTGGAAAAGGCAAAACTATACAGACAGTAAAAAGATCAGTAGTTTCCACAGTGTTGTGGGAGGGAGAGAGAATAGAGCACAGAGGATTTTTACGGCAGTAAAATTATTCTGGACGATACTATAATGGTGGATATGTGTCATTATACATTTGTCCAAATCCACAGAATATACACCACCAAGAGTGAACTGTAATGTAAACTATGGACTTTGGGTGATTACAATGTGTCATGTAGGTTCACGGATTGTAAAAATGTACCACTCTAGTGCAGGATGTTGATAATGGGGGAGAGTGTGTGTGTGGATGCAAGGGGTATGGGAACTCAGTCCTTTCCGCTCAATTTTACTGTGAACCTAAAATTGCTCTAAAAAATAAAGTCTATTAAAAAAAAAAAAAAAACTAACTATGACCTCAAAAGAAAACAAAAGTTGCACTCGCAGTTCACTATATGGCTTAGCCAGGGCCAGATCCAGGTTTTGTGGGGCCTGAAGCTTATACAGTCGGGGTAGGGATGGAGGGAAGGGCTTCTTTAAGAAAAGAAAAACACTAAATCAGAAATAAATCTGATTAAATCTCAGAGCAATTTCTGGAATCTTTGTAGCTTCCCTGTCCTGATCTGTGGGCATGTTTAGGGGACAGTGAAGGGGGAGGGGGACTGACGGATCCTTAAAAACTGCAAGAACAGCCCAGGAGCTCCAGAAGGTACAGCGGCCCTTTGCTGGCACCCACCCGGCTCAGGATGAAGCCCTAACTCCTGAGCAAGTGTTCGAGCCCGCCACACCACGCCTGCTCCTTCAGTCCACCAGGCTCCTGGTTGGTCCACGGGCAGCCTCACACGTTGGCCTGCCAGGCTGCTGCTCAGGCTGCTCCTTGCCTGGTGGCCCTCTCCCCCCTTGCTGTTCACTGGCACTAGATGGCCCTGCAAGACGCAGCAGCAAGGCTGCCTCTTCCGTGAAATGTGCCCCTGCCCTCCAGCTCCCACCCTCTTCCCCAGAGTTGCCTGCGGGGGTGGGAAGAAGCCCAGTGGAGGTGGATGTGAATTCCAGCTCTGCCACGTACTAGTTACATGGTCTCAGACACGTCATTTAACCTCCCTGAGCTTCGTTTTTTATCTTCTGCAAATGTGAATAATAAAGTCCACCCTGCAGGGTTGTTGGGAAGACCAAATACCGAATATAGTGCTGGACAGGGGGTGAGGGTGAGGAAACACTTCTTTACTTCTTTCTGCCAGCGTTTAAATTTTTTTTTAATTGTAGTAATAGAAATAACATAAAATTTACCATCTAAACCATTTTTAAGTGTACAATTCTGTGGCATTAAGTACATTCATTCACATTGTTGTGCAACCATCACCACCATCCATCTTCATCTTGCAAAACAGAAACTGCCCCCACTGAGCACTAACTCCCCATTCCTCCTCCCCCAGCCCCTGGCACCCTGCATTCTGCTTTCTGTCCCCACCAGCTTTCGCATTGGCCTCTGTGACTGCACTTCATCCCTTCTACCTGGCGTAGTGGGTTACTCACGTGTATTAATCCCCCATCCGGTCAGAGGCATCTCATTCATCCGTGTCCCACAGAGCTGAGTACAGCGCTGGGCACCCAGTAACACAGGCTCAAGGAAGAAATGGAAAGCAAGCGAGGGAATTGAACAAAGTGTCCCGTGTGGGTTCATGGTCAAAGGCACATAGATCTGTGGTCTGATTTTACATAGTGGGTGCTCAGAATATATTGAAAGTCTAAATGTTGATATAGATGATTTTTGTAAACTTTTACTTATTTTTTGAATGGGTAAAATATTCTAAATTCAAGAGCTAGAAAAGAATACACAGTGGAAAGTAAGTCTCCCTCCACCCGCTCCTGTCCCCCAGCCCCTCACCAGAGGCAACCACTGAAGCCAGTTTCCTTCTTATGCTTCCGGAAGATTGTGTGTGTGTGTGTATATGTACACACACATTAGTATGCTTTACTCACTGTTCTGCACATCTTGCTTTTTTTCACTCACCTTATCTTTGAGATCTTTCTCTATCAGTACGTAGAGAGCCTCCCCACTGGTTTTGATCAATTCGTTGAATGATGTATTTATCTTTTCACCTGTTTATCCTGTCTCCTATCAGCTGTTTGCACCTCTCACACCTGTTTATTCAACCTATCACCTGTTGATGAACATCTAGGCATTTCCAAATTCTTGCTATACAAGCTGTGCTGCAGTGAACAACCTCGGGCCTCACGAATGACTGCATTTCGCCCCTTACCTCCAGCCCAGTCTAACTCAGCCTCTGGCTCAGCGAAACCCCAGCGCTCCCGGGCCCCTCTGCAGCCACTGCCTGTCTGCCTGAATCCTCCTCCAAACATTTACTGAGCCTGCTCTGTGCCAGACTTGTGCTGGCCTCTGGGGTGTCCAGGCCAACAAGCCCCAGTGCCACCATCCTGGAGCTCACAGTCCAGAGGGAGAGCTGGACAAGAGAACGGTGACTACAAGTCAAGGCGTTACATGCTGGGATTGAGGTCTGCTGCTCCCCTTTCCCTCCCACCTGGGAAGTCGTGGAGAAGGGCTGTGGGTTTGATCTTTGATAACTTTATTCCTGATCGACTGACTGTGAGTGGGAGAAGGAGAAAGGGGGCTTCAGGGTGTGGGCACAGGGCCAGAGGAGGTGGGACTGTCCATCCGGCTCCTCTGCCTGCCCTGTCTGGGCCAGGCCTAGGCCAGCGCTGGGCCTGCCTGTCTGATGCTGCCCCGCCTTGTGTCCTGGCTGCCTGCTCTCCCTCTGGGGGCCTCATCTGACAACCCTCCCAACACACCCCGCCTCATGTCAGGACCCGATCACTCCTCACTTTCAAAACTACTGACGTGTCCCTTTGGAAGGGCTCAATCTGCAATAGCTGGCGATGGTGGAGGGGAGAGGATAGAGGGGTAGGAGGGTGGGTACCGCCTCTACATAGACTCCTCTCGGCCCAGAGGCCTGAGGCTCCAGCACTGACCTTCAGGCACCCGGGTCCAGGCCATGGGAAGCCCTTCCAGCCCCCCGAAGCCCCGTGATCTGGGCGGCTCTCCATCGCTCCCCAGGCCACTGAGCAAAGCCTTTCCCACCTCACAATATCCACTCGGCCTCTCCCTTCCCAGCATTTCCAGGAGTCCCTTGTTGAAAGGTAAATGTTCCTAGGAAGGGCAGCACTAAGCTCATGAGAAGGAGCACAGGAATAAGTTTGAGTAAGGGCATTAAGTAAGCAAATTTTGGGTAAAAAGGCCACAGTGGGTCCTCTGAGTAGCCAGGGTATGAGGGTGGGCTGGGGGAGGAGCTGAGCGGGTCTTCCCAGGGCTGAGAGGGAGTGAGTCTCCGTCCAGTTTAGCATCAACATGCTTTAAAAGGGTGTAAAAGCAGCATTATTCACAGCCGCCAAAAGGTGGAAGCAACCCAGTTGTCCATGGACAGATGTGTGGATAAACAAAATGTGGTATATATACATATAAGGAGCTTCTGACACCTGTTACAGCATGGATGAACCTTGAGGACGTTATGCTGAGTGAAATAAGCCAGTCACAAAAGGGCAAATACTGTGTGATTCCATTTATATGAGGCACTAGTGTAGTCAAATTCATAGAAACAGAAAGTAGAATGGTGGATGCCAGGGGCTGGGGGAGGGGAGATATCAGGGAGTAATTGTTTAATGGGAAGTTTCAGTTTTGCAAGATGAAAAAGTTGTGGAGATTGGCTGCACAACAGTGTGAATATACTTTACAATATTGAACTGTACACTTAAAAATGGTTAAGATGGTAAGTTTTATGTTATGTGTGTTTTACCACAATTAAAAATTGTTTTAAGTAAAAAAAAAAACCAACAACCAAAAAAAATGGGGGTGAAAAAGCCTCCGTGTCTGCCTGTGAGCCCCACTCATCTCAGGGACAGTGCAGGCCCAGGCAGCACTTGGAGCCCAGGACCCCAAAATATCCATAATGTAAGGAGAGAGGCCCCAGAAGGGAGTGGCGGGGCCTGGGGCAAAGGCGGGAACCTGAGGGGGCAGGACTCGACCTTGACCTGGGCCTCTGCCACAGCTCCCGGCTATCTGCCTGCCTCCTCCTGGGGGTGGGGGTGGGGGTTGGGGAGCTGCCGAGCCCCCTGACCCCAAAGCCTCTGCCTGCTGGCTCCTCCAGGTGGAAGGCTTCCATCGCTCTGGCCCCTGCCTAAGGCTCTCTGAGGCTCATCCCTTCCAGCACTAGGAGTTGAGCCCCTACTGTGTGCCAAGCACTGAGCAACCTGTGTCTGGTGGTTTGAGGCAAAACTCCTGGGAGATCTCACCGACTGACCACGGCCAGTTCGTCTGCCTAGACATCGAGAAAGGGCTTCTCTTGCTGCCAGGGTCCTTGCTGAGACGTGAGTAAAGCTGGCTAGGGACCCAGATTAGACCACGAGTGTGCGAGTGCATAAAAGGGGGGGAGGTGTCATCAGTCAGAGCCCCGCCCTGAACCTGGAATGGAACTGAAGCCCCCCACCCCTCACCCCAAGGTGTGTGTGTGTGTGTGTGTGTGTGCGCGCGCGCGCGCGTATGTGTGCGTGTGCGGTCCTGGAGTAGGTAATGTCTGCGGTCCCACAGGATGCTCTGACGGTCTGTGTGAACCTGTGGGCTCGTAGGTGCATCGACAGACCTAAGGCGCATCTGTGCACAGGCTGAAGATCACAGTGGGCCTGGCCGGGCCCGCCGGGATGCTCCGAGCATGGCGATCACACTTGCGGATGGATGGGGCTGCCTGCTCTGATCCCTAACTCATTATTAAGCTCCTCGCTCTTTGCAGACGCTCCCTGCGCCTCCCCCGCTCCGGGCTGCAGCGGCGCAGGCGCCGGGCCGAGCCGAGCGCCGAGCGGTGAGCGGGCGGCCGCGCTCCGGGCCGGGGCCCCGGGGGAGCAGGTGAGCGACCCGCGCCGTGCGGCCCCCAGGCCCTTGGCAGAGACGCCGCCCGGCCGCGCTGCGCCGGCGCCCCCGCCTTCCCTGCCTGGCAGTACCCATCTTGCCTCTGTTGGCATCACCCCTCCTTCCCTTGCCTGGCAGCTCTCCTCCCCCCTGCCTGGTATCTCCTCTCCTCCCGCCTGCCTGGCATCCCTTCTCCTCCTTGCCTGGCAGCCCTCCTCCCCCTCCCCTGTCTGGCATCTCCCCCTCCGCTCTCCTGCCTGGCATTTCCCTTCCTATCCCCTGTCCAGCACGTTCCTCTTACCTGGCACCCCCCCCCTTCTCCCTGCCTGGCATCTTTCTCCCCTCCTCCTTTCCTGATCTCTCCCCCCACTCTTGACTCTTTCTCCCCCTTCCTGGCACCTCCCCCACTCTCTAGCCTGGCACCTTTTCCTCCTAGCCTCTCTCTTGCACCTCTTCCGTGACTGGCAAACTCCCATCCCACCTCCTCTCTGATACTTTCCCCTCCTCATCCTGGCCTAGCACCTCCCTTCCTTCTGTAACTGGTACCTTCTCGTCCTCCCTCCACCTGCATTTCACTCCTTCCCTTTGCCTGGCACCCTTCTGCCTGGTACCTTCCTCTCCTCCCTCATGTCTGGCACCTACTCCTCCTCCCCATTGCCTGACACCTCCCCTCTGCCTGGTACTTTCCCATCCTGCTCCTGCCTGGCATCCTCTCCCTCCTACCTACCGCTTTGACTGGCACCTCCCTTCTCCCTCTGCCTGGCATCTCCATTCCTCCCATCCTGCCTGGCACCTTCCCCCCCGACCTCTCCTCCTCTCATCCTGCCTGGCGCCTCCCTTCCTTCCCCTCTGCCTGGCACCTTCTCTCCCCCCACCCATACCTCCCCTCCTCCCTCTGCCTGGCATCTCCATTCCTCTCATCCTGCCTAGCACCTCCCCTCCTCCCACCCACACACACCTCCCCTCCTTTCCCCTTGCCTGGCACCTTCTCTTTCCCCCATACCTCCCCTCCTCCCATCCTGCCTGGCATCTCCCCTCCTCCCTCTGCCTGGCATCTCCATTCCTGCCATCCTGCCTGGCACCTCCCCTCCTCCCATCCTGCCTGGTATCTCCCTCCCCCCCCCCAGCACCTCCCCTTCTTTCCCTCTGCCTGGCACCTCCCCTCCCCCCCCCCCACCCCTGTACCTTCCCTCCTCCCATCCTGCCTGGCATCTCCCCTCCTTCCCCCACCTGGCACCTCCCCTGTCTCCGCTTGGCATCCTCCTGCCTGGACACCCCTCTCCCATTCAGGTTGTCCTTCTGTCTCCCACCTTCCTGCAGGCACCTCCCCCCAACCCTGGGCTGGCAACCTCTCCCCTGTTGGCATCTTCCTCCTCTCATTGCCCCCCTCTCCTCCTCACCCTTCTCAGAGTCACCCCCTGGCCAACACCACCTATGTCTGACCCTGAACCGCTCTCAAGCTCTCCCATTCCTGCAGCACTGCCCTCTCCTCATTCCCCACCCCCACCTTCTGCCCAGGGACTTCAGTTCACAAGTTGGGTTCTGACCCCAGCCTACAGCCTTCCTGCTCTTGAGTGAGATGCAAGTGGGGAGTGCCAGGTGGGCTCTGGGGCAGGGGGTGAAGCCAGGAAGTCTGTGCACACAGGGAGGGGCCAGGAGATTACAGAGCAGGCTGACTCTACCTGCCTGCCACCCCTAGGATTCCCTTGGGATGCCTCTTGTCTCCAGAAGTCATCCAGGTCCCATCCCGGCCTGACGGTCATGCCCTTCCCCTCCAATGCCCAGCTCTCTCCTCCACCTATTGTCAGGTCCCCCAAACTTGCCTCCCCTGGCAGGCCCTGGGCTCTGCCTGGATCCTCTGCTCTCATCCTTCTAGGTCTGCCCTGCAGGACTTGGTCTCCGACTGCTTCCTGCCCTCACACTGCTCCCGCCCCATGTTCTCTCTCGTGCCGCCCAGCCCAGGCTGGCCCTCGCCCGCCGCCTCAGTCCCGGTCCCTTCCTGCACACCTCCTCTCTTCCTCTGACCTCCTTGTTGGGGGGTTGGCCCACACAGCCAACGCCCTCAGGCTTCTTCACCAGCTTCCTGAGACCCATTGTGAATCTGCCTTTGGGGCTCAGGGTCTGGCTCTCCCCTCCCACTGCCCTCTCCTTTCAGATCTTCCTCAGAATGGCCCTTGGTGCTGCAGGTGCGGTGGGCTCTGGGCCCAGGCACCGAGGGGGCACTGGATGACTCCCTTGCTGCAGGACCCTGCCACCTATGACTCCAGGCCTTCAGCACCCCCCCACCGTGGTACAGGTAGGTGCTACCTCCCCTCACTGGCCCAGGAGCAGGAGCCCTGGGGCCTTACTGCAAGCTGCTGGCCCTTGGTCTCTGGTCACACCACACAGCCCCCTCTTGGCACCTCTGCCCCAGCTGGATCCATGGCACTGCCTCTTCTCATCCCCTCCCACTGCTGGAGCCTCCACCCAGACCCTGCAGACATCTCCCTCCTCCCTGGCACTACCTCTTGCTGAGTGCCCCCTCACCTCCTGGCATCCCTGGGTCCTGTCTCTCAGGCCAGGCTGAGGCAGGGACAGGCGAACCTGAAGCCAAGTTTTTGGTTCTGGTGAAAATGGTCTGGGGCTCTGGCTTATTCCACTTCCTCCCACCCACAGACACTCAAACACACACCTCCTCTCCCCTCAGCCATGCATGTGTGCATGCACACACACACACACACACCCATACGCACATGCTCTCTGCTAGCTGGGAGGAAGCTGCTGATCCCTGGCACAACTTGGGCTCTAGAAACCTAACCCCAAACATGCTGTGGCAAACCTCTAAAAGCCTTCCAGGACTGAGGCGGGGGTTTGTCCTTGGCAGGAGAGGGTGGTGGCAGCCTGTTGCATGGCCTCTGGTGGGAGCCAGCCCTGCGCTGCCACTGGGCAGGCCCCGAGCCCAGAGGTGCTCTCAGACCCATTGCACGTGAGTTGGACCCTCTTGAGCCTCCTCTTGGTAGAGTGAGAGGAGGCCAGCCTGGCTAGTCCCATCAGTCCCTCTGGTCCAGAAGGAAGCACTGAGGCCCTGGCTGGAAAGGCTGCCTGCCCGAGAGCCCCACTCATCAGTGGGAAGGGGTCTCAAGCCTGCAGTCTGGTCTGAGCTCTGCCTGCCCAGCCCCTCCTGTCACTGTTGAGTGGTGGGAGTCGCCCGTCAATGGGCTGGCTGCTGTTGGGCCTTGAGGTGGGAGGGACCCAGTTCCCGCCCTCAGGACCCGCAGTCCAGTTGGGGGAGCAGATTCAGGCAATCCCACAGAAAGTGCCATAGCAAGTGACTCAGGCCTCAGGGCTCTGAGGAGGGAGACATCGGGAAAGCCCTGGACGGGGACATTTTGAAGTGGGCTTTCGGAGAACAGGAGGACAGGGTTGGCTGGTGCCACGGGGGCAAGGGGTGAGCAGAATGAGAGTGCCTTTCTCAGCTTCTCCTTCCTCAGAAGCAGCGGAGGAACTTGTCCTCCTGCCTGGGCTGCTCTGAAGCCCGGGGCAGCCTTGCCCCCTCTCTGCCCCCAACCCCTCTGGCTGGGTTGTACCCAGGGCAAAATGGTGCTGGCGCTGGCTGCTGGGGGTGCCTGGGGCCAGAGGAAGGAGCAGCACTGGGTGGCAGCCACAGTGAGTACAGTCACCTGGTACTGGTCACCACAGAAACAAACCAGAGAAAGTCAAGGCCCCCAAGCAAAGGTCCGCCCACTGCCCCACGACCTAACCACTGCCGTAGGTTAAGCAGGGACCTGTTCCTCAGCTTGTGGAGGGCTTGGTTTTTTAATGCAGAATCCTAAAGACAAGCTGTGAGCTAGTGTGCTAAGCACATTCTTCCTGCATGGCTCTAAGGTTCTGGGGTATCTGAGGGTGGGGTCCAAGTCAAAGGAGGGGGCTGATGGGGAGGCAGCTGAGGTCTCTGGGAGGAGGTATGCCAGAGACGGGCCCCCACATGGTAAGTGCTCATAAATTGCGGCTGATGTGCACTGAGCTAAGCCCTAAGGGGCTCCCCAGGAGCAGTAAGGGGTGCCCTTGGCTGTAGACCTTACCTGAAGGAGGTGGTCACCCTGAAGGGGTGGGCGGTGGGGGAGGGGAGGCTTGAGAAGCTAGGGGCTGGGAGGCTCTGGGGGCAGTAGGTGCCTGCTAGCGACACCTGGTCCCCGAGTGGCTCTGGTCACAGGTGAATCAAGGGTTCATCCTAGGGTTCCTGGGGAGTCAGGAGCCCCATCCTCTCTGTGTGATGATGGTGGTGAGGGGTGAGGTGCTGGGGGAAGTTTCTGGCATTTTATTTTGGAGTCACATTAACATAAAATTGGCCTTCACTCAGCACGTGCCGTTGCTGCCGTGCAGCCGGCTCTGATGCTTGGCGGCCTGGGCACGTGCCGTCATTTGGATACTGACAGGCCCTGTGCTAGCGTCTAGACAGCGCAGCCCGGGTGCAGCAGCTGGAGGCTGTCTTCACCCAAGCGCTGGCAGTGTGATTACAAGTGTGAGCTCGTTGTTAGTGTTAAGTGGCGGAGGTAATGAGCTGGAGGTGTCACCGGAGGAGGTGTCACGGGAGGAGGCTGAGCTGCAGACACGCTGGATGAGCGAGTGGCCCTCTGTTTTGGCTGGATTCTGAGCCCTTCAAATTGCTGCACCAGAGAGGTCAGCCTGCTTCCGGTGAGCGCTTTGTGGGGGCCATGGCTGTGTCCCCTGGTGTCCCATGCTAGTGGGGGATGTGCGGACCCTCGGCAACTTATAAGGGACCCTATGGGAGAGTAGTCGCCCACTTCAGCCTGGCCCTTCTCTTGATTTGCATCCCAAGCTGTGAAACCGATTTCTTTGTGACCTGAACTTCTGGGAAATTTGAGAAAATATCTCAAGAGCACGTGCCCCAGTCATGCCTTTACTGGAATTTACAAACTTGGACCATCTCCCATGTCAACCTTCTTTCCAGACTGAAGACTATTCTGGGGTCTGCAGTGAGGAACAGAATGCTGTGAGGAAAGGGGAGAGAAGTAGAGACGAGAAGAAGCAGGAAGATGTACTTATGCTGCACCTCATTCCAAAGAGGGTTTGAGGTGGTTTGCAAAGACACAGTATAGTGAGGAGCTAGGGCCATGGGGAGCGCAGGGTAGGGAGAGTCTGCTGTAGCCAAGGATGACATTAGTGCACAAACGCCCACCCCGAGGCCTGAGGCCCCGCACCCAGCGGGGAAACAGGAGCGGTTCCGTGGTTCACACTGCCTGTAAGACAGAAATCAAACCATTGGCTCAAAAACACGATGATTTCTGACCCTGAGACCCTGAGAAGTCTCTCCCGTGTGATGACATAAAGGGGATACTGTGTGACAAAGGTAAGGAATGTCCTCAACAACACCCCAGCCGTTCCCTGGGGCTAAGGCAAGGACCAGCACAATGCTGGGCAGCCATATAAATATTGCTGATTGTGCTCAGTCAAAAGACAAAATTTAGAACAACTGGAGGAATGCTTGCCTGCCTGCAGGAAATACTCTCTATGTTAATATTTACAACAACGTTTCCCCTAAATATCAGGCAGCAGGAAGGTCTATTTAAAATCAGGGATCAAGTCCAGAGTCACATTCTTGGGGTGGGGTAATATCCTCCTATGACAATAAAGACCTCGGTCAGCACGTATGCCCAACAGGTGAGTTTGGGTACAGGGAGGGACCATCACACGCCTTACCCCCAGCTCCTGAACCCACTGAGAAACAGGCTCGGATGTCAGGGATATATCAACTCTATTGTAGGGAAAGTTGGACTGAAGAAAGAGGCTTGAACCTGAGGCCAGCTGTAGAAGGCAGACCCTGCACCCTAACCTGGGTTTGCTTACCTGGGGCCTGGGAACAGGAGGAGATGTTCCCTCCTGTCAGCAGACTGCCCAAAGGGAAGGGCTAACTGTGGAGACTGAGGAGAGGAACTTGTCCAGTAGGTATCAGACCCTCACCCCCTCATCAGACCAAGCCCCTCCCAAGGGGAAGTGGGATGGGGAGAGGTGGCAGGATTATTCCTGAGTCTTCTCTCTGGGGGTATAGAGTAGAAGTTTCCTTGTGAACACATGAAGACAGAGAGCAGGGTCCCCTATGCAGTGGGGGTAGGGCCAGCCACATCACTGACAGTGACATTGAGGCTCAAGTACAGACCTGGCAGTGACCTTTGACCCTACCCCTTTCTTCTCCATCGGAACAATCACCTCATCCTTTCGTTTGATTTTTTTGTGTGTGTGAGGACGATTAGCCTTGAGCTAACATCTGTTGCCAATCCTCCTCTTTTTGCTGAGGAAGATTGGCCCTGGGCTAACATCCGTGCCCATCTTCCTCTACTTTATGTGGGACGCCTGCCACATCATGGCTTGATAAGCAGTGCGTAGGTCCGCACCCAGGATCCGAACCTGCGAACCCCAGGCTGCCAAAGCGGAGTGTGTGAACTTAATCACTACACCACCAGGCCAGCCCCTCATTTGATTTTACTTCCTAGATAAATCTCAGTTACATCTGCGTATTTCCCATGTCTCTACCCTAGTCCATGCCGCTGTTGTCTTCTGCCTGGACCACTGAAGTAGCCACCTAACAGTTGGCCACACTCCATCTGGCCCCCTTCCCAAACCCCAACCCACCAGGGTAGCCAGGGTTTCCTACAACACAGACCTGAGCCATTCTATCTTCCGTTTCCTCTTGGGCTTCGAGCTGCTACCCTCACTCAGGGCCTTCACATATGCTGTTCCCTTTGCCTGCAACACCCTTCCAACTCCCTTCACCTCTCTGAGTACTCTCATCACTCAAGTCTTGACTTAAATGCTACTTCTTCCAGAGACACTTTCTCCACCCCATTAGGTGTAAAGTCCTACCTTCTTGTTTGTAGCATATGCCAAAAATTTAAATATTTCCTCGTAGTGCTCCTTAAAGGCACACACTCATCTGTCTTGTTCAGCACAGTACAGAAGGAACGAGCAAATGAAGGAGGCAATAGGGGGAGAAGGAGGTGGCTCTGCCAGCTGACCCTAAAATGAGCCTGGGATCCCTTTGCACTGTGGGCCCCGCCCTCTCTACAGCCCCACGACCCGAGGGTGGGCCTTCCTTGCCTGCCCACCTTGACCCGCTGACACCTGAGCTGCTCCACACAGGTGCTCTTGCCCACGCCGGGCAGTCCCTCTCCAACAGGATCTGTTCATCGTGCTCCCAGAGGCTCGTTCCACCTTCAGTAGTTCTTGTGGTGAGGGAGGCTCTTCCTCCCTGTGACCTTGGTCTTGCCCTTTGGAGTTATGAGAATAAACTCCTTTCTGCTTCTCTCACATCTGCCCACCCGCGGACCTTTGCAGGCAGTTCTCTACATCCCTCGTGTCTGCTCTCAGGAATATCCAGCTCTGGCTTGTTCAGGTGCCCCTTAACTGGGGGCATGTGCAGGCCACTCACCACCACCTGCCCACCGGGAGAGTCGGGGGGGGCGGGGCCACCTAGTGGGGTCAGACAGGCTTTGAGCCACCCAAGCTCCATTAACAGATGAGCTCTGCCCCTTACCAGTTAGGCCGACTTGGGAAGTGGGACTTAGTTCTCTGAGCCTCAGTGTCTCATCTGTAAGATAGGGCTTGATGTCCCTTCTATGAAGATGCAGTGGGACGCTGAGTACTGAGTGCTCTGCACAAGGCCCGGAACATAGTGAATGCCGAGAACGCCCCACATGGGTTAAAATGCGATGCTCAGGGGCCGGCCCCGTGGCTTAGCAGTTAAGTGCGTGCGCTCCGCTGCTGGCGGCCCGGGGTTCGGATCCCGGGTGCGCACTGACGCACCGCTTCTCCCGCCATGCTGAGGCCGCGTCCCACATACAGCAACTAGAAGGCTGTGCAACTATGACATACAACTATCTACTGGGGCTTTGGGGAAAAAAAAAAATAAATAAATAATTAAAAAAAAAAAATGCGATGCTCAGCGCCGCCCCCGCTCCAGGTGGCATCTGTGGACCCTGTGACCAGGGTTTCCCTTGGTTCCAGGCCCAGCTTGCTATTCTCGCTGCCATGACACCATTGGCTCATGCAGGCCTGGAGTCAGGAAGAAGGGGGGCTTTCCTCCCACCAGCCAGGGAGTCTCGAATCTGTGAACTCGCCTTGTCAGTTTGAGCCCATCTCTCCATCCAGCCTGATGCAATCTGCATATTTGAGAGGCCTGCCTTCTTTGCCTTTAATAAAGTTTTTAGTTGGGAAAAATAAAGTGAGCCAGTGGGGCCCCAGGGAGGGCCCTGTGGTCCTCTGGCTCTGCTGGGCTGTGAACAGATTTGGTCGGGTTTCAGCAGCTGAATCAACAGCAGGCGCCCAGGTGGGTGGGCTTGAGGAGGTGCTGCGGGAGGGGGAGGGGTCTCAGTAGAGGAGGACAAGCTGGGCCCCAGCTTCAATTACAATCCCACTCCACCCTGCCCCCACCCAGCAGGACGCATCATTTTGCTTTTGCCTTTTCTTGCCTCACTTTCCCCTTTGGCCCCCTACTTTACCACACTCACCCTCATCTTACCCTGGCCTCTTCCTTCAGGAGAAAACCCTGTCTTAGAAACCCTTTCAAAAAATGCCTGTTGGGTGGATGACAGCCCTAACTGGCAGGACTCCCCTCACCCCACCCCCACAGCGCCCTCAGCCCCACCTCACTTCCTCAGCAGCGCCTGAGACTCTAGACCAGCTACAGCGGGAAGGGAAGGAGCCAAGTAGGCCAGAGTCAGGGTAATAGCAGCCGGTGTTGATTGAGGCTTATTGTGAGTTTTAAGGACTGTTTTAAGAACTTTTCATGGTTTAGCTGATTTATCCTCACCCCAACACTATGAGGTAAATGCTGTTATTATTGTCATCACTTTAAGATGAGACACTGAGGCACAGGGAGGTTAAGTAACTTCCCAGTGGTTAGAGCAAGAGTCCCAGCTGGGGTCTCTCCACCACACCCTCAGAGGTGTGCAGGACCCAACCACAGTGGCCTGAAAGGGCAAAGCAGCTCCCCCTTCACCAGGCCCCAGCCATCCTCCTTTACCCCAGCACTGAGGCCCAAGGTCAAAGCCTAGTTGTCATCGTGCGCCAAGCCCACGCCACTCATTTACATTAATAGCTGGGTCTCTGGGGCATTAGAGTTTGCAACCCTAAATAGAGAATGGGAGGCGTGGTGAATTGGAGAGCTCATGCACCTTCAAAAAAGGACAGCCCCTCCTCAACTCCATCTGATTGTTTCCAAGTGTATTGGTGGGCTTGTGTTGCCAGATTTCCAGTTTTATAAGAGATTCTGGAAATTTGGTTTTTTATGTGAAATCTCCCAATTTTTAAGATTTTTTAAAAACGTTTAAGACAGTGTGGGCTAAGCGAAACCTGTCTGCCTTGCCTGGTTTGCAACATGCACCTGAGCTTTCCTTACCCCATCACCCATCACCTGTCATCTTGTCTATCTCTCAGGCCCAGAACCCTAAATCAGCATGTCTCACCCCAAGAACTCGAGGGCCCCCAGGCGTCAGTGGGCCCCAGTTTGAGAAACATTGCGTTAAGAGTTGCTGTCACTTTAGGTAGTCTCTTGTCATCAATGAGTTATAGACAAAGTGCAAAGAGTATTGGCAAAAACTTGAGAATCCTTTCCCAAGTAGAGATCAAGGACCCCACTTTGAGAAGCATTGTTCATTAATCCTCAATGATGTGCTGCTAATGGGAAGGCCAGGGGCTCTCGTAGAATCCCCCTGTCTGCTTGTCTATGTTTTAACCCAGAGCAGTGACTGCTCAGGGGGTCGGGGCACCTTGACTACCAGCGGGTAAGGGTGCAGTTGGATGAAGAACTGAAAAGCACATTGACCTTAAAATCAGAATATGGGAGTCAGAACCCCACCTTCGACACTAGTTCACTTTCTGGCTCTGAGTCGATCATTAACCTTGTGTCCCTCGTCTTTAAAATGGGTGTAGTAACATCCAGCCCTTCAGCTTCCTGGGATGTTAAAGAACCAAATTAAATAATGCATATTGAACTGTTTTGTAGGCTACTAAGCTCCATAAAGATATATGTGTTCATTTGGAGGTGTTTGACAGAGGCTCTCCCAGTATCTTGAGAATGACACATAAATGTGGGCTGGATGCAGAGGTGTGCTGGTAAATATTTAACAACTGGCTCTTGACAGGGTGGGAAGGGGGAGCTGAAATCTAATTTGGATCATTTGCCAATTTCCATGGTATAAATACTCCTATCATGGCTGATTTTAGACTACCCACATGACATTCCAACACATCACTGGATGTTACTAGGATTGAGAAAATTTGCTGCCTGTTGAGGACGAAGCCCAAAGAGTGTAAATTGTCTGGAGACAGGGCTTTGTCCTGGTGCCTGTCCTTTTTCAATACGTTCAGCAAAGACTTGGATGAAGAGAGAAGGTCATGCTCACTGGATTTATGAATGATGCACAGCTGGAAAGGATGGTAAATATATTGGATAACAGAATTGAGATTCAAAAGCTCTCGAGCTAGAATAATGGGCCGGTTCTTACAAGATGAATATTAATGGAAATAAATATAAGTGTTTGTTCCTGAGTGCAGAAAGGCAACTTTGTAAGTATGGCATGGGGAGACATGTTTTGGCACAATCAGAGTAGAAAGAGAATTAAGGTTTTAATTGACAGTGAGTTCCTTACAGGTCCAAAGTGGGATGCGTGGTTACCAACGAGCGGTGCCTTGATAACAGTTGATTTTATTCAGTCCTTCGTGACTTAAAGAGAATTTTCACATATGTCCTCTCATTACTGTTTTGCTATTCACAGTAACCCAGTGAGAGGTGAGATGATGGGATACCCATTTTAAAGATGAAGAGACTGAGGCTCAGAGAGGATGACATGACTTGGCACTTTTGTGCTCCTGTCAATAGGTGGTGGAATAAAGACTCACACTCAGGTCTTCCGGCCCCAGGTTCTGCTCTGCGTTGTGCTAGTAGAGCACATTGTTCTGAGCGCCATGCTTTCAGTGGCTTCAGGCAAACCAGAGGGTGTGAGGGGAGAGGCCCGGGTGGCACACGGACTGTCAGGCAGGTCGCATGGAGACCCACATAGGAACAGTGAAGAGCGGTGTTGGGGGTGGATTCCTTTTCCTGCTGTAACAAAGTACCAGACAGGGCAGCTTAAACAACGGAAGTACACTGTCTCACAGTTCTGGAGGCTGGAAGTCCCAGATCAAGGTGTTGGCAGGACTGGTGCCTTCTGAGTGCTGTGAGGGAAGGATCTGTTCCAGCCTCTCTCCTTGGCTTGTAGATGGCCGTCATCCCCCTGTGTCTCTTCGCATCATATTCCCTCTATGCGTGTCTGTCTCTGTGTCCTAATTTGCCCTTTTTATAAGGACATCAGTCTTATTGGATTAGGGTCATCCTAATGCCCTCACTTTAACTTGATCATCTCTGTAAAGACCCTGTCTCCAAATAAGGTCACATTCTGAGGTGCTGGGGGTTAGGACTTGAACATATGAATTTGGTGTGGGGGGGGACGACACAGTTCAACTCAGAACAGAAGGACTTTGATAGCTGCCTTCAGAATTTGGAGCATGTCTTATGCAGGAGGGAGAAGATGAGCTCTAGGTGGCCAGAAGCTTCAGGAGGTGACCCTGGGTCATACCTGCCACAGGGAGAACCAAGGCCCCGAGGGACAATTTGACTCGCTGCCACTGTGGAATCCCTGGGGCCCCTTGGCTGCTGGAGCATTGGCTCCTCACCTAGCTCCAACCTTCCTCACGTGGGAATGTGCAGAGCCAGAGGGAGGCCTCCAGCCCTTCTGTTCCCACGGATGTGCTGGGCATCCAGTGCGCCACTGGTGCAGCGGCTAGCCCACAGCCAGCCCCACAGCCGGCTCCACTGCTGCTGCTGCTCGGCCCTGGCCGGCCCCGCTGCCTCCCAGGTACTTGGGGCCCAGTTCCTAGGAACTCATGGATTGCACCATCACCCCCAGGCACAGCTGCAGCTGCTGGCTTCTCCACCACTGCCACCAAGGTGAGACACCCCACCAAGCCACAGCACCTCTGCGGAGGCAGCTGGTAGGGGGTGATTGCCTTTCTTCTCCATAAGGAAGCCCAGAGCTCTGGAATGGGATGCACTGGTCCTTCACTCTTCCCTACCTCATGCCAGAGCTGCCGCCATCCTGGGGCAGGAGCTGACGTGAGCTTCTCACATCTCCCACCCTGTTGGTGCCTTCAACCCCATCAGTCCCTCTCTGGTCCTCAAGCTCATCGAGTCCCGAGGGCTGAGGGTGTGTCTAGCATGTGAATCAGCAGCACTTCACACAAGACAGTCACATAGTAGGTGCCCACTAAATCTGGGGAGGGGATGGGTATGGGAGGAGGCCCTGCTTCTCCTTCAGATGCCTCAGCAGCAGCTCCCAAACCTCAGCTTCCCTAGACCCAACAGGTGGCCTCACGAATTCTTAGGTTTAAGTCCAGTTGATTTGCTACTTGTGGTGGCTGCTGAGTGTCTCCCTCTCCCTCCTTTCCTGCAGCCCCTACCAAGTTTCTGGGCTGCTTGCACAGGCTTCCCACATAAGACCCACCCTGCATACTAATGCCACTGGTGGTGATTCTCTGCTCAAGGAAGCTTCCAGTGGTTTGGGTAGAACTCAGACTCCCCACGGGCTCCAGAGCCCCCATAATTAGCTGCTATGAATAATCGCCTGGCCAACCCCTCATAGGTACCCTCCATGGCATTTGGGACAGCCCCGCAGCTGAAGGCCTCTAGGGAAGTCCTATTTTCACTGCTCACCTCGCTGGGGGTTGGTTGGCAGCAGGACCACCAGGACCCAGAGGCAGGGCAGAGCAGCGGCCACCAAGCCCACAGGGTGAGGCAGCCTTAGCATCAGGAAGCTAGTCATAGCAGCAACTATTCGGTAAGTGTTTACTCTGTGCTGAATTCTGCACACACACGACCTCATCTTGATCCCCACATCCACCTGTGAGTCAGGTGTGGGGGTCCCTGTCTTGCAGATGAGGAAAATGAGGCTCAGACAGGTCAAGTAACTTGTACAAGATTATGGTCACTCAGTGGCTGAGCCGGGTGTGAACCCAAGACTGTCTGACTCTAGAGCAGTGATTCTGAACCCCGGGGCAGTTTCACCCTCCAGGGACAAAGCACAATGTCGGAAGATATTTTTGTTTGTCACGCTGGAGTTGGGGGGAGGGTGCTGGTAGAATTTTCTGGATAGAGGCCAGAGATGCTTCTAACATCATAAGGTACATGAGACAGCCCCCACAATGAAGAATGATCCAGCCCAAAATGTCAACATTGCCAAGGTTGAGAAGCCCTGTTCTGGAGTCCAAGCTCAGAGCCATCACATGATGGAGCCTGCAGAGACCTCACCCAGGGCAGTGGGTTCAGGGCTGGGAGGAGTACAGGACCCCAGAAGAACTGGAGCAATGGGCAGGGCAGTCAGGCCCCATTATCATAGCCCTGGCCCAAGACAGACTCGGTTCCGATGGCCAAGGCAAGAGCCCAGATGTGGGAGCAAGGCCGTGGAGTCAGGGCAGGCTGAGGGGCTACCCGGAGTGGGCTCGTTATACAGGTGGGCGGGGGGCACCAGCCGGACTTACTTACAAAGGTTTGCAGAATCCAGGGGCGATGCGCCCAGCAAGTCCAGGCCCTGAGACCACCCCTCCTCCCATTCCCTATCCTGCTCCACGGGGAGTCTTCATGAGGCCTCTTGGCTGTCACTGCAGTTCTTTCAGCCCAAGAGTAAAGCATGGTCTGACTTCCAGGGTGTGCTGTGTGGGGACACAAGAGAGGCTGAGCTGGCTTTGACTGTGAAATCCCTGGTTATAGACGGGCCTCGCAGATCATCCTCTCTCAATCCCGCTGCTTTTGCCTGGTTCCCTGAGAAAGCTGCGGTCCTCTGGGCACAGATGGAGCCTTTTGTCTTTTGCTCAGATCATTTCTCCTACCCCTCTTAGGCCAGGTTGGACCCTCTGAGTTCTCCAGACCTATGGCCACCAAGTGGCACCAGGAAGGCAGGACAAGGTAGCACTGGGACTGCCCCAGGGCACTGTCTGCCTATGCCCTATGGCCGGGTAGCCACATGTTCCCAAAGGAAGCACATACTGAGGTGGCTGGTGGGCGGACAGGGAGGCGTGTTGACATGGCAGTCTGTGTGCCTGTTTCCCACCCAGGAGTTACAGGGACGCGCAAGTGTCTGTCCACCCATAAAGCCAGGAGAAGCCACGGAACCACCCGCTGCCCCACCCACAAGAGCGAGGGGCTTGTTCAGAGTTTAACTAGGATTCATTTTTGGCAAAGGTAATTCTTACACAGGAACTAAAGGTTCTTCCTCAAACGCACTCAAATTTATTTTAGACAAGTAGATGGCAAATTTTCTAGAATTTATATTCCCAATGTTTGAAACAATCTGCTTGAGTTTTTTGGGGTGTATTTTAAAAGATAATTGAAGGTAATTCAGTTTAAATGTATAGGTCTCTGGGGATCTTGATTTCCTTCTTTAAAAAGCAGGTGTTTGGGGAAGATGGAGGGGCCTGTGTGTGTGTGTGTGACTATTCCCAGCAGGCAGGCACTACACAAGGGGATGTCAAGAGGCAGCTTGGGGTGAAGGAGGGAACCCAGGGACCTTGAGGTTGGGAGACCCAAGTTGCAGTCCCAGCCCCACCCCATAATAGAACTTTGACTTTTGGCAAGTCACATGGTTTTTTTAGACTCTCCTTTTCCTTATCTTCAGAATGGGAATCCTAATACCCACCTGATAGGGTCTCTGTCAGGATTAGACAGGTTAATGTGCATGAAAGTGCTTGGTCAACAGTCAAGTCCAGTACAGACCTAATATGATATTATTATTAATTCTGTGATAACATGAGCTCAGACTGGAACATCCTCCAGCATTTGGCAGGCTGCTGGAAATCCTGAGTTGACTTAGAGTGGCCTCTTTCTACCTACACCTTTGAGATATTAGGGTCTCTACCACGTGCCAGATACTTGGGATTTATCTGCAAACAAGACATAAAGACCCCTGCCTTCTTGGAGCTTACATTCTAACGGGGGAAGGAGAAGTTAAACACTAACATCAGGGGCTGGCCCCATGGCACAACAGTTAAGTTTGGGACACTCCGCTTCAGCGGCCCAGGTTCATGGGTTCAGATCCCAGGCACAGACCTACACCATCATCAGCCATGCTGAGGCAGCAACCCACATGCAAAATAGAGGAAGCTTGGCACAGATGTTAGCTCAGGGTGAATCTTCCTCAACAACAACAAAAAAGATTAAAAAAAAAAACACTAACATCACAAGTAAGTAGATTATGTAGAATGGTGGAAGATATGCAGTACTATGGGAGGAAATCGAGCAGAGTAAAAGAGATAAGGAGGGTGGAGGGGAGGGAGAAGGCTGCAGTTTTTATTGGGTGGATAGATTGTGCCCAGTTGAGAAGGGGACATTTGAACAAAGACTTTAGGAGGTAAGAGAGTTAGCTATGCAGACAGCTGGAGGAAGAGTCTTCCAGGTAGAGGGAACAGCAGGCTTAAAGCCCCAAGGCTGGTGAATGCCTGGAGTTTCTGAAGAACCACAAGGAGGCCAGAGGCTGGGGCAGAGAGAAGAGTGAGGGAATGGCAGGAAGTGAGGGCACAGAGGGAGCAGGGAGTGGTGACGGGCCTGGGTCCTGGGACCTGTAGGACCTTGGCCCTCACTCGGAATAAGATGGGGGCATTAGGAGGGTTTTGAGCAGAGAAGTGATGTGATCTGACACCTTTTTTAAAGAACCACCCTGGGAGCCAGCCCAGTGGCGCAAGCGGTTAAGTGCGTGCGCTTCGCTGCGGCGGCCCGGGGTTCACCGGTTCAGATCCCAGGTGCACACCGCTGCACTGCTTGTGGAGCCATGCTGGGGCGGTGTCCCATATAAAGTAGAGGAAGTTGGGCACGGATGTTAGCCCAGGGCCAGTCTTCCTCAGAAAAAAAAAAAAAAACGAGGAGTATTGGCATCAGATGTTAGCTCAGGGCTGATGTGCCTCACAAAAATAAATAAAAATAAATAAATAAAAAAATAAAGAACCACCTTGGTTCTTGAGAACCAAGAGAATAGACTGTTGAGAATAGACTGTTGGGGGAAGGTTGGAAGCAAGCTATTCAGTATTCATGGATTGGACTAGGGTGGTCGCAGTGGAGAGGTGAGAAGGGGCTGGATTCTGGATCCAGAGCCAACAGGACTTGCCTGCAGATTGGATGTGGGGTGTGAGAGAAACACAGGATTCTAGGATCATTCCAAGGTTGTGGGCTTGAGCAATTGGAAGGAGGGCGAAGACTGTGGGTAGAGAGCCAAGTATGAGGTGGCAGAGGAGGAGCTTCACTGGGGGCATATTAAGTTTGAGCTATCTATTAAAGATCAAAGATCCAGGTGGAAATGTTGAGTAGACAATTGGATATATGAGTCTAAGGATTAGGAGAGAAGACTGGGCCGGAGGAGAACTTCAGGAGTTGCCAACACATAGATGGTATTTAAAGCTATGAGATTGGATGATGGATGAGATCGCCAAGGAAGCAACTGTGGAGAAGTGAAGAGGACCAAGGACTGAGTCCTGAGGTGCTCCAGCACTGAGAGGGAAGGAGAGCTGAACAGCCAAGGAGACTGAGAAGGGGTAGCCAGGGATGCAAGAGGAAAACCAAGAGAGAGAGAGGTGTCCTACGAGCCAAGGACAGAAGGTATTTCAAAGAGGAGAGGGTGAGGAACTGTGTCGAATGCTGGAGTTGGTTAAGCAAGATGATGCCCGAGAACTGATGGCTGCATTTGGCAACAGGGAGGTCACTGGTGGCCCTGACAAGAGCATTTTCAGTGGAGTAGTGGGATGTGCACCTGAAGGGACTGGGATTCAGGGAGAACTGCAGACAGCAAATGTAGACAACTCTTTTGAGAAGTTTTGTTGCAGCTGGGCAGTAACCAATGGGATAGGCGGGTTGTGAGAGTTTTTCTGAGATGGGAAAATGACAGTACTTCTTGTGCTGACGGGAGTAATCCAGTAGAGAGGGGAGAGCTGATGACTCGATGGTGTGGGAGAGAACTGCTGGAGCAATGTCCTTGAGGGTGTGAGAGGGGCGGGGAGCTAGTACACAAGGGGATGGCCAGCTTTAGACGGGAGCACAGATAACTCAGCTGTAGGAACCAGGAGAGGGTTGCCGGGAGGTGGGAGGATGTGATGGGAGTCTCTGGAAGTTCTTCAGAAGCTTCTGTTTTCTCAGGGAAGCGAGAAGCAAGGGCATCAGCTGGGAGTGAGGAGGGGGGAGGAAGAGTTGGAGGCTGGAGGAGGGAGAAGATGTGAAAAACTCCTGGGGAGCGGGAGCAGGAAAGGACGTCAATGGATTAGGGAAAGAATGGGACGGCTGGGCAGCTGGGGTGGGTGATGACCGTGCTCCTGAGATGGCAGTGAGACCAGCTCAGGGCGGTAGTGTGTCTTTCTCCAGCCACGTTCAGTATGGGGTGCAGGGGAGGAGTTGGCGAAGCTGGATTTAACTCTTAAGTAAGAGAGTCAAGAGTATATGCAAGAGAGGTTAAAATGGTAAATTATATGTGATGTATAGTTTACCATAATTAAAAAAAAGAGTATATGTAAGGGTGTGGTTGTGATGAGGGGTACGGGTCAGAGAAGTGGACCAGAGGTTCCAGTGGAGTCACGGGCTTTGGAGGTCAGGGAGCTGGACAGAGTGAGCTGCAAAGAGAGAAGATGGTGGTCAGAGAGTGGGGTGCTCAAGGCTGATACTGGGAGTGGGGGCTGCAGCTGCTGGAATGACAAGGTCCAAGAGATGACCCTAGAGTGAGTGGCTGAGGGAGGGTGGAGGATCATTAGAGGAGAGGTGGCTAAGGAACCAAGAGACCAGAGGTGTGGGAAGGACTGGCCACGAGGATCCTGAAAAGCAGCAACAAGAGAACAGGAGTCGTGCTAGAGGGAGAGACATTGAGGCAGGAGCCAGAACCCTCAAGAAATGAGGTGCTGTACGTGGGGGAAGATGCAAAGCCAGGGGTCTGGAAGCAGCAGGGAGGGGCAAGGAGGGTCCCTACCCCACCTCAAGGCTCTGGGAAAAACACTGCTACCGCATGGAAGGTTTCAGGGGAAGCAGTTCCTCAGGGGGGAGCCTGGCTTCTGTGGCAAGAAGGCCAAAGGGATGTTCACAGAAGTGGCCGAGTGTACTGGAAATTTTACCTATGACAGACCACACTGTAGAAGGGTTCAGGTTGGTGGGAGATGGGAGCAGAAGAGGGGTATGCAGAGGTTTATGGAGCTGAGGCTGCAGAAGTTGAAGGGAGTCTGGGTCTTTCTGTGGCGCCTGACACAGGGAGGAAGGGCATGATGACAGTAAGGCAGGGGCACTCAAGGCAGACCTTGGCGGAGAGGCCGAGTGTCAGGTTAGGAGGGGAGAGGGTCAATGCAGAGTAGAAAGTGCCCTTTCAGATCTGTGACCAGGACTCACCCTTGACTCCTAATGGAGTTGAAGACATCTGGGAGACCAGGTCCATGTGTTGCTTCCGTGGATGTTTTATCTATACATTCTACTGCCCGCTGCCATTTGGTTTAATTTTCCAAAAAAATTCTTTAAGGAAATGCAGATGAAATTTTTCTCTATTCAATTTTCTTCACTCAGGTGACATCCTAGACCTCAGAATGTAGTGGTTGGCAGAAATCCCTCTGACCACCTGATCAGAGCAGTAACTGAAAGCTCAGAAGCTTCCTGGGCTGAGGGGCAGGACCTTAGGTCACCAGGAGATTGTCCTGACACTGGTCATGAGGGAGCACTGAGCTGTGGGAGAGAGAGGAGAGGAATCAGAGGTGTTGGGATGGGGCTCCTGTCTGCCAAGATAGAGGAAAGCCAGGGCCTGGGAGCTGTGGGGCATGAGCAGGGCAGGAGTGATGGGTTCTGCCAGACAGGGTGTGTGGGGATAGGTGGGTTTCCTAGCCCTGGTGCCGGGCAACTAGCAGGCCATGGGGCAAGGTAGGCGCCTATGCTCTGGAAGGAGAGAGAGGCTCGCTGTGACTTGGAATCTTGACAGCCTGTGAGTCCAGATGCCCCAGATCCCTTTTGCTTTTGCCCCTGAATCTAGCCCCACAAGCCAGTTGGTCCAAAGGGAGATGGGTGGTAGGGGAGCAAGGATGGTTCTGTGGGACACCTACCTGCCACCCCACCAGGCAGAGCCACACCCCGTGTTCCACCCCTAGGCCACAGGAGGGGGGCTGGGGCAGTTATAGCACCCTTCAGGATTCCCCATAAACACTGCCCCACAGACCAACCCCATCCTCCCCAAAATGGGGACTAGGCCAGTGTGGCTGCTTTTTGCACAGCGCCACAAGCTGTTGGGTGTAAACTGCTACACGAGACTTAATTAGTGGCGGCCATGAGGAGAGTGAGAGAAAACTCTCTGTGAATCCCAAATGTGCCTTCCCTCTGGGCATACAGATGCTCAGAGCCCAAGGCCCAGCTCTTCCCTCTTCCTGCGACCAGCACTTTCAGCAGCCTGATGTTTGCAGTGATCATGTGTGAGGAGTATGTGAGGGGCCAGGACGGGGGTCACATCGCGCCCGTTAGACTGAGGAAACACACGCAGGCAACAAGAGGAAGGACTGACTCATTCAGCTAACCTTTATCATGCACCTGCTTATCCTGCAGGCCTCTGGACCCCAAGGCAAGGCCCTGCCCTGCTGGCAGGAGGCTGACCACATGGTGGTGTGGGTGACAGGGTCCAGGCTTCATTGCGGGTTGACAGCACCCCTTACTTGGTGTGGGCCTGTTTCTCTGTGTCTCTGTCTCTCTCTCCTTCCTGCCTCGTCTGTCTTGGTTCCTGTCTCTGTCTTATGGAATCTTTGGATTTCAAGGCAGGAAGGCCCTAGGAATCCTCTGACTACACCCCTCCTTTTACTCTGAGGAAGCTGAGGGGCAGGGAGGTCCAGCGAGGTGCCCAAGGTCACACAACTGTTTAGGTGTCCTACTTTTTCTTTGTTTTTTGCTTCTTTCTATCCTATTTGTCTCTCTTGTGTGCGTTTGCAAAACTGACACAGAAAGGTGAAGTCACAGAGAGACAGACTGCCCCCTCGATAGTAGCAGAGGGTGTCCCGGGCACGGAAACATTCTTGCACAAAGAGGGAGGTACGCAGCGCTACTCTGGCCTGGGAAGAGTAGTGAGGGTAGCCAGGAGGAGGAGGACTGTGCCACAAAGCCCTTGGTCTGGTCTGCCAATGTCCTGTCTGCTGGCTGGAGGAAGCCCCTCACTAGAGGTGGGGGTTAAGGTGCAGACTCCCCTCCACCCATCTCTGGTCTAGCCAGGGTTCCCTGGGGGCCTGGGACTTAGGCCAGGCAGGTAGGCTGGGTCAGAGCTGCCTCTGGGGCCCCTGGCATGCCCTGGGGTTTAGTGACCAAAGGAGAAGGTGGGGGCTGGGTTTAGGGATGCGCCAGAACATAGAAATCACTGGGTCCGCAGCCTGAGAGCTCCAGGTGGCCTCACTTGCTCGCTCGCTCGCTCGCTCGCTCGCTCGCTCTCTCGCTCTCTCTCTCTCTCTCTCTCCCCCTCTCTCCCTCTCTCTCTCACATACACACACACTCACACGCGATGTCTTTCTGCTAAGGAAGGCTTTATTGCTAGGGGTGTAGGGTGTAGGGAAAAGGGGCAGCGGGAAGAGGTCTCTCCCTTCAGTCTGGTTTCCTTTGTTCCTCCCTTGCCTTCCTCCCTCTCCCCTTCCAGCTTCCCTCCTCTCCTCCTAGCCGCCTTCTTCCATTCTCCCTCCCCCTCCTCCCCCCTCCCCCTGAGCCGGTCCCCGTAATGGGACCTCCACAGAAGGCGGGGAGGGTGGGACTCCGGGCTCCGGCCCCAGCCTCGGTGGCCGTCTTCCCGCAGGGAAGGAGTTAAGTCTCTTCGCTGCATCCCTCCTCCCTCCTCTGCCTCTCCCCGCCGCCTCTGAGTCCTGCAGCTAGGCCCTGGGCTGACCTTCACCGGGAGGGAGGCCGCAGTGCGCATGCCTGGGCCGGCTCCGGGCCGGCTCCCGCCGCTGTCCCGGGCCCCCGCGGGCGAGGGTGAGGGCGGGCGGCCGCGGGCCGGGACGTGCCCCCAGCGCTCGGGCGCGGTGATGGTGGGGGGAGGGGGCGCCGAGCCCATCCCGCTGGCCGCGGCGCATCTCTCCCTGCGCGGGGAGAGGCGCTTTGCCATTTGGTGCTGGTGGTGCTTCGGCGAGGGAAGAAGAGATGGGGGGACGGCAGGGGGGACTCCGGCTCCGGGCCTCCGGGCGGCCGCCCTGTGCCCGGACACGCGCACGGCCTGCCCGGAGCTCGACCTGGGCCAGTTGGCCGCGGCTAAGGGCCCGGTCCGGCCTGGAGGACAGCCCCTTGCCTGCTGGAATCGGGCTTTCCCTGGGCCTCCTTCCCACCGGCAGGAGCCAGCGGCATGGCACTGCTGAGCGCCCTTCTGGGGCTGAGACTTCGGGGTTCCTGGCCTGTGTGAGGTGGGAGTCCTGGTTGGGACATCCACACTGGCGCCTCTGCTTTCTAGTCTGAAGGGTCTCCTGTGTCCTTACACTTAGGGTTGCCCCCGTAAAAGCAGCATGCAAACCTGTCTGCTGGCGGGTGCCTTGTGAATTGGGCCTTGCAAGTGGGATGTGGAGGTGATCAGGGTGTGCCTGTGTGTGAAAATCTACGTGGCTCCTTGTCCCTTTGGCGTTTGCATTGGTGTGTGCCTTGGGGCGTGTATGCACTATATATCTGTTGTCTGTGCACACATAAGAATGTCTCCCAGAAAGGGGGCTGCAGGGGGAGGCCCTGGTCTTGGGGTGGCCCTGGAGGGGGTTATCTATAGATTTGAATGACTTGTGGGCTCCTCCTCAGGTACCACCAGAGCCTTTGGTCTAACCACCTCCTGCAATCTCCTCCACCACCAAGACCAGCCCCTCACAAATGCTGGGTGTTCCCACTGCCCTTCGTGCCCTTCCCTCAAACTTTTCAGCTGCCCAGTCTGGGGTGCCCATCCACCTCCTCTGCTGTCTTCTTTTCCCAAAAGGCCTCTCCAAGAGTTGAGAACTCTGAGCTTTACACAAAGCCTAGAGGTGACTGCCCCTGCCCAGTCCCCCAGAACCTCCAAGACCTGTGGGTTCATGTGTTCATGCTAGAAGCACCCATGGGGGGTGGGGTGCCCATGGTGACTCACACGTCCAGGTAAGTGTCAGAGCATGAGCTCGGTCCACTGGCCCACTGAGCTTTGGGTGGTTGCAAGCGTTAGCAGGCATTTGGTCATGTCAAGTCCCTGTGTCCAGGCATGAGGGGAGAGTGGGACTTAAAGACCGGTCTCTGACTTAAGGGAGCTGCAGCCTATTTGGGAAACCAAATCTAATATACGTGAACCACAGGGCACATCAGACATTAGTCAGTCAAGTGCCAATTCATGGTGCAGGGTGGATGGCAATGGGCATTTGGAGAAGAGAAAGACCTGTGCATAGGAGTGGGACCAGGAAGGCTTCCTGGGGGAGGTGGGGCGAGACATGGGCTTTAAAGGATGAATGTGATCTGGACAGGCAGAGGAGCAGTAGAGGGATTCCAGGCAAAAGAATAGCTGGAGCAGAGGCTTAGAAATGGGAATGAGTGACAGGTTTTAGAGGTTAGTGGACAAACTAGAGAGATTACCTCTCCAGGTTACCAGTAGCCACCTTCATGGCCTATGGCAACTGCCCACCCATCCCCACCCCACCAGGGCCCAGTCTCGGTATGTGTGGCTCTAGGGGGAAGCCTGGGTAGAGATTTAATAGGAATGGAATCTCTAGGTCCCCTGCTAAGCCGGCCGTAGAGGAGGGGTGTCCTGGACACACGTCCTCTCTGGCCTTTCAGGGGATTGACAGTGGGCACCTAAACGGACAATGACAGCCAGGTGCACAACCAGGGCCCAAGGGAGTCAGGCCGCAGGCAAAGAAGGATCCTGGAGCAGAACACTCCCTTGGTTCTTTGTCCCAACCTCTGAAGGCATTCTGAAACATTGAGGGTCAGGACTCCCCAGTGTAATGCTGGGTCTGCAGGGTTTAACTTCAAATAAGTTTTCCAACACATTCCCCCAGGCATCGCCCCATCCTCACCTAGATTCTGACAGTGCAGCCCCAGGAGGCCCATAAAGTTGACCCACTGTTGTCCCAAAGCCATGGGCCTCTCCTCCAGGAGGAGAGAGGGGTGTGGCCTTTGGAGGCATGGGCGGGGCCAGGGCTCCCAGCCTGGGGATCTCAGGATTTGCTCCTCCTGTTTCCTGTCCCTCCTGTACCCCAGGGACTGCCAGCTTCCTCTGCATTGCCCCTTCTGGGGCTCCCTCATAACCCCATAACCCTGCTTTCTTTGGGGTTTTGAGGCTGGCCCTACCATACCCAGCCGGCCCAGCTCCCCTGGTCTCCCACCACCAGCCCATTCCAAAGCCATCAGGGCCTGCTTGCCTCACTTCCTCCACCCATCCACCCAGGCACCCACCCCAGCTCCTTGCCTCCCCCATGTTTCTCTTCCTGCTCTTGCCAGCCCAATCCACCTCCCTCTTTCTGAAATACTTCCCCTATTGCCCTCACTTTCTCACATAGAGACAAACAAAGACACATACCCAGAAATAGACTCACACGGCGCTGGAAGACACAGGCCATGTCCTGCCACACACGCACCCGCACGCGCGCGCACGCACTAGAGGCTCTCGTGGAGGGAGGCACACAGAGAAGGCATTTGTCTGTGCACGCACATAAACATCCACACCCACAGCCACCGCGCCGTGCCCACACAAGGGTGCAGACACACACGGCGGGCGAGACAAGGGCGCACACATCTGTGGACGCAGGGGGACACCGCCTCGCTGGGCACACCCACCACTGCCGGCCTGGTGCAGGAGGAAGGCCTCCTCTGGGCTCCGGCTCCCCCCGGATTCCTTCCAGAGAATGTTTCCCTACTTGGCCTGCCAGGTCTCTGGGGAAAGGGCCTCAGAAATGCAGCAGGAGCCACTTGGGGGGAAAGTTGGAACTGACTGTTCCCTGCCTGGCCCTGCCGGCGAATTCTCTAACCGAGAAACTATTTGTGGCGAGAGCCCGGGTGGCCGGCGAGCCCCTCGCCACCTCCCCTCGCGTCCCCTCCCCGCGGCCCTCGGGCAGCCTCGGGCTGCAGTGGCGCTGCCCAGCGCCCAGGAGCCGGGCTTGCCGGCGTGCCTCGCTGCTTATCTGCGCTGTTTGGACAGCGAGGGTTGGAAAGGCAGGCTTTTCTGTCCCCGCCGAGTCAACAGGCAGACCCCGGGCCGCCGGACTATTTCTGTCTTATCAGTGCAGGAATGCGGCAGCCGCGGCGGCGGCGGCGGCGGCGGCGGCGGCGGCGGCGGCGGCGGCGGGCGGGCGGCGGCGGCGTGGGCCGTGGGCCGTCAGGGCAGCCCTGAAGGGGCCCCCTCCCCACTCCGCTCGAGTAGAAGTGTGAGAGAGCCCAGCAGGACTCAGAGGGGAGAGTTGGAGGAAAAAAAAAGGCAGAAAAGGGAAAGAAAGAGGAAGAGAGAGAGAGAGTGAGAGGAGCCGCTGAGCCCACCCCGATGGCCGCGGACGAAGTTGCCGGAGGGGCGCGCAAAGCCACGAAAAGCAAACTTTTTGAGTTTCTGGTCCATGGGGTGGTGAGTGGGGGAAAGTTAGCGGGGGAGGGTGAGGAGCTGGCTCGGGCTGAATGGAGGGATGATCGGGAGGGACCAGCAGGGGGGTCCCGCTCTCCCACCCCTCTAGCTGGGGGCGCCAGGGCCCGCGGCCCAGCGCCACCACCGTGCTGGCGCCCTGGCACCCGAACACGTCGTCAGGCGGCCGGCCAGGGATGGGTGTCCGGGCGGGGAAGGGAGGCGTTTGCATGGGTTCTTGTCAGGGGATGGGGGTGGGACTTGGGGACTGCCCCCTCAAGTGGGGGTCCCCTCGGTACCAGACATGTTGTCTTCCGTTCTTTTCCTTGTGGGCCCAGGTGTTACCCTTGCCCTAGGGTGGGGGTGGGGGACATGGCATCGGCTGGGCTGGGCTGTCTGTTCATCCATTGGGACAGTGTCTCTCTGATGGTGTCTTGGGAGCAAGGAGCAGGTGACCCTGGAGGCACTGTGAGCGGGAAGCTTTCTGGCTGAACAACCTCTGCATCCTGGCAGGAGGGCTCTGGGGCTTCACTGATGGACTCTGCCATCAGGGTCAGAGAGAGGCCTTCTCTAGGGACAGACCCCAAGTTAAGGGATCTGAGGATCCCCTTGGCAGACTCCGCCACCAGAAGCTGATGTCCTTAATGCCTCAAAGGTGTGAAGGAAGGGCTGGAGTCAGGTACACAAGGCCTAGAGACCAAAGGGGCAGGGCAGCACGTCCTGCCATGAGCAGACTTGGAAGGCATGCAGGGAGCCGAGGGAGCCCAGGACAACCTGCGGGGATGGGAGCTTCAAGCTGAGGCAACAGGGGCCAGGTTGGCAGGGATGTGGGGGGCAGTGGAATGGGAGAGGCAGGGGCTTCGGGACTTGGGATGGGTGCTGGGGTTGGAGCCGGGTATAGAGGAAGCAGTCAGGTTTACTATGGCCAAATTTGGTTGTGACCCCAAGGAAGGCATGTTCTCAGTGAGGGAGGCCAGAGTCCCTAGAATCTTGGCCCTTCATTGGTGGCTGGCACAGCTCTCTGGGGGCTCTGGGAGCCTCCCTCTCAGGGCCTCTTGTGCAGATCAGTGAGTATCGCTGTCCTTGATAAGTGGGAGAGCATCTGGTAGGGAAAAGGGGCTTCCCTGGGGCGGCCTGTCCTCCAGCCCCGGGGATCTCTGGGGTAACTTCCCAGGGGTGCCTGTGTCGGTCAGCCAAGTTTCCAGTCCTAACCTTGCTGCTTGGGGAAGTCCCTTTAAAAAGGCCCATCTAGGAGGGAGAGCGGCTATGCACATGGATTTTTTTATTTGGCCAACTTAGAGCTTCAGTTCTTGGGTGGCTGTGAGCCCCACTGCCCCACTCCCCGTGCCCCATATGTGCTCGTAGGGAGTGGCAGTGCCTGGGCTCCATTCTGGAGTGTGAGTGACAAGGTCAGGTGGGGTGGGGGAGGCCAACACGTGGGCAGGCAGGTTTCACTGTGGGAGAGATGGGCAGAGACAGCTGGCTGGCGGGGGGCGTGGGGGGGGGCATTGGTTAGGGTTAGACATAGTGCAGGGCAGGAGGGACAGGAGGGAGAGTTGGCAGTTAGAAGGGATTCACCAAGCTCAGGCTCCTCCTTGTGCCTGGGGGCAGCTGCACTTCTGGGGGTGCAGTGGGTGGTGTTTAAATGATAACAGGGTTACAGGGTCTGCATCCTTTGCTCCCTAATCTCCTTCCTGCTCTCCTGTCCCAGTCCCCATCTCACCCACCCTCCACTTTATAGCCCTCTGTCCTTCCCCAATCCCTCTTCTGGAATCTGGACAAGTAAGGTTTAAGAAGGCTATGGAACACTTCACTCAATGAACTTGCATCCCAGTGGCTAGGGACTACACCTGCTTGTCTCCCTCTCCATGGCCCCCTTTGGGCCCTGCCTGGGGTGGGGGTGGGAAGTAGAGAAAGTCTGTAGGATGGGACCATCTCTGGTGATCCAGGCAGACAGGAAGAGAGAGATGGATATAAGAGAAAATGCTGCTGCCTTTGACCTACACAAGCCCTCTGGGCAGCCCACCCCCAGCCCAGCTGTCCCTTGCCCTCCCAATCAGAGAATCCTGGCAGGGTCTGGCCTCAGCTCACTCAGGTTGCTGCCAGCCCTGCCTCCAGCCTTTACCTTGGGAGCAAATTATGGGAGTGGGCTAAGTCAGCAAAGCATCTAGGTATGGAGACTTGGAATCAGCCAAAGGGGGTGGGGGTTGGGACTAAGAGGGCAAAAGCTGGGGCCCAGGGAGAAGAGTAGGTTAAGATGGGAAGGGTGAGTGCAAGGCAGGACAGTCCAGGAAGTGGACTGGGAAGCAGGGAATGGGAAGAGGGGCGGCAGGAGTCGCAACAGGGACCTCAGCCCCTAACCTAGAGGAAGCAGCGGAGGGCAAAAACCCTTGGCCCCTCGGGAAACGACTGCTCAGTGGCTGCTTTTGCCAGGAGGAGCGGTGTGACCTTGGCTAGGTCGCTTTTCTCCTTGAGCCACAGTTGCCTCATCTGTCAAGTGGAGATGGAAGGACCCACTCAGTCTGTCTTGCAGAGGAGCATGTGAATGTGCACATTCTTTGAAAAGGTTGAAAAGGCGCCGTTAAATATTCATTTTCATGGTACCTTCCTCAAATCCGAGGCTGGCAATGCCCTGTGCAGTTGCCTGGCTTCAGTTAGCTTTCTGCAGCCAGACGCAAAGCCCCCTCCGCCAAAGCTGCGCGGTTCCGGCGCTCCTGCCCCTCCCACCCCTCGCTCACGCCGGCGGCATCAGGGTCACTGGCCGGGGGGCTTGGGGTGGGGGAGACGCGGCTCCCTGCTCCTGGAGCCGGGGCCCGTGGTCTGACCCGCGGGCGCCTGTTTCTGCTTCACTCCCGCCCCCCACCCAGCGCCCCGGGATGCCGTCTGGAGCCCGGATGCCCCACCAGGGGGCGCCCATGGGCCCCCCGGGCTCCCCGTACATGGGCAGCCCCGCCGTGCGACCTGGCCTGGCCCCCGCGGGCATGGAGCCCGCCCGCAAGCGAGCAGCGCCCCCGCCCGGCCAGAGCCAGGCCCAGAGCCAGGGCCAGCCGGTGCCCACCGCCCCCGCGAGGAGCCGCAGGTGAGTGGGGCCCAGCGCGGAGGGGGCGGGCCGAAGGACCCGCAGGGACAGGGTGGGCGAGGACCGAGATTGGAAAGGGCGAGGAAGAATGATCAGCAGGGAAGGAGTCGTCCTGGGTGGGATGGGCTCTGGGGCTGTGGGTTGAGAGGGCACTGGTCTGTTTCCTTTGTGTGCCCACCGTAGGGACTGAAGGCTGCGGCCGTCGCGCCCTTCTCCTGGTCACCTGCTCCGTTCCTCTCCCCACCCCTTGTCCCCAGGTCCTGGGTGATGCTTCAGGCTTTGGGGTGGGGATAGGGCTGGTAATAGGACTGAGGGCAGAGCTTTAGGACTGTGTTTCTCAAAGTGTGGTAGTCCGGTGTGCCTTCCTCAGAATCCCCTGGCTTGCCTGTTTAAAAGCCGCACTCCAGACCTAGATCCGGATCTCTGGCCAGAGGGGTGGAGCCTGGGAATTCGCCCTGTGGGTGGGTGGTCTCTGCCCCGTCATGCTCTCAGGTGATTCTTAGGCACTCAGAGGTTGAAGATCAGCCATAATCTGTCCTCCGGACCAGGTCTGCCCCCAGGCTAACAGGAGCCAGCCCGTTTCCTTGTCAGAGCCAGCTGGTGGCACCCCAAAACCCCCTGCTGGTGCCTGGCAAGAGGGATGCCCCTCTGGGTTTCAGTATTTAGCCAAACACACAGGCTTTCCTTTGCATACCAGATGGAGTCCTATAAAAGGTGTAATATGGACTTTACCTCATTATTAAATATTTTTTACACATCAAGGAAAATTCACCATTTATAAGAATCCCATGAAAAATTCTTTTGCAAAGTGAATTGTCCATTTATACAGTATACAAGTCCCTGATTTATCTTGTATAAATGGAGAGTTTCACATAGATAATTTGTTCAAAACAAATCAGACCCTGGGCCGGCGCCATGGCTTAGCGGTTAAGTGCGTGCGCTCTGCTGCTGGCTGCTGGGGCCCAGATCCCGGGCGCGCACCGACGTGCCGCTTCTCTGGCCATGCTGAGGCCGCGCCCCACATACAGCAAGGATGTGCAGCTGTGACATACAACTATCTGCTGGGGCTTTGGGGGGAAAAATAAATAAATAAATAAAATCTTAAAAAAAAACCAAAAAACAAAAAACACATCAGACCTTTAATGAAAACTGCTTGCCTAGCTTTAGGATCGATTTTTGGACAGGGAGAGGGCAGTGGTTGAGAACACCACACGGGGGCAGTATGGAGCCATCCTCTAGGCTGGGTTCTGATCTCAATTTGCCAAGGATTTTCTGGGGTGCTTTTGGGATAAGAAGCAGCTAGTGAGTCCAGAAGAGTCCAAGTCTCAGCTGCCAGCCCACATCCAGCCTGCAGTCATGTCCCACAGGAGAACGCACACACACACACACACACTCTCTCTGGATCCCTGTGGGTGTGTCCCTGGGCCATGTTGCCAGGTGGTCCAAGGGCATGAGCATCCCCTGCCTGACAGATGCCCTGTCAGCATCTCCTTCAAGCCCAGGGTGGCAGAGTGCAACCCTCACCAGCTTCACACCATCGCCTCCTGCTCCAGGGATGTGAGGGGGGTCAGCTCCCCTCCCTTTGAGCTCAGGCCACCTTGGACTGTGCATCCCTGCTTAGCAGAAAAGGAAAGTCCTCAGAATCCGTCCTCCCTCTCCTCTGTCCTCCCTTCCCCTCAGCTTTCCTCAAACCCTTCTGCAGCTCCCCCACCGCCAACCCCTCCTAAGTCTAAATTTCTCTGACCCTGAGGATGTGGTAGAGTGGAAGGGGGATCCCAGGCCAGAGAAAGACAGGGTCACCTCTGCTGCCCGCGAGAGGACAGAGTGCTGATGCCATACACCACCCCATGTAGCCCCTTGGGCAGGCAGATGAGCGGGCTGTGGGAACCCCAGCCAGGCGGGCGGAGATGTCGGGATAATTTAGCAGGTGGCCTCGTTACTCCCAGATCTGTCGCCATGGTAACCTGGTTTTTTCTTTAAAAAATGTACAGTGCCAAGAGGAGGAAGATGGCTGACAAAATCCTCCCTCAAAGGGTGAGTGTCTTTCACAGCAGCCCCCAGCCCACCCCCACCCTTTGCTGCTCCGCCCTCCTCTCCCCTCACCCCACCACCCTGTGCCGCCTCCTTTCCCCCCTCAGGATCAGAGCTTCAGCATCACAGTCACTTTCACTTTTTGTTTAAAAAGCTAATTAAGAAGTGAGGCTCCCCAGGCCAGAGGGAGGGGGTGGGGCAGAGGGAAAGAGCAGAGCCATAAGGGATAGGATACTGGGCCTGGGGTGCAGTGGACTGAATTCCAATGGTCTGAAGACATAAAGGCGTGGGACAAAGAGGGGATAAGAGTTAGGGGCCCAGAGGCTGGCAGGGAGAGTGAAGGAAACAGAAGCCGGCCAGAACGCCTGGGCATCACAATGTTACCCAGGCCGAGCTGGGTACGAGGGTAGCACCATTAAGACGTCAGTTGGAGTGACTGGGTGAGGTGCCGGGGTAGAGGCAAGCACCAACATCCTCGAACTGTTTCAGGGACCCCAGGGTCCTAGCCACTTTGCAGACATCCAAGGCAAGCCCAGAGGCCGTGTGACAAGGGAAAGGACAAGATAAAGAAGTGAAGCCCTAGTGCTTGCTGGGCTTCAGTGTTGTTACGGCCTCCCCTAGTGATGAAATGCATGGATCTCCCTAGAGGGAGAAGCGATTTTTATCCCTACACCTGGAGGCTGCTACTGCGGGATACAGAGGCCTGGGGAGAGGTCCCATTTGCACACTCTGAGTCCCAGAACCTCCATGCTCTTTGTACCCTGGGACCTCGTGACATGCGTACATTCCACCTACAAGATTAGCTAAGCCCCTGGTTCGCTGCCTTGCTCCTCCTCTTCCAGATCCGGGAGCTGGTCCCTGAGTCCCAGGCTTACATGGACCTCCTAGCGTTTGAGAGGAAACTGGATCAAACCATCATGCGGAAGCGGGTGGACATCCAGGAGGCTCTGAAGAGGCCAATGAAGGTGGGGGGCAGGAAGAGGGCTCTAAGTCCTGTTCCCAGAGTGGAGAAGCAGAGTGCCTGGGTGGGAGCACAGTGTTCACTCTGTACTACACTCTTTATTTCTACAGCAAAAGCGGAAGCTGCGTCTTTATATCTCTAATACTTTTAACCCTGCGAAGCCTGATGCTGAGGATTCTGATGGCAGCATCGCCTCCTGGGAGCTGCGGGTGGAGGGGAAGCTCCTGGATGACGTACGTCCTGGCCCAGGTCTCTCCAGGTGTCCTGGGGTGGGTATGGGGCTGAGCTGAGGACAGAACTAGACATTTGCACTAAGGGTTAGGGAGTCAGCCCTGGCCAGGGGTGGGTGCCCTAGAAAGACATTCTGGGTGCAGAGGCCTGCTTCTAACCATGCTGTCCTACCCAACCAGCCCCACCCATTCCCAATTCATTCTGCCCCCATGGTCCCTGTTCTGCCCCCACGGTCCCTGTTCCGCCCCCACGGTCCCTGTTCCTCTCCCACAGCCCAGCAAACAGAAGCGGAAGTTCTCTTCCTTCTTCAAGAGTTTGGTCATTGAGCTGGACAAAGACCTTTATGGCCCTGACAACCACCTAGTTGAGGTAAGACCCAGACCCCTTCTGCCCTTGAATTGCCACTCTTCCACAGACCACAGTCCCTGAAGAATCTACACCACAGTCGTTTCAGCTGCACAGATTTGGATCAGGGACCACCCTAGAGCCCCAGGCCCCACCAGCCCAGATGGGCCTGTGAGGTGACCCAGCTCTTCTCCCCTGGACAGTGGCACCGGACGCCCACAACCCAGGAGACAGATGGGTTCCAGGTGAAGAGGCCAGGGGACCTGAGTGTGCGCTGCACACTGCTCCTCATGCTGGATTACCAGGTCTGTGCTGGACCCCTGCCCCAGAGACACCACACGAGGCCCCTGACCCCCCCACACCCTTTCTCTTAGATAGGGTGGGCCTAAGCCTCACAGGTGCACACCCTGAGACCCCATTCTCCTCCCTACCCACCCCTTCTCCAGAAGCATGTTTCTGAGGAGCCCAATCACCGTGTCCCCCAGCCCCAAGCTGCCTGGCCCTGAGCTCTCTCCACTCCCTCTTTTATCTAATTTTCATGGTCAACTTTTCCCAGCCGCCCCAGTTCAAACTGGATCCCCGCCTAGCCCGGCTGCTGGGGTTGCACACACAGAGCCGCTCAGCCATCGTCCAGGCCCTGTGGCAGTATGTGAAGACCAATAGGCTGCAGGACTCACATGACAAGGAATACATCAATGGGGACAAATATTTCCAGCAGGTACCCTCTCTCCTGAACCCAGGGATGTGGGGAGCAGGCAGAATTACTGGTAAGGGAAGTGCCTCTACTATGGTAACACCACCTCTCCCTTCTAGATTCTCGGGTATTAGAAATGGCACAGGGGCTGGCCCCATGGCGTAGCGGTTAAGTGCGCGCACTCCGCTGCTGGCAGCCTGGGTTCAGATCCCGGGCACGCACCGATGCACCATTTGTCGGGCCATGCTGTGGCGGCGTCCCACATAAAGTGGAGGAAGATGGGCACAGATGTTAGCCCAGGGCCAGTCTTCCTCAGCAAAAAGAGGAGGATTGGCATGGATGTTAGGTCAGGGCTGATCTTCTTCACAAAAAAAAAAAAAAAAAAAGAAATGGCGCATAGTCATGGTCTTGGAGCCAGAGACCAGGGTCCTAGGCTAGGCCCTTCCATGGCGTGGCTCTGTGCTGCAGCCCATCCATTTCAGCCACCCCAGGTTAGAAAGCTCTGGAACCCTACAAGGCCAACAGCTTTCAGGAGTTAGGATCCCTGGGTTCTAGTCGTGGGTCCAGACTCTGAGTAAGTTACTTAGCTGTTTTTGCGCCTTGTTCCTTATCTTTGCAATGGGGTGATAACACCTGTCCCATCTAACCCACTGGGCAGTTAGGAAAATCAAACTGCTGTGAAAGTGACTTGATAAAATTCTACCAAAGTAGAGATTATTAATAATTTTTAAATACACACAGTAGATAAACCTGAGGAGTAAAAACGACAGTTGATGTTTATTTTGAGCACTCACCATGTGCCAGGCATTGTTCCAAGCACTTTATGTGTACCAATCCATTTAATTCTCACAACAGCCCTGTGAGATAGGTACTGTTATTATCCCCATCCTAGGGATGAAGAAACTGAGGCCTGCTTGCTCAAGGTTGCATCAGAAGTGGTGGAAGCAGGATCTATTCCTAGGCCAGCCCACCCAGGGCCATGCTCTCAACTCCGGCACTGCCCCACCTCCTTGTTGGCACTCCACCACCCACAGCCTCCCCACTCCCAGCCCCATGAGCACTGAGGAATTAGACTTGCTCCTGGCTTCTTGGGGCCTTTCCAGAATAGAAGAATCCAGAACTGTAGTTATGTTCTTTTCAAGCACAGAAGAGTGATCTCTCTCTCCTACTTCAGATTTTTGATTGTCCCCGGCTGAAGTTTTCTGAGATTCCCCAGCGCCTCACAGCTCTGTTGTTGCCCCCTGACCCAATTGTCATCAACCATGTCATCAGGTGAGGCCCCAGCTTGCTCCTCAGACCAGGGAATCACTGGGGTCCTGCCCTCCCTGCCCCTCCCTCTTCCTCCCATCCCCATGCCCCCTCCCTCCCCAGGGCATCTGCCCGCGGGGCCCTTGGCCTCTGCGAGGGCAGCATGGACACCAAGGTCTGGACTTCCCTGGCAGCGTGGACCCGTCGGACCAGAAGAAGACAGCATGCTATGACATTGATGTGGAGGTAGAGGAGCCACTGAAGGGGCAGATGAGCAGCTTCCTCCTGTCCACAGCCAATCAGCAGGAGATCAGCGCTCTGGACAGTAAGGTGGGGCCAGAGCCCAGAGCTGGAGTGGGACAGTAACCCAGAAATGACAAAGTACAGACACAATAGACAACAGCATGGGCCTATGGAGAGATAAAGAGGACAGGTGGCCCTTCCCTTGCTACGTGGAGCTCTGCCCATCCCCCCCTTCCCTGGGACTGCAGAGGCATCAGGGACCTGAGGAATTGCCCTTCAAAGGAACAGCAGCAAATCCTCCCCTCTACTTGCCCCCCTCCTCCTTCCCCTCCCCTCCCACATCACCGCGGCCAGGTGAAAGTGTCTGTCTTTCTACCTGTAGATCCATGAGACGATTGAGTCCATAAACCAGCTCAAGATCCAGAGGGACTTCATGCTAAGCTTCTCCAGAGACCCCAAAGGCTATATCCAAGACCTGCTCCGCTCCCAGAGCCGGGACCTCAAGGTGAAGGGGACTCAGGGAGCACTGGATGGAAGAGAAGCATATGGGGAAGACAGTAAACGTGTACACAGGGGCTGGAGGAGTCCGGGCTCAGGGCTGACCCCACTGCTCCCTCCCAGGTGATGACAGATGTGGCAGGCAACCCCGAGGAGGAGCGCCGGGCTGAGTTCTACCACCAGCCCTGGTCCCAGGAAGCCGTCAGCCGCTACTTCTACTGCAAGGTGTGGAGGGGCCCATGCACCTCAGGCCTCCCCCCTCACTCCAAGAGAAACCTCCCTTCTCAGCCTGGTCAGCAGCCCTTGCCACTCCACCATCCCCTGCACCATGTGTAGCCCTCCCTGCTCCCAGCCGCTCTTCCAGGCCGGCCGGCGGTAGGGTTGTCCTGTCACTCACCAGCAACACCATAACCCTGCTCCTGCACTTATTTCTCTACAGATCCAGCAGCGCAGGCAGGAGCTGGAGCAGTCGCTGGTTGTGCGCAACACCTAGGAGCCCCTATGGATGAGCACCACTGTGGGCCTCTGGGCCCGCACCCTGTCCCCCAGGGCTCTGCTGTCACTCTTCTGACACCTTCTGGGTGAGGCGGGGGACTGGATTAAAAGTCATTCATCTGAGAGCAGCTGTGTGGTCACTGGCAACTGGGGAGGGAGGGAAGGGCAGGGGAAGGCAGTGGGTCCCTCTGGGAAAACTCCCGCCCCCTTCCTCAGATTCTTCTCACTCCATTTTCTCTAGACCTAAAAACAGTTTGGCAGAAGACACTTTTAATAACATTTTCTTATTAAAAAAAATACAGCAACAAGCTTTCCATCTGTCCATCCATCTTGCCTTGCCTTTCCCAGGGCTGAGGCAGAAAAGGGAAATATGCACCGATGCACGGCCCCGGTTGTGCTAGGTGCTGTTGGCCTGCTCCTGTTCAAACAGAGCCATGGCTAGCTGGGCACGGCCCCCCAGCCCCTCCAGGTTGCTCAGGCGGCAGCGGTGGTAGAGTTCTTCGCTGAGCCGAGGGCTGCAGTCGCGCAGGGAGAACTTCTGCACCAGCCCTGGCTCCACGGCCCGGAAGAGGTGGAGCCCTGAGAACCGGAGGAAAACATCCATCACCTCCAGCCCCTCCAGGGCTTCCTCCTCTTCCTGGCCTGCCAGTTCACCAGCCAGCCGGGCTCGGGCCGCCAGGTAGTCAGCATTGTAGAAGCAGCCCTCCGCAGAAGCCTGTCGGTCAAACCTGCCTCCTACAGGAGCCCCCCGGGATGGGTCAGCACCAGGAGGGGACGGAGGGTCAGGGCCAGCCCCAGGGGGGCCTGGGGGAGATCTCTGTGGTGCCAGGGCAGGATTGAACTCCTGGAAATGGACTGGGAAGAAGGCCTGCCAGCCAGAGATGGCATTCATGCGGCAGCGGTTAAGGACTTCGGGTCCAGGCCTGGTCCACACGGTGGTAAGAAAGAAGAGTGTGTCCACGGGGTGCTTCTTAGAGACCACGTCCATGAGCCGCACCTGGGAAGGGGCCTCTGCTCGCACAGCGAGCCAGGCCAGTCTCGTCCCAGGGTACCGTCGCTCTAACTCAGCCGCTGCAGCCTTTACCCCAAGAAATGGGTCTGGGGCCCCTCGGCCACCTTCCCGTGGCCCATAGACCAGCAACAGGGTGAGCAACGCGTGCTCTCGTGGCTCTAGAACAGTGGCTGCAAAGGCCTCGAGGAAAGCAGGGGCCGCAGCAGCTTCGGCCACCAGGAGTGGCAGCACCAGCTGCACACGCGTGGCCTCAGTAACATAGGGCATAGGCAAGATTTCCACCCGGCTCAGCGGCCGCAGCAGGCTGACCCTGCGGGCCAGGGCCCGCCGGTGCCCACGCTGCGTCACAGCTTCCAGCAGCAGGTCTAGGGTGTACTCCATGCCCCGCGCTGGGTCAAAGCGCCGGTAGCCATTGAGCAGCCGCTGCTTCTGGAAACGCAGGCGGGGCTGATAGCGCCGATTCAGCTGCTCCAAAGCGGTTTCCACAGCATCACCCACATCCGCCCTGCTAGCCCCTTGCAGTGGGCACTTGGGAGCCCCATCTGCACAGGAGAAGGTATGCTGCTCTGTGAAGTAATCCCAGCCCAGCACCTCAAAACGAGAGTGTGGTGTGAAAGGGGCCGGGAGCCCAACAGGCCAGCTCAGCCCTGCCTCCCCCTCGGGGGTCAGCACGGTCAGGTTCCGGATCTGTGCCTGGGGTAGGAGGGACACACAGTTAGTGCCCATCTAGGCAGTCAGGACTCTACCCAGCTCCAGCGTCCTGGGTTCTGAGCTGCCCTGACTCTGTCAATACTTAGTGAGGTGCCCCTTGGCTAATCATGTACTTCCCCGTGCTTTACTTTCTTTGTCTGTACAATGCAGAAGGCATACGAAGCATACCCACCCTACACAACTGCCATGAGGAGGAGGCGGCAGCGGTTAGAGCATCCTGCAACAGAGAGCTCTCCCGACCCAAAGCGCTCACACCCTCTTGGTGATGAGCCTTTGTTTTCACCTGTATCCCACCTCTGACAACCTCCACAAGAGAATTCTTCTACCTCCTACCCTCGGGCTTTTGAAAGCCAGTGCTAGGAGGCCAGGGATTGCTGAGTTTTTGCCTCCTCAGTAGAGAGGCACTACTGGAGAGGAGCTATAACTATCCTGCCTAAGCACCCTACCGAGCCACGATCCTCTCAGTTCACCTGCAAACCCTTTAACTGCATTCAAGTCCTGCTAGGAGCTTACTGTATGATTGACCTGGACCACCAAGAGCCCCTTCTCCCAGAATTGTTTTAAATTTAGGTACAGTCAGCCTCTTTCTAAGACGCCCAGCTTCCCCTCACTCAGCTGCCCCTCACTGTGAGCCTGGACACCCAACGCTCCCTCTACCTCCCGCCGTGGTCCCCTGGCTCACCTGCAGTTGCTCTATTTCACTGTACGCCCTCTCCAGCTCCAGAGCACTGAAGCGTTTGTGGAGCCGGTACATGAGGGTTCCCTCGGAGACAGGGTGCACTGTGAAGGCACTCAGGAAAGCCGAGCTCCCCTCCTTCTCGGGGTCCCTATTTTTGGCCAGTTCAAATGAGCGATACTGCTGCCCCTACAGGGACCAATCAGACCAATCAATCCACATATGGAGGGCTGCCTGTCCCAACCGCCCTTAGCCAAACTCAGCATTCACACCTAGTACTGCTGCTGCTGCAGGAGGGAGGAGGGAGTGGGAGCTCACTCCAGTCCCCTTAACCTTGGCCTTACTCTCACCACCGGATTGTGGGAAAAAGAATGTTAAGTAGGCATCTAAGGATGTCCTCTTCCCCCAAAGAACTCCACTGTCTCTCAAGGGAATGAGAGCCACGAGCCAGCAAACACTCCCAGTACTCTGGTTTGAGAGGATGAGCCCCCTCTGGGATCGTCCCTTCTTCCCCAACAAACAGGGTGGCTCTCAGGGCTAGAAAAGTGATTACCTTACTCCTCAGGGAGAATGGACATCTCTAGGACATTCCCAGTTCGTTCATGACTGTGCATGTTGGGGGAGGGGGCAGGGGGCAGATGGGAGGAGGATGGGTGAGTGAGTAGGGGCACCTTTCTGTCTTGCTCAGAGGGTCCCTGAGGAGATGCCACTTTTGACAGAAGACTGCCAGAAGTGAGCAAGGGAGAGCCAGAGGGGTGGTCAGTGGCTGGGAAGGGCAGAACGATGGCCCCAACATGCTGCTAGGAAGGAGCCAGCAGCATCCAGCCTGGAGACCAATCACTCAGTCACTACTAACTTGTTGGAGACTGAGACTGACTTGAAAGGGCTGTCACCTGGTGCTGCGAGACACAGCCGACGCCCAGTGAGTCGATGAGGCAGCGGCCAAGCCACTCATCAGGACGAGCACTGAGAATATCTCCTCGGCAGCCATCCAGATGTGGCCGCAATCGAAGCAGGAGACTCCGTGACAACAGGTAGCCAAAGCCCCCATGGCAGTACCGGGCCTGCTCGCCTGCGCCAATGAACTCCTCTGCCCGGCCCAAGTACAGGTCTTGGTTGATGCTGAGGTGGCCAGTAAGTGCTGCCAGACGTGGGGCCTGCACATACGTGTCATCCTGCATGATGAAGAACCAGTCGTAGTCGGCCCCAAAGTGTGTATGAAGATAGCGCAGGGTTTCTGACATGAGCCAGGCCGGCCGCTCGTCCCCATGAGATACCACCTGCATCCCTGCCGGAGTCCGGGCCCCTCGCTGCCCAGTGAAGTACAGTAACCGAGGGAAGTGGTGGGCCACTGTGCGGTTCACAGCCACAGCAAGAGTGGACAGCGTGGCCCGGGAAGTCAAGACAGCCACCAGCAACCGCTCACGAGAGCCCAGCTCTGTCTGGATGTACCGAGTCCTGTGGAAAGACCAGCATGCCAGGGGTCAACTCCTTAATCTTTAGGAACCCAACTTGTCCAGCATATACATTCCCCTAGGAATATGTGAGTTGTGGTTGAGAAAAGAGAAGCGAGAGACCTTCTCATCAATATTAATGAGCTACTGGACTGAGCATCCACTGAGTAGCTGACACTGGATTGATTTGGGGAGGGGTCTACTAAGGATGGATTAGATGGGTTAGATGCAATTCTTGCCCTGTTCAAGAACATCCAACACACTATCTTAACACCAATGGATGAGAATTTTTCATACCTGAGAGGGGGAAAAAATAGGGAAAAATCTGTGATGAACAACAATGCAAAGAATTGCTCTAAGGAGCCTACCACTGATTACCAGAGAAGGCAGAGGCAAGGACCTAGAGTAAACTGGATTCTGGGGACCTCACATACATAGCTCTCACCTGAGCACCTTCTTATAGGGTTTGTTTGGATCCCTGTAGTAGGGGATAATCCGGGGTTTGAAGTCTTCATCACTTTGGTCAAGCTGATTTCTTGAGTCTGGATTCTGTGGCCCTCCTGGTTCCCCCACAGCCTCTACACAGGGATCTTCTCCGTCACCTTGGATCCAGGAAACCCGCAAGAGGCTCAGGCTGCATCCCAGAGACAGCCCTAGGATGAGGGGCAGTGCTGGTCGCAGCAGAGCCAACAGGGAACTCAGTCGCATGATGGTAGGCCCTGCCATGTGCGTGTCCCAGAGGGCACAGCCTCAAGGATTGATCAGTGGGTTGATGGGCGCCAGGCCAGTAGTAGGCCTGCAGCTTTAACAGGGAACCTGGGGTCAATGAGCTCAACAACAGGGCAAGGTGTGTTTGCTTCCAGGCCCAGCATCCCCAGAAAGCATCTACCCGGTCTTCAGTCACCAAGGAGTCGGATCTAACCCTTAGGCCAAACGGTAATAAATATTAGAACCCATTTCACCCACTAATGGGATTATGGTCTGTCTGCCAGTAGAAAGGGGAGGAAACAAAACTCAATCTTGCCAAACCTAACCCCAAAAGAAGGTTTACACACATCTGTAGACTGGATCTGAGTCAAGAGACAGCAAGAACTGATAAAGAAGAGGCTGGGGCAAAGCACATGCTCCACCCAAACGACAGCCCCGACTGGAGGAGCCTGCCTCGGTAGGCCTTTCCCAAAGAGTGCCTGGCTCGGGCACGTTTCTGTGCCTCGGGGCCTCTATTTCAATTTACTGAAGGGGCTGCTGACTAGCTGCTGAAGGCAGGCACAAGGGAAGAGGTCAGGGCCTCTTTCTACTCTACCCCTGGGGTGTTAAGGAAACACACAGCTAGAGTAACCCCTCCTCCTAGTCAGGAGTGGTCAGGAGCCACTGGCATGGCGCACAGAAGTTCTGCCCACCCAAATGAGGTGGACAGATATGGTGAGTCAGCACCGAGAGCCTCTCAGAGGAGCACAACGGCTGATGGAGCCGCTTCGCAGGGCATTTTTCTTTGAATCCCAGCTGCTGAGAGGCTGGCGCTGCCCACCTTCCTCTGAGAAGAGACAGGAGGCAAATGACAGTAATTCGGACAGTGTAAGAGCTACTCGGCGTCTGATTTTACCAGGGACCAAGGTACCCAAACCAAACCAAACCGAGAGAGCGAGTAGCTAGAGACAACGCAGGGATCCCGGGAAGGCAAACGGAGGGTCGGCTGGTGTGACCGTTGCCAGGCCCGGCGCCCCTGCTCTACCTCTCGGCGATCAAAGATCAATTCTAGTCCTAGAAAGAAGGCCCAAAGCGAGTTTTAGCCGTTAGTCTCAAAACAGAAATAAAACCGGCTGCGTCACGGAGCTGTCGAGGAGGGTCAGGGGCCTAAGCTCGGTTTGTTCGGCTCGGGGAGTGGAGGTCGCGGCTGGGAGAGGAGGGCAAAGACCCCGTTCTCTGGCCCGTCGGCAGGGGCAAAAGCCCCGCTGGCGCCAGCGGGCGAAGCCCCGAGGCCCACGGGGGTGGCCTCTGCAGAAGGGACAGGGGCGGCGGCGGCCAGATAACGGGCGGCTGGGTGCGGGAGACGCGGCCAGCGCGGTCCCGGGAAGCGGGGGCGAGGGCGTGGGGGTGGGACCTGCTCCTGTCCCCTGGAGCGGCGCCCCTGTCACCCTTGCAGGGGGAAGTGGGGGGGAAGGGAAACAGACCCCAGTGACCGGCCGAGACGCCGGCTCCGCCGCTGCAGTCACTGCCACCTCACAGCCCAGCCCGCTCCTTCCTCTTCCGCTCGCTGTCAGTCCCCGTCTCTATGGTGACCGCATCCGGCCGCTCGCTCTGCCGCCGCCCTCTCTATGGTCGCCCCGCCCCTTCTCTGCAGGGCGTACCGGCTGCGAGGTGACAAGTTCGGCCGGGCCACCCCCCTGGCCCCCAAGAACACAAGCGCATTCCACAGACGCTAATCCGAGTGGACCCACACTGGACCCAAAGGTGCCCCAAATCTGCAACCTGAACTCCATCTGCTTTGGGAAAAAATACCCTCCCCCTCAATGAATGTGCTTGTGCCTCCTAGATGACTTCTCCCAGTGGGCCTCGGAACCATGTCCTCCATTCACTTGTTTCAGAAGTGTTTGTTGTTTGCCTACTCAGTTCTAGGCCATCGTAATGACTACTGAGTAAGCAAGCGGTAGACGAGATGGGAGCTGCGAGTTGAGGGTGATAGGCATTAAACACACACTTGTAACCCCAGGACCAGAACAGAATTTGTCACCCCAAAATATGCCTCTTTGGCATAAGCATTATTCTAGGCTGATTATTTTTAAGAAACAGCAGACACAGGGAAAAGCTCTGAAAACCTAGTAGAACTTACCCACTTATAAGGGAAATTTACATTTATAAGAGAAATCTCCATTTGCAAGAATGCCTTCCTCTCTGAGCAAGGAACGAGAGCACGACTAAATCTCTAGAAACTCTTATCAATAAAGAAGGGAATGACAAATCTACACAACAACTTTACCCTTGTTTACTGTGCTGACCTCATCTTAACAACAGAATGTTAAGGCTATTTTTTCAGGGGCAGTGAGCCAGACAGGAATATGGGCAGAAGAGAAAATTTTGATCTGCCAATCAAAACCCACCCTGCCAGCGCTTCGACATACCAGCCTGCCCTCCCTGATCCCTTAAACCTTACCCTATACCCTGGATTGGGGAGACAGATTTGAGAGCCCTTCTGTTTGCTTGCCAATCAACTGCGTAATAAACTCTCTTCCCTCAAAGACTGGCACACGGGTGGAGACAGCCCTCGCTTGGTATCACACTGACATAACAAAAATATAAACTTAGGTAGAAATCACAAACGGGGCCGGCCCCGTGGCTTAGCAGTTAAGTGTGCGCGCTCCGCTGCCGGTGGCCCGGGTTCGGATCCCAGGCGCGCACCGACGCACCGCTTCTCCTGTCATGCTGAGGCCGCATCCCACGTACAGCAGCTAGAAGGATGTGCAACTATGACATACAACTATCTACGGGGGCTTTGGGGGGCAAAAAAAAAGGACGAGCATTGGCAATAGATGTTAGCTCAGAGCTGGTCTTCCTCAGCAAAAAAAGAGGAGGATTAGCACGGATGTTAGCTTAGGGCTGATCTTCCCCAGAAGAAATCACAAACGGTGGTAAGTACCATTGTAGAAAAGTAGAGTCCAGTGGGAAAACATGACAGGAAGAATTAAATTAGATTGGGAATTTGAGAATGCTGAGATCCAAAGTTTCAGTAAGTTATCCAAACAAAAAGTGGAGAGTTTTCCAGGCAAAGAGCAGAGCACAGAAGGCCTGGAAGGAGGAAAGAGACTGGCCTAGAGAAGAACTAGGAAGGTGGGGTGGCTAAAGACCAGCGAGTGAGGAGAAAACAGCCCAAGGGGAGGCTGAAGGGCAGGCAGAGCCTTCTAACACCACAGCCCACAGCAGGTTCCCAACCAGCATGGCACTTCTTGAGGGCGCAATTTGGAAGTGTACGGGGCAATTTTGTTGTCAAATGGTTGAGGGAAGGAGCCAAGATGCTAGATGTCTTGCACATTGCAAGACAGTATCACAGAAGAAAAAACTGTCTGGGGGACAACCCGGTGGCACAAGCGGTTAAATGCGCGCGCTCCGCTGCGGCGGCCCGGGATTCACTGGTTCGGATCCCGGGCGCGCACCGACGCACTGCTTGGCAAGCCATGCTGTGGCGGCGTCCCATATAACGTGGAGGAAGATGGGCACGGATGTTAGCCCAGGGCCAGTCTTCCTCAGCAAAAAAGAGAAGGTTTGGCAGCCCAGGGCTGATCTCCTCACACACAAAAAAAGAAAGAACTGTCTATCCCACATGGCTTTCAAATGTCCTACTGAACATTCACGTAAGTGAAAAAATGGTTATAATCATCTGATCCTTGAGCCTATTCTGTGTTTTATATACAAAAACGAAGTAATCTTGCAGGGTTGTAATATATGCTGAATTTGCAAGGAATGTAACTATCATGTAAATGGAAGGAAGACTGTACTTTGTTTCGTTCAAGAATTTACTAAGAATTACCATTTTGAAGAACTATATGACAGACAGCAATGTCACTCATGGTGTTCTGTCTGCATTTGTATTGTCACATTCAAGGTGATCCTACACAGAGGTACAAGCAGTGGACCTATTATGTTTTCTAGCATACTGAAATAACACTTCATTAGAAAGGATTTCCTTTTCTTTCCTCTGTTATTAAGACACTATAGGGGCTGGCCCAGTGGCATAGTGGTTAAGTTTGCATGCTCTGCTTTGGCGACCCAGGGTTCACAGGTTCGGATCCCAGGCGCGGACCTACGCACCACTTATCAAGCCATGCTGTGGCAGGCGTCGCACATATGAAATAGAGGAAGATGGGCATGGATGTTAGCTCAGGGCCAATCTTCTTCAGGAAAAAGGAGGATTGGCAATGGAGGTTAACTTAGGGCTAATCTTCCTCACACACACACACAAAAGACACTATAACTTTTTGAAATTTAAGTGTGTAGTTACGTTATATCATCTATGAACTTTATTTTAGAATAGTAAAGGGGGTGTCATAAAAAAAAGTTTGTTATTAAAAGGGAACATTGGTGGGGCCAGCCAGGTGGCATAGTGGTTAAGTTCACGCACTCTGCTTCAGTGGCTTGGAGTTCATGGGTTTGGATCCCAGGCATGGGCCTACACACTGCTCATCAAGCTATGCTGTGGCAGCATCCCACATACAAAACAGAGGAAGATTGGCACAGGTGTTAGCTCAGCGACAATCTTCCTCAAGCAAAAAGAGAAAGATTGGCAACAGATGTTAGCTCAGGGCCAATCTTCCTTACCAGAAAAACAAAAAGGAACACTGGGGCTGACAGAGGTAAGAACCACAGTTCTAGGAAGTATATGAGATAGAATTCACCAGCACTGTTATCCTTCACTGTGTTTTGGTCTTATCCTCAGACTGCAATTTGATCACCCCTCAGCAACTGGCACAGAATAGGTGGTAAATAAAATGACTTGTTAGAAGAGACTCTGGGAGGCAGAGTAGGGACACTCACCTGGAGGTTGGAAGATAAGGTTCCAGACCAGCATTGTCAAACAGAAATATAATGTGAGCCAGAAATGTGAGCCATATATGTAACAAAATTTTCCAGTAGCCACATTTTTTAGAAAGCAAAAATAAACAGGTGAAATTAATGTTAATATTTTATTATATTAAATATATCCAAAATATTATCATTTCAACATGTAACCAATATAAAAATTTGATATATTTTACATTCTTTTTTTTCCACACACAATCTTTGAAATCCGATGCATATTTTACACTCACAGCATACTTCAATTCTGACTAGCCACATTTCAAGTGCTCCATGGCCACATGCGGCTAGAGACTACTACAATGAACAGCACTGTTCCAGACCCTTCTGTTACTAAATTTCTAGGTAATTCTGGATGAGACATTTCATTCCTTGTTTCTCAGTTTCTTCATATTTTAAATGAAGAGTCTAACCCAAAAGTTCTTGCTTCCAGCACCGACCTGTGATTTTTCCTATTTAGCTCGGCTTTTCTCTCTACCCACATCTCTCTCTCCTTCACATTTCCCCATTTCTTCTCCCCTCATCCCCAGGTCTGTTCCCTGCAAAACATCTAAAGCCTGGGTGGGAACCGCAGAACTTCGAAACAGCCCACAAGTTTTCTAAGCCACTCTTGTGCTGAGGGAAACTCTGCCCAGCAACTGTTGATTCACGGGGAACTGTTGATTCCTGGAGGTGATTGGTTGCTATGCAGGTGGATTCAGAGAAGTAACTGGTTAGTCTTTCTTTCGCCATGCAGGGCCATTTTACAGAACTGGAGTTCTGAAACCAGAAGATTCCAGCCTCAAATCCTGGCACTCTCTCCTACCAGCAGTGTTGTTTTATTAACAACTCTGTGCCTTCATTTTCAACCTGTAAAATAGTACTAATACCCACCTCAGAGTTTCTTGGGGGATTAAATGGGATGGCATAAATGAAAGAGCATAATAAATGTTAGTTCTCTGTAACGTGTAACCTGCCTGTAACTGTGCCTTTTAATGAGAGTGGGAGAGGGATGCATATTATAGACAGTGCTCTCAGGAAGCCAACTGCTTGGATGAGTGATTTTATGTGACCCACAACCATATATAACTTCTTTGCTTCATAAAGAAAGGCTTTGCAGTCACTTAACTATTGTCTATGTATATTCTTTACCTAAAACAATGCTTTTGCCCATAGTAATGCTTAATATTTGTCAGATGTATTAAATTAAATATCTAGTGTATACTTACACAAGGATTCTACTAGTAGCAGAGAAGGCAAGAAGGAAGCCTAGCAGAACTCTGGCTAAGTAATAATCAGCCAATTAACAAGAACTAAACTCTAATCTTTCTAACAATCATATGAGGTAAGTACTATCATCATTCTCGTTTTACAGAGAAGAATATGTATTTTGCTGAGGTCACACACTGTAAATGGTAGAGCTGGGGTTTGAATGCAGGCACTCTGCCCCCAGAATTCATGCTCTTAGTTATGCTATGCCAAGTGAGGTCCCCGCCTAGGTACTCCAGCAGTACACAGAACTCACTTCTTTCATGGCACTTATCACCTGCATGTCATGGTCTGTTTACTTTTTAAATGTTTCTTCTTAATTGTGAGTTTCCTGAGGTCAGAGAATGACTTGTCACCATTGCAACTCCATCAACTAGCTCTGAGCCTAACATATAGTGGGCACTTACTTGGTGGGAGGATATTCTAGAAAAAGTTATGCTCAAAGGTATGAAGGTGTGAAATAGCGTCGCTTACTTGAAATGCAAGTAGTTAGATTCTACTGGAGCACCGTTTGAGGAGGAAAACTAGTTCTAGGAGGAGAAGAGTGAGCTTATTTTTCAAAAGTGAGGGGCACTTTTGAAGAATGTTCTCAGAGGGAGTAACAGCTTCCTTTGCTTCCCTCCAGCTGGGTCACTGACGGTGAGGCACCGCTGCTCAAGAGCCCGGAGAAATAACAGGGATCACGAAGGACCTGCTTTGTATTTAAGGCTACAGATTTGGGATTTACAATGCAGGCAATGAGAAGTCTGTTGAGAGATTTCAAACAGCAAAACTCAAAGGAAAAGTAAAGGGGAAAGTCACACAGCTAACTGATGATACAGCTAAACTCAGAAAAGGGGTTTATTTTTTATTTCAGGGATGTTCCCACCAAACTTATATGGCTAACAATTCTGGAGTGGGTAGGCTAAGCGGCCAAGGTTCAGGAATAACGTTCGACACCTTCTAAAAGTTTGGCTAACACTAAACCAGCCTCTAAAATCTCAGTTTCATGAACAAGGACGCCTTTCTTTCACGGAGGAATTCTCTTCTTCGCATCATCTTCGCAGTGATGCGCCTCTTCCCTGGCCCTCTCTCACCAGCCGCCTCACTCTTCCTCCTCCTTCTCCCTCCACCTCCCTTCTCTTCTCACCCCATTGTTTCGACCCATTACCGCCTGATGCATGCTGGGAAGTGTAGTCACTCACCCTGCCGCCAGAGCCGGTTGGTCGGCCCTATAAACTCGGTATCTCCACATAACTCAACATATTTTCGAGAGGTCTAGTAAGGCCTGGGAGGCCCAGCCTGTTTATCTGAAGAGTAATCTAAGATTTGCAGTTTCCAGTGCCCAAAGCGGGCTGGCTAGCAGAAAGTTCTTGGACTCTAGCATCCCCAGCCTCGCGCATCCTGATGACGTCACACGGGCCCGGGAGGCCCCTGGGATACGCGGTAGTTCTCTAGGAGAGGTCTCAGCCCTGCCCGCCGCGACTCGAGGACGACACTTCCCAGGAGTCTGCGGGGCGGCGCGCCGAGAGCCGCGCGAGGCCGTGATTGGCTGGTGAGCCGGCCGCACGCGGAGGAGCCCAAGGAGCAGCTCTGTTGCGACAGAGGCCGAACGGCGAGGCCCAGTGAGTTGGGGGAAGGGGCGCTGAGGGGAGGGTGCTGGCCGGTGAGGGGAGGGAGGATGACAAGAGGAAGGAGGGAGGGGGTCGGGAGGGAGGAGGAGGCGAGGGAGAAGAAAAGGCGAAGGGAGAGATGTGACGGCTTGGGGGCTGGGGGAGGTTTCAGGTGTGGCGAGTGAGGAGACCCTGAGGGGACTCACCGAGGGGAGGAGGAGGAGTGCGTCCCGGGAAGAAGCTGGGTCGTGTGGCGGGGGGCGACGGACAGGAGGCCGGAGGCAGACGGCAGGAGGAAGCCCGGGGAAGCGAGGCGGCCGGCTAGAGTGCGGAGCGCCAAGTTGTGGGGAAACCGGAGACGGGGACCTCTGCCGAGGGGCAGAACCTGGTCCCTAACTGGAGGCCCTGAAAGGAGGAGCGTCTCCAGAGTGAGGCAGTCTGTGGGGATTGGTGGACAAAGCCTGAGGGAAGAGATGTTAAGATTAGAAGAGCGGCGGAGGATCAAAATTGGCTTGAGAGACCCTGGCAAAGTTGGGAGCGACCGGGCAGGGGCGGAGCTAGGTATCGGAGGCTTGATAGGAAAATTCCGGAGCGGGATGGAGCGGGGCCCTGGCACTCTTACCGTTAAGTTTAGAATTTTGGGGTGTTTGCCTTCCTTCAGGCTCCTGGAAAGAACAGTAACCTACTCCTGTGGTTCATCACCATGCCTTCTGACCTGGCCAAGAAGAAGGCGGCCAAAAAGAAGGAAGCTGCCAAAGCACGACAGCGGCCCAGAAAGGGACATGAAGAAAACGGAGATGCTGTCACAGAACCACAGGTGGCAGAGGAGAAAAATGAGGAGGCCAATGGCCGAGAGACCACAGGTGAATTGAGGGAGAGGTGGGTTCCTGGGATGGTTGCTACGACCTAATGAATGCCCCAGCTGGAGTCAGAATCCTGCTGCTGGGGGCACTGGAGAATATATCTGGTGCCAGAAGCTTTTCATGATGAATCAAATCAGTAGAGTTGGAGCTTGTGCCATCCTGTTATTGATCAAGGAAACTGAACACGAGGTTCTCACACACTCAGTGGCAAGCAGATGTGGGAGTTGTGCTGCCTTGCTGCTCTGTCTACTAGACTTTAAGGAGGAGGTCAGTTCCCTGCCCGTTTCTTCATTTCCGTTTCTACACATGGTGGTCAGTGTGCCAGGCTCTTGATCACATTATATCCTTGTCCCCCCAAGGGTAGTGACTATACCAACAAGAGAGAAACCTATGACTTGTTTTATGGCTTTTTCCTGGGAAAGAGGTGCTTTTCTGTTACTTGTATTTGGGGAAATATTTATTGAGCACTTCTCAAGTGCTAGACAGTGGCTACATACTGAGGCACTATAAACGTAGTCTGCCCTCTGATAACTTACAGTCTAGATAGGGAAACATGGCACTGTGTGATAAAGAATAGGCTTGGCAGTCTATTCCCAGCCACCTTTCCCTGCCCCCTGAAAACTCCCTAAACAGGCCTTCTGCTCCATCCAGACTATTATCATCCCTGGAATAGTCACCACGTTTCTGTCCTTTTACACGCTAAGTTCTAATACCACAATTTTTGTGCTAGCTATATTCAACATTTCTCTTAGGGCTCAGCTCAAGATAGTAAAGCCTTTCTCAGTGAAACCTGACCTCCGTAATATTTCCATTCACAATACCTCTGTGCTATCTTACAGCATTACCTGTTTATGTTCTGTCTTCTGTTTCTTCATCTAAATTGTTTGATCTTTGAGTGCAGCACCTATGTCTTGGGTATTACTTTTTTGTATGACCAGCCTTGCAGATAGATACTAAGTAAATATTTGAAAAGGAGACGAGAATTACTAATGCGAATTGTGAAAGATAGGAATTCAGAGAAATGGAAGTTAAAAATGATTGAGAGGAGAGAGTTGAGTGGTAGGAATTGTCTCCAAAATAAGAATTATGAGAGAAAGCTAGTGCAATAAAGTCAGGCTGTGGGGAAGTTTTATTCCTGGCCAGAATCATGGAGGGATGGGAAGTTAAGAGTGATGGGAGTGAACAAGCAAGCACAGTTGTGATCTCTAAAGTAGAGAGATGGGGTCCCTTCTAGGCCCTCAGGAACCATGGTTAAGCAATATCTATCATCAGCTCTGTAGGTACTTTCTAGATGAATTGGGAAGGTAGAAAACTGAATCCTGCTTTGTCCACTGTTCCCATTATAAATTTCTTGTTCACCTTTCCTCCTAGGAAAATAGAATTTCCCGGGGAACCCAGCTGTAGTATCCCCATCTCAGTGATGGAGCTTTGGTTTTCACCCTGCTTCCTCAGGGAGCTGCTGTTCTGAAATGTGAAATCTGCTTTCTTTCTAACTCTGCTACAACATTTCTTAATGCCGGGGACCAGGGTCATGTCTGCTTTCCTAATTAACGGATCATCTGCTTCCTCTCCCAAGACTGGTTCCTCTCTCCTCTCTGAGTTTTGGATTACTTGATGCCGCAGGTCACCATTCTCCAACCTTTACCAATTGCCACATGGCCTTCCTTAGGTAGTAAGGTATGGAAAGATCAAAATAAATACCAAAGAAAGTGGTCTCTGACAGTCAGTTCAACCTTGTTTAGAATGTGGGACTGTTAAAGATAGGCAGTGGAGTTCAGCTGGTCCCCTTGTTTGGGGAATGAATGGAAAGGGACTTCTTATGAGGTCTACATTATTTATTCTCTCTAATGAAATTTATTCCAGAATCCCTTTTCCATTTATTCAATGTTATTCACTTGTCTTTTGAGCCTGTTTTCCTGGATGCTGTAGGCTAGGACAGTGAGGTCTGTTTAAGTCTCTTACGTTTGAAGCTCAGGAGATGACTTAGGTCATAGATTCTGTAAACTGGAAGAGATCAAGAGAAAATGATATATAGCCTTCCCTTAATTTTGATTTACCCCTTGCCTGAGCAGATGGAGATCTAGACCGGGGATTGGCAAACTTTTTCTGTAAAGATCCAGATGGTAAATGTTTGTAGCTTTGTGGTCCATATGATCTCTGTTGCAGCTGTTCAGCTCTGCCATTGTAGTGGAAAGCAGCAATAGACAATACGTAAATGATGAGTGTGGCTGTGTTCCAATAAAACTTTATTTACAAAAATAGGCAGTTGGCCAAATCTGGCCAGCCTTTTTTTAAGCCCTCCTCCTCTTAAGCTAAGAATGGTTTTTACATATTTAAGTGGTTACATTTTAAACAGTAGTACATATATACCTTTACTTACATAATAGTCTCAATTTTGCCACTTGGCCTGTAAGCCTTAAAATATTTACCATCTGTTCCTTTAAGAAAAAGTGTACCAGCTCTTGATCTAGATCATAAGCTTCTCCCTACTCCGTCTTCTCAGCATCTAGATCAAGGATTGGCACAAAGTAGGGCTGTGGGAAGCCTGGTAACTCAACCATATTGAAAAGAGTCTTTTTAGATTCTTCCTTTCAGTCAAAACAAAAAATCTGATCTCCATTCAAAAAGTATACATTAAGCACTTATGTATAACATAACTGTACTGGGAGCTGAGGTAGATACGGAGATACTGCCATCCCCTGGTGGGGTGGCACCAGCACTGGTAATCTCCTGACAGGATGGTGTGTTCAGAGAGTGACCTAAGACTAACCATACCACACACCTTCTCCCCTGGAGTTGCTCTCCCCAAGCCTTCCTGTCTGAGAAGGGTACCGAGCTTTCTTCCCTCCTGTCCCCCATCTTTACTCTTCTTGAGGACAAGCACGTAGGCTTTTCTCATTTCAGGGGTTCTACTGTAAAATCACCAGGGGAACTCTGGTAAGGGTGACGAAGACTAAGAAATTAGAAAATTCTCACAATGGTGGAACCTCATGTGTGGTTTCTAACTCCTTCCTGAAAAGGTAGATAGATCATCTTATTCTCTTTTGGAAGAAGCTTACCAAGATTCCCTCCACCCCCATTTCTGTCCCACTTTCAACGATAGTTTGTGGGCACTTTCCTTTATGGAAAGGTGGTATAGTGAAATGATAAGTTCATGGGCTTTGGGGTCAGACAAACCCTGGTTCAGATTCTGGTTCTGTCACTTACTAGCCTTTTTGACCTTGGCTATGTTATTTAACCTCTTCATCTATACAATAGAGATTGTAAGTATATATGTCATAAGGGTTATGTGGATTAAATTAGATGGGGAATGATGATGTAGGACAGTTCCAGGCACAGAGTAAACTTAACTATTAGCCAGTTTTAGTGTTAGCCATTAATATTAATAGTTCTTCCCAGCCTAATGATCTCGTCATATCTGAAAAACCACAAAGGCAGAACAGCTAGTCTCTTGTCTCATGTCAGTTTGCATCTCTGAAACACTCCAGGCTTGGGAGCTTTTGGTTTTCCCAGCCTTGGCCCTGCCTCATCAATCCCTCTGCGTTTTCTCACACTGGTCCCTTCTGGGCAGTGTAGCTTCTTGTCAGCACTGTCTAGAAGTTCTTTAAGTCATGGGATGGAAGAATTGCACCTCTCTAGTATCTACTGTCAATCCCTCTGCATTTTCTCACACTGGTCCCTTCTGGGCAGTGTAGCTTCTTGTCAGCACTGTCTAGAAGTTCTTTAAGTCATGGGATAGAAGAATTGCACCTCTCTAGTATCTACTGTCTTTTGGGCATTAGGACTAGTTCTTTTACACATACTCATGGAGGACAATTTGAAGTTCTAGCTGTGGGGGGGCCACGCATTTATGTTATTTAAGAACAAGAGAAGTTAGAATTAAAAGGACAAGTTGTGAAATAAAAAGTGTCCAAGAAAGCAGAGTATTAGGGCAGATCTGTATGCGATGTACATGCTGTTTAAAGCTACTGAAACATCTGAGTCTGCTCAACTTGATCTTGAGCCCAGGTCCTTCAGGACATGGCTTTTCCAGCATTTGGTTCTTCGTATGATAATTGGTAACCTAAGTGGTAAAAGCCACAGGTGCCTGAACAGGTCCTTGAACGCTGGACCTTTCGGTTAAAAGTCTGATGCACTACTAACTGGGCTACGCAGGGGCTCTAATACATGCCTTTTTGTGTGAGCGCTGAGTCTTACAGCCCTCTTCCCAAACTTCTTTGCTTTTCTGTCCCCAGAAGTGGATTTGCTGACCAAGGAGCTAGAGGACTTTGAGATGAAGAAAGCTGCTGCTCGAGCTGTCACTGGTGTCCTTGCCTCTCACCCCAATAGTACTGATGCCCACATTATCAACCTCTCCCTCACCTTTCATGGTCAAGAGCTGCTCAGTGACACCAAACTGGAATTAAACTCAGGCCGTCGTTATGGCCTCATTGGCTTAAATGGAATTGGTGAGGCCCTTGGAAGGCGAGGTGGGAGGTATCTCTCCTTGGCTCATCTGTCACTCAGCAAGTATTTACTTAGCATCAGCTATGTACAAAGCAAGGAGTTTACAGTATGGGTGGGAGAGCAGATATGCTCAGGGAAAAGGAACTAGCAATACAGAGCAGTATGTGGTAAGTACCACATGAGTAGTTTCAGACACCGGGTGCTGGAGAAGTGGGCGGGAGGGGTGGAAGGTGGTGATGCGTGAGCCCCATTGTAAATGAACAGACTTCACAGAGGAGGTGTGGGACAAGAATTGGAGGAAAGTTGGAAAGGCATTCCAAGGACGGGTAGAGGGACTAATAGCAGGATTTGAATGAATGCAAGGAAGAAAGGTACTCAAAAAAATGGTGACGTCATGGTTTGGCTGGAGTGGAGGAACCTGGTGTAGGAGAATGACAGGCAGAACTGTGCTGAGTGTCCACTTCTCCTCACCTTCTTTGCTTGCCCCTCAGGAAAGTCCATGCTGCTGTCTGCTATTGGGAAACGTGAAGTGCCCATCCCTGAGCATATCGACATCTACCACCTGACTCGGGAGATGCCCCCTAGTGATAAGACACCCTTGCAGTGTGTGATGGAAGTCGACACAGAGCGAGCCATGCTGGAGAGGGAGGCTGAGCGGCTGGCTCACGAGGATGGTAGGGCTCCACACCCAGGGGCATGGGGTTGGGCTTCTTCCCAGGAAAGGCCCAGGGAGCCTCACAGGCCATGCACTGCCCACAGCGGAGTGTGAGAAGCTCTTGGAGCTCTATGAGCGACTGGAGGAGCTGGATGCTGACAAGGCAGAGATGAGAGCCTCACGGATCTTGCACGGACTGGGTTTCACACCTGCCATGCAGCGCAAGAAACTAAAAGACTTCAGTGGGGGCTGGAGAATGAGGGTTGCCCTCGCCAGGTGAGTCCCTCCCTCCTTCTCCACCTTCTGTACTCCCCATCTTTCTTAGGGTTGAATGCTCACTCCAGTGGAACTGTTTAGAACTGGGATCAGAGGTCAGTAAGGGCTAACAGGACACAGACATCGACGACAATGTGGAAGGGGGTGGTATATGTGGGCTAAGGAGTGAGCTTCCTGACTGAAGTGATCATTGTTGGATTGCCAGCACAGAATTTAGGAGTCCTAGGACCAGCCCAAGGTAAAATGGTGGAATGTCTGTTTCTTTTCTTTCCTCCTGAGTCCCCTCCCACCCTTTTATGTGCTTCAGTCCTTCTAAATCTGGCTATAAAGATAAAACAGTAGATAGCTATTAGGATATCTGTCCTTCTTACCCTCTTGTGAATTGGACCCAAAACAAGTTTCTGTAGACCATCATCGTTCCCCCGGCAGTCCCTCCAGAAAGTCCCCAGTTAAATAGGTGGTTCCTTACCTCACCGTTCTCTGTCAGGTGCATTGATGAGGCTTGATATACTGCTTTAGCAAGGCTGCTTGTGTGTGTCTTAGAACATGACAGCAGTGGTTCCACATGCTAGCAAGATTTAGCCTCAGCTTCACCTAGAGAGCTTTTAAAAAAATAAATTTTTTTTTTTTTTTTTTTTTTTTTTGTGAGGAGATCAGCCCTGAGCTAACATCCGCCAATCCTCCTCTTTTTTTTTTTTGCTGAGGAAGACGGCCCTGGGCTAACATCTGTGCCCATCTTCCTCCACTTTATATGGGACGCCGCCACAGCATGGCTTACCAAGCAGTGCGTCGGTGCGCGCCCGGGATCCAAACCAGCGAACCCTGGGCCGCCGCAGCGGAGCGCGCGCTCCGCTACTGGCGGCCCGGGTTCGGATCCCGGGCACGCACTGACGCACCGCTTCTCCGGCCGTGCTGAGGCCGTGTCCCACATACAGCAACTAGAAGGATGTGCAACTACGACATACAATTATCTATTGGGGCTTTGGGGGAAAAAATAAATAAATAAATAAATAAATAAAATTTTCTAGCCTCTCCTTCAGATCTATGCAGTCAGAATGCTAGAGTTTGATACCCAGAAATCTTAACTTCTAAAGAAGCTTTGCAGGTGTGGGAACCAGCACTATACCCTTGCTTCTCCTGTCTTGAGATTCCATCTAAGAAAAAGAATATTCTAAAAAATATATATATATATTCTTTTGCCTTCTTGCTGGAATCTGACAACCCCACCAGATAGGTTTAAGCTGAATACTTTTTGCTTTAGCAATTTGTTTCCTCTGTATCCTTTTGTCTTCCCACTGGTCACCAATCTCAGTGTAAAAGACTTTTAGACTCATAAGAACTTTTACAACCTTATTTCCAAACTACATCATCCCTTTGCTTCCCAGCCCTGTTTCTGCCCTTCAATCTCTGCTCTTCAGCTCTGGTTTGTCTTGTAGTTCTCCCCTTTCCTCTAAGGTGTAGGACCTAGAATTGATTTCAGTACGCAAGCCAGACCTGACCAGAAGTGCAGGTAGCAGGCAAGGCTGTCCCCTCTTGTGTAGCACCTGTTAGACTGAAGTGGCTCCGTGTCCTGTCCTGTCCCTCAGAGCCCTCTTCATTCGGCCCTTCATGCTGCTCCTGGACGAGCCCACCAACCACCTGGACCTCGATGCTTGTGTGTGGTTGGAAGAAGAACTAAAGACGTAAGAGGATGGGGAGAGGGGTGGGGAGTGGGCGGGCCCTGAAGAAGATGTTGAGTGACTCCATAGGAAATGGATGCCCAGAAACCACACTGATGCTAGAGCAGTAAGGAAAGGAGCTGAAGTGAGGCCAGAGTGAAGGCCAGATTGAAAAAGTGGTGAGCATCTTTAGGGCTGGCCTTTTTGTTTGATTGTTTTTGTTTAGTCTGAAATGTGTGAGTTTTTTTGGTTTGTGTTTTTTTTAAACTTTTTTGGTTTTTCCCGTTATTTATTTATTTTTGTGAGGAAGATCAGCCCTGTGCTAACATCTGCCAATCCTCCTCTTTTTTTTGCTGAGGAAGACTGGCCCTGGGCTAACATACATGCCCATCTTCCTCCACTTTACGTGGGACGCCGCTACAGCATGGCTTGCCAAGCGGTGCGTCGGTGTGCGCCCGGGATCCGAACCAGCGAACCCCAGGCCGCCGCAGCGGAGCGCACGTGCTTAACCGCTTGCGCCACTGGGCCGGCCCCTTTCCCGTTATTTAAAATGTAACATTTTAAAGACAATATTTTTTTCTTAACTGTATTTATATACATCGTATAAAGGGGGACTCCCATCTACAATCATGATGTAGTGACAAAGGAAAAAATAACCGATATGGCAGTGGTCTTTCTATGGCTAAAAAGCTGAATAACCTGGAATATTGTGCCAACTTTGAAAGAAGGCTTTCTGTGGTCTCTGCAGTGACTTGGGTACCTTCATTAAAAAGAAGAGCCTGGTGGTTTTTATTGCACTTGTTCCAGTTCTTCCCACCCACGGTTTTAGACACATTTATGGGTGTGTTTGTGTACATACACTTTTGTTTTTGCCATCACTGTACCATCTCCACTCCATTCTGTTGAAAATTAGAACAGAAGATAGAGGAAACTGACTGTCTCACTACACTTGGAAAGGCATCAAAGTGTCCTTACAGGGAGATTGTGCACTGGTAGCTTAGATGCTTGCTGAGAGCGGGAACTGGCCAGTAAATCTAAAGGGTGCTCAGGTGTGAGGATGGGCAAGAATGGAGGTTTTCTGGGCCTGACTCGCAGCTCACCTGTTGTAGACTGTCTTCCATTTTGAGCACCTCCGTGACTAGTTCTTTGGCTTTGCAGTTTTAAGCGCATCCTGGTCCTCGTCTCCCATTCCCAGGACTTTCTGAATGGTGTCTGTACTAACATCATTCACATGCACAACAAGAAACTGAAGTATTATACGGTGAGTGGGCCTTGGCTTCTCCACAGTAACCTCTGTGCTTACCACTTCCCTGAAGTTCTCCTTTAAAAAAAAAATGACTTAGCAGCCCTTTTCTACCTATTGCTATAAAAAGATATGGACAAGGAGTCCTGCAGCCTGTTTTATTTTCGTCCCCAAGTAATTGCTTTTAGGCCATAGGCCATGGATTGGCAGCCTGTGCACATGGTATATGTTTGCTGTACGGCAAAGAGGTTGACTTTTTATAGTGCCGAAGCAGGCCCTGCTGCCCGCCACCTTCTTAAATGGCTGTTTAACTCTGCTTCATGACAGTCAACACATTTACTCCTCCTTTCACGAAAAATGAGAGTCAGGATCTCAACAGCCTGCTTTTGAACCTTACCTTTTCATATTCTGTATTTCAGAAAATACATCAAATAAAAAGTGAGAAGTAGAAGTCCTCTTCATTTGTAGTTATGCTCACCAGGGCAATATTAATTGTTTCTTATTTAGCCTTCCAGAAATTTTCTGTATACTTGCAAGCATTTGTAGAAAATTTCATGTATACATATCACAGTTACAGTCTTAATAATCATTCTCTTCTATAGTTGCTTTTAAAATTTAATATTCCTTGGACTGCTTTCCATATGAATATATATGAATCAACCTTATTTTTTCAGTGACTGCATATTATTTCATTGTGTGGCTATCTTATATATTGTCAGACCCTTTTTGCTGGATATTTAGGTTGAGTCCAGTATTTTGCAGATAGAAACCTTGGCAGTCTAATTGTGCAGAGTTTGCCAGGTCCTAAATCTGATTGGTCTAATGTCTTCTGTCCTGGGGACAGTTCTTGTAGTCAGCGTAGGGCTTCAGCCTCTACGGGTAGGGAGTAGTGGGAGGTGCTCTTGGAAGGCTGTGAGCCTCGTGATATCCCTCTGACAGTAGTTTTCAGGGCTACTCCCAATGCTGTGGATGTCTTTATGGCTAACCTGAGGATTTGATCTGGAACCCTGCTCTGGCCAGGCTAACTGTGAGAGACACAATTTGAAAGACCTCAGATTCTAGGTTAGGATATGCTTTTTCAGTGCACTTCCTCTTTCCCTACTGCACAATCTTATAGCCAGGGCCAAGTCAGATGCCATCCTGCATCCCTCTATACCCCAAATGAGAACCCAGGGCCGAGGCTAAAGCTGCCTGCCTCATCTGGTGCATTTTCTTGCAGGGTAATTATGATCAGTATGTGAAGACACGGCTGGAGCTGGAGGAGAACCAGATGAAGAGATTTCACTGGGAGCAAGATCAGATTGCACACATGAAGGTAGGGCAGTTGTAGAGCTGAGCTCACATTCTCCAGGAGAAATGGATAAGGGTATTTCGGGAGTTTGGGAGTGCTGAAGGAGATCAGGAAGAAGTTGTCATCAGTTTTTACCCTGCATTTAAGATGAATCGTTTGGTGCCTGCCCATACTCCAAGCCCCCTTTCTGGTCTCTTTTAGAACTACATTGCTAGGTTTGGTCATGGCAGTGCCAAGCTGGCCCGGCAAGCCCAGAGCAAAGAGAAGACGCTACAGAAAATGATGGCGTCAGGACTGACAGAGAGGGTCGTGAGCGACAAGGTAGGGGTCTGATTGGGTGGAATTAGGTGACCTAAGGTGAGGTGGGTAAGAAAGGACCTAACTTGATAAATGCTCTCTCTTCTTCCTAGACACTGTCATTTTATTTTCCACCATGTGGCAAGATCCCCCCACCCGTCATTATGGTACAAAACGTGAGCTTCAAGTATACAAAAGATGGGGTGAGTACTCGTGTGGTTGGGTTGCTGGGGTGCATTTTACGAGGTGAGTGTCCACTGGGTTGGGGAGAGTCCCCTGTTCTTTGCTGACCACACCTACTAACCCATGTGGTGCGGGGGATTTTTCAGGCATGGCAGCTGAGATCCCCCAAGGACTCACTGTGGCCCCTCTTCAAGTACTTAGCGGGTCGAGGCAGTGGTTTGGGGTCTGCCGTGAGAGCAGCCGCCCTCCTCTACACTGCCACCTCTCTCAGTGGTCACTGAGACTTAGTAGGGTTGGTCTGCCAACCAGATTGATCAGTACTTTAGCCTTGTATCCATGTCTCTCTCGCACCCACCTCAGCCTTGCATCTACAACAATCTAGAATTTGGTATCGATCTTGACACACGAGTGGCTCTGGTGGGACCCAATGGAGCAGGGAAGTCAACTCTTCTGAAGCTGCTAACTGGAGAGGTATGGTACCACGTTGGGGCTGGGGACTTCCAAGAGTAGTGCTTGCTGTGTCTGAGGAAGAGGGAAGGGCTCTTGGAAGGCCTGGATGCCCTGGTGATGAGTGAGCCATCTTTTGGGATTGGGGGTGTTGTCACTGGGCAGTGCTGAGGATTGGGGCTATTTTCTCAGAGAAGAAGGGAAGGAGGAGGAGACTGTGGGTGTGTGAGTGTGAGAGAGAGAGAATACTTGCATGTGTCTCAACACTTTTCTGTTTTCAATCAGAGCGTTTAGAATATATGAACATGAGGGCATTTAGAGATGTTTTTATTTTAGAAAATGTTTGTTGTACCTATATCTGAGTCCTTTGTTATTCAGTAAAGTGCATTCTGTTGTAGACATGTAATACGTACTGAATAGATTGTGTTATATCTTTGCCTTCCTAAATTTTTTTTGTGTGTGTGTGAGATCAGCCCTGTGCTAACATCTGCCAATCCTCCTCTTTTTTCGCTGAGGAAGACTGGCCCTGGGCTAACATCCATGCCCATCTTCCTCCACTTTATATGGGACGCCGCCACAGCATGGCTTGCCAAGCAGTGCGTTGGTGCACGCCCGGGATCCGAACCTGCAAACCCCGGGCCGCTGCGGCAGAGTGTGCGCACTTAACCACTTGCACCACTGGGCCGGCCCCCTAAGTATTTTTAAAGTGGCCAGAATAGCAGTCTGGGAGGTGGTGATGTAGATTCTGTTTAGGAAGTTGTATGAATCTTGTTCAGTGTAAACATATGTTTGTTTCCTTGCTCTGCCTTTGTCTGCTTCTGACCTGGTTTTCTTTTTTTATATGCTTATCTTTCCACTTACTACTCGTTTCTCTCTAGCTACTACCCACAGACGGGATGATCCGAAAACACTCTCATGTCAAGATAGGGCGTTACCATCAGGTACAGGCCTGGAGTTGGGGTGGACGGAGTTGCCCAAGGTGTGGGAAGGGGGCTGCATGTGACCAAATCAGCTCCTACCTGTTTCTCTTGGGATCTTGAATAGGTGCCTGGGTAGAGGTAGAGAGTTACTCAGCAGGTAATGCAGGAGGGTTCCTTTTGAAGCGGGACACCAGTCCCACCTGGGTGGGTTTTTTTCCTGTAGCATTTACAAGAGCAGCTGGACTTAGACCTCTCGCCTTTGGAGTACATGATGAAGTGCTACCCAGAGATCAAGGAGAAGGAAGAAATGAGGAAGATCATTGGGCGATATGGTCTCACTGGGAAACAGCAGGTCAGTGGAGGGGGATGTGGGAAAGAACCCCAGATAACTAGGAGACTAGCTGGATGGTTAGGGGACACTGTCCTGGCGATCCAGGTTTGAAAGCTATCCCCAAAGTCTCCTTTGATTCTACTCCTAAGAGAGCCACTACCTTTCCTTTATCCTAGGGTGTTATGTATTGGAGCATTCAGGTCTTTTTATGAGGGAGAAGCAGGGAGAGCATGCCAGTGTCTGCCATGCCCTTGCCTCCAGACGAGGAGGATGAGCCATAGTGTTTGAGGGCAAGAGAAACTGAAACCTAAAAAACAGGTTCCTGGATTCAGGTCTGGACTGAGGGTCTACTGGATTGCTCCAATTCATTAAGATTTAAGTGCTGCAAGAGAGTGAGAGGTATGGCCTTGGTAATGGCGAGGGCTTCAGGCTTCCAAATGTATCCCTCTCAGGCCTCGAGAGACTGGTGACCGTGCCGCCATCTTGCTCTGTGATCTTGGGTCTTCTTGAGCCCCGCTTTTTGTAAAATGGCAATAATATTAATGGAGGAGCCGGGGAGACAGGTAAGTCGTGCTGTATGGAGGGGATGACACCAAGTTATATAAATGTCATGGTTCCATTCAGGTGAGCCCAATCCGGAACCTGTCTGATGGGCAGAAGTGCCGAGTGTGTCTGGCCTGGCTGGCCTGGCAGAACCCCCACATGCTCTTCCTGGATGAGCCCACCAATCACCTGGATATTGAGACCATTGATGCCCTGGCAGATGCCATCAATGAGTTTGAGGGTGGTATGATGCTGGTCAGCCATGATTTCAGACTCATTCAGCAGGTGAGGCTCCCAGCTGGGGTTGGAGGCCTGGTAGATGGCATCTAGGAGAAGGTTGGGTGGAACACAGTTGTGGCACCTGGAGGGCCCAGTCCCGTTGACGGGATTTGGTAAAATGGCTCAGGGCCTCACAGGGTGATGACCTTATAGCTCTTTGGGAAACTTAGAAAGGCTTAACAGAAATACTTCATTTCTTCATTAGCTATTTGGGGATGTTAGCCAACTTGGCATTGTTGGCCAAAATCGGGGAGGGAGTTGGGTAGAGAATGGGGTGCTTTTACTGCTGTCCCAAGATTCTTCAGCCTAGAAATTGTATTATACTAAGGAGGATTTGGATTAGACAGAGGGCTACCACCAGTCATTGGTGGAAAAGCCGCTGGTCATTTCTCTGAAGCTTTGGGGAAGCTATGAGGTGGAGAAAAGGAAGCTGAGAGTGAAGCCTCTGAATAGATCTAGGCCCTGCCAGGGAACTGGAAATAGGAATGACACGGTAGATCCCTGCTTGGAAGGCTCTGAACCTGCTGATTATGGTACACTAGAGTTAGGCTATTAGACCATCCCAAAGAACGTAGAAGATATAACCGTGAGCTGGATATGGGACAGGGTGGGCTGGGGCGGGGAGGGACGGGGAAGTTGTCAGGTTTTCTTCCTGGAATTCCCTAAGAACAGTCTTCTGGGCAGGGATGGGGAGAGTGCTGGCCAGGATTATTAAGTCTAGAATTGGCTTTTTAGGTTGCACAAGAAATCTGGGTCTGTGAGAAGCAGACAATCACCAGGTGGCCTGGAGACATCCTGGCCTATAAGGAGCACCTCAAGTCCAAGTTGGTGGGCGAGGAGCCCCAGCTCACCAGGAGGACCCACAACGTGTGAGCCCTCGCCCAGGCCAGGCCCCTGGGGCTGCACTCCTGCATTGCTGCAATACTGCTCCCCAGCCCCTCCCCTGCCCCCACCTGCCTTAGCTGCACTCTGTGATCTTATCTACAGCTGGACAGTACCTGTCCGTTTCTTGTCCTTCCAGTTACTTTTGTCCATGTCTGGACTTGGCTGGCTGTTCCCGCCAGCCCCTTGCTGGTTACTGACCCTGATAGTGATGCAGCCAGAGGCACCCGAGGGTTAGCCCAAGGGCCCACACCTAGGGTTGACCCGTCAAGGAGCTTAGGATCCTCATTTTCTGGGTTTTGGTGATGTTGGAGGAATACCCCCCAGCCCACCGCCCCCATTCCTTGCCGCTTCTGGTTTGGAGCTCTGGACCAGGGCCTTGGTCCTGGTCGGTTTTTAAATAATTATTTAACTGTAACTTTTAGACCTGTGTGACATCTACAAAGCGTCCAATAAAGAAATAAGAAGCCATGGTCCCTACCTTCTTTCTCAGGTCTCTCTGGGCCCTTTGCTCCCCTCCTGCCTGCAGTGCCAACATTCACTTCCCCTCAGCAAGAGCTGGGGCAGGTTCGGTGGGATGGATGCGGACTGAAGACTAGTCTGTAGGAGCTGGAAGAACTCTCTGATTTGAAATTTTGCCTTGTCTTAGGCCAGTGGTTCACAAACTTAACATGTATCAGAATCACTTGGAGGACTCGTTAGATCACATTGCTGGGTCTTGCCTCAGAGTTTCTGGTTCAGTAGGTCTCGGGGGAGACCAAGAAATAACATTTCTAACAAGTTTCCAGGTGATGCTGATGCTCCTGGGGTGGGGCCGCACTTTGAGAACCACTCTCCTGGAGCATGTTTTTCAGAGTGGTCTAAGGCTATCCTGCTGCCACCTGCACCACAACACTTGGGAAGCTTGTTAAAAATGCAGATTCCTGGGCTCCAGACCTATTGATTCCATTTGGTGAGATGGGAGAGATGCAGAAATGGTCAGGAGTCTGCATTTTCACACTGAAGTTTGTGAACCACTGTTGCTAGTGGGATACAGGAAATTTTATTATTTTACCTGTCCAAAACCTTAATTAGCACTAATTTACTTCCAATCCAGGTCTCTGCATAGCCTGTCTGAACTTGAACAGCACTTCCAGCCTTTGTGCCACCAGGCACACCAGTGGCCATCCTTACCGATGTGGATTCATCACTCCACTTCTGAAACCTCAGCAGCCATCCCTGTGGGAAAACATACACAGCCATGATTTTTCAGTGTTCATTATGGTACATCTAAGACTACGTAAAACAAAAATGTCCCGGATGGTGTCTAAACCCCCAAGGAGCTCACGATCTAACAGAAAAGCTGACAAGACTAGAGAACAAGACAGAAGGGGCATATAGATCAGATGCTAAATTGTGACTTAGGTAGCAGGATACACAGCACGATTCAAAGGGGAAGGAAGTCTCTAGTGGGTAGCTGCCCAGAAAGGTGGGGTTGGTGCTCTAACTTGAAAGATGACTAGGATCTTCTCGGATGGCTGTAAAGTCCAAGAGCTTCCCTGGGCAGAGGGAACAGTAAGAGCATAAGGTGAGAAGCTACAGCTGAGCCTGAGCTGCCGAGGCTGGATGAGGGGCTGCGGCTCCTCTGCGCGCCAGCCACATGGGGCCTGGCTTTGCTGCTTTGTGCCTTAAGTGGGTCCTGGAGCAAAATGGCCTGTCAGTCCTGAGTATCCAGAGACTTGGTTGTGGGGAGAATGGGAACAGAGGAGAGCTCCTGCTACTTCAGCCAAGGGAGGGCCTGGGGATATTGTTAAGAACTCCCATTCAAGTCGGTTGGGGTCTGCAGCGTAGTGTGCCTGAGGTGCTAAGGGATGGGAGAGCTTCAGAACCTGGGGAATGGAAGTAAGCTAGTCAGCCTGTCCAAAAAAAAAAGCCAATCAGACATTTTAGGAATGCTTAAAAAGCCCACAAAATATGTATTGCTACAAATGCCTAAAATTAGCAGTGCCTTATTTTGGGTTAAGAACTTCCCTCCAGGTTCTGTTAAACCCAGCACGTAAGATGTGGCCAATGTTGAGAACTGGGTGGAGAGGTGAGTTGAGTGAGGTGGTTGCTCAGGCTCGCTTTCCCCCAATGACAGGTGGTGCTTGTCTTCAGTCCTCTTCCCCAGCTCTTCCTGACTGGGAAAACGCACTTTCTGCCAGCCTGTACTTTCCATGTTGCTCCAGGTTTCTTTAATCATAGCATTCAAGAACCTGAAGTACTTGCTGACACATAGGTGCAAAGGGAGACAACTAACTTTCTCCATTTAACAGCTGCCTTTTTCTTCCCTTTGCTGCTGACTTCCACAGGACCCCGCGTCATCTGCTTTTATGGAGGGCATGTGTTTCTCTCCTCTGGCTTCCTCTGGTCTGCCCAAACCCCTTCCCTATTAGACCCTCCCCCTGTGGTTTCCTGCCACCGACACTCGTCTAGGCTCAGCCTTCTGCTCCATCTTCTGCCTTCAGTCCAAGCCTCACTACTCTGCACCTGTTGATTCCGCTCTGCTTTTCACACCGTTTATCTTTCTCCCATTCTTCCCAATTAAATTTTCCTCCCTTCTCCCCACTTAAATTGTACCCATCCTACAAGACCACCTTCAAATCCCCATCTGTCCCATGAAGCCTCCTCTGGCTACTGCAGCCCTCAGTGATTTTTCTTTTGTGAACTCTGTCCCTACCACATGCTTTAGCCCTTTTACTCTGCCTTAATTGTTTGATGTGAACCAGTCTTGTCTCTTCAGCTGTATTGTAGGGCTCTGTGGGGGAAGCGTGCCTTGTGTTCCTCCTGACGCTCCCCAGCACTTCGAGCCATGCCTTGTCGAGCTGAGCCATGCTGACTGATTGCATGGCATGATTTGGTGGTGTGTGAACTCTAACAAGTGTGTAATACATTGGGAGATGATCCGGTGAAGCACGGGGCTGCTGTAGGGTTTCTTATTCCGAGACAGGAAATCACGAGGGGGAGAGGAGGGAGCAATTAGTCTCTCAAGCTTAACCCAGAGCATGTTCTGGATAGGGTTGGGCCAAGCCCCACCCCTCCTACCCCTCCATCCCAGGTGCTGGCTCCCAGCCCCACCTGGTGGGCAGCTGACTTCATAAAAGCAGCCCCAAGGAGGAGAAGGAGGCTGTTAGGAGGAGCAGGAGGATGAGCACTGAGCATGGACAGCAGCATCACCCTGGGGGCCGAAGGGGCTGTAGTCCTGGAGACAAGAAGTTCAAAAAGCGTAGCCGGCGCAAAGAAACCTACTCAATGTATATCTACAAGGTGCTGAAGCAGGTGAGCGTGGGGAGCTAGCATGTGTGTGTGTGGAATGTACTGGCAAAAGAGCCTTGAAAGGGTGCTGGACTGAGAGTTGGGATTCAGTTTAGTCCTGGCGCTGAGGCGAATGGCCTCAGGTATGCCGTGTCCCTCTTAAGGTGGTCACACTTGATCTTGGAGGTCCCTACACCTCTCGGTATCTGTCTTGCACCTGTGACGTACAGGAGACGTTTAAAGCATGCTCCCACAGTCCAGAGGCTTACAGGGTTTTGGACAGAAAGATGGTTATGTGGAATGCCAAGTGGGACATAATTAAGACAAGGAGGACCACAAGAAAGTGCTGGGCTGAAGGTGATCAGGTGCCAAACATATTATGGTACAAACAAGAAGTACTAGCTGGTGGCTAGAGTGAGGAGCAATTCGTGTAAACTGAAGTCTTGGGAAAGGCCTTCCAGACGAGTGGCACCCAGTCTTTCAGGGGCTAAGGGGTTGGTCTCCCTTATAGATGAAGGACCTGAAGCTCAATTATCTTGAGTTGACTGAGTCACATGACCTGACAGCAGCAGAGGTCAGGCCCCCCTCGCTGTGGGCAACCCCCTCGCAGTCTTCCACCCCTGAACCCACAGGTGCTCTCTGTTCATGCAGCCTACCAGAGCACCTGTGGGAAGCATCTACTCCTGGGACTCGCACACTGACGTTTTTGGGCACTGATGGGTACCCAAAAACCAGTGTGTCTGGAGGATCCAAGGTAACCTGGCCTCAAAGTCTGTGCCCTGTCAGCAGAGCCAGGGTCAGGAGGAGGCTGGGTAGCTATGTTGCCTGCCCTGGGTCTCTCCAACCTGCCTCAGATTCTTACCCCTCCATTAGATTAGATCTCAGAGCTGGAACCTGTCTCCAGTCTGAATCCTATTAGCAGTTTTAGTGACCTGACAACGTGGGTCTCGGGAATGCGTGGGTGAGGAGGGGTGGATTGGCCGAAATGGCAGCACCAGAGGACAGACTCCAGTGTCCTGAAGAAAGTGGGGTGGGAGCGGGTATTAGTGAGCCCTGCAGCTTAGCCTAACTTTGGGGCTCAAAACTTGTGAGGGAAGGGTTGGATGGGACTGGACTCACAGAGGAGAGCTGCTGAGCAAGTTACCCATGCACTGCAAAACTTACTGTTTTCACCCCAACCTGAGGAGACCAGAATGCGATGACAACACAAGTTTAGGCTAAATCAGCCTCATACTGGCTCTAATTTCTTGCTGTCAGTGGTGTCCAGAGGTGGTGGGGAGAGCGTGTGGCTGGGCAGGAGGAGCCTAAGTTCTAGTTCTGTCTCCAACATTGGCTTGATATACATTGTTGGGCAGTCACTTATCTCCCACTTTACAGAGAAACAATGTCTGCCTACTCACATTTTAGGATTGTTATCAGGTGCCTACCATTTGTTTTACTAGAGATCACCTAGTTCAAAAGCTTGTGGGCCAGAAGAGGAAACTGAGGCCCAGAGGAAAGTGCCTTATTCGAGGTCATACAGTGATTCACAGTACAGCCACAGAACCCAGGTCTCCTAACTCTTAGTCTGGTGCTGAGGTTGTATGATATAGGTGTGCTCTCTGGAAAGAAATTTGGTAATAATCTACTAAGTTAAGTGCACAAACCCTTGACCCCTGCAGTCCCACCTCTAGGAAGAACCTTCATTATGCTTGTACAAATGTTCAAAGACGTGTATTTACTGTAACACAATCTAATAGCAAAAAAACAAGCAAAAGCCGTAAATGTCCATTAGGAGAGGAATGGTGGTATACACTATGATTCATCTATACAACGGAGTACTATGCAAATACGTTAAATGAAAAAGGCAAAATGCTGTGTAACTGATTCCATTTGTCAAAGATAGATGTTTATATGTGCTTATACAAGGAACGTAATAGCATTTAGTTATTTTTTTGTGGTTGGGAGAAACTTTAATTTGGATATAGTAGAAAAAACAAATCCCTCTTGCTGTCTCTTGGCCTCTGGGAAGATGCTAGTGAGGTGGCCTAGCAGTTCTGCCTCCAGCTTCCTGAAGTCCCCAACTTGGGGCTGGGGCTTGCGGCGTCAGACAGAGCCTCCTGGTTAACAGAGTGGTTCTGCTGCTTCTCCAGGTGCACCCAGACATCGGCATCTCTTCCAAGGCCATGAGTATCATGAACTCATTTGTGAATGATGTGTTTGAGCGGCTGGCCGGTGAGGCTGCCCGGCTGGCCCAATACTCGGGCCGAACCACACTGACATCCCGGGAAGTCCAGACGGCTGTGCGTCTGCTGCTGCCTGGGGAGCTGGCCAAGCACGCCGTGTCTGAGGGCACCAAGGCTGTCACCAAGTACACCAGCTCCAAGTGACCCAGGGCCTAACATTAATAAAGGGTGAACTGCTCCCGTGCACTGTGGTGATTTGCAAAAGGAATATGTGAAGGCCAGGTGTGATGTGGGGCAAGGATATCGTCACCTTTTATGGCTACCAAGGTGGAATAATAACACATTCATACTTTTCAAAAACTGCTTTCTAGGTGTACCCCATGAAGGACACTGATAGTGCTTTGTAAACGTACAGATGTCTAATTGGTAGTGAGCTGAAGTAAGACTTGGGATCTGGGTTAGAATCTTGCATCTGCTGCCAGCTGTTTCCATCCCAGCCTCTCTGGGCCGGAAATTCCTCACGTGTGTTACTCTTCCAGCCCATGGTTTTGTGATACCATTTCTGGCAAACTATCATTTTTGTCCTGTGCTGGGCGCAGGGGCTACACAGATCTATTCTTCAAGATACAAAACGGGAAGCCCAAACCAGCTTCTAAATAACCTGCGGGGATCTAGAAGATGTTTTTATTTTCCGCCAACATTTTCTTCCCCTTAATTTCAGAACAAACTGGTGGGAATGTTTTTTAGACCTAACTTTTCTTCCCCAATTTGATTTTGAAAAATCTCAAAAACCCTCAGAAAAATTGCAAGAAAGTACAGTGACCACTTGCATGTCTTTCACCTAGATTCACCACTTAACGTTCGGCCACATTTGCGTCTTCTCTCTCATTCGGCCTCTGTTCTATCTCGTGAGCAGATGACCCATAAATTCTCTCCCATGCTCTTTGAGGGTGGGGTGAAGGGGTGTGATTTAGTGAACAAATCCAGAATCCTTTATGTTCCCTTCGTAACTGCATAGACTCAGCTTGTCGCCTTCAACTTCGTGTACTGAAAAGGCTCACTGTAATAACGGCTCACAGTGGGATGCAGTCCCACATACTTCCCATGCATTTTCTCATACGTCAAGCCTAACGTGGACATGCCATGAGATGAGTACTGATTATCCACGTTTTGGTCCCACAACTGGAAGGAGATCTGCCCCTGAGCCTCGGCTCTTCCCCACTCCCACTGTGTTTCATACTTGCTACTCAAGATGTGATTTGAAGACCAGCAGCGTCTATATGCCTGGGAGCTTGTTAGAAATGCAAAGTCTTGGGCCCCACCTCAGACTGTGGAATCAGAATCTGCATTTTGACAAGATCCTCAGGTAATTTGCATGCACACTAAAATGCAAGAACACCTCGTCTCTCGCTCCGCTTTGCTGCTGCCTCCCTTCTTCCGCTTTTCCTTCACCCTGTGCCTTATATATTTATTTATTCATAAGTCCTACTTAACACTGAGCCAAAAGGGTCACCCCCAGCTGACCAGAGTCAGGATGTGATGTTTTGTATTTTCTGAAGAATGGTCTCCTGAGCCTGTAGCAGTGATGGGGAAACCCACAGATGGCTTGGAATGAGCCCCAATCACCACTGAGTCCTGTCCATTACACTCTCAAGTCATTCCTTACATGGTATAGTTCACACGAACCATGTGAACTGCCATCAGGCCCAGGGATTCAGGTCTGCTTATGCTCACTTCAAGGAATAAGTTGTGACCTCAGAGTGTGAGCCCAGGCCTTCCGCCCCCAACTCCAGGCCCTTCTCCCCTCGCATCACAGCTGCCTCCAGGACAGTCGTATACAAGAGTAAAGGAGGCTGGGTCTGAATTAAGGAATACAGGGTTCCTCCCACTGAGAAGTGCAGTCAGAGTAACGCCTTTAGGACCCGTGTTCACCCAGAGCCTCACAGTTACAGGGTGACTTCAGAGACCATGCTTTCATTTGATCCTCACCAGAAAAGTAGCCACAGCTGACACCACACCCTGCCCTAACCTTCCAAGGCTTCCACCCTCCCTCCAGCTTGCTGCCTCCAGGATGTCCTCTGAGATGTGTCCCCAATCCTGCACCTGCAGCCCCCTCCCCTCACTGCCTTAGAACATTGGGACAAAGGGACAGAACTCTTAAAAGAGGGCTGTTCTGGATTTGGGGGGTGGAGTCAGGGTGGAATCACAGAGGTTCTGTGGAATCCACCACCAGCTCACAAAGGGCAGTGTGAGGAGTGGGCACCATGTCTGAGCGGTGAGTGAGGGGCTGGAGCGGAGCCCCCAGGTCAGGGACAGCAAAGAGCAAAGTGCTTCCCTGGTGCTGTCAGGCTGGGGTCGAAGGAGGGGGAGAAGGACTGGTGGGGAGAGGGAGGTTCTGTGCTGGGCCCCAGCCATTCACATAGCCACCATGGCTGCTCCTGCCTGTGGTCAGCTTTCGCTCTTCCGACTTCCCCAGACTATTCATTCCAGAACCAGGGCTTTGCTCTGGGGAAGGGACCTTTCGCTACAGTCATCCCTCACCCCCACTTCCCATCCACCATCACAGACCATTGCAGCACCCCTGGGCTGCACCCTCACCCTGAAGGACCGACTGTCTGCTAACTCCAAAAGCCCTCCTTAGAGGGAGCCCCTAAGGGCCATGCCCACTCTTCATTCTTGCCAAACCATCAGCAGACTCCCTCCCGCCAGTGACCCCAGTCTCACACCTTCTCTAAGCCCCAGTGTGCACACTGTGACTACCATCTCATTCCCCGCCGAGGACCCCTCATTTCACTGAACTTCACTTTGACACCATGAGTAACCTTAACGTTACACTTTCTGGAACCCCGAGTTCACACTCCTCAAAAGATCAGCGTCCATCTCCCCTGTCGACTGTCCCCCCTCCTCCCAGCCTCAGAGCACCCTGGTGCACACTGCCTCTTCTCCAGGGCTTATCAACGCCTCTGGGACTCCTCCCATGTGACCCTGCAAGAGCTGCTGGACCGAGAGCAGCCCCTGCTCGACCCCGTGCCTGACCGGGAGCGGCAGTCCTTCCAGTACAGGCTCTCAGTGCTCTACCTGTACTACCTGGGGCTGCTGCGCCGGTTCGATACCCTCTACGACCAGATGTTGCAGCCACAGAAGCGGCGGCTGCTGCGGCGCCTGCTGGACAGTGTGGCGGGCCGCGTGCTGGAGCTCAAGGATGATCTGGTGCGTGCCGACCTGTGTGAGAGCCACTGTCTGGACCGCGTGCTGCAGGACCTCAAACTCACACCGGTGTGCAGGCCATGGCGCGGGGCCAAGCCCACGCCAGCTGGGGGTGGGGGTTGGCCTTGACCTCCTGTTGACACGGAGCCACGCCCCTGACAGCTGATGGAGGATGAGGGCTGACTTTGACCTCCCACCGACACCTCTGGCGTTGGGACATCTGCAAAGGAAGGAGGCCAGGGCAGATCAGGGGATGGGATTTGGTCTCAGGAGAAGGGCTTCAGGAACCTGGCAGTGCAGGCAAGTAGTTAGGAGGTGGCTGGCGAGACGCAGGAATGACTGGGGATTGGTGAAGAGAGTCCTCTATATGTTTGCTCCTCAGTGTGGTCTGTGGACCAGCAGCATCAGCATCGCCTAGGAGTTGTTAGAAATGCAGAATCTCTGGCTGCACCTGAAACCCACTAATCTGCATCTGTGTTTTAACAAGACTCTCAGGTGATCTGTATGCACTGGGAAGTTCCAGAGCACAGAGCTTCTGCACTGGCCTCTAGTCTGCCCTGAGGTCATGGTTCACTGCTCCATGTCCAAGACAGTCTCAAAGTTCTCCAGACCAGCTGCATCAGACTCAGCTGTAGACTTGAAAAAACAAACAGATTCTCCAGCCTCTGCCATTCTGATGTGGTAGTCTGGGGAGGGCCTAGGAGTCTGCATTTTAAGACTTCCCAGTTGATTCTGATGTACAGCCAGGTTTGAGACCACTGCCCTTTACCTACCATGATCCTCCAGAATTCAACTCTGGCCACATGGTGAGGGCAGGAGAAGAGAGGGATAGCCCTTTGGGTGATCTGCCCATAACCTGTAAATTTCCCACCCCAGGGCTCTAGGATGGAGGAAAACAGCACCAGGGTCTGCGTGAGCAGCTGAAAATGGTAATGGATCAGTCAGATGGCCCAGCTTTTGATTCCTGACCCTCCTTCCCCCATATTTCCCCAAAGGCAGACCTGGAGGTTCCAATCCCCAAATACTTCCTGCTGGAGCAGTCCAGCATTCTGAGGGAGCAAGGGCTGATGCTGGCAGAGATCCTGTCCAGAATGGAGCCAGTGTCCTCCGAGGAAGTAAGTCCAGGAGATATCTTCCCAGACTCCTCTCAGACTCTGGCTCCCAGAACAGAGTTGCCACCCTCCAGGATGCAGAGAGGCCCTGCCTTGCCCTAGACCCACCTCCGAGTGCTCTGTGGGTAATCCCTGGCCCCCTTCAAGGCTGCTCTTGTGCTCCTTTAGCCTTCCAACACCAAGGTAGAGGGACAGAGGTCGGCACCTAGATGCCCCGGGAGGATCAAGCCCCCAGCACGTCCTTTGGCGGCTGGTATCCCAGCTGCCTGCCAGGACGCAAGCCCCCTCTCATCTCCTCCTGCTCCTTTGCCCCTGCTCTGGCCAGAGATTTCCAGAAATGCACCGGACTGAGGCCGTAACCCTACTGCAAAGGGCCGAGCGGGCCAGGCAAGGCCGGCTCCGAGCCACCTTTATGCGAGAGATTCGGAGAGAGGAAGAGCGGGATCGGAAGATTTGGGAGGAGGGACAGCACAAGTTCAGTCAGGACCAAGCAGCTATCACTATACAGAAGGTAACCCCTGGCACCTAGGAGGAAGGTCAGGGTAGAGTCCCCTCCTCCGGGAAGAATGCCCAGCTCAGCAATTGACAACAGAGATGCACGTGCTTGGATTCTGTTGCCCCACAACTAGATCCTAAACTAGGGACCTTAATCAGTCAATAACCATGTATCTTATTTGTTATTATTTATTCTACATTGCTACCCCCAAAAGGACTTGAAGTGGGATACCATAAAAACCCTAGAAACAGAAAGATCATTAAAATTAGGGGAGAAAGATCCATAATAAGGTAGCAGAACAGAGTAGATGATCATTCCAGAGACTCTTAAGACTTATTTTAACTCATGTTAAAAATGAGTCACTAAAATGGGTCCCGAGCCTCCTGACAGCTGAGGCAGAAGGAAACATGATGAACAAATAAGAGTTTGAGAACTGATGTGATCCAGGTGTCCTTAAGGTCTGTGCCGTCTGGGGACATGCTTTACTTTAACGTGGAAATAACACAATCACACCCCATCCTGCCTCACTGCTCAAAACCCAGCCCCATCCTGAGGTTTCCCTGTGCTTCATACTGTTCTGGTGGTCATGCCTCTTCTCTGCTCTGAACTGCCATTCCATGCCTCTGAGCCCTTGCTGGCCTCCCCAGTGTGTGATGTGGCCTCTCTGTCACTCCCCAAGAGGCTGCTAACACAGGCCCACTCCAGGCAGTAGTGGTTACCAGCTGGGTGAGACCGGAGGGTTTCTAGGAAAATTTCAGTGCAGAAAGGGAACGCTCTCCTCCTGTGACCCAATGGCCCTGCCCTGTCACAGGAGGTCTCTTGCCACATTTTCTTTCCAGAAACAGGCCCAGAACTGCTGACATGGGGCTAAATCTTTCTTGAATCAGTCTTCTCTCCCATCTTCTCTCTCTCAAGTCCCAGTGTCTCAAAAACTTGTCTGCTAGCCCAATACAGGAAACTTAGAACCACTTCCTACCAAAAAAAAAAAGCAAACCAACCAACTAACAATCATCAAGCCTGAGAAGATATATCCTCTCCAAATGGGATAGATTTTTAGATTATTAATTAGTATGCAGAGCATCCCGATCGGAGCCTCTGCATTTGGGTGACCATACCGATGTCCGGCTGCCCCACAGATGAGGAGGAGGTCCTCGCCCGCAGGGCTCGCAAAAGCAAGCCTTTTGAGAAGGAAGGTTGGACCCAAAGATAGCGCCCCTCTTCCCCCGTGAGAGCCAAAGCAAGTTATTTTGTCCCTGTTGGCAGACATCAAGGGTATGGAAATACTGCGGTGCGGTCTTTGAGTTCTCTCGTAGGCTAATCAAAGGAAAGAATGTGTTAACTTAGTCATTGTGTGCATTTCCTATGCTAGTCACAGGAGCAGGAGGACGAAGTCAGGACAAGAGACATGGGGGGGGTCCAGAGCCTGCTCACTGAGGCATTGTTAGGGAATGGAAAGGACCGCATAGGGTACTGGCCCTGCCTCCCTCTGCCAGAGCCCTGCCCTCCACCCCACTAATACTAGGTTGTCCACGGGCCTGAGAGTGGCCAGCCTGAGAGGGGCCTGGGAGAAGAGCACTCGGCGAGGAGTCAGGAAACCCGGCCCTTGGTCTCAGCTCTGCACTGACCAGCTCTTGGGCCTGGAAGAGGCCATGTCTTGTCGCTGGCCCAAGTTTCCTTGTGTCGAAAATGTGGGAATTAATTAGGGGAGCTCCATGGTCCTTATAGAGCTGATGTCTATGTGCCTGGGTGGGATCAAGTACTTACTTACTCCAAATGCTATGGGAATTCTGAGCCACAAGAGTGGGGAGCGCCACTTGGAGAAGGTGGTACTTCCACTCTGATCTGTGCCTCCAAAGACACAGCAGGTGAGAGGGTGGAGATGAAGAGGAATTCCTGGGGGGCCCTGAGGGAACGAAACCTGGGAACTGGACAGCTTGGGTGCTTCCCTACCCCCACTCTGTTCTGGGCTGTTCCTGCTCAGGGTGGCAGTTGCCCGTGAGCTGCCCTCCTGGAGGTGCGCTCCCCAGCACTCCTCCCCCACCTCCCACCCCAAATCTCCCCTAGCCAGACCTTCCTGGCAAGAGAGGCTACTGCTCCCCATGGGGCTGAGCCCGAGAACCACATCCCTACAAAAATGCAGTGTGGGGAGTGTCTGGGCCCATCTGTCCCCCCAGGTGTGGAAAGGTTACCTGCAGAGGAAGCGCACTCAGCAGGACCGGCAAACGGAGATGGAGTTGATTGGCATGGTGAGTCCCTTTCTGGCCACAGGTGGGGCACCAGGCTGGCCAGGGCATGAGGCCACTCCCCTCTTCTTCATCCCTCTACCCCCTCCCCAGAGTGCAGCCCTGTACGGCCCCTCACTGCCCATACTTCCCTCCACTCAGGACTGTGGTAGGCGTGAGTGGAGGGGGCAAGGCCGGGGCTGGGGGACCCTGGTTGAGGGATCCTTCAGGGTTTGGTTGAGAAAGAGGGGAAAGGACCAGAAAGCCACAGCCAACTACATCCCTTTCCACCCCTCCATCTCATAGGGCCCTTGAACGGATCGCAAATGTGGGGCGGGGTGAGGAATAGTAGCACAGAGCATCCCAGGCCCCATGTCTGTGCCCCTAGCTGGAAGGAGAGGCTGCACAGGTGGGCGCAGCAGAGCGAGGAGGCCATAAGGCCAGTGGGAGCCACCCACCCCCACCACATCAGAGCATTTTGGGCCACAGGCTCCCCAATTGCTCTGGGGGCCCCAGACTGGCTTCTCCTCTGCTGTGCAGGGAGGAGGGCTAAGTGTGAACTACATAACCTGAGTGTGAGTGTGCTCGTTGGGGAGTGTGGGTGGTAAGAGGGGCAGAGCCCCCAGAGTGTGTTTACAGGCGGGGTGAACAGGCCGGCTCCCTGCTTCTTGTCTGCCCTATACTCTCTGATGGCTCTTTCATCCCGCTAGTCTCCGCTGACTTAGGAAAGGAAGACCGTGGCGGGGGCGGGGGGTGGGGGGTGGTGTCATGATCCCTGAGAGGGCTTTGCAGTGGGGCAGAGGCTGTGGAGGCCTGGCTGATAAAGGGAATGGGCTGGGCTGGGGGGCCAGAGGGATTGGAGACAAGGGCTAGGATGCCTATACCAGAAGGCTTGGGGGGTTCAGAAGCAGGGAGTGGCCAGGGGCCACTGCATGGGAGTTGGGGGCTGGAGACCTGGACCCCCAGGAGGCAAGAGCAGGCAGAGGGAGGTGGGGTCGGCCCTTGGTGGGGTGGAGGCAGGGGGGCATGGCATGGCGGTGGGTGAGGAATGAGCCTGGCCGCCCGGGCCCATCAACAGTGTGAGCTCAGCGTTTTCAGTAATTGTCTCTGCGCAGAATGATATTTAAAATACATTTGGGAGCCAATGAGGCGGGAAAGTGGCTGCAAGAGCGGCTGCCAACACGGGCCGCCGAGGTGGGGGTGTGTGTGGGGGCTGGGGCTGGAGGCTCACAGGGGAGGGTGTGCTGGGAGGGGCGGGCAGGGGGGCCAGCCCGGATGCATCTAGCAAACTCATTATCAGAGTAATTTACACAGATGAGTTTCGGCTCCAAACACAATTTCTCCTGATGCAGGCATGCCCGCTGTTCCATGTGGGTATGTATGTGAGGCCTTGCGTGTGCGGGTGTGTTGGGGAATGAGTGGGGGCAGGTGTGTGTGACTGAGGCCTGGGGCTGGATCCTCCCCACTCCCACTCTTGAGTCCTTCGACTTCCTCCCACTTCCCCAGCTCCCCTCGCCCAACCAGGTGGAGCGCTTGGGCATCATGTCCCAGGCCTGCCTCTGGGAGGATGTCCGGAGGCTCCGCCAGCTGGAGAAGGAGGAGGAGTTCCAGTTGGCGATGGTGAAGGCCCACGATTCTCTCAAAGAGACAGAGGGGCCTGACATGCAGGAGAAAATGAAGGAGCAAATCCGACAGTGGTTTATCGAGTGCCAGTTAGTGTCCCCAGCCTCGGCTGACCAAACCCTCAATTCCTTTCCCTCCTCACTCCAGGGTCCCCCACACCTGTTCTGTCTTCTGGTCCAGATTGGGCCCTTTTCTCCATCTACCTCCATTCCCCTGACACACAACTTAAATCTGGGGTCCCCAATCTATAGGACCATCTCCACACGTGACTTTCCATTTCGCTGGCTGGAAGAGAAAATGCCAGAATAAGATGGGAAAAGCATCCGTGAATGCCCCCTGAGTAATCTGTCCTTTCTCTTCTGTAACTATCCGTTCTTTCCCTCTCTTCCTCTATCTCCCCGGCCCTTCATCTTTCCCCGTTCTTCCCTCTATCCATCTATCCATCCATCTACCCATCCATCCACCCATCTGTCCATCCCTCTGTCCAGCCACCCACCTGTCCATCTATCTGATCATCTTATGTTCACTTAGTGCCCTTACTGGCCGATTCCCTGATTATCCAGATGAGTCTTTAGGTGGATCCTACCTGATCTTTGCAGACAAGACTCCAGAAGAGGTACCTTGGAGGTGGGGACAGGAGATTTTCTGTGGCAGGTGGAGTCTAAGGTTACAGAGAATATTGAGTGTAAACTGAGGGTGGCATTGGGGTACAGGGAGAGGTCAGCCTCAATGGAGGCAGATGTGGCCAGAGAAATTATACGTAGCTAGCAAGACTACAGGGGGAGGAGGGATAACTGTGGCTGGAGAAGGCACCCTTGGCCAGGGAAAGGAAACCTATCTGGTGAGACTACCGTCCAGATCCCCATGGGCCAGGAGAGAGCAGCAGCTCTGATCAGAACACTCCTTCACCTGGTGCGCCTTTCGTCTTGGACCCCAGTGGGGTCTCTGGACTCTCAGCCATCTGGATCCCACTAGTGACCCTAGGACTTGGGAGTCCTGGGTCCACCCTAGCCTCAGGCCCTGGGTTCTCTTGCTCCTATAAAATCCCCTTGATCTTCTCTAAAATGTCTTTCATCCTTGGTCACAGGTGAAAATAGAACTGGAGGCACAGGTCCAGGAGAGCAAAAAAAAGGACCAAGAGAAAAATAAAGAAAAAGAAAAGGAGAAAAAAGAGAAGAAGAAAGAGAAGGAAGACAAGACCAGGAAGGGGGTAAGGCACATGTGGACCAAGTGGGCAGGGACAAAGTCTGAGGGAATTCATGCAGGAGGGCTGATCAGGTGAGAATTAGGACCAGAGTCTGTGATAGGTGGAGGTGAGGGGGTGAAGGTCAAAGGCTGTTTCTATTCTAGGAAGCAGATACAATGCTGAAAGTGTTGCCATCCAAATTTATACCTGTGATTAATGCCGGACACGAGGAGTACATAAGTAAGAGGCGAGAAGGTTGGGAAAGAGTGTCTGGGCCTTGCAGGGGCTTGGGGTGACCCTTGGTCATGGAGAAAGTGGACATAGGCTATGTGGATCATGAGGCGGCAGTGTGGGTGTGTAAGCCAAGGGGATAATGCCAAAGGGGGAGAGGGGTGTGGGGTATGATTCTCTGGATGGGGGGCATTATGAGTTTGGGTCTGAATCCTGCAGTCACAGGCCTTGGGATCAGGCCTCTGTCTGCAGTCTGGGTAGGAGCAGTGCCAGGCAACCGGGTGAGGAGAGGGGAACCAGCCTGGGTCAGGTTCCTGGTCCACGTGCATGTGTATGCACGTGTGCGTACGAGTGTGTATGCATACACCTGGGACTCTGACCTCCACTCGTCTGTCCATCTCTCACGGTCAGATCTGTGGAAGAACAGGTCTGACAGCGTACACCCCAATCAGAGTTTTGACGCTGAGACCCTTCGGGCAGAGAAGAGGAAGGAAGTGGAGCAGGAGATCCGGATACATGTGAGCACGCTGGCTCAGGGCTTTCCTGAAGGCTTCTTCCTCCCACCAGGGCCTCCAGCTGCTTCAGGCTCTGTCCCCTCTGTCCTCTCTCTCGTCCTCAAGCCCTCAGCCTGCCCATCCACTGTAGCATCCTCTAGGCACTGCCTTCCGTGCATAGTCCTAGCTCTGTCTCAGTCCATCTGGTCCCTGCTGTCCTCTGCATCCCCCTCTGTCTCCCTTGTCTCCCTTTCCCCTGGAGTGTGGATGCAGCCTGGTGTGAGGGAAAGGGAGGGGCGCTGAGCTGAGGTCACACCCACCATCATCCTCCCCAACCTTAAAGAGCTCCTGCAGCGTGCCCACACCCTGCTGTGCACTTTAGAAGCATTAGATCATGTGATATTTCCAACAACCCCTGAGGTAGGCAACATGATTTTCTCAATGTTACACACAAGAAAAACTGAGGCTGAGAGGTCATACAACTGCTCAAGGTCCCATAGACTTTAAAGGGTGGGTCTGGAGCTTGAACAGAAAGCCAATCGAGTCCATCCTGGGAGCCTCTCCCCACATCGATGCCAGTTGAGGGCAAGGCTAATGCATGAGCAGGATACAGATTAGGATTGAGTATGGCAGGGTACGGGGATAGGGGTGGGGGTGGGTGGGGTGGGGGGTGAGAGATGCAAAAGCTGAGGGTTCCAAAACAGCATGTAGGAAGGTTGGTGGCCACCCGTGCTGCCGTCACTGGGCTTGGCTCGTTCTTCTCTGAGGCTCCTCTCCTCTTCTCCACCTCTGCCTTCATCCTCACCTCTCCCACCTGTCCTCCCCAGCCACTGGCTGCCCCCCACACTCCCTGTTGTCCCCCCAGGTGGATGAGCTGATGCGTCAAGAGCTGAAGAACCTGCGCCTGGCTGTGGACAGGGAGGAGGGGAGACCCTTGAAGGCTCCAAAGGCAAGATGAGGGGCTAGGGCTGGGACAGGGGAGGACACAGAGTAGGGAGGTAAGGAACAGAAGACAATTGTCTACGTGCTTGTTTTCGACCAGAAAAAGACTGGGAACAAAACTGGGAAGAAGAAGAAGGAAAAAGATCTGACCTCAAACAGGTAGCAGACCCTCCACTTTACTGAGGTGGTGGAGTAAGTGCTTGTCCAGGACAGATCTGACTTCTGGTCCTGGTTCTGTTGCTGTATATGACCTTGGGAAAGTCACTTAACCTCCCCGACTCCCTGTCCTCGTTAACCAAGTACCTGTCCTGCCAAACTCACAATATAGCTGTGAGGGTCAAATAGAAGCATAAGAAAGTGCTTTGAACATGATGATGCAGAATAAGATGTGAGTGGAGTATTGTCCTCAAGGCTCCCTCCTTCCTGTTTCTCCCTCCAGCCTTTACCTTAAGCAGCTCTGTCCCCACCAAAGCCCTCTCCCCCTGGACTTTCCACTCTGGGGCATTGCAGAACTTGTCAGTGGTCCTTTTCTACTCAATTCTCTGGTGAAGCAAGTCACGATCACACTGATTTTAGCTGTGTTAATGGCCATCCCTCCCAGTAGCGTGAACATGTGAAGTGTGGTTTCTAGGACGAGGGCAATGCGTCACCTAAACCACTGGGTTTCCGATGGAACTTTGGACCCTGAGCAGACTGATGGAGGGGGTGTCGCAGAGGATGCTGGTCCTTCTCACAGCCTTCCCAACCCACAGAGCACCTGCTGTGGGCAGACTGCCCTCTGGGGGCAGTGTGATGCTGGCCTTCCAGTGGCACTATCGATAATTTTGACCACAGGATGTTGGGAAAGAGGGCCCCTTATCCCCTGCTCCTCGTGCCCGTAGCGCTGCCTCACTCATCTCTGTCTCCATTCCCCTTTGTCCTTGGGGGCCCCTCTGTGCCACCTTCTGCCAGGTCCGTGGAATCTCTGTTTGAAGAGCTCATCATCTCTGGCTTTCTGAAGAAGAGCGAGACAGTGGCATTGAAAGACTATGTTGGTGAGACTCCTCCCCAGAGCCTGCTCCCAGAATGAGAAACAGTGCCCAAGGCCCTCCAGCCATAGCCTTTCCCGTGGCTGACTACCACTCTTGGCCGTGAACCTTCTCCTCAAGGGCTTCCCTCTCTTGGCCCTGCCCAAGTGGGTGCCACTCACCAGGTGGCCACCTGTCCCCCCAGGTGACTACCTCTATCTTGGATCCACTCTGAGTTTGGCCAACAAGTTGCCCGTGCCTTCCCTGTTTGACATACGACAGAACGTGGCCTTGTACGGGGTCCTCCGGCTTGGTGAGGGGCCCTGGGGAGAGGGAAGAGTGCTGGACAGGTGGCTCTTGGGAGCCTGGGTGCAGGATAGGGTGGCTGAGGCAGGCATGTCCAGCCTGGGTCCACCTGTGGAGCCATGGACCCATATTGGACTCCTCCTGCCTTCCCCCGGCTCTGCAGGAGGTCTCACTCAGACTGGGCCACCCCAGAAGACATGTGGGCCCTTGACCTGCTGAGGAGCCCACAATTCTAGCCCCTTACTCAATCCCAAGTGACATCCCATAGTCTGTCCCATTCCCAGAAGACAGGAATCTTTCTGAAGCGGTTGGTCACACGCCCTTTAATTCTACCCCTTCATGATCCAGGGGTGGGAGCAGATGGCATGGCAAACAGGAAGGGCGTTGGAAGGAGGTAGAAGGCTCCCTCCTCACACCCACACATAGCTCTCCATAACTGTGATGGCTAAGCCTCTCCAAGTCCTCTAGGCTGCCCCTCTCAGCAGGCAGGCCTGGGGCATTGCTCAGACAGCGGGGGAAGGCAGCGCAGCCAGGATCTGAACCTCATCCTGCCCAGCCTGGGCCTTTGGCCTCACCTTATACAACGTCTCCCCCACGGGCCTCCTGCTGGCCTACCGCCTGCCTCTGGCCCCTGTTTTCTCTCTCAGGCTCCCCAGATATACACTCCATGGCTCCCCTCATCCGTTCTATCCTCCTGGTGGGCCCTTCCGGCATGGGGAAGAAGATGCTGGTCAAGGCTGTGTGTACAGAAACCGGTGCAAATCTGTTTGACCTGTCACCTGGCAACCTGCAGGGCAAATATCCTGGCAAGACCGGGGTGCAGATGATAGTGCATATAGTCTTCAAGGTCTGGGTCCCCTGACTTTGGCATTTCTAGTTCTCAGACTGACAACAGAGCAGGGTGGGCTTTGTGCTTAGGAGGTCGCCCATCTGCCTATTTGGTGTGATTTCAGGAGCTGCTAGGTCTCCCTACCAACCCCTGCCAGGAGCTTGTGGATACCTGAAGCCCTGGTGATGGGGGAGGTGGAGGAAGTGGGGAGCATAGCAGTTTCTTTTCATGGTAGAGATGAAGCTTAACACGCAGCCCCACTGCCCAGGGAGAGCAGAGACTCTGTTCACACTGAGGTGTGATGGGTGTGCAAAGGACTGGGAGGTGGAATTGGCAGGATGTGGGAAGTGGAGGCTGGAGCTCCACAGTCCACCATTGCCCGAGGCTGGCCCTGACCCTGGGTTGGACCAGACGGGGAGGTGACCCTTGCCCAGAGATGTCTAACGTCGGGTTTCTATTCTCTGACCTGTCCAGGTGGCTCGACTCCTACAGCCCTCTGTGATCTGGATTGGAAATGCCGAGAAGAATTTCTATAAGAGGGTCCCAAAAGAAGAGCAGGAGGTAAGGGAGTGGGCAGGAAGGATGAGCCTGTGTCAAGGCCGGCAGGCTTTGGCTTGTTAAAGTCACTCCAAACCTCACCTACTGTGTGGCCTTGGACAAGTCCCCTGTTTTCCTCCTGCCTTATTTCCTTATGCTTAAAGCAGGCCTGACAGCCTCTCCAGTCTGCCTCTCAGGGTCCATGTGAGGCTGAGTGTGGGCATGTGCTCTGAGAACTTGGAAGCCCGTATGATAAGTCACCATGTCTGGACCTCACTACCCGTCCCTCCCCAGTGCAGATGGACCCAAAGCGAATAAAGAAGGACCTGGCCAAGGCCTTGCGACTGCTGAATCCCGGAGACCGTGTGATGCTGATAGGGACCACCAACCGGCCGCAGCTGGCTGAGATGAAAGGGCTGTGCAGGACCTACGAGCGAATCCTCTTCATGCCACAGCCCGATTATGCTTCTCGCTTTGGTGAGGCCCAGGGTTGTGGGTACAGGCCAGAGAAGGGATCCAGGGACCACCCCTACCAAAGCCTTCCCAGCCTTCTTCCCATGCCCCACTGCTGCTCTGAGCCCTCACCTCCATGGCCAGGTGTTCCGAAAGGGCTGCTAGACAAGCAGCCCAGTGGCCTGGGTCCTGGCCTGGCTCTGTGGACATGCACAGGCCACTTAGGTCCTCGGAGTCTCATTTCCTCATGTTAAGTGGGGAGGATGGTCCTTACCTTCCTGGGAGGACAGGCGCTGTTGGATGTAGAGCCGCTCTCCAGAAGCAGAGCTCGTTCCAGATACAGGCAGAGGCACCCACTGCCTCTCCCTGCCCCATGTCCTCCCTTCATGCCTGCAGTGCTCTGGAAGCATATGATAGAGGCCCAGGGAGTCCAGGTGGCCCAAAGCCTGGACCTCAGTGCCCTGGCCAAGGTGTCTGATGGTTACACGCCCGGTCACATTCTCCAAGCCATCCGATCGGTGCTGACCGAGCGGCGGCTCCTGCAACTGTCCAAACGGCCCCTGGTGGCCTCAGAGTTCCTGGGGCATCTGGCAAAGCTGGAGCCAGTATACAGGGAGGAGGAGGAGGCCCTGAAGGTGAGGCTTCTGGGGGGGGAGGGCAGGAGGGAGGGTTGTGGGCTGACATCAGCCAGGGAGTCGGCCCTCCAAAGCCCCAGGCCCACAGCACACTTTGGACCCCTCCCTCTGTTCCACCATGGAGTTCAGCTGGGAAGGAAATAAGACATCATGGGGAAGGACTAGTGGGCAGAACCAGCTCACCTGGTTTCCTCGAGGGTGGGAACCCGAAGGGGCCACGTTGTATTAGGAGCCCATGATTGGTTCTGGCACCAGCTGCCACTCACTTCCCCTACCTCTGAGTCAGTGCCCACCCCCAGGGGTGACAGAATGGCTATGGGAACACAGGAAGAAGGGCTTCAGGGTGGGGGCAGGAGGGCTTTCCCCTGACAATGGCTGACACTGTGGGCTGGGGTATTTGGTGGGGAGCAAGGGAAACCATGGCTCCAGCAGGATGCCTGGACCCAGGAGGAGAAAAGGCTGTTGAGGACGCCCATCCACCAAACGAGAAGGGGTGAGGTCAAGAGGCAGAGCCGAGGGTCAGTTCCAACGCACTTATCCTTCCTTCTCCTCCTCCAACCCAGGAGTGGTACTTCAAGACCCCACTGGGCAAGAAGAGGATGAAACTTAGCAAGGACCAGGACGCTGAAGAGGCCAAGCTGGCAAAGGAGAAGAAGAAAAGGAAGTGATGGCTGAGGCCAGGGTGTCCGAGATTAGCGGCAGGACTGGGCAGTGCCCCATGGGTGAAGGGATCAGGGGGCAGAGGAATAAACGCCCAGACGGCTCGGGGACCAGCTCTCTTTGTCGATCTCTGTGTTTCCCGCCCCTTGCTCTGTGCCCCCTGCCTGTGCCCAGCCTCCACCTCGCACCCCACCCTCTCCTGGGCCCCGGCCCTCACCCGCTCACAGCCATCTCCACTCTGGCTCCCAGATCCCTGTCCTCTGACCCCACCCCTGTTTTTATCTCCTGTCATTTTCCTGTCCTGGCTCCTCAGCTGTCTCCTCCTCGAGGTATGTAAGAGAGAAAAATAGGAAGAGAAGGAGAGAGGGAGAGAGGAGAGAGGGGAGAAGGCAGGTCTACAGGAAGTAGAGAAAAAGAAAAAATCAAGAGTCTGGAGGTCACAGACCCTGGTTCTAGCCCCATCCGCACTAACTCCCAGTGTGGCCTTGGCAGTCCTTTCCTGTCTCTGGTCCTCAGTTTCCTTACCCGTAAGGTGAGGAGAGGTTGGACCAGCCAATCTCCAAGGTCCCCTCTGCTCTAGGGTTGGATTTTTTCTACAAGGTTTCTGGAAGTCAGGTTGGTGAGGGCTCTTGGGCAGCGGTGGGGTGGGGTGGGAGAGAGGGCTCTAGAGAGAGAGCGTGTAGGGAAAGGGAGGATTTGTGGCCAGAGCTGGGGCTGTTGGTAGACCTAGTGCCTTCTCTGAGTGGTCTTCACCTCTTTCCTCTGGAGAACCCTGCCCCCCACCTGCTCAAGCTCTGCACTCTTTCCTCTGACCCAGAGCCTGTCCCTTACGGGGCTGAGTGAGATGCAGCCTCCTGCTCCTGGGCGGAAGTCCATCTCTGGGTCCCCCTTGGTGGGGAGAGAAGATATGGGGGGTTGATGTCAGGGAACTTGGGGAGCAGGGGGCAACCACGCCACCGAGGGCTGGGATCCCCAGGGTTCTCCTAGAAGAAGTGGTGAAAGGAGTATGTGAATAAAGGTCAAGGTGTGTGCTGGGTTGCAAAGGCAGTAAGAGCCACATGAGGTGAGACCATCGGGCTGGAGCAAGCCCAGAGCCCCGTGGTGGGCAATGGGGGCTCCGCTGAGCCCAAGGCCTGGGTTTTGAGATTCTTTTCTCCCTTTTTTCCTTTTTATTTCCCCAAATGAAAGTAGTCTCATTATCCTAATGTGCCTGAATGGGCAGAGCCACTTCTTCCTTCTCATTCTCCAGCTGAGACCCCTTCTAACCATGGCAGGTAGAGATGCCATGGGACATCCAGGGGTCATCTAGGGAGATGTGGGGGTCAGCAGCTAGGACTGGGGGGTGGTCAGCACCTACCTAGAATGGGCATGGGGAGGTCAGCACCTACCTAGGCTGGGCGTGGGGGGGTCAGCACCTACCTAAGCTGGGCGTGGGGGGCGTCAGCACTGAGGATGGGCGTGGAGAGTTCTGTTGCTGCCTGGATGAGCCCTATTTCCCCTGGGCAGAAGCCTGTCTTCCAGAGAACCCCTGGAGGGGATGCTTCATGGAGTGGGGCTCTCTGTCATCTGTCATTACTGTGGAACCCTCCCTTCGGTTTGGGAGGGGGAAGGTGCAGGGCTAAGTGGTGACATTTGGGAGGGCAGGAAAAATTATCTGGCACCACATGCCCTCCATCTGGGCTCAGAGCCCAGGACGCTGGAGGCTGGCTTGGTGAAGTACATGACAGATGAGACAGAGTGCAAAAATGGCAGCTTGAAAGCCCCCTACCCCCACTCCCGTTCTAGTCCCGGCTCTGCAACAAGTTGTCACATCTTGGGCAAATCACTTCCCACCTCTGGGCTCCATTTTCCTTTACCTGTGAAATTGCAGATTGAACACCAACAGCTGGGTAGTTCCTTTCAACCCTGATGTATTTAGGGTGAAGCTCACAGTTGGAGGGCTCCATCCTCACTCTATTCTCCAGGCTCCTCCCTAGTTCCCACTCCCAGCCTGAGGCCTTCCTCCCCGGGCCTAACAGCTGACCAGTTGGGGCTATTTGTGGCCTGGCCTCTGTGTGCGCCCCTGCCCCGCCCACACTGGGCCTCTGCCTGGCTCAGGCCCAGCGCCCGCCCGCACAGTCCACCAGCAGCATTGCCCTGACTCCTGCCTCTTTGGCTGTCTCTCCCAGAAACTGGCCATGCCTGGGAGAAGGAGCTCCCCTCCCCACTGGAGACACCGTCTGGGGTGCCTCCCCTTGGCCCCTGCCTGCCGGGTCTGGGGACCCCAGTCCCACCGAGCCTGGGAGCCCCCTCGGCCATCGCCGCTGCTGTGCCATGACATGGCCTTGCAGAATGCCCTGTACACGGGAGACCTGGCGAGGTTGCAGGAGCTGTTCCCCCCGCACAGCACAGCCGACCTGCTGTTGGAGAGCCGGGCTGCCGAGCCTCGCTGGAGCAGCCACCAGAGGGGTGAGAGGCAGCTGGGAGCGGGTAGCTGGGCTGACCGCATCAGGCATAGAGGTACCAAGTGCTTGAGGAAAAGGAGAAGTCTCTGGCAGTTTCTCCCCCAACCAAAGCTTGCCTAAACCTTGGCCCAGGAGTGAAGTCATGCGGAGCCCAGAATAGCTCCTGCTGAACCGCGTGGCCGGGTCAGGCTCAGCTCAGGGACACAGAGACCCTCTCCCTCGATCTGTCAGTGTTTCCCTCCTCCTTTCCCTCTCTCTGCTTTTGGCTCCTACCTCTCCTCCCCCTTGCCCCCTTTCTCACGTGCTCACACTCTCTCCTCATGAGCTGGTCCCCAGAAGAGTGCAGGGGGCAGGGAGAGCCCCCTGGTGACAGACATGCCCTCTGTGCCAGGCTGGTGGAGAAGCCCAGCAGAGGGTCTGCAGAGCACCCAGAGTCTGGCCAGGGACCTATCGTCACCCGCACGGCCTCAGGACCTGCCCTGGCCTTCTGGCAGGCAGTGCTGGCCGGGGACGTGGGCTCTGTCTCCCGTATCCTCTCGGACTCCAGCACCGGCCTGGCTCCAGATTCCATCTTTGATACCAGCGACCCAGAGCGATGGAGGGATTTCCGCTTCAACATCCGCGCTCTGAGTATGGGCCAGGGGCACTGGGGGTCTGAGGAGGAGAGGGGAGGCTGGGGACGGAGCTCTGGGCTCCCACTTCCCAGCCTCTGGTCACTTCCCCACTTGCCTGGAAGTTCTTTACCTCCCTCCAGGGTCTGAGGCCCATGTCCGCTCTCTCCCTAGGACTCTGGTCTCTGACATATGAAGAGGAGCTGACCACCCCACTGCACGTGGCAGCCAGCCGGGGCCACACAGAAGTTCTACGGCTGCTGCTGAGGCGGCGGGCGAGGCCCGACAGTGCCCCTGGGGGCCGCACCGCCCTGCATGATGCCTGTGCTGCCGGCCACGCTGCCTGTGTCCACATGCTGCTGGTATCAGGAGCTGACCCCAACATCCCTGACCAGGATGGGAAACGTCCCTTGCACCTCTGCCGGGGGGCTGGCACCCTTGAGTGAGTGACTCCTCTCCCCAACCTCCATTCTACTTCTAGAAGAGGCAAAGAGATGACCTCAGGGAGTACGGGGGAACATGTCAGGGGCTGGCATGCTTGCTGGGCTGGGATGGAGGAGTCAGGGCTCAGGTGGGGAGTCAGGATGCTATTACTCCCCAAACCATCCAACCATTGGCCCCGTGAACTTTGGAATGGCCCAGACTTGGGAGAATCTCTGCTTCCCCAGAGGTGGAGGAGGGCTGCGGCAGGGGCTCAGCTGCATGGCCTGCATGGGGGCACTTGTCTGGATCCATTATATGGGAGGTGGTGTACTGTAAAGTTTTAATATTTTCTGAGCTTATCCCATGTTCCAGGTACTGTGCTAAGTACAACAGCAACTAAGGTCCTGGCCTCAGGGAGCTGACTGTCCAGTGATCCACGAGGCCGCAGTGGCCCCTGTGGGCAGGGTCTGGTTCTCAACTTGGCAGGTCTATCATTTTCATATTGGCAGGCACCCTCAGATAAATGGGCTCGGGACGGAGCCCAACTAACCAAACAAGAAACTGATGGATATAACCAAATGTGACAATGTACTATTTACCACAGGGAATATTCCTTTACAGTGACCCAAATAATTATGCCCTGTGTGTAGGGAACCTTGGACGATGTGTCTCCACTTAGAATTTTTGGATGAGCATGGAATCCTGGCAAAGGGAGCCTTGGCAAATCTATGAACTAACTGTACATATGGTGGAGGCCCTCTCTCTACTGACTGCTCACCTCCCAGATTTCACATCTTGCCCTTGAATCGTGCTGAGTTTTTGAGCTTTGGGTTCCCCTTTTGTGGACCTTCTCTCTCCTGTTAACCTCATCAGCCTTTAGAGAACTCCACTGACTTATCATATTATGGTTGAAGATATGTTCTACAGCAGTGTGTCCAATAGAAATACAATGTGAGCCACATATGTAATTTCAAATTTTCTAGTGGCCCTATCAAAAATGAAAAAGAAACAGGTGAAATTAATTTTTTAAACAGTGGTAAAATATACATAACATAAAATTTACCATCTTAAACCATTTCTTTTTTTCTTTCTTTTGGTGAGGAAGATTGGCCCTGAGCTAACATCTATTGCCAATCTTCCTCTCTTTTTGCTTGAGGAAGATTGGCCCTGAACTAATCTTCCTCCATTTTGTATGTGGGATGCCACCACAGCATGGCTTGATGAGCAGGGTGTAGGTCCACGCCCAGGATCTGAACCTGCAAACCCCAGGCTGCTGAAGCAGAGCATGCGAACTTGACCACTATGCCACTGGGCCGGCCCAGCATCTTAACCATTTCTAAGTGTACGGTTCAGTGGCACTAAGTACATTCACGTTGCTGTGCAACCATCACCACCATCCACTTCCTAAACATTTTTAATCTTGCAAAAGTGAAATTCTGTACCCATTAAACAATAATTTCCCATTCCTCCCTCCCCTCAGCCTGTGGCACCCCCTATTCTACTTTCTGTGTCTGTGAATCTGACTACTCTAGGTACCTCATATGAGTGGAATCACACAGTATTTGTCCTTTTGTGACTGGCTTATTTCACTTAACATAATGTCCTCAGGGTTCATGCATGCTGTAGCAGGTGTCAGAATTTCCTTCTTTTAAAGGCTGAATAATATTTCATTGTATGTAGATGCTATATTTCATTTATCCACTCATCTATTGATGGACACTTAGGTTGCTTCCATGTTTTGGCTATTGTGAATAATGCTGCTAGGGACGTGGGTGTACAAGTATCTGTGAAACAGGTGAAATTAATTTTAATAATATATTTTAACACAATATATCCAAAATGTTATCATTTCAACATGTAATCAATACAAAAACTAATGAGATATTTTACATTCTTGTTTTGCACCAAGTGATCAGAATTGGTGGTACTTTATGCCTACAGCACATCTCAATTAGGACTAGCCATATTGCAAGTGCTCAGCAGACACACGTGGCTGGTGGCTACGTATTGGGCAACACAGTTCTATACAATCCCACGTTTTTACTTCTGGCCATGTTTCAGCCCAGCCTCCCTGAGGTCACACACAGTGATAATCACTCCTTCCTTTCTTGAGTAAACAAATGTATTTTAAAAATTATGATGGAGAATTTCAAACATACAGAAAGGTGAGCAGGATAATATAAGGAGCCCCCATGATCCATCACCATCTATACCACTCACTCACCCCACCAGATGCTGCTGTTACGAGCTCTAATGATAACAGCCTTTCAGGCATTATCTCAGATGCTGCTCACAACAACTCACTAGGGCTGGGTACTGGCAATTATACCCATTCTACGGATGAGGAAACTGGAGCTCATCTTAGCAGAGAGGCTAATTCTCTGAGCCTTGGGTGCACACGTTCTTACAGGCATACACACCATTCCATGAGGGCCATCATGGAGCAAATCTGGCTGGCCAGTTGTGGTTGTGTTGTTCGTTGTCCCACTGCCCCCATCTCCACTTGTGCCCACTGCTAGGCCCCACTCCCCACTTCCTCCTCCGGTCCCAGCACACAGAGTCCTCCAACTGCCCTGCTGCCCCCTGGGCCTGCATGCCAGCTTCCCTCACTAGCTGTGTGAATGTGGGCAAGGTCTTCACACCCTTGGGCCTCAGTTTCCCCATCTGAACCTGCCATAGGAACGCTGTGGGGATGAAACAGGTTGATGCATGTAAAGCCCTCAGAATGCACCTGTTCTGACTGCGTAGTGGCTACTCCTGACTTTCCTGCCACAGAGGGTTTAGTGCGCTCTTTCTGCAGAGAGTATGTACACTTGAAAAGAGGGCATTGTTGACCCTGCAGGATGTTGCTGGGATGACTAGTGATGGACAGCATGGAGGTGAGGGGCAGACAGGACCAGGAGCCACCCAAGGCGCCCCCCTTGTTTGCTTTGCTCAGACCAGCAGGAATGCAGGGGTGTAGGTCTGTGCCCCATTTTCCTCCTCTCTGCTGTCTCGCCCTTACTAGGTGTGCAGAGCTGCTCCTGAGGTTTGGGGCAAAAGTGGATGGTCGGTCCGAGGAGGAAGAGGAGACCCCTTTGCATGTGGCTGCCCGGCTTGGCCATGTGGAGCTGGCAGACCTGCTTCTAAGACGGGGGGCATGCCCCAATGCCCGTGATACTGAAGGCTGGACCCCACTGCTGGCTGCCTGTGACACTCGCTGCACGTCCCCTGCTGATGCTGAGGCCACCACCACCCGCTGCCTCCAGCTGTGCCGCTTGCTACTCTCGGCTGGAGCAGATGCCGATGCTGCCGACCAGGACAGGCGGCGGCCTCTGCACCTGGCCTGTCGCCGGGGCCATGGGGCTGTCGTGGAGCTGCTCCTGTCCTGTGGTGTCAGTGCCAACGCCATGGATTATGGGGGACACACGGCCCTGCACTGTGCTCTGCAGGGCCCAGCTGCAGCCCTGGCCCAGAGTCCAGAGCACGCAGTGCGGGCTCTGCTCAACCACGGCGCTGTCCGAGTCTGGCCTGGGGCCCTCCCCAAGGTACGGGGCTGGAGGCAGAGGGAGGGCAATGAAGGTGAAGGGATGGGGAGACCCTGACCTGAGCTCCCACTTGCTCTAGATGCAGCCCAGGACACTTGGACACTTGATAGGTCAGTTCTTTCTGCCTTTCATTTCACAAGCAAAGCCCAGTGGGGGCAAAGGTGAGGACACAGACCAGCAGGAGGTGTATGTGTGTGTGCACGCACATGCACGCACGTGTATACAAGTGTGTGTGTGCACTCGTGTGTACACATGCTCACATGTGTGTGTGTGCGTGCACGTGTGTGTGTGTGTGATGAAGGTGGACTGAGGGCAGTGGGCCAGATTATAAAGGATCAGAAAAGTGTCTTGAAGGAGGAACTAGGACTGATGTGGGCAGCAGGGAGTAGTTTCATCATCAGGAGAGCAAGCTGCAAAAGAAGCATTTAGGAAGCTCTGCCTGGCAGTGGGACCTGTTCAGTGAGACACTCTGGTTACAGGAGAGGCTCCTCCAGGCAGAGTGATGAGCCTGGGTCATGAGGTTCAAGGCCTCCTGACTATCTGCAGACAGAAGTGGTCCTGGTTTCTGAGAGCTTAGCAGGACATGCATCACCCAGTCCAGCCTGCCCTGGCACCTGAGAAAAAGGCTTTCACTGTCAATTTCCAATCTGTATCTTATTTTATGTTAATTTCCCCAAAGTGGGTTCAACTTGAAGACCTGTGCTACTGATGCCCTGGCAGGGGGTCCTGTCCCATGCTGTGTCATGTCACAAAGGGCACTGGGCCTGGGGTGTGGACCCCTGTTCTCCGAGGAGCTGGGTCAGGATGAATACGGCTATGGGCAGGTACCCCTGCCCGCCTCGGGGCTTGTCTCGCCCAGGCCCGCCCCATTCTGGATGCTCCCCTGCTGTCCCCACCTCTCTCTTTCACTCACAAACCTAGCAGCATCTGTCTTGATTCCTAAGCAAGACCAAATAATTAAACAGCCCGAGAGTTCGGCAGATTGGTCTCCCCTTTGGGAAAATACAAGAAAATCAACAATTAACACTAATTAATCTCCTATTAACACCAGATAATTAGGAGACGAGCAATTCCGAGCAATTCCCTGTAATCTGACGGCGGCTCTGACAGCTAATGATTTCCCTGTCGGGGAGGGGGTGGGAGGAGGAGGCGGAGCAGCAAATGGATGTCCTGGGACCCCACTGCCCGCTCCACATCTGGGACCAAAAAGGCCGGCACAGCAAACTGCCCTATTTGTCCCTTTGTCTGGGCACCGTGTCCCAGGTGATCAGAAAGTGCAGGAAGGAGTCCGCATCCGTATCCCATGATCTGCTCCAGGCTTGGCAGGAGTGCCTGTCCTCCAGGGAGGAACTCCTCCCTGCAAGGAAGCCACCACGGCCCATCTGTGATTACTACCACCCCAGCCAGTTCTCCAGAAGCCACCATACTGGACTGGGCGCTCAGACCTGGATCCAGGCTCTGGCTTTGATGCTTGTTTGTGTGACTATGGGCAAGTCACTGGAATTCTCTGAACCCAATTCCCTGTATGTGACACGGTCTCCACCTAACAGTGCTGAAAAGCTATAGGAGCATAGTAGGTACCACGAGGAGCAAACATAGCCCTGACCACACACCAGATGCTGTTCAAAGGTGTGTGACCTGTTACATGGGTTCCCTCAGCCCTCCAACAACCTCTGAGGTAGGTGGCAACTGTGAGTGCAGGCTCTGGAGCCAGACACACTACCTGTGTGACCCTCTGCAAGTTGCTTAATCTCTCTGGGCCTCAGTTTCTTCATCTGTAAAATAAGGATATAACACTATGCCTGCTTCTTAGGGCTAGCGTGAGAACTAAATGAGTTCATGCCTATAAAGCCCTTTGGACAGGGCCTAACCTAGAGGTAGTGCTCAATACCTGTTAGCTAGTGTTGTTCTAAAGCTAAATCATGTATGTGAAAGCTCTTGGAACGCTGTTAGGCATTATCCCAATGTCGGGCATCATTAGACAAGGGAGAGAGGGATGCAGGCTGGAAGAGCTGAGGCTTCCTGGAGGGGATGGGACTTGGGATGGGCAGGGTTTGAAGAGATGGAGGAGGAAGGCGCAGGCATTCCAGGCAGTGTGCAGAGGCAAGAATCAACGTGGCCTGAGAAGCATGGAGAAGCTGGCCTGAGGAACAGGTAAGAGCAGGAAAGTCTGATGTAACCAGCCTCCTCTTTCCCAGCTCTAAGGAGGAGTGTGGCAAAGAGGCCTGCCCCAGGTATACGGGCTGGGACAGCTCTGGTAAGCACTGCCCAGATACATGGCCAGAAGCAGAGGGCCTCAGGTGTATGGGGTGTGTGAGATGTTTTCTCCAGAGGCCCTGTTACCTGGACAAGGCCTTCCACCTCCTCCCACTGCCCAGCAGCGCCTCGCACATGCAGCACTCCCAGCCTACCAGGTAGAAGGGTCTCCCCTCCTTGTACAGGGGTGTTAAAGCCCCCAATGTTATATGCATGTGTGTGCGGGGCCGGGGGCAGGGGGTGGTTCTGTACAGGAATGCTGCCTGGGATACAGTACTTAGCTGTTTGCAGATTTTATAAAGGGTCTGTGGCCACCGCCTGTAGCTTAAGATACAGCAAGAGATTGAGTGGATGAAGCACGAACCTGCTTATAGGTATTACACACAGGCACGGGTGGGTGTGATGGTACCTGTGTATGTCCAGGCAAATGTGGCTGCTTTTCTGACCATATGGATAGTCCCCTGGCATGGGCTGCTCCTGTGGCATGGCTCGCCCCTCGCTGCATCAGGCCACCTCTTCAGGCCTTTTTCGATCACCCTTCTAGGATGGTACCCTCCCACCCATGCTCAGTCCCTGAGCCTACTTATTTTCCTTTGCAGCAGCATATCTGTAAGTGGTGATTTATGAGTTTATTGTGTTTTCCCTCCGAAATAGAGGCTCCCAGCTGACAAGGACCTGTCTGTCCTCCTGCTGGGTCCCCAGTACTTGGCCCATAGTGGCCCTCAGTACATATTTGCTGAAGGAAGAAATGAAAAAATAAATCTGGCTCCAACTTGATCCCACCCCCACTCCTACATCAGGCTTCTCCTGTTCTCATCCCTTCTTCCTGAATTCCCTCCCTAATGACCTCATTTTAACCTGATCACATCTGTAAAGACCCTATTTCTAAATAGGTCACATTTATAGGTAGTGGGATTAGGACTTCAACATATCTTTTGGGGGATACAATTCAGTCCCCAATAGCTGTGCTATTGCTATCTGGTCATCCTGCGTGTACTGACCAGGGCTCTGTAGTATGTGGTAACCCCGGAGCGCTGATGCATCTCTGCCTCCTCTAGGTGCTGGAGCGCTGGTGCATGTCCCCGAGGACTATCGAGGTTTTGATGAACACCTACAGTGCCATGCAACTTCCTGAGGAGGCCATGGCTCTGGTGCCTCCTGAAATTCTGCAGGTCAGATTCCAGGACCCCCAACACACAATCGCTCAGTCTGGCCCCAAGTCTCCCACCTCCTAAAGGGAAGCCCCATCAGTATCCCCACTCTGCCCCACAGAAATTACTCAGAGACTCGCTCAGACCCCAGAAGAAAACTCACAGAGTGAACACCCGAAATGCTCTAACTTCTACAAGTTCCTGTAGACACCCACTGGCCACCAGCCTCCTCGATTTAGGAGGAGTGGGTGCTACTTGTCCAAGGCTGCCTTGCTGAGCCCCTCCTTCTGTCCCCAGAAGCACCACAATTTCTACTCCTCCCTCTTCGCCTTGGTGAGGCAGCCCAGATCACTGCAGCATCTGAGCCGCTGTGCGCTCCGCGCTCACCTGGCAGCCTGCCTGCCCCATGCCCTGCCCCGCCTTCCCCTGCCACCCCGTCTGCTCCGCTACCTGCAGCTGGATTTCGAGGATGTGCTCTACTAGGTGAGTCCTGGGTTCTGTGGACAGTCTCAGCCCACTGTTTGCTGGGAGTGGGGGTGCGGGTGGGGGAGGGGTAGGAGGTAGGAGAAGATTTGGGGGCAGGGCCCTGGCCAGAACCAGCCAGCCTCCCGGACCACTGGCCCTCTCTGAATCCATATCTCTCCTTCCAGATGTCCACTGCCTTTTGAGAGAGGCTGAAAGCAGATGCCCCAGGCCCCAGGGGGCACCAGCCCACTTCTCACAGTGCTCCAAACCCAGGACTGAGTTGAACCGACTCAGGCTGAGCTGGCCCTCTCAGCAGGAGGTCCAACTCCACAGGCAGATGTGGATGCTGCCAATCCCACCAGGGAGAGGTGGATGGACCATGCAGCCAGATGATGTCTGATGGAGAGAGAGCTAGGACTCATGGCAAGTGATACACTCCTCTTGGGGGTCTCCTGAGGCCCCCCTCCGGCCTGTCCCAACCTTATATGTGCATTAAAAATCTCCAGGCTTGTGCTGTTTGGTGCTGTCTCCAACAGGCCTTCCTCTGAGCTGCCTTACTCCCAGGGGACTCAGGATGGACAGATTTGCAGGGTCCCCCTGGATCTGCCCCACAGTGCCAGCTCTGTCACCTTCCCCCTCTTGTATCCACCAGCTGTTGAGAGATCCCAGGCAGACCTGCCCCTCTGGCACATGATGTGGCAGAATGCCACCAGGTGAGATAGTGCCAGAAAAGACCTAAAGGACAGCTGGCCAGAGGATGCACCAGCGAAGAGACTTGGGTAGCACAGGGCTGCTATGGAATGAGGCAGTGAAGACAGTAGGGTGGGACGATAAAGGCAGCCTTGGGGTAGGGAGGTGAGGTGAGGGGCGGGAAGGCCAACGGGAGGGTGGGTGCAGGGTCATCAAGCACAGAGGGGTAACCATGGTTCAGGCGAGAGTGAAACCAGGTTTAGAGAAACCAAAACACCTCTACCTTCCGCCCGTCCTGTAGGTCAGGGAGCCCCGGATGCACACCTGCTTCTTGCCTCTCTATCCGCTCCTTCCTTCAATGCAGCTTTGTGGCAGCCTGAGCCGAGCTGAGAGTTACACTCCTGGGTTTAGGCCTAACTCTGCCATTAACTTGCGGAACATAAGTCTCTTCCTCTCTTTGGGTTCAAGTTTCTGCATCTGTAAAACAAGACAGAAGGAGAGAGTTTCTGAGGGTCTTTGCAGTACCAGAATTTTTAAGAACCTGCAGGAGACCCCAGCCGCCAGGAGCAACCACAGGAGGGAGGTGGAATTGACCGGCAGAGCAGCCAATCAAGTGCACCGGGGTCCGTGACGTCATGGGTCGCTGGACAGATTTCCCAGGGCCCCGGAGTGCGCACGCGCCAGAGCTCCAGACTTTCCCGCCAACTGCCGGGAGCCAGGTGGCGACGGGCGGGGCGGGGAGGGCGCGAGGCGGCGCGGGGCGGGGCCTGGAGAGCCCGAGGCGGCGGGGCGGGGCAGCGCGAAGCCGGAGAGCGTGTCCCGCCAGCAGCGGAGGAGGGGCGGGGCAGAGGTGAGTGGGCCGGACTCCCACGTGGCCTCACGGGCCTTGGGCTTCCAGGTGCCGGGCGCGGCGCAAGGACCGGACCGCCTGACCGGAGGGTCTGCGCCTGCAGCCCAGGCCACAGGCGGTCGGCCGGCTGAGGCCGGGCCCCTCGGCTGTGGAGACTCCAGGCGGGTCCTGACGCCACCGGCCTCACCTCACAGGGGGCAGTCGGCGTGGGGGAAGCGAGACAGGGCGTCGGGAGTTCCCCTCGCTGTTGGGGGCCTCCCCTGAAGAGCACCGTCCTGCCCCAGGGCGAGTCCGTCCGTTGGTTCCCCCAGAGTCTGAGTGGGGTACCTTCCAGTGGGGACGGAGGCACAGGCAGACAGGCGGGAGTGTCCGTGGTAAGCCCTCCACGGAGGGATTCAAACGGCGTTGACAGAGGGTGACTGGGAGCTGTTTGAGATGGGGTGACAGGGAAGCCTCCTCTTTGAGGTGACGTCTAACCTGAGGCCAGCCATGTGAGTGCAGTGGGGAAGAGCAGGGGAGTGACATGAACTGACATAGGTTTCAAGATTTTGCTCTGGCTGCAGAGGGGCTTGGGGGAGGGGAGGCGAGGCGAGGGAGAAGCCGAGACCATTAGTAGGCTACTGCAGCAGTCCAGGCAGAGATGGGGAAGCAGCAGGCAAGACTTGGGGCCATTTTTTGGAGACTCGATGAGACTTACTGATGGAGTGGAGGTGGCGGGCTGAAGGGAAGTGTAATCCAGGATGACTCCCAGTGTTTTGGCTGAACACTGTTTTGGATGGATGGCGGTGCTCTTTACTAAGGTGGGGAAGATGAGAAAGGGGCAGGTGGTGGAGGAATCAGAAGGTCAGTCTGGGAAATATCAAGTTGGAGCTGCCTATTAGATATCTTGGTCATTTGGATCTATGAATCTGGAATCAGGGACGCAGGCAGGTCTGGGGATATACATGTGGGATGGTTGGCATGTGAAAGATGCTTAAAGCTCTGTCCTAAAAGAATCCTGACTCTCAAGGGGATGACTTTCCTGAGAGAGTCCTGTTTATGCACTTTGATGGAAATTCTGTTTAATCCCATCCACATCATTCATTTTGTGCTTCCTGAGTTCCAGGTTGTAGGCACTAGATATACAGCTGTGAATGAGATCTGTTCCTGCCCTCAGTGAATTTTCCATCTAGTCTGAGAAACAAGTGTGCGAATAACTAGTTCAAATACAAGGGGCGATGAAGTGAAAGGAAAAGACATGTAGGAGCAGAAGCTGAGGGCATGAGGAGGAAGGCAAGCAGGAGGGGCGGGACCTGGGAAGACTTCACAGAAGTGGGGTGCCTCTCCCAAAGTGATGAGAAAGGGGAAGGATTTCTGACCATAACTGGAGAGCACTGGATCCTAGTGGGATGCCTTTTTAAGGAGGGGGGCGGGGGTAAGGGAAGAAAGGCGGTGTGGCGTGCTCAATATGAGGGGCTGCTGCCCCACTTCACACCGTCTCCCCTTAGCAGGGCACTGTTAGGAAGGTCTTTTCTGGGGTTACACGTCCAGACACTCTTGCAAGCCTGGGAGCTTCCTCCCCGGCCTCCTGGCTGCAGGTCCCGCGGGCCCAGAACCTCTCCCCGGTAATTGCTTTCCGTAATGTGTTTGCTCCAAACCAATTTCACGCCTCCGTGAGGACTCCGCCCTGCACTGGAGGCGCGGACATCCCCACCACCAACCTATCCGCGTGTAACGCGTGCGCACGCACAAACAGCACACATTTAACACAACAGATACACAGGGTTCAAGTACCTGGACACAACAAACATATATGAATCTACACGCGTGCATACTAGACTTTAAAACTCTCCTGTACATTCCCCCCGCCCAACCAGTGCACGCACAGTTAACTGCCCAGCGCGCTCGCCCTTTGGACGACTCACCTGGTCCAGTTCCTTTGCCCTCGGCGCGTCTCCTGGACTAACGCCAGGGGGCGCTGCAGTACTCCGCACGTCTCTCGCGGTGACGCAGTTGCGCGCTGCTGCCACCAGAGGGTGCCCGTGGACAGGGCCCGACGCTGCCCACTGTGAGTGGCCTCTCTCCCGCCAATGAGTGGGGCGGAGGTATAGATCTATTGGCTTTGACTTTCGAATACTTCGTTCTTTTAGCATCCTAGGTTTGGGTTTCAAATCCGTGAAGGGGAGGCCAGATGATGGGGTCCGACATTGGCACAAGCAGAGAGAGCAGATTCAAAATAAAATTCCTCTGTAGGAGCATTTCCTCAACAGGTGGAGACGTGAGAGTGGGACAAGTCAGGGCAAGAGTGCAATAACGAAGCACTTTAGAATTCCATTTTAGACAATGAGGGGAGGTTGCCCACGATGAGCCTGCTCAGGGATTCAGTAGGAGAACCACAGAGTTTTCTCTCGGTAAAGAAAGGAGCCAGCTCTGTTCAGATTTGATAGCCACAGCTTCTGTCCTTGGTACTGATGGGAGAGGAAGAAGCAGTTTTTGGAGAGACACTGATTTGGGAGACTTCCATTCTTGACCACTCTGCTCTTCTTTGTCCATTTAGTGCAGGAAGAACTCATTTTGAAAGATATTTCCTCATATTCACTTGATCCTTGCACCGACTTTTTGACGAGGCAGCGTAGATATTAATCACTCTCTCTCACACATGGAGAAGTTAAGTCAAAGAGGGCCAGGGTCATATGGCTCAATGAGGGGTCAGAACAGGAACTTAACTCCAGGACTTCTTACTCCAGCCAATGCTTTTTTTCCATTTACCGTGTGGCCTCAGTTCCATGGTCCATGCAAAGGCAGGGAAAGGAAATGAGCTATTCAGTTGCCACTGTGTATGTTAGGGCTTTTATCCTAGTTTAGCTACTGAATGTCAAGGACTATGCAGAAGTCACACTTCATGACCCCAGTGTGGCAAGGAAACAGATCGAGGAAATAAATGGATTATAAAATCCAGTATCTAATAAACACACACCACACCACGGCAATACAAAGCCCCTGGGGTCTCACTTGCCTCATTTCAGAGTGGTGGACCACTGGGATTTGTTGGCAACAAGCTTTAAGCCTATAGTCTCTGTGCCAGCTTGAGCAGAGAATTCCACTTTACTGAGTATAGTTCTGGGCAATAAGCTCTTGGCTTAAGCTAGGTGACATACATCTTCAAGATCAGAGCGTCTTTCACCTTGAGTCCTTGATAAAGCATTTATTTATTAAGGGATCCATTTCGTCCCACCAGAGAGTGACAGGCTTATTAAAGTGGCATTTTACTGGGGGGACTGGTGGGAGGGAGATGTTTCAATATATATATCCTTCTGAGCTTTTGGAATTTTGTGCTAAGTGATTTTATTACCTATGCAAAAAATGAATGCAATTACTTTTTAAAATGGCTGTTCCTTCATGCTTTATTTGATTAGTGTTGTTACTGCTCATACAGCTTTAATTTCAGTGATTGTAGCCCAAAGTTCCCTCAATAATTTATCAAGTCAATAAGCCTCTATTGTGTATCCAACACTCTAAAGCCATTGAACCAAGTACTGACCTCTCACTTTTTAGGTACAAGACACTTTTGAAATCTGGTCTTCCATATTGGTACTGTGAAGTGCCTGGTTAATTTAACAAAGGGTTCTGAAAAATATCTTTAGGAGGATGTACAAGGATTATCCTAGTACTTTAGTAGTGAGTTGAGGTTCTCAGATCTAAGTTAAGGCACGTCTCCTTTCCCCATGGTGACATCTTTCCACCAGACTCATCTTTCAGAAGTTTCACTGAGTTTAATATAGAGCCCAAGACAGATCCAGACTGCACAGAAACCACACTCTTCTCCCTTTTTCTCTCTGATGAATTGTCAATCAAGCATAACCAAAGAAATCTCCCTTCTTGGGTCCCACCCTCTTCTGTCCCACTCTGGTGACAGTGTCTTTCAGGGTGCTGATTTTTAATACATCAGCCTGACATTAGCAGTGTTCGCTAGGCCAAGACAACGTTCCTGACTTGAATGAATGTCACTGAGATCCAGAGTTCCCTCCTGCCCTGCTCTGTCTTGGCTTGGAAACACTGAGACTCTCTGGTGTAGGTTTTCCTCCTCACCTAAGCCAAGCAACTTCCCCTGTCTAGACTGCATCTTCCTAAACTCCTCACCTAAGCCAAGCAACTTCCCCTATCTAGACTGCATCTTCCTGAACTTGCCTGGCTTTTCTAGTTTTAATTTTAACTAGCTTGGCTCTCCCTGGCCCCACATGAATAAGTTTCCCACTGACGAAATGATCCTCATTTTAGCTGGCCAGGCTTGCTCTATGTCCTGAGCTTGGGCCACTCTTCTTCTGTTGACTTGCCTGTCTTAAGTCTTTCTTGCCCACTGACCTGAGGCTCCTATCAAGGAAAAGTGCCCATGACTTTTGCCTCTAGATTGACAACTCTACTTCTGGGAATCAGGAGGAGGGGGAGGGTAAAAGGCGCCATCATTTCTGTGTCTGAGAATGGGGGAGGTGAGCAGAGTCATCCGCAATTAGCGGATAATTAGCGCCGCTGACCCTTGGGGCTCATCATCGCTCCTGGGGCCAGCCCCCAGCAATCAGCCAGGGCAGGTCGAGAGTGTCAAGCCCGGGAATGAATAGGGCTCATCAGCAGCGCTGGAGCCAGGGAGCCAATCAGGGAAATTAATAGCAGAAGAGAGGGAGAGAGAGTGAAGGAGAGAGACGGAGAGAGACAGAAAGACAGACAAGAGATACAAATATAGGCAAGAAATGAGGGGGGAAAATAGAATAAGATGGACTGGGATAGGGAATGAGAAATAGGAATAATCAAATAGGAATAGGGATAGAAACGAAGGCAGGAAAGGGAAGAGTGGGAGGAAGGAAACGAATGTAAAAGATGGGAGAAAGATGGAGGGGGAAAGATGAGAGGAATGGTAAGTACCTGGCATAGTGTGGGCCCTCGAGGAAATTAGCCACAGAGGCCAGAGTGAGTGACTAAGGGAGTCCGCGACGGAGGAGGGAATGAGGAAGAAGGGGAAGAGCCAATGCCAAGAGAAGAGAGCCCAGGGGAGGGAGTGTGAACGGGGTCGGGAAGAACCGACCACCGAGGAGGAAAAGGGCCCCAATACGAGTGGCCCTGAGCGGCGGCGCCGGGCGGCAAAGCGCGCCCCCTGCCGTTCCCGCCTCGCCGCTCCAGGGGGCGCGGAGGTCCTGACCCGCCCGCCAAGCCGGAGTTTGCTCTTGGGGCCGCCACGTCGTCCGCCCCAGGGGCCAGGGAAGGGGCTTCGGGGGCGGGAAGACACGCCAGGGGACTGGCCTAGGGTCCGACGGAGGGCGCAGCCCCGGGCTAGGGGCGCTGTGGTCCGGCCCCGCCGCCCATCCGCCCGCCCCTCTGGGTGCGCCCTCCTTGCCTGCCGCCCTGCGCCCCGTCCACGCCCGGGCCCATGGTCCAGTCCACGCCCGGGCCGAGTGGGCCGAGTGGGGGGCGGGCTGGGTGGAGGGAGGGGCACTGGCACAGCAGCTGCCGCCTCCTTCTCATCGGCCGCAAACTTTCACAAAGCGGCGTGTCCGGCCTCATCAATCTCCATTAATAATAGTTGGTTGGGCCGCGGGGGGTAGGCGGGGGTCCCGGGCCGGCCGGCCGGGCCGCTGGGAACGGGCTCTGCGGAGGGAGCGGGAGCCGGGCGCGGCGGCGGCGGGCGGAGGGAGGAAGTGAAGCGTAATTTGAGGAAGATGGATGAGTCCGGAGGGCGACACCCCCACCCCGCCCGCCCGCCCGCCCCCTCCCTCCTTATGAGAGAGAAGGAGAGCAGCGCCGGAGCCACACTGCGCCGAGCCCGCGCCCCGCCGCCACCTCGGCCCGGGAGCCAGGGAGCGAGCCCTGCGTGTCCGCGCGGGGCGCCCGAGCCGCGGGGCGCACGGCGGCGCCGGGAGGGGAGCGCCCCGGGGCGGCCGCAGCTCCGGGCACGATGCAGAGAGCCGGAGCCGGAGGTGGGGGCGCCCCCGGGGGCAGCAGCGGGGGCAGTGGGGGTCCGGGCACTGCCTTCTCCATCGACTCCCTCATCGGGCCGCCGCCGCCCCGCTCCGGCCACTTGCTCTACACCGGCTACCCCATGTTCATGCCCTACCGGCCGCTCGTGCTGCCGCAGGCGCTGGCCCCTGCGCCGCTGCCCGCCGGCCTCCCGCCCCTCGCCCCGCTAGCCTCCTTTGCCGGCCGCCTTACCAACACCTTCTGCGCGGGGCTGGGCCAGGCTGTGCCCTCGATGGTGGCGCTGACCACCACGCTGCCCAGCTTCGCGGAGCCGCCCGACGCCTTCTACGGGCCCCCGGAGCTCGCCGCTGCTGCTGCCGCCGCCCGAAACAATCCCGAGCCGGGCGGCCGACGCCCAGAAAGCGGGCTGGAAGCCGAGGAGCTGCTGCCGGCCCGGGAGAAAGTGGCAGAGCCCCCACCGCCCCCGCCTCCGCACTTCTCTGAGACTTTCCCAAGTCTGCCGGGTAAGTGCTGGGGCCGACCAGGGCGCCGGGCGGGAGGCAAGTTCACCTGGAAATCCCAGACAGCAGCCTGCTCAGAATCTTGGCACCTGCCTGGAGCCCTGGAATCCCAGACCCCCAGATGGCGGGTTTTGCGGAACCACCTCCAATTCCGTTCCAAACACGGCACCTCTAGATCCTAGAACCGCCGCCCTGCTCTGTCTCCAGAGTGCCTGAAGCCTCACCAGAGACTTCCCACTACTCCCCTCCAAATTAGTTCCTTCCTCCCTGCATTTGAGTCCTCAAGCCTCGACTCCCGCGTCTCCTTTTCAGAATCCCTTCATTTTTCTCCTCTGCGGGGAATAGAGAAGCTGCAATTGTGGGATTCCTGGGGACACCAGCAAGACTGCAGGGTGAGGGTACATTGGGGCAGCTGTCAATTCAATGAGGAGAGGGCACGTTCTGGCTTCTGAGGACAAGATTGTATTGATCCCAAATGGTCTCTGAATGCAGGGGCAAAGGGAGGGTCTTAAAGCAGTAGTGACCCTGTTGGTGACCTGTCTTTACCTTAATAGTAGAGATCACTTCTGAATTGGCAGATTTAGAGCTAAGTCTTAAAGAACTGAGTAGGGGGCCTAAGGGAATATTAGCTAGAAGGGGACCTAGCACCCACTGAACCAGGGCTGACTGGGAGGCCAAGAGAGAGGCTAAAGGCTGGGCTGGGTTGGGTGTGGCCCAAAGGCTTGGAGTCAAGAATCCAGCTGATTCTAGTACCAGTGAGATTCAATTAAGAGAGAATTCAGGAACCCTGGATCCTCCATGGGAGGATGCCCTCTCCATAGAGGCAGGGTTATTACACTGAACTCTGTTTAGATTCACTCTACTTAGAGCCCTCCTAGCCTCGCTATTGATCCTTAATCCCTAGAAGCCAGAAAAGCTTTCCCCTATCCAGAGGCAGATCCAGGTGCTGAGGTCCAAAGCTTGTACAATTTGGTGGACCTTATTTAAGAAAAATGGGCTGCATGCAAGTGTGGAGTTCAGGAAGCTTAAACTTCTTTAGCATCAGGATGAATCTGCCTCTGCTTAGCCATTCATCTCATCCAGCTTAGCAGGTGGAAGTGACCCCAAGAGACCTGGGGGCTGACTCTAGCAGAGACAAGGAGGAGATCCAAGAGTCCTTTTGTCCTTTGCCAGGGGAGGGCAATTCCTGATGATAGGTTTTTGGGGCCTTCCTTGGAATTGTCCAAAGGGCTAATCACTCCTCCAGAGCCCAAGGGCTGCTGTAGGGCCTGTCTTCCTCTTCTTTTCCTCTTTAGCCCCGGGTATTTTGGCTTTGGGAATTCAGCTGTTGTTTTTTGTACCTGGTTGGACCAGGAGGATCCAGTCACTGAAGTCTGAGCAGCATCTCCTAAGGAGGATCAAAAGGAAATGATAGAGCAGCAAGTGGGAGGAAATGTCCACAAGATAAAAGGGACTAGAGTAGGGGGAACAGGGGAACAGCTGGCAGGATGATCCGAAGAAGAAAGGAAGAGTAGGATTTTGGGAATAGGATAGTCCTAAGGCAGAAAAGAGAGCAAGGCAGGTCATCAGAAGGATGGATCGCTTTGGAGGCAATAGGAGCTGGAGGAAGACCTAGACACATCTGGGGCAGAGACGAACTGGGGTGGGGGAGAAGGAGACACCTCCAATGGAGGAGAACTGGGGGGAATATGCCCAGACCATGCGAGAACAAGCAACTTGTCCTGCTCTTTCACATTCCCATTAGTTCTTATTTTGACCCTTTTGTATAATGAGGGCTCTTTTATGAAGCAGATAGAATATTGATTGTAAAACCAGACATTGAGAGAGAGAGAAAGGAATAAGCAGAGAAAAGAACAGAAAGGAAATGTTGAGGAAAGAACAGAGGAAGGGACCAGCAATGAGCTGTATACTCAGATTATCCAAAGACAGCGCATGAGAAAGGAGAGGGCTATCTATCGGAAGAGATGTGTATAAGGGATTTCTGGCCTGGGCTAAATGAAAGGGAACAATATCTCTGCACCAGAAGTGTGTGTGTATGTGAAAGAGTTCTGTCTTGAGAGGATTGGGAGGGAGCCAAATAAATTACTAGTAGGAAACAGAGAAAAGTTTCAACACTAGGAATAATTTTTTTAAAAGATTTTTCAATACTGGGAGTGATGGGAAACTGAATTTATATATATAGAATGATGAAGGAAAGATCATCGGAGGAAAATGTTAGAAGCAAAAAAAAACAGACTTGCGTGGTTCTTGGAGTAAAGACAAGGTGTTTCTTTGCTAAGAATGGTGGGAAGGTAGACCTCACAGAGGAAGAATTTTGAGAGGTGCTTGAGTGAAGGTAATCTCTCATATTGGGAAGAGATACACATAAGGGGTTTATAACGGGGTTTCTGGGGCAGAGCAGTAAGGATAGATTTCAGAAGAAATATTCCAAGAGGATAATGAGTGGGAGATCTTATCTGTGACTGCCACTTCTTATCACTCTCAGTACACACTCTCCCAACTCTTCCTCGACACACCACTCACGTCTACCCGCCGAGTCTTGATATTTTTCCTAAAACAGTTGATAAAAGGCAATTATAGAATTGTTAATTTGTTAAAATCAATTTGGGGAGTGATGACACATTGGCCCATGCTGATAATGGTGGGAAAATGAATACTCCATTTGGGGAATTTAAGTATTAGAGTATTTAGCATGAAATAAGAGAGTTCTCTGCTTAAACTTGAAACCTCAACATTAGAAGAGTTTAGAGAAAGAATACTATCTTTAAAATGACAGAGGAGGGGGCCGGCCCCGTGGCTTAGCGGTTAAGTGCGCGTGCTCCGCTGCTGGCGGCCTGGTTTGGATCCCGGGCGCGCACCGACACGCCGCTTCTCCGGCCATGCTGAGGCCGCGTCCCACGTTTAGCAACTAGAAGGATGTGCATCTATGACATACAACTGGGGCTTTGGGGGAAAAAAATAAATAAATAAAATAAAAATAAAAAATAAATAAATAAAATGACAGAGGAGGAATTGCTATCCTAGTGTGAATGGGTGGCATTGCTCTGAAATTATAAATTTACATTTGTTTAGTGTTTTATAATTACTAGCCCTTTTAGATGAAATTATGGTGTAGATAGGCCAGTTTGGAAAATAATAAGTGAAGTTCTTTTTGTTGGGAATTACAAGGACTATTTTTTAAAATTTTGCTGAGAGTTAAGACAGATTCCACCCTACTAGAATTGATGAAGAAGAAAACAGAACTTTATTATGATTTGATTGCAGAGGTAGAGGCTATGTTAGCAGGCAAAAAGAAATACTATGTACAGAAATAATGGTGTAGAAAACATATTGAGAGTGATAGAATGAAAATAGCTCTCCGTTTGGAGTGTGGGGAGCAGTGGGGATAATTGGGGAAGGTGTCTTAGTAGGAGTGATAAGAGGAGAGAATTTTGAATTAGTAGGGAAGATTTAAAAGTATGAATCAACAGAAGAGCCCAGAGTAGTGCTGTCTAGCAAGCCACTTATGTAATTTAAAAATTTTTATTAGCCACATTAAAAAGTAAAAAGAAACAGGTGAAATTAATTTTAATATATTTTGTTTAACCCAATATGTCCAAAACATTATTTTAGCATTAATCAATATAAAAAAATTTAATGAGATGTTTTATATACTCTTTTCATACCAAGTCTTTGAAATCCAGTGTGTATTTCACACTTCTAGCACATCTCAATTCAGACTAGCTATGTGGTCAGTAGCCTCATGTAGCCAGTGGTGACCATATTCAACATAACCTATCTAGAGAGTTGTGAGAACAGAGTCATATGAAAGTGATGGGGGAAAGGAGCTTTGAATTGGGGTGGATAGTGAAGTCCTTGATGTATTAGGAATAATGGAGAGAAGAGAGCAGTAAGCTCTAAATGACAGGAAAAAAGAGAATTCTGCCTTGAGTGGGATGGGAAGAGATGATTCTGTTGTGTGTGAAGGTGTGTGTGAGCCCTGAGAGTAATCCAAGTTAACTTGAGGATGTGGTGCAAATACACATCACAGAGATGACGGGTGAAGAGGATGCTATGTGCTGGGGGGAGTGATGAAAAGAGCTGTCCGTTTGGAGAAATGCAGTAGAAAACTTTAAATTGGAGGTGCCTAGAGCAATGATTCTTTCAGGGAGAAAAGATTTGGATTGCCTGAAAACAAATATTTAAGTGAGGGATGGTAGATACTCCATATATAATTGTTGGATGGATGATAAAAATATAGTGAGAGATTGATATGAAAGATTATGCCAGTATTGAGCATGATGAAGAAAAAACATTTGTAGTTGAGGTGATATAGAAACGAGAATATGATGGGACAAACCTGAGAGATGGCAGTGTAGTGAACATTATTTCAACTAAACAGAAAAAGATTTGCTAGTTTCTGAATAGAGATTGGCAATAATAATGGAAATCATGCAAGGAGACTAGGGAAACTTCCTAGGAGCATGCTATTTGAGTACTGATTGCTGTAAGCTAAGCACCTGATTGTAGCTAGAGACCATTTTAGATGACCATCAATTAATTTCTGAATAGTATCCATTATGACTGTCAAGATATATTTCCTCATGAGAGGAAAACCGGAAATGATAATGTGACATGGGATCAGAGACTTCTGTTAGCAACAAGAGGGAGATTTTTCTTGGAACTGATGGAGACCCACAGTATGTTTGCCTAGAACTCTTGAGGAAGAGCATACAGTAAGAGTGATTGCTCTATTGACATTTATAGAAAGGCAAATATTGCGTTAGCTTAATTTGATTGAAGGAACATTTACTTAGGAGTCATAACATGTGGGTTCAGGTCTCAACTTGTTACTCATTAGCTGTGCAACTTTGGCAAGTCGCTTAGTTCAATTGAGGGAAAATTTATTGTGTGTCTATTACGGGCTTAGAATGTTCAGGACACTATGGGAGATTCAAAGTCTTGTAACTTCTCTAAGGCTTCAGTTTCCTCATCTGTAACGTAAAAATTTTGGTTCAGATGAATTTTAATGCTGCTTTCAATTCCATAGAATGAAAACTTATTTTTCTAGCCTCAGTGTTTAAAGTAGGGTTCTTAACATGGATTCCATGGATCACTTGTGAGGGGATCTGTTAATTATGGGTGAGAAAAAAACTACGTCTTTATTTTTACTAACTTCTAACTAAAATTTGGCACTTCCTTTAATTATGAATGGAGGCCAGAAACCGTAGTAGTTTCAGCAGTACCTGAGATTTTTGTCATCAATAGAAATCACAAATATTCATATAAATTTACAGTCTTTGGAGGCATCTTGTTTAATGAATTAATAAATAAACATATATGATTATATCACAAGTTCATTTTAAAATATTTGTTAACTATATTTTTATATAATTGGCTTCTAATGTAGTCCTATGTCTTTTATGTTAGACACCTAAAAGCATTATTCTGAGAAGGGGTTCATAGGCTTTATCAGACTGCCAAGGAGTTCATGGCACAAAAAGGGTTAAGAAACCCTGGTTGAGAGAGAGAGAGAGAATCTCAGAAATGATAAGAGGAGAATCTTATTAGGAGTATTGGAATGGATACTGAGATGCATTGTACCTTAGTGAAGGTAACGCTTGGGAGGGTTGGAAGAGAGAAGGGATCTCTGCAGTGGCATATGTAAATATGGAGATATATATTATAAATGATTAGGAGGATAATTCTGGTACTCAGAGTGATGGGCATGAATAGTCTATACTGGGAATAATGGGAGAGAGGCAGTAATTGGAATAATGAGGGGAAAACATTTTAATTGGAAAGAAGGAGGAACATGATATGAGCAAAGTGCTTTGCATTGAAAGTGATGTTACAGTCAGAAGCTATAGACAAGAATCTTGCCTTGGAAGTAATGGGAAAAGAAGGATCTTTGCAATGAAACTGATTGGAAGTTAGGAAATAGAAATGAGAGAAGTAATGGAGTAGATGTACAAAAAAAGAGAAACTTAAATAGGAATGATGGGAAGGAAAAAGTTCAGTGAGAGAGAACTTTTATCTAGGGGGAATGGGGAAATGCCCCATGCTAGGGTAGGAGAGAAGAAACTCTGTATCTGAACCAGTGAAAAGTACAGAGCTCTCTATGCAGGTGGTGGTGCCCACAGCTACAGTGGTAATGATGAGAACCAAAAAGGTCTGAATTAGGGGCCAGCCCGGTGGCGCAAGCAGTTAAGTGCATGTGCTCTGCTGCGGCAGCCCAGGGTTCACGGGTTCAGATCCCAGGCGCGCACCGACGCACTGCTTGTCAAGCCATGCCGTGGTGGCGTCCCATATAAGGTGGAGGAAGATGGGCATGGATGTTAGCCCAGGGCCAGTCTTCCTCAGCAAAAAGAGGAGGATTGGCAGATGTTGGCTCAGGGCTGATCTTCCTCACCAAAAAAAAAAAAAAGGTCTGAATTAGGGGTAATAGAGAAGAGGTTGGGATTTTTCACTGGAAATGTGATCATGCTGGGAGAAATCTTAGAGTAATGTGGAAGGAATATTGATGTCTTAATTGGGAGAAAGAGTGACAGGGAGAAGAGATGCTTGAATTTGGTATGATAGAAGAGTGACCTACACAAGTTGAATTAAGTTGTAGTAGGAAGAGACAGCATTGTGCTGCAAGTAGTCGTGAAGCAGTATCTTCCTTCCCTTCCCATTATGGAAGGGAAAGGAATAATCTTCAAGTGATGAAATAAAAAATCTGTATTAGAAGCAGAGGGGCTGCAGGGACTCACAGAGACTAGGGTTATGAGGGAAAAGCACTGTGTGAAAATGAGGATGGGAGAAACAGGAAAATACTTCTGAACTGGGGGTAATGGGAGATGGATTTCTTGACCGTGAATTATGGAGGAAATGGTACTATAATAGAAGTAATGGAGAAGTGGAAGTCTGTATTGGGAGCAATGGGAAGAGAAATGATGCAGAACTGTACTAGGAGGGAGGAAGATGAAATCATCCTGAGAGTGAAGGTAAGAAGCACTTTGTGCTGAAATGGATGATAAATATTCTATGAATTATGTGTAGATACTAGAAGTATGTAACTGAGTGGTCTTGGCCACATCACACCTCTGTGTCTTAGCTTCCTCATCAGTAAAGTAGGGGTTTGAGTTAGGTGAACTCTAAGGTTGCTTCCAGCCCTACAATTCTGTTTTGTTTTTTTTTGTTGTTGTTGTTGTTGTTGTTTGTGAGGAAGATCAGCCCTGAGCCAACATCTGATGCCAATCCTCCTCTTTTTTCCTGAGGAAGATTGGCCCTGAGCTAATATCTGTGCCCATCTTCCTCTACTTTATATGGGATGCCGCCACAGCATGGCTCGACAAGCAGTGCGTTGGTGCGCACCAGAGATCTGAACCCGCGAACCCTGGGCAGCCGCAGCTGAGCGCGTGCACTTAACCGCTTGTGCCACCAGGCCAGCCCCTACAATTCTGTTTTTATCTATAACGAAACCTTCATTAATGAATTATTTCCTTACCAAAAAAAAAAGGCATCCTGAGCAGAGGGATTGGGGGAAATTCTATACATTTTAGTGTTGAGTTGTCGTGGTAGCTGACGAGGACAAGGCAGGCTGGGATATGAACATCTTGAGGTGAAATCAGGGCTGGGCTTTAGGATAGAAAAGACTTTGTCATCTGGAATCGGGGAGGTGTTACCTGAGCTGTGGCTGTGTACAGCCATCATATTAAATGAGAGAAGGAAACATTTTATGAAGGTAGAAGTAGATCTTATCTAGGCCCAAAAGATTGGGGGTCCATTGTGACTAACTTTATTTTACCTGGTGAGGAAGGAAGCAGTGCCTGTCAGGGAGTGAGAAAAAGAAAAGCTATGTTGTGGAATCAGTTCTTGGCCTTCTATATTATTTCTCCACTTGGTACAATATTTATGATCGGGTGACGTTAGAATTCACCCTTTTTTTTTCCATTCAGTGTTGACAAAGAGATATGGTGTAGCGCAGAGGAACTAGCACCGGCTTTGGATACAGATTTTGGTGCCACTCTTTCTTTGTGATCTACAGCAAAATACTAACCTCTGCAGTCTGTTTCCTCGCCAGTAAAATAAGAGCAATGATACTTATCTCACAAAGTTAAGAATTAAATGAGAAGATATTTGTCCACCACCCTAAAGTAATAAGTGTGCAAGAAATTATTGGTATTGTCCTTGTACTAGAAATGGATGGGGAGCTTTCCTGGGAATTAAGCTGGGAAAGACCTCTTTACTAGGAATTGTGTGGGAATGGGTGACACTGTCTATACTGATAAGGACAGATATTTCTGGGAGTAATGATAGAAATGGCACTGTATTCTGAGAACTGTTTATATGGGGGATGCTAATCTAATAGGGGTAGAGTTCAAATTTTGTCTTTGGCTCATTCTCCCTCCTTTTGCTTTCCCTGTCTCATGTTTTGGTGTCCTCTGTAGATCCCAAGGCTGCCCAAAGTCCTTCTGCTATATCCCACTGGGGGCGCTTCTTCCTTTCTTTCCATTTAAGAAAAATACCTCTCCTTCTTTTTTCATCATCAAAATTCCTATTCCCTCATAAATCTGATCTCAACTTGATGTTAGGAACAAAGCCATTGGATTAAAATAATTCACATTCAGATGGATTAAGGAGATTTTTTAAAGTTCCAATGAATTTCAAACTGGTGGAATTTTAGGTGGTGTTATTATGAATAATTTCAGGTAACGTGGAAAAATTATTTTGGTTGGGAGAGTTGTGGGAGTGAGGTGCAGAGGCTTACTTTCCCTGGAGTCATGAGATTATTGTCACTTCTAGTTACAGCATTGTATGTAGTCAGAACTCTTTGGGTCGCTAGTGACAGTAGCTCAACTCTAATTTAAGCTAAAATGGGCATTTATTGATTCATGTGACTGTGAAGTACAGGAGTGGATCCAGAAATGCAAACAGTGTTGTTAGGTCTTTTTTTCTTGCTGTCAAGCTGGCTCTTCTCTCTGTCTTGGCCTCATCCTCTTCTTAAGAGAGGTATGGGAGGGCGCAAGCATAAGAAGCTCTAAATTTTTATAATCCCAGGTTGGGACCCTAGTGGATTCGAACATATATAAAATCATACAATGACTGATTAACTAGCTTGAGTCACGTCCCTAGGGGTGGAGAAATGCGATTGACTGTCCTACTGTACTGGGTGGTAGACGAGAAGCAGTGCCCAAACGAAGGGGGTGCTGTTAGTGAACAAAAGGGGGAAGGGATGCTGGGCAGACAAAAACAAACCCCAAACAGATGTCTGCCTCAACCAGAAAGAAAGAAAAGAATGTACCTTTAACTTCCTTTCAGTATTAGGGAGGAAAGCCTTCTCCCTGGCTAGATAAGTAGTCCTAGGAGTGATAGAAGAGGTACTAGAAGTGAAGCTCTGAAGAGAGTTCTATAATGAAGAAGGTAGAGAGAGATGGAGATGGAAGAAAAATTTCTATTCCTCAGTGAGGCTGATTCCTGTCCAAGAAAGAGCTGTATTTGAGGGATGAGGGAGACAGTTGTGAACTAGAAGCTAAAGAAAATTGATATTAAAACAAAACTATTTCCATAGTTTGAAAACATTATTTTTAAAATGAGAAAATACATTTCTAAATAAAAGGAATGCTGACTGGTAAGATTACATCATACAAACCAATAATGAAAGAAAATATAGGACGATCTGGTGGGAATTTTGTCTTGGGGAATGATGGGAAAAATAGCCTGTTAAAGGACAAAGGTGACATTTGGTGAGTGAGGCCTCTCCTAGGGCAATTGTAAGAATCTCTCTGAGAATGTTAAAGGAAGATATTAATGATTAGGCTAGAGCTCTGTAGTGGTAAGTGAAAGGGATGAGGTCTAAATAAAACTGGATTTGATAGGAAGGTTATTTATCTTATGAGGCATCTGGGGAGAGGAGTTTTACTTCAAGTGGGAGGGGAGGAGAAGCCATTTTACTAGAAAGGATAGAAAGAGCATTGACTGGAGATTTAGGAGACCAAGATTCTAGACATGGCTCTGTCCCTAGCTATGTGACCTAGGAAAATCATTTAATTTTTCTGAAACAGTTTTTCCACCTGAAAATAAGTTTACTAACCTCCTGTTACTACTACTAATAGGTCTACTCTACTTCAGTGAGTTGCTTGAAGATAAAATATTAAGTATGAAAGTGTTTTGGAAAGTTAAAATTCATACAAAGGTGCTCTTGGCAATGACACTGTTAGTATGCCATGAAGGTTAGTAGTCTGAGCTTGGACTGGTGGTGGGGAAATTGCCCTGAACTTGTGAAAGTGGGAAGGGCTCTGGATGGTAGTGATATAGAGAAAATTCTCATGTGGATTTGGAGTAAAGAATGCTGAATAGTTGTGAGAAGAGTAGAGAGAGGAAGTGAAAATGAATTTTCCCTATTGTACCTAAAGTTATAGGAAGGAGTAGTAGCATTATAGGGGCATGAAATTAATGGAGATGAGTGAAAAATTGAAAGTGAGCTAATTGCATACTATCTCCAAAAAGAACAGAGAAATCTGTACCGGGCATGATGATGGCATGAGGATTTAGAAATGAGAGTAGTGGCAAAAATACCCCTTTTTTGAGGAATGACCTGGGTTTCTTCCCACCGTTTGACCCCATCCGAATTGGTTCTGTAGTCAGGAAGCTGAGTAGTTGACAGGGGAGGATTAGAAGGAGACTCACTGTCCTCAGAGTGGTTGGGGGAGTGTGAGGGTAGTTGTTTTTGAAGTACAGGGAAGAGAAGTCAGAATTGAATGTAATGACTTCTCTTCCGTGAATAATAAAGACTACTGATTTTATATAAGCTAGAACAGAGCAGAGTGGATGAGGGATAGCACTGGGGCTCTGTGAGTTCCCGTAGCTGGGATCTAAAGTGGTTCTCCACTCCCTGGATGGTTTTCTCCTCCATGACCCGGGACCATCATCCTTGGTGACCACAGCTTCAGGACTCTGCCTCTAGACTGTGTGAGTCTAGTGCTGTTTATTCTTTCTACTGGAGAATACCTACCATGGATTCCTTGGCCCTTGATTTTTCCCCCAGCCTGACCTGACCCATTACCAAGATGGGGTGTCTTTGGAGCTGCTTCCCTTCCTCTCAGAAGGAAGGCTCCATGCAAGTGCATCACTGGAGCCTGAATGCTGCTCTCTGGAGCGGGATTAATGCCCCTGGCACGGACTCTACAAGTAATCGTGGTTCAAACCTTGTGATTTCTGGTTCTTAGGATAATAGCATCCACCAGGAGAAGTCACATGAACTCTGGATGTTTCCTAATAACTAATCTGTCCCACAATCATTCCCCCTGAACAAACACTAAACTTTTTTTATAGAATCTAGACTTACCCATAGGGAACAAGCGGAAAACTCAATATGCTCTTCTATTACCAGTAATATCATTTTCATACACAAAGGACAGAACCTTTCTGTTTGGCTTACCTACCTAGCACAGTCAAATCATTTCCAATTTAAAATTTTTCCTTTTGCTGAAATTATTCTCATCGGAATCATTATTTCTCATGTAAAATTTTCAATGAAATCTTGTTTTGTTGATCAAGTTTTTTCGTTCATATCAACCAGTTATAGCATCTGCAATTAGAAATTTACTTTTACGGACATTATATCTACCAAGTCCAATTATTCTAAATCAAAATTTGCAAACAGAAATTTTATCGAAAAGATTTGCTTCTGTCAATTTTTAGTCAATAACATTTTTCTATGTGCAGTTTTTGTTTTATTTTGTTTGATTATATTTACCACTAATATTCATTATAAATCAGATAAAAGAAAATAGCTTGCATTTAATTTTTTAGCTAATTCACGAAAAAACAGTAAGCTGTTTCAGAATTGCTGTATTGTAAAAGATTGGACTACTATATTGCTCATCCATTTCTTCTGAATATGTTTCCATCACTTTTGGGTATTGCATTCTAAAGGGCTCCATCTGTTGTTGGAGCAAAGAGCAAATGGCAGGGCCAAAATGTTTGCTTTGCTCCAAATGCATCAATGTTTTGCGTAAAAAAGGAAGAGGTGTTTAAAAAAAAAAAAAAAAGCTTTTTGTGTTCTTTTTTTCCCTTGATTTTTTTTTTCCTATTTTCTCTCCTTTCTCTAAACTTTTCAGCCCTTTCAGTTTCTCTGATTCATCATTTAATTCTTCTGCCACTATGTCTACCCCACTTCTCTCTTGCCCCAGTCCTCTTTCTGCCGGCTTTGGCCTTTCCTTCGTTCTCCTACACCTTGGTCTTATTCACTCTCCCAGACACTCCTGTAGCTGTATTTTCCCCTCCCAATTTCTTTCTTCCATTGCCCCACCCCCACCTCCTTCCAAGAGTTGGTTATCAGAGCCCTCAATGTCACGATTATAAAGGCTCAGAGAGAAACTCTTGCCTCTGCCGCTCAGCATCCCACTGGGATCAAGTAACCAAGAGAAGTTGTGAACCTGTGCTCCTTGTATGGCTTTAAAAGCAGCACTGAGGGAGGCCTGCTTATGTGGGCTTGATTTTATGGAATCTGTCTGAAGACAGAGGGATGGATGATATAATCTCAGGAGGGTCCTGCCAGATCAAGGAACCTGGGAGCCTCATCTCAATCATCATCAATTTAGATTTATTGGACACCCTCTGGGTGATTGGAGCTGTGCTAAATGATTTCATCCTTCAAGCCCTGAAATCCAGTTTCTGCCTTTTTAGCAGCTGTTTAAAATATTGTAATATTGGGCTGAGTTTTTAAAAGCTTTTGTTATTTTTTCTGTTATTATTTACTACAAACTGTGTCTTAAAAATTATAAGTTAGAGGATTGAGTAATGATGTTGGGGATTGTCCTTCATTTCTTTTAGCATAAGATCCCATAGATGTGCACTCCGTATGGGTTCCTCTCTAGCTACTGTGAGATGAGAGGGCATCCTGAAAAGTGGGTAGGATAATATTCATGGAGAGAGTGTCTTATGGGCACCAGAGCTGGGATGGGGTGAGGTTGTGGGGAATATTTTAGGACAGCCTTGGGAAAGGAAGGACAGAGACGGGGAGAGAGAGAGTGAGAGGGTGCTTAGGAATAGTTTATTTTATTTAGTCAACAAATATTTATTGAGTGCCTACTCTGTACACGTAATTTTCTAGATGCTGAAGATACAGTAACGAAAAAATATATCAAAAATCCCAGGGCCAGCCCGGTGGCATCGTGGTGAAGTTCACGCGCTCCACTTTGGCGGCCCGGGGTTTGCATGTTCGGATCCCAGGCATGGACCTGTGCACTGCTCATCAAGCCATGCTGTTGAGGAAGCATACAAAATAGAGGGAGATGGGCACAGATGTTAGCTCAGGGCGAGTCTTCCTCAGAAAAAAAAAAATCCCTACCTTCATGGAATTTATATTTTAATAGGAAGAGACAGCCAATAAAATAAATGAATAAAGTTGGTGACATGTACTATTGCAACAAATAAAGCAGAGAAGGGAGATAGAGAGTATTGGGAGTTTTAATTTTAAAAGGATGATCAGGGAGGGTCTCATTGATAAAGTGATGACCTAAAGGAGATAGGGAATGAGCCAATGCAAAAATCTAGGTGAAGAGTATAGTATTCCAAACAGAGAGAAGAATAATCTGGGAGAGGGGCAGGAAGGGCAGAAGCAAGGAAACCAGTTGGGAGAAAATGTCAATGAACCAGGTGAGAGATGATGGTGACTTGGACTAGTTGGATGCTGAGGAGGTGGTGAGAAGAGGTCAGGGTCCGGATGTATTTTAAAGGCAGCAGCACTGCCAGGATTTGCTGGTGGATTGGGCATGGGTTGTGAGAGAAAGTGAAGGTTTGGTTTGAACAACTGGGAGGAGGGAGTTACCTTGAACTGAGATGGGAAAGACGTGGATTCAGATGAGGAAGAGCTGGCTTGGGAGAAAGATCAGGAGTTCAGTTTAGGACATGTTAAGTTTGAGTTCTATGGAAGTGGAAAATAGTGCAGGGAAGAGCCCTTAATGAAATGAAGGAGGAAACCAAGGGTGTGAATCTTGCAGAAAATAAAATGAATTTGGCTAGAGATGAGATATGGGAGAAAGTATGGGGTGAAGAGAGGTGAGTATTGTGAGGAGCACATCATCTACAGACAGTATATTTATCTGTAGGCAGTACCTGAAGCTTGGTGCTAGTGAAGCTTGGGCAAGCTGTTAAAGAAGGAACAAAGACCACTTGCTGGTGAAAAGCAACAAATAGGAGTAGCATAGGAAGGCTGGGTGAGCCTAAAGTAGGGTATGCCACATGGGTTTTGAGGTTAGATAAAGAATGAAGTATTGCAGGAAGAAAAAGCTGGGGCCAGGGAATAAAAATACCCCTGAGGTGTGAAGAAGCTGTTTGAGATGGAGGTGGGTGATCTGGACATGGGCTGAGAATTCTGGCCTCTAAGGAAAATGTAAACGTGGCTCTTGAGGAGAAGGGACAGGTGTAGATTGCATCAGTGAGGATAAAGGACAACTCTGGGGATGGGAAGGGGATTGAAAGTTACTGGGCTGGTCTTGGAGGCCCTGAGAAGTTTTTGCTGGTGTGCAGGCAGATGGGGAGGGGTTAGAGAAGATGTCAGGTAAACTGAGTGCTGGAAAGTGTTCTAGCCACGTACACACGAGCATACCCTTTTTCTCTTATAAAGCATTTTATCGTTCCCTGAATTTATTTTACTTTGGGTTGTATTCCCAACCTCGGAGTGTGCTTATTAGTGTATATGTGATACGTGGTGGATAGATGCACTCTCACATTTATGAAGTCTTCACCCTTTTCACAGTGAACTCTATTGGTAAGGAGCTGACTATTCAGTATACAGATTATCCATTTTCTCTTGTTCTCTTTCCTGTTGGTTGGTTTCTTTTGACTTTTTGTTGTTTCACTGCTTATTCGTCCTTTGGGCAAAAAACAAGGGATTTCGTAAAACTCAAACACTGAAAACATTTGTAGTGCATTATTTGCAGTTCTGACAAAAACGTCAGTGGATAAGAAGATTAAAACCAATGGTTAAATTAAATTTTAGAATTATGTTTGGATTAAAATGTTTATATGCCTGTGATTACAAATAATCAGTAATACACTTAAGTCAAAATTTCTTATCATTTTCCTCTCTATATTTTCCTTTGCTGCACTTCTGTTTCTTTCTCCTCCTTCTCCCATATACCCTTCAGTTCTCCCAGCAGACATCCAGCTCAGGGTCCTCAGGATTCTGAACTTGAGCAGAAAACAATTGTGCTGCTCAGCAACCTTGGCTGGGAAAGAGGGAAGGTGGGAAAGAGATGGCATCATTTTAAAATTAAGGAGAAGGACTGAAAGGGGCCTGGGGGGTTAAGTAATTGTAAGAAAAATGTGGCCACTGATAAGGTGGCATGTGGCTGGGAGGGGTCCTCATTCTGGACTGGATGGTCTGGTTAAGCAGAATTGGGAAGGGGGGGTAAGGAAACCTTCTGACTCCCAAATCTTTGGATAACATTTCTTGGACCCAGATTTGGGGGCGAGGGGTGAGGATGGGGAATCAGATGACCCTGAAGTTTCCATCTGGAAATGAGATTCTAAGATTCTAGATCTAGGGAAGAGGGAAGGTGGGGAGACAGAATAGAGGTCAACACATAGCTCTTCCCGCCAGGCCAGGTGAGGATTCTTAGGAGAATAACAAAGGCCAACAGCCCCCACCTCCCCATCTATCCTGCAAACGTAAATTCTCCTACATTACTCATTCCTCCCTATAATAACTGAAAGGGTCCTAAGCCAGGTCCCACATTGTTTCATTCTGGGACCAGAGGCTGTGTGGTTTGGGTTTGGAGGGGTGGCAAATGAGTGAAAATTCTTGGTCTGGGTTTGGAGAAAGCTGGGAAGGTAGTGGGTAGGGAGAATGAGGTGGGTGGTGGGAAAGTTGAGGGGTCACAGTCCTAGGAATGGTGTTCCTTTGGTAGACACTTATTGCCTCCCCCACTTTGCGTAGTGAAATCTGTGCTGGTTAATACCTTTCTTCCCATTTCTTTGTCTTCCCTGATCCTCTTCCCTCCCCCTCCCCCTGGATGTGCCGTCCTTGTCTCACCTCCCTCCCCATCTCATCTCCTCCATGTCTGTATCTCTTCCTGCTGTTGTTCTGTCTATGCCTGGCCATGGTTCCATGTGCCTCCTCCAACCTATCTGCCTTTTCCTTGCCTTCTCCCTCCCCATCCGTTGGTTTTTGCTCCCCACAGCAGAGGGGAAGGTGTACAGCTCAGATGAGGAGAAGCTGGAGGCACCAGCAGGAGACCCAGCAGGCAGCGAACAGGAGGAAGAGGGCTCAGGCGGTGACAGCGAGGACGACGGTTTCCTGGACAGTTCTGCAGGGGGCCCCGGGGCTCTCCTGGGACCTAAACTGAAGCTAAAGGGAAGCCTGGGGACTGGAACTGAGGAAGGGGCACCAGTGGCAGCAGGAGTCACAGCTCCTGGGGGCAAAAGCCGAAGGCGCCGCACAGCATTTACTAGTGAGCAGCTTTTGGAATTGGAGAAGGAGTTTCATTGCAAGAAATACCTGAGCTTGACAGAGCGGTCCCAGATTGCCCACGCCCTCAAGCTCAGTGAGGTGCAGGTCAAGATCTGGTTTCAGAATCGGCGGGCCAAGTGGAAGCGCATCAAAGCTGGCAATGTGAGCAGCCGTTCTGGGGAGCCCGTAAGAAACCCCAAGATTGTCGTGCCCATACCTGTGCATGTCAACAGGTTTGCTGTGAGGAGCCAGCACCAACAACTGGAACAGGGGGCCCGGCCTTGAAGGGGCTCCTAAGGAATTCGGAAGGCAAAGGATCTGTTCCTGAGCCTGCTCTGAGACTGGGTTAGGGTTCTGTGGACCAAAGGGGCTACTACTGTGATTCTGCCCTAGGAGAGGGCTCAGTTGGCAATTAACTTAGCTCTAGGTGTGCTCTCCTGGCAACCTGAGATGTGGGCACTTGGCCCTGAGCCTATTCCAGAGACCCTCAGGACTGGGGGCTTCAGGGTTAAAGGGGCTTGGGTTCTCATTGCTGAGGAGCTGTTGGGACTGAGGTGGACTCCTGCGGAGGGGGTGGGTTCTAAAATGCCTAGCGCCTGAAAGGTTCCTGGCTAATGCCCTGGAATCACTTCTGACAGGAGTAGGAGCAGTCCAGGGTGATACCTAGCCAAGCTGATCACAGCTCCTTATTTATTTTGTGTAAAGTGTGTATATATGGAGCTATCTGCCTCTGTCTGTCTGCACCCCTGAGAGGGATTGGGAAAGTTCTATGTCCTCGATCCTCACCCAGAGTTTAGTTCCATCTTACTGCCCGGGGTGGGTACCGTCTTGCCCGGGGTGGGTACCGTCTTGCCTGTCTGTAGTACAAGGATATGCAAAGAAATGAAATGGAACTGTCACTAGCCTCCTTAGAAGCTCTTCAGCACTAACCATCTCCTCCCATGTAAACTACCTCCACTTCTGTCGTTTCCCACTCTGGGCACTGCCCGCCATTCGCACCTCTAGACCTCCTTCTCCTGACCTGGCACTTCTTTTCTCTTTACCCATTAAACAGGCAAGCTTCTTCCTCTCTGCTTTCTTCTCTTTGGAAGAGTTGGCAGACTTTAGGATAGAGGATTCACTCCCTTTTGCACTATGGGGGGAAATGAAGTACTTGACCCTACTTTAGCTGGGGTCTTTCCAAGCCCTATCTAACTGGGTAGAGGTTACCAGTCCTGTCAGTGACTGGGGCAGGGCCGGGGCTCACCCTTATTATCTCTGAGCTCGTTAATAAATCTTTTTCTATGTAGAGGACGTACCAGCTTAGTCCATCTCTGCCACCCTTTGATGTTCCAGACGTGAGGGCCTGCAGTAAAAGACCCACTTCCAGTTCTCTGTTCTTATGGCATTAATTGTGGTCTCTCCTTCCCATCACACTGTTTACGAAGCTTGGGATACCAAATCCTCTTTTGTTATAAAACGAGATGGGTTGAGAGGGCCCACTGCAAAATGGATGAGGCAGGAATGAATCTGCTGGTTCTGAAAGTGTGTGTTCTGTAGAGGAAGCTACGGAGATAGGAATTAGAGGCTTTGGGGTTGGAATTCTATGAGCAAATTAAGGAACAGCATTAGTGGACGAAGGGAACATAGGGATATGAGGCTTCAGGGGCACTTGCAACAGAGTACAGTGTGAGGGAAACGAAACAAACTAGAGCTGTTGGCCATTTCCCCCACCGTCACAGAAGGGCTACTATCCTGTACCAGCTGCGGAGCAGGGCTGCACAGACACGCCTGCACAGACACTGGAGAAGGAGGATTATTACAGAAACCAGCTGAAGTTGGTATCACGGTAAATAGGGCTTCTTGGGAAGAAAAATGACCTGCATTGATTTGGGAGGAGAGCTAGAGTAAAGAACAGAGCCACTGAGAAGAAAAATAGGCAGGCTATGAGTGAGGCAAGGAGACTCAAGAGATGAAGGTCAGAGAGGGGAGGAAAGTACAGCTCAGTCAAATAGGTGGCTAGCTTCCTCGCCTTCCTTAGAGGGAAAATTGCTGTTATTCCTCATTGCTGGAATGGCAAAGCAGCCAATGTCTATTCACTCAAACATCTGTTGAATGCTTCTTACAATGAAACTGAGACAGTCTTTCCTTGTCAGTTCGTTTCTCCTAGTTGGTTTTGGCAACCAAATAGAAAGCAACCTGGAGCTATGACTGGTCATTAACAACAGTGTCACAGTTCCCCAGCTAGGACACATGGATCCAGGGCCGGTCTTCTCTATTCTTTGGCTAAATTTCAGCAAGGATTGAGAATTAGGCTAAAAAATATATAGTCCAGACCAGCCCCATTCCTGATCTAGATTGAGGCTGTCTCTCTGATACCTTAGACTCACCCACATAGGGAACCTACAGGGTTAGATTCTTTTTAGGAGAGAAGCCAGGCAAAAGTCGAAGATCACAGGAGCTGTTGTCATTCTAGCTGTCAGAAATTCATGTTGACAGGTCTAGGGCTGGAGTAGAGGCGCTCTGGCTCTGTGCCCTCAGGAGGGTTGGGAGGATGGGGAGGACAACCAGCCAACACCAAGGCCCTGATTTGCCATTTTTTTCTGGATTTACCTATGATGCCTCCTAAACGCTACTAGGCAGTATTCTGCCACTCAAGCAGTTTATTTTCCTTGGGAAACCTGGAGGTGATTGATTATTGCTAGTCTTTTCTGAGCCCAGGAACCCATTCTTACACTCTTGTCTCTATTCTGCCCTTATTTTGCTTAAGGCTCTTATCAGCATTGCAAAAGGGGCTGTGGACCAAGAAAATAAAATCTGGTTTCCTCTCAATAGCATTACTTGGTTATTTACCTACATGTAGGCAAGTGTCCATGCACCGAGTGCCAGCCCACACACCCAATGTATACTCAGTGTTGCAGAAAACAAGGGCCACCAGCAAAGTGGTTCTAGGAATGGGGAAGCAACAGGCTCCTTAGAGAGCAGGACTCTAACTTACTAAGTTCTGATCCTTTAAGAACAGTACAGAGGGGCTTCCTCCAGGTCTTCTTTCTAGAATAACTAGGGGAAAACAGGGGCTCTGAATTCTGTCCCCAGCTTGGCAAGATGTTGGTGGGAGTCAAGATGACTGTTCTGCCATCAGCAGCCTTCCCTCTCCCCTTTCCTCAAAAGCAAAGCCGAGGCATGAGTCCCAAAAGAAGTGCTGCCCTAATAAATGTCTAGCCACTTATCCTATGGCATCCTTGGAATTCTCCTGTGCATTGACTTGAGAATTTCCCTGTACATCTGGCTGTGTGGGCTAGTTCCCAGACTCTCAGAAAGGGGGACTACGCTTATGCCCTCTTTTTGGGTGAACTTTGGCCAGTGCAAAGTGTGGCATGAGGTTAACGGATAGAATATTGATGAAAATAGAGACCAGCTAGAAAAACTTTCTAAGGGTTGCAGGGGAGAGTGTGACTGAGAAAGGTAGCAAGCAGCTTCCAGTAAGAAGCACAGAACTAAGTATCTCCTCGTCAAGGTTCACTGCGGGTGCTGCTGGCAAACTCAGGTACACCCCTGGCAAGAGAGGGCTGAAAGAAATGCACGTAGGAAGCTGAGGGAAGCCGACCTGACCTGAGGCTGAGAGGGGAGAAAATCCTAGAGCACAGACAGCAAAAAGAAGACAGAGACAAAGAAATAGAGATGAGGGGCATTTTTGGAAGGGCAGAGATGTAAGCCAGCCCTGGTGGTCTAGTGGTTAGGATTCGGCGTTCTCACTGCTGCGACCTGGGTTTGTTTCCGGTCATGGAACCACACCACCCATCTGTTGGTTGTCACACTGTGGCAGCTGCGTGTTGCTGTGATGCTGAAAGCTATGCCACTGGGATTTCAAATACCAGCAGGATCTCCCATGGTGGACAGGTTTCAGCAGAGCTTCCAGACTGAGACAGACTAGGAAGAAGGACCTGGCCACCCACTTGGGAAAAAGTTGGCCATGAAAACACTATGAATAGCAATGGAGCATTGTCTAATATAGTACTGGAAGGTGAGAGGATGGCGCAAAAAGACTGGGCAGGGTTCCACTCTGCTGTGCACAGGGTCAGAATCAACTCCACGGCACTAACAACAAGAGATATAAACGGGGAAAACAAGGCCACACATACAGTCTCGTTTATTGGCTCATCATACACGCACACCAAATATGTACACAAACATAAATATTCCAATGTACAAATTTACATGGGACTCACAGATCACTCCCCACCACCCAACCTGTGTCTTATCCAGACATTTTAGGATGAACGCTTGCAGGGGGCTGGCACTAGAAGGTAGGAATCTGGAGGAGGGAGAGGTCCTGCTCCCCTCTCCTCACAGGTACCTCCAAAGGGTCCTGTCCCTTTTCAATGGCACCATAGGGCAGAGGGCTAAATACCTCCACTCCCTCTCTGCTGCGGCTCAAATCCCAGACGTCTCCTCTGATCCCTCTGTTTCTCCCATTTGGCTCTTCTCCTTTTTGACTGTTCCTATTTTCCTTTCCTTCTTCCTTTCTGTATGTCCCTGCTTCTCAGTCTCTGTGTCTTTGTTTCCCCTAGTGCCTGTACGGAGGAGGGTTCCCCAGGCCATGGAGTCCTTCTGGCCCCTCTTCCCCCTTCCTGGGCCTTAGAGGAGGCTAGGGCTTCGGTGCAGCTCAGCAGAGGTGTTGGTGCCATTGGCAGGCTCTCTGTTGGGGGTAGGTGCTAAGCCACAGCCCTCCGCAGGGCAGCCATGCTGGATCAAGATGTCTGCACACTCCTGGCTGCCAGCCCGGCGAGCATAGGCCAGTGGAGTCAGACCCCGGGCGTCCCGGCTCCTCACATCCACCCCATACTGCAGAAGAAAGCACATTTGCACAGCTGGCATGATAATGGCAGGAAGGGTATGGGTTCTTGGGGAGAAAAAGGAGAAGTATAAAAGGGCCCGGGTAAAAAGGATGTCAGGTAGGTCAGAGGAGCCTGCAAGAGTGAGGCTGGGAAGGCAAGGAGGGAGCCCACAACTCACCCAGATGAGCAGCTGTGTGAAGACGACGTTGGCCATGGCACTGGAGAGATGCAGAGCCGTCCGCCCATCCCCGTCCCCGTAGGTCTCATTCACCTCCTCCTTGGACCCGTGTGCCAAAAGCATCACCAGCAGCCGCAGGTCATCCTCCACCACGGCCCGGAGCAGCTGCTGCCCCAGAGGCACGTCCGAGCTCGGCAGTGGGGCCAGGAAGAGCTTCTGTTCATACTTGGCCCTTATCCAGCGCTCTTTCTCCTCTCTGCAACCACAGGTTCATCAAGGCAGGAGCTTAGGAAGGACCCGAGCCAATGGGCAGGGGGCCAGGGAGGGCAGTCAGGAAATGACATGAGCACCCCCAAGGGGAATAAGGAAGAAATAGTGAGAGAATGTGTCAGAGCAGTGAAGAGACAAGCCTAAGAAATCGAGGGCATACAGAGGGACAGTGGGTAATGCAAGAGTATGGAAGAAGCTGAAAGGAAGGAACACTGAAGGGAGGCCCCTTGGGGACAGCAAGGATATGGGGGGCTGAGAGGGCAGGAAGATTCCAGGCAGGGCTCATGTGGCAGCTTATCTGGCTATGCTAGAACAAAGGGGTGGGGGCCTGCACAGGGGGCCCATGCACTACCCTATCTACCACCCATTCTCCCCATCTCAGAGCTCAAGCTAGGGCTTTTGCACCACAGAGCGATAGGGCCCTGCGCATGCGCCTCCTGCTGGCCCCCTGACCTGCTGATAACGCTCAGAAAGGGCCTGTTGTTGTGAAGTGCCTGAGTGACAGGCAGGCAGGGGGAGGGGCACCCCAAGGGGCCAACTGCCAAGCAGAGCAACAGCCAGTTTTAACCCTTCTATCACTGTCACAGCCACTCAGCACCATTCCCAGTCTTCCCCATACCAGAGCACTGATGTCCCCTCCCTTTCTGGCCAGCTTCAGGGCCCCATCCACTCACCTGCAGGCGTCAGGCCCTGGCTTTGCATAACCATCCAGGGCCCCCTCCCAGACACTATTGGCCAAGGCATTGCCCATCGCGGTCATGACAGCTAGCAGCTCAGGTGGCCAGTCATCAAGGTCAAGGGAACGGACCCGGGACAGGTGAGCCCCCAGATGTCGGTGGGTCCCTGAGCACTCGATGCACATCAGGGCGCCCAGGTTCAGGCTGGCCCAGTCTGGATCTAGGTGGTGAGAAGAAGCATGATGAAGCCCACGCGCAACCTGAGTGAGACCACCGGAAAAGTCCTCCCTCTCTCCTGGCCTACTGGAAGCCTCTTGTAGAGCTTTCTCTAAGCCGCCACCAACCCTGGCCCCGCCAGCCCTGGCACTCACTGGGGGCGTCGCAGTCGATACAGAAGCTGTTGCCACGAACAGTGCGGACGGCCTGTACAGCCAGAGCTGCATTCTGATTCCCCAGTCGAGTCTGCCATGGTGAGACAGGGGACAAGCGGTGGCTGTTAGTCACAAGGCCACCTTTGGTCCCACCCCACTCGGGCCTCCATGCCAACCTTGTCCTTGGCGCTGCGGCAGCCCTGCAGGCTGGCGAGGATCTGGGCCTGCACGCTCTGTACCCACAGCTCCCGCTCCTCTGCAGTCGAGGCCTCGAAGTGCCATGTCTGCCCAGTGAGGGACACCACCACAAACTCAAACGACTCCTCCGTCTCTGTCAGGTACGGGGGCATTTAACACCATCAGTGCAGGCGCCTTGACACGTACATCCAGGGACACGCCATTGCCACAACTCCATTCGCTCCCCTGCCTTCCTGGCACTCCTCCTCTTCCCCCCACCCCAGCCTCAAGGGCCACGCTCTCCAGGGCAGCTTGCAAGGAGGAGAGAATAAACTAGCAATAGTGTGGAGCCCTCAAACCTCCTTCCTAACCACCTGTGGAGCCTGTGTGAAAAAAGATGAGATGCAAGGTTTTAGAATCCCTAGCCTGCCAGGAATGGGTCTGGGAATCAGAGACGGCTGCTTCCTATAGAAAGGAGAGCTGAGGATCTGGGGAAGAACGTGATGGGGGGCTAGGAGGCAATGCTGGGAGAGGGTGGGGGAAGGCGGGTGTGGGCACTATCCGTACATGTCAGCTGCAGCCGCCTCATTTTGCAGCTCATTAAACCCAATATTCCTGACAGCGTCAGCGTGGGGCTCCTGGGAGCTCGGCCCCTCCCCCACTACCATGGCACAGAGAGGCAGGCAGGGCAAGTAGATGGGGAGAAGAGGAAAGGTTTTCTCCACGAACTGGGATGTGTGAGCAGATAGGGACCTGAGGACATCTGCAACGACAAGCACTGTGGGCTGCACTGTGACCCAAGCAATGTGGTGAAGCTATTCCAAGCTCTGCTCCCCCAGGACCCCAGGACCCCAGAAGACAGCCACATGAATCTCATTCCCAATGGACACCATGGGTGAACAATTCCTAACAAGCAATGTGAATGTGTCGGGGGGGCTGGAGAGACAGCTCCAGTACCTGTGGGGAGGCCCAAGGGTGAGCCAGAGGCAAAGGCCTGAGCCACACATTCTGCCCAAGGAGCCTCTCACCTCAATGACACTGACATCCCCTGGAAGTCCTCCTGCTCTAAGGGCATCTGCAACTCTTAACAGAACTGCCTTCCTAGAAAAAGAAAACTGGTACCTTTTCTTTCCCCAGGCTCCACCATCCCACCTCACCTTGCTTTCAACACAACCTTTGAACTACATAATCTTGATGATTGGTGGGGGCTCAGTTTCCCTGGTACAGGTGGACCCCATGCCATGAATGCTAAGCATAACCACATCCCAGGTTGGCTGGAAAAGGTGGCTCTTTCCCATAGAGGTGATCTCCGCTCACCTACCCACATCCCTAACCCTGACAATCAGAGCAGAAACGAGCAACTTTGCATCAACATAAAGTAAACTTATTTGGGAGCAATGAGACTCCAACCACTGAGAAGAGGAACATTTTGTGTGCGTGTGTGTACATGAGGAAGATTAGCCCTGAGATAACATCCGTTGCCAATCCTCCTCTTTTTGCTGAGGAAGATTGGCCCTGGGCTAACATCTGTGCCCATGAGAAGAGGGACATTTTGAAGATACTTTGGGAAAAATCAGAGAAGCAGTGCTATGATTAATAAAGGATTATGAGAAAGGACCTATGGAAAACTGTTTGAGGAGCTGGAATTCCTTAGCCTACAGACGACTAAGTAGAGACTCAGCCAATCGAGACACACGTATTAAGCACCTATCATGTGCCCAGCACTCATTAACCTCCATGGGTGATACAAGAGACACAGAAAACACAGATCCTGCCCAAGAGTCTTGGAAGAGTGATTGGAGTAGTAGCCTGCTGTCTTTTACCTTATATAAGAATAAAAGAAGTAAACTCACATTTTAATAGAAAGGGCTTAAGTTAAGCAGAAAAAAGCTTTTCTAAGACACTAGGTTGAGACTACCAAAAGAACCTGTGGAACTACTTTTATTGGAAATTATTAGAAAGTGCTTAATCTAATATACAAGAAAGGGTGTTACTTTTAGGGTACTATCCCCAAGTCCCACTGCCCACCTCCTGTGCCCCGGTTTCCCTCTGGGTCCCCCTAACCTTCAGTAGCACTGCTGGGGCCGTCGGGTCGGGGGGTCCCGGTGCTCTTTTTCCGCCGGTGCTTCTTCCGGTTGGAGTGGGGAGATGGGGGAGGCTCCAGCTTGGGGCTGGAACTGAGCACCTCAGCTGGGCCACTGGCTGGTGAGGGGAGAGTTGGAGAAGTGTGGGAAGAGGAGAGGGTGGTGGGCAGAGCAGTCCTGCCTAGTGCTGCTAAGAGCTCCACCCTGAACTGCAGCTAGGCCACCCTGGGAGAGCCAGTCTCATACCCTCTCTCCCCAGGGAGGGGTCTGCCCAGCCTTGGAAGGGGAGAAGGTGGAGAGAGGAGAGTGTAGGAAACTCAGGCAGAGCACGATAAAGGCCGGGAGGAAGTGTTGGCTTCTGCAGCCTGGAGGTGTGGAAGGCGGCCCAGGGAGCTCACAGGGAGCTGAACCCCCAGCAGCTCCGCACCAAATTTATCCTCAATCACACTCCCCGCTCCTCACAATTAATAGCAGAATTAGAAACAATCAGGGAGCTGCCTAATTACTGTCAATTAGAGCGCGCTAATCAAGCTCCCGTCTCCCACACCCCGCCCGGTGCTCACCACTAAATGTCAAACTTCATTAGAGGCAGACACACTCCCTCCCTCCCTGCCTTCCTCCTTCCAGACTCAACAGAGGGGCCCCACCAAGGCCAGCACAGGCCTTCAGGATGGTGACCCCAGGAAGGGCCCTTAGTTCCCCTTCTCAAGCCCTCCATACTCTCTCCTCCCAGGGGGCCTTGGACTGGGGTGCGAGGTGGGACAGATTCCCTGTGCTGCGAGTGAGCGCTCAGTTCCTTCCTGCTGTCAGAGCTCAGGCTGGAGGCCTGTGAAGGGTCTTTGGGAGGCAAATCAGGCCAGGCAGTACTGCCCAGCCAGAGGAACAGCGGGAGGAGCAGGTTTGCCTGGGCTGCCACAGCCCACCTCCTGGCTTCCCAGAAGATAGTGGGTACCCTGGGAGTCTCCTCCCTCTCTTACGCCTCACTTAGGAAAGGAGAGCAGAGTTGCGCCCATATCCCTTTTAGCCTTCCAAACTGCTGATAGGATCTGTGGTGAAAGGGTTAGAATATGGGTGAGAGTAAGGAGAGAAAGAGAGAGAATAGGGGGTGGGTGGGCAGTGTGTCTGTGTGTGTGTGTGCGCACACTCACTGAAGAGGCAGGGAGAAGAAATAAGGGGAAAAAGGTACAAAAATGGACAAAGGAGGAAGAAAATAAAGAAGAGCCAAGAAAAGTAAGAGGTGGGTGGGATGAGAGAGAGAAGGTAGAGTTTTCAACCACCTAGACAGGGTGGGGCCTCAGCCTATCCAAGGAGGCAGCATGGGTAGGAAAACTACTTTTCTGGACCACTCCCTGGATCCTGTCTGCAGGGACCCCCCCTTCTCCACGGCAAGCTGAGTTGCCACCTTCGGAATGTGTTTAAAGCCCCAAGCCTCCGACCTCCCTACTCAGCCGCTTCCCTGTCCCCCCCCACGGCGAGGCTGATGAGCTGGCTGCGCAGGGGGCTGATGGGGATGCGGGAGCCGCCACCAGCTCTGCCTGGGGACAGCGGTGGGCGGGCAGAGAAGCTGCAGAGGGAGGGTCTCTAGCGCCAGTCATCTGCGAGGGCCTGGGGAAAGCAAAGGGGGAAGGGGGAAGGAAGCCGCACGTGGTGGCTAGAGAAGGAACAGAGCTCCTGCTCCATTTCCCAGATCCCAGCACTGGCCCTGCGGCACACAGTCTCTGTGATGAGCCCTGGAGGGCTCCGCTGGGCCCTTCCCCTCAGCCTGGGCACCATCCCATCACAGCCTCCCAGGACAGAAACATTGCTCGCTCAGCTGCCCTCCTCTGTTGCTTAACCCGGTCCTGCATACCTGGGGGCAGGGCAGCGGCCTCACTCCACTGGTCGGCACTGGAAACGGAGCAGGAGCGCTGGTGCAGCCCCTCGGGGTGCGGGCCAGCCCAGGCTGGGCTGCTGGCCGAGTGGGGGGCACCTGGGGGGGGAAGGGTCAGACTGGGAGGGGAGGCTGGGGAAGGGGTACACACAGACTTTCCTGAAAATAGACTACAGACTAAGCTTGAGAAATTCCAGCAGGGTACTGGCCAAAAATAAGGGGATCTTGGGTTCACCAGGTACCAGGCCAGCTTATTGGAGAACTGGAGGCCTCACATGGGCCTTAGGAGGCAGCTGGTCCCAGACTTCACACCCATCTTCATGAACATAAAGGTGCACCCCTCCACCCTCTCCCTGTAACCCGGGAGCCGGAACGGGGGAGTGGTAATGACGTCTGCCTATTATCCCCAGCCCCCTTCCCCTCCTGGTCAGGCCCCTGCACCCTACATTCTAGTCCACGTATGCCATTTGCTTTGCCTCAGCGTTGCTGCCATTCTGATGAGAAATAAGTGTATCAAATTCAAGTAATTATGTCTAATTAGTATTAGTAATTATCCTGTTGGGCTAGAGAAAATTAATCTTTCATTTCCCATCAGGGAAGAACAGTAGAGCCAAGGGGAACTGAAGGCTCCAAGAGTGCCAAGGCTGGGGTAGGCAGGGCCGGTGGTGGAGGAGGCAGGGCAGTGTGTGCCCTCAGAATTCTCCCGCCTCACTCCCCAGACACTGAGCCACTTGTGGAGAGATCGTGGGACAGTCATGGGGCCTCAGAACCCATAACACTTAAAGGGCCTGCGCCAGGATGTGGAGAGCCTACCTACGCTGCCCTCTCACCTCAGTCCGCCTATAACAGGGTGGGGACTGAGCCAGAAGGCAATGGCTGTGGGAGGTCTGAGGACAGGTGGGCCATACTCAAGGTGTTTGAAGTGAAAGCACAGGAGTTGGCCAGGTGCTGAAGGTTAGTAAGAAGGGAGAGATGGGGCCTGAAGCTGGACAAAGCCAGAGAGAGCATGCAGCAACCACGAGGCCTCACGAGACCCTGCAAGCACATGGGTCAAGTTTCCGGAAGCCTAGGTATGAAGCTCTGAGCTGAAGCCACTAGAAGGTAAAGGAACAGGCCAGACATCCCTAATGCTCTGGGGACAGTATGACACTGAAAGGAGGAGGGCAAGTTTTGTGTTTCTCTTGTATTTATCATAACACCCAAGGCAGGACCAGACACACAGTAAGTGCTTATTAATAGACGTGTGGCGCCGAGACTGCAGGCCAGTCTGTCCGGTTTCCAGTCCCCTCAAGGCGACATCCTGATGCTTCCTCTTCAGAATCCTGCTGTGCTCCCACTCTGGCCTCACAGGTCACTGGAAACTTAGCCTTTCTCGGGATATCCTCCCTCCCCATCAGGAAACCCTCCAGGGGAGCATACTCAGCTCCTAACTTCTCAGATACCTTGCTTCTCCCCACCCCTCTCCTGCTTCCATCCCCTCCTGGGTTCCAAATCTCATCCCCCTCTCACCCCTAGCCCCACTTAAAGACATCACAGGCTCAACTTCCTCCCCAAACCCCCCAACCCAAAACCCTGAAGGGAGGGAAAGTGCTTTCCCTTTTCTTTGTTAATTCTCCCCTCATTACGCCTGCAATCCCACAATCAGTGTGCACTGTAATTGTCGAATTTGATGCTAATGATTAATGAATTAAACATGGAGCCATCAATTAGTCCTCGGAGGATAATTCTGCATAAAGCAGCGGATAATGTAATTACAGTAACAAAGATAATGAGATGTTAACATCGCCCGGTGAGCGGGAGACATGTGTGAGTGTGCATGAGGTCGGTGTCAGCGTGCGGCAGAGGGGACGCAGGCTTGGGTAAATGCCCGTCCATGTGTTCTGGGGATGTCGGTGAGTGTCTGTGGGTGCTGGTAATTATGTGGGTGAGTGTGGTGCCTCTCCCTTCTCCACGTGCCGCTTCTGCCCCCCAGGTGGAGGCTATCAGGACCCAGGAACATGACAGGACAGAATGTCTTACTGTTTCCCTCCCTTGCTACCTGCCTTCAAGGAAAGGTTCCCCTTCAGTGCCCTTACACTTCCTCCTCCTCTGGTATGATATGAGAAACCCCAAGCCAAACCAGAGGCTGCCATTGCTGTCTGCATGCAGCTCTGAGAGAGCTCTTAGGGCCCCAGCTGGTCCCCAGCCCTCTGCCCCTGCATGCCAGCCATTTCCTAGCAGCCCTGATCCTGCACTGAGGGCTGCACAGAGCCTACCATCTTTGCCTTTCGAGCCAGACCACTTCCCTTGTGCACCTCCACAGGAGGTTCTCAGCACCTCACTGTAATGGGTGGTTGTCTTTCTCGTCCTTAGTGTCCTCCCTTCCCTTCGTTCACTAGAGCTCTCCCCCTGCACAATTCAAGGGCCTCTTTCTGAGCTCAGGGTGGCTTGGAAGAGAGAATATAGGTTTTCAAGTCAGGCACACTTAGGTTCAAACCCCAGCCCTACCACTTACTGTGGGATTGTACAAACTAGTTCTTTAACCTCTCTGAGCCTTTGTTTCCTCATCCATAAAATGGGGATGATAATCTCAACTTCACAGAGTTGTGAAACTGGGGCCTGACAGAGTAGATCTGCTGCACCTGGCACGCTCAATCACCATTTGTCAGTGCCCTCCCTTTGCCTCTCCCAGTGCCTCCAGACTGGTTAGCAGTGGCCAAACACTGCCACAGGGTAGGGTGCCGAGTGCTCACAGCCCTCGCCTCAAACAAGGAGCACACTCAGGAGGCCTACCTTCCCTTATCCCAGAGCTTCTCAATGTGGGCCCTATCAGCATTGTCAGTGGGGCAATTCTTCAGGGTCTGTCCCATCCACTCCAGGGACTTTGTACCCCAGCCTCCTGTCCACTGAATGTCCACAGCAGCCTCCTATCATTGTGATAAGCAGAAACACCCCTGTGTCTCCACGTGCACTCTGGGGAAGGCAGCATACCTGTGCTGCTAAGAGCTAACTCCTGGGGCACGGACACAGTGGCAGCACCTGGGAGGACAGGACAATGTCTTAAACAGCTGTTTCTGGGCCCAAGGAAAATGAGATACAATTATCTAGGACAACATTAGGCATACTGAGGTGTTGGTAGGAAGGGTCCAGAAGTCAAGGTAGATCTGGGGTGAGGGGTCTAGGTTGTGGGAGGGGCAGCCCCCCGAAGAGCAATGTGGCTTAGGAGCTGGACAGGCCTAGGGAGGCAGACAGAGCCGGGGGCGGGAAGGAGCTTAGCATCTTTGACGTGAACCCACAGCACCATCTGGAAAGGTAAGAATTGGGCAAGCAAAAGTTGCCTCGCCTCAAACTCAGATTCTCAGGCTCTAGCTCCTCCTTCAGGACTCCTAGACACGTGGCAGAGTCTGCCTGGCCTCCAGCTTCTCTAAACTCCGTCATCTCTGAGCAAAGACCCCAACTCTCACTGCAGACCTGAGGACATCTGCCAGGTTGACCCCAGGCAGCTCTGTCCTCTTCCACTTCCCTCCCTACCCACACGGTAAGCTTGGCTGAAATGCCGGCCACGTGTGCCAGAGGTCCTGCCCCCACCACCAAGAGCTTCGGCTTCAGAGGTGGAGGAGAGATGGTCCCAAGACTGCTGATGCCACCTGTCAGTATGAGGCTGTCTGGCCCCATTCTGATCTCCAAATCACCTGCCGGGCTGTATGTTAGCTGCTACCTCTACTCACTCGATAAGGGCAGCACTTTGGCAAATGTGTTCGGCTGAGCTGATCCTGAAGCAGGACTCTCGGTGACAAGCGTGTTTGGAGCTCTGAGGACCCAGGCTGAGAAGGAGCAAAGCCCCATAATGCCTACCTTCCTAGGCCCCCATTGCAGCGCTCACCACTCTTCCAGAAAAAGGAGGCAATGCTCTCCACAGGCCCCCACCTCAGCAGCCACCTCACCTGTGCCTCCACCCAGCTGTGTGTTACTCCGCTCCAAGGCCAGCCCATTGGCCCGAGGGCTGGTGCCTGGGGCTGTGGCAGGTGTGGCTCGAGGCAGGCGCTTCCCTGGCACTTTCACTGTTGTCCGCAGGAGGTCAATCTCCTTGCCGTGGATGTTCTGCATGTAATCCTAAGGGCCACGTGGATAAGAGAGATGAAGATTCATTAGGACAGGTCACTCTTCAGCACCACTTTGTCTCTGGCACTGACCCTCTCAACTCCTAGGTCTCTCCCCGCTGTGCTGCCTCGAGTGGGGGAAGGAGCGGGAAAGCTCAAGCTTTAAAAAGCAGGACTGTGGGGCCGGCCCGGTGGCTTAGCGGTTAAGTGCACGCACTCCTCTACTGGCGGCCTGGGTTCAGATCCCGGGCGTGCACCGACGCACTGCTTGTCCGGCCATGCTGAGGCGGCGTCCCACATACAGCAACTAGAAGGATGTGCAACTATGACATACAACTATCTACTGGGGCTTTGGGGAGAAAAAGGGGAAAACAAGGAGAAGGATCGGCAATAGATGTTAGCTCAGGGCCGGTCTTCCTCAGCAAAAAGAGGAGGATTGGCAGGGATGTTAGCTCAGGGCTGATCTTCCTCACACACACACAAAAAAGCAGGACTGTGAAGCCCACAGGATATCTCCAAGTCTAGATTATACCTAGACGAACATGCTAACCACAGGCAGCTCTGGGGGCCCTCAGCCAGGAGCGGGGCAGGGGAGACAGAGGGTCTGGAGCTCGGGGCTCCTTTAGGGAAGTTGACTCAGGAGGCAAAGGAGGCCAAGTATTGGACCAAGATGGAATTTAGGGAGAAAGGGCCAATATGACCAAGGAGAGTAACTGACAGACTCCATGGGATACAGACAACTGGGTTGCCCCAGGCTGTGGGTGGCTGGTCACTGAACACTTCAGCCCTGTTTTTAGAAGCTCCCACCACCACTTGGGGCATCGAGAACCTTTAAAGCCTAGAACAGTCTCTAATCCTTAGAACGGCACCTGACAATAAATATTTGTTGAGCAGTTAAAGGGAAGCCTTGATTCTTTTTGCTGTTCTTAGAAATATACGGACAGGTCCATGGTTTCACAGATGCCAGTGGGTATCCTCTCTATCAGCAGTAATAATAATAACCATTATCATCAACACATCACCTGCCCATTCGTGTGCCAGGTAATTCATTGTACTATAGCTATATATGGTATCTATATTTCATATATTACCTCAGGTAATCTTCATAACAACCCAGGAGGGAGGTGTTACTATGCCCACTTTACAGATGAAGAAACCGAGGCTTACAAAGGTTAATCTATCCAAAGTCACACCATCAGAAGGTGGTAGAGCCAGATTCATGTCCAGGCTTTTCAGATTCCCAAGGCTGTGCACTGAAGGCAGACTTCCTCAGTCCAGGAACTCACCCTGAATTCAAGTCAGCACCCGGAGGGCCCTCGGAGTGGAGTGCGGAGGGACCCAGAGAGTGGGAGCCGCTCAGCACTTTGACCCCCACCATCCCCACCTTTGCGACATCAGCCTGGGAGCCCCACGGTAGAGTGGCAGTGTGGGGGGAGGGGGTTGCAGAGCAGAGCCCTGCCCCTGCCCTTTGGCTTCCTGTTTTAAAGCTGTGCCTGGCCAGGGCCCAGCTTTCCCCACTGCTTCTGGCCTCTCCTTCCAGACGGCTGACTCCCATTTCCACAGCCCATCACCAGTGAGCTCGTCACTGGTGAGCTCCTCAGCAGTTCCCAGATAACCTCCTCGATTAAATGTGGTAAAAACTCCTTCCTGAGAGTAGAACTGGGTGGGTGATGCCGATGTAACTTTGAACTGAAATTCCATTGATCAGCCTCAGAATTGGTGCCTCTTCTCCCCACTCAGGAGCATCTCTGGGCTGTTTTGCTTCCCAAGCGGTGCCGGCTCAGACACAGCCCACAGGTCCTCAGAGACCCAGCTCTCCTACCTTTACCAGCTTTGGGCATCAAGACTTCTTGTCACCCAGGCGTTCTCCTACCTTCTCACCTCTTAGCTTCAGGGAAAAGGGACGATGTCCTCTGCTTAAAAGAGCAGATGGGGAGTGCTGCCTGTTGGGAAGCAGGGAAAGGGTAGGGGTTGGCCAGGGCTCAGGGGCTGCCCCTAACTCAGGGAATGACCAAGAGGACATCAAGTAGAAAAGGATCACCTGGCCCCAAGAGAGCCAAGAGAACGTGGGGGTTTCCAGTTAGGAAGAGGAGCAAGAACAAGGAAACAGAGAGAGCACCCAACGCCAGCCTCCCTCCTGCATTTCTGTCGTGAGGCTGGATGTCACTATGGGATGGGTCATCAGGGGACCGGCAGGAGGACTGTGGGGAGGAAGGGGCGCCACTGATGCTAGCACACTGGCCTTACTTGGAGCACAAGTCCAGCTCCAGGGAGGTTGGGCAGGGTGAGTAGTCGCCCTTTATTCTCCAAGTGGCTCTGGTACCTTCACAGGCAGATGGCCCTTCAGAAGAACCAGAGGGGCCTAGCCAGCCAGGGGAAAGAAGCAGCCCCTAGAAGTGTGTGTCCAAGGAGGGGCTCCCTTCCCTGCAGCTTTGGGCTGCATCTGTGCCCTCCTGCCACCACCTAGTCCTCTGTGAGGAATGGTGCCAGGTGCCGCCTCAGGCACACCCTGCTCGAAAAGTGTTTGCTTCATGTCTCAGAACGACATCACCGAGAAGTCAACAGAGCAGTCTCCGCCCATGGCAGGACCCCTCTGACAACCTCTAACTCTGACTCTGCTGAGTGCTGCCAGGGCTCTGTCCCCAGTGCACAGCCTCACCACAGTGGCTGGGAAGGAAACAAACCCAGGACCCCTTTCGTGCCCCACCAATGTCCCTTCTATCCAGCCCTTCTCTAGCAAACTCAGCCCACCCCATCCAGTCACTGTTGGCTCCCTGGTCTTGTTTTCAAACCAGCGTCCAGTATGTGACTTCACTGTCTTGGCCCTCCCCACTCAAGCCCCAACATCCCACTAAATTGGCTTCTGCATGTACCCGTCCCAGGTCCCTGCACACACTCACATCTTGGATCAGCTGCTCCAGACAACTGTCAACAGCTGGCTGGGCCAAAGACACAGCTGCAGTCCCTCTCCTGGGGGAGGGGCTTGGCCTGCTCTAGTTCACAAGGAGGTCACAGCAGCTGCAACAGTTTTCAGGCGCCACTACAGCCCTGGGATGCCCAGGCTGGGACATCGCAGGAAAAAGTGACCCTATGCCAGGAATGGAACTGCATGGAGGAACTCCGTTCAGGGCCAAGAAGCCAGAAACCAACGTTAAGGGGAAAGGACTGGCCCCCTTCAGCATCTCTGACCACATCAGGTAGGCGCTCGTTGTGCTGGTGCAGGCCAACACCCACAGCTCTCCACTCCGTGCCCTATGCCAGGCCAGCTCCAGGGCCAAGCTGAGAGATGGAGCCTGGCCCTGAGGAGTGTGGTGAGAGCTCGAGGAGCAGCAGCAGGAATAGGGACTTCAGGGGCAGAGCAACAGCGTTTCCCTCCGTCAGCAGAACGAGGAGCTCGCTGGTGGTGGTGGCAGCGGCTGCTCAGGAGAGCGGTCACCACGGCTGCCTTTATTACCCACCATCAAACAGCAATTTCTTCCCCAGCCTCCTCGCTAATTACCCAGCCAGCGTTCTCATCTCGTTTTATTACTGGAATTAACAACGAGTTCAGAGCGTGGAAAGCTATTAAGATGTGTGATTAAGCCACATTCAATTAGTTTCTACAAACAATTTAATTGATGTTGCAGATAGAATTAACAGAAGGTGATTGTGTGAATGGCTCCGCTGGCTGCAAAATGGGGGAGGCTGTGGCGGGCTCTCTTGGGCCAGGCAAGGATCGGGTGTGAGGCTTGACTCCTGCCCACCAGCCTTTCCACTGCACGCCCGTCCAATTCCTCCAGCCTGACAGGCCTCCATCAGTCGGTGAGTCACCAAGACTGCTGCCCTTGGGTCTCAGGCAAGAGCCGTCCCTGGGAGGAGAGCCAGACTGGCCCAAGAGTTCTGTGTGCACCTCTGGAGTTATCAGAGGGTCATTTCTCTGCACAGCTCCCTAACAAGAGGAAGCCTCCAAGGGAAGCAGGGTGGCTCACTCAGAAGGAGGGTGCCTGCTCACTGCTGGCAACTAAGAAGCTTGCTCAGCTTGGAAAAGATGGCAAAGTGGAGATGGAGGCAGGTAAGCTAGCAACACACTAAGTGCAGCAGCACCCAAGGAAGGAAATCAAGCAGCAAGAGGGGTAGACGGAGTGAAGCAGCCTCTGCTAGGAGTAAACTCAGACGCCTGTTCGTGCAGCTGCACACGGCAGCCCTTGGCTTGGCCTCCACTCGTACTTTCATTGTTACCACCAGTTTCGAATCTGATTCACGTCTTCCGAATGAGAAGAGAAGCGTCTACACAGCAGGGATGTTGCCATCTGCATGTGCCAGTTCCTCCTGGCGTCCAGTGTCGGGGAAGGACATGCATTTTGACCTCAGAGCCAATGGGCAGCCAATGAAGAGCTGACAAATGGGGAGCCCGTGCTCTCAAAGGCGCCGTTCACTCAACCTCTTCACGACGTCCTGCTGCAAGGAGAGCAAGAGGGGGCCTGGCAGAGGCTGGGGCCTGGTGGGGGCGAGGGCCTTAGGTGCTGGGCCAGCGGAGCTACCTGCCGCTTAGACTCACCTTACAAGAAAGCAAGGACAGGCCTCGAAGTCCCTTCCACCCAGATCCTGTCCCAGGTCCCTGAACACACTAAGCTACACACAGGTCAATATGCACAGCACTGGAAGGGACTCCGGGGGAGCTCAGACACCCAGCCTGGCCCAGCCCAGGCAGGCAGCCCATTGGCTCCTTCCGCCCTCTTTTACTTGATAATATGTCAGGAAAACACCTACCCTAAGGTTAACTCTCCAGTGACTTTCTCAGCCAGCCCTGAAGGGAGGTGCTCTTGGCATGTGCAGAAAAATCTGGGTAATGCTTAGACTCAAAGTCATGGGTCCAAGTCTTAACTCAGCCACTGGCTGCGTGACTTGGATGATCCAACAAACTCCACCAAGCCTCTGCTCTCCAGTTGGTTAAGTTATGTGTAAAAAACAGCACTCCCTCACACCTTTACCTTCCCTTCCTAAACCAAAACCAAAACCAAAACCAAAACCAAAATCAAACACAACACCCAACACTTTCCTCCATGTCTCGAGACCCTTCTACCATCCCTCTCCTCTACCCTGGGCTTCCTCCACTCTCGGGGGCAGGGGGACAAGCAGAGGGGACAGAGCATGGCACCCGGTTAGGGCAGCACAAAGCAGAAGGAACAGGTAAGGATGCAACAAAGGGGGAGAGCTAAGGCCACCCCCACACAGGTGGGGGAAACTGGGATGCTTGAGATAGGCTAGTTCCCAGCTCACCAGGCAAGACGGTGCCTAAGCAGAGAGCACATGCATCCTGCTGAAGTACAGGGGCTCGAAAATACCACCAGCTAGGAGTTAGGAGGTGCCAGTATGTGCTCTTGGCCTCAGCCTGTGAATGGGCATGGAGGCCCCCTGGACCCTCTCAGCTGGGAAATACTGTGGTTCTGCTGTCTTTGGTACAGAGGCTCTGCACCCACAGGGTAGTCCTTGACTTGCTAAGACACTTGTGCCTCAGTGTCAGTGCTTTTCCTAGTAGCCTTGCTGCCTCTCATCATCCCATCAACTCAGCAGTGGGACCAGGTCTGTGTGCAAGGAAGAGACCAGAGTAAGGGAGAGGATGGTGCTGAGGAGCCTTCATACTAAATACCCAAGGTCGCCTGGGTGTGGCCCCTCCTCCAAGTCCCCAGTTTCCTGACACCAGCTCTCACCCTCTAGAGTAAGGAGGGCAGAGTCTAACTCGTGGTTTCCCCTAAGCTAAAAGGAAAGGCCAGTGCCCGAGGACTCAGATACGGAGAAACCCAGGAGGGCCAGGCTGGGCTCTGGCCTAAGTGGAAAACAGACTGCCCGTTGCTCTTCCCAAGCCAGGCCTCCTTGTGTCTTCTCAGCAGGGCTGTCTGGGCGGTGCTCTCAGGACCACGTTATGGCCAAAACTGTGGACCTAGCACCTCTTGGGTCAGGCCTCCCTGATACCTTGCGCAGAGTCAAAGGCAGGCAAGGGACCCTCTGAGGCAGGCCCTGGGCCTCTGGGTTGGGGGTGGGGCGTGCCCACGTGCTGTGCTTGAGGGGCTTCACAGGAGAACTCATTAGCCCCACAGTGGGGTGGTGACAGAGATGGATTCTGGTGACAGCTGTATGCTGAAGCCACGCAGTGAGGAGAGGAGAGGAAGGAAGGGTGGGGGAGCTGCTACAGGGGCCACTCTACAATCACTGCAACCACCCCACTGGGGCTTTGGCCATGCACCCTCCAGACCCCTATACCCACACATAATACCACTCCCACTCTTGTCTTCCCAAGTGGACCTGTCCAAGGCCCCGAGCCATTCTCAGCAGCCCTGGCTTAACAGCCCTCTCACTCTCCATCATCGCAGGCCTGGAGCCCAGGGATCCTCCACTGGTATGGCTCCCCTAGAAACAACCAGTTGGCAACATCAGCACCTCCAACTTTAGCAACTCCATGTAAATGGGCCCAATCCAGCTCTTAAAAAAACTAGAATAGAGGATGTAGAGCCTGACTGCGCACACCAGCCTGGCTAGAGGTGACTATCACCAAGGGTGAGTTTTCTCCAAAGGGCCTGGCCACAACTCAGAGCTTTAGTGTTAAGCGATCGGCCCAGGCCTGAGTCTTGGAGTCTGTGCAGTTCCCAAACCACCAAAGTGAGATGGTTTCTCAAGGGAAAGTCCATGTGAACTCACTAAGGTCCACCTCCTTCCAGTCCTGGAGTCAGCCCCCTCTACATTCTGTTCCTCTTCCTCTGGCCCCAGCCCTCCTCAAGGTTCAGCACTCCCCCCGACTCACGTGCAGGCTGGGGTGGTAGGTGAGCAGCCCGTTGTCACAGAGTGTCACGTACTTCTTCTTCCACTCCTTGTTCAGGGACTTGCCACTCCGCTTCAGCAGGATGCCCTGAGGACAGAGGCCGCATCAGAGAACAGGAGCCAGCCACATGTCAAAAAGGCACAGGGAAGGTCACAGTGTCATTAGGTAACATCGTCCTCCATCCCTCCTCCTCCTGGGCCACTGTGATTATCTAAGCAGAGACCATACAGGACTAAAGCTGAACTAGGGAGAGCCAGTTAACCGAACCTTCCACAGAACTCAGCTATCCCTGACGGTCCTCCAGGAAGCAGCCTGGAAGCCACCTCTCCAGTTACCGTGGACCCCTGTCCCAGGGGGTGTCTCCTTTTCCTCAGGATGTGGAGCTGGAGGAGCTCCTCACAACAGGAGGCAGGGGTTTAGATGGCCTCCCAGCTGTGATGCTCCTGCCCGTGTCTCTCCAGGCTGGGATGAAAACTCAGGAGGACCCTTGCCTTCAACCCCCTGTGGCAGCCCCAGAATAGGGCAGAAAATCTCCTAACCATCCCCAGAATGCCCTAGACTCCCACAAGGCAGGCAGTGGGGAGATCCAGCCATAAAGTTCAGCAACCAAATTTCCCATGTAAGCCAATAAGACACTCCAAGTGTGGAGCTTAGAAGAGCCTACGGATGAACAGAGCTCCATGAGAGCAAAGATTTTTGTGGTTTTGTTCATTGACACACCCTCAGCACTGTGACTATGCCTGGGACATAGTAGACACTCAGGAAACAGCTGGTAGATGGGCTGGGGAAAAGCCAGCCGAGACTGTGTGGCTGTCAGTGATGCTGAAAGTGGGAGGTGGGCCCCAGCTAGGAAGACGAAACATGACCATGCCCAGGAACAGCCTTTGTTGCCTCCCTCTAAAGATAACGCTTGAAGACACTCTCACCCCTCTGGCTCTCTCCCTGGAACAAGAAACAGCACAAGAGAATGGCTGAGGATAGGAGCTGGGGTCAGGGAGAGGACAAGGACTGCCACGAACGTATACAGGTGGCAGATTCCCCACGATCAGCATCGCATCCCCAGGGGTTTCCTCCTCCCAAACTCGGGAGGGCTGAGAAGAGGCAGCTCCCAGAGATTCTTAGACAAAATTCCTACAGGGGGAGAGCCACATGGGAGAGGCAGGATGGGCACTGGCTGGGAGAGAGCGGGAGAAGCACCCTGAACCCATCCCAACGGGTGTCAGAAAGGAGGAGCTGAAGGGGCTGGCCCGGTGACAAAGCAGTTAAGTTCCCGTGTGCCGCTTCGGTGGCCGGGGGTTTGCCAGTTTGGATCCTGGGCACGGAGCTACTCACCGCTCACCAAGCCATGCTGAGGCGGCGTCCCACATAGAAGAACTAGAAGGACCTGCAACTAGGATATACAACTATCCTAGGACATACGTGTACTGGGGGTTTTGGGGAGAAAAAAAGAAAAAGAGGAATATTGGCAACAGATGTTAGCTCAGGGCCAATCTTCCTCAAAAAAAAAAAAAAAAAGCACACACAAAATAAAAAAAATGGAGGAGCTCTGAGAAACGCAGCCCTGTAATGGATTCTCCGGCCCTGCCCTACGGCAAGCAGGAAAAGAGGGATTAAGAGACTCAGGTGTGAGAAAACGGGCAGTCTTTCTGTCATCAGCTATGATCCTGAGGCCCAAGGGTGGGGGATAAACCCCAACTTCATTACACCTTCCCCCTCTAAGTTCTTCTGACTAGAAGGTTCAGCCCTAGAGAGATGAGATTAGCAAAAACAGGTGATTTAGGATTTCTGCCTGATATCCCCCCACTAATAGGGACTAAGGTGGAGGTAAGAGAGGGCCCTACATTCCAGTCTCCTACTTTTCAACAGATGTTTCACATTCTTACTACCCCTCCTTCCTTCCTCTGTCCTTCTCCCACCACCCCCAAAAGACCAATGCTGTTGCAGGAGGTGTGCCATGTGAGATTGCAGTTGGAGTACTTGGCCATCTGAGGACACATTCCGCTCCCTGTACCCCATCAGCGTGAGAGACCCTAGCCTCACAAGGAGCTTCTGAAGACAAGTGTTAATGGGACCTTCAGTAGACAATAGGGTGGCTGGAACATTCCAGAAGGCAACTGGGCCCCTGCCTCGTCTGTGAAGGAGCCTTGGCGACCTGCCTCTGGGAGTGGCATCTATCCCCTCACAGACAAGGAACAAGGAAACAGTACAGCTGCTCCCTCTCCCCTGACTGCAGACAACGCCCCCGAGGACCAGCGGCCAGATTCTCATCCCACTCCCTCTCAGGAAGGGCTAGGAGAGCGGCTGCCTCCACTGGCTTGCCTGCTCCTCATCTCACTCCCGCCTTTTCTGTCCCGCACCCAGCCTTCACTCTCAACAGGAGATTCCACAACCGCCTGTTGTCAAATGCTTCAAACCTGAGCTCAGTCCTCCCTCCCCTGTCCCTTCATCTTCATCATGTTCGAGCCCTTCCTTCCCGGGTCCAGCTCCCGGTCAAGGAAAAGGGATGCCAAGCTCTGCTCTCCCTTCTGCCACCAAGCAGCCCTTAACATCCAACAAGTCATGTAACTGCCTGGGCCCTGGTTTCCTCGGATGGACTGGGGAGCAGACTCAGGTATGGAGGTCCTCCCTCCTCCAGCATGGGGTCAGGAGCCAGATGCCAAGGAGGCCGGTCTAGGAGAGAAGCCCTTTTCTACCCAGAACTCCCTCCCCCCTTCACGTGGGCCCCTCTCAGGGAGGAAGCAGAGCCGCCCACCAGTGGTAATGACACCACCAGTGGTAATGACGCTCGTTAGCCAGGGGTGTGGGAGGAGTGCCGGGCTTGGTAGAGAGGCGAGTGCAGCTGGCCAGGGACTCGACCTGCCATCCACTCCCCTCTCCAGCCCGCCTCTCAGCCGCCCAGCCCTGCTCTGCCCGCACAGCACCAAGACACAGGACAAGCAAAAAGCTGGGCTAACGAGAGGCCTGCCTACCCCGCGCCTCCCGTTCCCTCTCACATCTTGTGTTCCAAGGAGGGAGAAACGAGCTACAGGGGTTCCTGCTCCCCTCCCTGGCCAGCCCGGCTGCGCACGGTGGAGCAGGAAGCAATCTGGGGCGGAATGGGAGCGGTGCGGAGGCGACAGCCCCCAGAGGACCTGTTCCCGCCGCCGCCTCCCTCCCAGCTCCGCCAGCCGGCTTAATTGCGGAGTCCGGATTGATTGGGAATGCAAATGGCAACTGCAATGCAATCTCCACTCCCAGCAGGAGCAGGGGGGAGGGGGAAGAAACAGAATGGGGAGACAGGGACAGGAGGGCTGGAAAGGGGTTGGACTGGCCCTGGGCAGCGGCGAGGTATCATGGGGGCAGCGCTGGGGAGGAGTGCAAGAAACCAGAGAGTGGACAGTCCACACCCTAATGGCAGGCACACCCCCAAATACTGTGTGTGATTCCGCTGCGGCACCAAAGCACAGGCCTAGGTACCTCCCTCCAGCTGGCAGCGCAGCGGACTGCACTCGGGCTCCTTCCTGGCGATGTCCATCCTACTACAGGTCCCTGAGGTTTAGGGGCCTGTCACACCAAGCGACCTAGCTGACCCCCTGGCTGGACCAGAATCCCACGTGCAAGTTCATAGGCTTCATCCTCCACCCCACAGCTCCCCCTGCCCCTCCATGTGAGGGATTCAGAGAACAGATAAATTAGCCTGTACGCAAGACAGGAAGAAGGGCGTTTGGGGCTACACTTATCTCAAAGCACAGGCCCCAGGCGAGAGTGTTCTCTTTCATTTATTAAGTGTTTTCATGTGTGTGTACACACTCAGACAGCACCTGCCCCCAAGCAAGGAGTGACAGTCCTCTGCCCGAAGCAAATCCGCATCACTTGGCCTGGCGAGAAGCCCTGCAAGGAGGCACTCCCAGAGACAGGTGACCACACCACCAACAGGTTTGTGAAGACCGATTTTGTATCCAGGCACACACAGGGACAAGGGGAGGAGACTGGCTGCTGCCACTCTTCTCAGCCTCTTCACCTGTCCTCCCGGTAGGCTGACCCAACTAGGGCCGTCCGTGCCAGACATCGGGGCAATGACATTTCAGGGGAGGGCTGAAGAAGAAACACAGGACGTGGAGCGACAAAGCGTTCCCCACCCTGCCCTCTGGGGCCCTGACACACTTCTCAGGCTCTCCATTCTACAGGGACCTTCCCTGCAGGGTCAGAAACCTCCAACCTTAACACAAGAATTCTGGTCACACTGCCAATGGGCCCCAGAAGCCCCAGCCTAGAGGGCCAAACCTGACCACAGGGCCCCGGCCAGGCCGAGCTCTGGTGCTCTGGCCACACCAGTCTCCTCTGTGGTCAAAACCTGACAACATGGCCCCTGTAGACACGGCGTCTCTAACCACCAGCTCCCAAGATCAGCGCCAAGCCCAGTATCCTGTGGATACAGCAGACTAACCACCAAGCCACTGCCCCATCCTCATCGGTACCTCGGCTAGCAGGCTCTTGCTCGAGCTCCAGAGAGACACCTCCTCACTCTACCCCCGACCAACTCAGCAGTTCCAGAACCCTGCTCAGCACACCACCCTCTGTGCACAAAGATACCCTCCATCATTCAGTGTCTTTTTCCAGCATGGGGACCCACGACAGGTGTGGGAGGATCCAAGCTTCAGGTGGCCCAGCCCTGCCAGGGAATGACTCAGAAAGGAGATGGAAGAGAGACTAGGAGGTAGCACCTCAGCTAAGTTTTTTCTTTACAAATGAACGGAGGCTCACGTGAACAAGACTGAGCCAAGGAACCCACGGGAGGACCAGTCCTCAGTACACCCTTCAATGAATACGCCTCAGGGTACTCTCTTGCAAATTCCCTTTCTGGGAGGAGGGGAGGTAGGCCAGAGCCCAGACTCCGCTCCAGGTCACCCAACTCCAGAACCACTGGCTGGAGAGCAGCTGAGGACGGCAGGCGGCTCTCTGCTGCCCCCCACTGGTGGTGAGGAGGAACAGGCAGAGCCCAGGGAGGAGCAGCTCCAGCCACAGTCCCAGGCCACAGCAGGCGCTCTAGCCACTCTTTTCAGAGGTCCATCCTTCTTAGCAGAGTAACCTCTCCTTGTTAAGGATTCAGGCCTGGCAGGTGGGGTGCTCGCCTCTTATACCATCTCCCAAAGGCCCTGAAAAGAACCATCCCTCAGCCTTTCCCGGGCCTCATCTCAGCTCCTTTCTGGCCACAGGGAAAAGGAATGCTGACCTGCTTAATGGGGATGGCCCGACCACTCCCGATACTGTCCACCTTGCACTCGGCGGCTTTTTTCTCCCGGTCCAAGTCAGCACCCTTTCGAGACTAGAAGAAAAAACAAGAGGCGTGTTAAAAGGGTGAAGGTCCACGGGGGACAGCTGCCCACCTGGAATCTCCAGCCCTCCCATCCTCCCTCCTCCTGGGCAGACCCTAGCAGTGGGGCAGGGCCGGGGCGGCGGGACCGGGAAGGAACTGAGACCACGAGTATTCCAACGGGTTTATTCTTACACACGGCACCATACAGAGCAGCACAGGTCACTGAGCTGGGCCCGCCCCTTACAAAAGAGCAAGGACACGAAATACCAAGGGTGCGAGGACCGCACAGCCCAGGGGGCTGGGGCGTAAGAGAAGGGAAGGGGCGAGGAGAGGTGGACGGTGGGGCTGAGGGATGGCCGGGAGCACAGGGCACGGAAACTGGGGAGAGCGAAGTCCAGAAGTGAGCGGGCAGTGGCCCGTCTGCAGCACAGACACCACACGGCACGTTGCACCGAGCATGTCGGCGTGGCCCAAGGGGCACAGTGGATGGAGAGAGAGAGGAGAGAGGCCAGAAGAGGCCCTGAGCCCCTGCCAGGCTCCTGGGGCAGAGCCCGCCCAATGCGGATCCTAGGAAACGGGGAGGCCAAGAAAGGAGAAAGGCAAGCGCGCAGCGGTGGCTGTGGCGTCCGGAGCGGAGCAGGAACGGCAGAAGTCCATGCAGGAAGGAGCAGAGGAGGGGAGGGGCAGGAAAGCTCCCCCCAGGAGCAGCTGGGCCGGGGCGGGTGCTCGGACGCCCCCGCCCCTCTGGGCCTGTCGCGCTGGCCTGGCGCCTGGCGTGGGGCCGAGCTCCCTTCTTCTCCATGCAGCGAGCCTGGCGCAGCGCGTCCAGCCGGGCCTGGTCCCCGGCAGCCCCCAGCCGCAGGCTCCAGCGTTCCTAGCCTTCCCTGGGGGTGGGGGTTAGTTACAAAGGTTCCTGTGGGTCTCTGGAGTGGGGAGCACGGCGGCCGCTTCTCATCTGAGAGCAGTCCCAGGGCCCGGCCCGCCTCCGGCCCCGCACAGGGGAGAATGTCCAGAGGTGCTGTGTGTCACCACCTGGTCTTCTAATTTGGAAGGAGTTGGAAAGGCCTTTTTGTTGATGAAAAGTTGGAAACAGTGGCACATATCTGCAAATATCGAAAGAATAAAGATTTTGGCAAGTTATACTCAAGCCCCGCACAAGTCGGTCAGCACTGGTGAGGGCAGAAACCCAGGCACCTGGGGAGAGGCAGCAGCGGATGAAGAGGAGGAGGAGACAGCAGCGGAGGCAGTGGCCGGGCAGTCCATCTCAGCGGGGAATGTTCGCCACACGCAGCCTGGGCCCCACATCCCTCCTGTTCTCCAGGCTGCCGGGAGCCAGGGCACAGGGAAGGGGCGAAGGACTACAGCTGCAGCACAGGGGGAGCACAGCCAAAGGAGCGGGAAGAACTGGGCCAGGGGCCGCTGCCCGCAGCTGCACCATCAGCACCTGCCCCGGGCCTCTCCCGGGCGCCACAGCCTCTGCCCCTTTGGCCCAGGAAGGAGGAAGGTGGATGGGTCCGCTGACACAGGGTCCCCAGACAGAAGAGCCGGTCAGGAGGGATGGGTGCAGCCTGCCCCAGCCAGGCTGGCGAGCCAAGAGGCCTCAACCACCAGAGGATCCCTGGAGGCCCAAGGGGCACCCCCCCAGGATGGGAACCAGGGTGCGAGCAGCAACAGAACAAGTACGTGAAGTCATGGGGGGATGCGGCGGCCACGAGGGCACCAGCCACAGAGCAGGAATGCTCTGCTGAGGAGGATGATGAGGCGAGGGAGTGGCCCCAATAGCGACAATGAGGGGGAGGTCCTGAGATGCACCCCTAGAGACAGACAGGTCTTGAGGCTGCCTCAGGGACAATGGCGCAAGTGAGGTCACGATGGAAACAACGGAAAGAAAAAATAAGGTCGCCACAGTGAAGATGGAGAGAACAAAAGGGCCGGAGGGAAGGCTGTGCTGTGAGCACGCACAGCAAGGAAGGCAGGCGGAGGCAGCACAGTAGCAGGCAGCAGAGCACACAGGGCTGGGAGCAGACAGGCGAAGGCACCACGGCGAAGAGGCCGTGAGCTGGGCATGGGCACTGGACAGAGGGCAGCAGAGGGAGGAGAGTGTGCCCGGGGTGTTACAGGACTAGCAGCAGAGGAAGGTGAGAGGCTAAGAATGGTGTTGAGGATGGCGACTGAGGCAGGATGTCAGGGAGTAGGTGCCAAGGGCACAGACGGCGGTCACTGCAAACACAGGCACCAAGGGCTCTACAGTAGCAGCAGTAGCAGCGGTGGCGGCGGCAGCAGCAGCAGGTGTGGGCACAAGCAGGCAGCCTGACGCTCTGTGTGTCTCAATGGGCGTGAATAGAAACAAGAAGCTGTGAGTCTAGCGAGGGTCGGGGCTGCGGAAGTGTGATGCACAGCAGCAGCTTGTCAGCAGAAAGAAGGTCAGTCAGCATGGACGCAGAGGGGGCGTGTGGCAGGCAGAGGGTAGATGGAGGCAGGCAGACCGGCAGAAGTGTGCTGGCGGGCAGAGGCGAGAATGAATGAGCAAGTCCTGGGGAGCACTGGCTCTGTCTGGGCAGGGTTCCTGAGAGCCTGGCCGGGGCCCGGCCTGGCCAATGGGACACAGAGTCAAGTCCTGACGCTCAGAAAGAGGCACACGGAGTGACGCAGAAAGACAGGGTGATCTGAGAATCCACATGGGTAGCTCACCCACCTGTGTCTGACCCAAGACTCCTGGAATGGTCCAGCCAATCCCAGCTGGAGGGTGAGAGTATGGGGTGGGTGCTGTGTGTCAGATGCTGGGCATGGAAAGACAGCAGGCTCAGGGCACTAAGAGCTGAGGGGCGGGGCCCCGAGCAGTGGAGGGCACGTGGGACCCCGGATGTGAGGTCTGCAGGGAGGGGGAGAGGATGGGCCTGTGGGGTACCGAGGCAGGGTGGTGAGGCACAGGCTGGGAATCAGGAGATGGAGGCCTAAGCGAAATGTCTAAGCCTTCGTTAAACCAATCACCGCAATGAGTGGGAAGTGGGGTGGGGGGTGGAAAAGAGCGGGAGTGCAGACGGGGAGGCCTGGGACCTGGCTCTAGCTCTGCCAGAACCGTTCTAGTTCTAACCCTTCACACAGCCTTGGGCAAACAACCTTGGGGCCTTGGTTCACAACTGCAGAATCAAAGGTGTCGGGTGAGTTAGAGGGCGAGGTAGAGCAGATATGTCCAAAGATCCCTCAAGCTGAAGCCCTAAGGGATCGGGGAGAGGGAGGGTGAGTGTGTGTAGCAGGGGCAGGAAGTCTGTGCGGATATGCTGAGGGCAGCCCCCGTGGGCTCAGAAGAACAGTCTGGAGGAGTCGGTGTTGATGACAGCACCAGGAAGGAGCCTACAGAAGCTGTGTGTCTGTGTGAATGGAGAAAGAGAGACTGCAGGCAGCAGCGTCCTGACTCGAGGCTGTCCACAGCCCCATTGTCTGCAGCTCCTGCCTGCTCCCTCCTAGCTTGGGGGTGGGGGCTCGGACCTCCCTGTTGAGTGAAGGCAGCTGGGCAGGCGGGAGGAGGACGGGGCACGGGACACGTACCGTGAAGATGTTGGAGCGCCGCTTGGATTGCTTGCGGATGGGTGTGGGGGTAGAGGAGGCAGCGATGGTCTCGATGCGCAGCTCCCGCTGGCTGATGCTGGGGGTGGAGGGGACTGAGGATGAGTAGTCGCTGAAGGCGCTGCTGCCGCCATTCGTGGCCTAAGGACAGAGAGGGCAGCTGAGGGCGGCTCGGGCGGGGTGCAGGGACAGGCAGCAGGCAGGAGCCAAGAACCCCTGTGGTACGGGGACCTGGCTTGGGGCTCATGAGGCAGCAGAGGGGCCACTAGCTCCTAAAGATGGTACGGAGGGGAAAGACAGCACGGCCTGAAGGCCGACAGGATCCCGTTGTCACCGCCTGGGCTGCCCCACTAGGGCCCCAGCAGGGGCAATTGTGTGCCAACCAGGTTGCTGAATCAGAGGTAAGGCTGGCAGGTCGGAGTCATGTCAGAGCGAACAAACTGTAGAGTCTTGGCTCACAGGGGGCTCTGGTACAAGGTAGCAGGTTACCCAGGATGCGCTCCCCACAGTCAGTGACATACGTCAAGGATGCAGGAGCCCAGGGTGGGGCTCAGGCTGCTAGGGAGAATGAGGTTTGCTTCTAGGCAGTGTGTGTGATAGGGGAAGGGACACGGGAAAACCGAGGCAGAGAGCAGAGCAGAGCCAAGGCTGCTATCAGAGTGGGCAGCAGCTAAGGGACAGAGGTAGGGAAGGAAGAGAAAGACAGAAAGGACCACAGGATGGAGACAGAAAGTGCACGGCAATGTCCACTCCAGGACTCAGGAGACAGTACAACAGGCCCACTCCCTAACTGCCCACGAGATGTTCACTAAGCAGAGGACGTGGCCTGCCTAGCAGCCTCCTGGAATCCTAACCTGTACAAAGGGAGCAAAACACCCAAACTGTTGCCCTTCGGCAGTCAGAGCCCCCCTCGGGCGGGGCACGCGCACAGCTGCACGTGCCCTGCATTCTGTCAGCTGAGGCACAGTTGCTCAGAGACAGAAAAGAAAGACCTATTGTTTCTCCTTTTTCCCACGTGGAAACGCTTACAGGGGAATCCCTGCGGCCTTCTAAAGTGCCAAAAGGAAGGGTCTCAGGAAAAGCAACCAGACTGTCATCAGAAAGCTGGTGGCCAGAGTGGGCCTGGGAAAGATGACTGCCCTTGGCAGAAGGAAACCAGTGACTGTCGGCCTGACCACTCAATCGAGCGCATCTGTGATGGCCCAGGGCTTTCGAGAGAGCAGAGTGGAGAAAGGCAGTTCTGGAAGGAAACACCAGCCCATGTGCCAAGGGCCAAAAAATACACAGGCAGAAGGCCAGGAAGTGGGCGGGCATCCAAGTGGTATTATGGGAGAACACCGGCAGGACTTGGCTCAGGACCCTCAACACCCCACAGGGCATGAAAGCCTTTGGTCCCAGTGGGGCAAGTGCTGCCTTCTAAATGCAAACACTGCGAGAAAGGCCAACAGGTAAAGAGGGGAGAGGCCTGCACTGCGCCCTGGTTTTGCCAGGGCTGGTCCCGAGCAGGCCAACAGGAACTCCTCTGACCCTGTGCTCCCGAGGATGGCTCCATAGGAAACCGTTCCCGAGACAGCTCTAACAGCACTGACTGATTACATTGCCTTAGCTGATGTGGCTGCGGAGCGAGAAGACTGGCGAGCAGGGATGGGAAACTAGAGGGAAGGCAGTCACCACAAGGGTACAGATGAGGCCAGGCCAGTCGTGCAGGCTATGGGGAACTTGAGCCAGTGCTTTCAAACTGTCCGCAAGGCGGGAGATCAGACGAGGTGGGGACACGCAAGCAAACAGCATGGTGAGGCAGGGGCGCGGTGGGACAAACGCGCAGTGGGAGGCAGGGAGGCTGGCCGCACCTGGTTGATGTGCACGGCCGGGATGGAGGCGGCGGACACTGCCGAGTGGCTGGGGGAGTTGGGCAGTGACTTGCAGGGCCCGATGGCCAGCTGCTGCTTCTTCCGCAAGGCCACTACCTTCTGGGCCACTGCAGGGGACAGCAGAGTCAATTACCCCTCTGGGGAGAAGGGAGAAGCCCAGCTTAGAGCCACCCCCCAGAGCACACAGCCCCGCTGGCCACAGAGCCTTCCTGAGCCCCGCTCCAGGGGAGCCATTCCCACCCGGCGCCCGAGTTACCGTCCTGGAAGACACGCTCCACATTGAGCCCGTAGGTCGCGCATGTCTCATAGTAGGTGCAGCGCTTCAAGTCCGTGGAGAGCTTGCGGGCCCTGCTGTCGTCGATGACCCGGGGGTTTGCGGCACTGATGGCATCTGTTGGAGGCGGGATGGTGGGGATTTACTCGACCTGCTGAGAACCTAGGGCCACTGATGGGGAGGGCCATTTGCTCAGAGGGTGGGTGGGCAAAGAGCCTGGGGCAGCGGACGACACGGAGCACAAGAAGACAGGTGTCCAGGCCTGGTTCCAGTTCTGCCACCAACTCACTGAATGGAAATGAGCCAGCTACTCTGTTCATTCCTCACAAAATACACGATCATCAAACGGATGGCAGGATCTAGCTGGGGAAGATCCAGCGTGTATGGAGCAAGGAGGAGGCACCCGTTCTGGGGCGCCACGAGGACTCAGTTAGCACCGGGGCGGGGCGGGGAGAAGCTGGGCTTTCTCACACAGGCCACCTGGGGACCCACGGCCCGCCGCACCATCCCTGCAGGCCCGCTCACCCTGCGTGCCCACCAGCACCATGGGCACCTCGCTGGCGTTGCGGAAGCTGCAGAGCCGCAGGAAGTAGTTGTACACCGTCTGGAAGCTGATTTCATCCTCCAGGCTGAACACAAACACCACTGCGTCCACCCAGGCAGCAAACTAGGGGGGACCGAGTAGAATTACCTCCCTCATCTGGTCACAGGCAAACTCCATACCCCTCTCCCCACACACTCAACCTCACCCAGTCCCAACCAGGAAGCTCGAGAACAGGGCGCCATGGGCCAGGACTGGGGCAGAAGCATCACCTGGAGCTCAGGGGGGCCTCCTTCATCTCGAATCAGCAGCAGGTAACTCTGGCCATCCACCACAATCTCCTTCTTAAACCGACCCCCTAGGACAGAGTGCATGGTCAAGCCCAAAACGGAGAGCAAGCGCCCACGGGGGCCAATGAGAAGAAATCCACAGCTTCCAAGGGAGGAGACACGAGGACTGAGAAGGACAAGGGGCTTGAGCCCCATGCACAGATGGCGGGAAGGACAGAAAGGGGGCACAGTGGCCAGGCTCAGAGCCCAGGCCAACCCAGGACGCTCACCTTCAGGGGACTCCTCCTGGACATACGTCCCCGTGAGATAGCGGTGCACCAGGGCCGACTTCCCACTAGACAGGTTTCCCACAATGCCCTGTGGGAGAGGAAGGGGTGAGAGCGGCGGTCAGAGGGCACAAGGGAGGAGACGGGGCAGAAGAGGCAAATACCATCAGGAAGGAGAGGGCCAGCTTGAGGACGGGAAAGGAATGAGACTCAGAGGGGAGGGAAGAGGGCCCGGAGAAGTGAAGGGCTGCAGAGAGGGGCCAAGCTGAGACAAGGAGGGGACTGGAAGTCAAGGAAGCTACATCTGGGCCCACTACGCCAGCCGGCACCCACCCAGCCCCTGGGCTGCCTGGGCCTCCCATGGGCCTCACTCACCACCTTAAGCTCCGGCACCGAGCGGCTCAGGGTCCACTCCTGGCTGTTCACAAAGGAGTCTGCGGGACAGAAGGCCGCCCATCAGGCCTGGGGTGGCACATATCCCTCCGCTATCTGCTACCAGCTGTCTCCTGCACTGCCCCTTCCTAGGCCAAGGCCAAAACACAGTACCCAACCCTCACCCCTAGTTCCCTAGGGAGCAGCAGGAAAATTCTTTCAGAGTGGAATGCAGTGATGACAGTCCTCAGGGAGAGGACTCTGAGGGGTGTGGGCTCAGTTCCCCTGGTCTGAACCTGTGTCCCTCCTCCTAATCTTACTGCTCCAGCAAGTAAGAAGTTCCTACCTTCAGCCACACCCGGCCTGGTGCGCCCGGGGCCCAGACACCAGGCCCAGGTGAGAGGCTGCTCCAGCAGGTCTCAGCCCAGACCCAAGCCAGGCTGGGCACTTGGCAGCTGGGCAGGGGGGCCAACCTCCTGCATGGAGTAGGGACAGCTCACTCTCCTGGGGTGGGGCCACCCACCACATTCCTAGCCAGAGTAAAGAGGGAGGAGCCCTTACCTGGCCTTGTTCTGTGAGGGGCAGGTCGAATGGGGAGCTATCTACCCCGCCCAACTGGCCCTCCTCCCCAAGCTCCTCCTTGATGGGGAGGCCACCACCCTTTCTCTCCCAGAGACCCGCCTCTGGGCTCCCTCCTCTTCAGTCCATTCTTAGCTGGCGCCTGACTCTGGCAGTGTCCTGGGACAGCAAATCACTGAGCTACCCAGAGCCCTCCAACGGCCAGCCCTCATCTTTATCCTCAGGGTTGTATTGGACATCCTCCAGCCAGTTCTGGGTGGCCCTGGGGCCAGCCTCCCCGACTGGGCCATACTTGCTTCCCCTCCCCAGGCTGCTTCAAAGAGTAGTTATCACCACCGGGTCCCCAAGCAATCCCTAAACTCATCTGCAGAGGCAGCTAGAGGCGAGGGCTCAAGCCCGGCCTAGAGCCAGCTGTCTCAGTGAGTCTCTGTCCCTCCTGGACCTCAATTCCGCATGTGCCAAAAGTGAGGAAGGGGCGCTTCCGTCCTGGTCTCACAGTCCACAGCGCTATGGGCCAGGGCTAGCACGGGGATGCAGGCGGCCCAGCTTGGACCTCCCTGGAAGTCCTCCTTTGCCACGACCACCTTCTAGACCCGTCAGCGACCCCAGAGCCTGCCTGGGCACTGATCTCACTCGGGCCAACCCCGGCCAGCCCCGGGCCCACACGGCACACCACCTCTCCCAGGTGGGTTCAAGGCGTCACACCCGCTGTCAACACAGACTCCAACCGGAGAGGACACCCAGGCCGGGTCTCTCCTTACCGCTCGGCGCGCCCAGGAGCCCGGGGTCCGCGGCCGCCCTGCGGCTCCACAGCGGCTCGGCGGGCGCGGGCTCCGGCTCCCTCCGGCGGAAGCGGCTGGTGAGCAGCCTCCAGAGGCTGGCGGCGGCGCGGGGGCGGCCGGGCTCCGGCGCGGGGCGCGGGGCCTCGGCGCCCAGCAGCAGGTCGCGGCGGCTGGGGAAGGCGCCCAGGGAGCTGGCGTCGCCGTCGCTGCGGGTGCGCACCCGGGGCAGCAGCCCCGACTCGGCGCGCCGGATCTCCTGGCCGCGGCGCAGGCGGAAGCTGAAGCTCTTCCTCAGCGCCGACAGGCCGCGCCGGGGGCCCGGGCCGCCGCGCCCACCGCCGCCGCGCAGCACCTGCCAGCGCTGGCTGCTCCACAGCGAGGCGCCCCGCAGGAAGCCCGCGCTGCCCGCGCGGCCCAGTCCCGCGCCCGCGCCCTCGGCCTCGGCCGCCGCCAGCTCCAGGCGGTTCACCTCCAGGAACGTCATGCTGGTGGGCCGCGGCCGCGGCGCCTGGGCCCCCGGCGGGCGGCTGCGCGGGGCAGGCGCGGGACTGGGTGCCGGGCTGCTCGCGGCCGAGCCGGGGCGCCCCGAGGGCGCAGGCCTGGGAGCCGGCGAATGCCCGTCGGTGGGGCCGCGGCGGCCGAGGCGCGGGCGCAGGAGGCCGAGCAGCAGGCTGCGGGCGCCGGAGGGCGGCCGCCCCGAGCCGCCCGAGCACACGCTCCGCGGCCGCGCCGGCTGCTCGCGCGCGGCGCACAGGGCGGCCTGCAGGGCGGCGGCGGCACGGCCGGCCGGGGCGCCGTGCACGTCCAGCGAGTCGCAGACGCTGAGGGCGCGGCGGCAGACGGCTGGCCGCTCCGGGCTGCGGCTGTCCCCCGGCGGCCAGCCCCGCTCCATGCTCAGGGCCCGCGGGCGAGCTCCAGGCCCATGGCGAGGGGCGCGGGGCTGGGCCCGGGCCGGGGCCGCGGCCGGGGCGCACGGACCTCCGGCCTCCGGGCACTGGTGTCGGCCGGCCGACCGAGTCCCTCAACGCCTCCACCTCGCAGCAGCCGGCAAGCCCAGACCTGGAGAGGCCGGGAGCCAGCCCAGCAAGGAGAGGCGGCAAGCCTGGCCTGGAACACCCTGGAACGGCGGCGGTGGCGGAGGGGGAGCCAGCCTACTGGGGCAGCCCCCGGAGGAGCCCTCAGAAAACAGGAAATTCCAGCCCAGGGCTCCTCCTCGGATTGGGGCAGGTAGGTGAGGAGCTGTCATTAAGAGCAGGCCAAATAAATAACAGTCCTCAGCACACCACTCTCTGGGCCCCGTTTTGGAGAGGAGTGGGCCATTTGCCCTTTCTCCAAAGGAAGACCAACCAGAAGGTGATACACAGGGCTGGAATTAACAAAAGCCTAAGTCAGGAGTCAGGAGGCAAGTCATATGCTGTCTCTGGGCCTCAGTCTCCTTATCTGTAAGATGCGGGGCCAGAATGAGGTGAGCCTATCTTAGGTTTTGGCTCAGACATTCTGAGATTGGGAAGATCGAGAATCACAGTTGCTGGATGCTCATTCGACTGTTCTGCTAATGACTGAAGCTGTCTTCTTCCTTGGAGATTATAAAATCGTCCGGACTGGATTAAATGTTGTCCTGCCTAAGGGCAGCGGAAAATCAAAAGGTAACTTCTGGACCTGGACCACACAGTTCTGGACGAATGACTCACTTCTCCAGTCTCCTGTCACCGGGTCTCACCTCCTGTCCAGAGGTTGTCCAGAGGTTGGCTGGCCGGGCAGAGGCAAAGCGTTGGCCTGCAGTACTGGCTGGAGCAGGAAGCTCACTCTCTCCGAGCAGAGATGCCCTTTGAATTTCATGAGTGTGGGCTGCACCAGGCACTCATTAAGTGCAGGGCTCACCCCAGACCTGGGGGGGAGTTGCCATGCTGTGCTTTCCACTGCATTTTAAATATCAGTCCTCTCCTGAGGCCCTGGAGACCAGCCAGTTTACCATAATCCACAAGGACCATGAGCAGATCAGGAGAAACCAGTTTAGGTAGTGGCAAGGATGAGGGGGCTTGCATTTCCTTTAAAGAGATAATACTCCCAGGTTTCTTCCACCCCCAGTCCAACCCAACTCCCGACGTCCCTCTCAGCTTTAGAATTCCACAGTCCTAGTCAGAAGCAAAGTACAAGATAAAAGTGGCACATTCCTGAGGGGCTGGGGTGGGGGAATGCCTGAGGAAGGCAGGGCCTCTCCATCCTAGGTGCTCCCGCAGAAAAGAGCTGGACACTCCCAAGTCCCGGGCTGGATCGCCTGGCCCGGGGAGGCCCTGGGGGTGAATTCATATTTCCTGGGACTAGTTATTAACAACGATGAGGACGGCTTCTTCCTCTCGGGATGCATATTCCCCACATAATAGATGGTTCCACAAAGGGCCTTTCCCAGGATCCTTCGGGCATGGAGACAAGAACACAACCCAGGAATCCTGACTCACATTTCCAGGTTTAAGTATCCCACCCTCAGCTTCCCTATCTGCATATCTGCCTGTCTGTCCTCTCTCTCACACACATACGGAATTACCACTCCCAAAAGAGTGAGGCTGCTCAGGCACAAACCTCCACCGAAGCCAACGCAAGTGGCAGCAGAGGACAGGGGCCATCAGACCCCGGCTCTGGGGACTGAGGGGAGCAGGGGACAAAAGGGGATGGCTCTCTCAGTGGGAGAGGGGCAGGATGGGTTAGGAGGGGGAAAGGCCCCCCGCTATACACACACACACAGATCCCAGGGAGGGTGGGCAGCAGTGCCCGGCCCAGAGGTGAAAGAACATCTCCTGTTCCCAGAGGACACACCAGCTCCCAGCTCCTGCTGCACCTGCAGAATCAGCCCAGGTGAAAAGCTTAGCCTTGGTCCATTCCCAAACCCAGAACGGCCTCCTCTTCCTCACTTGGCAGCCTCCTTCCTATCCCTTCTTCCCAGAACCCTTTCCTGACCCGGGGAAACTAGACAGAGAAGGGCACCTGCCTACACAAATATGTCCCAGGACATCAAGCCAATCGAAGATTTCTCCTTTCTCCCAGAAAGCAGATCAGTGCAAACACACCTCTTTTCCTCACTGGCATCAGCCCCGGTCAGGGACAAGGTCTCTGTGTTCTGACAAGATTCTGCTCCAAATAGACGTGGCAAATACAACTCCACTCAACACAGCCCAAAGGAAATTAGGACAGCCCCATAAAGCTCCAGGCTGGGGCCTTGTAAGCAGTACAGAAATTCCTTAAAACCAGCTCTCCTGTCAGTTCTGTTTGTTTGTTTGTTTGTTTGTTTTGCTGAGGAAGATCTGGCCCTGGGCTATCATCTGTGCCCACCTTCCTCTATTTTTTCATATGGGACGCCGCCACAGCATGGCTTGACAAGCAGTGCACTGGTGCGCGCCCGGGATCCGAAACTGTGAACCCCGGGCCGCTGAAGTGGAGCGTGCACACTTAACCACTGCGCCACAGGGCCGTCCCCAGTTCTCTGTTTCTTAAGGTCATCAGAAACACCAGGCTAAATCTGTCACTTAAAGGTGAGAGACCCCATTGAAGTTTCTGGGGGAATTAAAGATGCAATCTCTCACGATGCCTGCCGTGTGCATTCTGGGTGAGGATGGACACATACTTTCCTGGAAGCAGAGTATGCAGAAGATAAGCTCCGAGCAGCCCCTTCTGCTCTGAGTGCCGGGAAATCAGCAGAGAGAGCTGACTTGAGACGTACCCACAGCTGGGTGAGCTGGACCGGCTCCGTAGACCGGCCCAGGCCTCAGATGTTCTGCCTGAGAGAAGAGGGTGCCTGTGCGTGCACCGTGTGCCTGGGGGTGGTGGGGATATGCTAACCCACGTTAGGGGAGCTAGGGTGAAAGAGGACCCCACAAAGGCGTGACATGTGAGGCACTGCACAGAGCACTGGCCATGAGGAAGAGGAAAGGGCGGGCTCCGGCCCAGGAATCCCAGAGAACCTTGTACCTAGTCTCCGCTCAAATATTTGCCGGTTGATCCCTTGATAAGTGTGGGGGTGTGCCCAGCGGAGGCCGCACAGCCACAGGAAGCCTGTGGACGTCCTTCTGAGAGATGAGGCAGAGCTAGCTTTCTGCTGAAAGCCAAAAGGTGCATGTGGGTGGCTCTGAGCGAAAGGCTTCCGCTTCTTCCCGCAGCCTGGAGCGGTCCTGGAGCCACACTGGCCCTCCAACATCGCGCGGGCTCTTCTTGCCCACAAGGTGGCAGCAAAACATCTTCCTGCAGCCGGGGCCGCCAGCTGTGCGGTAGGAAACAGGGAGACCACAGCAGCAGCCCACCGTGGCCACGCAAGCTGGGCAAGCCTTCTGGCCAGTGAGTCCAAGGGAGGTGGCCAGTGCCACATGCAGAGCTACCCGAGGCTGGATGGTCTCTAGGAAGTTCTGTTCTCTGTGCAGGTCTCTGGGTCTGAGGAGAAGAGGGTGAGACTCTGGGCTGCCCACCCCGCCCCGCGTGCCCACAGCCTCCCCAAAGAACGACCCACCACTCGTGCCGGCCTGCGGTACACAGGCCTCTTTACAAGTTTCAGGAGTTGTCCCCCGAGACAGCTCGATGCAGCAGTGGCAACAATGAACCTCCAGATTCCATCCCCAAACCGCTTCACCCCCAGTGGCCACCTTAACTAATGGCACAGCTAAGAACCTTCCAGGCGTGAACTTCCGTTCCCTCCTTCTTACCATTGCCCCACATCCAATCCCTGGTCAGTCCTATTGGCTCCACCTCCTCCACTGTCCCCAATCCACTTCTCACCACCTCCTTTGTCCAGCCCAAGGCGAGCCACCACCCTCCCCGCCTAAACCCCACAGCAGCTTCCTAATCTCCCCTTTCCCCCTTCCCCGCTGCCAATCCAGAAGTGACCTGGGCACTTCCCAGCCACTGCCCCCCAGTGGCTTTCCACCTGGAGTAGAATTACACCAGCCCCCTACTCTCTTCTAATGCTCATGTGCCCCTTTGACCTCATCTCCTGTAAGTCCCCCACACCCCACGTCAGTCAGTCAGCCACACAGCCCAGAAGGGGCAGGGCCTCTGCACTTGCCTGTCCTTCAGCTCATCCGGATCTCCTTCTGAGGGAGCCTTCCCTCACTATCTGAGAGCCTAGCTGCTCTCTGTCACAACAGCCATCTCACACTCATTACTCTCAGATATTGTTCTGGTGTGTTCGATGCTCCCCCACTAGAACCTGGCCAGGCATGTGAGGTGTGCAAGGATTCTCTGTGAATGAATGAAGGAATGAATGAGTTTGCTGAGCATGAACTGCACACTCAGGCTTCTGTTCTCCTTATGGGGAGAGAGGCAGGCTTATAAGAGACAGCCCCTGGCTGGGACAGTCTGTTGAGGAGATAAATCACAGGCCAAAGAATCAGCACAGACCCCAGGTCGAGAGGCGTGGCGGTGCACTGGCAAGACGCGTACTCTGGAGTTGAGAGAATTGGGTTCGAGTTCAGCCCCTGGCACCTATTAGCTGTGTGCCCATCAACAGTCACCCTAACCTCACCGGGTCTTGGGTTTTAGTCTGTAAACTAGGGATAATCCCACCTTTCCAGCTGAAGTTGCCATGGAGACCAGTGATGTGACAGTGGACGGTCCAGCACGGTGCCTGGCACATGGCAGGTGATCAACAGAAGGAGCCAGAGAGAGAGTCCTAACGGGCACAGGATGATTTAAACCAGTGCCAGCTTTCTTCACATCAGAAACCTGGCTGGAAGCCTCAGCAGTTCCACCTCAGCTCAGGCCTGTCGATTACTGGTCCCTCCATCTCTTCTTCAAGAGAATGCACAGGTGGACCTGGGAGATCCCCGAGGCCCATTTGGATCACGTCTTCCCCTGAAAATCTGAGGAAAGCTGTTATGGGCTGAACTGTGTCAACCCAAAATTCATATTTTGAAGTCCTACCACCCCAGTGGACTTTAGAATGTGACCTTATTTGGAAATAGGGTGGTTGCAAATGTAATTAGCTAAGATGAGCTCACAATGGAGTAGGGTGGGCCCCTAGTCCCATATGACTGATGTCGAATCCCCATAGAAAGGGGAAATTTGGACATAGAGACGGTCACACACAGAGGGAAGATGATGTGAAGAGACCAGGGAGAAGATGGCCATGTACAAGCCAAGGAGAGAGGCTGGAACAGATCCTTCCTAGAGCCTTCAGAGAGAGTGCGGCCCTGCCCACACCTGGATTCAGGCCTCTGGCCTCCAGAACTGTGAGAGAATAATTTCTGTGGTTTTAAGCCCCCAGTTTGTGGTGCTGTGTTACAGCAGCCCTGGGAAACGTACAGAAGCTGTAGACTCCAGGAGCTCTGGCAGGTATGGCTGCACAGAAACAAGCTCCCATCCCTGGACCCTCCCAGGGCTGTTCGGAGAAGCCAGGGAATTCTGCCCCCATCTCCCAAGTTCAGGGTGTCAGCTCCTCAGGGGCGCGTTTCCCCAAAGGGAGGAAACTTAAGACCACCCTCTGAGGGGCAGAGTCATCCCAGCCTGGAAATGGCCTTCTAGCACCAAACTAGCTACTCAGCAGTAGTTTCTTTGTTTTTCTTTCTGTCCACAAACTCTGTGCTAGGCACAATGGTGGACAGGACAAGGGTCCTCCCCTCAAAGTCTCAGTTCCGGGGCCGGCCCAGTGGCGTAGTGGTTAAGTTCACCTGCTCTGCTTCAGCGGCCTGTGGTTCGCAGGTTCAGATCCCGGGCGTGGACCTACACACCGCTCATCAAGCCATGCTGTGGCAGCGTCCCATATAAAGTAGAGGAAGATGGGCACAGATGTTAGCCCAGGGCCAGTCTTCCTCAGCAAAAAGAGGAGGATTGGCAACAGAGGTTAGCCCAGGGCCGATCTTCCTCAGCAAAAAGAGGAGGATTGGTAACAGAGGTTAGGTTAGCCCAAGGCCAATCTTCCTGACCAAAAAAAAAAAAAAAGACTCAGTCCCTCTGTACATCCCTGACCGGCCTCTGACCTTGTTCTGCCCGGCCACATTCCAAAACCCTGAGAGGGCCCTGGACATACACTGCTCCCTGTTCAGATGGAGACATGGCCACAGGGCCGCCTGAGGACCACGGGCCCTGTGCACTCTGTGCTCGGCCAAAAACTCTGATGCTTTTCAACAGCTCCTCCCCGAACAGCAAAGGGAACAGCGTGTGCACGTCTTGTCGCCTATCATCCTCCCGATAACCTGCAGGGCGGGCGGGAGGACGCCGCACACTACCACGCTGCAGACGGGGATTCGGACTCAGAATGTAATAGCATATGTCCTCTAATGGTATTTTGCCTTTTCATCCCAATTTCGACACATTTCCTGCATTTCATATGTTTTTAAATGTTGTTCTCTTCCTTTAAAACTGAACACACGGTCCAGCTTTAGTCCCATGGGCTAAAAATCTGCTTCTTTCAGCCCCGTGGGCTTCTAAAACGCATTCCATTTATGAGATCTTTATTCCTCCGCAGCAGTATCAGCTCTCTAGTTTGCTTCCATCTTATTTTTATAAAAGTAAAATATTTTAATAAAGGGAAGATGCAATAAAGTATTCAAATAATTGGATGAATTTTGCTCTACGATGGAGAAGCTGCAGAAAGTGCCCCATTGCTGCTGCAGGGTGGTGCCCCACTCGAGCGCTCACGTAAGGACGTGGAAGGTCAGGGTCTCGGAGAAAGGGGCTGAGGGTCTGCGTACACTATAAAAAAACAAGACTGAGAGGTCGTGTGAGAGTCTAATGGACAAAAGTTTAAAAGTGTCTGAATTCCCTTTACAGGTTTTGAAAGTGGGGCAGGTAACTTCCTGAGGGGGTGGGGCCTCCACTGAGACCCAAGGCTTTGCCCCAGACCCTAAGCCAGGCCCACCCACTGTCCCCAGCACCGTACACGCATGCCCAGACCCCGGGGGGCCTCAGGGTGGGCTCCGCATCAGAGAAGCCGCAGGCCTCTGGGGGGCCGGGCCCAGGTCGACACCAGCAAGGCCTGGACGTGGAGGCTGCCTCCCTCCACCCCTGCCAGCTCAGTGGCAGTCAACGCTCAGCTCACGCCTGCTGCCACCATGAAGCTTGGGGGCTTCCCAGACCTCCTGGCCTCCTTTCAGCATCCCCAGCTCCTCTTGTCCCTGCCGTAGAAACTAATACCAGATCTGTTCTCACCTCACTGGGGCCTGGGCTCCTGGGCACGTGCAGCACCTGCCCCTGCATCGGAGCCCACCTCTGGCTGGGGCCCCCAGGACCAGCAGAGCCACCTTTGATGCCCTGTACACCCAAGGCAGCAGCCAGCTGGGACACCACTGGTCATGTGATAATCAGAGTCACTTATCAAACACGAGAGGCCCCACTCTGAGAACTTTCCACATATTGACCCATTTAGCCCTCCAATAACCCTTTGAGAAAGGTACTGTTAATCTACCCATTTCATAGATGAGGAATCTGAGCCATAGAAGCCAAGTAACTTGCCTAAGGTCGCTAGCTAGTAGGTGGCTGAAGCTGGCATTTCAACCCAGGCCATCTGGCTGGCCCGAGCCCTTGGGCCTCCCTGACCTGGTGAGATTTCTGCCTACACAGGGCCGACTGGCGCCCCAAGTTCATCTTGTAGGCAGCCCCTGCCTATCGTCCTCTCCTCCCACCTGGTACCCACACCTGGGCAGCTGAGCCTTGCCCTTCCTAGCAGGGGCCCTCCTTCCAAAAAGACCCCTGCCCTGGGGGTTCCTACTCACCCACCTTCCAAACAAACTCCTGCCCCCAACTCCCACTCTCCCAGCCCTGGATGAGCATGAGGGGCTGATACAGGTTCTGCAGCGACCCCTCCCGGGGATCTATGGCACTCACAAAGGGGAAAGGAGGCAAAGGGGAGCTATCTGGGGCTGACGGGCCCTTGGCTCACTTCACGTTCATGCCATGTAGAAAGAGCCACAGAGGCCAGGCCAGCCTGCCGCTCAGGGAGAAGAGGATGAGTACATGAGACCACCGTCCTGGATGAAGATCCTTTCCTTCCCTGGGAGACCACAAGCTCCCTGAGCCCTTCACGAACCCGGGAATGTGTGAGGAGCAAATTCCCTACTCCGAGACACGCTCTCCCCACCCGCCCTGCAGGGTCTCCACTGCCCAACTCTTGTCTACGCCCAGCGGTGGATGCCCGAGCACTGCCCTGGCCCACAGACAGAAGGACCAAGGCAGGGGCAACCACCTGAGCTCTCTGGGGGCACAGGGCTAGCCCCAGATGCAGCCAGTTCAACCGCCAGATTTTCCTGTTAAGCAACACTCCACGTTCCCAGCCTCGCTGGTTCTCCCGCATCACAGTGACCGAGAATCAGAATCAGGACCTCAGCGCCTTCGTAGTTGGGTTTTAGACTTTCATCGGAATCCTACTCTCATCTGTCTTCAGCCCAATGACTCGCTGCCCCAGGCAGCCCATCAGCTCTCAGGCCTAGGCCCCAGGGCCACGCCATCACTGAGAAACAGTGTCAGGTGACCCTGGTGACCTTGTGGGGGCCCACGGGAGGATGTGAGGGAAGGAGCTCCGTGGCTGACCGTGGCCTTCCCCTTGCTGGGCTGCAGGGCCCTCAGCTGCAAGATGAGAAGGGCTGGGAGGTCTCTAGGCCGTCTGCAGAGCTGTTGTCCTCTGGGAACTTAGAACGCCAGCGTCAGGAGTGACCAGGAGCCCCCTGACTGGACCCCTTCCCAGAGAGCAAGGAGATCCAGGCCCCAGGTCCATCAGCAGTAGCGCTTTGCAGGCAGTCTCAGGGCCACCAGACATGGCCGGCGCACGACACACAGCGGCAGAGGTGGAGGGGTCCCTGGTACACCGTCTGCCAAAGTGACCTCAGGAAGACAGGTCTCTTCCACTCTCCTCCCTCCTCACACCCCACCCTGCCCGAAGGCGCTGCTCACTCACGCCTACCTCCTCACTTGAAGTCTCAGACCTTGGCATCCAACCCCCACCCCAACCGTGCAGAGCACCAAGCAGGCCGAGCCCCAACCGAGCCAAGCCCCAACCAGGCTGAGCCAGCACAACGTGAGGCCAGGGCCTAGGGGAAGCCCTCTGGCTCCGGGGGGGGGGGTCTGCGCAGAGCGGCAGGATGACCAGAGAGGCTGTGCTGGACTGTGGGAAAGGAGCGGGCAACATGCAGCAAGGCTCATCGGATTTAAAGCCAGGAGAGAAATCAAGAGACTCAACTACATAAAAATGATAAAAAAAATCCTCAACGATAAAAAATTGCAAAATCCTTCAGAAAAATACAATTAAAAAGAAATCAACACTTGGAAAAAAAAACGTGACTATGTCAATGGCTTAATTTTAATATATACGAAGCTCACAGACGTTGCTTAAAAAACAAACATTAAATCTGGACACGAGGGTCGGCCCCGTGGCTTAGCAGTTAAGTGTGCGCGCTCCGCTACCGGCGGCCTGGGTTCGGATCCCAGGCGCGCACCGACGCACCGCTTCTCCAGCCATGTTGAGGCCGCGTCCCACATACAGCAACTAGAAGGATGTGCAACTATGACATACAACTATCTACTGGGGCTTTGGGGGGAAAAAAAAAATCTGGACACAACTAAAGACAGTACACACAGCCAATACACATGGGAACCACTCACTCTCATTTGGTCCTCAAAAAAATAGAAATTAAAAATGAAATCTACTCCTCACCGACCAAAGCCCTAACAGCCGGCTTCTGTTTTAGTGAGGCCCCTGTGCCGGCAAGCATGCGTGTGAGGATGGGTCCTCTGATCCCGCTGTCGGGGACATTGCCCACTTCACGCTCATCCGGCTGGACGGCAGCTCAGCCCAGAGCACAAAGGGGAAAAAGGCCTTTTGCCCCTCGTACTAATGCCGCAGGGGCTCCTACGGAGACCATCTGACACACAGGGAAAGATTTAGGCCCAAAGACGTCCAGCACTTCCAAAAAAGTGAAGGCAACCCCAAGTGTCCAACGACACAGAAATGAGGAAGTAAAGCACCGTGTCCCAGCAGGCGGAATGTCATGCAACCATTTATTTATTTATTTTTTGATGAGGAAGATCAGCCCTGAGCTAACATCCGTGCTAATCCTCCTCTTTTTTTTTCCCCCAAAGCCCCAGTAGATAGCTGTATGTCATAGTTGCACATCCTTCTAGTTGATGTACGTGGGACGCGGCCTCAGCATGGCCCGAAAAGCGGTGCAGAGGTGCGTCGGTGCGCGCCGGGATCAGAAGCGTAGTGCGCACTCAACCGCTAAGCCATGGGGCCGGCCCTCATGCAACCACTGAAACTAACGTCCACAAGGACTCTTACCTAGTATGCGGGAACACTTACAGTCGTTTTTTCTAAAAAGCAAGATACAAAACTGTACGTAACGTGGACCCATGTAAAAAATGCAGCAAAAAAGGACGTCAAGGGGGCTGGCCCAGTGGCGCAAGCGGTTAAGTGCGCGCGCTCCGCTGCGGCGGCCCGGGGTTCACTGGTTCGGATCCCGGGCGCGCACCGACGCACTGCTTGGCAAGCCATGCTGTGGCGGCGTCCCATATAAAGTGGAGGAAGATGGGCACAGATGTTAGCCCAGGGCCGTCTTCCTCAGCAAAAAAAAGAGGAGGATTGGCGGATGTTAGCACAGGGCTGATCTCCTCACAAAAAAAAAAAAAAAAAAAAAAAGGACGTCAAAACAAGGACAGGGCTGATGGCGACGCTCAGGACCCACAGTGATTTGTTTCTGCTTCCTCTTGCTTTTCTGTGAAATGTACATTTTCTGAAATGTTTGCAGAGAGTACACTACTTTTGTCAAAAGAAAAAGAAACAGAAGAGTGTTCCACGTGCAGATGAGGGCTGGATGAGGGACAGAGAGCTTGCTCGCCAGGAAAATGAATGGGCTTGCCTCTCCTGGCCGAACCCTCGGGGCCCCGAAGCCCTCAGCATCGGCAGCCGCTCTGTGGGCACCAGACATTCTAATGAGGGCTCAGGAGAGCTTTCCGACTCTGGCTCCGGGTGGGACAGGAAAGAAGAAAGTGGGCTATGACTAACATATATAATGAATGTACACTTTGCCCATTTTCTTAAAATTTTATTTTAGGGTATAAAACCCCATTCACAACACACTCAGAAAACTGCTCTTGGCCCCCTTGCTCCCTTCTCTTTCCTTCATACGGAAACTTCCAGAATGAGTGTCCACTCCCCCCAACCACCTCGACAGGACACAGCCTCTCGCATTCCACCAAACTGCCCCAGCCTGGGCAGCAAGCAGCAGCTGCTTACCAAACGCTCTTGCAGCCACTCCCAGTCCATGGGGACGGTCCAGCTCACTCTTCTCTGTTAGCTTCACCATATGCGCAGTATGTATGCTCCAGCCGTTACCCAGCCCCTACTGAGGGGCATTCCAGCTGCTGCCCTTTTTTTTTTTTTAATCACTCAAGCAAGGCTGTAATCAATACCTGTGTACCTATGAGTCTTCTTTCCATGGGATATACGCCCCAAAGTAGGGCAGTTGGGTTCAAAAGCACCTGAATTTTTCACATTAACGGATAATGCCTGATTACTTTTCCAAACAGGAGGCAGCAATTCATACCCCATTCTCCCACCAGCGATGTATGAGAACGCCCGTTCTGCCACCCTGCCCAGCATCAGAAGTCATCCGTGTACTTTCTGCCACTCACACAGGGGACCGTCTCTGCTCTTGTGATCCTCGTTTCCCTGATTACTCGAGGTGACGCATCTCTTCACAGGCATCGACAATCTGCACTTCCTCTTTTCTGAATTGTCTGCCTGGTCTTATTCTTTGCCTGTGTGTCTTTGGGGTTTTAAAAACCTTTTTCTTAACAATTGGCAGGAACTCTTTGTGTAACAGGCATCTTAAACATTTATCTGGCATATGTACACAGCAAGCAAATTCTCCTACTCTATTCCACAGAAATGTAATTAAATCTGTTAATTTTGTAACTGATTATATTATAACATCTGAACAATAACAACAAGAAAAATCCATTAGATGAGAGTGATACTAAAAAAAGGTGGGGTGAGGAGAGGCTCTTCTTGATAGAAGAATACCAGCTAAGACTCGCAGAAGGAATGTCCGGGTGAGAAGATCACCACGTGGTAACCCCCACATAACCGAGTCAGGCATGGATCACTGATGCACAGAAAACCACTGAGTGAAAGCTTGTTGGGAATCGTTTATTTCCAGCTTTGGAAGCCTCCCCCACAGATTACTTACAAATTACAAAGGGGGAGGAAATAGCCCTTCAAGATTGGGAGATCTGGTCTTAACCTCAACATCATCACTAACAGCAGGGCCTGAGGTGACACAACAGGAGGTAATCCGTCAACAAGGTTTAACCTGGATCTCTTCAAGCCCCCAGACCTCACTTCAGGTCAGCCCTCCAGGATGGAGGAAGGAGTTCAATAACCAAATCCAGAGCACAGCCCTCCTACAAGAAAGCCCAACTCCTCAAGAAACTGTGATGGATCCTGCTCCATCCTGATCCCATCCTGAGTGGGAAAAACAAAAAAGTTATATCAGACGTTTTGGGATAATTGAGGAAATTTGGTTATGGATGAGCTCTTCAACAATGTTAGAGAACTCTTGTTCATTTTCTCAGGCGCGACACTGATATTATGTTACATGTAAGAATGGGGCTGTTCTTAGAAAATGCCTGCTGAAGTGCTTGGCAGGGGGAGATGACGCGGACCATCCCGTCTACAGCCACTGACCAGGACCGCCACCTAAAAGAGTGTGGCAGGGAGGGAGGGAAAGCCAGAGGAGTAAAACGTTAATCTTTCAAGGTGGTCATTTTTCAAAATAAAAAGCTGGGGGAAAATTCTGTCAGTTTAAATTCTGCGTTTCCTGTCTGGCTTAAGAGGATCCATCTTATCCCAAGATTAGACAATATTCTTCTAATTTCCTCTTCTATCTTAAAAAGTTTTGTCTTTTTCACGGCGCAGTCGCGCATACCAGCTCAGAGCACAGGCTCTGAGACCAGACCACCCGGGGTTCAGGTCCTGCCTCTGCCACGAATAGTGAGCAAATTCCTTTACATCTCCGTGCCTCGGTTTCCTCGTCTGCAAAATGGGGATAACACTTACCCTGTAGGGCTGTCCCGAGAATGACAAGTAAGCCCGTACAGCAGAGCCTGGCATGTAATGAGCACTAACAGAAGTTAATCTTTTTGTACCTTTCTCTCTGAGATACCAGATCTGATCCTGCCCCCCTTAGCTTAGAACCCCGCACCGCAGCAAGAGCTGTCAATCTTGCCACACTTGCAGCACAAACACAGAGGGCTGGAGTGTGGGGTGGCACGTTTGAATAGTTTAAAAACACACTATGCCAGCAATTTTCATAATAAAATCACGACTCTGGTGACGCGGTGTCTCGCAGCGTCTACTGAAGCAGCCAGGCAGCTGCAGCCTCACCCCCCTTCCCGCCCTGGGTGGCGAGCCGATTCCAGCCCCGGCCCTCGGCACGCGTGCTTGCAGTCAACACGATGTTTCTTTGGTGCCAGCTCAGTGAACAGCTGAGGCTCCTCAGATATGGGAAGGTCCCGCTCAGGGCCTCACACCCACTGTCACCCATCACTCCCCCAAGTGGCGAGGGTCACACAGTTTGGGTCAGTTCACGGCTGCCTCTCGACCAGTAACTGGCTCCTCACTCACCTCTGGGGGCCTGATGGAGGGAGGCCCACTTGCACACTTCCCAGGGAAGCTTCCTCACCAGACAGGTAACCACCCTTTAAGGCCCGAGCTGTTGGCCTGTCAGAAGCAAGCACCAAAAAGCAGGACACCCATGTTTTCCATGGTGTCCCAGCTCTGACCTCGCTCTGACCCCTCGAGGAGGAACGGGAACTCTGAGAGGGTGGGCAGAGATCTCGGTGCACCGCTACCCTCTTCCTGGTCACCTCGATGCCCAGCGTGTGCTGGGCACTCAACAAGCACCAGCAGCCTGGGCCTGAGCCAGACAGTGAGCCAGGCATGTCGAAGACTCAAGTGGAAGGCCCTCCCCACCTCCCACCAGAGGGAAGACACAGCCCTCAGAAAGAGAACATCCGGCCCCCACCATACACGGCCTCCCCACTTACGGCCCACACTCCTCCGGGGGGCGGCAAAGCTCCTCCCTCAGGCTCCTGATGTCCGCAGCCCCACCTGCCATTTGCTCCTCGGGACAGTGGGGGCCCACCTGGCTGGGAAGGGGCCCCATAGGCAACATGGTAGCCCTGGAGCAGGAGAGAGCTGTGTGATACAGGCAGGGGGGTGCTCCTTGAGGACCTCTGGTGCCCAGTAGGGCTCCTGGGCTGGTACAGAGCAGGGAGGCCCCTTGGTCATTGGTCTAGGTTGGTCAAGTGTTACCTGCCAGTCCGGTACTGGGCTGGGGGCCCGAAGGCCCGCCCACCACTGGCTCAGGGCTTAGGGTCCGGAGGGGAAGCAGTGAGCGAAGCAGATACAGCTCGGACAAATGCGCCCCCGGGGGAAGAGCACTGATGGCTCTAGGCCCCATGAGGGACCAGGCCAGGGAAGGCTGGGGAGAGGGGCAGCCAAGAGACCAGGGCCTGGAACCCAAAAGGCGGGCAGGGGAGCTGGACCGAGCCAGGTTTAGATCCCTGCTTGCCCAGTGCCTCGGTGAGACTCACTCTTCTGACGGGTAAAGGGCAGTAACACCCCCCAAGGGGCTGCCGTGCAGCTCAGGGCCCACCCACAGGGTGACAAGGACCCAGGAAGGGGTGAGAGAGCCTACTGACACAGGCTCAGCACGGCATCTCCCTCCCACAGAGTGACAAGCTCTTTGAGAGCTCTAGGAGATGACCTCTGTCTTCTCTGGGTTGGCTGGAGGGCCTCAAGACATCCCATCCAAGAGGTCACAAAGGGCATGCCAAAGGCAGAGGGCTGCCCGGCCCAGCCCATCCGCAGGTTCCCCGCTGGCTCCCTCAACAAAGGTCAACAAGAAGGGGTTGGTAAAGGGAGCTGGCGTTTATTGCTGCAATATGACCCGGATGCTCCCTCCCAGGCAGGTCGAGAATCACCCCATCTCCAAGAGGGGGCAGGGGGGCAGGTCTCCCTATTTCACGGCCAGGAAGCGGGCTGAGAGGCAGAGCAGGGAAGCCAACCTAGGGCTACTGGCTAAGAGGGGCTTTCTTTGTGCCACACATTTTCCAAGGCATAGACATATTTACGAACTTTCAACTTTTATATGTATATATGACTTAGCATAAATTAAGAATAAAACACAAACAAAAAACCTTACAAAAACAGCCCAGGATGGGGTGAGGGGACTACTGTGACATTTGCTGTTGACACACTCTGGCACCACTGCTGTGGGTAATGGGGAGGCGGCTAGCAGGATGGCCCAGCCCACCTCCCCTCTGTGAGCTGGAAGGAGGTCACCATGATGCAAGAAGGCCTGGGGGCCTGACTGGGCCCTGCTCCTAATAGTGACCTTGAATCCTGGGTGGGCCACTCCCTCCCTCTCTGGCCTGCAAAGGGAGGGCTGGGCTTGTCCTTCTTAAACTCCGGCTGCACTGCTGTCTAGGCTGTGTAATCAGCACCCAATTCCCTAATTGTCTGCACCTCACAATCCAGCACAAGATCTGATCAGTGTGTAAAGCTGGCACGCAGAAGGCCAGCCAGTCCAGTGATTGTGCTGTTCACACAAGCCCTGTCCACCCACAGGCTCTCGAGCTGGCACGTCTGTTCCTGGGTCGGGCCCACCAACACTTGAGAACTCTGGGCTGATCTGCAGCAGATGGAAGGAGCCGAGGGAACCGCCGTGGACTTTCCCTGCCTGCCTCTCTTCCCCTCACCCCAATTCAGGATTACCCTCTAGGCTGGTGACCGAGAGGGGAGGGTGCGGAGAGGACATAAGTAGGGCAGAGAAGCAGCCACATGGGATGAAACCGCCAAACTGAAATGACGTGAGCCACACTGAGGCCTGTGGCCAACCCATCCGTAACCGAGGCACTGACTAACAGGACTCACAACATCATCCCTCAGACGTGCACACGCTCGCGCCTCTTCCTGCAGGAGCAGGCCTGGGCTCGCTCCCCGCCTTCCTCCTGTGAGTCCCGGTTCCCAAACTCGGAGCCGGAGAACCCTTGACATCAACAGGTTTTGCGGCCAACCCCGCACACCAGTAACTGTACTTTCAGGTTTTAAGAAAATACACAGTGACGAAAAGATATGGCGAATTCAGTAACACTTTGAAATGGATTTGTCTGCCATCAATCACACGGGCCTTAGCGGGTACTCAATAAATGAGTATTTGTTGAACGACTGAATCAAAATAGCAGGACATTCGTGAAAGGTACGTTATTTAAAAATTTTGAAAACTTTACAAAGGTGAATCAAAGAGGATACACTTCTATATTCAATTTTTACAACAAACTGGTATTCATTGGTTCCCTTATAGGCTAAAATTAGAGCTGTTCTTCCAATACCACAGCCACCGGCCACGTGTGGGCACTGAGCACTTGCATCGCGGCCAGTCCACGTGGAGAGGTGAGGGTGTGGGATACACAGTGGAGTTTGCAGACTTAGTATGAAAAAAAGAATGTAAAATATCTAATAATTTCTTATATTGATTACATGTTGAAATGATAATATTTCGGACATATTGGATTAAATAAAACATATTAAAATTAATTTCACTTTTTTTTACTTTCTTAATATGGCTGCTTGAAAATTTAAATTTACACATGACTCACATATGTCATGGGTGCTAAATGAGGGGAAATACTTTAATCTACAGGCAAACAATCAAATTAAGGCGATGCTAGGTGCCCGTGGGCACACTCCTGTGACGAGCCACGGTCTCAGGTCTGCGCCCATCAGCTGGAACTGCACGTAATCCTGCCCCGGGGCCTGCCGGGCTATATCCCAACTTACCCCAAGCCCTGCCCCCCCAGGTTCTCCTGCCCACTCACTCAGGTTTAGGAAGCACACGGGAGGAGCCACCGCTGCGGGCGCTGTGCGAGACACACTCACTCTCACGCCCTCACTTAGTCCTCCCCACCACCTGGCAGAGGCAGAGACCAGCACCTAGTCTAGGAATGCTGGAACAGGAGCTGCGTCCACAAGAGAGCACTTCCAAGGGGCTGGTGCCGGTCTAAAAACTTTGCAGGCATTAACTTACTTCATTACCACACGTACACGATGAAAGGGTGCTTGTTAACCTCTTGTTAACCTCACCGTAGCAACAAGGAAGCCAAGACACAGAGAGGTTCAGGAACCCACCCAAGGTCACACAGCTACTAAGCGGTAGGTCTGGGGTTCAAATCTAGGCAGCCTGGCTCCAGAGTGGGTTTGTAAGCACTATCCGTACAGGCTCTGACAGAGGAGGACTGACACCCAGGCTTCATTCCACCACGTCACCCAATGTAAAACAGTCTAGAACAGTCTAGGAGCAATAACCAAGCAGAGGCGGGCTTTGGAGTGACTCAAAGCCGCGAAATCTTCACAGCTCTTCTCAGGCCTTCCTTTAGGCCTGTTTAACAAAAAATCCTCTGGGCAGAGAAGCGCATCAGCCCCTCTCTGGAAGAGACTCGGCAGAGGAAGGACTGGCAGCTCCCACCAGGGGCAGAGCAGGACCCCCGCGGGGTCCAGATCTGCCGCCTTCCCCAGCCACACACGCAGACACGCACACCGCGAGGCTGTGACCGGGCTTCAATCCCACTCGACGAGCCTAGGCTCCAGGTCTGCAAGCAATCAAAACATCTAAATAAAGGCAAAAGAGACACCGTTGCAGGCGGCACATTGACAGTGGTCAGGAGGGGCGCGGACGGAGTGGGAGAAAGAAAAACACTATAAACAGGCCCCAAACCAGCAAAGGCACATCCCGCTGAGGCCACGTGGGGTGGGGTCACTTTCCTCAGCACCCAGAGGACAGCTCGGTCATCTCGGCCCACGTGCAGCCTGAGAAAGACAGCGCTTCCTTTCCAGAAAACAGAAATGTACACTTTAGAAAAATCTGTATCAAGAGATTTAACTCTCTTAGCTGCAATAAGAAAAAGAGCAACTCCAGGCTGGCCCGGTGGCATGGCGGTTGGGTGAGCACGCTCCGCTGCTGGCGGCCTGGGTTCGGATCCCGGGTGCGCACCAACGCACCGCTTCTCTGGCCATGCTGAGGCCGCGTCCCACATACAGCAACTAGAAGGGTGTGCAGCTGTGACATACAACTATCTACTGGGGCTTTGGGGAGAAAAAAGGAGGAGGATTGGCAACAGATGTTAGCTCAGAGCCAGTCTTCCTCAGCAAAAAGAGGAGGATGGGCATGGATGTTAGCTCAGGGCTGATCTTCCTCACAAAAAAAAAAAAAAGAAAAAAAGAAAAAGAGCAACAAACCAAGAAGAAATGCAAAAATGATATGAACAGAATTAAAATATAAATGACCAAAAAAGGTTTTCTAATGTTGACTCTCATTAGCAATCAAATAAACACAAGATAAAATCATTTCATCATTTTTTTTACCCATCAAGGGGGGAAGGGGGCCAGGGAGGTGGAGCAGGAGACAGGTGCTCTCTGCCCTGGAACGGGAAGGGCCTTCCTGGAGGGCAGTGCGGCGGAGCAGAGCAAAATCCTAGAAACGGGCATACCCGACAGTCTCGCTATTTTGTCCTGGGAATTTGTCCTAACGAAATAACCAGACAAGTGGACTAAGACGTACATATGGCAGCTGCACAATAAACCGTACACCCTTACACAGGGCACCGCGCAGCCTCATAAATAAGGATGAGCCTTCACTGTGTGCCTACTCCATGCCAGGCACTGCCGTGAGCAGCTCACATGCCTGACCCTGGCACGCCTCGGCACGACCCACAGGTGGGTTTTGTTATTACCCTACAGTCTCATCTGAGGAAACTGAGACACAGAAGATCTCACTCCTCCCCACAGGACCTCTTCAATGACCAGCTCTTGAAGGCGCCCAGGCGGCACGTGTTACAGCGCTGCGTGCAAGAAGCAGGCTTAGAACACTGAACTGCATGGAGCCCGCACTCCTGGCCAGGGGGGACCCCAGGACAGAGAGCCAAGACTGAGATGGTCCAAACATGCGCCAGGTCATAGCGAGCTGCACAGCCGCAATTGTAGGAAGACAGGCCAGAGGGCACGTGCATGCGTGTGTGTCTGTCTGTCTATCTTGCCTCAGTTCTCAGGGCCAGTCAGCAGCAGAGCAGGAACAATAACCCAGGTACCCTGATTTCCCGTGCGGGAGCTGCCAGACGGGCGGATGAACGCAGGGTCCTTTAGTGAATCTGAGCATCTCTGGCTTCCCTTCTCCCAGCGGAGTGTTTTCCACAAAACTCCCACCTCTGTTGTGAGACGCCAGTGACATCAAATTGATCACCGAGCAGTTGACAGCAGACATGTGCAGGACAGAAAACAGACTGGAAGGACACACATCTCATAGCCAACGGTAAGCCCCTCTTCGGAGGGAGACAGAAGAGTGCAAACACTTCTTCTTCCTTCCACATTTGAATTTGTTATAACAAGCATGCATTATTTTTGTCGTTTAAACACATATTTAAATTGTTAAAACGTTTAAACATTTTGTAGTGTTTCTTGATCAAGCACCTATCTACTATATGCAATATCCACATCCATGCTGCTCACAGAAGGGAGAGACACCTCCAAGAGCCACCGCTCAGCCGGTGAGTCGAGACACTTGGAAGAAAATTACAGCAGGAGAGACAACCCTAAGTCACCCTTAAGTTACAGGCACATGCTGCACAACGACGTTTCAGTCAGCCAGCGACGGGCCGCGTCGACGACAGCGGTCCCATAAGATCAGTACCACATGGCCTAGTCGTGCAATAGGCTGTATCACCTAGGTTGTGTAAGTACACGCTGTGATGTTCACACAATGATGAAATCACCTAACGACGCATTTCTCAGAACGAGTCCTGTCGGTAGGCAGCGGGTGACTGTATTCTAAGTTTCCAAAAGTTAAACTCAAGGTCAAAAGCTTCCCTGAGAGGCACCTCAGAAGGGCTGACTGGGGTCCAGCCTGGCCCACCAAAGCTCATGGAATCCATCCGTGCAAGAGGGACCTGGAGCTGGAAAACCAGGCAAAGGCCTTGGTTCAGCAGCTCCTTGTGCAGCCTCAGGGAAGTTACTCCATCTGAGTCCGAGGCTACCTCATTTGCAAAATGGAGATGATGCCTGCAGACCTAAAAAGAACCTGTGGGAAAATGACCCTGAACTGCAGAGTTGCAAAGGCCTGATGACGATCGCCCGAGGGCAGGCAGAAGAAGTGAACTGGCAGAATACTGTACAGCCCAAGGTCTACACCCTCAAAGCCAGTGTTCCAGGTCACTTTCCTTGCCAATTCCACCACCTCGGGCTCAGCTCCCTGCTCCAAAATTAGCTGCCCCTCACCCTTTGGCCTGTGTGGTGGAAGTCAGCTAGGGGTCTGGAGGAGGCGACCTGGTTAAACTAATTTTGAGTTACCTGCATATTAAAACGAGAATGAGAGCAAGCTAAAGGTTCCTGGGTGGGCGTCGAGGAGATGCTGAACAGGGACACAGGAGTTCTCAGGGCCCCCAGTCAGCCTCCCCTGGGCCTCAGCCCCCCCAAGCCAGTCCCGCTTTTCAAGAAGGGCTTCTTCACTCCCTCCGCTCCTGAGATTCGGAGGCCAGAGACTTGCTAACAGCTGGAAGGGAGGGCTCACGGGCTAAATGCACAGCGTGGACACTAAGACCTCATTAATCCGATTCTCCTTCCGCCGGTCTCCCTGTGGCTGCTGCTCCCTCTGATCCACCCGGCATAGTGCCCATACCTCTTCTGCTCCAACCCTCCCAGGACAGCCCCTCTCCTGGAGGATTAAGCACCATCTCAAATGGTCTCCTGGAACAGGGTGAGGTGTAAATAAATTAATACAGGACAAAACACTAAAAACTCCCGAACCAGTGTCCTCCTGGCTGTCCCCCGTGGACTCAACACCCCACCATGCAGACCAGCCCGCTGCTCCTTGAACATCAAGCTACACTTCACCCTGCCTTGCTGCCTTTGCAAACTGGTTCCCTCTGCATGGGAGTCTCCCGCACCCCCATGCCTGGCACACAGCCTCGATTAAAGAATAAATGGCAGAGGAAAGTAAGTGGTACCAGTTACCCATGGGGTACTTAGGAGCAAGGACTGTCTTATTTGTACCGTGTCTTCTACCTGGCAGAGAGCTGGAATGCAGTGAAGGAGCACTGAATGGAAGGGGGAGGAGGGCGTTTCCATCTTGCCACCGCCTGAGGTCCCGCAGCCTGAGGTCAGCCTGGGTCGGGTCTTTCCATCCCTCTCCTCTGACCTTCAGGAAAGGGGTCTTAGTGAGTCTTCCCCAGTCTCTAACCTTTGCTCTGGTTTTCTCAAAACCTGGGCTTTATTCCTGCCACTCCCAGGCTCCCCTCTGGCACCTCCCACAGGCTGATCATTCACCTTCAGGGTCCAGAGTGCTGGCCCAGCCCCTTCTCTCCCCTCCTCCCTCTGTTCTTCGTTCCTGCCTTCCATTGTGCTAGATGCAACTGGGCCACACAGTAGGAGCTAAATAAATGTATGTGGAACAAATGCAGCTTTCCCTGGCCACCAGCACCCACATGAATATCCTCTCTTTCAGAATTCCTAGAGCTCTTTTGGGCAAAGTCCTAAATAAGCAACAAGCACCCCACCAGGCGCTCATTCCCTAAACAAGCTCATTACGAGAATGGCCCGGGAAAGTTATAAACGCAGATCCCGGGGCCCCCATCCCAAAACTGCCAAATCTGACCCCTTGGAGGGAGCCTCAGAAATGGATACTTCAGCAAGTCCCTCAGGCGAGTATGATCACCTGGTTGGGGAATGCCAACCCTGGGGAACAGGCAGAAGGGCAATTAGCCCAGGGGAGAGCTTCCTATCTCCAGAATGGATACAACCCTGTCTGCATCACAGGGCTGTCGCCAGGATCTAGGGACAGGACACGGGGAAACACAGGACAAATCCTAAAGCCCAGGAGGCCTGCAAGGAGAGTGTGGCTGCTGGGCGGCACCCTCCTACCCCCGAGCCCCCTCAGCCCCCACCCAGCACGCCCAGCACAGCTGAGGACCCCCTCCTCTCTCTAGCCAAGGCCTGAACCAGGTAGGAAAACGTGCACCTCTCTGCCTCAGTCCCTTTAGAAGGTTACCCAGCCCCAGCCCACCGAGGCAGATGAAGACGAGAGTGAGAACAAGCCAGCTGGGGCCTGCAATGCTCAAAGGCATTTCACTGTTTAAAAAAGAAAACCCTGGGGGAACACAAAGGGGGACAGGAACAAGTCAGCCAGTTGACAAAGCTGGGCTCCTGCACATGGTAGTGGCATACAGCACGCCTGTGGCCAAGCGCCACCTCCAGGCCCTCCCTGCTTGCCTGTGGAGCCCGCCCCTGCCTGCCCTCCCCTCGGTGGACCTCCCCAGGCACACATCTACTCAGGGACAAGCCGGCCTTTCCAGGGCCCTGCTGGGACCCCAAGGGCTGCTTCTCCCAACAACTCACCCTGGCTCCCGCTCACTTGGCCCAGCGTCCCTGGGGTCCACGTACCCAAGCTGCCCCCCATCTGGACTGAGGTCCGGTTCCTCTGCAGCCCTCTTTATAGGACACAGCCAGGAGACCCTAGCAAGTCCCAGGAGCTCCTTTTCCTGCAGGGTCCTGCCTGAGGCCCCACACAATTGGCTGTATCGCTGTGGATCCCTCCCTTCTCTGAGCCTCAGTTTCCCCAACCAGGGAGGTGAGAGTGGCTTGGAGGTTCTGCATGTGGTGAGCCTTCTATCCCTCTGTCCTAGCTCTGGTTATATTTCTTGCATTCCTTAAGACCACATGGTGGACAGGTTTTATCTTTCATTGGCCTTTGGTGGGAAGGGAACTTTTAAAAACCATCTGCCTTGCCTCAAATCCTGTCCTGAAACACAGGAAAGCTGAATGTTCCTCTGCTTCCTCCTGCCCTGGCCATGGGATCAGAGGTGACTGAGAGAAGCAAGGAAAGGACTGGAGAGCAAGGTGCCATTGGGCTTCCTCAGTCCCAAACAGATCCTGACTGCGTCTCCCCGGTCACCTTCACAAAGTATTACTGGAGTGAGGCGGAAGGTTGTTACACACTAGGAAAATGTCATCCCTTCCCACTAAGAGGCTCATCCCCAGTAAACACAGATCGGCCTCCCAGGCGACCAATGTGTTTATGTAACAGCCAGGACCCAGGTCTGCTGGGCCCTGGCAGGGGGGCTCTGTCAGGCTCAGAGCAAGCGAGGAAACACTCCAAGAAGCTGCTCCCCTCCCTCCCTGAGAAAGAAGGTGGGGACACAGCTTTGTAGGACAGCAGCAATATGGTTTGGCAGATGGAGAAAGGAAGGATATAGGGCAGAAACTGGAGAAGCAGTTTTCTGGGTTTGTTTTTTTTTTTTTCTTTTTTGATGCCTGCCTACGGCAGAAAAGCTGGGGCGACAGAAGTGGGAAAGCAGGGGTGAGGTGGGTAATAAAGATGGGTTCCAGGAGAGAGGCCGGAAAAAGAAGGGGAGAAGGAGGAAAGAGGTGGGAGGCCTTACCGAGAGAGAGCAGGGAAGCTGGGATGGGGAAAGCTGAGAATGGATGTGTGAGGAGCAGCTGCGCCTGGTGACAATGAGACATTGGGTCCCAGGATTCACGAGGGTGATACCAAGCTTCCAGGCTAAGCAGATGGAACATGGGGTACTTCCAAACCGCAATGGGGAAGTTGGTCACGGGGGAGGGCTCTAAGGGGGGAAATTTGGCCCGTGGTGTTGAATCGAAGACAACGTGAAAAGCCAGGTGCATCCAAGGAATCACGGCCTTCACATCACAGAAGATGCCCAGCCAGAGCCCTCCTGAGCTGGGGGGTCGCCGACAAGGAAGCTGGAGCTGGGTGTGGAAGCCGGCCAATTCCTGCCTCTCCCTGCTCTGGGAAGAACTCTGTGGCAGATGTCTGCCCTCACCCCTTCTGTGGCTGTGCCTCCAAGTCTCTTCACCTTCCAAAAGGGGTGGGGGTGGAAGGATCTTGTAGTGGATTTGGAACTTCTCTTACTTCCTCCAAGGACAGAGAAACTGCAGGGAATGGCGGCTCTCCCCGCCCCACCCCCTTCCGATCTAGGAGGAAAAATTGGTCATCTCCTCTCTTTGGGGCCCTGGGCTCACACAAATGCCATTTCCTGGTCCCTAGCCACAATGGTGATTCAGGCCATTTACTCAGATCCATGATAATGAGTTTTTTCTGTCACCTAATTAGTTCACAGTGAACTCAGCCCTGAGAGGAACGAGACAGAGGGCTGGGGAGAGGACAGA